>NC_136664.1:5801070-8201070 GCF_903797595.1 Erithacus rubecula | reverse complement strand
AGCTTCATTAGGACACCTTTTGTGCTCTTACTGTAAATAAACCAGGCTAGAAAGACTTTCTCCTGAAAATATTTGTCACATTTATATCTTCTCAAAAGCTCCAGAAGAAACCTACCCTATCCCTTTCCTCTGTAAGTTTTGTGTTTCCTCTTTTCCTTAAAGGAGGGCTTCCCACTTAAACACCTTTTTCCCCAAAAGATGATGCTATATGTTAAGGAATTTAGGAAAAACCAAGAAAGCACACCAGGCTTTGTAGTGTTCTTTGAAGCCCCACTTGCTTCTGAATTTGAACAATTCACTGCTTCTATTGCCTTCTGCAGTAGTAACCTGCTGGCTTCAGCTGTATTCCTGCATTATCCCCCAAGGAAATAGAAAATGAGGCCCTAAATACTTGTTTTGTTTTCTTGTAACATCACTTACAAACATGCAGGAGAGAAATGGTTAGCCTGGCAGAGGTTTGACACCACCAGACAAGACAAGAACTTAATGTAGATAGTGAAAAAGAGGCAGAAAGGGACAGAGCTTGATCTTTGAAGCAGGAGTCAAATGAAGAATCATGATCAAGTTCGGGCTCAGGATAACAAAATGAGGTTGTTTGCTAAGCAGTCTTCCAGAAGACTGACAGCAGCTTGATACAACAATGCACGGACTGGACACTGAGATCTTTATGTGAACCTTGCTCAAAGCAAGTGCCAAGAGTAAGAGGATCAGAGCTGTCAGAGCTGCTAAGAAGGGCAAAAGCTGGCAGCAGAAATGGCAACCCCCCATTCACTGTGTAGGATGTGGCCATAAGAGATTGCCAACAGAGAGATTGTAGCAAGCTCTCTTTTCATGGTAAGGCTCAAAGACTAACTTCGTAAATGAGGCTGATGAAGCAGGACTCCAAACTCTACAAGCTAAAAGACATAATGATACAATGTGCTTTTCCTTTTTAAAATGCATCCTTCCTTAACAAACATCAAAACACAGGGAGGAAAGGAGAGAAACTGTTTCAATTCGACTTAAGTTGCAAGCAAGCTTTCTTTAATCTCTGATTTATTCTCTCCTAGAAGACCCCCTTAATACATAATTATTGCAAGTAGGGGTCCTCACTGTAAGTGTAGAGATGCTGAACCATGTGTCCAAAATTCCTCCAGTATATATCCAACAGCAGTGTGATGAGTGTAAAAATAAATGCAAACCTACATAGGTACAGAAGCAGATCTATATCCAGTTGCAAACTCACACTTAATTATTAATGACTGAAGTGCTGTAGTTTTTCACTAAGTAGCAAAACATACCCTGAATATCTCTCAGGTTATGTCAGATTGACAGAGCATCAGCGCCAGTGTCAACTTTTCAGTGATGGATCAAGTACCATGTACAAGAACAAGAAAGGTGAATATTCAAATGAGAATCTCAGTTTCCTCTGATAGCGAGCCAGGAATTTCACATTCAAGAACTCATTGATGGAAGTTGCCCTTGTCATAGACAAAATGGTAAACAGTTTCAGAATAATGAATTACAAGCAGAAATTATACTAGTGAGTGATGGAGTAAATCATGGAAAGGTCATTTTGTCCATCTCTGTCCTAATGCAGAAGTCTATTAGATTACATATTCCTCACTGTTCTGCATGGTTTACTTGTAAACGACTTAAAGACACGAGTATTTAAATTGTTATATAAATTGCATATCACTTAACTGCAGATAGTTTTTGCATTAAAGAACTTTCTCCAATGGCCTGATGATTTTGTCTGAAATTTTCTCTTGCTTCTCCTAATCACTTCTCCACACAGAAGAGCTTTTATCACATTCAGCTGGAGTAGTAAGTATGACTGGCATGAGGAACTGTATTTTTTCTAGCTTTGTACCAAAGTTTGGATGGAGAAGTTGGTGTGTTTTCCTGTACTGAAGATTTCCAGTGTGAGAGAGACCATCTTCAACCACAGACAGGAATTGTTGAGTCCTCACAATGAAAGGAGGTGGTTGGAGGAAGCAATACCAGTTCAAGGTGGGAGATTTCACAGGTTGCATCTCAGATCCCTCATAGTGAATTTGTGTCTAATAAAGCAGGCTCAAAGCTGAAAGAAAAATTATGCTGATGGCAAACAAATCAGAAGTGGAAAGGTTGTGGCTAAACTGCGTTTGTAGTGCTGGCCTGCCAGGAGTTCAGCAATTTTTGGGGAATGTGAAAGAGAAATCTCAAAATAACTCTTTTTAATGCTACTGCAAAGTCCTGTTTGGCAATGCTGACCCAGCAAAACAGAGACTGTAAACCTAGACTCAGTTTTTTGTCCTCTGCAGTGACAACTGCATAGCTCTGCAGCCCTCCATGTCTTACATGTCTTTGAGAGGGCAGTGGAAATGATAAAGAGACTGGTCTTTCTGAAAAGCAGACTTCAAGCTTCACAGAACAAGCACGGGTGTTATTTGGGCTCTTGGTGCTTTTCTAAAAGTAGAAGATGCCCAAGAACTCCTTGTATCTGCAGCTGGTGCTTGCCAGAAATGCTTGTATGATCTATATGGATGAGTGGAGAAAAGGGGGGAGAGAGGGGGGAAAGGCCTTGGAGGGGAAACAACCGAGGAGATACAAATGAAAATTCAATTAAACAGAAGAGAACGAAAATTCAAAGTAGCATTGACACCCTGCTCAAGGCTGCTGATGTGTCTTGATTTCATCTCTAAACCTAGTGAATGAAGGTGACAGTGAAGAAAATAAATTACCTCCCTGGAAGGAACTGAATTAGATGACCAGGCAGATGAAAACATTCAAATACAGATATTCCTCTATGATATGCCCAGGGCTTGTAACAAATTCAACCAGAACAATAGATCTTGGCCTTGTAACCATTCCAAAGCTTGTCCAATGTATGAGGTTTTTTGTTTGTTTTGTTTGTTTGATTGAATTGTTTTTTCAGGGTTTTTTTAGATTTTTTTTAAAGGTCTGTTTATTTGCCAACTGAAAGACTTGAAATCTAGGGGAATGTAATCCCCTGTTGCCTTCCATCCTCTGTAGCCATCAGAATGGTGCTAATTGGACATATTAAATTCAGAATGGTGGCATTTTGCACTCATTTTATCTTCTGCCCTCAGTTATGTTGGTGTGGGATATAGAAATTGATCTATTGTGGTTGTTCTGGTTGCTACTGGTATCTTGGTTTGTGGGAGAGGTGTCCAAATGCTCAGTGTCATAAGCTGTTTTAGCAGAGAAGCTGAATGTTCTTTTCTCTTTTAAGATAAACTGTCATTCCTCCAGAATGTGGTCGTCATCAATTTATTTCAGCTTTATTTTGCTTTTTGCCAGCTGTGTGAGGAGCATGTTCAATATAACCAGTCATTCCAATAGCTTAATTTCTCCCCTAAGTATTTTCCTTCTTTCGGGTTGTCACCACAATCCCATTTAAAAGCCTGCTAATAGTAATTGAAAGCCATTTTAAGCTTGCATGTAGTATCAGAGTTTGAGCTGCATTTCATGTCTGTAAAACAGAAATAATAGTTAGCTATGACAGGCACTAGGAAGCTAAACAACAGCCAAGGCTACCACGCTTTTGGAAACCTACATTGCTAAAAGAAACTCATGGAATCCAGAATCCAGTGAAATGAACATGAATCTTCCCAAGTACATCAGTGGGATTCTAATCAGATTCTGAGTGCAAAGTGTGATCAGCAGTGGCCAGATGGAGGTTAGGCACAAAATAACCAGGAATTCTGCCTTTACAAAGAGAGTTTCTAGGACTTCAACCTGTGTTTAAGATGAAAGTTATTGATCCTTCTACAGAAAGCAAAGGGCAATGCAAAGGGGAGGGAAAGTGTGGTGGCTGTGTTGGACTAAGCAGTGTTTAAACCAAGCAGTCCTCTCCACTACTTGCACTACCAGCTTGGTTGGGAAGGAGGAGTCAGCTGATCCTATCTGTTCAATTCCTCGTTCTTAATTATTTTGGCTGATATCATCTATATGCTAAGTCAATCCCAGTGAATGGTATTTGAAACATCCCAATCAAAGTCATTACATTATCACATTCAGTCCAGGCTTTAAGTAAAAGAGATTTGGCTTGTTCTTTACACTGCTTGGCCCCTCTCCCAAATGTATGGCCATTATAAGAGAGGATTATCTGCACTGGAGGTTTTCTTCATTTCCATTAGGAAAAAAATTTCATTCAGTGCAGCAAGGGCAGCCTGAGATGGCAGGAGGAGATTGGCTCCATGCTGATGCCTTTGTTATCCACTGAGCAGAGCCTGACACCCCCTGACACTGCTGGCGCCTTGGTCAGGGGCTGTTATTTATTTCAGTGTATGGAACACATTGTTTTCTCAAAGGGAGGAGAATCAGCCTTTTATGAACAGGAGTCACTGGGCAGCATAGTCACCAAGCTGCAGGAGCTGGGGTTTGTTGATATATTTGGTTTTTCAGCAAGTGCCTTTGTTGGGCTTATCTTTCCTTTTAGTCTGCATCTCTTTGGTGGTGTTTAAGGTGGATCTAGACTTTCCCTGTCTTTCCCAACCCCTCTGCCTTTTCTAACACAAAAGCATGGGGTTAGGGACAGAGGGATTACAGTTTTTCAAGCTTACATATCTCCACAAGGCCCCTTCCCTGAGATTCATAACTTCTTATCTAGAGATACCCTCTCCTGCCATGGGTTGCCTTTAGTTCAAGAGGTGCCTCCAGTCTGTTTGCATACCATGAATGACCCTACTGCATGGATGGGCATTGCTTGCTGGTTTTCAAGGCTGCACTACACCCTTACGAAAAGGGCTGCTGCTTGCTGGTTGACACCAAAGCAGTTTGACCTCTGCATCACACAACTCCTTGTAACAACCCCTGTGATGTGTTTGCATTCAAGTGGAAGCCAGCTGGTGTAGTGTCCTCATGTCTTCCTAGAGCCTAGACACTGCACACATATGGTGTGTTCCCCCCTCTGAGAGATGCCATATGAACAAAAGACAAACTACTGGAACTCTTTGAAGTCTACACTGAATTCACTTAAAAGTCAAGAAAATCAGATGTTCTGTTTTGGCATTAAATGCTGAACCAGCAGCAGTGTAGGTGTGGAAACCAGGAGGAGGTTTTCTCAGAGGTGTCACAGAAGCATTAACTTTGTGTGACACATTCATCATGCAGTCATCCCAGCCTGGCCCACGGGGAGTGTTCTTCAGGGGCTTGATCTTGCCAAAGAAGTAGTGGAAATAGAAAGAAGTGAATAAAGAGGCATAAGTCTCAGACTCTCTCTGGGCCACTGGCTTGTAGGGCAGTTCCTCCAAGACACAAGCCTATAAAGGAAGAACAACTTTCCTTATCTTTTTTTTATCCTAGAAACATGTCAACAGTAAAGCTGAAAGGGCAGTGGGTATGAGGAGCAGCAGTAAAATGCCATTTGCTTCCCAAGATGGAAGTGTGACTTCAAACCCAAAATGAGAGAACTTACAGCAGTAGATTTGTGCTAAGATAACTGATTCAGAGCTTGATGTCTCTGGGAACCTAGTAGATAAATATTTTGTGTCAGAGATAGCCAAACCAATTTCATCTGATATTGAACTTTCCATTTCCGGTTGATTTCTTACATTATGAATCTTTTAAGTAAATCTGTTTGTGGGTGCTGCAAAACATGGGGAAATAGCTCTTATCACACCTGGTTTTTCAGTGCCTGCACAGAACAAACTGATAGTGTCCTGGTCTGCTCCCACCTAGCTGAGGTGTGGGGGTTCTGGACTTTGGTCCAGGAAGGGAAGTCTATTCCAAAGGGCAGACATGCACAGTCCTGCATGCAAGAGTCTGCTGCACACCTGCAGATGCCATCAGGCTGGGCAAGAACATATTCCAGAGTCCAGGAAAGCTGGGTTGGGATGCAGCAGCTCAGCAAATTCATGATATAGCAAGGCAGATTTTGTCCAACGGTGCTGTTTGATTATTTGTTGGTTTTGCTCTGCTCAAATTTGCTTTGTTGCCATAATAGTAAACATGGTACATGTGGAGCTCAGGGCCATGAGCCTGCATAAAGGGATAAGATAATGGATATTGCTTGAACCTTTTACTGTCTTTGTAGTTAGAACAGTTATTGGAAGGCACTAATCCCTTTCTGCTGATTATTGACTTTTGAATGAATCCTCATACACTCTCCAGCAGCAAAACTTGTGGGTTTTCAGGCTCACTAAAGCTCAATAGAACCAAGACCTTGTCATTTATTTTCACTGTTACTATTATTTTTCTATTTCAAAGCAGAGTTTTCTGCTGTGAATTCCCTACTGTTTGATCACAAAAGCAGGCAAGGGAAATTGTTATTTTTCATCCTGAAGCTTTTGTCCTTTTTACTTTTACAATCCATGTGAGGCGACTTTGCTGGTCATTAGCCGAGTCAGTAAAGCGAGCTTTCTTTGTTGGGCGAGAGCAGGGAAACATCAAGTGTCTGGTTCCATGGTAGCAATTTGCTCTTGAAATAAAGCAAGCGTTGATAAGTTCCTACCCTCAGCTATATTTGTCCTAGTAAATAAACATCATCAGGATTTGAGCACAAATACAAGTTGTTTTGCTCTGTTTAACTATTCTGAGATTGTGTTGGGCTAACAAAATCTCCTCTGCATCAAACAGACTTGTTCTATTGCACGCTCGTTTTGCTGATGATGTGTTTCTGCACACCTAGCCAAGGATGTATTTTTCAAATCATTGATCAGCAGAGCAAATATGCCTGGAATGCATCCCATTAATGTAAAGCAAGCAGTACATGCTTTTGATGGCTTTGCTTTTTAGAGGCCAAGGTTTCTAGCACTGGAATGGTTTGCCTTTGCCGTGCCCAGGAATGGTGGATTTGCTTAGAGGGTGCTGTGGTGTGCCAGCACTGGTCACACAGGGGACATCACACCCTCAGTGCCCACACTGCCAAGCCAGCTGAAGGGCAGCAATTGATACGTGCTGGCTTACACAGGGCAGAAAAAGCCCTTAGGATCTGTCATTGGGAGAAAGATTCAATTTTCCAGGATACTGATAAAAACGGTCATTAACCCTTTGGCAATGGCCTGTTCAGCTTCAAAGTGAAATTTCTCACTTGAACCTCACAAAATCAGGACTGTGCTTCTTCCCTGACAGGCAGCAGGACCCAAAATAAAATAAAGCAGCAGCAGGAGACCAAGTGAAACATGACACTGACATTTGTTCCACTTGGAGCACTGGAGCCACCGCTAATTTGAGCTGGAAGATTGGAGCACATGGCAAGAGATGGTTTGATGGTTTCAGTAAATAAACATATTGGGTCAGTCTGTAGCTGCAGGTGCCACACATTCTACAGTGAGGTAAATCACAGCAGAAATAGGCCAATTCCACTCCTTTGCCATCACAAAATTTTCCATAGCCTTTTCTAGAAAATTCAAAGAGAATACACAGCTTCCAAAACCAGTCCCAACATTACATGGGACTTTCAGCTGCTTTAACGTGCTGCAGGGTTTGCAGTGTGCATTGCTTTCCCCACCCACTTAAACAAACAGATGTCCATACTCCACAAGCTGGCTGCCCTACCTACTGTGCACCTGAGACCCAGAGAAAATGCTTTTCTTCACACTTCATTAGCAGTAATTAGATTAGGGAAGTTCACAGTGATGGAGGAAGGCTCTCCTCCATGGAGAACCACCCAGTGGAAGTTAGTCAGGGATCAGGACAGCTCTGTTACAGTGATTTGCTAGAGCACAAGCAAGCTGTAACCTGAGCAGGATCCATCACATTAGGAATTCTACATCCAACACAGAGATGGTGCCTGCTGCAGAGAGGTGTGCTCTCACTGATTCTCCCTGCCCCTCCTAAACCTCTTCATCAATCAAATCATGCCTTGAGAATTGCAAATGGTGAGTTCCAGCTTCAGTGAGTCCCATCTCAAGAGTGAGCACCAGTTTTGTTCCTCAGGGATGCCCCAAGAGATGGAACAGGGAGGGTTTTTCTCCTCCACCACACCTTGTATAGTTTGTCTAAGAGTCCGGTTCCTTTGAGGTCTCCACCAGTTTGCTAAAATTGGCCAAGAAACAGAAATATTACTGAAGGAGGAGCAGGAGGATCATGCAGAGGTACATGGATGGCCATGCAGCAGGTGATGCATGGAGAAAGAGCAGACTGAGATACACTTCAGGAGAACTATCACCCAGGATTCCTAAACCACTAGACAAATATTAAACCTAATTATTCCTAGGCAAGTAGATATACTAAAGCCACTCTGAAGTCATTCTTCACTGAAGCATTTTTTTTTACTAATTCTGGGCTTATTAACAAGTTTCAATAAATAGAATCACACTGATGAACAGACACTGCTAATTGCCTTCTGCAAGATATCTGGGGAAGTAGAAAACAGAAGCTGGATCTCCAGGCACACAGCCCCCTTCTTAGTGCCTCCCCCTCCATCTCCCTGAAAAACAACAGCAAAGCTCATATCCCCCTTCTGGCAGGGATCAATTATGTACTGCTTTTACCAGAGTTTCAGTATATTATTCTCCAGTTTAGGCCAAATGCATAAGTGAAGCTGAAGATGGTTAAGATGCATGTCAGAAGGAAATTGGTCAGAAAATGGCTGTCGGGTGGGCGTGAGTGGCGTGGCGCAGTGTAACTCACAACACTTTGGCACTCAGTGGGAAAGCAAAATGGGCTTCAGTGAGAATAACTTCCACAGATTTGGGGCGGGGGTGGATGTAGAGGTATGAACTCTGCAAATGGCCTTTTTCTGAGAGGAGAATAAAAAGGAGAAGCCAGGAAGGGATCTGTTTGTGGTGAGAAGTGGGTACCAGCCGCCAGGAACAAAGGGCCCTGTTTGCAGGATGTTCCCTGAGGAAAATGCATTTTTTTTCCAGTCTCTCAGAGCTTCCTCTTTCTCCTTGTGTCCTGGGAGCCACCCACCCTGCCAGCCCTGCACCCAAGCAGAATGCAGAAGGATTCTTGGGGTTTGTTGATTAAAACAAAGCCACCAGCAAAGCTGAAGGTGACTGGCAGCCCCCAGCCCATGCAATTTCAGTTCGTGGTTTCCTAGGAAAGGAAGAGTTCTGTTCAATGCTGATTGCTTTGGGGTAAAGAAAAAAGGATTGCTGTAGTGACAGAAAAATGTGGAGCTTAGATTTTGCGTAGATGACTTATTAGGTCAGAGCTGGAACATGCTTTGATTTGTATTCCTGATGATTGTACACGGGCACTAATTGGCCAAAGAAGCAAGGGATCTTTGTAGTTTAATGAGGAAAATACAGTGTAATGTGATGATTATTTTCTAATCAAAAAGCAGATGAACAGAATGGGAAAGAAAACCTGTGTGTGAATACAGACAGTGATTTTAATTAATATTTGCATGTGCTAATCAGTTTTTCTGTTCTGCTACCAGCTGTTAGCCCTAAATATGGCCTAATGTTACATAAATATATAAATATTATAAAAATTAATATTTAATATTATTCAATGCTTAATATTATAGAAATATGTTCTTTAATATGCTAAGCATTTTGCCTATACATACTTTTTGCTCACATGCATGAGCCAACATTTAAGCCAACAGGATTGGCAATACTAGATGGATAAATGAGAATAACACCCATCCAGGAGCATTTTTCTTAGTGAATCTCAAAGCACTTCACAGGTGAGACCAGTATCATTGCTCCATTTTACAGGTGGAGAAATGGGGGTGGAAAGAGGTTGAGGGACTGGCTTGTGCATCTGAGAGTGTGTTGGCCAAGCCAGAGGTCAAACCCAGAGGGTCTCCCATCCCCTCCTTCCTCCACATCCTAATCACCACTCCAAAACATGTCACCTTTCAGCAAGCTCAAGGTACATGCTCATGTCTTCCCACTCAATGCCTCTGGGAGAGGGGTTTTGTAACTCTCCACAAGTGGCCCTTTTGCCCCACAGAACAGCAGAGCTGACTGCAAAGCTGAGCCTGTGGAGGAGGGAGGAGGATGCCTGTCACACCACTCTATTTTAAACAAAGAAGCAGTAAAAAGCCAGTGATCCCTGTAGCATTTGGAAGAACAGGTTGGTGCTTCTCTAAGTTGGAAGGAGTGTTTGTCATGGCCACTTATGTTCCCAGGAAATATTCTTTGCTACTTTTGATTCTTGGTGGAAATAAATCTGATTCACTGAGATCCCATGCTGCATAGTGCTGTTACACTCTGCTGGCTTGAGAGCCTCCTAGCTGGTTACCTGCTGGATTTTGATTTAAAAAAAAAAAATATACCAGTCCCTCTTTGAAACATATTTATGTAAATATTATTTGAAATGAAGAAGAAATAGGGATGGTCATCTTTAAAATATAAAGGATTATTCATTTCAGTTTGACAGCCAAAATTTTGGAGCAGTCAGTAAACATAACTGCACTTCTAATGCTCTAAATATTTGTGGATAATAATCAATTTGGTGATTTGTTTCTTAAAAAAAAAAAAAGAAATGCTAATGATAAGCTTCTGTGGCTCTGCTCTCATAATTTCAGTATTGACTATGCTCAAAAGTCACTGCAGGGTTCCCACTCCTGTTCTTTTTGCAAGCCTTATGATACCTCCCAAATTTTCCTTAAAAGCCCCTGGAGTCACATGGATTTCAGAAACCTCAATTCTGGGGCTTGGGTTTTTCTTTAATAAAAATCTCATCCTCTGTAGCAGCATGGAAATTGACAGTGGACCCAAAAACCTTAAAAATCCAAATATAACTAGAAAGTATTATGTGTGTACCTCATGCTTTAATAGAAGAGATTTGAGAAATGTAATTATTATATGCTTTAGAGCAGCAATTTCATATGAATCATCTCTTCAAACACCTGAAAATCTACAAAACATCTCACAATCAAGGTTTTTTTCTGCCTTGTGTACATACCATAGCTAGTGACCATGGCAGAATGGTCCTTATGTGTCATCCTGCCCTGAAATTATTTTGCCTTGCACTGCCATGCGTCAGGGGGAGAAGGGCTCTGGCAATCCTGCTCAAGGCAGGAGATCTCTCGTTCTGACTCGTTGTCATCTTGGTGTGGAAGTTGCAAAATTTAATTTTTGACCCTGAAAACGAGCAGCCCAGAATCTGCACCCGCTCCAGGGTTGCTGGAGACCCCAGACAGAGCTGCTGCACCATTTGCAGGCAGATATTTTTTGAAATTGCTCTTTCAGAATATTTCTTCCAAGTAGCCCTTAAATTGCTTAAGTGGGAATCATGCCTTCCAAAGAAACCCTGTTTTAAAAATGAAAGGAGGGAAGGGGAGAAGCTTCCATCCCCTTTGCTGGCGTTTCAAAGAGGGCATTCCCTCTGAGAGACAGAGCCAGGGCTGGGGCCGCTTCCACTGACAGAACGGGGCCAAGGGCCCGCTGCGTTCTTTGCTACAGTGTGGCATTTTCCCTATAAAACTGCACAAGTGTTAATTATCCGGATCGGGCAATAGCAGGAGCTGTTTATTGAGGCTTGCTGCTCTCCCGCCGGAGCAGGCTCTGGATCCCCAGTGGAAGCATTCATCAGCTCTTTGACAATGCCAGTCCGCTGCAGGGCTTTCAGAGCACAACAAAGATTTCCTCACAGCTCCCAGCCACCGGGGCTGGCCGCTGTTACAGTACGGCTTTGACAAAGGCAGAAGGAAGGAGAGGCACTTGCTAACACGTATTCCTCTTTCTGTACTGTATTTCTTTCTCTCTGCTTCTCATAGCATTTCACACAAGATAGAGAAGTGGTGTTGTTTGCTTTTTACGGAGGGGAAACTGAGGCCCAGAAGGGGAAAGCAACTTGTACAAGCTTTTTCAGCCAGTGATGGTCAGAACAAGGAGCAGGAGCAATAGCCAAGTCCTAATTCCTTGGCAGAGCCTTGCATTCATCCAGCTGTACTGAAAGCCACTGTATTTCTGTGCACTTGCACTGTGAGGTACAGGCAATTGGGGGAATACAGGGGTTAATGGAAATTTTTTCAGCCCTGTGTAAAGGGGTCTGTCAAGCCTCTACTTCCTTCCTCCTTCACTGTGTCATTTACTTTGGGGACGAGCTGCACGGTGGGCACTATGCATATTCATACCAATCGGGCTCCAGTTTCACTTTGCACAGGCTTTTCTCCAAGCAATTTCTGCTGCTGTTGTTGCAAAACATTTTAATTAATCAGGAATTTTAATTAATTGTACCCTGCTGAAAATGCCAAGACAAAAGCACAAGTACAAGGAGACAGTTGCTCAGGTCAGAGCAGCCCATCTTTGGTTAGCTGCGTTTTCTCTGAGATCACACAGTGTGATTACAGACACAGGCACAGGGAAAACACTGAATTCTGAACAGCATATTGAAATCTTAGAGAAATAGGGTGGTGTTTTTATCAAGTCAGGAGGCCTGTATTGAAGCACTGAGCTGGCACACTGCTAACTGGAAAGCTGCATCCCAAAAGGATTACAATGGCCTTTTTTCTAGTCCTCCAACTGCTTCAAACAATCACTTTCACCAAAGCACTTAAAATGTTCTGTGTTTTTGTAAAGCTGAAAATCAGGTCGTTTCTAGGCCAGTTTCACGTGCAGTGAATGAATTAGCACAGCTGCTTATTTCCACCTTTTGCTGAGCCCCTTCCTGGGGCACCTTGCAATGTTACTGCTGGCAGGGATCCCCTTCTTGTTCAACACATCCCTGGTCTTGTTGCTTGTTATTTTGCTACAATGCCCAGTGAATTGTGGCACATTTTGTACTGAGGGAATTGGCATTCATCTGTCCAGTGATACACAAGCCTGGACCAACACTCAGTACACAAACTGATTCACCTTTGTGAGCTTATATGTGATTTTCTACCCTCTTAAAATGGTTTCATCCCTTGGTGCACAGTCTAGACAACCCCCAGCATACCATGAATAATAGATCCCAAAATTCTGTAAAAGCTTTATTTATTTAAACAACTAAATATTTAGAACTTCTTCGTATCATTGGCATATTTACCTTCCTTCTCCTGAAGTAAAAGGTCTCTAAAGGATTTCCACCTTGTAAACCTTCTCTGAGCAGTATTTACAGCCGGTTGTGTGTTTAAGGCCCACAAATGAAGCAAACAGGATTTCACCCTTGGTGACTGCAGCCTTACCCCTTTCTGGAGAACCAGTGGGATGGGTTGCATTTTTCATCATAGAAGCTCTTCTTTAGAAAGCTAAGGACAAAGCCACAAAGTGAAAACCCCTGAAAATGTGTCTTTGCTCACAAAACCATTCAATTCCCCTGTTTTCTTCTAAATGCTGCAACAGGTCTCATGTGAACTAGTCCAGATCATGGAGATTGGGTTCTGCTCATGTCTTTTCCACAGACTCTGCTGCTTTCACCATTTCCCTTCAGCCCATGCTGTGTTCTGCTGGAGAGCAAGTCCATCTGTACAGGGAGACCCTGCACAGGGAGCTGTGCCCTCTGGATCATGGCAGCCTTTCCAGGCTGGGCTCAGGCCTAGGGATAAGCTATTTGACAGCTTAGCAATAAGCAGATGTGAGATCCCAGTGACTCACTATAAAACAGAGGGGACGGGTGGGAGGGGAGGAACCCCATCTCAGGGTTTTTTTCCTTTACAATAATTCTGTTTTCTCCTGAGCTCTGCACTCACTCATGGGCACAGCTGGACAGGTCAGCTGCATCCCTGGATATGTCTGAGAGCTTTCAGATGAACTTTAACAGGAGCAGAACCACAAACATTTTCTTGCACTGAGATTATTCCTTCTCTGCTGTTACTGATGTAAATCCACAGAGCTCCACAGTTCTCAACAGTGCTGCTTTGGAGGGTGAAAGCAAGGATGGCCACGTGCTATAGCCTGGGGCTGAGGGCTTACTCAAATTGATGAGCTCCTTGTGAAGATAGCTCTAAGTGACTCTGCTCTCAATCTGTTTAGACCTACTTCATGGACTGAGGTGGAAATTGAGCCTGAGTAAAGTTACTTCTCACCCTCCAGGTTATGCCTGGAAAGATACACTTTGCCTGTGCACATTTCATTGTCATAAGTGGTACCTTAGTGTCAAACCCCCCCTGGCTCGGAACTGCTCAGTTAATAATTTCCATCATCTGAAGGCAAGGATGGGCACCTCAGGGTTTTACTGTGCTGACAGATTATTGTCCCATTTCTGCAGACCAGTTACTGCCTGTTATGCTTAGCTGAGCCCATTCTTCCCAACACAGTCCAGGTGAGAGGTTCTACTCCACGGGGGCAGAGGCAGCTCACTGGTTTGTCTGTGTTACGGGGCACAGGCAGCAGCTGAGCTCACCCAGCCTTCTCCTCCACTGTGTGCCATCCAGGCAGAGAGGGAGGGATTGTGTGCCAGCAATGGGATCCCTGGGAAAAGGTGTCTAACTGCAGGATTAGTCACAACAGAAATTGCTGTGCTAAGCATTAAATGTCTCTTGGCTCTGCAGATCTTTAGCTTGGTGGTGGAGATGTAGGGGTGAGGCTGGAGCTGGTATTGTGATGAGGAGAAAGAGAGCAGGCAATTTGCCCAGGACAGTGGGTGCAGGGAACAACCCCCAACAGGTTCCTGCTCCCCTTTCCAAGCAGGTGCTTTAAATCACAATTGTGTTTAACATGCTGTTAGACAACAGAACATTTACTTTCCATAGGGAGCACCAAGGGGAAATGCAAAGGATTTCCTTTGAAAAAGGAATGTCATCGCCACTAGGAGCTCAGTCCTGAAGAGCAGAGGAGAGGAAAGCAGACAACATGTTCTTGTTACAGGATCTGTTAGAGGTGCAGAGAAGGGAGACAAGAGGCTGGTTTGGGGTAGTGAAGACTGCAGATGTTCATGCACTGGCTGTGGGAGATAAGGAGAAGCATAAGGAGAATTCAATTTCCCTGTGATCACCTCTTTTACCTGGCAGCCAAGCAAGCTGGGTTAGAGAGCAGACTGCAAGGCTGGTGCTCAAGGTACCTCCCAGTCATATGCTTCTGGGGTGCATGAGGCACAGAGCTCTTTTTGCTAAGGGAAGTGTTTTACATGTCCTGGGAATCCATGCTATGTGAACACAGTTCTTGCACTACACAAGGAAAAGATTATAACTTGTTTTCCCTATGGTCACTTTTCCTCTTCCCCAATGGAATCTCCACTCATTGTCTCTTATTTTGTTTTCTCAATTTTCAAAGTTTTTTGTAAACAATTGTTTTTGTCATTTTCCCCTGTACTTGATTTTTTTCTTCCTCTAAAACCTTCTTTCTAGATATTTTGAGGTTTCTAATATGTTTCCTTCTCAACAGATTTTCTTTTCCTTTTTTTGCCCCTTTCCTGTTTTCTTTAGCCCCAGGTTTTTGCAGCTCTTGCAGCTTTGTTATCCTCTCCCAGCCTTCCCAGGAGGGGGCTGGAGCATACATCCCACTTGCTTTCCAAATGTTGACAAGAGTGTTTTGGAGGATGAGTGACTGACAGACAAACACCAGCCCCAAATACTCTGAATGCTCTGTTACTAATAGCTTTATTCTTGTCAACACCGTAAGCAAAATAACCCTTGAAAGGGATAGGCCATATTTTTAGCCAACCTCAAACTCAGCTTCTAAAAAATAACTTTATGCTCAGCTGCCTGTCTCACTCCTTGGCTCCATGTTCCCCAATCAGATATTTAGAGGATGGTTTTTCACGTTGGGGATGCATAATTAGACTCTTGGAAGCTTGTTTTCTTCAGGCACCTGGCAGTGCCACAGAAGCAGGGCTCTGAGGCTGACCCCACAGCTTGTAGCTGAGTAGGAAGGCAGGAGATGCTCATTTGGGATTTTGCTGCATATTTGATCCCATGGCTTGGACCTGCACAAAGGGACCAAACAGGGTGAAGTTTGAACCCAACCAAAACTAATTGCTAACAGAGTGTCAGGGTTTCTCCACCAACTGCAGTCACCACCAAATTCAAAGCTTGACTATTTCAGTATTTCTTGAAGGAGTTAACATTTAAAACTGCTTAGGGAAGATAAATAAGGATGTTTCTGTGCTGGCCTTGGATATGCATGACCTGGCCTTCCTTCTCTCCTATTGGTTTTAGGACAAGCCAGATTAAGGAGTGATCTCTTTCAAACAGTCTTCAGTTTGTTAAGCTTGTAAACAACAGCAAGAGTGGAAACCATTGCAAGATGGATAAGGCTTAGAAATGCTGGCCAGGATTTCCTTGTGACGTGCTGTAAGGAATGTGGGCTAGTTAACAGGGCTAATTCGTTTTGTGGGAGTCCTTTCCTGATGCTCCTTGCATTTCCTTTGCCAGGAAAAAGGTCCCCTGTTGCTTGCCA
Source organism: Erithacus rubecula (assembly GCF_903797595.1). Lineage (NCBI taxonomy): Eukaryota > Metazoa > Chordata > Aves > Passeriformes > Muscicapidae > Erithacus > Erithacus rubecula. Next base: position 8,184,919 of record NC_136664.1, on the reverse strand, counting down.
AGGCCACCACAGCCTTCAAAAAGCAGACCTCTGTGGGACATTATTGGGAGCAAGGAGGAGAACCTACCCCTGGCAGAAGGGACAGGAGCTTGGTCTCTGTAGTCTGAGCCTGGCTGGGAAAGCTCAGCATTGTTCCCCCAGCCAGGCACCCCACACTACCTGCCCTTGCATCAGCCGAGCTCCAAGCAGTGCTTTGACACCCAGCCAAGCTGAGAGCATTTCAGCTTGGCTCTAGCCTGTCTTTGCACAGCACTTGGTGTCAACACATCCTTTGCTGGAGCGGGGCAGGATCAGAGGCAGCGCCCTCAGCCAGGGTTTTGTTCTCGCTGCTCTTCCAGGCTGGAAAGAAGCCAGGATCATCCGGGTAGGGGAGGCTGATTGGTTGCTGATCAGTTCAGGATTTTTTCCCCTGCTTTCTCACAAGAGATACAAACCAAAGAGACTTGCAGTGGCAGCATTAAAGATTGCTGTGTTTGAAGTGCTCTCATTCATTTGTAAGAGATGATTTGTTTATGGCAAAACAGCTCAGAAGCAATCATTAGGATAGAAATTGAAAGGTACACCTTTTTCTTTTATGGATTATCCACAAAGCTGTCAGTACAGGGGGGAGAAAGCAAGACCACTAATTTAGAAAAACAAAGAGGAAATACAGAAGTAAGTGATGCTCTACCTGAACTTGGTAGTGATAATCAAAAATTATCAAGCAGCCCATAAACAGCAGCTCGTAAGACAGGTGTTGAGCATAGAGTGAGTGTACAGTGTGTTTATAAGTGCCCACACTATCTTTATGTGCTTTCAAACAGTGCTATTCAATGTTCCCATTCATGTTTGGTGTGGAAGTATAAGAAGAGCACAACTCAGAATAAGATATAGCTCAGAAATACTGGGGAAGAGCTGCAGGGGCTTCTGTGGGCAGCAGGAGAAACAGTGCTGCTGAAACAGCCCAGGAAAATCAATGAGGTAAAGCTCAGTAAAAAATATAAAGGTACTGCATTTAAGAGGGAGAAACTACATTGTCTCAACTGAAACTCTGCTTCACCCAGGTTAAGCCACGTTTTTGTGTGGGTACAGTCTGTACCAAGCAGGTGCCATGTGAAAATAGACTGAGCCAAGAGCCCAAATCTAGGTGAATATAGCAAAGGAAACCATTGACTGTGGGAACTGTACCATTCCCTCTCTGAAATGCCCTTTATCCACAGTTGTGCACAGGTGTGGAGCAGAGCACACACCCTTTCCCAAGTGTACTCTGCTTTAAGATGCCACAGCTGCACATCTACACATGAGGAGGATGGCAAACCACATCCACTGCTTATAGACAGACTGCTGGAAGGCTTTTCTCTCCAAACTAAGAGGCATCTTTTCTGCTAGCAGGGATTTTGCTGTTCTTTTGGCAGTTTCAGCTGGATATGTAAAATCCAGCCCAGCTGCAGACTTTAAGATATTGTTTTAGGACAAGACCTGTCAGGAGGAATGAGACATTTTGATGGCGAGTCACTTATGCAGTGACTGTCACATGTGCACAGGAGAGGCTATGTTTGCCTTTGTGCCTGCTGTCCTTTCTGTATCTGAAAAAAGCAGGAGCCAGTGCAGTGTTTTCCTTTGGCCATTCAGCATTGAGTGTACCAATAATAGCACAGTCACATAGTCAGAGTTTAGGGGAAGGGACTGTGTCCTCTTTGCAAGGGACATGGCCTGAGCACGCCAGGGATGGTGCTGCTACTCACCTAATGAACAGAATGTGATTGTCCTTAGCACCCTTCCCCAGTTCCCTTTGCTCTTGGCATAAAGCTTTGGTGCCCCTGGTACCTCTGTGTGGTATGGGAATGTAAATGTAAAAGGCAGATCAGAATTCATACACAAAACTGCTTCTAGTTTAAGAGTAAAGGTCAGAACAAGTTTCTTTAACCTTCGAGAGAGTGATGGAGTGAGGGACAGCCGGGGTCTCTCATTTATTTCTAATTCAGCCTTAGCTGTGGTAGTCACTGTGTCTAGCTGGAATCCAACTCTGCAGAATTAAGACTCCTCTCTTCCCACAAATCAAGGAAAGGTTGAAGAAAAGTACTTGGAGGGCAGGGTGAGATGCTTTTGGGCTTTGCAGGTTAGGTTCATGATGTGATGTAATTGATTGCATGGCAGGGAGTGCCTTGGGAAGCCCCATAACTCTTAAATTCTTCAGTGAACAAACCCTGCACATGGCCACAAAAATACACATTCTCCTGTCTCATGGGAGACCCGTCCTGTTTGTGGCACATGCCTGAGACAGCACATGTTGCCCTGACCAAAAAAGAAAAGAAAGTTATATTGAAGGATGGTAGGGCAAAATTCTGTTCTAAAACTTAACTAATATCCATGCTGCAGACTTCCAGCCAAATTCTTGGGTAAAGAACTGCCAGCTTGAGCAAATCTATGGAACCAAGTTTGTATGCAGGTGTGAATGAGCATGAGACCTCAGAAGCCAAGTGATGGAAGTTCACCCAGTCAGAGACTTTTGCGATAGAGTTTCTTCAGTTGATTTTTGCTCATCACAGGTTTTTAAAAATTTCTCTGACCACTCTCAGGTTTTGTCCCTATTTTCTGTATATCTCACATCTGTTCCCTCAGTGTGTTTTTTTCTTGAGCATTTTTTAGAGCCTGCTGCAAATCCAACAGCCCTCAAGTTCATGTTGAACTTCTGAACCTACCCTGTTAAAGTGGGTGCTTAATCAGGCAGGACAAGTCAAGCCAGCTCTAATTCTGATGATAGCAATTGTGCTTTTGGAAAATAATTGACAAACATTCTGAATTTAGACAAAGCTTGTCTAAGGGAGAGAGAACGTTTGTATTCTGCAACCCTGGTCTGCAGAGAGCCTGTGTTCAAGTAGGACATTTTAATAACATCCTTCATAGACAAGTGTTTTGCTTGGAACCCTTTTTTCCTCCCTCCACTCAGACAATTGTCAGAGAAGGGACTCACAGGGAACAAAATGGAATTACATCTATTCAGAAAATTAGAACAGCCTGCATTTCTTTCTTTCTGTGCTGAATTCATTACTAGCGGGGCTATAATCTGCATTTTTTTGCCTGAAGCACACTCCCACTCTTACCTCTTCACAGCAATGCTGCTATTCTCACAGATAAACAGGTCCTCCCTGAATGGATTATAGCTTTCAGCCAAAGGCAGGCCGATGACAAGGGAAAAACAAACAAATGCATTCCCAGGGCCTGATCCAACTCTTCGGTAAGAAACTAGAGACACTCCGAGATTTCAGCAGAGTTTCTATCCAGCACTTAACAGCCCCTTTGCTGATGACTAATTGCACCGGGCCCAGGAAATTTGCGTAGTGAGGACTCAGCGTTAAGTACATTGTGTCTTGCCATCATCTGGCAGGTAGCTGGGGGGATCCAGCCCGTGGTCCGACAGGATTCAGTGGAACCCGGACACGCTGGCTCTGCATGTGACACGGTTCCTTCTGCTGCAGGTTCGCCAGGTTTTATGAAGCTCTGAGCTCCTGGGTGGACACAGTGATAAAAGGAAGGATCCCGAAGGGAGTGGGGTAGCAAGAGGTGACACTAAATGAGCCGAGATTGACATTAATATTCACGCTTCAAGGAAAGGAGAGTGAGTAAAATAGGGAAATGAGGGGCAATTGAAAGAAAAATAAGCCAGAAAAATGTATGTTGAGTTAGGAAGGCACTAGGGAGGGGACAAGAGAGATCCGAATTGAATGATCAGGAAACCTTGTTTTTGGGGTGGAAAGAGTCCTCTGAGCTGACTCTGTGCCCCAGCCCTGCTGGGGGGTCCTGTCTGCCTTCTGCTCCCGCACCAGCGGAGCTGTGTCCCTCCTGCGCTGTTGGTTCATCCTTCCATCCCGCCTGTTTAGCCAGCCAGGTTCTTTTTATTTCTCCCACTCGATTCTTGTGTGCTGCTGCAGCCAGGGACCAGGACTTTCAGTAGTAATAGGCTCACTATTGCTTTGAATTAGGAGGACTTTTATCAGCCCACTGTTCCTGTAATTTACCGTGGTTTAGAGTGATAATGAGGATTTGGGTATGTAAAGAAACCCTAAAGTACACATGGAAATCAACACAAGGGAGTGCTACTCTGAGCCTTGGGCATTAGTGACTATGAATGAGTGCTTAGCACAGGAAACCAAAACAGGAGAGACAAAAGCCACACATAATCTTCCTGGGCTGGGAAATGCTGTTTATCTTATTTGTTTAAATGACCGGAGAACAGAAAGCTTTTCTTTCCTTTTGTTGCTCAGTAGCTGTGTTACAGTTTAGCCTTAGCTGTGCACAGTTGCTTGCGAGACTTTGGCAAGGAAACCTTCCTGGGCTGGTCCTGTGTGGGGTGGGAGCTGGTCCGGGGACTTCTGGCACCGTGGGCATGAGTCCATCGCCCCACCACAGAAACCAAAAGAATCGAAAGGCTCCTTTCAGTCTTATTATGGCTGTAGAACCACAACTGAAAAACAAGGGGAGGGGAAGTTCTTTAAGATTAATGTTATTTTGGGTAAGAAATGCAAAATGCTTTCTTGCCAGGGATGGTTTGTAGCAACAAATGTAAACTGTGGTCACAAATACTCCTGCCAGTGGATATGCTCCCTTTGAGTGGACAGCAGTATAATTGCATGTGCAAGTGGGGTTGGAAGCACACTGATTTGCTACCAGATTCCACAGCAGTGCAAATCGTTTGTAACATTCTTGGTACTCAATTAGTGCTCCCATCTATAATTTCAGAAGCCTCTTTCTAAGCTGGGGGGAGGAAACACATCAGGCCTGTTATTTCTGCTGGCAACACTGGTACTAAAAATAACTGTGTGAATGACATTGTGCTTTTGAATTTGTCAATAGATAAATTCTGACTGGACAGCAGGAATTATTTCTAAGGGATGAAATGTGTTATGCTATGAATTATTATTCCTAGAGAAGAGGTGGAAGCCTCATTGCCATCCTCTAAAGCAAGGATTTAGGAATGAAGAGGAGGGAGCAGTCTTGCATCATGCCCTGATATTCTGAGGGATTTGGGGGTCCCTGAGAGGTATCAGTGAAGCAATAGAAGTTTCACTTCCATCATCTGGATGAAACAGACTCACGGCCAGTCTGTTTCCTGTGGTTTTCTTAGGGGACCTTTGACCTCATCTCAGGCTCTTGTTTGGGCATTGGTTGGAATAAAAGTGATTTCTGTCTCTCCAGTTTCCAGTAGAGACACCTGTGACAATCCTGAAAGTGAGGATGGACTCGTTCACCCTGCCTACCTTCCCCAGCCCTGCCAGGGGGGCAGCAGCACTCAGCGTGAATTATTGCATTTAACATTGTCAATTGATTAGTTAATGAGCCACTTGTTTGCCGAAGGTTACTCAGCATTATTGCCTCTGCTCGTAGATTAAGTGCTGCTTTTTATCATGCATTTCCCCATATTCTGTAGGTTGTTAATCTGTTATATGGATATTAATGAGCCACAATCACTCTGTTTAAAGGGGACACTGTCATGGCTATTAGATGGTAAATCAGCACTTCCTTACCTGTGTTCCTTAAGTTTAGATCATTGTTGTGTTTGTTTTCTTTTTTTTTCCTGCCCACATCTCCCAAAGGGCAGACCAAGAGAAGTAAAGCTGGGAGCAGTTTCTTTTCACGGGACTATGGGTAAGAGGAGGAAAGCCCTGCCAGAGAGGGAAGGGAAGGTCTGTGCTGTTTGGGAAACTTGAAAGCTTTGAGAAGCAAATGAGTTGTCCAAGCTTTCCTAGATGGTTTTGGAAAAACGGAAGTCTACACCATCAAAATGGCTCATCATCCAAACACCAGCAGTGCACGCACTATGTGGGTGGGAAGAGAGAGTCAAAGGAGTCTATGCTCATTAAACCTCAGTCTCTCTGAATCTAATCAAACCTCTCCAGAAGGCAGTAATCTTTTACACTGGGGACAGTAAAATAATACTAGAGATAAGCTTAAACTCTGATGATCAGATGTGGAATAAATTTATTACGATGCAGATTTACCGTATCTAGCTGGATGCTTTATAAGATGGTTCAAACAGTCACTTTGAACTGCCTTGAATCTTCTCAGGTACTCTTGGGAGAGACTTACAGGCAAATTTGCAAATTAAATCAATAAGGAATTTTTCAATTGAAGATGAGGACATGGGGGATGACAAAGACTGATGAAAGCAGTAGGAGGAATATACTCAAGTTCTGAGGTGTTTGCAGCAGCGGTTGCTTCCCAGTGTAATGGGAAAACACATTTACACATCTGTTTAAATGTGGCTCTGCTCTCAGTTATAGTGTCCCCTGCAAAGCCAGTGGTGCCTGAAGCAGAATCAGGGGCAGCTGCTTCCACCATGGCATGGCTGCCTCTGCAGGGTCTGGTGGCCACCAGGCTGTGCAGCTGCAGGAGGGGATGGGGGAGAGGTGCTGGGTGGAGATCACACTGTCCAGTGGCTGTGCCCAGAGGGTCACACTGTCCAGTGGCTGTGCCCAGAGAGTCACACTCTGATGGCTGTGCCCAGAGGGTCACTTCTCTCCTCAGAGGATCACTTCTCAGCAGACTCCACCTTGGTTCCTGGTAGTGCAATGCTGTTGGGGCTCCCATTAACAAAGAATGGGCCTGGGAAGCAGAACTTAAGTGCCAGCCTGGCTCTGAGCCAAACTTTCAGATGGAAGAGTGTCTGGCCACGCTACCCCACATATTTGATTTTTGATCACTCTTTTCTCTGCTGGCAGGAGCTGCTGTGCCAAAAGCTGACATGAAAGTCTAGGAAAGTGCAGGGAGCCATGCCTTACCCAGTGAGGGTGTGAGAAATGTGCCTGGGGCACAAGGGCACTCTAGAGATCCCATCAGTGTGGCTGAGTCACCCAGGGATGCAGGGGAGCTGTTCTGCTTTGTGCCAGTGGCCAGCCCTTGGTCTGCTGATTTTATAGGAATTCTCCTGGTTAGAGCCCTGTTCTTCTCCCCTGCTGCCACCGGGAGGTCACAGGACAGCTCTTGGATCTGGTTACAAAGTGCCACTCACTCTGCAGAGCAAGGACAAGCAATCATTTGTGGTCTTTTGGCAATGGGTGCATTCATTGTGGTATATGTCTGTACTCTTCCTCTACTGGCAGCACCCCTCCTCCCAGTTCCAGTCCCTGCCCCAGCAGCCTCACATGAAGGCTCTGGCTGTCCCAACTCAGAGACACACTGGGGGACACCAGAGCAGGTGTCCTTTGTGCCAGGAGAGGCTATGAGGATGCCCAAGGTCTTCAAATCCTTTTTCAAACAGTATTGTGTTGGAATAGGTTGTCTGAAAAGCTTGGAAAAACACTGGGAAAAAACTGTTCCTTCATCTTTCTCACGACAACTTTAGGTAGGAGACTCAGAGCTGAGGAGGGGCCTTCCCCCAATACAGGTAAGGTATTCTTGGAGTGTGCTGAGTTAGACCAGCCAAGGTCTTGTCCCCCCCACCAGTATTTTCTAAATATCAGCTGCACCTGAGAATCACTAAAGGGTTATTTGAAGCCTTGTGGCAGGTGTCAGGGAAAAGCTGTAAAAGCTGTGCATTTGTCTTTGTTTCAGATAACCTGTTCTCTGAGTACAAGTGTAGAAGTTATGATTCAAATATATCCAAATGCATGTAATTAACCACAAGTGCAACACACCTCCTTCCTGCTGTGAAATCTTATTAGCAGTGTGGGCAGAATCCTAAAATACTGTATCTGCCAGGTTTCAGCTCAAAGTCTTCAGCTTGGAAAGCCTCAGTGAGCAGACCTGAGCAGGCAGGCTGGGGAAGCTCAGAACTGTGACCCGGCACTGCTGAGCACAGGGGCCCAAAGCAAGCTCTCAGCACCTCTGTTGGGGAGGTGCCTACCCCTCCCCAGTCAGAGCCATGCTTCAGCTGCAGGCAGACTTCCACAGGGCTCCAGTAAACACAGACAGCAGAAACTTTGCACCCCCATTGAAAGAAACAGCACAGTTACGTTTGGGTTTCTGCTGCTGCAGCAGCAGCAGTGACAGAGGCCAAACTGCTGTTCCTCCACCCAGGACTTGTATCTCATCTACACCAGGCATCCTCATTTTGACTGCAAAATTTTCCATTGATGGAGGATCCATTGCAGTCTTCAGGGATTTTTCCCAGCAGCCAGATCCTCTCCCCTGGCCTGCGCTCTGTGGGGTGTGGCGTGATGCTTGATTACATCCTCTAACAGAAAGGCAGCACATTGCAGAGCTGGGAACACCATGACTCAAAAATCTCTGAGCTGAGATTAGTGGAGGCTAATGTCAGCTTGGCAGCACACCCAGGGGCTTGTGGCAAGCACAGTGCTCAGAGATGGAGCCCCTGAGCTGTAATCGTGCCAGAAAAGATGGACAGGATACAAGGAGTGGCATAATCGCTCTTTCCAGAATTGATTCCTTCTCAGCTTAACATGTTGAAACATCAAAAGTACTGAAAAACCTCCATCTGCCACCCGACCTAATCAAACACATCAATTATTGCTTCAGAAAGACAGTTGCTGCTAGATTTGATATCCCAAAAAAGCAAAGCTGCTTTAAAGCATCTTTTTATTTTAGCTGAGTGTTTTCATGACAGCACACAATTCCTAATGAGCACTAATACAACTAGGACACACAGAAAAATATGTCAACTGTGCAAAGATCAGCTCTAGACACAGAAGAGAAACTCTGAATCCCAGTGGATTTCAGTGGAATGAGGGGCTTTGGAAGCCAGGTTTGTTGCATTAGGGCAAGGAACCAGGTACATTCTACCAAAGCCTTGCTTGGATACACTGATAGAATCATACACTCATTCTTAATGTCTGAGTAAAATACACTTATTGTGGGTTTTGGCTGTGGTACTGGATTGTGAGGATGAAATGCATGGGGCAATGAAGAGACTGAATGCGTTTCCTCTGTTGTCCACAGAATATTTGGTTATGGAGAGCAACATCTGAAAAGGTTTTGAAAGGCAAAGTCACCTTGCAGCTATCAAAACACTTCAGATGAGGCAGATGGGAAACCAAAAATATTATTTAGGTTTGGGCAGTAAAACTGACATTGAACCCATTTGCCTCGTTTTTCAGGCTTTGATGATAGTTAATGACAGCTTACAGAAGTTGTAAGTGATCTAAAAAAGCCATAAAAAGCTGCTTTGTGTCCTTGTTCAGGGGATGAATTTAACAAAACCATTATGGGGCTTTAAAACACTATTTTGACTTTCTAGAACCAGCTGTGGGATGATCCAGCTGCAGTTGGATCCCCCTTGCATCTAAGAGAACATTTAAGAGGATTAATCCAAATAATTTTAATTCAACAAAATGACCTTATGTAACATTACCAAGGAATTAATGAGAATTCTCCCATGTGGGTCATCACCAGCCTGGTGGATTTTTTTCCCTGAGGGATCTCATTGGTCTCAGGCAGAGTGTGGACAAAGTAGATTGACTGTGTAGCACATTGCATGGGATGAGATGATAACTCGCTCAGAGCAGGAACACTTTTTCCTTCACTGAATTGTTATTTGGGAATGCACAACAAAGAATGCAGCTGTCAGCCTCCTCTGGTGCTATTTGAAACCCTTTTGGCTTCAAGGCTTTTTCCGCAGAAAAATGCAATCTCATCTAATGCAAATGCTGCTGCAGGAATCTATGTAGTCCAGCTGTCTTTTTTTAATCGAAAAAAGTCCTGATCTAATTGTTTTTGACTGTTTTTCTTTGCTGTTCTTACTGAGCCAAGCAGGATGCATATTAAAACTAATTAGGTGCATGTAGGGTATTCAATATTTGATCTTAATATTAAAGGCCCCAGGAGAGGGTGCATTATCAAAGTTAACCAACTGCAAATTTTAGTAAAACCAAATTATACCAGTGGCCTGACATTGAATAAAACCCAAGTCTGCACCGCTCCCAGCTTTGTGCAGGACATGGGGGTCAGGGACAGCCTCTGCCTGCACCCTGCTTCCACCCTTTGCTTCCCATCTGGGCAGATCTGCCTCTCAGGAGCAGAGGAAGCTGATTGGAGGCAGGAAAAAGAGGGTCCATGTGTGGCTTGTGTGTTAGCTGGCAATGGGTTTTTCTTTGCCTGACTACACCCCTGTATTGCTGTCCCCTATCTGTGCTATAGGGGAGGGGACTAAGGTTTGGACTGGGGACTGAGCTGGGCACTGAATCCCTGCAGTTCCATGCTGGGAATCAGATCCTGAGCCTGTGTACATCAGTGTACCTTCCCCAGCTAGCTCATGGCCTCACCAGAACCAGCACTCCCCAGAAAGGAGGAGCTCATCTGTAGTCATTCACACTTGGGATAGTGCAACCAGGTACCAGAACTCCTCTGAGGACCAATGGCCAGCAGCTTCTGCAGGAAAAAAACTTGTTAGGTTGCCTTAGGTGGGTTAAAACACAATTATGGTTGACTGTGCACAATTAGGCTTGGTGTGGGCAATGCTTATTGTCACAGGTAAGCCATGGGACAGGAAGAAGTAGCCTCAAGTTGAACCTGAAGAGGTTAAGATTGGATATTCAGGGGAATTGAAGGGGTTGTCAAGCACTGGAACATGCTGCCCAGGGAAGTGGCAGTCACCATCCCTGGATGCATTTAAAAGATGTGTAAATGTAGATGTGACACTCAGGAACCTGGTGGAGTTGGCAGTGCAAGGGTAAGGGATGGATTCAATAATCTTTGAGGTATTTTCCAACCTAAACAATTCTATTATTTTCCTAACTTTGTAGTGTTAAATTTCAAAGGATAACTACGTCCCTGTTGTGTGGGGTAGAGTACTAGCACAGTAGCTGGCTGTGCTCTGCCTGCCCAGCCTTGCCTTCTTTTGAAGTATCAGAACTGGTGTCTTTTATTCATCAACACTAATTAATTACTTTCAGGATGCAGTAGACTGTTTACACTCTTGAAATTGTTTTGTACACACACTTAAAAACAAAGTATTTCACTCCACTGCTTCCTGTTGAAAATGTAAATGCTGAAACAATCCTCACACTGCAGAGATGGGAAGGTCATTGGTGTATCCCAAATGTGAGGTGCAAAAGCCAACCCAACGCCCCAGTCCAATGAAGGACACAGTGTGAACCTCAGCTTGCAGTCCAGGAAATCATCTCTCATCTCAGCTACAGCATTCAACCGAAGCAGGGATCACCCTTCAAGACAGCCCAAAGCCAGAATTAGGCACTGATGTAGAACTCAATTAAAAAATAATAGTAATAATAATTAAAAGAAGACTAAGAGCTACTTCCAAACAGCCACGGGCTGCAGGGACACAGCACCATGGTGGGAGTGCTGTACATGTTTCTAGTTTAGGGCTATATTAAACTGGAAATGAAGAGTATTCTGCACATATTTTTTACACCTGAAAACAATCTGAAATCAAAGGTTTTGGGGAAGATGCAGTATCTGACTCTTGTATGTCTGGAAGCTAATCATTGTTGGCTCAATAGCCACTTGTCTACAGACAAAAATAAGATGGTAGCAATGTTGTTTCTGAGCAGACATAAGAGAGTTTCTTATAACATCATCTTCAAGATTTTTGGCCAGCAGTTAAGGTGCAGAAGCACATGGCTGGCTTTAAAGAGATGCCATGAAGGCATCAGAGGGACTCACAGGCATTAGGCACCAACTGAAGTGCCTTAGAGGAGCAAGAATGCTCCTGCCTTGTACAGGTCTGTGAAACTTCTGCAATTGATTTGAGTAAGCTCAGCCATTTCCAGGGCTGTAGGTTTTGGCAGCATTTCAATCGCCTGATGGATTTGCTTATTTTTTAACGTGAACCATCTGGTTAGTTAGAATAATATCTTTGCATGCAAGAAATACTTTGGTGGTAAGAATTCAGTTTTGAGTGACCCAAAGGTATTTCCTCCAGAAAGGAGATTTTCCCCAGCTGGGTGTCTATCACAGGGCTTCATCAGTATTTCTTGGACCAGTGTAAAAAATCCAGGTTGAAAAAATTATGCTTTTTAAAATAAGCTCCTCTTGCAGTTTTTAGATGGCCTTGACTAAGGAAGTTGTTTTTCTTAAAAAAAATAAAGGCCATGTAGGCAAACAGTCATCTTAATTTTCATCTCGGAGAATTTCTTGTGGGAATAGGATGTACAACATGGCATTCTAGCACAGCTGGGGGGAAGAATGAGAGTTCAGAGAGATTTGCACCCTGTCACAGAGGTCTGAACTGTGCCTTTGCAGTCTTTGAACACAAGGTCATGGGCATCTGCGTTGATTTAGTTTAACATAATCCAGGAGTTTTTAATCGCATTTCAAGCTATTAAATGAGTGAGAAGAGAATCACTGGAATTTAGCTTCATAACTCCCCTGTAAACAAAGTTTTTAACCTCATATCAAGATAAAAATAAATTTAAAGTAGCTGATTAGCAGGAGATTTTCCATCAGAATTTGATCATCCTCCTCTCTACATATTAAAGTCAGATTTTCGTGCTTTCCCCCATTTGCAGACAAAGATTGCAGAGTTTTCTTCAGAATTAGATGTTTTCTTTTGACTCAAGTTCTGCCCAACCCCCCCAGAATAATCTGCCTGTAGGAGACAGGAAAGATTATTTTTGAAAGAAAAAAGGGGGAAGAAAGGAGAGGATGAAAATCAGAAAAGTTTGCTTAGCAAAAATAGATTTTGTGATGTGTGTTTCCCCATCTAAAATCCCCCTTGGATCAGTCTATACCATAAATATGAACATGCTAATGGGACTCAACAGCCTGAGCAAAAATGTGTCTGTGGACAAATTCTCTATTGTCCCTGTAACGCCACTTCTCCTGTGTCCTGAGTCATCTCCTCCCTTTTACACAGCATTTTACACCCACCACATCATCTCACACACCTTGCATTGTCCACAGTGTCTTGTGGACTTGGAACATTGTGCAGACCTGAGCTTTCCTGGGGTGGGAGATGCTGCTGAGGAGCTCAGAGCCACCCAGGCTGGGGGGAACCTGCAGGTGCCACTGCCAGCCCAAAGCAGCTCAGTGCCCCAGAGCCCTGGGAGCTGAAACTCATTGCCAAGGCACAGGGCTCTGTAGGAAAGCTGTGCAATGACCTTTAAATTCCTGAACTTGTCCAGGTGAAGGTGAGGACCAGGTCTGCTCTTACAGGAACTGGACTGTTCATTTGCTTGTGATGCACTTTGAGTGTAGTAATCTCCTGGTGATTTCTTGCTTGGTTTTATTCAAGCAAATCACTGTAATTGTAGGGATGTGCATTGATATGAGAAAACTTCATTCAGCTGGAAACATCTTGCTGATTGAAAGTAAATTATCTTAGGTAAAACAGAAACAGTATGGGTTTTATTTTCTCTGGCAGGCAATTGGAAGTTTATGTCTTTCACAGTGATACAGACAGTTCAAAGCTACACAAAGGCCCCTGAATTTTGCAGGAAATATTTCAGAGACATTGGCTGGAGGTTTTGGAGTGATGACAAAGGGCAGGGAACAAATCAGGGCTGTGTCAGTTGGGGCATGAGAACTGCATGTGAAGCTGTGAAAGGGATGAAGGATGCTGAGCACTGGAAGCAAGAGGGGGTGTCCACAAATCTCCACATGCCATTCCCTCCTTCTGGCACAAAAGGATAAGTTTAGTAAGACTAAATGCCTTCAGGTCAGCTGTGTTTAAGGAAATTCTTAGTACATACTTATAGGCGCCATCTCAGAAATACAAACACTTCTCCTTGAGAGCTCTTGGAGGGCAGGTGAGGCACCAGAAGACAGGGAAAAATGTAAACATGGTGCCTCTCTCTAAATATAGAGGGAGAAAAAAGGAGTAAGAATTATAGACCAGTCAACTTCTAGAAGCTTTCAAGAGAACTGAACTATCAATCATATAATTTGCAACCACCTAAGAGATAAAAAAGGAGATGAGTGACATACAGCATGGATTATACAAAAATGAGGCATGTTAAAGTAGTCTCATTTGATTTCTCAGCAGAAGTAGGAGAACAATGGTTGGTGCCATATCTAAATTTTGGGAAGAGTTTGTCAGAGTTCCACTGGATTTTTAAAAAATGACCTGGAAAAGTAGTGCAGATAAACCTACCAGAGGTGTTACACAAAAATGGGTGAGCAGCACAACCCATTCCCAAAGAACACAGTTATCAGTGGCTCATGGTCAGAACAGAGGACTCTGTCAGCCAGGACTCCAGTGGGGTCTGTGTCAATTTCCTTATAAATTTTCATCAGTGCAAATTGGATGGAAATACATAATTACTTACCCGTGTCAGTGATAGGAAGCTGGGAGAGGTGCTTCAGCACATCAGAGGACTGACTTTACAGCTTCAATTTGTCTTGGCAGACTGGAGATGTGAAGACTGGGTCTAGTCTGGGGCACCGTGCCTCGAGAAAGAGGAGGAGGACCTGCTTGGAGAAGGTGTGGGGAAGTGTCAGTGTGTTGACTAAACCTGGCTCAGGTTGGAAGGGCTGCAAGGAAAGCACCAGAACGGCTTGGCTGGAACTGATGTATGGGAATGATGACTGTAGCCTCTGCCCTAGGAAGTTTTGAGGATGATGGACAAGTATTTCCCTCAGGAGTGACCTGGGCAAGCTGTGTCCTTGGTGGATGAGCCCCAGCTGAGCTGCGGTCCCGCTGTCCCGGAGCCGGGCGGGCTCCGCTCGGAGCTGCGGCCCCGCTGCCCCGGGGCAGGGCGGGCTCCGCTCGGAGCTGCGGCTCCGCTGCCCCGGGGCCGGGCGGGCTCCGCTCGGAGCTGCGGCCCCGCTGTCCCGGAGCCGGGCGGGCTCCGCTCGGAGCTGCGGCCCCGCTGCCCCGGGGCCGGGCGGGCTCCGCTCGGAGCTGCGGTCCCGCTGTCCCGGAGCCGGGCGGGCTCCGCTCGGAGCTGCGGCCCCGCTGCCCCGGGGCCGGGCGGGCTCTGCCCGAGCTGCGGCCCCGCTGTCCCGGGGCCGGGCGGGCTCCGCTCGGAGCTGCGGCCCCGCTGTCCCGGGGCCGGGCGGGCTCCGCTCGGAGCTGCGGCCCCGCTGTCCCGGGGCCGGGCGGGCTCTGCCCGAGCTGCGGCCCCGCTGTCCCGGGGCCGGGCGGGCTCCGCTCGGAGCTGCGGCTCCGCAGCCGCGGGGGCCGCGCGTGTCGGCAGCGACCGGCGGCTGAAGCAGCTCCGGCTTCGCTCCTTAATGCGCCCGCTGCCAGTGAAAGGCTACAGGCACCTAAGTGCTTTGTTGAACAGAAGCCAAAGAAAGCTGCTACGCAGAATGCACCCCCTGTTTCCAAGTATTTCATTTATTTTGTAATTAAGCAATAATTGCTGAGGCACTGGGCACTTCTTCAGCATTAACGACTTGCTGGGGGACGGCAGAGGATCTGATCGGCGGTGGAACCATTTTCTCCTGCAAACACCTGCCTGTTCCTGCCACTCTGAAATGAGCACAACACGACGTGCCAACATATGGGTTTTGCTGTTAGCAGCTGAGGGATGGGGAGCAGGCATTAATGGGTACCTTAGGCAATCAGGTTGCTTCAGTTGTCTCTCACCATTCCCTTCAGAGCGCAGTGTTTTATTAGTCACTTGGTGAATGAAATGGCTTTTTAATTGCTCAGAATCACTTTTTTAAATTACAGCACTTTCTCCCCTCTCCACAACCCCTGGGAATCCTCTTAAATCCCATTTTTTCCTTTACCCCGGAGGGAACCAGTTCAAGGATGGCAAAAAGGAATCTGCCTGCAGCAGTTTCCTTTGTAATTCAGACACTGGGAAAAATATATGCCATTTAGAAAACAGAATTCACATTTTTGGTGTTGAAAACCCTCTGGACAATAAACCAGTTCACAGTGTCCTAGCAGGCTTTGGAACAGGAGTCAGGGGGGATTTGCTCACTGAAATATTAGGTAATGTGTTCTCTGCATGATTGATTAATCCATAGGTACTTCCTACAGCAGAACTTCCACACTGGCACCCACAGTGCTGTTGTCAGTCACCGTGGCTGCCTTCTAGAGAAATTTCACACTAGAACAATCAGGGTGTTTTTTCTCTATGCTATCTCTGCCCCATTTAAAAATACCAGTTTTGCTCCTATGTTTGAATGACAGCAGCATTGTTTCCCAGCTGCAATGTGTTCACTGAGGGATCCCAGAGCTGCTCTCCATCTCTTAATTCTGCCCCTTCAGCACAAGGAGCCCTGTTACTCGATAGGGAGCTTACTGGCTTGTAGTATTTACAAGTGAAAATGTCAGGCATCAACTTCATGGCACAAAGCCAAAAACGGTTTAAACTCTGAAGAAGACCAGAAACCAAAGCTCACCCCCTTCCCCATTGAGCTATTCAGTCCTCTTTCTTGCCTTCTGAATTCCTGAGTTGATGCCTGTCAGTAAAAGCCAGAAACAAGTCCAGCCCCAGTTGTGGGCATCCCTCCCATCTCCACCAGCCTGACTAACAGCTGGACCAAACAATTTTCAGCAGCATCCTCTTGAGGCCATTACTCTGCCTCTTGTGCCTGTCCTCACCCTTTTCTTTTCTCCTTCTTATGTTTCTTTCTCTTAGTTGCCCAAAACCCAGCATTTAATCTTGTTTGCCCCAAAATCCAGCTGCGAACCAACCATCCAGAAAGGATGAATTATTCCTGGTGATGCTTTCATGAACTGCCTGCCTGCCTCCCATGGGACCCCTGCTCTGCTATGCTGCTTGCTCTCTTGCTCAGAGCTGGGAGGAAGTGGTGCTGTAAAGTCTCTCTTGAATTCAAACACAATTGATGCAGATCTTTTTGTTTTGTCCCACCCATAACTCTTGGGGTTGACTACTCCTTTTGGCAAAGAACACATTCCCAGAAGTTCAGCAACTTGTCTGAGTAACAGTAAATGGTCCATGAGATCCAGTGCTGATACAGGGCTCTGCTGCCCTGCCTCCTTCCCCATCATTCAAATGCTACTGTTTCAAACCTCACCACAATCACTGGATTCACAGAAAAAGGCTACTGAGTGCAAGATCTGCTGTTGCCCATAACTCCATCAAAATCAAAACAAGCTATAGATTTTTATTTTTTTTTTTCAAATTGGCAAGTCTGGATTTACTAATTCAGAAAGGTTTTAATCCACTCCTGTTCTCATCATCTTAGGTGAGGGGAACCAGCAGCTCTCCTGTGCTGTTTCCAGCACACCAGCACCATTTGCCTTTGCTGGAGGGTACCCAAGCAGTGGGCTCTGCCCAGTTCCTCAGATCAATAGTTTAAAAATTTCTTGGTCACCAATTGATTTGAATTATTGTCTGTCTGAGGCTGTCTTTGCTTGTAGTCATGTTTTTCCAGGACTCAGGGGTTGTTGAGCAGCTCCTCCCAGAAGTTCAGTGCTCTGTGTTGAGTAAGCAAAGGTTGTGGTGGGGACAGCAGAGAGTCTGTCACTTGTGTTAGAAGACCTTTCTGTGAGCTTCACATCAGGGGAAGGAGATGTCTGTCTTGGTCAGCGTGTTTCTACCAGCCTTGTTCTGTGTGTAGTCATCTGTTAATAACACTGGGCTGGCATCCAGCCCCATTCTCCATCCCAGCACTGTATCTATTGCAAGCTCAGTGTGAGATAGTGCTCCCTCTCTCCCAGGGGATGCCAGCACTTGTTGGGACCTTTGATGGTGTGTGCCTGATTTAGGAAAAAAAGGAATCAAAAATCCTGTTACAGAAAGGGTGCTAGGTTTTATCAGAGACCAGATCTGTTACTGAAGAACCCTCTGTTGTCCAGTGACATCTGAGGATGAGCAAACAAGGATTTCATTTTAGATGAGCAGATCATCTTCTCTTCCGACATTTAAGACATAACTGATGTCTTCACTGGGAAGAATTATTGTCAGACACAATTAGTTCTGCAAATCCTAGTTGTTTTTGGAGGCACATCCAGACTTAGTTCTGGAGTTGCTTAGAGATTAATAAATTGCAGGGGTCAGTCTTCTGACCTACCAAGGGGCTGCAATAACTTGTTCCATCAAATAGTTCCTTTGAAGAGTTTAATAGAGATCAATGCACAGAGCATCCAGTGAGAAGAGCTGGTAGGACTGTGGGTCACATTTCCATCTTGTTTGGGGAAGGGAATAACATAGCATGCCTTGAGGCAAAAAAAATCTCAGCCCTTATTCCAAGGACAGAGAAGGAGGGGGGAGGAATTGTGGAGAGTAAGTATTTCAAGTGCTTCATAACCAAGATACTTCTCCCCTGAGTCCCTGTGTAGTGTACAGGGGTATTTCAACTCTGGTTCCTTTTGTAAGATACCCCAGGAGTTACTACCACTGAAAGGACTAGACAAGAACCAGAGGGTTTCTATCACTTGTGTGTGGTTAACATTTGATCTGATGGACATTTGTCCACATTGAACATATTTCCATAGACCTTGACTGGAAAGGTAATGTAGGAAATCTCCCCCCTGTGACTGCTGAGCATGCAAACACGAGGTGCTCCAGGCTTCAGCTTCTGCAGTTCATTTGGGAAGGAGGTACCATATGCACCAACTGTGCACAAAACCTTCTTGATAGAGAGCAAAAGGGATGCTAATTCCAGCACTGGGCTCAGACACACTACTGGTGAACAACCAGAAAGGTTTAAAAAGAAATGCTGACTAAATTAAGCGAATCAAGGCAGCAGATGTGCTCTTCAGAAGAGCACAGCTGTCTTTTAAATGTCTCTCCCATTGAAATTACATTCTCAAGAGTTTTTTTGTCCTTTGCATTTTCTTCAGGATCATCCATGAGGATGGCTTCTCTGGAGAAGACGTGAAGCAGTACAAGCCAGTGGTCTACAGCAACACTATACAGTCACTGGCAGCCATTGTCCGTGCCATGGACACCTTGGGCATTGAGTACGGCGACAAGGAGCGACGGGTGAGTTAAAATCCTGCTGCACCAGGCCATGAACAGACCATGGCATTTGCACAGCCTCAGTACCTTGGAGGGGTAAGGAGGGAGGGGAGATTTACATCACTGTTGTATGCCTCTTGCACATGCATGTTGTACAGCAGAGACACGACTGCATGGAATGTGCTGTTTGTACACTTGGGCTGGGAAACGTAGTCCTGGGGACCACTGTGTCACAAAAACTAGACAGATTTATTGATAGTTTTGAGAAAACACTGAGAACTTGTGTCCTGTGTCCTGTGAATGTGCTGGACACACAGGCTGATTGGACTGATGAATCTGGGAGAAGTCTTGCTGCCATTCAAAGCCCTTCTACCAGCCTGCTAATGTAGGAAAGCTTTTAGGATTAACATCATTGGGGCTTCTACTCGCACATCCCCCATTTAAGTGTACCCAAACAGCAATGTCAGTTGCAAACAAGGGGATGTATTACTTCAGTGAGGTCGGTATGGTCAGGCTCTTAGGCACCAGCGTTGGCATCTGTCTTATCAGAACAGCTATGTGATGCTTGGCAGCCTTCTTGTACCACACACCTAGGCCAGCCTGTCCTTTTACAGTTGCTAGTCTGTGATTACTTTCACCAGCTCCCTATTTTTAAACAGTGGCTCCTCTGTGAGGTGCCCCTGCCAGCCTCTGCCCTGCCTTACTGCATTTCTGGCTCAGACCAAGCCCACACAGAGGAACTCAGAACCCTAGACTGAAGTCAAAACCACCCTTTTTGCATGCTAAAATTCCAGAGAAGGTAAAATTACTTAATTTCACTGGAAATAAAATAATTTCAAATTTAAAACCTGGTAAAGGCGAAGTCCTATATGCCCATGAGTTTGTCATGACTATTTTTAGGTAGTTATCAAATGACAGATGTACAACATACTCCAAACTCCTTATCTGAAGGTTGATAATAAAAGCATTCACTCAAAGGGGTGCCAAAATCCTGCTTTGGTGTTACTGTATGAGGAGGTACCTTATTTCTCCAAATCACAAAGAGATACTTTGATTTCTTTCAATCTAGGGGTTTTCCCGTAGGAACTGTAAATCCTGGAGACATTTTCATCCCAAATGTGGAGATGATACCATAATGGAGTTCTTGTGAGCTTGCCGAGAGCTGATGCTGATGGCTTTCAAACTGAATGCATTAATCTGTTGATTACTCAGTGACTCAGCTCTCAGCAAGGCAACGTATCTCACTCAGCTAAAACCTATGCCTAGGAAAACAGAAACAAGTCATTCTCCATGTCTGATAAATAGTCTGTGGCAGACAGCTTTAAAATGTAAATTTTTTTATTTTTTAATTTTTTTTTAAACACCTAAAATCCTAATTTGAGGAGGGAAATCTCATCACTGCTTTAGTGCCAGGCCTAGCACAGTGCAGGGTGTGGAGGAGGAGAGCTGTTATCAGCACTGCCAGGAACGAGAGGTGGAGTCCTGGGCTGAACAAAATGTTGTGTCCGTTCATATTCCCCTGGAAAAGATGCCAAATGTTCCTAGGGTTGTACAATAACTCAGGCTGGAGAGGAGCTCAGGAGGTGTTGAGCCCAACCCCTGCTCAGGTAAAGTCTGAGGTCAAACCAGGTTGCTCAGGACTCTACCCAGTTGGGTCTGAAATAATTCAGGGATGGAGACTGCACACCCCCTTTGGGCAACCTGCTCCACTGCTCATGATGAAAACGTTTCTCCTTATGTCTAATGTGAAACACTGTTGTTTCAATGTATGCTTTGTGGCATTAGGGATCTTGTGTTACAGTTTGCAAAGTGAAAAGTAAATTAGATTAAGTTCTCCCCAGCCTAGTTTCCCCTAAGATGCAGTTCTGGAGGAATTACTCCTGTGTTACAGTGGTATCTGCTGACTGTCTGAGACAAGCCTTCCACAAACCACTATAAGCCAAACCACTGTCTGCGAGGGTGATTCAGTGTATCTGTTCCCTTCATAGATGGCAGAAATATTTCCTCATCCAGCAGCAGACAAAGGGGAAGGAAACCAAGTCTCTCATGCTGTGATCTTGCACTTGCTCCTTTCTCTTAGAAAAAGAGAAAGTCGCTGGTATTAGTATGAAATAGTATTTATTTTAATCTTACAAAGAAGCACATGGCTTCTGCTGCCCTGCTTTTGTTATTAATGCACAGCTGCTGTAAAGAGAGGCCATTAGCAGGCGATTTGTTGAGTATTATGGTGCGTGGTTCATCCCTTTTCAGGCAAAGCTTTTCTATTTTAAAAGTCATTCCTCAGCCAAGGGTTTCCACTGCAAATCTTCTAGTGGGGGATTTTTCCCCTACTCATCACTTAAGCCCCCAAGAGAAGGGAGCTCAGGAAGGGGAGCCAGGGCTGTGGCTGCTCCAGCCTGATTCAGCAGCAGGGAAGGAGGGGACTTGGACCTGGGACAGGTTTTCCCCAGAGACCACTTGGCTATTACTGCTTCCCCCATCCTTTCTGGGAGATGGATCTGCACCTGTATCCCTTCCAAATGGCACCCTGATCATATTCAAAGTAAAAAAAACCCTCCCCTACTTAATAAATGCATGTTGTTATGGAGAGAAAATAACCAAATCTCTCACTGTTCTCATTCTTCTCCTGCCCATAATTGTACCTCCAGTATTTAGTCTAATAGAAGTGAAAAGACTTGGGGAAGACAAACCCCCTTTCTTTTGGCAGTCAAAGTGAGATCTGTGTAAGAAATAGGACCTAACAAGACGAAATAAATCACAAAAAGCATATGCTCCAGGTCTCACTGACCCTCTCTGCTGATAAGGACTCGTCCCCAGGTTGAGAACAAACCAGTCTGCATGCTGGATTTCCCTTTTCTGTGTGCTCCTTGTCCAGGGCAGCTTTGCCCAGCTCACTGAAGGTTCATGGCCTGTGGACAGCACCCAGGTCCTTGTTTCATGTCCTTCAGCACAGGAGGCAGGAGCACATCCTGCCAGCTCACAGCCCATTATCACTGCCCAGAGCAGGGAAGGCCAGGCTGAAACTCCAGAAAAGCTGGGCAAGTGCAAACTCACAAATCCTTCATGTGTTCCAAGGGGGCAGGCAGAAGAGGAGACAGGAACCAGCTGCAGGAGAAGTGGCATCTGTGGGTGTTGCTCATCTCCAGGGCCACCCCTGCCCTGGGTCTGGATCCCTGACAAGCCAGGGGGTTACACACAGGAAGAGAGGCAGAGGCTTAGTCTTGCCTGCCTACTCAGGACTCTCCAGCTGGTCTGTAGGGCACTACTCAGTCCTTACCTTGATAATCAGATTAACAGGCAGGAAAGAGTCAGGCTGTAACATGTAGCCTGTGGATTAAATGGTCCTCTAAAGTGCAAATGTATTAATAAAACAAGCTCCTCGCTGATTCCATTTCAGTGTACTCAGGCAGACCAAATGGGAAATGGAGGTTTGAAACCAGGAATCTAGAAGTCAGTCCAAATGTTTGGAAAGGATCAAGCAGGAAGGGCAGGGTAAGGATGGATTTTCATATCTCTGAAAATCCAGTTCCGAAGTCTGGCTTCAGAAACCCCAGCCAGAAGAAGCATAAAGTCTCTTCCTCTGTGAGCCAATGCTGACCCCAGAACCTGCTTGGAAATGCAGACTTGTAATCCCATTGAAATTGGTGAAATACCAGAGCTGCAGCCAGGCTGGGGGGCCTGGGAGTGTCTCTTCAGGGTGGATTGGTCCCAGGCTGCAGTGTGCAGGCTGGTATGAAAGCAGCTGTAGAGCATGCTCATATTTTCATAAACCAGACAGAAACAGGCTGACATTGTTCAGAAAGTACTCAACAGAGAATGCAAATATCAGCTGCATGGCTCAGATCCAAGTGTCTGAGGCGAGAGGTCACAGGTTTGTTTAGTGCTTGGGGTCCAGAGGTGGCAGGCAGTGACCTTCGCATCATACTTTTTCCCAGTGTGAGTCTGGACATGTCTCTGCATCAGCTATGAATGGGAAAACTAAAGAGCTGCTAAAGTATTTAAATATTTTTATTGGGATTTTTTTTTTTTTTCCTTTTGGACTTTGTAGCAAAATGTGTCTGTGGTGACCTTCTGCTGTGTACAGTCTGCAACATCTGAACTGTGAGCCAAAGAAAGATGTGTTGGGACATTTTAAAATACTGGCTAGTAGCCTTAAAAAAACCCCTTCTGCAGTGTAATTGAACAGCCCACCCGGGGTGGCTGGCAAAGAGATCCGTGTCAAATCTGCTTCTGAACAGAGAGGTGCCTGTAGAAACCTGGTGCCTCCAGCCCCTTCCCCTCTGCACCTGCCAAAAGGGGATTTTGGGAGCTGCCCTCTTCCTCTGGTTCTTGCTCGGCAGTGGCAGCAGCAGAGTCACAGCCACTGTCACCTGCTGCCTTGCAGGCCCTGGAGTGGCAGTGTGGGGGAGGATCTCTCTTTCATAAGATCTGCTCCTGTGTAACTGGCTTTTTGTGCTTGCCAGCTCAAGATACTGTGCTACTTCATTTGAGTCAGGTGTCTGTTTAGACCAGCTGGCTCCTACTGTGTGTCCCCAACCCAAGCTCTCTCAGAAATGAAAAAAGGCTGCTAATAACTTCAGGCAGGGCAGGTGAGGTTAATCAGGCACTGCTGTGCTGGTAGGAAACCTCTGCTAGCTACCTGGATCTAGGGGATGGACACAGGATTCCTGGGCTTGTGCTGCTTGACTGAGGATGCAGCCAGTCCTTGCTGATCTCTTGTTGTGAGTGATGGAAACCTGGGGCTGCTTTGTAGAAGAGCAGGATGGAGTGGAAGAAAAGGGAAAATGGAATAAAGAGGTGGCACTAGACATGCTGGTTTTTTACCTGGTGTCAGCATTTGTCCAGATATCCAGCTGCAGACAACGTCTGCTTGCAATAGTCACAGCTCACATATAATTAATTATATTTGCTGTATTCTATCAGACCCAGTACAAATACCCAAGTAACACTCCAGGACAAATATTTCAGCCTGCCCTTTGTAAAGGTCTGTCACTTTTCCATTAAGGCTGGAGCCATCTTTCTCACACACCTGCCTCTTGGTCCTTTCACAAGGCACATTTCAGTTGCCATTATTCGTGTTTCTGAGGGGTGGGGAACATTTAAAGGGCAGGGCATTTCTTGAGAGGTGGGAAACATGAAACAGAGAGGAAAGCACTTGTTATTGTCACAGCCTGCCTTGTTGCCAGGGAGATGGTTGGCTCATTCAAGAAACACTTGTGGTTGCTGGCCAAGATGGCCAATGCATTTGGAATCTTTGCTGCAAAATGAGGGTGTGGGAGAAAGAGGGACACAGCAAAGAATAAGGGAAAGCCCAGAGCAAGCTCTGCCTGCATGGTCACAGGGCATGACCCACATGCCTCACAGCATCATCTCTGGAGTCTCTCTAACCAAAGCAGCATCTGCATTCCACTACTGTATTTTCCTCCTTTGAGAGCCCCTCGAGCACATGAAAATACAAGATCTTTCCTAATAAATGATAGCAGTAAACTAACAGCAGAGCACAAAGGCAGTTTAGGATAGCACATTGTGCCAGTTTAAAGAATTTGGAGTGGTCTACTTCCATGCCTTTGCTCTGTCTCTTAGGGAGAGTCAAACTCTGTCATAACCAGAAGGGATCTCAGCCAAGTCAGCTGAGACCTGTGGCTGGAGTTGGGAGACCTTGCCTTGCAGCAGCAGGAGCAGTACAGCCTGGCTCTGTGCTCCTGCAGAGCTGAAGTCATGATCATCAAGTCTATGACATATGGTGATCTTCACACAGCAGAAAAGATTCCCCCAGAACCAGTGTCTGCTTTGCTGTACTCATGCTACTAATAGAGATAATGATCAGAAATGAGAAAAATCTGCTGGAATCATGGCTCTAAACACATCATGGCCAGAAAATGTAGTAATAGTAGAAACAGCTGGATGCTGTAGGCAAGCAACTGAACAACATGGCCAGTGCTAACCTTTCTTTCAGCAGAGGACTGTCAATCACTCACAAGAGCTCTAAAAACCAAAACTTCCCCAGGGTGGCCCAGTGTAGCAGTTGTAGTTAGAATTCCCAAAGAATGAGAGGGCCTGCTGGCAGTGGATGCAGAGGGGGCAGAAGGGTGGGCTGGAGACGCGTCGTGTGGCGGGCGGCTCGCTGGAAGGTGCCACCTTGCTGAGCACTGATGTGCCAGCTTGATGTTTTTCACATTGGTCCTGTTTCAGGATGATAGCCATGGTGTTGGCATGGCAACCCTCACTCTAAAGTAAACACTGGGTCTGCTTTTTGTGTTCTCCTGGACACTGATGGTAAATGGGCAGCAGTCAGGGCACAGGGTGGAATAAAAGTTCAACTGGTCTTCCAGTCCCTCTGTGCAGTCAGAAATGTGTTTCTAAGAAATACATTTCTGGGGAAAAAGTATTGTGAAGCACTTCAGCATCATTTCTAAGGGAGCCAGATGAGAATAAGAGATGTGGTCACACCTTAAAATGCCACCAGTTCTGTTTCTTTGATGAACACTTGGCAACAGCCAGGCACTGTAGGTTGGTGATACTTGCTGCCCATTCTGCCATCCTAATTTTGACATGAGTCTTACAGCTAAATGTCCTACAAAAGCACTAACCAGAACAGATACCATAAATTAAAACTAGCCTTTTAATTTTATTTTGAAGAAAAGCAGAAGATAAAGAGATGTCTGAGGGGATCATTGATAAGAGAGAGACCACAGTCACCTCTTTGCAGCTCCAAGCTCCAGGCTGACTCACATCTTCCACCACCTAAAGGAGGCTTTAAAGAAGGTGGTGCCAGAGTATTCCCAGAGAGACACAGTGAGAGGACAGGGCAGCAGTCACTGGTGCCAGGACAGGGAATTAAAGTCAAAGATGAGCTTGGGCTCACAGTGCTTTCCTTCTCTCCATGGTATCAGGAGAGACCAGGGCAGTCAGCACTTGAAGGACTACCTATCTCTTTGGGTATTAGATGAGTGGAGTGATAAGAGAGGTCTGAGGACAGTTGTGTATGGGAGTATTAGTAAAAATAGAAAATACCCAAAAGGTAATTTTTAAATTATGGGTACTGCCTTCCTCTTCAGCCAACCACCAGCAGAAGAGCATCTGTGATGAGTTCTGCTGACATTTTCTGCTCCCTGGGTGGTGGAAGACACAGCCTCTTCAGGTGCAAGTCCATCTTTAGAGATGTTAGTATTTTCATGGTGCTTCTGCCGTCAACTGCCATTTCAGGCTTGATTTCTGATGAATTAACAACCCTCCAAAGCATCCTTGAAAAGGATCCTCACCTCTCCTAAAACTGTCCAACACCCCTGTTCACCTGTGAACATAGGCAGGTTAGTTCCTCCTCCTTGTGTGTAAGCTCTCTCTTTTCACAGAGACAGGGATGTATTTTTCCTCCATGAGCTGTATGTGTTTGATACTGATGTTTTGGAGGATGCAGGGAATATTTTTAGTTTGAAAAGAAGAAAAAAACCCCACCCATTCCTGTTCCTTGGAAGAAGAGCTGCCTGTCTTCCCCTGTATTTGTTATACCTGAGGTTTGTTATTCAAATGCAACCATAGTTAGGGCTGCCAGGGCCAAAAGGCACAGAGGGGAGGGTGAAGCAGACATGGGACTGCAACATTTGCAGTGAATTAATGAGAGGTGGAGTGCTGCTTTCCATTCCCACAAAATACTGATGGAAGACACCTTCTTTGGGAGCCCCTGGAAAGCACCAGAGTGGGACAGCACAAAAGACAAAGTGTTCAAAAATATTTGGCAGATGGAGCAGAGCCCTGAGAAGGGAAAACTTTGTTGCTTGAAAAGGGGATTTCTGGCAGCTCCTGGGTCCAGGGTCAGGATAGAGCTGGCTGTACACCCCATTCATCCCCATTCATTGGATGTCACAACCAGGCCAAGGTGGATTCCATCTTATGGGAAGGGGCTCAGGGCAGCCACTCCCCACAGAGCAGGTGGCAGTGGCATTGCCTTGGGTGGCAGCTGGTGTTGGTGAACACAGGCAGATACTGTCTGTCTTTCACTAGAGCCTCTCTCTCCATAAAGGGATTGAAGGATTTGTAAGCCAGGACAAAAAATACATCTAGGTATTTGATATACTCACAATGGAGGCACTGAAATTAAATGCTGGCATGGCAGAGGCTTCAAAGATGCCTGTACATGTTCCTGACTGCATGGGTGATCAGGAACTTGCTGAAGTCCTTCCAGAAAGTCTCCACCATGTTTGAGACTGAAGTTCAGGTTGCATCTGGCTGCAGCCTTGCACAGGCAAGGTACTGCCTTCAGGTATGATTGCAAGTCAGCTCTCCAAGCAGCAATTGCAGATAACTGCTAACTACTCAGCACATTTCAAATGCATGTCATTATTAAGTAAATTTATTTCCATCTCTTCTGGGAAATGTTGGGAAGCACTGCTGAGTCACACTGCTTACTCACCAGTTTTAGGAATATCATTAAAAATATTTATTTTCCACATGCTTTCTATGATGTTCCTATTATTTGAATGTCTCCAGATGTAAAATGAAAACATTTGTATAGGATATTCCTGGCCTTAAACAGATCTCTGATGCATAACTCACAAAAAGGCATAAAACAAGGGATCTATCCCTTGGCCCTGTTGTATGATGTTCATTCAGGGATAGTGGTGAGGGGTAGTCTTTGCTCCAAAATGGCAGGAGCACAGGCAGGCTGGGCTTGACACAGCTTGGGATGGAGGAAGGAGAGTGTGAGCAGCTGCTTTGCTGTGCCCAAACACATGGGAGAGGAATGATCCAGAGCATGGAACATGTTCCTTGCTTACAGCAGATGCTCATTAACTCAGGACACAATATTCTGCCATGGTTTGCTCTGGCCACAGACCCCAAAACAATTCAGCTCCCAAAACAATTCAGCCCCCAAGGGACACAGTGTCAGGTGCCCTCTGGAGCAGCAGGTGCAAGGGCACACTGAACCCAGAGCTTGGCCACTGTGAGAGCAGGTTTCACTGCCAGCTTCAGCAGGGAGCTGTGGGAAGGGCTCACTGACAGCCTGCTCCTTCACACCCTGGAATGGACCCAGACAAGGGAACACACTGCAGCAGAGGAGCCATCACACAGCCTGTGGCTGTGAAGTCCCATCCTTCCAAAGGGGAATTTTGCTGAGCTGATGAGGCAAGGACACAGAGCTCCCAGTGGGTTGCTGTTCTTAAGGCAGCTGAAATGTACCAATGCTGTGCCCAAACCCCACACCACCCAAGTGAGGTGTCCCTCCAAAGTGAGCAGCTGCTTCTCCTAGGCTGGATCAGCCTTTTGGGCAGGGTGTGGTGGCTGCCTTCCCTCTCAAAGAGGCACAGTGGGACAGTGCCACCTCAAACGTGTCCCTTGCACTGCATCAATCATGGGGATGGCAGAATGTCTGCCATGCATGAAGGCTTTATTACCCAAATACAGGCTTTACTGAAGCTATTAATCAGTATTGTGTACCTTGGTAATAACTGATTAAAGATACCACGAGGGAACTCATTTAACAGCTACAATTACTGCTCTGACCTCAGTCTCACCACGGAGTTGGATGTGAGGGTCC
Source organism: Erithacus rubecula (assembly GCF_903797595.1). Classification (NCBI taxonomy): domain Eukaryota; kingdom Metazoa; phylum Chordata; class Aves; order Passeriformes; family Muscicapidae; genus Erithacus; species Erithacus rubecula. Next base: position 8,156,665 of record NC_136664.1, on the reverse strand, counting down.
CTGGCAGTGCAGCAGGAGACAGCCTCACCCAGGGCTGCAGGAGCTCAAAGGTGCCATTCATCCTGATCAGAATAGCTGTGGCAGGTGACTGGGCAGGAGTTCTTGGTGTTTTATTGAATGGAAGGAAAAAATCAAGCTCCACATGAAGGTTAGAAACAACAAAACCTGCTGCGAAGCAGTATTGTTTTGCACCTTGGCAATATTTAGCCTTGTGGTCAGGGAGAAAATGTGGAGTAAAAAAAGTGCAGGATAGGTGAATTAGCCTGTGTCTGGTTTAGGGGTTTTGACAGGGAGTCACTGGGGGCCCCAGGACAGCTCATCCTTCCCCAGCTGAGCCCCACATCTGCATCACGTCACCCCAGAATCGCTCCAGGCAGCACAGCACATCCCTTCCGAGTGCCAAAACCCACTCAGGAGCCAAAGAAAATCTCACCCACAGGCTTTGAACACAGTTCCTCCTTTTTGCTGTGCTATTCCCTTTCCAGGGCTGTAGGAGTTTCTGGTTTGCAACACATTCTATCTGTGTTGAGGGTGAGACTGTTGCTAGATACTTTTCCCTTACTGAGAAATAATTCCCCTAGGTTGGCTATGTATAATTAAGTCCTCATTTGCCTACAGATTGTTTTAAGACTAGATTAACTCCATTGATTAGAGGGGAATTACTCTTGATTTACAGTGAGATCATGGGAATGGAGACTCAAGTGACACAGGAGCAATTCTACAGTAAATACTCAGAGTAGCTACATGGTTGTCACCCATCTTTCTGTATTTGGGAACTCCTTGGGCAGATGCTTGTTCCTCTACATGAAGAGGGGGTACTAAGTCAATCTTAGGTGCACAATACACCTTCCAGATGTTCAGTTGGGTATTCAGGTTGTATGGTCATGTGTTGAATACAACCAGTTACTCCTTAGTTAGTCTGATAGTAAAACTGGAGCAAAACTGTCCTCCAGAGAAACTGTTTGTGGTTTGATGAGGTTTTACCAGTAGGGATGGGAGGGGACTATACTGCATAGAGGAAAGGAGTATGCAGTAACCAGAGAGGATACAAACAGGATTACATCTCCAAAATAACCCTTTACATGTTTGGGAAGGAAAAGGGCCCCATCCTGCTCCCTTCTAACTGCCAGCATCTGCTGTGCTCCAGAGGAGAAACCTCATTGCCCAGTGCTCCTCAGGAGGGGCACAGCAGGACACAGCCATGCTCTCTCCCTTTGGATCACAGCTCAGCCCTGCTCACACCCATGTGTCTGTTTGTGCCATTAAAGCCAAGCAAAGGAGGCAATGGCAGAGAAACAGAGTTTTCTGAGTGAAGGAAAGTGTTTGGCTTGGCAATTTTACTGTGTTTTTATTTAAAATTGTGAGAGCTTTTAGTGCTGGTAGATGATATTACAGGTAATAAAAGATTTCGTTTCTGAGAAGAAAGAGGTGCCAGTAGCCACCAACCAGTGAGTTTGAATTATTCTGTAAAGTTACAAATTCATTTCATCCAAGTGAGGAGCAGGTCTCACCTCTCTTTCCCCCTTCAACATGTCATCATGCTTGTGGAATTTTTTTCTTTTCTGCAGGGCAGTTTTGCAACACAGCCTATCTGGAGGTGTGGTGTGACACTGTGGATGCCAAGGACAGGGGAATTTTAGACTAGTTTTTCCTCATCACCTCACCAGCACCTTAGCCAAAGGTCTCACAGCCATTTTTTTCCCCAGCTTTTATTCTTAATTGCTGTTATTGGTCCTATAAGCTTTACAAAGCTTTTCTCTTGCCAAGTTCCTCTGCCATGGGCATGTTTCTAACTGGTGATATCTGTGCTGTCCTGTTTGAGTTCCTTGGTTTTAAACAGGCTTTTGTCTTACTCCAGCTGCCCTCAATGCACATTGCAGGCAGTTCCCACCCAAAGGGACATCTTTTGCTAGCAAGTTCAAGTTCTGCATCTCATAATCTCATAGCTGCTGTGGCTTTTGATTCTTCCCATGCTCACTTCCACTCGTGAGACCCTTCACCCAGGAAATGGCACAAGGTTTAATCTGCTGTCTGCAGTTGGGCTGTGCATGCTGCTGTTGCAGCTTTCTTTATTTAATTTGCTCCAGAGGCAAAAGTCAAACAGAGGCTGAAAAGACCATGTTCAGCATTACAGTGGATTGTGAGCCAAGTTCAGGCAGGTCTTGTGACCAGTGAGTAGGCAAAAATCCTTATTTCCTCAACTTTCTCTTCAAGAGAGAAGGCTCTAGGATGATTTGTAGCAGCATATAAGGCTCTGCAGGATTGAGCTTTTTTATCAGATGATCTTTATGTTGTTACAGACCAAGTGTTGTGCATCTTCTATTACTTGTTGGTGATGCAAGCAAAAAATTTACACCTTTAAAATAATCCCAACCTAAAATCCCTGCACCACATAGCAGGAGGAGGAAGCCTGTCTCCAGCATGAGGACTGAGCAATTTCAGCATAAAGGCTCCCCAGGCCACGAGGCTTCAGAAACCAAGAGGCACCAGACCCAAACCACAGCTGTGCTTATTTCAGTCTGTATGCAGAGACATTAAATCAGCTTAAAAGCCACTTCTTGGGGTGACACCCTTTTTCTGGCTCTCCTCATTCCTGAAGGAGCTGTAGGGTGCAAGGCCTGGCCCCACTCGTGCAGTGTCTGGGCTCAGTGTCCCCCAGCTGCTTTTACCACAAGCCAGCCATGCCCACCACACTTAAATTAGCAGAAAGCCTACATTTGTGCATTTGTACTTGCTGATACATCTGTAAATAGAAGAAAGATGATCAGGAGAGGGCTGCTAATAGTAATCCACACAGGCAGCAGCAGCTCTGAGCTGCCTTTTCACCACTAATCATCTGTCCCCTAAAATCCTGGGCAGGCATTGCACTTCTGAGCTCACTCTGCTTGCCAGCATGCATTTTCAGCTTCGTATCTCCAGGCCAATCCAAGAGCACAAAGGATGGATAGAGTGAACAGGCTATTGCACTGTGTCCTTTTCTCCTTTGCCATCAACTTTGGAAAGAAAGAGTGGACAGCAAATAAACAGTAAAGGCTGATGGGGGTGGGAAGCCTATCAGCCCACACTATCATTATCTGACTTCCTTGAAATCCTCCAAGAGACTGCCAGAAATTAGTTCCAGTGCTCAAGAGTCTTCAGCAGCCCTTCAGGAAGAGAACTGAGCTCAGGAGCCAGATCCACCACAAAGCACCAGCTTTCTGCAAGCTAAATTCCAGATGTAAACAGATGTTCTCCCCAGCAGCCCTTGCAAACCCTGTTATATGTGTCAGGCAGCACCAGCACACCGTGCAGTTCTAAGCCCTTTTCCTTAAGAAGCTGGAGGGTATTGCCTGGGATTGGAAAGAATGAGTCCAGCAAGTTCCTCGAGCCAGAAAAATCAGATTTCACTTCATACTGATTATGCAGCTCGTAGTTCAGATTCAGACCACGAGTTACTGATCAGCTTGCTACAGTCAAACCACAAAGGAGGTTTAGTAATGCCAGGGCAGTTTCCAGATCATCCCTAATCCCCCCCACCAGCACTGAACTGCATTCTTCTCTTGGCTGTTCTGGAGAGGAGTGATCATCTATGGGCTAAAGAATGGTGAGCAGGGGCAATGCTGACTTCACTCTGATCTTCCTCACTGAACCACACAGCTCCTCTCCTTTGGGGCAGGAGCTGGGGTAAGTATCACTGCTTCCTCTCAAGGCAAGTGGCAGGATTCAGGTGAGCTTTGCTCAAGGATCCTCTGCAAATGGCAGCCTGAGCCCAAGCATGCCACAGGGAGAGACCAACTTCATTTCTGTTTCCTCTCAGTTGGCCTGGAAAGGGAGACTGGTAATGAAAAGTGCCCATTAATGACTGTGATAAAGGTGGCAGTGCCGAGAGATTAAATTTTGACAAAGCCACAGAGACTTGAGGGTTAGCATAGTTCTGGGCTTGAACCAGACATCACAATGTTGTGTGAAACAGTTTGGTGAACCACCAGCATCTTCGTGCAGACACAGAAAATTACAGCTGTAAATCCAGGGCAGCTGAAGCAGTGACCAGCACTTAAATGTGAATGGGCATATGCTAGGGGCAGTCAGAAATAAAGGGCCTGATGTATGAAGAAAAGGAGATCTAGTTTTATGTGCAGGACCACCAGCAAAGATCCTCAGATGGTTATTTGCAGCCCTTACAGGAAAGAAAGGAGCAGTAGATTCTAGCTGAATGCTAAACAGAATAGCAAGTAGTGGAGTGATAAACGTAGCATCTCTGTAACTGCAAAAGGTTGCTCTAAAGGTCAGATCTGCATGTACTCTCCTAGCTCTGTGAACAGCTATTCCTTTCATCCACAAGTTGAGCTTCTGGCTGGGGCAGGCTGAAATAAACAGGGCTAAAGCTGTCCCATCCGTTATCACTGGGAATGGCTTGGCTCCAAGAGCAGGCTCTGCCTCTGCAGATACAACACACAGCATGGCAGAGAGCAGCCCAAGAGAGCACATGGCTCACGTGGACCATCCCCACCAGCACAACTTCATCCCCAGGCTTCAAAATGCTGCAGTGCCCCTCTGTGGGGAGAGGGCAAGGCTGATGTGCTCACTGCCAGCACACCCTGACACAGCCCTGCTGCTCAGCACCCCCTTGGAGGCACAGGCAGAAGCCAGAAGCTTTTCATTCATAAACACTGCCCAAGGCTGTTTATCTGGAGTTGGGCTTCTTTTTCCACCCTCTAAGGTGAGATGTCAGGGAAGAAACATTGGCAGGACTGCCTGTATGTTTTCTCTCTCTCATACCAAGGCAAAACCAAAGCACCCCACGGTCCTGGCAGCACACACCTACAGATTGACATCCACTCTGCACAGAATTGCCAGACAAGGCTAGGGGAAACCCAGCCCTGCTTTTCCCATGCTTCCCATGGATGTCCTTCTGTTGTGGTGGCAATAAGGCACTTTATTGGCAACTAAGAAACAAAACTAAAACCAAATCAGTTTATTTAATGTCGAACAGTGTTGGTGTGTCTGACAGAAATGATGCCAGGAGACTGAGATGGCAGCACAGGGAGTCCCTGGGTGTTAATTCAGGAATAGATGTCCTGTAGCAAACACACAGTGCCAGAGGGGAAGGGGACAGTTCCTTTGGTCTGCATGTTGCCCTCATCTCTGAAGCAGCCATCCTGCCTTCTTCACACATCAGTCCAGGGATGCTGGAGCCAGCCAGCCCTGAGACATCTGCCTGAGCAAAGCCATTTCTATCTTAATGTGTAGATGGAGGAAGGCAGATACTTTTGCAGGCTGTACTACACCTCAGCCTACACAGTGAGGTTCTGCTGCCACCACCATACCCAGGTGCTCCAGAGAGAAAGTCCTCAAACAGGTAATAGAGCCATATCCATTATGAACAGAGCATTAGGTCCAGGAACCATCCGAATCAACAGCCCTCTATATCTGATAGGCTGATGCAGGTGCAGTAGGTTGAGAAATGATTCCTCAGTGAATGCACCTCATCTTCAAGCACAAACTTTAAAAATGTAGTCAACAACCCCTTAGTTTCTACCCAGAAGAAAACATAAGCTGAAGTACTTAATTTGGGCATGTGGAACCAGAGAAACTAATCTTTGCTATCCTGGGAATCAGCTATCCAGGGCTTGAGCCAGGAAGTCCATAAAGTGCTCTGGTTTCTGGTAAAAGAGTTGATCCTATAATACTCTTTTGCATTGCAGGTTTCAAGAAGCAACTTTTTGTTGGTCTATCTTTCTGTCCTATTTATAACCAGCTTACATAGAATAAAAAGTGTATAATTCACAGAGCTTTCTAATTAGATGTTGTAACTACAATCCTATTTCACGCCACTCTAATTTGTTCCATCACAGTATTTTCAAGTTTTGTATTAACTATATCATGCAGGGCAAATTCTTCAAGGGTTTGAAGGCAGCAATTATGCACCACTTTGATTTGTACATAAAGCTGATGTGAGTCCACATGGCAACATCCCATCATGACGTCTGAAATACCAGGATTAAAAGACACTGTTGAAGCTCTGTCCAAAGCCAGGACTCACTTAGTCCAAAGCATGGCAACTCAGAGCAAGCTTGCCAGGCTAGAGGAGATTTTGCAATCCCAGTTACTTCTGACCTTTCTGAAAGGACTGAATTTTGAAGAGTCCATATTTGGTAGATCTCCAGACCAATCTATATCTAAGTTTGTGGCTGACATTTAAATCTCTAAAAATGGAAATGGGCCTTTGCCACTTGAGCTTCCAGATTATTCATAGTAGAGGGAAAGATCTTGGGAGCAACTGGACTAATGTAGTTAAGCAAACATGATGGGATTAGCACAGGGCAGGATTAGACATTCCCCTTTAACACAGTGGCATCTGGAATAGCACAAGAGGTGTGGGCTGATTCTCTATGGATTGTGACTGTTTGTATCACTGTTCACCCTGTCTTTGTAAATCTAATAACCACTTTGGATCATTAGGAAACTCCTCAGTAGGTGTGAACACCAAAGACTTGTTAAATGCAGTGGCAAAATTAGCCATAGAAAGTTTTTCCATGTATGTTTTAACCTTGGACCTCTGGTTTACTTTTTTCAAGTGTTTATCAAAAAAAAAAAAAAAAAAAAAGAACCAAGCACTTTTTCCTGGTATTCATCAAGTGAAAAGACACAGTAAGACTGTAGAGTCCTTGTGATATTTTCAGATGTTCTCAGCTATCTGTTTAGTTTAAGAGTTCCAACTTCAGAAAAACAGCCATTTCTAAAAGTGCTCTCTATCTGCCTTTGCCTCCACCTCTTTCTTAGAGACTGAAACCTTTGAAATGCTGCAGATGTGTTTTAACACAGCAAAATTGGTCTTGTTAAAGAGCAACAGCTCCAGGTTAGGGCTTTCCTTAGCTGAGCTATTGGAAGAAAACGGCAGGAATGTGCCAAAGGAGAGTCTCTCCCTTTGTCCCCTCTTCTTCCAGCCCTCCCTGCCCCAGCCACGCCAGGCACAAGCATCCCCATGCACAGGGCCAGTCCTCAGCCTGAGCACATCCAGCTCCCTGGGAGTCAATCTGGCCCCAGGGCTTGTTTTGGTATTTTACAACAGAACAAATAGAGCAACATTTCATAACGTTCTAATGAGGCACATTGAGGAATGCCCAGGAGACAGAGACAATATCAGTGTTCCTTGGCACACAGAGAAAATCAAAGGCATTTGTTTGCTATCTGAAATGTCGATCTGTGTTCATTTCAGTGGTGGGCAGACATTTTTATAGTGCAGGTTCCTGGAAGTACTCAGATGTCACTGTCAGTGCGTTCTAAGAGCAGTATTTATTTTCAGATGTACCTATAAAAACTGAGACTGAAGCACGGAAATATTTAGAGCCATTACAGGATTATTAGGTTTTGAGTAGTGGTTTGCACTCTGTATGGCCCCAAGAAAACCTAACATTTGTGGACTCCTTCTTTCATTGAATAGGAATTTTATCACTGACTTGAGAAAGCCCTAGTGAGAGAGGAGTCTCTGCTCAAAAAATTGATTAGAGCCACCCAGCAGGGGTTAAACTGAAAAGACACCAACTACATCTGTCCAGGGCATTGAGGAAACAACATCTGTCCTGTCAGAGTGAACATTTGGGAGCAACTGGTTTGGATCTCTGCTTATGTCTGTTATGTCAGAATTTAAACCAGTGCCATTAAGACATACCCATGTGTTACAGCACAGCCCAGCTCACAGATGTGGGATCTACCAGTGCCCCAGTATGACCCAGTATGTCCCAGTATCAGCCCCTTCCTGGGAGCTGGCACATCTGACAGCTAAGGACAGTTCTCCTGAGCACTATCATCACCCTCCTGCCTGTCTTCTGTGTCATGACAGTTGCTAAAGTTTCATCTACAGTCCTAACAGTGCCTTTAGAGGGTGAGAGAATCATAGACAACCAGCTAGAAGGGACTCATAAGGCTCATCACATCCAACATCTTGCTCCTCACAGGACCACCTAAAACTAAATTATATGACTAAGAATACACTGTTCATTCTGTCAAGCTCAATACTTTTTTAAAGTTGGACCCTCATTAAAGATTCCCCACTTCTATAGCCTTGGTAATGAGAGACATACCTCAAAGGCATGATACTGATGACAGAGGATTGTCTCTCCCTTTTCCACCTTTTCCTCTTTGGAGTCTATCTCAGGCTCGTGCTGGGACAGCAGCTGGGACTAGTACTGCACACATTTGCTGGGAGGAGCTGACAGCAGGTGACCTGAGCTGTGTCACTTCAGTTTTAGGCTCAGAAGGCTCTTGAGATCTGCCCCTCAAGAAAGCAGCAGAGACAGCCTGGGCTTCATCTCCTCACCCTCCCTGGCAGGGAGGTATTTGCCAGTCTGGGGTAGCTGCTGTTACAGGTGAAATGGGAGCACTTGCTGCCATCTGAGTCTCAAAGGGATGGGCATATCCAGGTCAGCTGATCAGAGAGAGGGAAGATTCAAAGCCCAAGGGAGGCTGAGCTGAGCTGACCTATTATTCAGAATGACCAAAAACATCCTCTTTAAACCCTTGGACAGCAAATGCTGCTGTATTATTAAGAAGCCTGGCAATTGGAAAGTATTACCCCATTAAAGGAAGTACATCTCCTGCAAAAAATGTTCCTGAGCAAGTAATGCCATTCTGCTAAGGTTGACCTTGACAGAGATTTCACCTTCTCATTTGGATCTGGGAAGCAAGTATGTTGATAAACTCACTGCTGAGAAACTTAATGTTATCCTGTACATTTTACTTTGGAAGCCCAATTAAGCATAAGAGAACAAGGATGTTTCTTCTTTTTAATAACATTTTTTTTCTGATTGTCATTATTTTAGAAAAAACAGAGATGAAATAGCACCCTTCTCCCCTCCCCCACCAAAGCCAAAATGATCTCAGGTCAGATAGGTTCGTTGTGGTTTCTCCAATTAAAAAGCTATCACCCATCAGTATTGTAATTATCCATCCATCAGTACTCTATCAGCCAAAAAGCTTGTAAAAATGAACACTCTTCTGTTATTTTTGAGGACATGCAGGCAGTTCCACAAGATCAGCTCATGCCCACTATTTCAGAATGCCTCTGCAAGAGATTGAAAAAAAGGAAAAAAGTGGTTAAAAAAAGCAATTCAGACATTAACAATGTCATGGCAACAGCAAATTAGAGCCTCAAAAGCAGAGCTCAGCCTGAGAAGGTTTAGGGAGTCACTGCACTGCAGGACTGAATGAAATATTCAGCACATAAAAGAGGTCCCCAAATGTTTTTTGTATTTGGGATAATGACACCAAGCTGACTGCTATTTATGTATACTTTTGCCTAACCATTGATTTTTTTTTGCCACAAGAGATTTTAAAATAGTATACTTGTCAGGTAATCACGGGTCTCTTTGGATTCTTGGGGATCTTTGGCATTTGGAAGTGCAATCATAAACATCAGGCTTTCCTCAAGCAGAAAGTTACTATTGTAGGAAAAATTAATAGGAGGAAAATTGAGCATTTGGGGAAAAGTTCCCCAGCAAAAGATTTTGCTTGTTGAGTAAGATGATTTAACGTGAGGTGACAGCCTGACCCGTAACCAATAGTGAGGTATGCAATCTCTCTTTCTGTGTTTTCACCTAATGCTGTGCATGTGTGCAAGGAGACAATAAATCTCCTTTGCTATTTATTTTCCCTCAACACCCTATGGCTTCTCTTGTAGGTTTTTTCCCCCATGAGGTCAATCATGTCAAGCTATCCAAGTATCCAGTGACCATTCCCACCTTCCATAACCTTTGCTTTCCTGATTTAACTCCAAACTTCACTCTAGTGCTTACTTTCTTGATTATATTTGCTACCCATGTCCAGTATCAGTAATAGGATGAGATCAGGGGGAAAAAACCTGCATTGTGAAAAATAGTTTTAATTTGGGCTTATGCCAAGCTGGCAGGGAAAGAAAAAGTCCAGCAGAGTATGCTTTGTACACTGAAGAAAATTCAGAAGTGAGACAGTACTCAATATTTACTTGTCTTGGGTATCCTTCTTTCTGCTTTTTGTCCTCCCTTTGCTGTACTTTGTGAACTTGAAATGAGGTTGGAAGCAACTCAGGGATTTCTGTCCCTGTAAGTGGTCTCTCACAGAACACTCCATTTTGGTGGTCTACAGGGTCATTGCTGCTGTTTCCAAACTCATCTGCCTGGTAGTGGGTGGGAAGATCTCTGAGTATCTGAGGCTGTTGCAATATTTGCCCAGTCAGTTGCCACATCCTGAGATTCTCCCACCTTCAGAGATGCTGGGTATCTTTTAGTTAAGTCTCTACTTCCTATTAGGCCTCTAAAATCTTGCAAGTTACTTCTCCAAACTCATTCAAGTTATTTCTCACAGTGCTGGAATTTTAAGGTTTTGAACCTGACCTAAGTTACATTTCATATAGTGCTTACACAGGCATCCTGAGTCGTAGGGTCAGGTCAGTTTGGAGCTGTGAACTTTCCCAGTGTTTCAGTCCAAGTTCTGCATCCCAGTGACTCAGTACCAGCAAGTAAAAAGCCTCACACCCTTCACACACAAGCATTGAAAGAGAACAGTCTACTAGACCTCAAAAGTTACAAGCTTTTATGCTTTGCCAGCTGGGAACTTCTGACATCTGAATCCAAATCCACTGTCCTCTCTATCACTGGAAGGGCTGGGAAGTACTTAGGGCTTGGATTAGTCAGTTCCAGAGTTGCTATTAAATAAGAGTGGAAGCTTTTATGGTTTGTGCAATTAAGCTTAAGTGAGTAAAGAGGGCTTTCAGACTGTACAATGTCTGAAGTTAGGACACAGCAGCTGCTATTTCTGCACACTCCCTGTGGCACTTAGCACTGGCACATTGGGCACCACCATGGGGTTGTCTGATGGGCAGGTTCTGTGGCTGGATCTGACCAGTGGGTTGCTGAACAGCCTTAGGGTGGCAAGTCAGCTTCACATTTCCAGAAGGTGAGCAGAGAAACAGCACATACACAAAGCAGGATCTGAATAGTGTAACTGAGAGCAAAACAAACTACAAAGAGGTAAAAAAGGTGTTTAGAAGTCAAGGTCAGAGGAGTTCCCAAGGGTCAAACTTTATGGTACAGTTTGTTGTTTTCTGCTTCTTTAGGAACTTTTAAAAAAGCAATACGAGGGCTTAGATTTCATACTTTGGTTTCCCTCTCCTCCATGCTGAGCTCCTGACTGCTCTCAGTTGCAGGAACCCTAAAACCAGAAGTTCCTCCTACACTGCTGCAACATCAAAGCAGTTCAGCCAGAGCCCAGAAAAGCCTTTATTGTGAAGGTGATTGAGGTTATTTCTCTCCCAAAGAAAAGTATCTAAAACTTAGGTCTTAGTCTCAAAGCCATGACTTGGGTCCTTCTGTGATCAGAGGACACAAAGCTGCCCCCAGGTATACAGGTGGCTGGAGAGGAGCAGTCAGGTTCCAGACAGAATTGACCAGGGGCAGATAACTTGGGTAGCCCTTAAAAAATGGGCAGTTTTTCCTCTCCAGATTTAGAGAGGTGACTGGTTTAGAACATCTATTGTGTGCAGATAGAAGCTAAAAGGGTTAGAAGAGAAGGATGAGAGTAAAGAGAGGACGTCATCTGTATCTTGCCAACTTTTAACTTGGTTGCCTATCAACAACTTCATCTTAAAGAGAATAACTCTGCAGTCAGGAGCTTCAGAGCCACTCTGTACTCTGCTAATCTCCTGTCATTGCTTGTCAGAAGTCCTGTAAAGCAGAGTATTTTCTAACAGAAGTCCTAGTTGCTACATTTGAGCATGGTATATCCTCTCCAGTGCATAGAGCCCTTGACTTTGGGAGACAACAGAGAGGTGCTTTCCTTGCATCTGGTCAGCCCTTCAGAATCCTGCAGTCCTCAGTCCCTCAGAGCAAGAGCCCCTTCGGTACTGCAGTCTCTCCTTTTATGTGGCTCCACTAACCATCATTAGCAGATGAGAAGTACTGGCTGTGTCATCACCTGACAAAGAATTTCTCCACAGATTGGGCCCAAGATATTTGGCAGACCATCTTTAGGCTGACTTGCTGTAGCTGTTTCTGGTTGTGAGCACAGGGTTTGCTCCCCAGCCCACCTGACTCAGATGTGTGGTCGCCCACAAACACGATTCCTGGATCCCACCCCTCTCTGTCCAACTTGCTGCTACTGGAAACATCTGTCAGTTTGTTAACACTTTTCCTTTCCCACTGCTTTTTCTTCAGTGAGCCTGCAGGGTTCTGGAGGGTGGGTTCAGTGCTTTGGCTTCATGTCAGGTGTGTTTGCGTGGCAGCCGCTGAGCCTGGCTGCGAGTGCCCCATGGAAATGCAGGAGAGCTCCCCTGGGTATGTGCTGCCCACTAACTCAGGAGGGCTTATCTCTGCCAGGCTCCCCAGCAATGCAACTTAGGCCATCACAGCAGGATGTTCCCCTGACATTTTCTTGGAAAAGCATGGCTGCTGTGTGAACTGCATGGGGGCAGAGCTGGCTCTGGGAAAAGACACATCCCTGGTGCTGCCCAGAGTGCGATCCTGCACATATGACTCTGGAAAGTAATTTGCTGTTGAGAGCATCCTTTTCCTCCACCACTTCTTTGTCACTGCTTGCAAACCACCTACTTCTCCATGTGTATCTCAGAGCTACACAACCACCCTTTCTTTTCCTCCCACAAGGCCTGGTACCAGCAGTGACCAGGGAACCTGAGCAGCCCAAGAGTTCCCCTGGTCCTACAGCATGGCTCTCATCCTTTGAGGATGCTGTGAACTGTTAAACCACTACAGAGCCTCTTCTCTTTGCTCATCTCAAACTTAAAATGTAGTAGATGGGCCATATTTTCTTCCCAGTAACATGTAGGTAACATCATCAATGTAATGCTGAAGGATGAAGCCAGGGATTGCTTCCCATCCCCACAGCAAAGCCACACAGTGCTACTTTTGGGGTGCTCACCATCAGAGTGACAGCACTTTTGCTGCTTAAAAGCTATCAGCAAAATCTGCCTGATTGATCAGTTATCACAGAATTCCTGGTATTTACAGCAGTAGGAGCTATTAATAAGGAATTACCTACAGATTTCTGTGTCTGCTGTTGAATTTGTTCACCATATGTAAACCTTTAACCTTGACACAGTGGTTGGTTGTAGTGTGGAAATGACCACCAAGGCCAGCAGTGGCAAGTGGCCCTTGGCAGCTGGAGGTAGCCAGTCACTTGCTCTTCTGTTACTGTTCAAGGATAAACTTTCCTTCATTTTGCTGTCTGACATAAACATGCTCTGAATGATGGACAGGAAACTGATATTTTTGGACATTTTAATCATCCAAACAAATCAGAGCCATTTTTTCCTGCACATCCAAGTGATTGAATTTTAAAACAGCTCCCCTTCCCTGAGATGGAAGGAGTTGAGCTAATGCCAGCACATGTACTCTATCCAATTTTATTTATTTCCCTGGAAGTAATTTTCTGTCTAAAAATGAAGATTTTTCAAAATCCACCATTTTCAGGGAAGGTGGTTCTGCTGGAATATTTGACATTGAAAAGCTGAGCAGTACAGTTTGAATATCTTAATTTTTGCTACATAGCAATACCAATACTTAGCTGATAAATGGAAGTGAGAGGAAAATTAAAATTTAAGGAAAACACAAGAGGGTGTTTTGCCATTACTCTAGTGCAAACATTTGATACCACTGAAGTGGTACTATCTAAACAGGGCATGGGGAGATACACCTGCCAAAATCTTTTGGCACATTTGTTTTGCAAAAACCAGTGTAAGTTCTTGTCATAGCACTGAGGAGAAACCCCAGCATCCAGTTGGCTCTGATGGACGTAGGATTGGCAAAGCCATATAAGACATCTCATGTCAAAAAGAAGAAAAAAAAAAAAGCCTGAATTAGTGTGAACATCATCTCTCCCTCCACACCTAAGCTGATGAGAGCGATGAGTGATCACCTTCTTTGCAAGTGTTGACTGCAGTTCCTTGAAGAGGCTGGTGGCACTGATGTAGGCAGTGTGAGAACAGCCCCTGCTCCCCTCCTCTGCAGGGCAGAGTCCTGGATGCAGCATGTGCTTGGCACTGCCTGTTCCTCCCAGGAAAGCAGATCCTTCATCTGGCACCTGAGCCTCTCTGAGCAGGCTGCAGCCGTGCTTCCCACCCAGCATCTGTCCCCTACCCCTGCCATGGGCACGCTCCAACCTCCATCTCACACATCCCTTGATGGAAGAGGTATCACACAGACCCAGCAGGAGTGGGCTCGTGGGCTCTCATTCTCCTCTCCTGTATTTTAATGTGAGCAGAAGCAATTGCACCAAAGCCACTGAATGCACAAATTGGGAGAGAAAGGAAACAGGACCCTCCCCAATCTGTATCTTTTTCAGGACTGGAGATGGTCACTTTGAGTTTGGAAGATAGTGAACTGGAGGAGAAGGTGGAAAATGTCAGTGAAGAGACAAGAAACATACTTGGGAGAAAATAAAGATTAATCAAACAAGGGCTGAAAGCAGGCATTTATTGTACTTCTGGAAATGCTTCCAAGCTTGAAAGCATCTGAAGTACAGGAAAAAATGAGTGTTGCTGTCATGGTCCCAGGAGAGGCGGGGCACAGTTCTTAAAGTATGTGAACGTCAGAGGAATGCAGGCTTCTGTTATGGCTATGAAGCCTATATTTTATTTTATTTTTAATTGAAAGGATGTTTTGAATTTTTCTCACTAGCTGCTTCATTTATTTTCCAATCTAGTTAGAAATCAGCTCCTATTAAGGAATGGACCTTGAGAATAACTCAACAGGAAAACACTAATGAATCTCTGAAATTAGTCTCTCCACTGGAAACGCGGGACACAACGCAGCACACAGAGACTTCAGTGCAGGGGATTTACACCTGGTGGGGCACAAAGCATCTCTGCCACGGGCACATTACTCCCCACTGTCTGCCTAGGTACTTGAAAAATACCCTGAGAGTGCCTTGCAGGAGGGAGAAGCCTGGCATTTCTCTTCTGCACGAAGCGCTGCCTGCTCCGCGGGGCCCGCTGGGAGCAGCGTGCCTGTGCTGAGACGTCAGGAGCGCTCGGCGTCAGCCCCGTGAGCACAGTCCCTGTGCACGACTCTCTGAGCATCTTCACTCTCTGAAGATCTCTGTGATTGCTGCTGCTTCCTTTGGCAATATAAATAATATGGTCTATTCTTAGCTCCACAGCAGTATATTCAAATCTTTATCTAAATTCTGCAGAATTTTCCATTTCAGATGTTTGGGCTTCCAGAGGCAGACTGCTACTTATCCCATGCATGTCATTATTCCTTTGACACATGATCTGAAAATTCAATTATCAGACCAATTACTGATTTTACTGAAATTTAGAAGGAAAACATTGAAGTCTGAGTAAGTGAGAATTCCCATTGGACTTATCAGCAGAGAGACCAAAATTAAATTGTCTTTTTAATATCTTCATCCTGTTGCAATGCTTGAGGAGTATCTGACTGTGAAAGCCTGTTGCCAGAAAACAAAATTCTGAACCCTGGGCAGCTCAGCAGAACTTTGAGCAGAACTCTGATAGATATCTTTCACTCATCATAAAAACAAGTACATGCTGTTCAAGCACCAGAGTGGGGCCAGGCCAGTGGTGTCAGAGGTGCCTTTCCAGCAGCAGTCCTGGGAGTGAGCACTTCATATGAATTATCCATGCAGCTGAACCCAAGTGAAAACAAGATGGGGTCCTAACCTTTGCTGTTAGAAAGGGCTGAACAGCATCACGTGGAGGAACAAAGCAACAAGAAAACAACCACTTCTTATCTGGAGCTGGATCAACAGCAAAATGATACAACATTGTCATCCCATGGTAACCCAAGAGACCTGGGCTGGCCCAGGCATCAGTCCTAGATGCCTTGCACCAGAACCAGGAGAACAATGGCCATGATGGACATCTCCAAAATGCTAGTGGGGGGTCCTCTTTGTGAGGCACATGCTCCAAAGGACACTTTTGCAGGGCATAAAGGCTTTTATCCCTTACAGCAGCCTGTGATAGACACCCAGCTTGTTATGGGCAGATAAATGTGTGCCCTCCAAAATATCAGATTTCAAGATTGACATCTTAAAATACAACACTTGCAACTTGAAGGTGTAAAAAGGCAAATTAATTTTAAACATTTCCTTGAGGAACAAATGAATCAGGAAAAACTAAAGGACAGATATTTACAATCATCAATTAAATTACTGAAATCTGCTTAGAAACTATGAGGTCTGCCAGCTGCTGGTTTACAAACTTAGGAAGATGTAGTGCCTGAACAAGGTCTCTGTTTGGACCTTGTGCCTTCTCCAAGTTCTTGCAGTATCCTAGAATGTTTCTTAACAGGGCTGAAGGTGAGGATTTGGGGTGGGTTTGTGTACTGATGACACAAACTGTTCAGAGAAAGTAGGGAATTTACTAAAGAGAGAGTGGAAATGTTTGAATTCACTAAGAAACATTCACGTCAGGGGAACACATGTCCTTCTGCAACTGTGAAGTTTTTCCCATCTGCACTGTGGCATTTGGTGTCAGAGTACAGGGGCTCTCACTCCCCCAGTTTTCCCTACCTCCATGATATCTTTCCATCTTCCAGCATGACAATAAGGAGTAAGGAAAAGCACAGAAATGCCTTTTAACCTTCAGTCTCCATCAAATCAGAATTTCCTGATGATGCATAATGAATAAGCACTTCGTGTGTTCCTTGTGAGGAGGGGTTAATGAGTGAAATGAATTGTGTCATGCCAGGGCCTGATTCCTTTGGAAAGCTCTTCTCCCCTTCCAGAGCCTCTGGATTTATCTTTCTTAAATAAACACACTTCAGAAATTTTTGGAGTGTAAATAAGTCAGGGCAGCAGCAAGAAAGCAATTGCCAGTGAATAATTTGTAGAGCTGCATGCAGCTGGCCCATCCTCCTGGGGCCAGACCTGCTGGTTGGCAATGCCCTGCTTATACCTTGATGATCTCAGTACATAAGCTCCCTCATTTAAAGAGGTTTCCATGATCCCCTCTCATTCTCTTCCTCCACCCTCCCTCCCTTTCTGAGCTGTAATTGCCAAGACACCGTTGACTGCAAGTACTTCAAACAATAACCTTCTGAATGATTTAGCAATGCAGCTCCTTCAATAACAGGTTCCTCTTGGATGAAATACATTCATATTTATGTAGGACAGAGGTTTTGGAATGCTATTAAATTTACATGGTGAGCTGGCAGAACAGCTATCTTCATCTGATACGAGGAATGGGAAAAACAGCCTCTTCACAGTAGCAGGGAAATATTTACGAATACAGAAAATTCCTGCCAGTGTTCATTACCCCAGCTAGGGGATGAGGACCATTCACATTAAAATGGAAAAGTTTGTGAGGTTGTGAGTCCATCAGGCTGGCCTGGAGCAGTGGGATGGGAAGTTTGCATGGGTGTTACTTGTTTGACAAGGCCCTAATACTGGAACAGGCTTTGTACAGCTTCTCATAGAAATGAAGAAGAGAAAGAAAACTTGCTGAAGTGCAGTGAAAACAGGTAAGATATCACATCACATAAACTCTGGTTTGGCCTTGGATGGGCAGGTGAAGGTAGCATGGCCAAAGGTGAACAGACAGCTCCCATGGAGCAAGCAAAGCTTTGTCCAGGGTGCAGATGTCAGGCAGAGGAGGGCACCAGGGCCTGACACCATAGCTCAGGATGTTCCCTGCCAAACACCATTCCCTGGGAGTTTATCTCTCATTCAGCAACATGCAGAGCTCACAGGTGAGTGTTGAAGGCAAGACTCACCACACCCATAACGACAGACAGAAACTGAGTTGGCAAAATATTCCCTGCTGTAGACCAGGATCCCTGCAGCTGAGCCTCTAGAGAAAGGCCACAGGCTCATGTCTTGAGGCCTCAGCAAGCATTAATCAGAGATGCAGCCAGACCATGCCTATCCCAGCCTGAGAGCAGAAGAGGTTTTCCTGGAGCTAAAGAATGAGCCAAAACAGGTGATGAGGCCTGTCTGCAGTGTGAAGATCATGGACTGTGATGGAAGGGAGCGTGGGCCCACAAGTGCCATGGCCCCAACTTCACCCCCTGTGTTGAGGCTGGGAGCAGAGCTGCTGGAAGCTCCTGTGCCACCCTCACATCACAGCAGGGCAAAGCCATCAAAGCCCCAGCACCTCAGTGCAGTTGGGTGACATACAGGGTGGCCATGGCAGGTTCAGCATGAGCAGTCAAAGCTGAGCCCTCTGTGGAATGGCTCCAGCAGCATTGCTGACACTGGCCAGCCCCCTGTGTACTTGCTGTGTCTGGGTTTGGGGAGCACTGTGCTGCTCACCAGCTCAGCCCCATGGCACTGTTCCCTGTGTCTCGAGTGCAGTGCCAGGGACATCACCAGCCTGGGATGGTCTGCAATGGCAGTGCTAAGGCTGCCCACTCCTCCAGCAACTCTGGCCAAGCCAGGATCAGTGCACCCAAGGAGAGATTGCTCAGGCAGGCTTCCCAGTGAGGCAGGAGAGTGTCAGAGGAGGGATGCAGGGCTGCAGAGCACACTGCATCCTTCTCCACCTCAGAGCTAGCCTGCCTCTCCCTTCAATGTAAGGGGCCCTGTGTTGGCAGGAGAGATGTGACCCTGAGCAGCTGAGTGCCCATGACCTTTGAAGGGCCTGTGGCATTTTTTGCTAGAGCAGAGAGGCATTTACAGCGACACCGTGGCCAACCTCCAAAGTATGCAGATTACTTTTTGTCTCCTTAAATATTCTTTGCAATGTCCATCAGCTCTAGAAATGCCAAAAGCACTGGAGCAGCTCCAGCTGTAACAGATAACTTGATGCTACTCATTTGGCAAAGCCATATTTTCACCTCCCAACCTAGAGTGTTGTGTGCTGTTCAATAACCTCTACGTTTAACCTCAGCAGAGGCTGCCCCCCAGTCATTGTCACAGTGGTGGCTTCGTGGTAAATAAGCAGTTGGAAGGAAGAAGTAGTATGGAAACGTATGATCCCTTTATAAAACTCACTGGGCTGTAGGTGGCAAATAACTTCAGTGATTCCCAAATGGCCTCAAAACATAGCGGCTGCAGAGGCAAATTAGTCATTTTATGCTCTAAATACTTAATGCCAGTGCTAAAAATGAAGAGATGGAAGAACGTTGTGGAGAAGCAGATCAGGATGCGGCCAAAAACCCCATCCTCATGTGGTGTGACTCGATGTGGAGCAGCAGCAGAACCAGCACAGCAGTGCCAGCTGACAGGCACTGCCCAGCCAGGTCTGTGAGCATCACCGACCGAGCAGAGCAGAGCAGGAGAACAACCCATACACTGTTTCAAACATTGACACTGGAAACCAACAGTCTCCTCCCTTTTTTTTATAGAGGAAATGTTTGAGTTGGAGAGCTGGAAACAGAGGCCAAAAAGATGACTTCAAAGGTGCTGTCCACTGACAGGCCAAAGGACATGAAAGGCACAGCATGAGGCTTTTCTCCTTGTGTGGGAAATAAGAAGGGGAGAGATAGGAAGCTGGCATTGTGGAACAGAATTTAAGAAAAAATAAAGGAGTAACAAGTAGAGGCTGTGGTGTGCCTTGAGAGGGATCAATGCAGCAGCTTTCCAGGCTGGAGCTGAGGCAGCAGTAATGGGAGCAGGAGCAGCAGAGCCCACGGCTCTCACCCCAGCACGGGCAGGACAGGAGCTGCTCGGAGCCCACTGGTCCAGCTGGTGCCTATTGTATCCACAGGCTTTGAGCTGGGAATGGAGCCTGGTACTTGGGCTCTTTTCCTCGTTTGATTAGCTCCTTTTCCTTTGGCAGCTGAAAAGACACTTGGCAGAACCAGGGCTTCACATCTTGTTGAGTTGAATAGGAGGGAGCAGGGTTTTGGCAGGGACAAAAGAACATACCACTGCTCCATCAATGGCCTCATTACTGAGTGCTGTGGCTCACAAGGAGCGGCAAGGAGCAAAGGAGAGCTTGCTTCTGGTAGGCAGGCATGGGTTGGAAATGCATTTCCAGCTTGACCTATTACTCTGAAGGTATCAGCTCAAAGGCAAGTTGAAAGCTTGACAGTTTTTATCTGTGGAGATATAAGTGTGTATTGTCTATCCCTGGCTGAGGGTCTGGAAGCCAGCCTGAGTGTGTGTGTGTGTCTGTTGAGCCCAAATCAGTGAGCTAAGCCACCTGAAGCAGAAGGGTGGCACAGAAAATGAAGGGGCATAAGGTTTTAGGAGGGGGTTGGAGTGCTCTGACTGCTTAACAGATGTTTATCACCTGGTCATGTTAGGACCAAGGGTAACAGGTGTTCAGTCCTCTTGAAATATCAAAACATGAGACATTTGCCAGCAAATACTCCAAAGAAGTATAATACAGCCACCCAGCTGGCTGTATTTTAGCTCTAACTTACTCTATAAATTTATTATAGTATAAATCAATACTATTTATTCATTCAGACATAATGACAAAAGTGTCCATGCAAATGCCATTAACGACCTGAGCAGATGCATTTTTAAAGACATCTAGGTGAGAATTTTTAACAAGCCAATAATAATGTATCCTGCAAAGTCTATTTTCTCTATCATTATGTCCAAGTGATGAGATTTTCAGGAACATTTATTGTTCCCTGTTGCTAAGCCCAGTGTGAATCAGGTTAGGTCAATACCAAGTACCTTGGAAAATCCCAGCTCCTGCATTCATATTTTAAACTATTTTGGCAGCCAGATGTATAGACAGTACCGCACAATTTATGTCATGGTTAAGTGGGGGTGAATGCTTTGAAAGTGGTCCAAGAGTATTTGCAAGTGACAAATAAGTGTGATCTGTAGGAATCATTTCATGTAGAAGTGAAGTTCAGCCATGTAGGGATGAAAGTTATGGCAGTGGAAGATGATCCAGGAACACAGCAAAGGAGTTTAGGACAGAAAATTATTAAGTGCACATTACTCTCAGTGGATGATCAGAAGGATGAAATGGGAACAAGAAGGTAAAATGGCTGTGGTGGCTTTGATACAAACATCCAAATCCCACGCTCTCACCATTCTTAAGTCTCATCCCTACTGGTATATCCTTGATCCCCAGGAACTCCCTGTTGCTCAGGTTTTCCCCCACTGGGGGAATGTCCCCTGGGAAGAGGAGGAACAGAATGACTGGCCAGACTGGTTGTCCCCCTCTTTTCCAGCAGCCTGTGCCTCCTGCCCTGCACTCTGCAGGAGGCAGGGAGGGTGACACACCAGCACTGCCCATCAGGACTGTGGTGGCAGCAGCCAGGCCAGCTCTGTTTCCCTGCAGGCAGGCTTCCCATGGCAGCCCTCCAGCTCTGGGCAGAGCTATAGGAACAAAATTCCAGCCTTGCTTCTGCAGGGCAGTTTCAAAGGAATTCCCTGAAGTTAAGCTAAATTTAAAACCATTTCAAGGAGGAGGAGTGAGAAGCAAAGCTCATCATCTCAAAACTTGCTCCGGCAGAGGCTCTGCTCCGCTTACCAAGATGAATAATAAATAGCAGTCATCCATCCATCCATGTGGATGGATTGGCTCTGCTCACAGCAGAGGGTGTGAAAAAAAGTGTGAGGTGAGCATTTCCCATCAGCTCTCCCTCTGGGAACCTCTCGTTCACATGGTATTGATTGAGAGAAGGTACAGAGAAAAAACATTAGTTAAATAAAATGTTTTAACATCAGGCAGGGCATCAATGGCTGAGTTGTTCATCATCCCAAAGAGTCTCTGAGGAAAGGAGAGGGAGAGCTTGAGCCCAAGGCTGACTCCAGCACCAATAATCCCTAATGTCCTCAATCCCTCCTGGCCCCCCCAGGGAAATGCCCTGGCTCCATCGTGCTGCCCTTGCTGTGTTGGGAGCCCACTTCAGTCATGGTGGAGCTCTGTGCAGGATGTGCTGCTGAGGAGCTGAGACCCAGCTCGGAGGAGCTCCTGACCCAATGCCTGTCATGTTCCCAGGGATCCGTGTCACCTCCTGGGACACAGAGGAAAAGCTCTGGCAGCTCACTTGGCATCATGATGCTCAGCTTTTAGGCATTCCCATGAGACATGAGGAAGAGGAAAGACAGGAGCAGTGCATCTGCAGGCAGGCACCTCGGCTGGCATGGGGAGCCTCCCCCTCCCTGTCTGATATCAATCCCATAAGTGATCCCAGGAGAATTTGACTGCAGCAGTCACTAAGGCCTAAGGGCAGCTTGCACATTAGATGCACCATGGTGGAGCCCCAG
This sequence comes from Erithacus rubecula, assembly GCF_903797595.1. Lineage (NCBI taxonomy): Eukaryota > Metazoa > Chordata > Aves > Passeriformes > Muscicapidae > Erithacus > Erithacus rubecula. The sequence goes on along the minus strand of NC_136664.1, from coordinate 8,134,555 downwards.
ATTTGCCTGCCTGCCCTCATCAAGGGAGGATGGTGTCAGACAGGGGCAGGGTGTCATGGGGGGCAGAGGGGGGCAGAGGGGTCTGTGCTTTCCCCATGCCTGATGCTCCAAGTCTGCTATCCTTGCAGCCACAGTGAAAGACCTGACTACAGCTTGGACTGCACACAGATAGTAACACACTGCTCAGCTCTGCAAACCTTGGAAAATGGGTGAAAACATGTTTCTTTCCTGGAAGAGCTGGAGGGATGCTCTGGTGCTCTCACACCTCCTGCCTGCCTCCCTGCTCTGGGCAGTAGAGGGAGGAGGCAGCTCTGGCAGTGGGAAACTGGGGTGGCCAAAATCAATAGTGAGCTGCAGCCCTGGCTGGGGAGCTCCTGGGACCGGGGAAGTCTCTGCCTTGGACAATAGATTATTTTTAACTAGCTCCAATCTTCAAACACTGCAGCTTAAAAAAGGGGGGAAAGAAAAGAATAGCTGATTTGTGCAAGCTCCCCTGCTCCCATTAAGTCTGTGGAAGTGGTGCTCTGCATTTCAATGGGGGCAGGACTGAGCTTCTCATGAGATGAATTGCACCCTGCCCCTTTGCATGCTCTGTGCAGCTACTCCTGGCTTGTTTAGCTTCGCTCTTTCCTGCCCCCCCATGAACACCCCTCCCTCTCTGAAATGCTCCCCAGCAGATTTTTTTGTTGTTGTTGTCATTTAGCTATTCATTTTCCATAGGCTGCCTTCATTCCCGTGGCCTTTTGCAGCTAGGAGACAAGATGTTGCCTTGGAAACAAAGCCCCTTAGATGTTTGGAGTCTCTGGGATTGCTCTGTCTGCTCCCGAGTACTTTTAGGTTATTTTTATTAAGCACACAAAGATGCAGCAGGCTCGTAGCCAAGGCAGAAAGTAGCCCTGGGAGGTGGAGGGAAGGCAAGAGTCTTATTGGCATCGTTCATTCGCTGGGGATGTTTTTTAGTGATGCACCATGGGCTGAGTGCCTGCAAGAGAAATGGCATCTCCAGAGAGTGCTGCACAGGCAGGGCTGTTCCTGAGGCTGGGATGGCTGCAGGCAGGCAGAGCCACAGTAGTGATGGGGAAGGGAAAATAGAGAGGAGTTAGGAATAGCAGAATTTGGATTTCTTGGGGTCTCTCACTTTCCCGCTAACTGGCTGGGCCGTGGAGGGACCCACTGTGCACTCTGCTGCCAAGATGGACATGGTGACTACAGGCCTGGGCTGCTTATTTTAGAAGAAATCAGATTTCTAGACCCATTAGGCAGCTGTGAAAATCTCTGTTCCAAGGTTTTATTGGCAATTCTGCTCTGTGCTGCTGGGCGAGTCCAGGGCAGCACAAACAGACCCCAAGCCTGAGCTTTGCTCCCAGCTGGATGTTGGAGGATGCTGGTTACTTCTGCCCCAAATCTGTCTGTGGGAGAAGTCTGACCCTTTCTGCAAAGGGGCTCTGGGAGGCAGTCAGGCTGTACTGTTATCACATCCCATTATCCACTGGCATCACTGCACGACACTGCCAAATCCCAATCCTTCCACGGAGGACATTTTGGAGGAGGCTTTTACTCCTTTTTTTTTGCAAAGATGTAAAAAAAGAAACAAAACAAAAGCAGTTTAAAAGAAGCTCCCTAATCCCCGGATGGTACTTGAAATATTTCCAATCTAGCCAAAGTATTCCAGAAAAGAGTGAATATATATAATTTTCCAAGAAATAATCAGTACAAGTATCAGTGCCTTGTTGCTCATGTCAGCACAGTCCTCTGCTCTGTACAGCCACCAGGGAGAGTGGAACAAAGAGAGGGAGCACAGAGGGGAAAGAAGGAAGGGATGCACTGAAATAGATGGACATGAAAGACAGAGGGTGAGCAGCAGCAGTGCCACCCCCAGGGATGAGCAGCAGCAGGTCATAGTGATGGAGAGCCTCAACCATGGTGCAGCCATTTCCATTCTTGGCTACAGGCAGGCTCTGGTGCTATCCCCACTGTCCTGTGGGGTTTGAGGTGATCTGTAATGGCAGCAAAGGGTTTCAGGAGGGGATACACCCTCTATCCTCAGGCTTACACACAAGGGAGCAATTCCATTGTTTTGTGGCATTTTCCACCCCAGCTGAGCTTCACAGATGCCCAGGCTAGCAAAGTGCACCAGATTTTCTTATTCTTTCTGGTGCATCCTCACCAGAGCAAGGAACTCTGCCTCATCCTCACAAGTGTCATAAATGCTGGGTGCTTTTTTCCCATTGTTGCTGATTTTCCTTGTCGTTACTACATGATGCCATGGTTACAGAGATGTAGGACTAATCCAGTGACAGCAGTTTAGGGGTTTTTTTTGGTTTTGATATTCTTTGATGCTATATTTGTGCCAGAAGAATAAATAATAAATATACACAACATCATCAAAGAATTCTTCCAGCCCCCAGCCTATTTCTGCTTACCCTTATTAAGATGTTAGAAAGGTAGTTCTCTGCCACTTACCTTATGAATTATCCTTTCATCTAATGATGCACCTGAGGTCCCACTTATCCATTTTCTCTGAGAAGTTAATAAAAATAAAGTTCTTCTTAATATCCCTGAGAACAGCTTCCCCTGGAATAGCAATGCTCACACTGAACCCAACAGGTTCCTTCCCCTTCCTCTTCTTTCCCTTTTCCTATTCTTCCTGTCCTGCCCTCCCCCTATCAAAGGGTTGGGGAACTTTCTTGATGCTCTTGTAAGGAAAATATAGGACATTTTTTTTCTCTGCAGCAGCCTGAAACAATATTTGAGCAAATCTGTTATTGTGTGATGTGCCTCAGCTCTGGTAAGGAGGTACTTGCTGGAGGTTAGTATCTGTAATCCCTTCTGATCAAAGGAAGAACTCCTCCAAGCTTGTTACAAGCACCTAAGTCTTGATTTTGCTGGAAATACAGCAGCACAGGAGAGATTGAACTAAAAATTTGTCTTTCATCTGCTCTGAACTCTGGGGCTCCTTTTAAGCAGCTACAGACTCCTCGACCAGTCACTGCTCAACCTCAGTCCCATGAGATGAGGCTTCCACTCACAGCTGAACCTCAGTCAAATGCTCCTCTACCCCCATCTCTGGCCCTCCCTGCAGAGAAGGGTCACCTGGAATTTAAGAGGCAGAGAAGCTAAACAATGATTGTAGTAGTAAGAAGTCATAGGCAAAATTTTGCTAACCAGTCACTCAGTGGATTGCATCTTGTTTCAGTCTATCCCCTTCACAATGTCAGTATCATAGAATCCTAGAATAGTGTAGGTTGGAAGGGACCATGAAGATCATCTTATTCCAACCTCCCTGCATGGGCAGGGACCCCTCTCACTAAATCATGTTGCCTAAAGCCCCAACCAACCTGCCTTGAACACTTCCTGGGATGGGGTATCCACAGCTTCTCTGGGCAATCAGTGCCTGTGCCTCATCACCCTCACAGGGAAGAATTTCTCCCAAATTCTGATCTAAACCTGCCATGCATCAGTGTGCAGTCATTCCCCCTTGTCTGGGGTCACCCTGCATCTCCATCACTGGTTGTGTTGCAACCAGAGACCAAAATTCAGGCAATTATCAGCAGAGGCAAAGACAAGAAGCACAGGTTTTACTCAGGACCTCACCTGGGTATTTGCTTTGAGAACTGCTGCAAACCCCTTTGTTGCAAGGAAAACTCAGCACTGATCATCTTGTAGGACATTTGGTGAAAGAGCACAGGACCAAAAACCAGAAAATTTGAGGTGGTGACAAATGAAATTGAAACAGAAAATAAACTGTGAATGAAGGACTCCTGTTGAGAAAGTTCTTGTTATACTTATTAATAGACCTGGACAGAAATGGTTTATGAAATGGCTAAAAAATAAAAGCATTAGTAAAATCTGGTCAAAATCTACAAAGCTGGTTAAAATCTGCAACTCCAGTTAAAATCTACATGTAGTCATGGACAAGAGGAAATTATATGAGAATTTTTCAGGAGGATTTTGCATTCCTGAAAGGACAAAGCAATTTGTTTCCATTTTTCCAACTTTTCATTCAAACCCAACATTTTTGTTTGCAATTTGACATGCTTCTAAAAAATAATACTGAGAACCTAAATAACTCAAAATATTTTGATAGGACTTAAGGCAAATGCTTTGGCTGGATTTGAAATTAAATTTCTCAGAGGATTTTGGGTTCACAGGAGAATGTTTCACCTAAACTGATTTTTTATACCACCTAATTTTTTCAGTTCTGCTGCCAAGTGGAAGAATCACTATTCTTTGGCTACTGTGATGCCTAATGTCACATCAGTAATGCAAGAAACAATTTTGAGACCCCCTCACATCAGACACAAAGCTCAAGTATGCACAGCAAACCCACTGACTGCTCTCTTAGTGGAGGGCAGTACAAAATCCCTACCCAGATATCCCAGTTATGGGTTACAGAAATTATGGGTTGTAAGAAGAAAAGAGGCAACAGAGAGATAAAATTTATCAGGGTTGGGATGAAGGGAGGGCTTTCCCCTCTCCCCTGTTTTTCTTTAGTTATATGTCTTCAACAGAGATCACCAAGTAAAAAAGGACCATAAAATGAAACAGGGCTCTTTCTGGTTGAAACACCATCTCTTTCTTCAGGGACAGATGAATGTAACCCACAGGCTTAGTCCTTCATCACAGAGGCACTGATAAATCTGTGAGATTAATTGTAGAGTGGAGATTAGCACCCACCGTTCAGCATCAAGCTCTGAGCATTAAACTAATTACTAGGTTCCAGCACTGCACGACTTCCCAGCAGGAAGGCACTGCCCTATAAACCATCATACATAAGTGGCATTTAGCCAGAGATGTTAAAAAAACCTTTCTCCTGGGAATGCACCCACCATAGGAGCTGATTTCTCATTCTGTTCCAAAGACAAAGCCTGTTTTCCCCCTTTGTGGTGGGAAAGCTTGGAATGAAACTGTCTTCTCTGCCCTGACACTTCAACACAGTCACCCAGAGGGGAGTTGGTGTGAAAATGTTTAAGACATTTGAAGAGTGGAAGATGTACGGGCTAAAAACATCAGGAATTCCCAAACTTAGAGTAGGGTCCTGGAGAATCAGCACCACTCCCACTCTGTTCATCCTCAGCCGTCCACATTGCAATGAATGGAAAAAGCCATTTATTTTACAAATGCCAGGAGCCCAGCACAGCTTCCCCACCTGTGTTCTCACTGTGGCATCTCAGGCATTTCCCTGCCGTTTACTGCAGCATAAATACTCCAGTGCTGTTACATTTTATGGACTTCTACCCAGCAGAGGATATTAGGGAGAGGAGCAGGGCAGTAAGCTGCAAGGATTTTGCTCTCTCATCTTTCTGTGTTTCCAGCCTGCTCCTCAGCACTGCGGCAGAGCTCTTCCCTGCAGAGCATGAAGCCATGCGGCTAATGTCCCCATCTGTGACTCCTCTCTCATCCCCTCCCTGGTGGGCAGTGCTGTCTGTGCCTGCATGGCCTCAAAGTCCTCGGTGAGGGATGGCATTTGGGCTGTCAGGTCCTGTGCCAGCCCCTTTGCTCAGGGCTTGTGGGGCGGGGACCCATTAGAGTGTTCTGTTCTTGGAGTGGCTCTTGGTCTCTTGGGGATGCCCCTTCTCAAAATAGAGGGACCTGGGATGGACAGAGTGCTGTTTTCTCTTCTGCCTTTGCAGCTAGTGGGTCAGGACCTCTTTTGAGACCATTTAACATGCTTTCTGGCTTTCCCATCCTTGCTTGAGAAAATCAGGTCAGCTACCCACCGTGTTTCTGTCACCCAGCTCTAGAGCTTCTCTGAGCTCCTCAAGAAGAGGGAAAGACCCTGCATTTCCTAAAAAACACCTAATTCAGGAAATTACTTTTCTTTGCAGGTTGAGTTCTGTGTTGTTAGGTCATGTTTTTTTCCCCCAATAGTGAATGAACCACTGTTTTCTACAGGATGTGGAGCTATAGGAATTCTTACTATGGTGGTGGCCAGCTGGCAGCCCAAGAGCTCAGTCTGTGCATTATCCAGTCTCTGGATTGCCAGCTAGTCATCAGTCCAAGCAAATCAGGAATATTATTTTATATGTATTTCAGGAGGGGAAAAGAGGGTTATACCCACGTAAGGGCTGGCAAATTTTATTTCATCAACTGCAGTATCATACAGAATGGGAATGAAAGTAATACTGAACACAGAGCAGTTAGCCTGCTGTAAGAAACATAATAATCTGTAATATCAGTCCTGCTCAATGTCTCCCCAAACAGGAAGCAGCAGACAGAAAAAAACAGCTATAACAAGGTTTCAGGCTAGAGATCCTACAGCACTTCCCAGACACACAGAGCTGTTTGGCCAAGACAGTCAGAGGTGATGGTGGATCTTGGCTCCAGAAGGGTATGAAAACCAGGGCTGTGGTAATCACCAGCTGGGCAGCACAAGCTTGTGAGAAGCTCTGGATGTCACTGTGGCTGTTGGGTTGTATTTTCTGTCCAGAAGAGTCTGTCTGCCCCCACACAGATAGCTGCCCTTCAGCATTGTATCCAAGTCAGCCAACCTTTTTGTGAGAGGTTTACTGTGACTCTGGGGAAAGCCAGCCCTCTCTAACATTATTTTTTAGGCTTAGCTTTGTTGTGTGATGCAAACTGCTAGAGAGCACTAGGCTGAGCATTTGTGTCAACCCCTTTCCCTCACCACTGGGACCTCTATCCAGAGTTTTGCATTTCCATTTCCAGCTAATGAGAATGAAGAGGGGAAGTTTGGGTGCCCTCTTCAAGGTAATCTCCAAAGGGACAGATATTAATAAGCCCCTGGATAGATTTTTACCTGCCAAGAGCTTCCAGGATCTCTCAGCAAACCAAATGCCAAGCCGAGGTGGGAGGCCTCAATTAAATGTTCTGAGGGTAGATGGAGGGTGCAGGAGGAAAACCATCTCTCTCAGGATGCACAGCAGCTGCTTAATGCCAGACAGACTTCCACAGATTGAGAGGTCAGCTCTGAAACACAGATGTGTGAGAAAGAGAGGGAGAGTGAGGGGGAGACTCATACATGTCACTATTTATTCAGTGCTGACAAAAACTGCTATGGACTTGAAGCTGGGCCCTGGATGTCTCTGGAAAAGGCATATTCACCAGCCATGTTTTCCTTCCAGGATTTATTCTTGCTGAAATGCTGTGAAAATCGCTGGCTTTTGATAAAATGCATCCACACTTTGGCTAGGAAGTCAGGTCCATATTTCTAAGACACCCTGTAAGGAGAAGGGGGAGGTTTTCAGTTTATGAGACACGTTCTGCTGTGAAGTTATGGGACATCATTTCTCACTGGAGCAGCAGAGGCACAGGCTGCTGTGCCTTGAGGTCAGGATCTGGGTGCCCCACAAGAGTTCCCTTCCAAGGACATCCTTTTTGGATGCTGGATGGTCTTAAAACATCAGTTTGATTGCCCCCAGGTTCATGACTCATGATGGCCACCAGTATTTTCAGGAGATTGATTGCTGATGACTGGTACTGTGCTGATTTGCCTTGTACCACCAGCCACATTGCAGTGCTTATCTTTTCCCCCACTGCATGGATTTTCTGAAATGTTCTGAGAAGCAGCTCCTGGTACAACCAGCCACCAGAGGAAATTGCCCTAAGGTTAACCTTTGAGACAGGCTAAGTGTCAAGTATCATTAATCAGAGTAAATAATAGCAAAAAAAAAATTATATTTACTGGGATTTAGTTCACCAAAATGAAAGGACAGTACAGTGTGGTACACCAGCTCATGTCTCCAGTCTGTAACATAGCACTGCTCTGTAGGGTTTGGCAGATTTGTGCCACAGACCTTCACACAAGGTTTTCACAAGGTTTTGCCTCTCCCTTAAATTTCCCCCTTCCAGAAAACTATTCCTTTTGGAAAAAAAGGAAAAAAAAAAAAAAAAAAAAAAAAAAAAAAAGAAAGTCTTCTAGTCAGTGTCCAGGCAACTTCGAAGGAACACAGCCAGAATTTGCCCTGGGACAGTCAGAGATGGGGACCTGGGTCCTGCTCCAGTGTGACTCTACAGCAGCCAGGGCAGCAGCAGCTCTGCTGGTATCTTCATGGGCACCAGTCATGGGTGGTGGGGAACGAGTAATGAGGGGTGGGCTGTAACTGTGTGATGGAAAATAACTTGCTTGCAGAGACAAAGGCAATTAAGTGCCTGTAGTGTCACCCTGCAGGGAGGGGCCCCTCTCCCTTCCAGCCAGGTAACAGTAATTGGGCTGGGTGGCTGTTGCAAGAGAAGTCACAAGTTTGTATGCTGAGCACAGGCTGTGAGCTTGGTGACAGTGACATATGGGAGACAATTAAATAACTGCAGTTATGCCCATGTTAGGGAGAGAACAGATCCCCTTTTGAACTGAATTTTTACTGAAAGTATGGTGCACAAGTCCACAACCTGGGTTAGGAATGACACATGCCAGCTTCCTGCCGTGTTTACAAGCTTCTTATTCTCATCTCTCTGTGGATTTCAGACCCTGCTCTGGCCTTACAGAGCCCTCTCCATTCCCTGGCCAAAGTGGAGGTTTGTTCTTTTGCAGTTATTTGGTCTCTTGGCCTGATGTCTAAAGCCTGGATGTATAATTTCACCTTACCACCTCTCTGAGCTCAGCTGTCTCCCCAGGCCATGCCCAGCCAGCTTTGATTCTCCTGCTGTAGGTGGATGGAATCAGCATTCAGGAATGACACCAAGTGACAAATCCCACTCTCCATAATGAACAGCCCAAAGGCATTCAGCTCAGGTGTTAGGGTTTCACCTGCTATGGAAAATGCACTGGGGAGTGCCAGCAGGATATGTGGGAATGCTGCAGAGCTAGGCTAGGATGCTGGGTAAGAACCTGCATGAAGGAGACCAGCCTGACCTCTTATCCTCCTCGCAGATGTCTTGTTCCATGGGAGACAGAGCAGCTGGGAAAGGCAGAGGCAGCAGTGGTGGAATGAGCCCTGCACCATTTTGTAGCTCCTTCCAGCAATCCCAGGGGCCAAGCACTGCCTATTTTTAGCTCCTGAGGTATCAGAAATACCACCATGATGTTCATTAATGACAACCCTGTTGGATGGGAGCTGCAAGGGGAGCGGGGGGCTGGTTGGCCTGTTTTGTTTTGCTTTATTTAATTGCTGGCTGTAGTACAGAGGCAGAGCGTGGCGGGAGCTCGGCTCCTCTCACCTCGGGAAAAGCAGGAGCAGCAGACCCAGGGGAGGCAGGCAGGAAAAGTCAATCAGGCAGTATTTAAAATCTACCTGCTGGGCCCAGGGGGAGTTGGAGATTTTAATGTCATTCTCAGCTTGAGACAGAGCCTGGAGAGTGAGAAAAGAAAGGGGTATCTTCTCTTCTTGGATCCTTAATTGCTCATTAAATCATTCAACAAACGCCTGAACTTCTGGATGGCCCCATGCTCCTTGACAGAGGGACTTCAACCTTGGCAGGGGGAAAGGGTATTTTTAAAAGCACTCATTTCACCTGCTTTTCCTGGATCTGTAAAACCAAGAGTTCAGTGGTTCACTCTGCAAAATGAAACTAAGTCTGGAATATTTTTACTGCTGTTCAGCAGGAGCAATAAACTTTCCTTCGAGTTCTTCCCCTGTTTCAGCCTGCTGACTCTCAGCCTGCCCTGCAAATGAGCAGGGCAGGTGTCCATGCTGTGGGAGGACTGCCTCTCCTGTCCTCAAAAGGGACCTCCAGTGACTGCAGAGGGGAATGTACCAAAATAATCCCCTGCCCCATATGCTCAGCCCCACTTGACTCACAGATAACCACAGTCAGAAATGTCTGTGCTCACTCCCATTCTGCCTTGTCATTGCAGTTCATCTCTGTCTTCTGCTCAAAACCCCCCTGTGTTGAGTCTTACTCACAGGGAACTGCCACAAGTCTCAGTAGTTGAAAAGGTGATGCAGCGATTTCCCAGCACAGAAAATACAGTGACTGTGCCATTCCCTCTTTTTTGTGAAAAGCAGCCTGCAGTTAAATCCACAAAACTCAGAAAAAGCCCAGACCATGCCCATGACAGCTGGAGAGCTTCAAATGTGCTTTGCCATTGCAGACAGATGGACAGATCTGTCACTTATACCTATAATCCCCTGCAGCAGTCAAGATAACATAGACAGACATCCTTCTACCTGACTGGAAGCATGGATGCTTTTCCTGCATCACCCATGCACAAATAATGGGGTCAAGGCAGACTGCAGCCATTAGCAGGTTTTATGTCGTTTAGAGTCTGTGAAAAGAGAAGAATTACAGCTCCAGCAGGGCAGGCAAACCATACAGATGATTTATGAATATTCACTCAGCTCACAAAGCACTCCAGGGCAGAAAACAAGCTTTTGAAATTAACTGAACTCTTCAAGGTTCTTCGTTTGTCTTGGCTTTGAGGTGTGAGTCACCAATACTTTTTCTCCAAAATGAGCAAAGTCTGTACAGAAGGCTGGGAGGATTTCTGGGCACTAAAATATAAAGTCAAGTGCTCTGTGAGAAAGATTTTATGTTCATAAAGCCTTCAATGCATAGAGTCCACCCCATTAAGTTTTATGGGATACAGTACTGAGACATACAGTACTGAGACTTCTTCAGCCCATAAAGGCTCTATGTTCAGGGCACCTGAGGCTCTTTCACTCAGCACTGAAATCTCCAGCAGCTTCAGTCTCCAGTGCTTTTGGTTTGGTGCCCTGCAAATTTTCCACAGTTTCAGTGTTCAACAAAGAGGCTACAGAGTTTTGATCCTGACCATGCAGACACTGTTGTACACTTGTCATTCCCATCCATACAATAAGGTTATTGTGGTGCTCCTCAATGATGGCACTTCTAATTGTGCCCAGCAAAGCATGGGCAGAGCCTGCACTCCCCTCTCAGGATTTGTGTTTCTGGTCTGCACTTGCTAGCTTAGATCAAACTGGGAGGCAAAGAATTCCACCTGCATTTGGCCAAGAATGGGTTCGGTCTAGCAGGCAAGAGACAAGGTAGTAAAACAAGAAAGTTGTCTTCACAAGTTTGCTGCACACACACAAGGAGCAAGAGCTCCTCTTTTCCAATGAATTATAACAATAATAAATGTGTTTGTTTCAGTTAGTAGAAATATGAGAAATTTTCAAAGCAATCAAAGAAAAGCTCTGCAGATTAGTCGACATCCCAAGGGTTTAAGGGTTTGTGAGTGCTGTGGGACATTTACTTTTTGCAAAGCAAGCAGAGGGGGTCATGAATTTGAGTGTCCTCCTTCACAAATGAGTGAAGCATCAGCCACTGTGGGCTATTGCAGGAGGGCTGAATTCAGCTATTCCAATGCTGTCTAGACATTCCCATCCTAAATCTGAGACATCTTCCGGACCCAAGCTGTGTCAGAGAGTTATCCTCTAGGAAAAGTTGCTGTCCCAGTGAATTTCATTTTTCTCACCAAAAAAGACTCCATCTGAAAATGGCCAGCTGGCCCTGCCCTCAGTGCCATGCTCATGACCATGGGAGATTCCTGTGCCTCTGAGTCACAGAGCACCACAGCCAGCCATGGTGGTCTGCATTAACATGAATTAGCCCTCATAGCAGGGGCTCATAGCAGAGAACAAGAATTCAGGAAAAGCAATAAACCAGCATCTGGAAAAAATTGTTTCTGGAATCTTTCTGCTGTTCTTTCTGGTACAAAGCCTCCACTTCAACAAGGTTCCACACAGTTAAAGCAGGCATTGTTGCTAACAATTTTAAATATCCTTGTACATGTATGAATTTCTTTCTGTTCCTATGAAATTCTATACATGTGCAATGCAGACTGCTTTTTCTGTTGAATGGAAATACTTGTTAATATGAGGTGGATTGTACAAACAATCTTTTTCCTTCCTCCATCCTCTTTTAGCCCATTCAGCTGGATCACACAGTGTACATGCTAAAGCCCCATCCCAAGATACAAATCCTCTTTGATGAGTTTGGTGAACTGTTTCTGAAATCTCTGGCTCCAAATTCTGCCTTGAGCATCTGTGTGACCTCTCATTTCTTTCTCTGCAGGCTGATGCCAAGATGGTCTGTGATGTTGTGAGTCGGATGGAGGACACAGAGCCCTTCTCTCCAGAGCTGCTGTCAGCTATGATGAGGCTCTGGGCAGACTCTGGGATCCAAGAATGCTTCAATCGGTCCCGGGAATATCAACTTAACGACTCAGCCCAGTAGTGAGTATCCCTGGCATAGTCTGCTGTGTTAAGAAGCTGCATTTGGATTTGTTAAAGATTTAACTGAAATGAATGAGCTCATGGCAGTGGAACTGAATGTGTCTCTGCTTGCAGTCTGGGATGTGTGTTGTGTCAGTGGCTGCTGCAAAGAACAAAGGATCAGGCAGGACATTCATGTCCTCTTTTGGCTGATCTGGGGTAAGGTCTGTGACCCCAAGGCCAGATTCCCAAACTGCTCTTATATGTCTCAAGGTAGGTTTTTGCAAACATGGATCTAGCAAATAGAGACAGATCAACCTGTGGGCACAGCAGATGGATCCTTTGTCTATCTGATTGGGAACAGAAGGGTGTCATCACCTGCTTTGTACAGCAGTACAGCTCTTGGGTTTGCTCTCCTTTCCTCTGTTTGCTTTTCTTTCCCACTGTACTTTCTGTAGTTGTACAGTGTACTGATAGGTCAGCTTGGTTACAACCAAGTGTGAGGGGCACCTTTACTTTTCCAAGGGCCTTGAGTTATTCTTGCAATACAGTCGGTGACTTCTCTACTATTAGGGACCACACCCAGATGTCATTCAGTGGGAATTGTCTGTCTCAGCTTTGGTTCATACTGTCATGAGGACAGGACATCCACCCATAAATGGCTGCTGTCTCTCTGAAGAGACATTCAACATCTCCCCAGTTTCAATTCAGACCCATATGTAATGATAACTGATCCAATCTATTTGCTGCCACCTAGGCCAGGAGTCTAAAAGTTTTCATCCCATAATTTCAATCACAGCATCTGTTGCAGTCAGGCAAAATGCTCTTGGCCCTGGACCTTGTCTTGGGCAAGAGTCAGCCAAAGATGGTTCAGTATAAACAAAAGAGTGTTCATTTCCCCAGGTGTTGTTCCCCTTGGACCTTTTGGTGGTCAGGGAAATAGAGTCTCCCCAATGGGGTTGGGCAGTGCTACATCCATGCTTTTGGATGTCACAATATCCCATATCAAGTTCAACAGCTGTTTGATGCACTTCTGGAGTTGTTATTGCATGTTTGGATTGTTTGGCATCTCTGCTTGGGGTGTTCCTGGATTTCTATAAAACACAGCCCAGGCACTGGCGTGGCTGCTGGTTTTGTTCTGTGAGGTGGGCCTGCTGCTCCCAACTGCACCAGCTGCTGCCTCCAAGCTGGCAGGGCAGCTGGGGAGCAGCTCCTGAGGTGCTGCAGCAGAAGGCAAGTGATGACACATCATTTGGCATTGATGGAAAACTGAATGGAAAACCTGCAGATGTGTGGTTGGTGACACAGCATCCTGCCCAACCATGATCACACCTCAGAGATGATCCTGGCATTCTGCTGCCTTTTAATCAGTACTAGGTGGATGATGGTTTAATCTATATTTCATTGCCTGTAATAGCAAAATAAGCTTTCTCTTCCCAACAACTTCTTCCCCCTGCCCACAAAATAAGAGTATGATGGCATAAACATACCTTTAGAGATAAAAATTATCTAAAATGCCAGTCCTAATTGCATTACAACCTTGTGGAAAAATCTTCAATTGTTTTAGAGCCAATTACCTTGAGGAAAGTATTTTGATTTTCCTTCCTTGCAAGATAGCAGTTGAAAATAATAAGCAGAGGCCTCCCAATATGACCAGCTGCTGTGCATTTCATCAGCAAGAGCTCTGAAACCATAAGCAGTTTATAGACATCAACTGAAGAGGCTCTGGGCTGTAGTATTCACAGCAATTTCAATCTAGGGGTTGCAGCCCAGCCAAATGAATTCTGGTCTTTCTGGCAAGATCTCTTGCATCCAGATGAGCATGGATCACCCTCCTTGCCTGAGGAGTGCTGTGCTGCCTCTCTCCTCAGCTGCACTGGGAGTCGTGCTGTGGCTGGACACCTTTTTTTCTCTGAGCTAGGTTGGGTGGGGAAGTGGAGATAACAAAAGTCCTCATTCACAGCTCTGCTGGTGCTTAGGAACTTCTCAGTGTTCCACCACTGGGAGCAGAGATATTGTCACATGGCAGGACACCATAACACATCCTGCTGCACCTCTGGCCCTGGTGACATCACAAGAGATGGTGGTGAAAGTGAGACTTCACTTAGCACTTATTTGCACCCAGTGGACTCACAGGGAAAAGAAGAATATACTTTATTTAATTCTTCAATGCTTTGGGGTTGTTTGCTTTTGTGTGAGTGGAATATTTTTGAGACAGTTCTGTACTTTTTTTTCCCCACCCTGGGAAAAGGCTTGTCTTTATTGACACTGATACTTGATTTAAAACGCTAACAACTACAAAATGTGTTTTCATTAGGGCTGAGAAAAATAAATTCCAGACAAGAACTGAATTCTAAGTTCCCTAAAGTCTGAAAAAGAGTGACGGGTAATGAGCTGCACTAGCATCTCATTTCAGGCTTCTCTTGGTGTTAAGCTGTAGGGACTGGCATTTTGCTGGCAGGAGGGAAGCTTCCTGCAGGAGCTGGAGATTGTGCTCCATGGCTGCTCAACGTCACAAAGCCTGAAGGCACCAAGTGACCAGGTCATGTTGTGGCCAGCACAGGTGAGACCTTCAGGAGTGCTCCTGGCACTTCCTTTACCCCAGAAACCACCCACCAAATGCCCTGAATGCTTTTCAGAGCCTCCCCCTGCTGCTTGGCTATTTCTAAGGAACCACCACCTGGGCTGCTCTGAGTCAGTGCTGCTGTTGTCCTTAATTGCTCTTCCAGTGCTTTACCTTGAGGTTTTTTAATGCCTGGAACAACAGGCCTTCTGTTGCAGCCCCTGGGACACCAAGTCACAGGCTGATCAACAGCCTGCAAGGGTCGGCAGCATGGCTCTTCCCAGCCTGTCATCAATTGCACTGCAAATAAGTTTAATTTTGCGTTAGACTAAACAAGAAATGAGTAGTAGCTCCCTTCTGGAGCCAGATGGGTCAGAGCACATTGCTTTCTAGCCTCTGATACATGCAGACAGTCTGAATTTCCTGCAAAGCTTTGTTTCTTTTGGGTTCTAAAGTCAGGTGAGCCTTAGCAAGGATTTCTTAGCTGCTGCAAAGGAGCAGCAGAAAACAGCACTTTTGCAAGGAAAAAAACATGATCGAGGAAGAGGAAAGGTTCTGTAATGGACCTCCTGTGTCTTGGACTGCAAAAAGCAAAGCCATAAGGAGAGCAAGACAAGGGAAGAGAGTGAGATGTAGGAATTGGTTTCATCTTTTTTTGTTACTGCATTTTTTCATAGTTCCCTAAGGCAAATTTACGGGTGGGTTGCGTTCTACATTCCTAATATCTTGATTATGTTTTTATTCCTACTTAGTCTCCTCTTCCTTTCTTGTCTCTATGCCTAGGAGCTAAATCTACCTCTGATCATCAAAGACTCTGGGCAATGCTGATGTCTTTTTCTTCTCCAGCCAGTTTCTGTCTGTGGAAGCACATCTGTGACCCACATTTTGCTTTCAAAAATCAGCAAAATAGAGGTTTCCAGCTGGTTTCCTTAATCTCCTACTTTTGTTCAGATTTTAAAATTGTCTTGTGTTTCCTAGCCTCGAGTTCCTAACTAGTCTGGTCAGTGGAGTGCAGCACATAGGGCAGGTCTGATCTTAACCACCCAGGGATGGGGATCTGCTTTGAACATCCTCCAAACTTCAGGGGGGAAATGGAGCAGACAGAGCATCCACACGAGCACTGATTTTCCGTGTGCATCTCCAAACAGGAACAGGCCCTGCAAGATGTGTAGGCAGACACAGTTTGCAAGTACACAGACACAAAAAAGCCAGAACCTATCTCAAGTTCTTCTTCTCCTGCTTCCAAGTACTTTGAAAGATCTTTTGATAATGCCAGGGCTGTGAAACTGCCGTGAAAATTTAAAATATTTTAGGCCTGCATTCAACCCATCCATCTTCACACATATCAGAGGTGTCAGGGCTAGGAAGCTTGTTGCCTTTGGCTCCCTCCATCAGGAGCCAAGGGAGGGAGAGATGCCTCTCAAGAGGGATGCAAACCTCACTGTTCAGTGGAGAAAGAGAGATGCAATTGTGTTTGATGCTCTCCCACAGCTAACCACAGCACTGATATCTCAAGTCTGTGCCAAATACCAAGCCCAAACTGGACAACATTTTGGTTGTTCCTTCTTCAAGAACTGGTCTGGCAGTGCCTTACAGAAAAATGGCACCAGACTCAGAATAAAATACTGCAGGGCCTTCCTTCTCACCCCATCTTGTGTGGGACTGTTTTCTGATCTATTTTCCTTGCAAAAGAATTGTCTTTGCACGGTGCTATCACCTTCCCTGCTGATACTTACTGCATCCCACGTGCCAACACACACTTTGCATCAAAAAAGCAGTTAAGAAAGTAGAGCCAGATGTTGTTGTGATGTGGTGGATGGTTTCCAGATTGAGCCCTAACAGCAGCATTGGAACAGACTGCCCAAAGAGGCTGTAAAATCTCCATCCTTAGAAGTGTTCAACACTGAGCCACCTGAGCTGACTTTCAAACTGAATTTAACTTTGAAGTTGGTCCTGCTTTGAGCAGGGGCATGGGCCAGATGAACTGCAGAGGTCCAACCCACACTGGCACTTTTGGATTTGGGATTTTTTCCCCTTGCTTTCTCTGATAACACTGTGTTTAAAAGAGAGAAAGAGTCATTGAAGTTTGCTGCAGTTTCCTGTGTCTAGTCATGCAGTACCATGCAGCTCTATGATTATATCCACATCCCACAAGTCCCATGGTCTAAACATTTACCTTGCTGGCTTCACCAGCAAGGCAAACATTTAAACCATAGGACTTGTGGGACTTGGTCATTATGCATGACTGTCAGGACATGATCCATTTTAATGAGCTGCAATTGTTTCTGGCATGCTCAGACTGAAGAAAGAAAAATTATAGGTCAAGGTTTTGCATTAATATTCCCATCAGGTGTGTAGATTCCATTTCCTCATCACAGCTTTTGCATTAGAATATGGTTTTCTGCACACCCATCTTACTCGTGCCTGTCACTTGCACTCCCTTGCATTTAATTGGAGGCAGTAGCAGCATAAATGGAACAATCCAATTAATTGGGATGACTTGCATTGCACTGTTTATTGAACAATCCACCTTTGTGTCTTGGAGCCCAATAAAGCAGAAAGGAAAAATACATCACAAGTGTAGAGGTAGGTACATTTGTCTGAATTTATGGTTTAATTTACCCCAGTAAGTAAATATGCCCACCAGCTCTGAATAATCAAGTTCCCCCTACGACAAGAAAAACAAAACAGTCCATAAAGGCCAGAGCTTGTTGACTGGAATCACCAACCTTACTCCATTCCCACAAATGAGAAGCAAATCTGTTTCCAGGGAGGAGCAGCTCTGCAATGTGTGGTGCTGGTTCTGGTGCTGGTGCTGGTGCTGGGTCTGGTGCTGGTTCTGGTTCTGGTGCTGGTTCTGGTGCTGGTGCTGGTGCTGGTTCTGGTGCTGGTTCTGGTGCTGGTGCTGGTGCTGGTTCTGGTTCTGGTGCTGGTGCTGGTGCTGGTGCTGGGTCTGGTGCTGGTTCTGGTTCTGGTGCTGGTTCTGGTGCTGGTTCTGGTGCTGGTGCTGGTGCTGGTTCTGGTTCTGGTGCTGGTGCTGGTGCTGGTTCTGGTTCTGGTGCTGGCTCTGGAGTGGGGCTGTTTCTTGTCAGTGCAAGGTAAGAGAGTCACAGGCAATCTGAACCTCAGCCTGTTATAGTCCAGCAGGGCTTGGGCTTAGTAGAGGTCTTAGGTTTTGTTATTATCCTCATAAATTAAGGAATTGCTGTTGTTACATGGCTTCACCTAGGACTGAGTGTGAGGTGGAGGAAGAGGACAGTAGGAAAGACATTGTTTTTTAAATCAGCTGGATGTTCTCCAGCATCTCCCCCTCAGTCTTTATTCACCCGGAACACCCAATTTCACCAAAATTTGGTACAAATTCTCCAGGGGCTGCCTCTGTTGGCCCAAAGCAGAGTGGAGACCACATCAGATTATCTTGACAGTGGGTAATAAGTGATGCTCACCTTCCTATCTCACCAAACACTGACAGGAGAGCATGAGGATTGAGCTTCTTTGGCAGAAATTCACAGGCAGAGGTCTGCAGGACATTGGATCTCACTGTAGTGCCCATCTAGGGCAGAGGCAGAGCTCAGACCCGTTCACTTTTGGGGTACAGCTCTGAGGAGAAACAGGAGATACAGATTGCCCTGTAAGGAGGAGCAGAGAAGCTGCAAAGGTAATTCATTCCTTGAGGACAAAGGCAGAGCAGTACCTACCAGCTCCCTGCCTTTTTCATTCTGTGTTGCATTGTAACTGTGTTGTCTTTGGCTTGGGATTAGTAAAATCTTGACATCTTGACGAAGTAAATTGTTATTTAATGAGACACAATTAAATGGGCTCATCAAATCAGGGCTGTCCCCATTTTGGCAAAGCTCACACCCAAAAGGGTAGGAGCTGAGATAGTTCACACCGCCTGGAGGAGGAGACACTGCAAGAACTTGGAAACTATCTTTTCTCTTTTCACATTTTGCTGAGTGGGGAGGAGCAGGCAGCACCATCTATAAACACAGTACAGGGCATCCCCCCAAGGAAACCTGCTGAACCACAGTCCTGAACCCCAGATAATCTGTTCTCATCTCCCACTGACAGACCCAACAGGAATTTCTTCCTGCCTTGTGAAGGGCTGTGGGTGACAGATTCGGCGCAGAAAGATTTGACTTTTTTTGGCTGAGTATTTGTGTATTTTTAGGCTGAAATGTCCTTATGAAACCAGCTGGAGCTGGCAGGCTGCCACCAAGGGTTGGGGTTGGTTTTTTTTTTTTTGTTCCCTTCAGCTTGTTTTTTCACTGCTGCCCCTATTGCTGGCTGCAGCTTCCTTCTCCAACAGGCAGAACTCACATCCTACAGTGAGCCCCTCACCCTTGTCTCCCACCTTTCACCCCAATCTCCTCATCACACCAGGGCATGGCAGTGTTGGGATGCAGCTTCACAGCCAGGGAGTCCAGACCCTCCTGGGAACTTGCAGCCCCTGCTCCTCTTCCCCTGCAAAGCCAAGGAATCCAAGCTGCCCTCTGCCTTTCTGCAGCCTGAGGTTTGATGTGCTGTGCACCCCCAGCTCCAGCATCACACCCTGCCCTGTGAGACAAACAGCATCACTCACACAGGCTGAGGGCAGGAGATGGGGCACCTCCTGAGGGGTGCACCAGACAGGCTCTCAGGGTAACTATTGCTCCTAGAAGCTGCCTGGGGAATTGGATAGCTCTAGCAGGGCATATGTCTCCCCATGTGTGTGATTCCTGCTTTATGCCAGCTGTCAGCACCCGCTCTGTGCCCTGGGGCTCTGAGCCCTGTCCCCCAGCAATGCCTGTGACCACATGGGGACCACGGGGTTGCTCTCAGCCTCCTGGTTCTACAGTGTGTCTGCAGGAAAATCTGTCAGGAGACCACCATGCTGAGGCTTTCACACGGCTGGCGTCAGGTCTGGCACCATCTGTGGTGCTGGGAGGTGAGCGTGGCTTTCCCCTTGTATTTGCTCTGCATTTGAAATCCTTACATGCAAAAAATGGCAGGGATGCAGGGATTTCTTTGTAGCCAGGCTCCACGATGGAGCAAGCTGTCTTCCACACAGGTCAGCAGGCACCAGCAGTAGGGTGGGATGGGGAGATGCTGCACAGCTGCCTGTGCCCCCCCTCCCCAAGTCCTATCCCAGAAATCATCCCAGTTTGTAAGGAAAAATTGAAAAAGGACTTTGCTGCAGTCCAGGGAGCTCATAGCAGCACATGGGGAACTATGGGGTGAACCAGCCATGGGATGAACAGCCCAGAAGGAGCCACTTCTGCCTAGGACAAGCCCTGCCAAGCAGGACAGATCATCTCTGTGTGCTCAGGATGCAGATATCTTCCTTTCCCCTCCTCCACAGTTTCTGATTCTTCCATGGATCACCCCTTCCTGTGCCCTGCTCAGGGCTCTGGCACCACTGTACCAGAGTGGTGCAATTATTCACACCCCATGGTGCAGGAGAGCTCCAAAAGCTTTTGAGTGACTGCTGGAGGTGTGCAGCTGCTGCCACTCATTCTCCCACTCCCTCCTGAGGACCAGGCACACTCACCCTTCCCACTAGAAGAATGCAGCCTCCCCATGCTCAGGTTAGGAGTTTTATCCAAAATCCAGCTTTAAGGTTAGGAGGTAAATCCAAAACAAATCACAAGCTTAGATAAACTCTGTGTTTTTCAGAATATATTAAGAGAACCATTGGAAAATTGCTTTTATCTGCTGCTTCCTAAACCCTTTGGCTTGTACTTTAAAGCTCTTTGTCTGTGAACAGGAGAGCTGGAAAGCTCTTTTTTATTTCCTTAAGCAAATAGCCTATCTAATATCCAGCCTTGGAGGGCTTGAGAGAACAAAAATGAAGGGGAAATAAAAAAGGATGTAGCAAACGTTGTGACACACCATAAAATCACAAGATGACAGGACTCAGCAATGATGGGTTTGAAGCCAGGTCTGTGCCCATGCAGGGAGGGTGGCACAGCCTCTGTTGGGAGGGCAGAGCTCCCCAGGCCCCTGCTGGGCAGCAGGCTGAAGCTCCTTGTCACGTCCCCAGTGGGGACAGTAACACACTGCTGAGTGCACAGAGAGGGGCAGGAGCTGTGGGGCTGGGCAGGCAGAGCATGGCTGGGGACCCCCATGGGAACAGGGTCCCAGCACCTGGCCAGGACACTTCTGTGTGCTGGGATTCACTCTGTGGAGCTCAAGGCACTGATTCTTTCACTAATTGATACAATAGCTCTAATTAGCCTGGATCAAACAGCTCTTTGTGTCTTGCTTATCCAGGCCATGTGCTGAGCCAACATTCAACCCCCAGCCATGGAGCTGCATTTTGGATGGAAGAGGGGAAATATGGGGTCCTTTCTCCAGGATTCAGCAGCATGGACATGTTTGGACATGGCCAGTGCTGTGTGTGGTGTGTAAAGGAGTGTCTTGGGAAAACCTGGCACCAGGGCTTTTAGGGGCTGTGCTTTTCCTTGGGATTTCAGCCCTGTAGAGACTGGCACTCCAGGGCTGGGTCAGTGCCAGGGGTGGCCTTCCTGCCTCCTCCTTCTCCTGGAAACCTGACAAGGGGTTTGTTTGTACCTGTTTTCCCCCAGAGCACTCACAGATGAGACTGTCATTGATTTGGGCAGCAGAAACAAAGGCAGACAAATGTGATGCTGCCACAGCACTGCTCACTCTACCAATGAGCTGGGCATGAGCCCATCAGCACAGGGGGCCTAATACACTGCAGACAGATTTTTGACCTTTTCCTATATTTTTTCTTTTTGCCCCCTGCCACACACTAATTGGGACTACCTAGTGCTAGGTTCATATCAGTCAATTTATCCACACCTTTTACACTGTTACAGTGAAAATAACAGAGACTGTCTATGAACTATTGTTTCATCTTCCCCATGTACATTCCTTGCCTTCAGACCATTGACATATCACACAGATCCAAACCCAAAACTCCTGTTTTGTCAGTCCAGCCAGAAAACCCTGTAACCTCCCAACCTGCCTCTCCCCCTGCCCAGCTCAGGCTCTCAGGGTGTTCCTGCAGGGACTGTCAGGGACAGGCACACACTCACTCTGCTTTGTGAGCTCAGGCTCTGGGAAGGGTTTCTCTGTGCATGACAGCAGAAGGAGGCTGGAGAACAGCAGAGTGAACACCCATTCTTGTGCCAAAATCCTCATGCTTACAACCTTCCCCACCTCCAATATATTTAATGCATTTGAATGCTTGAGTGCCTGGAGAAGGGACCTCCTCAAAAGTTCCTGGGCACCCAGAGACTCTCTGGAGACTGAATTTATTGGGAAAAAAAAAAAGAGGATTAATGGTTCTGAGCCTAGATTTTAGACAGCACCTACTCCATGCTGTTGGAAGGGGAAGGAGGAGATACAGGGGAGAGGGAAGCCAGACACAAACTGCACCATGGAGCCAGGCCAGGGAAGTACCAGCTCTGGTTTTGCTGGTTAGTCTAAGTCTTCTGCTGAGGATTTACAGTGTACTTTGTGTTGTTGTAACCCCTCCCTGCTGGGCTGCATTGTCACCCCAGTGACAGCAGGTTTGCTGGAAACACCAGCACTGAAAAGAAATTTAGTGTTCTAAAACTGCAAGCCTGGTCCATGAAACACCATGTGAGCAGTCACTGTAGCTCCAAGGCTTTTGCAGCACTTTTAGTGGAATAAATCAGAATTTCCCAATCGCTCAGTATTGCTGGTGGTGTGTAAGATTTGACAATAGCATAAGAACCATTTCCAAATCCTCCTTCAGGAATACACCAGCCAGTGCATCCTACTGAGCATCATTAATGTCAGTTGAAACACTTGTAGTTAAACAGAGCCATGGTCTTGCAGTCCCCAGCATGAGAAATACTGCACCAGTGTGCTAAGCAGTGATGCCAAATTTGCCATGGGCAGGAACAGGAGAAAGAAGGAGACAGAGGTGGCTGATGCTAATTAGCAGATTCTGAGAGCTGGGAATTGATAATGGAGTCCAGGCAAAAACCTTTGCTCAAATTAAACTAATGTTAAAGCAGCAGAAATCCCCAGAGGACCTTCTCGTTGAACAAAAATGCATAAACAAAGAAATGGCACAAGTGTAGAAGTTGCAAACAAGTTCAGGAAAAAAGTCTGCATATTTCTGCCCAGGAGCTCAACTACTTATACCCTGCCCAGTGGATTACATTTGGGAATGGAAGAGCCTCTTCCCCCACACATGACAAAGAGCTGAATCTCCTGATCCACAGTCTCAATGCAGTCCCACCTGCACTCAGGCTGGCAGTGCAAGGTGTAGGATTAGCACCCTCTCAGAAGTCCCAGCAAAGATCATCACAGGGTGGCACTCCCTGGCTTGTCAGGGCACCCCGTGGTGGCAGTGGGGAGCAAACAGCATTGCTGCATGGAAGGGGACACCTCCTGTGTGAGCAGATAACTCACTCAACAGGGAAAGCCTGAAGAAAAATTGAACAAAATCCAGTTTATTTCTTTACACATGCTACCCTGCCTCCCCTGCCACGTGTTCCCATGGCAGCAGTGCCACATTACACACCTCTGTGGTTTTGGCTGCACTCCCCCAGGTGCTCCCTTCCTACCACAGAGTGACACATCTCTCTGGCTCCCAGCCTGTGCAGCCAGGCCTGGGCACCTGGGATGTGCCTGCTCCTTTTCCCTGCAGAGCTGATGCTTCTTTTTCCTTACTTATGCCTTAAATGTCATCAGTACAGTCCTCAGCCCTAGAGACAAGTGGGTCATGCAGTGAGCACGTGGAGAAGACCCAAAAGAAAAATATTTATGGGGATGCAGAGGCAAGGGACAAGTAACAGTGCAGATATGACCCAGATCCATCCTGCAGCCTTACCCTGTATGGACCTAAGGAGACATTCCTGGGATTCAGGAGGTTATTTCTATTTTCACTTTGCAGTGGGAGCCAAAAAACCTCTGTATTTTGAGAAGCTACAAACATTGATTGGATATGGCTGATCCTTCCATCAGCTGGTGCAGTGCCACCAGATGAATAAATCTTGCATGCATCTGTAATTACTGCTTAGCTTGTGTTTAAGTGCTGTGTCATTGATCTGCAGAACTCATCAAAATCCATAAGGGAATGCATGAAATTATATTGGATGGAGCAAAAAGGTACATGACAACATCCATTTTCAGCCTTGTTTGTTCACACAAAAAAAAAAAAAAAAAGTAAAAAAAAAAAGAAAGCATTTCTTTATCTCCATTCAAATTCTTGGGTTAACTTGTGATTTAATCATCAATTGTAACACCATTTTATCAGCTGGTCTTTATGTAAGGAATATATTTCTTTCTTATAATAGGCCTTAATAAAATACATTCAGTTTCTACCAGCCTTGCAGTACCTGCCCCTAAGAGGGCAAAATCTCTACTAAAAGCATGGAGGAATATTGCTTGAGGGTTGTAAAACTCAGTATGGAAAGGTCTGGTGGTCAAAGCTTCTGGCTGCATTTTAGGGAACCCAGAGTGACTTCCAAGTGCCACCACAGACTTCCCATTGTGTCCTCAGGCAAATCATCTATCCCCTTAATACTTTTATTCCTCCTAAAGCAAGTGTGATTAATAGCATTTCCCTGCTCCACTGGGAGCCTGGGAGGACACATCAGTCCTGCTCAGCAAGAGCTGAGGTGCTCCAGCAGCAGGGAGCAGGGCAAGGCTTTGCTAACCAGCCATCTGCTCAAGGTGCTCTCCTCCCCTCCTGCAGCCAGGAGGAAGCACACCAAAGGCATTTAAAAGGGAATAAAGACCACAATGTCTGGAAGAACTCCTGATGTTTTCCAGACCTAATGTTTCTCTGGCTCAGCTCCATCTTCCCACTGGAAGTGCTTCTGGGTCAATTCAAACTTCTCCCACGAGCAGGGAGGAGCTCCAGCTCTGCCCACCTGGTTTACTGCAGCACCTTGGCCCATGGCTTGCTCCCAGGAGATGTGGTCACTGACAGGTCTGTGGGCAGCCAGCAGAGGCTGCTTCTGGCAGGGACATGTCCCCAGGGCACAGAGGAAAGTCTGCACAAGCTCAAGTGCAGCTGTCCCCAGCCCTCCTGGAGGGACATGCCTCTGAGGTGATGTCCTCAGCTCATCTTCCAAAAAGCTACAGCAACTTTGTGGCTGGGCTGTCCCATATCCAAAATCAGTTTTGTCATGCAAATGTCCCTGATGCATCTTGAGCTGAGCACAGGGGTCAGCCCACTCCTGCAGAGACCTGGGAGCAACCCAAACCACTGTCTGGAGGACTGCAGGAGCCCAACCCCAGGAGGGGTGTGTGGTGACAGAAGACTGTGGTAATAGACCTCTGAGCTTGCTCCTGCCAATAGAAGAGGGAGGAAGGAAAAATGGGGGGTAAGCAGGTGACAACCTTTCCTGGTGAGAAAAATTGAGCTATTTTGATATAGTATAAACAATCTTCTCTTGACAATGATTCTAAAGGGATGAGAAACTCCATGCATTTTCCCTTATGTGTCTCTGCCTCTGGATCTGAAACCAAAACCTGCAGTAGCACAAGCAAAGCTGTTCTTGAAGGAGCCTCAGCCTGACAGCTGCTGAGAAGGACCAGAAAGTCCATTTGCATAGCACAGATTCTACACACCCAAGAGATCCACCTATGTCTGGGATAACTAAGATATTTTTAGTGTGCAGCCAAGGGTAAAATTTCCAGGTTTTGCTTTTGCTACCTATGAGTCACATCTGTCCATGGCAGAGCACTGGCTAATTTTGGTACCCATGGTTTTTGGCAGGGATGCTTAAATGACATTTCAGAGCAGAAATCCCCATAGCTTGCTAATAGATCAGGAAAATGGACAGATGAGAAGATGCAGAGGTATGATTCCCCCTCCATCACCAGCAATGCATCTTGCTCAGCAGGGTGAGTGCATAAATGAGGCTCCTGATTGAAGTCAGCTCCCGACAGACCTACCCCACTCCTCCTAATTGCACCATCATCCAGCTGTGGGCATCCTCCAGCTACTGGATACAAGAACACAGATCCCATTAAGTGATGCCTTCCTTTGCTACATTAGATCTGAATCCATCACCAGTGCTATCCCTGCTGCAGACAGACACTGAGCACTACAAATATATCTAATTCTTTTCTTCCAGCTTAGAAATGGAGATGTTAATGCTGCTTCACCAACAAGTGTGTAAATAGATGTCCCAGGCCTTTGTGCACACCCTGATGAATATCTCTGGCCAGCGGCTGATCAAAAGGTTAAAGTCTGTGGGACTGGTTTCATCTGTGGTCCCAGCTGTCTGCTTTCCAGGGCTGGAGTAATTCTGAGTAATTAGCTCATGTGGCCTTGGGGCCAAACTGA
Organism: Erithacus rubecula; assembly: GCF_903797595.1. Lineage (NCBI taxonomy): Eukaryota > Metazoa > Chordata > Aves > Passeriformes > Muscicapidae > Erithacus > Erithacus rubecula. Next base: position 8,108,637 of record NC_136664.1, on the reverse strand, counting down.
ATGTCTGCTGTGCAATGCAGGGAGCACTGGGACAAGCGATCCTTCGTGCCTGTGCTGGTGTGCTCACTGGGGGCTGTGCATGCAGCAAACTGGGTTAGTTGATGTCTGTCCCCTGTTTGGGCTCAGCAGATGCTTGTGAATGCACCAGGGCCTCCACTGCAGCATGGGGTCTGCATTCTCTGAGCAAGACTCCTTCCCAGAACAAGCCCTTCATTATCCCAAACTCCCCGGGGCTTATTTTTAGCCCCTCCTATTCTTTCCTTTCTTCTTTTTACAGTATAAAAAACCATCAGCTCCACTGTCAGCCAGCTTATAACAGCAGTCCTGGAGCAAAGAAAAAAAGCTTCAAACCCACTGACTGTTGCATAAAGGTTTAGGCACAGATCCTGCTCACTTCCAGGGTTCCCAGTCCCACCATTCCTCATCCCTTTTCCATTTCAGCTCCTGTCCTTCAGAGTTGGGTGTCAGAAGGAAGCAGAGCCTTACATAAAGCAGGAGCAAGGCTGGAGCTTTGAGCTGTCCTCTGCTTCAGCCACAGTTTGATCAGTGCCTGTGAGTGCCCTGCTGTGCAGAGGACACCTGTGCAGCCACCAGGAGAGAGGGAGCCATGCGTCATCCCGGCTGACGCAGAGCCACGGGCACACACAGCCAGCCCTGCCAAAGCCTTCCCTCAGGAGACACAGGCAAGGGTGCCTTGTGCTCAGCAGCTCTGGGCTGAACAACATTTTAAATCACAGGTTTTATATAAAACAGTGGCATTGCCCAGATGAGGACACTGCTAAAAGGCATCACAGCACTGCTGGTGGACTGTGGTCATCAGATCTGCCCTGTGCAGCAGCCCCAGGAGGCTGGTGTGACACTGCCTGGTTCTCCAAATAGCATCAGATTGAGTGCCCAGAAAACAGATGGTCACTTGTAGAACAAGGCAGCTATGGCTCCTTCCTTTCTCCTTCTCAGAAAGGGTTTGGGAGATGAGGAAAACCCCTTACAATGTGACAAAAGACTCCAAAGTGCTTCTGTGCAGTAATGTCTTGGTAGCAAAGTAAAGATGCTGCACAGCTGATGTTGTGGAGGTCTCAGAGATGTCTACAGAGAAACAAGTGGGGGATAGGGAGGAGAGAGTGGACAGCTGTTCCCATTCAAAAATTAACAAAGTTAAACTCTGACACGGCAGTTTAAAATCCAGGAAAAGGCAGTTTGTTCACAGACAAGGTAGCTGAGCTTGGAAATTCCTTGCTGCAGATGTGGCTGTTGATGCAAAAAGTGCCTAGACAAATTTCTGGAGGAAAAATCATTGAGGGGTAATAAATATAAAGATATCACACTTGTCTTTGAAACTCTGTTATCCATATGAAGTACTGGAGGCTGGGAGAGCTGAACACTGCGTGCTTGCTCTGTATTCGTACTTTTCTCTTAACATCTGCTCTTGGACACTAGCTAAGCTAGGTGAGTCATTGATCCGACCCAGACACATTGTTTTTCTCTTTTATAAGGGCTTTGATATGTCAAAAAAATATCTTTTTCATCCCCTCTTACATCCCATCCACTTTCCAAGCTTCACTGCAGAAAGATAAGCACGCATTTCCTTTCCTAGGGCCCCTCCAAAATCCTTTCTGGGTAAGTTGCTCATGCTTGCTTTTCCTCCAAAACCCACCTCAGCCCCAGCCAGAGCTCTCTGATCACAAACTCAAACCATAACACAGTGGCCTTTAATTCCAGCAGCAAGGAGCAGAGCCATGGCAGACCTGGGAGCAAAGCCAGCCAGCACTTGCACCTGGAGACCCCTCATGTCCTCAAGTACCTTTGTTACACAGCTGCTATTTAGTGACTCTTCTCATCCACATGTGATGCTAAAAATTATTCTAGATCCAGTCATGCCTTGGAAAACTGCAAATCTAACTAGGACAGCTAAACTCCAACCTGCTTTTATTCATTCCTCCTGCCTATCATTAGTATTAATATCGACTTGTCAAGTTGATCTTGATGTACAAGTCCTGTACAGCCTTGCTTCAGTGCAGAGCCAAAAAAATAAAAAATGTATCACAATGCAGCATCTTTTTTGTCAAGATTTGGCACCTTCCTTTAATAGCAGGGACCATCCTCCTCAATCCCCAGAGAAGAGTAATGAAAACCCATGGCACCCAGCAAGGTTCTTTCAGGAAAGTGACCCCAGCAATCCCCAAGCAATCCCCATCACTCCAGCTGTTATCAGCCTGCAGGAGGCAGGCACCAGAATAGACATCTCAGTGGTTGGATTCAGTTAGGGGAAGGAAGCTGGGGAGTTTTCATGCTGGTATCTCATCTGGTTGGACAGGAGATGAAATGTGTCATTAGGAGCAGCAGCAAGATAGCAGGGCTTGTCATGTAATTCATGTGATTGCCATGGAGGCAGGACTGGCTGATGGAGGAACACAGCCAGAAACACTAAACACATTACCTGAAGTCCAGGAACAAATTCCTTCCCTAGGCTGGACTGAGAAAACACCAGACAATCTTCTTGCCCTCAGATGAGTTACTCATTCCCTAAGTTCCCTGGTCACCATAACCCACATGGACATGCCTCAGGAACAGAGTGTGCCACCCTCTGGCTTTTGTTGGGGGAGAGGAGGCTCTGCATGGTCTCTGCCCTTAGACAGGATTGATTCCTGAAGGGACACCATGCCACTGCTTGGCAACATTTCAAGCTTTTCATAACTGGTGATCATGATACCTGTGACATCATGATACCTGATTCATGATACCTGAGACATCACCTCCATGTATGCTGGATTGGTGCTGGATTCTGAGAGTGGGCTGTGCTTGATTTTCCCCTTTTCCTCAAATATAACAGCAGGTCTGACTAGACACAGTGTCTGTAGAAAAAGCATTGTGGTGCCATGACCTCTGGGTACTTGCCCAGTACCAGCTGCCCTGGGCAGCCAAACCAAACTCCATCACACCTTCAGGCAGCAATGCCCACATGGTTTTGCTTTCTGGTAGGAGATACTACAAGAATCTACTCTGCTGTTGTAGAGCCACTACTGACATTCCCTAAACCCAAATGTTTATCCTCTGAACCCTTACTCTACTGTAACTAAATATTAAATGCTTTTAATGCTAAATATACATTTAATTTGATGTTCATCAGTGAAAGAAAGGAAGAAAATAAGGTGGAAGATAAGATCAGATACAGGCAGCCTTCCATCCATGAGCAAGGAAGAAGTGCTCAGGTAGAGCCATCTTTACATAATCATTTAGATTTAGATGAGATGGAGTCTACTCATGTCAACCTTGATTAAAAACTCAGCATTTGCCAGGACACAGTGTTGGAGCTGCCCCTTGAGTGCCTCAGTACACAGAGTCCAAAATAACCCAGCAGTGACTCAGCTGCATGTGTTGACAAATGGGGATCTGCTTCCTCATCAAATACAGCACAAGCCAACAAATCCAGGCTGGGGGATCCCACGCACACGTGGCCCTTCCTTCACAGAGGAGATGTGGCCAGAACTCAGGACAGCCATGATGGAGGAGCCACTGGGAAGGTGCTGCTGTCTCCAGGCTTGCTGTCCTGAAGCTCCAGCTCCCACTCCCTGCAGACCTGCCCCAGACCAAGACCCAGCTGTGGCTGCTGCTGCACCTCAGTTTGTGGAGCACTGAGGATGGTGTGAGCACCTGGGTGTGCACAGGGAGAGCTCAGTGATGCAAAAGCACTGCCAAGGTGTCACCCTCAAGGCAAGAAAAACCCAACAGACGTTAAACCATCTTACTGCCATTAACCTCAATAGATGTGAATGTCTGTCTGTGTAAGCTCTGCCGCAGGTATCCAGCCTTGACCACAGCCTGCAACCTCAGCTGCACTTCTTCATCCAAGAAAGCAGCCAGTGGAGCTTTTGGCATTGGCAGCACAGTCCTGGGAGAAGGTTCCTGTGGTAGCTGAGAGCCTGAGGAGGGGTCATTGGGCACGCACTGCACGTAGGCTGCTGCCACCGAGCTGTTCCCATGGGACACATGGACTAATGTTCCCTTTCTCCATGCCATGTCTCTGGCTTCAACACTGCTGCTACCAGATGCTTTTGGAAACAGCAAGTGAAGGAGCAATATTAGTGTGTATAGCTGTTCATTATCAACTAGCCTGTATTGAGTTCCTGCCTTTCTTAGCCTCTGTTCAATGATCTCCTCTCCCTGTATTTGTGAATTGCCATTTCCTCTGCATTTTGCTTTTAACAACATAAAATAGTTGGGCTTCACCTCCCTGAGCATGGTAAACTGAATGACTCAGAAACCTGCAATCTGCTTCAAAACAAAGCATTTAAAATAAAAGATATAAGCAGTAATGGAGCTGCTCGGCTCAGGAGCAGAAATGCTAGAGGGTTACTCATGTACTCACAAACCTTCTAACCTTCCTTCAGCATTTTTTAACCCCTGCAAATCCAGGGCAAGGCAGGCTGCAAGTAAGAGCTGATGTGTCATTTCAGATATGCTTCCACTCCAGTGTGCAAACCCTGGAGCTGGGAAATGGAAAAGCTCTGATGCCAGCACCGATGACGTGGAAGGGGGAGCCAGGCTCTCACTCCACAGCCTCCAAAGTGCTCTTATTTCTGCTGGTTAAACAGATGCCAGCTTCTGAGGGGATTATGTGTCATAGAGCCTGTTGGCTGTGACAACTAATTATCTCTCACAACAGTTTGGCCTTGAGATTTTCAGCTCAAAGGGCATACCAGCAGTGCTGCCACCCAGCACCATGTGTAGCAATTCGTCCCCACTTGGGTTTCCCTGTTCCCAAAGAGGTGGCACCTCCAAAGTACACTGTCCTCCCCCAGCACAGGCTCACACCAGCAGGTCCTTCCAAGCAGCACTAGCAGGGAGCATCAGCACTCCAGTGAAAACTCAGAGGTGCTTCCAGCAGAAACCCAGGAGATCAAGCAGCAGCTAAAATCATCTCAGTTTCCAAGTAGCAGCCTGGCTGATCCTCCTATTCCCACAGTGTGTGGCACTGTGTGCCACACACTGGTGTGGCAGCCATGCAATGGCACACTCCTCCAGCTGAATTTCACAGGCTGCACACACCAACAGGGTTCAGCTCAGTGCAGCCAAGTGCAGAAAACATATCTGCCACAGCCCCAGTCTCTTTGTAGGGCAGAGCAGCCAAAGATTTAAACAGTTTTGGAATGCAGCCTCAAAACCAGCACTGAAAATGTTTTATAACTTAATATAAATTGATGGATGACCCCCATCGAGACTCCCAGGAACACATGAAAAGCAGACCCAGGCAGATGAGAGAATTTAAGTCATTGAGAAACACGCAGAGTGCTGGAAAAGACTAGAGATGAGGAAAGAGAGAAGAGAGGAGTTAACAGAAAAGGCAAAGGATGTATTGGCAAGCAGGTATTGGAGCTGCCAGGCTGGAGGCTTTGGTGTGAGAGGGACAGCAAGGCTTTAGACTTGCAGAGCTCAGCTCACCTGCATCCAGAAAAGGTTCAGTATGGGGGTACAGAGTATTCTTCTGCCAAGGACCACTTAAGCACTGGGGAGCAGGGGCTAGAGGGTCCCCAGCTGAGGGTCCCATGCAGATGTCCCAGCTAGGATCCATCCAAACTGGATGCTGTCAGGTAAGAGACAGCAGATGGGATGGATCCTGCTTGGCTCTATCATCCTGCCCTCTTGAGAGGCTGCCAGGCTGCACCAGCTTCCCCAAACCCAGAGAACTTGGGTGGAGCCAGACACGAGGCTGCATCACAAGGGAAGGGAGGCAAGGCTTTCCAAACCTCTGAGCCAAGTTGAATGCAGGATCAAAGCAAATCTGGAGCTGACTAGCTGTCAGGCAGCCAAGGGGAATGCTGTGTGGAAGAGCCATGGACTGGGCACACTGTAGTGTGAGTGAGAATGCCCTGAAATCCCTGCACACAGCCCAGGGTTTAGATGATTTGCTGCCATTCACCAGCAAATCACTGTCTCCATCACTGTGCTGATGAGGACCTGAGTCCTTTGGCCAGTTTGCAGTAAATTTCTTTGCTTGCTGTACTCCCAGCATAAAAGAAGGATTTAAAAAACAAGAATAATTAACAGGAAACGTTAAATTGAAGAGAGTTGGATCATCAGAAAATGCAGATAATGAGGATGGAGGAAGGGATAAAGGACTTCAGGGTACTGCCAAGAGCTGCAAGAGGAAAAGAAAATACCCCCTCTTAAACCTCAACTTTTTAATATCACCTTGAAGCACTCTGTTCCTGAGCACAGAGAGTCTGAGTCCCTGAACACCAGCACTGCAGAAATATCTCAGTCTGCAGGGCCCTGTGAAGAGATGCAGCTGTCTCTTAAATAACAGGAGTTGACACCAGTTGTGAATAGATGAGTGATCGTGGCTTCAGCCATCACAGCCAAGGATCTGATTTCAGATGAAGCCCCATTCATCCATCCAGTGCCCAGCATAGGGTTATTAAAGGAGCTTCTGTCACAAAACCACAATGCCTTTAAATGCTTGAAAAAGGGCACTACAAAAATAAGCCTGCTTGGCTTATATACTTTTCTCTGGGTGACGTGATTCTTGGAATTGTTTAGCAAAAACAAATTATAAATATGATGGGTAGGGAAAACACGTGATACAAGCAGGATGAGGTTTGTATTTGACCTTAGTGTGGAGTTTGGCTGTCTGTTGTTCCAGGCTTGTGGGGTAGGCATGAGAGACAGTGGCAGGGAGTTTTGTTGGGTAGCAGAGTGCATAGCCTCAGCTCACCAGGTGTCCTGCTCTGGAGCCCTGGCTCAGTGCACTCCCTCCAGGACACAAATGGAAAATCATTCCTGGTTTGGATACAGCACAGACAATCTGGCTGTCTTGAGTGAATGGTTCCAGCTCATACCATATCACACTCACCAGCAACCTCTTACCTGAGACAACAAAGTCTTTTCCTTCTCTGCAACTGTGCAGCTCCTCTTACTACTTTTTATTCTCTGCCTGTTGCATTGGGCAAAACTGCCATCTTCTGGCACCTGAATAGGTGCCCTCCTGTTCTGCCACCAGCAGCCACCTCCTGCCCCACTGCCTCTCTGGGTGACATCCAGGCACAGGGATCAAAAGATCACTGTTCATGCACAGACATGCTCTATTATACCCACAATACATTGAAAGCATCTCAGAGCATTAGATTGATGCTCCTGGGGCTAGAGGTGGGCATTTATCCCCTGTAATGCACATCAAACCCCTTTTAGGAGAAACTGGAGTGTCTGTGTGCAGGCTTAATGGTGGTGAGAAAGACTGCTGTGTGATGCAGGTCTGTGTTTATAATTCATACTAAATGGTAATCCAAATTCCTATTTTCTTTATAATTGTTTTTTAAAATTGTCTTGAATGTGGATGGAAAACTGGATTGTGGTCATATGTGCAAAGATGTTGGGTTCCCCTGCACAAACGTTTCATGCCAAAAGACAAGATTTCCTACCCCAAGTTTCAGCCTAGGGAGGCATTGCCTATGTTCATAGATTTTAAGCCTAAAGCAGAATAAAGTTACATGTTTTAAACTTCCAAGCATTTTAGAAAGTTAAATCTCCTCTCTGTTCCCCCAAAGCCTCAGTTTGTACTCCCAGATTATCACTATTTAAGTGGAGTCCTGGATTCTTTCCAAGAGCTGCATCTCCTGCAGCCCCAGCTTTTTGCTGGATTTCAAACTGAAGCAGTGACTCACCTGTGCAGATTCATCTCCCTTCATTTGAGCTGACTGAAAGCAAGGCATGGCATGTCCCTCCCTCCCTTCCCAGCACAGAGAGAGTCATGTCCAAAGGGGATTCAACCTGTGTGTTCTGGGAGCAAGACCTGAATAAACCTTTGCAGAAGAAGGTGTGTGTACAGGATCCAGGACAATGGACTGATTGGGACCCTTGTTCTTCAGGGAATAAAAATAGCAAGTTAATATTAAAACTGTGTATTTTCACAAATTGCAGGCGGGACTCACAACACACCATGCTTAATTTCCTGCTTTCAGTTCCCTATCAGATTTTATGCTTAGCTTACTGAGGTTTGTTTTTCCCCAGAATAGGACTTTTTTTCCTTTAGCTACAGTACATTCAGCCATGAAAAATTAGATTGAAAAAGATTAATAGGAAGCTGAAGGATTCATGTGAGATTGACAAAGATTAATGTGTGCCTTATTCTTAGCTGTTTTCTTTTTCTTTTCCCTTCTCTTAGCTACCTAGACAGCTTAGATCGAATTGGAGCTGCAGACTACCAGCCCACGGAGCAGGATATCCTCCGAACCAGGGTCAAAACAACTGGCATCGTAGAAACCCATTTCACATTCAAAAACCTCCACTTCAGGTTAGTCTAAAACTGAACAGTGGATTTTCAGAACAACTGTTTATCATGGGGTTTCCCTATAGTTCCTAAAGGAGAAGTTGTTAAATTGCTGGTTAATGCATGGACAGAAGACACAGCATTTTAGAGAGTGAACAATATGAAAAGCTTGGCAATTCGGTCTTGAAAATTGCTGCCTGTAAGATAGAAGCTCATGACAGCTTCTTCTAACCTAAACAACAACTCTTTGTTGGAATATATAATATAAGATTGACCCCCAAATCTGATCAAGCCTCATAAATGCAAAAATATTTGGCCAGATCTTTTTTCTTAAGTGGATCAGTCACATAGTTAACACAGTAGATTGACCCTCATGATGCCACCCAGTAGAGAGAAGAGGGCACAAAGACAGAAAGCCACACACAGACAGTACTTAGGGCATATGAAAGTCAAGAGTGTGTGGTGTCCACCTCCTTTGGCACCCAGCATGCTGCTCAGGCTCTCCCACAGATCCCCACATCCCTGTCTGTAACTGCTCCTCCCAGTCCTCCTCTGGCTCTGGAGGAGACCAAGCTGGCAGTGACAGACCCACTGCTTTGTGTTTGGAGCGCCCAGGGCCCGTGTGGTCAGAGAATGGCCAGACTGCTGAAGTTCCCAGGTGGGCAGGGAGGAGTGGTGATGGTGCTCCCTGTGCTGCAGGCTCTTCGATGTCGGGGGCCAGCGGTCAGAGCGCAAGAAGTGGATCCACTGCTTCGAGGATGTCACAGCCATCATCTTCTGCGTGGCGCTGAGTGGCTACGACCAGGTGCTCCATGAAGACGAGACCACGGTGAGTCTAACTGGGCCCTGAGGCCCCACAGCTCTTTATGGGATACTGCATAGCCAGCAACTCCTCTGAGATCACCCAATGCTCCCTGGGGTGCTGCAGTAATGTGCTTTTGTCCGTCGCTCCCCCTTGACTCTGAAATCCTGGGGAGATCTCTCCTCCTTCACTGTCTTTGATGTGAACTCTGCGTGCCCAGGTAATGCTTCCGTACACTGGTAAAGGCATTGTGCTTTGCTTCTCCTTTCTAGCCAACCTGTGTTTTCAAAATGCATTACAGGACACCCGATAACCAGCAAGGGGACACAGCTGGGTGGGCTTTAAAGCAGGGAAGCAGTCAGGCCGTGGTGCAGAGGTGCAGGACAGCAGTGCACCCTCGGGGCTCAGCCCAGGAATATAACCTATTTCTTCAGGCTACAGAAATTTGTTTTCCTTAGTGAGGATGGAACTGTTTGAGTCCTCAAGTAATTTGCTCTAGGAGAGATTTTATGACTTCCCACTGTGACATTAGGCTCAAAATACCATCTGGAAATAAAGCTGGTGAGGACCTGTGTGCTCCCTGGTATTAGAGAGCAATTAATACAAGTGAATTGAATACACAAAAAAGTATGCAGTAAGACTCATTACTGTATTCTGACCATTCATTCAGTATGATGGGGATGCATGTTTTTGGGACTAATGACAACTGTTGTGGGCACCCAGTTACATTTGTCTAATGAAAAGGAATTGGAAGCCATACCCAGACTCAGTAATGATTTCATTGGTGCCCAATCTGCAGCAGCAGCATGAAATGCTCGCCCCTGCCAGCTCTGTCTCTCTGAGGCTTTTTATTCTCCTGCTGGTAGAGATGTCAGGCTTGCAGGAAGCTGTGAATAAGGATGGAATCAAGGGAAAGGTTGCTGTTAAGTGATGCTTGTCTTGTCCCAAAAGGTCTAGGGGTACTGTGGTTTCTAGCCTCTGAGCCAGGTTTATGAGTTCTAGCAAACTTTGTTGAAATCACCTAGTTGTTTGAATCATATTGGTGCCAGAATTCTGGGTGATAATAACATTACCAGTCACAGGACTGGTAACAGCATGAAGCTGTGTCAAGAAGTTCAGGCTGGAAATTAGGAAGAAGTTCTTCACCCAGAGTGTGGCACTGGAAGAGGCTCACCAGGGAAGGGGTCACAGCACCAAGCCTGACAGAGTTCAAGAAGCATTTTGACAACGCTCTCAGGCACATGGTGTGACTCTTGGGGTTGTTCTGTACAGGCCCAGGAGTTGGACTGAATGGTCCTTGTGATTCTGTGATCATGACTGTGTCTCCCTCCAATCCAACTGAGACACTCTACATCCTGTCATGTCCACTTATTTATAATTCCCAGTTGTCTCCTCCCTTTGATCCTGGCCCTGATACATTCAAGGATGCTCAGCTCTGTAGGATTTACTGGGAAGGAACCAAAATCTCCTGATGTGATTTGAAAACTCCAGCCATTAGCTCAACACTATAGAGCTCTGCAGCTGGGCAACAAAATCAGCCAGAAGTCATAGAAGAACACAGAGGGAGAGGGCAGGTCCAGGGCACAGGGAGCAAAGCTGTGATATGAGTAGAGAGCAAGGTGCTCTGTAGGTATAACTTGGATTGTGACACCCAAATTGTGAAGCCAAAGGCAGCTTTTAATACAGGTCACCTTTAGGTGCCCATCTACACAAGTCAGAGCCTGTGATTCAAAGCCATGGGGCACAAAATGGAATGGCCTGAATGTCTGTGCCATTTTTTAAATGTCAGCCTTATCTCTGCTCCTCTGAACTGGAGGTTAGAGCATCTCTCCTGGGGAGAGCCCTGCCAGTGATTGTGCCTCACCCAGCACCATCCCAGAGCCAGCTCAGCCTCCCCCCTGAAGTGCCACGCTGCAGAAACTGGGATTTATGCATCTCCAACTTTCCCTTTGCAGCAGGAGAGCAGCCTGGTGCAGCTCTGGCACAGCACTGACATTTGCTTGCTATTTCAGTCCCTGCTCACAACACATTTTGGGGGATGCTGAGCAACAGGAGGGCAGAGGCAGCTGCTGCTCATTTACACATTCGGCGTAAGCGGGAAAAGGATTCGGCATCGGCACCGCCACGCCGGCAGGACGCCCCTGCCTAACCCAAATAAACAGCCCTGAGCAAGGGCACCGATGCACTCAGGGAAAAACAGTGCTGCTGGATCTTGCCTGCCCTGTTATATCCCCATCACAAATGGCAGGTGGAAAACGTGCCACCCACAGACCCATCCCAGGAGAACCCCCAAGCATTTGGCCCCCTCCTTGGTAATGTGGTGCCTCTCCAAAAAGCCAACAGTAAAACAGCATCTCCTCAGTCAGCTGATTTGCTGTCTGCATCCGTCACATCTGCTGGCTTTAATGACGTCAATCAGCTTTTATTGCTTCTCACTTGGAAAACACAAAGAGGAGGCAGCTGAGCAAGTGAACTGGATGCTGCTCCTCCAGCTTCATTTTTTAGAGATGCTTGCTACAGTCCAGGCACTTGCAGCTGTGTTGAGCCACTGAAGGTGTGGGGGCTGTACATGTCTCCATCAGTGTGAAAGGACTCATTGCTGGCATGGAGCCAGGAGAGGGAAAGAGCCCAACTGCATATCAGGGTCCAATAAAACCCATCCAAAGCTGGGTGCATGTAGAGAATGGCTTTTCCTTCTGCGCTTAGCACCCTGTTGTCAACAAGCACAGGATTTCACAGGTGCTTTTTTGCACTTCTCTAAGTCAAACCACACTTTAGGTGGAGGAAACTGCAGTTCAGATGCAGTCAGCATCACGTGGACCAGGGACAGTCTCACCTTGGTAAGCTCCAGGTGGGTCAAGTGTAGGGTCAGTTTGTCTCACTGAAAAAAGCTCACAAATGGGTTTGTTGTGAATCCTTTCCAAGGAGCTGGTTGAAGGCAGAGTGAAACACTCTCTGACCTGTCCCTGCCCTTAAAATTCAAACACAGCTCTCTGCTTGTAAAGTTGTTTTGAGGGTTATTGTGCTCTTTGTTTTAAAAGACTGAGCACCCATCCTCCTGCAGCAGCTAAACCAAGACTGTTGTGTTTGAAGCTGTCCCTGCTCCTTAAAGGCAGGCAGTCTTTTATAAGGGATGCATTTTCTCTCTAATTTCCCTGTCACAAAGAGCCACACAGCAGGAGTCAAGGCAAGCATAAAGCAAAGAAAGAAAACTTTCTGCATCTGTGATTTTTAGTCCCATACACCCATAAAGATCACACTTTTCACAGAAACTCCCAGTACTGATGACTCCAACTTTTCCTGTTGCTTCCAACACCTTATGCTGCTGTTGGCAGATCTAAACTGTGTCCCTGTGTGCCCAGCTCCCAGGGGAAAGGAACAAGGCATGAGAGAGATTCAAGCAATGCCTTCATCAGTCCCATTGCTGCCAGCCACAGCCCAAGCCAGAGCTCATGTGGCAAAATGGTACCTTCTGCCCAGCCCATCCAACTCACAAGGCACTGCCCTCAAGGTATTACACCTGCCTGTGCCTTTACCAAGTCCTTCACAAGGAGCTGCCAGGCTCTCTGCCACATTTGTACACAGTGGGAACATCCTGCTTTAACTGGCAGAACACCTCCCTGGATTATGTCTTTGCATAACAAGGCTGTTTTGTCTCATTTGTGACATTTTTTTTGTTTCATAAGTTGAGGTTACAGAAGGAAAAGCCTCATCTCTGTAATTTGGGCAGAAAGAAGGGCAGCTGTATCACTCAGTGAAACTAGAGATGATTCACAAAGGTAGATTTCCAGTGTTCTTTCTAAATAGAATTCCTTATGGAATTTTTTAAAAAACAGCAATGGAACGGGACCTGCCACGGGAACTGAGACTATCCTCTGTTTTTTACCTTGCAAATTCAAAGGAGTCATGGCAAGAGAAGGAGATGTTGATGCTGCACATTGCTGCCTCCAAAGCTAAGATATTTAGGTCAACCATATCTAGCCAAGACATGCAGGTGTTGTTGCTGAGGATGGGATGGGTGGGAGGCTCTGTGCTGGTAACCCTTGGTGTGCATTAGTGTTGGTCTGTTGGTTTGTATTGTACAGCATGACCTGGTTAGCATGCTCTCTCTGCTGTCATTGGGCAAGGAAAATGCAATTGCAGTGCTCAGAAATTGCCTTAGGAGAGACAAAGCCCAAGTGGCTTGGACATCTTAGGAAATATAAGCAGGAGGGGGAATATGGAGTTGCTGTGCTTAGGATAACCATCAGTGTCCTTACAGTTGGCGTGACAGCTAGCACTTAATCACCAAGGAAAACAGAAAATATTGAATCAACTGGGTGTTGCAGAAAACACCAGGTCTCCTCCCATGCTCTGGTAAAAAAAATGTGGTTTTTATGAGCGTGTTTCTGCCTGGCCAGAGTCTTGACTGCAGCATCCTTTCCCCTCATGCTGAGTGAAAAGCTGTTTGCTCTTCACATCAATGACAGGAGCACAGCTGTGCAATGACATCTGAACGCAGCTATGAGCAATTCTCTCTCTTGTCCTGTGCAGCAAAAGTTAACTGGACTTTGAATATGTATGGATGAATGGTTACTTCTCTGTAATGTGGTTGTTGGTGCTGCTTTTCTTGTTGGGATATGAAATATTTGCCAAGGTAAGGAATTAAAACACCAGTTTTGAAATAGGAAGTGACATTAAGAAATTAATGGCTGAAGAGCTCTTCCCTTAATGATAGACCCAAATAAAGTGATAAATAGCAGCATGATCGGTCCAAAAGCAGGTGATATAATTTGTGTCACTTCATCTAAAAGTGTGAGGAGTGTAACCTTTAGTGCTTTCTAGCAGAATAGGCACCTCTCCCCCATCACAGAGAAAGGGGCCCCAGGCAAGTTTTAAAGGACTAAATTGGCCTTCCACTGTGGATTTACTGGGAGGAGGGAGATTATTTGGGGAATTTAACTTCTTACTCCTCCTTTAGCATCAGTCTGTCCTTTTACATATGGTACCCAGACACTGCTTCCTCATCCTTGCCTCTGCACCTGGGTCTGCCTGAGCTGTTGGAGGGCTCCTACAAGCATCTACTGAACCAGTAACACTTGGAAAGGGAAAGGAAAGGGAGACAGTGAGGATTCCTGATGCTATCCAGCACCAGGAGAGCTTGTGTCCATGTGTGGGCTTCCAGAAGCCCTCCTGGGATGCAACAGCATTTCCCATATGGTGTCCAGGTATGACAACAGAAGCATCCATGCCTGCTCACCAGAATATTGCGCTGCACCTTTGCCACACACAGAAAGCAATCTATGGCTTTTGAATGTCATCTTCTGGCTTTGGAATGATGTAATCTCTTTAGTGATGGGGAAAGAAAAGCTGGATTTTAAGACCAAAAAATTTCCCACATAAATACGGATGAGTGGGCAGAGTAGATCATTATGTTTACTTGTCTGGCTGGCGAAGCCGGAGGAAAATCAACATGTAGAGATCAGAAAGCCAGGTCAGACACCCTTAGGAAGCTTTGAATCTTGTTTCTGGAATCTGAAAGGAATAGAGGTGATTTAGTTTAACCTTCATGTTGTAGTGGGATGTATTGGTTTGTGCTGTGTGTATATGATTCTGTGATTCTATATTCTTGTTACCACTGAACAATAAGAGTCACTATTTCTTGCCAAAACAGTCTCATCTGCTAACATGCATTAATGCACATTGATCAAACTGGATAAGAGAAGTAGGAGGACTTTTGTAGGATCCTTACATAGTCTTACAACTGTAGAAAAGTTGGCTTCACCTAACCATGAAGCTCAGCTCAGAAGTCTTCAGCTTCTGGTTCTTAGACAAATGCAATAGTGTTCCCCATGCCATGAAGAGCAGTTTTACCCCTCTGCTCTCCACAAGGGCTGTGCAGTGTGGCAGCTGTGGCATGAGGCTGCTCAGGTGGCTGATGGCTGCTGCAGATGATCTGTGGGTTTAGCCCACAAGCAGCATTCACGTGTTTCTCCACGCTTTTAGTTTAAATCAGCAAGGATGATAAAAATGTCATTTAAAATGTTCTGTAAGGGACTCTGCTTTTAAAAAATGGTTAATTGTATTTGCTTTCTGTTCCCCTGACCACCCTCCACTTCATTTTTTCCTCCCAAAGGCTTTGGGTATCCAAGCCTGCACAAAACCTTTGTATACCAGGTTTTTATGTGGTTACAATTTCGGCACCACAAGTAGCAAAGAGGAGCATTGCTCCAGGGGTTCCCACACCAGCCACTACCAAATGGGTTAGCAAAAAACAACCCACAGGCACAGGATGATCCAGATAAGCAACATGTTGCAACTGATACCCAATGAGCAAATGGATTTTTATGTTTGTACGTGATCGCGTCGTCCCTGTGCGTCGATACAGATACAAACAGTGGGGAAAGGCACAGTCATTGCAGACAGGACACAGCAAATCACAAGTGTCCTGTTTCACTCTGGGCTGGATCAGGTGTTTCTTTCATCCACAGAGTCTCTTCTATCTATGTAAAACCTTCAGTAGATGCTAAAGCATATCAATGAAAAGGAATGTGTTAATCAGTGAAGTGCTGGGATCAACTTTATACCAGCACAGGTGTGAAATGGAGTGGGAGAGGGGTGAAGGCCCCGGCTGACTCATGTACCACTCCACATTCCCAAATCCAGGGCTGGGGGCAACAGGACATGCTGCACCCACCCCAAACCCCCTCCAGTACCAAGCCCGTGCAGGCTGTTCTCTCCGGTGTCTCTGTGGTGGTGGCTGTAACCATTTCTTGCGCACTCTGGCGGGTTTGGGAGTGCTGTCCTGAGGAGCTCCCGCTGGGAAAGGCCGAGGAGCCGGTGTGGTCTGTGCCATGCTTTGCCTTTGATAACCCCCTGACTCTCGGGTGTGCTTCGTCCTCACCGCGCCTGCTCTCCGCGGCTCCGGCTGAGACGGCCACGCGACCGGCCAAACGTCGCCAGCCTCGGCACCTCCACTGCTTTTCCTCGGCCGTCTGACCTTATCTAGCCAAACAAAGGCCAAAAAATGAGCATTTGAGAGACCAACCAAATTTGGCAGGTATGAAGCTTCTCTTGAACTGAGAAAAAAAAAAAAAGAAAAACCGAATTGAGAGTTGAAAGCAGCGGGGAACATGACACTTGGTTGACTTTGCCGTGAGCTCTTTCCACCACCATAAACCCATGTGGGGGACTTTGCAACTCTCTAACTGGTCTGGTTTTTTCATTCTTCTTATCTCTCTCTTTTTCTGTGTCCTTTTTTGCATGACCTATAACCAAAAAGCTGACTTCTTGCTGTGCGTACATTTGGATGTATGGCTCTTCTGCTAATCTTCTTCTAGAGGCATGAGCTAACATCAGTGGTAGCCTGACTTCTAGTCTGGTTGTTCTTAGATGTTCTTTGTTATGTTTTTCCTTTTTATACTATTTTCTCTTCCTTTTTCACTTTTTTTCCTCTCTGCGAGACTTTCTGTTGAGCCGTCTTCCAAGAGAACTAAAACAAAAAAGTTTAAAAATTAAAAGCTCAACAACAGACAACACTAAACACAATAACAAAACCAGGCAAAGGTCACGGCAAGGTCATTTCCAAATTTATGTCACCTTGGTGTCTGCTTCCAACTCTAGATTAATTCAAGGATCTACCAGTCCTTGGTTAATGTATCCAACCAGTTGTGTGCCGCACACATTCGAGAAAGTGGAAAAAACATTTTACAAAAATTATTGAAAACGTTTTAGAAAATCTGCATGAGCTACACCAACACATAAATCTGATCAAAGGGCAAAAATAATTCTCCATCCATGCATGGTGCATGATGATTTCTATGAGCTGGGATCCTATAAATTAATGTTATGCAAAATCAAACAGCTCTGTATTGTTAAATGCCCTTAAGTTACTAATTGTATGTCAAATGTAATAGGGATTGCATCTGTGTATGTATATGTTCAGCTGTATGTATACATAAATTTATTATGTATATTGTAGATTTTCTTTTTTGTTGCTTTCCTCCTTAATTTAGTTGTTTTAGATTTCCCTACATGTTGAACATGCCTGGGTTGCTGGCTTTGGCCTGATGTGATCTTTCCTTTCTATTGCAGAACCGCATGCACGAATCTCTGAAGCTTTTTGACAGCATCTGCAACAACAAATGGTTCACAGACACATCTATCATCCTGTTTCTAAATAAGAAGGACATATTTGAGGAGAAAATTAAGAAATCTCCACTGAGTATCTGCTTTCCTGAGTACACAGGTAATGAGAAATGTGGCTGTACAGGAGTGCTTAGTAAAGGGACCACAGAGCTCTCCCCAGGCAGGCTGATGCTGTGGTGCATCACAGGAATGAGGCCAAAGATGCAGAGCTAGAGCTCCCATTGACTTCACTACAGGTTTTATTTTAGTATGTGCCTAAGGATCACCCCACCATGGTCCACTTAAAGCAGGAGGGTGACTTCACCAAAGTTCTTTGCTGGCAAAGGGTCACCACCACTGATTCAGGTGTCTGATCTGCACCTCACCAGTGTTTGATGCCAAGCCAACACCTGCAGGTGTGGGGCTGCTGTGCACTCCCCAAACCCATGTGCATTGGTTCCCTGTGTCACACAGGGTCATGAACCTTCTTGCAGGTCTCTCAGAAAGGTGCAGAGAGTGTAACCATTATAAATGGGTCACTGGTCTCCAGGAGACCAGCACAGGGTTTGTTAGGCTGCCCTCAGCTGGAGTACAGCTTTGTTCTTTCATACCCAACCATGCTCCCTCATGGTCACAAGAAGAATCTCTCTGCAGTTTCTGGCCATTTTCTCCACTTCCAGGCACTGTGGGACTGTAGAATCATCATGATCCTGGAAACATTCATGTCCAGGCTGGATGGGGCTCTCAGCAACCTGACCTGATTAAAGGTGTCCCTGCTCACCCTGGGTTAGATTAGGTGACCTTTAAAGATTCCTCCAAACCCAGACCATTCTATGATTCCCTGGTCTGCTCTCCAGTATGCAGACAGCAGGTCTCACTGCTTCAGCTCAAGCAATACATTTTCATCACATTGGTTGAAGAGTCCCCAGTTTTGCTCTCAGGTTTGCTGACATCAAGCATCTGGACATGAAAGGTCCAGTTAATTTCCAGTTAAATGCAGGTAGAAAAATCATATTCTGATCTTCCCACACCTCTTAACCCATGGTGCAGGCAGAGGAGAGCCACAGTGAGCCATGCCCTGAGCTTGGCTGGGGAGAAGAAGGCCTTGGTGACCCTGAGTTGAGAGCAGGAGCTCTGGGATGGGCAGTGTGCAAGAAGCCCCTGCTCCTGAGCCTGCCTGGCATCTGACCTGCTAATGATGGGAGTACATCACCCATGCAAAGGCTATAGCTGCACCCTGCTGCTTCCCTCTGCATCTCACCAGTTTCCACAAACCCTCATTACCATTCTGAGATGGCACAAAAATAAACTTTTATCGTCATGAATTATTTAAACTCACCGGAGACATCCAGATGAATCAAGGCAACAGACAGAAAAGCCAATCTCTTTGTCAGGAAACACAGTTGTGAACCAGGAGCACCAGGAGTGTCACAGTTCTGGGCAGGCCAACAAATTATTAACCAGAGCTTCTTATCTCTGAGCACTCTGATTTTTCACTGTGAATAGACAAAAGTGATCCCTCATTGCTGCTTTGGGCTGAATGGTGTGTGGCCATGGAGCTGAATAACTGCAGCTGAATTCAGAACATCTGCAGGCTTCCTCTCTGGGGAAGATTTTGGTTTTTGTCACTACCAGCACATTTCAGCCATCCCGTCATCTGCTTGGTCCAGACAGAACCAACATATTCCCAACACATTTGTCTGAAAAGATCTAATCATGGAAATTTCAGTCTTTACAGCTGAGCTCACAATGATGCCTACCCCAAATTTTCCTGGTTGCAAATTAGATTGCTGCTTTTGGATGGCTTGTAGAGCAGCTCATCACCATCTTCTTTATAGCAGTGCTTCTGTGTACTGGATGGTTTCTGTCGTGTCCTCTTCCCTTTTCTCAGTGAAGCAAACCTTCACCTCTCACTCCTTCCTGATCATATTTTGTGCACCTGGTTTTGTAGATCTTCACTAATGTTTCCCAGAAAGTTCAGTCTGAAATAACATCCTTACTGAACCCCTGATGTCAGAGAGACTAGAACAAGAAGGAATGTCATTTTACATATTCCTTCCCAAGCTATCCCAGCCCAAGAGGGAAGTTCAGTGGGGGAGGCAGATATTCATACACATGGAGCTAAGCTCTTGGCTGCTTAAAGAGAGGAAAGCAAAGCTTCTGTCTGGAGCACTTCAGCTGCAAGTGAACCAAGCCAATCTTCCCCAAAGGTGCTCTAAATTCCTTCAAGATGCTTTTCTGGAAGCTGGGAGTTCTCACAGTGCCAGAGACCCTGAACAGATCTCCTGTCCCTCTTGTGCCATCAGAGAGGGCAGGAGGTCTGACTGCTGAAAGTCCTTTTACTGATCCAACAAGGATCTGAGGTGAATTCTCTCACCCCCAGGTGTTCAGCAAAGCTGTTATGAGTTAGCTCTGCTAATATTCAGCCCAGGCTTCAGCCCCAAGCACACACTTCAGCCTGCTTTGCTGGCCACAGCCCACAGGATGAAATCTTTGTGGCCTCATGAAAAAGCAACATTATTAGAATGTTGCCCTGGAGTTAAAAAGAATTATTTGATAAAAGCCTATAAACTGAAAAAGCAGACTTTCAACATCACAAGTAGGTTCTACAAAATGCTTTTAATGAAATGAAATTTCTGATGTCCATTAATTCTGCTGACAGGGAATTATTAGAAGACTGCATTCACAAATTTGCCTGCTGTTTGCTGGAGCACTGTTTCCATCCCCTTAATTCATACATGCTTTTAACTAATCCACAATACTTAGTGAAGCAGCAGCAGAATCCATGGCTTGATTTAAACCAAGCTGGCATTAGTGATTCTCTGCTCTCCTAGACAGAATCAAGCATCTAAATCCTCATGTCTTTGAACAACCAACTTCCTGTTCATAAAACACCCTCCTGGTTGTGCTCAGCATGTGGAACTGATTCTCTATACAGCTCTTCATGGAAGAATCTGCTCCCAGAAAAAACTTTCCTTCTCTTACTTCACCCTTTTTCTCAAGTCTTCATTAACCTGTCTTCAATCAGCAGTACATTTGTGTGCAGGTGGGTTTTCCTAGAGCAGCTGCCTTCCACCACAGCACATCTCCAGCCCCAGCAAGCTTCTCTCTAGCAAATAACATCATTTCCCATCAGTGAAGCATCATGGAGAGAAAGGGACCCCAAGGCAGTAGCAGTGTTACTGTTGTAGAGCCTTTTGGGGGTCAGGCAGGGCCTGGCAGTGCTGGGAGCTGCACTCCAGGCCAGCCAGAGCCTTCATCAGCCTTAAGGAGGTGCCCAAGTGGAGCCATGTGTGTGATCAGGGTCAGAGCTGGCCAGAGGAGAAAGGATCTACTCATTTGCATTACTCCTTCTAAGCTTTTTTTAGCACAAAATTTGAGGATTAATGAGGTTTGGCACAGGCATCTCTATATATCAAAACAAGAAACTCCTCTCAGTGTGATTTTAGGCATGGCTGTAGCAGAGAGTACTGCAATCCTAATTCCTGAAAAAAAAAAAAAGGGACATTCTGTATCAGTCTTTTTGTTGGGTTTTGGGGTATTTTTTTGACAAAAACCCATTTTTCTCTGGAACAGAGGCTGGATCTTTTCATGTCCCTTTCTCTCAATGATTTAGAGAAAGGAGGGCACAGCCACCAATACTGCCCTCAATTCATGTTAACTCCTCCATCAAAAACTGAAGCTTTAATCAAAAAAGATCTAAAAAGGGAGAACAGCTAAGCCTTTTCCCTAGGTCAAACACTTACTGCATTTCTGGCAGGTTTCTTCCCTTTTTGTCACCACGATGTGGAATTTCTTCCATCACAGCCTGTTTAACACTCAGCTCCCCCATCCATTTCATCTCTATAAACAGCAACTCAGAATAAAAATACAGCTGAGCTGACAGTCAGGGAGCATCTCCTGCCTGGCAGCACTCCTGGCTGGTAGCAGAGTCCATCCCTGAGATGGAGGGAGGGCACCTGTGCTGCAGCAGCTGCCCAGTCCCCGCTCCAGGTGTTTGCAGCTGGGGATTCACAGGGACGCTTTAACCCCTTTCCCTGCTCCCCTGCAGGCCCCAACGCCTTCACCGAGGCAGTGGCGTACATCCAGAGCCAGTATGAGAGCAAGAACAAGTCTGCCAACAAGGAGATCTACACCCACATCACCTGTGCCACCGACACCAACAACATCCAGTTCGTGTTCGACGCCGTCACGGATGTCATCATCGCCAACAACCTGCGCGGCTGCGGACTCTACTGACCCGCTCGGACCACGGGCAGCTCCCCCCCCTTGCCTTCTCCTCCTCGGAAGATGACAAGGAAGAAACACATAATTCCCTCCTCCTGTCCCAGAAAACTCTGCAGCAAGTTCTGCTTTCCCCAGACCCGTTTTGTTTTATTTTGGCTGGTTTTTGGTTCATTCCCTCGCTGCCCCGTTCTGCTCCTCCGTTCCAATTCACAGTGTTGTGCAGGGAGCTAACGCATTTCCCACAAAGTGCATTTCAACTGCCAAAAGACAAAAATACTTCAGTTTTAAAGAGAGAAAAAATCAAAGCCTTAAAATACTGGTCAGGAACAGTGTAATTTGGAACCAAAACTTTTTTTTTTTTTCTTGAAAATTAAGGGATATTGTTAATTCTCCTGATTATTTGCCTCTTTTTTTTTTAACACTATTCCTTTGGGAAGTGATAAATACAACCTGATCATTTTGAGAGTACCTTACAGCTCCAGTTCTGACCCAAAGCTGGAGGGTTTGGTGTTGAATGCAGCCACCATAGCTTGGATTTGTACATTCTCCTTTTTTCCAGCTTTTTGAACAAGTAAAACAGCCATACTGAGTTTTGCTGGTGTCTGAGTAACAGGGACACAGTAACAAAGCCTACTAAGCCTTGTCTAAAAGCATTCATTACTGGTAGCAGTTTTACCTCAAGATTTTCAAAATTAATGATAAAATTTATCTAGTGGTTGCTGTAACCCCTCCATGGAGGCCATGGGTCACTGGGCTGGGACCCCTGGAGTGCAGGCAGTGAAGATGCCCTGGGAATGGTGTCCTGATGGAGACTCCACACTCAGTGGCATCCTGACAAGGAATCCAGCCTGGGGACCTTTCCCACAGCACCTCCCAACCTTAGTGATTCAGCAGAGGTGATGCTCCTGCACACATGCACCATCACTTTCCAAACTTCAGCCTTGAAATGCTGGGGTGCATGAAAAATATTTAGCTCTGGCTTCTTCTAACAGAGTCTGGCCTTGAAGTGCCTGAAATAGGGAAAGGTGCTTTGGGAAACCTCCCCATGCTTGGGTGGCTGCAAAGTGTGCAAGAACCTCGTGGCCCTTCATTGCCCCTTGGGCATCTAAACCCCTTGAGAAGCCCAGCCTTGTGCTCTGAGCCCCCTTGGCTGAGAACAAGGCAGTGGCTTTCCTGTGTACCTCCTGCCTGAGCATCCCAGAGACACAGCTCCAGGGCTGGTGTCCCCAGTCAGGGCATCTCTTTACAGCATCTGTATTGAGATGGGTGGTTAACACTGGCAAAGGAGAGCTCAGGGAGCTGATTTGAGTCAAGTGATGGAGTAGGAAGGAAAAGTGCAAGGAAAGGAAGAAGGAAGAGCAGGGGAGAGAAGTGGGAAGGGCGAGGGTAGCACCTAGCACAGCAAAACTGGGGGCTCAAAGGACAAATGGAGGTAGGATGAGGTACATGTGGCCACCACCAAGAACTCTGGGTGCTGCTGAGTCAAAGGCAGAAGCGAATGTGAGAGGTGGGGTGTCACCTCTGTGGACATGGAGGGACTCTCAGAAGTGCACCCCAAAGTCTTTTTTGTTGTCTGACTGAGGCAGCCACCTCAGAGGTCCCACTCAGGGCCCACCTCACCTGGGGGCAGGTGGGCAGTTTAATCCCTGCCTCTTCTCTGTCTCTCTTAGACAAACACAAATCTTTGCAGGCTGCCACAAGTTCAGCTGTCCTCTCTTGGGGGCCTGATCTAGGAGTGGCTTTCAGGTCTCAGAAGGTCTTTTCAGGGCTGTGGTTGAGAGGGACAATATCTCTTCTCACTGTGCCCATTTAGGAGGGATGGTGTGAGAGCAGCCCAGAGCAGCACAGCCCAAAGGAGAGGGGCCAGGTGAGCCTCAGTGTGCAGGAGGCAGTGACAGAACACGGATGGTGGCACAGGAGGGAGAGGACAGTGGGAGAGGCTTAGGGAATGTTTTGGCAGAGAAGCTGCAGAGTGGATATGAGGCAAATTGAGATAGCAGAGAGGATGGGAAGAGAAGAGCACCTGAGAGCCAGGGGAGAGTCACAATCAGGGGCTGTGCTCTGCCAGGACAGTGTTTGTGACAAATCCCCAGCAGGGATGTGAGCACTCTGAGGCAAGCAGAGGAAAACGAGGTGCCTGTCACCCATCCAAGCAGCTACAGCCCAGCATGGCAGGTAACTGCCAGTAACCCCCAGAGAGCATTACATGATGAATTTACTATAGTACAGCAAGGGCCTGCTGCTGCTCTGCTGGGCACTAACAGCAATAGCACAACTCCCTGCCTCCCTGCTCTGGCACAAGCAGCCACATTTCCCTTCACCAGCTCAGCCTTGAAATGCCTCCAATGACATTGGCTCCTGCAAAGAGCTGGCCAGCAAAACCAGGAGCTCCTCATGCCACAGCCCACCCACACATCTGCCTGAGCCCCAGCAGTAGCACCCAGCATCCACATAGGTGTTGTGTCAAACCCAGGGCAGAAAAACCACACATTGGTTACATTTGGGATTTCACCTGTATAACCACTGGACCCGGAGTAGATGGCTGGTGCTGGCAGGGATGCAGGTCTTGTATTAAGCTGTGTAAGAAGACTTGGATCAGAAGCACTGGAGTTTTGGAGATTTTCTTTCTCACCCCTTCCCTTGCTGTGAATGATGTTTTATCCAAGCAAATAAGTAACAGAAGCTGTTCCCAGGGAAGGCAGCACCACACCAAGGCTTTGTGAGCTCCCAGCATAAAGCACAGGAATATTTTTGGTAAAGACAATTTAAATTAACTCAACTCCAAACTGCCAAATGCAGTCAAGTGACCAGTGCTGGCTCAGTGCACTTTACCACTCTCCAGGCTGGATTCAGGTAACCCATTCCCAGCTTTGCCAGCTGGGGGGTCCAAGCCCCCTCTGCAGCTCCAGCAGGTCCCTGGCACAGTGCTGACCATCAACAGCTGGAGCCCCATGGGGAGAAAAGGGAGAAAAAGCAGAAGAAATGTTGCCACACAGAGCCTCTTCTTTCATTTTCTTTGGCATATTGTGTGTCTAAAGCTTCGTCTCAGCTGCTGCTGCTGACATTCCCTCCCTCACACGAGTGTCATGAGGATTCACTGACAAATGCTGGAAACAGCCTTTGGAAGATGAAATGCTTCCAGTGTTAAACACTACTATCTCTCCCCCTGGATGGCCATGTATAGATTTGTGTCTCCAGAACGCCTGCCAAATTATTACTCACTGCTGGCTTCTGCATCCTCCAAAGCCCTTCCTGACAGATGTGCCTTCCACAAGCAACCTTTTGCCCCATGCTTTTTCTAAACACCAGCAATTCTTGCAGCAGTTGCCTAAAAAGTACCTTGAAATACATTGCCTGCTTTCAAAAGCCTTTTCTTAACAGCCCCTTGTGCTTTGCAATTGCCATGCTCTGAATCCAGAGCTGTGTTTCATTTGCAGTCTCCACATAGCAGGGATATTGCAACTGGTACAGCTGCATCAGAAATCCTACCAGGGCATAGAGGATAAATTTTAAAAGCACAAAATTCAAACAGCTATGTATACACCCTGCTGCCTTTCAAAGCTCATGTGGAAATTTGCAAATGAAAAAAAAAAAAAAAAAAAAAAAAAAAAAAAAGAAAGAAAAAAATGTTTTTAAAAGCCCTATTTGGGACGCAGAAAGTTTTTAACGACTCAGGTCACTGTTCAGCAACAGAAGCATCTGAAGGGGTGTCAGGATTGAAAGGAGCATTAGCAACTTCAGATAGCAGCAAAAAGAAACAAGGAAGCTCCCTGTCACTTGCTTCATAGTCAATGAGAGGGTCAGTTGTGGAGCCATGAGACCACAAAAATGAAAATAGCTTCTTTATTTAAACAACAATTTCAATGGAGCAGAGAAATCCCTACAGGCAAAGCCTTGCAGCGCTGCTGGGCTGAGCTGCAGAGCCACGGCAGGGAGTGGTGGCTGGGCTGGCTGGGAGAACGAGCAATAACCAGGCACTGGGCAAGCACACACTGAAGCAGCCCCAGGCTGGCAGGCAGGTCCCAGCCCTGCAGACAGTGGCACTCGGGCTGGCTCTCTCGGGCTGAGGAGCGCGGCGGGGCGGACAGCGGAGCGGCCACCTGCCCTGCCCCGAGACACCCCTGCTGCCCTGCTCCCTGCACAGCCACTCCTGGACTGCCACTGACACTCCTGGGACTGCCACTGACACACTCCTGGGACTGCCACTGACACTCCTGGGACTGGCACTGACACTCCTGGGACTGCCACTGACACACTCCTGGGACTGGCACTGACACACTCCTGGGACTGGCACTGACACTCCTGGGACTGGCACTGACACTCCTGGGACTGCCACTGACACACTCCTGGGACTGGCACTGACACACTCCTGGGACTGGCACTGACACTCCTGGGACTGCCACTGACACTCCTGGGACTGCCCATTGACACACTCCTGGGACTGCCCATTGACACACTCCTGGGACTGCCACTGACACTCCTGGGACTGCCACTGACACACTCCTGGGACTGCCACTGACACACTCCTGGGACTGCCACTGACACTCCTGGGACTGCCACTGACACTCCTGGGACTGCCCATTGACACACTCCTGGGACAGCCACTGACACTCCTGGGACTGGCACTGACACTCCTGGGACTGCCCACTGACACTCCTGGGATTGGCACTGACACTCCTGGGACTGCCACTGACACTCCTGGGACTGCCCATTGACACACTCCTGGGACTGCCACTGACACTCCTGGGACTGCCACTGGCACTCCTGGGACTGGCACTGACACTCCTGGGACTGGCACTGACACTCCTGGGACTGCCACTGACACACTCCTGGGACTGCCACTGACACTCCTGGGACTGCCACTGACACTCCTGGACTGCCACTGACACACTCCTGGAACTGCCACTGACACTCCTGGGACTGCCACTGACACTCCTGGGACTGGCACTGACACTCCTGGGACTGCCACTGACACACTCCTGGGACTGCCACTGACACACTCCTGGGACTGCCACTGACACTCCTGGGACTGCCACTGACACTCCTGGGACTGCCCATTGACACACTCCTGGGACTGCCCACTGACACTCCTGGGACTGGCACTGACACACTCCTGGGACTGGCACTGACACTCCTGGGACTGCCACTGACACTCCTGGGACTGCCACTGGCACACTCCTGGGACTGCCCATTGACACACTCCTGGGACTGCCACTGACACACTCCTGGGACTGCCCATTGACACACTCCTGGGACTGCCACTGACACACTCCTGGGACTGCCACTGACACTCCTGGGACTGCCCACTGACACTCCTGGGACTGGCACTGACACTCCTGGGACAGCCACTGACACACTCCTGGGACTGCCACTGGCACTTCCAACTGCATCTCTCAGGACTCTGGGACTGGAATTAGCTTCTTGCCTCCAGCCAGCTTTCCTGGATGGCTGGCCAGCCTGTCCCTGCAGCCTCAGGAGGAGCCTGCTGTGCCTCCTCTATTGACACAGTTTTGTTTTACAGGACACTAAGAGTATTAATGAAGGCAGTCTTTAATGCTTGTTAAAACAGATCTGGTGGGTTTAATCTGTCATGGCATGAGCCAAGTGCATGTCTGCAAGGGATCAGACCTTGTTCTCAGTCCAGGAGTGCAGTCTCCAAGAGGTCAGAATGTGATGTAGAAGATGCCCTTTTGTCAGAACATCCCTGTGTGCCCAGCCTCCCTGTGCAGCTCAACAAGGCAGACATTGCCTCTGGGGGATTTGCAGTCAGTGCTGGGAAAGGGACCAACCCTGCACTGTTAGTTTGTGTTACATGTCCCAAGTTTTTTGTGGTCACAAAGTCTCCTGGCGCCCGGGAGAGTTGCTGAGTTCCTGGGAAGAAGGCTGACCATCTGTCAAGTCAATTAGAGAAGCTTAGTTTCAGTGTGCTTGGGTGTTTTCATGGCTTGTTTTCAGGCTTACCACCAAAAACTCCACAACCATTTCCAAGGAAGCTAAAACACTCATTAGTGATCTGACACTGGGCACGTCAAGGCCAGTGGAAATGGTGTTACTGAGCATCACCCTGAGCACCCACACCCATCACTCACTCACATCCCCAGTGCACACATGAGAAAGCAGAGACGTGGTCCAGGTGGCACAAAATTGGAGACCATGGTCTTGCCTCTACCTCCCTGCAGGAAAGAGCAGGCAAACACACCCTGAGGCTCCCTGAGACTTCAGGGTACCATGTCATTTCTGAGCTCCAGCACTGGCTCAAGATAATTGATGCTGACAGATATGGGTACATGACCTATATAGTTACACTGAGAATGTGGCTATGGGAAGGGACTTTGCACAGGAGCACTCATGCCCCAACCAGCAGCCTGTGAGATCTTTATTTGTGTGCAAACACAAGCAAGTGCAACCTTTGAACACCAATGCCTTAGTGAGTGAAAGACCAAAGCCTCCAGCTGGCACCCTGCAGGCAGAGGGAAAGGGAGCTGGATTCAACAAACAGCCTCATCTCCCCAAGAGGGCAGCTCTGTCCATGGACAGTGCAGTGGGCACAGGGAGAAGAGACCAGGAGAAGAGGCAGAGGGGCTGGGATCTGGCTGGATGCTTACTGCCCCAGTCCTGACCCAGTGCAGGCAAACACAGCTAAAGCCACTGCTCCAGATGGGGAGAGGAGATCATGGCAGGTAAAACACCCTTTTCAGCAGTGCCTGACTCTCACCAGCTTTCCCAGTGCCGGACCAACCTGGTGGTGCTGGGCAAGCAGATAGGGTTGCTTAAGCACCAGCCATGGCCCTGTTAATTAGCCCAGTCCCTAATTTGTGCTCCTCAGCCCTATTCCCCCACCTCTTTTTTCCCACTTCAGCTCGACAAGGGAAGAGTGACCATCACCCAGACTCTGGGCTCCCTGCTCCCCACATTTCCCAAAGGATCGCCAGAGGCCGTCTCCATTTCCTTCCGCTGGTTTCCTGCTGAATCATTTCTCCTGCATGTTCGATGGCCCAAACTGTATTAACTGTAATTTTGTACCAAGAGTGACTGTCCATTGGTTTAATAGAGCGTTAGTTATTGTAATAATTTATTGGCTGTTGGTAATGTATTTATTAGTTACAAAATGTTAATAAAGTGCCAGCTCTTTTCTAGTGTGAGAGTGGTTTTATTGTGTCTCACTTGAGCGCGTCCAGCTTCTCAAACTTGTTATTTAACCTTATGGCTGCTCCACAAACACTTGCACAACACAAAGCACCAGCTGTCTGCCAGAGATTCATCCACCTGGAAATAAGGAATTTGGAAAGGATATAACCAAAAGATACTTCATTTTATGTAAGTATTTGGCAGGAATTTTTCTTCCTTTGGTCACCAGAGGCAGCAGCAGAGCAGAGGATCCTTGCTGCCCAACTGTTTCCTCAACCACATCAGTTACAAATCTTTCACAAGTCACAAGTTTTGTTTTTCCACTGTCTCTTTGTGTGAGCACAGAGTCAGAAGACCCATTGCTGGTTCAATTCAGTAAATGTTGTGTTCTCCTCCTTGCAGCAGCACAAAACATGGAGCATCCCTCCCTCCCTTTAAAACAATGCTTGAGCCAGTTTGTTCTTTTATGTTTAAACTAAAGATCTTCCATTATTTGGGGCATAATACAGAAGTAAGGAACTTGAAGAAACCGATAGAAAATTTTCTATAAACCTCAGCAAAGGAAAATGAACCATTGCTCCTTTTGACTTCATCAGCTTCCAGTGATGCGGCTTCAGCTGGACCCATCCTCAGACAGGAATTCCTGCATGTCCCATCCTATGAATCAGACAGAGCTACAGGCCAGCCTTGAGAAAAGCAAATGGCTGACAGGGAAAGGATTTTGCTTTGTGTACTGATACTGGGAATTTTTAAAACTTCCTCCAGGACACCATCCTTCTCAGATTCTGCCTGGGTGATCAG
Source organism: Erithacus rubecula (assembly GCF_903797595.1). Classification (NCBI taxonomy): domain Eukaryota; kingdom Metazoa; phylum Chordata; class Aves; order Passeriformes; family Muscicapidae; genus Erithacus; species Erithacus rubecula. The sequence goes on along the minus strand of NC_136664.1, from coordinate 8,079,310 downwards.
AACCCTGAAGTCATCAGGGTTATTTTACTTGAATGGGAATTCTCATTTCCCTGGGCAGAACTTTTATTTCGGCTGCTTTTCTACCAACACCATCACTTCTTTATTTAAATATAATAAATATATATACAACACCAGACATGAACAAGGAAAAGCCCATCCTGATACTCTCCATGAAAATCTCAAGACCCAGCAGTTTCACAACAACCACAAGTCAAGAAGATCCACGTCCTTTTGTGGCAGTTTCTGCTTTCCCTATGAATAAGGCCCCTTTTTTTATTTCAAGATAAGGATCAGATTGAAGTCCCAAGGCTTTGGAAAGCGCCTGCTTGGCATCCCCAGCTACTCTTTGTCAGGGAACCGACAGTGCAATCGTGAAGCCTTTCAAGATGAAATCAGACAGCTGCTAAATTTTGCATGCAGAAGCTACCATTGAAGTGGAGCTAATAAAATGACTCACTAATAAAACATTCATGGAAAACTGCAAAATGTGCAATTGGGTCATCATTTCATTAGCAAGCACACGTGTTCTCCCGGCGAGCCCCGAGCCCCCTTTGCTGTGCCTCCAAAAAAGGGGCTGTGAGGGGACATCGTGGGACATTTGCTGCAGGAGGGTTCCCCTCCCACTGCAGAGCCTCCTTACACACCCTTCCAGGAGATTCCACAAGGATTTTGTGAGCAGCTGTGTCCCCATTCAAGCTTGAAGCAGTTGAGATAGAACTGGGGGGCTCAGCCCCAAAGGGGGTTACAGGGAGGGGAAACAACTGGTTTGCACCAGGAGCTTTGCAAGTTCAGTAGAAACAAGGTGGGTACAAACAATGAAAGGGACACAGGGACCTCCTGAAATGTCCCCCAAAGCTGTCAGTGGACCAGCAGGGAATGGCTTTCTGGTGATTCTAAGAGCAAGTTAATGATGGAGAAAATGCTTGGGAGCTCTTGGAGGGCCAGATCTGTCCTGTCCAGTGGCACCTCCACACTAACAGTGAGTGCATGCACCTGCATGGGAGCACCTGCTCTGTGGGGCCCTGTGGCAGCCAGGGGGGCACAGGACAACCTCACCTCACCTCACCTCCTCCTGTTCTGCTGTCTGCTCTCCACTTCTTAAAAACTCTGGTAGCATAGGGGAAATATGACTGTTTATGGGTTTTGTCCACATGTAAATGGAAAAAAAAATAGAAAAAAAAAATCCCAAAAAACCAACAAAACTACAGCTTTTTATAAATTTACCATTATGCTCCTACCAAAGCTTTTCCAAGCCTAAAGTTTCCCTGGAGCAGCCTGCAAGCCCAGAACTCTCAGGAGAGCTGGGAAATGAGCTGGCAGAGGCACCTGGACTGGTTAACACCATACAGGTTACCTCCTTGGGATTTCTTAGTAGCAACCCAGCCACCACAGGTGTTTTCAAAGCTGAGCTGAAGATTTTTCCAGGGATGGGACCTGCCTCAATCTCTGGGCAATACCTTGGCACTGATCTCACTATGATGATACCACTCAGTGCCAAGTGCCCTTCCAGGCAGATCCATAGGACCATCCTGGGATGGCCAAAGTCCCCTCCATCCCAGTCCCCATGCCCAGTGTGTCCGAGCTGCTGGCTGATGCTGTCTGTCCATCCTTTATCTGGGCTCTCCAAAGGATGCCTGAAGAGAAACAGGGCCCCTTCCCTACTCCTTTGGTGAGCCAGGGGAGAAACACATTACTTTTTCCCTGCTTTTTCTTGAGGTTTTAAATGTCTGCTTTGGCAGAGTGGCCCCACAGGGATGTGTGGGAGGATCAGCTGCAGCCTCCAGCCCAAGAGGAGTGCAATACCCCATTTCCTCCACCTGTGTAACAAGCTCAAATTCACCACTGTCTCTTATTATAGAGTTTTTTTGGTTTTTTTTGCTTTCTAACCATTTCAGTTCACAAAAATGTTCTCCTCTCCTCTAACTCTCTGTCTTTGCCTTCCTCTCTCCCCTCTTCTCCCTCTGTGCTCCCCTTTGCAGAACCGCATGCACGAATCTCTCATGCTCTTCGACTCCATCTGTAACAACAAATTCTTCATCGATACCTCCATCATTCTCTTCCTCAACAAGAAAGACCTATTTGCTGAGAAGATTAAGAAGTCACCTCTGACCATTTGCTTCCCTGAGTACACAGGTAGGTCCTGGGGCTGACACGGCACAGCTGCTGTGACACCCACTCTGCGCCGCTGGGGCTGGGGGACAGGGGAACAGGGGGACAGGGCACCTTTGGGGGGTGCAAAAGCACCTCATGAGCTGGGATGCAGCTCCAGCACCCCTCTCACGGCTGGGCTGTGTCCTGGGTGAGGCAGTTCTTGTGGTAAAGGTGCCTGAGCAGCTGGTGGGACAGAGAGGGTCAAGATGAATGGAGAGGAGCTGAAATGGGCCTGGGCACAGGGAGCTGTGGAAAGAAGACTTGGCAGGAGCTGACTGGCCACCACTGGAGCCATCCTGTTTGCTGGTGGCTCCTGGGAAGCTCCTGCAGGAGGAGCTGAGACTCGTGGTCCTGCAGGCTGCATCCTCCTGGGCGTGCCTTCACACTGGGTGTGGCTGGGGAGGAAAGAGCCCCTCCCTTTACAGCAGGAATCTGTGGAACCACAAGAGAATCATCCATTTTGTAGTGAAACCAACATGGCCTGGGGAAAAGGATAAATAACCAAGAAGATGGGCAAGAATAGATATTTTGGAATTCTCTAAGGGAAAGAAAAAAGCCAGTTTAAATTCAGACTCCAGCATCCCCTACAGATACTGAGATGTCTCTGAACTGTTCCACCCATCCATCCTGGATGCCAAACCCTGGGGACAAAGGAGTCCCCCAGCAAGATGGCACTCATTCCCTATGGCATAAGTGCACCAGCATTTCCAACAGAGGCATTCAGGCTTCTCCATCCTGAAGGCACCAGCAGTGTTCTCACAGCCACCTGGCAGAACAATCCAGACTGTCCCACCTGCAGCTGCGTGGCACAGCCAGGCTGCCCCATGGAGGGGGACACCGGCCCAGCTTGCCTCTCCCTCGGCCACCCACTGCCCCAGGAGCCGGGGGAACCAGCGAGCTGGGAAAGGAAAACAAATCTCCAGATAATAGCAGCTCTGGCAAAGGCGATTTCAGGGGCGTAGCTCAGCTTTGTGGCTTCCCGCGAGGGGCGGGCGCGGCCTCTCTGCTGCCCTAAGCAGCTTAATGCAATAATGCACATTTTTCGGCTCAAACATCTGGCGCCTCTCCAGCCCACCTTCCCAAGCGAGCCCCCAGGCAGGAGCCAGCAGCCAAGCCGTGTGTCCCCAGCCCAGGGGCACAGAGGGCTCAGCCCCCCAGGGTCAGCCACGGTCCAGGGGGGATGCTGGGGTGGCCACCAGCTCTCCTGGCCACCTCTGCCCCCAGGCCATGAGCGTGTCGGGGACACCCCCAGGGACACCCCCAGAGACAGGGTGGGCACAGCTGGGGGGTTCTGCCCTTCCCAGGGGAAAGGAGAGGGCGGAGAGGGCAGAGCAGCAACACCTGGGGAGGAGGAGCCCTCAGCAGGGCTTAGGTGTGATGGTGCTGGGGAAAATGGAGCAGAGGGGGAGCAACAGGGTCATAGGGGTGGAAAGGAGGGAGATGGGAGGAAATGGACCTTGCTGAGGGTGAAGGGTGGGGGGGGGGGGGTGAAAATAAACCGTTTTGCCTGTTTCTGTTGCGATGAAAGCCCCGGGCAAGCAGCGCGGGGCCGGAGGGGGCGGGGGGCGGCCCTGCCCTGAGCCCCGCTCTGCCCGCAGGTCCCAACACCTACGAGGATGCGGCCGCCTACATCCAAGCACAATTCGAGAGCAAAAACCGCTCCCCCAACAAGGAGATTTACTGCCACATGACGTGTGCCACAGACACGAACAACATCCAGGTGGTTTTTGACGCCGTCACCGACATCATCATTGCCAACAACCTGCGGGGCTGCGGCTTGTACTGAGCCCCCGGCGCACAGCGACTGCTTGGGTGGCGATCCCGGCGCCAGGAGAGAAAAGAAACATAAAAATAACAACGACAACAAAAAAACAAACCCCAAAGCAACCACACACAGACACACAGACACACACGCGCGCGGGGAAAAAAAACAAAAAAAAAAAAACAAAAAAAAAAAGAAACGAAAAAAAAACAGATTGAAGGAGAGAAAAAAAAAATGTCATCATAATCATGCGAGTTGGTAAATAAAAAGGCATAAGGAAAAATTATATATATACGTATATATATATATAAAAATCCACACCCACCTTTTTAGTTTGTTTTTTTGCACTCCCTCCTCCCTCCGGGCCAGGGTCGCAGCTGGGGCATCCCGGGGGCTCTGCCCGGCCCAGCATCCCAACAGCTCCGGGACAGGCGGGGAAAGGGGAAAGGGCAGCGCCCGGCCCGCTCTGCGCAGGGGCTTCTCCTCACAGCAGCTATTTGACCACGGGCTGCTATTTTTAAATTATGATTATTGTAATTCGTTATTGTGAGTTGGCTTTTTAAAATTGTTATTATTTTGATTTTTTTTTTTCTGCATAGGCAAGGCCGGGCTGCCCCTGCCTGTCCCCGGCCCCACTGCCGCCTTCAAAAACAAAATTTTTTTTCTTTTTTTTTTTTTTCTTTTTTTTTTTTTTTTTTTTTTTTCTTTTTTTTAAGAAAGAGGGAAAAAATTGAAAATTGCCCCCGGCCACACGTCACAGCTAAAAAAGGAAACAACAAGCAGATCTTTGGAGCTTCTCCCATTTCACCCTGACTGTTGGGGATGCAGTGGGAGCATCCTCCTCCTGCTCCCTTCCCAGGGTTTCAGGGAGGTTTAGGTCAGATGTTTTGAATTCCCGAAGCCCTCACCAGCCGGAGCCGGAGGGTTTTTCCCATTTTTTCCCTCCTGGTTTAACATCTCCCTGCTGCCAGTCACTGCTCACTCTCCAGGGTATCCAAAAGCACAGCTCGGCCCCCAGCCAGTCCCCCCTCATCCCTCCTTCAGGGCCGACCAGGACATCAGGGAGGGCTATACAAATATATATATATTATTTTATTTTATTTTTTGTTTAGAGTATTTTTTTTTTTTGTTTTCGTTTTGTTTTTATTTTTAACTCTTTCCAGTGAATGCTTTTTTGTGCTGCTTTTCTCTCCCCCTCTCCTGCCCCACTCCTCTCTCCCTTTAGTGAATGGTGTTTTCTCTCTCATGTGGGGATGTTTGTGCTGCAAAATAAGAAAAAAGGAAAAAAAAAAAGGAAAAAAATCTTTAAAAAACAAACTTTAAAAAAAAAAGCAAGAATGAAAATAATTTAAAAATTTTAAAAAACACACACAAAACCACAAAAAAATAATTTAAAAAAATAATAAAAAAACAACAACAAAAATCGAATGTAGTGTTTACATTGAAGCCACCGTTTTCATGACCAATCCCTCGTCATTTCTACTTTGATTAGTAACCAGACGTCTTCACAGTTTCACTTTTACGAGTTACCTTTGCTGAAGAAGAGCAGTCACACCTGTTCAAAAGAAAATGAATAAATAAAGAGGAAACTTAAAAAAAAGATATTATATATATATATATATAAAAAGCGCCAGGTCTTTCTAAGCCTTTCTATTACCAATCAGTGAGGTTTCTGTGATATATTACACACTGCCAATCTCTTTCTCTGACTAATGGAAAAATTCATGTGTAGCTCAATAAAGAGAATGTTTGTCTGTACCCCGGGCTCTCCCTCCCATGCCTCTGCCTCCTTCTTTCCCCTGCCTGCCTCCTTCCGAAGAGAGGAAGAAGAAATGCCAAAAAACACATTTTGGGGGATTTGCTGCTGGTAGCAGAGGGAGGAGGGCACTATGGATTGGTGTAACTGTAGAATGGGTGTGAATCTTAGGAAGTTCTCTGGTGCTACAGAACATCACTGTGAGCAAAGGTCCCCCCAAAAGACCTCCCCAGGCAAGAAAAGATTTTTATATTTTTATGGAATTTTTATTTCTTTAGGGAATGCAAAGCTAATCCCTAGGGTGAGTCCTTAACTTAAGGCAACATCACAAATCCCACAGTATCCAAGTTTTTTCCCACAACATATACAGGAAGATTTTCCCAGCAAGTTGAGGCTTTCTCCCTGCTGCTCAACCAATTCAGGGTTTGTTTGGATTTTTGGGGGGTTGGGTTTTTTCCACAGTTTGGGTTTTTCCTGCACTCTCCTTCATCCCAGGTGCCCAGCTCCTGTCCCTGCCAGCACTGGGCACTGTGACCACAGGTGGGACACTCGGAGAGCCACCAGCCCCTGGGCACAGCCTGGCACTGCCTGGCACAGGGCTGGGGTGAGGAACCACAGCTGACATCCCCTCCTGCACCACGGAACACTTCCAAACCCATGGGACCACCCAGGGATGGAGCCCCCCTGGCGTGTCCCCAGTGCCCCATGGCATGTCCCCAGTGCCCTATGGCGTGTCCCCAGTGCCCCCATGGCGTGTCCCCAGTGCCCCCATGGCATGTCCCCAGTGCCCTATGGCATTTCCCCAGTGTCCCCAGTGCCCCCCTGGCGTGTCCCCAGTGCCCCGTGGCGTGTCCCCAGTGCCCCCATGGCATGTCCCCAGTGCCCTATGGCATGTCCCTAGTGTCCCCAGTGCCCCCCTGGCGTGTCCCCAGTGCCACCCTGGCGTGTCCCCAGTGCCCCCATGGCGTGTCCCCAGTGCCCCCCTGGCGTGTCCCCAGTGCCCCATGGCATGTCCCCAGTGTCCTGTGGCGTGTCCCCAGTGCCCCCATGGCATGTCCCCAGTGCCCTATGGCATGTCCCTAGTGTCCCCAGTGCCCCCTGGCGTGTCCCCAGTGCCACCCTGGCGTGTCCCCAGTGCCCCCTGGCGTGTCCCCAGTGCCCCATGGCGTGTCCCCTGCCCAGCCCCGAGCAGGGAGGGCTGCCTGGCAGAGCCCTGCCTGCAGCAGCAGCTCCTGCCCAACACTTTTCCAAGGTTTTTCCCTGCTGTTTACAGCCACCAGAAGTGTATGTTGGCACTGGGAAGGTCCATCGGGCCTCTCTCTCCTCAGATGACCTCCCTTTCCAGGGAGGCAGAGCCAGCCAAGAGGCCACCACTGGTCCTGCTGCTGGGCACAAACCAGCCTTTCAGGCTCAAGTAGATCATGCTGCAGTGGTGCTGTGGGCAAAGGTGCCATCCAGTGGTGGCCAGGGTCCACTCCTCAGGGAGCTGCCAGGAAAAGGCAGAACAGAAAGGAAAACAGCCTGAGTCTCTGAAACACCCCCACCATGAGAAAACATGAGAAATCACACTACAGAGATTTACAAACAATTTCCAACACTGATCAAGGTTTTATTTTTGTTTGGTTGGGGTTTTTTAACAGTAAAAACAAAACAGCTGTGTTGAAAGCAAAACCAAAGATCTCAAAAAATATTCTGAGGTTTACTAATAGCATTGCAAGGTAAGGCTTCCCAAAGAGTTTTATTGAAATAAATTATTTTCACCTAAACATCAATGCACTTCCTCTCATTAAATTCACCTTCACCTAAAAACCAACAGTAAAAAAATTACCAACAATTCTAGATAATACTGGGCTCCTTCTAAAGGACGGTGAAACTAGAACTCACTCTTCAGAATTTTAAAAATTAAGTCACTGCCATGTAAAATTCAACTATGTAAGCTAGCGGCGGCGGCGCCAAGGGGATCTCAAAAGTTCTTAAGAAAATCCAGGTTAGCAGGTTGGGCTGCAGCCAGCAAGGGCCCAGCTGCCCCCATTCCTCCAGTCTTTCTGAATAAACTCAGGGTGGGATTGTGGGGTTAAAAATGAAATAAAAAGCAAGATAACTGAGCGAGCTCCACGCCGTCCCATCCTGTTGTGCCGGGAGCCCGGGACAGGCAGGTTTGACTTTGGACTCCCTCGGCTCATGGCAATACTGTAACCTCACCTGAGGTCCCTCCTCTTCACTGGATCCCCCTCTGTCCCTCACTTGTTCCTGGTCATAAAAGGCAAAGGAAAAGTGCAGCCCTGGGGATGGACAGAGCCAAACCTCTGCCAGTGCAGAAGAGCCCAGCAACAGTGATGTGGGAATCAGCGTGAATCAGCGCTTTGCTGCACAATTCATGAATTCAGGTTTTTCTGTGTTGTGTAGCCAGACAACTTCATCCAGTGTAAGAACCTCCCAGTGATGCTCCCCCAGCCCTTCAAGCTGCCCTACATAACACCCTTGGCTGCTGAAGGAACAGGGACTGGGAGCCTGCTCACCTAACTCAGGGCTTGCTGCAAGCTTCTAAGCTTCCTTCCCTGGGAGCAACTGCCCCCGTCTGGAGCAGAACATGCACTCTGTGCATGCACTCTGTGACCTGCACCCACAGCTACCTCAGAACACACTTCCCCAGCCTCTGCTGTGCAGTCAGCCCCATAGCTCATGCCAGCTGCAGAAATCATGCCCGTGGTTTAGAAATTGCCGTTTGTTGTGGAGAGGATCAACGTCACATAGAAAATATTACAAAAAAGGTTAATTTGTCAGCTGTCCAAACATTATTAGACCACATGCTTTATACAGCAGAGAGGCAGCCAGCTCACTCGGCAGCACAGCCAGCTGAACTCTGAAGAGACACTTTCCTGCTGGTATAGAAAGCGCAGGGTTTTTATTTAATTTATTTCTTCAACGTCGCTCACGAGGAGGAGGCAGGAGGGGCAGCGAGCGCTAGGAGTTCTGCTGCATCTGAAGTCTCCGCTCGGCGGCGGCTGCGAGGGTCCGGCGGCGCAGGGCGGCGGCGTCGGCCGCGCCCTCGGGCAAAGGCCGCTCTGTGCTCAGCTCCTCCTCTGAGGTTTTGTTTAAGTAACGCCTGAGGGGAAAAAGGAAAAGATGAGTGAGCAGAGCCCACCTCATTCTGGCTCGGAAAAATGCGTCCCTGCAGTCAGGGAGAGCTGGAAGGCAAACTAGCAGGGAAATGCCTCAAAAGAAGGGCACACAAGTTAGATGTGCTCCGAAAAAAAGCCCACGTCACCTACAAGGGGCTCTGCAGAGTTGGCAGAAGCTCTTAGGTTTTGTACAAGATCCTTGTGCCTGTGGGAGGGAGCCAGTTCTAAAGGTCAGGGCTGTCCTCTCAACTCAGAGCCATTCACAGCAGGTGAGTTACTGACTCCTCTGTTCTGTTACTGCACTCCTCACTCTGGCACTGCTGCCACAAGGCACTCAGGTGAGCACCTGACAGAAGGGTGCACAGTGTAAAGTAAGGCCAGAGGGCAAGGAAGTTGCTGCCAGAGTTAACATCTCAGAGAATTTTTACACTTTAAATGCAAAAAACAGTAGTTTGAAATTCAACAGCTCTTCAAACCAGTAAACAAATTCAAGAATACTCTGTCTCCCTAAAAGACATTTTTTTCAAACATCAAGGAAAAATTAAGTCTAGGAGCAAGTCTGTTTATAGACTTACAAAAGGTGTCACACTCCCAGGTATTTATAAGGCATTTCAGTGCAGAAAAGAAAAAGAGCAGCAGTAGCCTGACTGCACCAAAGGATCCAGAACTCAGTGGGGTTGTTGTGGACCCTCTCAGCAGTGTCATGGCAATACAAAGGAAGGAAAAACACTCTTTGAGAAGTTTTTTCTACATCACTAAAGTACTGTTCTGCTTAATCAGCAACTGGATGCTAATAAAGTCCACCAACATAACTGGAATACCAGTAAAAAAGTTAGATTCCACCTGTAACAGTTATTACTGGTTGGGTTAAAAGACAGTTCAAGTTGGCCCCTCTCTCTTCAGCAGTGCTGACTGGCTGGTGCTGAGCTCCTCTGGTGCAGTCTAGAAAGGGTCACCTGTCAGATCTGCACTGCTCTGGGCTCTGTATCTGGAGAAAGTGGTGCCTGACAGGAATTTCAGCTGTAAGAGCACAGGCAGTGAGGGCTGATACCTGTGCCAGAGGTCAAACTAAGGATTGCTAAAGGACTCAGCCCAAGTAACCCGTTCTCAGTACATTCTTAGACTAAAGCCACTGAAGCTGGGAAAATGAGCCTTTGATTTGCAAGAGCTCTGGATGAAGTGCACAGGAAGCTGTGTGCATGCTGGGACACATGGCACTGTTTCAGAGTTGGCTTTAGCAGTGTCAAACAGCATCCTGAGCCTGCTGTGGCAGATGTATTCATTTCCTCTCACTGCTTTTCACATCAACCCAGTGGTCCAAATCCACTTGAAAGCCCTTCTGGGGACCCCACCTGAGTGGCCAGGCTGGAGTTTTAGGAAGGAACATACTTTCGAGCTTGCTGCAACAAGTCCTCCTTCCGCTGAACCAACATTCGCTGCCTTTCGTCGGCTGACTTGGAAAAGCGACTCCCCCTGGCCTCAAAATCTTCTGCTTCATTAGGTTCTGCTTCCATTTCGTTGAATTCCACCATCTCTTCCAGTCTGGAATTCAGTTCAAGTGGCACTCTCTCAGTCTAAGAGAAAAGTAAATAAGGCATACATCTTTGCAAAATTTGGGCTTATTTGCATCAAAACAACAAGCTACAAAGAATTGTCATTTTCTGAGGCACTGGAAGAACCAGAATTTCACCTGCTGTATATCCAATTCCCTTGGGTTCCTTTGAAAACCCCAGCCAAAAAACAGAACAAAGCTATTTCAAACCATGCTCAAAGATCCTGTATCCTATAACGCTGTATCTTTCATGCCATGTTTGAAAGTAATGTCAAAGACAAACATTAATTACTCATAATTAATGCTCTCTGAAAATGGGACATTTGAAAGTCAGATTCTGCAGCTGACTTGATAAGTGATGCAACAGTAAAGAGTTGAAAAAAGCAGAAATCCACATACTAAGGAAAGAATAAAGTATTTGCAAAGATTATTTGTGCTCAAGAAGGCAATTTATGAGGCTTTGGTTCACTGGGTTCTGCAGCACCCAAATTATCCTGGTTTAGAGGGCTGGAGCAAGGCTGGCAACTGTCCTGAGCATAGTGTGCCAAGAGAGGAGCTGGCAGCCCCCACATGGCAGCTCTCCCCCCTGACAGCCATCTGACAACACTAACCCAGAACTGAGCTGATGGACGATGGCGCTGGGCTCAGCAGCAGAGGTGCAGCACATCCTGATCACACCCTGCCACACAGGATCAGATCAGCCCACCACACACAACCACAGCAAGAGCCAAGGAACAAATCACCTCAGTGAAGGGCTGAAGGGTGCAGCCATCACTTGGTACCCCAGAGGATGACTCGAGCCAGTGGGATGCTCTAAGGAAGTACTGGCCAAGGCAGCTCCTACTGCCTGGTCTGGGGCCTTTGGCAGAGCTGCTGATTCCATGGGATTGCTGCTCCAGTCCCAAAGGCCTGGATGTGGCAGCATCACAGCACAGCACTCAGGTTTAGAGAGCTGATGTGCAAAACAAGTTGAGTCATCCCAAAGCCCTAGAGACAGGCCAGTAACGCCATCTCCCCGCCACAATGCCTCCAGAGAGCAAACACCAAGACAAATGTCACTTCCCATTAGGGAGGTGAGCCAAGCAGGAATCCCAGAGCCCAAGTCAGCACAGTACAGACACTGCAACCTCAAACACAAGTATGGGTGTTCAGCCTCTCTTAGCAAAAACACCAGTGCTGCATTCACCAAAGTGCTCCAGTACAAAAACAAATGCGCTGGGATAACACAGGGGCACCACTGGACTGCCTCAAAGCACTGCCACATCCCTGAGCAGGGAGGGAGACACCCACAGAATGATCCAATGGATTGTATTTGGGGCCAAGATGACCTTGGCAGACCCACTGGAACAGGTACAGAGCAGCTCAGCTGCTGCTTCCAAATACCACAGAGGTGGGCAGAGAAAAGGGAAGCTCTGCTGGGGGAAGCAGTGAGGAGGCCACTTACTGCAATCAATGTTCAGACAAGATCACTCATTTTTTTCCCCCCTGGGTCACTTGTATCAGAAGATGGCTTACCTAATGTCTGGGAGTTTTTCATAAGGTTACAAAGATTCAAAAATCAATATCCAGTGTCCAATCCTCTATCTGAGCACAGAATAGTTACCAAGGAGGTTTTAGAGACAAAACTATCACAGCTAATTGCAGCAAAGGTTATGACAAGCCTCAGTAATGCAGCAGAACACAGACGCTGAAGCCTCTGTACTACAGAAACTATTCCTCTTTCAGGCTCCAAGAGAAAAAGTTTCATGAAAGCCATGGGATGCCTCAGAAGTGTCTCTAAATAGCCAACCAGTACTTAAACAAGGTATAGGAATGGAGAGGAGGCAGAGCATTATGCACATCACTGGAAGCATCAGCATTCCAATGCACAGCTGGAGTGAAGCAGACACAGGGTCTCACTATGGGTACAGACCAGGACTGACAGAGGCTGTCAGTATTTAGAGCATTATCTCACAAACCTGTAACAAGATTTATACCATGATGGTGCTCAGAGATGCCTCTCAACTACCATTACATTATATCAGCACTTACTCTCCAAAACCACAAGCTACAACTAGGGAAAAAAACCCCAGTCATTATCTCTATCTTAAGACCTTTGAACTCTAAGTAGAATGAAGTCATAATATTACATAAGGCACTAGGAAAACCAAAACTACTCATTAAGAAGGGTTCTTTTATTTGAGCAGCTTAGCTGCCCTAAGAAGTGTTGTTTCCAACAAGCAGAACTGATAGGTTGTTGTTATCTCCAGTTGCTGTTGGAGATCTCCAATGATTCCCAGCGGGTATGCTGAAAAAAAAAAAAAAACAAAAAACCAAAACCAAAAACAAAACCAAAACAACGACAAAAAAATAAGGACGATTGCTTGTAAAATTTACTCTAAGGGTACAGCACAAATGAATTGGAGTTTCCAAGGTCTCTCTCAGACACTGTCATAAGGTGTCAAGGTCTATCTTATCAATATAGAAATTCAGGTCATACTCAGAGGAGATGATGGCAGCTTCTTATGTCCATTCCCACTTGCCTTTAAAAAGCTTCTCACAACTCCAGTGAACCCTGCTGAAGTAGCTTGTTTGCTGCTTGCCCTTTTCTCACAGACAAGCCTTTGGCTGACTACAGCATCAGATTCTTCTGGCAAGCAGAAAGAGATACACCAGGTATTTGGTTACAATTAAAATCAAAATCAAGGGGACGCCAAAGTGACAGGAGTTCCTTAGAGCCAGAGGCTCCCAAGGCTCCTCTCCACAACAGAAGGACTCTCAACAGGCAAGGAGTTTAGTAAGACTCCGTGGTAGAACTCTGAGTTCTGTAAGAGAGTGAGCAGTTTGTCCAAAGGTAGCCTAACACTAAATGCACAAAGTATTTCTGAGGCAGGAAGAGGACACCAGCCCCTTCCAGCTTCCACAGCACTACCCAGCACACATTCCTCTCTATGCATGGCACTCTCAGTCTCCCACTTCAGCTCTTGCCTATGATTCCCCTTTGGCACAGTATGTACCCACCCAGGAAAACCCTCACAGAGGCCACCAGTTCATCCCCCACAAGTAGCCACCTGCAGCTCAACTAAACTACAGGATATTCACAAGTGTTCCACTGTCTCCAGGTCATCTCTGTGCTATCCTACATGGTAAAAACAGATTCTCCATCCAAACCACCATTTGCTCCAGCCAGAACACATCATCTGAGCAGAGCTCAGAGGCACTGCAAAGCAAAAAGGCATCTCTATTTGAGAGCATGTGCTCAGTGCTGTGATGTGTGGACACTACTTCTAGGTTTTCAAGGTTCTGTAGAAGGAAAGACAGAAATACAGGCAGTGCCAGGAGGGAAGAAAGGTGAACAGCAACACAGTCATTCAAAATTGGATTTGAAATCAGAATCAAGCTAAGGATAACTAGTTAGATACCTCTCTCATTAAAGAGCAGGGCAAATGCCTCCAAAATCTTCAGAAAAACCCAGAAGTCTACACCAAGATTTTAATTCCTGCAGTTCTGTAGCTGCTACCCCAGGGTCTCACCAAATATCTACTAAAATACCATCACTACCACCTCTTCCTCAGCCTCAACTGCATAATCAGTCCAAACCAAAGGGTCTTTTGTCTTGTAACCTGCTAACAAGGGAACTGCCACAGTTGAATTCCAGGTAGTAACAGGTTGATTATTCAGGTCACTAAAAGCTGCAGAGAAACACACCTCACAGATTCATTCAGCCAGCAGAAAGGGAGATTTATAAAACAGAAACCCTCAGGATGTCACTATTACAGTCAGGGAAAACAAAAGTGAAATGAGATCTTACTCTACTCACAGGGTAATTTTTTTTCCCTGCCACACTTTAGCTAGCACATGCTGTTCAGTAAAGATCTTAGCAAAGAACAGTAAAACCCATTATTGTGCTTTGTATATAGAAGGGCTGTTATCTCTTGGTCTGGTTCATATCTTGCTTCATTCCCACCAAAGCTCCCCATGTCCTAAAGTGCTTCCTCCAGAACAAAAGAATTCCTTATACTCAGAAAAGAAATACTCCTCCTTTTAATGGAAGTGTTTGGAGATGTACAGAATGGGAATGAGAAGAGAAAGGGGAAGAGCAAAGCACCCTGCTCTTCATATTCCATAGACAGGCATGGACAGACCAGACATGAAAAGAGACATGATGGTCTTCTGTTCTTTGTACCATTTGAGAGCACTTTCCCTCAAGGAAGAAAAAGAAAAGCAGACAGATAATCCTCTACAGGGGCACTATATTAATATCTGATTTATCTGCCTGACTGTGTTAGCTCTGATGTGAAATGCAAGGAAGGGCTGCCACCAACCTGACCTGGTACAGAACCAAAGGCACCTACCAGTCCATGCAGTTTCTAATTGTGCTTTTTGCCCATTTTCATGCCAATTTACCTGTGTGACAGTTCCAGTATCCTCCTGATCAGTACTGTGCCTTTCCACAGAGTTGTTCAATGCAGGCCTAATGCTATCTGCACGCTGAAATGCAAACATCACAGGTTTAATACAGTGTGGGGAACAGCAAAACACCCCTAGTTCTTTGAACACATTCAAACTCTGCCTGCTGCAATGTCAGGCGTTGTGTTCAATTTAGAAACAGATAAGTAAGCAATAAACAGAATGCTCTGTGTTGAGGGAGAATTCTCTCTGCTTCCCCACACGCAGACTCCAGATAACAGTGCTATCTGATGTGCACAGAACCAGAATTCAATATTCTTATTAACAGAAACACTGTCCCCAGACTGCTTTACTGAAATCTGCTGGCACTAATTAAGAACGAGGAATCATTTTGCCGACTTTCTTTGCAAAAAATCTTCCTAAGTGGCACAATTCAATTATCTGTCAGCAGAGCAATCAACTGGAAATGTTCTAAAAGCTCTGCACAAAGAGACCGGGAAGAGCTGCTTTAACTGAGCAAATATTTGTCTCTTGTCTAGCTAGGATATTTTCAATATATTTTTGGTACATAACTGAATACACTGCATTTACAGAGATTTAAACAAAAGGAAAACAAGATTCACCAGTGCTTTAACTTGCTTCATTCCCCTCACTCATTATGAAGAGGCTCAGTGTTATAATAAGAAAGTAATTTTAGAAGCAGAGTCTTATGACTCACCTGTGTGGGGAAAGGCACCTGGATGCGCCCTTCCAGGATGTTGTCAGTGGTGATCTCCACAGAACGAGTTAGCTGCAGATCCTGCAGAACTAAATGATAAGGAACCTGAGGGAACATCTCCTGAATCTGATGGGCCTGGAGAAAGCAATACAGTCAGTATCAGCAGTAAATAGAAGTTAGTTGATAAGTATCTCAACAGAAGGAGATTAAAAGTATTACTAGCTCAAAATGCTGCTTATGATATGCAAACCCACAGACAGAAAGAAAAGAGAAAGAAATCCCATTCTGGCTTTGACTTACAGGGCAATGTGCTGCCTCCACTGAAGCCAACACCAAAACTGCAGCTCCTAGGGAGACACCACATGGCCCTGAACAGTGCCTGTAGATGCACAAAGGTTTCAAAAGCTTCCCCACCCTCTTCTAATGACAGCCTTTTAAATAAAGATTTATACAAAGCTCATGGGTGACCCAAAGTTAGATCAATGCTGGGAAGAAAAAAACAATTTTTCTTTTTGCCATATTGGTTCCAAAATAGTACTGATAAAGACAAGTGGAGTAAGTTTTAATAACCCACTCCTTCCAGCTACCCTCCCTACAAACCAGTTTAATAGGGTCTGAAAATTCAAGTAAATTAAACTGAGTTGTCAGGGAACTGTTATTATTGAATTTCAAGTTAGTTAAATATTATCCAAATTAAATAAGTAAAGGTAAGAGGGAAAACAAAAAATACTATTTTAGAGTCCAACAACTAGATTTCCTTTAATATTAAACATCTATTTTCACTAATGCCCAAAGTCATGGGGGGCAGAGAGGAATGAGAACAGCAATAAGAAAAGAAAGATGGAAGGAGTTGTGAGAACAAAGCAAAAAACCAACTGACAGTGAGTTCCAACACAAGCAACTACTGCAAACCTAACCCTCCCTTGTACTAACCTGTGACCAAAACAACTGATTTAGCATTTCAGCCTCTGGCTTTCCCCTCAAAATACTTCTCTAGGTTTTTATTCAGTAACACATAGGAGAACATCACTTATTTTCTATTAGAAATGTGTAACACCTTAATTTGCTAACCTTTAGCCAGTTCTCCATTAAAGCAGACATTTTAATATAAATTGCCATTGTACTTTTGATAGCACACAATCCAAAAACACCATTACTCATCCTTAACAAAAGCCCATTTGTGTCACTGTGTCCAGTAAAAGGAAAATTAAACTGACCTCAGATGCAGAGTTCCTGCACATTTAACTAATAAATCATCTGCCAAGATCTTACTGCTCCCTCCCTGCCTCAAACACCCTAAAAATAGTGACCTTACCCTGCTGATGTTTAAACAGAACTATAGGCTATGGAAAAGACATAATATTCAGAAAATACCATCACTTTCATGAGACACCTCACTGAGCATTTATTACCATGGTATAGAACACAGTAGCTTGAAGAACTCAGAGGAAACAGCACTTCTCTAAAAAAATTAAGTATTTCATAAGGCCACATCCTTTTGTTTTTGTACTACATTAGAGTTTTTATGGGTGAATTCAACAAATATGGAATTTCATCCTCTACACTTCTATCATCATCATGGATCAGCAAAAGCTGAGGGTGCTAGAGAGCCCACCTCACACTGATAAGACACTGAAATTGCTATCTTGAATTTGAGTGCTATTAAAAAATTTTAAAAACCCCAAAAGCTATAGAATGGTTTGATCAGTTACTATTTGACCAACAGCTAAATTCTCTGGTTACAGACTCACATCCTTTGGTGCTGCAAGTTGTCATGTAGTACTGAAAAAGAGCTAAAGAATTTGCACTAAGCAAGCTGAGAAAAAGTCTACCCATCTACCCAGGAAGTACATGTCATTCTTCTTCCTCATTCACTTACCTCCAGACCTGTTCTTTTATGCTGGTGCATTTGAAACCAAATATAGCCCTAACTTCATTGAAGTAAAGCTTCTCTCACTCAAAACAGCTTTCATCTAGTGTCTAACCACTGTTTTCCCTTCCTGCTGCTTTATGTTCTCCATTTTCATGTAACCCTTTCCCCTACACAGCACAAACAGGAAGGCTGAGGTGCAGTCTTACCATAACATTGAGCTGGGAGTTGCTGGCTTGTGCAATTCCGAGGATGTTGGTGGTGTGCATCACTTCCACAGAAAAACTGGGCAGCCAGCTGGCAATGCGGGAGCCTGGGAGAAAGAAACCACCAAGAAAGTCAAGACAGAGCAGGAGAATCTCACCAGGCCAAGTATTTCTTATATGTATTTAACATAAATCTTCATATTCCACAAGGTAAGTGCAGGGAGTTCTGCAGTGCAATCTATCCCTAAGGTCTCCCAGTCATGGAGATGGCTAGACACACTGCCATAGTGATTTAACAATCTGGGGGCTGGAAAATTATCAAGGAAGTAGCACATCCATGTTTTGTTTCTTTAATTATCCTATTAAAGTGAAAATTAAAATAATCCAGAGTCAAATTCAGTTCTGGAATATATGAATAAATCCAGCAATTTTACAAAAACAGGACAGCTTCTAAGCAATCTGAATCTAAGCCCAAAATGGGTCATTACTGAGAAATACTACTTCAAAGGGACACAGAGTAACTGAACAAAGTGACTGCTGCAATTGTGTGCTTCAGCTCAACAGAGTAGGGTACATGGGTGGCTCCCTCCTCCTTCTGTGCTGCCACTTAAATAAACACAGGCTATGCCACTTCTCCTTCCATCTCCATGGTAATTCTGCAGGTCTCCAAGTCACTGGAGAGCACTGGGGAAGACAGCCATCAAAAACACAGTGTGTTTCTAAATATAAATGTCCTTTGGAGACCTAAAGCACCCCAGCAGTGAAGCCATGCAGAAGCTATCAGCCAGTCTCCATGTACCTAGAAATTGTCTGACCCTTCTCTGCCCATTATTCTCCCCCCACAATTTCCAAAGATTTCAAAACAAGCACAGATGAGGAACAGGTCACTGTGTAAGTTTGCAGCATCTCAACTGCTTCATGGAAGGTCAACAAGGGCCAAGCTCAAAGCTGACTATTTGCAGTACTGAAATTATCTGAGAAACACCAAGACTGCCATCAAAATCTGAGAAACTCTTTAAGACCAGCACACACCAATACCAAAACTCTAAAAAAATCTGGAAGACAAATGACATAAATTCATTTTTCAAAACAAGTTGTCTCCATACACAGAACTTATTGTGGTCTGGAATCACATCTGCTTTGAGAGTACTTACAACACACTACTAGAAAAATCCAAAAATTTTAAACTGTTGTGGCTACATGATTCCTTCTGAGACTAATCTTCTGCACCTAACCAAGCACTGCAAGTGTTATGTGAACTGAGTAGCAAATGGACTTTTGACAACCACACATTAACTAGGGGATAGGGGAAAGACTGACTTTTAGACTGCCCCAGAGAGCTTTTTTTTTCCCTCTTTGACTGTTATTGATTAACCACCACATGGTAACAAAAAAAGACACAGGAATTTCCCATTCTGCTTGTCAACATGACAGACAATTAATAAATGGCAGGAATTGAAGCTGCTGACCACAACTAATCCAAGAAAAGGGAGCACTTGTACAAAATCTTTCAAGAAATCTCCACAGTTCTGGGAAACCTCAGAGATGCATCTGAGCTCTTGCAAAAAAACCCATCAGAAACACAGTAGTGTTTGACAAACACAAGCAGAGCATGGTTTGAGTTTCAGCTGAAGCACAGAGAGAATTCCCTTCTACAGAAGGCTGCTCCCCTTTTGTTTACTTAGGCATCAGCAGCAAATGTCAAATGTGCTCAGCTCACCGTCGAAGTGGAAGAAGTGATTGTGCTGGTTCAGGCGTGGTCTGCCTTCTGCTGCTGCCACAGGGACCAGGTTCTCATCCAGATTCTCCCTTTGGTGATCCTCCCTCACCTGATGGCTGTCAGTGATATTAAGAGACATTCTGCAGGTGGGGCAAGATGTGTCTTGTTCCAGCCAGGACCGCAGGCACGAGCTGACAGGAAAACAGTAACACTGTGGTGAGCTTGCAGTGTTTTTCCAAGAGATCACTATCACCAGTACATCAAGCAGCTGCAGCATATTCTGTACACAACATCAAACAACACATGGACTGCTCAGAGATACCCTGAATGAGCTCCTGATGACTCTGGCATAGGTTTCCTATCTCTTTCAAATGAAAATACTCAAGTGTTCACTTTCTATAAACATGCATGTAGATTTATCACAAGCTTAAACCACTCTCCAAGCTTGCTGTCCTTCTAGCTCAGAACAAGTAAGTTTTGCCTGAAGGGAAAAGAAACCAGTTCTTTTCTCTCACCATTCCCAAGTGAAAAAGGTAAAAACCAACTGGACACATAGTTAATGTATCCTGACACATTTCCATAGCAGTTCTGCCTGTGATGAGGCAATAGTACCTCCAGTGTTTTCAAATAGCTTTTCAAAATACCAATACCCAAACCACAGAAGTCAGTACCACTCTAGGAACTCTCTAAACAGATATATTAATACTAACAATTCTGTGCCATTACAATCCTTCCTTAATTCTGAAAGTTTCTGCCCTGCAGAAAGTGGGAAGTGTTTGAAATGCAGCTTGAAACACTCAAAGCAGTGCATGCTTTTTGATTCATGCTGATATGACCCACTTGCAGTATTTGTTCAAATTAAACCTAATTTTCAGTGTGGAAAAACTTAATTTCACAGGGCTGAACACTTCTCAATATTATAACACATACTTCACATTTGCAGGGTGGGTTTTTTCCCAGAAGTTCTTGAAACACTTTAGAAAGGTAAAGACATCCAAAAAGATCAAATAAACTTGTTCCCAAAATTGTGTATTTGTAAACAAAATGAAGGCACAGATCACAGATTTGGGTTGACAGAGTAAGGGAAAAGCTCTAACTGCAGGACTAGAGTGAAGTCAAGGATACAGGCATTCTATCCAGTTCCTGAAACTTTTGACAAAGTGCTTTCCATCATATTGCAATGGAGACATACACAGTGATGGGTTTCCCAAAAACAACCAAAGCACTACAGTAAAAATCTGCCACTTTTCACTCCCTTGGTCACCAGCAGAACCAGCATGCTGGCACTGGCAGTGCTGTCCAAAATCACCTCCCTGACCACAGGAAAACCACCCTGCCCACAGCAAACTCAAACCTCTGCTGGAGCTGTACTCCAAAGATCACCTGGGAAACACCAGGAGTTTCCCAAGCTGCCACCATGCTGCTGCTCCTCAACAGTTCAGCAGCCAAGATGCTGGAATGGGCACAGCCTTGTGTCAGCTGCACCAGCACCAGGCCCAAAAAGCCAGCTGTGGTCACACCCATTTTGTGCCATACAGGCAGAAGGGCTTGCTCACCCACAGCACCTCAGCAGGAGGAGGGCAAACAGCAGGTCAAGGCTGGAAACCTTTCAGAGCAACAATTCCTGAAAATGCCTGCTTCCTAGAAGGTAAAGGAGAGGATTTCAACATGCCTAAAAGATTCAGACACCAACTGGCATTAAATTGCCTTAATATTTGGGCACAAGGTTGATCTCCGCAGCATAAATCTTCCCTGCCACCTTCTCCTACCCTCCAAATAACTGGTGGGGAAAAAAAACCCTTTTAATTGAGAATGGACACAGTGTTCAGCCTGTTGACAAAATCACCAGGCTTTTATGAGGAGAGAAACCACTCTCAGGTTGTAAATAGGTTATTAGTTACATCTGGTTTTATATGCAAGCTATCCACTGTAACATGTTCCCTCCCTAAAAGCTCCAAGGAGTGTAACTTGCTTCTGAACTGTCATTGCTCCAGAAAAAAATACAAAAGGATCCTTTTAAACAGAGAAAATGTCTTTCTGAAGAGAAGACCCTGGGCTTCTCAAGTGCTCAGCAGGTGATTAAATATTAACATGATTCAGTAGCACTGGAAAAGGAGTTTCTGCTATGGAGGCACATTATCTCATTAGAGACTTCTTGGAACACAGATAAATATTTATGGCAAGGTTTGTCATAAATAACAACAAATTAGCACACAGATTACAACCTCTGGTTTGACAGTTACCAGAAAAGCAAAAAGCTATTTACAGAAAGTAATACCACAGGGACAATTTAACTGACCTGCATATTCATCACACTCCAGAAATGCCTGCTTCAATCCCTGTTTCTCATTTCATATTTAAGCACAGGCATGCACTCACTGCTACAAGAGATCCAAGGGAAGTCACATCCAGCTCAGCACACTATGTCCACAAGCATCTGCTACTATTCACTACTGAATGAGTATAAGAAGCAGTTTATAGAGAGGCTCTTTGGCCAGAAGTCTCCCAGTTCTAACTACCAGCTGCTCAGGGACCATTTCTGCTGATTTGGTTAAACCCTTTTACAGCCCTGTTGGACTCATTGCCCCTTGAAACCACAGATTCAGACCTGGCCTCCACAACTGTCCTGGGGGACTCACCACCATGTGAGGATGCACTATATAAAAATACTCCCTGTTCTCTCCTAAAAGCTGATACCTGTAAAGTATTTAAGGATCCAGCTCAAATTTTTCTTCTTCACCTGGAAATCAACACAACCTCCACAAACAAATCTACCAATCTGTGTTTGAGAACCTCAGCACTAGTTACCCACTAGCTGACAAGGTGCACACTCTTAATTTGGAGGAAAAGAAGTGCACCAGGTAGAACAACTCAAACATGAAAATAACTGGAGTGAAAAAGATTGTACTTTGTTATCAGAAGCAGACCAAGATGACCCAGGCAGCAATCACCCAACAGCTCTGCTGGTAGTTTGTTACTTGTCATCCCACTGTGAATTTCAGCCATGCCCACCTATCCCTCCCCTTTCAGCTGGGTGCAGCCTCTCCAGCCTGACACCTACTTGTGGAAGAGGTGGCCACAAGGGAGTTTGCGTGCTGATTGCATGGAGTCCCAGCAAATGGCACAGTCATCATTGTTCACTGCCAGCTCCTCTGGTGTTGCAACTGCAAACCTATGAACAAGAAACAGGAAGAGACAGAGGGAATGACTACACAAGCTCAGCATGGCCTCTCTAGAGAATCCAGCATGAGAAAACCTTACTCTCCATGTTAACTTTTCATTCTGCAAACAGATTTGTTATTTTTTTAATTTGTTTTTTTTCAGACTGCACTGCAAAGGAACACACACACTGATACCTTTTGCAGACAGTTTTTTTTTTTGCACATCTCCTCATATATCCTAATTGCAAAAAGCTTTGACTCAGTACCTTCCAAGAGACAATTATATGATCATTTTGTTGAAATCCTTAAATTATAATCTGTATAGATTTGGTTTATGTCATTTTTCTAAATGAGTTTTAATAGCTGTACCCATTAAGCTATCTCTTTGGGATCATAAGCTTTTATGGTGACTAATTTTGGCCTCAGATTTTGCCTTTCCCATTTGTCTTTTCTCCCTTGTTTTTTTAAGCTACAGTGCCACATAAGCAGTTACTACACAGTATCCATATACACAACAATATAGAAATGAGTAGTGTAGCAACATTCCACAGCACTGCTGGTGTGGAATATACCTGAAGAACAAGCACATAAAGGCAGCTGCCAATAGCAGCTTCAGAAGGAAGTTAGAATGTGGTTCTTCCAGCACAATCAGAATGACCAAAACACATCAGGTCATTCAAACAAGTCTGTGACACATGCAACTCAAACAGCTTTGTGAGCAGCTCAAAGGGGTTCAGTGGCTGCATCTTACTGGAAAGAAACAATGCATTGTGGATGAACTTTATTATGAAGCACTTAAAGTGACATCACAGCCATTAAATGACTTCTCAAAAAAAAAAAAAAAAAGAAAAAAAAAAAAGCCTTAGGAATTTCTAGACAAGCCAGTCTTCTCCACCTGGACTACAGCAGCAGGAATCAGAATTAATTAAATTCACAGAGGCCCAAAATTAAAACAGTACAGTGAAGTACAGAAAGAGTAAAACTCCCCATGGCTCTTAAAAGTTTTAAGAGCATAGCTGAATTTTGAAAATATTGGGTCAGAAATGCAATACTATCTGTTATAATACCAGGTTTTAGCAGGCCTCCCAATTTTTCCATGTTACCTCACTACAAGGGAATGGACTAAAGTACCGCCAAGGTGGTCTCAGCTCCTCTTTAGGTAGAGTTTTAGAGCTGGCTTCAGGTTTAGTAAATACACAGGTAAAGTTAGGTAGGTTTTAATTAATATTTTGATTTCATTTCAGTCAATAAGTTAATAGTATGGCCTAATGGAATTAAAAGCATAGATTTCTATCACAGCCAAAACCAGTATTTGACAGCTAAAACAGGCAGAGCTCTTCAGAGCTTCTGTCATTCCACTAAGGTAGTATGCAAAAGAACACAGAGGAAATACTGGACAAGGGAGTTCACTTTTTGCCACTTTATACATTACCAGTAATACTGCCATTATACAAGTCAGTCCTACACATCTGTTACAACCAGAGTCTCCCCAATAACAAACAAAATGAGTGAAAACACACTCTAAGCGTAGTAATTTAAGGGTCAGGCTTGCAACATTGCATCTGTCCAGCTTACATCAGGCCACTGTGTATCAAAGGAACACAAAAGAATCCCAGCTGCTTTCTCAGGATCCTCTCTACTAGATCTACACGGAGACTGCAGAGTGAGTGAGGGCTCACCTGGCTTCCATGTTCCCAACCACACGCAGGTAGTTTTTGTGCCGCCGAATTCGCCGCTGCACCTCGTGGAACAGGTAGCGCAGCTGCATGAAGATCACCAGGCTGGCCATGGACAGCCAGATATTGCCAAACAGCTTGGGGACAGCAACAGAGCAGAGGTCAGAAACAAGCACCAGGAGGAACAAAGAAATTGAGGAACCAGCCTGAAGAATTTCTCTTTTGTTGGGTCCATTCAGACCAAGCACGTGTGTTCAAAGGTACTACCACTCATTACCTCTTCACACACAACTTTGGCAGCACAGCATTTACAATGAGGGCAAACTGAGCATCCCCTTAGCATCCCCTGCTGCCAACGAAAATAATTCAGTCTGATATTACTCAATAAAAAAAGCTAATTAAACACCTACCAAACAGATGATTACATACAATTGTTAATACTCCTTAACAAAGTTATTTGTGATTACTTCAACTGCACAGGCAGAAAGAATAACAGAATGCCCCATCTATATTTTCATCGCTATATAAGTAACTTCTCTATACTAACTGGTTTCTAAAATAAGCAAAGTAAAAAAAGATAAAAAATATGTATACCCAATACCCTTTGTTTTAAAGCCAGTCAATTTGTTCAGCATTATGTCCAGTATTTCATACCAGCATATGAATATGATGCATCAAGTCCAGGGAAAGCAAGGTTAGCTCCATGACAAAATCTGTGTAGTAGACATAAGTGCCTTTGCCCTCCCACGTTCCTTCATGGTTGAGATCCCAGAGATGAACTACATATCTGCAAGAGTGAGGAAAGTAACATTATTCTCTTTTTTTTTGTTACATAGCATCTCTGTAATTCAAATTATTTTGTCCATTTTTCAAAAAACTTCTGGACATGGATTCTTTGCCCTTCTGAGGCTCTGTGCCCACAGTCTGTGATCACTAAAGGGGGACTTCTTAAAATGCTACTGGTTTCAAATAGCAACATGTTAAAAAAGCAAAAAGCAGTCAGTGTGAGTTAAGCATTGACACTACAGACACTGCCAGCTGATAGACAAGATGCAGCATTTACTAAAAACTACTCCCTGTACTGAAAGTCAGTCTCAGGATTATAGTAACTACATATTTTTCAGCACGTGAAGTGTTTCTTAGGTGAGTCATTAGAGCTCAGTGTCAGACCTGAAATGCTGACAGTGACCTACACAAAGAGGCTCCTGTGTTACACACCAGGTACCCATGCACGTGGCATTTTCAAATCAAACCTTCAAGAGACCAAGGCCTTAAAACAAACCCTGTACAATGACATTAAGTAGCATCTATCAGTCTCATCCAGCAGCACACATCCACTTTAATCCATGCCTCAAGCTATCACCACTCACTAAAGCTATCCATGCATTTCAACCCCCATCTCTAAAAAGCACTCCTAAAATGCATTTCTGTCTGAAAAAATAATTCTTTAAATGCTTCTACATGTATTTAATCCTTTGTACTATCCAACATATCTACCAACTGTTTATGTTCTTGTAACTACTTAAACACCAGTACAATCTTTTATTCAAATAAAGGCTTCAGGATAAGACACGAACATTACTCAAAGGAAAAAAAAAAAAAAAAAAAAAAAGAAAATTCAATTGTAAAAACCTGTTCTTAAAACCAGCACAGGCTAAAGCTAACCACCTTTGCTCATCTCACAGAATCTTGTAATGGTTTGGGTTTGAAGGAATCTTGAAGAACATCTCTTTCCAATCCCTCTGGCTGCCTCATGCAATCAGGCCATGACCACTTCCAGGATGGGGCATCCACAGCTTCTCTGGGCAACCACTCACTGTGCCAGTGACTCACCAATCCCACAGAGAAGACTTTTCTCCTAGTATCTAATTTAACCCTGTCTTCAGTCAGTTTGAAGTCATTTCCTCACACCATGCCCTTTTCCAAAGTCCCTCTCCAGCTCTCTTGGTGCCCTTTAGGTACTGGAAGGGGCTCTAAGGTTTCACCAGAGCCTTCTCTTCTCCAGACTGAACAACCCCAGCTCTCAGCCTGTCTCCACAGCAGGTGCTCCATTCCTCTGAAAATCTCTAAGGACTCTTCTAGACTCACTCCAGCAGCTCCACATCCTTCCCATGCTGGGGGCCTCAGAGCTGGATGCAGCATCCAGTGGAGTGTCAGCAGAACAGAGCAGAGGAGCAGAACCCCCTCCCTTGACCTGCTGCCCACACTGTGGGGATGCAGAGCAGGATGTGGTTGAGCTCCCTGAGCTGCAAGCACACATTACTGGGCTATGCCAAGCTTCTCATCCACCAACACCCCAAGTCTCTCCTCAGGGCTGCTCTCAATCTCCAAACATGCATTTGCACCTCAATGAGGTAATTACATGCAGCTCTTACACCAACATGCTGTATGCACCACCATCCTAAACACCCATCCTATAAAACACAAACTGCTTACCGTAAAATCACATGAGCAGTTCTGACTGTCACCAGCAGAGACTGCAAAAGAGGAAGAAAATACACCATGCATGTTAACAACATTCTGGCAGGGACAGTGGCTCAGATGCAGGACCTCAAGAGGTAAAATACAAAATGCATTTATTGCAACTTAACAAGTTCCTGTGAACCAATGGTCACTATGTGCACAATATACCTGAGACAATCATGAAGCTTATAAATAAATATGGAAGAAATTGTTCCCAAAAACACAATGCTTTTAAAGCAGCCACTAGTGTTACTGCTGTTTAGTGTCACTTTTTCCCAACTATACAGGACATATTAACTTTTTCAATTATTATCACTCAGCAAGTGTTGAGACCACAATCCCACAAATTACTTCTCCTCATCCCACTTTAAAAACAAAACAAACAAGCAAACAAACAAAAACACCTGGAAGAACTGAATCATAACAGAAATTTGAGGAAAATAATTTCAAATAATTCCCCCCCGCTTTGTAAAGATGTAAATGCTGCTAAAATGACTTCTCTCTTTAATCATACTTACATTTCTAGGCTAAGTACAGAGAAAAAAAACTGAGTATATCAGAAAGTGTAAGACCTGAAGTGTAAAAACAAGTCACCAAAAAGGTAACTACATTTCCATAGGCTCCATCACCTCTCTATAATCCATCAAGCACACAGTGTTCCATCTCTTCATTCTATCCTCACAGTAAAAACCACCAGAAATGCTTCCTCCAGAGACTGCCCACATCACCCTGTAGTTAGCAGGGGCCAAGTGACACTGAGATGCAGGGGATTTACAATGAGCATCTGAAACCACTTCTGTGGAACTGGTCTGATGGCATGCCTTCAGCATAAGTACTGCAAACAACACAGGAGAACTATCAAAACCACTAACTTCCCAAAGTAGCAATAAGCTGGTTAGTTTGAATAATTATTTCCCACTGTCAAAAGCATTCTTAAAGTGCTTCTATGCATATTTAACCCTTTTCAACACCCAACATATCTGCCAACTGTTTACTAGCTGGCTTTAGAAAATAACATGCAAAGACAGACAGACTGGACACTGCTTGCTATGCTATAAATCTTGAACACCATATATTAAGGCAAAAAAGATTAATATTTACTCAAAAATACAGGCAAGTCCCTACTCAGCTTTCTCTGGGCATTTGCACATTTCACATCTACCCTCTGCAGCAAAAAAAAAAATGCTGGCAAGCGACAGAGAACAAGGGGAAGTTACCTAAAACACAAGAAAAACATTGCCATACTGAAAACCCTGAGCTAAATCAATGTTTGCAGAAGAGAGATTAATAGCTTAATGTAACTTAATGTAATTTATTCACATTAATGGAATACACTTGGCACGGTCCCTCTCAAGGAGCATCACACAAGCCATCACAAGAAAAACATTTCAGTCTGAAAGATTTATTGTTTTTTACTAAGAGTTTGGAGTCTGCTATGAGGTGTCACTGCCAGTACCCAGACAGAAAGAAACCCAAATATTTTATTCCACTCATATGAGTGCTGGGTATTAAAATCAAGCAAATTACTCATAGTTGCCCAATCCATACAGGGAATACTTAAAATGTTCAAAAGTGGCAAGATATTATACAATCTCCTATGAGAAAAAAAATAGACTAGAATTCTTTTGCTTAGAAGAAAGGCAGCAAAGGAACAGGCAAAAGGATGATAAAATCACAAATTCTATGAAAAAGATTAAACAGGGAATGATTCTTTGCTTGTTTTCACCATAAATGTATTTGATAATAGCTAAGGACATTATTCTCTGCCCATGGCAGGGGGGTTGGAACTAGATGATCTTTAAGATCCCTTCCAACCCAAATCATTCTGTGATTATCAAACACAAGAGTCAGAAGAACTCAAAGAGCTCTTTCATGTACTCAAAGCCAAGTAAATGCAGAATTTGTTGCCTTTGGATATTACACAGGCTCACATACAAACAAGTCCAATGAATGGTCAGACAACTTTCCAGTGCACATCTGGGACTATCAAACCCAAAGGGTTTGTGCAGCCCTCAGCTCAGCAATGTTCTCAAAAAACACTGGCTGCAAGCAAAGCTAGGAGACCCTTCCTTCTGCATTCCCCACCAAGTTCCTCACTGCCCACCAGCACAGCAGGGGATCCAAGGCTTGACTGGACACCCCACACTTCCACTGACTGAGCCATTCCTTCCTTAATCAGCACACAGAACAGCTCTCACTAAAATCAACAACTGGGCTCCATGCTGCAAGCCCAAACACTCACACTACCACACAGCACAGCACTGAGGAGACAACACAGGCACCACAACACCCCCTGATTAACCTACCCCAAGCTGGTGCAATGCTGATAATCCCTCTGCCAAGCCAAGATAAGAGACATGACACCAACAAGACCCCACCTTTTAGAGACACTCTTAAATCATCAATACCCTTCCACTGTTTAATTAAAAATCTGGTCTTGCATATTCTTGTACTCATAGAAAAATAAAGTGATGTACTGAATAATTGAATTGTGGTGTGATAAGCATCATATTCTACTATCAGATGTTTTCCTTCCTGCTCCCTAACTCCAAGTATGAATTCAAGATATGAGAAGAAAAACAAATTGTATATGTTATTTGTAAGCTGAACTAATGGTGTGCTAACACAACATACTTGTGTTTGTTTGGATTTGATCTCCTTTGTTTAAGATTATCACTTCCTCAGGCAGAGTGGCAGGCAACAACCCACCACAACTCAAAAACATACTGAAGCTCACTCCACAAACATACTGATGTTTAGCCCACAGTGCAAAGTGTTCAGGAGTGCACAAAAATGCCCTGCTCATCTCAGCTGAGACACAACTCGTTACACAAACATAAGCAAATCCCATGACTATGCCTTAAGGAAAAGAAGTCTCACTCCTTTTGTAAAGAAATGAAACAGAAAATACAACCTCAATAAAGAGGCTGAAGTGCACATTACATGTTCATTCACAGTGTCTCTCAAGTGCTGTTTCACCTCATGCTCATGAAGCACAATCTCTACTTTTTTTAAGCAGTCATTTGATTTCAGCAGTATCTGCAAGTCTATCCTCTCATTCTCTTCTTCAGACTAAGATTTTTTTCAGGGCTAAAAGCTAAAGAGAGAAAGCATGCCAATTCAGCAACATCTGGAAAACAGGGGATGATTTGTTTGTGTCTTCCAAGTTTCTTTTTCACAGGAATTAAAAGCAAATCCATGGTGTACCAGGATACCCCCAAGTGAGGGGTGAAAGGCAAAGCAGAAACCACAACACACGTGAAGAAAGTCTCACCTCTGCTGCCATGAAAGCCAATGTGTGCATGCCATGGGTGTAGCCAACAACTCCACAGACAACTGCTAATCCACAGCAGGACAGAAGCATGGCTATGAGCAGGGCCAGCACTCTGACGTGGCTGCTCATGGGTGTGGTAGGAGAAAAGGAAAGCTGAAACACAAGTACATCAATACATGACATGTTTAAAGGACTACTTCATCCACCCTGCCTTCTACTGTGACCTGTCACTATTGTCACCAAACAATAAACACCTCATTCAGGAAAATCTTTTGCTTTCTAGCATAAAACAAACTTCACAATGCAATGTAGTAATAAATTATAAAGAATAAAGCTAAACCCACACACTATCCCAAAGTCTCATTCATGTTACTGCCATTTACAGTCACATTTTAACAGTCAGTTACAATTTTTTATTTACAATTATTATCATTACTTAAGCTGTTTAAATCACCTGTGCAAGAAAACCAGAGACACAGTCGTTTCTGCACCAAATCCACAGTATCTGTTTAGGATTAATATGCATTTTTCAGAGACACCCAACCTAACAAATTGTCTTCAAGCAATGTTTGGCCAATTTTTCACCAAACAACTGATTTGAATTTGTCCAGCTTGGTCTTCCATTCCATAGTTCTTCCACTGTCATTTTCTTCTGGAAGAAAGAGGGAGTCTACCCAAGAAAGCATTTAAGCTGCAGCTAGAGACTGCTGGATAGACTTTGCTGAAAAACAGTTGTCTCATTCAATAGCATGCAAAGTCCTAAATCTCTAAACTACCTTAACAGAGGACTACACCTAGTCTGTCTAAATCAAAGGCAACCCAAGGGGATGTTGGTCCATCCTCTTTTTTTCATGGGAGGATGAAAAAGAACAGGACAAGGAAAGAATGAGTTGCCTAAAGCTTCACTCTGATCTAATAAACAAAGTTGATTCCCATGTTTTGTTTTTAAATGGGTTCTTTCTTACTTCTTTGTATCTGGTTCAACTCCACATGCCCCATCTTCAGGAGGCAAACCATAAAAAGTATCATTTGTCCAAGCAAAAAATTACTATGCATGCTTTGAATGCAAAAAGAATACAAAAGGGATTTCTTCCTACCTGACCTTTGCTCTTTCACAGCTTTCTGAACAACACTAAAAATACCAGATGACTGCCTTGTTCACTGCTGTCTCAATTTTCCTAACCCTAGCCAATTCAGTTTCAAATTTAATGCTTAGCTACCTGTGAATTAACAGGCCTTACTAACAGTATTAAAAAAAAAACCTGCAAAGCCCAGATCTACCAAAAATAAATGTATGGATTTAATTCAGGTCAAACTTCTAGGCCAGGAGAGAGAAGCCTAGGAAAATGCAGGCCCATTCTAGTTTAAAGGTGAAGATCTACTGTTTAAATTACAGTTTCTTCTTCCTTGCCTAGCCTTCAATTTCTGCATCTCTACATAATTTATTCCTGGTATTAACAGAAAGTGGAATGCAGCTTAGAGAGAAAATTACACAGTATATTGCAAAGACACTGGCAGTCAAAACTCAGTATATCTAAGTGAGTGTGAAACCTGAGCACAGAATCTGCAGAAACAGGCTCCATAGGCCAATCCTAAAGTGCACCAATCTAAGGGATGTTCTGTTGTTAAGATTTTACTAAAGAGAGCTACGAAGCCATCTCATGCAGTTATGTAATAGTAATTACAGGGCACATATAAGGAGCAATTTATTAAAGGAAATAAGTATCTTCAGCTCCATTTGTCTCATGGGAAAACTGAAGGAGTAAGATTGACATTGTACTTTAAAGCAAGTATTTGAAGCTAATGGGAAGTGCACGTGTTCAGTACCTCAGGGTGTGGAAAAGGTCTAAATGATTTGCTTGTGCCTTATCTGAGCCAGTGCCTGAACCAGAAACAGAATTTGCATGTCCCAAAAGACAGCCCTTAATCAAAACTTACATATTCAAAGCGATCCTTGCAGAGCTGAACCATCAGATGAAGAAACACAAGTCCAGAGAACCAGAGGCACCACATCACTACTTCTTCCACTGTCTGAACATT
The DNA here is from genome assembly GCF_903797595.1 of Erithacus rubecula. NCBI lineage: Eukaryota > Metazoa > Chordata > Aves > Passeriformes > Muscicapidae > Erithacus > Erithacus rubecula. The sequence goes on along the minus strand of NC_136664.1, from coordinate 8,047,450 downwards.
CAGCACACCAAAAATGAAGATAAACTTGTAGAAAATGAAATTCCAGAATTTATCCTTGAGATGCTGTAATGGAAGAGACTTGGTTACTGTAGTGAAAGCACTAACAATCCACACATTGGACAGAAGGTGGGGAAAAGAGAAAGGGAAGAGAAAAAAACACAAGGAAGTTGAAATACAACAGTACATTAGCTTAAGTCTGCTGCATACACATCTTGAGTAGTGTTACCTCACTCAAGTAAGAAACATACCAAAAATACTAGCAGACCTTACTAGCAGACATTACTGTTTATCTAATTTCTTGTACCATGGCAGCATAAGTGTGCTACACAGCACACGATGCAGTTTCCTGCTGTATTCCTAAAGCAGTGCTCAGCACAAAGCAAGTCTAATCTCAGTTTGATTCTTCATGCCCAAGCAATTCATCTACCAGGCTGCAAACACACAGTCCCCTCTGCTGGAAGAGCTGCCACAGTTAGTTATTCAAGATGCCCAAACTGCTGAGCACCTTGCTTCCAAAAAACTGCCAAAAAGTACGGATGATTAAGAAAAGATGATGAAATCTGTTCTTAAGAATCACAATGCCTACAGTGGAGAACGAGATGGATGAGCAATGAATATAAAACCATTCCCACACACATGAAGTATCAAAGAAATAATATGATGTTCTCAAGCAGCAGACAGCAAGCCAGCTTGGAGGGGATAAAAAAATTTATTAAATAAAATGTTTTGTTAAAGTACACGATGAAGTCACCAGGAGTTTAGTTAAGACAGGCCCTGAATTCCTTAATGATGCTGCTGTTTTGAGCTTGCCAGTATTAATATTCAGCTTTTGTTTATGGGACAACTGAGGCAAACTCCCACTGTCCAAATATAAATGGATCTACTGCTACTGCTTTTCACTTCAGTTTTTAAGAGGGTAGAGAACATCCTGAAAACCATCACCAGTTAAAATTCCACATCCTTATAGTCAACATGGACTGGAAAGAAAATCTGGCCCACTGCAGTTTGATAGTGCCTCAGTTTAAACACACCACTCAGAGGCTCTATGAGGTATGAATTACAAATACAATAGGCTTTGAGAGTCCACAGTTATTAATGAGGCTTTGTGTGCCTCAGTTCTGCATGTCAAAAATCATCATGGCCTGATTCCTCCTAAAGAAGTCTTTCTAAAGACTTTCTTTTTTATATATAAGTGAACACATTCCAAACCACTGCTACTGCATTTACAGAAGCAACTTAAGCATTTGTCTTACATAAAATTGAAAAAAAAATACACCAGAGATACTATTCAAGGTCCTCCTGCTGCTTTCATCTTCTGCAGGATCCTGTTTTTAAAAACTCTGGGCTTTCACAGTTCCCTTGCTGAATTTTTACATTCTCAAATAGCAAAGAGCAGGACTAAACATCCTCAGTTTTCAGTCCTGATCACCTCCTTTCCCTGGGGATTTTCTTGTCTACTCTCTCTTAAACCTGCAGGCTGATAAACCATCCACTCAGTGTATGAGGATGGAAAGCACTCCTCCAACAGTCAAGATACAAAGGAAAAGGAAACTCAACACTGCCAGCACTGACAACCACAAAACGCAGTGGAGAAATGCTGCCAGGTGCAGGCAGGATAGAGAAAAACACATTACAAGTATTTTCAAGTGAGGTGGACTTGTAAGAAATCTGACAGAGTTCAGGATTTTCAAGTTGACTGGGGGCTTATAAAACACAATAGGAAAAATTCCCTTAGGAATAAACCAGAAGCTTGTGGCTGTGGATATACTAGCTAACCAAATGGTAAGACATATATTGTAAAATTTATATTTCTTGTGCAGTTTCAGCAATTCCATTTAGAAAGTCACATAATCTGTCATGTTTCATGTTCCTTGTTTGCTGCCTCACCTGCCTCTCACTGACACGAAGAGGACCAAACACCATACACTGGATTAGCTTAGCAACCAGCATCAGGAAACAGCAGGCAGTGTTCACTAGCACCTGGAAAGAAATAAAGCACTCAGCAACAAATACTTTCGCCCTATTTAGAGCAAGGGAGAGAAGGGGAATGAATGAGTCTAACAAAACCTGCAATTGTTCACAGAACAGTATCAGTTGCCTCTTTTTTTTTTGTGAAATTTAAGCCTGGCCTCTTCTAAGACACATGAAGTAGCTGATAAGTCACTTAGCTTTGCTTTTTTTCTAGAAATACTAACACAGATACAGCAATAAAGCCAACAAAATGCTCTACCTCTTCACAATAAATTACTTCATACAGATTAGCAAATTTAATAAAAGAACATGGGGACAAAACTTAGAGATCACCAAGATGCTCATTTTGTTTAACATATGGCAGATGAGAAAAATCTAGTTTGAATGTTGTTACAGTAAGAGGATTCTTAGCTTGCCTCAAAACATGCTGAATAGAACACACCCCTTTAGTAACAACACTGCTTGAGGCTTTCTTGGGAAACTTCTTTACAGCAAAGAAGAAGCAGAACACATGGGCCTGGAAAACCTGCTATCTCACATTTGGCAAAGGCACCCGTAATTAACTTTTGACCTAAGCAGGACGCTAAAAAGGCGAAAAGGTGGATGATGAAGCCTCGCCCTGTCATTTCCAAAGGACGTGCAATAAACTTTTCCAGGGATCTTAAGGCCCGAAGACCAGCTTTCAACAGAAGGAATGTGTTTGGTATATTAAAAATCAGCACCATAGTCAAGCAAGTAAGTATGTTGTGAAGCAGATGTCCAACTACTGCCACCTTTGAGTGACAGACACACGAAAAGTTCAACAGCAACAACTCAGCAAGGTTTCCAATATCCCCTTGTTGAGCCTTTATTTCACAAATCAGTGAGCCAAAATTCATAAACCATTTTGAGATTTGGGGTTAAAAAGATAAACAAAATTATTTTCTTTTTCTTTTCTTTTTTTTTTTGCTTTGCTTAAAGGGTGAAAATGTTTCCTTTTGCCTACGAAATTTTCAGTGCTGTTTAAAAAATAAATAAGTAAACACAGGTAAGGCTAGGGCTGGAATACCGGACAGCCCCTTACTCAGATTTCTAGCAGAGCAGCTCGGGCGGAGCTTGGCGAAGCCTAAGCCCAGCGAGCGCCTGGGACCGTGGCAAACGCTGCCAACAGCTTCTCCCAAAGCCCCGGGCGGGAGGAGAAGCGCCAGCAGCGGGCTGAGCTCTCGGGGCGCTCGGCTCGAACGCTGCTCCGCCGCCCCGGCCGGGCAGGAAGGGAAGCGGCTGCGGAGGCGGCGCGGGGCGGGCAGGGGACACCCAGCCGAGCCCCCTCTTTATTCCCCGAGCAGTTTTCAAACAACAATAACCAAACAGCGCCCGGAGCCGCCCGCCTCCCCCCGGCCGCGGCCGATGCCGATGCCAGCCCCGCAGGCCGCGGGCCCGCAGGCCCCGCCGGCGCCCCGGGCTCACCCAGACGCAGAGGCTGTCGGAGAGCAGGTAGTAGGCGACGTCCAGAGCCCCTGGGCCGGAGCAGCGCTGGGGCTCGGCCGGCTCGCTGCCCGCCGCCGCGGCGGGCGCCTGGCTGAGAGCGCGGTAGGCGCTGAGGCCGGCGCCCAGCAGCGCCAGGGCGCTGAGCGCCGTGTAGGTGCGGAGGCTGGGCCAGGGAAAGCGCTCCAGGAACAGCAGCGGCATCGCGGAGCCCTCGCCACCGCCCGGCCCGCCGCGCTCCCCCGGCTATACGCCCGCCCCGCCGCCCCTCCCCGGGGCCGGGCGAACCGCCCGCGCTTGAGAAAGCAAAGAGACCGGGCCGAACCCTCCGCCCCGGCTCCGGGCGCCGCGTCCGCCCGTCACCCCGCGCGCTGAGTCACGGCCGGGGCGGCGCTTGCACCGGCCCGGCCCTGCCCCGCACCCCCGCGCGCCGGGACAGCGGCCGCTCCGCGGAGCCGCGCGGGGGGGCACCGGAGCCTTCGGCAGCCCCAGCCCACGGGAGAGCGCGCGGAGACTGCTGGAGCGCCCTGCCTCGGGCAGCCCGGAACAAGAATTAGTCTGACGAACTACCGTGTGGCAAGGTGAGAGGTGTTCTGAAGTGCCAGGGCACAAAAGCTGCACTCTGATCCTTGTTCTTGCAGCACCAAGACTTCCAGATTTCCACCTTTCCTTCTTTATTTCCACAGGCAAAAAGGGTTCCGTTTTCCACTTCCCGGTTATCTTCATTTCCCCCAGCTGGCAGCTAAGAGACCGTACATTTACTCATCATTTGTCTGGCCCTTCTATGCATAGGAACAAAGTGAACAGCCCTTGCTCTACCTTTCCCAGCATTTTCAGTACCTTTGCCATACTGCACAGCTTCAGTGTGACCAAAGCACCAAGCTGTCAGGATTGTTCTGTACATTGCTTACCAGTGCAGATGGCAGCAGAGCCAAGCACTTTGGCAAGATTCAGCTCTCTTGGCAGCAGAGAAGTCTCCTGCCTTCATAAAAGAGGACAGTGCACAAGCAATAGTGCATCTGATCAGAGGTAGAACTTGGAAACAAGTTTTATTTATTAAGCAAAACTACGGAAGACTAAAAGCATTGGGAAGTGTCAAATCCAACTGGACTTTATGTTTAGCCAGGCATGTAAAAACACCAGATTTAGAAAGATTGATATTTACTGCCTACAAGAGACTGAAATGTTGAGAAAAAGCAGAAGTGTGGGTATCCCTTGCAGGATGAGATGGTACAGGACAGCATAAAATGCAACCACTTGCATGTGGTATTGGCTAAGTGCTTCAGCATGACCCTAATTCTGTCCCATAGCTAAGAAAAATACACAAAATTAACTATTTTCCCTATTTTAACTGTGTCTCAGACTCATCCAACAGAATTTTTGGGGTTGTTACTGTCTTAAGGGGACACTGAGAAAGAGATGAATGCTGCATCTCCTCCAAGCCCTGTACAAACCCATCAGTTCCAGTATAAAAGGTAAAGGCTACACTTGCCTTTAAGTACTCATTCTCTTTCAGAAAAGCAGTTCTGGTCTCCTAGCTAATTAAGACTCAAAACTATATTGAGCCCACTTATGCTGTTTCATTTCTCCCTGATGCTAGGGATATTCCTGCTCAGGGATCAGGGATACAGATTGCAGCATCTGAAAGGGCCCTGAATGGCTTAACTCCTCCTAATTCCAAGATCATCTGTATCCCTGAAGAAAAGTAATAAAGTTTAAAATATGCACTTAAAGGTAAGAGACAATAAGGAAAAAATAAAACAACTAATAAACAGAAGGAAAAAGAAACTAAAACCCCAAAACCCAACAACAAAAACCAAACCCAAGACAAACAGAACCTTAACCATACTTTAATGTTGTACAAAACAAAAAACTGGTGAGTATTACAATGAAAAGGGATTTAAACACTGGTAGCCCATTGCCATCTCTCTAGCTAAAGAGTTGAGATTCACTTCTCTGTTCATACCATAGAATATTTAGTGGCCTTCAGGAACAGAATGACTTAAAAAAATCCTTGTGTCACACCTATTTGTTTCTCTACAGTTCAAAGCTGTGCTCATAGAGACGGCTTCTTCTACTGGAGTCTTCAGGTATATAGGAATTCAGTTGTAAATAAAGTTGAACCTAAAATTAAAAGGATTATACCAAGTGAGGAATTTTCATTCTCTTCTTTAAGGACATTTTTGAATGAATAAGCAAATGTTTGGTTTCTGCTCTGGGTAAGCCTCCACCTGACAGGACAAAAGTGCATTTTTTAATAAGACAGCTTTACAGTATAGCAGGGAGCATCATTTTTAACAGACAACCCTACACTAGCATTGCACAACTCTTATGGTTGCAAAACTAATTATTAACATTTCATCTCCTAAAATAGGTTCATAGATATATAAATCACAGTGAGAGTTACATTCCTCCATCAGCAACTCTTTTGCAGCATTTCTGCTGAGAGGCCTTACATGTTTTGAGGGGAACATACAGACATACTGAAGAGAGAATTTTTCCCAACTAAGTTTCATAAATAACTGTGGAAGAAAGCATCCAGCTCAGCTTCCAGGTGCTCAGCCTTCAGATGTGTCTGTTGCACCACTGCCCAACCTGCACAATAGACAGTGTTTTGCTGGTACTCAGGAGGAAGTACCTGCAGTCTTTAGAGGAGAGGAAGCCAAAATCTGGGCTAGAGAGAAAAATATTCAGCAGGAAACAAGAATATTATGGGCAACACCAGTGCCAACAAATTCTACTAAGATACTTTTTTCATCATAGTAGGTATGTGACAGAACTACTTCTCGAGAAGAGTTGGCAGGCTGTGGGACTCCTGGCATGCCTGAACATTCTCTGAAGTAAGAAATCAGTGAGACTAGTGAGCTCTGGAAAAATGAGCCACAAGCCATTTCCAGGTAAGAAAGTCAAAGCATGTATACATTGCAAGAGAAAGGTCCCTACAGATATTTGTGTCATAAAGATTCCACACTTCATTAACTCTACTAGAGAGTGTAAAAAACTCGCCACATTTAACCAGCACAAAGCTGTGATAACATGCACACCTAAATTAGTGCTTCAAATTCACATCCTGGCTTTAACTCTCCAGCTGTCCCCAACAGCTACAAGAAGCTGTTCTTCAGTCTGTGCACAGCCTCATCCTCATTGTCTTCCATATCTTCCTTAGCTACAACTACTAGGTAGGACTTTGGTGCTAGCCAGTTGTGATCAGTGCCTTGAAAGTGTCCACCACAGCTCATCTGAAGCAGAATCTTTGGGATAGATGCCACCTTTTCCAGGTGGTTTCTGTAGCACCTTGCCTTGCTCTGGTGTCCCACAGCAAACGTGTTCCCAAGAACCACATACAAATACAACATACCTGCTCAAAAGTTGAGGAAGGCTGGAAATAATGGGTCCATATCCTGGTGCATTGTCATAGAGCTCAAACAATGGTGCAGCAACCAGCTTGTAATTTTTGGGGACTGCAAACAAAGCTAAAAACAAATACAAGTTGATGAATCAGAAAAACCAGCACACATTCAGCCAAGGTATTGTCTCACATAGACCTCAAAACAAGTTCACTACATGGAGCACTCAAGCAAGTTTATTCCTTTCAAATTAAATTGATAATTTTTATTAATTTTTATTTATACAGTTAAATGTGGGGTTCACAGACTAATGCAGGAGCAGGACTGAAACTGGATTAAGAACTGATGTTCAAAGGATCATCTACCTTCAAATCAAATACCAGCATTTAACTTTGTCAGCGATCAACCACAAATAACTGTAAACATATAATCACAACTTGGTTTTCCTAAATGCAAGCATTTAAGCACTGTTACAAATACAACCATTTAATGCAAACAGACACTTACCTTTTTCTTGAAGCTGGACCAAGAAAAGCTTTTTGTGTTCTTTTGGCTTTGTAATATGAGCTGGGATATATGGATACTAGAAGAAAAATGGCAAAAACCAGTTGTACAGAGCTTTGAAAATATTGTGTAATCTAAAGTGCTACTTTATAAATTATTAAGCCCTGTACAAGCTTTCAATGTCATATATTGTTCTTCCATGGAACTAAATAAAGAAAAACAGTTTCATAAGAAAGAATGCTGTTGCTGTCACAGCTACTGATAGGCTCTCAAGTGGCACCAATGTCATGAGCAGTTAAAAGAACCCAATAAAACAGAAATGCATAAAAACAAACTAAGCAAGGATTTTCAATATTAAAGCACTTAGAAATAGGGTAGTGAGATTAATTTATTCACAGGGCCTCTGTTCCATAAGCAACAGTGAAGAGTATCCATTGTGACTACAAAAAGAATTTAAATGGTGCATCTGTCTCAGCACAGAACTGGAAGCTTCTACATCCAGTGGTTTCTCACCCATCAGGACAGGTGTGAGAAGGGAGACAGGAGTTTCCATTAAAAATAAGATTGTAGTTTCTCTTAAGTCATAGAAAGGAGATTAAATAGACAAAACCAAGAAAAATTCATTGCTCATGCAGCAGGTACTCAAGAAGGAGGCTTTTAGAAGTACAAACAGAACTTGACCAAAGAAGATGGAAGCCCATGGGATTACTCACCTGTGGAGGTTCAAAGTTTGGTCTCCACCAATTGCCAATGCAGTCATCAATTACCCAGTCTTGCTGAACACCATCCTGACGACCTAGTATCTATCAAAAATCCAGTACTAATCAGACCTCAAACTACCTCAAGGAAATTGTTTCAGTAAACACATACTGGAAGCATAAAGACTTGCTGTAGTATGTCTGATGTAGCTCATAACTGCTCTGAGACAGCCTTTAATAGAATTGTAGAGTATTTTTGTATAAAGTGAGATTTTTTAGTAAAAGCCTCACCTGGTATGACAAGGGCACTCTACAAAGCTTTTCAAAATCTATGCTGTACTCAGTTGGATTGAGTCCTATCAGACCAATGGGAAGAATGAAATACATTGTTACATTATCTAGCAGAATTGATTCATCTACTTGGAGAAAATGGTGCATTGGGAGGACTATCTCAAAGGCAAGCCCCCATCAGTTGTCCTCCACAACATATTTTATTGCTCATCTCTACACTCACTTGCCTGAAGCCAGTCAGAAAGCAAAGCTGCAAATGAACACAGGACTTGAGCAGCAGGTAGGAGTCAGCCACACTCATGTTGCAGATAAATGAAAACTTGACTGCTTTATTTGTTAACTACCTGAGAACATCACAAAAGCAACAAAATAACAACAGTGGTAAGAAGACTACTCTAATGCTTTAGTTTATTCTGGTAATTCTAAAATAATGCAACAATGCAATTCTGCTATAGCAACATCATGAAAGAAAACAGACCTCAGTCATTAAGCGTTTGAGCCCCTCTACTTCATCTTCTCCTGGATTCAGTTCACCGCCAGGTCTGTTAAAATAATCAATGATGAAAGCTAAAGTTATTTTATTGCATTTCCCAATCTTCACAGGCAAGTTCCAGTATGCTTCCAGATAGGGAATTACAAATTCACTTGTGGCTCTTAAGTCAAAAGTTCCAGATATAGCTTTGGTGAATTTGAAGACAGCAGCAGTTTTCACCAAAACTGAAACTAAAACGGCTATTTATGTCCCTTAAAAAATAACCATTGCATAAAATACCTCCAGTTCAGCAAGACAAAGCATAACAATACACATGATAATAACTGGAACCCTTATAGGATAAAGTTTTAACAATAATAACCAGAAACTGTAAATACTGCCTGTATTTGTTCTTATCACAAAACTAGCACTCACTGAAGTACACAGAAAGCAGAAAATAAAACTCATGGGAAAACGATGTAGGATTACTCTTTTTCACCATTACAGCATTTTGCAAATCATTTACAGTCTTGCCTAGTTAGTCTGCAACAACCCTTCAAATCAAGATATCAAAAACTAATCTAGATATAAAATTATACTTAACACACACACAAAATTGAGAACGATATAAAATGTTAGAACAGAAGGGTAAGAACACAATCATGGTAACACAAGACAAGTCAAGGCCATCTAGTTTAAAAAAGAAAATCACCACCATCACTACAACCATATTCAAACACTAAAACTTCACTCTGGCTGTGATAACTATGAGATGAACTGAAGCAATTTTCTCAAATTTAGATGCCTACCTTTCTCACTATCTCAAATTGAGATGCCTACCTTTCTCACTATCCCAGTTTAGCCTCTGGTTTGCAAACAAGTATCATTCTGCATTTAAAGGGGGTTATAACCGTCCTTGACCTCCACTTGCCCATTTTTATAGGCACAGTGCAAGCACAACACATCAACTGCTGATAATGAGTGTTAAACAAGATTTGACTGTAGTGATACACTGTAACTAAGATTCCCTGTCAGTTCCAAACTAAATCATTGCCCTCACTAGCACAGGCACATAGTTTAGATTAAAACCCCACCATTGAAAAAATACTTTCCAGACAAGTCTTTAAAAGCAATGAATCCCATTTAAAACATTGAGCAGTTAGCCACAGTTTAAATTCTAGCCCACGTTTAGTGGTCTGTGACAATAAACTGAAGTTACACTTAAGAAACAGACACTTACAGCTTGAAAAAAGTTGTACCCAGCTGCAGTAACAGCACGTGGGGCAGCCTGTGCTCATGCACGATCAGAACTCCTTCCACTGTCCGCCTCATGCCAATCTTGTCAAACTCTTCTCTCATGCGCTGAAACCGAGCGGCCACAGAACTGTCCTTCTCATACAGAGGCTCCTTTGTGCCAAACGTGTAATTTGTCAGAGGATACCTATAAGGAGGAGAAGAAATGTTAGTGCCTAACAAGAAACCTAACTTTAAATCATCATATGATACAGCATCTAGCCTGAGGCAGACCCTTCATTGCTTGATGGGTAAGTGGTAGTGCAGGGCTAAAATCTTTTTTGGTGGCTTATGAGGCCCCTGTTCCAGGGAGATCTGCACTATGGAACACACAAGCACAGATAGTCCTGCTGAGCTGCACTCTAGCCTAGTGCAGGCTGAAAAGAAGGAAAAGGAGAACAGAACCAACTGCCATTCAACAGCCACCCTCTCTGATTTCCATGCTGCAGGGAAAAGGCAGCTGAAGTTCTGAAAGGAGCTGGAAAAGAACCTGGAGAAAAAGCTCTGCTGGGAAGGAAGGAAGCTGCACAGGACAGCAGGTTTTTTTCTGCAGATGCAATGAAAGCCTGAGAACTAAAGTGCTAGAAGTGGTTTTGTTTTGAAGTGGGAAATCAGACATGTGGATCACAGAAGAGGAGAAATGCTGAGTTTCTGAGTACAGGGTTGGGAGCCTGGGCTAAGAGTGTGAGCAGATCCCTCTGCTGGGCTGGTTCTGGGCCCCTGCATGATTGTGACAGTGCAGCGGAAACTCAGCGATTCCTCCAGCTAAGAGGAACTGAAAACAGAAAAAAAGGGAAAGGTTAGGCAAGAAATGGGTTAGACCAAGACAGCACAGAGGGCAACAGGGAGGTGCTATTGTACCATTAAATCTATGTAACAGAGAGGTCTGATAGCGGGAGACCTGGAGGAAAGACAGAATCACCGAGCTAAGTCAAAAGGGAGAAGAAAATAGTTCTGGACAGAGCAGTGATGAGTTATTACCATGGGTTTACTGACTTGTGGCACACACCAACTCAATTAGGAGAATGAATGACTGATCTTATGTTTTCCTTGAGATGCTTCTTGGCATGGATTCTTTTCCTAAACATGTCAAACTTCAGTAGCATACACTCTTCCCCCCTCAAATTCCAGCCCCAGTCCTCCTCCAATTTTCCTCATGTTTTACAGTGGTTAACATAACAAGCCAGTTGCCATTGTTAGAGCCTTTTCTCATGTAGACAAGGGAGCCAGTTACCAAACCACAGATTTATTTACTAACAAGCTCCCCCACTTTCACTTAGAGTTTAAAACCATCTACATTTCTTTTTCCATTTGTTTACATTTTTAGATACACAAATGGCTTTAATAATAACCTATTATGCTAACCAATACTATACTAATTTAGGTGCATTAGTCTGTACATCAAAATCCTCAGCCTCAGACTTTTAAAAAATGGTGCTGGTAGAACAGCTTCACAACTCTTTGCTTCAGAAACCTGATAAAAATATTCCAATTCCTGAAGTTCATATCTGAACTTTCACATAACTCCGTGAATAAACTCAGCTCTGTCAAAAAAAACCAAAAATATCAGTGATTAATAGCTAAAATTGAATATTGACTGCTGCAGCTAGCACTTGCTGGTTTTTACAACTTGACAGATGCACAAAGCAAAGAACACGTCCCAAATCCACCAGTTTACTGGAAGAAGCAAAAATATATGACTTCTCATAAAAAATACATGAATACATATTTGTAATTAGTTTGTACCTATAACGATGTTCTGTGGAAGCAAACACTCTGAATTTTAACTCCAACACCTGTACCAGACAATCCACAAACACCAGGCACATCCAGCCACATCCTACTGACTTGCCCAGGGTCAGACCACAGAAAAGCCTTGGTCAGAGAGCCAAGAAAAAACCCTGTCTCACCCTGCCGCCTTTCTGGATGCCTATGGGAGCGTGAAAACGTCTGTGATGCTTAACACACCTAAACCTTTCCTGTGTTACTTGGGGTTCACACCTCCCGAGCCAGACGCTGTTTCTAAGCACTAAAGCGTTTACACCAAATACTCCACACGCCCGAAGGCAAACCCTCGGTACCCTCAGCGCGGCTCAGCAGCCCCGTGAGGGGAGCGGGCACCATCGGCACTCGGGCGCCGCCGCCGTTGTGCCCCCAGCCCTCCGAAGGGCCGGACCTCGCACGGCGGGCACTGAGGGAAAAGCCCGCCGAGCCTGCTGAGGGAACGGGGCCGGGCGGGAGGGGCAGAGCCGGGCAGGCCCGAGGCGGCGCTCACAGGTTGATGGTCCTTTCCAGCGTGAGCGGCTTCGTCTGCTGGATGTACTTGTTCCCGAACTGGTTCACCCCGCGGGGCCAGCCGGTCTGCGAGCGGTTGGGCGGCACCACGGACATGGCGAGAAGCGGCGGGAACAGGCGGCGGGAGCGGTCAATCAGTTCTGGGCGGCGGGAGCGGCGTCCGCCATTAAAGCCCGCCCAGCCCTCAGCGCCGCGCGCCGCCTGCCGGGACCCACCGCGCTTCGCCCCGCCTCTCCTCGCTCATTGGCCAGCGGCTTCCCGTCCCGCCGCCGTGCCATCCGATTGGCCGCCCCGAGCGAAGCGCGGGGGCCGCTGGAAGTTGTAGTCCGGTCGGACGGTACCATGGCCACCAAGCGTCACGGAGCGGCAGCGCCGGCGGCAGCCAAGCGCGGGAGGCGCGAGGAGCGCGCAGAGCTGTGCGCGGCCCTCGGGGACGCGGCGCTGCGGGAGCGCGCGGGGGCGGCCTGGGCCCGCGGGGAGCGGCTCCGGCACGGTACGGCCCGGCCGGGCCCGCGGGGAGCGGCTCCGGCACGGTACGGCCCGGCCGGGCCCGCGGGGAGCGGCTCCGGCACGGTACGGCACGGCACGGCATGGCTCCCCGCCGCTCACCGACGGCCTTTCCCTTGCAGAAGCGGTGGTGCTGGAGCCGGCCCCGTTCCCGCACGGTGTCATTCCCGGTTTTCTGGCGGGCCCAGCTTTCGCGGAGGCGCTGCGGGATGAACTGCTGGGTCTCAGCTTCCGCGGGCGGCGCAACGATCTCCTCTCGCTGCGGCAGGTGGGCCCAGGGCCGAGCCGGGCCGGGCCGGGCCGAGCTGGCCGAGCCACCCTAACCCCCGTCCCTTCTTCTCTTCCATGGGCCGCCGCAGTCCGAGGAGCTGGGGGCGAGCGCGGAGCCCCGCATCGCCGCCCTGAGGTAAAGCGTGGGCTCGGGGGAAGAGCCGCGGTGGCGCCACAGGGAGGGCGATTGCGGGGTGGTGTGTGGGCACCGGGCTGTTTTCCTGGCCAGCACCTGTGTGGTTCTACAGGAGCGCACTGTCGCTCAGTGTCACTCAGCAGCAGCACCTGCAACTGTTTAAATAGTTGGCAGGGAAACAATAAATTAGTTTATGATGATATGTTTTATAACATAGGAGGATACTTACTGTGTTCTTATCTTCTCAGGCATGCTCTGTGTGAAGAATTCCAAGAGTGGCTTTCTGCTGTGACCCAGATACAGCTGGAGCCAACTATTGACTTATCCTGTGCAAAATATGAATATACCGGTCAGTCTATAAGTGATCTTTTCTTTAAAGCTTCTGTGCATGTGTAGGGAACAAATTATCTATAGAATACCTAATTTTATTCTAGTTCTAGAGGCTGTCAGCAGCAAAACAGTGTCTTAAAATGAAATACAAGTGACAAAAAAACTGTTGTTTGTGTATATGTGCCTGTACCTTCAGAGTGGCCCAATCTGTCAACTGCAGTGCAGTCCCACAGAAGTGAATCTTGCAGGTCTCAGGCTGGTGATGCTGATGAGTGAAAGTGCAGTTCTTGGAAAGAACATGTTTTTTCTTGTCATATCCTTGCGGGGACAAAGCTGGGAAGCAGTTGTTGGAGTGACTCATGCGTGTATTGGAAAGATGCTACAGCAGCAAAATGTGTGTAATTGCAGATGTCTTGCTATGCCACGATGATGAACTGGAAGGTCGGAGAATCGCCTTCATCCTGTACCTCGTCCCACCCTGGGAGAAAAGTGACGGGGGAACGTTGGATCTCTACAGCACAGATGGTAAAAGCTCCAAGCTCAGCCTCAGGTGGATCAAAAAGATGAAGCTTATGTGCCCCTTGCAGCAACTCTCATCTCAAGTAGTAGAAGGGAGATAAAGAGTTTCTCTTTTGTTCAGAGAAGCTGATGTATAAGCAAAATGTGCCCCTTAGGAATGGGCTGTAGCAGGCTTTGCAGACAGTGCTAACAGGCAGCAGCAGACCAACTTTTGGAAGGGTCAAGAGTACAGCAAGATGGAAGCAATTTCAGTAAATATGCTTGGAACTCCAGACTGATGACAATAACTTTCCTTTGCAGCAACATAACCACAGAATGGTTTGGGTTGGAAGGGATCTTAAAGATCATCTTGTTCCATCCCACCTGCTGTAGGCAGGGCACCATCTACTAGACCAGGTTGCTGCAAACCCCATTTCTAGGATAGGATTCCACAGTTTCTCTGGGCAACCTGTGCCAGTGCCTCACTGCTTATAGTAAAGAATTCCTTTCTAGTAGCTAATCTAAATCCACCCTTTATTTGAAGCCATTCTCCCTTGTTCTGTTTTCCATGCCCTTGTCAGTCCCAAGTCCTTCTACAACACTTCTGGGTAGCTCCTTTTGGCACTGGAAGAGGTTTTAGGTTGCCCCAGAACCTTCTCCAAGCTGAAGAGCCCCTGTCTCCATGCACAGGTCAAGTCCTCACCAAGTCCTTGCTCTGAGCTCCATCCCTTACACCCAGGTATCCCACCAGTCAGTCATGAAGTCAGAGAGAGGTCCCAGTTCATATCTTAACCAGGGTATGTTTTCTTCCTCAGAACACTTTCAGCCACAGCAAATCACCAAGTCATTAGTGCCTTCATGGAACACGCTGGTTTTCTTTGAAGTGTCTCCAGTCTCTTTCCATCAGGCAAGGAACTGTCTCTTATTAATTTTTTAATCCTCATTGTTGTGGTTATTCTTTCTGTGTGTTATTAAATCCCGATGGGGAGGGAGAAGAACTGTGGGTAGAGTGGATGCTCATGCTAATTGCTGTGTGCTAAAGAGAGGGCTTCAAGGACTTTAAGGTGGACAAGAACCAACAAAGCCAACTTTAAAACCATCAGTCTGGCATGATCCTGGCAAAGAAAAAATTCCATTTCTATTTTGTGTTACTATCCTGGCAAGCCACTGGTGTGAATTTGGCTCTCATTTACTTCTGTTTGTTGGCTTGTTTTAAACTAGCTCATGTTTTTGATGTGGTGGTCATGACTTGGCACCAGAAGAGCTCCTCAAGCCATCCATCACCTTGCCAACAGTGCAAGGGCACTGTGCAGGTCTGGCTGTACCCCCTCAGTGACACAGACATGGTGCAGTGCCCTGCAGCAGAAATGCTGATACCATTAGAGTTCTCTGTGACACTTGTCAGGAAAATGCCTGGGAAGAAGATGAATAATTTGGGGATCTGTGTGACACAAACACCTGACTAAATCTGACACTCCTGCATACCTGAGAGTACCAGGGACTGTATCAAAGAGGGCCAGAGAACAGAAGGCTGGAGAGGAAGATGATCAGTGATATAAATTGGGCACGTCCTGACCTAGGCCACTTAGGGGCATTTATGTTTTACTGTTGTTAATTAACAGCAGCATCTACTTGGTCACTTCCTTGGTTGTTTTCAGGTAGTGATTTAATTTTGTCTTAAAAATCCATGACTCAAAACTCTCAGGGGGAGAGAGAGAGAGAGAGATGGATTCTTTGTGAGCTTGGAGTAAAAGACTGGAATTCTGGAAACCTACAGTGGACTTCAGGACAATAGGCCTCTGTCTGATCATCTGTCCTGGTCTAGCCCTGTGTAACATTTTTGCATGTGCAGTGGGCTCTGTGGAGCTGAGTGCATCTCCTGTGCAGGGTGCCAGTTAGAGCTGGCTGCTGCCTGAGCAGTGCCATGCTGCTGCCTGAGCAGTGCCATGCTGCTGCCTGAGCTGTGCCTTGCTGCTGCCTGAGCTGTGCCATGCTGCTGCCTGAGCTGTGCCATGCTGCTGCCTGAGCTGTGCCATGCTGCTGCCTGAGCAGTGCTGCTGCCTGAACAGTGCTGCTGCCTGAGCTGTGCCATGCTGCTGCCTGAGCAGTGCTGCTGCCTGAGCAGTGCTGCTGCCTGAGCTGTGCTGCTGCCTGAGTTGTGCTGCTGCCTGAGCAGTGCCATGCTGCTGCCTGAGCAGTGCTGCTGCCTGAGCAGTGCCATGCTGCTGCCTGAGCAGTGCCATGCTGCTGCCTGAACAGTGCTGCTGCCTGAGCTGTGCCATGCTGCTGCCTGAGCAGTGCCATGCTGCTGCCTGAACAGTGCTGCTGCCTGAGCAGTGCCATGCTGCTGCCTGAGCAGTGCCATGCTGCTGCCTGAGCTGTGCCATGCTGCTGCCTGAGCAGTGCCATGCTGCTGCCTGAGCAGTGCTGCTGCCTGAGCAGTGCTGCTGCCTGAGCTGTGCTGCTGCCTGAGTTGTGCTGCTGCCTGAGCAGTGCCATGCTGCTGCCTGAGCTGTGCCATGCTGCTGCCTGAGCAGTGCCATGCTGCTGCCTGAGCTGTGCCATGCTGCTGCCTGAGCAGTGCTGCTGCCTGAGCTGTGCCATGCTGCTGCTCTTGTTGCAGGTGTCAGAAGTTCTGTCGCAGAAGTGCCGCCTGTCAGTGAGCGGTTGGTTCCACGGCCACTCTGTGGCCAGACCTGCACGCCACATTGAAGCCCCCTTGGCCAGGAGCCCACACATCCCCTATGATGTGAGTAACAAGCCTACATCTGCATTTCTGTCTCTGTCCCATTTCTGTCATTCATACCTGTTAGGGAATGCATCAATGCACTGGGGATGCTTTAATTTTTAACCCATTGTCCATTTCCTGTCCATATTTGTATCCAGTTTCTTTCTTATGCATCTTTGTATGTTTTGCATACCTACAGTAGTTCAGAGAATGTGGTGAATATCTGGTACAATGAAATAAGGCAATGGAGTGTGTTTGTGTGTAGGAATCCTGCCCTGTGGCCAGCTTTGTAAGGGGAATGGGGATCTTCTTCACTTTTGAAAATTCAGATTTCTAATCCGTTTTCCTTCCAGCATGAAATATTGTATGAGTGGATCAATCTAGTTTATTTGGACATGGACTCCCAAGCTCAAATCCAGGAGGAGTTTGAGGACCGATCAGAAATTCTCCTGAAAGACTTTCTTAAGGTGAGCCCAGTGGTTCAATTTGAAGTGATCTGCCCAAACTGGTCAGTGTGCTGGCAGGTACCACGTGGCAGAAAGGCTGGGAAAGGGCTTGCTTGCAGATCTGTTAAAACACCTAAGTTTCACAGCTAAAGGGGAATGGACCAGGTGTTCTTCAGAGGCCCTTTCCAACCTCAACAACCCTGATTCTGTGGAATGATCCCCTCTGACTGCCTGTACACTGCTGCATGGGGACTCAGCAAAAAAAAACATTTGCCTTCAACCTTCTTTTCCTGAGAGCTAAATGTTAACATTTCTGCTTCTCTTTCTCCTAGAAAGAAAAATACCAACTACTATGTGAAGCATTGGAGAGCAAAGAGATCCAGTGGAGTAGTCGGGGGCCAGCCAATAAAAGGTGGGAATGGCAGCACACTGCACCTGCTGATCAGGCTGAGCAGGAGCTGCCATGAGGCTGCACTGATCAGGTGTTGTCCCTCTGGACATGGTCCTTGTTGGCTCTCCCACGAGGAGATAAGATATATCTGCTGTCTTTCAGATTCTATGAGGCAGCAGAGGAAGACAGCCTCCCTGACATCCTGAAGAAATTCCTGCAGCTGCTGCGCTCTGAGGCCTTATTTTTACTGCTTTCCAACTTCACTGGCCTAAAACTGCACTTCCTGGCTCCCTCTGATGAGGATGAAGATGCTGAGGAGGGACAAGCAGCAGACACCACTGGGCACAGCAGTCTCAAACCTGACCAGGAAGACACTGAACAACCAGCTAATGGCAATCCTGATCAGCCACACCAGCCTGAGAACATCCCTGAAGCACAGGATGGCGAGACGCAGAGTGGTGAGTAGAGCAGCAGCAGTGTGAAAGGATTCAAACAAAATTCACTGATTTTCATGGAACTAGTGTTTCAACTTGTACTGCAAACCAGCACAAGGCACCAGCACAAGCATGGGACTTGAAGTATGTTAGATTGATTATCTGAAATCAGTCACCATTGCAAAAGAATTTGGAGTAAATCTAAATCAATGACTAATTTGAAGATACCATTTTGAACAGAGCTAAGTCTTAAGGGTGGGATTTTTGGGGGGGCTGTTAATCTGTTATCAATAGTTATGTGATTTCTACATCCACATAACCCCACTTCATATAAAGCATGTTCTTGTAGGAGATAATAAATCCAAAAGAGAAAGGTGAGCAAGTGAAAAGTAAAATAATTTTACAATTAGAAAATTGGTACCCAAAGCTAGGATTCAACCTTTCAGAAAACACTTGTCTGTCTAAACAACCACTTAGTTTTCAGCAGTGACAATAATCAAAGATTAGATTAATTTTGGATTTTGATTGGTGTTGTTTATTTAAAACAGTGGCTCTGAAGTTTAAGGGTAGAATTTTTGAAAGTGCTCACCCTGCACTAAGTCACGCAAGTTAGTGGACACTGGTATAAATAATAATAAGGTAATAAAATAAAAGAATAAAAGGTAAAATAAAAGAATAAAAGGTAATAAAAGGACAAGTCCTACTGAAAAAATCCCAGCAGAACACTTACCAGGCACAAAGGCTGTGGAGAGCAAATCTTGGTCCCACTCCTATGAAGTGGTGAAAGTACTTAACCTAGAGTCACCTCTAGGAAAGATACTGACATGTGATCTGTTGCTTTACTCTTTTTTCACGGGGGCCAGCAGACAATTTCACAGGGTGTGAGATCACTGAACTCCTCACATGCTTTGAGCTGATGTGGCTTCATGGCTCTGCCTGGGTGTTTGTGCCCTCTCCTAGGCTCAGGCACCCCTGTGTGTGCAGGGGAGCTGCGACGCTGGACCCACAGGCACTACACTCTCGTCCACGACTCCCAAGCCACAGAATTTGCTCTTGACCTGCTTTTCTTCTGTGGCTGTGAAGGTAAGTGGGTGAGATATTTTTTGGCTAAAGCAGCCAAAACACCCCTGCTTTTTCCTACGTAGAAGGTGTCTGTAGATTTTGTCCTAGTCCTCACTTCAGCATAAACCCTGGTTTCAGTAAAGTCCTCACGCAAAGGTTTGGAATGGTGGCCTTGGAATCATCTCTGGCCTTCCCTGCTTTAGCCAGGAGGTGGCGCTTGGACAGAGGGAAAGGCTGAGCCTCCCGGACCGTTCCTCTCCTAAGCAAGGGCTCTCAGTCGTTCTGGGCACGCTGGAGGCTCAGGTGGCCACAGTACCCACCAGGAGTGTTTCACCCCTGTCCTCATCAGAATTATCACTGCACCTCCAATTCACAAAGCCCAGGGTTTTCAAAAGTTACTTTAGGCATCTCTAGGCATTTTGGGTTGATTGCTAGTTACATAGTGGTAAAAAAAAAAAATCTAAAGACAAGCATTTTAGACCAGATGAGGCTAGAATGTACAGCTGAAACCATCTGGCACGTGCAATTATACTGAAATTCTTTGGCATATCTGCTAGGGCTGAACTCTCCTACAGGTGAGGAGCAGTGCACCAAACAACTTTAATTAGCCCATCTACCATAAAAGGCAAATCCAGTACATTTGCTTTAATTTGTTTCTGAACAGCAGAAAACAAGTAGATTGGTAAATACTTACCTGTATCCAGTAACTCTGGGGAGTGGGGTGAAAAAATGGCATCCCCTGGAAGGCTACATGGAGCCTGAACAACACTGAGGTTTCTAAGAATCTTTCTTTTCTATTTTAAGACTGGGATCCTGAATATGGTGGCTTTACTTCCTACATTGCTAAAGGTGAAGATGAAGAGGTAAGAACCTCATTTGTTAGCTGCAAATCAGATAAAACTGTTTAGGGTGGAGAGGCATAATTACACTCTGTCATAACGCCAGCATAATGCTGAGGGTGCTCAGTAGCACACTGGAGCCTCCTTGCCCCAGTCACTGCTGGTGGGTGAAGCCCTGGCCTCAGCTTCAAGGAGCTTCTGTTCAGCTGAAGCTTGAGAAGTGGGCCCTGAGAGTGCCTCATAACACCTGCATCCAGGGCTGTTTGGGAAGCCTGCTTGAAGGGACACAAGGCTGCAGCAGGGATAACCCTTTCCCAGGGAAATGCTGTTCACTGGGGTCACATTCAGCATCACTGCTAGTGACAGTGCTGAGCAGTCATACTAGTAAGAAGCCTTTAATGTATAACAATGCTTCAGGTAAAGGGTATTAAAATGGAAAGTGTCACAGTTCATTTTCTAACACCAGACCTTTGTTCTAACTAACTCTGCAAACTGTTGTTTTTTCTTAAGAATTTTATCCAAACTATTTTTATGAAACTGATGTCCTTCCTTATCTTTGTGTCCTCTAGCTGTTGACAGTGAATCCAGAGGACAACTGCTTGGCCTTAGTTTATAGAGACAAGGAAACTATGAAGTTTGTGAAATACATCAACCATCGAAGCTTGGCACGCCTGAACAAGCATGCAAACAGAAGAGGATTTTGGGATTTTTCCTTTGTTTACTATGAGTGATGGTGCATTGTGACCACTGTCACAGAGAACAGTGGTGGGTGGTGGGCAGGTTCCTACCCAGATGTTCAGCTCTGACCTAAGCACAGACAAACTTTGCTCATGCAGCTCCATCACACTGCATAATGTGGGGGCAGATGGTTTTTTTAACTGCAGAAATGGAAATTGAAACACACTCTCAACTGCTTTTAATGCTCTATGGATAAGGCTGTCACACAACTGTCAGCTTTCCAGCTGTTCTCATGGGAGCAGCACAGTGGCATCTCTGACCCATCAGGGTGAGAATTACTGTACATTGCCCAAGGTGCTGACCAATTTTATTAAAAAAAAAAAAAAAAGGAAATGGGTCAGTTAAGTGCTTCATACACTGGTCAGGCAAGTTCTGTTACAAAATGCTCAGGACATTTTCTGGAGCTTGACTGTGTTCCTAAAACAAAAATAAAGGAGACACCATGGGAAATATGAGGTTTTTCCAGCTGCACAACTCTGTGAAGCTGGGAAGGAAGACAGGCTGTAAAGGCATGGGGAAGGACTTGGCACCATAACAAGGAGCAGGACTTCATTATGCTAAATGCTCTGCAGACAGACCTAGATGCAGCCTTTTTTCCAAAGAATTTACAAGCTGAACAGCCAAGAAGAAACCTGCTCCTGCACACTCTCCTTGGGTGGGTGTGCAGACAGCTCCAAGCTCTAGCCTCAGAACAGGGGCCAGGGACTGGAAGCAAGCATGAGGCAATTTACCTTTTACTGGTAGTAGGGAGGTCACCCAGCAACACAGCCTTGTGTCCTTTTAGTTATGTCCTGAGATCTGCTGGGTTTTAACATGGCTTCTGTCACTGGAGATAAGCTCAGATGTTTTGAGGCAAGAGCCAGACACATCCTGTGGTAAACACTGCAGGAAAGGCAGTGAGTGTGGCCTTGGTGCAGCACTTTCCTGCATGTTTTGAATACTGTGCACCTGCCCCACATTCACTGCAAGGACTTCACCTCTGAGGTGCCCAGACTGCTAAGATGTGCAGCAGAGCTGTACCAAAGCTTCAGGAAACAGCCAGAGTGCAGAACACTCTGCACTGCTGGAGCCTCAGCCCTGGCCTGCACTTGCTTGCCTGAAACTTTTTGGCACTGAGACAAGTGTTCTTTCATGCAAGCCAGACAGTGCAGGCCACAGGCTTGCAATGATCTAGGGACTATGCATGTTTCATTGCTCCTGTCTCCTGGGGGGGGAAGAGGGTAGCTTTGGATTAAAGTCTGCTCCTTCTCCCATTCCAGGCCTGTTGGGAGGCCACCACAGTGTGTGAGACCACAGCTGGCAGCACAGGAGCAGTAAACTCAAAGCAAGGCTCACTGTTGACAAGAGTGGTCTGCACCCTTTCCCGTGCAGGTGGGATGTCCTGTGGGCATGTCTGCATGAAGATACGGGAGCAACAATCTTCAGCTTTGGTCCCAATACACAAAGTTCTAAAAGGGAATCCCTGAGGCACAGTTGGCAGGAACCCCTGCTACTGCTTCCAAAGGGAAAGGTATCTCAGCCCCTGCAGGTGCCAGAGCAAGGGGTCAACACTGCTGTTAGCACTGTGCAGCACTCTAGTTCCAGTGTCAGTTCCATCCCAGATAATGAGCAATTGCTCATTTCCAGCTACTCCTTCATGCTGTGTTGGGCAGGAAGAAGGCTGGGAGGTGGCTGCCCCGAGGTGCTGTTGCAAGATCTTGTTCATATTCCAACTCATTTCCCAAAGCCAGTGCTGCCAAAACTTTCTTGCTCAGTTTTAATCTTCCTTTGCCACTTACAAAGACACAGGTATGAAGCTAGAAGCAAACCCTGAAGTGAGGACAGAACTCTCTGGATCATGGCTTCTGAGGTACTTTTCTGCCTACTGGGGAAGTAGCTCTTCCTGGGAAAAAAGCTCCCGTAGAATGAGACAAGTAATGGAGATTTCAGAGGAAAAAAGCCCCAAAACTATTTGGGTACTTTGGAACAAAAGTGACAGACACCACAGCTATTCAGAGTATAGTCTGCTAGGCAAAGTTGGGAGTAAATTCATTAACAAAACAAAGTTACTTCTTTGATTGCATTGTGAGCTTAAGAATGTGCTTGGTAGACCTTGGAACATCCTTCCAGGAGACTGGGAAGAAGTCAGGCTCTTTAGAGCTTACTGCTTTTTAATAATAAGTGTTACACTAGAGGGCATACCAGCCTCTGCTTGAGCAAGCCCCTATCTACCTGATCACACAAGGAACCACCCTTCCTCCTCTGGTGACTCAGATGAAATAATTTAAAAGGCCAAATTTGCAGTTAGCTTTCAAAGGTTTAAAAATGATCATGTCTCTGCTCTCCCACCCTCCTCGTTAGGTCCTAAAGCCACAGGCAGCCCCAGGCATGACTGGTGCTGCAGGTAGAGAGGAAAGACTTCACTCACTAAAATTTCAAATGACATGAGCTACTAAAGGAATAGGGGCCTTCATTTATACAGCACCAGTAATGGGAGCTTTCTCTATAGATGCTCTTGCTGGACACAAATCTGTATTCACTATTAGGTGCAGCTGCTTGCAAAGAATGTGCATTTTTCATTTGGAAAAGTCAAAAGCTGGTTTTACAGGAAAATAAATTTCAAACTTGTCAGAAATTTAGGGGAAATCAGCCTTACCAAAGGTCTGGACAAAGTTCTGGAGCAAGTGAAGGACTGATCTCCCTGCCAGCAGCAGAACAGAGTTGGGATTGGCAGAACCTGGTGCATAGTTCTGAAAATCAGACTGATGGGAAAGCTGCTTTCTGATCAGAGCCACTCTCTTGCTCTCATATAATGAAATACAGTTCATAAATGTAAGCAAGCAAGCATTAGGATGTTGAACACAAAGAACAAGAGCTTGAAACAGTGGGAACAGGTACAGCAAGTGGCAGAAAGCCCAGCACTTATGCCAGGAGACTGTTCCATAATCAAGTCTCTGAGCTCACTTGCTTAGAACAGCATGGGTGGCTCACCAACCTTCTACCAAGCAGCTGGATTTGACTAACAACCAGTTTCTTAAAAGGATTCAAATGAGCTCCTGCTGCAGATTCTGACACAGGTCTGTGCTTTCAGTAGCACAGTTCTCCATATGGAAAGGGCCAAGGCAGTGGCAAGGGACAGTTCTGGGGATAAAACACATTGCAAGAGTGACGTTCCCTGTTCAGCTGGTCACACCATGCTCACCAGTGGCTCTGTACAAAGGGGAGGTTGCTGGTTTTAATTCAATAGTGGCTCATAAGAGAGACCAGTTAGAGGACATGAATCCTTCTGACAGTCCCAAGAAGCCACTCAGAACTTTGAGGTGGACCAACTCCTCCCTGCCCATGTCACAAACACCATCATATGGTGGCAAGGGTGATGCTGATGCAGGAGCACTGGGGCCCAACCTCCATCCTGTGCAGGTTATTTTTAGCTTCCAAAAGAAACCTGCTTTGGCAAAGGTTCTAAAATACCTTTAGATCTGAGATACAGCCTTACTGTAATATTTTAATCCAATTCTAAGAGATCACACAATTAAACAGGTTTGAGCCAGGAGCCAAGTCATTTTCCAATACTTTCTTCTTTTGATCCCATTAAGTACTACCAGCTCTTCATGATTATGCACCAAGTTTGGGTGTGTAGTTTGTTTTTGTTGTTCTTGAAATGCACCATTACCCACCTCAGTATCTGCAGTTTTTCCAGCAGTAGCACAGAACCAGTAGCTGGAAGCAAAACTTTCTGCAATCCAGGTGTGGGGAGAGTGCTGGATATGAAACAGACCACTTCCTACCTGCAGAGATTGTCAAAGATCTTCTGGCTAAAGAGCCAGCAAGATGTTATCCTTTGGTGGTTTCCATGCACTGCTCTGCAGTTTACCTGGAGAGCCACACATCCCTGCAGTGAAATGCAGGACTTTAGAGCACAGGAAGTTTGCTGCAGAAACCAGACAAGTTGTTTGGGCTGAGTTTTTTCAAAGAATAAAATTAGCAGTACATCTCCCCAACTAAATCAGAACAAAATCAGTTAAGCCAGTCTATGTTTTAATGGAAAAGACCAAAGCTTTAACTACAAAATATATTTAAATACATAAATAAGTTACTGTAATAAAAAATAACCGTTTGAATTTCTGTATTGCATACATACCACATTTGCACTTAAACTCTGATGCTCTCTTCATGGAGTTTTGGTCTGTGTAATATTTCTCACCTGACAACTTAAATACAGCACTACCATTGTAATTACTTCACCCTACAGTGGAGTAGGGGTCTGAATTAACTGCTTGTGATCCATTATCTGCCCAGTGCATGGAATCACTGCCTCTGCACAGCTGCTGCTCCTCTCCCTAAGAGGAAGCTGTTCCAACACGCATTATCCTGAACAGGGTGTTGAAGTTGTTGCTTCTTATTGCATCCCGACAAGCACTGATCACTTGTGTTTTAGGTTTGCCAACTGCAAAGAGAAAAAAAAAATGAAATATAAGGGGGAAAAAAAGCTTGTTACAGAATAAGAAACTGCTAAAAATACTTATTTGATCCAGTCTTAAAATGTAGGGGGTTTCTTTCAAATACTTTTTAAACACATGATGAAACACTACCTTTTTTCTAGTACATAAGTAACATCCTTTCTTTAAAGAAGAATCCCCTGTAGGCCTGATTTATGAGAGCTTGTTGGAAGAGGAATGCTATAAACACAGAAGAAAGTACCTCCCTCCTTGAAGACCTACAGGACTAAATAATGCAGACAAAACAGTCCTGCTTAAGTTAGTAGCTGCTTTTCTTTTAAAGCAGAATTATAAACTTAGAACTGACATAATTCTAAAAACATTGTAAAAGTACTACGTTCAACAAAACTATCTATTTCTGCCTCATTCAGAAATCTGGAAACTATTTCAAACCATTCTTTCTAGAACTGTGATCCCAGATTATACTGGACACTCACAGTTGATTGTCACATGTAATTGGCTATGACTAAGGAATGAAAGATTACTTCTACTAACTGAGTTTCAGGCCAAGAAGCCTGAAGTCACTCAACCAACCCAGGTGACCTCTGGGACACATCTTATGTGGCTCACTGGGGGTGTGAGACTCCCCTTTCCTTTCAAAAACAGACTTACCCCGTAACCGCCCAGCCCTTTGGATTGCCTGATTCACAGCCTTCAGATTATTCAACAGCTCTGTGTGATTGTTGCAACGAATTTTGTATTGATTTATCAAATCTCTGTTCAGGTCATACAGCTCGCTGTACCGTGTCTTCATGTTTTTCCTGGGGAACAATCAATCCAGTTATTTGCATCTCTGAGGACAAGAAAGTCATTCCTGGTTTGTCAATATAAAGGTGTAGCAATACATGGTTCTGTTGGCCACCACAGCCACCTGAATGTCTTCCAGCTACAAGCCAACAGACTTGTCTAAACATGTTGGTTATACTTGTTATTTTACTAGAAAACCTGAACAGTCTATTTTTGAAATTACTTTATCCAGCAAGACAAAGTGCAGACACCACTTTCCCTACTGCCCTGCAGTAGCTTGGGCCTCTCTATTGCTGCTCTTCAGAGTAAAGCTCAGCTTTAGCAGAGAACACTAAACCAGAGAGAAAACCTGACACCTAAAATGTCTTTCTTGGTGTTCTCAAAAGTACATATACCACAGATATATTAAGGGAGGAAGGCAGGAAAAGCTAACATATCTCACAATCTTGATATAGACTTACCTCATCTGCTATACATTAAGCCCCTACCCCTGCCCTCTTGCCTTCCCCTGACTGGTTTCCCACCTAAAGAACCTGACAAGGTTCAAGGAGAGCTCATAGTGAGACCATCAAAGGTGCAATTCTACATTAAAAATCATAACTAGGCAACTCCTGTATCACACCAATATTTTTCTGTGCTCTTTTCTGCCTGAAAAGCAAAGAGTGGTCATTCTAAACCCCAAACACACAACCAGGAAGCAATTGCTCACAGGTCTCCCAGGAGCCGGGCATCCTCTGCCTGAACCAGCATGCTGCGGATGAGGTTGGAGTGTTCAGCCATGTCAGCAGTGAGCCTCTGATTCACTGCGTGGTGCTCATCCACCTGTCCAAGGCAAACAAGTCATGAGCAAGGGTCCTTGGCACCCTGGGCACCAAGGGTTCAGGCTAAACCTCAGCCCAGTGCAGTAGGAAATAAGAACCTAACCAACCAACATTCCTGACACTGTTCTCCTTCCCTTCACTCCCCACTGCAGGAGCAGTAACTTGGCCCCCAGAGGGGGTGAGTGTGATGGCCCAAACCCAGAGCTCAGTCTCCCAGACAACATATTGACTTTGTCCTAAAAACCAACTGATAGGACCAACGGCCTGTTTACAGAACAAAAGCAGACAGCTGAGAGTGTCCCATAGAATATACAGTAAGCCACTGTGGGCTGATTTCCACAACAAAGATAACATAGTTTGGAGATTCTCTCATTAAAAAAAAAAAACAGTGACTGCTTATCTGCCTACTTAGAAATGTCTGAAGCCTCCTCACCTTTACCAGTACTTTCCGCAGCTCCTCAAAGTAGGCAGGAAAATCTGCTTCCACCTGCAAATCTTCAATGGCCAGGAAAGAAGCCATTGACTGGATAATGTCACCAGCTAGATCAATATCATCTGTGTTGATGGAAATCTGTCAGAAAGGAAATCCCAGGCTCAAAGCAGGTCTTTTTAGCAAGAGGGCATGGGAAAGCTCTACAGCTTTCAGTAGACAAGACGACACTGATTTCAAAGGGGGTTTATTCAGGTTTGGGATAGAGAGGCATCAGTGCACACAGGACTAGTGCAGAAGTTACAGGCAGCTTTGTGCCTCACATTATGGCTCCCTGAAACCATTCTGAGAGGAAATAATTTCTCTCCTTCCTACAGAGCCACAGGCTAAGCAGTTTACTTCACTAACTGTTCTACCCACCAACAATAAACAGACACAGAAGTTTCCAAAAGCATGATTACTTTCTCTGCCTATTTAGTCATCCTTCCCTTTTACTGCCTCCTACTGGCAGTATGGGTATAGTGGATTGCCTGGAGTATCATTAAAGGGCTGTTCCCCTTGTCCAGGGAGGTACTCACCTCTCCACCAGACTTGATTTTGATGCAGAGCTGACCTGCATTACGAAGGGAAGTGAAGCAAACCTGAAAGGGAGCGCTCTGAAACTCTGCATCCTCTGGCAGCAAGAAGCTCTGATTCAGCCACATAATGATCTTGCAAAAATAAAATTAAGAGCATCAGCCATCTCTTGTGCTGAAAGCCTCAGGAACCACACAATGTCCCTGCACATGATGTGCACCAGAACACTCTGTTCAGGGTACCCCAGAAATTTCATTTACTAAATTTCATCCCATAGCCCCACATCATGAACTTGCTACAATGAGGACAGTTGAATCCTTGTGCCAAAGCTGAATATTCCTAAAATAATAAAATCCAACAATCAGAGACTGCTACAAAATTGAGTCACTACCTGAGCAGTATGCTGCCTTTTTCCTGCTCTTTGTTCATTTGCAAAATTCAACACTCACTACAGGTCTCCTGCTACCAGCAGGCACAGAGTGAACAAGATAATATCTGGAACACCTTCTGATCTTAGGCCTTTAGTTCCTGCAGAATTCCTGATGCTTGGAATACCTCACCTGAGTCATCTTTTAAAGACAGAAAAAAGCAGGGTTGACTTGAAATACACAAACTCCAAAGGACAGTAGTGCAGTTCACTGAATAATTATTCCTTTGCTATTAGAAATCGATTGCAAACCCTCCACCTGTGCAAGACTTGAAACAAGGAAGAAGAGCAGAAACTCACCCTTTGTGGCCTCTCATTCATGGTACAGTTAACAAAGCTCAGGGGCTCTGTGGCTGAGTCTGGGCTGCTCAGGGCATACATTGAAAAGCGGGGAAGTTGTCTTGTCAGCTCAAATACATGGAACTGTGTGCTGGAAGCAACCCAGTGGAAAAACAGAGAGTTGTTAGTAACATAGCAGGGATTCACCTACTGCAATGGTTATTGGTTCTTTTTTAGCTGGGGACTGACACCCACAGTTTCCAGTTACATAATCAGCTGCTTACTGCTTCCCCAGAAGAAACACAGACATGGAAATTCCAGGCTTATCACAAGGTTGTATTTTTCCTCCCCACTGCTGTCATTTTCAATAATCCTTCCACTGAAGTACATTCTCTAGGCTAATACATTTACAATTTTACTATATGATTGGATATTTTCTTTACAAGTTCAGTGAAGTCTTATTAAAAGCAATAATAAAGGCAAATAGAGAAAACAGAAAGGGAATTCAGTCCCATACAGTCTTTCTGCAGTGGGTGGCTAGATCTCAAAATATGTCTCCCTATTCAGGGAAGGAATGCTGCCTCCTCAGGCACCGACAGCTCTGGCAGATGTGAGCAGGAAGAAAGCTGTTTTCAGGGCTATATGAGGAGACGTTTTATTTTCTATGGAGAGGTACTTCTATGGGAGACTGGAAAAATGTTGTCTTAAAATGAAGCATGTGCTACTTTCTATTTGCCCTGAAGCCAAATGGGCTCAGGGTTACTTTACAGCTTAAGAGACAAAGCTGTGTCTCCAGGCTTGCTCAAGTATTCCATCCACAGCAGCCACCATCCAGGACCCAGCCCCTTGGGGATGACAGGATAGAGCTGCTTCATCTCTTGATTCCCTCCACACACCCACAGTAAGATATCTCCTGGACAAATGTGCATTCCTTCCCTAAAGGCAGAACCAGAAACCAACAGATCACAGTGATTCCAGATTATTTAGATTTTGTCTGGAAAAGAACTCAGTGCCAGAGGTGCATCAATGTTTTTAAGGAAGCATCCCAGCTCTCCTTTCAGTAAGACAGAGAAATGAGACACTCAGGAATTAATGGTGGGCTTCCCATGGGACAAGCATGAAACCACATTATTGCTGTTTCCTGGTCCCACAGTTCTGGAGACCAGCAGAGATCACACCACAAAACTCACCTGTTTCGATAACCCACAAAGGCTTTGATGTGCAAATCCACAGGGACATCTTTGGGTGGAGTAAGGGGAACACGAACACAGCCTGAGAGGTTCTGCAGACTGGGGTGGACCACATGGCTCTCTCCTTCAAATATGCCCTCAGCAAAGATCAGCACAGCACGGATGATTGTGTCTTAGCAACAGGAAGAAAAAGCAGTTTCCAAATTAAAAGCTGTCCTCTGGCAACAAACCACCACTGTTTTCAGAATTAAGCTTGTTCAACTCTTTACATCCCTACTCTGAATTGTTAAAATACCCCAGGTGACCAGGACTACCCTATCTGGACTTAACTGCATCCTAGCATGCCTGGTGCAAGGTGAATTTGCTGTCTTGGGGTAGTTCCAGGTTTGCATGTAAAGCCAGCTGAGATGCAGCTGCATTCATGCAACACCCTCACTAATGCAGCCGTGGGTTGGTGTTTACAGTCAACACAAAGTGCTGCAGGGATTGTCAAGGCTGGTTTCATCCAAGTTAAATGTTAATTGCCTCAGAAAATAACACATAATAAGAAACAAATTCCATCAAACTCCTCTCCCCTAAGACCTATCCAAGGAACACAGCTTGATTCAAAACTCTGTGAAAGGAAAGAAACCACAAAAGGGACGTTACAGACAATAAAGGGGAGACATTCAAATCACCAGCTAAATATAACTAAAAATTTGCATGATTTTACATGAAGTGAATATCAATGGTTGCAGGTTACCACTCACCATTTGTGGTGGAAATACACAGCTCCACATGGGCAGACTGGCTGTCAGAGCCTAGATTAACAGAGAGGGCTGTCTGGAGTTGAGTGTTTGCTGGAATCACACCTCTCTGCCCATCAACTTCCTTCAGCTGAGTGTTTGATTCAGCCTGTTACAAAACACATACCCATCAGTACCAGAATTTCAAGATTTTAATTCAAAAAACCTAGAAAACATATGCACAAGTCAGTTCTCTTTTCTTTCATATGAAGGCTGCATTACAGCAATTCCAGACACTTCCAACTGCTATGAGTGGTGGTTGGATTAGGCATGGAGCTGTGGACACTTGGGCTACAATGTGTTTGATGCTTTACCATGGATGGACCTCACCTCTGTATGCAAACCCTGACTCAAAAAACACTTAACAGATTTCAGTTTTAAACACAATCTACAGTATTCTAAGATTTGCTGCATAAATATGAGTTTGCTCTTTCCTCAGACTATTTTTTTAAACACACACCATCAAGCCACAAGTGTGAATCAAGCTGGCAGTGCTCCCAGCCCTCACCCAGTGACCTGATCCTTTCACACAATCCCCTCTGACTCCCAAGCTGGCTTATGCACTGAAAACTACAATTTGCAGTCATAAGCCAAAGCTGAAGGGAATCCAGCTCTAAACACAACTGCTCTGGCAAAGAGGAAGAAGCAAAGAAAGCATTATTAAAATACAAAAAGCAAGTTCTGAACTTGCACAAGGAGCAAGCCAAATGCAGAGGCAGGAGCCCCCAGCAGACAATCTCATTGCATCCTGACAAGCCACAACTCTGACTTGTCTGGACTGCCCCACAACTGCTTCCCAGATTACTCTGGATTTATACCAACAGGAAGGTGTGTTTTGCCCCTACACATTATTTAAGCAGTACCTTTGCATTTTCCTCATAATTTTTCAATTCCAGCAGCAGATTTTGTTTCTTTTGACTAAGTTCTCGGATAAGATCCTGCTCAGCACTTGTATCCATCAGGTTCCCTTTCATTTCCTCACCTCCTGGCAGATAGCCTCGGACTGTAAAAAACAAAACATAGCCCATTTCAACACACACTTAACAGCCTGCCCAGAACTTCACTTTCTGTGACATGACTTCCCCATACCACCTCTGCAGTTCTAGTCTTCAGCTAGTACTATTCAGCTGAAAACCTGAGAATTGATTTAGACCTACAGAGGCTCTCACTTTCTTTGGTGACTGGGGCAAGAGAACTCCATAGTAAGAAAAAAAAAAAAAAAAAAAAAAAAGGTGAATTTCCAACCTGTCTTTGAGCTGTACTCACCTGACCAGACAAGTGCAGCACCCAGTACTTTTGCAAGAGGATTCCCACTGCAATCATTCTTTCAGGTGCTTAGGCAAGTTTACAATTATGCAAAATTAATAAAATGTGTACCTGGATTTCTAGAGCTGGTCAGAGGAGTTGTTGCTGTCTGGAAGTGACTGTAAGTCACTGTTAATCAGCCAGTAAACAAGATTTACACATTAGTTTTTCCCCAAATCAAGGGATACTTCACTTCAAGGGGTAAGACTTGTTCCCCAGTAGCCCAGTGAAGCACAGAGTTATGGAAATACCTCTGTCTGTGGAGACAAAGGACCTGAACAGGTGATGAGACAATTTTCATTCTGCTTTAAGGCTGTGTGCCCTGATTGCAGCTCTGACATTGAAAGTCAGGGACAAAAACCTTTTACCTGGGAAGAACATGCTGCTTGACTGCAAATGACTGGTGCCCTGTAAAAAGTTGCATGGAACTTGAAATAATTCATCTTGCACACTGTGCTCCTATGAAAGGACACACTTTATTATTTTTGAGTGAATCATTCATTTAAAATGAGAGCAAGACAAAAACCACTGCAACACAGGAGAACACCTCATGTGAAAGGATGCTGGTCCTAAATACAACTCTAATGACATTGTCTATATAACCCCAGCCACACTAATTACTAAAGCCTAAAGGGATCTCCATCATGCCAAGGCTTGTTTACAATGGACCCATCAGAAAAGGATGATGGTGTTCAGTGATACCAACCTACACAACTCTGCTAGGACAAGGTTCTCCAGAACTGCTTACAATGCTCCCCTTCAGTAAGCTTGGGAAAAAGGTTTATAAGCTGAAGCCCAAGTGCAGCAAATCCCCACAGCCTGTGATTAAGACAGACAGCAAAACACTCTGCTATTTAACAAGGACAGGCTTTTGTTTCAAATGGGCTGTGCCAGACCTGCTTGTCTCAGGCCACTGACGCCAAGGAGTCGGATAATCACACCAGTGTCTTTCCTGGAGCCATCCCTGTAAATTCATACTGAGCTTATTTAAATCATCTGTGATCATATTTATTTCCACTCACAATAATCAGGTCTGACTTCTTGAATGCTTGGTGGGATAAATCCACCACTTCTCCAGTCTCAGGATAGCATTTTCCAGGAAACAAAGCACTGTTAACATCTAAAATTTCTAATATAAAAACTCTTCATCTGCAGAAGAAAACCAAAACACACACACCCTTAGTTCTTTAAACACCTTTACCTACTGTAAAGTGGCCAAAGAATTAAAACCTAGAAAATAAAATTTCCTATACATTCATCTATTATAATGTAGCCTGAAGAACCAGAGTCCGTACTGAATACCATTATCTTTGCATTAGGATGGGGTTTCTTCCATTAGACAAATGAATTTTGATGGTTTCTTGGATCATAATGAAACACATGCTGATTCTTACAGAGAAGGCAATATTCAAAATCCTGTTTGCAGATAGCATAACTCAAAATTCCCTTAACTGCACATAAAGCAAAGGGAATTTGGCACACAAAATGTTGGAAGCAAAGCCATGTTTAGCTAATCTGAGATGATGTGATGTGCCTGATATTGCTGTGTATTATATTAATATCCTGAACAATGTTTTTACCTTCACCATCAATTGAGCAGCAGATTAACTGGGTGCTCCCATCCATTCTGTAATCCCCCTCCACCAGTCCTGCAATTGAGGAAGCAAAGTTGTCCTTAAAGATGACCTCCCCAGTCCGATCACTGCGTGCATCAACCTGGAACAACAAAATGTTCCAAGCCTCAGCATGAAGAGAAAAGCCAGCTCCAAAACACGTGTCATGCCATACCCTGAGCTGTTAACTGAGAGCTCTGCTCACAGAACTGCAGGTGAAGTTGCAGCTCTGCTCATCCAAACACCACACATGAAAAAAGTACTATCAAGAAATGACCTCTAGGCAGACTCTAGAAGGAACTTCTCTTCAGAGGCGCTTCCTCAAGTTACAAAACTAAAAAAGGAAGGAAATAAAAGGGACTGCAAGTCTACACTGGAAAGGTTATGCATATATGATGCAGCAATGATGTGACTAAATCAGAAATAACTTTAATGCAGTATTTACAACCTCTCCTCTCAGCTGCAGCTCTTGTGTGGTGAATTATTTTTATACACAAATACCACAACCTTCAATTGTCTTTAACTCGATAAGACGGGTGAGGTGGGCTCAGTTCATGCCCTGTCCATTTTCCAAAGCACAGGTCACAGCATTACTCTTTCTAGGAGCTATGGACTGTTTCAGACCAACAAATTGGGCAGAGACTACCCATGGAAAAGAACAGGAGCAAAGCAAGGAGAGGTTCTCTTTTTAACAGTGTTACACATCTAATCCAGTGTAAGTTACAACACTTCTGGGCTCCTGCCTGCCAGCTTGATATGAAGTTATTAAAGCGCCGCAGGGTAATGAGAGTAATGAGAGGTGTGAAGAAAAAAGCACAGCTTTACAGAAAAACCTGGCAAGCTACATCCAGGAGAGATGTGGCAGTTAAACCAGTAATTTCTGGGAAAGGGGAATACCAAAGAACAGGTTTAAAAGACTAAAACTGAGCTGTATAGAATGCCTCTACATAAAATGAAATAATGCCTGATTAATCCTGCCACAGTCAAGACTGACGCTGCTCTCCTGTTACATAACTGCTTTGTCTTCCCTGTAGTTTGGGAACACTCAGAACACACTGCAGAGGATTATTAGAGTGTCCTCAAGACACACCTGAATAGAGACACTCAAGAACTCTAGGATGTGGCATATGATCTCTGCTGCCATGGAAACAACTTGCCACACCTTAGCAATTGACTGAGCTAAGCAGGGGAAGCAGCTTTTCTCTGATCTTGCACTTGGCACAGGACTCACCAGCCAAACTAGGTTTATTGCAATACATCTGCAGTGCCCAGGTCTCTAAGTCTTTTTCATTTTATGGCTGTTGCTCTTCAGGTAACTTAACACAGTCCCCATTTCTACAGCCCCCTGTATAAACTCACCTTGCCATTAGACCAGCCAGTGATCAACTCACACACTCCATCAGAGTTCAGGTCAAATGCATGTATGCTCATTGCTTGGTTTTTTGACTGAGGGCAGAAAAGAAAGAACAAATTAAGCTTGGATATGTTCTCTAAACTTCACATGCTTGTTGCTTGCCAAACACTGGACTATGAGACTACAGAGAGTAGAGAAAGGTATACAACTATGCCTCTTAACAGGAAGTTTGAGTATTACTATTGCTAAGGTCACAGACAGATGTGGTATCTTAGCCCTTGCATTACTAATCTAGTACACTGCTTTCAAAGGACCTGATCATTCCTTTAAAAACACTTCCATCCAAGCAGATGATTAGAATTCACAAAAGCAAAGTATAGAAAATCAAATCCTCTAAGAAAAAAAGTATCAGGGCCTCAACATTGTCATAAAATTAGACTACTGAGGACAACCATGAGCCTCTTCCTGCTACCTCTTGAGGAATCTCCTTATTACTATTAAATATACTATACTGTTTTATATTAAAGAGTATTACAATCAGGAAAGGATCTAGCCAAACTGATTTGCTGAAGCAGAAAATTGCTATTGATGAGAAAAATTACTTTGAACATAGACAGTGCAAGATTTCAGTTTCTGAAAAACAGTTCATTGATTCAACCAGAGGATTTTCTAACACAAACTCAAATGTCCCTTGTTAAGCTGAAGAATCCTTAACTGTATGGTTGTACCCTGTTGTTTAAACCACCACCAACAGCCCCAAAGTACTGCAGGAACTGACATTGTATTTTACACGAACTTCTAAAAACAGGTAGATTTTGTAAGTACAAAATTAAATTAAGTTCCCTGCTCAGCAAAGTTTACCTAAGGGTAACATCAGAATGACCTGAAATTAGATACCAAGTCTCCTGGCAGCCTTCAAGCTTCCAGGGATGATACTCCAACAATGGACTAACCTTAATCCTCCAGTAGCGCGCTGACTTGTTGTAAACTCCCACGGTGCCATTGGCAAGAGCGTAGGCAAAGCGACTGCCATTCATGGGGCTAAGTGCAGTGACAGTCTGGTGGGGAAAGGAGGACACAGGGCTAAGAACTTGAGGGAACAGGCCATAGATCTATCCTATGAACCCCACATTCCTTAAATGGTATGTCTGTTGTAGGAAGCACTGAACACTGAAGTAACTACTTCTAAGAATCAGTCTGAAATCACTGAAGTCCTGTCAGGATTTCTTCACACAAGCTGCACTGCCAGCGTTAGGACACACTTCAGCAAGGATTGCAGAACTGCCCTCAAACTGTGCACTCTGACCAACTATTTCCTACCACAGGCAACAAAACAACTGCTCATAGGATTCCTGTGGTCATCAGTGCTAACACAGTACCATTGAGAAACTACACACATTATTCCTTAAGCTTAAGAAGCTGATGACGACAAAAGGTTCAACTTTGGATTAGGAAAGCCCCAGAGACACTATTGGCAGAAAATCTTTGCTCAGTACTAGTAAGATAAAAATTAAAAACTCCCACAGTTAGACTTCTTAGAAACACAACTGGAACATGAAGATAGGTGTCCTACCTCAATGAGCTCTGGGGAAAGACCTGAGAGTTATAACTTGGGCTGTTTCTCACTCCTTTTAAGACCCATTCCTTATTGAGCTAAGGTTCTCAGGGCTTCGAAATGCAGGTTTTTCCACACACTGAGACTAGAGATTTTAATGTCAGGAGGAACAGTTGCAATCATCTGTCTGGTCTTCTGTACAGTGTAGTACAGGAAACTTCCTTCAATCAAATTCTTCCCCAACTTCTTATGTAAATTCATCTGATTGAGCTCCTTGGACGTTTTACCACGAAACTTTGTTGCCAAACCCTTTATCTTTTCCTCTCTCTGTCTTTTGCAAAGTCTTTCCTAAGTATCAAACTAAATTACAAGCACCCAGTAAGGACAAAAGACCACAGCAAAAGTCAGAAACTCAAAGGTAACAATAAACCCAAATAATTTATTGTCCATTTATAAGAATCACAACAGTCTTCCAAACCAAACATAATGTACAAAGACACTGTTCCCTGAATTCACCTTCCTAAAAATAAAGTTTTAGGTTCAGCAGTGTCCTTTTATATTAGAACAGTAGAATTGTAACAGGCGTTCTATGACTGCAGGTGTGAATTCAAAACAATTCTACTGAGGATCTGGAAATAAATCACATTTGAAAGTGACAGACTTTTAGCATTCCTTTAACTATAAATATCTAATGACCAGACTAGCCATTGCACAGGGAGCAGGACATATTACAGGCCCAGTTCTAATTGCAGTGATAGCAACAACCTCCTTTTCCAGAACAGTGCCTGGCTTTGTCTTTTATAGCCCTTCATAAGTGGTTTATCAGCTGAGCCTTTTAGTGCCATCCTGGGCAGCAGGGAGGCTTCTGATCTTTAACGCCAAAGGTCCATGACCCTCCTCCCCCTTGGGTCCAGAAGGGCTGTGAGAACACTGAGAACACTTCTAAATGCAGTGATAAGGATATTTTACTCCCTTCCTAGAAACTAAAATCAGTGGGCATCTTCTCTCAGTTCTTAAGCTAAACAGCAACTCCTACACCTTTTATTTATCCCTCTGTAAACCTATCAGCCTCATTCCTTACTTTAGTCACCACAGCTCTTTTTATATAACCAGTGTGTAACTCCAATTGCAAAATATTTTTTCAGTTTTGCCTGGGCATCCCCCTTCTACCCTCCCATGCACATACAAGGACAAGTTGCATCATCATAATTTCATCTAGAACATTTGAGGAAAACTGTAGAAAACATCCTTTTACTCAGAGGACACTAAGAACTTCTATCACAAACTAGAAACCTTAATCACCCTTGCACAGGGTCCTGACTGTCAGCCAAGAACAGTCACTTTTCTCAGTGGGGTGAAAGGTTTGTAAATAAACAAAACAAAAAGCCCCCTGCATAATGAAAGACTTTATTAAACTCAAACTTTTGCAGTTCAAGCAGAACAAATACTGTGCCAAGTAGTTTAGTAACTACTTAACTACACAATAAATCTGAACTAAGAAGCTTTACAGTACACAACACTTTCAGCTCTGTCAGCAAGATAATAAACATTAGCCAGAAGTAATTTACCTCTGTCTCTGACATTTCTGCCACAATCTCATCTTCTTTAAACACACGGATGTCAAAATCTTCAGAGCCAACAAGAAGCTGAAAAAAAAATTAAGTGCTCCTTTAAAATAATTTATTATGGAAAAGTTCATACTGAAAATGTGACAATTGAGAGGTTCTCTTTTGCAAATTAAGAAACCAAGGAACAGATCTGCTCAGTGCCTTGTCCATGAAGTAATCCATCAAATCAATGACAAACAGAACTACAAATTAAAGTCTAAAACCTGGCAGTACTTTTCCCCACCAGAATCCATGAGCTTTCCATCTTTACTTAGCAAAAGAGATACAAATCCATAACAAAGTTGAATTTTTAAAAAGATTAAAGGCTTTTTTTCTTCCCAAGTAAAGATGCTTTAGATTATGTCAACATAAAACACACCAAACTAAGTCTACTGCAGCTATTGAAATTATTTGCAACAACTAACATATTTAAGAAACACAGATTTCTTGACCAAGCTGCAACCACCAGCAAAAGACAACCAGATAAAAGCACACAATCCTGAAACAATTACTGGTGATGCTGTATTTTCCAGAGGCACCTAGATACGTTTTGTTAGTTTGATTCACCACATCCACCTCGGTGACTTTCATTCCACTGGACAGAAATTTGAAAGGGCAAGTCAAAGTTCTGCTCTACAAGTCTTTTGCAATATGGCAGAAAGTAACCTCCATCAATCTAAAAATCCTGAGGAAGGCAGTGACAAGTTAGCTCTGTTAGCTACTAGAAGTAAGTTTTCAAATCAGTCAATTTTAAATGTAAACATATTTTTACTGGGGCATAAAGAAATGAAGCTAGCACAGTAATTTACCAAATAAGACACAAAGTGATAATTCAGGAAGCTGCTTCTGTGCATTTTCACAGAACTTCAAGCTTTAAATCAGAGGCAGTTTCACAAAAGCCATAAATAAAAGTAAATAAATAAGTAAAAACCCTTTAAAATCACCTAGATAATTAAGATCAAAAAGAACCCTGAAAACATCTCAGTAAATGCATGTTAGGGTAACTGGCCCAACAAGTTAGTCAGATATTGTATCCAGCTCTATTCAGCCCAAAGCAGCACCAGATTGCACCAACTGCTGAGAATGAACTTCTATCAAGCAGAAAAATACAGCAAAACCCACCTAAAAGCATAAGTGCAAACTTAAAAACATAAGTGCATATTTGCAATTAGTGCCACAGATCAGTTTCCTTATTTCTGAATCCTTATACACTGCCTCCACTTTCTACAAACACCTTTTAACACATTAAAAAAAATACAAAGAGCTGTGCAGAAATTGATTTGAAAACCTGAAACCATTTCACTTCCTAAAGATCCCAATCAAAAAGGGTGTGTATCAGTTTAGTGCTTATAAAAAACACATGAAAACTGTTGAGGCCCTTTCCACATCACTATCATATAGTCCAATTGGATATTTCAAATTAGGATTTTTCAGGAACTTAACAAAGAAGCCCAAATAATTATGTTTAAAGTCTTAAGATAGATGACAAAGGTAAGTATTTTTAGCATAATGATTTAACTTCATATTGATTTGCATCTGATGTATACTAGGAAGCCATTACTCTTCTTAAAGATTCATATTTAGAAGCACAGTTGCTCATTTGGGATGAAGAACCATTTCATTTCCCCATGTCACTTAAAGGGAACAGACAGGTTGGATGTGAAGACAGATTTCTTGATTTTACCAAGTGTAAGTGAAGCTTTTCAAAAGAATAGCTTTTTGAAAGCTCATTTTTACATGTAAGCTTGCAAGTTGTTTCTCTGAAATTTAAAAGAGTTCACAGAGATATTCATGAAATACCACTGAAATAGATGCCTTGCAACTGATGATGACAGGTATTTCATTGTATTGCTCCTGGTATAATGAAAAATTACAAACTTTAATTGCTGATGTAAGTCAATTGTATTTGATAATCTAAGTTTTATATTATCATTTTACAACAAGACCACAAGAACTGCTGACTTCATGTACAAATGGT
Organism: Erithacus rubecula; assembly: GCF_903797595.1. NCBI lineage: Eukaryota > Metazoa > Chordata > Aves > Passeriformes > Muscicapidae > Erithacus > Erithacus rubecula. The sequence continues at coordinate 8,007,591 of NC_136664.1, read as the reverse complement.
TACAAACCTCAGTTTTCCCATCATCATCAAAGTCACAGAGTGCTAGTGAACGAACATTGTCTCCAGTAACCTGCAAAAAGAAGGACAGCACTCAGTGATGGTCATAGCTGTTAGAAACTGAATTATTTTTATTATCTCAACTGCAACAGAACAATTGACACAATCAGTGCTCAAGCAACATCTGAGCACACTGAATACATGGCCAAAATACAGTTTAAGGTCTGAGATAAATCAAGAACAGTCAGCAACTAAATTATTAGTTATCATATTAAAAGAAATCAAGCTTATTTAGTGTCACTGAAAGCATCTTCTAATAACATCAGAACTACTTTGTGTGGCCTTACCGTCCAAAAACGGTCATTTCCTTCATAATCAAAGCCCTGCAGGGCACAGTTTCCACCAATAATAGCGAGTGGAGGTGAAATATCCCCCAGCTTTCCAAGAACTATTGCATTGGCTCCATCTGAAACCTACAGACAAGCATTAGAATAAAAAGAAACAGCAGACAGTAATACATCAGAGCACACAAGTGAAGAAGACAGCTTCCAACATTATCACTGTCGGTTCAGCTGAGCTCTGAATGCTTATAATTTTTTTTAAATTTGATCTTGATAGGTGATGTGACATATGAATGCAAAGTGTATCTGTATGTGTGAGAGTAAATTTTCCCATATTAATTTTGAAGTGCTGCAGATATTCTAGAGACAAAACATTCTGAACACAGTAGTAGGAATAATGCATAACACAGACACATAATTAATTGACAAAGTAATGGAAAAACTGTAATCTTTACAATTCCAAGAAACAGAAAATGATGGCAGTACTGAAAAAAGCAGACAGGGAAATGAACTTGCCTCTCTGTAAAACAAATCCGAGTTGTTATACACATCATAAGCCAATAAATTGGTCTGTGTTCCAACCAGAAGACAATCATAACCCAGCTGAGGGTTCAGCACCCCTGAAGTCAGGCAAGTGATCCCTTGATTAATGTTCAGAAGAGAAATGTCTGAATCTTGGTTACTTTGCACCATTCGGTTTGTGTTTGTTCTCTGACCTCGGGCATGAGGATTGTGAATAAAAACCTGTAGAAACAAAGATATAAATATTAATACAACACATGTACCTGTTTGTATACAAACAGTAAAGACTTTGTTTGGATAATAACTGTGATGGAAAGAAGGCATTCCCTCAACCTAAATGAGGACAGAAGACTGGAGGGCTCACTGACAATAGTATTTCTCACAGTTATTCTTTAAACTATACAAGAAAAAGTGAAATGGCAGCAAAAACTGTGCTCTGGCCAGTGGAGTTGCAACATCATTGTTCTGTTTGTTTCTGAAAATGACAACTTACAAGTCTTCAGAGTAAGGCAAAAATAAGAAACCAAAGGGAGCAACAACAAACTAAACAAATTACCCTTGGTAATACTGCTAGTAGCAGTATTTGCAGAACACCCCAAACATTTAGGACAATTTACCTGGTACAGATCTGTAACCTCCATCTGTAGGTGATCATGGTTAATTTAAACAGGATGAATGACAAATATGGTTTTACTCTCACTGACCAGTGCTCAGACACTGTAATTGCCTGGAACCAAGTCAGAGGATCACAGGCTCAACAGTTTTGGCTGTGCAGTCTGTCCCTCAGACAAGCCCTTGCTCCGTGCTGTTCCTAAAGGTGGCGAAATAAAACTAATAATGCTGGGAAACATCACAGATGAACCCTGTTTGTATTTCCAACCTAAGTGCCCCTGTGGGTTTATGCTTCAACCTGTGCTTTATTAGCCAGGTTGTACTTAATAATCCTGTTTTGTTTATGTTTCTAACTCGAACAGAGAACACAGGATGCTCTCTGTTCCCGTCAGGCTGTTTGTGCATCACCCACAGAAACCTCAGCCCCGTTATCAGCAGAGAGCTTGGTTTGTAACACAGCCAAGACTCATTGCTCCAAAACCTGCATGATGAAACCCATGGCTTCAAAAAATCCCGTTGTCTGCCAGGAAACCCGAGTTCCTTTGGCGACTTGTGTTTGTTAAGTGGATCAGGCTGGAAAAAGCCACAGAAGTCACCTAGTCCAACCTCCTGCTCCAAAAGGCTCCCCCAGAACGTGTCCAGACAGCTTTCGAATATCCCCGGGTCAGGAGTGTCCACAGCCTCTCTGGGCACCTCTGCTACCGCTCGACTGCTATTAACGTTGGCGAGGCCCCTGGTGCAGCAGAGCGAGCCCTCGAGCATCGCGTCCCCGCGCCCGCAGGCTGCTCGGGGGCTGGGGGTGCGGAGGGCGAGGGGAGCGAGCCCCCGCTCCTGCCTCGCTCTGCCCTGGGCAGGGAGTGCCCGGGTCAGCGCGGCTCCCGCCGGGGCTGCCGGGCCGGGCCGCGCCGCGGCCGCCGAGGCGGCTCCTGCCCCGTTACCTTGCCCGCTTGAGTGGCGGCCGCCAGGCAGGGGTGCGTCCCGTCGTACCGGCCCAGCGCCACCATGCGGGGCAGGATCTTGTGCTTGAGCTTCAGCGTGAACACGGGCACCAACATGATGGGCGAGGGGCTGCGGGGCGGGACGGGCAACGCCGCGCGAAGCGGGGCCTGGCCGGGCCGCGGGGCCGCCGCGGATCCACCGGCACCGCGCGCACGCGCAGGAGCCGCGTCAGCGGGAGGGGCGCGGGACGAGGGGCGGCCGCGGGGGGGCGCTGTGGGGCGGCTGGTCTGAGGGGACCGGGGCAGTGGGGGAGATGGGACCGGGGGCAGTGGGGGAGATGGGACCGGGGCAGTGGGGGAGATGGGACCGGGGGCAATGGGGGAGATGGGACCGGGGCAGTGGGGGAGATGGGACCGGGGCAATGGGGGAGATGGGACCGGGGGCAATGGGGGAGATGGGACCGGGGGCAATGGGGGAGATGGTACCGGGGCAGTGGGGGAGATGGGACCGGGGCAGTGGGGGAGATGGGACCGGGGGCAATGGGGGAGATGGGACCGGGGCAGTGGGGGAGATGGGACCGGGGGCAATGGGGGAGATGGGACCGGGGGCAATGGGGGAGATGGGACCGGGACAATGGGGGAGATGGGACCGGGGGCAATGGGGGAGGTGGGACCAGGGGAGCAGGACAGTGGGACCGGGGCAATGGGGGAGATGGGACCGGGGGCAATGGGGGAGATGGGACCGGGGGCAATGGGGGAGATGGGACCGGGGGAGCATTGGTGAAGCAGCAGGGGAGGCAGTTGGGAGAGATGTGGTAGAGCTGGGGGGAGCAGTTGCAAAGGTCAGGGCAGCTAGAGGTGAAGTGCAGTGTAGGACTGGAGGAGGTGGGGGGCACTCACAGAGATAAAGGGGATATTAGGGTGCATCTGGGAGAGCTGGGGTGTGGGGTTAGGGGGCCAGGAGAGCAAATGCAGAGGTCTGAAGAGGGGAGAGGCAGTTTGGGATGCAGGGGACAGGAGAGGTGCGGGGCAGTAGGAGGTGGGGAACTAGGGGAGGCATTTATAGAGGTCAGGAGAAATGGGGGAGCAACTGGAGGTGCAGCTGGGGGCAGCCAGGGACAGGAGGATAGAGGCAATTGCCGCCTGGGCAGCTGCAGTGGCCTCCAACACCCACATTGCCATCTCAATCCCAGCTTCTGTGCAGGGTCAGCACCCTGCTGGACTGTCCCCTCTCTGTCCCCAGCACCCTCACCTCACCTTGCACACACACCTTTACTCACACCTTGCCAGGAGTATCTCCAACTGAGACATCTCCAAGCCAGTGAAATCCAGCCCAGAGTCACAATGTCCCACGAAGCCAAAAGCACAGCCTCAGACCATAATTACTGCTGCTTTGTGGATTTATGCACTGGATCATACAGAATCCAGGCATTAGGGCACTGGGAAGAGGTTGGACATGAGGGGAGCAGATAACAAATTCTCAGAGAGCCACAGTGTACACAATAATGCTGGTTCCCATCCTGTGTGGATTTTGGTATACAGACCCTCATGGGTCTCCCTGTAGTGCCCACTCCCTGCCTGGACACAGGCTGGATAGGGAAACTCTGGTCATGACTTTACAAATTCTCAAACTATTTTAGGTCTAAGAAATTTAACATGACAGCCCTCACGGGTGCTGTGAATAGACAGTGCCCTCTGACAATGCCTGAATCCATCACCAGCAGTGGGACATTATCACCCCCCATGCCAGCAAGAAACAGGTTTGGAAGAGGATGCACTGGAAAAACAGCTCTTCCTTCCCTGCAAAGGCCACTGGTTTGAGGCACAGATACATTTATTTCTGGGAGAGCTGGCAGACACATCCCAGCTGGCATTTCCTTGTGCGTTGGCCGAGCCCTGGCCAGCAGCAGCATCCCTGCCCCGCATGCAGAGGAGGGCTCTAAAAAGCAGCACTCGAGCAGGGATCATGCCATTCTGAATGTGTCAACCTCCTTTTACCCTTTTTGTAACTGTTTTTACCAAGGTTCTCTGGCACCTCTATCAATGTGCCATTGTACTCGTGGATAACGAGGTAGCAATCGTGTGCAGCATATTAAGGAGGGTGTTTTCTCTGTTTGGGGTGAGTGTGGGTGTCAGGGCCAGCCGTGCAGTGGGTCCCCCCTCCCTCGTGCTGCTTTGGATACCAGAGCACAAAGGCAAAGTGCTGCCGTGAACTCAGGCACGCAACGGGGTGTTGCTCTAGGCCAGCAAACACTGCTGTCCTTGCAGGGAAAATCACAGAATTTCAGAATGGTTTGGCTTGGAAAGGACATTAAAGATCATCCAGTTCCAAGCTCCATGCCATGGGCAGGGACAAAATCCCCAGCTTTCTCCTAGCCGCTGAGCTTTGCCAGGCTCTTCAAATCCAACCAAGCAAAATCGGGGAAAAACTGAGCTTAGAGACCTTTTTAAGCTGGTAAAATTGTAAATAGATGGAAATTTCAACTTCTTGCTAAATATGTATGATTTGAGCTGTAAATATTATTTTGAATCACTAATTATGGTATTGGGTTTGGCACGTCTGCAACACAATTAAATTACAGCTGCCACTTTGAATCAGCTGGCTCTGAAACTTAATATTGAAATCGTGGCTTTTAGCACTCATTTCCCTTTGTTTGAAAGGCCCATCATCTATAAAATTAAATTAAAGGTATTTATTTTATAAATAAAATAATAAAACATAATAGAATTTATTTACATCGAAAGATACAGCATCCAGTCCTGAGTCCTGAGCAGTGCTCAGGACAGGGATCCTTCCCTTTTGCCACTTTTACAAGGGAGGAAATCCCATAAAATCCACACTAAGCCCCTGGGTTTCACTGCTGCACAGACAGGGGCTGCTTTGCAGCCAGGATCAGTGTGACTGTAGTTGAGGCATTATTCATCTTCTTCACTAGAACATGGGTCTTAAAATCCAGCAAGAGATCATCACCATCCTCCTTCCTGGCTACTCTACACAGACTGGGCAAAGCAATACCCTGTGACCAGTGTTTGCTTTTTTCTAGCTCCTACTAACATAATTTATATACTATGATAATTTCATATAACATTGTTTAATCCACAATGATTTAATATAATACATATGATATAATAAAATATATAATAAATTAGAGATATATATTTAAATATAGATCATGTAATCAAACATGCTTGGCACAGGTTGCCGTCTTTCTAGGCAGGTTGCATGGAGTAGCTGGCCTTGACAGCACAACAGGTATGAGGATTGTTACACACCCAGAAGCTGTTTCTTGGAAAGTACTTCAAATATAACCAAAAGTTCACTATGCCTTTATCTGCCTGGCAGAGGAATCCTGTGGAGTGCTAAGATAGTGGGTTTGGGAAAATATTAGCAAAAATTATCATCCTCATCCTCCGAGGAGAGGGATAAGAGTGGCTGGAGAGTGTGGGGAGGGATGAGCAATTGCATCTGCACACGTAAGTATTCCTTCAAATGAAGAATGAGCCTGTCTGCAGGGGCTTTTCTCTTTTGCCATCCCAGGTTTGCTGCCCCAGCTGGAGCAGCATTTCCCCCATGATCCCATTCCTGGGATGGGAGACTCCTTTGGATGGGGATGTAAAGAGCTGTTGTGTCAGATCCTGCCTCTATGCTGCTCTTGGGGGAGGCAGGATCCAGCACAGCAGCTGCATGAATCATTCTCAGGATAGACAACAGGGATCTCAGGAGCAAGGCTATAAAGACATCAAGGAAAATATCACATCCTTTTATTTCACACCTTTATACTGAGGGGGCTGATGTTTTCTTTGCAAGCTCAGGCAAGTGTGTACTTGACATCCCAGGGAATTACTCATCCCCTCTACTCTTGGCTTCTAATTAGCAACTAAAGGGGAATATAATAATTAAATATGCCCAAGGTAACGATACTTGGAAGCTCTGGGTCACGTTTCAGCCAGAGGAGGCGGCAAGTAGTTGGAGCAGGTGAGTTTGAAGTCTGTGGGAACCTGAAAGACACAAAAGGGAAGGAAAGATGTAAAGAAAAAAAACAAAACCAAAGAAAAATAAGAAAATCCAAACTGTACACTGGGAAAGCATTAGATTGATGAATTAAAATGATGCCTAGAGTTAAGGTGATGCTTAAAGCCTGTCATGCAGTTGCCAGCAGTGCTGGGCAAAGTGGGGGACACCTGGCAAATTCCTTTCCCAGAATATGCAGGGATGCTGGGCAGCCCCTGACCCACTGATTTTCTGGTCTCACGGGTGGGGGACAAGGTAAATTCAAGCATTTTTATTTCCCAGCCAAGGCTAGGTTGGTCTTCAACCCCTTCCTTCCCTTGGGGGCTGCAATTCAACCCTCGTTAGACCTCGAAGTAATTCCCATTAACATTTATGAGAATTTCATGATCAAAAGACGAATCAGCCCTTTCATCTTCCAGACATGCCCCAACACACATCACCTGGCCCCAAAAGCCTGTCCTGCCAGGCAGGAGCTCCCACCTTGTGCTGGGGTCTCTCAGGATGCACATCCCAAAACTGGTGGGGACTTTGCAAGGTCAGTTCACCCTCCTGGACCCAGTTCATGGCATCAACCCAGCATTTCTTCCTTTCCTTTCTCCCTGAAAATCAGTAATGAGCAAATCTCCACCCTCTCCGCACTGCTTTTTCAAGGGAAAGGTAATACTGATAGCTCCGTTCCAGATAAGAAATAAGGAGTAAGGGCCAAGCCCCTGCCTGGAGCTATAGGATAAACCGGCGGCTGAGCCCGACTCATAATCCCGGCTTTGGGAGTCGCAGCCCCAGCGCAGCCGGCTGGGTCACAAGGCGGCTCCCAAAGAGCCCACATCAAAGAGTGCTGCCGGCTTGTGAAAGCGTCCCAGGATTGCACGCCGTGCAATTCCTGCTTAATGGAAATCTGCCCGTCCCCTTCCCACTGCCAGCGGGCCCTCGCTGAAGGTGCCTTCCTATGGTTACAGACGTGATGTGGGCCAGCAGGTCCCCAAGGAGGGCATTTCCCCAGGAAAATGGGACATGCCCCATCTTTGCTGATGGCTGATATTGCAGAAGCACTAGCTGGGATGTATTTTCCTAAAGCGGCAATCAAGGTGCAGGCAGGAAAGCAGGCAGATTCCCAGAAATGTGCAAGGAGGGGGAAAAGACAGTGAGCTTAGCTAATGTCTGCCACTGAGAGCAGAACAAGTCTTTGCTCCCAATTTTCTGGGAAAAAGAAAGGAGTCTCCACAGCCTGAGGTCACCCCACTGATCCGGTTTCACTCCCAAACGTTTCCAAGGCTTTGCCTATGCACATGGGGAGTGGTTGGGACTGGCTTCCCAGGGCAGACAAGGGGTGATTCACCCTCTTCCTCCTCTGCCAAAGGGCTGGCAAGCACCAGCAAAATAAAACTACGTCAGCACCTATTTCCAGTGTTTCAAACACTTGTTTATCATCAGCAAACAATAACCTGAGATTCAGATCAAAGCTAAGCCTGCTTTCTAAGCAGCAATCATTTCTAGGGCTTCCTGCTGGCTTTCAACACTTGCATGTGGTGGGTGTTTGCTGGGTGCTAAAATATTTTTAATTTTCTCTATTTGGGTTTAAAAGACTGGTCCCAGGTGGGCTATGGTCCCATGTGCCTCTGACAGCTGAGTCCTGGCCAGCAATGGCTCTCCTGCCCAGAGACCAACACAAAGAGGAAGCTGAAGCAGGTAGAGCTGAGCTGCCCTTGCTGCTGCAGCATGAGAGCCACCCCTGGGTACCATCAGCACCCTGGCAAGCAACAGGCAATGGTGAGGGATATGGTACCCCCAGGGTCCCCCAAAGTCTCAGTGCTATGCCCACATGAGGCTCATCCCTGCCCACAGTCTGTGCCCACTGAACCAGGGTGCCAGCAGAGCCTGGGATGTTGTATCTGGGTGAAGCAGGGGTCACCAAACCCATCATTGCTCCAGAGGGGATGATAAGCCCAGAGAAAGCACTTTGTGGGACATGTGCCATGAGAGGGGGACTTGTAGTAGTCTGCAGGGTCCCCAGAAGGCAATGTGCTGGGTGGCTGCATTGTGAGCAGCTGGAGGCTGATGCTGGTCCATTATGCACCTCTGTGTGCCCACAGGTGACTGGAGCCACGTGTCCTTCAGCAGAGAACCAGGGCAGGCCTGTGCCAGCTCACCTCCACGGGAGCTGGCTGCTGTGCCTCCCTCCTCGCCTACCTGGCACCAGCCTTGAGTCACTGCCAGTCACCACCACCAGCCCTGACACCATCCTGTGGCTTTTAGCAATCAGCTGCAGACACCCCAGGTGTCACAGGAACAGGTGCCTCTGCCACACTGTCCTGAAAGCTGTCAGCTTCCTTCTCTCCTTTCTAGGGAGCCCTGTCCCTGGCATGCCCATGGTGATGCTCAGCAATCACCATTCCCCAGGTGAACATCATCTCTGCTCTGCCTGCAACACTGGAGCACCAAGCTGACTCACTGTGTTAATCCACCAACAATCTCAGGGTAATTGCCACGGACGTGCCTGGGGACTGAGCCAGGATTCCCACGTAGGGGACATGAAAGCCAAGGGGCACAGCTCTGGTATGGCAAGGGGTGGTGAATAAATTCTGTGCAGGGATTCTGCCTGTTTTACTTGGCTCTGGGGAGCAGCATCAGGCCTATTTAAATGATGGAGAACACCCAGGCAAATGGGGGGCAGGGGCCAGAAGGCAAACTGAGGCTGGCAAGACCTTGTCACACGGGGTATTTAAACAGCAGGAAGGTGTCCCTAGTTTGTCACTGTCACCCAGTCACAGGTTGCTTCTGGAGGTAGCCTAATTGGTGTGTGTCTGTCTGACAACCCACTATTCCAGCCCAGTCCCAAATTAATTATAGCATGTATCACAAATCAATTACAGACTAGATCAGGAGCAGTGTAAGATTTACCAGACTCCTGACTCCCAGTCCTACATCACCTGGAAGATGCCTTTTTCATTTGTGCAGAAAGAGAGGAAAGAAGGTAAAAAAGGCTGGGGTCTGACTGACAACAGATGCTGGAGTGCTTTTCCTGCACACTGTCCTCTCATGGCAGAGATTGTTCTTTTCCCTTTGTGGGGGCTTCACCTTCCTCCCCCAAGGCTGGAGGGATCACAGAAGAAGCCACCTGTCCCTGTATTCCTGGGTAACCTCCAGCTGGGGCCAGGGCCAATTTTTGCCTGGGTGTCCGAGGGTAGCAGGCTGTGGGGTAAGACACATCAGATGCAACAGTGATATTACTGCTCCCCATTAACCCATCACGATATGGCAGGAAACATTTCCCTCGGCATATGACTACTACAGCAGTGCTTGGCTGATTATTTCAGCCAAGGAACAGAGCAAAGAAATGTTGTCCCTCCGTCATGATACCAACACAGTTAGGGGGCCATAGCCAGGGTGTGTCAGGTGACCATTTGCATGTGTGTTTCCCTTGTTTGTGTTTCCCTGCTCCCACAGGAGCAATAACACTCTTGGCATGCACCTGGTCCCTGGCACTGTCCCCTGCCATCACGCCTCAGTGCATCAGCAGCAGAGTGACATTCATATGACCTCAGGGCTGACATGTCAGGGCATTGGCAAGCTGCTCCAGGCTAGAGGAGTTAAGGAAGGGGGCCATTGGCTCTGCCTTTCTTAGGCTTTTCCATACTGATTTCCCACACTGGCCTGGAGAGGCTGGAGGAGACGCTGAGTTGGGGTGCTGGCAATGCTCCCCATCAGGTCACCCAACAAGCTCCCAACAAGCCCAGACAGCTGAGTGGTAAAAATACTCCCTGGGCCACTGTTTCAGCTGGATTAGCATCAACAAACTGCCTCAGCCAGGTACCTGAGGCAAAAATCCAGCTGGGATAAAACCCCAAGGCAAAGGAGTCTCAGAGGAGGGGACAGCCAGGATGGGGTATCACTGGCACCAAGGAGCACACAGAAACACAGGAATGAGGAGGAAGGATGCTCCATGGCTGACAATGCCTCCTGCACATGATGTAGACTGTCCCTACACCAAAAATATCAGCAAGCATATTTATTTTTTTGTGCCTTCCACCCCAAACCCTCACTGCGTTTTTGAGTGGGTGGGTAAAACCCGCTGGAGGAGTTGACCAGGGTGATGGCAGCTTGCCTGCCACCCTCCTCCCCTGCACACTGAGGTAATGGCACGGAAATTAATTCAGAAGAATGGGACTGAGCACCACAGCTGGGAAGGAGACAGGGCCCCGAGGTGCCATGCATGGCGCCAAGAGGACGTGGGTGCCACTGTCCTGGGGCACTGGGAGGACATGGCAGTCTCTGGCCAGGCCAGTCCAGCTTGTTGCTGCTCCCACTTGTGGGGAGGGTGTCAGAACGGGAGGACAGGGTCTCAGGCAGGGACTGAATCCTTATCACCTCGTGGTGCCAGCTCCCCATCACCCCACTGTGCCAGCTGTGAGAGGAGGGGACTGAGATTTCCCAGCAGTGGTGGCACTTCTTGGATTTAAGTATCCCCTGAGTCAGATTTTTGGCATCAATCAATCAATCAATCAATCAATCAATCAACCAATCAATCAGTCAATCAAGGGCTGGACTGTGGGGGCTCCCTGCCCCCAGCCCCATCGAGTGCAGACACTTCCGAGACAGGTGTCATGTGTGTGATGAGACCTGCCCGTTCTCTGCAGCCCTTCCAACACGTCGGCAGAGAGGGGTGTCCCCGCAGAGCCCTGCCTGCAGCCCGGGGAGGGGCGCGGGGTGCGGGAGCCGCAGGTCACGCCGCGCCGGGCGGGCAGTGAATCAGCAGCGCCCGGGGCAGGAGCCGAGCCGTGCGCAGGCTGCAGGGGCGGAGGTTTTGCACTCGCTCTCGCCTGCCCAAGGATAAATAGGAGGCGGCTGCGAGTCCTGCCAAAGCTCCTTCCCGCCGCCCAGCGCGTCCGACAGCAGGCAGCCAGCCCAGCCCGACATGGACTCTCAGGATTGCCCTTGTGCCACAGGTAAGGCAGCGTTCCCTTCCATCCCGGGGGGCAGCGGGAGCCGCAGCATCCCTGCGGGAATACTGGCACTCCCGCCCGGCCTTCTCCGCCACTCCTGCTGTTCTCTCTGGCACGGGCTGGCCAGCGGCTGAAGTCCTCTCCCAGCACTGCGGCGTCGCACGGGGAGAGTCTCACTGGAAAGCGGCTGGGAATGCCATGAGCTCCCCTCTGGGCGAGGCTGGAGCATCAGTGGATGCTCGGAGAGCACGCAGTGCTGTTCCCCGCGGATCTCTGAGTTGTTACTATCCCCTCCCATCACCTCTTCTAAACCTCTTTTTCTCCTTTTCTCCGTGTTTTAGGTGGCACCTGCACCTGCGGGGACAACTGCAAATGTAAAAACTGCAAATGCACATCATGCAAAAAAGGTAAGGGGATCCCTAAGCCCCCCGGGGGCAGGAAAGGGCAGAAACACTCGGGGGATTTTTAGTACTCATCCATGTATGCACTAAATCAAATCAGTCTCAGCATTGCCAGTGGCGAGTTTATTCCTCACATATGGTTTTTTTCCCCCCGAAGGAGCACAGTGTGAATCCCACCCTCTCTCTAGGCAATGCAAGTCACTCAGTACCAGCTAAACCTGAGCATTCCCCTCAATAGCACCTTAGGCTCAGCACAGGGGGATGCTGGGGAGCAAACCGGCACTGGGATTTCTTCTGGATGCTCCTGATGCTGTCACCCACAGCAGAGCCGTGTGCCATGAGGGTTTGCAGAGAGGGACTGGGGGAATCCTGGTGAACCCCTGGGACTTCCAGAGTCTCCCCCTGCCTCTCCAGTGCCAGCCCTGGCTGCACAAACCCCCTGGAAGACACTGTGAAGAATGGGGATGCTGCTAAAAGGGAACAACATGAAAACATGGGAGGTCTCCCCCGAGCCCCAGCCTGAGACTTCCGGAGAATGTCCTTAATTTTTTTTTTTTTTGTTTCTCCCACAGGCTGCTGCTCCTGCTGCCCAGCTGGATGTGCCAAGTGTGCACAGGGCTGTGTCTGCAAGGGGCCCCCCTCCGCCAAGTGCAGCTGCTGCAAATAGGGGACCCCTGACTGCACATCTGGGGGTGATGCACATCCGGGGGGGGCCAAAGAAGAACCTTATTGTGTATGTTGGTTGTCTTTTTTTATATATGTGTTCAGATTTCTTTAGTGTTTGACATGTAATGAGCTACCTAAATAAAGTGATATGTATATAAAGGTCCATAAGGAACTTGGCACTTCTGTTGGGTGAGGCAGTTTCCCTGGGGAGCGGGAGGACAGTGCATGTGGGAGGTCATGGCAAAGAGCATGTGTCTTATTTTTGCTTCTGTCTTCTAATCTTGGCTCTGCTCCCCCTACTCTATTCTCTCTCAGTAGTTCTGTCTCTTGTTTTAACACTTTCCCTTACACAACAAGGGATTTCCCCCCCACCTCCACTCTCTTGTTACCCAGGGGCAATCCCATGCTGTCTCCTCCACCAGAGATCCTCGGGGCTAATGAGCAGCATATTATTACAAGCTTTCACTGTAATAACCACCCCAGCCCTGCCCATTTCCAGAGGGAATATTTCCATGGCAGGTGGGGTGGCAGAGAAACAGGTTTAATTTTCCTCCTGGCAGTTTAGTCAAACTGGCTGGAAGAACCACATTGCTTACCCCCTGCCACCTCTGCCAGCCTGGCTGGGTGCTCCTGGGGAGCCTCAGGTGACCTGGTTCCCCACCATGGGGTGCAGTGCACACAATAGGGTGTGATGCCCACAACAGGGTGCTTTGCCTGCAGTTGGATTCAGTGCCCAAACCGGAGTGTGATGCCCACTGCGGTTTGCAATGCCCATACCAGGATCCCAGTGATGGGGTGTGATGGGGTGCAATGCCTGTGACGGGGCAGAGTGCCCACGATGGGGTAAGATGCCTATGCCAGGGTGCAAAGCCCACAGTGGGATGTGATGCTGGTGATGCCCATGTCAGGGTGTGATGCTCTCTTTGCCAAAGCACAGCCATGCTGCTGCCAGAACGCTGCACCAGGTGCCACGTGCCACCCTGTGCTTCCCAGGAATATGTCAGGTTCTGCCTGTCCTCACACTCCACAAATACAGCCACTCATGGCATTTCTTAGGTTAAGAACCTTTCCTGACCCACCCAGTCACTATCACAAGGACTCAGCCAGGGATTCAGCACAGCTTACAGCACAGCAGCCCTGCCCATCGTGCCAATCCCTAGGGAATATCCCTTTGTTCCTAGAGGGCTCCTCCCTCAGGGTATCCCCTGAGATGTCACCATCACCCCACACTTCTGATGGGTGCAAAGCCCACCCCCATGTCAGCTGAATTTAGGCAGGGCAGGGATGTTGCAGGCATGGAGCAATTACACTAAACTCCACTCAGCAAAGAGCAGGGTTATCTTTATTCCTTCCAAACCAGAGATATGTAAGTGCCAAACATACAAAAACATCACTGGTGAACTCACAAGAGTGAAGGAGAGGTTACTAACGGGATTTATCACAAAATATCTGATTTAACCAGCAAAACCCACAGAATCACTCTGGCTTTGCTGGCTCCTGTGGATTTGTGCTGGTCCTGTCCCATGGCTCTGTGCTGTGCCTATCCCTGTGCCCCATGGCAGTACAATGGAGAGCAGCTGTCAGATGCTGTTGCCTGCCAGGGGAAGGGGAGGGAGGGGTGGGCAGATAGAGATTCCAGCATCCCATCTCTGAGCCCTGAGACCGTGCTGGGCAGCTGCAGTTCTGTTGCTCACTTTGTGACTGTTAGAGAATCAGAGTTGGACCTGGCACTTCTCTTACATGGGAACAGACTTGGGTTTAACTATTCTGTGCCCTGGAATATCAGCGGTAATACAGGAGACTCCTCCGAGCTCTCCTCTCCCCATTGATTTCTGGCACAGCCTGTCAGCAAGTCCTTGGCTCAGGAGATACTCATTCATTCGTCCCTGTTCCGCTTGCAGAATGACCTCGCTATTTAGTGGAAATACTCAGATTGGGAAATCAGGTATTTTCCAGGCTCTTTTCCCATCACAGTTCACATACAGTTCTGTGGGGATGCTGTGCTGCCTTTTCCCGCTCACAGTAACATGGGCCCAGGACAATGTGTCCCGGGATTCAGCACAGCCCCTCCATGTACGAGATGCAGGTTCCTAGCAATCTGGGAATTCCCCTGCTTTGCCTGCAGCTTTGGCCCTGCACAGTCATCCCTCACTTTTGGTATGGCCAATGCAGGGGTGCACGATCCCCTTTTGGTGGTTGGGGCTCTTTTCCACGACCACAGGTGCAGCAGAACCCGGGGGTGGCCCGTGGGTGCTGCACATTCCCGAAGCACTGCGCCGGGGTTGTCCGGGAGGGAAGTTATTTCACAACCCGTGTTTATGTGCAGTGACACCACACGTGCTCAGTTATTCCACCTCTCCTCCTTCCCGCTCAGCCAGTGGCGTGTGCAATGCCTGCTGGCTTCGCCTCGCTGCTGCTGGCAAACGCTGCCAGGAAAAAACAACTCTGTGCTTTTGCAAACAAGCACGAGCCGTTCCTTGGCACAGCCACCATGGGTCACTGAGCCTCTCCTGGTCCTAGAGCCTGCTGGCCCAGGCTCCTGCCTACAGCACCAGCTCTGAACCCCAGCTTGCCCCATCTGATCCAAGAGTAGGGGGTGCAGGCATGGGGACAGCCTGGCCCTGGTCCACACACTTTTTTCCATGCTGGATGTTGAACTGGCCACAGGCACGTGCGAGGTGGTGGAAGCCAGTTGGCACATAAACCCTGTGACCAGCTGGAAAACTCACAGGGATGAGAAGGTGATTCGCAGCAGCTCCCAACTGGCAATGCCAAGCTACTGCACTGCATCCCCATGCTCACCTGAGGGTACTGCACAAAACTCTGTCAAGAGAGGTTTAGAATGGAAAATGTTTTCTACTCAGAAGGTAGTCAGGCTCTGGAACAGATTCCCCAGGGTAGTCACTGCACCAAACCTGACAGAGCTTAGGAAGCTTTTTGGACAACACACTCAGGTACACAGTGTACTTTATGGAGTTGTCCTGTGCAGGTTTAGGAGCTGAACTCGCTGATCCTTGCGTTCAGGGTGTTCTATGATTCACCCCTCCTGGGAGGCCATCTGAGCACTCCCACGGGGGCTGCCCAGGGCTATCTCACTCTCCAGTGGGGCGCCTTGAACAATCAGTCTCATCTTCAGGGACAGCCCCGCGCACCCCACAGCCACTCTGAGGTGGGGGGCACCGCTGCACAGCGCTGCACAGCGCTGGACACATGGGGCAGCGCCACGGGGCTGTCCCAAGTGTGCGGGACCCGGTGGCAGTGCCATGGCAGCGCTGGTACCCGCACACCCCGCGTATTCCAGCGGCTCGGTCCCCGGGAGCGCAGCACCCGCGGGGATGGGGATGCAGCTGGGACACCCCGGGGTGGCGGAGCGGGCTGGGAGCGGGGCTGCGCGGGCAAGTCCGTGACCCGGGTGAGCACGGCACGGCACGGCCCCGGAGTGAGCACGGCCCCAGGGTGAGCACAGTACAGACCCGGGGTGAGCACGGCCCTGGAGTGAGCACCGCCCCGCTGAGCACGGCCCGAGGGTGAGCACGGCCCGGGGGGGAGTATGGCCCGAGGGTGAGCACCGCCCCCGGTGAGCACGGCCCGGGGGTGAGCACGGCCCTAAGTGAGCACCGCCCCCGGTGAGCACGGCTCGAAGTTAGCACAGCCCCAAGTGAGCACGGCCCGGCACCGCCCCCGGTGAGCACGGCTCGAAGTTAGCACGGCCCCAAGTGAGCACCGCCCCCGGTGAGCACGGCCCGCGCTGAGCACGGCCCGGTCTCGGCCGCCCCGCTGCACCGTGCGCAGCGCCAGCACCGCCCCGCGTCCTGCCCCATAAATAGCGGGCGGCCGGCGCAACTCTGCACCGCTGCCATCCCGCTGGAGCCAGCCGAGTCGAGCCAAGCTAGACTGAGCTAAGCCGAGCCGAGCCGAGCCATGGACCCCCAGGACTGCACGTGTGCCGCCGGTAAGTGCCCCGTCCTGTCCCGGCTAGCTCCCGGCTGGCTCCCGGCTGCCTGGCTCCCGGCTGATCCCGCTGTCCTTCCCTCGCTCCCCAGGTGACTCCTGCTCCTGCGCCGGGTCCTGCAAGTGCAAGAACTGCCGCTGCCAGAGCTGCCGCAAGAGTGAGTGAATGGGGGGCTCAGGGAGGGGGGACCCGGCCTTGTGTTCGGAGGGAGCTGCCACTGCCCTGTGGGACATCCATGGGCACCTCTTTGCTCCACTGGGAAACTTCTTGTACTGTGGGACTCCCTGGGCACTCCGCTGCTCCTAAGGGGAGCCCCTGCTTGATCTGTGGGACTCCATGGACACTTTCCTGTCCCGCAAGGGAACTCTTCTGTGTCGGACTCAATGGGGACCTCCCAGCTCTTGCTCTGTAGACAACCCCTCTTGCCGTGTCGGACCCCGTATGGAGACCCCACCACTCCCTCTCTTGCCCTGTAGGACCCTCATAGGATCCTTCCCTCTTCCCCATGCCCATTGAGACATACACGCACACCCTCTGAGTGCTCTGGGAGGCTGCTCCTGCCCTGTAGGACCCTCATGGAGAGCTCCAACCCATTGGGATCATCAGCCCTGCTCATGCAGAGGTTTCCCACTCTCCATCGGGTCCCCTTGCTTCATAAAACCCCAATCCCTTCCACTTACCTCCTAACTCTTGTGTCCCCCCGCAGGCTGCTGCTCCTGCTGCCCTGCAAGCTGCAACAACTGTGCCAAGGGCTGCGTGTGCAAGGAGCCGACCAGCAGCAAGTGCAGCTGCTGCCACTGAGCCGCTCGCCTCTGCCTGTAAATAGTCGGCACGCTTTGGGGATGGGGGGTGGGGGGCACAGAAAAGCCTATTATTTTTTTGTTTTCCATATTTTGTATTTTCTGTACCAGTGGTGAAACTGGATGGAAATAAAAGAGTTTGTCTGAAGGTATGAGTGCTCCTTTGAGGCTGGGTTGGAGGCTGAGCATTTTCGCCACTTGGGACACCTTTGTAGGAATTGTTGCTGCAGGATGGGAGAGGGCTGCTCACAAACACCCCCATGTCCTTCCCTAAGTGGGCTCTGCACCTCCTTCAGGGAGAAAAGGAGCTTCACAAGGCACAAGATGGATCTCATCCTACTTGTGGGATTGCTCTGGGCATCTTTGAGGTGCTGGTCTCCTAGGGAGGACAGAAGACACACCGAGAGGTGTGGGAAAGCAGTGGAAAGAGGGTCTGTAGTCCCCTGTAACCTTTCTTTGGCTTCATGGCAGGTGCCTCTACATCACATTTGGGGCTTCCTTTCAGTGAATGAGCTTGTGGGGAGCAAGTGTGGTGGGTGAGAGGGTGATGTGTGCTGACAACATGCCCACACTGAGCTGCTGCTGGAGAGCACTTGGACAAATTCTAGTGGGGACAAACCTCCCTTCCTGAAGAGCTCATGCTTTGCAAACCCCAATCCATAGCAGAGCAGATCTGTCCCCAAAGGGACCCTTGCCCTGTAGCCTCTCCATGCCAAATACCTGCAGCTACAGTGCCTGGCTCCTGCTGTGGGCAAAACTTCCACTATTTTCTAGCTCATTTTTGGGAACCACCTTGCTTAGAGCTGGAATGACCTCCAGATGCAGGAGGGCAGGTAACTATAGCCATGAATTCAGTGCTTGGCTGCCTGGATTTGGGATGGCTGCTGGGATGGAGGAGGGAGGGCAGTGGGAAGATGCATAGAACGTATTTTGCTACCGAAAGTCTCTGCCAAGTGAGTCACTTTTTAGGCACTTGCTTGCTCATACATGTCTCCTGGGTGTGCCCCACCACAGATGTAAGTTCCCAGCAGTGCTGCCCTCACCCATTTTGTGCCTCTTTGGGCAACGGGACAGCTCTGCCTGGCATGAAAATGTCCTGCAGTCTGTGGTGACAAGGCACCAGGGACAAGATAAATTTAAAAACCAGCAAAATTGGTGCCTTAGGTACACACAAAGTCCTTTCTGCTAGCCTGAGTGGCATAAGGTCTGCATAGTGGGAGCATGGTAATACCAGTTCCTGGGGATGTTTCAGGCATCCAGGATGGTCCAGGGTGACCCTTTCCCTGAAGTCTGCCCAGCTTCAGCACATGGCACTGCATGGGGTGCCCAGACTGCTCAGCACCCAGCTTTGCCAGTGAGAAAAGCAGCACCTAGCTCAGCACCCATTTGCCTTTTAAATGTGTTGCCTTATTGCATCAGTGTGTATTTTCCTAAGCAGCCTCCCAGCATTGCTTGTTGCAACAGAGGTGTAGTGCTGGAAATGGGTTTTAAGGGTCTGCCTGCCCTGCCCTAAATGCATTTCAAAAACAATCCCATGGGAAGATGCTTTGCTGGAAAAGAAGACTGGCATGGCTCTGCTGCTGGAGCCACATGAAACAGGGCTGCGACCCCGGCCACTGCAGGCGCCCGCATCCTGCCCCAAAACAAAGCCGGCGCGGATGGGGTTTCCCCTGGCAGGAAGCGCCCCAGGCATCAACCGCTCCCCGTTCCAGCAGCGTGCCAGCGTGGGACTGGGCACACACTTCTGCACCCTGCCGGTGCCAGCTGCCCTGCCTGCTCCTGGTTCTGCCTGCACGCCTGTCTGGCAGAGTCCCTCAGCCTCGGTGCCCTTTCCAGCCTCCCCAGGAGGGATTTGAGGCGAGGAAAGCCACAGGACCAGCAGATGGGGTACAGGCACCCATGTGAGGAGCTGGGCAGCTGTGTACCCAGTGCCTGCCCTTGCCTGTAGCTGCTCTCAGTGAGGTGGCTTTCTTGTCCCCTCAGGAGTGTTTTCTACTTAAAAAAAAAGTACTTTCTGATGAAGCAGGAAGTGCTGTCAGCCTGTGGACCGCTCTGTATAGTGGGAGGGTGGGGGGAGCCTTTGCTAGATCTAAGAAGAGGCTGATGTGCTTTATCCAGCCCCCGAAGAAAAGCCCAGCTCAGTTCGGCGCCGTGGTTTGAGGTGACCGTGATTCCCTCCGGGCACCCAGGGGAGCCAGGGCAGGGAGGGTCTGGGTGCACTCCCGGACAAGCAGCTCGTGGAGCTGCATTCACTTCCGCTTTTTCTGGCTGTGTGTGAATCCAGGGCGATGAGGGATGTCCGTGCCCCTCCGTGGCGCTGACACACAGCATGTGCAGGAGGGACACGTGTCCTGTGCAGAAAGGATGTGCGCCCTGTGCAGAGCAGCGATGCGCGGTGTGCAGAGGGGACGAGCGCCCTGCGCACAGCTACACGAACTCTGTGCCGAGGGGACATCGTCCTCTGCCGAGGGGACAAGCGCTGTGTGCAGAGACATGCACCCAGTGCAGAGAGTAAACACACCTTGTGCAGAGGTGACAGGCACGTGTGCACAGGGGAAGCAACACCCTGCCCTCAGGAGACGTGCGCCCAGGGCAAAGGGAAAACGTACCCAGTGGAGGAGAAAATAGAGTCATAGAACTGTTGGAAAGATTGGAAAATCCCTCTAAGGTCATCAAGTTCAGCTGCTACCCCAGCACTGCCAAGCCCACCCCTAAACCAAGTAACACATCTATGCATTTTTTAAATCGCTCCAGGGGTGGTTCCTGGGCAGCCTGTTCCAGTGCTTGACAACACTTTCAGTGAAGTATTTTGAGTAATATCCAGTCTAAAAGCCCTGGCACAGAGGCGAGAAGCACCCTACGGTCCCATGATGGTCACCCAGTATGGAGGGTACAGGCATCTGATGTAGAGGGGACAGCACCCTGCGCATCCTGGGCAAGGGAACAGGGTAGAGGGACGGGCACCCACAGAGGGGACACCCACGGCTGGTCTGTGGGTTAGAGAGGGTTATGCATGAGGTTTGTTTTGAGAAATATTCTCTGACCAAGGCTGTTGGCCTGGAGACGGAGAAGATAAGCAAGAAGAAACCTGCAACTGTGAAAAGTATTTTTAGAAAAGTCTTGGGGAAAGCAGAGGCTTAGATGGGTTTTACGCCAATGAAATTGTTATGTTGATCTATTGTGGCCAATGAACAAAGTGTAAGCTTCGTAAAGTGTGTAAAAGACAGCCGGTTGTTGTAATAAACAAGCACAGTATCGTGTGAATAAACAAGTGAAGTACAGCGTGCCTTGCGTGTGTGGCGCCCGCCCCTACAGCGGCAGGGTCCCGCCCCAGGAGCGGCTGTGCCGGGCGGCTCCGCCGAGCCCTTCCGCAGGGATCTGCTGCCACCTGCCTGCCCGCAGCGCCCGGCCCGGCTCCCTGCCTGTCCCCGCTTCCCTCGCTCCCTCCTGTGGCTGCTCCTTCCCGCTCCCGGCCCCTCAGGACGGCTGTGCCCCCATCCCGCCCCGGAGGGCACCGGCGGCGGCTCCGGGCGGACCGGGACTCTCCTCGCTCTGCAGAGGTGCCCCGGGAGCCCGGAAGGGCTGGGGTGGCATGGCTATCCTACCAGGCCACCCATCCCATCAGGACATCCGTCACACCAGGACAACTGTCCCACCAAGGCATCTTTCCTACTAGGGCACCATTCCACCAGGGCATCCTGCCGGGGACAAGTGCTCCCCTCAAACTGAAGCGACAGGCAGGAATGTACCCTGAACCCTGCACGCACTTGGCAATTAGGCGGAGCTGCTACAGCCGGTGCCAGTGCTGCCTCTGCCCTGGGAACTGCTTTTTACATGGTAAAATTCGGAAAGAGAGACTGTATTAACGGGGAAATCTGTTCAGCTTTGAAGGTTTGATGGGTGATGTTTTGGAATAGTAGCAAGATCCAGACATCATCTCTTACACAAGCAGGCTGCTGCCTTGTGGGTCCATGAAATTCCCGGTTTCCAGATTTCGCTCGACAAATCCCGTATCATTTGCATTATCTGTTTTTGGGCTATCGTGCGTGTGCCCAAGAGTGGACCAAGCACAGCGGACCCTTATACACCCTCAGAACACCTTTGTACAGGTGATGGTGAGAGTACCTGCTGGCTGTAAGTTTGTTTGCTGGTGTATTTGGCCATAGGAGGCAAAATAGGGATGAATTCGTTATTCCCATTTTACCTCCCTGGGAATCAGGTCACAGACGGGGTTTGCCAGCAAGAGTCAGCGCTGATTAAGAAGGAAGAGGGGGAATAGAGAGAAACAACCCCATGCACGTTATTTCTGTCTGTGTTTCTCTTATTTCGGCGCGGCGCGCGCATCGCAGGGAGGCGAGAGGCAGCCTCGAACCCGTGACCTCCGAAGGCAGACACGCCCACATTCGGTCCGCGCCTCCCTACGGGCGCCTCAATAAAGTTGTTCTCGCGAGGGGGCGGGAACCGGCGCGCGGCAGAGAGCGGTGACTGGGCCAATAGGAAAACGCGGCGCCGGACGTGCGGCGGCTCGGCCAATGGGAGCGCGGGGAAAGACGAGAGCGCAGCCAATGGGGGCGCGCGGCGCGGGCACGGCGGGCGCGGCGGGCGGCGCGGAGCGCAGGTGAGGTGGCGCTGGCCGGGGCTGACGGTCCCTCCGCCTCTTTCCCCCGCTTCTTCCCGTTCTCTGGTGCTCGCTGCCTCCTTCCCCCCGTGTCCGGAGCCCCTGGCAGCCGCTCCTCTCCCATGGCTCCCTCTGTGGCCCATGCAGGCCGCTGCGGCGGGAGGCTGGCTGGGAGCGCTCCCGGCCTCCTCGTGGGCGCTCCCGGGGCTCTCCGGAAGCTGCTGCTGTCAATAACCCGCGCCGGTGCAGCGGGGCCGGCTGTGGCTGCGCGGGGAGCGGTCTGTTCTTCCCAGCGGGTCTGTGCTGGTCGGCAGTGCTGAGCTCGGCTGTAGAAGGGGAGTTTAGTTTAACCAAAGTGCGGTGCTGGCGCCTCAGGAAGCAGAAGTTGGTTGTCTGGGAAGGTTTCAGGAGAACGGGTTTGTGTGCCTGTGTGGTTTGGTGTCTGTTTCGAGTTCTGTGCGTGGGGGTCGTTCTTCCCCACTGTGGATTTGCTGGTTGGTTCCTAGAAATTCGTAGAATGTGAAGGGGTTGGAAGGGACGTCAGAACTTGTCTAGTTCCACCTCCCTTACCTTGGGCAGGGACACCTCTGCTAGGACAGGTTGCTCAAGGCATTATCCAGCCTGGCCGTGAATACTGGCAGGGATGGGAGAGTCGCAACTTCCCAGGGCAACGTCTGCCAGTGCCTCATCCCCCTCACAGTAAAGAATTTCTTCTTAAATTTCCCCTCTTTCAATGCTTATCTATTACTCCTTGTCCTTTCACTGCAGTTCCCAACAAAGAATCCCTCTCTGACTTTGCTGTAGGACCCGTTCAGATACTGGAAGATTATATGAACAGTGAGTGGAAGGGCTTGAATTAAAGTCCAGGTACTGCTTCTCTTCTACAATTTGGTCATGTTTTTGGGACAGTAGTTATGGCATGGAGTGCTAAGGTGATAGTGAGAAAGGAACATCAGTTTCTGTGTGCTTTAGTGCTGTTTCACTTATGTTGTGTCTTAAAAAGTTTTCCTACTCCTTGAGAAAACTTAAGATAGAAAAAGCTTAAAATTGCTAGGAAGGTTATATGTGATTCTAAATCCATAAGGTTTCTGAGGTGACAGGAAATTCAGTGAGAGGGAAAGATATGGGTTTTCATGTAAATAACTTCAAATACTGAACCAAATGCTCTGTCTAGTAAGGGTCAGTTATTGCCCTGCTGAGTTGGGTGCTTAAAATAAAGACTAAGTGCTTGAAAAAGAGGGGAAGTGGTAAGATGGCAAAACTGCCAGCTGAGACAGTTATTCAGAACAGTGGAGACTTGAGACCATTATGAGGAACTAATGGCAGATAAAAGAAAGTGTTGACTAGAAGGAAATGTGTGATAGTGTATTTTGGTAGAAATCACTATTCAGGTCCACTTTAAATAATTAACAGTGTAGAGAAGCATTGTGTGCCCTTTCTTGCCTTTTCTCATAGTGCAAGTAACTCGATGTCACTGCCTTTAAAACTCTGAAAAAACCCATTTTTGTTCAACATCCTTACTGTAAGGGCTTACTTACTGTAAGGGTCATAAGAACATTGGACCTACCTACAGATGAGATGAAGAAGAAAATGTGCATGACTGAAAGTATTTTTATGGGAGGCAGAGGAGCATTAATTGATAGTGGTAGAAAAAAATCAATAGGTTTGGAAGGTTGTTGTGTGGTCTGTTCAGGATTTTCCTGCATCTGCCTTTTATTGCATGGGTAACAGGCTGTTGTACCAGATGAGATACCAAATATAGCTTGGAGCTTTTAGGTATTTGCTTTTAAGGTGGCCTATTGTGATTTTATCTGGATTTACTGTAGTTAGGGTATGGAAACTTTTCCTCTGTTAGGTTTGGTAAACATTATTGTGTTTTGCAGACAGGAGGATGGTGTGCTGAGAGTGTGCAGCAGATATTTGGGTTGTACAATTGTCCACCTGCTCTTTGATGATCATCTCTGTGTTTCTTAATCACTTCCCCTGTCTGTAACACTGTGATTATGTTGCTGACTTCTCTGAAATGCCTGGATGTGTGCTTATGCCATGTGCCATGCCAGAGCTGGGTATTATTGCTGCTGCTCAGACAGAATTCCCCAGGCCTGCAAAATGGACCTTTTACTTATTCATGTAGTAGACATTAATTCATTATTAGTAGACAGAAGCTGCTTCACTCCCTGTAGCAGACCAGGCTTGGAGCCTGTTGAAAAAGCACTTTTACCTCAGATATCAGGTTTAGGAAGTACAGCATTGCTGGCTTCCTCTTACTACTTGTGCTCTTGTGTTTTCTTTCCAAGAAGCTGCTCCTGACTCATGAGACTGTGTATCTTGAGCATTTTGAGGTGGGAGCCTCTTTGGGAAACTAACTGATTTCTTCCTTTTTGCTTCCCATTTTGAAGAATCTTTCTGCAACTTGTGCAACTCTATGTTCATCAGCTGCTCTGAATGTACTGGGTGAGGCTTTCCTTCTCCCCTGTGACATCTTCCTTTCTTTTTCCCACAGCACTGGAAAAACCTAACTTTTTTACTGTTTCTCAAAGTTAATTGGTTAGTTGACACAAACCTTGTCAATGTGTGAAGTACAGCAGACACTTGCACATGCACTGGAGTATTTCAGCTTTGTGTATTTCTGAATCTAGTACAGTAAAATGTTAATTGTGGCTGTATTTGGAGTAGAATAGCTACAGCTTCCTTCCTAAGATAGCATTGTTGTGCTCTTGAGGAGTTTTTAGTGTTTTTTTAGGTAAGAAATCATCAATTATAATTAGTCTGAATAGAATTACGAAACCTGTCATCTTTTCTGTTTTTTTTGTGGCTTAAACTTAGTCAACTTGTACAATATATAGTGCTTATGTGTGGTTTTAAGTGTTGGGGAAATTAAACTGGGGTTTAATAAAATTGTCATCTAATGCAGCAGCTTCTATTGATAAGTCATCACAGTTGTTTTACAGAAGAGCTTTTTCAATCCTGGCTTTTAGCCCAAGGTCAGTCTGGTTTCACCAAAGTCAATTTAATTTCTGAAGTATTTTCTTTCTCTTTGGTGTTGGTTGTTGCTCCTTCCCCAGCCAGATATGAAAATCTGCCATGGCTGTGCTCGTTACTGTGGAAGCATTTTCCATCTTGCACAGCAGCATGAAGAGTCAGACTGCAGTCTCCTGATTGCAGTAAATTCTGCCAGGGTGGAGACAAAGTTGTTTGTGCTGTTACATTATTGTACTGAATATACAAATATTCACTCTAAATGTTTGAATTCCATCCCTTAGAAAAAGATGTTTGGTGTTGGCTCTCTGAGTTTTGAGATGTTGCTTCCAGTGCTTGGTTATAATCACAGGTACTTTAACTTGCTCCAAAAGAACCAGTTTATTCCATATTTGCTGAATTGGGTTCAGTCTCACAGAGCTGTTGCAATTGTCCTACGCAGGCAAACTTATTTGAGAAACCTTACATGGTATTAATGTGGTGTCTGCAGGTAAAAAGTGCAGCTTTGGGAGCAGCTCTCTAGCACTGATTTTTCACGCTTTTGGTTTCAGCAGTCTGAGAAGTTGTTGCTTCTTACACTCTCAGCTTTTTATCTTGGTAATGAAAAGAGGAGGTGGACCAGATTGGATCAAATGAAGCTGATGTCTGTGTTGTTCTCACACTCAGTGCTCCTGGAGGATCTGATCAGTCTCTGAATGTACAGGAGTGTGGCTGTTCTGGTCAGCATCTGCCAACAGAGGCTGTTCCTGGCAGGGATGCATCTGAGTTATTGCAAGTAAACACTGGGAAGATGTTCTGTACTGCATTGCAGGGCATGAAACTGCTTATTTCCACCCTCCTCCTCCCTGCTCCTCTCCATCTCGGTGGCAGGCTAATCTGTTCAAACAGATCCGGTCTCTGCCATCTCACCTTATTAACAAGTCATTGCAAATACAATCATTCCCTCCCCCAGCTTTCCAGAAGTGTGTGGGGAGTGTTAGTAAAATTCTCCATTCCTGGATGCTGCTGTTAGGGTTTGTCCTGGCACCCAGGCAGGAGGGATCTGTTTCTCTCTCAGACTGCATATGTCTGAATGAATCATCATGCAGTGCTTTTAAATCATTTGTCCAGACAGAGGAAAGCACTGCTAGTGCTGCTGGTAGTTGTACTTGGGAGCAGTGGTGAGACTGAGAACGTGAGGAATGTTCAAATTCCTTTTTGTCCAAGATTTCTTTGCTATGGTTGAGGAGTACAAAGAAATTGCAGGCTATTGTTGATTTGTAAAAATCTCTGTTTTCCTCTTAGGGGGCTTCCTTGAACCAGATAGTCTCCAGTTGTACTTTGATGAACAGTTGGAGTTAATGCTTGAGATCTGGTTTCTCTTATTTCATCCGGGCCCTCTGGGTTTGGGTGCAAAAGCTAGGAGAGAGAGGCTGTACTGAAGATTTCCATCTCTGCAGCACCATTCAGCACCACAGATTTCTGTGATCTTCTGTGGCTTTACAGAGGTGTCTGATGCTTGTTACTTGTAGCTGGTTTAGCTGCAAACCATGATTTGGTGTGTGAAATTGAGGTTTTGGGTTTCATATTTTATTAATGTGGACATCATTCCACCTACATGTCTTTTTCCATAGTGATCCCAAGCACGTGTGCTTTTGGCTCCATTCTGAATTTAGAACTGCTTGATGCATTTAATGTCTCTTCTGTTATAGCCCTTACCTTGTGTTTTAATTTCTTTAATAATTCTGTCATTGAGTCAATGCAAGGAATTCTTACACTGGTACAACTTCCTGCAGGCATTGCATTTAGACACAGGTCTTCTAAACTGGAAGGAACATGCACTTACTTCTTTTGGCTGGGGGTTAATGATATGGAGAAACATATTTTAACAGATAGCTAGTTATAGCTGTCCGTGTACATCTAGATCTCAACTGTTTTGCTATTAATTTAACTTCATGTTTATGTGTGTTTTCAACCCTCATATATTCCTCTGCTTGCACATGTATGCATCTTCCTTCATAATATATAAAAATACAGAACCATGGAATGGGATGGGACCTGGTTGCTGCAAGCAATCTTTGTGTATATGCAAGTAGTTATAGCTAAAGTAACACCAAATTCTTCACAGGGACTTCTCTGCTTTCACCCTCCTTTGTTTTAAGGCAAAATATGAACTGTGCTGTGGCATCTGCATCGTGCTTCTGACAGGCCCATGGACTGTAGTGCTGCAATGGAAAGCTCTCTGAGACCACTTGAAAGGATTTCCTTGGGGAGGACAGGCAGTGTGTATCCTGTTCTGGAAGACCTCTCTTGCTGGTCTGTGACCCCACAAGCAGAGAAACAGTTTATGTCTGAGCATGAATTTTGCCTTTTTCCCTGCAGGTTGCTGCGAGCGTTGAGCGAGAGCTGCCGCAGGGATGGACACGGAGGGCTTTGGGGAGCTGCTGCAGCAGGCAGAGCAGCTGGCAGCGGAGACCGAAGGGATCTCGGAGCTGCCGCACGTGGAGCGCAACCTGCAGGAGATCCAGCAGGCGGGGGAGCGGCTGCGCTCCCGCACGCTGACGCGCACCTCGCAGGAGACCGCCGACGTCAAGGCGTGAGTACGGGGCACTCACCTGCAGACTGCACCTGCTCTGCCAGCTGTTTGTGCCTTGGCT
Source organism: Erithacus rubecula (assembly GCF_903797595.1). Taxonomy (NCBI): domain Eukaryota; kingdom Metazoa; phylum Chordata; class Aves; order Passeriformes; family Muscicapidae; genus Erithacus; species Erithacus rubecula. The sequence continues at coordinate 7,980,177 of NC_136664.1, read as the reverse complement.
TCCCAACGTCTGGGGAGTGCTGCAAAGCTGTTCTGTACAATCACTGCAAAGGGTGTTTCGGGTTTTTTTTCTTCCCACCTTTCTCTTACTTCCAAAAAACAATAGGATAGTTGAGGGATTTATCTGAGGGGCTACTGTTCTTCGTTTTGGACACTGAAGATAAAAGGTGCAGTATCTTGTTCTGGCTGCTGCTGAAGATGTTTACCAACATGGTGTACATTTTTTTCTGTTTGGAAGGACTTGGCAGCTGTGCAGCACTGCAGTGGAACAGCAGAAAGAGTTCAGCAGGGCTGAGGTGTTTGCATAGACACATAGGGCTGCTCAAAGTTTGGTTCTATGCAGTTTTTGTAATAGGTCTAGGAGCACTCTCTGTACATAACTAGCTGCTGACCTAAATATTGGCAATGAATCTGGATTTAGAGTTCTGTCTGTTCAATACTAATTTCATATCTGTACAATTTCTTCCTTCTAGATCGGTTCTTCTTGGGTCTAAAGGACTTGATATATCCCACATTTCTCAGAGACTTGAGAGTCTAAGTGCAGCCACTACATTTGAGCCTCTTGAACCTGTGAAGGACACTGACATCCAGGTAGGGACATTTCTGATGTGAATTACACTGCCCTTGCCACTGCCCTTCCTGTGTTGTGCTTCAGAACTGTTCTAAGGCTTCTGTGGAGATAGTTTGGCTCTCTGTTTAATTGACTGGCTAGAGGGAGCACAGAGGGGAGATGCTGCTTTCAATGCTGGAAGATGTTTGAGTTAGCCATGAGAAGCAGCATAAAGTACCAAGATAAGAGAAGTACTTTAAGTTCCAAATTCTTGCTGAAATCAAGAGGAGCTAGGTACATACTTATACTCCCTTTGTGGATCTGTCTTTGTTGGTTTTGCAAGCCTAAATTGCACAGAGATACCTCTCTCATAGTTTTGAAACCTTTATGTCTAGTTGGAAAAACACATGTCGAACTACTTTTGAGGTAATTTTGAGGTGTTGGAATAGGGGGCATTTAAGTCAACTGTCAAAAGAGGTGAGTATAGCTTGTTTCATTCTATCACAGATATCATAACCTTGTTTTGGTGATAGACTGAATTTGCTGTGGTTCAAATGCTTTACCAAATTATTTTATCTTGTAAAGTTTCCTGGAAATTTTTCCTGGGTATCTTAGAAATTATTGTGACCCATCTAGTTTTGCTTTCTGATAGTTCCCTGCCCTTGTAGAATATCTTCATGATGAAACCTGCAACATTCATTACTCAGTTAAGAGCTGGTAATGGATTTGATGTTGTGGGTTGTTGAAGGTAATAGTCTAAATTACTGGTTAATCATTTTGAAGCACTTATTTTCTCTCCTTTCTGGCAGATGGCTCACTTAGGAGGGTCAGAAGAGTTAAGCACTTCTTTTTTTGCAGGAGTACTACTTCAGGATGGGAAGGGAGGCATGTGAAGTTACCCCATTTTTTTCTAACATACCTTTTATTTTTGCATTTGGTACTACCCATTTTGGGTGCAGGACCCCTAGCTGATTCTCATGCTAGTGTTAGGAGCTCTGTGGTCTCTTGTTTTCAGGCAGACTTATTTCACACCAGTTTTCAAAGACCTCTCTTTCACTAAAGATTAGTACTCTGGAGACTTTATCTATTGCCTGATCATAAAATGAGAGCTCTAAACCACTGACATTGTTCACTTTCTGTCTTTTCTCATTTTATCCCTTTATCCCAATTTCTGATGCTGTTGTCTTTCTAATTGGTGATGTTAAAATTGCTGCATGTCTTTCTTGGCCTCATTCTGTCTGTCTTTTTAACAATTCTTGCCTCTTTTTCCTTCTTTTTTTTTTTCTTTTTCCCTGGTTTACTACTGCTGTTCTTTGATTTCTACTGTTTTTCCTTTCTGTTGTAAGAAGTCTTATCATGGATTCTCAAGCCCAGAAGCAGTGGAGCTCTTGACTCTTTGGAGCTGAGATTGTGGCATGAGAAAGCAGATACGATTGCATAATAACAATATTTTATATTATTGCTGGTTACCTAACTAAAATGGGAAGATTTTCTTCTTATTTACATCAGATCTCAAGGCCTTATTTGAAATGGAGATACTGGTATATTCTGTAGTAATCTTGGCATGTTTTCTTATCTCCAGTAACTTTCTTTAATCACCCTCATCGATATTTGAATGTATCTTCCTGTTCAGGAAAAGCTCCAAATTTAAGATAAAACCAGTGGTTAGTTGCAATCAGTGTGCTTAAATGGCCAAATCAGCCAATGAGATTCAACCCTTTCTTCAGGAAAACAGCTAAAAAGTACAAATGAAAAACAGGATTAAAATAAATCATTTAAATCAAAGTTCCCTGTTTGCTGTGTTGAATCATGATTAACACTAGTGACTTAATCACTGACCACAGCTCTTCTCTGAGGCTTAATGCTTGTGTGCTTTGAATCTTACTCTTTTTTTTTGCAGCCCATGTGCAGAAAACATTCTTAGTCAATTATCTGAAAGTGATTTGCAAAGGGAAGCATGGCAAGGGGCTCCACTTCAGATCATTTTGGAGGCGTATGAGCCAAAAGTGTCAGTTTTAAATGTTTTGTTCCTTCTTGTTTTTGCATTTAATGCGTGCAAGGATTTTATGTCTTGCAAAACATCATGCTCTGCTCTGAGGATATTTGCAGTTACATCTCAAGCTGTCTGTCTGGTGACAACTGTGGTCTGTACCTTTAAATTACTTGCTTAGAATATGGACAAGTGTCCATACCTAGCTGTAGGTTCTGGTATGCAGTCACCAACACTTTTAGAATAGTTTTTATTAAGCTCTGTTAGTTATGCAAGAGGACTTTTGTGTAAGACACTGCTGATAGTCCTCTAATTACCTCTGTTAATCAAGAAAGTCTTTAAATTATTTGATGCTTTAGATAAAGATGTGCTACAAAAGTTTCTTTCTATTTTCTAATACCTCCTGATGGTTGTTGGGATTTCTTTTCCTTGTTCCTAGATAGTTTCTTAAGTTTCTTCAGATGTGTTGTGTTTGTTTTAGGGCAGATGAAGCTATTCCTGTGCACTGTGTAGAATCCTCCCTCCATAAGCTGCTCCCATTGTATCTGGAATGCAGTGTGCACAGTGATATAAGGGAGGGGTCTGGTTTATTTCTTTACAGGACTTTACTGTTCCTGTGCTGGTACTCAGTATTTACACAGCTATGCTGGTAAACTTTATTTCTCTGAATTGAGAAGCCTTGTTCTGTTCTGCATCAAGCCTTCAGCTTGTGCCTTGTGGCATTATCATTGCTCTTTTTAACCAGCAAAAATTTCATCACATGTTCTTCATTAACTTGGTCTCCATACTTTATCATCAGTGTTCTAGGCTCAACTGTCCTTCCTCAGACCTGTCTTTTCCTGATGCTCAACACAGACTCACAACTCTGTAGTTTGCAGCAAGTTTAGTTAGTGTGAAATACCATTTGAAACTTGTTATTTTTAGATTCTTTAACACTTCAATTACTCATGTGGTTCCTCATATCTGTCCCTTAATCTTCAGTTTGAGCATGTATCAATTCATAAATACTTGACAGTATCATTTGCCAAAGAGACTGAAATGTTTTTAGGGTAAGCAGCTGAGACTGGAGGGCTCTGCCCTCTTCCCTCTGCAGAGGTGGTGGGGCTGCATTGGTGCAACCTCTGCACAGGACAAGGTGGTGAATTTGGGCTCTTGTGCCAGAAGCACAGACCTGATGCACAGCCTTTGACTGTTGCAGTTGTGTGAAGGCTACACATATAATTAAATCTTTTTTTTTAATGAATTTTAGGGCTCTGCTGAATTTTAAATTCTATCAAAGCTCTTACAGCATGAAAATACTCTTTAGACTTTCTGCCATGTGTTCCCACATCACTCCTTTGCATCTAGAGATTCTCTGGCAGTTTGCTTGAGCTTTCCCTGCATTCTTACCTAAAGCACTTATTTATTGTCTCTGTTCCTTCCACCAGTGCAATCTGTTCTATCAGCCTGTGGGAGGCCAGCACAGAGAGATATGCTAGAATCTAATCTCTCAAGAGATGGCAATCTGCACTCCAGAAGGAGAATGCCAGGAAATACCCTATGCCTTATAGAGAGAGTAAAACAGCAAGAAAAATCAGAGGGGAGCATCCTAGGGCATGAAATCCCAGGATGCTGGTGTGAGACATTCAGAAAGTGCTAAGAGAATCTAGGAATTTACCTTAATAGAAGTTTCAGCTTGGGTTAACCAGCAGGAGGGACTTTCTGTACAGAATCTCTTTAAATGGAACTCTATAATGCTGACTAAAAAGTGCACCAAATTGCAGCTCAATTAATTATCTGAATTATTTATCAGTTGTAAAATGTAGATTGCTTGCACATAAAAGGGTTGTGAGTCCAGGAAATGTCTCCCACTAGAGCAGTAGGCCGGGAAGATTATGTAAAAGATTCTAGGCTTGCCATTAAATTATAGGAATTTGTATTTTTCCTCTCTCATTGCAAAGCTTGTGTTACTAAATTACATGCTGAACAACAAACATTTCTTGCAGTAAATCCATTTTACAATAATTATGTCAGGAGCTTATAAAGAAAGTTTTTTTCTAAATTGTCAAAATGGCATATTTTGGCAAAATCTTTTCAAAATGGAATGTGTTACTCAGGTGCTTCTTGATCTCATATTTAGCATGTATTTATGTGCTTGGGTCTTTTTGTTTGTTTCTTTTTGGCTTTTAAAAATCCAAGGTAAGGCTTGATGATGCAAATCTGTACCCCAAAGCTGGGTTATGTGCATATAAACATAACATTGCCATTCTGCTCAGAAAATGTATTTCTTTACTCTTGCAAAGATGCACTGTGATGTCCTTTTCTAATGAGCACTGTCAGAGCAGATCCTCTCTCAGGTTGCATAATGGCAGCCAGAGGAGGAATTATTCCAAGACTGTGGATAGGCTGTGCCATTGGAAGGTGTGAGGTGGGACCTGGCCCCTGCACTTGTGCTCTTGGGTTTATTTGTGGAGGTCACAGACATTAAGTGCTGCTCTGTCAAACTGATTTTTGGGGTACTGGGTTAATTGCTACATCAAGGCCTCCTGCTGAGGTAATTTGACTGGTTACAATGTATGTTATGCTTTACTGTGGTCTTTGTATTTTGAATAAGCCACTTGGTTTGATACTAGATTTGATCCTCTCTATGCTTGTTTTGAAAAATAGAAGCCCAGAGTTATGGTGGTATATTTAAAAAATGGTTTGCTCTCATTTTTCTGGCTCAGTCCAGCTCTGTGCAGATTTGTGAAATGAGTGCTAGAAGCAGACACAAGCTCTCCTTACATGCATTGCTTATTGTTTAGAAAGTTTGAGGTGAAGCTCCATTACACTGAAGGGAAATTTTGTTGAATTACCTCATTTGTTCAGGTTTCACCTTGGCCTTCTGACCTAGATAGAACTGAAATTAAAGGTTGCATACTAGGGTTTGGTTTTGATTTCTGGATGTGGATATTGAGAGTATTGACTGAGTAGCTCTCTGGAGGTCCAGATATAGAAGTAAGAGCTTTTATCTAAATGAGGGCAGAGGGTTAGGCTGAAATCTCTCCAAGTGGCAAGAGAGAGACTGAAATTAAGTATCTGGGATATTTTGAAGCTTTTCAAAGTACTATAAACAGGTTTTGTATCAAAGGTAGCTTAAACTTCTACTGTAGTGTTGATAGAATCTGGGTCTCAGGATGCTCTCCCCAGCCCTGTATGTTCTGTTTGTGTGTATGTATTTATATGTATGACTCATAATTTAAACATTCTTCCTCTGACATCAGCTACTGAAAGGGTGCATTATTTAACAATTGAGCTCTTATTGGTATTTTATGTTACCATTTGTGATATACTTTGTGGTATCTGCTAGAATAATACCAAAGCCTGTGGTAATCTGCTAGAGTGTAACTAAAATCAGAGTTTAAAAATGGAAATGCTGACACAACCTTAAAGGGCCAACCTCAAGTGCTGTTCACAGTCCATTGTTTGCATTAGCTTAGCTTGAAAATGCATTTTTCCTTTTGCAGATTTTGTCCTTTCTCGTTTGCCAAACATTGATTTCTCCCCCCGCCCCCAAGTCCTTCAGTTCTAATGGAGCTTGAAATTAAGGTGGCTTTATTTTCCTGTAGCTTCCTTGTTCACCCTAATCAATGATGCCAGCACAGCTGTGGGGACCTTTTAACCATTGCAGAGCCGTGGTGATGGAGGCAGGAGGACAACCTTCAACCTTGGCTCTTTTAGGGTTGGTCATTAGCTGTTGGTTTCTTTGCATTGCTATTTGTGGTCATAGTTGGGAATTCTTCAAAATCTACAGAAATGTTTAGCTCCAAAAATACCTCTCTTCAAAGATTCTTGGAAGTAATATTTTGTCCTCCCTTTATTAGTGAATGCTAGTATCAAACCCTGCTGTCCTCTTTGCCTAGGTTGTCTCACTGGATTTGAGCCTTAATGTACACATTTAGGCATGTAAATCAAGAATATAAATATCCTGGTAATTAAATGTGGCCAGAGGCAGTTTGCACACAATTGAAGAAAGCAGTGGTGGGGAATGAATGGATATTTTGACATGCAGCAAATGGAGCTAAGGGATGTGGACCTTGGCAATACAAATTACAGAAACTACCTCAGCTCATCTCTGCTGTGTTTGATGTCTCCTTCTAAGTAATGTGTAACAATTTTACATAAACTGCAGCCTGCCTGTGCTCTCTCCTGGGTGCTGTGCAGGCCTTGGGCAGCTCACAGCCCTGGCAAAGCAGCCAGGGGGTCAGTGGCCTGTCTGCCACCTCACTGGCACTGAGTGTCCCAGGGCCCCTCTGAATGAACAGACTGGCCCAGAGCCCCCCAGGCCTGTGCTGATTAAAGGATGCCCTGGGAAGTACCAAGGTGTGTGTGTAGATTGGGATGTGTAAGATTTAAGAGTGCAGGCTTCTCTGTTACATAGCCAGCATGGGATTTTGGGGTTGTTTTAGTTTTAAATTAAAAGGAATAAAACCCAACAAAACCAAAATACCCCCTTCTTTTTGGCATTGGGTGGATGAATGAATAATACTATTGGAAAAAGAAAGGAGGAAAAAAAAAGCCCAAAACATTGGGATTTTTTTTTTTGCTTGTCACTTTCCCCCTCACATTTGTAATTTACATCTAAGCAGCAATTTTCTCTAGTTCTCATTACTGCTTTAATGGCAAGTTTTAAATGACCCTGGCCTTATTAATGTTAAAAACAAACATACACACCCCCCAAAAAACCCAAACCGTGGTCCCTTTAATGTAGAATACTCAGGTGTTTCATTAGTTGGCCAAACTACAGTCATTCAGTAAATACTCTGATAGTGACTTATTTTAAATTTTGTTTGTTTGCTTGCTTGCATGCTAATTGGAGTAATTATATGGTGATCTTCCAGTTCATCATGGTTCTGATTATAGATTCCTAACCCTAAGGAGTTGGGAACAGGGAGAGAAGATACATGATCTGCCTTTCTCTTTCATTGTGGGTAAATAAGAGGGTAGGAAAGATATTCCAAAACTTTGTACTAATAAAGGTCATGAGATGGAAAAATTGGGAACTCTGCTTCTAGTAGCTGTATTTATTGATCTATTTAAGTTTTGCTGTGTCCTAGCACATTTCACATTTCCTGCTTGCTTAATCCAGGTATGTTCTTTGCAAATCGGGACAACTGTAAGCTTTTAATAAATATTTTTGTCACAGATACTTCAAACATGCTAAAACATACAGATTTTGAGTCATAATACTTGACTTCATTCCCCCTCTCCTGTTTTTCTTCTTTTGCCATATAGCTCTGCCCTTGTTTGAAAATGGTTCCAATTTCTAATTGAATGTTAACTCATATTCCAGTGAAGGAGCAAACACAGTATAAAAACACAGTATAAAAAGGCAGTTTGGACATCACATATCCAAAATTCATCTTCTCCTAAGAAGGTGTAGACATCTCTGCTTCTCTTCATAGCAGTGCAGGATCCTTTCATAGCTGGAATTCAGGAGCAAATTGGGTGTGAGGATCTGAGCCAGAATTTCCCCAACATCCTGCTTGTATCAATGTTACTATTGCAAGAAGTACTGTGGGAACACTAATGACTTTCAGGATCTGTGTTGCATCTGACCAGGAGGATGTCATTTCTGGCTGTGTGGTACCTCTTAGTGTCACACTGTCCTGTTAATTTAGTGCTGGCTGTGGTCTTGTATTGACTACTGACCTAGACAGTGTGTGCTCAGCATGTGCAAATGAACTGTTGGAATTGGTGTTTTCATGGTGCAGGAAAAATTTAGTAGAATGGTTTCATCTCTGCATTTATACAGATTGGTGAGAAGAAATGATGCTGAAATGCAACCTGGCAATTTGCCCCCTCCTCATATCATGTGATAGAGCACTTATTTGGATTAAGGGGATGTTTTATTTATTTATTTGAGGCTCAAATGTAGCTTTTGCAAAGCATAACTCCTGTTTTGTTTTGTAACATTTTTTAAACCATTACAGATAAAGCATAGGCCTTATAGGAGAGAACTTGGAGTTTTCCAGTACCTTTATTATAGCTCTCTTTATTATAGCAAATGAAAGGTTTGCAGGGCTGTGCTGGAATTTCACAGTGGAACTAATTGTACACAGGAGTAAGCCCAGTTCACCTATGTTTCATTTAAAGGGGAAAAAATAGTTGTCAAAAATTACCAAGGAGGTAAATGAGATTTCTAATATATGAACTGCATTTTGTATAGTAGCAGTAAAGATCATAATTTGGAGGGGAGGTAGCTGTTTTTTACAGATTTCTTTTTTAAGCAATCCAGTTTTCTCAGTGTACCTTGGTATGACCTTTTGGTGCCTCTGTGGAAATTGGAGATGGAAGCTCTTGGCTTTGGGAAGCCCTGCTCACAGCCATACAGAGGTGGTGTTGAGGAGTCTTCTCACCCATGGCAGAAGCTTTCAGTCCCAGTGTTGCACTGGGTTAATGGAGTTCAGCCATAGGTTTGGGATCAAAAATTAACATTTACCTATTTAAATCAATATGCCTTTTTAGCTCTTCTGAAGCAGAAGAGAAAGGAAACTAAAGAAAGTTTCCCAAGTGCAGTAGGAGGAAAAATAATTCTAATCTTCAGCAAGCTTGCCTGAAATGACACAAGAAGGGCTTGGAGCTGACCTATAAGGGAGGTGAAATTGCACCTTTCTTCTGCTGTGTTGTTTTTGTGGCAGTTTTTGCTAGTCTTTATTACATTAGCATTGTCTTGACCATTTTTCTCAGCTAATCCCTCATGGTGCTGTGAGCAAATGACTCTTCCACAGGGGGAATCTGTAATGTGAGTAGGCCAGACTCTCACAGAACTCCTGTGGTCACAAACAGCATAAAGCCCTGGACATTCTGTTTTCAGTGAGGCAGTTCATCAAATTCATTAGGAAAAGCAGCAGCTGCTGCAGCTTTCAACTCCCTCCCCTCCTCTCAAGCTCCCCTCATTTACTCAAGCCTCTTGAAAGTGTTACTTGACTGATGAATTCCACTGGGGTGTATTACCAAACCATTTGTGTAATTTAGCAGTCTGGGAGAGGCCACAGGTATATTGTTATGTATGTCCTCCTGTCCCCTGTCATAATTGGTCAGTTTGACTCCACATCCAAAATCTTAATCCTAGGCATTATCAAGTTTTGGTTTAAAACAGTCACTAGCCAAGAAGTGTGTCAGCTGTTTATCAGTGACTGTGCATCAAACTGTGGATGTACTTGAGCTTTCCCATACAAAACAGCAGCCTGAAAATTTGGCAGTTTGCAGAAGAAATGTTTGGGTTGTGTGCAGGGATGTTTTTTAACTTTTTTTTTTAAGTCAAAATGAAATTCTTATTCCTGCAAGGTATGTTCCTGAAAGAAAGTTGCAGCCTTTTGAGGTAGAACTAAGGATACATGCATTAGTTTTGCTCATTTAGAATTTTGGCACAACTTATATTCTCACTGTCTCCCATTTTCTTTCCTGTCCTTTATTCTCATCTTTCTTCCACTCTTTTTTTTTTCCTTACTCCATCCGTGTTCATTCTCTCCACTTTTCTGCTCTGAATTCATGTATTACCTGCTCCCAACACTTTGTTCAAGTCTGTTCTTGGACACTATTTTGGGTGCAAAAGAGTTATTTGTTTACTTTGAGATAAAATACTATACTCTCAAACAAACAGCAGTTACTGTGAGATGTCTCACTGGTTTTCCATGCATATGGAAATGACTGAAAGAAGCTTAGGGAGATGAGTTCAAAATTTTCTATACCATTCCATTATTGTATCTCAGTAAGCATGCAACATGCATGGTACTCCACAGAAATATCAAAATGGTTATGCAGCACTATGAGCCACAGCTGACAGATAATTTTTAAAATTAATTGGAACAGCATGCTTAATTGTTGCTTGGTAAAAATGGCTTGAGAAGGTTGGAGAGATTGTTTTAAAATAACTTCATGGATGAATGAAATATCATGTGCTAGGTGATGTGACTGCAGTGGAAGTATCTGTGGGCTATGCTTTTCTTGCATCATTTTCTGGATTATGTGTTGTCTTCAGTGTCTGCTGTGGGATGGAGGGGGGAAAGGGCAGAGAGGTTTTGTGATGTGGTGTTTTTGAGGGAGCAAACAGGAGGTTTGGCAGTGTGACACAGCTGCTGTTCAAAGGTTGATGAATGAGGAAAGGCAGTGGTAAACACCTCGTTGCTTAGTTTCAGTTTCAGCAGCTTCATGAAACCTTTTTCAATCCTTCAGCTGGCTATCCCAGGCTTTGCAGAGAGGTTCATGGGGATATCTACTTGCTTTATTAGGCTTCACTTTGTCCCTTAGTGGCTAGAGACTGGATATCCTGAAGCATGAGGAATAATACTTACTTCCACAATTTCAGTGTTCAGCTCAGCTCTAGGTACTGTCAATATCGATATACATACTGAGTCAGTTCTTAATCCCATTATGGTTTTGGCCTTGCCATCTTCCTGTGACAGTAAATTCCACAATCCAATTACAGATTATGTTAAAATTTATTTCCTTTTATTGGTTTTGAGTTTGGCATCATTTACACAGACATTGTTTCCTTTTTGTTCAGACATACACGAACAGGATTTCAAGATCTTCCCTTGCTAGAACACTTACTTCATTTAAAGTACCAGCTCTTACTTAATTCCTTTTTAAAATATTATTCATCCCAAAAGAGCTCCCAGATAATGTCACATGTTTTTGACAATTCCCTGAGTGTGTCCTGTATTTCCCTTTTGAGGGTGTCTTTCCAGCTTACACAGGGTTGTTGATAACACCAGTTTGTTTGGAGTTTCTGATAATGATGTTTGGTGTAGCCAAACTCGGTGTGAAAGGCAGAAGTAGTAATCTCTGAAGGATTTGATTTTAATCTCAGATAAATGGGAGTGCATAGGTGGGAGTACTGCATAGTATCATGAGAAATTCTTATCTCTAAACATAAGTCACTAGGATTCTTTGGGCCAGATTCTAATGTATGAGAAAAGAAATCTGTGAAGAGAATGGGGGAGGAAATGCAGAAGGAAAAAAAAACCCAACAAACTGCATTTCAAATAAATGATAAAACCTGTGTGTTATCTCCAGATCCTCTGAGCAGTAATTGATTTTGCCTGCTATGGTTACCATACAGTAGCTCTGAAACATTCATTATTTTTTTCTGCCCCAAGGCTTGCAGCAGAAAATGGCATATGTAAATCCTTTTACTCTGTCTGTTAAGTAGATACAAAAACCTGAAGGTTTTAATGAATGTGAAATAAGGGCTAATGCAGTAGTCAAAAGACTTGCCATTGTTTTGGCTAAATGAGACTGTGACCATCTTTAGGTTCTAATGAAAGCTAAATGCTGCAAGCTGGATACAGAGATCCATCTCACTGTGGAATTACACATTTTAACCCTGTATTCTGGTTTGTTTGTTTTCATTTCTTTTTCACAGATGTAACCCTGCTATATTTCTTTTAGTCTCCCTCTGTCTTGATTTAATTTTTCCAAGGTTAAAAATGACATATCCAGAAAATTTGCAGCTCATTGCTAATGGTAAGAATGATGATTACTCAACAGATGCAGTGAATCAATATCACTTTTCTTATTTTTGTTTTGCTGTTTGACTTGAGGTTAATGTTTTGGCTTCATATTTCCTGGTAAGATGAAGTGTATGACATTGTTGTGCATAATTAGTTAAAGTTATGCTAAATGTTTTGTTGTTTGTCTGTGGTATCATGCTCTTGGATGTTTTATTCTCTACATTTTCTAATGTTCTCTTGTTTTTTATTTTGTTTTTCCTTGTCAGAGGAAAACTTTGGTTTTGTTTTTTTGGGGTTTTTTTTTAATTAACTACAAAAATAAGCACTCAAGGTGGACACCTCCTTTGGCTTGTTGCTGAAATAGGGAGAAGCTGAGCAGGAAATTATTTCCATCAGCTAGTAGTGTGAAATCTTTGGCTGAGAGTTGATAGTAATTTGTCATTCAGTTTTATCCCTGTTAGTCACTACAGAAGAATTGACAGCTTTCTCTTCATTTTCCTTATTTCCTCTGAGTTACTCTGTTTGCTTTTGCTCTGTTTGCTTTGTCATTTTCTCTCAGAAATCTCTCCAGGATGTAAGGAGTGTCCCACTGTGTCCCTTGAAAGCTGCCAGAAGGCAGCTGGGAATCTCCAGCTCTTCCTGCCCCTGGTGTGTGCTGGGTCCACCAGTCAGTGCAGCAGTCTTCTGCATGAAAAGACTGGGGCTTGTTTTTAAAGGCTGGATACTTCTTGGTGATATTTAGGGATGCTGGATTTGGGGAGGAAGCATTATATATGAATGCATCTATCCCCAGGAATGCCAGAAATGGAATGCCTTTTGCAAAGCATCACCAGGAAAAGAGAAGCAAGTCTTGCTCATCAGTTAGAAATTATTCCTATAACAAATACCCAAAGCTCAGCTTCAAGAAATAACACTCTTCTGCAGCAGAATAGCAGAACAGATCTCCTTCCTGCAGGGGATTGAATCTGCAGTGTGTCTTAAAGGGCAGAATTTAGTTGTTTGTCTCAAATAGATCTGTCTTCTTCTCTTCGTTGTAAGTTTTGTTCTGTTTGTCTTGGAAAATTTATTCTCAAACTCTTCAGCATGCATTGCCTCTGAAGAAGCTGCTGTAACATTTTTTTCTGAGATGAAATACTAATTTCCAGCCAATATATTACGTATTAGCAATGCATCCTGGCAACAAGTCTTGCTTGAAACCACATATTCAGAGAGGAAGGTGGGAAGTGCAATTCAAAGACTCATGCTGCAGAGACAGCTCAGCAGAACATGTTGCATGTGGGAAGTGCCCCTGTGGATCCAGAGAAAAGGTTCATCTTGCCATCTTGGAGTTTCTAAATAATTTAATTTTATGCAGATCTCTGAGATTGATCCTTTTGCCTTCAGTACCCCTGGCTGGTGCCATCTACAGGAAGAAACACACCTTGATACTGGACATTTGCAAACTAGTGTTTGTCTTGTGGTAAGAATGCTGGATGGTTATGGTCATCCAGAAAAAACATAGAAACTTTGAAACTGGAAGGTCAAATGCTAAAGAAGGATGGCAACTACTTAAAATGCAAATAGGTTTTGCTGGAGCTCTTTTATATATCCTGATTAATTGACTTCAAGCAGTTTATATGGGCAAAGACTGTTGTACTGCACCTGGTGCAGGAGTTACAGTCTGGTTGTCCATGCCACTGCAGGCTGTGCCTTCCCATTAGTGAGGCTCTTTCTAGTGTCAAAGGCAATGGTGATCCCAATGCTGATCCCATCCTTTTCCTACCTGAAGTCCCAGAGTGATAGATTGAAAATTATCATCACCAATATCCTGTACCTCTTTGCTTTATGGAAAATGCATGCAGTAGACAGTGAAATAGTGTCTACCACGTGCAACTAAAAAAAAGGTCTTTTTGTGTTTTTCACAATTTATTTTTCAGGGAGTGTTGCAATTTGTTTTTGTAAGGTGGACACGTAGTCAATGCACTTCATTGAGAAGCTAGGGAGCTCTGTTAAATATGTGAATTTGTGCAGGGAGAGTAGGTAGGCAAAGCCTCAGAGCTTAAGCAACTCCCAAGCTTATTGATTTGTTTTACTCAAGTTTTTTACATCTTGAAACAACCTTTTGCTACAGGTACAGCACTGGATCATTTGCCTTGCTGTATAGTATTGACTAATTATCTTTAAAAAAAATGAACTTGCAGCTTCCAGAGCAAATCAGGATTGACACCATATCAGCACCACAGGTGGCATCCCCTTCCTCAGACAGACTCTGTGTGGTGACACAGTAATGCTGCTCAGTGTAAAGCTGCTGGCCCTGTACAGTGCCAGAAAGACTGAAGTACTGACCTGTCTGATACTGTTTGTGAAATCAGTGCAGTGAGTTAGTGACTGTAGCTTTCATTGATAGACACAGCATCACAGACTAAATCTTGCTTACTCAGATTGGCAGTCTCATAGCTGATTCCTTTGGACTCTTCCAGGACCATTGTGAGTGTAAATAGTTTAAGTCTAGCACTACCTTTTGAAGTGTTTGTATGAGTTCAGAGTGTGTTGATATACTGTGGTACATTCCATCAGAGTAATCTTACTTGTGGGATCATCAGAGCTTCCTTTTCCATTAATGCTAAAGAATTAATTAATTGTTACTTATGATAGCCCAGCGAAACTGAAGCTGTCTTTTGTCCCTTGGTTTTTGGGTATGGTTTGGGTCTGGATTTTTGTTTGGTTTTGCTGTTAATTTCTGAACAACTTACCTAGGTGCTACTAGAAGCATCTGCTGAACAAGCTGTTGCTACCAGCAGAAGCAAAACTCTGCAGGTGTCAGATGCAATGTCAAATTTCTGTGGTTGGTAGTTACTGTGTTCATTACAAAAAACCTTAGTGATTCTTAGAATGTGTCACTGAAATATCTTTTAAAAGACTTTTAAATTTTATTTCCAAGAGAAACTTCAGCTATTTTGGCACTTGGGTGCATTGAGGGGCCTAGGACATAGAAGCACAGGGAAATGAAGGCTGAGGTAGGAGCAGATTCATACAAATCAATATTGAGTGTAACTGTGGAGATGTCAGGATGGGAATCTCCAGCAGAGCTGCAATTCAGTGTATTGAATTGTTAGAGTGTGCAGCCAGGTGGGTTATTGGCAATGCACATCTACTGGGCTTCTGCCTCCACTTACAGCAACTTCCAGCTCATTGAATGGCAAGTTTTTTGGAAGTAGGGGCTGGGTTGGACAGCACAGGTAGTGACTGACAGCAGGGAAATGTTGCCCTAGAAGATGATAATTTATATTAATGACTGGCTAAAACAATTGGGAGGTTCAATTGCATGTGGAATATCAAAATGCTTTTGTCCATGGCCTTTGACTTCTTGAGATGTATATTGAGATCTAAGCAAATATGTGTCCTCCATGTTTGTGAGTGTATAATGACAAATTGCATCTTCCCTTGTTTTATAGCACACTTTGTGAAAATAACTGAAATGGAGCCCAGGCAATTAGCTTTAGAAGATAGAGGTTATAAATGAGATGTGAAAAAATGGAGAGTGTTCTGGAGTTTCAGATTTTGGTTTTTTATTTGGGGTTTTTCAGGGAAACTGAGGGTGGATTTAGAATAAGAGCTCATAAAGAGCCCAGGATATAAGATTTCAGCACTTGAGATTTATCTATTTGTACTTGCTGACTGAAAGCAGCACATTCAAATCAGCAAACCACTGTCAGATGTGGATAAACCGGGAATGTGGTGGGTTTTTTTTGTTTTTTTTTTTTTCTCCAGAGGTTCCACAGGACAGAGGAAAGAAGGGAATGTCAGTTATAGACTTTGAAAGCAAGTGGCTGAAATACATTCCAAGAGTATTTTGGAGCAAAAGTGCCAGTTCAAATATTTAAGCAGTGTTTTATTATACTGATTCAAATATTGAATAGCACCTGACCCTTGAATTTCTGGATCCTTGCCTGACTGGCACCCCCTGATGCATATATTTACTTAGAAAATGGCCTTCTGTGGCAGCTGCTTTTCATTGCAGGAAATTGGGAAAGCTGGATTTTGATCCAATTTTTGTCATGATTTTTATGCTTGACTTCGAGTTCAAGAAATGCCTTCCTAGGCATCAGTTTCTTCAGCTGAGAATTAAAAGTTGCATTTACCACTGTCTCTCACAAGATTGTGAGATTCTGTAGTGGAAGCTTATGTGGATGTTATCCCTTTTGCTATTTTCTCAGACCTCTTTATTGTTCACAGTCCTGATCAACATTGGGCAACATTTAACTGGTCTCCAACTTCTTTTCCTCAGATACCACCAGACCTTGTAAAAAATATGGTGGTTTCTTTCCATCAGTAATTTTCTAGTTTGGCAGTGCTGAACAGCACAATCCTTGGCTGCCCCTGTGGTACAGTGTCAGCAGAGCTCCTTTCCCAGATAAAACAAACTGAAGCTGTGCTACAAGCACCTGTCCACTGGCAGCTCTGCTGAAACCACCCTTTTGTCATTAAGACAGCTGCAGTGGCTGCCACCAGTCTGGTCTGGACTGAAATTGTGTAAAGACTTCTATTAGTTGCTGCTCTGAGCTGCAATTGTGGCCATGCAAAAACCCTTTAAGCTGGCAGTTTAGAGTATAGGATAAAACTGGAATATACAGCTACTGCCTGCTACCCAATACAATCATTTTATGCAGCAGTATTTAGTAGTGTGGTGACTCTCACTTGAGATGAATTATGTAGGATGTGCCTGGTGTAGGGACAGTGAGCTGAAGTAGCAAAGTCTAACTCTGCCTTAGGCCATTGCTGGACACACCCTGCTCCTGAGTTTGGGTTGTGCACTGGCAAACTGCTCCATAATCTCTGAGGACTGGGATTTTCCTGCCTCTTGCCAGCCAGGTTTGCAGCATTGGCTGCTTTTGCAGAGCTCAACCTCAACATGCAAATGTCCTGATTTCAGAATATCAGCAAAAAGTCTTTCCAAATTCCCAGCCATGCTGTGTGCTTGCTTATAGCTGAAACCCCAGGGATGCAAGATGGTTTTAGCAAATAAACATAAGGGATCTGTGGAGGGATTTCTGAAACAGTCATTCTCTGTTTCCCTCTGTGTATTTGCAGACTCGGAGAAGAAAATGGAGAATTCACTTGGCTTGTTTACCCAAACTATTAGGCTGGCTTAGCCATTCCATGATGAAGTTCCATTTCAGTACTGAGCTTACTAGCTGTGGAGATTAAAAATGATGAATTTCATTGGTTTTGTCCTCCTGTTTTTACATTCAGGTTTCACACAATTGGATCAATGTCTGCCACCATTTCTTCCTGTAAAGCATACCCTGAACCTTTTTGCAGACACATACATCTGCTTCAAGCATCCAAAAACTGTGGGGTTTTTTCCACTGTCAAGAAATATAGTGGTGGCTCAGCATTATGTCCATGGCTCCAACTGGGAAGCCAGAGTTAAGTAAATTTGAAGCATTTGTTCTATTGCAGAGCAATATGGCCTGCTGGTCATGCTTTCCAGAGGATGTCCAAAACTCATGTTCTGCAGAGGTTGCCTTTGGCTTCATTTGATCAAACTGATAGGATGGATATGTTGAGGGATTGTGCAGGCAATTAAAATCTATGAATTGGATTAAAACACAAATGTTAATATGCTTTGATGGGATTTTTTTTGTTTTGGTTGAGATGCTTTTTGGAGATAAAGCTGGAACCAGCTCCTAATTTGCAGTTGCTTGGGGCTTTGCTGTTTGAGGCTTCTTTATTTTGCTCCTCTTACCTATTGACCTGCTTAATTAATTTTGTGTCTGAACTTCTGTCCTTTTTATTTCTGACTCTTCTGCCCTGTCAGAACACAACTGAAAAACAAAAATCTGTACAGTTCAGAGGACTAATTAGGTCTAGACTTTAAGATAAATGCTTAATGACTGTGAAATAGTATGTGCTTCATTTCTTGCTTCAAGACACTTATTTTTTTATTAGAAGCTGAGCTTGACAAAGAAGGATGAGGCCAGTGGCAGTTATAAAGGGTGCATTGTATTTTTACTGCAGTACTGAAGTATTGATTGTTGACTTATTGATAGGCTTAATGCACAACCATTTCCTTAGTTAGTGTTTGAATGTCCATTAGAATGTGGCTTGGTGCCAGAATATTGAAATCCTACATTTATAATATAATTTGTCTATCCAAAAGTACTAATGGGGTTTGGATTTAAAAAAAAAAAAAAAAAGATAAATAGGCAAGTTTTAAGTTTCCTTGTTTTGTGTTTGTTAACCTTCATGTACTGAATTGAACCTCAAAAGCAGAAGATACTGAAAAGAAGACAGAGGGAGGCTGAGAGAAATCCTAAAGTTTTGAGGTTTGTGCCTCTGGATATTTTTCACCTGTGATCTTTGACATGCCCAGCATTTGCTGAGCTGATAATAGACAGTCATAAAGGGATGCTCTAATTTATTAATTTTAAAATAGTTACACAAACCTTCAAAAACAGAAAAGATTAATCTTATTTTGGTTTATGTATGTCTGTGGGCTTGGGTGGTAGCATGGCCACGCTTTTGGTGGAAAATTACATTTTCAGCTATCTGGTTCTGTCAGGTAGTTTTGCTGTTTGTTACAGCTGTGAAAACCAATAGTCACACAAATACTAAATACTTCACTGTGGCTAGAAGTACTGGAAATAAAGGGAGATCAAAACAGCTTTCTGCACTTTCAAATATGAGAGGAAACACTTGACAAAAGGTGAGGAGCCAAGAGTTTGCCCTCTGGCTGTTGTTTTGAGTGTTATTTAATCTCCCTCACTTAGACTTATAGCCAGGACTTGATACAGTCCCTTTTCTGTCATTACAGCTTTCCATTAAATAATAAAGTTTTGTAAGGTAGAGTTTTTACCTCTTAAGAGTCCACCATTTTAAAAGAAATGTTATTATGCTTTCACCAAGAAAAAAAATGTTTTTCTCTCACTGGGATGTAGTGGAAATTGCTCCATCTCTGAGCAAATACCATTGTGAGTGATATAATTACCAAGATTTGTGTTAAAACTGACTTTTTATCTGCCACAGCATATCTTGGTCTTATTGTTTATTTCTCCAGTGATCTTTTTCCATCCCCCTGTTTCAACAGTCTGCCAGATCTGATACTTGTGTGCAGAGGTGGCTGTCACTATTGTGCACCATCTTCCAAAACATACAAAGATGATGAGAAAAAAACTTCCAGGTTTTTCTTTTTTCCCTATGCAGTTCATATCCATTCAATTACTGTGGTTGTTCTGTGAAATTTTATGGTGATTTTTTTTTCAAAATTTTGAGTTTGGGTGACAGATGATGAAGCAGTTTGGAAACTCTTTCATACCAAGTGGGAAAGAGAGAACATAACAAGCTACTTCAGATTTTCAGCTCATCTTTGTGTGGAGTACAATACAATGTCTAAGCATTTGTACTCACTTTCCACGGACTCTTACAGCTTACCTGACTTAGAGTTCAGCTTCAAAAGGTAGAAAAGAAAGGACATTACCATATAGCAATTTAATTAACACTGTGGCAACAACTATTTATAGACTTTAAATAATTGCAATGCCAATTTAAGTTGCTCTGTTCTACTTTTTTAGATATTAGCAATAAGAAGAGATGATAAATTCCCTCTCTACAGGAGGGTGAATTAATAGGTGTCTCAGAAGGCCTGGAAGGGGCAGGATTTGATTGCATTCCTTAAATGCCAAATACCTAAGTCTCCCAAATTGGGTAGCATTGCAAGAAAGGCCCTTGCTGATAATGGAGGACCCTAGGGAAAATGCATTTTGGGTGGTATTAAACTTCTGCAGCTGCAGGATCTTGTTTGAAACAAACATTAGTAAAAGTTTTCTTTAAAAATGAAATTGTGTCTTCTATATCTTTGCCTCCAGTATGTCCTTGCTTCCAATAAATAGACACAGAAATTAATGTTACTTGCAGGATCCTAGTATGGTAATAGTACATTAATAATACACTGATATAATATTAATAATACCGTAACTGAGTAGCAAGATATTTTTGTATAAAATTATGCATTCATGTATGTAATGGTGACTGTGCTACTTAAACTGCAAGTCCATAGGGGAGTGTTTACTTAATAGTTGGTGAAGAGTGGTTTGATACAACCTCCCCTGTAAATACATCTGCAGCCTGTGTTAATAGTGAGAAGGATAATGCTTCAGTGGATGTCTGTGTTTTACAGCATGGTGTGTGGTATTAGAGCTGTGATTCCCTGTGAAGGGAGACACCCAAGTTGTGCTTGATGAACAAAGCTATAGCTGCATTACTGGATGCACCTCCTGAGTGGTAGACATTGTGTGTTTGTTGCTTTTTCATTACTGAAATGTATGTTTTGGAATCCTGTCTGCCCTCTTTGGATGTCCTCTGGAAGGATGTTCTGCAGTAAGGCTTCTCACAATACACATCTGAGTCTGCAGTGCTGCAAGACCTCTAGGGATAACTGGAGCTGCTTCTGAGCTGTGTTGGGGGAAAGGATAAATGACATTTGGTGGTGTGTTCTTCATGAATATATAAGTTGTATGACCTTGGTGAATCAGCAAAGTATTTTCACAGGAAAATTCTCTGACGAAGTAATACCGGAAACCTGCAATGTGATCTTAATGCTTGTTTATAGATGCTAAGTGGGTGTTGTTCAGTGCAATATCCAATAATATCTATCCAGCAACAAACATGTGAGCACACTATGGTAGAGTGTCATAACCAGAAGGAATAACTTGGCCATTTTAAGCAAATGGAACAGTGCATCTGTCTCCCTTCTACTCTGACTAGGGGCAGGCACTTGGTGTCTGGGTACCTGTCTAAGACCTGGCTGTTCTCTGGGGCTGGACAGAAAGTAAATTCTGCATTGCTTTCTGCATGGATCTTGCAACATGGGCTCCTGTGTAGCAGGAGCTCAAGGAGGATTAACAGCACATTTTTGTTTACACCACTAATCAGTCTTTAGATGCTTTAGTCTTGGCCACTGCTGATCTAGTTCATGTTTGAACTAGTGACCTCTATTTGAAAGTCATTTTGTCCTTTTAATAGTTTTCTGAGTCAGCCTCTGTCCCTTCCTGAGAGCCTCTTTATCTATACACTTGAAAAGGTTGTTCTTTTTTTGTGAAAGACTAATCCCCGTTTTGTATGGCTATGCACATTGCATTAAATGAAAGCTCTGTGCATTCCCCTCACTCGCCTGGATTGAATCCTTGCTTTTCTTCTAATCTAACAGCTGGTGACAGTTTCAGTGGGATTCTGTTACCTTCAGTTTTGAAGGTCTGGATGGACAAATGAGGAGAAGGTGGTGCTGAGTCTCATCCCTTGCAGCCCATTGTTTCCTAATCCTTACCAAGTTTATGTTCTTGAGTTTGACCTTTCTCTAGGCATTAGCTTTTACTAGAAGCATCTGCCTAACCCCAGGTAGCTGACCTTAAGATGTGTAGCATTGCCAATCCTTCATCATCTTGAGTCTAAGATTCCATTCCTCACAGTTCTTTTCCTTCTAGCTCTTCCCATTCTCTAGCTATCTGTGTCCTCACAGTGTCTTTGCAAAGAATTACTGGGCTATAACTAGGAAGAAATGGTGACATAACGGTGACTTGTCAGCATCAGAAGGATAGAGACATATAGATAGATGATCATTAGGAAAGGTGAAAGGCATGTGATTACAAAAGTAATAATTACTGACTTCAGTCTTCTAGTTTTGATATCCAGGTGAAACCTCTGTAGTTTTAAGATGTGTGTTTTGTAAGGGATTTAAGGGCAGGATGAGTTGTTCATACCTTTGTTTTCCCTTTCAGTCAAATTCAACAGATGGATGCTTTTATTTCCTCTGCTGGAAGTTGTATCCTCAGTATTATCTAATGTAAGATGACAAGGCAAGGAGATTCAGGCAGAGAAATGAAATGCTAAAACTCCAAATGACTTAATTTGGTCCATAAAGGACAGACTTTTATTTGTCTGTCAATCCTGCATGGAAATGCTGCTGGGAGGAGACTTGGTGCTTTTAATACGTAGAGCTGCTTAATTATTCTACTGATGACTCTGATATCAAACCACTAACCAAGCAGACATGGCCATGCTCTGTGTGAGCCAGGGCTGAAGGAATCTCCCTTCCCAGTCACTGGGTCTTCTGTGATCTGCTTGAGAACTGTTTCCACTCCTCCAGGAAATGGGGAAGAGAACAAACAACATTGACTGATGTTAGTCATGTCACTTAATTGCAGGACTGGAAGGCACTTGGATATTAATGTAATGAGCACAGTATAAAGACCTGAATGGAGTAGACCTGACTTCTAATTAAGCCCACCGAGATGCCAATACTGATTTCAGCTGTACTTCCACTATGAGAAATACAAGTGTGGGAAGATAGTTTGTAAGGATAGTGCTGAAGGCAGTTTTCCTCAATGAATCATGGCTGTACTGATTGCTGAGAAGTGGAGACAGCCTTGCCTGCCCAGTGAGGATGGGTGTTATAAAAGAGTGGGTTAGGTGGTGGAGATTCAGTTGGAGTTTGCTGCAGTTCAGGATGGAGTCTGCTGGCTGTGCTGTGGGAGGTTTGGGATGTGCAGTCCTGCAAGGGACAGACAAGGTAAGAAGATGCTGTGTGAGGAACAGACAGGGTTAGGCAGCTGGGTAAGGGGTTAGCCAGTCATAAAGAAGGAAGCAGGAAACTTGCAGAGGGAAGGAGTCAGTGCTGTGTGGAGTTGCCTGAGAGAAGTCCACTGAGAAAAGGCATGAAAAGTTTTTAATAAGAGACTGGTGATGGTGCCAGTCATGTCTATTTTGACACAATTACTACATACAAGGATAGTTTGACAAAGCAGCCATGCACTGCTGTTGTTCACTTTAACCAGTGTGCTTGTGGGTGTTATTTTCCATGCTGGCCAGCAGTTCTAATGCCACTTTCTTCAGAGCTGGCAGCTGTAATTAAAGGAAAAGCACAAATTTAGCTTCTCATCTAAGAAAAACCTGAAATGCTGCCTTCATCTTGGCTTTTCACTAATTTCAGAATGGCATGGCACCCCATTCCAAGCAAACATTCAGCAGGTCGTTTTAGGTCCATCACTAGTGTTTGTTGCCTTTTGGCACCTTGTGGTTTAATGTAGGAAGCTGTCTGGTTTCTTTTGGCAGAGAATTGAGCAAGTTGTTCTTTCTGAATGAAGTGGGATGCTGCTGTAGCCCATATCTTACATCCAGCAGGCAGGGTGGGCCTACACCTTTCAGAAGGAGGCAGGGCTGCTCTTTTGGGTAGCACTCATCTCATAAGGGGTGAATGCATCTGTCTTCATCTGTCTAGTACTGGAGAGCAGGCTGGGAGCCACAGCTGCTTCTGTGTGCCCACTCAGGCCCTGGGTTGCAAACAGCTTGTGCTAAGAATGGTTCTGTATCTGCAGGCAAGTTTCTGTGACTGCATTTTATCCAGCCCAAGATGGATTGAATTGTTGTGGAAATTAAAAGTATGGACTTGGTTCTGTGAGTCTTCTGTTAATATTGCAAGTTCATGTACACTTGCTGTAATGCAGGTGGCAAGGCAGAGCTTTCTTCTCTCAGACCACTTACAGCTGATAATATAACCCTGATGAAACCAAGGTAAAAGCACAGAATTGTTTCTGCTTTCATACATGTGGATGTGCATTTCTATGTGGTGCCTTTTGGACTTTATGTGATGGGGAATTTGGAGACATTTTGTGAGAAGCAGGAGCATTGGTAATTGCATTTTGGTTGATCATCATAGAAGGCTCATGTTTTCTCCTAGCTGATGCTCTGTGGCTTCCTCTGGAGTTAATAATTCATTGCTGGACTGTGTCAAAGTATGCTCTTAAGTCAGGTTAGTCCGTGGATTGCAGTAAAAGTCAGAAGAGATGAAAGATGGGCTTAGTGTTTGACAGCCATTAACTTGGTATGGGCCTCTAGCCAGTGTTAGGTTAACTTCCCCATCCTGTGCTTCCCTGTGTTGGGGAATGTGAGGGACATGGGAATTCAGCTTGCTGTGAAGCTGTGTTAGAATTTCAGTAGCCAGAGAGAAGAATGCTGAAATGAAGGTATGAATATCAGTGGCCATATGGTTCTGGTTTAATAGGCTGTGGGTCAAGAGGATTTGCTTGCCACGATGCTGAGGTGACAGTTTTATAAAAGAACTATTTCACTATGAGATTGAATTGCTTTCCAATGCATGGTGCCAAACCTCCCAGGGAGAGTGTGCTTTACCACCGAGGGTTGAATTTGGTCGTGTCGGTGCTTACAGTCATCTGCAAGAGGGATTGACATGCAGGGTTTGTACGTAAAAAAGGGGTTAGCAATCTGAATTAAAAATTAACACATTCTCCTCATAATTACATACTTACAGCAGGCTAATGCTGTACAAAAGAGGGCTTTCCAGACGGGGTTTAATGGCCCCAAAGCAGAGCCATCACTTCTCTCCCCCTTCCTTTTAAATTAGCATTGACATGTTTAAAACACTCTTCAAATTCTGCTGCAAAATAGCTGTTTGGCTTTCAGTTGTGGTTTTTGGTGGTGTGGTTTGTTTTTTGTTTTTTTTTTTTTTAAGGTGATTATTCTTTTCAATGCTAAAGATGGAAAGTGGTTTGCATATTCATGGCACATTATAATTTTGAAAATAATCTCCTAGTGGATATTTAACAATGGCTTTGGGTAAATGGACACTTGTTGCGCTTTGTTTAAACGATTACATCTCAATTATCGCTTGATGGTGAGAGCATGGGTAATACCCTCACTTCTTTGTCAAACAGGCTCTAATTAAAACTGGTTCCTGCACTTGCCTCTTGGATAAATATGGGCGTGAGGTAGTTCAGTGACACCCTGTCAAATTGCCGAATTGAGTGCGAGTTCCCCATTCATCGGGACAAATGATAGCACTAATTGGGGTGTGGATGGCAGTAATAGCACTGCCAGTGTTGGTGCTAAGCCTCTCTGCTTGGCTGGGCTCCCCCCACCTCTCCCTGCTTGGGGCCAGCACTCCTCTGATTTTACAGGGTTTGTGTTTCACTTCCCGCGGTATCTGCCTGGTCACACAGAGCATTGGTCCTCAATCAGTTCTCTCAGGGGTGTTTCCTGCTCTCTGCCTTTGCATCCTGCCTCTTGTTTGGTTCAAGTTTAATTCCAAAGCTGTGTTGAAACTCAGGTGTCCTTTGAGCCAGCAGCTCCCAGTGTGAATGCATTTGTGGTTTTTCCCCTGAAGGGGGATGGCTCTCAGTGATGATGATACTGTATATTACTGGAGTTGGTCACTTCCCAGTTCTAGTTTTTGTTTTGACTCTGGATTGCTCATTTGTCTTAGTCCATGTAAGTTAGTCTGTTGCAACAAAGCCCAAATTCCCTGCTAGACATGCCAGTAGCATCATAATAGAGTTAACCTGACTTTTTATTCTGCTCTGTGTGCGAGTATAACTGAAGTGTTAAAGTGTTAGCCTGAGTTGTCTTCCTCTTCTCTTCACCACAACCTGCTTGGATTGGGCTCCTGAACTCTCTGGCTGTTCTTTCTGCATCCTCTGAAGGGGTAGGATGAGTGTGCAGAGCTGAAGGCAGAGGAAGAGACCTCATCTGTCATTAATGCTGGATAATCACCCTGCTGGCCTTGCAGAGAGGACCAGCTATTGCTTTAATGCTTTCTCCAGAGCCAGTATGACAGTGCAGTATTTGCTGCTGCTGCTACAGTGCTGGATTAAGCAGAGAAGAAATTTTGGGAAAGAGCTACCTATCACTGTTACAACTCGCTGCCAGCAATGTCTCCCAATTTTGTTGGCTGATGCTCACCAGCAGTGGCAGACACAAGCTATAGAGCTTCAAAACTGAGCTAATACAGCAGCAGTTCCAGGGATGCTGGTCATATTCTCCACCTTATCCCTATCCAGTGCAAGACTGAAAGAAAAGGAGATTGCATCATTGATTGCAAACGACAATGTTTTATGGTTTGTTGAGTTTTGTTGGTTTTTTTTTAAGTTAAGGGTGACTGCATCTTTTGATTTTTGTAGTTGTGATGAAGGAATCTCTTTCACTCCAGAGATGAAGCTTTACTTGACAGGGCAGGAGGTCAGTGTGGGCACCCAGAGATAGAGTGAGGGAATGATCCTGATCCAGAGGATCTTAACTACAATGGCTTCTGCATTCTCTTTGCATTGTCATTCTCTTTAGAGATCTGATGGTTTCTACTCAGAAGGAAGACTTTTGTGGTTTTCCTTAGCTGGAGCCCAGCAGCCCTGAGCAGTAGTTTTCCTTTTTCTCCTCCCACAGTCACATCAGAGTGCAGAAGTGATTGATGTGTGAGCTGACTGAACGCTCCACTAAATTGATTGCCAGTGAAACAGATAGCAGTTCCGACATCTTAGCTGGGGTAGCACTCACCGTTGTTTACACTAACAGCCATTTGGGGTGGGTAGTTTCTGTTCATATCCATCAAAGCTGCTGCTTTAAGAAATCCATAGGTAATGGGAGACAGTCCTGTGCTGAGCTGTACCAGGAAGGCTTTTCCTGGCAATGCAATGTGTAAAACAAACTACAGATATATGATTGTGCTGATTGTAATGCATAGATCTGCAGTTGTAAGGAGCTTCTGCAGTAGCATTGCATGGTCAGAAAATAACAGAAAAGGTCTCTTCATAGAATCAGTATCTTTAAAGTTGTGGGTAGCCAGCTCCAGATGGATGATTGTGCTCCTGAAATCCCTGGGAGGCTGCTGTCTGTCCTAGAGAGTTGACTGTCTCTCCAGGTACCATTACCTGTTTCAGAGTTTGGCTAGGAAGCAAAAGCTCTGTGTATCCTCAGTGCTTCTGTCTCTGCACCACTAGTGGGTTATGCAAACTAGAGGTAAGTAGGGAGAGAAGCCATCAAAACCAGAGCAGTGTGTGTGAGGTGAGTGGCAAGTTACTGAGGCAAGCCCAGCAGCAGGGATGGTGCCAGACATGGATGCTCAGAAATGCAGGAGGAATGCCAAAGCTAAATTATCCCTGCAAATGTATTAACCTTCCTCTCCCAAAAGAGACTTTGCCTGCACTAGGGTGTAGCTGGTTGTGATCAATAATTTTCCCTGCAACTGACTGCAGTTTTCCACTAAGAATGTTGGATTCAGACCTGTCTTCTCTTGTGAAATGCCTGGTAGGGGGATTCAGATATTCGGTGTTCATTTGGTCACAAGCAGGGAGGGATTGCTCCTTTCAGTCATTTGAGGAAAATCACCTTTAGGATAAAATTTGCTCATTTGAAAGCCAGAACACACGGTAAGAGAACACTCTGCCACCTGTGAATCTCTGAATTGTGCAGTAATGCCTTTGGGGTAGGTGAGCCTGAGTCACAGAGCACTTTCTGCAGACATAACCCTGTTGGGAATTGCTCCCAAACCAGAGAGCACCGTGTTAATTCAGAGACTCCTGGTTTTTTCCATATAAAATGTCCTGCACCGTATTTTCTGATATTTCATGTCCAGCATACACATTGCAGTGTTGTTTTAAGTTAAACCGAAGTGGAAACAATTAATTGGTGATTCTGCAGGTATATCAGTGTTCATGCACAGTAAAACACACTCTTGATAGCTTTTTGTTCTTCATTAAATGTAGACATCCCAAGTCTGGATTTTGTTTTGCCTGTGTGTGTTTACAAATCCAAGATGTGCATTTGTGAGCAGAATTACTGAATTGTGAAATGAAGTAAAGTGGCAGCAGGACTATTGTTTGGAATTTTAAAAGAATGATCTTTGAAATTGGGAGTGTCACCAGCAGTTTGCAGACGAGCTGGGTTAGCACTGCGGGTTAAATGTGTACTTGGGACCTGTGACAGTAACTTCCCGATAGTGTTACACACATTCTTTGAAATGCTTCTTCATGGTAATAGGTTCAGCATATTAGCAAGTGCATCCTTTATTCCTTTAGTGCTTCTAATTTTTTTCTTGAAGATGGGGGTGGTCTGTTTCTCGATTTTTCTGTGGCTTTCTGCACTGTAATGATGGCACCATCACCTGACTGCTGGAATACACTGGCCTGACTTTAATCATCGGGTGACTGGCTCTTAGCATGGTTTCATCTCTGCCGTTTTACATCTCCTCTTGTAATTGCATGATTGCTTGCAGCATTGTTTTTCTATCGGTGACAGGGAAAGGCACAAGCGAGTATTTATGTAACCTTATACTTTTCCGTTTGATGTTTAAAGTGTAGGTGAAGAAGTGTTACTTTGCAAATAAAATTCTATTTATTTCATTGTAAGCAGCATATTTTCAACTCTTACACGCTATCATTGTATTTTCATGCCTCATGCAATCATTTGTAAGACAAGGTTATATATACACACATTCTTAAGTATCATATGGAGAAAGAAGTAGGTTGAGCCTGTATGAATAACAAGGCTGCATTTCTGTAGTGCTGACAGTTTCATTGATGTATATATGCTTAGAATTAAATAACCTGTGTAAAGCTACAAAAAAGAGCGATATTTAACATAAATAGTATCTCAGTCTTTTAACTGCTAAATAACCAAACACAGCTGAACAATGGAGAATCATAGCTCCCCTTTAAAGAGCATTGACACCAATTAATATGCAGTAAAATTATCTGCCTGTACAAGTTGTACCAACAGCTCTGCAGGTCTAAAATGGCAGAAGCTTTCAGTTGCTGTATAAAAATCAAACTACCATTTATTTCAGCCTCATGGTATGTGCAAATTCATGCAGCTCAGTTAAGGGAATAGCTTCACAACTGGTGTTACAATCTGTGGCTGGAGTGCTGCATCACAATGCAGCAAATGCATTTTCCACATTAACCAAACATGACAGCTGAAACGATTATTAACCATGCAATATGTCGGAAGTCATCAAAAATTCACATCAGAGTAATTGCAGTGGCTCGGGGAAAAAAAATAGTAGCATCTCTCTCCTCTTGCCTGCCTGCTGCCTCACCCCCTCCCAATCCCTACATGGTACAGTCCGTTAACAATAAAATATCCTTCTGTAACCTATAAACTGTTACTCCCATCAGTTACTGGTTTCAGACTGATGCTTTCCCTAGAATTTGAATAAAGCACCACTGGGAGAAAATATATAGATTCTTTACAGGCAGTGGTGTTCAGCCGTGGAAAGCAGCTGCTTTCTTATTGTCTTGCTGGACTCTTGACTGTCTCAGCCATTTCAGGACTTGCAGGTTTGATTTATTTTATTTTTTTAAGATGAGAAAACTTGAACATTAATAGAGGTAGATATAGCTGTGTTAACCTAAATGCCAGTCAGCTGAAGTGTGGCAGTTACAGCCAGCATTAACAGGTTTGTAACTCCTCAGTACTGAGATCTACAGGTAGGAATGTCTGTCTTTTAAAATATATAAAATGAGGGTAAAAAGCTTGCTTTGATGACAGGGAGTTTTCCTTCATGTGTCTTTTTATGGCAGTTTTTATTTGTACTGTTGTTGCAGGTTGTTATAATTTGTAGGTGAGTAATTAAAGAGAACAGGTGGGTAGTTTTGGAGAAAAGGTCCTTTGCTCACAGAAAAGAAACAGGAAGGTCTGTGCCTTTACCTTCCAATGTTCTTTGCTAAAGCAGCTGTTGGGTGGGGCAGTCCAGTGTCTGCTTTGGGTTTCATTTGTGTTGCCTTTTTAAAGACCCTCTTGACATTGCTGACTTTGCTTTTCATTTAAGCAGAAATGCAGTAGCATAACTTTCTGAATGCCTTTATTCCTGTTTTCTCTTCCCTAGGCTATGAAAAGTCTATGGAAATATTTTAAATAAAAAAATCAAGATGCTAGTTGATGATGATTTTTTTTTTTCCTTCTCTTTTTCATTGCGGTGCAGAGATGTTAGTCCACTCTGTTTCCCCTGTTCTTACATATGCACTTATGATTTATTTAGAAGACATGTTAAACTTTCTTTAATTTTATTTTGAAGTAAAGATTTCAAATGTAGAACAAAAAAAGAGAGAAAATATTACCACTCTTTCCAAGCAAATGAAGATACTTGGAGATATGCATTTTTTGTTAATTTCTTAAATGAGGTGGTGAAGCATATTTGCTTAGTCAGCTGGGGTTTGCAGCCTTGGTCCCACCTCTCTTCAAGTGAATAGGCTACATGATGAAAAGGGTTAATCCAGTAAAGTCAAAGTGAAGGGAAGCAGTCAGGGAATTAACACTTATATAAATGTGGTGGCTGTGACTAGCTGGGTGGGTGGCAGCTCATTTAGTACTCTCAGATCTGGGGGCTTAGAGGATGCATGAAACTGGGAGCTCTGCCTGCCTTTGGTATGAGGACAAAAGTACAGGGTGGGTTGATTTTTCTCCTTTCCTTTCAATTCTATTTTTGTATATGAAAGGAAGCAGTGTAATAAAACATACTGTGCTGGGATGGCTCTTGCAGTACAGTGACTTGCCTCCTTTGGGGCTCCCTCCCTCAATATTAAGGTGCCTGTGTGCCATCTTCTGCACTCTGCCTATTGTCAGCTGAGAAATGCTCAGAGGGAAGATGTGGAACAGTGGCATAGCATGGCCAAAAAGTTGCCTCTCTCCAACCAGATTACCTATGCAAAGGGGGGGGGGGGTCTTTTCACAAAGGCAGCTCAGAAAAAAAAATCAAGTAAAGGATAATGAAATATGTGGTTTGGCTGTGTAAAAACGTGGAGGAAACCATCCCATCCCCACTGACCCTGTATGGGAGATGGCTCAGTTATCCTTGCAGTTAGTACACTGTGGCAAATTATTTTCCTTTGTTTGAAGTGGGTGGGAGACAGACTTCAACTACGCTCCATAAATTAATGTATGAAAAAATGACTGAGCCACTGTGATGAATAATTAGCTGTAGGTCTCTTATAGCAGGGGTTTCTGTGATATCTGTTGGCAGCATCTGGACTTGACATTTAATTTACATTAAAGTCCGAAAGCTTGTGTGCCTTGTTAATGCAAGGTGCAAATAAAGGCATGCACTGCTAGACAGTTCCTTAGCCAGGGTGGAGTACAGCCAAAGGAGAAAAATGGAAACCTATTGTCTGTGGTGTATCCTCAGCACACCGGCCTCGTGTCCCAAGTCTGGAAAGTTTAAACCTTAGGTTTATTACACAATAGGAGAAATAAAGCTGAAAAAGGATAAAGTGTTTATTGTAATGTTGATTGCAGCGGAGAATTTGGATGTATGCTTTTCTCTCTGAGCCCTTTAATGTCTAACATTTTTAAATATAAGTTGTATAATTATAACAGGCGTATTCCAGACTTCTGTTTCTTAGTTTAATGATCTGCAATTAATAATTCATATGCAATTTAAATAATTAACTTTGTGAAATGTATCAGCGATGTTGTAAAGAAAAACCATTTCTAAAGACCATGGCATATTTAAATTGAGGATTTAAAGATACCATGACATGTATGCACTCCAAATTGCTTACTTTTACTGTCAGTAAAATATATATATTTATTCTAGGGGATAAGGTGTCATGTTGAAAATAGCTATTAGGTGACCAAAGTAGCTATGATTTATTTATAAATACTGAAGAAGAATGGGGTAGCTAATTTGGGCTTTTTTTTTTTTTAACTCAGGTGGATGATTTTGCCTAATCATGTCATGTTATTTAAGAGAACTGAACTTCAAATTTGCACATTTTCTTGACATTCCAGTGTGCATTAAAAAAAGCCTACATTCTTCACACTACAATGAATGTAATCTTGTCTCTTTGTCATGTTAGCCACTATCAGCGGAATAAAGTAAATTTAACTTGGGAAAGGTTTCCTTTCCCTATATGAGTTTTTCTGAGAGACTTCAAACTGCAGTAGAAATGTTATAGGAACCCCCTTTGTGGGGGTACAGCACTGGGGAAAGCCACCTATGCTGGTTTAGGATTTGCATCCCGGTGTAACTTGGTTGTCACGTTTCCAGTGCTGACAGGATTTTGATGTCTGAACCAGGCGTTGTCCCTGCGAGGCAACGAGCGCTCGCTGCCTGCGTCGCTTTCTGTCTGAAATGCAGATGGAGGCTGGAAGATGCTGCTTGGCTTTTCTTTTCATGAAGCATCAAGGTAACTCCTGCTCCTAAGGAACGTTCAGGAAGGCAGTATGCAGGCTTTCAGCTGTGGGATGGGGGCACGGCAGCCGAAATCTTTCCGCTTGAGTCAGCCTGAGAACAGGGACAGTGTCAGACTCGGTGCTGCCAGGCTGACTACTTGAATCCAGAGGAGGTAAAGAGAACCAATGTTTTTCATTACTGTTTTTTTTACCTACAGTTTCAGACTAACTTGGAGATATTTAACTCTTTCTGCTCATCTGAAATTGTAAAGGAAGAGATGTGGAAATAGTCATATGTTGGTTTTCCAAAAATGCTGAGAGCGTCCCTGTTTCTTACAAACAGGAAGGTTGCATGTTCCTAGTCAGACAAGCAGAAGGATAAAGCGCTTAACAAGGGGTGGGGAAGACTGAAGGACTACAATAAAATTTTTAGAAGTGAATTAGAGGAGTCTGGGTGTTATTGAGTAGCAGGGTTGTTTAATAATTTGCCCCCCTTGCTTGGTGATCCATCAGAAATGTCGTTTCAGGATAAGGAATACTTTCTTGATTGACTAGGATGACTGGCTTTTGGATGTGATCCTGAAAATTTTCTGCTGCCAGGTTAAGTGGGTTTTTGTGGTTGCTATATGTTAATGCTAATGTACAATTAGTCCAGCAGCAGACACCGCAAGCTTTTCTATGTGCCTCCTTTATGCCTTTTGCTTCTCTTTTCAAACTACTGCGTTACTAGCCAATGTTTTCTGTGGGGTTTGGATAGATACCTCCTGTAACAGGGCTGGACACTCCTCTTTTCTCAGCTGTATCAATTTTTCCTGTGGTGCCCATGGATTTCCAGTGGCTGGTTTCTCAGCTTGCACCTTCTTGGGAGACTCCTCTCCAGCTCTCGGTACAGGGAATTGAGGTGTGGTCTGCAGTGGCAACTGTGCTTCGTCCCTGCCCCTGCCGTGCAGGGACGTGACTCGGGCAGAAATTCAACATACAGGTTTCATTTGTCACCGTGTTATTCAAGCATGGTTTCCTCTTAGAGCAGGGAGAATGCACAGCTACTTCTTGAGGAAATGTGGAATAACCACGATGCTAAAATGGCAGCGAAAGAAATAAGAAAATGGCGTCATCAGTGAAATTGGTTTCGATGACTTGATTTGAGAGCATCCTGGCTGATATGAGCATGTTTCCAGCAAGAGGTATTACATTACAGCCTTAGTTACAACTGTACAATGAAGCTATTAAATCATTTAAATCTGTAGGTTTTTTCACAGTATTCCCTTAAAAAACATGATACCGGGAGAGGCGGGTATAACAGCTTATTCTAGTGAATGATCAGAAATTATCCTTGTTTGCATGCTGTATATATTTTTACTATAGGATTGCATTGTGGATCTCAAGCCTACTAGTATTATCTTAAAATTTAATTTACTTAAAATAAATTCCAAAAAAGAGGCAAAGCCTTGAATTTTGTTTTGCCTGCGCATCTCTTGATGCGTTTGTGATTTTTGCAGGCTCGTAATTTTTAATCACGATCATAATGCGAGGACTTGTATAGCGCAAGGGAGGGGCTGTAGCCACTCACCTGGCACTGAGCAAAGCCCCACACTAAGGTCATCCCTCTGCATTCAAAAATGTCAAGAACAGCCAGCCATATGTTTGGAAACTGGATGAATGAGCTCAGGTTTCAGACTGTGTGGTCTGCGCTGATGGTGAAACGCCGGTGCCACAGGAGATGGGCTTCCTGTGGGTCCTGCTGGCCTGATCTGTGTGGAGAGATTCCCTCACTTAAGAAGTTCTAGTTCCAAGTGAGGTAGTGTTGTGTTCAATTGCCTTTGTGACATTTTGGTTTCTTTTGTCTTGATTAAGACAAACAGAAACACCATCTGAGGTATTTTCGTACCAGTGTTAGCCAGTTGAACAAGCTCCTTCTTGAGTAATGACTCCTACTGCCACAGCTGGCTGGCAATAGTCTGTCTACCTTCTTTCTAATTTTCCATTATGTTTATTCCATTAATAAAACACAGAGATTTTTATATTCCTGGTAAAAATATTCAGGAATGTAAAGATGGTAATATCTTTCTAGTTGTAGAATTTTTTTTTCGTTGTTGCTCCTCCTGTTCTTTGCATGACCTCTCAGCAGGTTAGGGCTATTCTAGACTTAATTTTGTTATTGCACAGATCTCCTTGATGCTTTTTACCTTGATAGGACCTGGGATTCTTGTTGAAGCATTCCCATTTATATCATAGGAAGAAGGAAAATGAGTATGTGCCTGGAGAGAAAGACAGGATCACTAGAGAAAG
This sequence comes from Erithacus rubecula, assembly GCF_903797595.1. Taxonomy (NCBI): domain Eukaryota; kingdom Metazoa; phylum Chordata; class Aves; order Passeriformes; family Muscicapidae; genus Erithacus; species Erithacus rubecula. Next base: position 7,945,941 of record NC_136664.1, on the reverse strand, counting down.
TAGCACTGCTTGTTTATACTACTTTGTGCTGCATTAGCAATTGCTGATGTATGTGGAAGAGAACCTCATTCTAATCAACTTTGCTACAAAAGTTTGGATTAAAAATGTATTATCTTAGTCTTATGCCATTAAAGTCTCTGCGACTTTGGAAAAAACCTACTAAACAGCCTTCCCAAAGCAGCCCAAAATGAAGTGGCAACAATTTTTAGAGTCTGAGAATGAGAAACTAACTTGTGCAATTGAAGTTCTGTTGCTTTCACTGTGATGGAAGGGAAATAAAGAACAAATGCAATGGATAGTTACTAATATTTTAATAATTAGTTACGCTGTGTAAGTAATATATAAACTATATATATTGCGATGGTTGATATATTGTGGTGTTTTTTCAAAGTGTCTTACTGCACTCATTTTAACTGCACTTGGATTTGTTAAATCTTTGAAATGTCTTTGACATATTTTGTAAAATGTAAAATACACAGGGACACTGCAGTGAATTTTCATGTTAGGAGTTAAGCCACATGTAAGTACAATTTTAAATGCAATACTGAAATCTCATAGTGCGTGAACTCACTGAGCGTCCTGCACTGGATTAGAAGAAACTAAAATTAAGCAGAGTCATGTTTCTTGCCAGCAGTGATGATCTCCTTTTATACATGGAACAAGCAGTGCCACATAGCAGAGAGTTCAATTTTTGGTGCTGCTGAGTGCCTGGCACAAAATTCCTGCAGGAAATCGGAGCAATGCTATTTTTCTAGACATTTCCTGCATGATAAAGCTGTGATCCCTGTATGTTTCATGGCAAAATTTGCTTCTGTTCACTGCAGATAGCTATGCTCTCCTTGCCAGCCCCATGCTGCAGATGTGTTGTGCAGGACTGCGGTTGGGTGCGGGATGTGGTTGTGCCTCAGTGCTGGGGATGGTTTAACATGAACTGATGGTCTGATGTAAGCCTTCCATGCTTAATGGATGGTGTCCTGGCTGAAGTGAGCACTAGGAGGTGTTTGTATTTCTTCCCTTTAAGCCTGTATGTCTGAGGAACACATTTCTAGTCTTCACTTGCCAGATTCAAACAGGCCCAGCAAGAGTCAAAGAGCTTGCACCATCTGGCCCTGCTTATGTTAGAGCTGATCCGTGATTTTCCCAAGGAATGTTTCTTTCAGCAGTTTTGAGTTTCTCCTGTCACGGCCAGAAGGAATAATGATATTTATCCAACACAGCAAAATCCAATGTTCCTGGATACCATCTTAAGATTACTGTGAAAACTGCATGAGTTTCACACATCAAACTGTTTAAACCACTAAAATAATATAGAAAAAAATAGAAGATCTTTGCATTGTGGGCACTAACCTGCGGCAGAGAGCTCTTTGCAAATATTTGCTTAAGGCTCACTCTGTAACATGGATTAAAGACTGTGCTTGAACCTGGGCACTGCATCAACGTGTGCTGATGGCAATGTAGGGGAGACCCACTCCACCCCAGGGCTTGTCTTTGGGAAAGGGTGCTGCTGTGCATGTTCCATGGTGCACACAGCCCCAGCAGAACTTGTAGGCAAGTGGAGGTGTTCCTCTTGTTCTGCACTGTGCATGGGCTCCATCCTGGCGTGCATCAACTCCTGCTGCTGCTGGGGTGAAGCCCAAGTTGCTGCTCCTCCATCATGAAGCAAGACAGTATTGCGGCTCTGCAAAATTTGATTTTGCTGGAGCAGGAAGCCACTTAAAAAACCCTGAAGTAATCTTTAAAATTGCTACTAGTCATGCAAGGAAGCAGAGATGAAGCCAGGCTTTGTATATTTTAATGACTTACTGCCACTCAAATGCTATTGGATTGCAGTGTGGGGAAGAATTCTCCTTGCTTGAATTTCAAACCAGCAACGCATGAGTATTGGCTACAAACATGTGGCATAGTTACAGTGCATGGGGGGATGGGATTTGACCCCTGTGAGGCAGGTAGCACTCTGCAGATCTTCCCCAAGCCCAGTGTTTGGCTGTATTAGCAGAGTTTTATGTTCTAGCTATTGCTATGTGCTTTTCCCTTTTCAGCTTCAACACGGCTGTTGCTTTGACAGTCTGATCAAATGACTCTTAGGTCTTCTCAAGCTCCAAAGCCTTCTGCCTGCTTCTTCTGTTCAGTCAATAGGGAATTAAAAATGTTTTAATTTCCTGCTCTAAACACGATGGTAAGGAAGTTGAGATGTATGTTGCAGTTTGACAACTGCTGTCTTAGGCTAGGGAAAATTTGTATTGCTAAATGCTTAAACTGAACAACGTAGACATGGAATGAGACTTGTCAGACTGTCCTTTCCAGTGGACCTGTTTGTCTGTGTACAGTGATGGGTTCCTTGCCTCTCATGCAGCTTTGAAGTGATACTGACTGGTGAATCACCCTTCCTTGGGTTGTCTTCCTCTCTGCCCTCAGTCTGTTTTGGCCCCATAGCAGTTTTGCCATCTGAAGCTCTCCAAGGAGGAAGCCAATTTCACAAATGCTCTTGGCTCGTTGTGCTTAGTAGCTCATCTTTGGGCATCTGCCTTCCTGCTTTGAAGGGCACAGTATTGCACAGGCCAGAGTGTGTAGTGAAGCTGCTTATCTGCATGGCTTTAGCCCAAAAGACCAAATGCTTTCTGAAAAACAAATCATGGGAGACCTATGGAAGCTTCCAAGACATGGTTGTGTCACACACACAAAGGAAGAGTGGATAGACTGAAATACTGCCCTTGCTACACTGCTGTGTCCCATCCTCAGGAATACAATAGTTGGCCATGGCTCTTCGCCCTTTGGCCTATTTATTTAAAGTGCCATCGAGCACTGATGCTTGTGTCAGCATGAACAATAATTTAGAAGTGTCAGGTAGTTTTGCTTCATTTTCTGTTTCCAGAGAGAGCATGGCCAGGAGGGTTGTGCCAGGGTGTACCACCTCAGGAGTAGGCTCAGATGTGTCCATGCTTTCAATAGTGTTGTATTTAGCAAATTGTTTCTTAGAATTGCTAGTATAAGTAATAAATCCATGTGCTTCACCTGGAGTTGCCAAAGAGGGATTTTTGTTAACTGTGCCTGCTGCATTCACTGGATCTACTGGAAATTCAGCACTTGGAAACATTTTAATCAAAGAGCAATTGACTTGAAATGGTCCCAGACTGTTCATTTCATTTTCTTCTTTCTTTCTGTGCCAGTGAAAAAGTACCCATTGCTGTCAACATCCAAAGCCTCAATATACTATTTGGCAACATTCGCCTTCTCTTGACAGCTTGAATACCAAGATCAAGCATTAAAAGTATGGCCTGGCTGATGAAAGTAATTAAGAGACTTCTCTCAGCCAGGAGAGTTTACTAACCTCATTTACTGCAGTAAATGGAAGAGACTTTCAGTCTCCTGTCAAAAAGAGACCATCAGTGTATGCACGTGTGCCCTTTTGTACTGATAATGAACTATTGGAACACCCTCTTGCTGGAATTCAGGCTGGAGCAAGGCAGGTGCAGGCTGCTGTCAAGCCAGCCTGTGTCAGTCAGTGGTTGTCTGAGATGAGAGGTAATAGTGGAGCAAGCACAGGCTGCCAGGGGTCCCTTCCACTGTGGGGCCACTTCTACAAACCATCATCGAGTGAGGCTGGGTTTCAGTGAAAAGGGGAGACTGAGGCCAGGCTGGAATCCAAGGTGTAGGAGATCCAAGAGGATCTGGAATGTGCTTAGGAAAGATGCTGAGAGTCAGTAGACGTGTAAGTTTAAGTGGGACTAACTGAGAAGCGGGAACCCAGAGGTGTGAGATTGGGTGTATTTCTATGCATGTGTCCCTGTTTTGCAAACACCATCTCATCAGATATTGTACAAATGGTGTGTGGGAAACATTCAGCAGCGAGTGGTGCAGAGAACTGGTGATGCACAAGAGTTACACTGCTTCCCTTCCAAACTAGATGCAGGAAGGATGTGTGGGAGTCAGACAGTAACAGAGAGGAAAATCAAAAGCCACTCACTAAAGCAGGGCAGAGTGATGTGACATTAAGGCTCTGTGAGCTTTTTGCATAAACCTGCCTCAAGGAAGTAAGATTTTCATTTTTCAAACAAAATCCAGGCTACACTGGGATCCCTGCACTGGCAGAGGTTTTTCACGGAGAGCTGCAAGGTGTGTTTTTCACCTCTGAGATTATAGCAATGCTCGTGTTGGCTGTTTGTGTATGTGCCATCTGCCTCTGCAAAATAGCCTTTTGTCTCCTAACAATAATCTCTGTTCTGGGATTTCTGAGGACAAAAATTCTTCAGTGTAAAGTGCATCTCTGCCATCTTTCTGGCTATCCGAGTTCCGGGGCTCTGCTTTTTCATGCAGCAGAGGTGCATTTGTGTGCATTTATGTATGTCTGTGAAATCGTGCCTGGTGATCAAAGTGTGGTGCACCACTAGGTGGCAATGCGATAAATCCAGGGAATCCAGCAGCCGGCCGGACACACCTCACTTTATTAAGAAGTGGAATTCTGACCACCAAAGGCTGGAGTGACACCCCCAGGAGCTCTTATTCGGCCTAAGTTGGAGCTGCTCATGCAAGCAGTAACAGGAGCTGCAGCATCAGTTATTGAAACACCCTCTTCTGAGGTTTTACAATTAGCCTGTCATTAACTGAAGCAGAAATTGTCATGTTAGAGTCATAATGTTTAGCACAAGACATAGGCTGACCCTTCTAAAATGTATTTTCCCTCAGTGAAGGATTACAGATGTTATTTGGAATGTGTGCAAATTTTATTTTAATAAAGAAGTAGTTTTTGAGATTGAAAAAGACAATTATCATCCTCTAATTGGCATTTGGTGTAATGTGATTCCTTAAACGGACATAGTAGAACTCTCTGGGAGCTGGGCGGTTTCATTAAGATACTCAGCCTGCATTTACTGACATCAAGGGAAGTTCAAGCACATATTAAATTACTCTGTTGATTACCATCATTGCTGTGTACATTTCTAGGCAGGTACCTGCTAGGCTCATATGCCTGAAAGGAAAGAGGGGGAAGACCAAGGGCAGGAAAGGTAGGATTTGTATCTCTTGGGGTTTTCAGGAGTCCAGTGCTCACAGAGTGAGCAGGAAGCAAGGCATCCAGGACCTCTGCAAGCTCACACCCTCCATCACACCCAGATAGCTTTAGGTCTGCATCTTGGAGACAGTGGGCTGTAAAATTAGCAGTGTTGTTAAAATACAGCTAACACTGTTCCCTGGAGCATCACATCTCTGCCATCAGAAACATATCTGTCTCTTCTGCTCATGTACTGGTGTGTGCTTTGAAGGTCTAAGTGCATTACTTGTTTTAATTCCAGATAATTTTTCTTCATTTTAGTTTGGAGGTGGGGGGGGGTAAAGAAAAAAAAAACAAAAGGAAGCCAGAAAATTCATTGCTCTCCCAAAGTCTTTCTATGCAGGCAGGGACAAGCCTTCCAAGGCACGTCTCCATCCCTCCCTGCGCTGAGCCGGGGCTGGGGCTTGGCCCAGTTAGGTGACTGCAGCAGCCCTTGTCTCACTGACAGCTGCTGGAATAGTTGGTCCCCAGATGCATGCAAGAATCTGGATTTAGCTTCCTTTTTTTCCAGGTTGTAACTGTGATTTCTCTGTGGGCATTATCTAAAAATAAAGCAGGACCTGTTTGCTGGTGAAAGGAAGAATAGGCTGGGTATCAGTGACCCCTCTCTGCTGTGTGTAATTCAAGGGCTGTTTCTGGGGAGCTGCACTGCATGTCTTTGGTGGATGGTGGCTTGTTCTCTCTCTGGTGTACAGAAAGGGGTCACCTCCTTATTTTCAGCTGAAGGGGGTCACAGCCTGTCCCATGTATCTCAAATTCTTGTTTTACATATTTCAAAATGATCAGTTGCAGTGCCCTTTATTTCATATGCTGGTGCTGGGGAGCAGGAAGCACACCTGTGTGGCACTGTCCTGCCAGAGTGCTTCAGGCTGGAGAGATTTCAATTACCCCTCACCTCCCAGAGCTAACTATCACTCTGTGATACTTGTGGTTGTATGTATTAACTGCTGCAGGGCAGTTTCTCAGACCTACCATAAATACATTTTTCCAAAATCTCTGTGTGTCAAAAGCAGGAATTCTTTACAGGAAGATGGGGAGACTAAAAGGCACAAAATTGTCATGATTCCTGATAAATTCAGTTGGACACTGCTACAATTGTATTTTCTCTTTTATAAAAGCACAAAGCATGGTCTACTGAGTTCCCTCTCTCTGGGTTGTTAGCAGCTTTTGGTTTTAGAGCTGTGGACTAAGTGTACAGACGTTTAAGATATTAGCAGTTAATGCAGTTGATAATTTATAGCTGATTACTTCAGAGGGATACAAAAGCTTCTTTTTCTTTTTTTATGACCTGAATAATGAGTAAATTGAAGTCTGGGCATACAAATCAGCTTGGTTTATTTAATTGGTGATGTAATACTGAAAATTCAAAATACAGATATGCATATTAAAATGTGATAAACATATCCTGGTTGTTGTCTGTGTGTGTTAAATGCAGTTTACCCCACAGCTACTTGTTAGAAGTTAAAACTTTATATTTCCTAGTATAGGTCATAAAAGTAACCTTTGGGGTAAGGAGCTAACAGCTTATCTAAATCAACTTGTTCACACACACCTGACCTCTTTGAGATTTACTCATATACTGAGAATTAAAAATACAATTCTTCCCTTTTACCCACTCTGACTGTATTCACGGAGAGAAGCTGTGTGGTAAACTTTTTCTGTATGCTTTCCAACTGTTTAGTTATTTCTGTCCTTCCTCAGCTGACTATTTTTAAGGCACTTTTTCACAGTTGTATTGGTCTTCCAGGAGCTCTACTTGTGCCTGAAGCTGCCAAGTCAAAGCCTGTTTTATTTTTCTCAGCGTACTCAAGTCCAACAATCTTATCTTGGCTTATCGCTCCTACCAGCTTTCATCCCAGCTCCCTCAAATGGAGAGCAAGAGGAAGCAGATGCTGGGACACAGAGATAAAAGAGAATAGGAGCAGGACATTTCACTAGGGTTTAATGCATATTAAAAGAGGGGATTAATGCATTTTCATTTTCGCTTTGCTCTGGATGATGGGCATCTACCTTTGGTGCAGTAAAGTGACCTTTAAACTTCTTGGGACTGGACTGCAGAGAGAGCTCTGAGCACTTTCCAGAGCTGAAATAGCTGAGTACTGCAGTATGTATCTGATGTTAGTGCAAGGGTGGTTTTTATGGCTGAAGTTCTGTTTCTTCTTTTCTGCAGGGATTCCTGAAGAATGAAAAAGATAATGCACTGCTGTCTGCCATTGAAGAGTCCAGGAGGAGGGTAAGTTGGAAGAAAGCACCATTGTTTTTGCCTGAAAACAAGAGAGGTTTGCAAGAATTCCATTTTCTTCCCTTGAAAGGAACCAGTACTTCGTCTGTAAGAAAAAGACAGTTTCCTCTTCCCCTCTTCATCTCCTGTATCTCTGAACAAATTGTTGTTTTGAAGATCATCTGAGCAGCAACTTGTTTTCTGATAAGAAATTCATCTAGTCCTGTTTCTGAATCTGTTTGTGCTTTTGATATCTGTCACGTTCTGGGACAGTGATTTTCCCAACTGAATTATGCAGCATGGGAAAATGTTTCCTGTTACTTGTCTTGAAACTCCTTCTTGGAAATGTCATTCCATACTTCTTAGTGCTCATACTGTGATTGCTTCCCTCCATGTATACTAGGGGCATCAGGTTTAGAACTGAACCTTCAAATGATGAGAAACAGTACAGAAGCATTACTAAATTATTTCAATTACATAAATTATGCTGTAACTGTTGAAACATATTTAAAACCCTGTTGAAATTATTATAGTGAAGGCACGGATGAGACCTATATACTGTGGTGAAAGTAAAAAGTGAATTTTATAATGCAACAAAGAAACAAAAATCTTAAGCTCTGTTTGCATGTGTGCAGTGTAATTAAATTTTGTCAAATATCACTGTCTCTTATCCATTCATTTCTTCTGAGGAATGTTTTGCTCATTAATTGACAATATCCTAACAGTGAACTGCAGTGAAATGAAAAAATGTAGCCAACCAAGATATTTAGTTATGTATGTTGCAGCACAGAGCTGGGTGAAAAGGAAAGAAGTAGAAGACACAATATAGCTTATTCTCTATTTAGAAACAGGGGAAATTCTCTTATTTCCTGTCCTGGTATACTGGAGGCAGTTAGTTTCACCCCAACAATAACAGAAAAGGTAATGAAGCATCTTCTCTATCCGAATGCTATTGCTAAAATAAGGGAATATTTCCCTTACTGAGGGAAAAGCTGTTTCCTCCCATATGTTCCCCAGTTGGATCTGAAGATAGTGTAGCACATCAGCCATTTTCAAGGTAAAGGTTGTTTTTTCTTGGAATATGATTTTACTGTGTGCTTTCCCAAGTTATGTTCCTGATGAAAGAGACTTCCTGATTCTTTGATACTGGTTTATTTTCCCTTAATATTTAGATTTTTATTTTATCCTATTTCCTGTGTAAAAGAAAAATACACTGGTGAAAACCTGAAAATGATTGTGGTCAAACACACATCTTTGTTAAGAATGCAGCAGATCTTTGTAGCCTCCAGGGAGGTGAAAAGCTGGTAGCCATTGGAGAAGTTAAGTCTGAACAAACCACACATATCAGTTATGAACCTGGATATTGTGTGTGTGCTGCTGAGTTAAAGAAGAAAGCCTACTGGTTTTCAGCCTGCTTAGATTCCTGAGCTGCCATGCCATGGAAGTGACACAGTTTCCCTCTTTTACCAGCTGGGGGTATGTGAGAGTTGTCTTAACTCCACATACACCTACTTTCTGAATCCCCTTGTACCTGAACAGAGAGCCTGTTGCAGCACACCAGTAGCTCTTGAGGGCTGACCTGATTGATTTATGTAATTGCTGTTTTCTGTCTCATTTTTGGGCTTGTCTGTTAATAGCAGAGTTAGGCTGGTGGGTGTTTCTACATGTTCCTTAGCTCTTGTTCTTCACCACCAGACTTTTGCCATGGCTGAGGAGTACCACCGAGAATCAATGCTGGTTGAATGGGAACAGGTGAAACAAAGGATTCTTCATTCTCTGCTTGCATCAGGGGAAGATGCTCTTGATTTCACCCAGGAAAATGAGGTAACTCTGTCTTTCCAAATGCTGTGCACAGTCATGCACTGCTCTCTACACAGCCAGCATTCCAGCACTGCTGAAACCACCTCTGAATATTCTGCAACTGTAATTGTGAAAATGAGAAATATAAAATCCCTATTTAATTCTAGAATGGCTCTGACTAGCAGAATGCATTGTCCAGCAGAATATCAAACCTTTGTGATTATTTCTGTTTATTGGCTGATGGGTACAGGCAATGGAGCTGCTATTACTGAAGCTGTGTTTTGAGCAACATATGTGCTGGCTGGAAATTTAGTCACAAACACATATTAGGTCAATATACCCAGGAGACAGAAAACACACTGGGGACTTCAGGAAACCTTTGTGATGTGGTATCAGGGGTTTCTCAGGTTCAATTGTGCTCACACATAGGTCTTAGAGTGTTTCCTCCCCTTATCACTGTGGGCTAGCCTGGAACTATGGCATTTCTTAGGAGGCTGATTTAGTCTTTCAGATTTCCTGACAAAACCAAATGAATAAACACAAGAAAAGCTTTCCTTTTTATCTTACCTCATGCAGAGCAGATTAGAATTTTGTGCTGCTCAGATCTCTACTGTTCAGTTTAATCCAGCAGTGACCAAATCCTTTGGTCAAGACTTGACCCTATGTTTAAGAAAAGAGATATTGATTATTACCTTAAAACATTCCTTTATCTTCTGCTACAATTTAAACTTTTACAGTTTATTCTCTTAAATAAAATAATTCAGTTAAATGAGTAGAATAAAGCAGAGTTACGTGCAGTGTTGGGAACTTGGCTCCTCTGAGCTGAAAGCATCAGGCAGCAGCTGTGATCCCTGGAGCACAAAGTTACATCACAGCTGCTGCACAGTGCTCCATGGAAATGCTCACCTTGAGAGGAGAGGGGATAGATAATGGGGGGATGGAAGTTGCTGTGCCTTCAGGCTGTAAAAGAGACACATTTTTGTAGCCACATTCTCCACCCATGAAAATGAATTCTTGCTCATTGGGATGACCTGCAAGTATACTAAATTTTAAAAAGCCCTTGGTTCTAATGGGGTATGACCTGTATAGGGATTTGGAAATAATTAAAATTGTTAATGAAATGTCCCTTTCTGATTACTGTTCTTTTAAATATAGGTTAATCCCAATTAGCATACCTCTTTTTATAGAGGCTGTCTTCCCCAGAAAATATTTTACTGATTTAGTGGGACTTCTCAAAGGTTGTGCAGCTTTCCAATATTAGAAATGCTAAATAATGCAGACTGAACTAATTTAAAACTAGGAACAGCTATCCCATTATTTTAGGATGTGAATCTGAGGACTTGGCAGTTTCTCTGATAGCTTCTAACATCTTTGATTTGTGTACTAGTTACTGGTATGGGGTTTTCCTTTTGGAGTGTGGCTGTTAATTGCTAGCAGAAGTAATTTAATAACCCACTCTGAACAGGTAAATCCCCTATTCTGGTGTTTTATTGTCAAATGGATGCTGCCCAGTCCGTGGCACTTGAGATGCCAAGCATCAAATAGGTGTGAGGGAGGAGGGGAGAAAACTCAGCTCCTAATGTTTTTTGTGAATGAGTTTAAAGACTCAATGTACACTATCACTCACTAATACTGCACTCCCTGTTTCAAAGCTTTCATAGTAGCAGTATGTCATTTCAAGAGCATTTAAAATCCTTGATATATTCTAGTCTTAGCCTCAAGAAGTCAAAGGTCTGAGAGGTTTGAAGTGCATCTACTGTGTTAAAAGCCTGTTATCTAACCTCCCCACAGCAGGTTGTTCTTCTAAAGCCTTGTTCCAGTCAAATAAGTTTTTTGTGTGTATGTGGCACAAACAGACACAGCCTGTAGAATATAGTAGAGGTTTAATTGATATCCTCTGGAGATGGAGAATCAGCTGAAAAGGCACAGATCCAAACACAGCAGGGGGCCAGTCTGCCTGTGAGCCAATTCTCAAGCTTTGGGCAAGCTAATTTGGGCAGAGTGAAATACCAACACATTATTCATGGAAATAAGACCAATTAATGGGCAAAGCTTATGATTCAAAGAACCTAGTGCAGGACTTGCCATTAAGGTTTTCTGTTCCCCCTTGTCCTCCAGCCTGGCCATCTTGTCAGAGAAAACCAGAGCTGATAAAAAGATGCTTCTTGTGGGGATAGAAAGGGATGAAAGCCTGAGATTTGCCTCCAAGGTATCAAACACCTATGTCTGATATGAAGGTGTTTGCTATGACTGCTGTGCCATGAGGTGCCAAGGCATTTCCTTTGTCCTTTTCCAAGTTTTTACTTATTCCAGGCTTTTCTTTCTCCTATCCTTGCTGTAAGCTCTTCCACTCCTGCTGTCAAGCAGCATGCTCCTGCAGTGATAGAGACACTGGCACCTCTTGCTTTCTGTTCTGCCCCTCTCTATCTTCACACCCCTTAAATCCCAGCACTGCAAAATGCTTTCCACTCCACCACAGTGTATTTTGATGGGGTTTCTCCAGCTTGGTCTCCTGCCTAGATATTCACTGTGTCTACTGGCCAAGCCATTTGGAGTGCTGACAAAATGTCTGCCCAGACTTCTGCTAAGGAATGTGCATATGCATATGAGGGTGATGAATAATGCATCTTTACATGCACGGGGCTTGGTGTGCAAGTGAGGCTGAATGCTTGGCTGAGTGCAAATGAAGGAGGGCTCATTTGAAAGCAGCATCTTTTAGCTAAGTAAATTTAAAATTATAAAAGTGTGATGGCAATGCAGCTGAGCTGCAGCTTGGAGAAACGGATAGTATTCAGAATAAATATTACAGTTCTGAATAATGTTTTGAACATAACAAAATTCAGGGCAGGGAAAAGCAAAGGTGGTTGAGAAAAACAGCACAAGCCATTTAAGCAATGTCAGACTAGAGATACAGCAAGATTTGTGTGTGTGCACTTACACTTCTGCAGTCCTTTGTGCATTCCCCACTTTTCTGCTTTTCCTTTTGCTGGTCCAGTTAAACTTCAAACCTGACCTGAAACATGATTCTTCTCATATGCTCCTAGCTGCTGTTTTGAATACATCTTTCATTATCTTTTTCTTGCTTGAAACTTGTGAAGTCCTGATTTGCCAATAAAGTATATCCTCCCACCTCCTCACTTTCCCCCTATAGTTTGTAGGGGGTGTCCTTTTTTCCTGAGAAGGACAACCTGCACAATCAATTTCAGCAATTCAGGGGGAGTAGTGGAAGTGGCCTTTCTCATGCTGACTCACTGCTTTAGTTTTCCTTTTGAACTTCCCTTTTAGCATAGCCATGAGATAGTTCAGTGAGCTAGTGCTTTCTTGTAGTTTAATAATTCAAAGCTGAAGCCAGAATGCAGGCATGAGATGGGAAAAATAGGAAATAAGCTTGCTTCCATGGCTCTGTTTCCATAGGAAAGAAAAGTATAAGAAAATTAGGACAAATTCTAGACTTCCTGATTATTTTTTTTTCCTGAAGTGCCAAGTCAGTAAAATTTAAAGAATTTAATTTCAGTGTAGCAGTTCTCAGCTGTGGCAGGTAGTTAAGCAGCATTTCTTAATGCATAATGGTTAGGCCAAAACTAAAATTGGAGAAAGGAAAGGAAAACCCAACCCCAGAGCAGTTATTTTTCTAGTTTCAGGTGGGCACTTTTAATTCAGATTCTTGCCTGAATTGGTTTGAAGGCACCACTCTGGAGTGGCAGCCACGTGGGTGCTCTTTGGTGCCGCAGAGCAGAAAAAGGATCAGATTGACCAAACAAAGCCCCAGTCCCTGTGTGCCAGTGCTCGGGCACTGGCTGAAAGTGACACTAAATCACTGTGTCTCCACTTGCTTTAGGAGGTGAAACTCATCGGTAATTAATGGCAACGTCCATAATTTAGCATTGCTTTAAATAACTCTGCATTTTATCTGGCTTGGCGCAGGGAAGGGCTGCAGAGAGCTGTTTCTGCCACGGTGTCTGTTTCCCAGGAAACCTGCTTTAACAGCTTCTTTGTTCTTTAGAACAAAGAATTTGTCGGGTTTTAGGTGGGTTTAAAGGAATTTGTGTCAGATGATTTGGCAATGAAAGAAAAATGGAGATGCTTCTGAATATTAGTACTCACTAAGAGGGGCTGTGAAGAATATTATTAGTGTAAGTTCAGTTTCAGAAAGAAAAAGTGAAATTGCTTTTGAGTTTTTTGTAAGACGTTTTTATAAAGCCTAAGTCTAAATGCACCTGCCTGATTTTGTAATCATGTTAAACATTATTTAAATAACATTATTAGTGAGAAATTAATGCAGTAATAAATTAATTTCAACCATTTTGAAGGATTGCTCAGGTTCATCCTTGGTACCTTCATACATTTATATTTCATTATATTAGGGAAGAACACTGCTGAGTTGTTTTTTTTTTTTATTCTGTAGTCAACTGTTGTATGCTGTGCAGAAAGCTGTAACCACAGATATCATAAAGCTCTTATAATTTCTTGATAGAGGTCAGTGCCCTTATCTTCATGTATAAATTTCTAGCTAATGCAGAACAGTTTTCTTGCCCATTACAATTATGTAATTTTTTTTGTTTTTAAATTCTAACTTGTGAACACTTTACTTATCAAAACTCCTGGACTGGGACAGTGAGTAGTAGTAGTCTTTGTAAGGACACATGCTCATGAGTGTAAGAGAGGACTTACACAGTAGAAGATATTCCAGGTTAAACTAATACTAAAATAAAATTTATTTGGGAATTACTGAGAGAATATTCAGTTACTAATCAGTAATATGTCTGGAAGTTCATATGTTTGTATTATTTCATTTTGAAGTTGGGATACAGTTCCCAAAAAAAGTCAGATTCTTTTGAAGACTGCCAGTATTTCATCCTCATTTGAAACAAGAAACTGAATGATAGCACCATCTGGACAAAAGCTATCCATTTCTGGATCTCTTCCTGAAATCTGCACAAGCCAGGTCGTGGCAGGAACATTGCAATGCTACAGTCTGACAGGTGTCAGCAAAGCTGAACTCTAAAGCTGATTAAACTGGAAGTGAAAACAATGATTTTCTTACTGCATTTGGGCTTTATGTTGTTTGCATAGGCAGCAAGTTAGTCACATTTAAGTGAACTCTTCCAGGCAAGATTAGAGCATGTCCTTAAGCTATCCTTGGAGGTGATCCTGTCTGCAGAGTACTGACATTCTGGGTAACCTGTGTGAGAAGCAGTAAAGCTGTTTGACAGTATTGCTTAGGTAACAGCTAATGAGGATGTGCAGCCAGTTGTAACTGACTTTGATGGTAAAAAGCTTAATTTTTAAACTCTGCAGATGTACCTGCCCTTTCTTGGAAAAAATTACTGATTCCAGTTTAGATGAATATCCATGGCCTTGAGTTATATGGTAACAAGCCTGAAAACTTTGCTTTGCTGAAAGCTTGTCTGTTCCTTTTTGCTTGCCCCAGCTATGTCAGTGGGTTTCATAATAAATATTATAATTCTGTACTGAGCTTGTCTTGCTTTGATCTTCAGACCAGCATGGCTTCTGAAGCAGCTGATATTAAAGGACTGTTTACCTCAAAGGGATCTGTCTTTAAAATGATTGTACTTTATTTTTCAAACTCAAGAATTGCAATGCTGATGCTGAAATGAAGAATTACATTCTTTAGAAAACAGGATGTGGCAGGGAAAATTGTTGGGAATATTCTTTCCTCTAGAGTATTGAACATCTATGTTCAGTGGTTGCTGTACTGAAAACATACCTGTGCCATGTAGTGAATACTTAAAAATCTCTTTATGTAGCTTTATACTATTATGGCATGTAGTATTATGTGTTTTATAAAAGTATGAATTTTGTATGCCATAATTCCATTGGCTGTCCCTCCCTGCTCTACACTCAAAATATCTCAATCTTGGCATAGTCTCTGTGGGTAAAAAGACTATTTTTTTCAGGTTAGGATGTTGCCAGCATACTTCCTCTTGCAGCAGACCAGCAGTGGGGCACTTTCCAGCACACAGTTGAATGCTGCAGTCCTATTTTATGTCTATATCATGGTACTGGGACAAAACTGGAGTATCAGAGCTGCCAGAGCTCATCCATTGAATTCTGTGTCCTTGCTGTGATGGAGGTTCAGAGCAGATGCCTCACAGCGTGACACTGACAAGAAGCAACCTTTCAAGAAACAAAAGCAAAGAATTAAAATTATAAGGTGCTACCAAGAGACACTGATGTCCTAATTCTAGAGAGCTAATGGTTGGTTTGTGCACTGAATAAGGAGGATTTCTGTCACTTTAGAAAGTTTAAGCTGTGTTGGGAAGATAATGGGGTATTGCAGTGAGACTGCATTTTTCTCTGTAAATGATTCAAAACCCTGTTCTTAGTTCTGTCAGGAGCATGGTTTTGCTGCTGTTCTTTAGGACCAGATGTATTGGTAAATGCATTGTGGTAATTCTGTGCTTCATACCTTCCTGTGTGCTTCTCCTTGAACAGCCCAGCTATGTTGGGGAGGTGGGTCCTCCAGGTCGCAGCTCCTTGGACAGTGTGGAGATGGCATATGCTCGTCAGGTGAGTGGAAGTGAAAAAACTTCCTTAAACACTGTGCTCTACATGGAGATACAGGGAAAATAAATATTGGAGCTTAGTGTAAAAGAAGGTATAGTAGGTAAAACATTAAAATATCTGCCTAGAGATAAAATGCTGTTGACAAACACATGAATCTTGATGCTTTTAGAAGCATACTCACCTGTTTGCTATAGGATACTTTTTGTCAAAAAGAGATTCTGAGCACCATATATGACTGTTGAAAGCATTTATGCTTGTAAACTGAAATTCTTCTAAGTTTTCAAAAGCAGTAATTTTTTAGGATTTTTATTTTTATTTACAAATGAAGACTTTATATTCCCTTTATTTTTATATGTGGAAGATCATTTTTCTCGTGTATTGTGTAGGAAAAAATATGCTGAAGTGTTGATCCTGATGTTTATTGAATTATATCCTATTTTAATGACATTGCTTATGAGAAGCTTTAGTGCATCAGCTATGAATTAATATGCCTGATAGCATTAGACCCCCTCAGAAAACTTTCAGGGAAAACTGATAAACCTTTATGTAACCAATTTGTTACTGTTGTTATTTGAGATTATCTGTTTACCAGCACTGTTGAGAACAAAATGAAAAAGAACTTGATTTTTAAAAATGGAATATGTGAAACTACATATACAAAGTGTTGCCTAATTTGCACACAATTACTGTTATTGTGTGCTTTGGCTCAGTCTGTGCTGAGGCAGCTTGTGCATCTGTTTTCCTACATCTGCATTCAGTTGTGGTAAATGGGAAGAAACTAACAGCAAAAGGTTGTGCTGATAAAGTAATACGTTTGATTTAGTGGCTGTTACTAGTTTGTTAATTTAGTTCATACCTACTGTAATATACCCACAGTAAAGATATTCTTTAAAGCATAGTTGTCTGTGCTTTGAAGCCATCAGTGTTACTTTGTGCTGGCTTTTGGGTATGGGAAGCCCAAGTCCCTCTAGCAGTCCTGGCTCTGGGGTGGCTGTGGAGTCACTGTGGCTGTTGGGCCCTTGTCAGGGTCACAGGCTGTGCACACTCTATTGCAATGTGCCCTGGAAATGTGGTGTTTGTGGCCAGGCTTCTGCTACCCAAACACTTGGTGCAGTCACTGTGTGCTCCCAACAAGACTCCAGAGAAGCTGGACTGGCTGAGCTGTCCTTATGTCAGTTCAAAAGTAGCCCAGTGTCAGCAATCTGTGT
Source organism: Erithacus rubecula (assembly GCF_903797595.1). Taxonomy (NCBI): domain Eukaryota; kingdom Metazoa; phylum Chordata; class Aves; order Passeriformes; family Muscicapidae; genus Erithacus; species Erithacus rubecula. Next base: position 7,929,137 of record NC_136664.1, on the reverse strand, counting down.
GGGGCTCCTGTGGCTTCAGTGGGGAGTTGGGAGACCTGGAGGTCAGGCAGGAGAGCTGGGGATCCATGCTGCTTCCATTTATAAGCAGCCATGAAATGTGTTTTAATTACATTGAAGTGATTAATTGTTCTTGGTGGATAGTTCAGACTGTCTCACAGGAGCAGGGTGACATCCACAGACACAATTTCACTGATGCTGCATTCTGTTTGCAGTCCTGAGCTCTACATCTTGTCTGCACCCTGGGCGTGTTGTAGTCATGCTGCATGCCAACTGGAGTTAAAGTACAATAGCATTGCCTTTCTAGTTTTGAGAATTATTATTTTTGGATATAGCAGAAGGTCTTTGGACTGAGACTAGAATAAACAACAGTAGATGAAGCTCAGTTAAGATCAAGAGTTAAAACAGGGAAGGTGTATATATACATTTAAGAGCAGGCTCTGAAGGGTCAGATTTCTGTTCATTACCCTGTCTCAGATTTCCCTGAATACTGCCACAAACCAGCAAAATCCTGTTTCTTTCACATCAGCAGGTAGGAGGCTGCCATGCAGGGGAGTATCACAGCCATCCATTTGTCAAGTCACTTCTGAATCTTTGTCCTCCAGCAATTAGCTGCAATTAGTCTAACAGGGTATTCAGTGCAGTGCTCTGCCATGCAGAACCCCTGAACAGCTGCCAGCCTTCAGGCAGGCCTGGGGCTTTGAGGTGATGTGCAAGCTTGGGTGATGCTGATGCCCAGACCTCTGCCATTGAGTTGGAAGTGGCTGATATGGGAGTGGAGCAGAAGGACTTGCTGGGAACACTGTTTTGAAGCCTGATTTAGGTTTTGCTGCTGTGGCTTGGATGGAATGGAGCGTAATATGTATTGTTAAACATGCTTACTTTAATTATGTTTTAGATTTATATTTATAATGAGAAGATAGTGAATGGACATCTGCAGCCTAACCTGGTGGACCTTTGTGCTGCTACTGCAGGCCTGGATGATAAGGTACTGCCAGTAAGTTAACATAAGGAAATGTATTTAAGCTGTTTTCAGGCTGTGATTAACAGCCTGCTGACATAGGGGGGAAAAATACTGATGTTGCCAAAAAAAATTGCATGGCTCCACAGAAAACACAGAGGCAATACCAGAATTTTCTCCAGTACAGCAGAGCCCACCTGCGATGAAGTTGGTCATGGTGAAAATTTCTTAACACAGCAAGGAAGAAATGGACCTGGTGTCCCATCATAAGTGATAAGCTGTTGAGGGAAAAATTGCTTTTAATTTTGAATAGATTGTGTTGTGTTTGGTTTACAAAATGTGGTCTCTTAATGTCCTTTGAAGGTTATTTAGTTGGGGTAAAGGGTCTTCAGTCATACTCTGCTAGAGCTGAAATAGGCTCACATAACACAGTATAAAACCCCTAGGATTGACTTTAAATCAATGATCTACCTACTTTCCTTTTTTCTGTTCCTTTAATTGTGTTGCCTTGATCGACCCCAAAAAAGAAAACAAATGCACAAACTTTGGAGAAATGCCTGGAGGAGAATACTGCAGCAGGGTCAAGCTATGAAAAAACTGTGCAAATGGGGAGAGCAAAAAGCTGCTCAGAAGCTGAGGGGCAAACCCTTCAATTGGATCTGAATTACAGATGTGCATCTTCCATCTGAACAGCTCTGTTTGTTTTGCAAGGGACAGCACGGGGAGTTTCAATGTTCTTGCTGCTTTGAAGCATTGAGATCAAAGAGCTGCCCTTGCCCAAGTGAGCAGTGCTGTTAGTTCTCAGTATTTTGCCATTTCAGCAGGGACGCCCTAGTCCTGTAAACACTGATACCCTCTTGTCCTAGAGAATAAGCAGATCTGGATGGTTTTCAACCTTTATTTATAACTGAGCCTTTGTCCAAGTGATCATTGTCCTCTTGATGCTTCTTATCACAGCTGATTGCACAGTTTTCCAGCAGCAGCCAGAGCCTTTGCTTACATGGAAAGCTGATGATGCTGTGGTATGTATTGAGTGGGAAGAGTGAACTAGAATTGAGCGAGAGGCCGAGTACCAAGTACCCAGCCTAGCTTTGGAAATAGCTGTCAATTTCTGGGAACAATTGCAGGTAAAACATTTATAGCCATCTTCCTGCACAAGAATTATGCAAAAAAGCCTGTGAAATTTGAATTCTGTAGGACAGAAGCAGCTTCCTTTCATGACTGTGTCCAGTATTTCCATTACAAATCTAAACTGAACATGAATTGCTCTTGTGTTCTTAAGCATCAAAACACCATGTAGCTCAAAACAGCATTGCTTGTTCATCACTGTACTACTTACTGAGGCACAGGATGACTTTTTTACAGAACATCTCTGAGATGTGGGCCATGGTGAAACAAATGACCGACGTCACCCTGGTTCCTGCCAGCGATGCCCTGAAGGTCCGGACCAACATGGAGCTGCGCATGGAGTTCGTCAAGCACGCCCTGCACTACCTGGAGGAAAGGTGGGATGGCTGCTCTGAGCTCAGATTAATAGAGTTCCCTAAGAATAATTAAAGAGCCAGCTACCTCGTGCTGCTCATGGACATGTCTCTTGCCTGTCTTTTTATTGTGCAGGTCTTAAAGCAGCCACTTAAATAAAAAACTGTTCTAGTTTAATAGTTTAAAAGGCCCGGAATCCGTGGGGAGGTTGTTTAGAAGATGCAGACTTTTATTCTTTTTTTTATGTTGCTTATAAATATTCTATATATGTATGGTGATATGTGAAGGTTGAGGAAAATGATCTACTTCTCTTCTGCAAAAGAATATCCTCTTTTCTATATGCTCCCTTTCTGATTGCTGATTGCTGTCAGCAGCATGGGGACAAACCTGGTGCACTGAGTCAAGTTCTGATCTGCTCTTTCTACACTGAAAAGTTTTTGGAAAATGTGAGAAAGATGAAGTTGAGACATGTAGCAGTGATTTTCAGACTGTAGAAAGTGGTTTACTGCGTGTATTAGTAAGTGGGAGCCTAAGCTCCTTGAGCAGTAGAGTTCTCGGAGAGCTGCAGGCTGTGAAGCTGCCCTAACCCTAATGCCCCTTCACTGCACATGTGGATATTAAAGTGTTTCTTTTCTAGTAGCTGCAATGTGATGCCAGCAGGCTCTTCCAGCCCATGCAAGCAGCACCTGCAGAGAAGCATGTGGGCATTTGCTGGGGTTGACATAGATTGCATTGGGGCAGGGAAAGCACTTCACTGACACAACACTGTGGGCAGAGGTGCTTCCACCTCCTGGCACAGCCTCTTCTTGGCCCTGACAGTGCATTGTCACACCCCATCAGCACTCAGTGTCACCTGGGGTGGTGGTGGCTGCTGCCTGTGCACAGAGGAGCTGACACATGGGAAGGATCTTCTGTTCTGTTCCCAGTTCCTGAGTCTCAGCAGAGTGTGATGAGCCAGTCACTCTTAACCTGATTTGCCACATATCTAACTTGCTGCATTTTCACAGTGCCATTAACTGCTAACTGAAGTTAGGAATTAGTTACATGTAGTGCTTCCCCAATGCTCCCAACTGTGGAGATTAGGCCTCTCAGGCTTGGTTTTTGTTTGTTTGATTTTTTTAATTAAAACTTTGCCCAAAACCTGGGTCTTGCTTCATGGCTTTTCTTCGCTGGTGGGAATTGGCTAATACTAGAGTGTTTCCATGCCTCACCAGCCCCTAATATATGGAAGAGATGTAATGCCACTCACAGCTGTTCATACATTAGTGTCTTTGGAACTGTGATCCTAAGCCCTGAGGAGCATGTGCTTGCCTCAGCCATAATTCTGATTATCAAGATACTCTGATACCTGCTTATACAGTCTTTATGATTTCTGATGATGCACAAATCTAATGTGCTGCAGTAAAAGAAAATGCACATTGCTTTTTCTTACTGCTGCTTACTTAGGTTTTTCTTCAGTGTACAAATTTTTGAGACTCCTGCTTCTAAACATGAGTATTTGTTAAATTGATCTACCTTGATTAAATGCTTTGGTGGGTTGTTTTAAAATGTTTTCTTAAGGCTGCCTTTTCCAGTTATATTTCTCTAAATTCCCTTTTTCTCTGGGATTTCCTTCTGATAAGTCCATAGCCCTGAGGCTGGTATTTTCCCATAGGGCAGGGAAGAGAGACAAACAACACATCTGTGGTATTTAATTGTTCTTTCATTATAGGATTGAGAGTTAAACTATTAGAGTGGAAAGGCTTTCTTGTCAGTTATATATTTGAGCTTAACTTTGTACTGCAAGAATCTAATAAGAGGAACTTCATAATTGAGAGGTGAACCTGGAGCAGTCCACCACAGACTCCAAAATGGTGTTTTCTGAGACTGACCGAGATTTGTGCCTCATTTTGTTGTAATGATCATGTTTGAACATCGAGGTAATTTGCTTTAAATTGTCAATTCTGTCAGATCTGAAAGGCACTGGATGTTTTTGTGGCAGGCGCGTCTCAGTCTGTTCATGTTTATTTTGCTTGTGTTGTTTTTCAGTTACAAAAATTACACTTTTGTGACAGTGTTTGGAAACCTGCACCAGGCTCAGCTGGGTGGAGTCCCAGGCACCTACCAGCTGGTGAGCAGCTTCCTGAACATCAAACTCCCGGCGTCTGTCCCGGGTCTGCAGGTATGGCCAGCGAGAAAAATAGCACACATCTGCTCACCCAGCACAGGGGGGAGCCAGGACAGCCTCCAGTGGCTTTTCTATTGTTTCAGCTGCTTTTAGGGCAGCAGGCTCTTATTCCTTCTCTAGAATTTTTCCACTGGGAAAATGGGAGATGGCAGACAAAATTACTCTTTGAGTTCAGACCTGGTACCAAAGCTCAGTAGCTTGAGTTCTAAATTGTAAAAATGGTGTCTTCTGGTTATTCTGTCTTATGGTGTCATCTTAAAAATCAACAAGCAAGAATTAAAGGCATTATGATGGTTCAAAAAAGCAGTAACTTTACCTCCCTGATTTGCTTTTTCTCTTTTTTTACATGTATTGTAAGATGGTAAAACCATCACCAAATCACCAAATGTGTAATGAATTCATCTGACTTTATTTAGGAATCTGGATAAAACCCTTTTTACCTGTGTGTAGTAGAAAGTACATAGCTATGCATCTACAAAATTCAGATAGGCATTCCAGGTTGAAAAATTAACTTTAAAAGTTAAATGAAGAAATAAATTATAACATTGGATAGCACACAGCTAAATCTCTTCCTTATCTGCTGAGATCAGTGATCAGTTTAATATCTTTCTGTTTCAGTAAAAATGTTTTTAATTCCTCAATGGCCTAATCCATCCTCCTGGGTGGGGAGAATATCACACACTAATTCTGGGGTTCTCAGAACCTCCCTCAGTATTGAAATCTGGGCAACCAGAAGAGAATCACACCTTTCAGTACTGAGATGTGCAGAGCTTTGCCAGGACTTAACCCTCATGACCTCTGGTTTCTGTAACAAACAGAATTTTTTTACCAATATGAGTTTAAGGGCAGAAGTAGTGAATGAGGCAAAGGATAAAGAAAAATCATTCAAATATGTTGCTTGTAAGAAAAAAATTAAGCATGTCCTGCTTTCTTCTCAGGATGGTGAGGTGGAGGGCCATCCAGTGTGGGCACTGATTTACTACTGCATGCGCTGCGGAGATCTGAGCGCAGCCATGCACGTGGTGAAACGGGCACAGCACCAGCTGGGGGAGTTCAAAACATGGTTCCAGGAGTACATGCACAGTAAGGACAGAAGGTAATGGGCAACTGGGAAGGATCTTTGTGAAGGGTGGGAATTGCTGTGGCTTGGTAGAAATGCAGAAAGCTCAGGTCTCTTCTGGTGGTGATGGCTGCCTGATGTGTTTATATTACCTACCTAAATTACATGTAGAAGTTTGCATGTTTTAATTTGTGGCTTTGAAGCTGAAAAATCTAAACAGAGAAAGAGTTGCTTGAAAGCAAAAATTTACATTTCAAAAATAATACAATGTGGTGTAGCTTTGCTTTTTTACAGAAGGATAAGCCCAGTGTAACAGTGGGATATGGCATACAATAGATCAGATCTAATCTGCTATCTTGAGACCTGTATCTTTTTATTTCCTCTGTTGCTTTTTCTACTTGAATTTCCTTTGGCAAACACTTCTTACTGCATAAAAAGTTTTCATAAGAATGCTACACAGGAAAAGCAAGTAGTGTTTGCTAGAGGCCTCACTCTCATGTCTTTCTTGTCTTTATTGTCCTCTTCCAGGTTTTGCTGTCCAGCACTGGACAGAGGCTATTGGCCAAACTGCTGCTGATGTGGTTGCAAAGTGGTTGAGTGCAGTGAATTTTTACAAAAACAATTAAAAAGCCAACAAACAAACCAATAAAAAATAATTAACAACAAAATAAAATGAAAGGATAAAAATCTAAGTGCCATTTACCAAGTATGGTATTCTTCTATAAATCAACCTGTTTTGTAGAGAGTATCTACAAGTGCTCATTATATCAAGGTTGTTGCAGAACCCTACTTGAAAGTACTGTCACTGTTTTGTTTTTATCACAGCTATGAAAAAGCTCTCTGCCTACAGATTTGACAGTGTGTTAGTCTAAGAGAGCACTTTATTGATTAAATTCTGTAAAATTCCCAACAAGAGGTTGCAAGAAAAAAAGAATGACAAAGAACATTGACAGTGTTTAATAAAGATGAAAGTGTCTCTCCTAAAAGACCTTATGATACAATGACCTACTCACTTGTTAGTTACTAAAACAAAGACTTCCAAAGATGTTGTGAGCACTCTTTTTCTGAAATTATACAATAGCAGAACTAGATGAAAATAGCTCATCTGCCACAGTATTAGTGTACCCCTAAAGAGATTGTCATATGTGGTTTCTTCCCCTTCAGTGAGCATTTGAAGATGATCCTCCATAACTTTAATTACGTGTTTAAATTCATGTATGCAAAATTTTTACCTACAGATATAAACAGGAAGTGCAAGAAATATTGACCAGTGCTTACTGCCATTATGCCTTTGCTGTGGATATACACCTATTTTCATTGATTTGTATCCAGGTTTCCTCATACAGGGAAAATGGGTTTCATGTCTTTTCCTTCAATCTTTTCTTTTCCTTAGATTGTCTCCTGCCACAGAAAATAAACTGCGGCTGCATTACAGACGAGCTCTGAGAAATAACACTGACCCCTACAAGAGGGCTGTTTATTGCATTATTGGCCGTTGTGACATTACAGACAACCAGAGTGAAGTTGCTGATAAAACAGAAGATTATCTTTGGCTAAAAGTAAGTCTGGTGTTGGGGTTGTGGTGTTTGGTTTTTATTTTTGTAAGAACAGGTCTAAATGGTACCACATTTCTCCACTGCTCTGCTACCCTTCCTACTTCTAGATCTGGTGTTTTGTATCAATGTCATGCATGTGACCTGACCTTGAAGATAATGCAGGGCTGGGAACCTGAATCTCAGGGCTGTTCTGGTACTCTTTGTGCTATCAGTGTTAGTTTGGGTATAGTTGTCTTTGGAAGTGTCATGTTCTTGATTTGACACTGATCTTTGTCAGCTGTTTTTGCAAGTAGTATTAGCTTGCTGCAGTGAGGATTCTTTGAATTCTCCTTCCTGGGTGGATGTCTGAAGTGTCAGGGTGAATTGACCAAAGACATTGCTGTCCATGTCTCTGAAGTCCTTACAGATTTGGTGAGAGCATGATGGATACTGGTTGGTACCTGCTTCTCCCCTTCTTCAGACAAAGGGTGGTAGAATAATGTATTTGTTAATGTTGTGTTTGTGGCAAAAAATGCTTGAGAGCATTCTGAGTCCCAGCACCAGAGTTTGCTGGTATGGATGGAGAAGGAACCCTGGTGTTATGTCTGCATGGATTTCAGCTGTTGCTCATTAGAGATCTTTGCTTCCCAGCAGTGAATGGAGCTGATATTGTGACTAGATGAAGTTTCTAGTCAGGTGGTAAAATCCTAGGAGGGGCTCAGATGGAATGAATATGTTCTAAGTGCATTGCTTGTGCAAGGGGAAATAATGTGTGTTTCTCTTTTCTGGATGTGTTTTTTAGCTGAACCAAGTGTGTTTTGATGATGGTGGCACGAGTGCCCCACAGGACCGGCTAACATTATCACAGTTCCAGAAGCAGCTGCTGGAAGACTATGGTGAGAAACTAGTGATGTCTTACTTGGGGCTCTGATTTTTTGTTATTACACAAAGCCCAGACTGCACAGAAACCCTGCAGCTCTCCACTAGTGACAGGCATCTTCTGGGTGTCCGTGGACAGCCTGCTTCCCTGGAGTCACAGAGAATTCAGTAAGATGTGATGAATGAGTCCCATGTTTTCCCAGCAACCTAGAGAGTTGATACCCTCTGTGAGCAGCACTGCTGCTGTCCTTTATCCATTAATTGTGGGTTGCTTTCTCTCATCATAAATATGCAAAAGTCCTTTAGCAAAACTTCTAGCTTTGGCAATACAGAACAGAAAAGCAGTCACTACCTAATTAATATAGGCGTGTATTTCCAAGCTTTTCCTCTGTGTGCATCTGGTGTTCATCTTTTCCCTTAAGTTAGTATTTCAAGCAAATTTCTGGGGACCCAAGTCACAGTTCCTTCCACTTCATAAGGTTTTAAGAACATCCACAGAACACATTTTCCTGTAATTGTTTTCCAGTCAATCAAAACTAAGTCACTTGGAACTGTCCAAAATGTACCAAATTTGATTCTCCACAGCCTTCTAGTTTGTAGTATCACTCACACTCAGACAAAAATGTGTGGAAAATAAATAGAATAAGCTGCTATTGGTGTCACTAAGTAGGAAAATCCAGTTTTTTAACATTATTTGTACCACTTGGAATAACTATAAATGGAGACAAAAAGTTGTGGTCTGTAGAGAATCTATCATGGTTGATCAGAGCTGATGATTTGTTGTATGAAAAGAACAAAGGAACTTTTCTGAGTAACTCTTTATTCTGTTTCCCTTTTTGAATGTCTTTTTGCTGTGGTCCTTCATGATAAATCTGCAGTGGCACAGTTGTAGGTTGAGCTACTGATATGTGGTTAGGAATTCAATGTGTTTATTTTGACTGGCACTTATTAACAGTAATGATGCATTCTGACAGGAAGCATCTGCTGTCAGTCATCTCTGATTGCAAAATCATGAAAATTTATGTGAAAATGTATGTGTTGTGATTTTTTTTTTTAATTTTATTTTTTCAGGTGAATCACATTTTGCAGTGAACCAGCCACCTTTCCTCTACTTCCAAGTGCTGTTCCTGACAGCACAGTTTGAAGCTGCAATAGCTTTTCTTTTCCGGACAGAGCGCTTGCGCTGTCACGCTGTTCATGTTGCTTTGGTCCTGTTTGAGTTAAAATTGCTCCTGAAAGCATCTGGGCAGAGTGCACAGCTATGTAAGTCCTGTTTGCTTTACAATAAAGGAATATTTTCCTAGACCTCAGAGTACCCTCTAGAAAATGCAAACCTATGTGATCAAAGTTTTATCAGAACAATCTCAAAAATTTAATTGTTTTTATTGCATTAGAGCTCTAGATCATGGTTCTGAGTAATTTGAGATGAAGATCAGCTTTTTACTGGCATTAGATTCTCTGACAGTGCTATTTCTGACATTGCAGTAAGCCATGAAGCTGGTGACCCTCCTGGAGTCAGACGTTTAAATTTTGTGCGGCTTCTGATGCTTTACACCCGTAAGTTTGAATCAACAGATCCAAGGGAAGCTCTGCAGTACTTCTACTTCCTCAGGTAGGAGCTAATACATGTCTTTAGATATTCTCCTAGTTATTACTGCTGCATTATTATCTGGGAAGCTCTCAGAAACAGGAGGACCTTCCTCTCTCTGTCTTTTGCAGGAATGAGAAGGACAGCCAAGGAGAGAACATGTTCTTGCGTTGCGTTAGTGAAATAGTAATTGAAAGCAGAGAGGTGCGTCTGCCTTCCCCAGTGAAACTGACATTCATTTCTTCATTAAAATCTTTATCAGGACAGTCTTAGAGTTGCTTATTCTTTCTGCCTGATGCAGACCCAGATGATAAAAAGTATTAATGCAGTGGTCTTATGTTTAAGACACTTAAATCATGTCTTTTTGCCTTTTTTATTTAGTTACAAATACTTTTTACATTGGTCACTGTTTTTCATTCCGTGACTGTGTTTTTGTACTTAATAAATAAGTTATGAAATATGTGCAATTAATATCTCTATTTTTGTTTCCTTTTTTTTCTTACTTTACATCTATGTGGATATAGTTTGATATGATTCTTGGAAAGCTGGAAAAGGATGGTAGTAGGAAGGTGAGTTCACAAGTTAAATTTTACATTAAAAGTACAACCTGTGTATGATTTCCAAAATAGTCATGAGGCTATTTTGCTTCTCTTTGTTTTTCACTAGCTAATTTATTACTGTGTTTGAATACAAATTCTCCCAGTATCAGATCCTTTTACAGAATAATCTGTGACCTGCTCTAATAAAAGGCAGGTCAGGAACTGCAGGGCAAACTATGTTCCTCTAGACAGCTGGTGTAACTGAGGAAGCAAATGGCATCAGGTAACTTTAGTGAGGTCAGAATTTTGTCTTCCCAGTAGGAAATGGAGTTTAGTTTAAGTGGGTGTGTGAGAGTGTTCTATTAACTGAGGTCTGCATGTGCAAATGATTTATGACATCCTCATTCACCTCACAAAGAAATGTACTGCAATCCTTGAAAAATCCTTGCAATTTAAAGAGAGACTTGTGGGCTAACAGACCACTAGTATAGCCACAGCTGCTCTGACCTTCATATAAATGAGAATATGTATTGGATCAATGTTCAGCCATTTTTATATGTGACAGATCTTGCTTCCTTTGTAAAATCAGTTTCCTAATAGTAAAATGTAAGATTACACAGTCAGAAAATAGAGAAAACCTTAAGGTTTTACATGGAAACAGGAGAGTTGCATGCAAATTATGAAAATTTTAGATCATCAATGAAGTTTTTCTGTTTGCTGTGACAGCTTTGGAAGATTTCTGTGTAAAGCAGACTGCAGAATAATTTACATCTTATTTTAAGATTAGGGCTTATAACTGCTGTCAAAAGTAGGGGGGGAAGTTATTTCTGACAGAAATTTCTTGTAGATGTCTTTATTTTGTCATTTCAAAAGTAGTGAGACTGCATACAAGAGAGCAAGGTAACATGATAATCTTTACAATTATTTTGTTTTACACTTTCTTTGGTGTGAAACCAACAATTTTAAGTTTAAAATAAATTCTTCTGAATTATATTGTCATATTTTTTCATCCTCAACTACAGTAATTTCCAGATATTCTTGACTCCTTCATCTCTTTTATTCTACGTGTTTATTATTTGTTTTAAAATTCTTGTTGCCCTTTTATTTATCTGTGTGAGATTTCAATTGCAACCTATCATGCCAGTGTAAACAAACTGCATCCCTGAAGCCACTGGAATGCCAAATGCTGAAGTCTTGTGTTTTCTTCTCTGTGTCATCAGCACTTAACAGCTCAAACTGAGTTATTTTATCTGGGTCATTTTGATTGGATTAGAAACCAAGCATGTCTCAGTGCTGAATCCATTTAGGACAGAGTACCTCTTGCAAGAGCTCATTCTATTTTTAATGTCTCACTTTTGTACATTCCCATGGAAATGTACAGGCCATTCCAATCATAAGGCAACTTATAAAATATTCATTGATTGACAGACTATTCTGGAGTGTTTGAGCCTTCTGATTCCTCTTTTCTCTTTTCATTTTTGTCTCACTTCTTTAGCCTGGAGTGATAGACAAGTTTACAAGTGACACAAAATCCATTATTAACAAAGTGGCTTCTGCAGCAGAGAATAAAGGATTGTTTGAAGAAGCTGCAAAACTCTATGACCTTGCAAAGGTATGTCTTGTGTGCTGCCTTAAGTATGTACTTGGTTCACCTTCTTCCCTTCCAAACATTCTGCCTGTGATTAGGAGGTTAAATTTAATCTTGGAGGTTGAATTGCCTTTATTCAGCTCATTTCTGCTGCTGTAAGAACAGAGCCATAGGCTGCATGAAGAGATGTTTCAGTTAGCAAATCCAGATGGATTGTGCTCCAGGGATTCTGATTTAGGACATTGTGGCTCCTGGCCAATATGCTCTTTTGAAGAGAGTCCCCCACACATGATGAAATTTTGTCTAGTGCAGTTATCTACCTGTAGTGTACTCTTCCAATTTCATAGATGTTGAACTGAAGGCTGAAATAGTTGGTCTTTATACTGAGTACTCTTGTTTCCCTTTGAAATAGAAGTGGATACCATCATAACCACTGTTTTAGAGAAAAACTAGGGGGAAGTGCTTTTCCTTGTGACCCAGCAGCACTATGTGGTTTGTAGGGGACATGATTTGACTCTTTATGGGAGGGAAGTGGTTCTGGGCAGCAGTGGGTACTGCTGCCTGAGACTTTTCTGCTTTTTCAATGAGATCAAGGCACCATGTTCCATCATGCTCCTTCTATTTGTGTAACTTTAATGCCAACAGAACCCTGACAAAGTTTTAGAACTGATGAACAAGCTCCTCAGTCCAATTGTTCCCCAGATCAGCACTCCCCAGTCAAACAAGGAGCGGCTGAAGAACATGGCCCATTCCATTGCTGAGAGGTAAGACTCAGGTAAGGGCAGGGCTGGGACTGCCACTGCTGAGGATGTTAGTTCCTGGCATTGTTTATTTAGAAAGACGAAGAAGAGGTCAGAATTTACCCTGTCCTGCTTGTGATGGCTTGCAGTACTGAAACCAGAAATCTTCAGGGCAGGTCAGGTGAATTTAGCAAGAATCAGGAATTCTTGCTAGGTGAATCAGGATTGCCAGCTGGACACAGTCTGTTAGGAGCAATAAAAAACATAAATTGTATGTTTTATATTATTCTTAAAGCAAAATATTGCAACAGTCACTAAGTCCTTGCATACAATTCACTTGTTTGAAGTAGTTTGAACCCAGTAATTCTGAGTTGTAACAGTAGTTCACTACATATCTGAAAACTGCTGCTTTAATGAAAGCTAAAAAGGGATTATTTAAGATGAACTGTGTATGGCTAATGCAAGCAGTGGACCTCATTTCCACAGCCTGTTATATTATCCAAATACTGTGTGGTGTCCAGAAAAGAAAGGAAGCAACTGAAAGGAATGTCCACTGCCATGTCTGTGTACTAATTAGGGTATGTGCTTGGGAGACATCAGTACTCAAGATTCATTAGCAGCTAGAAGTTAGGACTAACCTGATTCTGAAAAGCTGTAGTTACAAAATATGTCCACAATTTAAATCGTCACCTTTTGGTGCCTCTTGTAACAGTGACTGTCAGAGACAATTCCTGTATTTTACTAGAGCAAAATGGGGATACCTATGAGAAATGCCTTACTGGTTTTTATCAACCATTGAGCTGCAGAGAGAATAAAACTAAACCAAGCCAATTTGCTGGCACTTTGAATTGGGAAGAAAAATACAGAAATGTATTGATTTCCATCAGAGGTCTTTGCCTTTCTTCTTTTGACAAGTGGCATTTGTCAGTAACTCCTTCTAGTCAGCCTTTCCTTCATTTAGGCAGGCTGGGATCAAGTGAAAATTGGTGCTGTATTAGTGAGAGACTGATTTGGTGGCAGACATTAAAGAGAATTAAATCCATGGCTTGAGTTAAAGCTTCAGCAAAAGCTGTAATGGGCTTTTTTGGTTTGCTACATGCTTTAATCTGGCTGAAAGCACTAAATACTACAGTGCAATAATGCCACTTCACAGCTGCAAACCTGGGTGATTGCAAAGCCAGAGCAGTTCTGACAACACATTTTCTTGCCATTGAAATGTAAGACAGGGCTGTTCCTTGTGTACTGTCCAGGTGACAGTGCTGTAGGGATGCAACAAGAGGCTGCATGGTTTCTTCATCTGCAGCACCACTCTTGCAGAAACAGCTTCTTTGAGCCTTCATGCAGTTAGGAGTGAGAGCAGGCAGCCCTCCAGTTCATCCCATAGCCAGTGTAGCTCCTGAGAGTGCAGCAGCTCTTAATCCATCTTTTAAGTCTTAACTTCTTGCCTGAAGCAGGCAGTTGTGCTGGAGGATTGTCTGCTGTAAAACAGGGTGTTAAACATGCTGCGACAGAGCTTGCCTTGCAGGTCTCTGCTGCCTGGCACTGTTTCCCCATGAATGTGGGAAATGTAAACATTTTAAAGGAAACAAATGTTGGATTTGATGCAAAACTGGAAGTGATTAACAGGGTTTTTTAAAAGCCACAACCTGTGAAAATTGTGCCTCCTGGTTAAGGAAATGAAAGCTGTGCTTTGCTAAATGCCCTCTGTCCTTGAGTTCGATGTCTCTGCTTCCAAGAACTGCAAGCACACACTTATAAATGGTTGCCATTTTGCACAATAAAATTGTAACACAATTTCTTTCAGGTACAAAGCGCAGGGGATAAGTGCAAAGAAATCCATTGACTCCACGTTCTACCTTCTGCTAGACTTAATCACATTTTTTGATGAATATCACGCTGGTCACGTTGACAGGGCCTTTGATGTAAGTTTCAAGAGTTCTGTTTGAAGTGCAGCCTTCCTAATGCCCTTGAAAGCCCAGAATGTCTCAAATAACATCACTAAAAATTGTATTTAATGAGTTAGAAGGGACTGCAATGTTATAGGAATTTAAAAAGGTGTTTCCTCCCTATAGCTTGATAAACAGCATGATCTTCCTGGAGCTATTTTATAGACATTGAACTAAATATTCCTGTTGCTCAACAAAATGAGGAGATAAACCAGTAAATGACAATGAAATTCATTTTCTTGAATGGAAACAGAAGCATTTCATTAACAGTTCAAAACCACACTTTATTAGTGTATGGTATATAGAATGCTGATTATCTGTCCTGATCCCTGCTGTTCTTTTTGAAGATTATTGAACGCCTGAAGCTCGTGCCTCTTAGCCAGGATTGTGTCAAGGAGAGAGTCGCTGCCTTCCGGAATTTCAGCGATGAGGTGAGTAATGGCCTGGGTTTGGCTTCCCAAAGCCTTCTGCTTTGTTAAAGGGATCTTAAAACCTTGTCATCTCAACATTCTTATTCTTTAGAAGGGAAAAAGGATGAGATTGTTTTGATTTCATACAAGTAGACTCTTGGCTTGCTACTTCTTCTTCTTAATGCTGCTCTTTTGAGCACTGGAATTCCCTACCCAGAAATCCTTTCTCCATTTTTAAGAAGGTTACTGCAGATACGAGCCTGAACTTACTGAAGTTTCATTCAAGAATTCAAAATATTGAAAACTTTTAACTTGCTGATGACCTAGTTCTTCTGTGCTCTTAATGGTCACTAAGCATTTGCAGAGTGTTCATTTCCTTCCCTCTAAATTACAGGAATTAATGGATTTGTGTAATAGCAAATGAAGCATAGTGGAAAGCTGTTAGTGCTCTTGAACTGTTTTATCTGCAGGTCGACACTTCTTTTTTAGGCAGTTGTGGTGTGTATTTGGGTGCTTTGGGTTTTATCTAACCTGCTGCTATCAAACATGAAGGTGCAGCCATTGGGTATGTCTGTCTCAAAGTTCTGGGTAGTGTTTCTGCTGGATGGTACAGTCATAGCAGGGGTAACTGACTGTTACAGGGGTCTGTATAGTAAGGCTCATGGTTCTGTCAACCTGCTTTTGCTGCAGTGTCTTTTTTCCCCCCCCTCCTTTGTGTAGATCAAACACAATTTATCTGAGGTCCTGCTTGCAACCATGAATATTTTATTCACCAAGTACAAGAGGATGAAAGGCACGAGCCCAACCACTCCTGCCAGACCCCAGCGGGTAATGGAAGACAGAGATTCGGTAAGAATATAATCCTCACTTTCTGATGAGTTTTCCTATATCTGTTCTGCTTCTTTCAAGAGATTTGGCTTCAAGTAACTGTGAATCTCTCATGGTCTTGGTTTTGGCTTGCTCAGTTACTTGGAGTCTTGGTCTACTGAGCTTGTGCAGTTGCTTAGTCTCAAGGCTGGTCCCTGATGCCTTCAGCTTTGTATAAAGAAAGGTTGGAACTGGATGATCATTAAGGACCCTTTCAGCCTAAGCCATTCTGAGTCTATAACATTGAGTTAATGGAGCCATTACATCTATATTCACCTCCTAGCAAGAGAAAGCAAGTGTTCACTTTGCTTCTTAGTGGAATCTTAGGTAGTAAAGCCAATGAGAACACTGCAGTGTCTGTAGGATGGTTGATGTTGCTGCATTACAACTGGGCTGTTGCTTTTTAAGCACCTGATTGCCACTCCTTTCATTTGAGTAAGTGCCCATTTCTGGTGGAAAGGCTTTACTTGACTCTGCTCCTCAGTTTGCTTCTGTAGTGATGCTGGCCAGCATTTTCCAGGTGTTCTTGGATGAAACACCAAGATGCTCGAGCACATCCCCTTGGTGAACTCCAGCATTGTTCTGAACCTGCCCCTGCAGGGAGTGGGCAGCTTGCAGCAGTGCTTGGTCTGCCTGCTGTTGAAATGCATGACAAGAGTGGGTTTGACTTCACTGCTTGAGCTGGTGCAGAGTCATTTCCCCAAGGCACTGATGGGAGCCTCCATCTCCAGCAACCTGCAGGATAGGTGGCATTTAAATGGCACAGCCAGATTTGTGAGCACTCACCTACCAGTGTGTGGGGTTCAGCAGAAGGGTTCACACCTTAATTCCAGTCAGATTTGGTTGTATTCTTAATAAATTAAAGCTGCTGCAGGCACTTGAAACCAAGTCCAAACTATTCATCCTGTCTTAACAGATTAGAAAGTAAATATCAACTCCTTTTGAGAGTGAAAAACCAACTTGGTCCATAGCCAGCTTTATTCTGGGCTTTAGTCAGCTGCAGCAGTGCCTTTGATCTGTAAATTGTAATACTGGTAAAAATCTTAGTGGCATTTTTAAATTACACAGAAAAATAAAAGGCTCAGGTACTGGTACAGCTTTTGTCTTTGGGGCACAGCCTGTGAGAGCTATGGGATCCTGCCTCACAGGGGGCTTGTACTGCAGATCAGCAGCACTGGAGAAGGGTGCACACTGCTTGGGCTTCTCCCACCTTTAACTCTGCATGTGTGAAGAAGTCCCAGGCTAACACAATCTGCTACCTGCTGTTTGTCTTCACAAGGTTGGCACTGAGCAGAGTGCCTTAGCTCCTTGCTTTCCAAGTGAGCTGTTTGTTTTGATTTTGTGATTTCAGTTTTATGCCTCATGTAGATGGATTTAACATCTCCATAGGGGTGGAATGCTGTCAGATGTCAGCTCAGGATGAATACCATGGGCTGACTGGGGATGGGATTAGCAGCTTTGCTGGCAGAGGTTTGTGTGGAAGGAGGCCACCATAATATTGTATCATATCCACAATGTTCTTAGGGTGAACAACAATTCATAAATCTGCTCTGCACTCTCATTACAGCTGTGGAGATGAACTGATGATGTAACTTGCTATAAACCCTTGACAGTTTTCTTTATTTCAGGTTTCAAGTTTTGCTAATCAAGCTCCAGGCCTTGTGATGGGGTCTCATGGCAGCAGGGTATCAGTGATGCTGGGAGCACAGAGTTTCTGAGTCACAGATTTCTGGCTGCTGTGTGCAGTACAAATTCTGCTTTGCCATCAGAGGAACAAGTGTCCACTGCCTCTGCTGTCAGGGAGGGGATAAGAGAACAGCTATGTGACTGGAGTGTCACAAGGGAGCATAAATCTGCTAATGTAGGATTAGCAAGAGAAAAAACCTACCACCCTGTACCTCCCATCTGCCTAAAGATTTGCATGTGCAAAAAAATACCAGGCATGGGCACATGGAAGGTAGGGTAAGAATGGCTTTAGCATGTGTTGCCCTTTTTTCTTACCCTGAAGAATTTCTTCCAAGACTTCAGGAGCAGGGAATTTAGATTGTTTCAGTTGGGAGGCACCTCAGGCAATTTTAGTGGTGTGAAGAAATGAGGAGATTACAGATGTGAGAAGAGAGGTGTTTCTTCAGCAAAATCTCATTCACCTGGACAGAGATGGCAGACATGAGCTTCAGCAGGCTGTGCAGGCAAGAATTTGTCTCCTGAACTTCCCTGGGAGATGGGCAGCTTTTCCATATTCTCTGGGGAAGCAAATTTATGGGAAATCAGACCCTTTCAGTAGCTTTAACAGTCTTGGCACATTGCCCAGTAGACACTGCAAGTGAAAAATTACCTTTCCTTGAATAGGTCTCTGAAATCCCTGGCTTTTCTTTAGATCCATCACAACAGACAGATTCTGATCCCTCTGTTCATCAAAAGAACAGATAGTTGCTGTTTGTAACACTGAGGCTTATTCTAGGTATCAGGGAACAGCATCCCCCAGAGAGGAAATCAGAGCCCTTGAATTTGTCCTCTGGTGCCAAGCACTGCTCTGCCAACCACCCTGAGCAGGATCCTGCTGCTGTGGGTGGGACTTGGGCAGGAACAGCATGGACCTGGCAGCACGGGCAGGATGGAGAGGAGTGCTGCTGGAGCCCCCTCTGAACCCAGTAATGATCTCTGGCAAACATCTCCTGTCCCACTTTGGAGGTGGACTAGACTTTACTTAGAAAAGATCAGGTTTGGGGTCAGAGCTGCCATTTCTGCATTGTGTTTATTTCAGAATGAAATCACCCAAGCTGTGTTTTGAGTATTTTTTCTTTTACGTATATAATTAATTAGTTTTAGGAATGAGGGAACAAAGTCCTGTCCCACTTGTCCTGATCCATTTTATCAGATTTCAGGCAGAGATTGCAGGGAGCCCAGCCTGCAGTGCTGGAAGCCATGGCTGCAGTGACAGCCCTGACCCAGATGCTGTGAGTGCATGACAGCAATGCCAAAGGCTCCTCACCCCAGTCAGGGGTGGTGAACTCTCTGGAGCTGCCCAAGGGCATTATCTTGGCAGAATTAGGTCATGAATGGAATGGAATTATTTCTTTTTTAAATTATCTATGGTCTTATTTAAAATTGCAAGTAACTGTAATGTTCATTAAGTAATTACAGCCAATAGAACATCTAGACCTCCAGGCCGCTCTTAACCTCTGCAAACCTCTGTTTGTTCTTCCCAAAGTATTGTTTTTATTTTTAAAAATAAGCCAGCTCTGGGATCGTTGCTATTATAAAGAGAACAGCAATTCATACCACTCCTCAGCCCTTCTTAGTCATGGTGAGAGTTTTTGCCTCTTAATACTTTACCCCAAAGTCAGATACCTTGACATGTTTTTTTTTCTTTTTTCATCTACCACCTGTTTTGACCTCCACTGAATAGCAGCAGCTCAGATGTAATGACAAGGCCTCACTGTGTAACATGTTTGGGAGCAGGCTGGGAGACTGACTGGAACAGAATGAGTGATTTTCAGGCCACCCTGTCAAGTTGCCAGTCCACTGGTAGTAGCTGATAACTTGGGAAGGAAACTGTCCTGGGAGATGTTAGCAATCACATCAGTCTAGGGAAGACTCCCCCAGATTTTCCATTATCAGCCTCCAGAGCTTCTCTGTGACTGTTGAATAACAGGCTGGTTTAATATCACCCTGAAAAAGGGGTGGAATTGGCCAAGGAGATATCAGAGATGGTGTTAATAACAGTTCCCAGCTGTGGAATGAGCTTCAATCACTTCTCAGTTTGTAAGTTCCTGCTATCAGCTTTACCATCTACATGCCAACAGCAACCTAAAAACCTTTGACTTTCCCTGCAGCCTGTAGGGGAAAGCAGGATTTGAACACTGGGATCTTCTAGTACAGTAATTTTGAGATGCTTAATACTTAAAAAGAAACACCTGTTAGCAATCAAAACAGTCTTTCTACAAACATTTGGGTTTTCTGTATTCTCTTGACTCCTACCACTTATTGGAATGACTTTCCTTTTAATAACAGTTTTAACAAATGAAATAAATTATTCCTGAATTCTTTCAGCTGTTCCGTGGCCTTCTGGTGTGCAAGAAGGGGTTTGGTTGCTTTAGACAAAGGTCTGAGTGGGCTTGGTGCCTCTGCTTTCATTGTGTTATGGGCAGGAAGAGCCTTTGAGGAGATTGTGATGTTGCAGGTGATGCTGGAGATCTCCAGGTCTGTGTGGCATCTCTGATTTGTTTCTAGTGCTTCTGCTTTGAGAACATTAATGCTGCATTTCAACAGGATCAGCTTTATGTTTTGCAAGGTGGAAAGGAATCCTGTTGCTCTGGGAAAGCCCACTTCATGCAGAATTTACAAGATTGCTACAGTACAGTAATGAACCACATTGCTAAAAATGTCTTTTCTTAGGTATTTTCAAATAAATGGGATTATTTTTTTAATCAAAGAGATAACTTGACATGCTTTTAATGGTTGGAAAAGTGAATAATTGGATTTTCTTCAAAATGCAGAGACTTCTTTTCCAGAGAGCAGCTCTGAGAAATAAAGATTACATGTGCTTGTTTGGAGAGTATTGTATCATTGTATTCTTTTTCATACTAAAGCAACTGTACTTTGTTTTTCTGTTTTTTAGCAACTGCAGTCTCAAGCTCGGGCACTGATAATGTTTGCTGGGATGATCCCATACAGAACATCAGGAGACACGAATGCAAGACTGGTGCAAATGGAGATCCTTATGAATTAGAGCAGCTTTGCCTGTGCCTGTCTTTAGTACGTTCAGAGGGCCCATGGGACCAGTGTCATTTTGTATTCTGTATTTTTGTTGACGGAAATAAATTTCTTTGGTTTTGATATTTGTTTTTGACATTTTCATTTTCACTGATTCTTGTGTTTTTATGTTTTTTATTACTTTTCTTTTCAATTGGTTTACGTTTAGAAATTTATTCTTAATTAGTTAATAGGCTATGCAGAAAAAGAAGTGGTAGCTCTGCAGTAGGTATGGAGTTTTATAGCAGAAGAAGAAATGGAGAAGAAAACTTTGATTAATTTGTTAATGAGCTTACAGCTGAGAAACTTTAGGGGGTTTTGAATGCATGTTAAGTGTTGAGAATGTGTCTGATGCCCCACCCACCCCGTGACACACTGCCATCAGTCCATCCTTGTCTCGTGTGGCTCATGTGCTGCTGAGCTCTGTGTGCTGCACACACCCCTCCAGCTGCTCACAGCCCTGCAGCTCTGCTGAAACTTCTGCTGGAGCAGCTGGGTTGGAAACAGGTATCTTTTGGTAGGAGAGGTTTTTGTGAGCAACACCTGAGTTTTTAGTCAGTTGCATTCCAAGTAGGCCCCTGTCAAGGAAGCTGAACCAGAGAGGCCCAGATGTGGCTGTGTTGGATGTGGGTGGATAGTACTGTTGGTTTAGCAGGAAACCTGAGCCCTACAACAGCAAGGGGCTTTAAAAATGGTTACCTTTAAATGTTTTGAGTTACAATTAAATAAGAATGAAAGCCTAAGGAGCATCTTATAGTAGAAGCTTTTTATTTTTAATATAACTTCCCATCTTTGAAAGATAATGGGAGGAATGTTGGTGGTTACTCTTGCTGCTTCCCTGCTGCTATCTCACCCTCTTGTGTAACTGGGATATGAGAACATGTGGAGTTTGGAATGCAGACCAGGCAATAAAATGTAGGGGCTGATTTCAGCCTTTGTATGTTAATAGCTACCATAGGAGAGAATTCATCTCCATTTTGCAATGTCTTCATTTACTGGGATGGAGAAAGAATCTGACTGACGTGATGACAATTTTCCTAATTCCTTTTTTCACCAGAAATGTTGTAGCATAAGTTTGTCCACCTTTTGGACAGGAAGCAAAGGGCTTGCCAGTCCCCCCAGTCCATGTGTCTCAGCATTAGCAAACCAGCTGCTGGATTCTCAGAGGATAGAGCTAGGGATTGTGTACAGCACAGAGTGCTCCTGTAGCATGGCCAGGATTGTCCTCACTGAAGGCTGAGAGAGACCTGGACAACACCTTGCAAGTAAAGGGGAATTGGTGAGTTACCAAAGAATTATTTGGGGGTGAGAGTGGGGTAGAATTGCCTAACAAACCTGCCAACAGGTGAGTGTGGAAAGCTGTATTGGCTATTAACTTTTCTGGTTAATTTTCTTATTTGTGTGGAAGTGCTTCTTGGCATATATCAGGTAAGAATTGATCCTATTCCCTAGAGAACAGGCACCTTCCCTGTTTGTGACAGTTGTGGTGGGGCCAGGGCTGCCCCACGTGCAGTCCTGCAGGCTGATCCTGCTCCTGTGCTTTCCTTGCTGGTGCTCAGCCTCTGTCCCTGAGTTACTCCTGGAATCAAACCACCTCCCATACAGAGAGTTTGGCAAGTCTGCATCTGTCCTCAGGCAACCAGTGACCTCAGCAAGAGAGGGACAATGTTTTCTGGAGTCTGGGAAGGGTGAGGGCCACCTTCCCCACTGTGCTTCCCTCTACCTGACCTGCCATTCATGCAGGGACAGAAGTCCTTTGGGGCTCAGCTCCTGCTGCCATTTCAGGACCTTGTCCTGTCTCTCCATCTCCTGCTCAGGAGAGCTTCATGCTGCCTCACTGGCTTGTTCTGATGTCCACTGTTGAACCTGGGGACCTTCTATAAGCAGTACACTACCCTTTCTCCATCTGCCCTTCAAGGAGGCTATAGCAGGTGCTTTCTGGTGTTTCTCAGCTTTCTTGGGTATTGGTAAAAGGGAAAGTTGATGTCTATATAGTTGGCTCTCTTTGTGCCCAGTGGTTGTGACTCCAGCCTTTGTTCACTTTTTAAGCTAATCAGAAACTGAATTATTTCATGCTTTCAAAATCCAAGATAATCCTGTGATGGACAGATGAGAATTAAACTCCAGGGAGTCCAAGTCTTGAGACTAACCCTGAAAAGGTAAGACCACAGCCCCATTTCAGTCAAGAGATTGTGGGTGTAACAGAAAATGCCACAGGTATTTGGAGTTAATTTATTACTTGTTGATTGTCCTGTGATTTCTTCTTAGGTTTGTGCAGGTGGTGGATGTTATATCCCATCCATCTTCCCACATTCCTCAGAGTGGCAGGTTCCAGCTCAGTGCCTGAGCCTGGCTCTGGCAAACCTGACTCCTCTGCATGACTTCAGGGGCTTTGCTGCTTTGAGGTAGATGCTGATGCACATACTGCTGCTTTGCTGAATAAGGCACCCCCATGATTTTCCAGATGTCCCTGTTTTCCCTCCACCTCATGCTGGAGAGAATAACCAGCTTCTGCTCCCTCAAGTTTTGCACCATCATGCTCTGACTTTGCTAATTTACAAGCTGAGCTTTTTCTAAATGCCTTATGAACTGCAAGGGTTTTTTGTGTTTGGTGTAGCCTGTTTGAAGGTGGTGTCACCATGAACAGGGAGTAGTGCTCAGTGTGCAGCTTGATGTTCATCTGAGCTGAATTCATTCTGAGTAAAAACTGACAAATCTTCTCTAAGTCAGTGGAGCTCTGCTCTTTATACACAAAGCAAGCCCAAATTAAGTTTAGGATAATTCCATTTGCTTTTTCCTGCTGTGAGACTAATCCCTGGCATTAAAAATCCTCTAGGTAGATGAGATGAACCAAAGGGTGACTCATTGGTTTGAGTAAAATACAGCTGAAGCTTGTGTTGCTGCAGGAGATCAGAGAGAAAAGTGAAAAGGTGTTTGCTGTGAGTGTGTGGGACAATCTTGTTCTGGTGTGGATGTAGCAGAGGCAGGTAGTCTCCAGGTCTGTGTCCCACAGTTTGGTGGTTCTGAAACATCCACACATGCTGCAATACCAGCACTGCAGCTCCTAAAGCTGCACCTCCTCCAAGGACCAAGGGCTGAGTGATGTGGTCTGGATTTACAGGGGAGTTGCAGGGAAATCTAGAAATACTCACTGTAAACTTCTGCTCTATGTTGCCTGTCTAGTAGGGGAAAAATTAGTTGAAGTCCTGCCCAGGGTTAACCTGGTAAGAACTACCCTGAGCTAAGGGAAGACAGTCAGCTCCTGTGGGAACTGGCACTGCTGAAATGTGCCTCGAGGGTGTCCTAAACACTGTCAGAAAGCTGGTGTCAGTGGGTCCTGTCTTCTCAGCTGCCTCTCTGAAGTTTTTCCAGATAACAATCAATTTAAGTATTTTCACCATTACCCCAGAGTATGCTGGTCATAGTCAAGGTATTGCCTATGGGTTACATTCCTACTCCACTGGCGTTTCTTGGATTTCCATGCTGAATGCAGATTCTGCAACTCAATAATCTGATTTTTTTGTTATGTTTTCTAGACCCTCTGACTGGATTAAACCTGCTAAATGAGGTGGCTTCTCTGTTCACCACCATTTCCTACTACTACTGCATTTATCTAAGACACTGCTTGGACCTTGTTCCTCGCAGTGGTGAAGGAATTTTGCTCAGAAAAAGTGAATTCCATGAACTTCCTTTGGTTTTGCTACTCTCCCAACCCTTGTCACCCCAGTTTCTCAAAGAAGCAAAATGTTTTCCTTCCAGCCTGGAAGAAGTAAGGGGATATTGTTAATTCCAGTTCTGTGTTCCTGGGGTGGGACAGCACCCAAATACTATCTCTGTTCATGTCCCTGTACCAGCATTTTTGTTCTCTTTCTCTCTGGGTTTGAAGTTGGAAGGATGGAAATGGTGTCTGGAATGAGTTCTGTGTTCCCACTAGGAAAGGTCACTGGCAGTTGGCTGAATAACCATCTCTTTTCTCTTCCCAGGCCTCCTTTGCTGCGGTGCTGAGAAACTGAGTCTGCTCTGCATGGTGGGTTGGCAGTGCTGAGCCCCTGCATCGATCCTGTGTCACTCAGGGCGGTAGGTTCCCTCTTCCACAGGGATGGAAACAGGTCAATTAAAGCCTGTTGGAATATAACACTTTGGCAGTCTTTAAAAGAAGCTCTCTAATGCACTGCACCATTCTCTGCTTAACTCGATTTTGGGTTCATTTGATGCGTTTAACATCCAGAACAAAGTGGGGGATCGGCTGGAAATGAGGGAAAGCCCTGCAGAAACAACTTGGCACCTCTTGGCTGTGAGTGGAGGGGCTGGAGGGCGGTGCAGAGCTCCCCGCCCTGCCCCAGCTCCCAGCGCTGCTCGGTATTGTTGCTGCAGCTGGTGTTGTGAATCAGGCCGACGACAAGCGCTTCCTACAATCCGGCTATTTCACTACACCAGGGTTGCATCATACCACTCGCTTCGCTCTTCGCCCTGGAGCCTCTGCCGGAGCATCTCTGACCCTGCTGTGTTTAACAGAGCCCCCCCCACCTCAGAGACTGGTCTGTGGTGTTTTGGGCAAATCTGCGGTTTTGATGAGACAATGAGGTTCTAAAATAAAGCCAGTTCTGCTGGGTGTGAGTCTGCTGGTGTGTCTGTTGTGAGAGGAAGCTGGTGTCCACTTTGTGGAGGGTACTGTGTGAGGCTCTTTCCTTGTCCTGCTGTGCAGGCTCTGAGGTGCTGTGCAGTGCTGGGAGGGCTGGGTGTGGATCCACACCAGGCTGCCTGCCCTCAGCTCCCCGGGTAAGCAGCTGTGCAGGGTGATCACGGCCGCCTGCCCTCGCACAAACCAGGGGGCTGGAGCAAGTCCTCAAAAATCAGGTCAGAATTTGTCTGTGAATGTAAAGACAGCCAGAGGCAGCAGGGCAGGCAGGCCCAATTTTCCATTAACTTGCTAAGCCACATGGAGCTGAAATTCCAATGGGCTGCCCTCAACTTTTATTGCTGGCCTTGTTTGCTGTCTTTGCTGATCTTATCTGTAACTGCTTTCCTGGCACATGTGACGGGGGCTGCAGGGGTGTAACAAGCACCCATCCCTCCCCCTGTCCTCGCCTGCTGTGGCTGTGGGGTTATGGCCATACAGCTTCAGCTTGTGTTTTGTGTGAATGAGGCAAAGGTTTAAGTGGTTTATTAACTCAGGGATGGGACTGGGGACAATTCTGAGCCCTGGGTCAGAAGGGAAAGGAGGCTGTGGGACCATGGGCATCTCTGCTGCCTGGTACTGAGAGCTGCCAGCTCCCAGCCCTGGACAAGCACAGACAGACTCACACTACTCTGTGCATCCTGGCTTCTCCAGCCCCCTGAAATGTGAGTCCCAGCAGGGGCATCCCTCAGACCCCTTGGTCATGCTCCCCCCTTCCCCTGGTTTCACTGTGAGATAAAGGTGCCGTTCCCCTCCCCACATCCGGCCCAGCTCAGTGCCACAGGCAGCATCTTGGAGACCAGCCAAGATGATTTACGAGATCCGACAGGTCTGGGGCAATATCCCAGAGAGGGGTGAGCGTGCGTGGGAGTCTTGCTCCCTTTTTCCATAATAAATCCCTGTGGGAACTGAATGTTCCTGGGCTGGGGCCGGAGGCAAACTCTGCGCTGCATTTCTCTGCTGATCTGTCCTTGGGACTTAATCTCAAATCCGTTATCGCTGCCCCCATCGAGCGCTGGGAGGCAGTGATGCCCATTATGGTGGTTTTGGTATCCCTTCCAGCTATTTTTTCCCCCTGACCAGCTTGGGGTGGTTCAAGCTGATTCCTTTCCTCTATTAGCATCAGTGGTGGGTGTGTGCCGGTCACCTCGCTCTGGTTTTGCGGGGTATAAAGCCGGCAAGCCCCTCTCCACCCTGTCCCCTCCTGGCCAGCTCAGGGCAGGGGCCATGGCCGAGCTGCCCATCCCAGATCTGCCCCCCGCCCGCTGCAGTGGCCGCTTCACCATCAGCACCCTCCTGGGCACGGAGGAGGCGGGCCGGGGTCCCTACACACCCACCGAGGGCTCCAGCTGTGACAGTGCCCAGCCCACCCAGCTGTCCAGCAGCACCCTCTGCAGCAGGACCTTTGGCTACAACACGGTGGATGTGGTGCCAGCCTACGAGCACTACGCCAACAGCAAGGGGGTGGGCGACCCCAGGAAGGGCAGGCCCTCGCTGGCTGACCTGCACTCCATCCTCAAGGTAACGGGGCTTGGCTGTACCCACAGCATCTCTGGCAGCCCCTGGCCGTGCTGCTGGTCCCTGCAATCTGTCTGGTGGGTCACTGCGCCTCCTGCCTCTCTTGCCATAAATGGTGCTGTGCCAACTGCACATCCCCAAGAAGGCCCTGGGAGAAGCCAGAGGATCCAGCTGTTTCCAGCTGTGTGCTCAACCAGAGCACTGTCTCCAGGGACAGCTGCCTGAAGCCCACCCTCACTTGCCTTCCCCTCGTCCCACAGCCTGACCCAGGCCGCCTTTGCACGCCGGTGCCTGAGCTGCAGCAGAGCAATGGCCTGCCAGAGGCCGGCCTGGAGGCCGGGCTGGAGGAGGCAGAAGGGGAGCCAGGCAGAGACTCCGTGCCAGAACCTGTCCGCTTTGGATGGGTGAAGGGCGTCATGGTGAGTGTGACCCATCCTCCTGCCCTGTAAGCATTTTAACCTTGTTGCATTTTTCCCAATGTCTCTGTTTTTGCAAGCACATGTGCTTTGAGCAATTCCCTGCCCTCCTCGTGGGGTGGTTTTCTCTGAGGAGCAGCAGGGCTGGCATGGTTTGGCCATCCCCAGGTGTCAATGCCCTGGTGGCCAGTTCCCCTCTGTCCCCCCAGATTCGCTGCATGCTGAACATTTGGGGAGTTATCCTGTACCTGCGCTTGCCCTGGATCACCGCCCAGGCAGGAATCGGTGCGTGCTGCAGCTCACCGTGGGCTGGACAGTGGCACTGAGCCCATCATCACCCATCACCTGGGGGTGGTGGGACTCCTGGGGAAGGCTGGGGGATACAGGAGTGAAGCAATGCCCTTTCTCTACAGCCCTGACGTGGGTCATCATCCTCATGTCTGTGACAGTGACCACCATAACCGGCTTGTCCATCTCTGCCATTTCCACCAATGGCAAAGTGAAGTCAGGTAGCTGTGTTCTCTCTCAGCCACTCCAGGGGTTTCTTTTTCCTGGGGCTGCCCCACGAATATGAACTCCTGGCATGGGCTGTGAGGTGTGGGGGAACCCCAAAACCATGAGGGAAGCAGCAATGCCACGGGGTGTTCCCTGCCTCAGGAGGCACCTACTTCCTCATCTCACGGAGCCTGGGGCCGGAGCTGGGCGGCTCCATCGGGCTGATCTTTGCCTTTGCAAACGCCGTGGCTGTGGCCATGCACACCGTGGGCTTTGCAGAAACTGTCCGGGACCTGCTGCAGGTAAGAAAGCAGCTCTGGGTCCCAGTGCCCCCCCTACCCCTCTATCCCCACCTTCTCCTTGCACAACCTCTAGTGATTGTCTATATTTGTGTTATCATTGGACCATTGGCTACTACAACTCACAGGGAAAAAAAAAGTAGTTTGGCAAGAAGAGAGTTATTTCCATGCTGTGAATAGTTCCTCTTCCCCAGGAGCACAATTCCCTCATCGTGGACCCCACCAATGACATCCGAATCATTGGGGTCATCACTGTGACGGTGCTGCTGGGCATCTCCCTGGCTGGCATGGAATGGGAGGCCAAGGTAACCCTCACTCCTGCTCATATTTTTCTCCTGAGTTTATAAGAGCTGTCCCTGATGCCCACTAGGCATCTGAGGAGCAGAGGACACCTGTAGCTCCCCAAAAATAGGCATGGGTTTTTCCTAATGCATTCTTCACTTTCTGTGCTCAAATGCTCAGTCTTTCAGCTGGCTCTTTCTGGTCTGGCAGGCACAGATACTGTTCTTCCTGGTCATCTTGGTTTCCTTCATTAACTACCTGGTGGGGACAGTGATCCCAGCCACTGCTGAGAAACAAGCAAAGGGCTTCTTCAGCTACCGAGGTGGGTCCACCACAGGCTGGGGTTGCACTCAGCAGGTCCAAGTGCATCTCTGGAGCCTGGCTCTTTGCAATTGGGGGGAGATGTTTGCTGCAGGAAAGTGTCCCTTGCTGAGAGATGTCATTAAAAGCACAGTGTCCCCTCCCATGGGGTCCCTGCTATCAGCACTATGCCCCCAGCCAGTGCTGAGGTGCTTTAGCCAGGAAAAAGTAACTGAGAGGCCCCAAATGCTTCTCTGCTTCCTCCCCAGCTGATATCTTTGCTCAGAATTTTGTGCCCAACTGGCGTGGACCTGAGGGCTCCTTCTTTGGCTTGTTTTCCATTTTCTTCCCATCAGCAACGGGCATCCTGGCTGGGGCCAACATTTCAGGTGACCTGAAGGTGGGTTGTGACTGTTGCTGCCTGAGACTGTGTTTCTCAGGGCTCAAGCCCTATTTTCCCTGGGGCTTTCATTTTGATCCAACCATTAGACTTTGTTGTATTTCTCCTGGAAACTTTGGATTCAGCCAGGAGATGCTCAGTGAATTAAAATTCCTCTTGTAGAGCAGCGATAAATAAACTATTTGCATTAGCACTGTTGCTGGAAAGCTGTCTTACATATCACTGCAACTCCCTTGGGCAGGATCCTGCTGTGGCTATCCCCAAGGGCACCTTGATGGCCATCTTCTGGACCACTGTGTCCTACCTGGTGCTTTCTGCTACCATTGGTAAGCAGTCCTCAGGTGCAGTGGGTGAGGCAGCTGGGCTGGCCCCCACCCAAATTGGGTGGCCTGGGAGGATGTGTAGGAGCCAGGAGCAAGCTGTGGACACTGGCACTGATATCCCAGTGTGAGTGGCACAGGTGCCAGACCTTGTTCCTATCCCCACGTGGGGCAGAGTCATCCTGGTGGGCAGTGGAGCTCAAGGCATTGCTTAAAGCCATCGTGGGTCAGCCCCATGGCAGGGAATGGGAGTTGTCACAGGCAACAGGCAGTGGGGCTGGGCTTCATGAAACTGTGGAGAGTTGCCAGCCCTGCTGTAGCCCTGTGTCCCCCCAGGTGCCTGTGTGGTCCGAGATGCCTCAGGCAGCCTGAATGACAGCGTGGCCGTGGGCTCTCCGGGCTGTGAGGGACTGGCCTGCAGCTTGGGCTGGAACTTCACTGCCTGCACCCAGCAGCGGAGCTGCCGCTACGGGCTCAGCAACTACTACCAGGTACTGCCCAGAGCCACGACCAACCCCACCCTGCTCCTGCTCCAGGCTGCAATGGATGGCTTTCCCAGGGCAGCTGCATGCCTGGCACACCCCTGCCATCCTGGAGGGCACCCATGCTCTTGAAACAGACATGTTTCAACAGGAAGACACCAAAAGCCCAGTGGCTGGACTTTGCTGCCTGGATAATGTTAAAAGAAATGCAGCAGGATGGGGCCCGGGGCTGGAAATCCCTCAGGGCTGGGGTGGAGGTTGGTACACCAGGGATGCTGGGGTTCCTGATCCCCTGGTTTTCATGCAGAGCATGAGCATGGTGTCTGGATTTGGCCCCCTCATTACAGCAGGGATCTTTGGTGCTACCCTCTCCTCGGCATTGGCCTGCCTTGTCTCAGCCCCTAAAGTCTTCCAGGTGAGGGGGTGGTATCTGCACACCCCAGCTCCTCTTCCTGAGCTCAGCAGTGGGTGATGCTCCTTGGTGCAGGGCTCTGCATCCTGGGGCAAGGAGGATGCTGCTGTCAACACAGGGCACGCATCCAGTTTGGCCCTTGCTCTTACGGATGCAGAAGCCACCATGGCACTGCCAGCCCATGTCCCTGGCAAAGCCTGCTGTCC
Organism: Erithacus rubecula; assembly: GCF_903797595.1. Lineage (NCBI taxonomy): Eukaryota > Metazoa > Chordata > Aves > Passeriformes > Muscicapidae > Erithacus > Erithacus rubecula. The sequence continues at coordinate 7,898,815 of NC_136664.1, read as the reverse complement.
CCACTGCATCTCTCCTTGCAGTGTCTCTGCAAGGACCAGCTCTATCCTCTCATCGGCTTCTTCGGGAAGGGCTACGGGAGGAACAGCGAGCCCATCCGTGGCTACATGCTCACCTATGTCATTGCCGTTGGCTTTATCCTCATCGGTAGGTGCTGGCTGCCCCAGCACCCTGAGCAGGGAGCCTCAGCCCCCACCACTGACATCTCACTGTCCTCCTCCTCCCACAGCTGAGCTCAATGCCATCGCCCCCATCATCTCCAACTTCTTCCTCTGCTCCTACGCCCTCATCAACTTCAGCTGCTTCCACGCCTCCATCACCAACTCCCCAGGTGGGCTGTGCCAGCCGGGCCGTGCTCCGCGCGCCGGCTGCGCGTGGCTCCGCGTCCCGGCAGCGGCCGCTCTGTGTGTTTGCGTGCAGGCTGGCGACCCTCCTTTCGGTATTACAGCAAGTGGGCTGCGCTCTTTGGAGCGGCTGTCTCAGTGGTGATCATGTTCCTGCTGACCTGGTGGGCAGCCCTCATCGCCTTTGGCATTGTCATCTTCCTCCTAGGATATGTCCTCTATAAAAAGCCGGGTGGGTGTGGTAACCTGGCACTGACGATGCCCCAGAAGGTGTCTGGCCCTGTTGCTAATCCATCTTCCCCATGCAGATGTCAACTGGGGCTCCTCCATGCAAGCCAGTTCCTACAACATGGCCCTCAACTACTCAGTGGGGCTGAGTGAAGTGGATGAGCACATCAAGAACTACAGGCAAGGGCAGCTCATCACAGTGCTGGGCACTGAGGGAGTGGGATGAAGAGCCAGCTCCTGCCTCCAGTAAACCCAGGGAGGCTTTGTGCCCATGGCCACACCCTCACTACCACCCTCAGTAACCAGGAGCTACAGCAAAATGCTCTGTCTCCAAAATCCCGTGTCCGTGCCATGTAAGGTAGAAAACTGGGCAAACCCTCCCCTCCCTGTACCAGGCAGACACAGACACATTGGTCTAATCTGATATAAAAAGACCAAAGAGTGATACTGCACCTTCAGGCCACATAATGTTTTCTCATTCTAAAGATGCTCCCTATAGTTGCCACTAGCCAAGCATGGGAGAAGAGTCATGTCTCATTCCAAAAAGGCTGGATGTCTCCAAAGGGTCATTCCTCACTCCTTTTCCCCTGCCTGCAGACCACAGTGCCTGGTGCTGACTGGCCCACCCAACTTCCGCCCGGCGCTGGTGGATTTTGTGGGGACCTTCACCAAGAACCTCAGCCTGATGCTCTGTGGCAACGTGCTGATTGTGAGTCACCTGCAGAAGCTGGTCGGTTCCTTGTCTTGGGACCTCTGGCCACTGGTGGGTGCTGGGCTGGGAAATCCAGTTGTATGCTGGTGGGCTCACAGGGTGTGCCCACTTGTGTGCTGCTAGATGATGACGTGTCAACTGGAAGCCTCTCTGAGTTGTTAAGCAATACTGGTGAAGCATCAGGATGTCCCTGTGGGCTTGTGGCTTCCCTTTGCCAATTAATTGTGGAAGATTTGGAAGGATGAAGTAGTTGCTTAGAGGACATGGGGGTCCTGCAGCCCTGAAGTCTCCAGAGCAATTGGGTGCAGTAAGAACCAGCTCACCTACACCACAGGACTATTGGGATTGTGTGCACTGCCTGTCAGCTCCCTGGATTCACTAGTTTTCTTGGCTGTGATTGCAACCTCCCATGTGTGCAGTGGTTACCTTTTGCCAATGATTTGGGAAGAGAGGAGCTAGAAGTCCTTGGTGGCAAGACCACTAGTTGGAAGGGGCTGCCTGAGCTCCTGCCCCTGATTCCTGCAGGGACCACGGAAGCAGAAGATGCCAGAGTCCCGGCTGATGGCAGACGGCCACACTAAGTGGCTAACGAAGAGGAAGATCAAAGCTTTCTACACGGATGTGGTGGCTGAGGATTTGAGAAGTGGTGTCCAAATGCTCATCCAGGTACAGCCACCACTGGCCTTCCAGCAGCAGGGTCCCTCATCTTTGTCACAGCCTGGGGGAGCTGTGACTCCCCTCCATCATCTCCAGGCACCCCCCTTTGTATTGCTCCCCCATGGAGTGGGCTGACACCACCTGTGTGCATCTGTCCCTGCAGAGGGGTCTCATAGGGACATTTATCCATAGGCAGCTGGCCTTGGGAAGATGAGACCTAACATCTTAGTGCTGGGCTACAAGAGGGACTGGCGGACGGCATCTCCACAGAGCCTGGAGGACTACGTGGGCATCCTGCAGTACGGCCACCCCGGCTCCTCTGCCCCTTGGGGACACTGGCACCTGGTGGTGGCCCCGCGGTCGCTGAGGGCTGCAGCCACATGCCCAGGGTCCAGCTGGGCTGACAGTGCCACCCCCATTAACTGCCTTGTCCTCCCTCCTTCCAGCGACGCTTTCGATTTCAAGTACGGTGTGTGCTTGATGCGGATGAAGGAAGGGCTGAATGTTTCCCGAGTGCTGCAGGCACATGGTAAGTGGTTCTGGGCAGCCAGGGAGGCACAGAGACATGGAGCTGTGGGATGTGCCAGCCAGCACCATGTCCCCAGACAAAGGTCACAGTCCTGGCAGGATACCACTCCTGTTCTGGGATCAAAGGGGATGGGCACAGTGAGGCACTACTGTGCTGCCCTTGCTCTTCTCCTCCTTCCTCAGTTAACCCCACGTTTGAGGCAGCAGAGCACCCCAAGAACGGCACTGGCAGCAAAGCTGCCCCAGGCACAGGTAGGTTGGTCTTGGCTTGTGACCATGCAGAGCATCCCCAGCAATGAGGATAATTTTGCAGGCAGGGTGGGGGTTCCAAGCACTGATGGGGATCAGGAGGAAGTGATGCCTTTAATCTGTGGCCAGTGGTGCCCTTTGCTGACACCAGGACCCTCTTGCCCTGGCAGTGGACCCCACCGCCTTGGCCAGTGAGCAGCAGGCAAGCACCATCTTCCAGGGCCAGCAGGGCAAGAAGACCATTGACATTTACTGGCTCTTTGATGACGGAGGTAACCCTCACCTTCCATCTGCCCAGATAATGTGAGCCCAGCACCTCCACCACGGTGCCCAGGAGGGCTCAGTCCCTGCTAAATGGGACCAGGGAATCCAGGCCAGGCCTTTGGCATCAAGGAAACACTGGTGAGCCTGGGCTGCATCTCCCACGGGTGTTTTGGGGACAGGTCTCACGCTGCTCATCCCCTACCTCCTGGGGCGCAAGAAGCGGTGGGGAAAGTGCAAAATCCGCGTGTTTGTCGGCGGGCAGATCAACAGGATGGACGAGGAGAGGAAGGCGTAAGTGCTGGCAGCCACTGCACCTCTTAGCAACTTGGCCACCACCACTGTCCCATGGGTGGTGACACAAGCTGCTTCCCATCCTGCTGAGCCCTCACAGCTTTGCCATAATGGGATCTGTGAGCTCTGACCTGGCTGCTTTACTCATTTCTCTGGAAATCAGTGAGGCTGCAGAGTGGGAAAACCCAAAGTGCAAACTGAGGCCAGCAGCAGGGTTTTCTGCTGTGGCAGGTCCCTGTCAGAGCTACTACTCCCTGCTAACTTTGAGGAAATGTGTCCTTTTCCCTCCATTAGGATTGTGTCTCTGCTGAGCAAGTTCCGCCTCGGCTTCCATGAGGTCCACATCCTCCCTGACATCAACCAGAAACCCCGGCCAGAGCAGTAACCACCCCCCTCCCCTTCTCTGTGCCCCCCCAGCACCCCCAAACCTGCCCAGACCCTCTTCCTCAGCACTGTCTGCCTGTGTTGCAGCATCAAGAGGTTTGATGAACTCATCGCTCCCTTCAGGCTGAACGATGGCTTCAAAGATGAGGCCACAGTGAATGAGATGAGACAGGGCTGTCCCTGGAAGATCTCTGATGAGGAGGTCGATAAAAACAGAGCCAAGGTAGCACCAGTGCTGGGGGGACTCCTGCAAAGGGTCTCCTGCTTTTTAGACAAAATTCAGTCTTTCTGGAAACCATTATTTTGTGTTTCTCAATGCTCTTTGCTCCACAGTCACTCCGACAAGTGAGGCTGAATGAGATTTTGTTGGATTACTCACGAGATGCAGCACTCATAGCCATGTAGGTGCCAGTAATGCCCTAAACCCCATTTCTTGCCCTATGGGAATGGTCCCTCTGGATGTTCCCCCCTCCCTGTGTGGGGAGATCCCACACACACACCCTAATGCTGTGGTGAGACAGTGCTGCACCACAGGGAAAATGCCTTGCAAGACACCAAGGTCTCCAGCCTGGGTGCTGTCGGGTGGGAGGATGTGGTGCTGCCCCTTTCTAGGGGAATCACTGCAGTGGAGTGAGAGAGGGGCTGTGGCAGGGCTGTGTGCCCCTGCCTCATGCCCCTTGCTGTGCTGCAGCACCCCGCCCATCGGCAGGAAGGGACGCTGCCCCAGCTCCCTCTACATGGCCTGGCTCGAGACCCTCTCACAGGACCTGAGACCCCCCATCATCCTCACACGAGGAAACCAAGAGAATGTGTTGACCTTTTACTGCCAATAAAACCTCCTGGATCCCTGATGGCTTGGGATGTGAATTTTTCAGGCCAGTTTTGTTCCTGGAGCACACTCCTCTAGGAGTTTGGGGAAGCATTGAAAGCAGGGTGGTTACCAGCCCTCTAGAAATGCCCACCAGGCACAGCTGCCACCCTCTTACAAACACAGAGCCAGGCAGGGGAGGTGTGGGGTCCTGCACCTGCATGCCCAGGAGAGCCCAAGGGATGTGCAGGGACTGAACACAGGGCCCAGCACAGCCACTGGCCCAGGGTGGGAACAGCCCCAGGGGCAGGGAGCAGGTTGGCACCAAGCCTAGGCACTGCAGGGCCCCAGCATGTCCCCTCAGGGACAGGGACAGCAGCTAAGCCTGTCCCCAACAACTGAGCAGCAGCAAAATGTCACCTCAGACTGTGGGGCCTGGCTGCAGATGCAGGCCCAGCTCCCAGTGGAGACAACATTTACCACCAGAACCAGGACATTGCTGGTGCAGGTGGCCCCAAGCAAAGCAGAAATGCAGCTCATTTGCAAAAGTACAACCCAGGCCCCTTTGTCATGCTGCAGAAGAAACACACAACATTCATTCACCTCAAGAATTACAGAATTTACTGATAATCACCACCAGGATTAGGAGTGTCAGTAGAAAAATAAAATGTACAGAATTTTCAATCATATAAAGATTTGTTCATGACAGCTGTGAGCAAGAGGAAGCCAGGTGGGAGCAGGGGGATGTCACACACAGGGAGCAGGGCCACAAGTCCTGGCACAAGTGGCTGTGCCTCCAGGACAGGCAGCTTCTCCAGAAGGTGTTTGCTTCACCAGCACACTGACTGGGCTCCCCAGCACAGGCTCACAACACTGCCAAGCCCAGGACACCTCAGTGATGATGTTTTTGCTGGCTCTTTGTTGTTTTTGGCAAGTTTGGCTGAGCAAAGTCTACCAACACATGATGAAAACTGAAGGGATTCCTCCATGTCTCACTTGGAATGGCCAAACCAGTGAGGGGAGCAAAGTGCCACAAGTGCTTCAACTGCCATCTGGTGCTTCAACTCAAGGCTACTCCTCCTTTCTGTTTAGCTCTGGTTTATCTGGAGAGGGGGGCTGCCAGCAGAGTGAAGGATGCTCTGTGAGCACCAAGGTGATACAAAAAGCTTGCCTCCTGTGCTAGTATGTCAAGACAAATCAGCTGATTGTTCACCTTTTATGCAATAATTCCCTGAAAATTTTACAGCATCCAGGCGTAGAGAGACAGTGCCAGCTCCAAACACTCCAAACAGGGTCAAGCCATCAACTCTTCACGTAAACCAGAACCCCCTCAAAAGAGACTCTTGGAGATCCCAAGGGATAGAAACTGGAGGTTTTCAGTTCACCCAGCACTGAGTGACTTTACTGAGCAATTTTTCACTTGTTCTGAGCTCTGTAACAGCCCAATTTGTGTCTTGCACCCCTTGCCAGGAAACCTCCTCTTGCTGTAGCACGGGGCACAGGGATAAAGTGCTTTCTCAGTTGCAATCAGCTTAATGGCTATTGAGTGGTGCCAGGCACCAGGCAGGGTAAAGGAGAGCACAGCAGGTGCTCAGGACACTGGCTCTTGGTGTCACCTGAAAGGTAAAGCCAGACCCACCCTATCCAAATTCCATGAGATACTTTTAATCTATCCAGGAAAACACAGGATGATTCCAGTAAATCAAACCATGCACTCTGTGCACATGTTGAAATACAAAGTGGGAAGGGGGAAAAGAAAGCAAGCTTATTCCTTCTTTTTCATTGTTTCTGCCCTGGCAGGAAGACTGGCTCTCTAGAAGCAGTACAGCACACAGGGCTCTCCCCAGATCCAGGGTTTAGTGTATGTTACACCACTTGGACCTCACCCACCTAAGGAGAAGAATTCACATTAAATTATTTCCTAAACTGCCTATCTCTATTCCCTGATTTAACATAGGCTAAAATTTAGAGTAATCTCAGTAAGTAGCTCCTGCAAAACATGTCTCACCATCAACAGACCACTTCAGAGGAGTCTGTGCATAAAGAAACCCTTTTCCATGATATACACAATGCCCTGTTGAAGGATCACAGAATCAATTTACTTTAGAAAAGCCCTCTGAGATCGAGTCCAACCTCTGACTGGTCACCACCTTGTCATCCATATCATGGCACTGAGTGCCACATCCAGTCATTCCAGCATGAGGACATGGGCTCATGGTAGATAAATGGTCCCAGGAAATGCTGCAGGTACAAAAGGAACAGATTTGAAACCAGGGGAATTCAGTAAAGACACAGATGGGAACTGTTCCCTGAAAGGCTGGACACAGACAGCACTTTCCCTCTGCAGCCAACAAGGTTGAGCTGGGTACAAACATAGACCACAACAAACCTCTGGGGCTGGCTACACTGCCCAAACACATCCCTGGAATTCAACCTCAGTTTCCCAAAGAACCAAGCCCCAGGAAACACCCAGTTAGCTGCTCAAGTGCCCCAGCCATGTGGCACAACTTGGGGCACAAGTGCAGAGCTGCCAATTAGTCACTTAAAACCAAAACAACTAAAAAATTTCATGAGGAGACAGTACTGCATGTGGATAGGGGTTGATTTGGGACTGTGTTCACATGGACACAGGAATCACCCAGGCTCCTGTCAGGAGCCTAGCAGCTCTCCCAGCCCCTGGCATGCTGTTGGCTGGATGCTGAAAACACAGCACAGTCCCCACTCCAGGGACACCCCAGATCACAACCCAGCCTGGCCATGCAGCTCTCAGCAGCAGCAAGAGGGATTTTATTCAAGCTGGCCAATGCCACTTCCAGATCAGTGCAGACACCCAGCTCCTCCACACCAACATGAACAGCAGCAGCAAGGGAGAATGGGCTCATTTGAAAATTTGAATCTCTTTCAAAGCCTAAGGAGAAGCTGTGCATGCCCACATGTACCTGGGATTTCTGGAGTGCCCATTCTACTGTGCTCTGCCTCTGGGCAGAAGGGCGTTGCTGTAATAAAATTCACAAAATCTTTTTTACAACAGTTATTTCCCCTGCACAACATTCACAGCCAAAGTTTCCAGACAGAAATTTGCACTCTCATCCATCTACAATGAGTTCTCCTTCTGCTGCTCCCAAATCCACTACGGCTATGACCTGGTATTAAGAAGTTTGGGCCAGGAAGAAAACAATTTTTTTTTTTTTAATTAAAAAAACTGACATTAAAAGAGCTTCTGGTTCACTCAAAACCAAGCAACAAAGCAGTGAGTGAGCAGTGAGGACACAATGTCATTCTGGTCCTGTTCCTACCCCAGCACAGCTGGTGTCACATTTTAGTCATGTCCTGCTGCTACAATTCATCACTGGTGAAAGGTACACGGGTCTCCTCCTCTGGTAGCATTTTCCTACCCTCCAGATAAATAAATTTCACTTGGCACTTAATGTTACCAAAAAGTAACAAAATTCACAATTTTTAAATTTCAAGCCAGGCTGGAGGCAGGAGCAAGCTCTCCCAATTCCTTAAATCAGTGGAAGAAGCACAGGGCTGGAGCTGTGCTCCCTGTGATTTGTTCTGAGGCAGCAGGTCCTTTGCTCCTCCTTTGGTTTGTGTTCTCCAGCCTCTCCAGAGGAGCTACAGAGTGGCCAGAATGCGCAGGAAGGAAACCACCACCACACAGAACGTCTGGCCCACCCCAAAAATGAGGGCCTCAAAGGGAATCATTTTTTTCCCCGCAGCTCTGTAAACTCCAGCAATGGCAGCACCTGTGGAGAGGGGGAAAAGCTGAGATGTGAATGAGGCAGCTGCTCTGCCACAGGGATGAAGGGGAAGTGTCAGGGTGTGAGGCTGGGGCAGAGAATAGTGAGCTCTGAACCTCTCCCTGCACACCAGCAGGCAAGAATGCTGTGCTGGGGATGTCTCAGCCAGTAACCAGCATGTGCTGAACTGGTGCTGAAACTCTGCTGAGGCCTCCAGCAGGTGTGGGGGGGTTGGGGTGGCTGAGGACATACCTTTGTCACAAGATCCCACCCACAGGCAACAACCATTACCCAGTTCTGGCACTAACACCAAAACTCTGAGAGATTTTCCTCCAGGTGCTCAGAAATGTGAAACCCTCTTGGCCCTGCACCATCGGGCACGTTTGGTATGCCCGATGCAGGGCTCGACACGGGGTACGGTCCAACCCTTTCAAACGTGGGGCAGGGGAAAATGAAGGCAGAACGTTAAACTCCGTCCCGGGGAACACCCGCTACTCCGCGCGTTCCCCAAGGCAACCTGTGACCAGCACAGAGCCCCCGGGCGATACCGCCGGGCACTTGCCGTACTTGTGAGGGTGCCGGCGGTGATGGGTCCCACGATGCCCATCAGCAGGACGCTCACGGACATGAACCGGCCGTACTTGTGGTGCCGGAGCGTGAAGAGCGCAAGCAACGCGGCCGGGACGTGGAAGGCAAGGGAGGAGACGACTGCCCACAGGAAGACGCCGTACCACATCTCTGCGGAGAGAAGGGCTGTGAGGGCGGCCCGCGGGCCTCCAGCGACCCCGGCGGGCGGGCCCCGCTCCGAGTAGGGAGGTACCTGGGAAGGTGGAGAGCGGGCTGGAGTAGGTGGTGGTGCCATTGCCCATGCGGGGCACGAGGCGAAGGCTGAGGATTTGCTGCAGGAGGCCGCCGCCACCGCCGCCCGCTTCGCCGCCCTCCATCCCTGCACCCGCCCCGCCGCCGCCGCCATCCGCCACCGCCTCTTCCGCCCGCCCGCTTCCGTCGCCACGGCCAATGGGAAGTTTTGTAAGATGACAGACAGCGTTCACGGCCAATCACCGCTGGTCTCCTGGCAGCCGGGCCCCGCCCTGACCCCGCGCTGCCATGGGAACGGCTGTGGGCCGCAGGGAATGCTGGGAGCCCCGGTGGAGCCCGGCGGGACGCTCTGGCCCGCTTGGCGGACTCTCGTCGCTGCTCCCGGTGCGCGTCACCGCCTCGGAGGCGCGGTCGTTCTTCCTGTCCGCCAGGGGGCGGCCGCGGGCGGCGGCGGCGCTCTGGGCGGCGGCGGGCGCGCAGCGAGGCGCGGGGCCGGGCCGGGCCGCAGCATGTCGGAGTCCGAGTCGGAGCAGGAGCAGTACTCCTCGGCCGAGGACGACGACTATGTGCCCTCAGGTGAGTGCTGGCGGGCGGGAGCGGCGGTCTGGGCCGTGCCGGCGCTCACTGTCTGTGCTTGCAGGCGCTGAGTACAGCGAGGATGATGAGAGCGAGCTGGTGCGGGAGGAGGAGCCGGCGGACAGCCCGCGGCCGCCCCGCGGCAGGAGGAGCCCCCGCCGCCCCGGCAGCAGGTACGGCCGTGCCAGCCGGGACGCGGGGCCGGAGGAACGGGAACCGCTGCTCTGCGGTCCGGTTTAGCGGCGGAGAACCCGGCAGACATCGTGAAAACCCTCCCCAGCAGGAGTTGTTTATATTAACCTTTTTCAGTGCAAAGCACGCACGTACGGGTTTTTTTTCCGTCAGCCAAATATATACGTACTTTTGTTAAGGTTGGTTTTTATCTAGCCCACGTTCTCCTCCCCTCCTGGTTCCTGTTTTATCCCAGAACCACAGAACCCTGGAATGGTTTGGGTTGGAAAGGACTTTAAAGACCACCTTGCTCCACCCTCCTGCCATGGGGGGGGGACAGCCCCCATGAGATCAGATCACCAAAGCGACATCCAGCCTGGCCCTGAATACTTCCAGGAATGAGACAGCCACAGCCTCCCTGGCCAACCTGTGCCAGTGTTTCAGCACGTTATATACTCACAGAAATGCATGCAAATGGGCCAGCTCACTTCAGGGGCACTGCCTGCATCAGTCTCGCTGTATTTTCTGAGCAGCATCAGCTTTTAATAAAATACATACACTCCCAAGGTTAAGAGACAACCTCCCAGATTGGATGTCTTAGTAAAAATATGAAATACTGTGTTGCTTCACCCAAGCTTCCAGTTCAGCTCTGGAATAGTTGCAGCAGCTCCATATATATTTTTTCTTTTTGGCATCTGCTTTCAGGAAGAGGAAGAAAGGTGGTCTCTTGCTAGAGCCAGATGAGAAGGAGGAAGAAAAGGCCCAGCAGAATGGAGAGGAACAGAAAGAAGAGGAAGTGGATAATGTAGAGCAAGTAAAAAGAAGCAGAGAAGAAGAAGAAAAAAAGAAAGAGGATGCTCTTTGGGCCAGTTTCCTCAGTGATGTAGGACAGAAACCCAAAGCAGCGACTGCCACACAAGTGACACAAATCAAGAAGGTAACAGAGGCCTGGGCCTGCACCCAGGGGGTGTGGGGAGGGCCTGGAGGTTTAGAGCATACTGCCTTGGTTCTGGCTGGTACCAGGTGTTGGACAGAGCTGGGGAAAATCTGGGGTTGCCCCTGCCCTTTCTGTTTTGTAAGACTCACATTCCCTGATGGGCCTGATTGCAAGGTGCTGGTTTTGGAGCTGTTTGTCAGCATCTTGGAGTGTTCTCTGCAGCCCTCTTGGCTTCCCTTCCTGATCCTGGATTCCTTTTTTGACAGGAATCATATGAGCTTTGGTCTGAGTTATGCCTGTGGGCACAGCTCTCCCTGAGGCTTGTGCCTTTCCTGATGCTTAAAAGAAAAATTAAAAAGGATGGCTCTGTGTGTGTGGGGAATGTGTGAATGGGGAAGCACAAGGGGTCTGTCCATCCTCATAGAGGGGGTCTGGAAGGTGCTGCATGTGGCACATCTGTAGCAAGATTGACTCTGCCTTTCTTGTGTGCTTTGTAAGCCCCAGTAAGGTGCTCTCAGTGTGCAGAGGTTTTTCTGGAGAGAGAATTCTATGTGTGGTAGCTATTTAAAAGGATTTGATTCTCAGTAAAACCAAGTGCATGTGTTTCCCTGTCAAAACTTTTCACACTTTAGGTGGTAGAAGGGAAGAACATACCACAACTGAGACTCAGTTGCTAGACTATCAGTTTGGGGTTTTTTTAAATGGTCAGCTAAAATAAATGTTGAGTAACAGAAGTCTGGAGTCTGCCTGGTGAGTACAGTTCTGACTGTGTGAAGCTTCTTTCTGTGACTGTTGGAAAGTTGCAGAGTGAGTATAGTTTTGTAATATTGATTGCAGCTTTTGGAAGGAGAGTCCTTTCATCTTAGCCCTCCTGCTTTTCCTTATTACTGACTGAAAGCTGGGGTGGTTACTTGTAGAGTCAGAGGGAAGGAGAGAAGTGAACATTTTCTTCTGAGCACTTGTACTTTTATGGGCAGGTTGCTAAAATGTGAGATATCTTTGAAAGTTCCTCCATAGCCTGGAATAATTCATGGAGACGTGGAGTTCCTCTGTTCTCTTTGGGAATTTCTTGGGCTTGCATTGCCTGTTTGAAGATCTCTGTGGAGTCTGATTGATTTAGAGCAAGAATTTGGGTTTAGTTTTGGTAACTTACAGTGTCTGTGGGTTTTTTATGTATCCTTTGAGCAGCTGTAGCTGTGACTGAGTAAATTAAGAGCCATTGTTGACTAATTGCATAATAAAGATTTTTCCTTTTCAAATAAAAGAGATGTTATTGACAAGAATGGAGATCACTGCTTTTTCTGCTGATGAGTTTTGTTCTTATCTATTCTTGAGTGAAAATAAACATACTTTCTTGGAATTCACCTTGGCAGCTTTCCTGCTTGGTGGTGCTTGAGAGAACCAAGCCTCCAGCCTTTTGCTTGCTTTCTCAAGCACTGCAATGTTGCTCCTTCCTACATTTATTACAATTTCACTTCTTGTTTTAGTTTGTTTTGATCCTAGAGCTTCAGTGACAGCCTGGAACCAAAATGGGGAGTTTCATTCTGGTGGAATGAAATTATTTATTTCTTTATCTTGCCTATGGGTGACTTGCTTTGACCACCAGTCCAAATTGCAGTGCTACCCAAGGTCTGTGTTGGGCCCTCGGGCCTTTGGAATAATAATTTGGCTTATGCATTATTTTGCTTTCTCCTTCATGTATTTTGTAGGCTGAAGAAGAGAACAGTGGAAATAAACCTCAGGAGAAGCCAAAAGATTCAGGAAAAGTGACAATCACCAAAACGTTTGATTTTGCTGGTGAGGAAATCAAGTAAGTTGGCAGATGTGGTATGTCCATTGTGGGCCCAGTGCAAACTGGGTGCTGCAGTCCTGGGGGCAGGCTGGAGCTGAGCTCTGAAGCACAGTGGGTTTTTCTCTTTCCTTTACACTGTTTTTTTCTTTTATTGTGAGCACGTGCAGATCTCAGGGAAAACGAGGCCAAGATTTTCCTGCATGGGAACTGGAGAGTATCCTTGTATGCAGACCTCAGTCTTTACTCAACTGCAGAACATTCATAAATGTAATTCAAATTCACTTAGGCTTCCCCATCTGGCCAGTGTTTATAATGGTTGGCAGAGCTCCTTGGTGGCACTGTCACTGGGAAGGTTGAGACAAGGAGGGGATGAGGGAATGCATTTTATTCCTTCAGCCTAGGCCAGGTTCTGTGCTGCAGGCAGGATATTGGCCAGCACTTTCCCTGGTGGTGTTTACAATCCACCACAAAGATTTGCAGGCAGTTAGAGATGTTTTGCTGAGCAGACCAACAGCTGGGTGTTTTTGCCTCTGAATCAGCTGCAGCAAAGGGGATGGTCTGGGTAAAATCATGCTTTAGGCTGAGTTGGGCTTACAGGAGGCCAGGTATTTTATAAATGCATAAGACCAGAACTGAGGGGCCTGGGTGAACCCACCTGAAATCTGACTGCCCTGTGAACTGCTGGTTCTTATCATAGGGGATTTTATTTATATATAGCAGGTTTTGTCAGACTAACTTGGTCGGTTTCATGTGACAGCAGAGGGCAGCAGTTCCCAGCAGTAACGCTCTGAAATCTGGAGGAGGAGGCAGAGCTGGGGCTTCTGCTGCTCTTGCTTTTCACGTTAGCACTGTTGCCTGAGCTGTTTGGAGGATCTGAGGAGAGCTGTGAGCCATGAGCCATGGCAGGGACTTTGCTACCTCCCTGGGCAAGCCAGACCCCTTGGTCACTGATGAACTTTGTTCACTTCATTTGCTGTCTTATGGAGCATTGGTTGCCTTATGTGAACAGAAGTTGTTCAGGGCTTCTAAGATGCTGATTTTATGCTTTTGACATCAGTATCTTATCTGTATTTTCTTAAGAACTGTAACTAAGAAAAAGACATCTTTTCCTGCACCATTTGCTTTTTTAGTATCCTTTGTACTCCTCAGTGCTTACTGTTTCCCTTGGGAAACTGCAGAGGAATCACTAGGAATTTCTATAGATTTTTGATGAAATAGGTAATAGCTGGAGCCTGGTGACAATGAGACTGTAATTCTGCAAACACCAAGGCTAATGCATGTTTTGTTTACAGCACTTATTGTATCAATTGTTTACAGAACCAGCAACAGAAGATTTGCAGTGAGGTCTGAAGTGTTGGTACCAGAGTTACAACAAAGTTATGTTCTTGAGCTCTTGGATAAAAAAAAATCCTTTTTGCCCCCTTGATTTTTGTGATTTGCAAAGCTATTCTTTTATGTTGTTTGCTACATCTTGCATCTTTAAATGGGTTACACTCTTAGCTGTGGGTAGGGTACAAGGTGAATTTGCTACTCACAGCTGCTGGTACTTTCCCCTAATGTGAGCCCCTCTGGGCTGCTCTTTCTTCAGAATAGCAGGAGGTTGTCTTTGCACCACCCCAACGTCTGCAAATGCTCTGAATACCAAACACTGGCTTCCTTGCCTGAGGAAGCAGCTGGCAAATCATTGCTTATAAAAGGCCACCACACGTTAGTTGTATGTGTGTGCATTTCTGGGCTGAAGGAACTGCAATGAGAGCTGTCTCTGTTGCTTGCCTTTCTAAATGGTTTGAGGCTACTGTTGAGTGTTGCTCTTGTGAAAGCTTGAGATGAATTTAGATCAGTATTTAAGCAGTGAAAGATTCAGGGCACAAATTTTCACAGTCTGCTCACTGAAGCTCTTAACAGAAGACCATTTAGCCCTGATCTCCTGTTGCAGAACAATTTATTTTCTCCTGTAAGAAGATGGTATGATTTTTCTGGCCTGGTTGGAGTAGCAGAAATGGCTTGAAAGGAATCTCCAGCTACAGGGCTGTACTGGAATAGTAAAGGGGCTTTGTGTTGTCAACTCCCCTGTAGAGAGTTGTACTTAATGTCTGTTTTGATGAGTCCATGCTTGTATCAGTTGCCAGTGATGAACTTCAGCTTTGGAGTGTTAAGAATTAAAAATTACCAAATGAAGATTTTAATTTAGTGGCTTTCAATTTTGTAAAATACATGATATAATTTTGCCTTGTAAAACTAAAGCTGTTGAATTCTGGAACTGGAAATAATCTGAAACTGATTGCAGTGCTTCCTGGTTGGGATTTTTTTGTCTGTTTTTCCTACCTCCCTCACGTTAAATAGATTAGGAGCAGCAGGTGACTGTCACCCAAATGGCTGTAATTGTGAGCAGCAAGAGCATTTGCAAAGGCAGTTCAGCATCTAAATGCAAGAAGCTCCTTTGAAGCCTCTGGTTTACAAACTTGCCTCACAGTGCAGGGTGTGTTTTTGCATTAATAGGAACTTGCATAGTGGCAGGGTTTAACTGTTGCAATTTGTAATTGCTTGATTTCTCTTTGGTACTCCGAAAGGATTTGGTTCTTGGCTTTCTTTAAATCTCTGTTGTGCTCAGTGCATCAAAATGGTTCTTCTGTGCTCTTTCCATGAAAGTGAACTTTGTGTCCAGCTGGGGCTGCAGCAGAGTGGAGCTCACATACATTGAGCTGGTCTGGCCCCATGGTGTCAGTGTGACAGCATGTGAGGGAAGGGCAGAGTCAGGTGATTGATTGCTGTCAAAACAGATTTTACTTGGAAATATCTCTGTTTTAATTTGGCTTGTGGAAGGCAAAACTAAGTTAACAGGAGTAATGGCTTGGGTGCTAATTTGGGAATGGGAGGGCTGTGTTCAGCACCTTGCTTCATTCATACACTGCAGATTCCAAGTAAAGGAAGCTTTATATTTCTTTTGGTTTGTTCATGTGGTTTATTTAAAGCCAGAGCTTTACACAGGTTATTCTTGTGGTGGGAGTGCTGTCCTGGTACTGCAGAGTTGCTGTGATGTACTGATGGTGCTGTATTGTGCTGGCAGAGCTGTGGCTTGTGCTGCTTCAGTGCCTTGGCTGCTTCTCCATGTGCATGAACCAAGGAGCCAAAGCAAAGCTGTGGTAGGGCTCCACTCTCCATCTGTCAATGGGGAGAGCCCTGCTCTTGTCCTGAAATCTGGCAAGGTGTTCCTGTCACAGCTCCTTTTACTTTCTCACAGTGATGGGTGGGCTCCATGCTGAGCTGGTGCATTGCATGGGCCAAATCAAAGTAGGGAGAGCCAGTGCCAAAAAACAACGTCACACTGTTTGACTTGCTGCTGGATATAAGGATTACTTAAAGTTTATATAGTTCTGTAGAAAGAGGTGGGCAAACTCATGTCAAAACAGTGTATTGAACTGTTCTGAGACATGAACTACCATCTCTGGATAAGGGCTCCCTGTTGTTGACTTGTGTAGGAAACCACATTGTGACTGGCTTGCTGCTGTAGGACTGCTTTTACTTGTGTGACCACTGTGCTCTGAGGAAACAAGTGTACTGGTACATGTGCTGAGCAGAGTTGAATGGCAGCTTGTATTCTGGGTTAGGGAACATGATGGTTCACAGTGCAGCTATTTCATCTTAAAAGTGCTAAAGAAGTACCTAAGTGATCTGATTTATAACCAGATAGTTATGAGCTTAAATTACTGTAGTAATTACTGAGGTTTATACTGGCTGAATTTGATACTTCATCTGCCACAGTTGAAGTATGGGTTGAAAATGAAAACCTGATTTTTGTCTGTTACTGTTTGTAAGGGGTTATCATCTAGGATGTACCTGGACAAAACCTCATTGCTCGTTCTGTGTTGCTGCTTCACAGGTTTTCAGCCTATGTCAAGGATTCAAGATTATTGAGGAGATTGTTTTCAAGTTGAAATTTAAGCCCCTTAAGTTGAGGGGCTTAGTGGTGAAGTTCATGACTTTTTGAGCAGGAGAAGCAAAGGTAAAGGGAGATGGCTGAGGGCAGATTCTTGTCAGGGGGCTTGCCTGTGCTAATGAAAACCCTTTCTTGGCCAGTACCCCTGTCTGTACAAGAATGCCATTGACAGTGGGAATTGTGCAGGTAGAGATACAGACCATGGATGGAATTTCTTTTTTTGTGTCCTGTGAAGTCATTGAGGTTTAACTTAGGCCTGATTGGGTGAGATGGTGAGGCCTGAGCCCAGTCTGAGGTGTTGTCCAGGCTGCTGAGCTCTTCACCTTGGTGAACTCCTCAGAAGAGTTGTGCAGAGCTGGTGAAGGACTGATTTATTCCTTTGCAACAAGAAGTGCTGACCTTAGAGTAGAGGTGAGGTTATAATTCAGTTCTCTGTAGCTGTACAGTACTGCTGCTTTGGGATTTCTTTATGCTGCCTCTCTTTACTGAAATATTGATTTTCTGGTTTTAATTTTAGCTCACCTGTGTGCTTGTTGGATGGACATCTATGTCCTAGACTGCTCACTGTTTTAACTCTGGATCTGCTGTCCTCTTCCAGAACTTCAGCCACTTGATCCCAGATCCTATTTAGGAGATAGCAGGTGGAAAGGGCTGCAGGAAAAACAGATCAGATACCTGAGAACAGCCTGAGCTTTCCACAGCCCTTGCTCAGCTCTGATTCCTTATCAGTGGCCATGATGTCCTCTGCTCCTTACCTGATTATTGAGACCAACCAAATGTGACAGGGTTGGCAAACAAAGGGTATGTTAGCTGAGGAGTTTGGGAGGCTGTCACCTATTTTGTCACAGTTAAGGTAGCTGTCTGAGCAATAGCAGCTGCTTCTGCTTTTTCCTGGAAAGCAAGAAGAGTAGAAGGAAAATTTTGATGCTGATGATGTATTTCAAGGGGAATGGATAAAAAGGCAGGGAATTGACTCTCACAAGTCTCAAGATTTAGAGCTGGCACGGAGAGTAATTTCTAAAACATGTAATTGTCCATCTGTGTTCTTGCTCTGTGGTCTCAGCATGGCCCAGTCAGACCTGTCAGGCTAATGAGCAGTGGGAGAGCATGTGACACCATTAACTCTCTCCTTTCTTTGTGATGCTTTTCAGGGATCTCAGTAGATGAATCAATGCAAGAGGTTGGCAGCATGCTCACACTTCTGGCTGGGTGTGAATCTTGGTCATTAGTTTTGTGCTCGTGGGGTTTTGAGCAATGCTGAGTGAAGCACAGTAGCTTTTAAAATCAGGAGAAAGATCAGGAGTTGATGTTGTAGGTGGTGTGGTGCACATCAGGTCAAGGCTGATGTGTTTGACATCTTCCATATGTGTTTTTTTGAAAAAGCCTTTGTTGTATTGTTTATACCTGTGAGAAGGCAGGTGAGCATTACCAGAATGTGTATCTTGAAGCCTGATATTTGCAAAACCCTGCCTTTTTTCCAGGTGGATAACAAGTGCTACACAGCTTTCACCAGATGAGGTGGTTGGTGTTGTTAGGCTAGATATGGAAGGCAATAAACTGAAATAATAGGAGCAGAAGAGGAAACCACTCATATTTTGATGTACTTTTTGCAATGGCTTTGTTTGCAGTAGCAAAGTGTTGTTAGGAAAAGACAAATGAATTTCAATGGCCCTTTGAAAAGCCACTCCTTGAGGACTTCTGTTTCATGTTGGTGGCAGGTAGTGCCAGATATCAGTGAGGTTTTATTCTCAGTCCTCCTTGGCTAAGGTGATCTAGAGAAATGTGTTCTAGCCACTTTCTGAAGGAGGCTTGCATGGTACAAGAACTTTGGCTTTTAAGGTTTTCCCAGAAATGTAATCTGAACAGTATAAGCCTGGGGATGATGCTTTGCAGCTGTAAGATAAATCAAACCATCCAGAATTACATAGAATATGAATGTGACCACTGTTTAGAGGTGGCAGAGTAGAAAATGAGTGCTTGCTTTTTTACCACCAACCATCAAAATGCTGATGTTGGCATAATGGGGTGCAGCCAGCAGCCTGTTTCTGCACTTATGCTGTTGTTTTTCTTAGAGGTCAGAGCATGCCTCAGCTATCCACAGTTTATATTGGCTTTTTCCAATTTAAAGAACAACTATTGATTTTTTTTTTTGGAAGCCAATAAGTGGAAATACGTTACCTTTCAAGAATGACAGTATCTCAGGGCCCATTTTGATAACCTTTCCTCTGTGTGCATCCATTCCCTGGTGCTTCAGAATTTCCCTGGGGAATCCTGACATTGTATGATGCTGACAGTGGCTCAGAGATGAGGTTAGTAAGCATGAGCAGGAGCTGTGCTGTGTGCTGCTTCACTTGTGAGCCATTTGCCTTTCTCAGAGGCAGCTGCAGAAATTGTGACTTCATAAACATCAAACTTAGCCAGGACTCTAAGCCAGAGCACTTGCTTCTAAAATAAATCGTGTTATGGTTTGCTTAATGTGCTTGGAAAAGGAGAATGGGCTAATGAACAGTATCTAATCAGGGTTTTTTCATTAGTAGATGTGCAGATGAGGCTTCTGCTCAGAGGGGCTGTGACTTGCAAAGTGTTACATAATAGCCCTACACTCACCAACATGCTGACCCCTGTTGTCTTCCTTTATCTCAACATGCTTTTGAAACTCCCAGAGTGACTGAGCAGATGCCCACCTGAAAGTCATCTTTGGCTTCTTTTGTGGCTTCCTGCTTTCAAGGAAATTATTTATGTGTGCTGGTTTCATTTGTGTGGTTTTGCTGGTAATTGGTGTGATGGCTCAGCTGGGATCCCCAGAGGTAGGAGGAGTCTCAGAGCATCTCCAAAATGATGGATTGACCTTCAGATTAACTTGGGCATTTCTAGGTCTTTCAAACCTGGGGTGTCTGGGTGTGGATTGGCTTTGGGACCTGGATGACAAACTGCATTGTCTCATTTTCAGGTTCTTCTGTGTGTGTTCTGCCTGAGTTCTTTGTAAGTCAGTGTGGAAATCAGTAAAAATCACACCCTTCCCCAGCAGGATATACTGTTTCTTTATCTGGCTCTCAGGTAGTTTCTTGGCTTTTAAAAATCTGAAAACAGAAGATGATTATTGACCTATTCAGGTCTCACAGGAGCTCTTCTGCTATTGGTAAGGGGATCTTTGGTCCCTCTGTTCAAACCTTCATCTCAGGGGCCTCAGATCCAGTCCCAGCATTTTGCTGCTTGGCCTGTTTCCCTTGTTTCCAAGCTGCTGCTCATTCCTAACAGCCCCAGGCTCAGAAAAGGGCTTTTGATGTCTGGTGAGATGCTGGCAGAGCCTGCTTTGCAGGCATTGGGCCTGGGGTTTCCCCTGCTGGAAAGTGCAGCTTGCAAGATGCATTATTTTTTTTCTGTAACTAAGAGATGGTGAAGCAAGAGTGTTTCTGTGTTAGCCTGGAGGGGAGGCAGAGCTGTTTGCTGCCATACTATCTCATTAACACGTTACAAACTGAGCCAAGCTTAGTCTGGCCTTTCCCCCATGGGGATGCTTCTGCTTTGTAGTGTGTGCTGTTTTCTGTTATGATCTGTGTAACCTTTGTGTCTAGTGTTCATGGTTCTAAGTGAATTTGGAACCTCTGACTCTTAATACCAGGAGAGGCATCCATGGCTTGAGCACTGTGGTGTTTTGGGGGAGTTGGAGGGTTGCAGGGATCTGGCTTTCAGTGTATTTGCAGATCAGAGTCAACAGGGTCTGGGGACTGTCACATTGTTAAAGCTCATCTGTTCACCTGGGTTACTCAGCTCAGAAGTGTGTTCCATAATGTGGATTTAATCCTTCTGAGAGGTACAAATTGAAACACAGGGATGTCTCAAAGATTGACAAACTAATGCGTGGTGGGATTTTGAGGCAGTTCAGTGGAGCTGGCCAAGGGAATACTTATCTAGTGTAGCAAGAAGGGACCTGGTACTTGGAGGTGCTTGAAACTGGGGTGAATAAAGCTCCAGTCAATGAGATGAAGGCTTGTGCCCTGGCTGTTGGCTGGCTTCTCCAGAGGGCCATGTTTGGTGTGCTCTACCTATTGCAGGCCCCAGTGGGAGCTTGATAACTGGAGTGCTGCTGCCTTCTGGATAGGGAGCCTCTTGCAGAAGCTGCAAGCAGAAGTCCAAAAGGGGCCTGACAGCTTGGTCAGCATTTCAGGAGGCAGCACTGTCCATCCATTGATGTTTTCTTTGCATCTGTCACAGAATCTTTGTCATACAGGAGATGACAGAAAATTGGTCGTTTCCTTCAAGGCTTACAAGGTTATGCATTATTGATGTTAAAATACCATTCACCTTTGCTGGTTTTCAGGTGAGTTGGTTTGAGATGCATCCAGGGCTGACTGCTTGGATAGCAGCACACCTGCTGTGAGGAGCAGCACCAGGCAGGCAGCTTGGCCCTTGCCTGACTGCAGGAGAGCTCTCATCACATTTGATTCATTTTAGAAACCAGCCAGCTTCTTCTGCCTATCTAGTTAGCCTACAAAATTATCAGTTATTCCAGCTTGGTCTTGTTTCTATTGCTTCAGGGAATAGGCTGAGTTTCCCAGGGAACAGCTTCTCCCACCTGGTTTGAAGAGGAATGCTGCTTTTTTTCTGAAAGGGGGAAAACTAATGTTTCACTTTGAAATGAGAAAAGTGATGGGGGCATACTAATTTTAGCTCTGTCTGCTTTACACCAGGTAATTCAGCATTTACATATGGAGTGTGCAGGCAGATGTGGTCTGGAGTGAAGGTTCACTTGTGTGAAGACTTAATTCCCTCCTGGCAAGTGCTGAACCTGTTCACTCCAGCATTTTCAGGACCTTACAGGTTGGAGGATCTGCCTCTTGTGCAGTGCATCTGTCTGTGGAAGGCACCTGGGACATTGCAGCTCAAGCACAAAAGTCCACCAGAAAATATTCAGAAAAATTATTCCTCAGCTCCAAAGGGATTTTTTTTTTTTTAATAAACCCCTGTAGATGAGTGTTACTTTCTCCTTAAGTGATCATTCCAGAAGGCTGGAGGACTATTTATTGAGACTAAACACAGATGGGGAATATTGAGAAAGGGTAATTAGCCTCATTTTTGTCCCCTTTGGTCTGTGATTCCCCAGAGCTAACAACATTAAGATAGTGTGAAAAGTTTTATAACTGTGTTAGGTCTAAACTGGGGCAGGTTTCCCAAGCGAGGAGTGTGTCCTGAGTACAAGTGGTAAAGAGCTGGCATTTTCCACAGCTTCCTTTCTTCTTCTCCCTTTCTCAGCAGGGAGGTCAGGGAGAGGGTGACTTTGTGCTGCTGTAAGTAAAAAATTTAACTGTCTACTCTGCTCTAAGTCCTCTTACACCTACATACCAACATATGCTTTCTCAGCCTGATGTGCACCAGCTGTTTTGTTAGGAGAATGTTGCTGTGTTGAGCCACCTGGGGGTAAATTGGAGGGATTTTGGCACTTGGGATGCATAAGGTTGCTATTACACAGCAGACTACAGATAATTAGCCTGCAAGCCTTCTTGCTATGCCTGTTTGTCTTTCCCAGCTTGCCCTTACCCTGCCTCTGTTTCCCCTCTGTGCAAGGATGAAGCTGTGCTGGCACACTTCTCCAAGGGCTTGCAGGGCACCTTGCAGGTCACTGCTGAGCTGGGCACTTTGCTGACACACTGCAGCATTGGCATCCCTTATGCAAGTTCTGTTTCTGGCCAGCAGGACTGGATTCAGCTGTGCTGGATGGAGGCATCTGAGCCCCACACTGGGGCAAGTCCTGAGCTGTGTTGTGTTGTGTTGTGCCATGATGTGATGGATTTGGAACCTCCTGTTCACCCTGGCAGCTCTACACCTGCTGTAAGCAGACAAGCTGGTGTGTTAGACTCACTCTGCCACTGAACTAAATGAAAATCTGGGTTTAATCCCCTTCTGCAGATTAGCTGGAGCTGTCAGCATAATGCTCATTCCAGCATGTATTCTTCCTTCTTTGTAGCAGTTTATGTGGCTAAGGCCACTGCTGGGAGCAGATCAACCACTGCTCTTAAATTAATCTGCTACATTGCAGTACTGTAAGTGCTCTGTGGAGCCCTTTCTGGGACAGCCTTGACATCAGGTGTTGTCTTCATGTGGTTTGTTCCCAGTGTACATAACCTGAGGCCTTTGCCATGCACTTAGGTTGCAGCATTTCAATTGGTAACTGTGAAAGGAGGGTGATAAGTTCTTCAGTGAAAGTTGAAACTAACCCACCACTGAGCACCAAACCAGCAGGCTGAGTGGGTATGGCTATGCCTAAATGTTTGCCTACTATTGTGAGCTTGGTTCAGAGATGAAGGGTCTTAAGAAGGACATCTGTAAGTATTTGAGGCACTTAGTGATCCAGTTTCTAGCACGTTTTCCTTTTAATAAGTTCTAAATATGGAAGACATTTCTATTTTATAGTTCCACAACACCTTGTACAGTAGCATCATCTGTGCTACCAGGCTCCAACTTGGTCCCAAAAATTAATAACTGTTCTGTGTTTTGGAAGTCTTACACAATTTAATAGCATAGCTGTGTAATGAAATCTCTGTGGCAAACTGATGAGACTGAGTGGTTTTGTGTGTGAATTACAGGGGCTGCAAATGGGTGAGACACTAGCTACTTGTTTTATTGCTGATAATATACTTATTTTCATGTTTATTCCTGGATTACAATGTGTGAATAGCAACCCAGTAAACAGTCAGGCAAATAGTTACTTATCAAGTATTTAAAAGTGAAAGGTCTTGTAATTTTCCTTGGTAATGACTGTGATTTCTTCCAGCTGGATTAATGACTCCCATTTCTCCCCATGAAGAACAAGAATTGTTTTGGTTTCTACATGGAGAGAGTTATTGTCTCTCACAATAATGCAGACCAGAGGATTTCTTTTTCCTTCCTGGCCTAGGGTCTGGGAAAGGTTGAAATGTGCATAACCTGAATTAATACCTTGTAAAGCTCTTTACTGCTCTTCCGTCATTCCTGGAGTGGTGCAGGAGTTGCTGCTGGCATCAGCCCAGCAGCAGCCTGCCTCAGAGCAGCTTTTGTTTCAGTTTATGAGGCAATAAGTTGGTCTTGTGATGGAATTGCCTTGAAAGGTCACTTTTAATTACATTTCTGTCGCATTCCTCTGTCCTCAGCTGGGCACTCCTGGTGGAACAGGTTGCATACAGCTTTGCAGCTGAATTTCTGCAGCACACAGCTCCAAAAATATATGTTAGAGCAGCTGCTGGCAGGCCAAATGGAGCAAAGGAAATGGAACTAAGTGTTGTATTTTGTGCCCAGCCTTTGTTACTGGTACCCTGAGGTGGAGGAGGGTGTGAGAATCAAAGCATAAGTAAAGCCTTGGTAGCAACCTGTCTCATACCCCTGGATAGCTGAAGTGTCTGTCATTGGAGGCCTGTGCCAGACTCTCCCTGTGCATCATGTGCTTTCTGCTTTCTCACCCTCTCTGGGGTGAGCATTGTCCTGTTCTGAGAGCTGTGGCCTGCAGTGCTGATCCAACCAAGAGTGTGCTAACTCTTATCAGAGTGCAAATCCCTAGAGCTGTTTTTCTTTTCAGCCTTGTGTCTATCTTTTCCTCAGCTGGTAGGGGAGACATCAGTTCTGTCTCCAGGCTTGAGAAAGCTGAAGATGCACAGGAGGTTAAGGCCAAGGGCCCAGTGCTGAGATCCCAGCTCTGCCACTGGCTTTGAAGACTTGCTCACAGATCCTGTAAGCTACTTAACTGCCTGATCCCTGTATGTTTGTGGGAGCTGAGCTGGACTGTCAGCTCTCAGTAGAGCCAGTGGGAAGGCATGCTTTCAGTGACCTCTGCCTCCTCTTGGTCCTGCACTCTTCAAGGCCCTGAAACATGCAGGGTTCAACAGCTGGGATCCAACCCAGAAGCAGGTCCTGTGGCTGTTGAGACCAGTGTAGAGTTTGGTTTTTCTCCCAGGGCACGTTTATTATGCTACACCTCTTTTTTTCCTGTGTGCTCCAGGTTGCCTGATGTTTCTCTCTGTGGCTCACATGCTCCCTGCATGCTGGGGGTGCACCCTGATGGCATAGCAGTGCAGGAGGTGATGAGAGGAGAGGGACCCTGCCAGGAGCCAGCACTGCAGAGTGCACAGGAGAGGCTGCTGCTTCTCAGCTTGGCAGGGGTCAGAGCTGCCTGTTTAGGTGCTGCATTTGAAAATAAATAGACTGTGTGATTGCATTGATCTGAACTCAGCCTTATGGTTGGGGGGAATTCTGTCTTATTGCTGTATGAGATACCAAGTTTATCCTGTCAAATGAAATCCATGGATGTGGGTAACCTTTAGTGTATGACTGCTACACAAGGTGACCACTGTTGCCAAGGGCAGTGTCTGAATGGTGTGTTTGGGGTGTTCTAAATTATGATGATGCTGTAACAAGGTTTTTTTTTCTTCCTGAACTGCTTTTCTTCTTTTCTTACCCCTTCCCTTACCAATCTGATCAGCAAACACTTCTAAATATTCATGGTGTGGGATTTGTCTTTATCCACATGACTGCCGTGATTTGAAAGGCATGTGACAATGCAGGGGGGAAATGGGGTTAATCTCCTTCTGCACTGGCAGAACAAGGCTGAGCAGTTGTGCAGCACAGGCATTATTCTTGTGCCTTTTCCACTGTATTTACAGTCTGTGGAGAAGGAGGAAGGAAGTTTCAGATGCTGATTCACTGTCAGGATGGAGACATGGATGCACTAGTTGTGTGCAAGTGAGATTTCAGGACATCAGTGCCTCCAGGGTTTACAGATAACTCCATGTCACTTTCCTTGATGCCCAGTAGACACCTCTCTGGGGCTGCAGCTCCTGGGGTTTCTCCATGACTATTAGCCAGTTCTTTCATGGAATTTGTGGGGTCAGTTTGGTGGGTAGAAAGTAAGCAATGATTAGCCTGACTTGATGCCAAGAGAGATCCCATGACCAGCCAGGCTTTCAGCCTCTCCTCAGCATATGGTCTAGACCAGGGATGAGCCTGCCCATCCTTGTTGGAGCAGATATAGCCAGAAGCCCAGGCTGCAGGAGGGTGAGATGGAGAATTGTTTCTGCTGTGCTGACTGAGCTGTGGGTCAGGCTGCCTCTGTGCCCATAGAGCTGCAGGGCCCTGGAGAGGCTCACAGGCTTGTGCTCCATGGGAACAAAATTGTTAGCTTGGCAAATCAGGGCAACCTCATTAGGAGCTACTGAGAGCGTGCAAAGCGTGTTGCTAGAGGCAGGTCATGGTAAATGAGGGGGCTAAAGTAGCTGGGATTTGCTAACAATTAATTATTGAGTGGTTTTCTAGAGATTCTTTCTCATGTTTATAATTCATTCCCTGCTGTAGATGCCATATTGATTTATAATTTTTTGAAGTTCAATATTTTGCACCCTCAGAGCCTCAAACAAAAATTAACTAGAAAATGAGAGTAAATTTGTACATTCTGCCTTGTCAGAGCTTTCTCTCTGTTGCCCATTCCCAGAGCCAGTCCCCATGCTCTGTTTTGGGCTGCAGATGTTGCCAAGCCTGTGTGCTGTGGGGCTGTTGAGACGTGGGTGGCAGAAGAGCTGCCTCACTGACCAACAAATGAGGAAATCAAGAGCCCAATTAAGAGCCTGGAATTGCCCCCAGTGACCTGAGGAGAGCATTTAGTAGCTGCAAGTCAGATGGGCCTGTTTGAATGAATAAGCATTCCAGTTTGTTGGAAGGAAAAAAAAATCCCTCCTCCCCAAGCTCTAATTAGCTTTTTCTTTTTTTCTGCCATGAATGTAGAGGGTTTGTCACTGGAATGAAATGTTAACAAGATGTGTGTTCTTCAGCTTGCACCTGATAACGGTGATCCCTGTGTGAGGGGATGTGGAGACTCTTGTACCTGTTTTTTGTGTTTACTTGCTGGATCTTTGATTTTATTGTTCAATAAAATCTCTGCACTCTTCCTTACCCTTTGGTTTCTCTCTTTTCCTCCAACAGGGTGACTAAAGAAGTGGACTCAAACTCAAAAGAAGCTAAATCTTTTCTGAAGCAGCAAGAGAAACTGCAGTCAGCAGCTCCAACTTCCTTGCCGACAGTCTCAGGGTGAGTCTGGGATTTCCCTTCACCTCCATGGGCTCTTAGTGAGAAAGATGACAAACCAATAGTGCAAGCACTGCAGTATTTAATGGGTGTTTGTTTTCTGCAGGATTTCAGTGGGAGCAAAACTAGGCCTGGAAGGTGTGATGATTTGGGCTGGAGGGAAGCAGGGGAGGTAACTCGTGAGTTCCAGTGACTCACTTCATAGGATCAGGCTCAAATTTTTTAATACTCATAAATCATTCATCCTGCTAGGGAAATAGTGGTTTGACTGTCTCAAGCAGCCTGATGAAACTGCAGGTAGCCAAGGAACATGCCTGAGATTGCCTGCAGTTCCTTTGACAGGTGCTTCTCAGGGCTGTAAAAAGCCACGTCAGGCTGGGCTGTGACTTCCTAGAGATTTTGGGTGAGCATTTAAATGAGAGATGTTTTTGCCTCTTTGATGTTCTCTAATATAATTTTGATGTGGATTTGTCACTCTTCTGTTCAAGCTCTAACACCTAATTCTGAGATTATCATAATGCTTGTCAAAGATACAAGGAGGTCAGGTCCCCTGTGCATCTGACGTGCCAGTCTGGTTCTTGATGAGCTTGGGAGATCACCAACTTCTTAGGAATAGAGGAGATGTTTCTGTGTTCCAGTGATGATTTTTATTTAAGTCAGTCGTTTGCATTTATATTTGAAAGGCATAAGCTGCATGTGATTTGATCATACAGAAACAATACCCATTAAATAAATTCATTGTCCTTCCCATCTGCTTAGAGCAATTCTCCAGTGTGAGTTAAGGCTGCCTTTCCCTGAGATGCTGTTATTCAGTTGCTGCAGCTGGATTGTCACTCATTTTTCCAGCTAAGTGTTGCATAGCTTGTACTTAGCTCAGGGTAGTGAAAGCATAATGTGTGTGTGTGCATGACCCTTGACAGCTGCTGTTCTCTGAGCTGAATGAAGGCATAGATGAGCATAGTCTTCATGCTCTTGTTCACACTGCACAAGAGTTTGTCTCTGCAGAGCTCATTAATTGTAACTTAAGTGTTGTGTACAGGGTTTTGTGCTGGAAATCTTGCCTAGGGTTGGGCTGGCATTCTTTGTGCAGTTTTGGTGGCCAAAGTTAGTTCGAGTGGCAGCTGAAGCTGGGGCAGCTCTGCACTGTGCACACTGCTGGTGGTCTCATGTTTTCAAACCTGCCTTCCAGTTTCCCCTGCAATTGCCCTGCTGCTCTGAGTGCAGGCAGATTTGGCAGCTCACTGGGAAAGTTCCAGGGGCTGCTCACCTTCCAGTTCAGATGTTTCCTCCTGTATCTTACAGGCCCAGGGGATGTGAGGAGCTGGGTGGCCAGTGGGCCTGTGCAGCCTGGTCATTACCAAGGGGCATGTTGCTTTTGCTGAAGCTTGGATTGCTCAGGAGTAATAGCCACAGCTCTGTTTGAGTTAATGGTGCAGATACCTGAAGAATTCATATCAAATATGGAAAAAAGTGGACTAAAAATCAATATAAAAAATAATGAGTTCAAGGACTTCTTTGACTTTCTTTCAGTGTGATTATTTTGGAAGCAGCTTAATTAGGTCATTGTGCAGCTTGCTGATGTGTGATGTCCTACTGACAGTTGCTTGCCCAGAGCATGAGGTGACCTGGCTGTGGAAAAGGATGGGGAAAAATATCCTGGGCTTGTATGTCTTGCCTTTCTTCAGAGCACCAAACCCCAATGCAGCACAGCCCCAAATACCTTCCCTTTCACAACTTCCTGCAGCACATCCTGGCTTTGTGCAGGGTTCCTACAGCACAGGAGGAGCAGTGGTGTTTGGATCTATATGTGGAACAGCCCAGCTCTCTTGAGGCTTTAGCAGGAGGTTCTCTGGGGCAATCTGACCAGCATGGGCCCTCTGATCTGAGAGTGCTCCAGGGAGTGTTGGACTAGTATCTGAGACTGATCCCTGAGACTGCCAGCAAACATGCTTGCCTTTGGGCTTAGGAAGATGCTTCCAGCTGGGAAGCCAGCCAGGGTATTTTCAGGTGAGAAAATTACTAGCAGGCTTGTGGTATTCCTTAAAGCCAGAGGCAAGCTCCATATGTTAAGCAAATTTCAAAAAGTCATGTTTTAGACTCAAGCCAAGCTATCCAAACCCTGCTGCTCTGGAGCAAAGAGCCACAAGCCTTGGTGACATGCCAGAGCAGTCCTTGGGGACTGACAGAGCCTGGCATAGCCTGACAGTTTTTTGTACTTTTTGTCTACTTAAAATAGAGGTTTTGGGGGAGAGGGTACATTTTTCCCTTATGCATTATGGGAGAGCCCCAGTCTATTGCCAGAAGGCAGTGAAAAACATGATTTTGGGATCTTAGTTGTGCCTATGGACACCCACTGTGCTGTGAGCCATTGTCAGCCCCCAGGAGCTTTGTCAGCTATTAAAAAAAATTTAAAAAGCCTTGCCCTGTGTGTAGGGAATTTGAGCAGCTAAGAGTGGCCTCTCCATCTGGCTTTTCTTTCTTCACCTTGCAAGCAGCATGCATTATTTCTGAATGCAGCCAACCTAGCCTGCATTTATTGAATTTCCCTTCTCCAAACAGACAGAAGTAATCCAGAAAAGCAACAGTCACAAAACCAAACATCCAGCTCCACGTCTCCATGTCACAAACCCTTGCAAACTGACTGGTCCAGGGGAGGGGATGTTTGGGGCTGAAAGTGCATTTCCTGAATGTGTTTAACATCCATACCGGATGTGCTATAAAAAGCTAGATTTGTGCTTGTGAGGGACGTGGGGCTGGTTGGAGGAGAATAATTTAAACATTTGGCTGTAATTAAAGCCAGGAGTACCAAACAACCCACCCAGTTCTCTCAGCAGGCTTTGCTAGAAAGGTCAGAAGCCCTTAGTTCCCAGGGATGTGCTGGTTTCCCAGCCTTCACATTATTCCCATCGTGTCCCCCTGTGACACAGCCAGGCAGTGTTCTGTCAGCAGTGAGTATTGGTTTGGTGAAGAGGTTTGGGTCATGATACTCTGTTCCAGTTGTTTCTGTTGTGCTCCTGGGTTCTGTTAGTCTCTTGCTGATGCCATCAGAGGTATCAGATGTGAGTGGACTCACTGATCCTTCTCACTTGCTGCCCCAATAAATGGGTGAAAGGCTCCCAGCATCTACAAAAGCCCTCCACCTACCCAGCTAAGCCTTCTTGTCTGTGTTTTTAGATCTCGTTTCCTATCCTTAACCACTGCTCCAGGACCTTTTGGGCAAAGCAAGAGAAGATTCTGGCTGTAAATTAAATGCATGACCTGATGGAGGGATCAGTGGGCATTTCTGATACCCCAATAAGTATTTTTTGCTCTCTCCCTAGGCCAGGCAGGACCTGTGAGCAGAGTCCATCATCTCTGCTCTAGTAATCCCATTTTACAAGCAGCATTTGATATTCAGAGGATGTTAAAGCAAATTAAATCCTCCAAGCAGCTTACTGCAAAATGACTCTGTGCATGTACTTGTGAGAGTCGACAGGGGGTTGAGCTCCAGGCTGGGAAAGCCCTGCACCCACCCAGCCCTGCAGTGGGAGCAGCTGCGATCTGCCCGTCAGTTCTTGGCACTTGTCAAAGCACTGTGGCATTGCACAGGGAGCAGTGCTGCTGTAGCAGTCCTGAAAATGGAGTTGGTGAGTCTTATTTGAGATTCTCTTCTAGGCAGCTGTTTCTACACAGCCTGAACAAGAGCCAGGAAGAAAAAGAGGTTTTTCACTGGCTTTGTTCTTGCTTTTTCTTATTACCGAAACCATTTGTAATTAAACGTGGACTTGCTCACTCAGCCCAGCTGTTGCTGTTCTGTTTGATCCTGCCTGAAATTACAGTGGTGGATGTTTGACCTCCTAGGCTTTTTCATGCCTTGTAGGCTGGTATAAACACTGGGTACAGTTTGCCTTTGAAGCAAGCAGGCACTGCTCCCACAGAGTTCAGGAGGTGCTGTGCTCACTGACCCCCAGGCTGTGTTGGGACTGCAAGGGCTTGGACCTCAGGACCCAGCAGGAAGAGGCACTGCAGGAAAGCTCTGACCCTGAGAACACATACTTGCCCTGAACAAAGAAAGCCAGATAAACTCTAGCCAGTTTGTGATGGATGCTTTCCTCCCAGAGCCTACAGTAGAACAGTTCACATGGGCTGACTGTTAAATGGTGTGAAAAGCTTCAGGCCATTTCTTTCAGAAATCATTTACTCTGCTACATGCTAATGTTGGAGTAGAGGACTCCAGCAGGAAGACATCTGTCCATGGCTTTTCTCTCACCTTCAATGTGCAGGAGGTGACAATCTTTGTGGGTGGATAGAGGTGGTGGAAGAACCTGGTGCCTGTTAGAAGCATCCTGACATGTTACTGTAGTTTCTAAGCCAGCCTTCCTCTCCAGCCTGGCCCCTCCTAGGAGTTACTTTGCACACAAAGCTTTTTCTTGCAAAAGATGCTCTTCCTGTGTGAGTTGGCTGGATCCCTTTGCTATTATAATCAGCACAGTTACTTGAGATCATATGTGGACACTGGTGAGACAGGCACAGGCTCTCAGTTTTTTAAATCTTCAGATGATCCAGAGCAAATGCTGCAGTACTTGCATACCTCTCAGGAGGAATTTCATTTCACAGCAATCCATTATTCCTCAGTAAGCAGGAATTCACAGTCTTCAGCTCAGCATCAACTGCAAACAATTATTTAGCTAAAACTCCTGGACATTTTTCTTGTACAGCATGAGTAAGAATGCAAGTAAAGCAAGTAATCAAGACCTTTGGGGTATCTGGAGGTGGGTTTTTTTCAGTAGTTGCTTAAGACTTGAATAGTTCTGCTCTTCCCAGTGAATTCATCTTTCTCCTGCTCTTCCCTTAATGTGCTCCAGAGAGTGCTGTTCTCCCAGATGGAGGGATCCAGCCCCTTGCACCACAGCCAAATGTCTGGGTGTAGTAGCATATGACATACTTTCTGTGGATATGATGAACCAGCTAGGGGCAGTACTCTGTGCCCTAGAGCTAGTTTTACTTATTTCCTATTCATACGCTTTTGTTGTGAAAGATTAAATGTGGCAATAGCTGTTCCAAGTAAATAATTTCTCTTTGGGTCTTAGATCCCTTGTTGTTATTAACTTCATTTTAATTATTCATTGTTAGTGTCTGTTTACTCTTTTACATATATCCACTCCTTGAGTCAATGTAGTAACGAGGTCAGGTGAGTTTCTGGAATATCATGGTTTTATTTGCTAGTGGAAATGAAATTAATTACTCTGTAGGGATGAATGTGGAAAGGTGTTTGTATGTGTCAGAAAGGGGAAGTTTGTAGTAGTAAAAAAAGATCTGTTCAGTGTTGAAGTGTTTTCATCACCCATCGTAAATAAGATACTGATTGCTGCACACTTGTAAATCATGTGAAACACCTCATCCTCTGAGCATCTGCCTCCCCTCTTGAAGTCAGTGTCACATGAAGTGAGAACTCACAGCACTGAGGGTGCCCCTCTCAGCCAGGGCAGGTTGGCAGCAGTGAGGGCACCCGCAGGGTTTCACAGCCCAGATGAGGAGCCAGGTGAGTCTGGCTGTCTGAGCTGTGAGCTGTGGCCACACTGCCATTGATCCTGTGCTTGGGACCTGACTGCTTCCTGCAGACAGGGCTGCAGTCACTCTGAGGCTCAGCTATGAGTGGGAGAGCTCTGCCATTTTGGGACTTTGCCCCATTTCCTAACAGTTTTTTCTCCTGAGCTTATGTTAAACCTACTTTGATAAGAAACAGAGCTCTGTGTGTGGGAAGTTTCATACTCATTTCCCAGACTCAAAGCAAAATGTGCATTAAACATCCTAGTTTTAAACTAGTCTCTCAGGAGTAGTTCTTCCTTGTTCTCAGGCCGAATGAGTCAATGCCTTCTACCCCAGCCTCTGTTTTGCAACAGGAATGAATTAGATTCTTTCACTCTGTGCTGTGCTTTCCTGTGGCCCTGCTACCACGCGTGCAGTTGCCTTTCTTTGGGGCAATGGCATCTTATTGGAAAGAAGTTTAGCAGTGCCTGTCCAGCTTTGTGCCTTACTCCAGTCCTCTGTCTTGATGTGGCTAAGCTGGATCCCTGGGCTGGACTAAATGGGATCAGCTGTTTCTTTTTCTAGTCTCATTGGAGGTTCAACAGAATGGAATCTCAGCTATTTGAGGACTTACTTTGCTAAAGCATCTGTCTTATAAAATAAAAACAACCCCCCACTAGTCTGGGGCCTTTGATAATTCCCCAATGAAAGTTGTGGGGCAGTTTTCCCTTAGGGCAGTACAGGTTTTATGAGGTTTATTTTCATATGCTTTCATCTCTTGGATCATGAGCATTTCTCTTTCTCCCTCTGTGAAAATGATTGAGGAAATTAACTGCTAATGGGGAATGAAGCCAGCTGTATTTTTATTCCAGACCTCTTGCAAAGTTGCAGAGGGAAACCCCTGTATCTTCCCATGTTGGACTTGTTCTGGTTGGAGTGAGAGGTGAGAAGGGCAGCCATGCTTTATGGATAAATCCTGGGATTGAAGGTGGATGCTAAGAGCTCGTGTTCCCAGCTGTGCCATGCCTTGGGCATGTGTCTGCCAAGAAGAATTGTTTCCACTCCTGTTATATTTTGCTTTTATAGTGCTTCCTTGCATATTAACTGAGCTGTACCATGTCCCTTGAGTGTCTCCCCCATACCAGATGCTTGTGTTACATCCTCTTGCTTTCCCACACTTGTGTTCCTCCCTTTTTCTCATGTCAAGGAGCAAGTTCAGCTGAATCATTATTTATAAAATATGAACCAAGTAAGTAAGGCTGCAGTGGTAGTCAGAGTAGAGTGATGTTCCTTGCTCTCAGGCAGTCCTATTGCCCCAGGCTTTTCACATAGTAGTGGCTTCATTAATGGAAAATCTCATACTAGTGGCCTCATTCATGGAAAATCAGCACACCAGTATTTTCCAGCATATTTGTTAGCTGAAACTTTGATCTGCATGCTATGTTGTCAGCCTTGTGCAGGACTGTTTAGAAAATGGGCATGCACAGGCTGGCTGGATTGATATCAAGATGTGAAGTCAAGCAATTAGGGTTAGTTACCAGCTAATGCCAGCTTTCTCCCTGCCTGCCTGAAAGGAGTTGTTGATGTGGCTGAACTCTTGGAGGGTGCTTGGTCTCTCTTCAGAGCTGCAGCCCCTTAGCTGGCACCAGTCTCTGCCACTGCTCTTTGTTTGATTCTAGAAAAAGACCAGGAGAGGCTGAGCAAGTGCCTGGCCCATGGGGATTTCCTCTGCCATGAGGATGGTTAGGATAGCTGGGATTCACTTCAGTTGTTGCTGTCCTGGTGTGGGGGTGGCAGAGACCCCCATTTTTTCCACTGCTCTTATTCCTGCGGAAAAACTGGGCCTCAAGTGAACTGGTGCATGGTCTGAGCTGAAAGGGCACCTTAAACAAGCTCCAGTCTGTCTCAAGCTCTCCAGGGTGCTCTAATCCAGTCTGCCAAGCCATGGAGTACTTTGTTTCCCTATCCAAGGAGTTTCAAAGCCTTACTAATGTGTTGGGTCACAGCCCAGTCCTCTTTGCCCCGGAGCCCTTGCCGCTGTGCTTTTCAGAGCTAGCGTGGTCCTTGAGGCAGTTGCTGTGCAGAGGGACCCTCTGCAGAGGCAGATAACCAGTCTTGTGTTGGCAGCAGATGTCCCTCTGGGTGTGCAAGGACATGTGTGACATGCTCCTGTACCCACTGAGGCAGGGAGTGGAGGGAACAGATTTATTTGACATTTCTGTTGGAAACCACTCTTTTTTTCTGGGAATCCCAGAGGAAGATGTATTTTGTGCCATCTCTTCTCGTAGCATCTACTATTGATTCTTCCCTGTGTAGGTGGTGAGGCCCTGGCACAGGCCACCCAGAGGAGCTGAGGCTGCCCCATCCCTGGGAGTGTTCAAGGCCAGGCTGGATGGGGTTTGGAGCAACCTGGGAAAGTGGGAGGTTCCCCTGCCCAAGGCAGAGCAGTGGAATGAGATGATCCTTTTTGAGATCCTTTCCAACCCAAGCCATTCTGGGATTGTATGATTATCAGCAAATAATAGAGGATATATATGAGTCTGATCTGACCTTGTGCATAAGCTTTGATACCCTTTCAAGAGCTCATAACTTCAGTGCTGTTACTAAGAGCCCCCAGGCAGCCAGTGGACAATAGTGATGCCTGTTCATTGCCTGACTGCCTGGCTGGAGAACAATGATGGCATTTCTTGAAGTAACAAGTCCTGGGCATGTGCAGGGTTGGATTGTAACACTTTTGGGGGTTTTTTTCCCCTTTAAGCTCCAGGCTTGAGAGCTGCAGGTCTGGTTGCAGCACCCATGAATGCAAGTACAGAGGAAACTTGCACCTCTTGGAAAATACTGAAAGAAAGTAAATGGCTGGTTTTTTAGATGTTTGCCTGTTTGCCTTGAGGTTGAGTATGTGTATGCTGTATGTCACCAGTATGTGTTTGCTGTTCAGAGGTCAGTTCAGATGCTTGTTTAGCAGCAAGGAGGGGGTTAAAGAGAACTCGTGAAGGCTGGCTGATTGCTGCTCATGGCTTTCATAATGCAAAGCCTGTGGGAATTCAGCCAGCTTTGGCTTTGTCTCCCCTCACCCCCTCCCCTCTGCTAGAGGCAGGATAACCTTCCTGACTCCTCTGGAGCTGCATCCCTGCCAGTACAGCTTGCCCAGGGAAGCTCTGTGAAAACCCAGCAGAGGCGTGAGCGTGTGAAAGATGAGATTTTTTTAACTTTCTTGGGAGAACACTGAAGGAGTAGTTTTTCAGCAGGGTCGTGCTGTTTCCTTACACTGTGACTGGGATGCAGCATGTCTGCCTGTTCATCTGTGACCTGCAGATTTCCCAGTGCAGGACAGCAGAGGAAGCAGCTGGTATATGTGATATCTCCAACTCTCTGGAGACTGGATTGCAGGGATGTCCTTGGCTTTACCATAGGTTCTGGATGATGCACAGCAAAGTTGTTTAGGCCAGAAAAATATGGAGGTGGTTCAGCAGTGGTTTGTACAGCACTCTGCACGCTGACCTGCAGCCAGCACAGTGCTGCAATGTGCACCCTGCAACAAGGGGTTCCATCTAATGTTTGCTGTTAGAGAAGTGCTGAACAGACAGTGCAATGCAGGCCCTTCTGTGTAGTGTCTGCTTTAAGGACAAGCACCATCATGGTGTTTTTCCTAATGTGTGAAATCCCTTCTCCCTCCCTGCTGTTTGCAATAACCCTTAGGAAAGCTGGAAAGGCTCTCCATTTCCTTTCCCACTCACACTGGTGTGTGTTTGTGAGCCTCGCCAGCACTATTTGGCTATTAGCATTGGGAGGGATTTTTTCCTGCTTTCCCAAATCAAAGTGTGTAACATTTGTTTTGGAAACAAAAACACTTCTCGAGAATTACATGGCCTCTGCAAACAGATCAGCACAAAATAGGTCATGTGCTTTGGGCTGACTTTGAAGACTGTACAGAATAGCTGTCTCCATCCTTGCTTTATGGTTTCATGGCCATTGCTTTTAACAAGGACCCTTAAGAATCTTTTGAAGGAGTAGTATAGCAGCAGCTTTACAGGTCCTGTGGGACAGTCAGGGTGCTTAGCAGCTTTCCCCTGGTCAGTGTTGTGATTGCAGGACAGGGTTTGGATTTTTTATGGGGATAGAATATCTGCACTTAAACAAATGGGAGAGGGTTTTTCATCCTTACTTTTCTCAAAGCCTTTGGAAGTAAAGTTTATTGGTGAATATTAGTATGAGGTTGTTTGTCATAGCTGCTGAGGGTCACTACAGAGCTGTCTATCTTCTACTTCCTTAGTTACAAACAAATGTCTCCTGGAAAAAAGTTTCCTGCCACCTCCTTCCTTTAGCACTAGGCAAGCTGGTTGGGAAGTAGGTAGCACTGCTGTTACAAGAAGTGCTTTCCTGTCTCTGCATGGCACAGGGATCCCCTGGTCAGCTTTGATACCTTCCTGCTCCACAACCTGCCCTGCTCATGTTGAGCCAGGTTAGCAGGTATTTGTGCTGCTTTGTCCTTAGCTACTGAAGTCTTCAACAAGTATGTGACTTAAGTGGCAGGTGTCACACTAGATTATATGGAGTCAGATCTGTTCCTGAAATAAAAGGAAGGCTTTGAGTGCCATCCAGACTAAACCAGCACAAACATCTCAGCCTGAAGCAGTTTTGGGCAACATGTACAGCTGTGTTGGGACATTTATGAGCCCAACTGGCCTCTTGCTGCTGCTATTTTTATTGAGTAGCAATGAAAAAATGCAAACCTTCAGTGTCCTTCTTTGTCAAGGACTGTGCTTTGCAGGAGGGACTCCAGGCTTTAGCACCATTTTCTAGGTAATCTGAGACAGAACTGGTGGGTTTGTGTGTGCTGAAGGTACCAAAACCTTTGCTGGAATGGGTGAAAATATTTGGGACCAACTGTCCTGTTAATGTACCCCCTGGAAATGCCCTTTGCCTGGTCCTGATCATGGGCTGTGTTTATTGTCTTCATTCATCCTGGGTGTTAAACAGAGAAGTGAAGGCACCCACAGGCTGGCATGCCTGAGGTTACCTGGGAAGCCTGGTCCATGCAATTTCCCAGATCTGAGGCTGGCCCTGGGCTTCTGGATTGCCTTTCTTGTAGCACTTGTTTCCTGTGTAGCCTTTGTTTAGCTGGGCTAAATACTGTTGCTTTTAGGGAAAAGTCTGATTGTGCATGAAAAAAGGTTTTCAGTAAAACAAAAAAGTCCAAAACCCTCTCTGAATGGGTATTCCTAACATGGCAGGCCTGCAAACTGGCTCCTCAGTCAGCTGCTGTCAGCCACAGCCTCTGCCTGGCTGCTAGAGCTGAAGGCCAGAAATGCTCAGGAGTTCATCTGCCTCAGCTCCTGCATGGCACACTTCTCCCCAGCCACCCCTGTGCCAAAGCAGTCCTGTTTGTCTGACCTCTCTGGTAAAGAATTATATCTAATTTTGAGTTCTTCAACTGAAATAAATGAAGAATCCTCCCTTTCTTTGAGCTTAATTAACAGTGGCAACTAATTGTTGAACAGATAATTTGAAACAGTTACAAATATGCCAGAACTTCCCAGAATGCAGCAAATTTCTTGAGCTCTGCTTTTGTGGATCTTACTTAGGTGTCACTAGGATGTGGTTGTGTTTATATGCCTGTTTGCCCCTTTTGCTCTCCAGCCCTCTCGAGGTGCCTGTGTCTGAATTTGAGGATGCACAGTGGCTGATTTATGTCATTTACTGGCTTGACCAAGGGCAAACTCCCCAGCTGTATAGCTGTAAGTGATTCATCTTTCCTCATCCATGGAGATAAATGTCAGGATAGATGTCAGCTGTCTGGTTGATGCATGAGTGAATCTGCTTTCATATGTGCACCTTGAGCCAAATGTACACACATGAATTTTTTACTGTTTGCGATAAACCTGGAAATGCAGATTGTGTTGGAGGAAAGGCCTCTTGGCTTTAAATATTGATACCAATATAACAGGGCTGTGGCTGTGACAATCTGGGAGCCTTGAAGCATTAGCTCAGAGGTTATGCTGAATGCCATGGGGAATTCAGTGGTGTGTAAAATAAAGGGAAGAGCTTTGCAAAGTGGTAACCTGCTTCAGAGACATAACACACGGGGTCCTCATGGGTCTGCAGGCTGTGGGGCTGAAAATAGAAGAGATTCAGGCTGGGTCTTTGGAAGAGGCCCCTGACAGTTTTTTTTATTTACTTTGATTTGTGATGTAACTAAAAAGAGAGCAGCTGCCCAGAAACCTAGGCGCCTATGGATTGATTGCTGTGGAGGAAGAGGTGAAGACCCTGTTCCTTGGAAATGCTGAAGGGGAGCTGGATGTGGGGGGTGTCATCATCCCTAGAGATGAGAGTATCAAATACTTCTGCTGTGTGGTTCTTCATCAGCTAATCAAGTTGAGCAGTCATCCAGAAGGCATGCTGAGAAACTTTTTAAAGTAACTTTAAGTGTTCTCATCTCTCCACTGCCTTTAGAACTTTGAGCCATGTGTGGAGCTGATACACGGTCAGACATGCTGGGGTTCCTGCATGGGCAGTTGCCTCTTCCCCATCACAGCTTGTGAATAAATTGTGAGAAGCCTGCAGACTCCTGAGCTGGCTCCACACAGTGTACCTGCCAGTTCTCTGAGGGCTTGCTGGCAAAGCAGAGCTTTGTGCAGGATGAGCTGTGCTGCTTTCAGATCTGAGCTGGTTTTGTGCCTTCCTGTGCCTGGTCTAATCTGCTCTCTCCAAGTGGGATTTGCTGGGCAGTGCCTGTTGAGGTACCTGGGCTGGCTGCACAGTGCTGATTGGAGGTCTGACACTTTGGGCACTGCAGCCCCAGTTCTCTCCTGCTGCTGTGAAGGTGGGGAGCTGGCTGTAGGATATTTTCTGCCTTTTACATTAAGTGGGTGTAATAAGTGTCATCTTAAGACATAACTAGTAGTGGCTCCTTATTTAATCTTTGCAGGCTGTTCCAATATAGCATGTAGCTCTTGCTACAAGAAACCTTCAAAATAAAGGGGTAGCTTGATTAGGGTAGCAGAAAATATCCTAGCACAGCTGGGACTCCTCTGGGCAAGGTAAAGCTGTGCAGGAGGGGACTCCCCTTTAGTGCTGTGCCAGAGAGATCTTGGCACCTCATGCATCAGAGACCATCCTGGGAGCACATTGTCTTGATTTAGTGTGTATGGCAGTTGTGTACACTGCCCTGTAGAGTTGGAGCACCTCAGCATGGTAAGTTGGTAAAGGAAAAGCAAGCTTATAAAAATTTAGGAAAACTATCTTCATGTAAAAACCAAACACTGCTGAGAGGCTGCAGGAGATAGGGAGGGGAGTAGCAACCCAGTCTCTTAATTCAACTGAAGTTTCACTCAATGTGGAGAGAGTAAATGAGAGGAAGTGGCTTTTCTCTGCCAAGTCCTTTATTTAAATATAAAAGCTTTTCATGGCTACTTGCAAGAGATACTGTTAACAGTGTGGTCCTTTGCATGATGCTTCTTTCAGGCTTAGGCTCCAGCAGCGTCAGCCAGATGATCTGGCCACTGGCTGTTGTGTTCCCACTATTCCTCTCACATCCATGGTCTTTGGATCTTTTTGCTGAGCTATTTCAGTGCACTTAGCTGAAACTAGCCTGACTGCCAGCATCATGTGCTGAAACAGCTCTGCCACAGCTGAGTGCTGGAGCCAATGTCATGGATAGATTTAATTTGTGAAGGAGCTTCTTTCTTACTTAAAGAACTTAATCTTCCCAAAACGAGCTGGTTTTCTCAGGGCAGGAAACATGCAGCAAGGAAGGATCATTTTATACTTTCTTATCTTAGGTGTGTGCTCTAGAGCAGTGGTAGAAGCAAGGTTCTGGATAAACCAGGCCCTTTGGACAACAGCTCACTTGCAGATAGCAGTTTCCTGTTTTGAAAGCTGTTCTGTGTGTATATGTGTTAGGGTTACTATAAGGATAACCTGGTATTAGGATTATCATCTGATGTTGCATAGAGTTGCAAGAATAAATAGGTCATGTGCTAGCCTGTGGTCTTTGCCATCAGAACTCAGTCAGAGATATGATGATACATTTTCTTCAGCTTTTTAATTAAACTGAGACTTGAATTCCATATATTTCTTTCCACATTTCTTCAAAGTTCTTATGTTTGCCCTCTTGTCCCACTTCAGCTTTCCCTAGTACATTAGAGCCTGCTGGAAAACATAGAGCACATTGTGAAGTCCAAAGCAAAAGCTGACTCAGTGATCCTTCCCATTTAGGCTGCCACTGTTCATGGAACAGGAGGTCAGCCTTAAATTACTACTGCCAAAAAATACTGCTGCCCATTTTATTAACTGTTGCTGTGTCTTTTAACTTAGGTTTTTTTTTAAATGGTCTACTCATACCATAACATCTGGGAAAGAGAACTTTATTTTCATATGCTGGAATAATTCTCATTTTCCTGTAAGAAACTTTTGCATCTCTTCTCCAGGTGTGTGGAGAAAGGTGCTGTCCTGGGTACAGCCCCTATCTCTACCAACAGTGGCACCTATGCTTGAAGGCTTTCAGCTCATCCTCTCTTGAGGAGAGGGGACATGGTTGTGGTGCTGGATGGGCCCCTTTAGAGCAGGCCCAGGGCAGTACAGGAAGAAAAAGACTTCCTTGTCATTCCCATTATCCTTAGTAGCTGGAGCAGATCCAGTCATGGCCTCAGAGAAGATGGGCATTGAAACCTGGTCCATGTGTCTGAGTGTGATCTCACCAGTGTCCATGAACCTGGATGCAAACACAGCAGCAATGCTGGAGGAGCTGGTGCTGAGGTGCCACTACAAAGTGCAAAGTGACTCTCATCAAGTTCCTGTGTTCTCCATAAAGCAATCAGTGACAACTTGCAGTGATATTCCAGGGAGAAAGTGGATTTTGAGGAGGGAGCTGGCCAGAGAGCAGTGCTTCATGTGACAGTGGTGAGAACTTCAGATGTCTGTTGTTCCCAGAAATATGCCCAAGGTGCCCTTTTTCCATTGGTGCATTAAGAAGTTATATAGACTCAGCCTAGTTTCATTAATTAATTTAAAACAGGTTTTGGCATAAGGCAGCCAAGCACATCAAGAGTGGAACAGAAAATATTCTTCCACAGTCCAAGAGCCTGGAATCTGCCTCTCACACCAACTAAAGCAAATTACAAATGCTGGCTTTGTTGTAATCTAAAATCTTTCTCTTTTCTCCCTCCCCCACGTCCATTGCATGAGTGCATAGACTATTTATTAGCAAATTTAAAGCCACAGGCACAAAACTACTGTGGAGTCACCCTAAGACCCCTGCACTAGAGGAGGAACATGTTGAATTAAAAGATACTTACCAAAGCAGCTGAATTCAGTTTCTTGATTGCCTTGACTCCAGCTTGAGGTACTTATTGATGCTTTTCTTTTTAACCCTTATTTCTTCTCCAGTCTGATCTGCATTTTTGACAGGTTATTATTATCACTGAAAGAGCTGACAGCTCTGGTAATCTCAAGTGCTGCAGAAGTCCTGGTGATGGTTTTAATGCGTGCAGGTTGTCTTTGAATATTTGGAAGGAAAGGCTGTAGAAAACTTGTAAAAAATGTATGAAGCTTGTCTGTGCTGAGCTGTTGGGGCAGGACCTGCCTTACCCTGGTCCCAGAACAACACTGAGATCACAGGGTGTCTTGGACCTCAGTGAGGGGCACTCCTAATTGTGTTTCCTAATTGTGAATCCCAAAACAAAGTGATGCCCATAACAGCTAGATAATTTATATAGGTATTTCTGGCACTTCCCTGGCTGTGTCTCTCAGCTTGTGCCTCTCAGCTGTGCATCTGTGACTCAGCTTCTGGGTTTATTCTTCACAGCAGGTGCCTCTTACAAAATTTGTCTTGGTAGTGGGCAGTCTGTGACTTATCTGAGTCCAAAGAAGAAGCTTGTTGGTGTCAGACCCAAACCCAGGCTGTCACTGCCACTGTGCAAATACCTTCCTCCTTTGCTGAAAGACTGTAGGGACACTCAGAGCTGTTGCTCAGGATGTCTCAATTTAAGCCATGTTCAAAGTTGAACTGTACTGCACAAGTGCTTGTTATACAAGACCTGTTGATGCAAAGAAGAATATTCTTAGAATCCTAGAATGATTCCACTCCCCCCAAATTGGTCAGGGACACCTCCAGGTTCTTCCAAGCAGCATCCAACCAGGCCTTGAACACTTTCAGAGATAGGACATCCACAATTTCTCAAGGCAAGCTGTGCCAATGCCTTTCAGCCCTCACAGTGAGGGATTTCTTCCTAGTAACTAATCTAAACCTCCTTTCTTTCAGTTCAGAGCTATTATCCCTTGTCCTATCACTACATGTCCATCCACCACGATGGATGATGAATGTCCTGGTGCAACACCTCATGTGCAAGGGTTGAAGAGCTGACAAATGCTAGGATTAAATTAATTCCATGAAGGGCCTAATTTTTAACTTCTTAACATGCAAAATTCTTTGTAGCTGCTGTTTGACAGGGTTCTGTCTCTTGCAACAGGGGTCACTGCTTCCATACAGTGCTAGAGTTGGTTTATCCTATTTTTACTAAGCTGCGAAAGTTGTTTTTCTAGTGTGCTGTAACTGTGCTTGCTTCCCCACCCTTAGACTCCATCTGTACACTTCAAAATAGAAGGAGGAAGAGGGCAGAGAAAGAACAAAGGCTCATAATACAAATGGAAGGAAACTAGGGAAATTCAGGAGGAAATGGACAGTGAGAAATACAAAAAGATCCAGCTGTGCTGAATACATGAGGTGTGAGTGCACAGGGATGCTTTTTGCTTGTATTCAGAGCTCAAGACCTGCATTGTGGAGCTGAACTTTCCTTTGAGTCAGTGACCTATTCAGGCACCTAACAATGTCCATTATGTACAGTCAGCTTGTTTATGCCCTGTGCAGGGCTTTTATACCTTTTTTCCATATACAATAAAACTATTTGCAAAGTGGTCAGGCTGAGCTCAGTTTTGCTGTGCAAGCTCTTGACCATCAGCTTTCAGTAAGCATCTTGTAACTTCAGAAAGATTTAAGAGGAAAACCTGTGGTGACAAGGTGCTCAAGGAGAACATCTGCTGGTGAAAACACTTCCTAGCTGACTGATAGCAAGTGTCTCTTTCCTTTGAAGGACAGGGAGAGGGGAAGGAGGTAGCAAGAATTGGGTCCCTGCCCCTGATGGAGTTGTAATGATCAAACTGATACTGTGAGGCAGCCTGAAGAGGTGAGTGCAGGGCAGTGCTTGATGGCAGTGTGGGACCAGCCTGGCAGCAGTGCTTGTGCATCACTGTGGGGTGAGAACAGTGGAGAGGGGAAACCCTGGGATGTGGAGGAGAACATCTGCCACACACACCCAAGCAGTGCTGTTGCTGCCTTCATCCTTGCTGTAGAATAGATGGGCTCTCAGCCCATGGGAGAGCTGTGCTTATGTTTGTTCTACAGCTGCAGAGGAACCAGCTGGCCCATGTTTAACATACGAGGGGATCCCCCAGGAGGCTTTGTGTGCTCTCTGTGGAGTTCAGGGCAGCAGCTGCAGGAGTGCCTAAGTGCACTCCTCAGCAGAGATATCCTCTGTGACCTTGGGCAGCCCAAGGTTTTAGCCCTGTTGCTTAGAAACAGCTCCCACCTCCACTACAAAATTCAGCATGAGTTTTTGGATCACATGGTGGCTCTGATTTACATGAGAGCTGAGGTACAGCTTTTGGGGTAGGAGGAATCATGACT
Source organism: Erithacus rubecula (assembly GCF_903797595.1). Classification (NCBI taxonomy): domain Eukaryota; kingdom Metazoa; phylum Chordata; class Aves; order Passeriformes; family Muscicapidae; genus Erithacus; species Erithacus rubecula. The sequence continues at coordinate 7,855,142 of NC_136664.1, read as the reverse complement.
TGACCTTAGCCTGCAGTTTTCAGCACAAGGATGTAATTCTCTGTTGAAGGAGGTGCTCTTTGACCCAGCCCACCAAGAAGCAGCTGTAAGCAGTGACTGAAAGCTGAAGCTAGAAATAAGGTACATATTTGTGGTGAGAGCAATTTGGGCATTGGAGCAAGTCTGAGCAGGCACTGGTGCTTTCTCCTATTTAAAGAGAGAAAGCATTTTGGCAACTGTCTTATGCCCTTGTTTAACCACCACTCATTCAGTTAGAGCCACTTAGCAGCTTTTAAGGCATTTCTTTAGGGGGAAAAAAAAAAGAATTCTGCACATTCAGGAAAACATCTGTCATTGCTGGGAGCAGAAACTGTAGCTAACATAGTCCCTAGAGCATGTGGGAGAGCTGCAGTTCGTTACTGCCTCTCTGCAGTCACTTCCGAGAGAACAGAACTGGTTGGGAAGGTGAAGAAGGATTTAGCAACGTTGCCCAACATTTAGGAAAAAAAAAGGGGTACCTCTTTGAAACTTCAAACGTGTGCACAGCACATGACACACAAAGAGTGTTTTTATTCATGTTTGTTCTCAGGAAATTGTGTTGCTTTGTAAGCTGAGCTCTTTTAAGTGTCTTAAGTTTGGCACACTACAAGCTGGTCTTTAGCAGGCACTTCTGGAAGCTGTCAGCCTGAGCTGTATTTTCCTGACTCAGATCCTTGCAGTAAAAACTGAGGAATGGAGCATTTAAGTGGAAAAAAAAGTAGAAGCTACAGTGCAGCTAGATAATGTCAATCTTGTCATTACTTTTAATATTCATTGCTAGGCACAGCGATCACACTATGTCAGTTTTAACTTAAGCAACCCTTAGTCCTAGTCATCTTCTGCCTACGTACATGAAAGGGATGACTGAGCCCACAGCTGCTAAAGGCATCTCTGAATTACTTATATTTCACTGGGTATTTAAAGATTAGGTCAGGACACAGAGGATGAAAGGGTTTTTCTTTATCTTTTAATAAGAAACTTGTATTTGCAGATATGAAAAAGACCAAAGACTGAAGTATCTAACATGTTCCTCTTTTCCCTGCTGTTTCCTCCAAATGGTGTGGGGGTAGGGAAGTATGTGGAGATCCTACAGGGAATAAAACAATGTTCCTCTTGGTCTACTGCTTACCACAGCCCAGCCCTGTTTCCCAAAATTGATGGGTAAGGATGTGCTGTGCTGGAGTTCTCATGACATAGCCTTGCTTGCAATGCAGGAGACCAAGCAATGTACAGGGAATTAAATATATGGGGCTTTGCACACTTTAAATATGAACAGCAAAAGGGAGGATGTAATGTGCAAAGCACTGAGAGATTCCTGCAGTCTCTTGCTTTTGCTTTCTTAGCTGACTGTCAAGCACTTTTTGGGAAAAGGACCTCTTCATTAGCCTTGTAATGCTCTAGCTCTTCAATCAATGAATTGTCATCTTTGGGATCTCCAGAAAATTATTTGGCAAAATCAGGGAGGAGCAGATTAACATTGTCCTAAACTCAAAGAAAGAAAAAAGGAAAAGAGTTTGGAGAAGATCTTCCAGCTGTCTGTATTGAAAGCTGTGGGAAGGGGGTTGAAAGGCATGGATCCCAGTGTTTAACAAAGCTAGCAGCTTTCATATCCCCTTTAAAGCAGACACATGTGGCAGGAACAAAGGTGCTCCTCTTGCTGTAGCTGCATGACCTCAGCAATAAGTGGTGTAGAGACTGCACTCGCCCAAGCGTGTGCTCAGGAGAGGGGTGTGAGCTGTTCCCACACAACCATCTCTAGAGCAGCCTGAAACCATGTTCAACGTTCTCCTGCCAGCCATTCATCATCATGTCAGCAGGTTGAAACAAGTGATAAAGTTGCTTGAAGAGGATTTGATGGTGAGCAGGTTGTGTGTGGTGTAACAGACTTACCCAGTGTCTTGGGGCACTTGCTTTGTTAGTAACTTAACTGGGCATAGAAAACTCTGACTTCATGATCCATAGATTTGGGGGTGTGGGGAGAGCCAGGCACACCAGACCCAGCACCCTCTGTATTACCAGAGGCACATGATGTGGATGAGGAGGATGTCAGGCAAAGCCAGCGTGTCTGGAGAATAGTGGAGATGCTGGCAGTCCAGGCACAGTGCTGCTTTGGGGAAGCTGAGTGAATCTGTGCCTGCTGCTGCTGGTGTGCTCCAAAGCAGCTTGGGTTTTCCATGTGGCTCTGGGTGCAGCCACCCCATGCAAGGTGAAGGCCTGGGGGAGATCCTGCAGCTAAATATCCCTTTGTTAGTTGTCTGATTTTGCCTTCAGGCCCTGAGGCTGGTACAACCGGATTTGCTTTTTTAGCGAAGGAGTCGTGGCACAGCCAGGAAAATCCCTGATCTGGATTAGACATGCAGCTGAATTACCAACACTTCACAGCACAGCCTTTCTCAGGCAAGCTGCACTTAACAGGTAGCTTACAATCCAAAAGAAAGAAGTGCAAGGTGGAGAGGAGGTGACCCTGGTAGCCAGGCATAGCTAGGAGCCAGTACACATTGGCTCTGCCTCTGAGTTGCTGTGTGACTTCATCTCTGTGTACTGCTCTTTTCTTCCCCGAGTTGCAGGGTGTGCCTCACCCCCACGGAGGACTGAGAGGTTGTGTCTGGCCTCTCCTAAGTGCAGCATCATTATTTGTGGTGCTTTAACTTCAAGAGTTAATATCTTTCCTGTTACAAACCACCATCACCTGTAACTTTGGCCCCTCTGCTCCTGTGTTCATGCCCCAACAGTCCTTTGTTGCTCCTGGGTTTAAAATAAGTGCTTGCTGCTTTCTACCTTCATCTCAACCAAATGTGCAAGGTCGGGAAGCCAGCAGGGAAAGCCAGCCTCAACTCAAAGGAGAGGAAAGGGGTAAAATAAACACTTGCCTTCTGAAGTTGCTACTTGGGACTGTACTGATGCAGACTTTCCCATCTGCTCTGTTCTCTATGGAGTTGAGCACAGCAGGGTCTGTTCAGGTAAGCATCACCCCACCTGGGAGATGCTCCTGCAGGATTTTGCTGTGAGGGAGAAGAAAACTGTAGGGGGTTTTTGTTCATAATCTAAGAATCCTGTTTCTAAGCGATGCCTTTAGGCATATATTTAAATGGCAAAAAATGTCAGTTTTTCTTCCATCAGAATTCATTCCTGTTGCTGCATTCAGGCAAGGGTATTTTGTGAAAAATTATCATCTCTAGTGACAACTTCAGAGTCTTCTGCCATTCAGAATTGGTCTTGTTTAACCCTGCTGCTGAGAAAGGGCATTCAGGCAGTCTTGCTTTGTTTTTGTTCCCTTTGTACAGAGTCAGCATGGCAGTGATAAGAGCAGAAAGTAAGCTTCAGTTTCTCTCTGCACATTATCACCAGGCTGGCTATCAGGCTTTGGGCATCTGTGTGTTCTTCCTGTTCTTTAAAGCAGGAGAGTAAGTTGGAGTCCCAGGTTAAGATGCCAGATTAGGTGTCAGCCCATAACACCCACAAGCAAGGAGGAACCAAATTTGATGTGCCTTCATGTTGACTCTTCCATATCGACTGCTGTGTCTCTGAGTTTTTCATGTTGTGTCAGGAGAATGTTTTTCTGATAATTCCATATTTCTGTCGGTGCTGCTGGGCCAGTATGGACAGATTTCATACCCTGCTCTTGCTGCTGCCTGGAAGGTTGCACTAGTAAACATGTTCTTCTGCAGCATGCACTTCACCTCTCCAGGACAGAGGATTTTGGAGGGTCATTCACACAAAATAGTCATTTGGAGTCCATGAGCAGTTTAACCCTTTTGTCTTTCTGCTGAAACTCTTGAAAAAGGGACTCAGTGCATAGCACTAATTTGGTGGCATAAACCTTTCCATCAGACTCTCCAGGCTGGGTTCTGGATAACAGCTCTGCTCTACTCTAACCAACAAGCACAAGCCTCTTGTTACAAATTGAGTCACCCAGTGTCACATTTGACTGATTTTGGGAGGGGGTGATGCTAGCTTGAATGAACTGCTAAGTCTGCAACTACTTGGCAAGTTTTCCTTCTAATGTTTTGAGAGAAAGTGATCAGGTAAGGACCTCAGCTTTGCAGCAAGGAAAAGAAAGCTTCTGCCTCTAAGGAAAGGGAAGGCCAGCCACTCTGTCTGGCTTAAGCTAGGGTGGGAAACTAGGAGGCAAATTATTGCTGCTTCTGATTTTGTTCCTTTTCTGCAACGCCTGGCTCCAGCAAACGTCAGCTGGAGGGGGTGTGGAGGCTGACTGGGCTTTTGAACACTGGTGTTGGCAGCTCTAGAGAAGAGCTCCCATGTGCTCTTGGTTACACTCATGTCCCTGTGCCTGTGAAACTTGGGTGTGTGCTCTGGTTTGCAGCCCTTCTTGTTGCCAACATGTGGCTGGATGTAGGTGGCCTGTCCTTGCTGTAATTTGGTGGGTACTAATGCATCAACACTATGCAAGTCTGCCTTTAGTTAGCTCTTCCTCCTCCCATATGTATGGCACTCCATGTGGGGTTTAGTTATCTGGAGCTGCAAGGGAGACCCTGCTGGAGGACTCTATCTTGCCCTAGTTTAGTTACATGCTCAGAGACAAGACTTGGTATTGAAGAACTTGGGGTTTTGCTATTGACTTCTCAGTCTGTCTAGCCTTCCTCTAGTCTAAAAAAAATGTTTATTGTCAAGAATGTTACCATCCTGGTTGGAATAAAACTGCTGTGTGACTTCTAGCTGCAGTCCCACCTTACCAGCTAAAGAAAGAGCAGGTCAGCTGGTTTGATTTAAAAGTGGAGGAAAGCTGACAGTGGTACATTTCTGGTGTTTGTCTGCAGTGATCTTTAGCTCAGAAGAACACATCTCTGCTAATTGACTATTAAACAAGATTGCTTGCTGAGGTGTGCTGGCTTGCCATTTCAATCCTTTAAGGAATAAGCCTCTGATCAGCTGCACATAGGGCTCTTAAATATAATCTGCCTAATGACTGGAGGGCTTTGACCTTATGTTGTTAAGGCACTGATGTTTTGGGTTACAAACTAAACCTTTGGGGTAGGGGGGGGCTGAGCAGGGGTGGGGTTTTTTTCTGAAATGGTAATACTCAAAACAACAAAGGCTGCTTTTTACTCTCAAAGCAAGACTTGGAAGCAGCACAGAGTCAGTCTAGAGATAAGTCTCTTTTAGCTCAAGATTTCTAGAATTGCACACATGTTACCACATGCCTGGACCACCAGTTAGACACCTACCTGGCCACAGATCCTTTGTCCCAGTTGCTGTGCATGCAAATGATGTGTGTTTTCGTGTGTTTACCCAGTTTGGAAAATATCTGGGCCCTGAGGGATTCGAGCTTCCTTTTGTGTTATGAAAGGGGCCACGCTGAGAGGCAGCTGAAGCAATGCTCTCTGCCTGCTTTGCAGACACTGCAGGCTCCAGGAGGGTCTTGGAGCCCGTGCACTCAGTGTTTGAGGAAGGATGCTTAGTCTGGTGTTTCACACTGATTCCAACTGCCATTTTAAAGAGCTCTGCTGACAGGCTTCAGAGGAAATCCCAGTGCACACCTGAAAGATGCAGCAGCTTGGGGTCAGAGTCAGAAAGGGCTGGGCAAAAGGAGGGGCTGGCTGCAAACTGAGGCAGACTGGCTCTTTCCCTTTTCAAATTGTTTTGTTCAGCTGGCACCATCCTCCTCCACAAGCATGGATGCAGAGGAGGAATGTTCCTTGTCATGGCAGGCTTTGGCTGCTCCCCCCAGGGTGTGGGGAGGGCACAGATTATTTGGATGCTTTCCGGTCCCATTTCCCCCCACAACCCAGTTGGTTGATATACATCATCCTAAAGCCTTAATATTGTGTGGCAGCAGGCTAGAAATGGGAAGGGGGACAAGACTCACAGTTGCTTTTCTGTTTTAGAGTAAATGCTGCAGGAACAGTTGGTATTTAATTGCTGATACTAAACTGGATGTGGGGAGAAAAGGGAGAAAGTGGCTAATGCTGAACACCTGCCTCTGACAAATAATCCACTAGAGACCCTGCAGTAATTTTGTAAATCACAAGCACATTTTCAGCCTTCCCAGAAATGTATACTTCAAAATGCTAATTATCAAATAGCCTAAATTACTGATCAGTAGATTAATCTATAAATTGAGGTAGGCTTAGAATAGCTGTTGGAGAACAATATTTAGTAAGTAGGATCTAGTTCAGTGCTCTCTATCTCTTGTTGTTCTGACCTGACAAATAAGCAATCTTTTCTAGGTGTTATATTAAAATGTGTCATAGGAAAGCTGTTCAAATGGTGTCTTTTTGACCCATCACAGGGGATGTGTCTGTAGGAGAGAGGACTCCTGCATGCAGCAGTGCTGCAAACAAAGTGGGGGACTGTGAAATGAATGATGCCTAGAGCATCAAAATCCAACCTGCCTGTTTTCCCTGCCTTCCCTTTCTTGCACTTGTAATCAGAGAATATTGGAGGTTTGATGGATTTCTCATAATAAAGCCTCAAAGCAAGGATCAGCAGTGGGAGCAATGTATTTCATTTGTTGTAACCTGAAGTGAAACTGCTCTATGCATATTCCATTAAGATGAGTCAGGTTGCCACCTCTTTCTAAGGTGACATTACAGGATGTCTGTCTGCAGACTTTGGACTTTTATTTGGGAGGGGAGAGGAGGGAGTTGGTTTCCTTTGCAGCAGCAAGGGCAAAATAGGCTTTTAATAAAGTTTAAATTCTGCAGCTGTTGGCTAAATTTAAAAAAAAAGAAGTGCTGGCACTCTATCCTCCTGGAGATGAGCCTTTTCCAGCTCTCTGCCGTGACCCAGGGATGTGAGCCATCCCTTCTCATCTTTTTCCCTTTGTGCCACTTTCCTGGATGAGAACAATGGGAGAGCTTCTTCCCTTGGCAAGACTTTACCTTGCTTCACCTTTTCTGCCCATGGAAGTGGTTTAGGTTTGTGAATGGAAGGAAAAGAGTCATAGAAGAAGTGCTGTAGCATAGATATCATGGAGGAGGCTTTTTATTGGTTATAAATAAACTCAAATCTCTGATTATAGACCCTGAAGAGAACTAGAAACTCAACAGCCAAGAGATAAGAAAAGGAGGCACTTTATATATAAACACTTTCCACCAAGGTGCATGTGAATCAGCTGAGTGTTGCTGGAGACCTGAGAACAGCCCTGCTGAAACACCAGATTACAGTCCAGATACGGCCAAGAACGCTTTGTCCAGATACTACTGTGATTGAGCCTGATAAGGGAATTTTTTTGTTCATGCAGAAAGTTTCCTGCTTCTTACTGGTCTCCTGGGAGGTTCAGCATGACCTCCTTGTACCTGGCTGTTTGCAGAGCTTGGTCCTGGTGCTGCAGAGCCCAGCAGCTTGAAGTCAGGAGCAGGGTAAAACATCTCCCTCTCCTCTCCTTTCAAATGTATTTTCTCCCCCTTTGCTAACATTAATCTCTGAAGTGCATCAGAATTGCTCACAAGCAGATTCTTTACTGGAAACCACCTCAAGTTTTGAGCAGCTTGAGGCATCTGGTTTGACTGGAGAGGACTCAGAACACAGGCATAAGTGGGTGCTTAACATCAGTGAGAGCACTGAGTACCAGTGTAGGGGTATCCCAAGGTAGCTCCTAGGCAGTGTGACAGCCTTGTCCCTCAATGCAGTTGTCACAGATGAAGTTAAAGAAAATGAGGAATTATGCTATAAGTGAGATTCAGTCTCCTCTCTCTTGCCAAGGGCTGCTCTCCAAGAACTGAGAGTAGGCAGAATGGTGAATGACCTGACTCTAGCAGTGTGGGTCATTGGGTGCTGCATGCTGTGAAGGCTTTCACTAGTCCTTATCTGGGAGTTTTGCCAAGAAACTGGTGCTGAGGGAGCTGAATCTCAAGCTATGAGGCAGAGAAACTTTCACTAGGAGATCTGGTTGTAATTGAAAAATAAGGAAACAAAACCAGCTAGAGAGGATGACAAGGTTCAGAAGATTGCTCAGTAAGTTGGGTCAAAGGAAATTTAGATGTCCTGAAGCAGATCACAGAAACAGCTGAAAACTGGGCTGGACAGAGACATGGAAAAGGAGCTTAGCCAAGAAAAGTCTTGAATTTCCATGGCACAGTGCAAAGGGCAGGAATCTCATAGCTTAGGTCCTTGAGGGCTCAGAGTGCCTGCCTGGGTATCCTGTCTGAGCCTCTGCCTTCTCTAGGGTTGTGGCATTTTCCTGAGAGCTCCCTGTGAGCACTTGTGGTCCATCTATAGCCTGCATTTCTGAAAGAGGCATCCACTCACAATGGAAAGACTTACAATTTGGGATCCACCACATCCTTTGGGAAGCTGTTCCCATGGTTAATGCATTTACCACATAACTGTTACAGTTCCCTGAAGGAGTTTGAGTCCTCAGCTGGCAACCTGCCTGCCTTGCTCAGTGCTGCTGCATAGCTTTCTGCTTCCTGAGGCAAAAGTCTTGCTAGAAGAGGTCTAAAGGCTTCCTGGGATCATGCAGGCTCCTCTAGAACAGCCAGGGAGCTGAACCTGTTCCCTCCAACCAGGAGTATGGAGTGAGTTTTGTGAAGCATTAGTCTCTTCATTCACCAGCAGCCCACTGATCTTGTCTCCTCTCTGGGTGGATGTGTGCCTTGCTGTTTTGCCCTCAACAGCTGGCAGGTCATGCAGGATTTGAGAAACAGCTCTGGCATTGTACCAGGCAGAGGCTGTGGGACACTCAGCAGTGAATTCCAGAGATGATGTGTCATGAAAGCCCTGGCCCTGCCAGCCCCTCTGCATGAGGCTGCTGGAGGTAGTGGGAGCCTTGTGGGGTTGCAGTTCTCGTGTTCAAGGAGAGCTTTGGCTTTCAGTGCAGATTTTGGTAGGTGGATGTGAGCTGCAAATTCTCTTTGGGAGCCTGCAGCTTTGTGTGGGTGGGAGGGAAGCCTTGTGCTTACCCTTCTGCCTGCCTCCAGCTGGAAGGTGACAACTGAGCTTGTGGCTGGGAGAAGTCAGCTGTTTCCATTTTCTTCCTCTGGAGACTTGAACTCTGTTTCCAGTGAGGTGGGTCCCTGGGAAGAGGAAGGGCAGTTTTCTAAGTGGCCTTGCCAGCCTTGGATATTTAAAACAGTTCTGTCAAGCCCTGGAAGAAAAACAGAGGATATTCTTATTTTTTCCTCTTAAGTACATTTTGGGCTCTCTGCACTGTCCTCTGGTTTGTTACTAAGCTTTTCTGCAGCCTTAGTAAGTTGTTGAAACAACAGAGAAAGTTCTTGTTGAGAAGAGAGTGCATCCTTTCATCAGTTGACTTTATATTATCTGTTCTGTCCTGGCTGGACATAATGTTTTATATGGGAAACATCTTTAAAGCTTTTAGGGTACTTCTCTTCTTACTCCTGGAATACCTTCTTTGATCTGGATCGTTGGGCCAGCTCTTCATCTGGGCTGGAACAGGAGAAGGTAATTGTGATGGATCCCCCAGTGATATTACCCTTCCCAAAAGCAATTAAATGTGATCAAACCCTCATTTGTTTTATGACTGCTTGTCACAGTGCCCAAACATTTATAGTCCCCCAAAGTCTCACATGCTGCCAGGCCAGGCTTTCCACTGGAAGATAACTGGAAGATTGTATTTATGTATTGGTGAACTTGCACAACACTGCAAAGCAGCTGCTCCACTGGGCTCTGGCTTGTTGCTTGTAGTGATGCATTTGTGCTATGCAGCCCTGATTCTCCTTCACCCTCACTTAATTTCCTGGGAGCTTTCCCCTCTTCTCGCTGCTGAGCTTTTTGAACATTTGCCAGTGGAGGCAGTGTATTTGTTTTAATCAGATCTATTCTTAAAGCTGTCACATTAATTGCTGTTCTAGGTGGGGGTCCCTCCCTGCCCCTGTCCTGCCGTTCTCACCTCGTTTTGATCGAAGCCTGGCTTTGATCTGATGCAGTGGGAAGCTAACCAGGACTAAAGACTAAGGCTGTCTAGGAGCCACAGAGGCAGACGAAGGGACTCTGCAGTGCTGGGGGGACACTGGGAGTTGTTTTGTCAAGGGTGTTTGGGTGTTGGATCCTGCTTGCATGGCACACTGTGCTGTAAAGAGCGACCTGGGAATCACACCAGCTGCTCCACCATCCACACTCATTCACTTTGAAATCCCTTTAGCACTGGAACAATTCCATTAGCAGGACTTCTTAAGCCTGATTTGGAGGGGTTTTTCTGCCGTTTAAAACTGTCTGCACAGCAGTGTGGAGAGCTTGTCATAACCACGACATTCCCTGCGTACCTCGGGGCTGCTTGCAGCTGAAATCTTGAACAAAAGATCTGCTGTTAGACAAAGGAGGAAGGAGTGAGCCTCTGAAGAGAGGTAGAACTTCTTCTCTGTTTGCCAGCAGTTTTTTTTCTAACTGTTCTTTTTTTAAGGATTGGTCACCAATTAATCCATGTCATTTTGCAGACAAAGCTGTTAACATATTTAAGGTTGCATGGTGAAATAACTTCAGTGCTGTTGGTTCTAGCAGCTCTGAATGTTCTCAAACAAATGCCTTTTAAGATAAAAATGGCCTGTGCTTGATCCCAGCCCAGAGTTGTGGTCGTTATTCTTTTATTTGAAACGGCTCAACTGAACCCAATGAAGTCAGTGAGAGCTGCAAGTGTTTGAACGTCAGGTCACACTTATTTCCATGGCTAAATATGGGCATAATGCAGGGTGTTACTCTAAAATGCTTCAGTGTGTGACCCAAGTTGGAGCCCAGCAAGTGTGCTGTGTGCCACAGATATCACCTGCAGTAGCTTCTGACAGCTTTCAAGTCATCCACCTGTTGGACCTGAGTACCAAATGCATCCTGCCCTCTCACTTTTATTTTTTGCTCTTACCTGCTGTTGGGGTGTGAGATACCTCACAACCACACAGGAGTGTAAGCTCACTGGCAACTTGAATATGTGTGTATTTCTGCTGATTTCATTGGGTCAGAAGTGAGAATGGTAGAAGCAGGACACCTTCATCCCCCACCCCTGCATGCTTCCCACACAGTGTGGACTTAGAGCTTTATAAGAGACATTTCTGGCCACTCTCAGTGGCAGCACTAAGATACAAAATGAAATGTAGCCCACCACCTTGGAGTGGGGTAGGTGCACTGGTTGTTCTGTGCTGATGCAGCAAAGTCCATCTGAAACTAACACATTTATTATCCCTAAATGTTTGAAGAACTTAAGAGGAATGTAAAATATATATGAAGAACATGCGTGAGACTTTTTCAATAAAATTAATTAAGACAAGCAGTGCTTTGCAAATTCAATTTAGTCCATGTGGGAACAGTTTGGAGAGTTCTGGTGCATGTATGCAGTCTTTCAGTGGCAAGAGCAGGTCTGGTTTGTATTGTGTGGATGCCCTGGGTGGAGGAGAGCTCACATGAGGAGTGACTGCAGCTTCCAGCTGGGAAGGGGCAGCTCCATCAGCATTTGGCTGCAGCTGCAGCACTGTGTGTAACAGGGGCGTAGCTTTGGCTGTAGACCAAGCCCAAGTTACAGGTCCTTACCCATCAGACAAGGCTGGTTAGTGCTGGCCTGGAGTCCTTAATGTCTTCATAGTATCAGAAGTCATTTGAATGCTACAGCTCTTCCAATTAAGCTCCCGTTGAACTCTGTGCACAGATATTATAATATAATTGGCTGGCCTGCTGCAAGTGCATTAGGAGAGTCTGCTGGTGAAACAGCCTCTGTGTGTGCTCCAGGCTGGAGGGGAGCCAGAGCGAGCCCTGGGCTCTGCACAATGTGATACTGATTAGGAGGGTGCGAGATTTTGTTTTTGCTAAAATAGTTCTGCCAGCACAGCCCGGAGGGCAGCTGCAGTTACACTGGTACAGAGGGGGCCTTATGCTGCTCTGAATTGTCCCTGGCTCTGGGGTGAGGATGCTGCTGGATACCTTTATCCTGCAGTAACAGCCTGTGCGTGGCTGAGGGCTGCCCAGCTCCACCAGCGCAACTTTACTTTGTTGATATCCACCCCATAGCAACTTTGTCTCAAAGGCCCAGGGGAAATATTTTTCTTCCTCTGGCTGTTAGGAAGTGGGTTCTCCATGGCAGCAGTCCTTTACAAAGGGTTTGGTCCTGAGCAGGAAACCCTGGTCCAATCCCTAATGAGCCCTTCCTGCTGATAAGGGAACCTGCGGGTCAGGGGCTCTGCCTGAGCCAGTCAGCTCCCCAAGAAATGATGTTCTTTTCACTGAGCACATCCTCCAGAGCCTGTGAAATGAGACTACAGGCACCCCAGAGAAGTGGGTGCAGACTTAGATGCCACAGAATGGTACCTGCCTGAGGAAAGGCCAGCTCTGGCAGAGCTGTGCACCCTTGATATCACTGCTGATCTCTGACATTCCTGAGCTAGAACATCCCATCTCTCCCCTGCTCAGCAAGTTTGCCTCTTACTGTACATGGAGATGAACAATGGTTTTATTACTGTAATAACTGTATCCATGTGTGCAGTATTATGTGTATTTACACCTGGGTTATCCCCCAGTTTGGGAAGTAGACTGGAGAATAAGGTGCTGTCCTGTTTTGGAGCAAGGAAGCTCTTAGATCTCTTTTTCCAGCTTTGCACTTTGGAAAGGCCTATCCAGTACAGTCCATGACTTAATGAAGTATTTCTGTATTTTGGACAGTGCACTAGAAAAGAAATTACTGACTGATATCTCTGCTGGCAGCCCATGACATGGTGCTCTGCAATCTGCCATGTCAGTTTTGCTATTCAAAAGCTGGTTCCATGACACTTATTTCCTTCCTCAAGGTGAGGTGCACTCTGCCAGGGCAACATTGCACAACTTCTAAAGTCAGACCTAAATCACTGTGCTGGATTAATAACAAATCCAGCAATAAACCTGGAATACTGGAGCACTGCCCTTGGTCAGGCAATGCTTGCTGCTGTTGCTGGGAATTGGGAGTGACGTGTTTTTTTCCCCTGTGACAAATCTTTGTTCCCCCACTGGCTATATTTAGACACAAATACATCCAAAATCAACTTGTGCCCATGGCAAGCTGTGCTGCTGCCTGCAGCAGCCCTCACCAGGGCAGCATCACATGGGCTTTTATTCTGTCATATCTGCCCTTGCCTCTCCACACTGATGGAAAATGCATCATCTCAGGCAGGCTTCGATTGCTGGGCTGCTGGGATGGAGTGGTCTGACTGTCCTTGCCTGATAGTGTCTTTTATCCCCATCTTAAACTTTTCAACATAGAACCTGGCTGTGGGAAGGAGAGCTATCACTCTCCCTTCTGGAGAGGTTACACCTCCTCTTCTGTCTGTCTGTCATATTGCTGTTTGAACATTAGTGTGCTTTAGTTGTGATCCTTCTCAGGGATTGCCTCCTTTGCTCAATGGAGCCAGTGTCAAGGACTTCCTACTTTCTGCTCTTTCCAGAGTAGAAAGAAGCTGTGAACATCAGTGTTCAGGTAGGAGTTTCCACCATGAGACTCTCTGAGGCCTCAGGGAGTGTGGGGTGACATTAGAAATCAGAAAGAACCTGGGGCTCAGCTTAGCTCTTGAGATTGCAAAAGCAGTGATGACAAAGCAACTTAGGGTTAGCCTGGGTTGGCAAGCCTGAACAAAAGCCTGAGAGAAGTTAACTCACATTATCAACTCAAGTGTAAACTCCCATTTCCTTGTTCCTTATAAGTACTTGAGGCTGGTCCTGCTACAGTCAGACCATGCTCCTCTTGCAGGTGTGTGGTCAGAGCATTTTCACCTGGTCAGCAAAGCCCTTTGTGCAGCAGTTTGCCTTGGTCTGCTGGCAGGATCACAGGCAGGGTAATTCCCATTTTCCCAACTCATTTGCATCTCTTGCTGCCTTTGGACACAGCTTCCTGCTCTGCTGTGCCCTGTAGCACCATGGAATGGGTTTTGTCACAGCCATGGCTGCTTTCCACAGTGGTTTCATGCATGTTGCTCTTCAGAGTGCAGGAAGTTTGACAGCCCTCTCTCCAAAGATATAACCCTGCCTCAAAAATCCCCACTGCTCCTAAGCACTTCAGGCAGGTTCTTTGGCTGAGTTTGCATGTGCTTTAGGGTGTAAATGCTACCAGCTTAGCAAGTGGAGCATATGGGCAGGCACCACTGGGTTGGCAGTGAGCTCCTTGGGCTGTGCCACCCTGGCTGGGTGCTGGGAATCCATCAGTCCTCTCCCTGCCAGCCTGCCTTGGGCAGTGCCCTCCTAACAGGATCATTGCCAACCCACCAGCACCATCCACCCTGCTTTTATCTTCATTTCCTTGGTGCTTGTTTGGTTTTTTTCCTCCTGGGATTTCAGTGTTTGATTATTTGGCGTTAAGGAGGCTTTCTTCTTTGTTTTTTTAAATACCTGTTGTGACAGGCAGAGCTGAGAACAAGTCAGGTTGCTCTCTGCATCCACCTGAGAGCCTGTTTGGGAATCATTGCCAAGTAGGGGCATGGGGAGAATGTAGAAATACAATTGGATTTTTCCTGGAAGACTTTTTGCCCTTGGCTGGTTATGTGGGGTGAAGGGTCAGAAGAGCTTGGTCAGTTTTAGGTTCTGAAGAACCTGTTATATCATTCTGGGGAAGGTTTCTGCAAGCTGGCAACACCAGGCACTGTCATTCTGCACCATCCAGCCAAACCATCCTGACCTTAAGGAGCTGATGGCACTGCACTTGCCTTCCTGACACATACCCCTCCTGTTCCCTGCCAGCTTTTTCACTCCTCTGCTGAGGAAGATGGTCTGGGGGTGAGCAGCAGAAGCTGGCACATGGGCACCATCTCTGCATGCATCCCTCTGGTGCAGTGTCTGTCACACCCTTGCACGCAGAAGGAAGGACAGCAGGGCGGGTGAGCCATGGTGCTCTGGGCAGGAATCTTCCACATTATTAAAATGAAAGTATTTACTGGCTGCATCAGTTGCCCAGCTGTGGTTAGTTTGCATGAGAACCATTTCCTGCAGTTAAGGAAACTATTCAGCTTTACAGCAGATCGTGGAAGGAAGATATATTACAATGTCCAAAATCCTCTCTTTGCTGAGTGGGCAAGTTTCTCACCTGAATCTCTGCCATCAAAACACTTGGGGTGACAGGAACAGAGCTGCCACTGCTGTGCTGCAAGTAAATATCACAAGTTCCTGTGAGAAGGGGAGGAGAGGGGTCAGGAAAGGGACAGCAGGGGAGCCAGAGCTGGGTGGTCACAATGGTGCTTTAAGGGCTTTGGGGCCTGAGATGCCATCCTTCTGTACTTGGTGACATCTACTTGCCAGCACCCTGTCCTCATAGTGGGATCTGACATGCTGCTCAGCACTGCAGGGAACCAGCAGGGAAGTGATTTGTGTTGTAGTTTGTGTTTGAACTGAGTTCTGCTTGAAGCCATTCAGCAGTGCTGGAGATCTAGGAATGGATGCATCCTGCTTGTCCTCTTCTGCCAGACATCATAAATACACTTGCCCTTGCAGAAGTCTCGTCTAGCAAACAACAAAAACTATCCATCTAAGTTCTGAACTTTCCTTGAAAGTGAATTTTTATAGGTTGTAGGTGCAACCTGCCTTTTAAAATGGTAATTGGTAAAGGTGATCTCTGATGATCTGCTTGCAAGGGCTAGGGGAGAAGGCATTGGGGCTTTCCTGGCCTTGCAAGATTTCCTACTGATGAAATTATGTAATCTCTGTGAGTCTACACTTATTTCTGCAGAAGAAAAGATTGCTCTGCAGTGCTTCATGGAGAGTCACCAGATGTTTTGGATGGATGCTGGAATGTGATGGAGTATCCAGCACTAAATTATCTCTGCTCTGGGAGGTGCAAAACCCTGCCATCAGGCCAGAGAAGTTGCTCCACTCTTTTGCCTTATTTCCTCTACCCCATAGCTGCAAGGTGTGTGGGATGCCTAGGTGGAACCAGCATAATCTAAAAAAAAATACTCTTCTTGGTTCAAGTCTTGCAGCAGCTGCTTTGTCACAAGACCCTCACTGGCAGAGCAGGTAATTTGCCAGTGTTTGATTGGGGCTCAGGGAGCTTGTTTTCATTAGTGGGGGAAAATAAGCAACTCATTTATGATCTGGATACATCAGTGTCTATCCTCTTTTGTTTGCTTACACTATTTCCCCAAAATGTGGCATAACAAGAAGAGGGGTGAGGAAGCATTGAAGTGTTAACTAAAAATCAGTAATACTTTGTTTCATGTTCAGTATTTTCATCTTACAAATTGAGCCCTTAAAAAGTATTGATGCATGGCAGGAGTAGGCCCTTCCTGCTACAGAAGTTGTTGTCCACAGCAAGGTGGATACTACAAGGCAGAAGGAGAAGCAGCAGAGGGTCCATAGTCTGTGGAGCCAGCAGAACCAGAGCAGCAGAGGGTTTGTGATCCCCAAGGGTGGAGGTCAGGCTGAAGCTGGCGACACTGCTGGATCCTTGGCCAACATTTGAGTGATTGTCCTTTGGACTCAATTTGTTCATTGGTGTTGGACATCATCTGTGAGCTCCTGCAGTCTGACTCTGGCTGTCCCTGCCTTCTTCTGGCCAGTTACCTTGATCTTCTTAGGCCAGCTGGTGCTGGTTCAGTTGTTAAATAGTCTCCATAGGTATTTCACAAAGACAGGAGGTGCTTTCCCCAGCGTTCCTCTTCAACAGCTGCAGCATGGCTGTTGTGGGTAGGAGAGGCTGATTTGCAAAGGCATCTGAGATCCACTGTGTCAAGGGAAACGTGAGGGCAGACAGGAAGAGCAGCACAGAGCTCTGCCTCTGGTTAGCAGGAATGTTCTGCATGGATGGAGGAAGAAGGTGGCTTGGCAGCACTGAGTCACAGGTTCAACATGAGTCACTGCTGCCACATGGTTGTGAGGAAGGCACACGTCACAGGGCTGTGCAAGGAGCTGCGTGCTGCCCAAGGCATCTGAAGCATCCCCCTGCTCCCAGTGCTGGTAAATCCCTCACTCCTGCTATTCCTGTTTTGGATGCTGCGTTTTGAGGAGAGGGCCAATAGCTGAGAGTCCGTGGAGAGCAGTGAGTGGTCAGAGGGCTGGAAACCATGAGGAATGAGAAAAGCTTGAAAGGACCTGGGGTTGTTTAGTCTAGGAAAGAGCAAGCTGGAGGGGGGGGGGCAATATGAAAAGCTTTCAAAGACATAAAAGGCTGCTGCAAAAATTGAGGGAGTGATCTGTTCTTAGCTACTAGGAAGAAGATATCAAGTCATAGGCTGAACAAGGAAATTTAGTAATTGGGGAAGACTTACATAAGTGAAAGGCTGATGAAGCACTGAAACCTCAGTGCATGTGGGATTGGTGTCAGGAGACCTGCAGAGCACCCATCTCTGGGTGGGTAGGATAGGAACTCATCTTGCTTTGGCTGGTGAGATGCACTATGAGACTTTTGTAATCACGTTCTCAATTGCTGGAAGATTATTTTCTAAAGCCTGTGATGAAGTCCACTTCTTTTAAACAGGCATGCATTTCCCAGACACTGCTGACCTTCCCCTGATATCAGGGATTACATGTGGCAGTGAGACTTTATCACTGCTATAGCAGCAATTTTCCAAGCTCCTGGTCAGGCTCCTTGGTGCAGGCTTGCTCCAAGATAAGGGGGAAGTGTCATTTTTAAGGACAGAGCGTGTTCACCTGTGGTGGGACAGCAGTAGAGCCCATGGCTTGCTGCTTGTCCCTGTGTATGACCATGCCAGATGATGCTCAGGCATAGTCCTTGTCCTGACCACACTGAATGGTGCAGGGGAATTCCCCCACCAAGGCAGAGCTGCCCAGCATTTTTAATTTTTTTTTCTGGTTCAGGGACAGACTTTGGCTGTGCTTTTTAATTGGGAAAATTTAGAGCATGTCTTTGTGTCCTAAATAGGCGATTGTCCTGATCCTCATCCCTGGGATCCATTATGTCTTAGCAAATTACTTTCTCTCTTTTAAATGCCTTAGTGATTAAAGATGCCATAGCAGATACCCTTAATGAGTACAAAAAGGGTAATAATTCCTCTTGTTGGCACTGAATGCAATTAATCAGGCCCCTTTACTTGCTTTTTAAACAGATGAGGCGTTTAAGGCCAAGCAAGTTTTTAATTGGACTTTAATGTTTCTCATTTACTTCATTTTGGCACAAGCGTAGGAATTCCCACCCCCAGGTTTGCTGGATTTATTCAGGGTGATAAAAGGCTCAGCATGGAATGAAGACTCAGCAGCAGACTCAAACATGTCCTTCAGCCTGTGCCTGGCCCCATTGCCTGGCCCAGGCTTGGTCCTGCTACAGCAGCACAGAATTGTCTGGACAGGAGCAGAACCAGGTTATGCAGCCCAGAGCCAGTTTTAAGCATGGGGCTGACATTGGATATTAATAATATTTCTGGAGTCATCATCAACACAAGGATGCAATATAGCCTTTCCTTTTTTGTCAGATTCCATTGCCTGGAAGGAACTCTTCATTTGTGGATTATATGGATGCCTTTAATGGAGGTCCATATCATAGTCCAGACTCTGTAGCTTCAAACAAGGGGTGAATTGCATGTTTTAAGCAATATTCCTGAGATCCATGGCCTTGAGAGAGGCCTTGAGCACCATGACAGATGGATGTGTACATCCAGATATAAGCAGCCCTCATCTAATTTGCAGCTCCTGCTCCCTGAAGCCATCACCACCTCTTTTCCACCTCTGGCCATGAACCATCTTGCCTTTGGTTCCCTCCCATTCATCCTCCACTGTGGTTTGGGGGCAGCAGTGGTCTGTCAGCAGGTCTCAGTCTGTGTTTCATGCAGAGACATGTTCAGCAGCCCAGCTTGGCCGATTGGCCCCTGTCCCAGCTCAGCTCTTCCCACCAGCAGCCAACAGCCCAAGGTTCAGCCAGAAAGGATCAGTCTTGGCATGTGTGAGCCTGCCTCTGAGTCTGCTTGTCACTCTGCAGGGCAGAGATTTCTCTCACACCCAGGAAAGATCCCAGAATTTTCAGTTGGGATTTTCCAGGTGTGCGCTATGTCCTTTGTAGTCAGCCCTGTCTGTATTTCAACTGACAGTGACTGTGGACATCCACCCACAGAAAGGTCAGTGGATGCAGATGAGCTGTGGGTGTCCTTGGATAGGTGAGATGGCTCTTGAGTCATTGAGGTTTTTTGCCCCAAAAGAATATTTAGGAGAAATCTAGGGACAAGGGACAACACCCTCCATTTCTATATCCTTGCTTTTCCTACTTCAAAGGTAGGAAAATCTTAAGCCCAAATGTGTCTGGAAAGTTAAGTGTATTCAGAGAAATGTGTTACTGAATACCTTAATTTAAACACCTTCTGCCTGCCAGGCTTGAGGCAGAGGAGCTTTGCCATCTGGATCAGCCATAGCACTTCCCTAGATCTGTTTCAGGGCATCTTTAAGGCCTCCCAGTGCAGTGTAAGGAACTGTGCACAACCACCAGGTTCTGCTTTCCAGGCAGCTGCATAGCAGGGAATGCCATGGAGGATGCATGGTCAAGATTTTATTTGATTCATCCTTATTCTTTTTCATATCTCCTTTCCTCTGACTCCCTCACATCTTGAACATGCATCTGGGTTTGCTGGTTGAGCAAGGCTTGTGTAGTCTTGGATAGCCAGATATGGGAACCAAGTCTCTCCAATTTTATCTTGTGCTGAGAACATCTTTGCCCATTTTGCCCCCTTACACCACTCCCCTGCTACCTGCAGATAAGGATACCTGGAGCCATCATGCATTGAAAAATAAGGGAGAATTGGAAGCTGAGCAAGGATCAAGGTTTTACTCTGTGACCGTGGTGTGAAGGGCTGTAGACATCTTGATGAGATGTTCAGGGATAAAGGCGAATCAAGGAGCATCCAGCTTATTCTGCGTCCCCACTGAGTGAACAACTGCTGGCTGTTGGCCTGTGCTCCAGCCATGGGCAGGGACTGAAGGAAATAAGAGGGCCAGGTCCTAGGACATTTCTGCTCCTCTGGCTGGTATTGAGGAGGGGCAGGCAGCCTTGTCCAGTTGCTAGAGAGCCTGCCAAGATGTCCTTAATCCCAAATATATCTATGTCAGGAAGCTGCAACCCCAAGTGACTCTAGCCAGCCATTCTTTCATTGAGAGTCTTCTGGCTGAGTCTTACAGAGTTGTCATTTTCTTTGATTTAATTCCATATAAACTGCAGAATTATTTTCCTTTAGAGGCTTGCAAATTACGGAAGCATAAACCATGCTAATGATCCGATAAGGACAACGTTGGATACGTTCCCAAGAACAGCTACCCCTGGGCAGGAGTGTGCTCAGAGAGCACTGATAGAGAGCAATTTGCCATGCTCACCTGGCTGCCTTCCTTGGGCCCCCCTTCCCAAATTCCTTCATCTCTCAGGAACGAGAGTAATTTCCTCTCTGGCTTCTTGCAGAGGCAAAGGCCCTGCAGACCTGAAGTTATCTCTGGAATGTGTGTAAACACGAGTTCAATGGGATGCTGTTTGCCCCCCATTCCTGGGGGGGGTTTAAGAAGGGTTAATACAAGTTTGTTTTATGGGTTCCTATCCCTGAGAATTGTCTTCCTTAGAGGGCAGCTTGGCTGACCCGAGCCCCTGTGTGTGCATTTCCCAGCATAAAGGGGAGATTCGGGGGCCCCACCATGCGGGTGGGATTTCACTCCTCTGAGAACAAGGGATGAAAGACCAAAGTGATCTTCCTGCCAAACAGGGACCCAGGAGATGGTATAGGATCACAGTGCACGTGCACTGGGACTCAGTATGCAGCTAACAGGATTTAGGTGATGCTTGGACAGAAACAAAGCAGGAAAAGGGTGGGGGTTACAGACAGTTCTGTGCTCCCATCTTCAAAGAGCATTGAAACATAAGCAGGGGGACAAAACCTTAGAAGTGATGTATGGACTGGGGCTAAATGCATTTCAGTGGGAGGCATAAGGAACTCTTATCTGTTTGCATAAAAATAATTCAGATGTAAGTTCATTAGTGGTGTACAAGTACGTCACTAATGAGACTTGCCTGGAGACCTAAGTGTTTTGGATTTAGAATAAGGGACAGCAACCAAACCATGAAACTAGAGAAAGTCAAGCATTAATACCAATGAAATGGTTAATTCCTGGATGTGTTGTCAGCACTGGTGACGCACTGAAGCTGGATGCCTTCCAGAAAACAACACTTTAACTGAAGACAAAGAACCAGACTTAGCACAGAGGTGATCAGTGGAAGGCTTGGCCTGGTGTATACAAGGGGTCAAACTAGATGATTTAATGATCTCTTTTGGCCTGAAAGCTCTCTGTTCTCTTAAGAAGATAAATGAAAAAGCCCTTTCACAAAAACCAAGCACTTGAGATATGTGTGTAATGAACTCTGCTGCTTCCAGGGGAACGGCAGAGCAGGATCTGCAGGAAGCGTGACCTTGCCGCCTGCAGGCTGCCTGGAGTTGGTGGCCATCTGTTTGGTGGTAGTGGCTCGCCACCATCGAGGCCACCACTCTCACATGTGATGTTTCTCAGCTCTGTTTTTAATTGCCATCTCCCTGCATTTAACCAACATTTGCTCCTTAATCTCTGTCAGGGTGAAGAGGCCAAGTGGTATGAGTAGCCTCCTGGGGAAGATCGGTGCCAAAAAGCAGAAGATGAGCACACTGGAGAAATCTAAACTGGACTGGGAGAACTTCAAAGAGGAGGAGGGGATTGTGGAGGAGCTGGCAATCCATAACCGAGGGAAAGATGGGTAAGAGGGACTTTACCTAATAGTAGTCCAGAATTTCCCACCACTTCTTTTACATGTAGGAAGCCCATTGCTGGCTACAGAGTTCAAAAACCCGTGGGATTTCTTAAGGATTTGTTCTAGGGATACATAAAGCCAGTAGCTGCTGTAAGCATCACAGGGAGACAGGTAAGTCTGCAAACACCTATCACGCTCTGCTACTAGAGAACTCTTGTGAGTTCTCTAAGTCCAGCTAATATCTGGATTTATCATCTCTTCTGTTTGTGCTGCAGAGCATGAACTGGTCTAATGCAGCATCCCTGTTAGGAAACACAATTGCATTTGTTCTGGGTTTTTTTCAGTTTGGGAGGGTTTTGTTCTATTCTTCAGAGGACACATTTCAGCTGCATCTGCCCTCCTTCCTCCAGCACAAGGATTTGTGTAAACCCAGAACAGCTGGCAAGGTGCACTGATTATGGCAGCACTGGGCGTTGGTTGTGTGCGTCAAGCAATGTTCACTCCAATGAAGTTAATGGAAGTATCATAAAAGTAAATGGCGATGCTGTAAATAAAACAGAAAGTTAATAACATGCACTGCAGGGAGTGATAATGAGATCAGAAGCAGCATTTCCACTACAAGTGCTTTGCTAAGCTCTGGGAAAACATAACCAGCTTAGTGGACAGCTCGTAAAATGTAGGTTTTATTATAAGCTATTCTTTTACTCTGCAGGAAAAACTTAAAGCCTCTGCATTCCAACAGATTGGTTTTTCGATTTTAAACAGATATTTTATAATTGTCAAACTATCAAATAGATATTTTCAGTTTGGTCTTGCACCCTTCCACAGCACACCTTCTCTATCAAATCTTCCCTGACCTGTTTCTGGTCACATGCCCTTGAAAAAGTAGAGCAATTCAGTAGGAGTGCTGGAGTGGGGCAGCTGTTGCTCTGAGATCCCTGAAGTCCAAGGAGGTGAATGATTTACACTACATACAGGTGTGGCAGAGCAGTGTTTTGTGTCATCTCTTATGTGCCCAAACCCAGTACATTGACTGTTCTTGGCCAGTGCTTGTTTCCTGTCCCACCCCAGCCAAGCAGGACAGCTTGCTCTTCATGCCTGGCAAACCTTTCCAAAGACACTCACATGATTGTCCTTGAAGGCTAAAGAAGGGATCAGCACATGGAAAAGACGAGCAAAGCAGAGCAGCAATTTTAAGAGCATCTTTAATCTTGGACAGCTTTGGGTTTTGCTGCCTGTCATATCCCAGGCTAGAAAATCTGCTGAGCTCTTGGCAAGTGATTTTTGTCATTAAACAAATGAGGAACATAATGCCAGGATAACTTTAGACACTCCTTACAAATATATTTATACTAGTCAGGCATATAGTGTGAGGGGATCAACAGAGTATCTGCTCACTGGGAATTACTCCACCTTCAAGGTAAAGGGAGGAGGGAGGAGCACTGATGGAGGAACAGCCCACTGCATTTCTGCTTACAGGCCACCTCGGTGTGATGGGTGCAGTACCCTGCCTGGGGGGCAGGTCGCACAGACACAGCTGCTGCTGGCCTCAGGTCATTTCACAGGAGCCTGTTGTCCCTTCTGCAGCTGCCTCCTCTCCTTTAATAATGTCAACTGTGCTCACCCTTCAGTGGGCAATCATTTACACATCTCTATAAAAATTGTAATGAGCTGTTGTTAACCCTTCATCCCAGGCAGGCGAGAGCAGGGCGCTGCCTTTAATCCCTGGTGCTGTTAGAAACCTCTGCTCCCCACGTGTCCTGCTGTGTGATTGTAAATGTCTGCTTAACAAGGAAAGCTACAGCCCATTCCTGGAGATGTTTGCTTGATGCCACGTACCCTGTGCACTTACAGAGATGGTCCATGCAGGCACACATGCTGAGCCAGAACACAGCAACCAGTGGAGCAGTGGGACTGTGGCATCTTTCTGACCCAGTACCAGTTATCATACAACCACAGTCTAGGCCTAGAATTCCTGAGACAGAAGGAACATGTGCTGCCCCATGGCTCTGTCCTCCCTCACCTCTCATTTTCCACCCTTGTACCCCCAGCCCCCATCCAGTGATTTGCATTTCCTTAGGTGTAGAATTTGGATTTTTATAGCCTGGCTGTATCAAGTCCTGAGGGCCTGTCCTGGATTTGACAGGAGGGGCTGGAGTAAGGAGCAGAGGCAGCTATCCCTTTTGCTGTTTTTCTTGCTGATGTGCTTTATAAATGGAAATGTGTAGTGGCCTCTTAATTGGGCCACCTTTGTAGGGCAGCCCCATGGGGGAGCAGCCGGCCCTATGCTCTCCTGCAGCAGGTGACTGATGGTGACTGACAGGGGACAGGCAGCACCAGAGACCCTCCCCAGAGCAGCTTGCAGCTGCCCTTGTTAGCAGAGACAGCCTTACTCCCAGTGGAGTTACTTTGCTTTGCTGTGGATCACAGCTACCCTGTTTCCAGGCAGGTTGATAATTTACAGGAAGGTATTGATTCAGGTAGCAAAGGTTGTTTAGACAAGCACAGGATGGGTGTTTGTGCCTCGCTCGTGCACTTTGCACCGTGTTTGTCGGTGCCTTGGTGTTGGCTGCACGGAGCTGGCTGAGCACAGAGAGAGCTGCAGCTCCAGCACAGGCTTCAGAGCATGGAGGGGCTTGTGCTGACCCTGCAGCTTCCCTGCCCACATCTGTCTGCACCTCCAGCCCCAGCACAAGCCAGGCAGGCCCCACGAGCCCCGCTGTATGCCCAGGTGGTGCCTGGGGGTTCTGCTCTGGTACCTGCAGCACTTTGCAGTGGCCAGCCAAGGACAGCACCATGGGATGCCGTCGCAGTTCCTCCTCCGTGCAGCGCTGCTGGCTGCAGCTGTGAGACCACATTCCTGGTTCATGATCCATATCAGTCCCCAGCAGCCAGGCCCTGCCCACCAGAGAGGCACAGCAGTCAGGGAGGAGACTGACCCCTTGCTGGGTTTGATAGATGGGTGTCACCGAGCAGCCAAAAGAGCTTCAGATTCAGTAGCTTGGGCTGTTGCTGCCCAGGCCATTGGAGTGTTCCCAGATGAACATCAGTGACTCCTGTCCTTGTCTTCCCAGCTGGGGTTGTGGTTGGTGTTTAGCAGTGGAGGGGGAGAAAAGCCACACGCCCAGCAATATGACACTGAGCACATACAGCGTGACCCCTCGGCTTCCTTCCTGTGGCCTCTCTGAGCCCAGCCCCAGGAGCTGGTCACCTCCCTCCCTACAGGGATGAAGGGAAGCGACACTCCCCTGCCTGCCTTTCCTGAACCAGCATGGGGAGGGGGCCTCAGTGCACAGCCTTCCTCCAGTGTGAGGGGCAGGGGCCACAAAAACACCTCCTCCCAGCCAGCTCTTTGCCTGCACTGTGCTGTGCTGCTCCCTGCCCCTCGCAGCCAGCAGACATGAGCTGACCCAGTTGTGTCAGCACGAGATGGGCTGGAGCTGCAATGGGAATGGGGTGGGAGCAGGGACACACGGGGCTGCACACTCACTTGGGGGAGCCACTCACTGAAATGAATCTGAAATAATTCATTTCCAGTGATGGGCAGGAGTGACAGGGCTGTCCCTTGCAGCAAGGGCAAAGGCTCCCTGCTGGGAACAGAGATTCAATAGTTGTAGCATAAAGAATTGCAGAATCACAAAATGGTTCAAATTGGAAGGGACCTTTAAGGTCCCACTAATCCAACCCCCAGCAGTGAGCAGAGATTCTTTATCTAGATCAGATTGCTTAGAGCCCCATACAGCCTGACCTTGCAGGGACCTCATCACCAAATATTCATCTGTCTCAGACCACTGGTAGGAGAGGCCTTCAGCTTTCCTATGCGGATCTTGGGCACTTTCATGCACACTG
This sequence comes from Erithacus rubecula, assembly GCF_903797595.1. Lineage (NCBI taxonomy): Eukaryota > Metazoa > Chordata > Aves > Passeriformes > Muscicapidae > Erithacus > Erithacus rubecula. Next base: position 7,829,722 of record NC_136664.1, on the reverse strand, counting down.
CCAGCCACCCAGCAGCCTGGAGAATCCTGAGATGCTCATCTTCTATTAGGTTTTGGTCTTTGTTTCAAACAGTGGGCTGCTCTGGTGAGCAGGAAAAGCAGTGACTGACAGAACAGCCAAATTCAATGGTTCCCCACACAAGTTTAATGACCTTGCCATGGCAGTCCAGTGTTTGCCACCCTGGAACAAAGGCAAAACAGTTGTGATGATTCAATTACAGCTCCTGTTTTGAATTGCAATTTCACTCCTTCTGTAGGTTAATTAGTAGCACAGCCCCAGGCTGTCTGTGGCAAGGGTTTGCAGCGAAGTACATTAAAATTCAGCTGCATGCCATTAATGAGCAGCAAGGTGCTTTTCCAGGCACAGGCGTGCCTTCTTCCTCACAGCACTCAGGTGCCTTGCTGAGGGGCAGCACTAAATGCTCTGTGGTGGTTAGAAGCTGGTCTGTGGCTGGGAAACCCCTGGCCCGCATCCCTGAGCTGCTGCAGGCTTGCTGGGTGATGCTTTTTGCATCCCCAATGCTCCTTGTGCCTGTTCCTGGCTTGTACTGAAGGTTGTGGTTGGGTTTGAGATGCTTTGCTGGGTGGTGCAGACCTGCTCTGATTCCCTTCAAGGTGTCTGTGGAGGACATTTCTCAGCTATAGGAGAAGAGCTGGTACCAGAACCAGCCAGTTCAGTTCCCTAGCCTGTGCAACCACCAGACCTCTGGGAGTCACCCAGATGACAGCCAGGAGAGCACAGTGTAGTTTTGGTGTCCACAGGAGATGTTCAGTAGAGTGATGAGTTCATGGAAAGAGAAAGAAGGAGACAGGTGGTGCTTTCCCTCCCTGCTCATCCCTTCAGGTGTGGTTTGCCCCAGGCTGGGGCCACACAGGCTGCCATAGATGCTGCTCACAGCCTGTGCCTTCCTGCAGGTACATCGAGAGGAAAGCCTTCCTGGAGCGTGTGGATCACAGGCAGTTTGAAATCGAACGCGACATCAGACTGAGCAGGATGAAGCCCTGACGTGCTGGGATGGCCATGGGGGATCCTGCTCCCTTCTGTGCCCCAGGCTGGCTGGGGGCTGCTGGCCACCAACGACCACCAAGCACGGAAACTGTTCTCTACCCAAGACTCAGCCTGTATGTCTCAACATACAGGGTTTTCCTTTTACTGTAATAGTTTGGGGAGGGTATTTGTCAATGGACAGGAGGCTCTTCGAGAGTTAAATGGCCCAGCAGCTGATTGAAGACACTGGTGTAATTCTGGCAAAAATTTTCCAAGGAGAAGAGGTGGTGTCACCTTTACCCATGTCCTTTACTGATCCCAGGTGCTTCTGGCAGCAGGAGGAGCCACCAAGGCTGGGAGAGTACTGGCATGTTTGGTGGTGAGAGTGGAGCTGCGGGAAGGTTTCATGGCTGCTGTGCATACACAAGCTGTGGGCTGGAGCCCTTCTGCCTGCTCTGCCAGCCCCGCAGCACTCCCTGCCCCTCCGCCCTCTGCTCCTGTCCAGACAAAGCCAAACTGTCTGTACTTGTTTGTGGGGTCTGATGATGCTGGGGGGGGGTTAAGCAAGCTGGTGAAGAAATCCTTCCTTGTTCACGCTGTCAAGAAGATGGGAGCAGCTGCAGCAGGCAGGAAGGGCCAGGATCTGAGTGTTCACGTGAATAAAGTATTCCATCCCAACACTCTTGCATGCTGGCAGTGTGGTTTGTGCGGGAAGCAGAGGACAAAGAAATTAAGGATCACATACAGTAAGGAGTGTCTGACAGGAATCATGAAACCCTTTCTCAGAGGTGCCCAGTGTGTGCCCTGATAGCAGCCTGGGGGTCAGAGCAAGTGCTTGAATCACTTCCCTCATTACTGGAGCTGGTGGTGCAATGAAACCCAGAATTGGGGGTGACAAGGTCAATGTAGTCCCACAGCAGTTCTGCAGGAGTAAGGAAACCCATCCAAAGCATGGCCACGCAGGGATATTCAGCAAGTGCAGCTGCCTGGGAGGGCAGGCCAAGGCGGCTGGGTGTGGGACGAGCAGCCAGAGCTGAGACCAGCACACCATCATCCTGGCCATCCCTGCTGGCCTGGCTCTGGTGGGGCTGGGCAGCTCCCAGTGTCTGCCTGTGCACATCCTTGGAGGAGAGGTACTCACCAGCGTTGGTGGGGCAGCCTGTGCTGGGGGAAAGCAGCACAAGCCCCATCCTTCCCGCCCACAGGGTGAGCGATGCTGTCACTGCCCGTGGCCCCTTGCCTGTGGCTCTGAGCACAGTCTAAGCTCATGTGTCTGCTGCTGAGTCAGCCCCTGCTCTGTGGCCTGCAGGATAGACAGAACAAAACACCACGTGCTCAGGGGAGCTGCAGCCTTTGGCGCCCTGTTCTGTACAGAATCAGCTGTAATGGACCTGCTTGAACAAGCCTGAAATTGGACAGAAACAAAACAACGGAGTGATGACATGGTTTCATCTCCAAACACTTCCAAGCCAGTTGCTATTCTGGCTTAGGTTGTGAAAACAACCAGAGTCCTTGTGCAGGGCACTGTTGTGGGGAGATCTCAGCTTGGGGCTCCTGAATGGCCCTGGCAGGACCTCAGTGTGGGCTGTGGAGCAAGGCAGGTGCTGCTGCAGTAGCTGGGCTGCTCAGAATGGTAGTGTTGGACTGCCTCCAGTGCCTTCTCTCCTTATGTGCTGTCCTGCCCTCCTTACAGGGTCCCTCCCAACAGAGACCTCAAGGCAGCCCAGGCTTGTTTTGCTGCAGATCCCTGAAGATGGTGAGATGCTGAGGCAGCCACAAGCACGGCTGGGAGGGCTGGGCCAACTGTGAGTGCTGAGCAGGCAGCCAGGGAAGTGATTTGCCTATTGCTCTGCTGTTGCTGAGAAGTGGGAATATTTGGGAGGATTTGTGTCCTCTATCCTCCCATGACTCTGATGCTGGACAGCAGCAGGGAAAGCTCATGTCACCCCTGCACAGGCTGGGACCCCATGGTGTCTGGCTTCTGGAGGCTGCCAAACAAAATCTTTGCTGCAGTGTGAGTATCCCTGCTGCATTCTAGGACCTCCTCTGCTCCAGCAGCTGGGTGGCACCAAGTAGGCAAGAAATGGAAAATAATTTTGTGCGTTGTATCATGAGCAAGAGCAGAATGGAGATGCACCAGGTACCCTTGGAGATCCCAAAGGCCAGAGGCACCAAACTCAGCCTTGTTTTTGAAGGCATTAAAGAGCTCCAGGCTGTCTCCATAGTGAGTCTTACAGCTGCATATGGCTCTGGATGGCTTGGGGGTGGCTTTGGATTCACATGCACACTAACGGTGTGTTAGAGGGATGTGACCAACACACCCTCCCCTGGCATGCTGGTGAACTGGGAAAACTGATGATCCCAAATTTACAGGATTCTGCCAGCCAGCCCCAGCTATGCTCTTCAGAAACCCTCCAAAATTTTTTTATTCCCTTCAGCTGAGCAAATATGGAAAATCTTGAAATCTTGGAAGCAACCTGACCTGCTGGAAGAGTGCAGTGTAATGGCAGTGGCTGAGTGCCTCGAGTCCCCTCTCTGCTGGACTCATGGCAGCATGGTGTGCCCAGCTCAGCTTGAGGATGCTGGGCTGCGGTGCCAGCTCCTGGCCCAGCAGGTTGTGACAGGTTTGGTGGGAGGCAGCCTCCAGCCTGGGCTGATTCCTGGCTTCCTCCACGCTCCCAAGCGTCCTGCGATTTTGCTGGGTTGGATCATGTATTCCTCGCCTCTCTTTCCTGAAGACGAGGAGTGATTTACAGGTCTCCAGAAAATACAGCTTGGCTGCTCCTCTCTGCTTGCTATTTCCATTGCCCAGTCACCTTCCCATGAAGGGGGATAGCCCCAGGATCTACCAGCCCTCAGCATCCCCAGCAGCCCTTGATGTCCCCGGCAGCCCTGCACTTTCTGCAAAAAGCAATGTTTGCAGATGTGGGTCCATCTTTTGAGACATTCCCACCTTGAGCTGCCTTCTCTGGGAAGCTCATGTGTTCTCCATGGGTTGGGACCGACCCTGGGCATTGCTTGGGGTAATTTTGACCCTATAAGGAATCCCTCATGGCCAGAGCATCACCTCGCCCTGAGGAACTCCCCCCTCCCTGGCTGCCTGAAGGGGCCCCTTGTGCAGCTGAGCCCCAAACAAGGCTCCAATTGTGTCCATGTGTCCTGATGGTCAGGGCTTCTGCTGCAGCATCAGTGTGCTGGGGCCGTGGTAAAACCAGCTGTGTCCAACCCACACCCACAGGCTCAGCTTTACTGATCTCCTGAGGTTTCTGGGGGCTGTTACAGGACCATGGGAATCGTGACAGGGAGGCAACACTGTGCATTTAAAGCCGCTTCAGTGAAAGGAACATGGCAATAAATGTTGGCTCTTGACATGGGAGGAGGTTGAACACTGGCTGATTGAAGGAACATCCCATAGTCCCAGGCTGTCCCAAGGACCACAACAGGATTCCTGGACAGAGCTGCCATGGAGCAAAGTGTGGCAGCTGGGAGGAGGAGGAACCAGGGCATGGAGCTGACCTCAGGAGCATCTCCCTGCAGCCAGGGTAGCAGTTCCTGAGGGGCAGAGCTGGTGCCTGGAAGGTGATGCTGACAGCATCATATCCTCTTTTCCAAGATGTTGGATGCTCTCTTTCAGAGTAAAGTCTCACCCAGCAGCACAATGGGATTCTGTTTGCAGTGCCTTCAAAACTAATGCAGAGTGATGGAGTGGCCTGTGGGTCTCCCACCCCATTTGAGGGACATCCTTGTGCTGGTGGTGAGTGCTGGCACTGACATTTGAAATTCAGCTGATGGCAATGGCACAGCCAGCCTTTCCTGCCATCAGCCCTTCCCACTCCCAGCAGTGAGCCCCAGCTGGGGGCGAGGATCAGCGCCAGCCCTCGCTAGGGGATGAATGGGGAGACAAACAGAGCAGCTACTGTTGGGGCAGCCTGAGGCCTTCAGTCTGCCTTGGCTTTGCTGTAGATGAGGGGGTGTCCTGCCATCCTGCTCTTCAGAAAGGCAAGCAGCCTCCCCCAGCATCTTCTCTCCACAGCTAAGAACCAGCCCAGTGCCACAGAGAAGAACAGGGATAAATCCTGGTTGTGATCCTGTTGGGTCCCGTGATATTACAAGCCAAGAGAAATGTCCTCATTATTTCCAGAATATTGAAGTCTAATAAATCCTGTCCTGCCTTATAGGATTTATTTCTTCATTCATTGCAAGGAGACTCAGTGCTGTGTAATCCTATTGCTGCTCCAGGAGGTGGGGAGTGGCTTTCTGAAGCACAGACCTGGCAGGGCTATGGGCAGGAGCAGGAAGCCCCAGCCAAAGCTGCTGGTCCCAGCAAACATCCCAGTGCCAGCCCATTGCCTGGTATGCCCCACTATCCCAGAGCTGTGCCCTGGGATTCACCCAAATGAATCTCATCCAATAGCTGGGGCATGGCTGGTTTCTAGCCAATTAATATGGCATGGCACAGCCTGATCCCCCTATTCATTGTACATCTGCCATGTTCCCCCCAGTCTCACTTTGGACTCTTTCTACACCTTCTCACACCATATCCAGCAGGAAAAGCTGCAGAAAGCCAGGAACAGGCCCAGCACAGCCAGTCCCCTGCATCTGCAGAGCAGCCTGCCTGAGCAGAGCCAGCCGTGCCTGCCTCACCATACACCAGGGACTCTGCAGAGGACAATGATGGACACGTGAATATGGCTGGAAATTTTGCCACTGAAGTGTTTTCCATAGCAACTGTTGCTGGGGCAACCTGCATCCCAAGGAGCATCCACCCCAAAACACCCATCCCTGTGTCCAGTGGGGCTGGCAGGGAATCACAGCATGGGACTGGTGGGATCCTCACCGTACCCCACCAGCAGCAGCACAGGGATGCTCTGCAGCCAATCCAGCTCTGAGCATCCCCAGTGCTGCTGGGCCCCTGTAATGCTCCACTTTTCATCTTCTTTTTGGCATTCCATTTTCTCAAAGGTAGGAGAAGCCAAAGGAAGACCTGTTGGTGCCTGCCTCCCCGTGGGTGCTTGGCTGCAGAAGCAGGTATGTGTAGGAGCTGTTGCCAGCTCAGGGTGCTCAGCAGATGCAAGCAGTGATTTTTGTCTTTGATGGACCAAAAATGGGAGATCGAGTTTTGACAGTGAGCACTTTGATTTGGGCATCAGCACAGGGAGAAGGAAAAGTGAAAATCCCACTGCTTTTAAGTCCAAAAGCAGGAAGCTTATGGCTCCTCAGCATCTGCCTGAAGTCATGTGGTGGAAGCTTCACCCTGGGGACACCTGAGGGATCCCAGGAGACCCTCACTGGTGGCCTGGTGGGCGCATACCACACTCGGGGTATCCAAAGCAAACACTCCTTGGCTTCATGGGATCAGCTGTAGAGTGGTAGAAGAGAGGCTGGGGAGCCTGGAGCCCATCCCAAGGATGGTCACAGTGCTCAGAGCCTGCGCTGTCACCACTGTCACCAACAAGAGGAAACCACAGTCCTCAATCTGCGCCCGCCGGGGCAGCTGTGGCTTGCGGGCACGACCACAGATCCCTGATAACGAATGTCTGCTACCCACAGCTGTGCCTCAGTTTCCCTTTCTGCCAGTGATACACAGGGACACTTGCCTCCAAGCTGGGAACAGTGGTGGTGGCTCAAATACTGCTTTCTGAGGAAGGGAATGTGTTTGCAATCTGGCCTCACCTCTGCCGCTGCATCCTGGTGTGGCCTGAAAGTAACCCTGGAGGGTGAGAGGAAATGCGTGATGGGGATGGTGGCTGGCAGGCACGTGCACAGTCAGGGGCACATTCCTGGCCTGTCTCCACACGCACCACTCACGGCTCTCACACAGGCCCGCTCATTGCCCACTTGCTCATGAGCCCACTGGCTGCAGGCACCCCTTGTGTCCCTTCCCTCGGTTCCCTGTGTGCTCTGTGCATGCTTGGGGAGCAGCATGGGCTTGTGCATGTCCATAGGTCCTGTGTCCCCACGCAGCTCCCATGTGTGCGTCCCACAGCTCCCAGCTGCAGCCACCCTCCCAGCCTGCTCCCAGCTCTCTGCAGATGATGGCAGGGACTGCAGCACAGCATACAGTGATGCCAAACCCAGACTTACCAGCTGTTGGGGTGCCCATGGGCCGTGTGGCCGGGCTGTTGGAACAGGCCAGGCAGCCGTGGTGTGCCACTGCAGTGTGCCCTGTGTGCCATGGTGTGCTATGGGAGCCACTGCACCTACAGCTACCCATTAATCTTTAATGGCCTTTGCTCATTACACACCCATTACAGAGCCTTTTTCCTTCATTTGCACACCCATTACACACTCATTACATACCCATATAACCTTAGTTACACACCCATATAGCCTTTGTTTCACACCAAGTGCAGGCCCACTACAACACCTGTTGCACACCAATCTGTGCACAGCTGTTCCACGTCTGTTCGCTCCTCTTACCTTTTGTCGCACTTGGTCACACCCCGCTTGGCCTTTGTCACTCCTCTTGGTCTGTGTCACCCCCGTTGGCCTGTGCCACACCCCTTGACCTGTGCCACACCCCTTGGCCTGTGTCACACACCTTTGGTCCGTGTCACCCCCCTTGGCCCGCGTCACTCCCCGTCCCGCTCCCTTTCCCCCCTCACAGCCCCTGCGCCCCCCGTGCCCGCCCCGCCCCTCTCATCAGGCCCCGCCCCGTCCCTCATGCGGCCCCGCCCCCGGGGGTGCAGCCAATGGGGGCGGGCGGAGCAGCCGCGCCGGGCGCGCGCGGCGCTATAACGATCCCTACGGCGCCGCCGCCGCCCGCGCGCCCCGGCCCCGCCGCCCCCGGCCCGGCCCCCGGTCCCCGGCCCCGCTCCCGGCCCGCCGCCCGCGCTGCGGCCGGAGCGGCCCCGCGGGAAGATGAACTACCTGGTGAGCGGGGACATGGGGGAGGACGTGGGGGTATGTGCGGGGACAGATAGGGCGCGGGGGAACGGCTGCTGGGGGGCCCTGTTGGAGGACGAGGAGGATGAGGAGGAAGGCCGCCGCCCCCTCACCGCTCGGCCCGGCCAGGGCCTCTCCTGTGCGGCCGATCCCACTGCAGTGACCTTGGCCGAGCTCCCCCGCTCCGGGGCTGCCAGGCCATGCCTGCCCACTCTCCCTCCCGGCGGGTCGGGACGCTGCAGGACTCGCGGGGGGCCCGGCGGGCCCGGGGGCCTCTCCAGGCCTCCCGCCCCACCGGGCGGGGCGGCACCGGCGTCGGGCATGGCCGCGGGACAGCCGGCAGTCCGGCCCTGCCATCCTGGGCGGGCCGCGACCCGTCCGGCCGCCGCGGCCCCGAGCAGCGCTGGCAGGTGTCGCCGCGGCCCGGCTCGGGGACCCCGCGGGACGGAAGGGGCCGGAGCCGGCGGCGGGTGCCGTGCGATGGCCACGGCCACGGCTGACTCACCGCCCCGGCACTTCCTCCCAGTCGGCGGAGGGAAGGGGCGGGAGAGGCAGAGGAGGCCCCCCGAAACCGGGGAGGCGGAAGGGCCCGGCCCCTTCCCAGCACCACCTCTGGGAAGGGTGGGTTTTGCTCCAGCGAGAAATCCCGCGGCGCCTGGAGCGGGGAGATCCAGCTGGCGGGAGCCGCGCAGAGAAGCCCCCGGGCCGCGGGGCTCCGTGCCGGTGCTGAGCTGCCGCCGCCGGGATGACGCCCCACCGGCCGGCGGGGCCCGGCTCACCGCCCCGGCGCGGGGCTCTCTTCCAGAACGTGCTGGCCAAGGCGCTATACGACAACGTGGCCGAGTCCCCGGACGAGCTCTCCTTCCGCAAGGGCGACATCATGACTGTGCTGGAGCGCAACACGCAGGGACTGGACGGCTGGTGGCTCTGTTCGCTCCATGGCCGGCAGGGCATCGTTCCCGGGAACCGCCTCAAGATCCTCGTGGGGATGTACGACAAGAAGCAGCCGCAGCAGCAAGCGTCTGGCCCGGCACAGGGGCAGACACCGCCGCAGCCATCGGTACCTCAGCCGGCTCTGCCCTTCCACCACCAAGGGGGCTATACCCCGCTGTCACCCGCCTCGCAGTACACACCCATGCACCCTGCTTATGCCCCCCAAGGGGACAATGTCTACCTGATGCCGGTCCCCAACAAGGGACAGCAGGGTCTGTACCCGGCCTCAGCACCCACTGGACAGTTTCCTCCTGCCCCAGCTAAACAGCCTTCCATCTACCCGAAGCAGGCACCTCCCCACACCTTCCCCAGCCCCGGCCAGGAAATCTACCAGGTGCCCCCCTCCCTGGGCCCAGCAGCAGAGGCATACCCAGGGGGCTCTGCCAGTCCTCCCCAGGATGTCTACCAGGTTCCTCCCTCAGCTGGTCAGTCTCAAGAAATCTACCAGGTGCCACCATCATTGGACATGAGGAGCTGGGAAGGGCACAAGCCCCAGGGAAAGGTAGGATGGGGAGACTGGAGTGGGGAGTGTGTTGTGTTCATGGGGTGTCTGTGGCCTGTGTGTGTGATTGGATGGTACAGCTTGGGCTTCTCAGCTTGCTGCCCTTGGAGCAGGCAGCCCATTGCTGGGGTTGTGTGGGTATCCTTGCCCACACTGCTGGCAGGAGCTGGTGCACTGGGTGAGTCCCTGCAGTGGCTGAGGTGCCCTGGTTGGTGTGAGCTACCCCTCTTGGGGCTGGCACAGCATTCAGCACTCTGGTCCTTGTCGTCTCTTGTGTGGGCTCTGTTGGTGTCACCCAGGGCATGGCAGTGTGTCTGGGCACAGAGTGTTGGTAACCCAAGATGCTGGGTTCTGGAGCTGTGGAAGTAGCTGTGGTACCCAGCACAATGCTGTGAGGTTTTGTTCCTTCTGGGAGCACACACAGGAACAGACAGGCAGTGCCAGCATTTCCCAACTGTGCCAGGCAACCTGCCAGTACTTGCTAGGTACACTGGTGAGGCAATGGTGAGCCTCCAGGCTGGCCTCAGCATGGAGCTTAACGGCTCCATCCCAGACACCAGCCAACCTCTGGCTCTGCCCCTACCCTGGCACGTCATCCCGCGGAAGAGGAGTGAGGTGCTTTCAGTATCGTGTTTTCTGGGAAGGCTACTTCAACTCATACCCCTGGGAAGCAGCCAGTGAGGGGAGGGAGCTGCCAAATCACAGCCAGGGCACAAGGAACATCCGAAAAGGAAGAGCCAGCCCAGCACTTCAGCCCTCCTTGGTACTGGTTGGGCAGAGTGCCATTACCCTCTGGGTTTGGTTATTTTCTGTTCTGGTGTCACCATGAAATGACCCATTCAGGCATGGAGCTGTGGGCAGGGATCTCCAGGCATTGGCAGACCCCAGCCCACGCCTGGATCAGCCGTTGCTCTCTGCACGGCAGGGCCGTGCCGGCCGGGCTTTGTCTCTCGCTGAGACTCTATCGCCGCTATAAATAACCGGTGATATCATCCCGTCCCTGGCAGCGCCGCACACCGGCCGGGGAGCGCCCTCCCGTGGCTCCGGGCAGACCCTCTTTCCAGACAATCCAGTACGGAGTCTCTGTGGCCCCATTGCTGGGTTTTGGGGGAATGATGCCCAGTGGGAGATGCTCAGTGGTGCCCACATCATCTCTTTTCCCTCTTTGCAGGTGCTGGTGCCCACCCGTGTGGGCCAGGTGTATGTCTATGACTCCCCCAAGGGTGAGCAGGTCGAGTATGATTTCCCTCGCCACCTCATGTCCACGGGCTCCCAGGAGATCTATGATGTGCCGCCTGTCCGAGGAGGGGTCCCGAGCCAGTTCAGCCAGGAGGTGAGGCTGCTTGGGGTGTCAGGGGGAATCTCTGGCTGTGCCCTTAAGAATGGGAAATGATCTGTTGCAGCCTGAGATCCATACCATGTTAAATTGCACCCATAACTGTACTTTACAGGCCTCGGTGCTGCTTCTAAGCACCTCCACCGTTCCCAGCTGGTCCCTGAGAGGAGGTGGGTGGCCACACCATTTCTGACACATTGTCCTATGTCATCCCCCCCCTTCAGGTCTATGACACCCCTCCCATGGCAGTGAAGGGTCCCAATGGGCAGGACCCAGGCCAGGAGATCTATGATGTGCCCCCCAGCGTGGAGAAGAACCTACACCAAACTGTAAGTGCTGCTGGGAAGCTCCCAGCTTCTTTGTGTAAGAATGACAAATAGATTTTTACAGGGAGAAAAAGTTACTAGATCAGTCTCCCCAGAGATCTGGTGATGTCCCTGGCACTGGAGGCTTTCAGAGTGTCAAGTAATGGGTTGCTGGATGTTCCAGGGGATGAAGTTGGACCAAATGATCTTTCAAAGTCCTTTCCTACCTGGGCTGCTCTAGGACTTTTTGATTCTTGTCCCAAAAGGCAGGGGCACCTTTGGGGTGCATGGCTTCATTCTGGTGCCCACCCAGTGCCATCTTGGATGCCCACAGCTTGGGGCAGCCACCCTGTGCCTCCATACCTGCCCCAGGCCAGCTCTCCCAGCAGTGCTGACAGTGCCACTGCTCTGCCCTTGCAGGTGTACGATGTCCCCCCCTCAGTGAGCAAGGATGTGCCGGACGGCCCAGCGCGGGAGGAGACCTACGATGTGCCACCTGCCTTTGCCAAGCAGAAAGCCTTCGACCCCTCCCGCCACCCCCTCATCCTGGCCCAGCAGGAGCCCTACTTGCCAGAGGATGTCTACGATGTGCCCCCGGCAGCTGGGAAAGGTGCTCCTGAGATGCCACTCTCCCATGAGATATATGATGTGCCCCCCAGCCTCAAGAAGCTGGGGGGATCCACCTTCCCCTCCCAAGAGGTGTACGATGTGCCCCGGGACCTGCACGCCCCAGGCAAGGGCTCTGTGGACACGGAGGGCGAGTACATCTATGATGTCCCACCACAAGTAGACCGTGAGGCCAAGGGCGCTGATGGCAAGCGTCTCTCGGCCTCCAGCACAGGCAGCACCCGCAGCAACATCTCCACATCCTCACTAGACGTGGTGCCTGTGAAGGAGCCGGCTAAGGGAGCCGGCAAGGAGTTCTCCCTGGACTTGGATGCCGCCATGGAGACGCTGGCCAAGCTCCAGAGTGGCGTCAGCAACGCTGTCTCCTACCTCATGTCCTTTATCAGCACCAACTGGCGCAGCCCCGAGCACATGGAGGTGAACGCTGCCAACATCCGTGGGGCAGCCGAGGGCGTCCGGACAGCCCTCCGGGACCTGCTGGAGTTTGCCCGGGGGGCAGTGGGCAATGCTGCCCAGGCCTCCGACCGCTCGCTCTACACCAAGCTCAGCAAGCAGCTGCAGAAGATGGAGGAGGTCTACCAGGCGCTGGCACGGCATGGCCAAGCGCTGGATGCTTGCCACTGGGCCCCCAGTGCTCTGGCCAGCAGCAAGCCAGGCACAGATGACCTGGAGCACTTCATCATGCACTCACGTGGTGTTCCTGATGACACCAAGCAGTTGGCTTCCTTCCTGCATGGCAATGCCTCCCTTCTCTTCAAACGGACAAAGCCGGCGGTGGAGAGTGGTGGCCATGGGCCCCCTCACCCCTCCGACAAGGCCAGCAGCATCCAGTCACGGCCCCTGCCCTCCCCTCCCAAGTTGCTGGCCCAGGAGTCACCTGATGGGCCCTACGAGAACAGTGAGAGCGGCTGGATGGAGGATTATGACTATGTCCATCTCCAGGTGGGCACGGGCATGGGGGCTGCATCCCACAGGGAATGTTTATGGTAATGGCCCTGTAGCACAAGTGGGATTAGGCAGCTCTGCTTCCACCTGCATTTTGCTCTTACTCTCCAGCTTGAGGGCTGTGTGGCACAGGGATGTCCCACGGCAGGTGGGGCCTCTCTGGCGAGGCTGATGTTGCTGACCCCTTCCATGTCATGCCCCTGCAGGGCAAGGAGGAGTTTGAGAAGACCCAGAAGGAGCTGCTGGAGAAAGGCAACATCATCCGGCAGAGCAAGGACCAGCTGGAGCACCAGCAGGTAAGGGCACTAGGGCAGGCAGGTGGGTGCTGCTGTGCACAGCACTTGGGGCATGCAGGACCCCTCATCTTGCTTCCTTTGTAACCTCTGCTGCTGGTATGACCACAGCCCTCTTCCCTGGATGTTCCCATGGTAAATTCTACCTTGCCTTCCATAGCAGTGCTATTCCAGTGAAGAGGGACGTAGGCACCTTGATCTTGGAGAGGAGCCTGGTGTGCTGTCCTGGGGCTGGCACTGTCCCTCACTGTGTCCCCTGGAGCTGGTGGCTCCATGGAGCAGGTGCTGGCTCAATGGCCACCCTGCCCCACACGTGTCTCTTCCACAGCTGAAGCAGTTTGAGCGGCTGGAGCAGGAGGTGACGCGCCCCATCGACAACGACCTGTCCAACTGGAGCCCCCCGCAGCACTACAGCCCCGCACGGGGCGCTGGGACGCTGTGTCCTGCTGACCGCCAGCTGCTCCTCTTCTACCTGGAGCAGTGCGAGGCCAACCTCACCACGCTCACCAATGCTGTTGACGCCTTCTTCACCGCCGTCAGCACCAACCAACCTCCCAAGATCTTTGTGGCCCACAGCAAGTTTGTCATCCTGAGCGCCCACAAGCTTGTCTTCATTGGAGACACGCTGTCCCGCCAGGCCAAGGCCCAGGACGTCCAGCACAAGGTGATGCACTACAGCAACCTCCTCTGTGAGATGCTCAAGGAGATAGTGATGACCACCAAGGCGGCTGCCCTCCACTACCCCTCTCCTGCCGCCTCCAAGGACATGGTGGAGCGTGTTAAGGACCTCGCCAACAGCACGCAGCAGTTCAGGATGGTGCTGGGCCAGCTGGCAGCCATGTGATGGCCTCAGGGCCACTGTCCCCTCTCTCTGGGCCCCACCTTTCCCCAGACATGCATTTCCCTCCATGCAAGTCCTCTCTGCCCGGTGTAAGCAGATGTGTACATAGAGACTCCTGCACACACCGGGGGACTGGGGCTCTGTGGGAACAGTGGTGAGGGGCTGCAGCCATCATATCCCTTCCTCCTCCCTCTAGCCAGGGGCCAGGAATGGTTTGAGCTGTGCCCGTAATGAAGCAAAGCTGGAAGATGGATCAAAGTCCACTCCTTGCCTGCTGTCCTCTCTGCATACAAAACCAGCAGCCAGTTGTGGGCTGAAGGACATGGGGCCATGTCCCTGGTGAGGCAAGGATGTGCCTGGCAATTTGAGATGCAACGTGGATGCCCTTTGTGATGCTGTGGCTGCTCTGCTCTTGGGAGGACTCTAGGGGCCCAGGAGCTTCTAATGGTGTGGAAGCCATCCCCTGTGATGGTGGGACAGTGACAGAGATGAGTTGTTCCTTTGTGTGCTGGAGGTTGGGGAGAGGGGTCCCCAGGGGAGTCGGGGGTGGTGGGGAGCTGCTGGGGCAGGAAGGGGCTAACCTGTGCGTTCTCACGTCTCGGGTTGTGCTACAGTACCAGCTGTAACCGAAACGCAAACTGAAATTGGTGCCTTTTGAACACAGAGGAAGCTTCCACTGGTTCCCGGAGCTACCACGTGGCAGCCCCCTCCAAAACTTGGCCCCAGGTCCCTCAGCAGTATAAAGATTTGACTAGAAACACCCCTTATCTCCTGGGTATCTGCGTGTGCCTGCCAGGGTGAGCAAGAGCCCTGTGGAAGGGCTGGGAAAATCCTCTCCTCCCAAATCTCCTAGACTTTGGAGGTGCACAGGGTGTTAATGGGACACAAGGGATGGGCCTAAGAGGGTTGGGGGGGGAAATGACGGGGGGCTGTGCAGGGGAGGCCACATGGGCCCTGAACTGCTGTGGGATGAATGTCCCTCACATCACTGTGCCAGGGGCCATGGCCACCATTGGAGCTATGGATTTGGTGTGGCAGCAGAGAGGATGGTAGCCCCCGGACACAAGCATTCCTGGTGCAGGCTATCCATCCCTTGCAGAACCTCGGGAACCATGGCACCCTCAGTCCTAGACAGTCCACAGCTCCTCAAGTGTGTCCTCATCCCCAGCACCTCCACAGCTGTCAGACCCATGACCCTGACAGGAAACCAGAGCCCGGTGCCACGCAGGTGCTTGTTGAGGCCCTTGCGGGTCACTCCGGGCTCCACTGTCACCGAGAAGTCCTCGAGGCTCAGCTCCGCGATGGCGTCCATGCGGCTCAGGTCGAAGCAGACGCCGCCCTGGCACAGGGGCACCGGGGCTCCGGGCACGGCCGGGCACCCAGAGCCCCCGGGGGTCGGGGGGGCCGGGGGAGCCGATACCTGCACGGCATTGACGCCTCCTTCCAGGCCGGTACCCGTGCCAAAGGGCACCATGGGCACACGGCAGCGGTGGCAGAGGGCTGCCAGCTCCTGCACCTGCCCCACCGCCTGGGGCCACACCACGACGTCCGGGGGGGCACAGCTGGGGGACGGGCAGCACCACTGACCAACTGACCTGACCACTGGACTCTCCCCGTGGCTCTTCCCCAACCTGCCACTTGTCACACGCCCCTTCCCTTCCCCACGGGCCCTGCTCCACCCAAATATTTCCCAGACCCGGTCCTCTCCCACGGTCCTTCCCCTGCCCAGACCCCTGCCCGGGGCTCCCAGCTCCAGGGGCACTCACGGGTGCATGGACTCATCGTGGCCGTGCTGCTCCCGCACTGCTGTGGCCGTGGAGACATTGGGGGCCCCAACCACGGCCCTCAGCGCCTCCACGAAGTCAGCGGGCAGCGAGGGCTGCGGGGGAACAACGAGGACCCGTCAGCGATGCACTGGGGAGGGTCTGATCGCGGCCGAGGGCACGAGGCCGAGTGGCCACGTCAGGACCGGAGCGCCCTTCGGAGCCCCGGCCGCACCTTGGAGCAGCAGCCGCGGCGCCCCAGGGCCGCTCCCAGCGCCAGCACCCTCCGCAGGGCCATGGCGCAACGGGACGGGAACGGGAACATGGGAACTGCACCGGACCAGGACCCTGCCCTCCCCCGCAGCCCGTCTGTCCCTCCCCCACACTGACACCTTAAGGTGGCTCCAGCCACGCGCCAGCCTGTCTCTGCTGGAGGGACCTGCGGCCCACCAGCGCCCGTGCCCGTGTTCCCGCGCTGTCCCCTGCCTGAGCGGAGCCACTGCATTCCCCACGGCCCCTGCCCTCACAGGTGTGTCCGCCTGCCCGCTCGAGTATCCCCGCAGCTGCTCAGGGGTCCATGGCCCCATAGCAGAGCAGATGTCCCCATGCTCCTCCCCTCCCAGACCGGAGTCACCGTGTCCCCCTGCCCATCTGTTCCCGTTCCCAATCAGGGGTCCCAGTGCCCCCCCCCGTCCCTCTGTTCCCATCCGCAGCCAGGTGTCCCCATTCCGGGCAAGGAGTCACCGTGTCCCCACGTCCATCTGTCCCCATTCCCAGCCACGTGTCCCCATGCCTCTCAGCCCTCCTGGACCGGTGCGTCTCTCATGCCCAGAGAATTGACCCCAGCCCACCGCACGTCCCCGTCCTCAGCCGGGGGTCACCCGGCCACCCGCCTGCCCCGTGGCCCGCTCCCGCCCGTCCCGCCATGGCGACAAGGGCACAGCGCTCAGGGGGTGGCAGCGTTTATTGCAGGCCTCAGTTGGCCTCCAGGATGGAGTCGATCCAGTCGCGGAGCTTGGTGACGCGGGCGTACACGCCGGGCGTCTGGGGGTCGCAGGTGCTGCTGCCCCAGGACACGATGCCCACCAGGTTCCAGGCGCCGTCCTTCTGGCACACCAGCGGGCCCCCGGAGTCGCCCTGCACGGAGCAGCGGGTGAGCGCCGGGCCGGGGCCCGGGGCCGCCGGGGGCAGCGGGGGCCGGGGACACGTACCATGCACGAAGAGGCTCCGTCGGCGCCGGCACACACCATCACGTCGCGGATGCGGTAGCCCCAGAACTCCTTGCACTGCGTGTTGGTCAGCAGGGGCAGAGCCACCTGCTGCAGAATCGCCGGCGTCTGGGAGGCTGCGGGGAGAGGGGGGCGTCAGCGCCGGGACCGGCACCGGCAGCGGAGCAGGAACGGGGAAAAGGCTGCGACTGGGAGGGGGGAGCAGGAGGACAGGGCCGTGATGATGGAGGAGATCGGAACAGGATTGGGTCAGCATTGCAGATTGGTGATGGGCATGAGCAACGGGACAGGGATGAAGATGGGGATACGGGAGTGGGATGGGGATTCGGATTCAGATTTCATTTTACGCGGATCTGGGTGGGAGATTGGCGTGAACATTATGATTCGGATGAGGACAGGGACTGACCATATGGACGAGGAAGGGGACAGGAAAGACAGCAGACGAGGATGGGGATGGCGATTTGGATGAGGCAGGGGACGGGACTAGGGATGGGGACAAGAAAGTGCACTTACCGCTGGGGTTAGTGAGCCCCCAGCCAGTGGTGACGCAGGTCAATCCCCCCTCGAATTCGTCGGTGGCCTTGGGCAGGCACACGGGGGACACGCGATCCGACAGCTGTGCCGGAGTGGCCAGTTTGATCAGGGTGATGTCGTCGTGGATGGTCAGCATGTTGAACTTGGGGTTCTTGAAGACCTGAAGCAGGCAGCACTGCTCTCAGCACCTGCACCCCCTGCCGGGGTGCCGGGCACTGGGCACTCCGCAGGGATCAGCAGGGACTTCGGGGACTGCTGGGGACCCCGGGGGTGGCTCTTGTGGCTCCCGTGATGGCTGTGTTGTCTGAGTTGCAGAGCCCAGTCCCTGAGACGCAGGGAAGCAAGGACACCCCAGGTCACATCCCCTGCGGGGATGAAATGGACCCTGGGGCCCGAAGCCCTATCCCTTGGGAGCTCCTGGGAACATGAGGACATCCAGGGGAACTGACCTGAAGGATGAGTGGCCGCAGGTGACACCCCAGAGGATTGCAGCGCAGGAATGAGGAACACCACGAACAAACACCCCAGGGAACCCTGCCCCTCCGGGTAAGGGGAACCGGGGACTCCTCAGGAACACAAACCCCA
Source organism: Erithacus rubecula (assembly GCF_903797595.1). NCBI lineage: Eukaryota > Metazoa > Chordata > Aves > Passeriformes > Muscicapidae > Erithacus > Erithacus rubecula. The sequence continues at coordinate 7,811,897 of NC_136664.1, read as the reverse complement.
GAATCCCCAGGGCAAGGGGGACCCGGACATGAGCCCCCAGGCCGCCTGTGGTAGCCGCGGGATGCCGCAAGCACACGGAGCCCGCCCCGCAGGTACCTTCTCGATCGTCAGTTTCTGCTGGTCAGCGCCGGGTGCGTCCTGGTCGTAGGCGCCCACCACCACGGTGTCGGTTTTCCTGAGCACAGGCAGGCGCTGAGCACGGGGCACCGGCACGGGGACGGGTTCCCTGGGCACCCCGTGCCCGCGCCCAGCCCCGGCCCGGCCGGCAGCAGAGCCGGTGCCTACCTGACGCCGCAGTGGGCAGCGGTGACCACCCAGTTCTCGCTGATCAGGGAGCCGCCGCAGAAGTGGAAGCCGTTGTAGCGCTGGCGGGGAGAGCTGCCCTCAGCGCCCGGCACCCGGCGCTCAGCACCGGCGCGCTCCGTGCCCGGCGCCCCGCACGGCCCCCGCCCCCGGCCCCGGCCGCCTCGGGCTCTCACCTGCAGGGACACCTGCCACGGCCAGGACCCCGGCACCGCCGGCTCCCCGTTGACAATGCGGTTGTAGCCACGGATGACCGGTGTGATGGCGGGCACGCCGCAGCCTAAGGGGTACAGGCGGCCGTGAGGCGGCGGCTCCGACCATCCCGGCCCCACGTCCCCTCCCCACCGCTCCCGCCTGCCCGAGCCCCGAGCCCTCCCTGCCGAGAGCCACGGTCCCACGCACTCTCTGGGAGGGCGGCACGGGCAAAGCCCGCCAGCGCCAGGCAGCTCAACACCCACAGCAGAGCCATTGCCACTTGTGAGGACACACCTGCCGGGCACCCGCTGGCCCTTATATGCACCCCTGGGCGCCTCCCCGCTTCCGCTGGCCTTGCCACCGCGGCCTTGGGAGATAGTGTGCCACCTGGTATGGCTCCAGGACACGGCTGGGACCGTGGCACCTGGAGCCAGCATCCTTGGCTATGGCTGTTGGACAGCACTGTCCTGGACTAAGTGCTGGCTTCTAAATGTCCTTGGAATCATTCTAGCTGGCTCATGTCCTTCATAACTGGGGTCCCAGAACTGGACACAGCTCTGCATGCATTGTCTCAGGCTAGTGGAGGAGCAGTATCCCCTCCCTTGGCGAGCAGTTCAGGCTGCTGGAGTTGTAGCCAAATATACGGTGGGGCTTTCGAGGCTGCCATGTCATGGAGTGGTGGAGTTTGAAAGGACCACGGAGTTCACCTAGGGCTGGGCCTGCATCGCCCTTACAGGCTGCCACCCAGATAGAGGGACAGGGTCCCTGTTCATCAGAGGTCCAGGTGCCTGGGACACAACGGACTTGGGGTGAGAGGGTTCAATGGCTGGCAATATGCCTCTGGCACACTATCTCCCAAGGCCGCGGTGGCAAGGCCAGCGGAAGCGGGGAGGCGCCCAGGGGTGCATATAAGGGCCAGCGGGTGCCCGGCAGGTGTGTCCTCACAAGTGGCAATGGCTCTGCTGTGGGTGTTGAGCTGCCTGGCGCTGGCGGGCTTTGCCCGTGCCGCCCTCCCAGAGAGTGCGTGGGACCGTGGCTCTCGGCAGGGAGGGCTCGGGGCTCGGGCAGGCGGGAGCGGTGGGGAGGGGACGTGGGGCCGGGATGGTCGGAGCCGCCGCCTCACGGCCGCCTGTACCCCTTAGGCTGCGGCGTGCCCGCCATCACACCGGTCATCCGTGGCTACAACCGCATTGTCAACGGGGAGCCGGCGGTGCCGGGGTCCTGGCCGTGGCAGGTGTCCCTGCAGGTGAGAGCCCGAGGCGGGCCGGGGCCGGGGGCGGGGGCCGTGCGGGGCGCCGGGCACGGAGCGCGCCGGTGCTGAGCGCCGGGTGCCGGGCGCTGAGGGCAGCTCTCCCCGCCAGCGCTACAACGGCTTCCACTTCTGCGGCGGCTCCCTGATCAGCGAGAACTGGGTGGTCACCGCTGCCCACTGCGGCGTCAGGTAGGCACCGGCTCTGCTGCCGGCCGGGCCGGGGCTGGGCGCGGGCACGGGGTGCCCAGGGAACCCGTCCCCGTGCCGGTGCCCCGTGCTCAGCGCCTGCCTGTGCTCAGGAAAACCGACACCGTGGTGGTGGGCGCCTACGACCAGGACGCACCCGGCGCTGACCAGCAGAAACTGACGATCGAGAAGGTACCTGCGGGGCGGGCTCCGTGTGCTTGCGGCATCCCGCGGCTACCACAGGCGGCCTGGGGGCTCATGTCCGGGTCCCCCTTGCCCTGGGGATTCTGGGGTTGTGTTCCTGAGGAGTCCCCGGTTCCCCTTACCCGGAGGGGCAGGGTTCCCTGGGGTGTTTGTTCGTGGTGTTCCTCATTCCTGCGCTGCAATCCTCTGGGGTGTCACCTGCGGCCACTCATCCTTCAGGTCAGTTCCCCTGGATGTCCTCATGTTCCCAGGAGCTCCCAAGGGATAGGGCTTCGGGCCCCAGGGTCCATTTCATCCCCGCAGGGGATGTGACCTGGGGTGTCCTTGCTTCCCTGCGTCTCAGGGACTGGGCTCTGCAACTCAGACAACACAGCCATCACGGGAGCCACAAGAGCCACCCCCGGGGTCCCCAGCAGTCCCCGAAGTCCCTGCTGATCCCTGCGGAGTGCCCAGTGCCCGGCACCCCGGCAGGGGGTGCAGGTGCTGAGAGCAGTGCTGCCTGCTTCAGGTCTTCAAGAACCCCAAGTTCAACATGCTGACCATCCACGACGACATCACCCTGATCAAACTGGCCACTCCGGCACAGCTGTCGGATCGCGTGTCCCCCGTGTGCCTGCCCAAGGCCACCGACGAATTCGAGGGGGGATTGACCTGCGTCACCACTGGCTGGGGGCTCACTAACCCCAGCGGTAAGTGCACTTTCTTGTCCCCATCCCTAGTCCCGTCCCTGCCTCATCCAAATCGCCATCCCCATCCTCGTCTGCTGTCTTTCCTGTCCCCTTCCTCGTCCATATGGTCAGTCCCTGTCCTCATCCGAATCATAATGTTCACGCCAATCTCCCACCCAGATCCGCGTAAAATGAAATCTGAATCCGAATCCCCATCCCACTCCCGTATCCCCATCTTCATCCCTGTCCCGTTGCTCATGCCCATCACCAATCTGCAATGCTGACCCAATCCTGTTCCGATCTCCTCCATCATCACGGCCCTGTCCTCCTGCTCCCCCCTCCCAGTCGCAGCCTTTTCCCCGTTCCTGCTCCGCTGCCGGTGCCGGTCCCGGCGCTGACGCCCCCCTCTCCCCGCAGCCTCCAGACGCCGGCGATTCTGCAGCAGGTGGCTCTGCCCCTGCTGACCAACACGCAGTGCAAGGAGTTCTGGGGCTACCGCATCCGCGACGTGATGGTGTGTGCCGGCCGCCGACGGAGCCTCTTCGTGCATGGTACGTGTCCCCGGCCCCCGCTGCCCCCGGCGGCCCCGGGCCCCGGCCCGGCGCTCACCCGCTGCTCCGTGCAGGGCGACTCCGGGGGCCCGCTGGTGTGCCAGAAGGACGGCGCCTGGAACCTGGTGGGCATCGTGTCCTGGGGCAGCAGCACCTGCGACCCCCAGACGCCCGGCGTGTACGCCCGCGTCACCAAGCTCCGCGACTGGATCGACTCCATCCTGGAGGCCAACTGAGGCCTGCAATAAACGCTGCCACCCCCTGAGCGCTGTGCCCTTGTCGCCATGGCGGGACGGGCGGGAGCGGGCCACGGGGCAGGCGGGTGGCCGGGTGACCCCCGGCTGAGGACGGGGACGTGCGGTGGGCTGGGGTCAATTCTCTGGGCATGAGAGACGCACCGGTCCAGGAGGGCTGAGAGGCATGGGGACACGTGGCTGGGAATGGGGACAGATGGACGTGGGGACACGGTGACTCCTTGCCCGGAATGGGGACACCTGGCTGCGGATGGGAACAGAGGGACGGGGGGGGGCACTGGGACCCCTGATTGGGAACGGGAACAGATGGGCAGGGGGACACGGTGACTCCGGTCTGGGAGGGGAGGAGCATGGGGACATCTGCTCTGCTATGGGGCCATGGACCCCTGAGCAGCTGCGGGGATACTCGAGCAGGCAGGCGGACACACCTGTGAGGGCAGGGGCCGTGGGGAATGCAGTGGCTCCGCTCAGGCAGGGGACAGCGCGGGAACACGGGCACGGGCGCTGGTGGGCCGCAGGTCCCTCCAGCAGAGACAGGCTGGCGCGTGGCTGGAGCCACCTTAAGGTGTCAGTGTGGGGGAGGGACAGACGGGCTGCGGGGGAGGGCAGGGTCCTGGTCCGGTGCAGTTCCCATGTTCCCGTTCCCGTCCCGTTGCGCCATGGCCCTGCGGAGGGTGCTGGCGCTGGGGGCGGCCCTGGGGCGCCGCGGCTGCTGCTCCAAGGTGCGGCCGGGGCTCCGAAGGGCGCTCCGGTCCTGACGTGGCCACTCGGCCTCGTGCCCTCGGCCGCGATCAGACCCTCCCCAGTGCATCGCTGACGGGTCCTCGTTGTTCCCCCGCAGCCCTCGCTGCCCGCTGACTTCGTGGAGGCGCTGAGGGCCGTGGTTGGGGCCCCCAATGTCTCCACGGCCACAGCAGTGCGGGAGCAGCACGGCCACGATGAGTCCATGCACCCGTGAGTGCCCCTGGAGCTGGGAGCCCCGGGCAGGGGTCTGGGCAGGGGAAGGACCGTGGGAGAGGACCGGGTCTGGGAATATTTGGGTGGAGCAGGGCCCGTGGGGAAGGAAAGGGGCGTGTGACAAGTGGCAGGTTGGGGAAGAGCCACGGGGAGAGTCCAGTGGTCAGGTCAGTTGGTCAGTGGTGCTGCCCGTCCCCCAGCTGTGCCCCCCCGGACGTCGTGGTGTGGCCCCAGGCGGTGGGGCAGGTGCAGGAGCTGGCAGCCCTCTGCCACCGCTGCCGTGTGCCCATGGTGCCCTTTGGCACGGGTACCGGCCTGGAAGGAGGCGTCAATGCCGTGCAGGTATCGGCTCCCCCGGCCCCCCCCGACCCCCGGGGGCTCTGGGTGCCCGGCCGTGCCCAGAGCCCCGGTGCCCCTGTGCCAGGGCGGCGTCTGCTTCGACCTGAGCCGCATGGACGCCATCGCGGAGCTGAGCCTCGAGGACTTCTCGGTGACAGTGGAGCCCGGAGTGACCCGCAAGGGCCTCAACAAGCACCTGCGTGGCACCGGGCTCTGGTTTCCTGTCGGTACCGTCGGCATGAGGGGGGTCATGGGGCTGGGGATGACAGCACTGGAAATGCTGGGTATTGCTGTACAGGTGGGCATGGTGGCAGTATTGGGGTACTGTGGTGTCCACAGGTGTGCTCTGCTCCCAGGGGTGCTCATGGGAATGGTAGTTCTATATCCCCATTCATTTTGGGGATGCCCTTAGTTTTGTTGTGGTTGAGGTCCAAGTGGTGTCCATGTGGGAGTGGACACCATCCCCACGTGCCTCCCCGGGCCCCCCCTGCTCGCAGACCCTGGTGCGGACGCCTCGCTGTGTGGCATGGCCGCCACGGGCGCATCGGGCACCAACGCGGTGCGCTACGGCACCATGCGCCCCAACGTGCTGAACCTGCGCGTGGTGCTGCCGGACGGGCGCCTGCTGCACACCGCCGGCCCCGGCCGCCAGCCCAGGTGGGCGTCGGGGGCAGGGGCTGTGCTGGGCTGGCCTGTGCCATGGGTGCCTGCTCACCAGCTCTGTGCAGGAAGCGGGCGGCCGGCTACGACCTGACCTCGCTCTTCGTGGGCTCCGAGGGCACTCTGGGCTTCCTGACCCAGGCCACGCTGCGCCTGCACCCGCTGCCCGAGGCCACCGCTGTCACCATCGCCTCCTTCCCCAGCGTGGGGGCGGCCGTGGGTTGCACCGTGCAGGTGCTGCAGGCTGCCGTGCCTGTGGCCCGCATCGGTGAGTGCCCGCCGGCAGAGGTGGGGCTGGGGGTCCCAGTGCTGGTGCTGGAGCTCAACGCTGCCTCCTCCCACCCAGAGTTCCTGGATGAGGTGATGGCGGATGCCTGCAGCCGCTTCAGTAGGATGGAGCTGCCAGCGGCAGCCACGCTCCTCCTGGAGCTGCACGGCTCCCGGCAAAGCCTGGCTGAGCAGCAGCAGCAGATGGGTATGGCTGGGAATAGGGAGGAAGAGAGCGTGTGGGATTGGGACCATAATCAACACCCAGGGACGAGGGATGGGTGCCCAGGGACAGGGGAACCAGGGTGTTCTGAAGTGTGGTGCTGGAGGGCCATGATGTGACACTGGAGTAAGTGGTGGATGTCTAGGATATGGGACAATGGGACCAGGCATGTCCTGGGATGAGGGATGGGTGCTCAGGCTGGGTGGGAGTTGGAGACCCTCATCAGGATGAGGGACAAGTGCCCAGAGCCTAAAATTGGGAGACTGAATGGCTGCCTATGGAGAGAGGATGGGAGATCAGGGATGTCCTGAGGAGAGGGATAGGTGCTCAGGACCAAGGAGAGGGGAGCAGCAATGGGTGCTTGGGATGGGGACTGGGAAGACATCAGGCTGGGGGTCTGCTGAGGGGCTCATGGAGATGGGACAGGGGGACCGGGGTGTCAGAGGGTGGTGGACAGGGACTCAAGGACAAGGGGCAGAGGAACCAGGAGTATCCCAGGATGTGGGATGGGCCCATGGGCACTGGTGAGGGCTGGGTGCCTGGGGGTGCCGTGGGTCCTGTCCCAGAGCTCGTGGTCACCACCAGAGGAGATGGTGCGGCAGAGCAGCGGCTCCAGCCTGGCCTGGGCGGAGGGGCAGCAGGAGCGCGAGCAGCTCTGGTCCATGCGCCACAACGCCTGGTACGCTGCCCTGGCGCTGCGGCCCGGCTGCCAGGTGAGGCACAAGGAGGGGGAGAATGGCGACAGCGCCCCCGGGGCTGCGAGTGCCACAGCTCTGCCCTCCCTGGCCCAGGGCTACTCCACGGACGTCTGTGTGCCCATTTCCCGCCTGCCGGACGTGGTGGTGGAGACCAAGCAGGACCTGCAGGCCTCCGGCCTCACCGGTCAGCAGGGCCACAGCCCCCGGGACAGAGGGGCTTGGGGGTCACCATCCTCCACCCACACCCCATCTGACCTGGGCCTTGCAGGACCCATGGTGGGACACGTGGGCGATGGCAACTTCCACTGCATCCTCGTCTTCAACTCCCAGGACCCGGAGGAGGCCCAGCGCATCCACGCCTTCACCCAGCGCCTGGGCAGGTGGGGCCAGGGTGCTGTGGGGGGACGGGGCTGCACAGACAGATGTCCCCATGCCTGTCCCTCCCTGTCCCACAGGCGGGCGCTGGCAGCAGGGGGCACCTGCACCGGCGAGCACGGCGTGGGGCTGGGCAAGCGGGCACTGCTGCAGGAGGAGCTGGGCCAGGAGGGCCTGGACACCCTGCGCTCCATCAAGGCTGCGCTCGATCCCCACAACCTCATGAACCCTGGCAAGGTGCTCTGAGGGGGAGCACCAGCATGGAGCTGGCAGTGGGGAGCCTCAGCCTCTGGAGTCGGGGCCAGGGTGACCATGCTGCCCTGCAGTGCCACTGTTTGTGTCCCCACAAATTCCCCCATCACCACTACTGGAGGTCAGGCATCCTCAAACCCCCAATAAACCCTTTGCACTCGCACTGTCCATGTGCTGTGAAGTTGTTTAGGGGTCAGGACCCCCCAGCCCTTTCCCAAGAGGCCCCTGTCCCAGACAGTACACACAGGGCAGGGCATTGTCAGGGTCCCATTCAGCCACTTCTCCTGAGCTGCTGGTGCCAGGTGGGAGCTCTCTGGGACCTGCTGAGCACATCCCCACATGGCAGGCACAGAGAAGGGGAACTGGAGTGGGTAGGGAGCTCCAGCACCCCACTGGCATCACCTGCTTCACCAAGAAAGCCAGTAAAATAAAATAACAGTGAATATTTTATTGAACATTGTTTTAATACCATATCAAAACACCTTGACTAATGAAGGAAGCTCCCCCCAAGCTCTGAACTCTTTTTTTCCCCTGTTTTTTTTTTAATATATAAATACAGAAAGGTTTCCCGCAGGGGCACGGCCACCGGCAGGGGAGGTCTCACCAACGAAAACGCGCCCGCCGCGCCAGGAGGGGACGGGGATGGGCGAGGGGGGTCACTGCCATGAAATGACACCATCTTGGCACCTCCAGCAAACCATCCCTGTGACTAGGGGTGGCTGGGGGCATCTGGGGAGCCACTGGGGCCATCCCCATGCCCTCCTCAAAAGGGTCCAACTCAAAGCCGATGGAAAAGAAAGAGGGGAGGCGGTTTTGGCAAGGGGAGCCCGGCGAGGGGGCACGGGAGGGGCGGCGGGGATGCTGCAGCTCTCCAGTCTCTGAGTGGTTATAGCTGAGTTAAAGAGTGACCAGTCTGTAAACATCACCGGGGCAGGGAAGCTCAAATTGAAGAACACGCCAGTCAACACGAAGCTTCAGTTGTGGTTTGTTGTTTGGTATTTTTTTTGTCCATTTTCTCTTTTTTTCTTCTTTTTTTTCCTTTTTTTTTTCCTTTTTTTTTTCTCATTGTAAACACTTGAAAGACAGACCCCTGCGACTCAGCAGGGGGGAGCAGTGGCCCCGCTCCCGGCGTGGGGCAGAGTCCCCATCTCAACGCTGCCGGGGCTGGGGTGGAGATCTCCAAAAGGGAGATGGGAGAGAGGAGAAATTTCCCATTTAGTCAGTGCAAAAAAACCGAGCAGAGCCCCCGGGCGAGTCCGGGTGGGAGGTGGGGGGTGCCGGTGAGAAACGCCGCGTGCTCCGTTTGGCCGGCTGTCCCCCGGCAGCTTTCCCCTTTGGCTTCGGGGAGAAAAGCCAAACATCATGGCAGGGCTTCGGCCGAGGGCGTCCCCGGGGCCTCCCTGGCAGGCAGAGCTCTCCTGGTGACCAGCGGCTGGAGGGGAGAGCAGGTCGCTCCGCTTTTCTCACACTGTCGTCTCCTGGATGTTTTCTTTTTGTTTTGAGTCTTTTAAATTAAAACAAAAAAAAAAAACCCAAAAAACAAAAAACCAAAAAGCAGAAAAATAACAGAACAAATAAAAATAATAAAATAAAATAAAAACTCCGCCGTTGTCCCAAGTGGATTCAAGTTTCTGGGTTTTATTTTTGTCTTCTTGAGGAATTTAAAGTCAGCCCAAAACTCCAGGCGGGGTGGGGGGGACGGGGACAGGAGGTACAGCAGGTTTAGCAAGGTGCCCTGCAAAGGCAGAGAGAGACCGTCCCGGGTGAGGAGCGGGAGCCCCGGCTGTCTTGTCCCACTCTATCCCACCCCATCCTCCACTTCCAGCCCTGGATTTAAACCCATCATGGGAATGTCCCCTCTGAGCAGCCCACCACAGGCTCACCTTAGAGAGAAGTCAGCAAGCACGCTCGGCGGGTCAATCAGAAGGATGCTCTGGGCAAGATCTGTTCACTTCAAACCATGAGTCTATACAGCTGCAAGAGGAGAGCATGTTACCACCATGCTGCCAAGCCTCAGGTGTCCCTGTCTGTCCCCTTGCCACCCGCCTGGCTGTCCCCTCGTGGTACCTTTTGTGATAAATGCAGAGGCAGGGCAGCCTGGCTATCGTGTCCCCCTGCAGCAGCTCCTCCAGGCAGATCACGCACTCGCCGGCATCCTTGGTCAGCACATCATCTGGGAGGGGAGGACAGGGCAGCAGTGAGAGGGGACCACCACAGCATTCCCCTCCCTGGGATGGAGGGGAGCCCAGGGTCACTGCTGCGGGGGCAGCTGGAATGGGATGGGATGGCAACAGTGCTGGAAAACACTGACAGGAGGCTCATGTGGAGACACAGGGGGGACACAAGTCTGAGACATCTGGAGTCAACTCAGCTCCTACCCCTGGATCCAAAAATTCAACAACCAGCAGGGGGTGAGGATCACTCCCATACCAGTGGTCAGGAAAGAGGTGGGAGATGCCAGAGCTTGCAGCCCAGTGCTCAGCCACTCTGCCAGCAAGGAGGGGAGGAAGGACAGGACCCTTTGGGGGGCATCCCAGGAGGACACGCGCCAGCAGGGCTCCCTCTGGCACAGAGGGGAGGGGACGGGGCCCCCTCGGGGCAGGGGGCTGTGTTACAAAGGAGCCCAAAAGCAAAAGCAGCAGGCTTGAGCCATGACAGGGGAGCAGAGCAGAGCAGCACCATCCTGCTGGAGCACAGCCCTTTTGGGAAGCCCAGCCAAGCCACCCGCCCGCAGCAAATCTCTGCTGCCAGCCCAGAGCCATCCCAGGGCGGCAGGACGCCGCGTCCCCCACACAGCCTGGCCCTTACCGTTGTAGGAGAGGCGAGGTTTGCTCAAACACATGATAAAGTGCATTTCCATCTCATCAGAAGCCACAGATTTGGAGCAAATGGGGCACTTGAAACCTGGAAGGAGAGCAGAGAGACGAGCCCTTAGCGAGGGCAAGAGTGGCCCGCCCTGCATCCCGGGGAATCCCTGGGGCTGTGGTGGGGCAGGGCAGCGGGCAGCCCCTCACCTGCTGCCTGCATGGTGACCCTCACCCCACACAGCACCCACTGGGCACCCGCTCATCCTGTGCCAGCCTCCAGCAGCCTCCAGCGTGGGGGGACAGCCACGGAGCCGGGGACAGCGAGGAGCTGGTGCGCTGGCCGTCCCCGCGCCCGCCGCGCAGAGGGCACGGACAGCGTGCCAAGGCAGTGCCCACGTGGCCATCAGCTGCTGCCAGGCCTTAAAGGGCGAGCAGCAGCCTGGGGCATGCAGCACCCAGCCACTGGCAAGTGCAGGGGCACGTCCCTGTGCCTGGACAGTGCTGTCCCTGCTGCCAGAGCTTGGCACCACATGGTTGAGCCAGAAAAGCTGCAAGAAGTTTATTCTATGTCTGCAGCAGAGAACTGGCAGATTGGAGTTTTAAAACACAAATGGCTGCTTTGTCCAGCTTTCACAGGAGTGAAGTGGGTGCTCACCCCTCTGATGCCAGCCTGCCTTTCCAGAAGTAGGGGACACTTCAAGCTGATGAGGCAGCTTGACCTTGGTCCTGCCTTGGTGATCTGGGTTCATGGGTGAAGCTGGATGGGTTGCCCAGATCTTCTCTGTGACCTTGCCTGGGGTTGTGCCAGGGTGCCATCAGCTGCTCGAGCCATGCAGACCATCACACCACCGTCCCCAGCCCCACTGAGTGAGGCTGCCCCAAACACAGTTTGTAAGCCCCAAATTCACAAGGAGCAGAACCCCAAGCAGAGCTGTAGGTCACCCATCTGGGACTCCCTGCCCTTCCACTGCAGCCAGCTCAAGGCCATGTGGTTTGTCACTGCCCAGCAGAGCAGCACAGTGCAGCTCGAGCTGAACACGCGCATGCCACCACCACGGGTTTGCACCAGAATATCCAGCAATTCCCTGCCTGCAGAGAGGGAGAGGGTAATTTAAGGATCTGCCTTCTAAAAGCAGATCAGGTTTGACTGCAGTGCTGCTTAAGAGCTTTCTTCATATATATGCATAGGCTGCTCAAGAACAAAAAGAAAAATAATGTACACAAATTATCTAAGGATGAATCAGGTTCTTGTTTGCCACCACACGGATGTGGACAGGGCATTTTTTTTTTTGCTTCTTGTAAGGGAGAAAGTACAGGGTGGCTTTAAGGAGAGGCAGCTCAGACCTCTGCTGTGCAAACAGCCCCTCTAACTTCTCAACACTCCAGTGCTCATTAGCAACAGTGATAAATACAGTTTACTTCCCAGGTCCTTGGATGCTGCCCCTCCAGAGTGTTGTTAATTCCCAGGAGGGTGCAGCAAGAATGAGCACCATGGATGGTATGGGATTGGCTCTAAAAGTACTTGCTAAAGGAAGGAGCTGTCAAGCCCAGGGGTCCCTTCAGTGGGGTGTCCTGCTGGCCTGCAGCATTGCCACGCTGGGAACACATCCCTGCCTCAGCCCGGTCGAGCCACAGGGTCTCTGCTGTGAGTGCAGCCCCCACTGCACCAAGCCCCAGGCGCTAGGGCAGTGCGGCAGCCAGGGCCTCGTGGGCAGCAGCACCGATCTGCCTTCTCCTCTCCAGCCTAATTTTACTCCTGACCGATTTATACCTTGTGGCAGCCATGCCCATTAGCTGAAGTAGCTGGTTTTTTCCTCCTCCCGAGTGTTTACTTGCCCGGTGTATTTATAGCACGGAGAGCTCGGATGGCCTCCCAGCCTGCCTGCTGCAAGACCCAGCTGGCCTCCCCTTGCCAGACACCCTCCCGCTGCCCTGGCCCCGCCCGGAGCCAATCCTGCTGGGACAGCCCCGGGCACTGCTTTCCAGCGGCAACTCCCTGCAACGGCTGGGAAGGGCTCCCTTTGGGAAAGGCATTTTGTCTGCAAACTCCGTGTTAGGGCACGGCATTTGTAGAGGTTCAGTACTGCTCCCTGGGCTGTGTGTGGGCAGACCTCGTTTCCTCTGGTCTCCCCTTTTCTGTGCCAATGTGTTATTTTAAACAGCTGTCCCAGATCTGCCAGCTCCGGCAGCACCCGAAGGGATCCTAAGAGACGTGCAACCAATGTAAAGGGAAAAGGCCCCAGCTGAAACTGCCGGGTCTGTGGCTGCCAGCAAAGCAGCAGGGCCAGGCAAAGAGCAGGGTCCTCTGCAGGCTCCAGCGAGCGGCTGTTGCTGTATCTCCAGGCCTCTGTGCTAGCTGGGATAGCTTTAGCACGGTTATAAATAGCCAGCACGAACACTCCTCATGCTCCTCACTGCTCCCTGGGCAGCTGGCTGGGGCACCGGGGCTCCTGACACCGCCACAGCCCCATGGCAAGGACAGGGGGACATTGGGCAGACGGAGGGGCCCAGGCTCAAGCCCCAGCACGTATGTGGCATCCTCCAGCCAGACAGGTCTGGGGGCTGAGCCAAGTGCAGAAGCACACACACACTTTTCTGGCTCTGCACGTCACAAGATGGAGGCGGGGGGGAAAGGGAAGATGAATATGCAGTTGTGTAAATCCTCAAGTTTGAGCAGGAGCAGGAGCTGGTGTGGAAAGGCCCCCAGGGCAGGGGGCTGCTCTGCACCCCAGCTGTCAGCACAAATACTTGACATTGCAAAAGCAACTGCTTGTGTGTTTCCTTCATGGCAGGCACAGCAGCCCAGCAGTAGTGGGAAAGGGGAGGCAGAGGTGAATTCCCTCACCCCTTCTCCCAGTGACCTTTGGGTGAAGGTGACAGGCAGAGAACCAGCGAGGCCAGCACCAAACAGCAGCAGGCACCAAGCCTGGTGCCTTGGAGCATCCCTTCCCAGTTCAGGCAGGAGCCCGTCCTGAGGATGAAAGAGCTGCTCTCCACATGGCCAGCCCCCTCCAGGCCATGGTATTTTCCACATTCCCCGAAATCCCCGTTAATTTATCCTGCCTAAGCTGCCAGCCGGAGCAACGCAGGAGATTACATTTTGACAGCTGCTCATGGAAAATTCAGCTCCCTCCCTCCTCCTCAAGCCCTTTCCATCCTCCTCCCACATGCCTATAAAAAAAAAAAGAGAGGAAGGGCCCAGCTATTCCTCCTTGCCTGGGCCTCCCACACCCACGGGGAGACCGGGGGTTGCTGCAGGGAAAGGCCATGGACATTTCCTCCCTCCCAAGGCATCTGGTGTAGCTGGTGAGGCTCCTGCCCATGGCACATTAAACCTGAAGCTGGCACTGTCACCTGTGCAGAAATGTGTGGGCAGGTACCAGAGTAAGAAGAGGAGGGTGCTGCAGGAAGGGGGCTGGCCTGGAAAGGCAGGTTCAGGTCAAGACCTGGACTCCTGTACCTTGCAGGAGACTCTGAGAAAGCCAAGGGCTTTCCAGGGCTGTGAGACACAGGCTGGCAGTGATCTAATCTCTCCAATGGCTTGGTCTAGAAACCAGGAGCAAGTGGCGCTGGTGCTCTCCAGGGGCTACTACCCTCTGAGTATTTTTAGGAAGGTTACATGGTTAATTTTAGAGAGCTGGGCAAAGTAGAACTGGGAACCTCTGAAAATCTTCACCCAGTCCTATGAATGCTGAAAAAAACCTGATGGTTAACCCTCACAGTACCAAAAGCACTGCCACAGAACTGCAAGGAATTTAGTGATGGTGGGAGAATTGAGACACCTTTCCAACCCATTTCTAAGTATACCAAACAGAGATGATTCTGGAGCTGAGATAGGAAATTCCCATCACTTGTGTCTACTGAGCACTACAACAGGGTCAACTACACCATGTCCTGTGAGTGGAAGTGGCTGCTCCCCTCAGGGGTGAGTGAGACCAAGGAGCTGCAACCTACCCCAGATCCCAGGGAAAGGCATGTGCCATGTCCACCTTCACCTGCCAAACCCTGCTCCTGCAGGGTGTGCTTCCAGGCAGATTGCTTACAGGCCACAGAGCAGCCCTGGCAGCAGGACACCCTGGCTCTGTCACTGGCAGGTGGCTGAAACATGGAGAGCTGCAGCTTTTCCACTGCACAGCACCTCCAGCAGTGGAAGACACCGGTGGGGATGATGTGCCCTGAAGGCAGGAGAAAGCAGCAGCCCAGGCACAATGCCAGCAACTGAGCCCATACAGTATTCACCAATGGGATCCCTGGTGGCCCAGTCTCCCACTACTGCCATGGGATAAACCAGGAGCCCTGCAAGTGGGAACGGCAACACAAACTCCCCAAAATGTGCCTGCCCCAGGAGGGATCCCTTCTCTGGTGCCCAGCCACCCCACAGGACACCTGGAGAACCAGAGAGCTTGGGTAAGCTCCAGGCTGCCTGATGATCATGGAAGATTTGGAAACCTCAGCTACACAGCCCATCTCCATGCCTCGAGAGAGCATCCTGGGCTCCCAGCCAAGGGAGCTGGCTTATACCAGGTGAGGATGTGTCCAAACATGAGATAAAACCAGGGAATATTTGGTCCGAGCATTCAGTCCTGGTGCCTCCTCCTTGCTGAATAAACCATGAGCATCCCACCTTCCACCAGGGCTTTCCTAAACAAGCACCAGGTGGAAGCAGGAATACATGGATCATCTTGGAAAAACCTAGACTAGAAATTGAAGAGGAGGGAAAGACTGAAGCACCAGTTGGTCAGCCTTAAGCATATGGGGTTGGGAGAGGCAAAGGGGTTCCAAGTCCTCCCCTTCCCTGCCCCTTCAAGGGCTCCAGCACAGCCCCAGGAGGGAAGAAGGGATCAGGGAGAAGTTGTCCTCTGTGCCAGCCAAGTGAAGGAAATACGAAGAGCCAAGATACTCAGACCCAACACCTCCTAGAAAATAAATTCCTTGTGGGTTTAAAGCAGCCTCATTTTTTTTAAAGTGACGGTCACAGAGCTGCACATTGGAAATGGCACATGGATGCACAGAGCACCTCTCCAGCCTGGGAGAGGTGCTGGGGCACAACAGGGACCTGGCAGCTGAGGACTCCATGAGGGCCCCCTCACCAGTGGGAGCCCACCATGGAAGTGATGCTCTCCCAGCCTCAGTGATGCAGTTGGGTGATGCTGCAGGAGGAGCATCAAGTGCCTGCAGGCCAGGATCCACATCCCCCTGCAGAAGGAAATGGGATGGCATGGGCAGAGGCAGGAGCCAAGGCCCAAGGCAGCCCTGCTGCCCTGGCAGGACTCAAGGCACTGGGTGAACTCTGGCTATTGTGCAGCACAAGGGCTGACACGAGCAGGGACACGTAGGCAGGAAGGAGTAAAGCACTTAAGCTGCCTCATTTGCCAGCTTTGAAAAAGCAAGTGTCCTTCCTCCTGATTCAAGGCTGCAGAGAGGTGGGTGAACATAAAGGATGGGCCCGGAGTGGAAATAAGATATCCCACCTTCCTGGGGATGGAAGGGAGGCAGGGCTGGGGGAGGCCAGTGAACCAGCCCCAGATGATCAGCCAAGCAGGGGATGTGGCTTGGATGGGACATCTCTGGATGGCAGTGCTTGGAAAGAAACTCAACCATTTGTGCTGCCTTGGCAGGGAGATGGTCTTGCTCCATCCCCATCCTGCCCCACCATTTCCTCATTGATTGAGTCAGTTCAGCTTGCTGAGAAGGGAGAAAATAAATGTTTGTAATATGAAAGCAGCACCCCAGAAAGAAGCTACTTGTGTGCAAGGCCAGGTTTTCCAAGGTCTAAGAAAAGCTGTCCCTGGTGTGCAGCAGCTCCTGGCAAAGTCCCCGGGTGGCAGGTGTCTGCTGTCAGGTCAGCCACACACCAGCCATGGAACACAAAGCTGGCCAAGGTCAGCACCATCCTAATGCTCAACACATTGTTTTGGAGGCACCTCTGTCCACTCCCACCTGACTCAAGCCACAAAGAGGAGATATAGCAGCAAGGACAAGGCATTAGTGCTTCAGGTGGGATGTAGGGAAGCCACCGGGGTCAGAGAGACGCAGGACACAGAGCAGAGGGGCTGGGTGACACCACATCACAGAAGCCCAAGGCTAGCTTGCTGCAAACCAGGAGGCAGAGCTATTTTTTTTTTAATCCAGCTGGATTCTTATGGAGGTGGTGGGGGAGGATGGGAAGAAGGAGAACAGATTGCAGTTTTGGGGCTGAGGAAAGCTGGAGAGTTGGAAAGGAGCAGGAGACATGGGAGAGGGAACCCCACAGAAACATTTGCTCCAGAGCACCCAAAGCTATAAATTCTCAGCAGATGGGTACAACAAAGCCTTACAAAACTCCTCAGCATAGCTCACAGACACTGAGAAGCAGGAGGGCAAAGAGGCCTGGTTATATGGCCACAGTACCCTCCTTGCCTGTCATTGTTTAAATATTGCTCCTTTCATGGTTGTAATTGCAATTTTTGAACAGAAGCACTTATGCTGAGACAGAGATCACTTCCCTCCTATAGCTCAGGCTATGCTGCAGGATCAGTTCCCCCCAGACCTGGATGAAAAAGGCAACTTCTCAGGGTCACCCTGTCTTCTGGCAAGTCCTAGTTTATGGCAGAAACACTCCCTCAGCTGCTGGGAACAGGTTTCATAAGGAAGAATGCATAGCCCAAAGCTAATTTTAGCACCTCAGAGAAGAGCAAAGTTAAGCAGAGGGGTCCTGGGTGATAGCCCAGTGAAGGCATTAACACCTCCAACTCCTGCTGTCAGGCTGCAGGGCTCAGATTTACCAAGCTACAAGCTTATCCAGGGCTCCTGCTAATCACAAAACAGGTCTGGGGCCATCTCACTGCTCAGGAGAACTCAGGGATGCTCTGGTGCTGCCTCCACACCTCTCAAGGGATGCTCAGGTGTTCAAATTCACTGCCCAGAGAGAACAACGATCCTGCAGGCACACCTAGGACATTCCAAAGGGTTTGCCTGAATGCCTCCCACGTATTTCTCACAGGAAGGAGGAGACCCAGCCAAAGCCCTGCTGTGGGCAGCAAGCATCCACAAGCCAGCAGGGTAATGAGGGGGTCCCAGGTGATGAAATGGAGCACAGGGGATCCTCTGGCAGCACAGTGAGATGCAGCAATTTGGAAATCAGAGCAGGAAGGGGCAGAGTTTGGCACTTTGGCTTGGCAAGGGCTGGGAGGGAGCAGCGAGGCAACGTCACGAGGGGAATGCTGAGGTGACTCATTCCTGACTAAGACATCCGCTGGGGAGGCACCCACGGAGTCCCCACTGCCAGCATCCAGCACGGGGCAGCTGCCAGAGGAATTCCCGCTTCTGGAAAGGTTGAGACACCAAAGCCTGACCTGAACCACTCCCAAACACAGCCGGATCTGACCCCATGGGGTGATTTGCTTCCTGGCCTCTGGGTTTTCTCAAAGCAAAAAATTTGTGCTTTGATGCTGCCGAGGCTCCATCACACCTCATGTTCAGATGATCTCTTGGGAGGATGATGGGACACTCCAGAGGCACATGATGACTCTGGCTTTGTGATGCTGGGAGTATGGCCAAGCACTGACTGCACACATGCACCCCTCCAGCCAGGAAGAGATCCCAAACAGCTCCTGAGACACCTCTTCCCCAGGCATTCCACAGCACTGCACAAAGAGCATGGTGGAGGGTGTCTCTGTGCCCGGGACATGCTGGCAGGATCACTGAGGCAACTGCTTTTCATCAGTGCAACACCCCCAATCCTTGGGGTGCGTGGAAAGGACACGCTGCTTTTTGGGGTAGAGAAAGGGCAATTTTTATGTAGTGGGCAGCAAACAGAGCATAAAAGGCACACAGAATTGCACCCACAAGCAGTGCATGGCTGGGGAACACTTGCAGCCAGTTCACAGTGGTTGTTTCTGCAGAAAGAAAAAAAAAAAAAAAATTTGAAATTTTTCCACTACTGGAAAAAAAAAAATCTTAGTGGGGAGCATGCTGCAGAGCAAGCCCTGACCTCACCTGCCCCTCACATGGTAGGAAGGGCTGCCTGGCACAGAGCATCTCCCTGCTCCCCAGGAGTGACTGTGACTGCTGAGGGATACCCAGTGAACACCCCAGGTGAACCTCCAACATGAAAAGGGCTCCTTCTGAGGAAGGAGACAGAGGGGCTGCAGATGACAAAAATCACACCTGTGGGATTTGAAGTTCTCTCTTCCCCATCACTAAAGGCAACATCTAGAAGAGCAGAGTGTAACCCCACTTCCAGAGCTGGGCAGGGCCATGTGAAGCAGCATTCACCCAGGACTAGGTGCAGGTGTTTTGTACCTGTCTACAGGGAGCAAAAAGAAATCAAAGGCATCTAAAAATGCCCTCAGAAGGATAAGATCCAGGCAAATAGCAGTCTTGAAGGGCTATGAAATCAGGAGCACAATAAATAAAAAAGTTTCAGAGCAGCAAGATCTGACCAGGGATAACCTGAAATGCCAAGGCAGTGTGCTCAGCCCCAGCTGAACAGGGGGCTGGCCCCAAAACTGATCTCAGCCCAAAATGACTTGATCTCCCTGCAGACAGTAATTTAAGCCATCTGCCTAGAACCAACCCTGTTTCCTTTTCCCTGGCTACAGATGTACAGGCCTTGGATGCTTAAAGGTGGATCTAATTCCCCTGGAGCAGTTCTGACAAAGTGCAACTCCATCACCTTATAGGAAGAGCTCCCAAATGAATTACTGCAATTACCCTGGCTGCAGGAGAAACTGCAGGTTTTCCCTTCACTGGTGACAAAGACTTCTCCAAAAAACAATCCCCCAAACACCCACCACCTCAAGCTGTAATGCAAGCATCCAGGATGTGAAGAGCAGAGCTCCCAGCACCACCCTCAAATCACTGAGCTGTGATCAGAGAAACTCACAGCCATGGTGAAAGCAGGGGGAGAAGGAAGAGAGCTGTCTTTTGAGGCAGCAACAGGCAGAGACACAGAGGACATGGAAATGTCAGTGGCCTCATCCTGGAAGGAAACAAAATGCTGGGCAGGGATGTGGGACAGGGTCAGCATCACTCAGTTCTCCTCCTGACTGTTGCTTTCCCCCTCTTGTGTTGCAGGCAGCTGGCCTCTAAAAATACCCACTGTTGTCATGCTGTCCTGCCTGCCTGGGCCAGGAAACAGCTCTGAGCAGCTTTCAGTTCCATTCTTCATCTGTGCTGCTGTGCTTCCCTCATCAGGATGTGCCCCAGCCCCTCTTCTGTGCCTGGCAGGTGACAGTCACTCAGGAACTATGGCCATAACTTGACAAGACTCAATGAACCAAGGGTGCTAACTAATACACAATCCCGGGGAATTTCTGCTAGGGTTGTTAAAATCAGCAAAAAGGTAAACATCTGCACAGCATCTCTCTGCTTCTCTACAAAGTGCCACGAGACTGTTCCAAGGCACAGTCTAGTTTCATGCCACTGATGGGAGCCCCACAGTCACAAGAGCTTGCATGAGCACAGGGAGTCACAAATTTCCCAAGCTCATTAAACCCATGACACCACAACTGTCCCAGGGTCAGCCTGGTGCTGATGCTGGCCAGCTCTGGTCTGTAGGGAAGGAGGGGAGAGAAGAGCCAGTTTCACCTCAGAGGTGCAGTACAGCCTCTGCAATGGTGAGGTGCCATCCCCACTGGCAAAATACACCCTGGATGGAACACCCCCAGCTGCCCACAGACCCAGCGCTGGGGCTGAGCAATGCATCTGCTCAGGCTCAGCTGGTGGCACATGGCACAACTCTGGCAGCCTGGGGGCACAGAGACCACAGCAAGGAGCACCAATGTATCAAATCCTGTGCCAGCAGCACAGAAATGAGCCATGAACTGCCTGTTGCTTCTCTGGCCTTTCCTTCCACCTTCCTCGAATCCCAGATTGTACGGACATGCAGTGGGCTGGAAAGTTAAACCATGATGAGAGAGGAACAGCTCCTGTCCCCCACCACAGGCACTCCCCTCCCCTGCCTGCAGCCCAGCAGGGCAGGAAACCTGCCAGCAGCTGGGCTCTGCCCACGGGAAGTGCTGTGCAGCGGCACGAGAAGAGGCCCCAGGCAGCAGAGCTTCCTGAAGCTGCACCTCCAACAGCCTCCCATCAAAAAGCACTGCAAGGACAGCAGGAGCACCCCAAGAGCTACTCAAACCCCCAGTGGGTTCAGCTGCATTTGAAAGCTGTCTGATGGAACTTGTGTAGGGAAAATGTTTAACCAGCTTTAACCATTCTTGCTCTATCTGAAATTAAAAAATTGGCGTCTCTGCAGAGGGAGGCTTGTTGTACTCTGATGTACAGCCAGACCAAAGCAGGTGGGAAAAGTGCTCTGCATCAGGGCCTGCTGCTTTACAGCATCACTTGGCTGCTCATGCACATCACTCCCAAGCCCTTATGATTTCAGTTTTCAAGGGAACCAGCAGAAAGCCAGGTCACATTTACTCAAAACCAAGTACTCAGCATATCTGAGGTTTTGGTGTACCAGCAGCAATGCCATGAAATGCATCTCGTGGTTTCTCACTGTCTGCTTGGGGCACCACAAGACTGATCCCTGCAAAGGGAATTTATTCAAAGACCCCTTTGCTGCCAGTCTGATCTGTCACATGAGAGATTACATCGGAGGGGAGGAAAACACCTTTTTTTTTTTTTCCCCTCTTCCTCCAAAGTGGGCTTTTCTCCCTCCCTGCACTTCTCTTGAAATTAATTTTCAGCATTTAGCAGCATTTTCCCATGACTCTGCACGGCTGCCTTGGCCAGGCGCCAGCCTGATACTGCTCCTCCACCAAAGATGTCTGTATCTGATTGATCCTCCGGCCACTAAACGAGAGAGAGAGCAGAGAGAAGCCTAAGTAGCACATTAATAAATAAGAGAAGCCTTTACGGTTATTCCAGTCACTGGAACAAACATCCCAGCAAAACAAACCAGCATGGGATAAACTTACGTCACACGCTGGGAAGACAATCCTGGCTGGGAAGTGGGTCAGCCCAGGAGCACGAGAGCATCATTCTCAGCATCTCCAGAAGATACGAGTGCAGAAGAGGGAGAGGGCACCCAGCTACCCTACACTGATTTATGCACAGGTTTATGGAGGAGAGAGCCCAGCTGATGTGGGCCTGAAGAAAGCAGAGGGATTTCAGAGGGCACTGGGGAGGCAGGGCAGTGCAGACGGGCTGCGCTCGCTCTCGCTGCGAGACTGAAGATAACTGCGGCCAGCGCCGCGTCTCACGCACAACGCCAACGCTGACGCACTGGAACTCCAGCTCTGGTGTCATTCAAGCTCCCTTCCAGACTCCTGCCTTCGGGTGCTCAGCACCTTGCTCTTCTGAAGCCTCTTCCCCCCATCCAGGTGCATGCTGCCCTGGCAGCTGGCTCAGAGAAGGAAGAAGAGGAAGCATCCCCTCCAGACCTGGAGAGCCCAACAGCTGAACATCACCAGCGTGGGGAGTCACTCTGAACACACTTCCCAAATGATCCACAGGTCTGGCAAGGATGCAGGTGCTTGATCTGCTTGTCAGATAGTAACCAGCACCAAACCCACAAAAAGATGATTTGAGGGCAGTGGTCTTTGGAAATTTCCACTAGCAAAAAGAGATTCAGAATGGCAAGTTTGTGCAGACCTTGGGGTGCCCTTCCCCAGGCCCAGCTCCTGGAAGTGGGGAGGGAAGCATATATGATGTCCCAAGTTGAAAACTTCATAGATTCAGTTTGAAGGGAACCACAAGGACCATCAAATCAAACTTCTGGCCCTGAACAGGACAACCCCATGAATCACACCATGTGCCTTGAGAGCCTTGTCCAAATACTTTCTGAACTCTGTCACATTTAGTGCTGCAACCACTTTCCTGGGGAGCCTTGCAGTGCCCAACCACATTCTGGGTGAAAAACCTTTTCCTAACATCCCATGTAAACCTCCCTTAGCACTCCATGATATGCCCTTAGATCCTGTCATTGGTCATAGACAGCAGAGATCAGTGCTGACCCTCTAGTGCCCCTCCTGTGGAAGCTGCAGCCCACAATGAGCTCTGCCCTCAGTTTCTTCTCCACGCAGAAGAAGCCAAGTGTCCTCAGCTGCTCCTCACATGGCTTCCCCTCTAGACCCTTCACTATTTTCATGTCACTCCTCTGGATGCTCTCTAACAGCTTTATATCCTTCTTGTATTGTGGTACCTAAATCTGCACACCAGACTGGAGGTGAGGCCACAGAAGTGCAGAGCAGGACAATCACCTCCCTTGACCAGTTGGCAGTGCTGTGCCTGATACACCATGGGACATGCTGGGCCCATTCTGATTGCCAGAACACACTGGTGACAAGTTGGTGTCAGGACAGCCAGGGCTGAGAACAGTTGACTAGCAAGCTAGAACTCAGCCTTCTTGTTCTGGTGTAGAGACTGCAGTGGCAGGACTATCTGAGGAGCAAGGATTTCCAGGCACCAGTGATAAAAGGCTCAGGGCTCAAAGCTGTCAGAACACAGCAAGGGTTCACCACACAGGCCTCTCCCCAGCTCACAGAGACTGGGGCTGCCCAACACAGCTCACCCTCCAACAAACAACCCCTGTTTCCCACCCTGTTACTCTGAAGCCAGATTGAAGAGCATTTCCAACCTTTTTTGCTCTCAAACTGTGCCTGGAGAAGGACTCAGCCCAGCACCCAGGCTGCCATCTCTGCACTAAAATCCTTCCCATCTTTCTCAGGCTGGGCCCTCCTGCTCCAGGAAAAGTGCTGCTGCTTTGCTCATTTGGCAAAGAAGGTCTCCTGACATTGGTGCTACCAGCATCCAGGACAAATAGCTTGTTTTGTTCAGTGCACAGAAAGTCTGTGACATTCCTGGTGGTAGTGCACAGGAGGATGAGCTAGGCATTTCCTTGGGTTAGCCAGCAGACAAGGAGATATGGATTTATTAGAGCTTCGAACACTCAAGGGCTTTGGGTGATGAGTGGGATTTCCAGATAAACTTTAAGCTACTTACAGCCTCTGCAAACTCCCTTAGATCCTCTGATGAAGATGAATAACATGAGAGATACTAAGAGAACCACACAAAGCTGGAGACATGTAGCACTAAATCACACATCTCCCTTTTCTCCCTTCTTCCCGCTAGCCTTGGCTTTACTGAGAAGTCCTAAATAGTCATAAACCTACAGAGGCAGGGTCAAGTGCTACAGGCAAATTCCAAAATTGTGCAAGATGTGTCATTTTCCACTCATGGAGGCCAAGAAGTAAATCTCAGAAACCCTGGGCAGACAGGGAAATCCCAGAGCAGTTTCAGGTGGTGCTGGAACAGTTACATATCTTGTGTATATGGTGGGTATGCCTTGAGAAAATCCCCATCAGGAAACAGGACTCACCCTGTGAGACAGAGGTGCTGTCCACTCAAAGGGAGGGACAAGCTCCACCACAAAGGTCAGATCTCCTTGCCCACCCCATTTAGAAGGTATATGTAGGTTTCACTGTTCACAAGAGCAGCAGCTCTCCTGGCCTCATCCTGGGACAGGCTAGAGGCCATCAGTATCTAACTGCTCCTCCCATCCTGGCATCCCAGCAGCTGGAGCCCACAGGGATTCAGCAGTGGGCTCTTCTCACTGCCCATCCCCATGTACAGCATCTTACAGTGATGCTGCAGCATTCACTGGCCTTTGGGACCACTTTGCAATCTCCCTCTGCACAGGCTTCCCAGCACAATCCTTCTCTCTTCCTCCCCAGGCACACCTAGCTCTTCTGCAGGCCTTCAACTGCAGAGAGGGAAAGGAGTGACACCAAGTAGGGAAGAGAGCTCAGCCTGGCCCAGCTCACTCCTCAGGGTCCCTTTTTGGGGGGCCTGATGAGCCATGGAGCAGCTGGAGAGACACAGAAACTCTGCATGGCAGATACAGGGAGCGGCGAGGCGCCAAGACTATCTGTGTGCTCCCGTTATCACAGGCACATTGCTGCAACAGCAGCACCTTATCACTGCCCTCATGGCTCCTCCTTGTCCTACTGACGACCCCACAGAGCTCAGGTTGCACTCTGAGCTTCCAGCTCATCCCCCAAACCCAAGTGCTCCTGGAAAAATGTGCATACAACCCACATGGAGAGAACAGCACCATCCAGATCTCAAGAAAGGGACAGGCAGGGCAAGAATCCACTCTCTAGCCCTGTTATCCACAGATTTGAGGGGCTCCTCTCCTTGGTAGTACAGCAGCTCAGGCAGATCCCAGAGATGCCCAGGCATGCCTCGTGCTGAGTGGGTTTGGTACGTTAGTGGGTCCCCTCATCCCCACCCTCGAGTCATCCTTCAAAGGGAGCAGGGACAGTCACGCGCAGCAATGTCAAAGCTCGTCTCCATTTACCAGAGCACTGCTGCTTCAGCACTTTCCAGTGGCTAATGGAGTGGCTCAGCACCACGACAGGAGCAGGTCGATGGGGAGGCAGGGGGGAAAGACACAAGTAGCTCCTGACTGCCCTGCTGGAGGTTAACCAGCTGCAACGGGAGATTAACAGGAATTTCAGCAATCTTGCAGTGGCTTCCCTGCAGTCTCCAAATCCTTCATTAACTTCTTAGACGAAAAGAGGAAAAGTGCAAAAGTTAAATGAGCTCTGACAAGTTTTCAGAAGGGTTTTTAAGCATCCTCCACTCCTTTTGCTATTAATTAGCAATGAGGAAGAACCAGCACCGGGAGAGGCTTCGGCACAGACTGAACAGCTCTCGCTGCTGCCCGCGCACGCTTCAGCTCAGCTCAAATGCTCTCAGAGGGCCCCAAAAGAGGCACCAGAGAAACCCAGTTCTTGCAGCACTTCCCACAGCTCACGCTGCAATCTTTCAAGGGCACCGTGTTTAACTCGCACTAACTCGCTCAAGTGGCTGAAAAACAGCTTACTCCATTTTGCAGCTGGTTTATTTTTCTGAACAGGATTTTGCCTCTCAGCATTGCAGTTTAAAATGTAACTGATACTCTCTGACCAACCACTGTGAGCTGCAGGGTGCTTCTGTAATGAGACCCTCCTCGCTCCAGCACCAGGCACAGCAGAAGCCCCCATGGCCCTCATTCCCAGAGCGGCTTGTGGAATATAGGGAAGGATGCTGTGCCTTTGTCTCTCTCTGCATTTAGAAACCAGAGTAGCAGCACAGTCTGTGCAAGGTCACAGAGCAAGAAAGTTTTTAGGAGTGCTTGGTCTCAACTCTGGTGCCACTTGCCAGCCCCCTCCATCTGCCAGGGAGGATGGCAAGCGCCTGGCTTATCCGGGATCAATAGGAATCAGGCCTGGGGCATCCTGCCACTGAGGATGTAATGCAAGACACACAGCTTCAATCTAACAGAGAAGAGCAGCCCCTGGAGACTGGGCAAAGAGAAAAAAAATCCCAAGATTTATTTTTTTTCCAAGAAGTAGGAAAATGGGCCCCAGGAGACTCTTCTTGTACTTTGTTCTTATCCACTGCTTCAGTCTCAGGCCTTCCTGAAAATGAGGCATTGTCCCAAGGCATATTATGAAATTCCCAGACCACGTCACACAAGGAGAACACAGCATTTGCAAGGGGGACGGGTGGGAGAGAAATCCCAGACTATTCCAGGAAATGCAGGGAGGCATCCCTGAAATGACTTCCCCTCCAGCCAGGAGGGGAAGGGGGACCTCCCACCTTGCTCCCTGTACCCAGCCAAAACTAGGTCAGTGACACAGCCCTGCTCACAACCAGAGCTCCTCTCCAGACACCAGGACACATGGAAGAGTCCAGCCAGGACGGTGAAGGGGGTAACCTTGCCCCTTCCCATAGCCTGACATGTTTCCTGCAGGAGAGCTAAAGAGGCAGGCAGTTCCTCCTCTGCTTCCTCCTCAGCACCACAACACTGCCAGCTGGCTTGAAAAGAGAAAACCCACTTTGGCCTTTCCTTGGCCCTTTATCAGATGAAACAAAGGAAAAAAAAAAAAAAAAAAAAAAAAGGATCCCCACACCTTGCTTTCAAAGGCTTCCTCTGCTCCTTTCCCAGTTTCTAAGGCCGGAAACTGCTACACCTGACTGGCAACCCTCAAACACCTTCAGAAGAGACACAAGGCACTCAGACTGATTGCAAAACCCAAGGTCTTGAGCTACAGCACCTTCAAGACCTCAAGATCACTATCCCCCAAGTCAAAGGGGGGTGGGCTAGGGGTGCCACATCCACTGCTTCATATCCTAAAGCCACACCACCTCCCTTCTAGAAAGCCTCCTTCCTTCACAGCCCCTTCCTCCCTTGACCTTGACACAGATGCCAGCTCCAGCACACACCCGCTCGCCCGTGCCGGGGAGGAGATGGGGATGAGGGTCCACGAGAGGGGCAGCTCCCCCTTCCCGGGTGAACCGCGCCCACCGCCGCCCCCGGACACCCACGGCGGGAGGGGAAGCCGGGGGAAGGCTCGGGGGAGCCGGCACTCACCGCTGTGCGAGCTGAACCACCGCGGCGCGATGTGAAGGGGCAGCGCATCGGCCAGCGAGGCCCTGGCGCCCAGGTACAGCATCCCGTCTCTATGGTGACCGCCTCCCGTCTCCTGGAAACTGTTGCCATGGGCGTACGTGGAGTCGGAGCCCGGACCGCCGCCGCCGCCGCCCGGGGCCCGCTCGGCCTCCCCCGCCGCCCGCGCCGCCGCCGCGTACAGCCCGAAGGGGACGGCGCCGGCCGCCGCCGGGTCCATGCCCATGCCGGCCACCGAGCTGACGGAGCGGCTGCGCAGCCCCATCGCGCCGCCGCCGCCGCCCGCCCGGTAATGGCCGAAGGGGGGCGGCCCCCCCCCTCCGCCCGGCGGCGGCACGGCGCTGTCATCCGTCGACACCCCCGGGAAGGGGCCCCGCGAGCGGGTCGCCGTGCTCTGCTTGCCCCCCATGTGGGCGCCGCCGGGCCGGAGGGAGCCGAGCGACAGCCCCCCGCGGGGAACGGGGCCGCGCCGCCCCCGCTGGGAGGCGAGAGGGGGGCGGAAGGAAGCGGGGGGGCGCGGAGGAGCTACGGGCGAAAACCCATCCCCGCCCCAGGCATCCTCCCCCCGCCGGGCCCGCAGGGGCGAGGGCGCCCCGAGTCCGCCGCCGCCGCCGCCGTCACCCCCGGCGGAGGCCGCCGAGGGCTCCGGGGCCGCGGAGCGGGGAGGGAGCGGCGGGGGAGGGGGGGGGTGGACGCCGGCAGGGTCGCTCCGCCCGCCTCGCTGGTGCCCGGGGCGCGGCCGGGAGCCGGGCGCGGATCAGCTGCGGCCCATGGGCGGCGGGGGCGGCGGGGGCGGCGCGCCCCGCTCCGCTGCGCTGCGCCGGGCACGGCCTCGCTGCGGCCGCCGCCTGGTTGCTGGGCGCCGCGCCGGAGACAATAGCGGCCGGCAGCACGCATGCTCCCGCCCCCCGGCCCCCCCGGCCCGCCGCCCTTAACCCCTGCACCGCCGCCGCCCGGCGCTGCGCGAGCCGCCGCCGCGGGACGCGGAGCCGCCGCCGCACCGACGAGCGGGCGCTGCCCCGCGGAACACAACCCTCGACCCGCGCCACGCACACATCTCGCTCTGCAGCGGGGCCGCGACCGCCCGCGCGCCTCCGCGGCCAGAGCCCCTCCGGAGTGGCCGGGCTCGCACGGGGACCCCCGTCGGGCCGTGGGACCCCCACCGGCTCCTCGGCACTCGCTGGCCCAGTTCACCGGGCCGGGGGCGGGTGGGGGGCGGTGAGCGGCGGGACTACATCTCCCAGCAGTCCCCGTGCGGCGCCGCACAGTGCGCAGGCCCCGCGCAGGCTCCGCGGGGGTGGCCCAAGATGGCGGCGCGCTGGAGCAGCGAGAATGTGGTGGTGGAGTTCCGCGACGCCCAGGTCGGGGGGCCCGGGGGCTGCCGCATCACCGCGCCGCGGGGGAGCCCCCGGCCGGCCCGTGGCGAGCGGAGCGGGGGCGGGTCCCGGCCCGGGAGGGCTCGGCGGCCCCGCGGGGCCTTTCGGCGGCGATGGCCGGGGCTGAGGCGGTCTGGAGTCTTTTGCGCGGAGATAACGCCTTATTTCACGGGGCACCTAACTTCTAATCTTAATTAGGGCTTGTATTTTTTAAAAATACATTTTCAGGCCTAATATACGATATTGCCACTTCCCGCACGTCTTTCCTCGTTTCCTTTTGCTGAAGGCGCTCAAGGCCAGCGTGGATGGGGCCCTGAGCAACTTGGTCTAGTGAGAAATGTCTGTGTAGGGCTGGGGTTGGAACGAGATGGGCTTTAAGGTCTCTCCCAACCCAAATCATTCTATGGCTCTGTCAGTTTTCCCGGAGACTATTACAGCTACCATCTCACTGCTAAATAAATTGCTGTGTATTCTTCGATTCAAATAAAAAAATGGGTTATATTTTTTTGTAAATAGCAAAAAGGTCAGCTTTTGTTTTTGAGGCTGATGGCGACAGTAGAACTCTGCTCAGAGTTTGCTCACACGTTGTTACAGAAGTTGTTCTTGTATCCTTGGAAGTGTTCATGGCTAGACTGGACAGGGCTTAGAGCAGCCTAGTGAAGGATTTGGAACAAGATGATTTTTAAGGTCCTTTCCAATCTAAGCCATTCTAGGAGTCTATGATTCTGTTCTAAGAAACATAGAGGGTATAAGGTGTTTGCAATAGCTTAACAAAACTAGAAACAGTGGATGAACTATGAGCTACTTCAGCAGGAAACCCAGAAAGATTAAAAAAACAGAATGGAAGCTCTCTTGTCTCATTTGTCCCTTTGTGCTGGAGCAATAACACCTCTGCCTTCACCATTGCAAACACAGGCACTGAATCCTGAGCTCTGCATCCAGCCTACCCTCTGTAAGCTCACACAACTTTTTGCTTTTGTACCTCAGAAGTTTTGTATTAGTTTTCCTCCAGAAGTGATAAGGCAGCCTCATCTGCTGCTGAGGTTCTACCCTCAGGAAACCAGTAATGAGATATGAGGGTGCATCTTCCTACATCACAGATCCACCTTGCATCTGGCTCAGGAGATAGGAGGCCCCATGGCTTTATTGCTTACTCATAATGTCTGGTGTGTGGGAGCAGAAGGGACAGGTGTTGCCATCCCATGCTGCAGCAGTTGGTTTCAGTGTTACTCCTGCCCTGGCACAAACCTTGGCAGAAGGTGAAGGTGGGGGTTTCAGTCCCTTTGCTTTACTCTGGTGTGATCCTCCTGGAGCTGTTCTGACCTGCCTGCTGTCCTGTATGAAACCAGAGAACTGCTGTGGCTGGGGCTGCCAGACTGCTGCTTCAGGCTAAACTTGTTTATATATTTGTGCCTGAGCTTTTTTTGTTTTTTTAGGAGTCTGCAGGAACATATTTTCAGGTAGGAAACCCGAGCTTGAGAAATGGGAGCACCTTGGCTGAAATAATCCAGTACCAATATTGAGCTCTGCATGTAGGCCACGCTAGCTCCAAAATCCCTACCCCAAAAACAATCTAAATAGAAACAAGAATTAAAAGAGTAGGCAGCTATTATATTTATAGCCAGTACACCTCTGCAAACATTGCAGTTGTCTTTGTTCACCATGCTGGAGTGTGTCATAAGAAAGCTACAGTACCCAACTTGTAGCACATCAGAAAATCACTGTGTGTTTTGGGGCCTGTGTCACCAGAAGTCACATTTTTCTGTACAAGCTGATAGAGGTGGCAGTCTGTGTACTCTCAGATTTAAACAAGACCCACGGGCTCTTCTTGGGCTGTTGGCATTATCAAAAGGAGAGTGAGACTCACCCAGTGCTGAAATAGAACCATTTATAGCAACTCAGTGTGTGGATGGGAGGTTTGGCATGCAGGGAACTGGAATTGCTTGTTAAGAGTTTGCAGCTCTTGTAAAGCAGCATAGCCATGTCAAATTGGATTGGTGTGTTGCCTCTCAGGTGGAGAGAATTAAGCTAAATTAGAAGCTAATGAAAGTTCAGCTATGAAAAGGAGTTTTCCTTGGCTTGCCTAGCAGAAATCAAGTGAAATGCCAAAGTAGATGCTTGAAGTCTGAGAAGATGCTGCCTGGGCTGTGGGTTCAGAGCAGGTTCTCAAATATGCAGTGTTCCTGCTGTGCTTACTCATGTCATTGTTATTCATGAACAGCAGTTCTAGCTATCCACAGTGTTGTTTTAGGATAAAAACTGCTTTCAGGTTTGTTTGTTCAGTTTCAACTCCCCCCTTCTGGAAGGTTGTGCTGTGAAGACTGACATATCACTATACCAAGCACATTAAATGACAGCTGTTTGGTTTTTCCCTGTGCCTAGATAAGACTCTTGTATCATAGGAAACTGTTTGTTGCTGTAAAACATCTTAATTTGTGACCCATCAGAGTAGCAGCCTGACATGTGAAACTTTTTGCTTCATTCTGATTGTTCATTACTTTTTATGATGTTTGTTGCCCGGAAAAAAAAACAACAGTTTACCAGTGTTCATTATTGGAAACAATTTGTAAGGATTTATGAGATCCTGGTGCCAACACTAGAAAAAATAAACTTGTATATGAAATTATCAATCACTTTAAATTGACATGGGTTTTTTTTCTGTCTAGAGGAAAGATGGCCCCAGCTCTATGAAATATGTCTCCTGACTAGCCCTTCATCACATGAGAAAGCTCTGATTACTGTAGTGGCTTTAGTGATCCTCATTTTCATTTCTCAGAAGAAAAATATGTACCATCTGGGAAAAGTTCTTTCTTCTGTTGATTTGCTTGTTTGGTTGTTGTTGTTTTTTGGTTTTTTTTAATAGATTCAGTAACCTACTTTTTTGCAGGTTTTGTTCTGTGTTTTGCAAGGTGCTGTGGAGTCTAGAGAGCTGGAAGTGTTTCTTTATCATGTAGAAATTTTGAAACTAGCTGCTTTTTTACAGCATTAACTTTAGGAGTAGGGAAGCCTTGCCAAAAGATTGGATTTGCTGCCTAGGAAAAAGTAAAAGTAATGAAAGGGGGTTGTTCCTGAAACAGTGTAAGTGGTGAAATGGGGTTTGGTTTACCATGAGCTGCTGCTGAAATGCTGCAGGCAGCTGTAGCTATTTGCCATGGGGTCTCTAGAGAAGAATGGATCCCTGATGCTGTTTTTCTCTCTCTTGGGGTATTTGCAGGGAGGGGGTGGGCCCTGACTGAAAAAGCTCAGAATTTGTGATGGATTTTCTTCTGTCAGATTTGACTGAAGTGGAGTGGGATTTCTGTCTTGTCTGTCAGGTTTTAGTGATGCTTGTAAGTATTAACTGTGGGACATCCTGAAGTCTTGTTACATCCACACTGAGAGCACTTACAATCCTGAACAGCAGCAGGAGATACATCCTGAGCCTTCAGAGAGGCAGCTTTGAAGATGACAGCAGTTAGTGTGAAGAATGTGGGGCATATTCTGATTTTGTACTGTGAATGCTCAAAACTCTATTGAGGTCATATGTATGTTTATGGGCTGAAATGTTCAACTTTCCAAGTAAAATTTTCCTTTATTCTCTTGGCATTTAAACAAGATGATCAACCAGTTCATTCTGCACAAAAAGAGGCAGAGACAATGTCCAAACAGTCCTTTTTAAATTTCTTTTCTAATGGCCTTTAAGTTATCTCATAGCCTTCTTTACAATCAATGACAAAGTAAATTCTGATGCCTCTTGGCCATCTCTTATTTTTGGAGACCAACCATACACAAATGGTTGCACTTTTATTTCCCAGTACATATATAATTAAATCTGGCCCTGCAATGAAAGAGAGAGACTGAGAAAGTTCCTGAGCAGGAGCAGAGGCTGATTAATACAGATTATTAGAGATTGCTGATTGAAAGGCTGAAGCTGTGATTGCCATAGCAGGGAGAAAGGAGCAAGGTCTTAGTACTCATAGTGTTGTCTGCCAGGTTTTGTCTTCAGTTTATGCTAACAAAGATGTTTCTGTGTGCTGTCCTACATCCCAACATCAATCACTGCACCCATTGCTCCCCTGTGCTACTTTAAGAGGATGTTAATTTCCTGAACTCCTCCCTAAATCCGTGTGTTTGAGTGAGCAGTGAGCTGACAGGCATTATTTAGTTTTGTTCTGTTTCTCTTCAACAGGCGACTGCCATGTCGGTGGATTGCCTGGGACAGCGCGCTGTGCTCTCGGGGTGAGTGTGACAGTCCCTGCTGGAAGTGTGACAGTCATTTCCACAAGCCAGACCAGCAACCTTCAGGCTGACCTCAGCTGGAGGCTTGATGGATTGTTTCAGAAAGGTGCAGCTGAATTCTGTCCAAGGCTTAATGAAACTGATTCTGGGTCGTGTTCTCAATGGGATACAGAGTGGAGAGACAGCAACAAGAGCACAATAAAATACTGGTGTGACTTTCCTGGTAAATTCCTTCCCAGATCCCCATATGGGAGATGAAGCATCAGCATTATGAAGTACTATTTGGATTGTCTTGAAATGTGGATTAGATTATTTCCTAACAAAATTTGCCCCAAATACTCCCATGGGTGTGTCTGACCTTCTCTACTGGTTCAGTGTGGGATGATAGTCACAAAAACAGTAGGTGCCAGACTTCCAAATTGCCCTAGTTTCCTGGAGAGCTTGGTCTTAGGTATCCACCTCCAGGGCAAGTCTTCAACCAGCTCAGCAGTGCCTTTCCAGCTCCTGCTTTTCAGTACTAACAGCTGCTCCTGTCCCCCTGTCAGTGACACACTTGCCACATCAATTACGATGTTCATTTCAGAATCATGTGAGTGTAGCTGGTCTTTGGTCAGCCTTCAAGGAACCAGGTTTTTTGGTACAGCTCGAAGTGGTGCTTGCTTCCATGTGAACCCTTAGTCTGGCAGCACTGCACAGGAGTAACAGGAGGAATGGCCAGTGCTCAGAGTGGCTGTATGGTCACTTTGCAGCTGAGAGATGATGCTCGTGGTTAATTATGTAGGGTTCATTATGTTTTGATGCTGGTCTTCCATAGGGTTCAGCTGGCTCACAATTATTTCTGGGAAGTTTCTCTTGCTTGTAAGATGAATCACACAGGATGATACCTTGCTTTAGGGGGAGCTGGCCACATCCAGCAGGATGTATGAGCTCAGATTTGCCATCACGCAGAATTATTTCTGCTGCATATAGAGTTAGCTCAGGTAAGTAATGGAACCAAATCTGTGCAGGACTGTGTCCACCCACGTTAAGAAGCTGCTGCAGCTGAGCATGAGCTCTGTGCAGGTGTTTTTGCACTGTCGGTGGAACCAAGCCCTCAAACTGGTGTGGAAAGAAGCACCCACGTATAATCATTTTGTCAAGGCTCATTAACTCTTGCTCAGAGCAACCTATCCAGGCTGAAGCTGTTGCATTGGACTCACAGGCCTGTGCCACTTAGGCTCTACTGCTGCAGCGTGAGGCCTGCAAACCCTATTTGAATGTGTTTGCACCATTTTCCAGCACTTTCTTTTATAACAAGTTATCTGGGTTTTTCTGTCGTGTAAGCTATCTATTAAATTTGCAGAACCTGTTTACTTTCACTGTGTCTTGTTTTTGTCAGGGGGCTTTGGATTTTTCTTAAGTCAGTTTTGAAGTATGTAGCCAAATGTAGCATTTTCAGGAATAGTGTTTTCACTTGTCTTGTGAAATGCTTCTCTTCTTTTGATTCTCGTGCCTCTAGACACAAGGTTGTGAGCTTCATGTGAGCTTGGGGTTTTGAGATCAGTCCTGTGAGCCCCTGTGTGTCTGTGTGTCTTGCAGCCGCCGTTTCCTCTACATCGTCAACCTGGACGCCCCAAATGAGGGTCACAGGAAGATCTCCCGGCAGAGCAAGTGGGACATTGGGGCAGTGCAGTGGAACCCCCACGACAGCTACGCCTACTACTTTGCAGCTTCTGTAAGTTCACTCATTGAAAAGCTCTAACTCATCATCTTCCCTGGCCTTGCTTTCATGGCTGAGCCTCTGCAGAGCTGGAAGGCTGTGTGGAGCTGGTACAGACATGCTTCTGCAAGTCACGTTGCAAGATCAAGGCCTAACTGATTTACTGCCAGCAAGGTTTTGGCTTGATGGCTCTCAGTTATTGGGCAGTCAGGGTTGAATCTAGTTTTGCTTGCTTGCCATTTACAAAACACTTTATCAAATAAATCAAGCATCCAAATGGTCCTTTTCTAGAAGGAGGTGCTCTTTCTCATTTTCGGTCTGAGATTTGAGCACTTCTTGAATTTCTTCCTCTGTGCTGTTTTGTTTTCACCTCCCTGCCTTGCTGCTCTGCTGTGGTGCACCAAGCAGTCTGTAAATAGCACAGGTCAATACTGGCTTGCAGCTTGGGGTTTGCAGCTGGGCATGGACTGGATCAGTGAGGAGTTCTGTGAGGCAGTGGGTTGGGCTGAAGAAGCAGTAATGGCTGTGTGAGGCTGAGTGTAGCTTTTGGCTCTGCTCTGTACTTGGTCTGTCACACTCTGCAGCTTGTTCACCCTGAGCCCTGCTGATGGAAATCTCAGACATCACCCACAGCACTGGGCCACTGGCATCAGTCAGGTCTGACTGTTCCAGGGTGAGCTGCCTTTTCTGCTGTTTGGTGTCTGATTTTATGGACTCAGAGTCCTGGACTAGCTGGGGATGAAGAAATCTCTGCATCTGTTCTTTTGAGAGAACACCTAGTTGAAGATGATTTCTTAGGATTTTTGTTACCTTTGCTTCCTTGATTGGCTATGTTTTTAATTAAAGGCAGTTTTAAAAGTGGACTGGTACTGTCAGCTGGGAGCCTCTGCCTGTTGTTGGCTGTGTCTGCCCTCTGGCTCAAGCATGTTTTTGGGGACTCCTAAGCTGTTGTTTCAGAAATGCTGTTGTTTTCAGTCCTAGATCCTTGTTTTTTCTTTTGTGTGGCCACAGGTTCTTGAACAAAGGAGTGATGAAATTGTTGCAAGTGAATACTGATACTTAAGAAAATCACAGTTCTTTAGAAAATGCTCCTGTTGAGAGGAGCAGTCTCTCTGGTGATCATTATCTTGTGTCTCATTTATGGAGTCCTGGAGAAATCCCATTGGGTATTTTCACTCTGCCCCTTAAATACTTCTGTCGATGAGAAACATGCAACGAGTTTTTTCTTGCCCTAAGCTCTTGTGCAGCCCTGCTGTGAGCAGTTAGAGAAATGTCATATATTATTGCTGAGCTGGAATGAGACCTTCCATTTCAAAGAAAGCTGTGATGTTTTATCTATCTGCAAGTTGAAATTCACATGAAGCAGCTTTGGGATAGGAAGAAAATCCACCACCACAAAAAAAACTGCTACAAAAATTGGAACGGTTCAACTCAGTGATCTTGGAGGTCTTTTCTAACCTCAACAGCTGAGTGTTTCTATGAAGTCTCTTATCTTTTCCCTCATTACCTAAAAGTATGAAAACAAGGGGGTCATGAAAATAATATTTTAAGGTCATGTTCTTTCTGGTTTTGCAAAATCAGCCTGAATTTCCAGTCATGAGCCACTGTGCTTGGCACTCTGTATGCACCCACAAAGGCACTTCCTGCCCCAGAAAGATTAGAGTTGGTCTGGCCTAAAGTGAACCTTGATTGGGACAGAACATGAACTTACAGCACAATAACTAATTTCAAGTGACTTTGTGTGTGGCTGCATTTGGGCAAGGATTTATTCCTGGAATGAGTGAAGGAACGCTAAGTAATGTTGTCTTTGATACATCTGGTTTGCCTTTGTGTTTTACAGCTAGTGATAAACACTTAAGCTTTTCTCCTGGGCTGGCAAGGATGGGGGGAGTACCCTTGAGGAGGTGACCCTGAAGCCATTAGTTTGTATTGTTTGTGTTTGGCAATGGCCCTGATTATCTCAGAAGGGAATTGAGAGAGAGCTGAGCACAACCAGTAGTAATCCATCAACCCTCTCACCAAAAATTCCAGTTGTGAATCTAACAGACTGGCAGGGTATTCCTGCAGAGAGAATTTGTCTGCCTGTTGCCTGCAGTTACAGCATGTTGTTAGAAAATAAAGACTCTGAGAACATAATTTCATGGAAAGATTTTGCAATGTGTGATTTTTTTTTTTCTCCCATTCTAGTTTATCTCCAGTTTTAAGTGGGTGTAATTAAAAAAAGTGTAAGCTTTTGAAAGTCCTTGCAGCCTGTATTTCATCTTTGTTCTCCTGCTTTGGGCAAGGACTTTGCTAATCACAGCATGCCTCATTGTTAACTGAGGTTGTTCAAAGTGAAGGGAACCTGTTCCTAACACACAGATCCATGTCCTATCCTGTTGGCCTGAGACTGTCTCCTTTCTTCCATCTAATTGCAGAGCAATCAGCGTGTTGACCTGTATAAGTGGAAGGAAGGTAATGGGGAAGTTTGCACATCTCTGCAAGGACACACACGTGTGATCAGGTGAAGAGCAAGCAATACTGTGGACTGCTCAGTGAGAAATAATGCATTGTTTCATAGAAGCTGAATGTTTTGGTCCTGACTTCACTCAGGCTCTGCTCTGAGCCTGTTTTTACAACCTCTCTGGGCTGGACTGCCTTCCCACTTGGTGATGATGTCATGTGTGAAGTGGCTCGCCCTCTCATGGCTCCCCCAGTATATCAGCTTAGCCCTTGATGGGTTGAATGTCATTGCCTTAGGCTGCTGTCCTTGTAAAGAGCAGCAGCCATCATCTGGGAAACAGATAGCATGTTTATTACATTCAATCCCAGCTGTGTTTCTATGTGATAGTAGCTTAATTAAGGCAGGTAATCCCAAAGACCAAGTTTAGAGAATGTTACAGTAGTGCAGGGGAGATTTTTGCCTCTTGTTTTAAGGTCATATTTCAATGTTGGGTTGCAAACGCAGTTGAAGAACTGCTTTTACTCAAGCTCCTGACTGTGAGAAGTATTTGCAACCCTTGAAATGACAGTTGTTTGGGCTTACTGGAGGCTCTTTGTGTCCCAGGTGCACTTGGTGTTCCCAACAGGGAGGCATCCCAGAGTGAGGGGTTGATGCCAAGGATGTTACTGAGAACTCTTTGAGACAGTGTCCCTTTGCCTGGAGGGGAAAGAGCACACACATGGTAGCTGTAAAGTTCAGGGCTGGGAGGATGCTCTACTGGAATTTACTTAGAAGCATTTCATTGCTTCTTGGAATTTACTTAGAGAAATTATTAAGATCTTGCTTTTTACTTTAAAAGTTTCAGTAGATGTCATGGAGTTGCTGTGAATTTGTTGGAGAATGTACTGGCAGCTTGTGGGAAGTTGATGCAAACTCTGCATGTGCTTTTCTTTACTGATCTTTGATTTTGCATTTGCAGTGACCTGGACTGGGCAGTGTTTGAGCCAGACCTCCTGGTCACCAGTTCTGTGGACACATACATCTACATCTGGGACATCAAGTAAGAATCAGTATGTTTCTGCATTTTGGGGAAATCACTGGGACTCTTCCATAATTATCAGCATGCAGGGCAAGGCACGCCCTGATGCGTGCTGCTCTTAGCTGTGCTTACAGGGACTTCAGCTACTTCCCATTGTATCCTAGATGACTTCTGCTCCCCTGTTTTCAAGCCAGTTCAGAGTCAGTGATGGTCAGTAGAGTGGTTAAGCAGCAACTGCCTGGCTTCACTCCCTACCCACTTCAGATATTTCCTTGGGGGCATTTCCTGGAGCCCAAGGATGTTCCTCAACCTGTTAAGTTCAGTTTATGAGCACCATTTCATGATCCTAGAGCGATTTTCTGCTAAATTCAGTGATTGTTGCTGGTTCTTCCTCAGTGGTGGGAAGACTGACAGTGGTATTCAGGAAGGTTTTCCTGTTTGTACCTTCCCTTGTTTCCTAGTGCTGCTTTCTGCCGTGAATATTTTCAGGGTAGCAAATATTTCCAATTGTATGTCTAGATTTAAGCCCCAGATTTTACACCTAAGAAGCAAGGAACTGGCACTGGGACTGCTGGGTTCTCTTGCTGGCTGTACAACTCTTTATGACCCCCAGCAAAACACATTGTTCCTCTCTGCCTCCCTTGCTCAGTTATAATGGGAGGATAATTATATAACCCCACTGCACCAGGCTACCCGGAGGCTTGCTTAGTTCCTATGAACAAGCACTTAGATCCATGGTTAAATGGTGCTTGAGAATGACAATATATTATTAATGTGTAATTAAAAGTCATAGAGATAGAATAACTGCTGGTTGTTTTCCTGTGATACTATCTTAATACCGAGCAGGAAGAATAGAGATCTCTGAAGGTTGTTATCAGAAGTCCTCCTTTAACTCTATTGTGCCCTTCCATTGTTTTGTGTCTGCCTGTATCACTTGCCCAGAA
Source organism: Erithacus rubecula (assembly GCF_903797595.1). Taxonomy (NCBI): domain Eukaryota; kingdom Metazoa; phylum Chordata; class Aves; order Passeriformes; family Muscicapidae; genus Erithacus; species Erithacus rubecula. The sequence continues at coordinate 7,773,621 of NC_136664.1, read as the reverse complement.
CTGCTTCCTTAGGCAGTCTCTGAAAGCCTGTACATCCCACTTGTGCTAGGAAAGGCTTTGAGCTTACCGTGGCAGTGAGGTCCTGGCAGTGCTGACCTCCAGCAGATTTACATCCTGCTGGAGTGACTGTCTCTAATGACACCCTAGGGAGGTAGCCCTGCAGTAAGGGCAGCTGGAAATTCAAATTCCCCACTTAATTTTTCATACAAAATAACTTTTCGATTAGGCAGAAATTCTTGAAGGGAGAGGTACAGTCCATTTCAGAAAATGTTCAGCTTTTCAGCAAACGGAAACAGCTGAAGACAATATTCCTTATTTTCACTATCACTTTTGATGAAAGAGCAGGTGAATTCCTGAGGAGCAAGGACAAAAAATAAATTATTGCCTTGATCTATGCCCTGGCTGCTAGGAGTTGTCATGGTGCTGCACTGGTTTCTGCTGCTGCAGAATTTGGTTTGTAGACAGAATTTGGTCTGCACACAGCTGGGCTGATTTTCTACTAATTTTGTTATTATATGCTAGACATGAAATTTTTGCTCTGTAGTAACTGCTCCATCTGCTTTGAATCAGGATCTGCAAAGGCTCAACGAATACATCAGTGGCTTTTGTGGAGTTTTTCCACAGCTCTGTTTGTTCCTTTAATCCTCCTTGGAAAGGCTGTTTTGTTGCTTCCCGCAGCAACAATTTGTGAGCCCTGTTTCCTTGCCTACCCAGCTGCAGTATTCCACACTTTGTATATGTTTCTCCTCCCTCTAGTTCAGTCCAGCTCTGTCCTCTGTCCTAAACTTCCTTCTGCATGTGCTGGCAAGACAGGATCATAGAGTGGTTTGGGTTGGAAAGGACCTTAAAAATCTAGTTACATCCCTCTGCCCAAGAAGGGACACCTTCTAGTAGACCAGGTTGCTCCAAGACCCATCCAGCCCAGCCTTGAACACTTCCTGGATGGTTGTTGTCCTCCAGCTGGTCACTTTTAATCCATTTAATGCTGGTGTATTTTGGTAAGCAGAAGGTACATTAGGTCCCAAGACAGCAATAACATTAATCCTGGAATAGCAGGGAGCTCTCTGGGAAAGCTGGACTATGCTGTGTGTACTCACAGTGGCCACATTGTATTTCAGAGACACCAGGAAGCCCACGGTCTCACTCTCTGCAGTTGGTAAGTCTGATGTGTGTGATGTAAGCATTAAACAACATTATTGTTGCATGTCCCTACTGTTATTCTTCCTTCATGCTCCAAGGCTGGGCATGGCAAAGTACAGAAGTGCCACCATGTGATTGTCCTGTGTAGGATCAGCCTGAGAGGCTCCACTTCACAGCCCCTTTTAGAGAAGCAGAGTTCAGAAGAGATGTAGAGCCCCTTGAGGTTCCCAGGCATGGAAGGGCACTTATGGTACTTGGACTTGCTGCCCCCACATTAGTGAACAACCACATGGAGCTTCCTCCCTACTTAATCACCTTGCTGCACTTCTTATCCTGGGTTGCATGTCTTGTTATTTCCTCATGTCCTTTCATGTTTGGTTGAATCAGTTGAGGAACTAGACCATACCCCAGGCAGCTCTCTGTGCCAGCCTGTCCCCTCCCTCACTCAGGGCTGGGTACAGCAGCTGGCTGTATCTGCTTCCCTGGGGCACCTGCAACATGCAGGGAGCATACAAGGTGCTATCTTTGAGCTGTGCTTGCTCTGGAAAGGCTTTTGCTGTGGCTGCTGCCAAGGTGAATGTCCAGCCCTTGCTATACCACCTGCTGGCAGGTGCTGCATGTCCATCCTCACTGGTTGGAGCTGGGACTGGGCACGGATGATGGGCAAAACATCCTTTCCCTGAGTTGCTATCCCCAGTACAGCAGCAATCCTCACAATGTATAACTCTTATGCTCTGCTGCTTACATCTCCTTAGGCTGCACATCTGCAGCAGCTCCCATTCCCTTCTCAGCCTTCTGTCACAGAAATGCATAAACCTTACTGATTCAGAGAGAAGCAGTGGTCAGTTCTGGTGTCTGGAGTGAGGTTTCACAGCTAAGCCAGCCCAGCAGCCTGCTCCCCAGAAAGCTTCCTTCTTCCTTACTTCTCCTGTGCCTGATGCTGTTAAATGTTGGTCCAGACATTTGTGTACCCTTCAGTGAGGGGATCAAATCAATCAACTGGCAGTCTATTTGCAGCTTTTTATCCCCCAGAATAGCTTTTTGCCAGGTTGTCAGGATGAATCTGCTCACCATGCAGCAGGAGGTGGGTAGTGGAGGTGGGGAATAGCAGCAGGCTAAGATCTGTTTAGCTTTCTCATGGTTCTCACCTTTCTGATAGCTCAAAAGGTTCGAAAATATTGGCAGAATAAGGGTGAACAGATGCATTATGCTTACAGTACCTGAACAACCCACATTAACTGAAGCTGTGCTTTATTTCTATTAGAAATAACCACCCGTCATCTGATTTGACTGAGTCCCTCATGACATTAGTATAAGTCATATCTGGACCATCATCCAGTTTCTTTGACTTCTGTATTTTGACAGATGGACCTTCTGGTCCACCCAGTGGCCACACCCAAAGTCACCTGCACTGCAGCCTTCTCCTATCTACACCTGTATTTTAATCATAGATCAAAAGTACTAGTTGCCTATGTAGCAGCTGATAGTATGGGGAGTGGTGGGGAATGAAATAGCCCCTAAGCACCTAGAAGTAACTTGAATAAAAAGAGAGGGGATTTGGGGAGGGGGTGATGAACCTACATTTCTGGTCTGGAGGAAGTTGCTCCATCAGAGCTAATGGACATGAGTATTCTAATCAGGTACTGCTCCTGGCTAGAATATGTGATAAAGATCTCCAGGCATGCAGCTGGAACACTTGCTTTGCTGTCCTGAGGATACAAATGATACACTGAGGAACCAGAAGTTAATAATTTTCATGCCATCCTTCATGCTGGCTTCTGGGATATCTTTCCTCTGAGCTGCCTTTCCTGGGCTAAGAGCAGCTCTAGGCCCAGGCAATGGGACTATTGTGCTGTTTTCTCTTTAATTGCTTGTTTTGGCCTGCTTTGTTTGTGCTGCAGCTGGAGCTTCCCAGGTGAAATGGAACAAGAAAAATGCCAACTGTTTAGCAACAAGCCATGATGGGGATGTCCGAATATGGGACAAAAGGGTAAGCTGAGGGATTTTTGAGCAGTCTGTACATATTCCCACCTACCCAATACAGATATTCCTCTGGTGACAGATAAATACTGAGGAAATGTACTACTTTATCCCAGATCTCTCTTATGGGTCACTTCAAAGTAGAGAAAATTGGGAGTCCAAGATCCTGAAGAGAGTATGTAGGTAGCCTCCTTCCTCAGAGACTGTACCCATTAACATTTTCCTTTTGATCTCACAGTACTTAACTATTTAACTGAGTATAAAGTATGGCTGGGGCTGTGCTTGGTGCACTTGGAATTTGCCACACCTTCACAGGATTTTTTTTTCAGCTACTTCTGCTGAGCTATTTGCTGTTCCCCAGCAGGGGTGGTTGTTCTAACTGTCTTGACCTGGTTAAAGTGTCTCTTTTTATGCCAAAGAACTAGACCAAATTTCAGGTGTCCTGTCCTGAGAAGGACAATGTGTCTCCTTGCAGAAACCCAGCACTGCAGTGGAGTATTTGGCAGCTCATCTCTCCAAAATCCATGGTCTGGACTGGCATCCTGACAATGAGTATACACTGGCCACTTCCAGCCAGGACAACTCTGTCAGGGTAAGTGTTGTTTCCTCAGTTCCTGCTAGGGAGTAGGAAGGATGGTAGAGCAGATCCCCTGCTGTTGCTGCTGAAGTTTTGGGGAGTGCTTTGCCATTGGCAAGATCTGGATCTTTATTGTTTGATTTCTGGCCACCTGGTGTGTTGAGCCAGGACTGCACTTTCAGAACAGGCAGAGAGATCATTGAAGGATGGGTGCACATATGTTTGCCACATAACTGTGGTGATTGGGGCAGTATTGAAGCTGAAAACAACTGCCTCTTCCTGTTGCTTGCCAGAAAGGAACAGACCATGGATGCCAGAAGAGCCTTTTTCCTGAAATGCATGTTACCAAGCTGATTATAGCAACTTGAGGGGAGACATACTTCAGCCCCTGGAGTTTCCAAACTCATGTTGAACAGGATTATCAATAAGAGACTGCCTGCAAACACTGCTGTGCAGGGCCTCTTACTTGGGGGGAAATAGTGTGCTTTGTATGTCAGCCAAATGGAGTTCATTCACATTGAACTAAGCTCTGAGGCAAATGCAATTGATGTGTATTCTAGCAAAGCAAAAGGTTAGATTCTTCATTAGAAAATTAGCAGTAACAGCAGAGTGGGCTTGCCTCCAGCCTGGACTGGCACATTGGCTGGCAGCCTGCAGGGTACCTTGTAGCTCTGAAAGCCCAAGCAGGCTGCCTGTCTCCCTGCTCTAATTACTCAAGCTATGATCACTGTGAATATGACCTCAAGTCACTCATTTTCTAAGGGATGCTGCCAGATGCTGATAGCTTGGTATTTGTCCTTTGGGGCCATCTCTGCTGCTAATGAATGGGATTACTAATGATGCTGTAGGCACCCTGGCATGCTTTTTGGTCTGTTCTATTTGCAAGCCACATGGAAAACTACAGCCTGAAAGTATAGCCAGCTGACTCCTGCCTTTGCTTGCCTTTCTCTTGGTTTGTTTTTTTTTATTTCCAAGTTCTGGGATTACCGTCAGCCTCGGAAGTACCTCAATATTCTTCCCTGCCAAGTTCCCGTCTGGAAGGCAAGATACACGGTGAGTGAGAAACTCCCACCAGTTCCACTTGTGCTCTGAGAAGAATGCACAAAGAGACATTAAATAAAGAACTGTCATAGGGTTTCTCACCAGTTGTACTTGTGGACATTACCAAGTTGATTTTAAAAGTCTTTCTTGGTGCCTAAAAGGTGTAGAAAAGGAGCATCCACAGTGAGGGTATTCAGGAGAAAGAGTGAGTGAGCACCCACCCAAGTGAAGCTAAGGCTCTTAACATCTGTCATTATCCCCAGAGGTCTGAATGTGGCCTGAAGCCAGTGCTGTGCCTTGAATCTTGATCCCCTTTCCCTGTCCAAGCAGTGAGGGGTGCAGGAGTGGTTTCCATGTTCCTCTGAGCATTGTGACCCTGAGGCCCTGCTGGGGCTCAGTCCCCAGGTAGGAGTTTTGGATCTCCAGGCAGACTGCAGTAAGGATTCCCAGTGAAAAGTCAGTGGGGAAATCCCTCCAGCCTCACAGATGAAAAGTGAGGAAGCAGCAGAAAGAGGTTACTCATCTTAAATGAGCTGCCTTGAGTATCTCAGTGTACTACATCTTACCCCTTGAGACACAGTGCTTTTGCACAGCAATTGCCTTGGACCTTCCCAGGTTTTGCCCAGGTTCTGTTTTGTGCTGAGCTCATTTAAAACCTTTGCATTTATGTTTGATGGGAAGAGGGAAAAATATGATAATAGCAGCATGGGAACATAACTCTCCCTGGCTAACTGGAAGGGTGTTTCTCTCTAAGCCTTTCAGCAATGGACTGGTGACAGTGATGGTGCCCCAGCTCCGTCGGGAAAACAGTCTCCTCCTCTGGAATGTCTTTGACCTGAACACCCCTGTCCACACTTTTGTGGGACATGATGATGTGGTGCTGGAGTTTCAGTGGAGGAAGCAGAAAGAAGGTGAGTTCAGGGTTGAATGTGCTCTCTTCCCTACACTGTGGCTGTCAGCTAACCAGGGGTGTGGAGAGCTGGCTCCTGATGCTGTTGCTGTTTGACTCTTGCTTTTCCTTGAGTAGCTCCTGCCCACCTTCCTGCTCCCCACTGCCTCCCTTAAACTACAGCTGTTCTGTACTGGTTTTATGGCAGTGCTTACTGAAGCCTTGTTTCCATGCTGACAAAGCAAATCTGCCAAATTCTGAGTGGGTCAGTGGTGACTCTCATTGCTTCCACTCTCCTGGGAGTCTCTTTTTGCATGAGTCTTTCAGAATAAGTTGTGCAAATTTTTAGATTCATGAGTGCAGGCACCCTTTTCCTGTTCACAGCTGCAGGCTAACCAGTTAACCCCTCATATCCTGGCCTGAATCAGCAGCTTCCTACATATCCCAGACCACAGACCCAGCTAGCCCACCTTATTTGTGTGCTGGCCAAGGCAAGGGAGGAATAATGTGGGATAGAGAGTCTGCTGTTAGAGTTCAGTCCTGACTAAATTTTCTAGTGTAAGTAGCTAAGAATAAGAGATTCTACCAGAGGTTGCATAACCACACAGACCACAGCTTTGTTTCCAGCACCTGAGCTGCTACTGACAGAATGTGCAAGTCTGGCTTTGGTGTCACTTGTGCTACAGCTTTGCAGTGCTGTATGACAGTGCTGGTCCAGCCCTTTCCCACCAGCTGCTGGAGCCATTCAGTTAAGTCACCTTCTTGATACCTTGATTTTCCTCTTTCAAAAGGAGGAGAGCAATAGAGAACTGTGTTAGGATCTGGAGGCACAGTCTAAGAGATTGTGAATGAACATTGAAATAAGTTTGAGCTACAGTTGGTTGTCTTAGCTGTGTTAATAGATACATACCCAGGGTGTGATGGCTTGCTTGTCTCAAGCAACATAAATCAATCACACAAACATTCCAACTCCACTTCAGTGTGGAGACAAACAAGATAGAACAAATTTCCTTCCACAGAGTCTGTTGTTCTGTACTTAGACAGCTCCTATGCCTCAGCAGAGGGGTGTAGGAAGCAGCTGTGCAGCAGCAAATTCTTAAGCATAGCAGCTGTTTGACAAGGGAAACTTAAACCTGCATCACAAGACCTAAACATGGACATAAATAGGTCTGTGTGCCTCTGCCTGTTGATAGATAGTATGTGGTTAGATCTATTTCCTTACAACCTGAACTTGGCATCATTCAGAAGCAAGAAGAGGAAGGGCAGAACTACCTCCCATTGCTTAGAAATGTTTTAAAACATCTACCTCTTGAAACAGGTTTGATGAACTAAAAGATAAGTTCACTTTACAGTTGAAAAACATTTGTTTTTACTGTACTATTTCTTCTATTTAAATAAATATTGTTGTGGGTCTTGTTTATTCTTGGTTGTGTCACATTCATTATACTTTGTGCTTCTGGCTTGTATATCACAGCCTGTTTAGAGGTGTGGCAGCTGTGGTGTGGGGAGGCACAAAGGCTGATGTACCTGTGTCAGTTTGAAGCAGAAAAGGACTTGCTCTGCCTTTCAGTTTAGTGCCTTATATTGGATGTACCTGCTGGCTTGTTTGATTCTGCTTACACTGAGCACAGGGCTGAGACAGTCTGTTTCCCAGTGGGGTCTGTGATTGTTTCTGTCCTCTGTAGGCTCTAAGGATTACCAGCTGGTTACGTGGTCCCGGGATCAGACCCTGCGCATGTGGCGGATTGACTCTCAGCTGCAGAGGGTACGTGGAGCTCTGGCTCTTGAACCATAGGCAGTTTTCTTACAGGCTGGATTCACCTCCCCTTCCTTGTACTCCCAGTTGCTCCTCTGATATCATAGAGCTGTGGACACAGAAGCCAGCTGCTGCTTCACTTTCCTCTTCAGCCCAAAAACATCCCCAAGGAGACCTGTGATGGGTCTTTTCTTTTGAGCCTCTGTCTCAGAAGTTTCTATGGCTGTGCAAGGCTGCTTTGTTATCTAACATTAAGTGCAGAAGTTTGTTTGGAGAAGGTAAAGGGCAGTTACTGCCTGCATTGCCTCTAAAATACCACATCCATGGCTGCAAGACTGCATTTCTTGGTGGTTTAGGTGCCAGGTAAATGTAGGGATTGTGCCCTCCTCTACCACCCCTTGTGTCCATTGCCTCTAAGCCTGGAGTGGTGTGAGTGTGTGGCTCTGCAGCAGTTACAGATTCTGATGCATCTACTGGAACAGCTGAGCTGGCTCATATCAGAGGTTCATATGGCCACAGTGGGCCACATGGTCCTGTCACATCTTCAGCTCATGTCTTGGGAGGGCATAAGAAGGAGGCAGGCATATGGAGTGATATTTCTCTAAATGCTCTGTCAGCCTCCTGCCATTGCAGTTTAGAGGCTCATTGAGTCTGGCATCTCTGTATTTAATAGAGCTAGATGAGTGTCACTTCCATAGACTTGTTCTGTTTTTTCTTGCACCTCTGTAAATTTTTGTGACCTTAAACATCGTAACAAGTAATTTCATGGCTTTTCTGCATGTTGTGTGGAAAACCAGTTCATTTGTTTATTTTGACAATTTCATTCAGTTGAAGATGAAATAATCCATAATCTCTGTGTTACTGATGGTTTTTTCACAGAAAAAAAATTCTGTTGGCCTCCATCATATCCTTCTCAGCTGCCTCCTTTTGCAAGTCAAAAGGTCTTGATTTAGTTCATCCTTTGTACTAGAACTTTGGTTGTCTTTTTGCCTTTCACAACCCTTTTTCAGTTCTAGTATATACCTTTGGGGATGCGGATCTGAGCTTTGTTCTTTCTGAAGAATTCTCAGTACTCAGTTTAGTTTGTAAATTGTTCTCATAATTCCATTAAATCACCAGCTTAGTCTGGCTTCTACATCTTGTTCCCTCAGCTTGAGCTTGCCATTTTTCCTGATGCGTGTTGCTTTATATTTATCTGAGCAGAAGTTCATCTTTCATTTTAATACAATTACTCTTGTAAGGTCCTTCTGTGATTGTTTGCTGTCAGTCACACTTGTTACTGCCCTGAAAAACTTGGTGGTATCAGCAAGCCTGGTCATGTCACTATTCACCTCCTATTCCAGGTTTTTAATGAATATGTTGAGAAGCATGTGTCCCAGCACAGATCCTGCAGGAGTCCTGCAGGTCTGTAAAAAACTTTCTCTGTGAAAAATGACCCTTTACTCCTACCTAATATATTTGTGAACATTTGATTTCTTTCCTGTCTTTAAATCAATTGTTCATTCATGTCAGAGCCTTTATTTTTCCTCTGCTAGCTCCCACTCTTTTGTCCTTGTCTTTGGATCAAACTCTGCACATGATGGCATGTTGCTGGTGACCAATGCTGTAATTTGCTACATCACCCCATTACCCTTTCTCTTCCCTTCATCTTCTCAGGTTTCTTGTGCTGAACTTAAAATCCAGGGTTTTATAGTCTCATTTTGATACAGGACCTCGAACAATAGGGCCCCACATATGCACCTGGATCTTTAGATTCTACTGGAGTGTAAATATCAAATGTAGAAAGTGTGCTACTGTTAAATTTGGTCTAAAAAATTAAACAAGTTTTAACAAATTAATTCAAGGAATTAAAGTAATAAGGGCTTTAGTTTTGGCTAAAGGTAAACCTCTATTTCTGGCTCTGTCAGTTAAGTAGCTTTTTATGTGAGCAGGGGATTTGGCCAGTCTGTCTGAGGTGACAGAGTTGAGGGTGCTGGAAAGTGAAAGATCACCTGTGTTTGTCACAGGAACAATGCAGTCTTAGTCATGACTGTTGCGTGGATGGACCTACCTTGCAAATCCATCTGTCTGGAAAAGTGAGTTGTTTTAGTGGTGGCTCTTCCCACAACTTGGATTCTGTTGTGCAGCATGTGGGTGTGTTTGTTCTTTTCAGCTCTGTGCTAATGATATCCTGGATGGAGTTGAGGACCTCATTGATGGGATTTCTCATCTGCCAGAGCCAGACAAGACTCTTCACCCCCAGGACACGGAGCCCCAGCATAACTCTGGACATGGGGATGAGGAAGGTGAGAGAAGTGATGGCTTGTGGGACCTTAAACACCAGCATCTTTGTATTGGGAAGAAGATATATCTTGGCATAAGAAAACATAGACAAAGCACAACCTGCTGTGTTTCAAAGGGTAATGGATTCCTGATCAAGGAGGAGGAAAAAATCTAAAGGTTCCTCAGGATGGTCCTCCTAAGTTTTTTTCTCTTCTAGCTGTAAGATGAAGCTCTTCCTTGTCAAGGTTTTCATTTAATTGCATGCTCTTTAGGTTGTAGTTGTGGCTTGTTGCCAAAAGTAGGGCAATCAGAAAGTAAGTTCTGCCTTTTAAGAAAATAGATTAGTTTAAGCTGAGAAATGAGCCCACAGAAGAGGGAGTGTGTGAGTAAGGCACTCTGACACAAGCTGCTTATATCACACCTGCTACCTAAACATTTCTGCTGGGGTCACTCTGTGAACTGATCTAACAAGGAGGTGTTTGCTGGTGTCTTCACCAGAAGCAGATACAGAGATAGACCATGAATTTTTGGTAATATATTGATGAGAGGTGGCTGAAGGCTGGCAGAGCAGAGAGGGAGGGATATTATCTCTGGCTTCTGAGATACTGAGGGATGGATGGGAGACACTTTGACAGAAAGTATTTGTCCCTACAGAAAATAAGGCATGCAAGGAAGGAACATGAAGAAAGGTTTGTGTAGTTAAGGGTCTGGCCAGGTTAAACATTCAGGGTTAGTGTTTGAGCAGTGTAAGTACAAGGAGAAGAGATTACAGCATCACATGGTGATGCACATGGAAAAAAGGTATCTACAGGTATTTCTACAGCTACACTGAGGAAGAAGAATTTGGTGCACCAATGCCTTTATGCCAGTTTGGATTTGAAGTCACTACTCCTTTCAGTGTTGTAGCTGTGCCACAGTGGATCCCCATGATGGGTTTATGGAGAAGTGATCTTATTCTCCCTTTGGCTTGCCAATAGACTACAGAGAAAGGCAGAAAGTGGTCTAATGCCTGCCCTTTGAATAAAGGAGCAGTTGTGAGGTCCCTTAGTGAAAGCATCTCTTCCTAACTGGAAGTTTTTTGCTCAGCAATTGCCAGTGAAGTTCCTCTCTGCCTCCTGTCTTGTGTGGCAACAGAGCAAGTTTCTGAAAGCCATCAGAACTTCTGTCTATGTCAGGGTTTTACAATATGATGTAAAAAGTCCCAGATACCTGTGCTCTCCATCAGCAGTAATTCTGGGACAGCACCATCTCTCTTGCTCCAGCATTCTCATTCTGGCTCTCTGGCCTCTCTTTTTTTCCACAGGAGAGAATTAACTCTTCTACTGTCCCTGATGAGGCACATCCAGACATCCCACATGGTTTCTGTGTGGGTCTGGTTTCCATGTGGTTTCTTCTTTGGTTCGACTGTTATGATTTTCCTTATGGCCAAAGGGAATGAATATGGCTTTTCTGTAGCAGGGTAGATTTTGCTGCAAATAACACAACTGCAGGATTAATGCACAAGCAAATCCCTAGGCAAGAATTTCAGTTCTTTCCAGCCAAAAAGCTGTATGTTTCACTCTGGGGGTGGCTGCATTTCAGCTGCAGACAAAGCCTCCATGTTCTATTAGTAAAGCTCTTTGGGGGATCTTTTGAAGAGATCAGCATGCTGCAGGTGAGTGAGAGAGCCCTGGCTGTGCCTTCACTGTGCAGCTCTTGCTGCTGCTTATAGAGGAGTTTTAGGAGTCTGTACCAAAGTATGGCTTTGGAGGATTAAAAACTAATTGGAAGGGAATGGGAGGAGAAGACAAAGGGAGGGTACTGCCCATACTGGGAACCTCAGAGATGGCTTTTCAATAAGCTATGTGGTGTCTTTGGCTAGAAATAATTATCCTTCCTGAGAGCCACTGATCTTCCCTTAATCTCCTTTTCAGCTCTCTTTTCTGGAATGTATCTAAGCGCTGTAATAGAATTGCAAACAAGAATGATTGGCTAAGCATTCTCCTATCCAAATCCAGCAACCCATTGGGTAGTGATAATACCAGATATTTGTCCCTGCAGCAAAGTCAGTAACTACTAGGTAAATGCCTGTAAAAGGTTAACTTCTTGCATTTCTTTTAATTTGTTTGTTTTTGCTGGGGATAGTCTGTGCAATGTGATATTGCAAGTGTGAGAATGACAGCTGAAAAATCGGGACTTCCCTTCTGTTTTTGGAACCATCATCAAAAAAATATGTTTGGCCTTCTTAAGAAGTGGTGCCACAGCAAAATGCCCTTATGGAGGTGCACAGCAAGAAATGAGGCAAAAGCCAGGCACAACCACAGGCAGAGACCAATTCTACCAAAACTCAGTGAAGTTTGTTATCTTAACTGTAATTCTTTGTGTCCTGCAGTGCTTGTCTGTCTGTTTAAATGTGTTCTGGCCTTCAGGGGTTATTGTCCTCCTAAAAACTGCTGGAACTGGAGAGTTAGACCTAGTATTTTGATGAGTCTTTAAAGACTGTTAAAGCACTAGAGTGCTTTGCAACATTAAGTGCAAATGGCTGCTGCAAATGAATTAAGCTTCTATTAGGACCAGAAATACTCCCTGCTCTCTCCCAAAGCATTGTTTATGCTTTGGAAGCTTTCCCTGAAAGTCAGGAGTGGTGGGGTGTTATTCCCAAAGACCAGAGCTCCTCCTGGAGCCTGCTAGGGCTGCAGTTCTTTCCTGCTGAACTGAGACACTCCAGTTCAGCCGATCATGACTCTGGCAGCCCTGTGTAGGGAGAAAAAAGGATCTCACATGAGAAAAGAAGGACCATTTAGGACTGTACAGAGTACAGGCAGATTCTGTAACCTTCCTGGGAACCCTGTGTGCAGACAGCTTTGGTTCTTTGAAGAGAAGGCTCAGAAACTTGCCTCTAAACAACAACTGAGACCCTCCAGCTCACAGGTCTTTTCTAGGTAAAACTCATACCTCCATGTGTCAGAGAGCAGAAGAAAACCTGCTGTCTTTGCTGCCTCCTGACATCATGTGGAAAAACTCTGCCTATTATAGCTTGTCTTAACTTGTTTTCCATCTTTCCTGTCAGCCTTAAAAGAAGATTTCCTGAATGACCCCCTAGTGGGAAAGAAAACGGACCAACTGGGGCTGCCTCAAACACTGCAGCAGGAGTTTTCACTGATCAATGTGCAGATCCGAAATGTTAATGTGGAGGTACAGAGTTTCTTTTGCTGTCTTGTTAGGAGGGGATGTGGGCAGACTGGCTGCTTGGAGCATTTAGAGGGGAACCTTCTTTGCTGCAGTGACTGCAGCCTGTAAACAAGTTTTATATTGAGCTATCAAGATCCTCTTGACTAGGGATAGTAGGAAAGAGGGTAATCCCAGACACTGGTGTGAGAGAAATGTTTCAGTGCAGTAAGTACACTGGCTGATCTTGAGAAGGCTGGATGGTTCTCTGTCTAGACTGCCAAGTGGAAGGTGACTTGTTCCATAGAGTTGATATCATTTTGGCTGGTTCTGAATCCCATCTGCTGAGCCCTCCCTATCCTGAACTCTGTCACTCAGTTTTGCCCTCTCCCTTGCACTCCAAACTCTCCTCTGTGTGTGGAAGCTGGCTGGAGGCACAGCAGTGAACTGGGCTGGGAGGGTCAAGGCAGCTGCCTGTCTCCTTTCCCCACCCCTGTTGTTTCACAGCTCATGGCATGATCCTGATGTTGTTTTCTAACAGTGGTGCAGGATCTTAGAAGGTGCCTATTACTACTGCACTGTGCCTGGAGCTCTCCATTGCTAGGTGAAGTGGGTTGGGGTGCAGTGGCTGTGGGTAGCAGAGCCTCTTTCTTGGTGCTACCTGGGCTGTCCATGGTCTCCAGATGCTGGGATGTTGGAATGTCAGTGCTGGTGCAAGGTGAACCTATCCCCATCTGCCTGGAGCTTTTTGCTGTCACTGTGTTCCCTGCCCTTGAGAACAGCATGACTTTGTCTTATGTGCAGAGGAACCATTCCCTCAGCATGAATTTAAGCCACTGTAAGTGTAAAAGTCCTGGGAGATCTAACGAGAGAGCAATGCTTTCCTCACAGATGGATGCGGTGAGTCGCAGCTGTACGGTGTCGGTGCACTGCGGCAACCACAGAGTCAGGATGCTGGTGATGTTCCCTGTCCAGTATCCCAACAATGCTGCACCTTCCTTCCAGTTCATCAACCCAACCTCCATCACAGCTTCCATGAAGGCAAAGCTGCTGAAGGTGTGTGAGGAGTATAGAGTGTCTTTGTAAATGTACAGATGATGGATGCTTAGCGTCTGGATTTTTGAGACATAACCAAACATGAGACCTTGCTGAAGACATACCACAAGACATGTTGAACTGATAGATTGTGAAGCCCATAGGATGAGGTTTTTGTTGATGCTGCAGCCCAGTATTTGCCTTTTTCCACTGCTTCTTCATTGCTGCTGTGTTCCAGTGTGATGTGTATTGCCTGAGGATCCCTAACATCCTTCTCCTCATGCAGTTGCCCTCAACCCAATAATAGACAAAATGACCAGCTAAGCATCCAGCTGCAGAATGATACTATTTTTGAGCTGGGATGTTTCCTGCTCTACTACACAAGCTGCTTTAAAAATGAGGGGATTTTTTTTAAACAGGCCCTGCTAATTCAGACCAGGTGTTTGATCATCTGGTGTAACAAATTCTATAGCTAATGAAATCCTTTCCCCAGCAACACATTGATGGATCAGTTTGGGTTTCTTCCTGAAAAAAACCTGATCAAGTTTGTCACAAACTGATATGAAACGTGGGCTGCAGTAATGTTGAAGTAATATTGAAGCTTGTGCTAGTGTGGCTCCAGTGGATGTTAGGGGATGTCTGTGACCTGTTCAGGTCCTGGCATCTAAGCTGCTCTGCAGAAAAGTGTAGAGGTAACCATGAATAAAGTTGCATCTTGTGTGTATTCCAGATACTGAAAGACACTTCCCTGCAGAAAGTGAAGCGGAACCAGAGCTGCCTGGAGCCTTGCCTGCGTCAGCTGGTCTCCTGGCTGGAGTCTGTTGTGGTATGGAGAGCTCTGTGGGCTCTCTGCCCTAGTTTGTTGTCTTTTCCCATGTCCCACACTTCTGACTCTGCAGTGAGAGCCTGGCCTCCTTAGATGTGTAAAGAGACCCCTGTGACTGACCATTACATTTGTGTGAGCACTTCTGGTTAATGTTGAAGAGAGTTGGGTGGATAATTAGATTTATTTTGTTTTCCACAAATGAGGCCCTGAAGGTTTGCTGCTTTGAGAAGCTCTGATATCCAGGTTACTAGGAGGGACTGGAGATGGGAGAATCTTAGTGATGTGTGGTAGCTTCCCAGCTCAGAATATATTTCACTGACTGCCAGGGCATGGTTATCAGCTGTGAGAGAAGATAAGAGCCTCAGGTTGTTGATGGATTCATTCTTGTCTGAAAGGCAGTGGCAGATGTCTTTACCTCCTCAGTTTTAGTCAAGGATCCTGCTAGTCCTATTTTGTTTTCTTCCCTGAAAAAAACCCAAACTGTGAAAATCTGGGGTTTTTTTTTTTTCCTGCAGCCTTGTGCTCAGGTTTTGTAGGGATGATACTGCAGATAAATCCAAGTCATACTCTGCTCTTAGCTGAGAGATCTGTGATACCTACTCAGCATCCCAGTGTCATGTATTAGGTCTTTGTGTGGGTGAAGTGTACTGGAGTGGGTGTTTTTAGCATTCAGGAGAAGATTGGAGTCTCCTCAGGTTTCTTTTCTGAGAGGTTTTGTTTATTCATCACAAATAAAGGGCTGGGGGTTTTTTTACATGTGAAAGTTTAATTCTTCTTGGTTTCAGAAGTAATATTCTGAGAGTGGGTGCTTTCTCTGCTCTATGGAAATCTGATGACTCGAGGCACCACTGCTTTCAAAGAATTCCTTTAGACTGAAGTTGCAGTATTCTTCACCCAAATAAATGCAGATTTGTGCCAAAATTCCTGTGGGTAGTCCTGAGGTCCCCAGTAATTCAAACCACCTGCCTTTCTCACTTGAAGACTCTCAACCTGCATTTGACAGTTGTGTGGTATTCCTACTCAGGGAGACTGTGCATCATTCAGGTATCACGTTCAGCTCAACGTGTTGTATTGAGATCATATCCAGAGTCTGAAGGTCAGATTTCCTGTATAGTTTCCTCCTGTTCCTCCCCAAGTTAAGCTCTTCAAGATGGTTATGTGGGAGAGAAGTCTCTGGACAAGCAGTCAGAGAAGCTTTTTCCTCAAAGGCAAATGTTCAGCAAGTGCCTTTGCAGTTGAAGCAGTAGCTGTTCTGGCTCAGAGGATGAGCACCTCCTGTGAGCTGCTTGGCACTGCCATGTCCAATGCTCTGGCTGGATTTCTGTCCTGTGGCAGCAGGAGTGTGACCTTGGGTAACTTTTGTTTCAGAACCAAGAGGACAGCACGTCCAGCAACCCCTACGCTCTGTCCAACTCCGTAACGCCTCCCTTGCCCACCTTCGCCCGGGTCTCCAATGCCTATGGCTCCTACCAGGACTCCAACATCCCATTTCCACGGACCTCTGGAGCCAGGTTCTGTGGTGCAGGTCAGCCCTGTCACTGATGCATTAAAACAGGGACCTGGGGAATGGTCCTTTTAGATGTCTTGGGAAACACTTGCCTCTGAACCAGATGAGGCTTTGGTCACTGCCATGCAAGGAGTAAGAATGGTGTTAAAGTAGTGGTATTGTGGTGAATTTAGAGATGAGACTAGTAAGCAACTGTTTGCAGTTGGGGTTGCATGCAGGGCTTTAGGATTTGGAAATTAAAGGCTAGCTGAAGAGATAACCTTTGCCTTGTGGCATGCCAGAGGCATCGACAGATCTATTTTTATAGAACACTGGGAATAGCTGTTTTCCTTGCCTAGCTCTCTCCTACCAGCATCACATTACTGGGTGTATTCTGGCACTCAGTCTTCACAAAATTCCTGTGATTTGAGGTTGAACTTATCCCTTGCTGAAACCACATTCATATTACTAACAACTCTTTTCTCATTTTGCACCCCCTCACTTGTCCAAAATAGCTTTCCCAAGGTCATTAAGAAACTTCTCCTAAATGAGAGATGGGGTACAATCACATCCAGTTTCTAGGAGAGCACACAGAGGGTAAAGATGATTAACAACCAGGTTAAGATCTGAATAAAAGCTGTTAAGTTTCACTGAGCTGTTTCAGATGCATACTTGCCTTTTCTGGACCTGACTGTATCCCAGTGTGAGAACGTTTTGAAAGCTGCTTTCCATACAGGCCTCAACAAATTCCTAAGCAAAAGTAAAACAGAATAATATTGCATTGAATAGGCACAGTGAAACCTGCTAAGTCCTGAAATTCTTTCAAGAATAGGTGGCTGAAGATACTTGAGAGGCTAACAAATGGGTAAGCCTTGTGAAAGAATGCTTTGGAGTTGGCTTCAGATGTCTGGGGCTCTCCTGTTGAAGAAGAGGGTTGTACAAGGTGCAGTGGTTTCTCTGCATTGCCAAACATCACCTCACCTCTGGAGTAAGTGCTTTGCCAGTTCTGGTGGAGAGGGTAAACATGGGCATGCATTTGCTCATTTTCTTTTCCTGTATTTTCTCTAACAGCTGTAAGCCACTTGAAATTGTGCTTTTGAGAGAAACAGCTCAAAACCCCCGTGCTTTGTGGCGGGTTTGCAGGGAGTCAGGTTGAGAGAATGTGGTTGTCTACTTTTAGTTTATTATCACTAAGGGTAGTGGATGAGAACCCAGCCCCTTTCCTCTGATACACAGGGAAACGTGGTCATTGAAGTTGAGCCACCTCTGAGTAATCTACTCCTTGCTTCATGATCTTTATGCCATGTCCTGTCTCTTCAGGGTACCTGGTGTATTTCACAAGACCCATGACCATGCACCGTGCCGTGTCCCCGATGGAGCCCACACCCAGGTGAGTGCCCTGTGTTTGAGGTGTGCTGATGTCATGGGCAGGAAAGCAGGAAAGTACCAGGTGCTACATTGGAGCTACTCCCCTCTAGTGTTAGCTGTGCCCTCTGCACAGAGAGCCTGGGCCCTTACACTGCAGGGCCTCAGCAGAGACTTCTTTTGAGACAGTGGCACCATTGCCAGCATCTTAGGTTAGTGGAGATGTCAGTGTGAGCCTGCAGGACGTTTTGGTGGGGAAAGCCCCTGAAGGTGAATTCCCTTTTTTGCAGGTCTCTGTCAGCTTTATCAGCCTACCACAGTGGCCTCATTACTCCAATGAAGATCCGCACCGAGACTCCGGGCAACCTGCGTCTGTACAGTGGGAGCCCAACTCGCAGTGAGAAGGAGCAGGTCTCCATTAGCTCCTTCTACTACAAAGAGAGGGTAAGTACCAGACCAAAACACTGCTCCTAACACTTCAGCCTTCATGATCTGTTTTCCTTTCATTTAGGATTGCTAGTAACAGAAGCAAAAAGACATCTTTTTATAGGCAGTTCTGTCTAATGGATTTGTCTCCTATTAGTAACTTCTTTACCAATCCTCTCTAGCATTTGACCTGCTTATTTTGATTTTTTTTTATGCTGAGCATCACGGTTCTCTTCAGTGTATTATGCTGTCTCCCTTTGCATTATGTAGGGTTAAAATCTCACTATTTAAGAGTTGTAGTCTTCAGATAAATGCATGTAGCCAGCTCTTGCTGTTCTGGGTGTTCCCTGATGTATATAACTACAAAGGGTTGTGACTCTGCAGCTTACTGCCAGCCTCTCCTGGGCTATTGGGCTATTGGATGTGGTTGGTTATTTCTATTTCAGGTGTCTCTTTCAGGGATATGTACCCCTCTGAGCCTTGTTAAAAAAAAAAAAAATTCTACATGATTTTCTGAAGATCTTCCAGTCCACATAATTCTGGTTTAGGTGCAGGTTTTGCTGTTGTTCCTGTTCACAAGGCTTTGGAGAAGAGTGGGATTGTTTCCTTCTGGGACATGATGGATGAGGAAGACCTGTTGTAATTGTAGGGTGGCTGCAGGGTAGTTGTAAAGCAGCTGTGGGGGCCTGATGTGCCTGGAGCAGGTGCTGTGGGAGCAATAGGCCAAGCAGATTGTTAGAAACAAACTGTGTTTCAGCAGGGGGTGAAGTGGCTTGCAAAAATGCAGTAAGCTTCCACTGGGAGCCTCAGAATTTGGAGTGTTTGAGTAGTTTGTTCACTGTCCATGAAGAGAACATGAATCTATTGCAGCAGTGAAGAGCTTCCAGGTAACCCAGAGAAAGCCAAAAGCTGTCTGCACTCTGCTGGCAGAGAAGTTTGGGAACTTGTGTCCCAGGAGCAGAGAAAGTCAAAGCCTTGAACACCCATTCTTCCTGGGCACTGAGAGAAGTCTTGTTTTTCTGGTGGTGCTGAGTGTGACAGCCAGCCCTGTCTCTGGGACTGTGCTTACTTGATGTCATTACACTTCCCAGCTGTGGGGAGAGCCCTGTCCCCAGTGCAAGTTCTGCTTCCATACAGACCCCAGAAGACCCTTGAGTCCCCATCCTGTTTTTTTTTCCCCACACAAATTGGTTTTTTTGATGAAAAAAGAAAATGGTGCTGCCTGGTACAAGAATTACAGCCTGTCCTAATCTTTGTAGGAGAGTTTATTTAAAGAGCTACCTCTGTCCTCTGCAGCAGGCTTGTCTCTGACACACAGCCTCTCTAAGATGACAGACAAGGCTAAAAATAACATGTGGAACCAGCTTGGTGCAATTTCATGTGACCTGTCTCCCCAGCCGTTGTATTGATGGCAACAAGATTTTTGTCACAGGGTAAAAGGATTCTAGAGAACAAAGTATGTGTGCAGCAGTGTCTGCTGAAAGCCAGGGGAAATTCCTGTGTTCCCTTCCCCTGCCGAGCTATCTCCTCACATGCTGAAATAAATGTAAGAACCCTAGCAGGGAGCTGGTTCAAATGTTTTTGCAGATGAAATAGTATTTAAAAAAAAACAAACTCAAAAGCCTGTATCTCCCTTCAGCAGAGGTTTTCTGATTCTTCAGGAGTTTGTCATGGCCGCTGTTAGATCAATGCTCCATATTTTTGTTATTTCATTGTGACAGTTTTAAAAAGCCTGGACTCTGAGTTTAGTTAACTCCTTGCTCTGAAGTTTGGAATTTATGTTTGCATTATGAAAGTTGACATTTTGTGCATCAAACTGTGATATCAGACAACTTCATCCCCAAAAATTCAATATGAATTTATCAGCCATAACCAATTATTTAAATCCAGTGGAGCAACAACTGACATCCACTACCATTAGCAAACAAATGGAATTTGCCCATTGCTAGACTGGAAAGATGTCATGTTCCCATAAAAGAAGGGGAGCTGCTGATTCCAGCAGAGAGCTCCTTAATAAGCCAAAATGAAACTGAATCTGGCACTGAGCCTTTCTGTGCTCATTTAAATACGTGTGTATATATATATATATATATATATATACGTACAAACACAAATATATATATCTTTCTCACTTTTTATTCACACATGCACACTCCTCCTTTCTTCCTCCCTCTTTTTCACTTCTCAAAAAAGCCCCACTAAAGAGCAGTAGTCAGCAGAAAGGAGGAGCTTTATCTGTAACCTTGGCAATGCTGTCAGTGTTTTGAACCTGAGTATCTCTTAAAGAAGGTGCCATGGAGTTCTTTTTTCCCCCTGCAGTTAGAGGGTTGTGTCAGTGAGGACCTGGGGACAGCTGAGCCTTGCTGTACCTGAGAATGGTGACAGTGGTGTCCTTATGCTTCCCATCAGGGAACTGGTGGGGGGACTTGGTTTTGCTGCTTTTCCACTATACTGAATTTCCTTTAACTAACCCTTTTCTTTTCTGTGATGCCTGCTGGAGGAGCCTGTTGGACTTGGCTGCAGCCTTCTCCTCTCTCTTTCCATGGGGCCCTGCAGCCAGCCTTGGCTTCCTGGCTATAGGCTCTCCCAGCAGTGAGATGCAAGGGGATGTAGAGGCTGAAGGCATGGTCCTGACTATCTATCATCAACTGAAAACAAATACATAAATACATTGTACCTGACCCAAATATCCCTTATTATTTTGTTGACTCTTACAGATCTGTACACAAAACTTCTTTTTTTTTCAAGTGAGTGTACAGTAATGTGAAAGATTCCATTTGTTGTTGCTATAATATTGTGTTGAGTACCTACTGAAATATCTCAAAGTTCCTAATGAAAGCCTCCTTTGGAGCTATTCAGCATAGTCAGTCAGTGAATTTGATTTCTCACTCAATCTAAATGAGTTTCCCAACCCATTATGACAATACCTACATGGCCCTGCCAAGTAGCAGTGTCTCTACATCCCTTCTAATATCCTGACATATGGTTTTTATTGTTTTAAATGAAAGTGAACAGTTACAGCAGATTCCATTGTATAAAGTTCTGGAGGATGCTGGATGTTAAAGGGAATCTGAGTAAGCAGGAGTGTCTGGCTTCCTGCAGATATCTGTGCCATGGCACTGGACAGCTGTGTTAAAAATAATGCAGTTTACCCTTAGCTGCCTTCCTTTTCAGGCAAGAGGAGTAAAACTGAAGTTTAGGCATGTGGGACACTTGGGTGTTGTCCTCTGCTCAATTCATGGTACGAGCAAGGTCAACAAAGCAGTTCAGTGCTTCTTGTGGTAACACAACTCCATGTGGAAGACTTTATTCAGATATGTGTTTGCTGAAGTGTTGCATAGAGGCTGGTGCTGGGCACAGACAGCAGCCCTTGCTCTGCCAGAGTCATAGGTACAATTGTGTGAGGATGAAAGTGGGGATCGTGGTTTGCAACTGTTTGCTGTGTACCAGAACTATTGGGAACGGTGTCTTTTACTCTGCTGGTTCAGGGCACTTTTCAGTTTATTTACCTTTGTCTTTAATTTTCTTGGTGTCTTTCTTCCCTTTTCCTGGGTATAATGTTTTCGTGTACAGATGTCTCCTCGCTCTGCCCGGCGACGTTGGTCCATACAAGCAATTAACGACTTCCCGGTACTGTGTGCTGTGCTAGTACTGTCCTTGATATGACCCTGTCTTCTGCCCAAGGGCCCAAGAATAAAATGCCACCTGCCTGCCTTGGAGTAACCTGCACAGAGCTGGGGACTCACACTCCACGCAGGGCCTAGGGCTTCACAAGAGCAGATGAATGTGCAAGTGGGCAGGAGCAGACAGTAGTTTGCAGGGTGCAATTACTGACCTACAGGACGCCTGCTTCACCTGGCCTTGTGGTCAGGAAAGGATGGCAAGGGGTAATTTGAAGTGTAAGAAAAGATCAACCTCTGAGATACAGAGTGCCCTTTAGGAGAGCTGAGTGCTTATTATATAGATCATCAACCAACTGATGAGACTGACATTAGAGCACCTAATCTCTGAAAAGATGAAGCCTTGCTGGAGAGGGAGGAAAGATGACTTAAGAGCTGTGGAAGAAGCAGACTGGTTGAGTTTCTGACAACAATCTGTCATCTCATTAAAAGGAACTACCACTTCTCAGTGCAATCTATCACACAGTCTTATTTCCTGGATCAAAAAATACAATTTCTTCTGAACTTATGATCTTCTCCCAGCCCTTGTACCACCCTGCATTCATTTAGAGTGGTTGCACTTCAGCCACCCTGGCAGTTACTCCCTTGTCCTGGCACCTGCTCTGCCAAATTTGCTTTGACAGTTGTTTTCTGATAGTCAGGTCCACGTGTCCCTCAAGCTCCAACATCATTCATTAACATCTCGATGATACCAGGATTGCTCAAGCTGTGCTGTACATGTGGGTAATTACTATTTCATCACTCATCTTCCAAGCATAGACAAAGCTCAGAAAACTCCATTTGAATTTAAAGATGATCTCTAAGTCTTTTTGTCTTAATGTCTGCACGAACAACTGTTTTTCACAGCTGCTGTCCTTCATGCTATCTCTTCATAAGACAGCAGGGAATAAAATAGAGTCCTGTAACACCTAATTTAACTTGGTATAATAAGATCAAATTTTCCTAATTACAACAGTTCTAAGACTGTACTAGCAAATAATAGGTGAAAGAAACCAGAAGTAATTAATTGACTCCATCAAGGCTTTTTGCAAAGAACTTTATGAGCAGCAGAGGCAAAGATATGTGAGCAGCAAAGGCAAGAAATGAAGTTCTGTCTTGAATCAGGAGCAGACTGAAAGAAAATCAACCAATGAACTTGCCAGCTTGTGATAAATTGCAGAGCACCAAGGCCACAGTTTAATTCCCTTACCATTGTCCTGGAAGGAAGAGCAAGCAGCAATGTGAAAAAGTTATAATTTCTGTAATGTATATTTAAAAGGGATACAGGGGTTAGTCCAACCCTTGAAGGTTTGATTGTATTTGTGGATAACCTTGGAAGAGGCAAAACCAACTCTAAAGGGGGCAGCAGTGCCTAAGCTGAAGACACAGGCATACACAAGGAGAGATGCAGGTTATTAGTGCAAATCACATGCCTACCTTCTGGAAGAAGAGCTCAGCATTGCTCAAGGTGTTTGGGGAAGCAAGAGCTTAGGAAGTTTACAAGAAGCAATAATTCCTCTTTCTTTCTAGCCTCCTCTTCTGATGTGCCCATGCTTCAGGGCAGGTGCCAGCTATTGATTGATGGAAGCTATAAAGAAATATTCCTGCTCTGGGGCACTTGATTCAAAAGGGCCTTGGATTTTTTAGCACCTTTGTGGCAGGTGCCTGATATTGTGGGAGATGCTGAAAATAGTAAATGTTGATTATTTTGAAGAGAAAATCCAGGCAGTGCTGTATGAGCCACACGGGGGAGTTAATCTGTAGGCAGTTGTTCAGAATAAAGGAGCACAGCATTCTACAGGGAGGAAGCAATTTTTGCATGTTATTTAAAAAAAAATTAATATGAGAAGCAGCTTGAACCTGACTTGAGCAGGTTTAACTATTTTGTACATGTCTTATTGCAGCTTAATCTCCTGACATTTAGTCTGTTCTCTTCTGTTCACAACCTTTACCTTTGCCCTACTAATGCCAGTTTATACCACAAACCCTGAAATTTTGCATATGCTGATGTGAAACAGGCACTTTACATTTCAGGATCCTAGTTAAAGCACTGCCTGCCTCAGCAGGATCTAAAGGCACACACACCCAAGTGTTCAGCATCCTTTCCAGCGGGCAGCATTTTGCAACTCCTGCTGCTGAGTATGCAGTGATGATGGTGGTTGCTACAAAGCAGTTGGTGGCTTATTCTTGGGCTATCTGTTTCTACATGTAACCCATTTACTGCCATCGTTATCATCTCAGATTGCAGCAAATTACAGCCTTGGGTATTGTAGTGCAGGTGCAGGCTGGCTTTTTTAGTCATTATTCAGTGCTGTTCCCTGCTGTCACCTCCAACCCCATGATTGCCATAAATGCTCTGGTTTCTTTCCTTCTCGTGCTCTGAGGAACTGATGAGTCTTAATTTACTTATCACTGTAGCTATTTTCTTTCACATCTTCCTCTCGTTAAACTGAGGAGCAGCTGGGTACATGCAGTTCTCCTTGGCATGGATTCTAGGCTTCAGAAAGAGCTAGAAATGTTGTGGGCAGTGCAGAAGACCTGTGCCTTTGTCCTTAAGCTGCCATCAGCTAGCTTGGTGCATGTTGATTTCTGCTTCAGCTCCAACTGTTATGTTCCCTGCTCCCCATCCTGACCTGTGCTCCAGCCCCTAGGAAGAGATGTGTTTTCTGCTCTACCCTAATGCCCCTGAGCTTTGGTGACACCTTTTGATTACACCATAGTGGGAGCTCCTCCTGGGAGAAGAGGTGGAATGGGAGGGAGATGGACCTTGGCCAGGCAAACCCAACCTAAAGCTTTCATTGTCTCTGGTAATCCCTGTTAAAAGCGCTCAAATACCGCCTGGTGGAGAGCTACTCCTGTAATTAACACCTGCAATTATTGGATTTAAAGTAGAACTTCTGCTGTCAATGGTGATGAACTTTACCCCATCTGTGATGGTTTCCATACTTCTGATTGTGGGTGTTTTTCTAACTCTTACTTTCTGCAGCTGGGGTAAGCCTGGATTGCAAAGAACCCAGACTTTTTAAATGGTGACTCTACACGTAGCTTTATGATTTTTTTTTGTTACAGCTGTTGGGGCTGGAAGTGTAGTACAGGCAGGGCCTGTGGCCATCAGCTAACTCCACTCCTGGAGCTGCACCGGTAAAGAATTAGGGTTTCCTTTTTTTGCCAGTAAATAAGCAGAGTTAAAAGGAACAAAACAGGACAATTCTGGTTTGAGTCCAGGTTTTCAGGGGGTTCTGATACATATAGTGTTTCCATTTGTCTGGTGATATGCTAAAAGCAAGCAGTGGAAACCATTCATGAGAGCTCTTTTTCATTCTCATCTTCATTTGTTGTCATTCCCCTAAAAAAAAAAAAATGCCAATTTCCAATTGCCTGTGGAAAATGATATGTGTTGTTGTCCATGTTTCTAGTCTTGAAATGCCTGTTGGGAGGCTTCTTCAGTCTGCTCTTGCAGGGGGCAGGAGCAGGTTGAATCTGTACCCAAAGACTGGGCAGAGGGAGCTCTCCATCAGCTGTGAGTCCTGGGGCCAGCTGGCTTAGATGGTCAGGAGGTGGCAAGTTGCTCTCCAAATTACCTGCCAGGCTCTGAAAGCTCTTGTTGATAGCCCTGCAGAATGTGGTTCTGTGTCTGCAAGCCTGGTCTCAAACACCTGCTCAGACACAGCACAAATAACAGCTTTTGCTGTGAGAAGCCCTGGTAGCCCTTCCTCCTGTGCCTGAGCACTTTCCTCCTGGCATGTCGTTGTGCTCCCAAGCTTCACTCATACACTGATTTTGGTAGCATCAGCATCTCCTGGCTGCACCTGGGAGACAACATTTGCTGCCCTGAGAAGGAATGAGGTGCAGGTGCCACTTTTACTTGGGAACCTTGTTGTAACACAGCCCACATCCTTCAGCATGGGAAGGGCACCTAAACTTCTAGGTGTTATCAAAACAGGATTAGCCTGCCCGACATCAAGAGAAGCAGAGCTGATCCAGACTGTGCCTTGATTAGGAACTGATGGACTCAAGAGAGGTGGGTCTCCCACTTGACCCCATTCTAGCCACCTTCCAGTGAATAGTGCTTTTCAGCTTCAGGGGACAGATAAGTACTGTAGGCAGATTCCTCTTGGATGAATTAAGATTTGAATAGATGTGACAGAGAACCAGTCAGTCAGCTTTTCCAGAGCACTGGATGCTGACAGCTCTGTTTCTACCAGTGTTTCACCCCTCTGAATGTTGGGCACTATGCAACTTCTGCTCCTCATAAGTCAGGGGAGTGGTGGAAGATGAGGGGGATGGTGATGCTGTGTAACATGGGCATCCCTGGAAAAACTCACCTTCACCTCCTTTGATGCTGAAATGCCTTATTCAGTTACTGTCAAGCTGTAGCCTCTGATGCTCAGCTGTGCAGTGTTCAGAGAAGCTTCAGGAGCTCATCATTTTTGCTTCTTGTGGCATGTGTTAGTAGTATGCTCAGCATGGCAAGACCTCCTCAGCACACTGGCCTAAGCTTGGGCCAGGCAGGCAGTGGCATTTCTTAAAGTTATGAATAGTTTTTTAAGGACATTTTGTGTCTGATAAGCCTGCCCAGGTTCTCACAGGACTGCATGGTCATGGTCAAGAGTCATTTGGCACTCAGCCATCCCAGAGCTGGCCTCACACCCCCAGTAAAGGTTACCCTGCTTGCAGATCCAAGTCCTGCCTTTCCTGTACCCCAGTCAGCTCTTAGGAGCACCAGTGTGAGCTGTGTCTGCCTTGCAGAGCCATCAGCACAGGGCTGCCTTGCTGGCCCCTTGAGAGAGGGGCTGTTGTGCTTGGATGGGATGTGAGGGCAGCCCCAGTATGAGTGCCCAGGAGAGCCTCCCTCTCTCAGTGTGAGCAGGCAGGTCCCTGTGGCTCCCTGGGCTCCGTGTGGCAGTGAGGGAACACACCATAGGAGAGCAGCATTGCAAAGCATTGCAGCCCTGCATAGCAGCTGCCTTCAGTAGAGCTCCAGTGCCTTCTGCCTGTCGTGCTGCCTCACATCCTCTCATCCCTCCTCCTCACCCTCCTAGAGCAAGGAGCTGGAAGAGGTCAGGATACCAGGCAAATACTCCATGGTGTTTCACACAGCCAAGGTAGCTTTATGCAGCTTGGCTTTAAGATGGCCTCTGTATCTGTTACAGGGAGTGTTTGGGAGTCTTGGCTTCTTGTTTCTGTTCCCTTCTGTTGATCCTCTCCTTTCTTCTCCCCCCTCTTATATCCTGAGCCAGCTGTAAGTAGCTGTGAGCATGGTAGCTAGGGATCCTTGCTAGGAAAACTTGGGCCCTGCTTTATCAT
This sequence comes from Erithacus rubecula, assembly GCF_903797595.1. Taxonomy (NCBI): domain Eukaryota; kingdom Metazoa; phylum Chordata; class Aves; order Passeriformes; family Muscicapidae; genus Erithacus; species Erithacus rubecula. The sequence continues at coordinate 7,746,725 of NC_136664.1, read as the reverse complement.
CTGCCAGTTGTTTGTTTGAAGCTGTTGATAAAGCAGGAGGTGGGAGCCCTGTGCTGGTGCTGAACAGGGCTGTTCTCACCCTGAGAGGGCAGACCTAGAGACAGTGTGGAGCTGTGGGCTTGCCCTGAGGTGAAGGGTGAGCAGCAGCTGCCTCCAGCATGTCTCTGCTGAAGTCAGCAGTGGTCTGTCTGCAAAGGGTTCCCAGAGAATGAGAACTGAACACTCCTCCTGCCAAACTTGCCCAGGTTTGATTGGCATCCTGATGCTGATTTATTCTATTATTGGCTTTCACAGGGAAACTCACAAATACTTTTTGAGTGAGTTTGACCTTGAGCTTGCTGTCTTGACGTGCTTTTCACTTCCTACAGATGGAGATGCTTGTTCTCCTGGGCATGTCATAGATGTTTTCCAGGGTAACACAGAGCCTTCTGAAAGGCAGGTTTGGGTGCTGCTTGCATTATTCCTGACCCTAGTGCTTTGTTCCCTGTCCCAAGCAGTGCACTGTCCTCTTCTCCAGTAACATTTGGCCATTCATTCTGCAGAAATCAAGGAGGTGGAAAAGCAAACGAGAGGGGACAGATGCCAACAACCGACCCATCAAAGCTGCTGGGAAAGTTATTATCCAAGATATTTCCTGCTTGCTGCCTGTCCACAAGCTGCTGGGAGAGCTCTACATGTGAGTACATGCAGGCTGGCATCCTTTCCCAAATGAAGGTAGCTGTCTTTGGCATTGCTGTGCTTTAATCCTGATATCAGTCAGCATGGATCCATGAATATTTCTCTACCTCTGTTCTTGCCTCATTGCTTTTTTTGGTATCCCTCTGCCTGTGAGAGGAGACGTGTCTCCTGTAAATCTGAAAAGTGTGAGGGAAGAAATTTGTGATGAGGTGTGGTCAACAGAGTTTGAAGTGGTACTTCAGTGTTGTCACTGCAAATGTTACAGGTTCAGATTTTCATCTGCTAAAGAGATAAATTATCAGTAGAAATTATTTTTCAAATCTCATATTAAATGCACAGGCTTAAAAATCTCAGTAAATGCACATTTTCATTTTGTAAAACTATTAATGGCTCATAAAGCTTTTTAATTTCAGAAGTATTTGATATGTTCCCGGTTGGAGTCTTGGTTCTACATATTAGGTCTGTTCTGCAAGTTGTTGTGTGTTAATGGAAAGATTAGAGTTCTGTGGGCATTTTTTGGGTTTTTGTTGGTTTTGGTTTTCTTTTTTTAAACAAAGGGCTTCCTTTTTCCAGACTTTCTAAATCACATGGTTACAGAACCTTTGTTCCTGATTTTTTTTCTTAGCTTTGGTAATACTGGCTGGTCCTTGATGGATTTTCCAATCTATGGACATTCAGGGAAGAATCAGATTTCCTTTCTGAGGAAAGAGAGGGGAAAAACCCTTCTTTTTATGTTATTTTTAATAATATTGTTTTAAAAAACCTGTTGGACCTTTCTTCTTGGGACATCTTGTGTAAACAGCCTGACTCTTTTCCATGTACTGTAAAAACCCCAAGCAGTTGAAGTGTTGGGAAGATTTCTCATGACAGGGAGAAAAGCACATGTGGGCTTCCTCAGCCCACCTTGCCAGCTTGTCAAGGCTTCACACAGTGGGTGTGTTATCCCCCAGCCAGCCTGGTTCTTCCCAGTGTGCCCCCATCTCCCTCTGAGTCAGCCAGAGCTGACTGATGGGCTTGATGGGAACAAGACCATGTAGCCAATGGCACCAACTTTTAGGGACAAGAGTGATTCTGGACTTCGTGATACCCTGGCAGAAGTTTGGTCTGATATCCTCTTGGAAATGGTATTGCTTAGAATCAATCCCAGCTAGTGTGGAGTTGGACTTGATGTGTGGTGTATTAGCAAAAATGAATAGTGGGAGAAGGATGGCAGTGATCCCTGAATAAGAGAAGGATGGGATGGGATCCTGGCCATACAAAGAGGCTCATATTGATCAGGAGGTTCTGGGCTGCTCACTGCTGCCAGAGCCATGTTCCCCCTTCCCCCCATTCCTCCCCACCTTTGTAGGTAATGTGCCAGTCAGAGCTGAGTTACCTCTTTTCTTTTCAGACTGAATGTGAATAACATCCAGGAGACTTGCCAGAAGAATGCTGCCTCAGCCTTGGCGGTGGGGCGGAGGGATCTCGTACAGGTATGCCATGGATCCATGCCTCTTCCTACCATGCTCTGCTACCCTCCAATGGCTTGTGCTGTCACCAGCACCCAAAGGGCCCTGGGAGGGAGTCTCTGGGTGTGAACCAGGCCTGGGGAATGGCTGCCAAGGTACCACCTCGCTGACTCTGGCATTGAGATTTCTTCCCAGGACTGCTCGCAGATTCTTTTATGCCCTTTGCCAAACTGAGTGAAACACATTTTTCAAGGAATTCCTGTAGACAAAGTCAGGAATGCAGCCTGCTTTTGAGTCATCAAATGGAGTAACTATGCACAGAGTTGCCTAGCTGCTGTCAGCATTTTGATCCATAATTTTTTTTGTAGTTATGTAATTGTTCCCATTGTTTGGCATTCTGCTGGCAACTGCAGCTATCCTCTCCCAAGAGAGCCTGGGCCCAGGGGCCCCAAAATGGGGCTGACTGTTTGCCTTCAGCTAAAAATAGAAGAAAAATGTCTATTGTGGCCCACGCTTTTCCCTGTGATTAGTCCATTGCAACAGGCAGAATATTTGACAGGACATGGGACCACCTGAAAGAGATGGGAATTGGCAGTGCCACAGGAGCTGTGCACATCTCCTCAGCATTTGGCTCTTCCTACAGCTGGACAGGCAACATGCATAGGCTTACCTGATCTAAGCAGAAACTGACTCAGCCTGTTGTCTTGCTTCTTGGTGGGTTCTGTAACACCAGCAGAGAGACAGTAGGTCTAGTTCCCCTTCATCTGCTCTTCCTCTTGCAGTCTGGTTTGTTCACATTGGACCAAAGTTTGGGTGGAATGACTTCAGCAAGATTTCTTTGAGATAACTGTTTCTTGCTTGGTTTTCCCCTGTCCTGTGTAACTCCAGCCTGTAGTGCAGCTCTCAGCAGGCTTGAGTTGCAAGTTACAGGTTTGATGTGGTCTGTAGCAGTATAGGAAGTGGCTTCTTTCCTGTTTCCTTTCTGTGCACTCTCTTACTCAGCCCAGTCCTTGTTTCAGTTTCTCTTTGCTCTCTCTGGTTTCATGAGGAGCAGTTTCGGGACTACTTTTTCTGGCTGTTTGTTCTTTATATTTGGAGCATATTTTTTTCTTTATTGTCCATGTTGTCAGTTCTCTGATTTCTGATGTCTTTTTAGCACCATGCTCTTTTTCCTTTCCTCCTCTTTTTCGTGCTAAACTAGGAGCTTTGCTGTTCCCTGGAATATTCTAATAATCCCATTTTTAAAGGAACAACAGAAAAAACAGTCCTGCATCAGTAGTATAGAGACTAACAAGATGGAACCATTTTCAGAGTAGAGGATGATAAATGAAGGGGAAATTTCATGGGAAGTGGTTAAACTTCTCAAGTAAAGACAGTGTCCTGTCTGTGCCAGGCTGCATTAGGAGAATAGTGCTCAGTTACACCACTAATTAAAGGATACTTCTCATGCAAATAATGATTTACCTGTAAACTTTCTGCCACCAGATATCTCTGAACTCAAGAATTCAAATCTAAACCCTTTTGAGGCTTGTGAATAAAAAAATGCACGAATAGACTATAGACTGTCCTGCTTTTGCATTTAACCCAAACACAAAGTGAGTGGGATGGGGTAAGCTTTGGTTTTGTGTTATTCTGTGTTATTTGTGACGCAGAGACTGAAACTGTTCCCTGTCAGGAAAAAAAAAAACCAAAAAAACAACAGCAACAAAAAAAAAACCCCAACAAACCAGACAAGCTCCATTATTATCTGTCTGTCTGTATGTGAATTTGTGCACACCTATGCCCTGGGAGTGTGGTTAATCCTAATTGTAGCTTTGCTGCTTTTCCTTCCTGTCTACCAGGTTTGGTCACTGGCCATGGTAGCCACTGATCTCTGTCTTGGACCGAAGTCTGACCCAGATTTAGAGATACCTTGGGCACAACATCCATTTGGACGTCAATTACTGGAGTCCTTGTACGTGTCTGAGTGCTGGGGAGGGGTTGGGGAATGGTTTCTGAAGCAGAGCCCTCTGTAACTATCTCTGTGTAAGGGGTCATTTCATAGTGGGGCAGTGCTACAGCATGGATTTTTTCCAATCTCAAGCCTGTGATGCATCACAAAGGGAAATTCCAAATGTTTCTGGTATACAGGAGGCAGCCCTTGACCTTCCACCTATCACTCAGGTCTTCCTTGGCCAGCATTGAGCAATAGGCCAGGCACAGGTGGAGCTCTGCTTTCCGTGCCCACAATGCCTGACTTGGAGATTTGGGTTTCCTACTCCCCACCAAACGAGCCTGTTGGTGCCACACCTTTTTTCACTTTCAGATTCCCTGTTGTCACCTAGCTTTGCTGGGAAGTTGTTCCAGTGGTTTCAAAGCCATGTGTCAGCTACAAATGTCTTGCAGGTGGTGCATCAGAAGGGCACATAATTAGTAATTGATATTATTTGTCAATCCATGCTATTTTAGAAGTGTAGGATTTGTGTGCCGTGCTTTCCATACTGCTGCATGACAGCAGTGGGAGCACAGCACAGGTATATTCTTTATCACTCTCAGCCTTCAGAGCAAACTGGAAACTTCCTAGCCTTCTAGAAAACCTGCAGCAGCCTTTTGCCTTGTGATCCAGGTGCAGGATGCTTGCACCCAGAGGGCTTTGTCAAAAAGATGTTGTGGCAGGGAGTGAATCTTATGGCTCCAGCATTACATCAGAGCCCAAGTACTGCTGGATTTCCAGAGCTCCCATCTTTCTCCCATCAGTTGGGGCATGAGCATTTTCAGAAGGAGAACTTGGCTGCTCAAAGCTGTGACAGAATAGCCAACCCAGTCCCTCAATGCATGTCTCCTGTGGGCAGTCATGACACCCAAACCCATGTATGTAACAGGCTTGAAATTAGCTGTCGTGGAGTCTCAATGGTTTTGCCACTGAATTCTGCCCAGTCTCACACTGTGTTTTTGTTTCCCAGGCTGGCTCATTACTCACAGCTCCATGATGTACAGACCCTGGCCATGCTCTGCAGTGTGTTTGAAGCCCAGTCCAGGCTCCAGGGGTGCCCCAACTCTTGTGTCCCCTTTCCTCAGCGTGCCTCCAACCTGGCCTCCCACAGCCGATACGTACGATTGCCATTTCTTTCCCATTTTTGTTGGACATCTTTGAACGTTTCTCTTACAGATGACATGATTTGTTCTGCTTTCCCCCTCAACAGCCCAGCTTTACTTCCTCTGGCTCCTGTTCCAGCATGTCAGATCCTGGAATTGGCACTGGAGGCTGGAGCATAGGTATGAGACCTGGCTAATAAATACAGGAATCTCCTGTCCTTCTGGCCAAGGTTTTAGATGGCTCCTGTGGTGGGGAAAAGAGGGAGTTGGTAATGGCTGTGATTGTAGATGTGCTCTGCCAGAGCAGCTCTGTGGGGTTTGGCCAGTATGGTGTGATTCCGTGGCTGGAAGTGAGCAGGCCTTGCAGTGTCTGTGTCAAGGCTCTTGCACCTTCTGACTTCAGTAGATATTCATTCAATGAGTATCAAAAATGGCCTCAAAATGTCACCAGCTGGGCTAATTTCACAGGGTTTGGGGGAAAAGCAGTGCTGGGTCTTCTTCTCTCACCGGAAAAAACACAGCAGTTGGAAAGACTAGGTTCTTGGTGCCATGAATATCCACAGAGGTTTTTCACTGTGACAGGGGTGACAAAGGGGGGCTCTGGTGTCAGAATTAAAGCTTTTTACAGATTCCTAATGATGCTGGCCTAGGGCAGCATCAGCTCTGTTAGCACAACAGCTGTAACTTTTCAGTGTGATATCAAGGCACGTGTGACATGGGGAAGAGGAGAGCATGGGGGTTGGGGAGTGGATAGTCTTTTGTAGCAGTTATTAGCAGTCATCTCCCTGCCTCCAGGGCAGCACCTTGCATGCAGAGGCCCCTTTACGTAACAGCAGTCCTGGTGATGAGAGTCCTCCCTGTCAAGGAAAGAGGAACCCAGGTCTGCCTAGGAAGGTGTTCCTAAGCAAACTCCATGGGATTGATTGCCTGGTTACTTTTTGTCTAAAGCAGAAGGCAAAAGGGATTCCTCCACATCAGATTTCTCTGCCTGGTGATCCCCATTCACCAAAAATATAGTAGAAGCACTTTACAAGTAGAGGCTGGCACTTAGGTCTCAGAGGTGGGGTGGTGTTTGTTGGAATGCAGAGGGTGGTAGGACAGAGATAGGACTAAAAGGTGGGGGTGTAAACCTGTGGTCTTCCATGCCCCTTCCTGATTCCAGTTTTGAGGGGGGAGATGCACTTACAGCCTCTTGGTGTTTGCAGCAAACAAAGACACGGAGCAGAACTCCACTCCCTGGTGTGAGTCTTCTCCAGATGATTTCCGCTACGGGAACCTGATGTATCCTGATCATCGGGAGCGGGAGAAGGACCAGCATGAGAAAAACAAAAGGTGGGTTATCACCTGCCTCAGGAGTGTCCAGAGATGCCTAACTGATGTCTCAGTCACATGGGACTCGATGGCCAGGTCTCTGTTGGTGCTGTGCAGTATCGCACCTGCCCCTAGACCTTGTCATTTACACAATTACTTGAAGAAGCTTCATCCTGCAGATCAGCACTGCTGGCATTACATGATCCATCCCTAAGAGGCCATGGTGGGGCCCCAAAGGACATGGAGTGTGCACCCTGGAGTGTAGAACAAGTCAAGGCCAGAGCAGTTTGTGTTCAGCAGTGTTTCAGCAACCCTGGGGAAATGCCCCAGCAATGTGAGCTGGTTGCATAGCCACTGCTGGAAACAGGATTGCAGCCAGAGTCTCTGAGAGTCAATCAACTACAAGCCTGTTTGTTCCTCTAGGCTGCTGGATCCTGCCAACACTCAGCAATTTGATGACTTTAAGAAGTGCTATGGAGAAATCCTCTATCGCTGGGGCCTGCGAGAGAAACGGGCTGAGGTTCTGAAGTTTGTCTCATGTCCTCCAGATCCCCACAAGGGAATTGGTGAGTGTCTGCTCCAGCTGCCCAGGCAGAGCCACAGCTCTGCCTCAGGAGCTTAGGAATGTGCAGTCTGAAGGGCCGGATGTGTCATGGACAAAGTTTATCTGAGAGACCCGCCCAAAGGAGTCACAAGGGTTTAAAATTGTTATATAGGTATAATTGAACCTTGGTACAAATGGTTCCACAGCACTAATGATGGCAAACCAATTATTTAATATGAATAAAATATGAAGGGTTTATTTAAATTGATGAATATCATGATAATCATTAGACTAAAAAGGCTTTAATCAGAATTATTTACCACACAGTATAAAATAGTAAAACTAGTAATACAGTACATTGGTTATTAAATAAAATAAATAATATCAAAGCTGGCTTAATAATTATCAGGTAGACACTGATGTCCGCCCGTAGCAAAGACCATGGGCAAATCTCATTCAGCTTTGAGGAGTGACCTTGAGGGGTGTCCCCACCCAAGGTAAGGATCTTCACACACACCTAAGGGAGGTGTGTTAAAATTTTTCACCATTTAAAATTGGAACTGGTCTTTATGGTATGAAGAGATTGACTGTCAGTCACACGATTTTAGATAAAATGTTGTCCTGCCTGCTCAACAGAACGTGGGGTTTTTTTGAGTAAGATGCTATCAGCTCTTTGGTTTCTTCTTTAAACATCTGCCTCTCCCTTCGCTACCACGGCTTTCACATCACTGTTGCTGCCAGCCTTGGTGAGGAAGCATTTGCCATATCTATCTGTGTGATGGGTCTAATTTGGAGTAGTGTGATCAAACTGGTTTCACTATTCTTCAGTACTAAGAACAGCAGGGCCCCCCTGCTTAGCAGGCCCCCCATCACTGATAGCTTTCAAGTAAGGAAAAATCCAAGCTGTTTTACTCCTGCTTAGGCAGAGCATCCTGCTACATTGGTTACTGAAATGTCACTGCAAGTGTGGCATTTTACCTCTGACAGAGGTTAGAATGGGTTTGACTTCTTCACAGTTCTAGCTGGAAGTGAGGCTTGCGGGTGTTGGTTCAAGGGCTTTGTAGACTGTAGCATCTCTTCAAGAAAGCTGGAAAATTCACATACTGCTATGCCAGCAATGCTCAGCTTTGTGCTGAGGAGTGTCCTTTATTCCCTCTGAGATGGCCTGTCTGTATCTCTGATCCTGGCCTAAAGTGTCCTTATGTTAAAATTGCAAGATCTCTAACTAGGTGAGCTAGCCAGCAAATAGGAAAGAGAACTTTTCTCCCAAAATACTTTCAGCGGCATAGATGCCCCGCTTAAGGATGGCTGCCAAATTGTCTTCTTCACAGACCTCTGGGAACAGATGTGCTTGACTGGGGGGAGAAAAATAGGTGAAGGATGCCAGAGAATGCCAGTAGACTGTCCTTGTCACTCAAGACAACTTCTGGGGAGTAACTGGAGTGAAAACAGCTGACTTAACCCACTGCCTTTGCCCCTCCATGGCTGACAGTCATACAGGAGGCATCAGTTGGACTCTGATGAGAAATGGAGGCTATTCTTGCTTGCTTAGTGACACTTCCTAGTGGCAAGAGGTGGATAAGACCAGCAGGAGGCCTTCATTCATCAGTGTCCCCAAAGCTTGAAAGCCAGCCCATGCTTCCAGTAGACAGCTGTAGCCATGAGGGGAATTATTGGAACAGTCAGTGCCTCAATGCTCCGGTTGCCCGTTTCTTTAATCACATACGGAGAACAAACCAAGCTGAAAACACCATCCTCTCTCCCATCCTGGCAGAGCTCTGGGGCAGTTTGGGGGGCTGTGTGCAGGGCTGCTTTGTCCATATTCCCCAGCAGTAACCACCCCGCTGTGCCTGTGTTTCCTGGCAGAGTTTGGCGTGTACTGCAGCCACTGCCGCAGCGAGGTGCGCGGCACCCAGTGCGCCGTCTGCAAGGGCTTCACCTTCCAGTGCGCCATCTGCCACGTGGCCGTGCGCGGCTCCTCCAACTTCTGCCTCACCTGTGGACACGGGGGCCACACCAGCCACATGATGGAGTGGTTTCGCACCCAGGAGGTCTGTCCCACGGGCTGTGGGTGCCACTGCCTGCTCGAGAGCACCTTCTGAGCAGTGGGACAGTGAGTCAGCCTGCAACTGATTGAGTATTTAATTCCCAAGCCATTGAGTCAGCTCTGCTGGAAGAGATCAGCAAGGAGCTGAAGCAGGACGTCCTGGTAATGTGCTGTGGTGATGTTTACAAGTGCTTCCATTACTCCTATGCTTCCCAGGTTGCTTTCAGACCAATTTGAGCAAATTCCCTGTGTCCATTGCTGGCGATGGATACCAGACCAGAAAAATTGCTCTCTCCTGCAGAAGGGTGTGTGAATATTGGTTAGTTTGGGATTAAGTGGTATTTGAAAGCTCCCCTGGAAAGGGCCCACCAGGCAGAGCCAAACTTACTTCAGCAATGTAGAGTCTTTTCCAGGTGCCTCCTTACATGGGCTCAAATTAAGCAAAACAATTGTTTTACACAATTAAAGCAGAAATAATTCTCAAGCAACCGTGAGCTCTAACGGTGAGTTGTAAATGGTGCTTGAAGAGGAAATAGTCCATGGAACTGTGCTGAGAGTTTCTCCTGAAACAGTAGGGTCCTTGTTTTGAATGGCTGTTTACATCGTTTGGATTTCCCCACAAAGCAAGAGAAAGAAATAGCATTTTTCAGGATTGCTTCTTAAATAGATTTCTGCTCACTAGTTAGTACCTGTGAAAAGCCCAGGCAGGCACCCAGGGTCACTGAGATTAATTGCTTCCAGAACTTTTAGTACTGTTAGGCTTTAAGGTATCTCGATCTCCTGCTCTGACTGGGTGATAAAATGCACTTTAACTTGTCTTGTTGGTGACACTTCCTGGTGACTGGGAAAGGCATCTGCCTTTTGAGTTTGAGATCCACAGTGTCTTTCCATAGATGTGGTGTTTTGGAAAGCCTTTGCTTCCTCATTGAGAAAACACAAAGAGGACACTTACTCCATACAGCTCCTTTGGCAGTTGTCTCTAAGCATTATGGGGAGAATTATAGGTAATTTGAGATCTGCTGCTGCTGGAGTGATGAACAGAGAGGCAGCAGGTTCTAGAGAAAAAGGGGTTTGGAAGAATGGTGGGATTTACGGAGGCAAAAGGTTTATGACTTTTCTTACTGTGGAGCACCAAGTGGAGAATGTACTGATGGATCTGCATGTTTGGGGCTGTGCCTGCAGGGCACTCCCAGCTCGGGACACTGCTGGGCAGTGTGTGCACACCTGGAACGTGCAGCCTGTGCCTCTCCAGGGCTGCTTCAGCCTGAGCTTGGGTTTGGGTGAATGTGTGGTCAGGGATGAGCCAGCTGGAGCTACCCCCACTTGTACCAGCACTGATCCCTTCTGCCACGCTTGCCTGCTGAGTGGGGCCACGTGCCATGCCCCTTCCTAACCCCTGTGCTAGCTCAGGCTGTGGGATCCTGCTGTGGAATAAACAGATGATGTATCTTAAACAATTAAAACATTAAAATTATTTTTTTTAAGTGCTGTTCTGATAGAATGTGGTGTTGGTCTGATGGCTCTTCCTCCCAATGGGTGGTGGGTGTTGCACCCACGGCCCTCTCCCTGCACCCCGGAGCGGGGTTGGGTGGTGGCAGAGCCCCACAGTAGCTGAGGGGCTGCTGGGACAATGTGCTGACACCTGCCGCACCAGCCAGGGGACAGAATGGGAACTGCCCGCGGTTGTGAGGCTCCTCTTGGGAAAGCGAAGCCGGGCGGCGTCTGAGCCGCCGGCAAACCCGCGGCCACATCCTGCAGTTCGGGGAGGCCCTGGGCAGCGTCTGTCCCGGGATAACAGGGTGCTCGGGGCGCTGCCCGGCGCCGGGCGGCCGCAGGGACAGAGCCGCGTCCCGCCCTCCGCCTCCCTGCGACAGCCGCTCCGCCTGCAAGGGTTTGCATTAACATGCTCGAGTGCTCCTGCAGCTTGGAAGGGAAAGGAGATTTGTTATTTAAAGGTGACGGACCGACAAATCGTGGTGCTTAGTGTGTTATTACAGTCCATTACGGTCCATCTCTGCAGTATGTGAGTGCCCCTGAGGCGGAGCGCGGCCGGCACTGCAGAGGAGGGCGGAAGAGCCCTTGCCGTGGCTGTGTGTGCTGCCCTGCACAGGTAGGTGGAATTTCTTCCCGGATGCTGCCGGCATTTCTCTCACACCCTGCAGCATGTCTGGTGGTGCCTTTGGGAGCAGCCCTGCTCCATGCAGAAGTGACTTTCGCAAGGAAACACCAACAGCTTATTCCCACCTGCTGCGCAGTGCAGCAGTAAATGGTCAGAAATGGTGGTGCCCCACACCAGCCCCTTCTGTGCTGCCTGTCCCCACACTGGCCTGCTCTTCAGAATAACTTGATAAAGTGCAAAAAGTTGCCCAGTGTGGCCAAATCTCGCTCTGACTTGCAGGCTTTAGAGAAGGGAGTGGAGGCAGGGATTGCTCAGGCAGGGTCTGGGCCAGAGATGCACCAGACCCTCTCTGGGAATGCTGCCCTGGTCAGACCAGGTGAATTGGATAGAGCCTTCAGCTGATGCACGGTGCTCAGGAGTGTGGCCAGTCGTGCTGCAGGGCTGGGGATGTCCAATCCATGGTTTCTGCTGGAGCAAGGGGACATTGGATTAAACTGGCCACTGTGCCAGGCAGGAATGCTCTCTGCACACTGCGTGGGAGGGGTGTCAAACCATTTCCCTCAGGGCATCACTGGTGCCACGGGTTTGCCAGGGCTGCAGGAGTGACTGGACACGGCCAAGGAGAGGAGCTCATCCCAGGCCACCTCCAGCCAGAGAGCCAGCAGCACTCTGAGAGATGCCCACGCCCCCCACACCTGCTTTGGCACCCTTCCCAGGCTGGTGCAGAGGAGGATGCCGAGGGAGGAAGACCTTAGGTCCGACCCTGAGCAGCTGCTTGCCAAAACTTGCTTCAGCTCCCTGCCAAGTGCATCCCAAGGGCTGTTACCTGTGTATCCATTAACTTTCCCAAGGACAGGGCTGGAAGAGGGAGAGAGCTCCCACGACAACCCACGCAGTGCCCTGAAGGCCACTGTCAGCATTTTAAATCCTATTTGTTTTCCTACTGAGGGTGTAACAAGTGTGGTGTGTCTTCCCTATCCCCACTGAGGCTTTCCATGTGCAGAGAAGGAAGTTTAATCCCTGATGATCATGTTTGGCAGAGAAACAAGAAGTGTTTAGCAGAGAGGCAAAACCTTTCCCCATGAATGCAATACCAAGCAGAGTCTGTATTGGTCTCCTCCTCCTTGGCGGCCACAGCTCCATTATCCCAGTATCAGCCCCTCCAGCACTGCAGGGCCTAATTCTGCTCCAAGCCCAGCAGCACATTCCTGCTGTCTCCTGTGTGCCAGCCCCAGCGTCTGTCCGTCTGTCTGGTGGGGAAACCAGTTCAGGAACTGATGAGCCAAAGCCACTTGGCTGCTCTCATTTCAGCCAGGCTCATCAGCAAACCAGCTACACTTCCTGATCCTGCTTGTCCTGGGGCTGGCACGGTGCAGGGACAGGGATGGGGACAGCAGCAGGGACAGGGCATTGGCACAGCCCTCTGCTGCCAGTTTGGTGCTGTTATGCTGGTGTCTGCTGTGCCACCCGTGCTCAGTGCATTCCTGCTCTGCAGGTGACAGTCCCCCTTCTCACAGCAGAGCTGGGGATCGGCTCACCCACTGTGGGGACACCCTTGTGCCTTGCACAGGAGGACAGAGCCCCACCACAGCACCCAGCAGGCAACATGGGCAGATGAAATGTCAGCTCACAAGCGCCTGTCTGGCACATTTGACCACAGTTCTCCATGTGCTTGGGAGAGCATGGCAGCAGGGACCCGCAGGTCACCTGGCAGCTTTGTGGGCTGGCAAAGAGCCACCTCTGCCATAAGCTGTGATTACAAAGGGTGGCCCTTGGCAGTTTGTGGCCCCAAAACCCAAGGTAGGGCTGGGTACACAGGCGAGAGCAGCTGGTGGGGACTGCATGGTGGGGTCACAGGCACATGTCCCCTCCATCTCCTCCAGCACCCCACAAAGGGATAGTGGCCATTGCATGTGCATGCTTGGGGTCTGGGGTCCCTGGTTTGGGATTAAGTGCAGTGGCCTCTGGCTGAGAGCCTCAGCTCATTCAGATCTGCCTCTGCCCAGCACCTTGCCCTCATGCTCATTAAAAAATCCTCAATGTCCATCCAGAAGCCATCCTAATTCCCCAGGGGGCTGTGCAAGATTGAGCTCATCCACAACAACCAGGACTACCTTGGCCATTGAGGAACTCCCTTGGGAGAGTATCCTACTCCAGAACCCTGTTTGGGGTCTCTTAGCAACCTCTCAGGATTCCTCTGGCCCTCCCAACCCCCAACAAATGTTTTTGTCCTCTACCCCAAGGGACTCCCAGTGCACCCCAGGTGCCCTGCTGCAGCCCCAGCCAGGAGCATTCCCTTAATCCTTCTGCTCCTATCAGGGTGCAGAATCAATCTGTTCACCCAAAAAAGGACTTTTTCCCGAGCAGGTGGCAGAGCCCTGCCAGGAGCTGGTGGGAAGGTGGAGCCAATGCTGACCGCCACAGCAGGTTTTGCATCCACCTTGATTAAAGGCCTCAGTGAACGCCTGGCCAGCGCCCCACAGCACCCCAAAGCCAGGGGGCTGAGCTGGTGTGCTGACCCAGCCTTACAGGTGGGGCTGGAGGGGTCCCCATTCCTGGGATGGCAAACCCCACCTTAATCACTGATTGCAGCCCGGTGTGGCCGGCAACACCAGATTTTCTGGCACGTGGCCAGCCCCTGTGGTCGAGGGTGTCACCCCAAAACAGCCCCCATTCACTTCAGAGGGAAATCTTCCCTCTGAAAAATGCATAGGAAACTCCTTTCTTGGCATTCTTTGTTAATTATTTAGCTGTGGTTCTTCGAGGTCTTTGGGGCTGCCTCCTTCCCCCCTGGCTAATTGCAAATTTAATTAAGTACAGAAATATGTCTTCAAACAGCTGGGAAGGGGACGTGGTGCCTGGCAGCAAGTGACACTGGGGTGGGTTGGCCTCTGGGTGACCCCAGAAAGGACCCTGCTCTCCTGGGGCACTCTGAGCCAGGTCTGGGGTGTCCCCTGCCTTGGCCACCGAGCACCTTGGAGGGGGATTGATAACTTGGGAAGGTGATTCTCCCAGGGATACCCTATACCCCCAGGTACCACCCCAGGATGCCCTCCCAGCCTCACACCCCAGGGATGCCCATACTCCAGTTCCACTCGGGGGTACCTCAGTGCCCCCCATAACCCACCCAAGGTTTCCCAGACCCCTATTCCCCTACTCTGACCGTATCTATGTGCCCCTAGGGGAGCACACTCCCCTCCCCTGGGGATGCCATTCGCGCTGTGGGTGCCCCGTGCCCCCTTTTCCCCGTGGGTGCCCCATCCCCACTCTCCCGGGTACCTGCGGAGGGGCGGAGCTCCCCGCCCCGCCGTGCCCCACCCGTGCCCGGTGCCCCAATGCGCGGCGGCGGGGCGGGCCGGGGCGGGGCCGCTCCATATGCATGTATGCAGATGAGCAGGTGCGGGCAGAGCCGAGGCGGGACGGGACGGGACGGGACGGGACTCGGACGGGGAGCGGGACGGGGACCGGCGGCGGGGCCATGGCCACGGCGGGGCCGCGGTCCTTCAGCGCCGCCGAGGTGCGGGCGCGCTGCGCGCAGGGCGCCTGCCTGGTCTCCTGCCGCCGCCGCCTCTACGACCTGAGCGGCTTCGTGCGGCTGCACCCGGGCGGGGAGCAGCTGCTGCGCCGCCGCGCCGGCACCGACGTGAGCGCGGCGCTGGACGGGCCGCCGCACCGGCACTCGGCGAACGCCCGCCGCTGGCTGGAGCAGTACTACGTGGGGGACTTGGAGCAGGTACCGCCGAACCGGGACCGGGCTGGGCACGGGCTCTAGGGGAACCCGGCGGTGTATGCAGTCTCTGTGGGGTGCCTCAGGTGCAGGATGAATAAGGGTTATGGGGTGCCCCAGGTTCGGAACTGGCAGATAGAGAGGCTATAGGGTGACGCAGGTGCTACCGCAGGATGTGCAGGGTCTGTACAGGGTGTCCCAGGTCCTGATCTGGCATGTACAGGGAACAAGGCACCCCAGATCCCAGGGCCAGCTATACAGCGTTTCTATAGGGCCCTCCACGTCCTGGGACTGGGATGTACAGAGATTATAGGGCCTCCTGAGTACTGGATCGAGTTTTAATAGGGTGCTGGGTTTATAGAGCATCTGAAATCCAGAGTGCGTGGAGTCTAAGCTGTGTAGGGCACTCCGGATCCAAACTGTGCAGGGTCTGAGCCATACAGGGTCTGTAGGGCACTCCAAGTCCAGGTGTCCAAGCTGTTCAGGACATAGAGAGCCTGGATAGGCTTTGGGGTGTACATGGCAGGATGTTTCTGGGTGCATGTGGCATATAAGGTGTTTAGTACACCCAGATCTCAGTCTGAGCTGTATGGGACATGATGTGTGTTGGGTCTGAGCAGGACAGGGCCCATAGGATCAGGCTCTGTAGGGTCTGGGATCTACAGGGCATGAGGGGTGAAGGGGACAGAGGGTGTTTGAGGCTCCTGGGATCTTGCATGGGTGGTACCTGAGGTGTGCAGGGTGCCAAGGTCCCATGTGCCTCCTGGCTCCCAGGAGTTCTGTGGGGCCTGAGGTGCAGGGGACACTGAGGCCCAGAGGGTTCCAAGTGCAAAGTACCTACAGAGTTCCATTCCACGGCCACATGCCACCCTGGCCCTATTGGGAAGCAGGGCTGATGGGTGGATCTGGGGTGCCAATGTGGCATGGAGGTGTTTGGGTCTTTGGAGGGGTGCAGGAGACAGAGCTCAGTGTCAGTTTTAGCAGAACTGCATGGCACAGGGTGGACAATGGGGCAGGACACTCTTCCTGGCTCTGTCATCACTCAGCCAGGGACTAAGGTGCTGGGCACTGGGGTTTGCTGAGCCTGCCTCTCCTCCCTGACTGCCTGGTGTGTGGCACGGGTGTTCACGACACAACTCTGTCCCCACGGTGCTAGTCCCGTGCTGTCCAGGCAGAAGGGAAAGTTTCCTGGGGAAGTTCTGCAGCCTCCTGGTGGCTCTGGGCACTCTTCCCCAATTCACAGCCCTCACCAATGGCCAGCACACCGTGGGCAGGATGCTGAGCAGCGGGGCCAGCCCAGCCCCCTTCCCCCTCGCACATCCCGCGGGGTCGGTGACCGCCCGGTCCCTGGGGCTCGTTGTTTGCTCTCGCTGGGTGTCCTCCCCAGGGCGCAGCCTGGCCCCAGCGCCACAGACGGGGCTTTGTTTCAGCTCGGTGCAATGCTGCCTTTTCCCCGGACGGGTCCTGGCGGTGGCACCTCCTCTGTTGGGACACCCGGAGCCGCCGCCTCCTCGCAGGCGTGCCGAGCCCGGCGGGCTGGGGCGAAGGAAGGTACCGGCCGGACGGGTTCCGCGCCGGGGGGAGCTGCCACCATCCCAATGCAAATACATGGCGTGATAACGCCGGGCGCAGATCAGACACTGCCTGCTGCCAGAGAAACCATCCCAGGCGGTGACACATCGGGGAGGGATTAGAGCTGCCTGGTGAGGCCGTGTCCAGCATGCACTGATGTGTGACCTGCTCTGCCCTACTCCCCACCCCACACAAATCCTCTCCGGGGAGAGGCAATGCCTTGGTGGTGCTCGGTTCATGCTTTGGGTGCTTTGGGGCAGATGTAGCCCAAACAGCTCTTTGAAGGAAGTGTTACATCCCCCCAATCTGATTCCACATCTCCACAGCTTTGCCAGTGCCTCTTCTCACCTGTTGGATGTCCCAGGGCTGCATCATCCTTGTGGTGAAGGACTCAGAATGCTGTGGTCCCACAGGCACCCAGCACCCTGTCCTGCTTCCCCCAGGAATTTCCAGGAAAGTTTGGAAAGGGGAAAAAATGTATTAATGAAGGAGAGATAAAGAAGATAAGATCTAGCCTTCGTCCCTCTGGCCTCTCCATGCCCCTTCCTGTGGCTCTCTCCTTCTGCCACAGATTGTTTTTCTGCATCTGTCCTTTTGGCTAAGGACAATTAATCCCTAAACATTTTATCTATGCAAGCAAGACATATAGGGGAGTTCAAAGTGAGTATCAATAATTACCTAAACTAGACAGTGAATTTTAACAGTCTTGCTAGAAGGGAACTGGATCATCTAATTACCCTTCCAGTTTGAGCAATGAGAGACTTTCATCACAGCCTCTTTGGAGTGCATGATGTGGCTGTGAGTCACAATAAATCCTCCATTCTTCTCAGGTTTAGTGTCCTCCTCTTCCCCTTGCCTATATTGCTGCATGTCAGGCTCACCCTGGCTTTGCATCCCAGCCTGAGCACACTTGGACGTAGGCAGGACAGCTGGTGCACCTCTTTGGGGGTGATGTAGCAAGAACTGCCTTTTTATATTGCTACTGTGATTAGGAGTTAAAATCACCTCCTTTTAATAGTCCTGCTGCGCCCAGTGTTTAATGGGCTGACACAGCCTCGTGGGGCTCTGCCAGCCAGAGGCCACAGTCCGTGGTGCTGGATGGTGCCCCCACAAGCAAGAGCCTTGCCTGGGCTCTCTGCACCTCCTGGGTGTCCTCATTCTACATGCCTGCACTTGCACTGCCAAAAGAGCTTGTCCCATGTGGACACCAGCAAACTGAGCCTCAGTGAAGCTGGGGGCTCTGAGCAGTGCAGAGATATGGTAGGACTCCTCTGGGGTTTGGTTCACTGGGCAAATGGGTGGAAAATACCCCTGGGTCCAGACTTTCAGCAGAGCAGCTGGCTGCACCAGGGGGAGGTTTCCAGCTTCTCTGCCTGTGTCCCAAGAATATGGAACCCTGTGCTGGACCACCCCTCTGTCTGTATCTGCTCACATCACAACCAGATTTTGTTCTTTTAATGCCCCAAGCCCTGCTGCAGGACTGCACTGGGGGGCACAGCCAGTGCTCTCCAGCTGGTGCAGGCCCAGTGCTGAGCTCCCAGTGTGACCCAGCAGGGCAGTGGATGCTCCCAGGTGGATGCTGGCTCCCCCAGTCCCTGGATCACGCTGTGCCCTGGCTGTTTGGCCCCGTTGTGTCCCAGCAGCACCGTGCTGGCTCTGCTGCTCACTGACAGTCCCAGTGCCTTGTAGGCGTTGACTTTCCCTTCCTTACATCAGACCCCTTGTTCATTTTCCCTGGCAGGACTTGTTTGCCTGGGGACAGCTCAGATGCATCTTCACCACCCACAGGTTACAGCAGAGCCCAGCTCAGCACAGCCCTTTAGCCTCCTTCCTACCCACCTCTTTGGGGGAGAATGGGCAGAAGCCCCAGCACTGGTTTGGGTCCCATGGGGCTTGATCCCAGCAGGGCCCTGCGTGCTTGGGGCAGGCAGGAACAGGCCACCCTTTGGGGAGCCAGTCGGGACATGCCAGTGTGGTTTGCATCCCGGTTGCGACATGGCTCCTGGTCCTTTCAGTGCCAGCCCCAGGGTGAGCAAGAGGAGAGCCTTCCTCCTGCTCCTCAGCTGAGGAGGAGGAGGGGCAGGAGATGATTCAGGAGCTGGGAGGGAGCTGTCATAGTACAGAGGGCAATGGCATCTCACTGATGTCACCCAGCCCAGGTGCTAGTGGTGGGGTGGAATGTGAGTCCCACAGTCCATCTCCTGACCTGAGAGGACCAGGAAGCCTCCAGCCATGACATGGTGCTCAGGCATCCATGGGCAGGGGAACTGGAGGTGTGTGAACATTTCGGAAAAGGGAGGAGAGGTGCCGGGCATTGCGTCATCCCAGCTTTCTTAAGCATCCTTCCTCCTGCTGGCTAGGTTGTGGTGCAAGTGTGAACGTGGAGAGCACCAGCCCATTTCTCAGGGCATGGATAAGCCGTTTCACTCTCTTAAAGCCAAATTTTCTTCCAAAGCACCTGCAGGACAGAGGCAAAACCATAAATCCATCATGCTTTGCTGGATTTTAAACATCTCACCTGCCCTAAGGTTTTGGAATGTCTGGCTGAAGGACAGAGCATGCAGTGTGGAAAATAGCAGTGGAATCCTCACAGAGATGTGTGGTGGTCCATGGTACATACTGGTGCTTTGCCTGCAGTAAAATTGATGCCAGTGGGATTCCAGCAAGGGGCTGCCTCAGAACTGGGTAATGCACATACTTTACCAGCAGAATGAGGCTTGAAATCCAGCTAGGCTGGGAAATGAGGTGGGAGCAGAGCTTGCAAGGAGTGCCTCTTTCAGCAAACAGAGCCTGAGCCCTGCCTTGGTGTCCCCAACAAGGCACAGAGATAAGTCCTGACATCCTGCCAAGGTGACACTGGTTTGCCTGCATCCCTGCCCTCCTGCAGTATGTCCATCAATAGGGTGGCAGTGCATCCCTCTGGGAGCAGTGAGGAGAGCATCCATTGAGGAGCTGGGAGAAAATCCTTCCTGTCTGAAGGCACAGAGCTGGAAGCCGCGTTGGGCACGGCCGTGCCGCGGCTGCCGGGCCATGCCGTACCCTGCTCCGGGTTAATGGGTAACCCAGGGTGGCAAGGAGGGAGAAAAGGCATGTTTGGCACGTCCTGCACGGGGAGCCAGCCCTGCTGCCGGGGGGCACGGCTGCCTTGGGGTTTGCATGGGCACGCTGCAGCCTCAGCAAGCCCCCCACCAGCGGCACGGCCGGCGCGGAGCTGGCACAGCTGCAGGAAGGAGGCTGGCGCTGGCAGGTGCCAAAGGGTTTGCTGCCAAGCATCAGACAAGGCAGGTTTCTCCTGTTTCTCAGCCTGCCCTGGCAGTGGGACTGCAGCTGGGTCTTCATCCACCACCACTGTACCAGGGCATCCCCATCAATGTGCTCTCCTGAGCTACAACCAAATATTCCACAACCTAATATTCCATAGCCTGTGGCAAAGGCACCCAGCCCGGTGTCACCTTGTGAAGGACACTTTGACTTTTTCCCTGGACAAGGTCCCTCCTTCTGTGCTTTTTCTTGTGCTCACAGCCAGGGTGGTGGCACCAGCTGTACCACACTTCCCAAGTCTGCCAGCCCAGCTTTTTGAGCAGCCAAAAAGCCAAGCTGGGCTTTTGTTGGAGATCAGTGGGGTGGGAGGAGGGAGCAGTAACCCAGCAATGTCCCTCACTTTACTGGCAGTGGCAAGGTGACCTCTGCCATGGCACTGCCCATTTGCAGGGGAAAATGCTGCCCCAGGGCCCAGGGTTTCTGCACTGCCACCCTGAAGCACCTGTGCTGTCCTGGCCATGGGCAGGGCATTCCAAACACTCTTGGGGCTCTTCAGGAGGTTTCCAAGGAGCCCCAAGCCCACGATGCTCAGAGCACAGTCCGAAGGGCAGTGCAGCTCACTGGCAGCTGCTTCCCTTGGGAAACCTGTTCTGCAGGAACTAACTGACTTAAATCCACCAGAATTTCCCCCATATGTTTTTAGCATGCAGGGGCTCACTCTGGCTGTACCCTGAGTGCTACAGCCATCACCATCCCGAGCTGAATCCACCACTGGTGCTTCACCACAGGGTTTTCCTTCTCTTTTCAGAGCCTCTCTGAGGCAGTGGAGGAGAAGGAGGTGGTTGCTGCAGCCCAGACCTCAGAGCAGACAGATCTCTGCTACAGAACAGTGGATGTGGAGAAGGTAAGAGCTCTGGAGTTTCTGTTAGCCAGAGTGCTGCTGGGAAACACCAGATTCCTTCTTCCCTGCTTGAGTCCTGTATTTCTGTGGCCTCTTGGATGGGAGGGATGGCGTGAGGCAGCCAGACTGATCCAGCCACTTCTGCCCTTTCTCCTGGTGTGGATGGCATTGCTCATGCTTTATTGCACAGGTGTGGCCACGCTGGGAGGCTCCCATTGCAGCAGCAAGGGAGAGATGCCTTTCTCTGACAGCAGCTGTGCCCTTGCAGAGGGAAATGCTGCCAAGCCACACCTTGCTTGCTTTTATTTCTTTCTGGCTTTATTTATTTTATTACTTTATTTATTTTATTTTTTCCCTTGCCTTGTAATGAGCAATAAGGGATTCCCCAGCCTGGACAGGGCAATCCCTGTGTGTGCAGGGTCTTCCTGCTCTGCCAGCTCCTTTCTAAGCATGACACAACAGTGGGGATTTGTCCCAAAGGTGCCTTTGGCTGTCCCTGCCCTCCATAGCACCATCACCCCATCTTGCATGGTCCCAGCTGGTTGGTGAGCATGCTTTTATCTTGTAGAAAGCTGGGATTTTTTTAGAGCAGGAGGACATTTTTAACTCTCCAGATTCATATTTTATCACTGAACACCTTTAAAAGAGGATGTGCCATTTCAAACTGATCTTTTTGCTTTAACTTTCCCCCTACCTTCCCAGTGGAGAATGGCTCTGTTCCCATCCCATACACCAGCTGGGGTGGTTTCCCCTCCCATGTGATTGTGTTCATCCCTGTCTGCAGCAGAACTCCCAAAATTCCTACAGCCACCCTGGCTCCTTGCCCTGAGATGCCCCAAATTGAGCCATCCCCACCACTGGCAGCACAACCCCAGGTGCCAGATTGCTGTGCCTGTGCTGTGTGGCACAGGCAGCCCAAGGAGAACTGACAGGCCTGGGGTTTCAGTTCTGGCACAGGGCTAGAACCAAGAATCCATCTTGTCTGGCCAGGCCAGCAGAAACTGTGTCCAGGGATGCTGAGCAGTGGCAGAAGTGGTGCTGCTGGTTGTGCCTCCTTGATTTTGTGCCATGCCAACATGTGTACCTGCACAGGTCCCTTTTTACTCTTGCACCTGAGTTCAGCCAAGCACAGCAGCAGTGCTGGAATCTGTGTTCCCATCCTGTATCCTTGCTCCCCATCCCTTCCCACTTTGCTCCTCACTGGGGTGCCCAAAAGCTGTGGCCTCCCAATGTGTCCTCTGCACAAGGAGAAATGTCCTTGGCTGGGGCAGTGCCATGGCAATGGGATCCATGTGCCACCAGAGGTGTTCTGTTGGGGAATATCACTGCTCACTATCTAATCTTGGAGCTTAAGTGGCAAAGAGCCTCAGTTATCAGGGGCCAGGTCTGGGTACATCCACCTTCACCGTGATCTGCTGGCAGGTACCTGGTGGCACAGGGGTGAGCTAAGTCCCTTCTTTGTGGGCAGATAGGGCTGGTGTGTGTTTGGCCCCTTGTCTGCCCTGTGCTGGTGCTTGTGGGCAGCTAAGGGCACCTTGGAACCAGAAACAACTGCTCTTGGGGCATGGGAAGGGGTTTGCAGCCCAAAATCCTGCAGCAGCAGCTCAGCTTTGTGCCTGGTACTGGGTTGGTTTGTGGGTTCCACAGCACTGCAACCACTGTCTGCTCCCTCAGGACCTGGTAGACTGGCAGAAGCCCTTGCTGTGGCAGGTGGGCTACTTAGGGGAGAAGTATGACGAGTGGGTGCACCAGCCTGTGGATCGGCCCATCCGCCTCTTCCACTCGGATTTCTTTGAGTTCCTCTCCAAGACAGCATGGTGAGCTCGGGGTCTGCACTGTGCCCTGGATGGTGCCTGCCCAGGGAGGGGGGGTGGCTCAGCAACCAGCAGGACACTTCCTCTGACATGTTCTCCTACCCCACAGGTACGTGGTGTTCATGGTATGGACGCCCGTGGTGCTCTATCTCAGCTGGGTCAGCTACACCTCCCTTGCTCAGGGCAACACCAGGCTCTTCTCCTCCTTCACCACAGGTACGAGCAGCAGCAAAGCCTTTGGGCTTCCATTCCTGACTCTGGGTCCAGGGGCAGGACAGCCCTGGGTGGGCTGAGACCTGCATCCCTTCCTCATCCTCCTTCTGTACGTGCTCCCCACAAAGCCACACGCTGGAGCAGCAGATCAGCACCTCTCCTTCGTGGCCACCAGCATGTCCCTGCATGGAGCCACCTGTGCTTGCACCTCCATCCCCTCCTGTCACCTTGGTCCCCCAGAGATCAGCAGAGGCACAGCTGACCTGGACTGTGCTCTGCTCTCTCCTCTGCCCTCCCTCCCTGCCGAGCCCTGGGTGCTGGGGTGTGTTCCAGAGCCGCCCACCCGGGCTGGCTGAACAAACGCGGCTCTGACGCCGCCGGCGCGCACAGTGCGGCGCTTGTTCGCCCGGAGCGCCTGCCCCTGAATCCCCCACTGTCTGCTCCCTGCTCCCCCGGCAATAACAAGCCTGGCCAGGGCAGGCTGCCTTCTTTGTTGTGTATTTTTTTTTTTCTTTTATTCTGGGTTCCCTATTTTTTTTGTAAGGTGCCACGCAGTGCCAGCTGTGCCCGGCTGTGTGGTGGGGAGCGCTTGCTGCACAGGCACCCCCTGCTCCTTGTAGCAAGTTTTGTGGGGTTTTTTTCCTAAAAATAAGCAGGTTTTGGGGGAATCCAAATTTTGCTAGGAAGGACACAGTGCTGGCAGCCAGCCCTGAAAGAAGGAGGTGGCTGAAAAATGTTCTGCGGGGGAAAGTGCCCAACAAATCTATTCTTTTTCCCCAAAAAAATCAACACCAACACCAACAGCACTGTTTTACTGTTACGAGTTCTGCATGTGCAACTAAGGTCCCTCCTGCCTTGTTCTGGTGGGTGAAGCAGATTTGTACTGATGACACAGTCCCTAAAGTACACGTCCAAGCCCCCATTTGCATCTGGAATGTAGGGAGCTCCCCTCGCTGGCTTTCTGAGACAGCAAGAAGCTGACTGTTTCTGCAAATTAATGGGAATCAAAGGAAAATGTGGTTTAGAGCAGTGCTTGGGCAGTTAGCTTCCTAGAGAAGCTCAGGGCAGGAGTTGGGTGAGAGGTGGGAGGGAGAGCTGAGCATCACCCTGATACCAGTGGGAGGATAATGTTGGATAAAAGCACCCGGTCATCACCTGCCCTGCTGACCGCTGCACGTCTCCTTGTGTAGAATACTCCATCCCCGTCCACAAATACTACTTCCCTTTCATCTTCCTCATTGGAATGATCCTGTGGTCCCTGCTAGAGTACCTCATCCATCGCTTTGTCTTCCACATGAAGCCACCTGCCAGTAATTACTATCTCATCACCCTGCATTTCTTGCTGCATGGGCAGCATCACAAGGTGAGTCGCAGCTCCCGCCTCTGCTGGCACCTGCTGGGCTGTGGGAATGGTGGCCTTTGCCCCACTGGAGCCTGTAACTGCGTGGCCTTTGCCCAGGCAGAGCCTGTTGGTGCCTGTTCAGTGGGACTGGTGGCATCCCAAGCGAGGCACTTACCCAATACCAGCTGCAAAATGGCCCTGGAGGAACTGGAGTTAAATTTTTGAGCTGTGTGGTTGGGCAAGGGGGAAGACCAAAAGAGCCATAGGCTCCCTCTAGCTTGGCTGGAGGAAATGGTCCTGTGCACCTGCTAGATAAAGCCACTACCTGCCTGGGCACCTTGGCACACACGGGGGGCTGCTCTCACCACCGGGTACGACTCCGGGGAGGGTTTTTGGTGTTGTCTTCTCCCAGACGGGTTCCCCGGATGCTTGGCAGGGATGTGCTGGGGGAGGTAGGGTGAGCTAGGAGCTGCCTGTCCCACCATCCTCTCTGCTTCCAGTCTCCCTTCGACAGCTCCCGCCTGGTCTTCCCTCCCGTGCCGGCCTCGCTGGTGATCGGCTTCTTCTACGGCGTGCTGCGGCTGCTGCTGCCCGAGGTGCTGGGGCTCTCCGTGTTCGTCGGGGGGCTCTGCGGCTACGTCATCTACGACATGATGCACTATTACCTCCACTACGGCTCTCCCAGGAAGGGCTCCTACCTGTATGGCCTCAAGGCTTACCACGTCAAGCACCACTTTGAGCACCAAAAATCAGGTAGCACCGTGTTCCCCGTGCGCGGGCTGGCAAAGGTCCGGTCTGCCTGCATGTGTGCAGCTGATTGCTCCAAAATGTTTGGGATTTGGGATGAGGAAAGCCAAGCACTGCACTGCTGGGGAAGGGGTGTATTCAGCCCACAGAGAGTATTTCCTGGCTCCCAGGTAGAGGGTGGGGAGTCAGAGCAGTGCAGGGCTGAGAGCAGCAGCCTGCCTCACTGGTGTGCATCAGTGCTGCCTGGAGTGCCAGGGCAGAGCCCAAACCCCCACGGTGCTGGGATGTGGGTGCTTATCCCTGCCCAGGGCAGCATCTCTTCTTGCTGGGAGGCGTTGACAGCTGTAGGGTGAGGCCCTGGGCTTCCCCAGATCCACCTCACACTTTCCCTAGCCCAGTGCTTACTCAGCCTGCCCTTTGCCCAGTTTCCTAGGAGAAAACGCCCCATTCAGATAAGCTATCATCCATGGGGCTTATTGGCATGGCCCTGCCAGCTACTGCTCCCTCTGCTCTTCCTCCTTGTCCTCACTTGCCTTCCTCCCTTCCCAAAGTGTGGACACCTCCCTCTGCAGTTAACACAGAGCCCTTGCAACACCTGGATGATGGTGGTGACGTGGGCTGAACTCTCTCTTCCCTGCCCACAGGTTTTGGCATCAGCACACGCTTCTGGGATTATCCTTTCCGGACACTCATCCCAGAGGAGAGCTTCAAGAAAGAGGACTGACAGCCCCAGCCCAGTGCTCAGCTGCTGGCTCCATACCCTCTGCACTGGGGCTGGTGTCCCTCCCCAGCCCCCAGCGAGGCCAGCTGGTCCCTGCCCCCTTCCTGGGGGCTGTGCCACAGCAGTGACTCCAAAGGGGAGCATCCCTGTGGAGTGCTGTGGTCCAGCTGTGGCCCTGGCAGGGGGATGGGGGGCTGAGGATGCTGAGGAAAGGGGAGGAGGAGGCTGTGGGGTTCCCTGGTGGACTCCTGCCCCTACCTCGCTGCCCTCCTGCTCCAGGCTATGGATGCACGGGCAGATGTGCTGCCTGAAAGATGAAATGCCTGATGCTGCCCTCCCTCCTCTGCCCTGGCACCTTGCCAGAGTCCCTGTCTCTCCTGAGGTGTCCTGTCCCCAGGGCATCAGCTCCCTGCAGTTACCCCTATTGCCTAACTCATGCCAGGGGGATTCCCTGACCTGGGTCCTTCTCCTGGCCTGATCTCAGCACAGGGTTTTCTTGGCCTGCAGCCCTTTTGGGGCGGTTCCACAGCTCTGGATTGTGCCTTTTTCTAACCAGTGCACCCATATCTCTCTGCCAGATTTATCAAGTTCATGGTTTTCATAGACATTGGCTACTTGAAACTCAAACTCCAATGAAAAAAATTACTATGAGATGCCTTTTTTGCTGATCCTGTGATTTTATTTTTTATTATTTTTTCCCTAATGTTTACTGCAGATATTTAAAGGTTTGAAATAAATTTATATGTAAAACTGTAGACACTACAATTGTAAATAAACTGTATATTTTGAAAAATAAAACTTTCTAGAAAGGGTCTGGCAAATGTATCCCCCAGAGCTGCTTACAAAGCTGTTGTCCCACTCTTTGTGTGTCCCTTTCCAGGTGCTGATGGCCCTTGGAGCCACCATTCCTGGCTCCCCTCATGAGCCACGGTGAGATAGGAGAATTGCAGGGGATATTCTCAGCAGATCTGTGTAACTCTGGGGCTCTGGGTAAGCAGAGTGGCTCTGCCACTCACTTCTCTGAAGTTGGGCAACAGCATCACATGCACCCCACAACTTCCCAAAATCAGCCTGGCCCTCTGACGAAGCCATCTGCAAAACTTCCTGCTCTCCCAGCAGAGGTCAAGCCCTGTTTCCAGCCTGCCACAGCCTGCCTCCTTTGGTGCTGGGGGCTCAGGGATGGGGAGAGGACAGGGCTGTGCTCTGCACAGTCTCACTGCACATGCAGGAAGTTCAGCAGGGCACACAGCCCTTGCTACGAGTGTTCCAGTGCCCTGGGCAAACCTTCCCACAGCTGCCAGCACAGCAGAATGGGTTGTGGTGCTCAAAATAGCAGAAGCATCAATACAGGGAGGCACAGCTTCCCCATCCCCTTTTTCCTACCGCACTTCCTGTGGGCAAGTCCTTCTTCCATGAGGCAAAAGGCGGCAGAAGGGCATACAGCCCTTGGGAATGCCCCAGGTAGCTTTCTGGGAACTGGGAGCCGTGCTGGCGTGGGAAGCTGCGTTGCACAACGTCCCTTCCGCTGTGACACCCTTTAAACCCGCGCCCTGCGCTGCCCCCGCCGCCGAGCAGCAGGCGGGGAGCGCCAGGGAACGCGGGGCTTCTCCGGGCAAGCGACGAGACCTTCCTTGGACAGAGCCTGGAGAGGACGGGAGAGGGGCTGCAGCTGCATTTTGGTGCGTTTCCATCTCCAACTGATTGAACCTGGTACCTCTCCCTTAGCGCTGGCTGCATCAGAGGGGCTGCTGCTAATTTCCCTGCAACAGGGGCGGGTTTCTGTCCTTGCTGGGGAGCAGGCACCATCCTTGTGGGGATGCTGAGTGCATAGAAAGAGCTTGATTTAAAATCTTAAGTGGGCAGAACAGAGAAAATGGGGAGAAGCTGAGGATGCTGGGGATGTGAAGATGTGCAAGGCTTTATTAGATGGGTGACCACAGAGAGAGACATTGGGTAGAAATGTAAATAGATCTTTACAGCCAAAACTACAGGGTCTGCAGGCAGGAACCCAGGGTGATGTGGGGCCAAAGCCAGGAATGCTGCCCAGGGGATGCTCCTTGGGTCACTGATGTCCCTGCTCCTCTAGGTGGAAGCTCTCTGGGATGGTTCACTCTAAATTAATGTATATAAATCAAGCCAAAACATCTCTTGCTAATGCCAAGAAAGATGTTCCAGTACTGCTGCTACTGATGTCTCAGTGTGTGCCTGCTCCAGCCTGCACGAGAAGCTGCAGTGCCAGGCAAAGCAGGGAAAGCAGAGCAGCTGTGGATGTGAGGGGCTGTGGGAGGATGTGGCCATATCAGCCTGTTCCTTAGGGTGAGAGGTGTGGAAGAGCTGCATCCAGCTGATCTCTGAGCAGCACCTGAGGCTTACCTGCACCAGACACTGCCAGCCCACATCTCCAGTGGCCAAGCCCTTTGCTGCAAGCATGAACATCGTGGAGAGGGTCTTCTCTGTGGCCCAGGCCATCTATGCCCAACTGGAGCAGGTGAAGTGCTGTAGGCACCAGTGCCAGCGCCTCGTGGAGCGCATCCAGATTCTGCTGGAGCCTGTGAGGATCCTTAGGGCTCAGCCACGACAGCACATCTCCCACCAGGAAGAGGAACTGATGAAAAAGCTGCTTCAGGCACTGGGGGAAGCCCAGAAACTGGTGATGAAATACAGCCAGACCAGCTGGATACAGAAGTTTCTGCGAGCCCGAAGTACTGGTGAGGAGTTTGTCTGGGTGAACGAGAGCCTGGAGGACATTGCCCAGGGGCTCTCTCTCCTGCTGCAGGCAGAGCAGAAACAGGCTTTCCTGGAAGCTTTCCAGTCAAAGACATGTCGCAGGCAGGATGCTGAGGACCTGAGGGATGACAGAGCTTTCTTGGACCAGGTGATTGCAAGTGAGTGCATTTAGCAAACCCTCTTTCCCTGTGGCTGGTGGTGGCCCCTCTCTCCAGCTGCTGCCTAGCTCTGGCTTGATGGCCATGGCCATAAAGAGCCAAAGGGATGTTCAAACTAGAAAAAAACCAAACTACACAGTCATGGTTGTTCATCCAGTGGCCCAACCTCTGCCTGGTTCTCTCCCTAGGTACTGAGGACCCCAACGATGTGGTTGAGGAGATCTACATTGACAGGGAGTGTATGGAGAGCAAGGTGGACTGGATGCAAAGCGAGCTGAACCAAGTCATTCGTGAGATGGAGCGTAAGTTACTGTCACACCACCTGCCCCCTGTGCACTGTGTCCTTTCCCCCCAAGCCCTGCCTAATGTATTCCTTGTTCCCTTCTGGCACACTGTGGGAGCAGGCTTGAAGAAGGTCAAGGTTGATAAAAGAGAAGACATCACTGAGATCAAGCGAGACCTCCTCACTTTCCACAGGCACCTGCAGGACACAGAGAGCTACGACCTTTATGAGGGCGAGTACCTCAAGTATCCTGTGGCCATCAAAACCTTCAAGAGGCCACTGACCACTGACCCAGCGTGAGTTGTCCTGGGGGGGGAACAAGTGTGGCCCCAGGAGGGTGGCACAGCACTATGCCATGCCTTGTTCCAGGGGTCTCACCATGCTGTCCATTTCCACAGCAAGGTGAGAGACATCTTTGAGAAGGAGATTCAGACCCTGAAGAAGTTTGAGTCTCCAAACATCCTGCGCATGTACGGGATCTGCATTGAGGAGAAGGGTGAGGGTGTCACATTAATGTCACCATTTTCCCCCAGTGCTAGCTGGTGGCACTTGCCTCGTTGTGGTCCCCTCCCAAGAGGTGGCACAAAGCAGGATGATTCTGTCTTGCAGATGGGAGCCCCTGCTTCTCCATCGTGATGGAGTACTGCAAGCATGGGACGCTGAGGGATGTGCTGAACAAGCAGCAGCATCTTTCCTGGGATATCCGCATTCGGATGGCCCTGGGAGCTGCCAGAGGCCTTTACAGGTGAGCACCTGGATGAATCAGTGAATCACTCCAGCTGATGATCCAAAAGCTGAGTGCAGCTTCCTGCTATCTCACAGTAAGCCGTGGTATTCTGTTAGACACAGATTCCCAGTGACCCCACCTTGGAATGCTGGGATGGAAGGCTGGTGAAGGGGTGGGTAGAGGATTTGGATGCAGTAGCTCCCATCTACCCTGGTCACTGTCCCCTACATCTGGCTTCAAGCCTGCAAAGGACTGGAAGGGGGAAATCCCCTTCCCTAGATCCACAGGGCAGATTTGAGAGTACCTTACAGCACTGCCAGCTCTCCTTACAAGTCCTGTTCATCCACAAGACTTGTCACTTTGCCCACAGCAGCTCCTCCAGCATCTGCTGGAAAGGTTGGCTGGGCAGGTTGTTCCACCAAGAGAGGCAGAGAGCTGCTGGCTTCTCTGGATGCATGTCAGGCATTCCCTTCAGGGCAGGAGGGAGCTCCAAGGTGGGGATGGGTTGGTCCATCATCATCATCATCATCATCATCATCATCATCATCATCATCATCATCATCATTATGTGTTACTTTTGGTTCCATCCATCTGCAGGTTGCACCAGACAGGGGAGAAGTCCCGACTCCATGGTTGCATCTGCAGTAGCAAGTTCCTGGTGGCTGGGGATTACTGTGTGAAGGTAAGCACCACACTTGGAGATGCTTTTGGGAGTTTTAAATGGTTTTGTGGATGTTTCTCTCCACCAACACTGTAGGGAATTGTGATGGTCCATTATAAAATGGGGTAGTGGCATCTCCCCTATTACTTTAGGCACTTAAACTGCCCTATCTTGGTCTTATCATCAGCAAAGTGAGCATTCCTAAAGCATCCAGCCTGGGATGAGCTGAAGCTGGGGCCCTTCACCTGCCTTCACCTCTGGTTCTGCTTGCAGGAAGAGAGCTGTGCTGGGCAGCACACACAGCTGCACAGCAGCTTTTGCTGCCCAGGGCATCTGGCTCTGTTTCTACTTCTCCTTTTCTCTCTCATTCTCTCAATCAGCTGTCAGGATTTGAGCTGTGTGAAACAGAATCATCCATCAAGAGAAAAGCCAAGAAGGACTGGAAACGAATCTCTATGTTGGCTTACATTGCTCCAGAGAACCTGAAAGACATCAACTACCCTTACAAGAGGCCCTGTGAAATATACAGGTGTGTCTGTCCCTCCCAGGAGATGCCTGTGAGCAGGCAGGTGTCTGGCAGAGCTGCTGAGCTGGGGAAGGAGGCCAGATTTAATCGGACGCACAGCAGGTGCTTCCAGTTGGCATAGCCCAACAGTCCTCTCCATCAGAAGGCAGGAATACATGGTGGAATGAATACTGAGACTCTTGCTTGTCTCCTTCCAGCTTTGGGATCGTTCTGGCAGAGATTGCAACCTCCAAAATCCCGTTTGAAGGTGAGACAGAAGCAGGTGGCTCCCTGTGTAAAAGCCTTGCTGCACTGTGTGGGTCCTGCCTGGCACTGGATGCTCCCTGCTCCTTCCCTGAGCATCCCATGGGTGCCAGTGGCAGTGCCTGGTGTGCCTGACTCTGCATGACATCTTCATAACTTCTCCTGAAACTCCAATATAGTGAACTATAGCTTATAGTAAAGCAATCTGCTTAAACCACAAACATGCAAATAATTTTTTGTTTCTATTGGATGTTTCTGTGCATTTAAGCGTAAACACATCTTGCTCTACTGGAGCCAAACAGTGTCATGCCAAATACAGTGGGATTCATTGCAGAAGGAGTTTGGGTCATTTGCCTGCTGGCTTCTCCTTGCCAAGGGCTGCAGGCAGGCTCTTGGCACAGCTTCGTGCTGGGTTTCCTCCCCAGCACCCTCCTGTGGCAGCAGAGTTCCATCCTGACACTCCTGCTTGCACTTGTTGCCCAGGCTGCTCTCCTGAGGAGATCGTGGAGAAAATCTGCAATCACCATTACTGGGACCCTCTGGGGGAAGATTGTCCTGAAGACCTGAGGAAAGTCATTGAGCAGTGCCGGGCCTTTGACCCTTCCCAGCGCCCTTCTGCCGAGGGTAAGTGCCCTGACCACCTGTTCCACGGGCCCTTTGCCCCCTTCAATCAGCTGCTTCAGCAGGCAGTTTGCCCCCTCGTTCCCCTATGAATTTGCCTGGCTTTTGTTTTGGGATCCTGCCTTGACCTTCCCTTTTTATGCTAACAAGTCCCCCAGTTCCAGACCTCACTCATTAATATTTATTTACTCACGCCACAACAATAATCATCGGTCTGTTTGTTTATTTGGTGTCACATAAAAGTAGCTTTTTCTCTCAGACAAGTATTGAACTGGAAGTAGGGGTCTGTGAGTTAATTCCCACTCGGTTCTGCAGATCCCATAAGCTGGAGCAGCCACAACACTCTGCAGGAACATTTCCTGTCTTGGGCTTTGAGCAGTAAATTGCAGTCTTTGGCAATCTATGACAGGGAAGTTTTCACTCTCTCTGAAGCTGTTTTGTGTCTGATCAGAGGAGTGACTGGTCTCCATCAGGATATACAACATCAATATCAGGAAATTATAGAGCAACGTTTCTGATGTGTTTGAAGTCACAGAGGTCATACTCTTCCCTTGTCTAAGGGAAGAAAACTTCCTTCAATCTCATCCCCTCCATCCTACGGCACCAGCTCAAAGAGATGTGGGAAATGTTCCCAAGAAGCCCCTGAGTGATACATTTGTGTGCTTCCATTTCCCCCCAGCACCTCCTTCCACAGACTCAGGCACAGGGAATTGCCCTGGCTGAAGGGAAAACGCCAAAATATCATCAGAGATGTTGGCAAAGTCACATTGAGGAAACAGGATGGCTTTATTACTGCAATATAACCCTAATCCAACACCTACCACAGTGTGGTGCTGAGCTGGAAGGAGAGATTATTGCAGCTGTTCACAAGGGTGTTTCCATAATCGTGGCTACTTCTGTTTGGGCTGTGCTGTCTGCTCAAGGCTGTCTCCTGCTAATCTCTGCCCATTGTGCTGGCCCAAGGACAGTGTCTCTGTGTCCCCAGTCATTATCAGTAAGGGAAAGCCATGTTCTCATCTGTTAAAAAAATACAAAAGAGCCTACAGCAAATCCTCTGATTAATGCCATCCTTGTGTTTTGCAGAGATTGTGGACTCGCTGGCTGAACTGGAGAAAAGCAGAAACCAAGGAAGTTAACTGTGGAAAACGGGGCTGGGTGACCAGAGGCAGCAAGCCCAGGGTGCCACTCGCCCCTCTTGACCCTCACAGAGCCTGATGGTTCAACACTCCTGTGTTTGTTTCTGTGTGTGACACCTTCGCCTCACCAAGGGCCGGGCCTGGGTGGCCTTGGAGGCAGCGAAGTGACTGGAGGAGAGGCTGTCAAAAGCCTGGAGGGACCAGAGGGATGGAACATGGCTGCTTTTACAAGGAAACACTGAGGGAGTTGATCCTGCTCAGCCTCGAGGAGAGACAGCTGAGAGGGGACCCCATCAGTGTCTGTCTCTATTTGAAGAGACATTTCAGAGGATGAACCAGGCTCTGCTGGGTGGTGCCCAGCAATAGGACAAGAGCCAAGGGGCAGAAAATGATATGTAGAAATTACACTTGAATATGAGGAATAACTTCTTTACTCAGTGTGTGATCATACACTGGAAGGCTGCCCAGAGAGGGTGTGGAGCTTTCCTCACTGGCGATATTCCAGAAACATCTGGATGCAATCCTGTGAAACGTGCTCGATGAGGATGGCGCTTGAGCCGGGAGGGGACCAGGTGCCTCACTGCGCCCTCCCAAGCTGACTCACTCTGTGCTTCCCCGCGGCGCCGGGCCCGGATACACTCTGCTGGGAAAATTAATCCACAAGCACCGCAGCTTTATGTCCAAAAAGGAGACAGAGGAGTCCCTTTTGCTGTATTCGAATAAAGGGAGAGGCCAAGGGGAATTTCCCTGGGGTCTCTCAAATTTTTGGAGGACGCAGCCTCCGTTTTTATCTTATTTTCCCGGCCACTTTTCCCTCTCTCTTTCCTCACTGGCAGAGGTACTTGAGAGGCACAGACTTCCCGGAACGCCTGACACCTGAGATTCCCCTCTAATGTATAACCCTTCCTTTTAATTTTTGATTCTTATAGAATTCATAGTTTTCCTTCCGTTGCTTGTTTCATCTCCCGATATCCAATTTCGTTTGCCAGCAAACCTACAGTTTGTAAAGGCAAATCTCTTTTCCCATTCATCAATCAGTACAATGCCTCCCATTGTTTCTTTTATGTCTCAGTGCCAACTTTATCTACCAGCAGATCTACAGCTTGTTTGTAAAGACAAATGCGACATTCCTCTCACCCCGCCGCCATGGCAGCGCCCCTCCCGCCTCCCCCCGTTTGAATGAACTTGCCTTCCCGCTCTTTTAGCCCCGCGGCGTCTCCGCCAATGAAAACTCGCTGCCCTGCTCTTGCCCCGCCTCCTATGCCGTCATAGGCCTCGTTGCCCAATCAGCCGACCCTCACTGCGGTGCTTTGACCAATCAGAGCACTCCCTGCTGCCCTGCCTCTCGCTCCTGACATCCCTAGTTGCGTTAAGCAGACGGACATAGCGACTGGCCAATGAGCAGGCGGAAGTGGCTCCGACTCGCCCAATGGCAGCGGGTGGGGAGGTCGCAGCCAGCCAATAGGGCGGCGGGGGCGGGGCGGCGCGGCGCTCGAGCGGGCGGCTGGGCCCGGCTAAGGTGAGCGAGGGGCGGCGGGGTCGGGGCGGGTTGTTCCGGGCCGGTGTCCCGGTACAGCTCCATCCTCCGCGGCCCAGGCCGAGTTCCGCAGCACGGCTGAGCGCTGGGGCTGCCTGAGGCTACCGGAGGGGAGATACCCCTCTCCCGCTCCCTTTTTCTGACGGGTGTCGTATTTAAAATATACGAGAAAGACGGCAGAGAATCCCCGCTTGTCGGGCGTGTGTTTGGTTTGGGTCGTATTATTTTATGGTTATTATTATTGTTGATAATTCCGCGTTAAAGCAGGTGGGACAGAAGCCCTGGGGGCGGCGCGGAGCGGGGCCTGGTGCCCTCCGCAAGGGGAAGCTGCTGCCTCAGCCTTCAGCCCTCGCTGCGAGCTGCGGTGCCGGCCGAGCCGGGATCCTCATTCGGGGCTCTGGAAGCGCTCGGGATCCTCATTCGGGGCTCTGGAAGCGCTCGGGATCCCTCATTCGGGGCTCTGGAAGCGCTCGGGATCCTCATTCGGGGCTCTGGAAGCGCTCGGGATCCTCATTCGGGGCTCTGGAAGCGCTCGGGATCCTCATTCGGGGCTCTGGAAGCGCTCGGGATTCCCCGTTCGGGGCTCTGGAAGCGCTCGGGATTCCCCGTTCGGGCCCAGGAAGGTTTGTGGAGACCCTCCATCTGCGGGCTCCTCCCGGGGCTGCCTGGCTGGAGGAAGCACTGCTCCTTTGGGCCAGATTCCAAGATTTAACCGTGAAAATGCCAATAATAACGTTTTTATAAATCTCACAGTTAATGCAGGCAATGGAACATGTTGCCCGAGGGGGTGTCCCAACCCTGGAAGTGCTCCAGGCCAGGCTGGATAAGGCTGGCTTGGGACAGCTTGGTAAAACTGGTGTTTGTGCTTTGGGCTTTTAAATAGTGCTAAAGGTCTGCAGTTCCCAAGGCTTTTCAAGTTTATGATTGCTTAAGTACTTTTTGGAGAATGTGAATGATTTCCAGCAGCTTGCAGAATTGCACACCTCTTCCAATAAAGGACTTGTGAGTTTTTTGTGCATATGTTCATTCAATTAATGAAATAATCTTGAACTTTCTTGTTTTACAAGAATGGTGTGACCCAAGTGCTCTTAATTTGGTGGCTGACAGCAGCGTGAGAATTAATACTTCACAAACTATTGTCTCATCTGTTTTTCTTCAAACTCCTGTTCTGGAGGTAACATGAAATCCATATGCCAAATGTGCAAAGGGCAACCATCCTTACTTTTGCAGTTTTGCTGTAAATTTCGTTTTTATCCAGTCTTAGACTGAATGTGGATTCACAAATGCTGATGCTGCAGATAACTTGTTACCAATAATGTCTCAGTCACTCATTCTGCTGTCATGCCCTCTCTGGTTTGCCTGGTATTGGTAAATACCTGAGGGGCTGTTCAGTGCACTCTGGGTAAGGGTCACAGTGATATGTTACGATAAGGCAATTTTATTTGTAGAAACTTGCACGTCAGTCCACCTCCTGAGAGCAGTGCAGCAAAAATAGGGCTTGTTTGAGGCACTATCTGTGGGTGCTTGTGCAGGGCTGCTCACCCAGGAGACTCTCTCAGATATTTCCAACTGTTCTTCAAGAGCCACATGAATTTACTTGGCAAGTAAATTATGGCAGCAAGAAAGCATTAACTTTATATACTCATCAAAATGTTTATTTAATTTGATTTTGCAATGTGCCTTTGGTCTTAGTTGCTATCAAGCCAAACACTTTGAGTCCAGGGCCCTGGGAGAGTGCTCCCAGCTCACATATGTGTATTGACTTGTGGCTTAGCTCTGCTGCAAAGGACAAATTTTCTCTTGACTCTGAATTCTAAAAGCTTTTTTAATCACTGAGTGCTGTACCTGGTTCTTGCTGCCATCGGGTTTCAAGTAGGGTACACTTGTAAGTAAATACTGGTTTTCTTCAACTCCTTGCAGGAATGGCTCAAGAAGAGATGGAAGTTGATCTCCAGCCCGTGGCTAGTTACTCAGTGGAGACTCTCCAGACACTTGCCCCGGAGCCCCCTGGTCCCACAGAGCTCTCCCACCTTGCTGTGCTCAGGGAAGGAGGAGGCAGCACTGCAGCCCTTCCTGCTGACGATGCTGTCACAGCCAGCAGTGGTACCACAAGGGGAGCAGCTGCAGAGCCTGACCTGCAGGTGAATCCTGCCACAGCCCCTGATGGGCTGCAGAGGCTCCAGGAGGCCTTAGATCTGTACCAGCAGTCTGTGCCACAGCGTCCGCAAGCCAGGAGAGCCCGCAGGCAGCAGAGAGTTGGTGGTTCCCAGAGGACCATCAGTGCCAGGTAAAGCAGAAATGAAAATGGCTCTGAACTGCCCTCATCAAGTCCAGCATCAGTTCAAAACTTCCTGGCTTACAGAGCCCAGCCCAGCCTTGTGGCTGGGCCCAAATCCAGGGTACCTCACTATTTTTACCTTTTAAGTTCAGGAACAGCACAGCAGCTTCTGGTCTCTTCTGGTAGGTTCTTTGCCCTTGTTAAGTGAATACCCCTGTTTCATATGTTGGCAGGGGTGGTGTTGACTTCTGAGCCCTTCTATATTTTGAATTTTGCTTGCAGAGCTTCTGCTGCTGCTGTTCCCTCTGTGCAGCCAAATTCCAGTCCATGATTACTGCAGCAGTGCTGATTCTCAGCAGTTCCAGCCAGCAATTAGCTCAGTGGAGCTTGTGCTCTGATTTGCATTTCACCTTTGATTTGGGGTCTGCCTGATTACATTTGCTATTGACAGTTGCTGCAGAAACTTTCACATATAAACTGATATTTTTCTGTAGGGTTTTTTGGTTGGATTTTTGTTGTTGTTGTGGTTTTGGTGGGGGGTTTTTGGTGTGTTTTGTTTGTTTGTTTGCTTGTTTGTTGGGGTTTTTTTACTTTCAGACAAAAAATCCTCTCTGTCTAATACCATTTGTGATGGGATTAAAAGGGGATGAGTGGGGATGCTCTTCAGTCAGAAGGAAATCCCAATTTCTAATTTATTTGGTTTTTGTCTCGTCATTCTAGCTTTTGTATGTGCCAGGGGTGAAATTATAATTAACTGAAGCATTGCTTTTAAATTCAGCGAGACCAAGAGCTCCTCTCCTCCCAGCTGATTAAACACAACTGTATTGTTTGCCCTCAGATTGCCTGTGAAGGTCACTGTAGTTGTGAGGGCTGCAAGGCAACCTGAGAAACTCCTTTGAATCTGAAAGATAATTGAGATGGTAACTGAACTGATGGGGAAGAGGGGAGGATGTTTTTATCTAGGGATGAAGTTCTAGTAGAAAATATGAAGGGAAGTAGAAAGATTAAGCATAAAGTAGTCAATGGAATGAGGCTCTGATCCAAGTGGTGTGCATTTCACAGTACTAGTTCCTTCAGGAACCAGGGCTCAGTGAGGCTTGGAGAGACAGGTTTGGAGTTTCCTTAGGCTTATTAGTGAATGATACTACTTTTTCTCCTCTCCAGCCTCACCAGCCTGTTCTCCCCCAAAAGAAGGCAATATCATTGTTGTAATGAGAAGATTTTCCTTGAACTGAGCAAAATAAATTGTTGCTGATCCTGCTGTTTGTTCACAAAGTGGGCTATCCTATGTGATTGCTCCCCTACCAGAGAAGGCCTGACTTTATAACAGTGACACCTTCCCGCTTCAGTCAAAGCCTAGGAATTTTCTTGCTAACATTCATGCTCACATTTAGCTTACCTGAAATGACTGTGGCTTTTGTTTCTTGCTTTTCTGGACTCAGGGCAGCATTGGACCATTACTTTCAACTCAGTAGGACCCAGGAACCATCTGCAGGACCAGCTCCACACCTGGAGTTCCCCCGTGTTGCGAGGAGCAACGCCCAGGAGCAGCACCCAGACGAGACAATTGAAGTGAGTGACTCTGACAGCAGCACTTCTGAGGAGGAGGAGGAGGAAGCAGTGGAGGCAGCAGCACCACTGTTATCATCAGCCCAGGAGACACCTCCAGCAGCAAGCTCAGAAGGTGTGTACTGTGTTGGAGCTGTGTAGAGACTGATTTCAGACACTTTTCTTGCTGTTTGAAAACTCAGCAGGGAAATCCTTTTGAGCTTCTCAACAGACAGTGCTCAGAGATCTTTGTGCCCACAGCTGACAGCAGCAGGCTGCTGCCACAAGGCTTCCTGGCAAGCAGCTCCTAAGAGCAGCAGCAGCATGGCTGATTGCTACCATAATGTTAAATACAATCTTTTTGCTGTTTGCAGACTGCTACTTATTCTGAACATTTCCAGGATTTTTTGTAACTTAAATTTAGAGATTATTGCTTGCCATGCTTCTAGTCTCATGTATTATTAAGGAGTGCTATTGAAGACATCAGGCCACAGCTTGGACATCAGCAAGTGCTTTCAGAGAAGCATCTGATTCCAGTATTTTTAAATTATTTGAGATTTCAATCTTCTTCTATTTAGTTTTCATTCCTGTAACTTGTGAAACTTAGTTGAGGAGGTGGAGGTGCTTTTGTTTTTCTTTCCTCATCTCTGTCTCACAATTCTTTATCTAAGCTCATGTTCACAGGCTGACACGTACTTCAGTGACATTGTTTATGATGAACATGCACAGTTTATGTAAGAGTGACAAATAGTTAACTTGCTAGTCAAGGTTATTGATGCCCAGAGAATACAAGAACAAGGGTATATTTTTACTTCAGTCTCTAAGGAATGTCCTTATGATTCACTCTCTGCCCTCAGTTTTGGTTTTGATTGGCCAGCCCACCTCATTATCTTTTTTAAAAGGGTGCATCTGGGAAGTGTCTTTTGAACAGATCCACTCTGCTTGCTCTGGGCTAGTTTTACACGACAGGAGCTCAAGCTGTTAAGTGCTGTATATTATTGTGTGAACATATGCTCTCTGTTGGATTTTCTGGAATTCCCTCGTTGCTTATATAAGCCAGTGGCTCCTCTTACAGCCCAGAACCACAGAGGCTGAAAATTTTATTGACATTAGCCAAGGTTAGGTGATACTTCCACTGGATGCAGAATATCTGCCTTGATTACTAAATGTGATTAATAACTCTTGTTTTGTCAGGAACTGGAGGGGAAGCAATGATTTCTGCTCCTTTTCTACTTTGCTAGTGGTGGCAATCTTCACATAGAAATTCAGTGTGCCCATGCCTCACCAGATGGGCTGACAGAGGCCCACCACAAAACCATAGGGAGAATAACAGCAGCATTGGTAGTTCAGACAATTACCAGCTGGAAAACTGCTGAAGTCAGAGTGAATGGACAGCCAGCATACGGGAAATGCTTTCTTGGCACATGAAATATGCATGCTTAGATCCCTTGGCAAACCAACTTCTGATATTGATGTCTGTCTTTCTCAGGGCATAATGATGCAGGAATATAACCTTACATCAGCCTAACTATAGACCAAGTCAGTTTGTTTTATGCAGGTCAGAAAATTCTGATCACAATTGCTGTCCTTAAAAGGTCTCTCCTTTTTCACTGAAATTCTGTTGCTTTTCATAAAAGAAAATGTAAAATTCTTCAGCACTACTCTTCATATATAGAAGGCCTTACACACAGGCTGTGTCCAGGGCACTGATCTGAAACTTTGTAAGTAACTTGTGCTGTGTCACTACTTAGCCTGTGCCTTGAATATTTCAGATCATAGCAGGAAAACTCCTTTTCCCTCCATTTGAATGAGGTTATTTAAGCAAAACTTTCTTTAGTTTCCAGTCAGGTCCAAGCAGAGCCACCTCATGCTTTGTCTCAAGCTTCTGCAGAACATGAAAGTCATGAAGATGAAGCTGAAGTCCAGCAGAAGCAAGTAAGGTGAACTTACAGAGCTTTTGGAGGCATTATATATGGTCAATGCTACATTTTCTAAAACAGTTGTGTTGCTTTTTAAATTTTTTATCCTA
Source organism: Erithacus rubecula (assembly GCF_903797595.1). Taxonomy (NCBI): domain Eukaryota; kingdom Metazoa; phylum Chordata; class Aves; order Passeriformes; family Muscicapidae; genus Erithacus; species Erithacus rubecula. Next base: position 7,706,731 of record NC_136664.1, on the reverse strand, counting down.
GACAACTCCACAAAAGCAACAGGAGCCATCTATACCTGCTGCACCTGTGGATGAGGAGGAAGGAGATACCTGTGCAATCTGCTTTGAGCAGTGGACCAATGCTGGGGACCACCGTCTGTCTGCACTGCGCTGTGGACACCTCTTTGGCTACACCTGCATTGAGAGGTGGCTCAAGGGACAGGCAGGGAAGTGCCCTCAGGTAAAATGGGTGTTTATGTGCTCTGGAAAGCACTTAAAGCACTTACTATGTGTGCCTAACTTGTGCCTCAGATGTGATCACTGTAAGTGTTACAGCTGGTTACTGTGTGAAGCTGCTGTCAGAAGTAACAAACCCACCATTATTATGATGTTCTTAGGCCAGCAGCAACTAGAAGTATTTAAAAGGATGATTTATAACTTGGATATTCTCCCTGAAGTAGAGCATTTGTGAGTAACAGATGCAAAAGTTTGAGAGTTCAAGTGCTACACTTGGAAATGGTTTCAGAATGCCCCACTCTGGTCCTGGAGAGAACCACCTGGATTGAATATAGCAGACAGATTCCTTGAAGCGATTAGTTAAGCTAAAGACTATGTCATTGGACAAGAAATCTGTCTTGAGAGCTGTTTTGTAGCAACAGAATGGCTAGGGTTGGAAAGTATCCTAGATATCATCTAGTTCAGTTTTCAGTTGATTAATCTTCTGTTTTGGACTGCTCCTGCTTTTGTAGAGGATCAGGTTGTTTTGAAAGCTGGCAGAGAGCGAACTGAGAACCAGTTTTAATGTCCCTTTGCAAGTGGTAAATCAGCTTTTGAAGTTTTTCTTTCCATAATTAATACTGATCTCCTTCAATGAGATCCACACTTCTCTGTGATGTGTTTCCATTCCTTATTCCATTTTTTCCATGAAGGATTATTGATAAAAAATAGGTCAATGAGTACCTTGTAAATAGGATTCAGTTCTGCTGCTTTCCAAGTCAGTGGCTGGAAGCCATGGGTTTCTTTGGCTTTGTCATTTTGAGAGCTTCTGTATTCTTGCTTGACTTTACAGGATTCCCTCCTCTCAGCACCAAACACGTCCTCTTGACGTGTGCTGTGACTAAACCTAAAGAATCCCTGTTGCCATAGCAAAGGCCCAAAGTTGATTTTTCTTATCCCTGTCAATTCTGTGTAAGCTTTTCTTCCCCCACTTCAGACCCAGACAGAATTCTAAGAAACCTGCCTGGCATGTTTACACTTTGGAATTTCGTGACTACTTTCTTCTTGAGCACTAACCATCTCAAGGGTTGCTTGTTCCCTCTTGGGAGAACTTACTCTGGAAAGAACCTTGAAGCTAAATCATCTTCCCTTCATTTTCAGTTGCTGTCCTTTGCAAGTGGGTGTTCTCTGGTTGAATAGCCCAGAGTTGCTGTGCATGGTCTGTGTACTAAGTGGCTTGAGTGCAAGTTACTGTGAAATTCCAGCACTCCTGATCCTGCCAGTGGCAGCTGCTGGCTGCCAGGAAAACTGTCTTGGCCATTTGCTGCTTGGCAAGGCAGTTTTTACAAAGGGAGGGAGGTTGTCTGCTCTGAGAGTGTTGCTTGTGATATCTTCGTGCTGCTCAGTAAGAGAAATCTGCATTTGAAGCACACATTGTAATTCAATGTTCAGCAGAGGTTACTTGATCTGAGTATTCACTGCCTCTTATGAACAAACAATATTTGCAAAACAATAAACTTGGAAGAAATTATGGCATCTTGAAGTTTGAACTTGCCCTCTTTTTAAGGTGAATGTAAGGTACTAAATGGTTGCAGCCAGAAGCACAAAATTATTGAAGTATCTGACTTTGTGTGTGTCACTGGAGTCAGTGACATGTCAATGTTTCATACAACACTGGAACACTTTTATGGATTTGAGCCTGTAGAATTTGATTAAATTAATATAATACAGAAATAAGAGTTGTGAGTATACTCAGGGGTTCCTAAATCCTTGTCTGTTGACCAAGCAGCAATTCTTGGTGTTTTCAGATCTGAGGTTGGGCTGGTATTTTGTTCTAAATCTTCTTGTTTTCATTTCTTTGTCTGATTTGGGGTTTTTTGTCCTTGGAAGTTACCTGACCATGCTGCCTTGCTGGTGCATTAGCAAAATACATTTAATGGGAAGCAAGGAGATGGATTATTAAAGGTGCAGTAGGATATGCAGCTTTTGTTGTGTAGCCCTGGTTAGAACTCTGGTACAAGGGAACATCTTGCAAACATGCTGGTGTTTGTGGCATTGTTTTCCAGTAGACAGCCCCTTCCTTCACAACTAAATAAAACAGTACCTGGGGGCTCATAGGGATGCACAGTTTGGCTAGTTCAATTCCTGTGGGTGAGCTGAGCCTGTGTTTGGTTTCAGTGCAATAAGAAGGCCAAGCGCTCCGACATCGTGATCCTGTACGCGCGCACGTTGAAGGCGCTGGATACCAGCGAGCAGGAGCGCATGAGGAGGTAAAGAGTCCCCACGTGGAGACACCTGGCCCTGAAAGCTGCACTCTGGCTTCTACTTCATGCTTTCATTTCCTGTGTTGTCTAAAGCAATTTGTGCATTCCCTTGGGGTTTATGAGAACCACGAACCAAGGCTTTGCCGTGTTGCTCGTCTTAATTTTCTTTTGGAACAGAATTCTTGAGTTTGCATTTTGTGGCACTGAAACAGCCAAAGCTATCTTGTGCTAAAGCCTGAAATGCTATCATGGGAGAACATGCAAAGTTGATGCCAAGAAGCTTTATATTGCTAATTCATCATTAGATGGGAAAAGCAAGGCATAGTTAGGAATGCAAGGAGGGTGAATAGCTGACCTTTTCTGCCATCTTTTTGCATGCATTAAACAGAGTAATACCTCATATGAATCATTTTCCATCTTGCTTTGTCAAACTCTTCATGTAGCTTTACTTGCAAAAGGTCAGCAAGCATTACTGTGACTCCCACTTCCCTTTCCAACTTAAATGGAGACTTTGTATTGAAAAAGGGAAAAGCAGGTATGAAAATGGGGATTCATTTCTTTTCAGTAAGATGCTGTCACAGACACTATTCTGAACTGAAAAGGCTCCAGATATCTGAGTTCTTCTGAATCTTGTGTTGAATAGAATTTAATTGGGGTTTCTTCACATGTCTACAACTATACCACTGTTCTTTCAAGGCAGTCTTTCAACAGAAATCTCACTATCCTGGTAATTATAGATCAGAAGTGATTGAGGAGTAACAGTCAGGAAGGGAAGAATCTCTCTTCTTTCCAGATTGCCGCAGCCTGATGTTGTTTGAAGTCTACCTTTAGAAGGGTCATGCTTCTTTTACTGGATTAACACAGAAAAATAAACTATGTATAATATTTTTTTCAAAAGCACGGAAAACATTTGGGTGTGTAAATCTTGTTATCTCTCATGAAGGGGTAGTTGTCTGACTTCTGTTTGTGTCTCAGAAACTCACTGTAGCTGTTCCCCACATGCTGTGCCCCTCCTCTGCCTTGTGTTTCTGTTGTAAGGCAGGGAGCAGTGATTGCCTGTGGGTCCATGGAGCTGCTGGCAGTGGCTGCCTTGTGGCACACAGCCCCAAGTGGAGCACAGATGTGTATGTGACTGCATTAGTATTGTTTGCACGTAGTCTTAAGACTACTTAAGACTAATTAGGTATAAGATCATGGGGTTTGTTTTTTGCATTCAAAAAAATCCACCAGCATTCAGGCTTTGGGTACTGATATGAAGAATATGTTTGTGATGGTTAAAAAGGCATTTCACCTGTTTCTTCTGCAGGAAAAAAATCACATGAAAAAGCTATAAGGAAATGACAAAATTCTGTGCTTTGGGACATGCAAGGCTGGGTCTGTGCATTTGCAAAATACTGAGGCAAGAGCTTCCTGCACATGAATGACAGAAATAGCTGAAATATTGCAGCTTTTGATGTACAGAATGCAGTGGGCAACATAGACTAAGTGTACAGCTAATTTTAAGGAGTGTTGGTATTTCTTTCCTCTCTTTTGCTATTTCTTCATGTAAGCCTATATGAAAGAGAAATAAATTCAAGTAACTTATCAAAAGTGCTGCTTCCATATGGTGTGTATGCACTTTTTGGCTCAAGGCGAGGTAGTAAGTGGGTCTTCTGTATGGGCATTCACAGAGAATTTATCTGTATCACTTTTTTCTGGTTCAGATACATATTCTTAAAATACAAGATTAGCTAGTGGTAGTAGAGACAAGCATGAAGATCTTGCTGTTACACAGTTATGCTATGATGTGCTGTGTTACTGACACAGTGTATTACATGGATGTGATGGTATAGGATTTGCTAAAGTGTTTCTGTATGGGAAAGAAAATTGATTTCTCTTTCACTCTCTATTAAATTAGTCCTTTTGGAGAGGGTGAGGAAAAGGGCTGTTGGAACAATACTTGAAGTGAGTCATTCAGAACAATTGCATAACTGAATATCTCAAGGTGAATGTATTGCAGTACAGGTTTTCTGTTACTTGTGGATTTGCCTGAAAACAGGACTTAAGGTGGGATGAAGTCAGAGGGTGGGAATTGGCAGCCCAGAAGAGTATCCTAGATAATACCTAGTCCTAAAGATTGCTTTCCTCTCCTTCCTGCAGTTCCTTAGAAAAGGAGCAAATGTTGCGGAGACAGGCAGAGCTGGAATCTGCACAGAGCCGTCTCCAGCTCCAGGTTCTGACAGATGAATGCAGCAAACTCCGCAAGCAGGTTCAGGTGAGTCTCCTGCTACAGATACACAGAGCATTTCTTTCTCTTCAGCCTGCCTTTTCCATGTTCCCTTAGAGGTGAGAAGACAGGGTTCCAGTTTTAGTAATCAGCAAGATTTAGTAAACTCAATTGGTGAATCATCCCAAATCAGTAAAGACATCCTGTGCTGGAATATTCATGTATGCTACAAAAAACCTGACATTTTCTTGTGCTTTTAAGACTTAATTGAACTGGCAGACCAGCAGTAAGTTGTTTGGCTGCTGGTGTTGCATGTTCCCCAGGTTTTGTGATGCCTGGAAAGGCATGGTAATAAAGAACCAGACTTAGTCTCCTCATCTTTCTTGTAGTTGCATCAAAATAAGCTTTGGAAATCTCTGTAGAAAACCTGTAATAAAATCTATTATCACTAGTTAGTCAAGAGCCTTTGGGAAGCAGTTTGTGAAGAGGCATGGCCACTTGCAAAATCAAAAGAAAATTAAAAAAAAACCCTAGGGGTTTGGGTTTTTTTGCAGGTTAGTCAACATTCCAGTTTCACACCTTCTGGTACCCTGGGACCTGGCCTGTCAACAGTCAGGGCTGTACACGGGCTGAGCAGCTCCTGAGAGACTCCTCTTAGTACACAAATTACTGAGTATAAGTGATGGGTTGTTAAATAACTGCTTCCTTCTGGTTTATGCAATACTGAGATATTTTGTAACCCATCCCAGCTGGATGGATTGCTATTCCTATTTTTCAGGATTCCTATAAATTATGGACTCTGCTGTGCTTCCAACTGTGAATTAGCTGGCATATTCCACCAGTGCTATGTTTTCCAAGAGCCTGTTTCATTGCCAGTTTGCTACCTTTTGTTGAATGAGGCAGATGATGTCCCCTCATTGTCTAGCAGCCTGCTTAATTTCAGGCATTTCTTTCTTCCTGGATATTTTTTATAGCCTTGACTATTCATATTTGTACATTAAACAACATCCTCCTTGTTGAAGTCTTCCTGTGTGATCTAAGATAAGGCATTATAAATTCCCTAAATTCCTGCATGAAGCCATATGCTTATCATCACTAATAAGAAAATTGGTCCACTTCAAACTTTGGCTTAAGAAAAATGCAAATAAGATAAAATTGCAGGTTCATAATGTTTTCCTGCAATTCATTCAGTGTTCAGTGATGGAGTATCCAGTCTAACTGAATTAAAGTCACATGTTATAGAGATTAAGTACCCTGTGTTCTTTAAGCTCTGTTTCAGTATTTATACTGCATTCATCATTGTCCTGTAGTGGTTAATGCAAATGCTGGGGCAATTTTAAGGTGCTTGTTTACACTATGAATGAATGGAAAATAAAACAATATACGGGGGAGCAAAAAAAGTCAGCAGGAAGTCTGCAATAAATCTTTAACTTGTTTGATTATGTTTTGAGCAGATGCTTAATGAGCTCCTTGTTTTATGAGAAGTCATATAGTAAAGCAACCACTTGCATAGAAGTATTTAGATTGGGAAGTTTCTAGCTCAGCCCTGGCTGGGTGATTGCATTGTAGGGTTGTGTTGTTCAGGGTCTTTTGTTGCTAATGCTCTTGTGCTGTGCCCAGCAGCTGTCATGGCACTAGTTAGGACCCTTTTTCTTAGGTTTTTATGCATTTTCCTGTACTCTTACCCATTAACAGTCTTGCTCATTGTACTTTGTTATTGAAGTATGTAATGTTATTGAGATTAGGAAATAGATGGTTTTTAAGTCTTTAGCTATATGAAAATGCATGAGAAAAAGAACTGGAAGGTGAGGAGAGCTCTGAAAGAAAGCCCTCAAGAGCAGGGGCTGTGCTGAGCTGTGTCCTGCCCTCATGGAGATTCAGGCTTGTGTTTTGGAACCAATGCTGCTGACACCTTGCTTTTACCTAATGTTTTTCATTTGGGAGCAGAAAGAACTTGGGAATGAGATGTGAGCTACTGCAGTACTCCTCCTGAATTTGCCAGCATTTTCAGTAAAAGTAGCTAATGATAAGCAAACTATCTCTGCTTTCTGGTAGTAATATCACTGATCAGCTGGGGTAGGAGATCTGATATGGGAAATAGTAGCTCTGAGTATGGAGCAGGAAAAGGAGGACTGGCAGAGAAATTAGGAGACTGCATGCTGCTGTGAAGAAAGCAAATGTAATTGTTACTTTTGCAGAGATCAGTTCATATTGCTTGATGTAATGAAAAAGCTTTTTTAAAGTAGGATTTTCAGAGCATCCAAAAAAAACCTGAATGGCAAAATATCAATAAAAACTTGTGTATCCAATACCTCTAGAAAAAAAATTAGGTTAATTGTTTTATTTAATAAAAAATGTTCATCTTTGCAATCTCTCTGTTCACCTCCAGTTGATATCTGGGGAAGTGAAAGCTGATATTTCATGGCTGTTGTTTATAGGAAAGCTGATTAGAAATGCTCCATGTGCTTTAGACTGAATTTGAACCCAAACCCTAAAGGGAGGTGGAGGGTGGAATGTGTTCAGTGCTGTACCACAGCTTGAGGTTGTCCTGTCCTGTGTTTCTCTTAAAGGCAGGGCTGGGGCTGTGCAGTGCAAGGTGGCAGGTGTGGCTTCTCTCAGGGAAACAGCCAGACTGACAATCATTGATACCTGCCTTTGTCTGGAAAGCTTCATATCAGCTATTAGAGCTGTAACCTAATATCTCAAAACTGTTCTGAATTTACTGTAGCTGCTTGTTTTCCTTTCCTATTCATTGTGTTCTTCTGCTTCCACTTCCCCTGCATGCTCCTCAAGAAGACTTTTGCTGTATAACCCATTCTTTCCCCCTGGTGTGACTGTGTTTATTCATGACTGCAAAGACAAGCTGAAATCTAGAGACAGTCATAGCATGTGCAGAGAGAGGAGTCTGCTCTCAAGGCCTTTGGTTGACACCAAGCACCAGGAAAACTCTGCAAAGCATCTTAAAGGAAAGTATAGGCTTTTACATAATGAACAGAATGTTCTTTTGAGCACAATTAGTGGAATTTGTCTGCAGCACAACAGTTTTTAATCACCTTGCTAATGTGCCTCCAGTAAGACTTCCTGGTTCTGCTGGGTTTGTCCATTGTGTTTAAATGTAAACATTGTACTAATAGTCCTTGTGATTTTAATTGCCTGGTTTCCTTTTTAATAACTTGTGTGAAAGTTGAATGTTGAGTGCAGGTGACAAGGAGACTCTTGTAAGGTCCCCAGAGCAACAGATAATTTTAATCTCTTCTGATCCCCAGTGGTCATGGCCTTGCCCCCTCACCTTTTAGAAATAACGAGTTTATTATATTTTTCATTAAAAGTTACTTTCTTCTAAGTTCTCAATGACTGCTTACTCTAAGCCTGAAGCTACAGCTTTCATTGTAAGCATCCTGACAAACCTCACACCCCTTCTTCCTTGCCCAGATTGTTTTGTCTTTTCTTGATCTAATGGGATCATCTGGAGTCTCCAGCTTCCTTTTCTTTTCTTTTTTTTTCTTTATTTTTTATATTCCCTTGGGACATTTGCAATGTGCTTGATGCCAAAGAGATCAGACCTCTGTGAAGTATCAGAACTGCTCTCCTCTTGAGCAGCTTCCAAAAGTTATAGGTCTTGATAACTATTAATGTAGAGCTTGAACTTTGGTCTTGCCTTTTTGAAAACTGCTGCCTTTGCTTCAGTGCATGTTAAGTGGTGGTGGCTGGTTCAGTATTTAGGCTGGCTTGCAATTGCTGATATATTCATAACATCACTCTTGTGACCCTTAATTGTTTAAAGATTGCATAGTGTTTGAAGCAGAACTTGTGTTGCTCAGACAACAGAAAGCAAGTAGCAGTTTTCATTTGGTATGCTTCCCTCTTAAATATCCCTGAGATTCTGTATTGTCTGCTTTTGACATTGGATTACAGGATGGTAAAAATGCTTTTTGGGAAGGGACACTTCTAGTTGGCTCACAGTATGCTGATGCCACTACCTTCATTCCCACCTCACCCCTGATGATCTCGGCAGAGAAAGGAATTCAAGGAATACCTTGTTCCTCACAAAAGCTGTTCTTGGCCATGCCTTTGCTGAGTATCCTTGGGCATTCATCAACTGAGGTGGAGGAAAAGAGGGGAGGAGGTGGTACAAGACAGGGCTGGAGCTCTTGAGACTTGTGTCATTCCTGGAATTTGCTGCACAGGGTTTACAAGAACAGGATCATCGTCATTAAATAGACTGACTTGTTTCCTGCAATGCCCTTTATGTTGAATCTTGGGCTTTTATTTTTATGGGGTATTCTGGAAATTCTGGAAAATTATTTTAATTGACTTTCTCTTGTGGTTTAGGGGCACATAATACTTGGCAGTTCATTCTCTTCTAAACAGCATTGATCTGGTAATAATTGTTACTGGCTTTTATGTGTTGCCCAAGAGTCCTCTCTTTTACAGGGTGTAATACATACAGTAAAGATTTGAGTACATTCTGCCAGTATTTATACAGCATTTGAATGCTTCTGTTGCTCATTGTCATAGGCCATGGACTTTGAATTGTAGCACTTCAGGAATAGCATGGAAATGGGACTGTATTTCCCTCTTTTATCTGAGAACAAGTACAGCTGGAGCACCTGAAGCAGTGAGCACAGGAGGTTACACTGCTGGTGATGCATTAAAGCTGTTTGGGTTTTGTCTTTGCAGGAACTGAAGGCTCTGGTGGCCCAGTACAATGTGAGCACTTCACAGCAGCCTGGCAGCTCCCGAAGCTGCCTCCCAGGCAGCCTCCCCTCCAGCCAAAGCCACCGCAAGTACCACTTGGAAAAGGTTTTTTTTGGTGTCTCAGGCTGGGAACTGCAGAGTGATGGCATACTGTGACTCACTGAGTTGTCTTGTGGTATCACAGCCTTCTCCACAGTCTACTTTTATTCCTGGTAATTAAGCAAATCAACATATGGGGGTTCAGAAGTACAAGTTAATGTCATTTCTACTTTGTCCCTGCTTTTCTGCTTGACCTTTGCATGTACTCGTAAGACTCCCCATACTTCATCTGGCCCTTGCATTGGTAGCTTTTGCCTAGCAAAGGAGGTTGTTTTCCCTGGCAATTCTATTGCAGAGTCCTAGCAGAGGGTCTCCAGCTCTCCTGCTGAAATGCCACATCTACAGGAAGGTAAAAGGTGTGTCTGGTAATCCTTGCAAAGGTGGTTCTCCTGAAAGAACAAGGGCCAGGCAGTGGGGTCTGCAGAAAAGCTTGCAGTAATTGAGAAACACTGCTTCCCAGATTGTAGGTGGATTGATGCACATGCAGCTGATTAAAACAGAAAAAGCCAACCAAAAGCAAACTCCTTTTAATATGAATGCCTGAAGTGCTGTTCCCTAATGAGGAAATAGGAAGCCACAAGTCACGGACAGCCCTGGTTTTGTCTCACTGTTATGTCCAGGGGCCAGTGACCTGACATCTGGACCAGTGCCAGTGGCTTTTTCAGTGCAATGCATGTGGCATTAGGAGTCTGAGAGTGCTTATTTGCCAAATGCTTTCTGACTGATGAAACTTACTTTATTTGGTTAATGGGTTTGAGGTTAATGTGCCTTATCTAGGCATAACAAGGTGGTTTTCTGCATTTAACTGGTCTCATTTTTCTGGCATTTGTAGCCAGGGACTGAATCTCTGAATGAAGGCTTTGTGGTGACTCTTGTAGCACACAGGTTAAGTTCACCTGTAACCATTCTTTGCTGTGATATTTGTTCTCTTAAATAGCCATGTAATCCTGCTCTTTGTGGTTTTATCTGGGCAAGAGTGTCTTTGAAGAAGCTGGCTAAAGAGCAGCAGGCCTTGTAACAAGAATTGTAACATTGCTACTGAATTTGCTCTTGCTGGCTGGGATCCTTAAGGATTTAGCCTTGTTGCCATTTGAATTAAAGAATGATTTGTGGCAGTTCTTACCCAGAACAGCAAATAACTTACATATTCATCCCACCAGAGGCTTCAATACAAACTTGGTAGTTCTGACATAGAAGAGCCAGTTCTATACATATGCTGCTTCACAATAATCTGCTTTACCCTTCTTCTGTGGCAGGTTGTGGTGTTAAGATGATGAGCTTGGCCAACCTGAAGAGCAGTCAGTACATCCCCATCCACAGTAAACAGATTCGGGGCCTGGCTTTTGGCACTCGAGCAGATGGTTTGCTGCTCTCTGCTGCCCTGGACAGCACTCTCAAACTCACCAGGTGAGCCCTGCTGCCTGTTCCTGCAGACTTGGGCTGCATGCAAGAGGTTGGGTTGGATTTTGTTCTGTCTTGCAGCACTTGCTATTCTGCTTTCTGAAAAATGCATATTCTTCCTGCATGTGGGAACTAACAGAGGGAAGGACTTATTGATGCTTGTGCATCTTTAAGTGAAGGTATCATGGAGCTACCTCTCTCTGATTATTTTCCTGTGGAGAACAAGTAATTCAGCACAGATTGGCCAACTGTGTTGAGAATAAGTAACATAATATATAGACACAACATTTAGTGTCCATTTGGTTTTCTGTTCCTGCAGGGAAATGTGAAGCATGGGAATTGGTACAGCATAAAGCAAAAATAAGGGATGGTTAGGCTGGGCTCCTCCTTCTCTTCAGTGATGTTGGCTTCTCTGATTTTAAACTTCTTGGAGATCATGGAATTCATCTGGGATATGAAATGCATAAACATCATTTTTGAGCATGTGCTTAGAGGCTCTCTAGAGCTAGATGAGACTTAGAGCAGTGGGTTGGTGTCTAGTTATGCAGAGACTGAGAGAAAAATGTGACCAGTCCTGTTAGAATTTACAGCTTATGAGTGTGTTTTCTTGATGCTCTGCTGCTCTTTAGTCTTAATCTTACAGTGCTTCAAAACTGTATTGCCTGATTGATTCTTATTGAGTTGTATTAATATTTTTGTGCAATCTGTCTGTCATTATTGGGTTAGGCTTGTTGTTTGACTAATTAGTCTCAATTCTTTCCCACAAGTGAAGCAAGAGAGAACTTAATCCTGCAACAAAAATGTACAGAATGTTTCTTTCCTGTAACCATGTTGAAATGTTTACTAGACTAGTTAAAAGTAAACAGAACTCTCTCTGATGCTCAAGTCAAGGTGTCATATTTCTAACTGGTTAGGTTGATAATTCTTCTCATGATTTAATCTGAAGAGTAAGCAGACACTGCAGTGAGGATCAGAGACTTCCATATCTGCCTCTCACTGCCTGGTTGGCTGCATGAGAGCCCATGATCCCCTTGCTTTTGGGTTTGATCCCAGAATGTCTTGGAGTTAGGTGTTTGCTTCAGCAGCATCTTCATGCTTTTTTCAGTCTCCCTCTGAAAGAATATTCCTTCTTTGGCTATTTGTCTTCTCTAGTTACTCATTTCATAGTCATCCTCCCCAAAAAAATTATCCAAGATATCTTTGTCTCCTGCTCTAACTTGCAGTTGTTTAAAATAGCGCTGTGAGTTTGTTTTTGGTTTTTGTTTAATTTTTTTTTCATCTTGTTGTTTTGACCCAGTCACTGCTGCAATATCAAACTTCCTGTTTCCCCTGCTAGATTTTTGTAGTTGTTCCCCTTACACTTACCTGGGAGCAATTAGATGTTCCTCTGGAGTCCTGAAAGTAATCACCTTCCCCAGGGAGAAGCACATATGTTACAAAGGATATCTGGAGTTACTTTCATGTGTGCAGTTTTCTGTCTCTTGCTGTTCTCAGTGTGCAAATGCATGTGTGACAATGCTGCCCTTTGCAGATATGTCCTGATCTGGTACCAACTTCATCTTCTTTTCTGGGTTGTGCCCCTTTGTGGACTCTCTTCTTCTTTAGAAACTTGATTTGTAGCAGGAATAATTAATAATACAAATGTACTTTCAACTGTCCTTAGCCACTCGCTGTCTCACTCTTGCTTAAACTGGATTCTTTTGAGGCATAAATACTGTTCCTCCTGTGTAAAAAGAGGGGAAATAATTAATGAGAGATGTAATCTGAAGAGATGAGCCCTGTGATCTCAGGAATATGTGGTATTATGGGACTACACCAGAGTTGCTTCTCCTAATTGTTTCCAGAAAAGTAACTTAGCTTTCTCTTGCCAGTAAGGCAGCTGAGACCCTGCTGTGAGATTTCCTCTCCCAGTCTCCAAAGATCAATCTGGAAAAAGAAGCATTGGCCTGGAAGAATTGTAAATCACTTGACAATATCCAAGGGATTATTCTGTTTGGGTTTTTAGATTCATGTCTGGAGTAAAGGAGGAGTTAATTGAGAATTTGGTCTAAAGAGAGATGCTTTTGTCTGAAGACTTTAAAAAGCTAGATTAGCTTAGTTTAATCATGCTGTTTTCTCATCAGTAGATACTTGTGCAACTGGCCAACACTTTGCTTTTCTTCTGCAGCTTGGCAACAAACACTGTGGTGCAGACATACAATGCTGGCCGTCCTGTGTGGAGCTGCTGCTGGTGTCTTGATGATACAAACTATGTCTATGCTGGATTGGTCAATGGCTCTATCATGATATATGATCTGAGAGACACAAACTCTCATGTCCAAGAACTGGTCCCTCAGAAGTCAAGGTATGGCAGAAGGATTTATCATTCCTCTCAACTAATATACAGAAAGTTAAACACAGCTTCTTCCATAAATCATACAGCAATTACAATAGTTTAAATTGTATTATTTGAATCTCTTGTTCAAAAACTCACATTCAGTGCAAATGTGAGAAGTCTCTCATAAGGTTATGTGATGTTATATATAACTCATGCAGGTGCCAAGCACTTGTGCTTTTTTTAAGGCACACAAGGGTCAGAAATAGACCCACTGGTGCAGTATAAACAGAAGAGTTGAATTCCTTTTGGAGCTAGGTTTAGTATTTAATTTTGAAAGGACAAATCACAAAGAGGTGTGAAATTCTGATGCTTCTGTTTCCTGTACTCTGGGAATCAAACGCTGATTTGCACTCATCTGATGTGTGCTGTCTGTTGCTTCTGTAAATCATAAGGCTCAGTAGTTAAGCTGGATTTCATTTATACTTGACACATCCATTGGCTCTCTTTGCTTGAGGGACCATCTCACAGCCTGCTAGGCCCTTTCTTTGCCATGCAGTTGCAGAGCTGGAGCTCTGCAGCAGCGAGCAGGACACCGGCAGAGCTGCAGCTGGCAGCTCTGACTCTTGCCAATGGCCCTTCCAGGTGCCCCGTGGTGTCACTGTCCTACCTGCCCCGGATGGCCTCAGCCTCGCTGCCTTATGGTGGAATACTGGCTGGGACCTTGGAAGGAGCCTGCTTTTGGGAACAGAAGGCTGGCAACTCCTACCGGCCTCACCACCTGCCCCTGGAACCCGGGGGCTGCATCGATCTCCAGACAGAGATCAACACACGGCACTGCCTGGCCACCTACAGGCCTGGTATGTACTGGGGGGTCTCTGACCTCTGCTTCTCACTGCTCTGGGCTGAGCTCAGCAGCAGAAACACAGCACCTGCTCTTACCAGAGCAATGAGCATCTGCACGTAGAGGAAAAACTGGAGATGGGCAAAAGGAGGCAGCTGCAGGCTAGTGCTGCTTGTATTCCTACAGCTAAAGCCTATCTGTGAGTACATTTTTCAAAAGTTACCTTTTTATTTCTATTACACAGGTAAAAATAACCCATGTGTGCGTTGTGTGATGATGGAACTGACTTGCAGCCCACTGACAGAGGGCTCAGAAGATGTGGTGTGTTCTTCTAACCCGGTTCAGACTTTCAGTGCTGGGCCCACTTGCAAGTTGCTGACCAAAAATGCCATTTTTCAGAGCCCAGAGGATGATGGCAGTGTCTTTGTGTGTGCTGGTGATGAGGCATCCAATTCTGCTCTGGTATGTCTTGTTCCTTTCAGTGTGGTGTAGGGGTTTATTGCAGTTCTTAGGACAGAAGCCTTATCAGGCAAAGCATGAGTGTGATTTGGTGGGAGTTGTCATGCACATTACCCTGTGCTAGTTGGTCTGTTGTACTGCTGTGGAAGCTGTAATTTCCTGATAGCATGGGACTCCCAGTCTTATCCAAGGCCTATGGTCCCCATCCATCAAAGGGCGTCCAGGCAGTGAGCCCCTGTTGTTCCCCAGGGGCAGGGGTTGGGCACAGTGGCACAGCTGAGCCCTCTGAGTGGTGTAACAGACTCAATGGGATTGTTAGTGTGTTAAGTGCTGTGGGAGAAGGATGCAGGCTTTTTACCAGTGGTGGGGAAGAGAAGGGTTGCCCTTTGTATGAAAAAGCAGCCCAAATGCAGAAGATGGCTGCATGAGACCTCATGAGTGGGGTCAGAGAGGGTGGTCAGTGTGGCACTGTGCTGCAAAGACAATCAAGCAGCGTGTGGAACTAGAGAAAGGGTCCTATGAATAGATAGAAGAAATCTTTTTCTGGAGAGAGGAAGGTCTGTTCTGGGTAGGAGGGGAGTCCTTGACCTTGTCTGTCCCTCCCACAGCTCTGGGATGCTGGAAGTGGTTCTTTGCTGCAGAAGCTGCCAGCTGACCTGCCTGTGCTGGATATCTGCCCCTTGGAAGTGAACCAAAGACACCTCTTAGCCACTCTGACAGAGAAGATGGTTAAAATCTACAAGTGGCAGTGAGCTGTCCCTGTGCTTGCCATAGAGTGTCCAAATAAGCTGCTGATAATCCTACACAACTACTCAGTCCTGCTTGGTTCTTACAGGAGACAGGATCCATTTCAGCACCTTTCTGGCAGTGGGGAGGAACTGGGATGTGCTGGTGCCCAGAGCAATTCCTTTCTTCTGTGTTCCTCTTTAGGCCTGCCCTTGTTTCTTCTTTTGTCAATTTTTTTTTAGTCAAACTCCACAAGCTGCCTCAGCACAGCAATAATTGCTGGAGTGTCTCCAGCGTGTGTTGCTGCACTTTTTTTTCCACTGTGAATACAGTACAGGGACTTTCAAATATCTGCTACAAATGAATAAAATAAGAGGAACTTGAAGACCTGAGACTCCCACTGCACTTTCTTGTGGAATCCTGCTGTGATTACTGGGTGATGAAAAGGCATCTTGTAGCATTGCTGATACATAGTGTGAAAGCAAGTTCACTGCCGTGGGGAGCACATTCCCTACGTTCTGTTGAAGTTCTAGGGTCAGTTGGCAGTTATTCCCTAGCAAGGATGGATCCTGTTTTGGGGCCATGAAGAGAACAGGCTTGAAAAATCCACAGAGAATCTTTTTCCTTTGTGATTTTTTTGTCCATGAGCATATAATTTGCACTGGAATTCCTTAATTCTCTGCTGCCTTTTCCTTCTCTCCTTCCTGCTTTACCTGCAAGCAAACTTGGACAGTTTGACTGTGGAAAATGAAAATAGTACTGTAGAAGTACAGGTTAAGAAGAGGGAGATGATTCTTGTAATGTTGGCTGCTGCACAGTGTTCTTTCTTAAAGACAGGAATGTAGTGAAACAGCCAGTACATTGGAAAAAAATGCTGGCTGCTTCTGCTGTTTGGGGGTAGGGGAGTTGGCTTTTTTCTGTGTTGAGGTACCAGTGGAAGCTCAGGGATTTAATCAGCTTATTTTTACTGACCCTTTGTCTTCCTTAAATGACAGTTTACAGCTCCACAGAGCTGTTCACAGAGAGCTTCCAGTTGTGTTTGTGTGAGTGTGCTGCAGCCACTGGTTCGTGTAGATGGGAGCCTGTGGGGTGGGACCACAGCCAGGGATGTGTGGGCAGGCACACTCAGCACCTTACTGTAAATGCTCTGAGGCTGGGGGTTTAAATCTCTAGGTCAGATCATGGAGGGGGCCTTCAGTTCCATTTTATGCTAACAAAGTCAAACTTGCAAGGATGTTGGAAGCTGCAAGACAAGTTCCCTGTGCTAGGTGTCCCTTGGAACACCTCTGCCTCTGGATGTGGTAAGCAGCAGCTATCCCATTCAGATTGACTGTGCTACCACTTCAGCTGCCAGGATAATTTTATTTGCTGAAGTCTGGGGTTGCACAATGTGATCCTGTTTGTCTTAAATGGGACTGAGACGATGTCAACTTAACTTTATATTTTTCTGTATTTTGTTTCTGTATTTTTATACTGTAAAAATAAAGTGTTTATAATTATCAAATATAAGTGGTGCTGCTCTACTTTGAAAATAGGTCTCAGTGACATTCACTGCATGCCTTATGAACATTACCAAGGGTTCCTTTATGCAGGTGAACCTTCTCTTGCTTTGTATTATTTCCAGGTCACACTGAGCTTCAGGCTGAAATAATGAAGGCATTTAGTAAACGAGTCCTTGCTGAACCATCCTGATCCGGCCAGGTGAGGGGAAGGAAAAGGGCTGAGCAAGGTCAGGCTACACACATGGGCTGTCTTTTAAATGAAAATAGCTCACTGACATGAGAATTTTTGGCATTTTAACAATGACCAGGAACTAAGGCTTGGTAGAATGATATTGTGAGAAGGTCTCTGGTAACAGCTAAACCAGAAGGAGCAGGATGCTCTCTGCCATATTAGTACAATGAGCTTCTTGTTCTCAGCTATTTTGAGGTATCATTTATGTTCTGTCAACTCCAACCCCATCTTACCACAATAAATTTGGAAAGTTTTAAACATACATAGGAAAAAGGATTAAAATTGTTTGATTTTGATTTTTTTTAAGTAATATTTTGATTTTCTGGGTAATACTTGTTTTCTACTTTGTGCCACCATACAGAAATAAGAGATACAAACTTAAATGCTGTTAAAATAATGGAAGATGACACTTTCATGTTCTCAGTTTTCTAGAGTGTCAGGAAATGTTGAAAAATAAGTGAGGAAATCTTGTAACACTGTCCTACTCCCAAGTTTGCAGCAAGCTGCAGGAAAGCACACCTAACTGGTGTGCAGAAAGCCATCAGCATTGAGTGCTGATAAAAGGTCAAATGTGTTAATTAAATATTTGCTCATTTCTGTCTGGAGTCAAAGGGGCAGATTTGGGATGGAAGGATGGCAGAAATCAGTGTCTCTGCACTGTGCAGGGCAGTTGTCATGAGAGGCTGAGCTGTTTTGCTGGTGTTTCAGGCACGAAGCCACTTTGTGGCTATTTCTGCCTCTGTCTCTGGGTAGATTTTGTTATCATGGTGCAGGCTGGCCCCTTGGCAATTCCTGTAGTAAATCTGGTGTGAGGTGATAGGTAAAGCCAGGCAGTGCTGTGGCTCCTGCAGACAGGGCTTTGCTCTTAGCTGTGCATGGGCATTTTAAAATATTTTTCTCCAGGCTATTGCAGGGTAGTATCTTTTAAAATTTTAGTTCCTGTAAAAGCAGGCCTGGGGGACAGTGCAGTGCTGGCCAGAGCTGCCTGTGGCTGCTTGGTTGGCAACAATGCAGCCCCTGCTGCTCTCTGTGGAGGTGTGGTACTGGGGGGTGGCTGGTGGGGAAGAGGAGGCTGGAGTTGGACAGCTGTGCCTTTGGAGAAGGGCTGTCCTCCACATCTCCCTCTCATCTCAGGGATGATCTGGTGTTAGACTGTAGTGATCTATGGGGTGAGGAAGGAGCCAGCTCCAACCTTTCCACATCTAGGAACTTGGCTGCCATGGCACCTACCCTGTGCTTTAGCTGTTGAAGGGACTCTGAGATTTTGAAAATAATCAAAAATGTTGCAGATGAGAAAAGGTCATCTGCAAAGCATGAGCCAAGAAATGAGCACAGCTTGGTGTGTGTGTGCACACCAGGCAGAATGGCCAATGCTCTGCTCTGTTCTGGCTGTACCTGCTGCTTGCTGGAGGGCAGGAAAGCACGTACTTTGTGTCCCAAATCAAATTGGATTAAACACAGGCAATGTAGCAAGTGAAACAAGCAGGTTAAACTGAACCTTGTTACACTGAGGTAGCCAGAGCATCCCAGTGGGATTTCAGTTAGTTCTCCTTTTCCATTTGTGAGGAGACCTGACAAGATTTTCTGCTTTTGTAGATTGGCAGATTTTCTACCAAGGCAGTAAATTCCTTAAAAGACCCACCTTTCTGCTGGTTTGTGAAATGGAGAATATGGGGGGAAAAAAACCAGCTCAGCTGCCTTGAAAATTAAACAGAGGGGGTGACAGTGCCTCAGCAGCAGGGCTGCCCTCAGCCGAGCTGCCTTGGGCCCTGTGAGGACTCAGGCATGTTGATATCAACATCCTCCCTCACTTATAAGAATGATATTTATCATTGTTTATTTGCTTTTATGAGAGTTAAAGATATTTAGACATACTGCTGAGAAGGCAGAAATGCCTCCTGCTGATGTTACTTCTCTTTGCTGAAAGAGGTGGGCTGTGCTTGGATGGCAGCCAGAGCTGTGGGTGCCCTGATATTACAGAACACTGGGTTCTGTGGGCCCGTGGGAAACTGTCCTGGGGTGCATCAGGCACAGCCTCACCAGCCAGTCAAGGCATAGGATTGCTCTGCTCTGCACTGCTGCAGCCTCACCCCGAGTCCTGTGTGCAGTTTTGCTCACTGCAATATAAAAAAGCTATTAAGCTGTTAAAGAGTGTCCAAAGGAAAATGGTGAAAAGCCTTGAGGGGAAGCCATATGAGGAGAGGTTGAGGTCACCCAATGTGTTCATCCTGGAGGAGGCTGGGGGAAACCTCTCTGCAGCTGCAACTTCCTCATCAGGGGAACAGAAGGGGCACTGATTTCTTCTCTGTGGTGACCAGGACCCAAAGGAATGGCCTGAAGTTGTTTCAGGGTAAGTGTAAGTTGGAGATCAGAAAAACCCAGAGGGTGATTGGGCACTGGAGCAGCCTGCCTGAGAAAGTGGTCACATCACCAAGAGTGACAGTTCAAGAAGCATTTGGACAGTGGTCTCAGGCACACGGTGTGTCTCTAGGGGATGGTGCTGTGCAGGCCTAAGCCTTGGACTTGATGACTCTTGTAGGTCCCTTCCAACTGAGCATATTCTGTGATTCTGTGAAAATAGTGCCTCAGTGCAAAAGAAAGAGGAATGTGGGGATCTGTGTCCTAGAAAGCTTATCTAATCCTTGGGACAAACTTTACAGGTAATAGGCTCTCTCAGCATGAGCTGATCAAGGGAAAAGAAATTTCTCAAACTAATTTCAGTTATTATCCCACCCTGTGAAGCATGATTAATTTGAGGGTCCAGGGGCTTTGGTCTTGCATCAAGTCCAATTTGGTGCTTCTGCTAGCAGCAGAGGTCATGGAACAGGGAGTGAGCCCCTTGTGCTTCCGATGGCGTCAAGCTGGCAGCAGCAGCACTGAGTGCTTGGGAAAGCATAAATGGAACTGGGAAAGAATTGTGGCAGGTTGGAGGATGGGCTGGAAAATTGCCCATATTTTTTTTCCTAAAGGTAGGTACTAACTGCAGCACAGATCTGCATCAGTATGAAGGCAACAGTCTCTGCAATTGTGTCCTCTGGCTTCTGAGGGTTTGTGAGGCAAACGTGTTAACAGCATCACTCTGGGGAAAAACAAAGGTCAGGTCAGGCTGAAACACTGTGCCTGAGAGGCAGAAAGCTCCCCTTGTGCTCAACACTCACAGGACTGTAGCTGAAGTATTGTCTCCTCTTTGTCCACAGCTTCCTTGGAAGTTGAGTATTTCCATGGTCCTCTGCTTATTTCCAAATGTGGATGAGCAGCAGCACTGCAGGACTCTGACCTACAAGAAAACTTGGAACAGTGGGGCTGAACCTGTGTGTGTGTCATGCAAATAAATCACAAAATACCAGCTTTAGCCAGCAAGAAATAGCACTGAATGGCTGCTGTACTCAGGCCTCTGCAGCAGGATTTGTTGGTGGAGAGGATCATCTGCTGGGAAAGGCAGTGCTGAAGTTTTGGGGGATGCAAAGCTTTGGCGAGAGGCAGCTGAGCTGGGCTGCATGCAAGGGAGAGGGCCCCAGGGCACAGCATGGAGGCTAAGCTGGGATCCAGAATGCCACATGGGAGCAAGCTGCCTGTATCCAATTAAAAACTGGAGCAGCTCCTCTGCATGGACTGAGGAAGGAGTTTTGTTCTCCCTGAAGTGGTCAGCTGAAGAACAAGGACACTGCTGGGAAGGAGTGAGAGGTGTCCCAGCAGCACAGCTCACCCCGGCCTCACTCTGGAAAGCTGGGGTTTATAACTTCAGGCACTGAGACTGAAAAGAGCTGCCCTCTACAAAAGCAGGGGACTGCAGCCTCATAATGCAACACCCAGAGGGTGAAAGCCTGGCTGCTAAAATGCTTAAAATCAGGCAATAAAGGAATTTTTGTCAGAGGAGAGAGGCTATAGTTGCAAAGAGCTGCTGGGGTTATCACATGGGCAGAGATGTCATTGTGCCCAAAGAAAAATCTCCTGCTTCATTAACTCATTGTGTGGACATGGTGTGCATAAGGCTCTTTCATGGAATGCCTGTTTAACAGTAGGAAACACAGGTTGGTAAAATCCAAGGTTGGGAGAAGGTGTTCATTGAGGAAAAAATCTATCTCTGGAGGTCTCCCAAAGGTGTGGGAAGAAATGAGCTGTAACCCAGCTCCACTGCTCCGTTCTGTTTTCATCCTGTGATGGATGAAGGGGCAGAGCCAGCTCTTGCACTGGGCTAATTTCAAATAATTCTCACTAAACCAAATAGGCTGCCAAGCACGGGCTGGATTTTGCTGGCTTTTGTTTTTAAGTGTTCCCAGCTGCACAGCCCCTGGGTGCCAGCACAAAGCCACTTTCCCAAGCGCTGTGTCCCAGTGTGACATTCAAACACAAGAAGCATGGATCCTCTGCTCCTCCCTCTCCTGCCCTTGCCCTCACCTGGATGAGATGGCTGCAGGTTGGTGGCCACACTGGGCTCAAGGTGCTCTGGGAACTCCTGGATTGGGTAAGATAGTCAGAGGCATTCCCAAGAGAAGGGAGCAGCCCTATAGCTCTGCTTCTGTGAGCCAGAGCACGCTGGTGGAGAACCCTGGCAGAAGGTTCTGACTTTGGCCTGCTGCCAGCTTCTGATGGGAAAACTGCTCCTGGAGTCAACAAGGAGGGGAATTGAGGTGGGATTCTCCCTGTCCCCCATTTCCATCTGCTGTTGGAAGCAAATCTGAGATTTGGGGGCAAACACATCCTAGGATGGTGCTGTAAGCTGGCCCAGTGAGATCCTGGTGGGACATCTGATGAGCTGTGATTGCTGAGATGGACTTGTGTCCTGCTGCTTCCACTGCCCCAACACCTGGACAGGTATTTTTTTACTGTGAAATTTAGGGTCTGGCTGGCTGCACGGGTAAAGTGGGCTGCAGCATCCCCAAAACACTGCTCTGAGGGGGACTGTGTGTTTGCAAACACTGCTTTTAGATGATCCACCACAAAATTCAGCACCCAACCCTCACTTATTGCTCTAGGAGGAACTTCTAGATCCCATCCACAACAGGATCAAGCATTGCAGACCCTGCTTTGGAGACCTGAACACACCTACAGCCTATTTCTCCCCATTCCCATGGACAA
This sequence comes from Erithacus rubecula, assembly GCF_903797595.1. NCBI lineage: Eukaryota > Metazoa > Chordata > Aves > Passeriformes > Muscicapidae > Erithacus > Erithacus rubecula. The sequence goes on along the minus strand of NC_136664.1, from coordinate 7,684,733 downwards.
AACCTGGAGCCAATATGGAGTGTGACATGGCAAATCCCAGCCCCTAAAACAGTGTCTGGCACTGGCACTGCAGGAGGTGCAGCCAATGCACCAAACTCAAAAACAAGCTGTCTCATGGCACCCCCAAAATGGGATTTTTCTGCCCTTTTTCAGCTCTCTGCTCCCTGCAGCTACCGCAGGGCTGGGCTGCCCTGGTGCAGGCTGTTGGATTTATCTCATCCCCTCCAGCCAGACCAGCACCCTGCCCCAGGAGGGGCCAGGAGTGCATCCATATGTAGGCAGATCAGTTCAGCTGATAATCTGGCACTCAGCACGGAGAAATGACAGCAGGAAAGTTGAATGCCAGCGTTTTATTAAAGATTTTGGGTGATTTCAGCAGCCAGTCAATTTTTTGTCTTCATTCTTACGTAGTTTCCCTTTGTTCTTCCGCATTTTTTCTTCATTCTTTAGTATTTTTCCTTTGGTTTCCTGTGGTTCTTCTCTGTGCTTCTGCATTTCTTCTCTGATCTCTTGTATTCTTTCTCTGATAGTCTGTATTTTTTTGTTGATGTCCTGTACTTTATCTTTGTTGTTACGTCCTTTTATGTCATTCTCTGTTTTTACTTCGTTCTTCTGTATTCTCTCTTCGTTCCTTGGTATTTTAAATTTGTTTTGCTGTATTCTTTCTTCATTCCTTGGTAATTTTAATTTGCTTTGCTGTATTTTTTCTTTGTTCTTATGTATTTTATCTTGGAGCTCCTGTATTTTTTCTTGGTTTGCCCATATTTTTGTTACATTCTCTTTTTGTACGTCACTCTTCTTTTTTTTCCCTTCTATCTCGTCTATTCTTTCTTTCTTCATCCGTATTTTCAATTCGTTCTTCCATATATTTTCCTTGATCTTCTCTATTTTTTCTTTGTACTCCTGTATTTTAATTTCATTCTTCTGTATTTTTTCTCTAATGTCCTTCATTTCTTCTTCAGTGTTCCTAATTTTTTCTTTGATTGCCTGCATTTTCTCATCGTTCTTCTGTAATTCGTCTTTGTATTTCTGTATTTGCTCATCGTTCTTCTGATATTCCTCCTCCGGGTCGCCAAGAGTGCCCTCTGCAAAGGACAGTTTCCCCATTCCGTCTCCTGCCTCCTCAGCGGCTGCGGCAGCCGAGTCGCGAGTGGGAAATGAGCGATTTCGGCCAAGAACCGGCCGCAGCTCTCGGGCAGCAGCTGAGGGAGGCGAGGGAGCGGCTGCGGCTCTCCCGGCGGGCTGAGGGCGCCCAGGCTCGGCTCCCGCGTCCCCGGCTCCGCAGCTGCCTCGGCACCGTCGCCCTTCGTGGCTGTGGGGCCGCGGAGGCCGCTGAGGGGATCCGGAGGCCGTTGAAGCGCTGCGAGAACCGTTGAGGGGCTGCGGGGCGGCTGAGGAGCTGCGGGGCCGCTGAAAGGGTGGCCGGGGTCCCCTGAAAGGCTGCGGGCCGGCCGAGGGGCTGCGGGGCTCTAAGAGGGTGCGAGAGCCCGGAGCGGCGCCGGGGCCGTCGAGGCCGGACAGCCGCGCTGCCCCCGAGCTGGCGCCTCGTCCTCCCGAGGCGACAACGGCCGGGGCGGGGCCACGGCGCGTGCTGGAGGAGGGGCTGGTGCGGGCCACGCCCCCTCGCCGGGATAGGGGCGCGGCCTGCCGGGCACGTCACGGGCGCGCTGATTTGCATACGCAGTGCGTGCCGCGGGGTGGGCGGGCGGACGCCGGAGGTGGCGGATCCAAGATGGCGCCGTGCGGACGTGTCCGGAGCCGCTGCCCGGGCCCGGCGCTGCTCCTGCTGCTGGCGCTGGCGGCGCGGCCGGCGGCGCCCAGCCCTGCTGCCGGCCTTCCCGGTGCCGGCGGTGCGCTGCCCGGGGCGGGGCAGCCGGCGGGGCCGGGCGGGGCAGTCCCGCGGAGTGCCCGCGGCGGCGGGTCGGGCAGCGGGTGGAAGCTGTCGGAGGAGGCGGTGTGCCGGGAGGACGTGGTGCGGCTCTGCTCCAAGCACAGCTGGGCCAACAACCTCGCCGTGCTCGAGTGCCTGCAGGACGTCCGCGAGGTGAGGGTCGGGCCCGGGCCGGGCCGGGCCTGCCCGCGGCGGCGAACAAAGAGCGGGGTCCGCGCCGCGCCGCCGCCCCGCGTTTCCCTCATGGTTTGTGTTTTAAAAATCGGAGTTCGCACTGCGAAGCTCCGTGAGGGGAGCGAACTGTCTGCGAGGCGGCCGTGAGGGCTCCGGAGAGCGGCTCCTCTTGGTGCGCGCCCCGGGGCTCCGCGCGGCCGCCCGCGCAGCGCCCTCCGGGCACGGAGAGCTCTCGGGGGATGGCTTTGTGTTCTGCCTCCGGTGCCCTGCGGGGTTTCTCGTTTCGAGAGCTCTGGGAGAGCCCAGCCCGCGCTGCGCTGAGTGAAGGCGCCGAGCTCGCAGCAGCAGTGACCTGAGGAGATGTTTTTTTCGCGTTCGGGTTTCCACCTTCGCCTGGAACTCGGCTGCAGAGGCGGCTGCTTTCCGGTCCTCTGTTGTGCGTGTGTGAAACCCGATAGATAATCATTAGACTTAACGGGGCAATCTGTGTTTTTCCCAAGTATCTGCTGGGAGCTGTTTTAAGTCCAGTTCAAGAAAAAGCTGAGTTGCCACCTCCGAGTCTTCCAGCTCCACCTTTTCATTCATTCCTGGGCTCAATTTGAAGCAGCCTGTGGCGGACTTGCCTTTGGTGAGCTGTCCTGGTCTTGAGATCTGCGTGTTCTTGGCTTCTCTGTTACAGAGCCCAGGAATGCCAGGCTGGGTCAGTTTTAATGGTGTTTTGCTATTAAAATAGGGAATGCGATTAGGAAAAACCTGGGCTTGTTTCTCATCCGTTATTATGGGGACAGCAGATGGCAGTGGCAATGGTTACTCTGATCGAGGGGAGTCTTGAACTAGTAAGTGTGAGCAATTACTTCTGGCTTAAAATGCAAAGATAAATTAGATTTTAATCTAATTTCGTGTTTTAATTTTGGGTGGGTAGTTAGTGGTGGGTATTTTAAATGAGTCCTGCTGCAACATCTATCACAGGTATAAAATGCTCCCATGTGTGCTTTATGAATAACTTGCCCCTTGCTGTTTCTTTCACCTGTCTGGGATCTTTTGGCCCCCTTTTAGGGCGGCATCCAGTTTGAGAGGATCTCGGAAGTTGACCTCACAGGCAGTGGCTCACAAGCTGCCAGCCTGCCAAAAAGGCAAGCTCTTGTTGCTCCTTTCTTTCCAGTTGCATAGCCCCTCCCTACTCTTTTCATAGTTCCACAGTGCTTGTTGGGTTTCTGCCATTTTAGCGAGGTGAACCCTTTTGTGGTCTAGTTTATCGGTTTTCTGCTGGAATAATTTTGCTATTTTTCTGAGTTAAACCACAGATGGGGTAAGTACAGGGCTGTGCAGAGAGAGGGAAAAGATCAAAGATGAAGGAATGTTTTGCATCATGCTTTATTTTCAGCAAGTACAAACCCTTCTGTTGGCTCTGCATATCTCCTGAGAACTTCACTCTTTGAGTGTTATGTCTGCTTGTGGTTTTCCTTTTCCCGTTCCTAAGCCTGCCTTGATGTCAGTACTTTGCTGACTGTTGGTCTTGTCTTGCTGTAGTGCTGCCTGATGCCCAGTGCTGAAGGTGAATTTTTTCCTGGGTGACATCCCAGGCATCGACCTCTCAGGGCTCTTTTGGATTGAGTTTTCTCTCTGAAGGTGCCACGTTGTGGCTTTGTCCTTATTTGTCTGTCAGCCTGCTGAGAACACTAATCAGCTGATCTTAACCCCCAACAGTTTGCCCCCAGTAACACCGATGTGAGGGGCTGCATCCTGACATAAAAATGACTTCACAGGGTGCTGCTCTGAGAAATTAATTAAAATAGCTGATTTCTGTGTATCCCTACTGTTTAACACTTGCTATTTAGAGTGTGAATAAAAGTCATGGGTTTTAAACATTGTGTAGCATTTCAGCTGATTGGGAATGGGGTCAGATGTTGTCTCAGACGTTTCCTTTGCGTTGGAGATGACAGCAGAGGAAATAAGTGACGTATTGGCTGTTGTTGATGTAACTTTTACTTTTGACTCTAGAGCATCTGCCCGCTTGTTTGGACCATACCAGAAAAGTGACAATTACGTTTTTAAAAGGGTGAGGATCTAGTCTGAGTCATACAGCCCACTTAAAACCAGTTAGGCTATAGTTTGTGGAGATTTGGGGGAGTTGTTTTGTGTGTGATACTGTCAGTGAGGACAGTGTGTGGACACTGCTGCAAGTAGCAGGTAAGATTTTTAGATGGAGTTAGGCTGCCAAAGCAGCCTTTTTTTCTATAGATGTTTAAGGTAATTTTACTTTTCTCATAAGAAAGGTGGAGAAAAATTCAGTTTGAAACTGGTAGTGTTACTACTAATAGTATTATCCACTGAATTTTCTTAGTGTCATGCAGGTAAGCTAGGATGCTTCTAAATATGAATAACCAGGAGAAACATTATTTTGAGTCCATAAAATACAGAGAAAAGAGAAGGTGTGCTTGTTTTGTTAGTCAGTGAATGCAATCACATGGTTTCAGTATCTGCTGATTTCTAGGTGTGGATGTCTTTGAAGTACATCCTCCCTTGCCTTCATTGGGTAGTTCTGAATCTGAAGAAACAGGAGTGTTGAGTTGGTGGTTGACTGGTACAGGAGCCCAATTTGTAAGGCAGATGTTGAAAGAAGCAGTTTAACATGAATATTCAGTAAAGAACAGTCTGACACAAAGAAAATAGTAAAAATTCCCCCCAAACTCCACACCCAAAGCCGTCCACAAATGAAAAAACCCACCCAAACCAAACCCCCAAATAGTAAGTTTTAAAGGTTTGGTTTTGAGAGGTTATTGGTAGACTGTCAATTTAAAGTGTTATCAAAAGAGTTATTTAAGTACTGTGTATTTTTAGAATTCCTGAAGAAAAAGTAGTCAGATCCCCAGACTGATATCAAATACTTTTTACCACTGATTTTTCCACTGAGTCAATGAAATGTTGAATTAATGTAGTGCAGAGTCCTCTTTCCTTTTGTAGTAGAAGGATGGGAAGGGTAGTCCTTGATTGGAGGAAGTGGTCAGAGCTATTCAACTTAAACATTTTTGACTATAATCAGAAAATAGAATAAACCCCATTTGTGGGTGCATTTTGCACCCAATGATGAATTAACTTTCTTCTAATTAGAAATATTCATACACTGGATATATTGGAGTTTTGAGTGACTTAAATTTTGTCATCAAGATTTTAATTGTTATTCACATAATTCTATGTCATACAAAAAGAGTGGAATGGGGTAGTGTATATGTATATTTTTAAAAATTGTGAAGTGCTTTTTTCCTGAAAGTATTCTGGTTGCGAGCCTGTTTCTGCAGAGATTTTAGAGCTTGCATTTCACTGAACATTGTCTGCAGCCTTTAAGCCCTTTTTCTGTGGGCTGCCTATTAAACTGATTTACATGGTGGTTAAAGTATAAATAAATCCATGAAATATTAATATATTTGCTAGGTAACGATTTTTGCTTGATTAATAATGATTTGCATTTGAAACATGACTGAGTTGTTGAATTTGAGATGGGAAACATTGAAAGGGATGAAAATAATCTTAACCAGTGTGGTTCTCTTACCTGGTGTACTAGTGGAGCATAATTTTACTTATAGAACCTACATTGCATGTCATTAATTGGTGAGTGAATTTGATACCATAATTGTTGAATATTGCACTTGTAAAGATTGTGCAATATTTAAAGCATAATATTGTTCTCTATAATGCTAATGCATTATAGGCTAAGTATTTTTTCTAAGATCAAACAGTTGTGGTTAAAACAGGATTAGAGATGAAAGTTTTGGCCTCCTGCTACTTTCTTCATCCTGAATGGCTCAGTTTCTTTGGTAACACCTTTATGGCAAAGACAGTGTAATTGGGCCTTAATGCTCTGCCTTGTGGAAAAAAATAGGACTCTCTTAGTGCTGTGGATTGGATAAGAACAAAATAAGTTATCATGGAAGCTGTGTATTTCAAGGATGGTATTTTTCCTATTATTTCAGAATTGTAGTTGGTGTAAAAGGCCAGAAAATTCATTTGATGTGACTTAATGGACTGGGAAGTGTGTACCATTTGACAGGCTGGGAACTGTCATATTTCTTCTATTTAAATGTTTTATTCCTCACTCTGTGTACCTGAGCTCCTTAAGTGATCCGATAAAATAGTGTCAATGAAATTACTTGCTTTAAAATTATAGGTGGAGAATAAAAACCAGACAGTAATGCATGCTTGGAGTTTTCATTCTTTGGGTTATACTGTAATTGTAGGAACAGTTGTTTGTGCTGGTTCTCTATTGTTTCTACCTTTTTGGTAAATGGATTGGAAATGTAAAGGCTCCTGTGAAGGTTTTTACTTGCACCAAGGTAGATGAGTGTGATCTGTCACAGTAGTGCATATTATTTTATTTTATTTTTCCTCTTTTTATCTCCCTAATTTACTGAGTTAAAAGTCGGAGGTTTTGTTTGACTCGACATATAACATTGTTATATTTTAGCACTACTCCTGTTACTCCTCTCTTAGTTTTCCCATGCACAGGTGGAGGCTGGCATTTAAAGTGCCCTTTTTGAGGTGGCTCATTTGTGGCAGCAAATGACTGGTTACCTGTCCAGAGCTGTAAGTAATTGAGGGCTGTGGATTAAACATTGTGTGAGGGTAGGCTAGTTCTTAGGAAATGCAAGTGGTGAAGACACACCTGACAGGGTTGACCATCTATTTCAGGGGCTTTTTTCCCCAGAATCTCCAGGCATTCTGTGTGGCCTTCAGGTGAGCTGTTTTAAGAAACTGCCTGTTTCTCGAGTTGATAAGTCCATGGTTATGGGATGGAGGCTGTTCTGGTTCTCTAATCATTACTTTTGCAAAGTAGCAGGCTGTTAGTATTCCAGTGGTACTCTTACAGTGCCTACAGCATTATCATCTGGTTCAGATACCAACACTCAAAGGGTTGGTTTTTTTTAAAGGCAATGATCAGAAACTTGAAAGATGTACCTTCAGCCTTGCCAAGGGCTTTGCTTACATTTTCCCTTCTTTCTAAGGGATATTGACCTGGTGATCATTCACAATCCGGAGAGGACACAGGAGTTTAAGAACTGTTACATTCCTGACTAAAATAAAAGGAGAATTCTTACCAATATGGTTGGAGTTGAACTAATTTAAAGGAAAAATGTGTTGCAGTTTTAAGAGATTGAGTTAAGTATTGCTCTGTAAACTCAACTCTGAGTTGAAGCCTGTGACATCTGAATTGGAAATTTTCAGATATCATTCTGTCTTAAATGGAATTCAATGAAGAATTTGCAATGCTTTGTAGTAGATGCATATTAATATGAAAAGTCAACATGGTCCCTCCTGCTTTTGAAATGGAAGATGGACTGTCCAGATCAATGGAAGAGAATGGCTGGGCCTAGGAGAAAGGATTGAGATGATTGAGTTTTGAAAAACATGCAAGCAGCAGGAAGGCAAAGCTGGAGTACTGAAGGTTTTTCTCTTGAGACTTGGCTTCTTATCTGAGATTTGCTGCATTTTTGTTCTGAGGTTCTCTTTTTCCCTTGTGTTTGGACAGTGTAAGCCCAGTTTCCTTCTGTTTTTTGTAGTTAAATCTTAAAGTAAAATATTAAATATGCTTTAAAAGTTTTATTTGTTTTTAGGTTGGTTACTTTGGCATCAGCCTTTGGCTTAATCTCAGGATGTAGCAGTATTTAAAAGTACTCTTCTTGCTGAAGCCAAGTGTGAGCTGAATAGAGGGGAAGATGGTCTGTCTCATTCCAGGTGCTGGACTGATTGTCTTGTGAGGGGAGCATTGAGCACAGGTTCTTAGTTCTCCATATCCTTAGGTGCACTTCTTATCAGAGAGAGTTACTTTTGTGTGTTTTTTCGGGATGGGTTTGTTTTTCTTAGTTCTCTGATGTTCTTGGCAGGCTGGTATTTGTGGTAGCTGGTTGTATATCAGTTTGGCCTGGGATGTTTGGCTCAGTAAAAGGAATTATTTTAGAGGTCTGCTTCCTCCCAGAGCTGGCACTGCTCTGCATACCAAGGAGAAAAGGAGTGGAAATACAAGGGAAGAAATAAAGTTTGATGCAGGCTGTGGAGCCTGGGCTTGGTGCAGAGTGCAGTGAGAAAGCCGTGTTAGGGGGAGCTGATTTACTGAGCTGAATATATTGAAAAGCAAAGACTCAGATGCTACAGCAGAGACAGATTCATCTAGGCTGCATTTTGCATGCACTCTCTCCTTCCCTTGTACTGGAGGAAAGGAGATCTCTGGTGCTGCTTTGGGTTGTCATGGTTGGAACAGAATGTTTTGAAGAGGGATTATTCTTGGCAAATAAAGTGCTGTATTTGTTTTCTAGTACAGAGATGATTAGGTGTTCTTTATAGTGTAGCTTCCCTGCATGCATGCACCACTTTTCCACTGGATTCTGCTTCTTTGGTCTTTGAAAAATGCACACTTGCTTTGGAAAAAGCTTTGCAGTTATTTTTCCTAATAATATACCCCAAAGAATCAGATGAATAAAAGGTCTAGGTAATTGCCTTTTTATTTGGAGTCTTGCTTTAAAATAGTTTTTTCTTTTTGATCTTCTGACTAATTCAGTTTCAAAGTCTGTGAAGTTGGTTGCTATGGCACTGAAATTTTTCAATTCTGTTAGCTGATAATTTTCTGTTATTGTGGAATACCTTGATTTTCTGGATGTTCAGTTTGTCAGTATCCATCACAGTGCATTAGGTGAAGAGCAGAGATCCTACTTTCCCTGGATACCAGCTTGTGGTGCAATTGCAACCTTTTTTCATCAAGGCAGGAGATGAAAACCCATCCTGTTCCACTTTTGAGCAGGGGTGACATTCATAAAAACTGTCCTGGAATGTTGGTGTCTTAATGTCTGCAGCTCTGAGCTGAAGAATCTCCTTCAGGAATTAGAGGTGTCTTTTTTTCCTCTGTGCTGTCTTTAGGGGTTTTGTGCATGAGTTTATTTTTTTTTTTTTTTCTTTAGATAAGTGTGTCTTGTAGATCTTACAGCTTTGTGAGCTTAGATTTCACCTGGTAGCATTAGAATGCATTTTTTGTTTGTAATGTCTACAATTTTGCCTTAAACTGAATGCCTGATGCCTTTAGTAACAGTAGTCTGAAGAGTAAAGGTATATGTGGAATGTCCCTTTTGCTACGTAATACCAGAGGGAAAAATGACCATCATCATGCAGGACAGAAATGAATATTTGCTGCATTTGTTATATTTTTTGCATCTTTGCCTGAAGCAGTGTGTTGCTGAGAATTGCTGATGTGGCAAAAGGTAGTTAATGTAATAAGTTTCCCTGGTTTTTCTATGCACCTGAAGTGTTTTACTCCTTTCCAGTTAGTGGTAGAACTGTGTGCTCTTTTGTGAAAAACTTCTTATAGTTTCCTTAGTTGATTCTTAGGAGCTTTGGGTCTCTTTTGGAGAATGCAAGTGGTTATGCTGATGTAATTAAGTGCTTATATGTAGCAGTGTGGGTTAATACCAAATAGCTCTTATAGCCCTGCTATGCAAAATCAATCAGGCAAATGTGCTGTCTTTTGTTTAAAAAATAATGACTAGCTTAATCTAGTAGCAAGTTTGCTGTCTAGATCTTTTGAATCTTAATAGGAAGCTCACCAGCCTTCATCATGCTCAGTAGTTTGCTAATTGAGGCTTTCTTTTCTAGACTGTTCTGTTATTGCAGGGTAAAATACTTTGCACCAAGTGAACTGCAAAACAAACTCAGCAGAGCATGCATTCTTCGAAGTGTTGAAGTAATTGCCCTACAAAAAGGTTTTGATGGAATTAAACAAAAGACAACAAACCCAAACCTGCTTGGCTTGTAGACTTTCTGTGACAGTCCAAACTTGATTTGAGCTGAGTCAATTTTTGTTAGGCTCTTCTCAGCTGAGTAGAAATAAGATCTGGAAGAAGCTTGCAGTAAGCTCTTTCCTTATCAAATTGATTTTTTTTGGACTATATCTATCTCTGTGGCTTATGTATGTCACAAAATCAGAAAAACTAACTACTTTCAAGGAAAATCACTGCAAGGCTGCAGTTGCCACAGTTTGCAACAGGAATTGTTCATGAGACTGCAGTTCTTCAGCTACGTTCATAGTGATCTAAACAAATCAATATTAATGTGATCCTGTTGTAAAATTCAGACAGGCTAGACAAAATTGTCTCCATTTATACAAGGGGTTGATTAACTGCAGGTGCAGAGAACCTTTTATTTGTCAAGCATTTTGTTATTCTCTTATGACATTGTGTTGATTTGGATGCTTTTTTGGTCATAGAATTATAGAACCATAGGGTGGTTGGAAGGAACCTTAAAGCTTGTCTCATCCCAAGCCTCTTGCCATGGACATGGACAGCTTCCACTAGATCAGATTGCTCCAAGTCCCTGCATGATTCCAGGGATGAGGCATCCACAAATTCTCTTTCACCAACAGCCCCAGTTCCTTTCTTGACTTTCCTTTTGAACTGCTTCTGGGAACACACTGTATTTTTTGCTTTGACATTTGAGATGTGTGAGGGGTGAGTGCTGGATCTCTCACTGTGCCACAGGTATTCAAATTTGTGGTGACATCTGTCTTAACTTAGTGAAGCCTATAGAGCTTACACTGCAGCAGAGGTCAAAGATTTTGTGAATGTAGTAACATTGGTTATTTTTTTAACTGGAGGCTTCCAGGCAGTGATCAGTAGCCATCTTCACTTGTTTCTGATCAGTTGTGTGAAGTAACACCAGGTTTTAAAAGCAAAAAAAAAAAACAACAAAAAAGGGCTGAAACAGTTTTTTATGTTGTAAATCTTTCCTGCATTTTTATGAAACACTGTACTAGAATGGGACTCCCATGGTGCATGCTTGTCCTGTCTTTAGGAATCACCTGGAAAGGTGTGGTTTTAGGGAATAATTCACATCTCTAAAGACATACACTCATTTGAATGTTACTGTTGATAGCCTTGATTAGGTGTATATGTCCAATTAGCTGTAAGAATGATGGGATTCTTTACTTCTCTCACAGAATGCAAAGCTTTACAGTGTTTTGTCTTTTTGCTTTGTGGTCTGTGCTTTAGTAGGGCATCAAACATAATGGTGAACCATCACTGATAATACTCTCACCTCTGACTCCAGAAATAGCATCACTGTGTTGGGCAGTAGCCTGGAATAATGCAGGGTTTGTTCAGCTCAGGCACTGAAGTGTGGCTTCAGCTTGTCCACATCAAATCCTTCTCACGTGCTCTGAGGCTATGTTGGCTTCCTTTCTATGAGCAACTCACAGGTAAGGCTTACACACAACAGAAAAACAAACAGCAAACCACAAACTACAGGGTTTTTGGTTTCCCTCCTCTCCTCCAGGCATTTGTGAAGACTTCCAGCATCCTCTTGTATAAAACCATAGTCTAAACTTGTTCTGCTAGGCAGGGTGCTGATGGAATTTAAATTCTTCTCTTTGTATGTCAGCTCTTTCCAAAGTAATTTCTCCAAATACCTTCCTCCCTTGAGGCATTCCACTGAAACCCATCATAACTTTATGATGCTCTCCAAGATTATTTAGTAAATGTTATCCTCTAATGTCAGTTTTATTCACTGGGGTTCACAGTATCTCAGTCTTGGAATACTTGAAAAAGACATTTCTGAAAACTTTCCAAGGATGCTGGAGAGTTCAGGTAGGCTGTGTGGTGCTGGCATGAAGCTGGGAAGAGGATTCAACTTGAATTTCTCCGTTGTATAGTAAGAAGAGGAGAATCAGTGCTCTAGTCAGGTAATCTGCTGGATTTTGCCCCTGACAGCTGTGTTATCCAGTGTCAATTGGTTTAGGGAAAATGGAATTGGCAAAATGTTTCTATTGGTTAGAGTTGTACAGCATGAAATAACTTTAAATAACATGGCAGCATATTGTTGCCATCTTAAAATGATCATTTGTCTGTCGAGAGATGGAATTTGACTATAAACACTTCTGCTTTGCCTACTGGGATCACAAATTTGGAATTGGGATCTTGCCTAGGAGATCAAAGTTTTAGGTTAAAAAAAATTTCCCTCTATGAACCCAATATGAAGCTATTTAAGCTTCATATAAAAAGGAAGATGTTAAGAGATGGTAGTAGAATAGCTTAGAGGCTGTTGGACATTACAATATTGGAGAACCTTTATGAATCTTAAAATCTTTGTCTGAGAAAAAGTTTTAAGGCAGAGTATTATTTCATACACTGTGATTGTTATGATTTTGAATTGGGCCAGAAGAGTCTTTCTGAACTGAATTTTTTTCCTCAGGAACCATTTAAAATAAACTTCTGGAGGCTGGCTAATATTATGATCCACTATTTTGGGAGCCAGTGTTGCTGAAAGTACTCCTAAATAGCTGTTTTAGGCTTTGGTATGGTTTTCTAAGTTATTTCTTTGTATGCTACACACTTTTTTGTAGCATTAAAAGCTGTAAAATGTGTTGAGAGATCATATTTGAAGAGTATCTAAAAAAATCCCTCAAAGCCATCAAAACACTGCACATGAGTAAAATTTGGACAGTGTGAGTACAGTGCTGTGTGCTCCCACATTTGTAGAGTTCATTGCTTTGTTCTGCCTTATTTTGGGGTTTGATCCATTGGTAGAACTTCACACCTGAATCCAGGTCTTCAGCAAAGAGCTTCCTGCTGGTGATTCTGAAGCCATATGGACAGGGAAGCTGCATGGGTTGTTAGGAGATGAGCATCTTCATCAGAGGAGGTTGGGAAGGTGGAGAACTGAACAGTACAGCCACTTCCCCAGTCATGAAGCCACCTTGAAGCACAGGGAAGGACAATGTTGTCAGGGTTATTCTCTTCTAGAAGCTGCTGTGCAGAAGCTGAAGGGATTCAGTCACAGGCAGACAGTGCTCTTTGCTGTTTTCTGGCTGGAACTCTTGCTTCTCATGGGATACTAGAGCAGCAGGCTTGTGTTGATCATCTGAACCATCATTAACAGCCAAAGTGACACTGCTCTTGTTTGGTTGTTCTTTGTTTTAGCTTGGAAATGTTTTGTATCATTCAAATGAACAATCCAAAGCTATGCTAGTGAAGTCATTAATTAAGACTTTCGAGAGCAAGGTACAGGAACAAATTATTCCACCTTGTTCTTGTGTGGAAAGTACATACTTTCATGGAAATAGACTGTAATATTCCTGATAAAACTGATAAAATCACAGAACTGGTGGTGATGGTGAATGCAGTAGCTGGAAGAAATTATTCATTTTGCAGAAAAACAAACAAGAGGCTTTGGTGAGAATTTTTTGGATGCCATGGTATATTGCTGGAATTTTGACCATGGAAGTATTTATCTTGAAGTTCTAAGGTTTTAAGTTGGATGTGGTAATGACAGAAGGATGTTGCATTTCCCTGGAACAGCTACATGATCAGGTGAAACTTCCAGAGTGACAGTGACTCGAAGAACATGGAAATCCTTTCTATCCCGGTGTTCCAGGCAGTGGTAGTTGTTAGTGGCCCCTGTATTACAGCACATCTTGCACCTTGCTCTGAGGATTGCCACAGCCCTGGTGTGAGCAGGAGAACAAATTCCACATCAGTTATCATTCCTGTAGAGTTACCTGTAGAGCCATCCAGTTTGCCTGGATGAGAAGTGTGTTAGGATCCTGGGACACTTTGGGAGCTGCTGGTTGAAACAACTGTGCATTGTTTCCTGAGCTGCAGTCCCTGGCAGCAGTGCAGTGGTGGACAGGCTGAAAGTGTGGGCTGACAGTGAACAGAGCTGAGGTTTGGTTGAGTTTGTTTTTGCTTTTCAGCATGATATGTTCTGTAACAGTTGAGTTTTGCCCCTACCATCTTGGGAATGAGTAGCATCTCTTCTTAATCGTGAGCAGATTGCATTGGGGTTTTTTTTGTTTCTTTTTTTTTAATTAGTCTCTCACCTGAATGATTCTGTAATTCTTTATTTATTCTTCCTTACAATGCAAGATAAAAGATATGAACATGTGTAACATTCACTTACAAGACTTGCTGTATCAAGAGATAACAGGACACTGGGCATCAGTCTGAGTTACTAGATATTCCACATCCTTTCTAACAGTCTGTTGCTAGCTTTAATCCATGAAAAATGCTTTGAAAAAATAGGCAACTATTTCTTTTGCCTGTAGCATCTCAGAGTCTTAAAAACATTGTGAGATTGAAATGGTGTTTCATCCTTCTTCTAGAGCAAATGTGCTGTGTATTTTAGTCCAAAAGGAATTTTAGGACTAAAAGAATAGTAATATGCTATTTCTGTTTGAAAATGCCTGAGGCTGTCATGAAATAGAAGCATGGAGTAGGATGTTACTGACCTGAGGAATGTATTTGTTCTTAGTTTTGATATTCACATGCCTGGTAAATATTTGGGATTTGATTGCCATAGGCATTCTTTCTAGAAAACTACAACTCCTTTTAATGTGAGAGAGATACCCTGGGAATAGTTGTGGAGAAGGGAAGGGGCACAGACAGCTTGTCCTCCAATTCTCTAGATGCTGTGTCTTGCCAGGTTTCTGGCAGATGTTTATGAAGTTGCATGTAACCTGCAGTAGTCAGGGGGTCTGCTTGGGAGTGTAAGAGCCTGAGGTAGACGTGTGATGAATGCTGCTCATGGGAATTCTCCACTGCTCCCTTGGCTGGAAAGCTGTGGATGCATTTGGGTCGTTTTATCAATGAAACTCCCTGTTGAGAAGAAAGTGCTTGCTGAGCAAAACAACAGATAAAGTTACCAAAATAACCCTTGCTCCCTGGAGAGCTGCTGGAGGAGGAAAGAGTCTTGTCAGTCACACTTGGATTTAAATAACATGACATAACATCCTATCAAATGGTTTAGGGTGAATGGAGCAGGGGAACTGTGCTTCCAGCTCCTCAGGCTTCCTTTGTGTTCAGAGCTTGGTTGCTTGAGTAGGTTGTGTGGGATTGAAATGTTAAATTAAGTGTAATAGTTTTAAATCTTGGCATGTGTCAGGCTTGTCCAAGCTTAAATAAATTGGGTGCAGAACTAAAATGATGTGCATCTCTTACGTGGATGTGCCATGGTTGAATAATTGGTACGTATGTGAGCAGAACCAAATTTTACATAAGGTGTTTGTTTTTTTGTAGAATGCCCTAGTGAACCTGAATAATTTTTCTTCTCTAAGCTACTAAACAAGTTGTGAGTAATCAGGTTTTTTTGGGGTTTTTTTTTGTTTGTTTGTTTTTTGTTTGTTTTTTTGTTTTCTTTTATTTCTTTTTTAAAAAAAAAAAAGACTCCCCAGTTGACTTTATTTATGCTGTTTGACCATTAACCTTTTTTTAAGGAATGCATGTCCTAAATAGTGATTTTGGTGGATGTTTCAAATAGTTTATCTGTTAATCTGTAGGCAGTACTCTTGTAGACAGCTGAGGCATTGTCTCTGTCTGCAGAATGACATGAAGGACCATATTGGTCCATCCAATTCAGTAGTGAGTTCTGTAACAGGTGTGGAATATATTCTAGAGATGTGTCAACAGCTACAGCTAAAATTGCTGTGTGAGAATTTGGGATTTCCCTATTCCCAGAAGGAGAAACAGCTTGAGCTAGGATATCTTTAGTAACAGTCTCTCTTTTGTTTGTTTAGGGAGTGAGCTGACCTGTCTGGTCACTCATCCAGAAATATTTTGACATAAGTTTCTGAATGAGGTGATCGGCTCTTCTGGGAGTGATTCCTCTGGATAAAATGGTGCATGTTTGGTAGAGCTTTTAAGTATTGAATGCAACTCTTGCAGGCTAAGATCTTGCTGCAGTGGTTTAGAAACAAATGAAGCTAATCTGTTTGGTCACAGAGCTTTTCTCTGCTTTAATGCTCGTTCTTGAAGAAGGGGTGGTCTCAAAGATGTATTTGGCTTGTTTGGAGAAGGAGTGGATAGTGCTGTGTTTCAGCTGATAGAAAATTTAGTTTGTCCTCTTCTAATGCTGCACACTGTGGCATTCAGTAGTACCAGTAATAATATGGTCCAATTGCCTGTTCATTTTGTGCTTCTCCTTTCTGAACCAAGTATTTTGTTTAGCCTGTGTCAGAGGAAGATGATTAAAAGCTTCTAATGAACTTTTCCTGGAGGTTTTTTGTGCTTCAACTAGTGCCTTGCTTGTAAGGTCAGAAGTCCCTGAAGGTTTGCATGCCTCAGCCAGCCCTTGATACACGTTTGTAGCTCTTGTCCTGCTTTTTAAGCTGTCTTTGTGATGTGTTAAAACCTCTGCAGAGTGCTTTGAGAGAGCATTCCTGGGAAAGCCATGTCTGGCTTTATTTTGTCATGCCTTGTGACAGTCCTAGGAGGAGTGTTTTCAGGAGAGGCTGAAGTGTAATGGCTTGCTGGCTAAGTCAGGCTGCTTCAGGTGTTCACCTCTCTGGTTAAGAGTCTTGGAGCTCAGTGGATAGAGGAGAATCCTCTAGAAAAGCATGTTAGCATGAGCACCCATACCCCAGAGGGCATTACATACACATTGCACCATCCTAAACCACGGTGATGGGTAACAAACAGTTGGACGTCTGAGCACCTGATGGAGTGAGCACTGATCTGACTCAGCAGCAGATTAAATCCATGAGTAATAAGTTTCTAACAGTTTTCTGCTTCTACTGCTAAAGGCTACTGCTCCCATGTCCAGGGCAGCTGAACAAAACAACAGCTTTTGTTCAGGGAAAATGGAGATGGTTCAAGTGTGCTTGAATGTGGATGCCAATGCTTAGGAGTAGCTGCAGGTGTTTCACTAGTCCTTGCTCCAGGTATGCTCATCCTTGGAGAAATTTGAACAGTGTCAACTCATCCAGGTCAAACCTGGGTGGCTGAATTTGTGAGTCAAGACCTTGTGGGAGGAGCGTGGTAGTAAAGTCAAGGAGGAGATGTTTCAGTACAATATAATAGAAATAGGGCAAGGACTTGGTGAGCCCTTGATGGGAAAAGAATTATTTTATTATTACAGGAAACTGGGCTTAAGGGGGTTAAAATTTGTACCTGGGCCATGTGGCTGGGTAAATTAATTCAGATTAAATATCTAGGGAAGCTAATGGAAACATGTTTTAATGAACCCTGGCTAATTACTCTATTTAAAGTTCTTGATCAATACCCAGGAGATCTCAAACTGCTTGCAGATGGTTTTTTTAAGAAAACCTGCACACATATATATATATTCTAAATCTTCTCCATAAAATCAAAACAAGTGAAGTCACTTGCTTTGTAGACTTTTGGTTCACCAGGTTTTTATAATATTTGGAGGTGGTCTGTAAATTAAAGCTGAAGATTTAAGCATTTTCAAAAGTATTAATTGCAAATTTTTGATGGGAAACACAAAGGAATAAATGAACTTAAGGGAGCAGATACTAGGACAGAACAGAGTTTCTGGAATAATCTATGGTGTGACAAGGCAAGTGGGTGTGGTTTTCTAAGGGGGGAAAGAGTTCTTATAAATACTTGCTGGTGCAAGGGACCTTAATAAAGACTACCTCTTACTCAGAACTTTCATTTTCTTCAGAATACTGTGTATGAATTTCAGTGGAGTAGACATTAATATTAAATAGAAATGTCAGGCAGGCAGCCTTACCCTGAAGGGATAAACTACTGTCTTTAAATTGGTTCATATTAGGGAAGTTGGTATATGTTTAGGCTTTTCTGATTGGGCTAATTAGCAAAACTGCATTGTGTGTTCATAGTTAATACATCCCTGTGTGTGCAAATGGATAATGAATGCATAACCAAGCTTAGGAAAGGTAACTCTTCAGCAAACAGCCTGCAACACTGACTCCTTGAGACTTGGTTCATGGATTCTCCTGGTGTTCTGTGACAACTGCCAAGTCTGTCAGATGGCTTTTATTTCTGTCTGTATTCAACCCAGTGCAGCTTTTGGTCTCCCCTTGGTAACAGCACTGGTTGTATCAATGGAAAAGTATCTTTGCACCCTGCTTTGACTGGCAGTGCACAGGAAGGCTTCAGCAGCTGTCAGATGCACCGATGCTGGACAGCTTAAAGCCTTGTCCTCTTGCTGTACTTTGGTGGCAAAGGGGTCCAAGAAGCAGCATGATCCTTGAAAAGCAAAGTGAGGAGCCTAGTGAGGGAATCCCAGGTAGAGCATTCTCTGTATTGATGAATGTCAGGTCACACTAACTTTAAACCCCCCACAGACCCCACACTGTAAGCCTTGATGAAGATTGTAAACCCTCACAGGCTCCCAATGAAATGATTTAGTGGTTAATGGGCTGACTGAATGGATTCTTTGCCTGGGAGCTTTTCAGAACCGAAACTAGTAATTAGTTCAAGGAGCCATTTCTGAGGTATGAACAGTCTGCTCAAAAGCTTTTTAATTATATCCCAAAATTTGTTATATGGTAGAAAACCTGAGATGGAGGTTGTCACATGCAGCCAGAGAAACCAGAGCTCAGCTGGGTCTTGAACTTTGCAAGAGGGAAGTTCCTGGAACAGGCAGTGAGCAAGCAGGGGCAAGGGATAACATGGAAATAATGGGACTTTGTGGCAGAATCCTGTTCTTCCCCCTTTTACAGAAAACCAAACACACCCTTCTCATAAATTTGAGATCCTCCATGCTGTGCTATCTGAAAGCTGCAGTTGTGTAATACTGTGTTAGCATACTGTTTCCCTTGAAAAGATCATGAGATTAAAAAATACCCAATAAATATCATTCTCCTTATTTCTCCAGAAAAGAGTGGGAAAGTTGGAATGTTATGCTTTAGTGTGGTTGTAATGTTGGTTTTCCATGTTCTCTTATCTTCCTCTTAATGTTGTTGCTTTTGTGCCTAACTCTTGCCTGCGTTGTTTCATTGCTGATAGATCTCTTGTTTAAATAAGGAAAAAACCCCTGTTATGTTATCAAGAGATTGCTCAAGCATGACTAGAGATAAAATTAACTAACAAGTCAGTGCTTTGTGCTTTGAGGAATAGCTTCAGATAATGGCTCACATTCCCATAGTAAAAATGACCTAAGGCAGTGATATTAAAAGACAGGGTGGGCATGGGATATCACCTGGAGTGAAACCTTTCATTCAGTGTTGGATATGAAAGGACAAGATCTAACCTTATCCAGAAGATGTCTTCCCTTGTATGCAGAAGTTTAACAATTCTTTAGCAATTACCACTCTTCAGGGCCTTCTGTGCTCATGCAATTCAAAACCAATCTGGCTTGTGGCCTTTATGGCACCTTTACTGAACAGCCTCAATAAATGATTGTAATCACAGTGATTGTTTCCTGCTATCCTGTCAGTCTCCAGCTAGAAGGTGAGGGTCAGGTAGAAACAGGGCTTCTAACTGCTGGGTTTACTGATTTGTTTTTTTGGGTTTTTTGTTTTTTTTTTTTTTTTTTTTTTTTTTTTTTTTTTTTGTTAATACCCTTTTTACCTCAATTCTCCTGGATGTTCTAATGGCAAAGAAGCTGCTGTACAGCTGTGATCCATCAAAGCCTTCAAGTATACCAACAAATCTTTTGAGAATAGACAAATCCATTCTGTAGTTTTACTGCAGTGAATTCCTAGTGTAGATCCCAATCCAAGCTGAAGGATTTTCTCTCTGTGCAATTTGGTGTCTGCTTGGATTTCCAACATGTTCAGTCTCCAGAGAAGCATCCAGAGCCCCACAGGCAAGATGGTCAAGGAGCTGGGCAAGACTTCTTAGATGAGTCTTAAACACTTAGAAGCACAAAAGTTGTACCTGGACCTCAGCATCTGGAAGTCTTTATTCAAGTCCATCAACTTATGGATATCCTGAAAATTGAAGATACAGCGTAGTGTTAAAATGAAGTAGAGCCTTGTAGTAGTATTGCTGTCTGTTTTGACATAATTTGAAAGTTATTGTCTGATAATGTCAAGTGATCAGCCTTGGAAGTTCTGGAGAAAATTAAATGATTTCTCAGAAGCTGAGGTGCCAGGGAGTCTAATGTATGACAAACAGGCACAGTAATTCAGTTTTTTATTAGGCTTGGCAACATAGCACCTCTACAACAAAGCTGAAGGGGCATTTGATTTAAGCATAATATTCTAAGTATTAGCATCTAAAAGAAGGTTCAAAGAGAGAGGATGCTGTAGAGTGTGTTTCTAGGAAGTTAGTGTCCATAACACCTTCTTTCCTTTCTGCCTCCTGTCTTTTTAATCCTGCCACTGCCAGTGAATGTGGCTGCTGAGCAGAACTGGATGAATGTGCAGACTTAACCAGTTGCTAAGCTTTCTCTCTGGCATACTCTAACAATGCTTTTCTTCCAGGCTTACTCTGTTTAATTTTGTACTGTGGTAAATGAAGGCTTTCTGATTAGACTAATTTACCATTATTTTCTCTAGCATTGCACAGACTTGGGTATTTGTTTTGCATGTCTCATAAGATGTCATATTAAATCAGTTTTAGTTTTTCCAGATCTGAGATAGGCATGTATTGGAATGGATGCTCAGTCAATGAAAGGAGCACCCTGATATACTGTGAACTTCTGATGGGAAAATGTCCTTAAAAGAAGGATAGACTTTATGAAAATGTGTTCTTGTCCTTTCTAGTCAATACAGAAAGGTTGTCTGGTGCAATTTTCTGGTGACCTGTTTCTAATTAACATGCAAATTAACTGCTTGGTGTTGGAAATCAGGATTGCAAATACAAAGTGCTAATATGCGTTAGGCTGGGAAATCCCTGGCATCTGTTAAAGCTCCAGCACTGTCTGTCTGCCTTGTGTTTGCTGCTGCCTGCAAAGCAGTTCCCTCTGGAGAAAGAGCTACTGCAACCTGCTGTCAAACGGCTCCTTTGTCTCACTTTAAAGAGAACAGGTTTTAATTTTGTGATGTTGATGCTTATTGCCTCACACAGGGAGTCATTTGAGTGCACTTCCAGCCCTGGTTCACCAAAACTGGCTCTTGTGAAAACAGTCAAGATGAGCTACTTCAGTTATTTCCCCAGAGGACTTGCAGTGTTTCATGAAATAACTTACTTCTTTGTACTAGTGTTACAAGTGCCAGCTAAATGAAGAAATTAGCATATTTATTAGTGCTTGTCATCACTTAAAATTTGGGTTTTCATTAAATGCAGCTGTATGATTTTATATTCAGAAAGTGACTTTGATCTAACAGGTAGAGATGATTAATTTAGTAAAGATCTGGTCAAAAGTGGGATTGTACCTTTGTCCTTGAAGCATCTGCTTATTTTCATGCCACAAAACTTCTTATTTTTCCTCTTCAGCATTTTTGTGCCAACATTACCTACTATCAATGATTGTAACAGCTGATTTAGTAACACATTTTGGCACAAGCTGTATACAGTACAATAAAACTCCACTTGATTTTTGCATCACAGCTTGTTTCTAGTGCTGAGAGAGAAACCTTTTGTGCAAATTGAGCAAATTTCTAGTGGAAAAAAAGGAAGGATAAAAGTGCTTAAAACTCCTTTTCTTCATCAAAATGCAGCTAAAACTTAAGCTTTGTAAAAGAGTTATGTTGAAGCGTCAAACTGTCAACAAAATTTGTCTGTTTTTAAGTGGAGGAAAAGTCACTTTTAGTTGTGCAAGTTTGTTCAAAGAGTTAATAACCAAATGTTTTCGTTGCAGACTCAGCTCTCTGAATTCTTGCAAGGCAGGTTGTCATCCTGTCTCCTGTGAGCTGGCTCTGGCAGAAACAGTGGGAGTGTGTGTAGTCAGTCCTAATCTGCCCCATCCTATCATTAAATTGCACCAGTAAAGGTGTTTGAAAGTGGATTTATCTGAAATTTTGTACTGACAAGGTGGGGCAAAGTAGTAACAAAACCACTTTTGTAAAAAAATTGTAGCTCAGATTAGCATGGAGGCTATTAATGAGCCTAATTGCAAATAATTCTGAAAAAACCAGCATGAATGACTTTTTAATTCACAGGTGCTCTTGCCTAGACTATTCTTTTTTCAGAAGAATAAAATCTGCCTGAGAGGCATTAAAGCATTTCAGCAAACCGCCTGTGGGCACTTTGTACTGTGGTGCTGCTGTGTAAAGCCTGAGCACCGTGCACCTTTTCTGGCTCTCCTGTCTTTGCAGTGCAAAGCCTCACTCTGCTAATCCTGCTTCCACTGAAACTTTAAATAGAAGATGAGGAAGAGGGATCAAGTCTTCAGTTCAAATAATTGGTGGATTTAACTGCGATTTGCTTATCTCAAAGGGCAGTAAGAACTGGCTTCCAGTGGTGAGCCCCACCTGCATTAGTAGGATCTCACTTGTCCTGACAAGGTTTCCTGCTGCATAGTCATTGAAGGAGGCATGCTTCCAGAAATGTGTGGGAAACTACCTGGGTGTTTTAGAGGGTGTCCTAATCAAAAAAGTCAGCAAATTTAGTGCCAAGTCTGTGCAATTGGTTTTGTAGGGAAATTTCCTATTCTAGATGTGTGATACTTTCATGCTGAATCTCATCCTTTGGTTTTGAAGTTGAACTGAGTACTTGTGATAACTTGCTCAGTTAAAAATAACAGCTAGTATTTCCCCTTAGACCAGGCTAAGCATCTTGCATCCACCTCCCTCTTTCCGAAAACAAGCCACAATTAATCTTGGTTTCCAGAAGTGATTTTTATTTATGGAGTTGCAGAACTCTCATTTGCCTACTGCCAGTTGCACGTTCATCAGGTTATCCTTGTTCTGCATTTCACTAGGAATGGGAGGGCTGGGATCAGTAAAGGACAGAGCACTAGAAAGCATGACAGAAAAAGATATGTTTCAGTCATTCGTTGTCTTCCCAATTTTGTGTTGCAAGAACAAGTGGAGCAGTTTGGTTTTCTGTTGGCTGTTGTCTTCTTCTGCTGTAATAACTGGTTACTTGAGGAAGTAGTTTCTGCAACAGGGTAGCATTGCTTGTACTCAGGGAAGCAGCTTTGCAAGTTGCAATGAGCCAAAGCCTCAGATATCTTAAACTACTTGCAAATGTGTGAATATGTGGGAAACTACAGATCTAGTACTTGTGGTAACAAGCCTGGGAGCTCAGAGTGGAGCAGCCTTTTCTGGCAGTGGTTTAAGTTGAATTTGGTGTATGGGCTCCCTTGTGGTTGCTGCATGTTTCTGGTAACTTGGTGGTTGCTGCAAAATGTTGGGTTTGCAATTCTTGTGTCCTAAAATGTAATCAGAAATATAACTGGTGAGGAACAAACCAGCTTTTTTGCCACACAGTGCATTTAGCACAGGGAGGTGTGTGCAGTACAGTGAAGACTTCAGAGTGAGTCCTGAGACACATTAATCTACAGTTCACTCTCATTTCTCATCCAATTTGCCTGAAGAATTGGCAGTCACTCTGGCACACTGGGCCTTTTTTTATTATTTATAAAAATTACTCTGTTAAGAGTCAGACAAGCTGTTCTGTCAGCCTGTAACTTCCTTGCAGGTATTTGCCTTTGGTTTTTTAGGGTTTTTTAAGAGCTGCTCCCAGGACTTGTGATAGATAATAAAGAGGTTTTTCTTGCTCGATTCTAGCCTGCTTTTGGGTTGAGCTTGGCCTGGGTATTGTGTTTGAAGGGAGCAGGTTCATGATGGCTCAGGCTGATCCAAGTTAATACTGCTCTTGTGCTGTGTCATCCTTTCCCCCAGCAGCACTGACCCTGGAGGCTGTTGTGTGTGCACTCACCTCGGTGGAAAGCAGTAAACCAGCAGAAAACTCCTTACAGAAGTTTGTAAGGAGAAGCAAGGAGGTGGTTTGAGGATTTTTTGGATCCTCCTCGCCAACTGCTGCATGGTATAATTCTCCAACTATTAATTAGTTCCCTGAGTTCTGACAGTCTTCTCTTAGGTATGTGTAAAGCACCAGAGACCTTTTGCTTTGTCACACATACACAGTGGAGAGCTCTGTGTCACTGGACAGGGTTAGATGGACATTTAATTGTATTGCACCTCTGTGCAGTGTGAACCTTCTGTTGCTGCTTGCCAGATGTGGGTGACACTGGGATGTCAGTGCTTCAGGAAATTGAGATGTGTGGAGATGATCAGCTTGTCAAGTGCTCTGCCAAGCAGTTGTACCACCTTAGTTGTGTAATACTCTTGAGTGTTTTATTTTGAATTTGTTTTGAGGTTGGTCTGGGAAAAAAAGATCATTTCTTGGGCATTAATAGATGAAACTTAAAGTTATTTCACAATATTCTCTTCTTGACCTGAGTGTTTAGACTGGTTTGGTAATTTCCTTGATTATCCATTATAAAAATATCCTTGTTAATCTGGTTGCCTCAGGTAATCTGGTAGATGCTACGTGATAGCCAGAAATGTAAACCTCAATCTCCTAAATTCAATTTTGCAGGCTTTGGGAAGCCTGAAAATGTTACTTTTGGAATGCTTGAGTTGTGATTAAATGAAAATTGTCTGATCATGGCAGTTCTTAATTTGCTCTAAGGCTTTTCTGTCCTTGCTTCTTGTTTTGGAGGGCAGAGAGGATGGAGGTAATGTGCTCTAGTCTGGGCAAAGAGCACTGAACCACGTGTGTTGATGCCAAGCCTGGCACTCACCATGAGCTGCATATTTTAAAATGCAGCTGATAAAAATGCATGCAAAGGAAAAGAAAAATCTTTAAATGACCTTTACAAGCCCAGACTATTCTATGATTCTGTGATCTTGCTCTCACTATGTAAGTCATATCTCTTCCTTGTTGTGCTATCTGAGCTCAAATGTAGTTTGTTTAAGATTTTGTGTGATAAATTCGTAATTACTGGAGAGATTGGAAAACCCCTAAGGATTGTCTCTGCATGCTGAATAGGTGCTGGAGAAGATTTTGCTCTTGAATTCCTTCACCATCTGCTCTTGTTTTTTTTTACATGCCTCAAACTCTTGTTGTGTCACATTGGGATTCTTACCCAAGTGATTCCATTGGACTGTTGAATGCTCACTTTTAGAATATAGTTTTTGCTAAGATATAATTTTCATTAAAAATATAACAGTAAAATTATAAGTGTCTCCTAAGAGGTAGTATCTGTTCTTACTGTGCCAGGTATGATTTCTTCATACACATATATCAGGGATGCTCCTTCTTCTTGATGTCATTCAGAAACATCTGACTTCTTCCTGAAGGAGATCTGTTTGATAAATGTCATACCTCCAGTGTTCTGGGGTTTATCTCTCCTTAAAAACTGCCTTAGAACAATTGTATGTCCATCCTCTACTCTGTTGTGTCATAATCCTAAAATACAGAGATAAATTCATTGGTAATCTGATGGATACATTTTCAAGTTTTATTTTGCTTTGAGATTGACAAGGTTTTTCAGGTATCAGGGTTGATTCTCACCCTGAATGAGGAACTCCTCAAGGCTATTTAAAGACATCTCAGGAGACCAAAACAGGTGGTTTTGGTAGCAATATCAGCCTGTGCTTACAGCATTCAGATCTCACCTTGCTCTGAAAGTTGTGCTATCCCAATATTTATTTTTTTTCTTACCATGTGGATAGGAATTTGCAGGTAAGGGATTTGAAGGCTCACATGGAGTGGAAAACTACTTACCTGAGGGTACTGCTGTCACCTCTTCCCCTGAATGTCCCCAGAAGTATGCCACTGCTTTTTTGTGTACATGCAAACCATATCAGCTATGTGTGCCACTTGTATAAGAACAGATCAAATTCTTGAAGTCCCATTCTCCAGCATTATCTCTTGGGGAAACATCTTTATTCTGCTTATTGGTTAGGACAAAATAATTTTCCCACATTACCAGGCTCTTCAGTGAGGATTGTCAGGGCTTTACCATCAGCATACTGGAACTAATCCTGAAAATTCAGTATTGCCTGTTGGGCATTTCTCTGCCTTTAGAGATCAGAGGCTTGCAGCCCTGTTTATTTCTTCAGCCACCACCAAGCTTCAGAAATTGTGTACCTTGCTTGAGTGTGTATCTTCAAGTAGTTTAATAGTATGTGGCTATTGAAACCATCACCATTGACCAGAGACTAGAATGAAGTGTTTTCTATCAAGTGGTAATTGTTGCTGATTGAATGCTTAAACTTTGAAGTTCTCTTTTAGACAGAATAAAAAATTCTTTTATAGCAAGTAGACAGTGTAGTACTGCCTGAGTACTCGCCTGCAGCTCTTCCAGCCTGCCCCAGATTTTAGGTCTTTATTCCTGAGCCTTGTAATTGATTTTATTGTTTGTCAGAAATAATGGTGAGAGAGAATAACCAGCTGTTTCTGGAGCAGTTGAATTGTTGATTTAATTCCCATGTTTTGACAGGTGAGAGTTGTTCAGCAGTGATGTTGGTGGTGGTCCTGTGCAGAGTGTTGTGCTGTGTGTTGGTACAGAGCTGTGTCAGTGACAAGCTTATTGCTGTTCTCTCCTCTGCCTCTCTCCCCCAGTATTTTCTCTCTGTCGTTATTAGCAGAAAAGCTGTAGGTGTGCTCAGTCTTTTTAATTGCAGCTTGTCTTTATTCATAGCTTTTAAAGTAGGAGTTATGGAAACAGTAACTGGGAGGATTTGCAGGCAAGTGTCTGGCTCTCCTGCATCCCAGTAAGACATTTTTCTACTTCAAGCTCACTTCTAAAATACAGCATCAAACGTGGCTTTTTTTTTCTTTTTTTCTTTTTTTTTCTCATCTGTGCAAAGCTAGTCAGCTATAATTTCTTTGTTTGGCTTGTGGGAAGCTGTTACTGACCTGGCTGCTTACCATGGTATCATTTTAAATCCCTTGAATTACCATTACAGTTCAGAATTTTCAAGCAAAGTGCTTGGTTTTATGGCTTTATCTAACTATTGAGCTGAGCAGTTCAAGCTGAAAAATCCTAGTGCTTTTTGGAAAGGAGCTCTCAAAACCACAAAATACATTAAAATCCAAGCTTCTATGGCAGAGTAGACCAGTACCTGTAGGGAAGTGTGCTACAGATCAGTGCTCGGGGCTTCTTCTAGGAACAAGGTTAACAACTTAAATGTGTATCTAACTTTGTGAGGAACTGCAATGATTTAAATAAGATTTATGTACAATTTTCTTTAATTTTATCCTTTATTCCATGTAGTGAGCTGAAGATAGGTACTTGATTTGGTTTTGTAACAGGGATTTTGTTTGCATATTCTGAAGTCAAGCAGAATTTTTATTTGGTAGTTTGTTACTAATCCCATGGAAACCTTGCCTTAGCACTGGCTGTAAAGACTTATTCATGTTCGTTTTTCTGTTGAAAAAAATCCAAGCGATTTTATCCAGGGTTTGCTTTTCTTCCAGTTATATAAAGAAAATATTATGATTCATCCAGGTGAAAAGTTCTGCAGCGTGTGCAGCACCATGCTGGTCCTGTGCTTTTGAGGAAATTATACCCAAGCAAAGGTGGGGAAAAAAATACATTTAGTTGGCATTTCAAAAGTAGACTGTTAAAATGAGTCGTGGCTTGCATCTGCCTTTCCATATTTTCCTGTATTCCATACACAGATTCCTAAATAGCCAAAGTGCACCCTGTGCTATGAATCAGGCCTGCCACTGGGTTGATGACTCATTTCCTTATTGGTGCAGATGTGTATAGTAAATGCTTCTGGATAACTCTTTTTATATGAAATGTGTCTGCCCTGTGGGAAATGAACACACAGCAATCGCTTTCATTAGGTGTGCACAAAAACTTCATCTTGAAAAAAAGCTCAAATTGCTTTTCTTGGTGAAGAAAAGGTTATCTTGGAGCAGTGGTTGAATCTTGGAACTGCTGTGTGATTCCACTTAAGGGTTTGGGTTGTTGTTTTTTTTTTTTTATCTTGCTTTTCTGTCCAGCTTCAAAACAAGTTGCTATTAATATCAATGCAATTCTTTAGGTAAATGCTATTAGCATTTATTTGAGTTTTCAGTAAGACTCCTTTTGAGTGTCATGCTCTACCTTTTGGCCAAGAAGGAATGAAGCACTACTATATTTTTCACATCAGTGAAGGCATTAACACAGCAGGTTTGCTGAAAATTGTTTCAGATAAAATCTAAGTGTGTGTTGCTGAAATTCAGCAGAAATGGGGTAGTAAAGTAAAATGAAGTGCATTAGCCATGTAGCACTGCTGGAGTCTTCAAGAAGAAAGATGGCATTTCTGGTTTGGTGCTGGTGCTGAAGTCTGTGCCTGAGCAGTGCACCTGGCAGCCCTGCTGTGAGTCACTGAGCGCGGCCGCCTTCACTCGCCAAGACATTTATAACTTGGTCTAATGTTGTGATGTATAATCTGTCTGAATGCAGAATGCCTAATGATGTTGTGAATCAGCTGGTTTCATCTTGTCTTTCTGGTCTTTTTCTTGTCATGGCTCTTTCGAAAGGAGAACCAGACACTAGGGAAATCAATTTACCACAACAATTTGTGTGGCTCCCAGGCAGATTGATTTAAATAAGCAAGAAGCTTAGATTTGAATAATTTCAGTCTTGCTTGAACACTCTAGTAATCTTTCTAGAGCTTTCTAGTTTGGTGATATTATTTTGCAGCTAATCTTAGCTTTTATTGCTAAGCTTGGTGTGTTTCCTGACTAAATTGATATGATCTGTAATTATTTAAATGCTTGCATGTTAATGTTTCTATCTTTTTTTAATAATGTTTAAAAATGGCATGCCATTATCTACTGAATTACTTCTCCATGCATTAAGCTGCTTTTGGATAGAAAATGGGAAACTTAATTAAAATGCGGAAGATGACTATTGTTGAAGTAGAACTAAAGTACTCAAATACTGGATCAGAATAGTTGTTTTACATGGAAAAATGCTTAATACATCCATCTAGCTTTCCTGGTCATTGTGACCTTTGAGACTTGAGAACAAGGATTTTTAATTTTTTAAAAAAATTTCTTAACTATTAGATAAAATTACTCTTTTTTCTCAATTCCTGTTCAGAGCCTCATCTTCAAGGCAGTGATGTGAATGCAGTTGTAATTGAAAATCTATTTTGTCTGCACCTGTGGAAAGGGCTCATTTGTCAGAAGCTGGCAATGAGCTCACGGAGCAGAAGGGTTGCCCTGGAAGTGTCAGCAGGTTCCCAAGAGGTGAATTTATGGCTTCAAGAGCAGAAGCACCCTCTGTGAGTCCCTTGTCACAGAGCAGTTCTCCAGTGTCCTCATGAATTTTGAATTTGGTATACCTTGCCCAGTCTAGTCAATTGATGGTACCATCCTTCACATGGACTTGATGGTTGTTTTGGTTCTCCAGTGTGAGCAGAAAGGACTCAAATTCTGGTTACTTATAGCTTCCTTGAATTTCTTCTGTTTCTTGGTCATAGGGAGGTGGTAGGTACCTCTCTGTGACTAAGGCTTCAGTTGGCTTATCCTGATCAGTGTTTTTACCTGATCCAGAATACATTTATCTAAATTTCATATTATTGAGGACAATGGCAAAAATGGTAACTAGAGCTGTTAAATTATGGGTACAACAGGATATATTCTGCCTGGCTGCCCTAAAGAGAATTTCAGAAGCTTCTGTTGAGTGCCTTATAATTTTTTTTTATAAAGGACTTAAAATGATGGTAAGTTGTTTTCAGCTATTATATGGGAAGCACAGCTCAGTACTGCCTTCTGCAGTGCAGGGTAGCATAATGAGCAGGGTTTATTTGGGTGTGCATCTCATGGGCAGCCTTTCCTGTATGGGAGGAACTTAAAATGGGAGCGGGGCATTGTGCTCTTTCTAGGACTCCCTAAAAATAGTCTCCAGATCTTTCCTGCTGAGTTCAGGATGGTGAGCATCCAGCAAAACAGATCTCATGGGGGAAATTCATCCAGGGTTGGAGAAATCCTCTGGACTGCTGAGGCAGTGTCCTCATTCTGTTGCAGAGTGATGCTGCTCACAAGTTGCTGTTGTGGGCTGTGCTGTGGACCTTAATACATCTTAGCCCTTTGTGCTTATTTGTTTATTCCCACTGTGTGCAAGTGCAGAGTTTTTCCTTAAGTGAATTTATATTGGCCTCTCTAGTTTAATGGACTGCTTTCTTTTGAATAACCAGAAAGTTTTCAATTGAGAAGTTTCTTTGGAAGAATTGGAGAAGGAATAAGATAGCAAGTCTGGCTTTTTCCTGGAATGGGATGGTCTCTTAAAGCATTTTAAAATCCTGGCTTCTGGCGGTTTTTAATGGTGTCAAGTCAAGAGCTTGTGTGGCTTTTGACTTGACATGGCTCTTCTCAGCTCCCATGTTAAATTTGACATAAAGAAATTGCATTGGGCCATATCCTATCAGTGTTTTCATTGCTGCCACCATAGCCTTGGGGAGCCTCAAGTTGCCATTGGATTTTCTCAGCAGCTCTGCAGTTACCTAAGGCTTTCCCAGTGAGCCTGTGAGTGTTGTAACAGAGAAAGGATGGACCTGGCTCAGGAATGGTGGTGGCTGGCCCTGGCTGTTGAGCATTTGTCATTGATTTTTTTCATGTTTGAATAGTACTGTGATCAAATTGACACATATAGGGGATGATGAAGTTGGTGATTGTAGTTAGTGCTTAAGTGAGAGAAGAACTGAAACAAACAGCAGGGAGTTTCCCTACTCAGGACTCTTGTTCTTCACCTACTTCTCACTGCAGTGAAGAAGTGAGTGATCTGCTGGACCCCAGCAGATCAGATCTTCTGAAGAAAATTCCAGTGTTATATTTCAAATCCAGCTGTTAGGAGTGCCTCAACACTGGCTGTACTCAGGGTGCTCTTCCTTTTGAGGGAGACCTCTCCATCACATTTCATATTACAGACAGGATCCAGGAGATTTTGTATTTTCAGTCAATCTCTTGCAGGGTAATAACACTGAGAAGCTGCTGTGTGGCATCCCTTGGCACATTCTGCCTCTCTTGTTGGCATTGCCAGATAACAAAACAGATGTTGAATATTTCATGGGAATTCTGGGCACCATACACCATCCAAAAGATTAATATAGACCTATTCTTGTGACAGCCAAGGACTAGTGCTGGGTGTTGTGTAAGAACCTCTACAGGCCTGTTCATCCGTGTGTAATGTAATATCCATCATGTTTTGGAAGTAGTGATGTTAAATGTAATTGTGCCTCTCACCACTGTCCTGAAGGAAGAAGGGAAGACTTCAAAATAAAATTGTTCTTCTTGTGGTTTGTGGTTAAGGCTGAAGTGGCTTCTCTGAGGTATTTGATTTTTATTGCCTCTAAACAGAATAGCTGGCGGGAGTTAAAAATAGCAGAGTCTGCTTCCCACCTGTTTGGATGCTGGTTTTATTTTGGTTTGGAGGTGGAATGCATGAATGTAAATCGTTAGGATTAAAGCAGTGCTGCTCATGCCCCTGAGCACGGGCAGGAGATGTTTATTGTGCCTTGGTGAGGATGGGAGCCTGATTGATGGGACACATGTGCCTTGCTGGAAGAGGGGGAGGAAAATGCTCCTGGGGAGGGATCCTTGGGATCACTGTATGGCTTTCAGTGTGGAAAATTGTGGTCATGAGCCCGCATATTGAATAACAAAGACAAGTATGAATATTGGCTGGTGGGGTGTTTAGAGCATTGTTCACTGTTGAATGAAGCAATAGCCCTTGGCAGGGGAGCCTGTACTGGTTAGAGGTGCTCTCCAGCAGTGATGGTGTAATGGAGCTGCCAGCAAGGGGGGATGTTGGTGCTTCTTGGCTTTGCTCTGCAGCACAGCACTCCCTTCACTGGTGATGAGTAGCAGGATTTGCTCTGAAACCTGCAGCTCTCTGCTTTGGTACATGGAGCTTTTTGTGTGAACTGTTTTCTTAGCTCCTGTGCAGAGCTAATTTACAAAGCATTTCTCTGGTTCCAGGCCATGTGCAGCCAAAACATGATTCTCTGAAGAACAAAGCATGGTTAAAACAGCATTTTTCTTAGGAGACAGAAGCTTTACCACTCCATGTACAACAGCCTTTTATTTTGTGTAAAACTGAGTATCTCTTGTGAACTCCTAGTGGCTTTTTTGAAGCTGTCCATAAAGTTCAATTTGGGGTACTATAGGGTAAATAGTGTCAAAAGATGTCAAGTCTCCATATTAAGAATAAATCATAGAATTTGACTTACAAAGAGATTATGGATGTATTTGATAAAAGCTCTTTATTAGCTGTTGTACTGGAATTATTTTTTGAGACCTCAGTTTCTTTCCTGGCTCATTTGTTCTCTGCATCACCAGTGGATGCTGTGCAGTACTGCCAGTACTCATGCTATTGATTTTGCCTTTTTACTGGAATGCTCTAAAGTTTATCTGGGATGTTTCTGGTTGGGGTTAAGGCAAGATGACATCCAGAGGAGTAGTTTGAAACTAAAGTTGTCTCAGCATAGCTTGTGGACTGTTTAATGCTGCAGGTGGAAATGCCAGTGTGTTCCCAGTAAACTCACTGGTGCTGGTGGAACTCTTCCACAAGCCCATTTGTACTAACCTGTCAGAAAACTCTAAAATGACTGTTTTCTGTGTATTTGCTGAGTTTTGGATGATGCAATGGACTCGAGTCAATTACAGGAGTGAGGAAAACAGCAGTCTCCCCATCACCTCCGTTTGTGGCATAACAGCTTTTCTTCCCTTCTCCTTTTATCCTCTGCTGTGACTCTACCAGCATCCTTGCATGCCTTTGTTTTTTTTTTTTCTGGTCTGAAGCTTTTTGCTGGCATTATGAGAGAGCTTTCCAGGAGCAAATCCTGAAACCTCCTGGCAGGATCTGCAGCTCAGTGTCGGTACTATGCTTAGCAGCAGAGCTCTGTTGTGGAGGAGTGTTGTGGGAAACATTATATCTGGTAACAGTGCTGCCAAACTTAGGTGGCAAACCCATAATTTCAAGGTCTGTCTTGTTCCACAACTCATTGAAACTGCCTGGAAAGCCTTGGAGAGGAGGAAGAGAGGAGGCTAAGAGAGGAACAACCAAACATCTGGGGCAAATTTGCTTTGATTGTGCTGAGTATTGAAATATGCTCTGATGTGTGGATCTGCATTGAAAGGAGAAAGGCTGAGAGGGTTTAGGGGCTTTAGAGTTCCCAATGCAGGGAGACAGAAGCAAGCAACAGGGACAAGAATAGCTTGTGTGAGAAGGCTGTGGCACTTCCAGCATGGAGCAGCTGTGCAGCCTCTGAGCACCCACCCTGCAGCTTTGCACGGGTGGGAACACCAGCTCAGAGAAAGTGATTTGCTGGTAAAAGCCAGCAAAGATACTTGACCTTGGTGTATGGTCACTTCTGATGCACTGGAATTGAAACTTGAACATTTTCTGTGCTTTTTCTGCCCTTGGTATTTGCCCAGGGAGGGGTCTCTGCTGTGCAGGAAAGGTGCACAGCCTGCTGAAGACCTTGCTTAATGTCAAATCTGAAACAAGCAAAACCACTTTTGACTTCTATCAAAGCCACAACAGAAAGAGTAGGACTTGCTGAGCTTTCTTGGTATTTGAAGCAGATACTGAACAATGAATCCTCAAAGTACCAGGGGACAATGCAAGCTTCATCCTTGTCTGCTCTTTATGTGGCTGCTGAGCCAGAAGGACACACATGTTGTGCTGGAGTTTTTTGACGTGGCTTTGAGCTATCTTTTCTGAATAAGTGTACTTAACCTTAATAGTGTCATAACCCTGGAGAATATAAAATCTCAGGAAAGGTGGAAAAGCTTGTGGAATGTAGAATTAATTTAAAACAGTTTTAAAAAGTAGCAGAATTTGATGTTTGGGGTGATGTGCCGCTTGTGCTGTGTGTGTGCCATCTGACTGGAGAAATTGCTGCTAGTCCTGATAGTTTAATTTTTGTACACAAAGTTCTGTGTATGTTTTGGCAGTGATTTTTTGTTTTTGTATAAATTGAACTAATACATTTGCATAAACTAGGAACACCTAACCAATGTGGACATAATTATCTGGTTAAATGATTTGCTGCATTGCAGACTTTAGCTCTGTTTGTAACTGGGAAAAATTATTTATATTAAATAAGCAATGTATATGGAAGCTAGGAACTTACAACTTTGGTGCATGACATCCACAGTTACCATGCTTTAAAGTAGCTCTTTTCAAAGCATGGATGGTAAATATAAAGTTTTTCTTGCTGACATGACAACATGGGGTTTGTTTTTAGTACTAAGAGTTCACTGGCATTAGAGAATATTTCAAGCTTGGCTTAACAAGTTTAACTTTCATTGCTCACTAAATGTGTAATTAAGTTACGACATCTTCTCATCTGTTTTGAACTTAAATTATCACTGATTTTAACTTCCCTATCACACATGACTTTTTCAGGATTTCAGGATGTGTGAAAACGGTTTACTGTAGCCATATGCTCCTTGGCTCAGAACTCCAGGATGTTTCAGTAGGTTTGAAGCATGGGTGGTTGTGTGAAGTGTGGTTTTTCTTTTACAAAAGCTGTGTTGATTCTTGCCTAGACTACTCTATCTCCTCATGATTCCAGAAATTCTTCTGCAGAGTATTTTTTAGTGGTTGCATTGGAAAGGGATCAGACTTGCAGGAGGGTGGCTCCACCAGGTCCCCACCTTGATCCCCACCCTGCATTTGGCCTGTGCTGTTTCCAGCTGTCCAGCAGCTCTACCTAGATTGATACCTGAGGACTGAATCACTTTATTGTGTTTGCTGTCCTGGCTGGGTGTGTTTGGTGCAAAGAGGTGGCTGCTGTCTGTGGGAAGGACACAGCTAAGAAGCCACTTGTCTCTTTATCAGCTCGCTGGCCTCCTCCTTAGATGCTTCTAGGTCAGCAGGCCCACTCTACCATTTCTCTACAGATCCTGGTGATAAATGTAAATTTAGATCAAAGTGAAAAAACCACAGCATGAGCTGCCTGTACTGTGTCTGTGTGCATCCTCTGCAGTATAGCTGACTGTGTGACAGTGCAGTAAACTGGGGGACACCTGCAGTGTGGCTGGACTTCTGTCTACCCTCTCTTTCATAGGAATGTAGCTGCTTTCATTAACATTTTTTCCTAATTTACTTGTTAGAGGTTTTTGCAATCTTCCTAAGTTTAGGAAGAGAACATCTGCTGGGTTCTTTACATCCACAAGCCAGTTGACTTTTTATGTTGCTGTTTTGCTCCATGTTGGTTCTTGATGGCTTTTGCCTGAGCAGGTCCAGAGACATTGTCTTCAATGTCTGAAGATTATCCATAGTTAGTATTTGGGATGTTCCTAGTTCTTGCTTCTCAACAAGTTCGTTGCTATTCTTGCCTTGGAAGAATAGTGGAAATGTCTGGCATCATCCCCCTAAGAATAGTAGGAATTTCTGCAGTTATCCCATCTTCTGCTCTCAGGAGGGATTGAATTCTGGGAATTAAGGCACTTGGGCAATGGACTTCACTCTTTCATTTGCATGACTTTTGCAAGGAAGCAAAGGAATCTTAATGCCAGAGATTTAAAATGCAGTGTTTTCACAAGAGACCTTGACTTCCACAGAACTATAGAACAGCTTGGGTTGGAAGGGACATTAAAAGTCATCTCATTCCAACCTCCTGTCATGGCAAGGGGACACCTTCCACTTGGCCAAGTTGTTCCAAGCCTCATCCAACCTGGGCTTGAGCACTTCCAGGGACAGGTCATCCTCAGCTTTTTTGGGCAACCAGCCTCACAATTCTTGTCCACATCAGTTGATGAGAATACTTAGCTTGCTTCTCAAAACCCTGTGGTGTGAATTATTTTTCCTTAGTATGTGATGCAGTAAGACCAACTCAAGTGTGTTTTGTGTGCCCAGCTGGGAGGGGCTCTGACTGTCGCTGAGGGAGAGGCTGTAACTGCACCCAGGCAGTGTGCTGTGTGCTGGATGGTGATGCATGACACTGCCTCAGTCACCATTGCCTGTTCCTGTGGGTCCCAGTGTGATGATGGTCCATTACTGCTTCTGAAGCACCAGCCCTTTGTGGCCCTTTGGGCCTGGGTAGTGGTGGTGGGCTGCTCACTTGCTGTATAAGTTTGACCTAGTTTTATACTGCTGCCAAAGCAGAGGGATTTAGAAAGGGATGGATGATTGTCATGGTTTACTTCAGTGAGTTGAGATCTAGTGGATGGGGAAAGATACTTTTAAACACGATGGTGTTGATTACTTCAGTCTGGTGGTGCCAGGACTTCACACAAACCTTTAAATTTTTCTGTTGAGTTCATAGCACTAATGCAGTGTGATTTGTGGCTGTTGTTTGTGGTTGTATGGAAGAAAATGCTTTTTCTGTTCAGGTTTTCTTTTATGTGGTACTTGTTCTAAACTCTGCTTTCCCAGGGAGGTAGGAAGTGGTGTTCATCCTCTGGAATGTGAGTGTTAGTGCATGAAGGAGTTAGGAGAACTTTTTAGAGAACTGTAAAGGGAGGCAATATATTCCCACTGAAGCTGCTAAACAGCAAAAGCTTCTGTGAGCCCAGAGGCATGCACATTTTCTGTAAAGGCTATTTTTAATCCTTGAGATATAAGAGGAGTCCTTCTCTCTTGCTTATCAGTGGAATGTCCTTGCCATCAGCTTTCTCTCCTGAAATGCCTTGACTAGCATGTGGTGCTGGTCTAGGCTGCTCTCTTCCTTCCCCTTGCCCTGGGGGTCTTCTGAGCATCCGTGTTCCACAAGCTCACCATGTGGGACTGACACAATGCAGCTTTTCTTGCTCTTCAACTTCCCTTAGTGGTAATTTGAAACTTATTATTCTTTCATGACTCTTACTGCTTATAGTTCTGAAACTGCTTGTTTGGAAGGTTTGTTGGGTGGATTTAGCAGAGGGCCACAGGCACTAACAAGGCAGAACCTGTGGGTTGCACTGGGAATATTTTTCTTCTCCTTCTTCAAACTCAACCGTTCAGTTTATCAGACAGAAGCTAAAATGATTGTTTTTCTCATGTTGCT
The DNA here is from genome assembly GCF_903797595.1 of Erithacus rubecula. Taxonomy (NCBI): domain Eukaryota; kingdom Metazoa; phylum Chordata; class Aves; order Passeriformes; family Muscicapidae; genus Erithacus; species Erithacus rubecula. The sequence goes on along the minus strand of NC_136664.1, from coordinate 7,648,092 downwards.
TCAATAAAATAGGGAGAAGCAGGTCAGCATTGCTGAACCCACCTCTCCAATACTTCCAGTAGTAAGAGGGAAGAAGGATCACAGATCTTAGCTAGCAGGGCTTCATCTTATTCCACATTGAAAAGATTATTGGCTAGATAATATACTTTGCATATTTAAGTACTGAGCTGTAAATGAGTGCAGTACTAAAGCTCAGTTAAGGTCCCATTTAAATTCCATTGCTCTTCTCAGAAGAGTAAGACTAGATTTCATTTCACAGAGCTGAAGTTTGCTACAGAGCACAGGGCAGTCTGGTATTTCAGTGTGTAGCATTTTATTGTTGTGTATTTCAAGAAAAGCTTGTTTAAGCTTCTCAAATCAGTGAGAACCAGTATGTTATCTTTTTGGGCTCATCTTTCCAGCAAAAACCCTGAGCTTTAATCTTTGGTGTATCTGAAGCAAGGGTTACCAGGTTGGAGGATGCAAAAATAATTGAAGTGACCCTGAAGGGTTTTTGTGGGAGTGCTCTCTGACCCTTACAAATTCTCCTGCCTGCAAATGTGTTAGGAAGTCCTGTTCTCTATAGCTGAATTGCAGTGATAGCCTATATATTTTTATAAAGAAACTATCCTTGAGTCAAAGACTGAGGCAGAAATTTCAGTGGGGGTACTCTGCCTCCCAGCTTTTGAAAGTAGTCTAAAACATTCGCCTGCTGAAGGATGTGGGATAAGGAGCAGAAAATTGAGGAAAGTACACTTTGTAAGTCACAGTCCTGTTGGTTTTGGAGACTGCTGTAAAATGGAATAATTTGGGTGGCATCTTAGTTTTCAGTTGAAAGAATCAGTTTTGGAGTCTGAAGATAGCGAGCAGACATCTGCTAGTCTTTTAAAAAAACAAAAAAGTTCATACACAAATTTTCAAATTTATACTTACTTTGGGAGATGCAGTTTTAAATCATGTCAGTCTGACCAAACTGCAATTAATTACAGTAATCCTTCAGGTACCATTTTTTATGTTCAAAGTGGAGAGGTGATTTCTGCCACTTAAAAAAATACTATAAAAAAATAAAAGTGCTTTAGTTAATAATAGCTGTAATTAAGAGCTTGGAAATGTTTTCCAGGCTTGCTTTTTTTCCTCATAAACTTGTGTTCATGTTTCCCAAATCACTAATGGTACAAGTGTTGGTGTAGCAGATTGTGCAGCAGCAAATGCTTGCACTGAAAAGCTCTGCTTGCTTCCAAAACTGCTGAAATGCTGGTTTTCTTATGTCAGATCCCTGAGGTCTGACATCTTAGTGTCAATGATGTGTTTAAGTTTAGAGTGGTTTTGTGTCTTGCTGCTCTTAAAGCGTGTCTGGCATCTTAAGTATCAGTAGAAGCAGAGACTTTGTGAGTCAGGGTTGATTTTTCTGTGGGTGTGACAGCCAGGTGATTTTGTCCTGCCTTTGTGCTGTTCTGCTGTGGAGAGGAGATAGGAGTTTGTATGATGAACTTTCTTCAAGGAACTCTTCACTGAAAGCTACTCAGGCTGAAAGGAGAATGGTTTGCACTCAGAGTTCTTTCCAAAGGAACTCCCCAAGAGAATATAGTGAATATTTTGAAATGATGTATGAATATTGGATGTCACCAGTTTTTCAAAGTTGACAGTATAAATCTTGGGGCTGCTTTGAACCAGCCCTTTTATATACAACTGAAAGACAAGATGTTACTTCTCAAATGGGGAATATGAACATTTCAGTCTGGGGGAGGGAAGCAAGACCTACCATTCTCCTTGAGTTGTATGCACCAAACTAATTTTTCTTTAAAATTCTGCTCCTACGTCTTTGCCTTCCCACAAGGTTTTTTGCCTTCTTAGTTTGGGCAATTGTGGCACCTGCCAGTGCATTCATTATGTTTTTGCAGTGTCTGCATAAATGCTGCTGCTCTTGTGCTGTTTGTTCTCTGAATACAGCACAGTGTCTAAGGTACCTGTTCAGTTTTTGGTAATTAGGTATCATCACTCTTGTGATACAGATTTTAAAGTTTTCTGTCAATTATGTAAAGTAGTTTATTACAGTGGAAAAAAATCGACAGTATTTTAGTTTCAAAAGTTTAGACTTGTCTCTGTTAAATCACATTGGTAGTAAACTGACACTCCTTTTCTTTCTCCTTTCAGCCAGATAATGAAATTTCTTCAGACTGCAATCATGTAAGTATTGTTTTGTTTATTCACTCTCTAGCTATGGTATTTGCACCTCCTATCCCTTGTGAACCTGAGGTATTTTGCATAGTTTGGTACTTTGCAAAGCCTAATAATCAAGACACATTTTGGTTTCTGTACTGGTCTTCTAACCCAGTATAACCACATTGGTCTTACTGGATACTTTAGAGTGGAGCATTTTTAAGAACTTTACAAACTGTACTTGTGTATTAGGGGAGGATAGCAGACATCTTTCCTGTTTTATAATTGGGGGTGGTTCCCGTGAGTTACTGGGAGAAATGTGATGTGTTCCTTTTGGGAAAGATGTGAGCAGTACTGAATTTAAACTCTTAATTTCAGCTGTTGACACCTTCTGTATTACTTTCACAGCTGCTAAATTCTTAGACTCCTTGGAAAATGCTGTGGGGGTGTGATATTTAGAGGCAGCTTGAGACACTTGGCTGGTTTTGGAACAGATTTCCTCTCACCACTGTGTTTAAGAGTGAGCAAACTATTAGCCAGTTTTTGGGCTGTCAAGCTGCCTCTTCAAATCCCAAGACTCTCAAAAAAAAAAAAAAAAAAACCAAGAGAGAAATTCATTGCTGAGGTTGGTGTTAGGTTTCTTTCGTTTTTTCTCATTTCTATTCTGTCAGCGTAAACCATATCAAGATCCTTAATTGCTTGGTTAGCCCTGAACACAGACAGACAAGTGCATGCCTCAGTGACAGTCTTGATTTTGGATGCTTGAGAAGCTGTATTTTGCTTTATTATTGGAAGATATATTCCAGAGATGAAACCCAGCCATGCTGTACAACTAGTAATTTCCAACTGTGTTTATAAATTAACCTTTAGCACTGCCTGACTTCGTTGGCAGCTGTAATTTTCTGTTGTGCAGGGTTGGATCAGATGAAGGGCACAATATATTTCTGTTCAAGTCTTTTTGAAAAAGAGAAAACTCTACTAATTAAATTGTATCTGCCTGACATTTAAATGTGCCAGCAAAAATTACCTGAATGAAGAAAAAATTGAGAATTCTAGAAATCGAAGTTGAATCTTTCTTCTGCTGGATTAAGTGATGCCATCTCTGCTTCAAGGCAAATGCTGGGAGGATTTGGATTATGGAAGCCATTCACAAATAGGAACTGTGGGCTAAGTCTCATTTTCCCAGGCAAAAAAGTGAAGGGAGGTGATAAAAAATTAGACCACAATAGGCAGTCTCTCATATCCAAATGTTTTCTTTGCCTCTCTCTGCTGTACAACTGCTGATCATCCCCTGGAAAATACTGCTAGTGCTAAAATCAGGAGTTTTAAGCTGCAAGTTTAACCTTCTTTCTGTTTGTAGGAAGGTTCATTTGGAGACTGTCTGATTTTAAGACTCTCCAAAGTGTGAGATTACAAATGCAGAGATGTATTTTCATCCTGTGTCCTCATTCATGTACTTCCAGCTCTGCCTGGGAGGGACCTATAACCTTCTTTGCAAGGACAGGTTCCCTATTCATTCACTTTTACCTGTTAAACCTCATGTTTGCTTCATCTGTAATACCCTGGTTTCCCATCAGCTCCTTTTTTAACTTTTCACAGCTCCAAAACCGTAAGAGGTGTGGAAGATAGTGCAGATATGCTGATTTTGGTTCTCTCTGTGCTTCCACCCTCCTGGAGCAGATGTGAATCTTATGTAGAGCATGTAATTATTTTCCCAGTGTTTTGTGTACAATTGAAACATTGAATTATAAGTTTGACCAAATTTTATCTCTTTAGTATTAATATGTCACAAAGGCAGAGTTTTTTAAAATTATTTTTAAAGCTTCTTAGTCTTTAAGTTAATGAAAAGTGTTTAAATTCAACTTAAGTTCCTGGAAAAACAGATGAGCTAATAGAGCAATCAGGCAACACTTCAGCTGTTATTTTGTTAAGGTTTCGAGACCCTACTCTGTATTCTCACTTTATGGTGCCTCAGGAGGACATCTGGGATGTGTGTATGTATCTACAGGGTGTGACTTGCTCAAGACTGATTCTTGCACAATGGCCCTTTGCATTGAGGCTCCTTCATGAGCTCATTGCTGACTCCTGGAAGAACAGTTGTCCTTACCAGAGGCATTTTTGCAGTCTAAGCTCTAATGTATCGTTTTGCTTAGCAAGAGAGAACCTCCTGTAGGTTTGAAATATACCTGCATCCAAAAAGTTGTCTGGTCATGGCCCTCACAGAAGGATCAAGCTGCTTTGTCTCCTGCCTTTTTTTGCTAGGTTTTTTATGAGGTTTTCAGCATGACATCTGCTCATATTGAGGATTTCATTTGTTCAGTTCACTTGCATCAGGCAGACACACCATGGCACACAAAGGTGTGGTGGGCTAAAGGTGTTGCTAAGTATGCAGCAGGTAGCAAGTTAAAGCTTTCATTGTTTTATCCTTTCAGTTATGAAATAATCTTCATTTATTGTCTTTGCTTTTAATGAGTCAACTCATGACCTTGCAGATATTTCTGACAGCCTGAGTTTGTTCAATATGAGAAAATTATTGCAGAAATGAGGGGACAAAATTGTTGTCAAGGAGATTTATTATTGATCATTTCACTGTAGAAGGATGATGATAGAGATTGGGTATAAATGATGTTTCATTGTTTTCTGAAGCAAAATATTTGTTATTCTCCATGGAAAGCTGTTAAACTCCCTTTCTACAAATGCTTTCTCTATAGCTCTTGTGGAACTACAAGCTGAACCTGACTACAGATCCAAAGTTTGAATCCGTGGCCAGAGAAGTCTGCAAGTCCACTATTGCTGAGGTAAGCCAGGAGGAAAGCATGGCTGCTCTTGTGGCACTGAGGCTTTTCTGTTTCTTTGTGATAGAGAATTGATGTGTGAACAGTGAGGTGGGGAAGCTCTAGTATCATATACCAAATTTGTACCTGTAATTAATTCCATCTCCTTGCTGAAGAAGCCAGGTTCCTTAGTGGTACCGGGCAAAGGGATGGGAAGAAGAAATGCTGAACTAACAGCCCATGAGCTCCTACCAGACCTTTTGTCAGAAATCAGCTGTGAATTGGATTTGTCCCCTCTTTGTCATGTGTTTGACATTTATAAGAGTGTTGTTGGAGCAGGGGTTCTGCTGAATTTAACATAAGGCTGGTTTTGGACTGTGTCTTGCTAGCAGAAGGGATAAGCACACAGACATCAAATGGTAATCAGCTTGAGGGGTTTTTTCAGGTTTCAAAGGAGTTACTCCAAGGAGCCTATGTTAGGAACTTTCTCTTTTTAGGTTGCACTAGAAGTTAATGTTCTGTATCTCAGGCATCCACTCACCTTGGTCCAGCTTCTAGGATGACTTGATCAATCACTTCTTTCCTTGTGTTCATGCTTGAGCTCTTGAGGCTGTGTGCTAATGCAGGAGCTAGCTGAGCTGAGGTCTCTTCCCCTGCTTGTGGTGGTTTTCAGCTAGACTTCAGGGAAGCAGAGGAACCAAGGCTCTCTGCAGCTGTACAGACTTCAGCTGACTTAATTCAGTCACTAAGCCATGTTCTCAGAAACATTGTTTGTATATCCCCCAATAAAATGTGACCTAGCCATAAACTTGCCTTTTAAAAAAACATGTAGCCTGCTCTGGTGTAAGATGTTTAGTGTAAGGAGAGATATAAAAAAACCCCAGCTTATTAAAAGAATGGTAGAAAATGAAACAGTGGAAGACAGCTTGCATCAAAGGATTGTGTTGTAGTTGGAGTTTGATAACTCTCAAAAGCAAACACTGCCAAATCTGTTGAATCCCACCTTCTTGTGATCATAGGAAAGATCATGTTTTTCTGGTTTATGTCATATGGCTGCTGCAGAATTTTTACGACCAAGGCATTCTTGAAAATGCTCTTTTAATAGTCTGTTTAATTACCATTTTTATACAGTGGCAGTCTGGCATTGCTGTAAATGATGCCCTGTAAATCTGGGATATTATGTTTAAAAAACAGTGGGAAGAGTGTACATAATTTTAGAATTTGGCCATTTGGTGAGTGGTTTCTACAGAGTGATTTCTAGTTAAAGAAAAAGGTTAGATAAGAAACAGTAATCTCATGTGTGATCTTCTGGTGTTCAGTACTGAGGCAGGTGCATACACCATTCCACATATATTTTTTAATGGTACTTTTACAAAACTCTTTAAAAACAGATACACACTGGGCATATACTCCCTCCCATACAGTATTAACCTCTTCATATTTTCCTGAAATTGCCACTAACAAGTGTAAGTGACTTTTTGGATGAATTAGCTCTGTTTAAAGTATTGCTTTGCACTAAGAACAAAATAGAACTAGCAGAGGAATTCCTAGAAAAAGTCATTTGGGAAAGGGTGACTGACCCAACTGGGTATGGGTATGTTCTGAAAAGCGCACATATAATTTTATCAGCTAAATACAGTTTTAAATTCCAATTTATTTTCTTCTCAACTGTTGTGGCTTTTATAAGCTCTAACAAGAGTTTTAACCTAGAATTACAGTTGGCTACCAGATAACAGTGGTTGCTTCAGAAGTGGCCTGGCAATAATATTTTTGCTTGGTCTTTTCTGCAGTTCAGTGGCTCAGGCCATGGAGCTCTGGGGCTGTTTCCAAAGCCAGGCTCTTCCAAAAACAGCATGTTGCTGTTGTGTGCTGGTTTGGCTCACAGTATTTGAGCTGAAGTAGGGCCAAACCAAAGATGCAGCTTCCTCAGAGAGCACTTGTTCAACTCTGTCCTGTTCACCATGCAACAATGCTATGTGTTCTCACTTCAAAATGTATTTTACACCTTATCTGTAATAATTACATTGATTTTAGTAACTGTTTTTCTAGTAGCTATTTAGATTAAATATAAAATGTGTCACCAGCCAAAATCTGCCTTCAAATAATGATGTTTAAAATGCTGAATGTTTTATTTATCACACAGAAAGCAATGGCCTCATAAGCTGAGGCAGAGATGTGTTTTATTCATCTAGTCTGACCTGTGTGTCTGTCACAGGGTGCCCTGAGTTATTCTTGTTTGAATTAGAATATATCTTACTAGAGACAGCTCTCTATTTTTTAAAATTTCCATTATAAATATTCCAACTTGGTATTTGAGAACTGATAAAATGGTTTCCTGCCTGTTCCCTTAGCACTGCCCTTGCTTGTTATCTGAAACTGCCAGAATTATTGATTGCCATAGATCTTCCTTGAGATTGATGAGCCCTTCAGTATTTTTACAGGGACAAATCTTTGATGCAATCAAGTCAGCCCATGTATCTATTCCTTGCAAACCTGTCAGCACTGAACTTTAGTGTCTGCCTGCCAGGGCTTCTTCCTGCAGCACTGTGACTGCAGTTTTCAGCATAGTCCTGAGCAGGGGTCACCAGACCTGGGCAAGTGTTTCAGCGTGGGCTTGCCAGGATTAACGAGTTGTGTGGTCTTAGTGCTCCTTGGAGTGAGGCATTGCAGTGCTCCTGTTGAAAGATTCCTCCAGGGACCATCCTTAACTGATAAGTAACCATGTTTTTCCCTTCCTTTGGAAAGACACTGTCAAAACTGCCTGCATCTTTTACTTCCAGAGGTGGCAGGTTTGGCCTGACTGTCTGCTTCCCTGAGCAGTGCAGGCTGTGATTTATATTGGGGATCTGTCTGTTCTTGTACGCTGCTTTTCCAATCCCCACACAGCTTTCAGATTTGGTTAGCTGTGATTTTTACTTTTTTTAGACCACTGAGTTAAATGGTTTTAGTACCGACAATCAGTTCATGCAAGAGCCTCATAGAAAAGAATTTTATGAGGATTTTCCTTTATAGTATTTTTCATCTCCTAGCAAGTTATAAACAGTTCCATAAATAGTGTTGACTTTTGAATCAGTCTCACTTCTGGCCAAAATCTTATATTGTATGAGGTCAGGTGGCTAATGGGGGTCTAAATATGATTTAGAGATGTTGTAATATGCTCAGTTTTCTAAATAAAGGTTTGTCAAACTAGCATTTTTCCTACAAGTCTACTTGATTGCAGGGGTTCAGTGTAATTATAAAAGACGATTATTGAGCAGTAGAGTTTATAATCCTCAAGGTCGCTGTGTTTGCTTTTTTTGGATGATGGCACACATGAGATTTCTCATTTCTGAAATATTTTCAATTATTCTGACTTACTGAAAATCAAACTAAAGCCTAGAGGGTTTCTTTGCTAGCAGATTTTGAAGCTACAGATGCAAGTTTCTTTGAGGTTTTCTTATAAGGTTAAATTCATAAGCTGCAGCCACTGTAATTTTCTTCTTTTTTTTTTTTTTTAACAGATAAAGGAGTGTGCAGATGAACCAGTTGGTAAAGGGTTTTTGGTGTCATGTTTGGTGGATCATAGAGGCAACATCACTGAGTACCAGTGCCATCAGTACATCACAAAAATGACAGCCATTATCTTCAGTGATTATCGGTTGATCTGTGGCTTCATGGATGACTGCAAAGCTGACATCAATCTTCTCAAATGTGGCAGCATTCGACCTGGAGAAAAGGTATCTACAGAACATGTAGATTGCAAATAAACTAGTAAAAGTCATTCACTTCAGAAAACTCATGTGGAGGCTCTGCAACAGTATTACTGTCTTACTTGCAACTGAGAAAATACATGGTCTATCTCCTCTGTCTGAGAAGGATGATGTCCTTATTGTTCTTTTTAATGACATTTCCTTTTTAATAAATGTGCATTTGTTCTTCTGTGAAGAATTGCTATGTAGAGACTTTCATTTGTCTTTCCATACCCCACTACAGGTGATCTAGCAGTAGTTGTGTCTTTGCTGAGGCCCATCTAGAGCACAGAGAATCCAAACAATAGATTTAAGCAGGCCTTTTGCTTGGGGTATTTCACAGTCTGGTTGGGTCTGGCAGGAAGGTTCAGGCAGGTGAAGGCTGGGGTGGCTGAGGTCACAAGGCACCAGAGGAAGGGAAACTTTGGCTCACCAAGTTTCTGTGGCTAGCAGAGTGATCACTTACCAAACTTCTATGGGTTTTATTGTGGCTTGTGCATATTCCTCATTTTCTTGGTACCCAACCCAGAATATTGTGCCTTGGTTTGTAAAAGCGTTGCAACCTGTCATATATCTTTTGTTATGCTGTCATCCTTGGCACTTGGAGCAATTGAAGTACTCTATACTGCTATGGAAACAGCTATAAATGGCTATGCAAGCATTTCTTTTGTTGGTGTTCTGTTCTATCCCTTTGCTGCTTCAGAGAAATCTAATTTGCTTCCATCAGATGCTGGTTAAGGTTTTATTTCCACGCTGTAGCTTCTGAGAGTTACCTGTAGAGAAACTGTCATTACCCTTTTGTATGACTGAAGGTAACTGTGAATTTAATAAATAGGACATGGACACCTGAGGAGGAAGATGGGGAAGAGATTCTGTCTGTCTTTTTTTATGGAAATAAGCACAGCTAGACCATGAACTCTATCTACATCAGGCAGCTATGTGATTGCAGTATGATAGCTTCATCAGAGTAGCTGGGATAAACGGGCATTTTTAACTGTGAAAGGCACTTAAATTGATAATCTGGAATTACCTTGCCCCTTGAAGCTTCTCTGCTAGTTCCTTTTCTATTCTTCCTTTTTTTTGTTTCACCTTGCTTGGTACTTCCTAATTGAATTCTGTTCTTACTGAGTTTGTTGCTTCTTACATGGTGATTTCTGTGCTTTCCTTTCACACATTTCTAGTTGGATTTCTGCTCTGTAAGGGCATTGAAGTTCAGCTTAGAAGGCTTGATCTGACCCTAGACTTCCTTTTGCTGTATGTAGCAGAAAGGCTGTAGATGTGGTATTTGAAAGCATTAAGTTTTCTAACATGCCTGTGTTGGGAGGGGAGGGGGTGTCTTTAGCTTTTTCCAGCTAGTGGAGAAACATTTAATAGTAGTTTCAGTCACCTCTCCAGTTGGCTGTTGTGTTTCGTAATTAATTTGATCTCCTGGTATTTAGAAGTTGCTTTATCTTCGTGCAATAGGGATCTAATTTGAAATTGAAATGGGTAATTGCAGTGGAGCTTTTCTTCTTCAGCTGCTGACTGAAATGAGGTGCTTTCCCAATCCTGGTTGTGTCCAGGATTGTATCAAACTCTAGTGGGTAGTGTGTAGTTGCCAGGGTGCTGTTTAGCTGTGATGTCCATGCTGTAGTTGGACATTTGCTGTAATGAAGGCCACAGAAGTGTCAGTTGCACATCTCTTGTAATACTTTATCAGATAAAAGTATTTTTCCTAAAGGAGGACACCTTAAGACACTGTTGTTTTCTTGGTTTTGTTTTGTTTTTTACCTCTTAAGTGCTTCGAGTACAGTTGCTCTCTTTCCTTAGTTTCACAAAAGTACTGGACACAGAAGAAGCTGAGTCTAAGTGGGAAGAGGCAACATTCAATTCAGTCTTTGTACTACTCAGTTCAGTGTATAGCAGTGTACTATCATCTCAAGTGCTGGGAATTAGCTAATCCAAGAGATCCCAGCATCCCTGGTGTGCAGGTTAGCCAGGTGGAATGCAGAACTGGAGCTCCCAGTAGATCTCTTGGGTGCTTTTCCATAGCCTGGCTGCTCTGCCTCCAGCAGGTGGGCACAACTGTCCAGGGTAGGCTGCTGTGCTGATGAGACAGGTTACATTTTACCCTCCTGCCTGCAGCTTCCTTTTATTCTTCATTCTCTTGTGATCACTTTTCCAGCTTTTATCTGCAAGGCTACAGCTGGAACAGATGTGTACTTGAGGCAAACCTTGTCTGTCAGGTTTCAGACAGGATAAAATCCTTTCTGGGAAACGTCTGAAAAATGACCAAAAAACCCCCAACAGCTGTAAAGCCTAAACTGTACTGGGGGGAAAGTGAAGTTTCTAGTGGAAAATGAATAGTAAACTAAATGTTTTTAAAATTCTGTTTTGGCCTAAAGCTGCATGCCTGGAGTTTGAATTTTAGTCATAGGAATTAAAATCTCCCAGTGTTGTGCTGAAGGGGATTTGCTTGGGCACATTTAGAACTAAGTTTCATTCCTCTGTGGCTCTAAGTGCTGTGGGACAAGGCTGAAAAGCTGCTTGTATATTTTGTGGATCTAGGTATATCCTTTCATAAAGCTATGAAGAGTTTCAAGGCTCTCCAGACTAGATAATTATCTAGTATGTTTTACAGATATTTGCAGCTTTCAGTTAAAATCCTCCATTTAAAACTTGATAGTGGTAGTGAAGCTGTGTTCCAAGAACCACATGTGGTTTTTAGATTTAATCTCTTGCATTTCAGTGTATTAGTCCAGAAAAATGAGGCTGACACTTTGTCAACAGGCAGCAGTTTTGCAGGAGTCCTGACTTTTTGACTGAACTTCAAGGTTTTCAACTCCGCTATAGAGGTTTTCTGAGAATGAGGGCTGGATAGAGGAAAATAGTTTTTAGGATTCATTCCTCAGCAGAGCTGCAGCAGGTGTTTCACCCTTGTACACACCAGGCAGCTGGGGATGGAGCAGGACTAGGAGAGCTTGATGACCCTTGACTGTGGAGCCTCTGAAGCTGAGCTGACCACCCAGGAGTGTTGGCACTTGGAATGCAGGTGGGAACAGGCATCTCTTGTGGTGGAGAGCTGGCTAGTGATGCAGGTACCACCAATGTGTGTCAAAGTTGTTCTGCCATCCTTGGGGCAAGTCTTGATTGCCTGCTCTTTAGGGTGGTTTGGTGCAGCTGTACACACATTTGTTTTCCCTTCCAGTCTGCAATAAGGGATTGTACAGTATTAAGTACAGTAGGTGTTACCCTATAATTAAAACTTGAAGTGATATTTCTCTAAATCATGTTTGTAGAGTCCCATGCTCTGTTTGGCAGTAGTGTGGGTGTCTTAATGTACTTTTGAGGAAATGAAGAGTCAGGCTCTCCTTAAAATTGTTTAACTAGTCAGCACTACCACTCCAGGGACCTGATCTGCCTGAAAATGAACCCTAGGTTAGGAGAGTAAAACTTCCAAATATTGTCATGTGAGCATAGGAACCATAAGGACACCACAAGGAGATGTGTAAATGCTTGATGGTTGGAGGAAAGGGCATGTTTCAGGAACCAGATGGGTTTATTTGTGTGTGTTTAATTGAGTCTGACATTTTTTAAAATTCCTCTAACACAGGGCAGCAGAATAGCCAGCACTACAGGATGATCTGCCCAAATGTGAAAACTCTATTAGCAAAGTAATGCAATAAATGAGCCATTTCATGTTGTGGCCCTAAAGTATAACAGCAAACATTCAGCATCCAGCATATGGAAACCTGCTTTCCAGATTTTCCATTAAAAATAGGTTTACTTGCATATATAGTATGACTGTGACCAGGAATCTAAACCCACACTGCAATAAACCAGGAAACTTCTGATTTTCCTAGTAGGAAGAGCTTGCCTTCTGCCCTTCTTGCTAGCTTGCAAGGGAAAGCTGCAGGTGAGTGAAAGTAACCTTGGTCTGCCTTGCCTCCCAGCTGCAGCTTCACTTAGGAGATAATCTGTGCCACAGGAGCTTAAAATGGTTGTTTTCAGTCATTCACACTTGACATCTTCTCAGCTGCAGTTACTACTGTGACTGACCATGAGAGTTTGCAGAATAGTGTTTGTGTTTGACATGGTTATGGATAAATGGCAGTTTTAAGTGATGTGGTGAAAGTACTTCTGAGTACTCTTCCTCAGAATCCAAATTTGAGGTTCAGTCATAAAGGGACTGTTGATACATAATTATATTTTTCCAAAGATACCTGCTCAGAGTATGGAATTGGTAAGTTGTCACTCAAAGAAAGGAGCAAAGCAAAATAAGGAGTTTTGGGGGGGGTGGGTTTTGGGTTTTTTGTTGTTGTGGTTTTTTTTTTTTTTTGGGTTTTTTTTTTGGTTTTTTGTTTTTTTTTTTTTTTTTTTTTTTTGTTTTTTTGGTTTTTTTTTTGTTTTTTTGTTTTTTTTTTTTTTTTGGAGAGGAAAACTGCCTTTAGCCTTTTTAAACTGATGATATTTCTGTGTTTTGTTTACAAGTTAACAAGTAATCAGCCAATTCTGCTTGTGCCCAAGTATAGCAGAACTAAGACAGGAATCAAAGACTGCCTTTGAGATACATCAGAACAAAAACACTGGGGAGAGTTGCATGCCTTTGAGTAGTCATGGACATGTTTTGTGGAGACTGCTCTCTTACTCATGCTCCTGTAACAGCAGTGGATGATCTGTTTGACAGAGCAAGCTGAAGAGATGGCTCCTAAATGGTGACTGCAAATGCCAGGCTGAATGATTCAGCTGAGTCTGAGCATGCATGCCTTGTTGCATGACAGTGTAAGTTTTAGGGGCAATATCCTCTTGCAGCAGAGCAGCATAAATTAAGGTGTCCTTCCCATGAAAAACTTGTAGAAACTTAAAGAAACCTGTACCAGTAGAGTCCATTAGAGGACCCAGACCTCCTACAGAGGTATGGATGGGGCATGGTTCTCTTTCTGAACATATGAAGAGGATATAGGAACTAAATGGAGCTTTGCTGGGCTTTGTCCTGCCTCTTCCAGGCTTTTGAACAAAGCATACAGGGATCAGGCTCTCTGTGTTTATTGGTAGTTGCTGCTCACAGTCCAAGATTGTTTCCAGGCCTGAAGAAGAGTGGATGTGGTGCACAGCACTGAGCCAGAACTGCTCTGTCAGAGACCTTTGTCTGCTCTTGAATGCTTTGCAATTTTTTATTCTCTTAATGGAGGAATTAGCATTGAGAATCCTAGATTGGTCAAAGCTCCTCTGTGGCAGTTTTTACATCATGAATTTTCACAACCCAAACTGGAGGCTTGTCTTAGTATGGCAAAACTATGATTTTTCTCTCCCCCAAGTATTTTCTTAATGTGATGCTGTTCCTTGCTGTTGCCATGGTGCCAAGAAAGCTGTGTCAGATTAAAGATAATTTGGCTGTTTTGGTAAAGTGCTCTGAGCAGTGTGACTAAGTAGTGATAATCTCATTAAGTCACATTAAAACAAGCCCAGAGCACTGGAGTGGGGGATTTCATGGTGACCATCAGTGGGATGGTAATGTATACAGCGTGGTTAGTACAGGTCTTAATTGTTGCCTCCTCTGAATTTAAATGCAATTAGTTGGGAATTTTGGGAAGCCTGTATGTAGACAGTTCATTGCTTAATTATTGTGGTACTTAGCCAGAATCAGACCTCACTTGTTTATCTAAAAGGTTGGTGACAGGTGTCTTGTTCTCCCATAGGATGCTCACTCACAAGGAGAGGTGGTGGCATGCCTGGAAAAAGGCCTGGTAAAAGAAGCAGAGGAGACTGATCCTCGAATCCAGGTTTCTGATGAGTGTAAGAAAGCAATCCTTCGTGTAGCTGAACTCTCATCCGACGATTTCCACCTGGACCGGCATCTCTACTTCGCGTGCCGAGATGACAGAGAGCGGTTCTGTGAAAATGTGAGTGCTTGCCTCTTGCTTTCTCTCTACAGAAATCCATTAAAAAACCCCAAAACAGCTCTGGAAAAAGGAGTGGAACTGTAGACTGGAGCCTGAGAGCTGCTGTGTAATAATGTGTCATTTTGCAATAATTCCAGTATTAAATTAATTTACCCAACAAACGTGCATTATTTCCAATGGGTTAATGAACTGAACTGGCATAAATGGTTTGAGGGGCATCAGAACTGGTGTGACAGGGACTGGGGGAGGAAAGGCAGAGGTGAGTGTCCATTCTTTTCTACAGCTGTGAGCTGTTGCTTGCTCTGACTGTACTTGCAGCACGTTTTATGCCTAGAGCATGAGCTGAAAAACTGCATTGTTCAGTCTCAGCTTGTATTAGCTGAGAATTGTTACACTAAAAGTGTGATGAACATGACCAGATTTTTTTTAATGCAATAAAATTTTAAGGATTTTTATTGCATAGAAGGTATTTATGTAATTTGAAATACTAATTTGAATATGTTACTAGTTTAAAGCAATTCTCCTCAGGTGTAGTCTAGTCTGCTCATCAAGTATTATCTTTAAGGGCAAATGTTATTTCTGTTTCACAGACTCAGGCTGGGGAAGGTCGAGTATACAAGTGCCTCTTTAATCACAAGTTTGAAGAATCAATGAGTGAAAAGGTACGTACACATCCTGGTGAGACAAATCCTTACTGCAGAAATCATCAGATCATTCCTCAGTCCAGGCTGCATTATTCTTTTCCAGTGTTAAGGTAAATGTCATCTTTGTAGTCAGATAATCAGGTGCTTTAGCAAATACTTTTACTTTGATATTTTTGTGTTTCAAGTTTCAGTCTTCAAAGTAAAGGATTTAAATAAATCAAAGCTTTTGTGTGTGTAATTTGGGGAGGCAGACATGGAGCTCAAGTGGTAGCATTGTGATTGACTGCTTAAAGTAGCAGTCATAGCATGCTGGGGTAAACCTTGGATAAATGGTGTTCTAATTGTACAGATTAGAAAAAAAAGGAAGTGGTGTTTCTTTCATTGTGTTTTTAAGGCTGTTTTCAAGTATCACATTCTGTGTGGGAAGGATGCACAGTTCAGTGACTGAAGTTTTCCTTCCGGTTTTCTTGAAGATGTGGTTTTCAATAACAGTAAAAGAAGTCATTCTAGAAAGCTAATCCTGAAAAGTTTGTATTGGTATAGGTGCTTAGTTAAGGCAGCAATGCCTTCAGTGATTTTGGAAGCATCATGATAGTGTTTGGGATTATATGGAATTATAATCTGTAGAAAAGGATATGAAGATGAATATCTGTAAAGGTCTCCTCAAAGAAGATCTGCTGAAGGAGCCTGACTCAGAGTGCAGGGGGGATCAGACTAATTTCTTTCTTGTTAAATGCATTAGCTGTCTGACAGCTTGGTTCCAATTAACAAATTCAAATCTGAGCAAGTGATTGCTGAGGGCTGTAAGCAAAGCTCCATTTTGTAGAAGTGTGTTACTGAAATGAACTGCTGCTGTAGTTTAACCTCTGTTTAGTTATACAGGGACACTTAGAGCTTTAGAAGAGTGTTTTCCATGATCAGCTGACTGAGGGTATGAATGTAAGATATAGAGAGGCTACACCAAACTACAGCAGATGACTTTGCAGAGAGAGAGAGAGGTGGATACTCTGAGGACACAGTTTGCAGAGCAGAAGGAGCACTAAATGGAGTTCTCACTCTTGTAGCTGCCAAGGCTGGGCCATCTGCAAAGTCACTGGTTTTGTAGAAGCTGTTACCCAGCAAAGAGTCTCTCCTTGCTGGTGGCATGGCTGCTGCATACACTTGTAGCCAGTAATAGCTCCTGGTGGGTGGCTTGCTTTGTGTCCTCCAAAACGGGCTCCTGGGCTCTATCCAGCCTTTCTCTACTTCAGGTGATGAGGTGTCTGCAAGCTTGTATCTCCCTGTGTGCAGAGTTGTAAATTTGTCCAGTCCCAGAGTCTGGGACTGCACAGGAGCAGGAAAGCTGGAGTGGGAATATCTTGGAGTAGGATTTTCCAGGTCCTCAAGTAGGTGTGGGAAGGAGGGGCTGAAGTCAGAAACCTAATGTAAGAGAGTGAGGTGTGGGTTCTAGGACTTTCCTGTTCCTTGTGCCAAGGTTGGTCCTTCTTCTCCCTACTCTACATATTCACTGTTTTCCTTCCTTTCAAGTGGACTGAGAATGGACAAATTTGCTTAAGCTATTCTGAGTTATCTGCTGCCCTCAGATTTAATTTTCATATAATTTAAACCAAGAGCTATGAAGTGTAGCAGCGTTTTCACAGGTCCTTTTTTGGATGAAATTTAGAGGGTTGTTCTTGCAGCTGCTGGGTTCAGGTTTGGCCACAGTGCATCCTCATGAACCTCACCAGTTGTGGAAAATGGGTAGAAATTCCCACGGTTAGACTGTTTTATCTGCTATCATCTGCTTAGCATGTTGCAGAAAAAATCCAAGAAACACATTATTTTGTAAATGCAACTGGAAAAAGTTATTTCTTGAGGGCATGGGGTGAGCATGTACCACAGCTGGGATAAATGTCAGCAACTGCTCCTAGTTACCACAAATGAGTCATGCTCTTCACAAAAAGCTGGATGAATGTGCAATTTTGAGAACTGCTCTGCAGAGAGCTGCTCCCTTTGAAACCCCTGATCTATTGACCTTGGTGTGCATTGTTAACTGTGTGGTTTCTATGAGACAAATGAAATTTAGCTGCAGTCCAGTTTAAACGCACGAATTTAAAAGCAACGGTTGTTTTCTGAGATGCAGCTTGAAAACTTGACAGCAGCAGGTCCAATGCACAGAAAGAAGCTCATTGCACCATCCCACTGTGTCTCCTGCAGTGCCGTGATGCGCTCACCACCCGCCAGAAGCTCATTGCCCAAGATTACAAAGTCAGTTACTCGCTGGCCAAGTCCTGTAAAAGTGACCTGAAGAAATATCGCTGCAACGTGGAGAACCTGCCCCGCTCTCGGGAAGCCCGGCTCTCCTATCTGTTGATGTGCTTAGAGTCTGCTGTGCACAGAGGTAAGTGGAATTTTGCTGGGGCCTTGTTTTTGAAATAAGGAACCTTCAGCTTCAATGTGTATTTACAGTCCCTTTCTCCTTTTTCCAAATCTTGTTTCAAAGGCAAATTTTCTCATCATGGTGCTTTCATCCCTGTTCTGTTGATCAGAATAGCTGAGTAAACCCCTCTGCCACTGACTCCTTTTGTGCAGACAAGAAGTTTAAAATGCAAAATAGCAAATCCCAGTTGGACTGCTGATGTGTAGTTGCAAATCCTTCTATTCACTGTGAATTCAAGCAGCTCTTTTCCTCCATTGTGTAGTAAGCATTAAATATGCTGCAAGGTTAAAACACAGAATAGAGAACCTGTTTATCCTCACTCAGGGGAAACCAGGAATACTCAGTCCTCTGCGTGCTGTAAATAATGTCTTGTCTTGCAGTTCAGTAGCTTGAGTAAATGCCTTAATTTCTCCAACTCTGGTTTTTCCTTACATAGAAAGAAGGTGTGAGAATAATATTTTTGGCCATTTAAATTCATGTAAGATGGAGGTGTTCTAACACCAGCTGCTGTCTCCAAAGGCATTAGAAAGCTCAGTGCAGCTGGACCATGCTAAAGGCTCTCTGTGAAATTGTTATAATGTGAAACAATGTGTTACAACCCTCTCTCAATTGTGAAACAATGCTCTTGATCTGCACTAGAGAACTGCTTGTTTTTCCTTTTGGATTGCAGCTGGGTGGTTTCAGAGTGAGCAGCAGGGCTGCATGCTGCAGTGTCTCTGGCATGGGATGGGAAGGCTGCCATAATTCCATAAGCAGTCTGTATTTGTGAATTTGAATAACTCATTGCTTCTGATTGATATGAAAATGATGTGCCCTGTTTGTAGAAAAGTTGTGGGTTAGGTTTTTGTTTTACTTCTTCCTGCAGTAGGGCAGGTGGTTTCCTGAATTGCATGCAGAAAACTGCTGTTCAGCTATTTAATTTCATGGTGGAACAGGTTCTGCAGTGTCTCATGCATGAGGCATAGCTCAGGAGGAACACTAATTATTCCACACAGTACCACATGCATGTGTTACAGTGCCTGGCAGCCCCTGTTGGGGTGTCCTCTGTTCCATGAGATGTTGTGCACATATAAATAGGTTGTGATAAGGACTGCAGGAAAGCTTGTAGCAGATCTAAGCATTTACTACACCAAGATTTCTGTGCAGCTGCAGTGGTTTGTTGGATACTCCATATACATTCTTGTTTAAGTCTGAGTTTTGGCTTTCTGAGCATTTATGTGCTATTGCCCTAGAGAGCTTTTCCTTGGAGAAAATGTTTAACCTGCTGTGCAAACAAATTCCTCTCCACTTACATAGTAAACTGGTGAACCTACCAAAGGTGACTTCTGCAGTGGAAAAAGGAGCCCTTGAGCATATGGGGGAAAGCAGTCTTGGGCTACAGAACTGCAGATCCATGAGTGCTTTCAGCTATTCTTCAGAAGCAACTCCTCTACTGTGAAATCCAAATTCTCCTAATCTTTGAGGCATTCTTTTTTTAAAAACCTGTGTTAAATCCATAGACTGGCTATATTTTACAGGGTGGTTTAAATGATGGGAACTACCACAACCACTGGTTTATTCCCCAGCACGAATGCTCCAGCACATTTGTTTTATTCTGGAGTTGTTCAGAGTGTGGACATTGTCCCTGCTCTTCCACCACGCTGGTGGCACAGGTCGAGAAGGGCTCTGCAAAGCGCTGGTACTAAACCACAGCATCTTGTCTTGGCTCAGGTCGACAGGTGAGCAGCGAGTGCCAGGGCGAGATGCTGGATTACCGGCGCATGCTGATGGAGGATTTCTCTCTGAGCCCAGAGATCATCCTGAGCTGCCGAGGGGAGATCGAGCACCACTGCTCCGGCCTCCATCGCAAGGGCCGCACGCTGCACTGCCTGATGAAGGTCGTCCGCGGCGAGAAGGGCAACGTCGGGCCCAACTGTCAGCAGGCAGTAAGGAGCTTTCCTGTCCCTTCACTTACAGTTTGCTCCGTTGGTAGAAGCCTTGATTGTCTGTCAGTGTTTTGCCTTGCCATGGGGGTTCTGCTGAAGTCAGCCTGGCTCTGCAGAGTGCCGCGAATGCTGGAAGCGGTTGTGTAATTGCCGTGCTGTGAACTTGGTATGTAGCGGCACGTCAGTAAGGGTGGTGGTTTTCCCCTCAAAAAATAGATTTTTGCATTGTTGCGCTCTGGGTTTTTTATTGGATCTTCTGTAGTTCTTCTCCACCAGCTTTGAAGTCATGAATTCTCTCCAGGGTGCAAGATGTAGGGAAACTTGCCTTTTATAATTTTAAAACTTTCCTTGTCCTTCCCTTTCCCCCCTTTCCTTCCCTTTTCCCCCTGTGCCCTGTCCTTGGAAATGCACAAAACTGTTCAAAGCACCTTCCCACTCAGTTTTAAGTTTGCTATTTCATTCAGCTTTAATGATGGAAATGGAACTTCAGGGACAGGGAGGTACAGCAGACTGCTGCTGTTGCTGTACTTGCAACTAGTGAAGAAAATGTTGTTTTCCTCCAAAATACCTCTGTGAAATGGAATATTTCTTTTGCCTTTTTAAACTCCATTTTGGCCCGAATACATCCTGCTTATCATTTCTTTAAATGGAAAACAATTTAATTTTTGTTCAAACTCATTAGTGCTTTTTAATATGAAATTATGGTTTTGTACTTAATACTTGGTTTTAATGACGCATGAGCCCAAAAAAGTGACATCAATAATAAAAATGGCAAGGGATTGTTATGCTGATGTAGGAGATGGGGAGATGTGTGCTCTTCACTTCTTTTAATAAAAAGAACCACCATTCTGTACATTTTTTTTAATGTAGCTTAAAACTTGTGCCTCAAATGATGCCAATGTGTGTGTATTATCAAAGATATAAAATCTGAACAGATATTAATTTAAGTCATAGGGTTCTTTTGTGGTGCAGCTTATTTCTGCATAAATACCAGGTGTACTGGTGCAGCAGCTGTACAGTTTGAGTCATTCCTGCGGGGATCTGTAGTGCATGACTTAGCTTTGCAGCCTTGGCATGAAAAACTGAATATTTGTTTCTGTTTAAATATGGAATTGAAACTGCTGCTTCAGAATTTCATTATTTGCAAGTATTCATAAGATCAGTTAATCTTGGGAGTAAGTTTGGATCATGATGTGAATGCTCAGAACAAGTCATAAGTCAAAATGGGAGGTCCCCAAAAGTGATACAGAATTTCAAACTTTCAGAGAAAAATATCTTTAGAAATTTAGTGCAAGTGTGGAGGTTTTTCTGTTCTCTTATACTGAAGCTACTGCTTTATTTTTTTACAGTAAGTTGATGCAAAAGTAAACAGGATTATCCCTGAGTCCTCTTCAAGTTAAATGTGTTTTGTTCTCTGGGCAAAGGACAGCAGAAAGCAAATTAAGTGTTGATTTTATAACTACATTTAGCTTGTCTGGATTTTTATGGGCAAGAGGAAATAAGTGATTGCAAGAACAGGATAAACATTCCAATTTTCTGAGTTTCTGAAGACTGACATAGTGCTAATATATAGCTGCCCACAACTTTTGAAATACTAATTTATTGTTATTTTTTGTGTTTGAATGGTGAGCGTTGTCTCAGCTGTCAGTGGCTTTGTTGAGTTTTGACTTATTGTGTTAGAACGAGTTTCTGCTTTTACCTTTAAAGGTAGATAAATTATCTTTGCAAGGAAGAGAATTTTATCTGAAACTCTTCCAGATACTGAGCAATTTGGGCTAGAGACTTCAACTGCTTCTCACGTGAGGTTGGCCTATATGGCAAACCCTGAAGAAGGGAAGTTAGAGATCCATCCTTCAGAGTAAGCTGGAGCCATTTCAATTCTTTTTGGGCACCTAGAGAGTATCTTTGTGTGGTTCTGGTGTGGCTCTTGATGGTGGAGCAGTTGTTGTGGCACCCCTACATTTTCACCTGCAGAGAGAGAGAACAGCACAAGTGCTCTGGGATGGTCCCAGCAGAACTTACTGCTGTGCTTTGGGTCTGTCTCCAGATGCTGTCTTTTCTGTAGAGTCAAAAACTCACATCCTTGTGCTTTTAGCAGTATCATTAGCCAATGCTAATACAGCACTTTGATTTCTTGGCTAACTGAAAGCAACAGGTGTTGTGCTGAAATTCTTCCTTATAGGAACTTTGTGACCAGACACACCTGCCTAGAAAGTTTGCCAAAGGCAATTGGAAGGGCAAAACATCTAAGTTGAATCTGATTTTACTTACTGTCCCATCTGTAAAGGTTTGCTCTGATTCTGCTTGCCTTATGGAAGGAAGACATTGGTCCCTCTTCCCATATAAAGAATCCTAAAACAACAAAACACAGCCAAAGAACCTCCATTTTATTTTCCTGCAAGAGCATTGATTTGTACCCTTTGCTGAAGGTGGATTATGAGTGATTATTTGTGTATAAATTTTTGAACAAAATGCATTCTCAGACCTTCTCAAACCCCAATATTTTAATCTGACAAGTTCCATTTCTTGTGAGACAGCTCAGCATGAGTGATCTTGCATGTGAGAGTATGTGCTAACTGCTGTTGTGCAGGAAGCACATCTAGACCCAAGTGTCAGAGCTGTGTGGGGGTTTAGTCTCACTTTGAACAGTGAACTTGCCAAAATGCTAAAGCTCTGTGAATGGTAGAGGAGCAATGTCTTTCTGTAAGTGGTTTGGTCCTAGTTAGAAAGAGAAGCCCTGGGTGTGTGCTGAGCTGTGCACCTAAGGGATCCTGCCCACAGGAAGGGTGGGTGTGCACTGTGCTAACTCATCAGATGGGAGATACAGTGTCACTTCATTGTGAGCATCAGCCCTTCAGAGCTCTGAGCTGCACTGGCAGGGTCTGGCACCTCTGGTGTTGCTTGGTGGAAGCAATATTTTATATTAGAGCTGTTGACAAATTGCTTTTCAAGTGTGTGTTTCTGTGTTGTCCTGGCCTTACCTTTGGGGTTTTTTCTGTTCAGACCTTTGAGTGTATAAAACTCCAATCCCTGCTTAAAGGGCATATATTTTTTGCTTCCAACTTCTAATACAGATGTTAAATTGGTAGTACATTGTTAATTTAGTTCCATGACCAGGATAAAAGTTCAGAGCATTGTAGAGTTTATCCAGCTGCTTTTCAGCTGTAAGAGTTTGTTGTGTGAGGGAGGAAAATCCTATATAACCTTCACTTTTATCACTGGTGCCAAATTATTCCTTCTTCCCTGCAGTCAGGGCAGCTGGCTTGGTGCTGCACATCATGCACATGGTTGACAATTAAGATTGGGAATTCTGCAGTAGTGCCCAAAACAGGGTGGAGGAATAAGGAGGTGCTTCAGTGCTTCTGAGCTGTTGTACCTGGTGTGCTTTGGCCTCTTCCACTTGATAGCAACAAAAATACCAATTAACTGAGACCTGAGAAAGAATCCTGCCTGCATAATGCTCCAGCCAGTTTATTTCATTTGTGTGTGTAACAAAGTGTTGGGTTTGAGGTTCTATTCACCCATCTTTTTGACAGGTAAGTCACCTGACTTGAAGTAATCCTAGCACTTCACACACAGAGTATTCCTCATCCCTGAAGGCTGTGTGAGTCTCTGCACCAGCAAAACCACAATATTCTTCTTCTTCTTGCAGTGACTCTTGGAAAGTTTGTAAAGAAAACATCCAGTTAAGGTTTGATCTTAAGGTTCTGTTTGACCAATGTCAGAGATGTATAAAATGCTTCTTTTATTGTTATTATTTTTTTAAATTAAAATATCCCAATAATTTTTGATAGACAGTACTCTTCTCACTGCCTGCATCCCTTAGAAGCTGAGGCTGGGCGTAATTAGGAGTGAGTCGCAGGAAATCCTCTGTTCTTCCCAGGCAATCTGTGGTTTGTCCTCATGACTCAAGTTTCCTATTGGATACATATTGTTAGCTTGTATTTTCTCCAGGTCTGATGCTTTTTTCTTGCCTGTGTTTTTTGATGTTACGGCTTTGGCCCTGAGAGATTCCTGGATGGTGTTTAGGTGCAGACTTTAAAAGGTGGAGGATGAAATTGTAAATGTGCTTTTGATTTAGTTGGGCTGAGGGCCAGTGACAAAAATCATTAACTAAGTGTCAAGATGTTAAGAGCATATAGAACGTTTGATGTTGGTATGCAGTTGCCTTCTCAGCAGCCTCTTTTTTTTTTTATTCCTTTCAAATTTGTCAGCTGGAAATGTTTACCTGCCAAATGATGATACCAGTCTGCCTTCCATCAGCCTTTGGAAATCCACAGCTTGATAGGAAGTGAAGTGGGGCATGGGGATCCTTGGCTGAGTTAAAGTCCAGAAGCTACCCTTGTCCCAAAACTGAGATTTACCCAAATTCTCTTCCCCTGGCCCAGCAGACACCTCCCAAATTAATGTTCAGATGATATGGGCTGTGTCCACATTTGATTTTGTAACACAGTGCTAAATATGCTAAATGATGTTTCCTTATTAATAAGAGAATTGTTTTTCTGCAGCTTTTGTCAGAATAGTTGTTTCACAGGAAGAAAAGCTTTGATGGAACTGTTCATACTGTATTTACCTATGACAACTGAAAGTATTTAGAAGTCATAAAGGGTGTGCTGGGATATCAGCTTTGAGTTGACACACCTGGTCTCTAAATCCTTGGAATATTTTTGTTTTCATCTTTCATTTACACTGTTACTTCCCTTAAGTTGTTAAAACATGGTGTTTTGGATTTATTTTTTACCTTACACACACATATAAAATATGTACTGTAGGTCCTGACTTCCAAAAGCCTGAGCAGGCATCCCTGAGGAAATGCTATTCCATGGAACATCAGAAACAGGACATTTTATCTTGTATTTCAATAAAACTCTTGTGTCCTCTCCAGACAATTAAAAAAATGATTTATACTTTGTGGATAAGCACACAATCTTTAGACATTGATTTAGGTTTCGGCTATAAATAGTATTCATGAAAATAGGAAAAATTTGTGTGTTTGGTGTTGTCAGCCTTATGGAATGAGACTATCATCTTAAGATAGATCAAAAATACAGCAGGCAAATCAAATTTTACCTGTTCTATTCTGTAAATTGGTGTGCAAGTAGTCCAAGTTTACAGCTGACCTTCAGTGTGTAACTGGTCTCATACAGTGTTCTGGGGCTACTTCTTAAATGATAATTAGGGTCCAGCAGTGCTGGAGTTGGCAGCACAAGCTCTTAAAATAAAACACTGCAGAGCAGAAGAGTTCATACATCATGGTGTTGTTACTGGCATAGAATTGCCACACTGAGAGGTTATAAGTGCTTTCATTTCTGTCTTTAACATTTGTTTTCCTGTCCACAATTCCTTTCTTCAGCTTCAAACCCTGATTCAGGAGACGGACCCCGGTGCGGATTATCGCATCGACCGCGCGCTGAACGAGGCCTGCGAGTCGGTGATACAGACAGCCTGCAAGCACATACGGTCTGGAGACCCCATGTAGGTGCCTCTCACTCAGAACTGCTGCTGTTTTCCTTTTGGGCATCATGAAGGTTGTGTGGTTGACCAGTAGAGACACTAAAATCTGTCCAGATCAGTGACTCCAGACCAGTCATGTGGAGCTGCACTGAGCTGTCTCCATTCTTGCTGTACAAGCTGACAAGTGTTTTTGTAGGAGGACTGGTTTGGCACTGATAAAGGGTGTAGCTTTCACAGGCACTTAGATTTAAGTGTTTGCAGTGTTTGATGTACTAATTTCTCTAACCATGTAAGTCTCAAGGAACATTATGAAGTGACAAACCTGGAAAGGTGAGGTAAGCAAACCCATACTGCAGAGACAGGTGTCTCCTTTGTCTTCAGGTCTGATAATATATTCTCCTCTGGGCCAGATTTCCTATGGAATACTCCTTATGATTTTGTTGCATATCAGACTTGCTGAGATAACTAAAACAATAAGAACATAAGAGGGTACAAATCTGATATACACTTGTTTTAGATGTAATCTTTGTGAAGGAAGAGAAAGATCTTCACTGAGTTTGAACATCTTATCTGTGGTTCACTGGAAAACTGATTTGGCAGCACCAGCTGTTACAGGGAAGCTCAGCATGATTTTAATAGTTTGTGACCTGGCTTTTTCTTCTGTTTGCAGGATTCTGTCTTGCCTGATGGAGCACTTGTATACTGAGAAAATGGTAGAAGACTGTGAGCATAGGCTCCTGGAGCTCCAGTATTTTATATCTCGTGACTGGAAGTGAGTACTGTAAAATAAGATTTATCTTCACTTGATGTTTGTATTAAGTGTTTGTATTCATTAGCAGTTCCTTGTAAAACAGTATAGCTTGTGATTGTTCAGAAGAGGCCTTTCAAGTATGCCAGGTCAGTAGGGTGTTAATACTTGTGTAGAACACTAAAAGCAAAAGCTGCTTGGAAAAGATGTGGTGCCACTTAAATCAGGTACTCTTTTAGAAGTGATGGGGCCTTAAAAAGTCCTCAAGTTTGAACTCTTAAAATTCATTGCATCTTTAATTAAAGAATTCTATCTGACCATATTGAAGTCAAAGGTCTCTTTCTCTGCAGGTGGCAGCCAGTTGTATCTGCTCTAAGTGCTACAATACAAAACTTAAGGAAACCAAGTATAACAAAGACTTATTGTGTGAGAAGCTTCCTGCCTCCATTTCTGCCTTTTTTCAATTCGCTAAATGTGATTACAGCCTGTAGAACACATGTAATACCCTTCAGAGCACTACTTTTCCATCTTTCTCATCCAGAGATGGCAGTGCTTGTTTTAAATATACACAAAGCCCCTTGTGTCAGTGTTGGTTAGGATGAGGAGAGAATAAATGTGATAAACGTGACCAGTGAGGAAAGAATAAGTGTTTGGCTTGTCTTCTAAAGAAGATTGAGAGGTGAGGAAATAGAGTACATTAAATGGGGTTACTGCAAGAAATTGAATAATTGCTCTCAGTGGCTGCAAGGAGTGTAAGGCAAAAAGTCCTGGACTTCAATTACTGCAAGGAGTGTTCAAACCAAACATTAAGAAAATCTTGACTCACAGCAAATGGTGTATTTATGGACAGCATTACCAGTAGCTAAGAGCTGATGTGCTCTGTGAACTTCTGCTTTTAAATGTGGGGCTTCATGGAGCAGGGGGTTTAAGGCTTTTTGGCTATTTGTTTAGTCATCTCAATAATTATCTCCATAGGCAGACAAGAATACTTAATTTTTCCCCCCTTCCTGTTTCTCTTCGTTGCTGGGTCTCCTGCCTATACTGTTTACAGCAGGTAATTCATTGTTTGAGTCAGACTTAAGTGAGTGGAAGTAGGAAGACAGATTATTTGCATTTTCCTGGAGTAAGAATAATTCTAATTCATAATGCAGGCTGGGCAGCATTATCTTATCTTTGTTTAACCACTGTTCCCCAGAACTGGCTTATAAATCTATTGCACTGACTTGTGTGCCTCAGACAGATGCACAGAGGAGTTTTGTTGATACCTTTATCTGTATAATGTGTCTACTGAAATCACTTGATGTTTTTTTCCTATAGTGTTTTATAAATATGAAGTTTTCATTTTGGAAGGTTAGCAATGTCTCACTTAGCTTTCATGTAATTAGACATCATCTTAAGAGATCTGCCACTTGCATGCAAAGCTGAGGGCACTGAGTTTGCTGTTGGCTCAAATCCAGGGTAGACAGTATCAATCCAACTCAGATTTTTATGGAATTGGTGTTTCAGAATGGCAGCAGTACAGAGGAAGTGTAAGATATTACACAAGCAAAATGTGGTGTGTATCTGCCTTTCTTCTGCTTCAGGATATCAAGATGATATCTTTTCTCTTGTGCCAGCATTTGGCTGGCATGCTGCAGAAGAAAATGGGAGGTACTTCAAGAAGTGTTGAAAATTAGATCTGTAATTAAAGATTTTGGTGTTATTTAGGGAGTTGATTCCAAATTGAATCAAGGCCACCTGTTGGTTCAGTTAGTCAGATGCTGCTGCTGAGTGGTGTCCTGGTGGTACCTGAAACTTGAAATGGATTTTCTGCCTCCAGAGCTTTATGGGGTATGAAAAACATTCCATGTTTGAATGAGGTGCCAGTGATAACTTTGTTTTGCAGGTTGGACACAGTCCTGTACCGCAAGTGTCAGGGCGATGCCTCTCGCCTCTGCCATACCCATGGCTGGAATGAGACCAGTGAGCTGATGCCTCCAGGGGCTGTTTTCTCCTGCTTGTACAGGCATGCATATCGCACAGAGGAGCAGGGAAGGAGGGTAAGTGCCAACGGGCAACTTGCTGCTTTTGATCTGTGCTGGAAGGGTTTGCACATGTTTGGAAATTCTGCATGCAATGCTAAAACTGCCACAACTCAGAAAAGCTACTTTAAATCATTTACTGTAGGTGGTTGATTGCTTTGGGTGCCCAGCTCCTCCTCAAGGGTGCACTGAAGGTCTGGTGGTTGTTCTGCTAAGGCACAGTAGGCCCAGCAGGATGACAATGTCACAGGCCTGTGGAGAGAATTGTGTGCTGACACTGACTTGTATTTCTATTCATACCCAGTACAAGTCTTCCCTCATCTCTTTCCAAAGAGGAATGTGATCCCTTGCAGATAGGCAGTATAGATGGAAATTGTTTTTTATGCAAAAAAGAATTTCAAGATCAGCTTTCCTCAATTGTTTTTAATTAAATTTTGATTTGTGCCCAGCTTCAGAATATATTCTATTTAATTCTTCCTATAGATATAATGCATCCTTCCAGTTCTTTGGAGCATGCTGTATTGGTAAATGTGCTTGTCCTGTCCTTAAATAGGACAGTGGGGATCTGGCTTTCTGCCCTGCAGTCTGGAGATCCACCATAGTCACATTTATGGTTGAGAGCTGCTGTCTTCAAGTTTGCTGCCCTCTCGTGCCTTTAGCAGGGTCCTCAGATGAAAGCACCTGGGTACTCAGTTTCATTTCTTTTGGCACTGTAGTGTACACAGTCCCTAAGAGTTGATGGGTTTACACAATGGCCCAGTTTAAAAATGAATTTCCATGGCTTGATTTAAAAGGTCTTTTGTGGCAGAGGTCAAGTGCTGATTGAAAGCATCTCTTTTAGGAATAATTTTTTTTTAATGCAGTTTCTTAGTGTGCTGAGTTGAGACTTTTTTATTCATTTTCTATTAGTGCTGAGCAAAGAAATCAATAGCCACCCTGAAAATAATCTATCAGAAAGAGAAAAGGGTTTTAAATGTGTTTTTGTTTTAGAAAGTAGGCTAAGGAAGCAGCTGCTATTTTGAAATTTAGTCTTGGAAGCAAACTCATGGGAGATTAGACCTGTATTTGTTTCCAGTGCTGTTGACAGAATTTTAGGTAACTTCCAGTGGTTTGGATTTTTAAATGTATGGAGCTTTATGCTTCAACTGGTGCATTTTAGGTCGGATAAGCACCACACCTGTATCTCTTGGTTTCCTATGATTTGTTTCTTCCTGTCTAAATGCTGATTCTGATGTGCTGCAGTGGAGACTGCTGAGAAGAAATTACAGATGGACTGTGTTGCTGTCTTCTGGGCTTTTCCATTTGGTATTAAGGGCATGGTATTACTCTGACTTTCTTCTCCAGAATTGGTCTGTAGCCTTGAGTGAAGGTGTAGCAGATAACCTGGGACCTGATCTGGCATCTCTTTCATAAAGCAAAGTAGAGCTTAAAGAATATAAAATTAAGCTTAGTGGAATGAGAGGAGCCTCTATCTAAACTAAATGACAGAGCTCCAAGCTCTTTTGGAACCCACATTTCTTTGGGCAGACCTGTGCTGAGCAGTGCAGGACTTCTGTGCCCTCTGGGATTGATGATTGATTTGTAATCAGAACCTCACCTGACCAAGCATCCTGTTTGCCATGTGTGGATTCAGGGACCCCATATGCCAAACATTCCCTGTTCTCTTTGCAGCTATCACGAGAGTGTAGAGCAGAAGTCCAGAGAATCCTCCATCAGCGAGCCATGGATGTGAAGCTGGACCCAGTCCTCCAGAACAAGTGCATGATTGATTTGGGGAAGTGGTGCAGTGAAAAAACAGAGACAGGGCAGGTACTGTATACAATATCACTGCTACTTTGTTTGTGAAGCTGGAGGGGTGGGAAGGACAAAAAGGGGATAAAGGGATGTCTTGCTGCCTCTTAGTAGTGGAGAATGTGTTAAAAATTTGTTTCAGTTTGAAACACAATCTGCACCAGATTGAGACAGGTGGTGCAAAGAAGATCTGTGTGTTCAAATGTTAGTGGAATGAGAAGGGAGAAGGGGATAGTTTGCTAAAAGAGCTTCAAAGAAGCAATGCTACCTCCCTCAACCTCTAATTTGTAATATTCTATTACATAGAATTACATATTGCATAAATAGAATTACATATTGCATAAACTTTATCCCATTTCCAGTTGACAAATACTGACATGCTTCCTGTGTTTATACAGAACTGAACTAACATCTGCAGCTACTTAACAAAGTTTCAACAAATACTTTCATGTTACATTGCTGTGCCTTAGGAGGGCTGTAGGGAGGGGACCATTCCACAGCAGATGCTGTAAACAGCACTCTCTTTTTGAAGTGCCCATCATAGGCTGGGTAACTAACCTCTCTTTAAGGTTATGGAAAGGCCAAATTAAGTGGGATATTCCAGAAGTGAAAGCACATCGTGCAGCTTTTGAGAACAAGTGGTAACATCCTAGACCAACATTTTCAATCATTACTATATATGTGTTCTGGGAGTGCTAGTAGAGGAGTGAGATTAAATGAGATTTAGGACTTTACAAAAGGGAAGGCAGTTTCACATGTTTTCTAAGCCCAAAATTTCAGCTTGGGTTCTTTGATCACACACTAAAATGTCTGTTTCTGTAGGAGCTGGAATGCCTTCAGGACCATCTTGATGACTTGGTGCCTGATTGCAGAGACATAGTGGGAAACCTCACTGAGCTGGAGTCTGAGGTGAGTGGTTTTCAGCCTGGGGTAAAGGGAATAGATGAACAAGTCTAGTTAAGCATGCCATTTTAATGATGATGAAAAAAACTGAGGTTAGAGGAGCTGTAGAAATGCAGCTAGACTCTGGGATCAAAATGCATCTTTTTTTTTTTTTACCTCATACATTGGAAGTTTTCCTGGAGGCTCTTTAGAAAGAGAAATGAACAATATTTCTGGATTTTAGCCTGTTGATGGCATTTCTCCTGCTTTAAACATCACTTACAGTACTAAAACTAAGATTTACACAGGAACCCAGTTAACTTTAACACAAGTCAAGATATGTGATGGGACTTGAGATTTTGGTCTTGCTTGCAAGTGGTTTTGAGTACTGTATTGCAGCTTCTCTCACAGTCACAAAAATTTTGTCAGCCATAACCACCAGGTGCATCAGTAGAGATTTACTTCTTTTATGAAACTGCATATTGGGCTGTTGAGACCCAAACTGTTTTCCATATCTCTTAAAATTTACACTGTATCCTAGGGAGAGTTGCCTTCCAGTGGTTAGAAACTTTGGTCTTCTCAGAACTATGCCAAATCTTCAGGTCCTGCATAAGTGTAAGGTGATTTCTAATGTTCTTGCACACAGTTTGAAGGAGAATGACTGAATTATCCAAGCCAGGAGTTTCTGTGGAGACCAGGCTCTTCCCTTAAGCTGGAAGGCTTATCTTGCATTTGCCATGTTGGCAAGAGTGAACCCCAGAATTTCCAGAGCTAAAGGGCAAAGCTGTCTGAGTTTCAGTTTTCAAAACCCTGTAAATTAGTTTGAGCTTGAGTTGTTATTGCAGATTTTTTCCAGAGTCTTTTTCTCCTGTGCATTCACTGTGAAAATGGAAAACTGTGTATTTTCTGCAGGACATTCAAATTGAAGCCTTGCTGATGAGAGCGTGTGAGCCCATTATTCAGACATTCTGTCATGTGAGTACTCTGTAATAGTGTGAATATCTTTGAGGAGAAACTCAGTGGGAAAGGTTAGAGAGTTTTAGTATTATTTCTTGCTGCACTTCAAAAGTAAGATAAGAGGTAATCATTTCCAAAAGTCTTTAATTAAAAAATTACCCTGAAATAAAAATTTTTAGTTCTACCTAGTGTTTCTGCTGTTGTCAGAGCCCTAGCATAAAAGCTAGTTTGAAGATGAAAATTGCCCTGTAATTGCAAAAATCACTCTTTACAGTGAGTTAAATATTAGACTTTTTTTCCTTCTCCTTTGTATGCAGGCAGCATGTCTAACCACTCTACTCTGTGCAGCTGCTCAGCACTGCTGAAATAACTTCACTGGTGTAGGGTTGAGTAGTTAAAGAGCAGTGAAGGCACCTGATTATAATGTGTCATGTAAGCATTGAGTCTCTGCAGTGTGTTCTCCTGAGTCTGAAGCATGTGTGTTTCTGAGATGGTTCTTTTCTGAACTGTGTAAACATAGTTGTGTACTGGAGTTGTGTGGTGCAGCTCAAGGCTGGTCACTTAGTAGTGAGCTCACCATGGAGTAGTGGGACTGTAAGTTCCATATTTCCTGGTGACAGTGGGCTAAAAGAGCATAAACCCCACAATTTGTGAAAGTAGTTAATTTTTGTGCCTTTCATCTCTTCTTCAGGAGGTTGCAGATAACCAGATTGATTCTGGGGACCTGATGGAGTGTCTAATACAGAACAAACACCAGAAGGAAATGAATGAAAAATGTGCAATCGGTGTTACTCATTTCCAGCTGGTGAGCAATGCTTTTCTCTGCTATCAGTGGAATCCTGTTCTGTTCTTTCAGGGTGCTGCTGGGAATTAGCTAATTATGAAAATGTTCCTTCTTTGAAATTTATTTTCCGTATTTAAAGAACTCTTGTGAATTCAGACAGTTGTATTTGCATGCCTGGTCATAAACAGTCACTCCTGGAGATTATTTCTTTTCAGCTCTTCCTTCCTCCCTGGCCTCTTTAGTAGACAGGGTCTCAACTTCTTCTCCAGTGCAGCAATCCCATTGCTTCCACATCAATAAGTTTGAACAAAAGCATGTGCTAATTGTGTGATTCAACAAATGTTCTTCTGGCCAGCACTTTGCTTTTTTTTTTTTTTTTTTAACCTCCAGATGGCCAAAGTTG
This sequence comes from Erithacus rubecula, assembly GCF_903797595.1. NCBI lineage: Eukaryota > Metazoa > Chordata > Aves > Passeriformes > Muscicapidae > Erithacus > Erithacus rubecula. Next base: position 7,615,541 of record NC_136664.1, on the reverse strand, counting down.
TTTTTCTCCCCATTTCTCTTTTGCAGGTTCAAATGAAAGATTTTAGGTTCTCATACAAGTTTAAAATGGCTTGCAAGGAGGATGTGCTGAAACTATGCCCCAACATCAAAAAAAAGTATGTAGTGCCTGACCAAACAGCAATCTGATTGTATAAATATATAATTGACAGGGTGTTTAATGATAGCACAGAAAATGTTGGACTTCCTCTAAAGGCTGATTGATTTGTATGTGTTCCCCTTAGTGACTGTGTTCTGCTTAAGCTAGAGGCCTGCCTCTTAAAATTACTTCTGCTTTACTCCTAGATAGAAGTCTGTCCTCTTCATTTTACTTACAGTGAAATTAGCTAATTTTTGCAGTTAGTGGATTGCATGTCCCAGAATATCCTCACTAGATTCATTGTCTTCTAAGAGGCAGACTACTGTTGTTCTAGTTGCTGATATGGGAAGGGAAAATATCCACTTGTTTTATCTCATTTGTTCATTGCAGTCTAGGGGATTTTTTAAAATGTCCTACTGCCATTGTGTGAGGCTAAATTACACACAAGGTCAGTCCTGTTTGTGGATAGCAAGACTATTTGCATTTTATGAGGTAAATGCCCTTCCCATAGGATAAAAGGATCACTTGCAGTGCTATATAGGTATTCACTGTCCTCCATTTCTAAGATGAAACAAATCTTTTCTTAAGTGCTGACGTGACTTAAGAGCAGAAGTCTTGCTGGGCAGAGGGGTTGGTGGGATTTTGAATGTCTTCCTGTCTGCTCATCTAGACTCCAATTTAGGTTTTTATTGTGATCCAGTTACTCTACATAGAAATGTGCCCAGAAGTAATCACCAATACACAAGAACTATACTGTGTTTGGATTATTTGAGTCAGTTTCTCTGGTGTGGTAATCCAATATCAACCTTGGCTGGTCTTAGTGAAGGGTGTATGAATAAAGAGCTGTTTTCTTTTCTGCAGGGTGGATGTAGTGATCTGTCTGAGCACAACTGTGCGCAATGATACTTTGCAGGATGCCAAGGAGCACAGGGTCTCTCTAAAGTGCCGCAAACAGCTGCGTGTGGAGGAGCTGGAGATGGTAAACATGCCTCAAACTCTTGTCCTCCCCACTCTTATATTCCAGTCCTTCAATTAAAGCTTCCTGGTTTGCCCACCTTCAGGAAAAAAAAAAAGGAAGCTTGTTTTTAAGATGTGACTTATTTATTTTTTCCACTTCTCTTACAAGGCTCAATTGCCCTTCACAGTGAAAGTACTGATTGTCTGCTTTAATGCCTTAAATATAGTCTCATGAAGGCTAAGGCAAGCAAAATGGTCATTGGAGTTTCAGCTAGAAGTGATTATGCTTAGTGTTAGACAGCAACGTGCTACACATTCTGATGTCCTTAGCATCCTCTAGGAGAGAACAAAAGCTTCATTTTACAGACTGAGGAAACAAGCACAGATGAAGCAACTCGACTCCAGCTGCTCCAAGTTGCTCAGTGGATAAATAGGAGTAGTGTTTGTTCTGGTAGGCAAAGCTGCCTCTCAACTTCCTGCTGCAGTGCTTGCAGTAATAAACTCTTAAGGTCTTTGTCCTGTAGATACTGTTGAAGTGTCAAAGCTTCACCTTAAGTAGGTCCATATCCAGAGAGCAGCACTCTTGCCTTTGTATGGAAGAATTCAGATGGGGCCTCACCAAAACCAGGAAACTTCATTCACGTCCTCCAGATCACCTACTAGATGGGTGGCTGTTAATAATGTCTTTTAGCTTTCATGTTAGTTGTTTTAGACAGTTGTGATGATGCCCTTTAGGAGAAGCAGTGGAAACTTGCTAACTCTATAATTTGATTTAAACTCTTTCTTCAGTCTAAAAACCCAACAGATCACTGCAGGGAATTCCTACTAAAGTAGATTTCCTACTGACACCACTTCTCACACCCAAGACCCTTATGTTCAAGAGTCTGTTGAGAGAGTTGCTTACTTTTTGTGAGTAGAGGTCTTCAGTTAAGAGATTTGAAAAGCGAAATAGTCTCAAGTCCTACTTTAAGGCTCATATTGTAATTTTATCTGCAGACTGAGGATATCAGACTTGAACCAGAACTGTATGAGGCTTGTAAAAGTGACATCAAGAATTACTGCCAGAACGTGCCCTATGGCAATGCTCAGGTAATGGAATTTATTAATAATTTACAATTTAATTTGTACTTTCATTTCAGAAAACTTTTGAAGAACACTTTTGCCCATGTAAATGCAGCTTCTGATTTTCATTTTTATATCACTCAAATATTTTGGTAATACTTCGGAATGTTAATTTGTTTCTTTTCTGCTGGCACACAAGCATTAATACTGGGTAAATGCAATTCTGTGAGCCCTTCATTCTTCAGTTGATGCTGGTTTTAAGCTATTAGCAGCTGGTTACTGCAAATGATGCTAAAGACTTCTTAGGCATAATGTCTGCAGGATGAGATTTGTGGTTCTGGAATAAGTCCAAGAGACCCTCTTCATCTCATTAAATCTTTGTGAGAGAAGATGAGCTTAAAGCAAGTCTTGGAAATAAGCATTGGTAATGACTTTGATAAAAATCTAGGAATTGGGAACTTAACTGCCCAAATGAGATGAAGGTGGTCATTAGGGGAACACATGGCTGTGTATGACAGAATCATATCAACAGTGTGTCCATTATGCCTGCAATATTGTATTGTAGATTATTGAGTGCCTGAAAGAAATCAAGAAGCAATTGAGTACACGGTGCCACCAGAAGGTGTTTAAACTGCAGGAGACAGAGATGATGGACCCAGAACTGGACTACACACTCATGAGAGTCTGCAAGCAGATGATCAAGGTAATGGCAGTGTGCTCATTTAAGAGGGTGAGGTTGGGATATAAGTGCTCTATCAGCTTTGAGCTTCCCATAAAGGCTTGTTACAACATTGCTGTGCTTTTTCAGAAATATGATTGCTTTTTTGCAAAGTAATCTGTTTCTTAACTCTGAATCAGGCTGAGGTTTCTTCAGGGCTCTTCTTTCAACTTCCTGATCAAAGCCTGTGCACTAATAAATTTGTCTTCCCCACCACCAGCAGAATTGAGGAGAGAATCTGTTCTGAGGCTCCTAATACAGTTCTCATCCAGTCAGTTTGGATTTGGATTGGCTTTTAGCAAGGGGAAGAAGTTATGATTACAGAGAGGAGTAAAATCTTCAGTTCACTTGCTGACCTGGTGTATACAGACTTTTATCAAACTGATAAAGCAGGGAAAATCATGCATAACTTAAAATTAGAAATGAAAGCTGGAAGTGGTACCATGTAGAAATCAGCAGTGAATGTTCATATAGGACACTCTTTCACAGTAGCTAGGCTTCCAAGCCCTGAAACACTAGTATGTGTGGTCTGTAAGCAGTGCCCTGACTCCATATTTTGGCTGATGAAGAGCATTCTGAGAGTTTTTTGCTCTTCAGTTCAGACATATGCTTTTGAAAAGAGACCTGTGATCTCATGTAGATAGTGAGGATTTGAAGATGCAAAAGCATTACCTTACACCCAGACAATTTGTTTCTAAATAAAAGAAATAAGTACCTTGGTCTGAATTTTGGGTAAGCTGTATTCAGAGAGTAGCACTGAGATGTTTGGGCTAGGCAGTGTATCTCTGTCGGGCAGGTGCTTATTCCCTTTCATAAATTGGAAACTGCTTGCTGGTTTTGGTTTTGTTTTTTCAAGTGATTCTTTTTAGTGATGCAACTTTTTGGGTTTTGGGGATTTTTTTCTGTAGCGGTTTTGTCCAGAGGCGGATTCAAAAAACATGTTGCAGTGTTTGAAACAAAACAAGAACAGTGAAGTGATGGATCCTAAATGCAAGCAGATGATTACCAAACGCCAGATTACACAGAACACAGGTATCTTCTGAAATAAAAACAGAACTTGATTGTCTGAGGTGTTCTGCATGGCTGGAAGAGTATCAGTTTTGTTTTATTCTACTTTCTTGTTTTCTGTGTATACACTGACCTTAGCCAAGTCCTTGAGGGTCAGCATGGGTTGTTGAATCCTCCTTAGTCCTGAAGTTCTTACCTCACAATTTGAAATTCTATTATGGAAAATACTATTTTCCCCAAAAATTATGATCCTTGATTGTATAGTATCACCCAGGAAATTTCTGTCCCATCTCTTTTGGAGTGTTATGCTCTGTAATCTGAGGAGATGTGTGCTCTAATGAAGTTCTGTCATCTCTCCTGGTTAGATTACCGCTTAAACCCTGTGCTCAGGAAGGCGTGCAAAGCAGACATACCAAAATTCTGCCAAAATATCCTGAATAGGGCCAAGGATGATACAGAGTTGGAAGGACAAGTCATCTCATGCCTGAAGTTGAAATATGCAGACCAGGTGAGTAGAAATGGTGCCTGCAAATGAGGAAATGTGCAGATGGTGCTGATCAGCAGTCATTGAATAAAAAAATCAAACTTGGGCTTGTGGTGTGTTCAATGTATGTAATGGACTATGCATAAAAGAGGTTGTTATGTTCCTATAGAAATATTATAGAATGCAGGTTAATGGGCAGGGTGGTTGATTTCCAAAGGTCATGGACTGAGGTAATGGCTTTCTCCTCCAAACAGCGTCTCTCTCCAGACTGCGAGGACCAGATCCGCGTGATAATCCAGGAATCAGCCCTTGATTATCGGCTGGATCCCCAGCTTCAGATGCACTGTTCTGAGGAGGTAGGACAGTAACTCCTTAGCTACTTTTTCAGGATGAAAGCTTCCTCCATGTAACACATTTTTGTTTCTCAAAACATGCTTTCCTAATAAGTAAAACAAAAAAATCCCTTTGAGCTGCTTCTAGCTAGTCAAATTCTCTTCCTGTGACTTTTTGCACTGACAAGAATTGCAGTTTCCTGTGCAGTGCTAATATGAAGTTAATTTTTTTCATCTGAGATCTCATCAGTACCTCTGACTGTGGAAAAATACTTCTTTCCTGTTGTCATTAAAAAGTCAGTTCTCCACTCTTGTCAGCCTTAACTGGAATACAGTCAGGCTTTTTGAGTTTTCACTTTTGATAACAGAGTTGGTCATGCTTCAGGTGTTGCTTATTTCATACTTTCACATTCTTTCCATGTTGTTTTATTCCCTGCCCTCCTTCTCAGTACAGTGATATTGACTTCTTGCTGCTGGGTTTCAAAGGGTTATGCATATTGCATGAGCCAGACTGCATTTGGCTCTGGGGATTTTGGGGGGGAAGCAATCTCATCATGTATTCTTTAGCTGCACCCTGTGATGAACTAACATATTGAGATATAAATGTGCTAAAAGGCAGAATGATTGTTGTGAACTACTTATGTTAAAACACCTCTTTCAAAATAGATTTCCAGCTTATGTGCAGAAGAAGCAGCAGCTCAGGAGCAGACTGGACAGGTGGAAGAATGTCTGAAAGTCAATCTTCTGAAAATAAAAACTGAGATGTGCAAGAAGGTAAAGAAAATATTGGATGGGCTCTAAAAAGCTCCCATCCCTGCAGAAGTCTGTGATTTTTTCCAGATCACAGCCTAGGTAATGTTCCAGCTAGAAAGAGGCCAGAGCACTGAAATTTCTCTATACATCTCAGTTCTGGCCTGCAGTGATTCAATTCAATTTCAATTTGCCAATGAAAATTGTGTTGAAAGTTCCTCCTTTGCAATTCCAGACTTGAATCCTTTCTTGATTATGATTGCCAAAGGTTCTTGTTACTGGTTTTTGATGCTGCCTCCATTGGAGGCTTTCCTGGGCCAAGGCTGTGTGCTGGAGGGCCAAATGAATTGTGCCATGGCTATGGCACCTGATTTCAGTTTGAGCTGAAGTAGTCCTGGCATACTGACATGGCCTTTTAGATTAATGTGAGTATTTTAAGGAACATTACAAGCCAGGAAACTTAATTAAGCCTGAACCAGCATTCATATTATGTCCTTATCTGTATATATGTCCATATATGTTCTTATCCAAGGACAGTGGTGGATTTTTTCACAGTCCTGGATTTGAAAAGATGATGCGCCTTTCAGAGACATTGATCAGCATGAGTTTTGTTCTGTCTCCTTTTTCTAAGATGTAATTTCCTCTTCTGCAGGAAGTGCTCAACATGCTGAAGGAAAGCAAAGCAGATATATTTGTTGACCCAGTGCTCCACACAGCCTGTGCCCTGGACATCAAACACCACTGTGCTGCCATTCCTCCAGGGAGAGGACGCCGTAAGTGCTCGTGCTGTACTTATGTAAACTCAGTCGTGAGTTACTTAACCTGCATTTCATACCAGCATAATCTAATGTACAAGGTATTTCCACCAGCCATTTGTAGGCAACAGGGATAGAACAGCAACAGAAGTGGTAGATGAGTGGGTGCCAAGAAGTCTTTCCTCATGTCCAAGTCTGTAGCTTAGAGGGGGCTCTGCCTGCATGTGCTTGAATTGACAGTTGTGCATTAAAAGTCTGGAGTTGGTTTAACTAAGTCTGTGGCCTGCTTGCTACAAGCTAAATAACTCTTCACTGCAAAGCAGAAAACATCTAATTAGGGATTAGTCAAGTATGGTAGCATGAATAAAAATACAGAATTTTATGTCTGTGTCTTATATGAGCCTTTAAACAAGCTTATGAGTTAGTTGGCCAAGCCCCTCTGTAGGCGCCAGAAACTCTGATCTCATTTCCTTTTCACAGGACTGTGTGAAAAGTTAGGAAGTTAAACCTTTCAAAATACATTGTTGTTCAAAAGAAACTCCTAACAAGCCTAAGGAGATTAAGACTGTGGGGTTTTTTTCTGAACTGAATTTGATCTTAGCTCTCTCTAAAGGCTGGTGGCATGGAGTTCAGAGTATACAGGTAATTGAAGGTGTAGATTTATAAGACTTTATAAAATCTCATGTAAACCACAATAATTATATACTGGATACAGACTGTACTTTCTTTTTGGCAGTCAAATTTACTTGCATCTTCAAATGCAATACTGATCATGAATCTTGTTGAAATTGCTAGCCTCAGGCATAGTCTGCCAGGTCTGTTTAGGAAGCCTTGTAACCATCAACCTTCATAAGAATGGAAGAGCCCCTCTCTGCACCATGTTATCAAAGCCACTGTTTCTACTTTGTAACACCATCTTCTGCACATTACAGAAATGTCATGCTTAATGGAAGCTCTGGAAGATAAGCGTGTGAGGTTGCAGCCTGAATGCAAGAAACGCCTTAATGATCGTATTGAAATGTGGAGCTATGCTGCAAAGGTGAATATGTAAACTGTTTCCATCTTTTATGCCTTACATCTCTCTGTTGCAAGGTTATTTATTAAAAACTTCAACTGTAATTAAATTCTTGTTTCTGAATGAAGTTTAGTATTTTGAGTTTGGTCCAGAAAAACTGAAATCAGGTTGTCTTCTTGGAACTTGCATCTTATTATCTCTGTGTCCCAGATGCATCCCTAACAATGCAGAATTAAACCATATTTTGTGCACACAGGGCTTAGTCTCCTGGAGAGAAGGTGTGGGGCAATGAAATAGGGGCAGGAAAACTTCCTATTATAAAGGTGCCTCCTGAACAGCAGTTCCTGCAGGGGAATCATTGCAGACCTGCTTTTTTCTGTTTCAGGCCAAGTCTGACAATGACAGGAGGCAATATCTGTACCTGTCACTAAGGCTGGTAAATGTCACTGAGACTTGCATGGAAAGCACAGCTTGGCTCATTTATTCCCTTTTCACCTCCAGGTTGCCCCAGCAGAAGGCTTTTCTGATCTTGCCATGCAAGTTATGACCTCTCCATCCAAGAATTACATCCTGTCTGTGATCACGGTTGGCATCTGTGTACTCTTCCTCATCGGCCTGATGTGTGGACGCATCACCAAGCGGGTGACAAGAGAGCTCAAGGACAGGTAGAGCCTGGATTGCCTGCTGAAGAAATGCCTGCCCAGTGCCCAGTTTTGTACAGCCCTCCTCTGTATAGTCTACCCGCCCCCTCTTGTGAGAGGAGAATTAAAAAAAAAAAAAAAAGAAAAAGAAAAAAAAAATTAGAAAAAAATTAGAAAAGCAGCAGGTGTTGGCTCAGTTTTCCCATCCTGGATCTCATACATGGCATCTTCATCCTATGAAAGTTTGTGTGCAACATTGGCAGCCCAGCCAGCAGCTTTTGTTACCCCTTTGTTAGCAGACTCTCGTTTACCTGCCTGTAGACAAGTCTCTGTTGTACTGTTGGAACTGCCTTCACTCTCCAAATCAGACTGATATGACCTGCAGCTCAAGAAGTTTTTAAGTAAATTTTTAAAGACAGACATATTCTGCATACCAACTATATGATTTAGGTAGTGGTTCATACTGAAATCTTGTCATCTTCCATGGCTGGGTGAATTGAGGCAGGAAATTAAAGGGTAAATTGCATCTTACACCACAGTTGGCCTTGTTTTGGACATCTTGCTCGTCTGTGTAAAGCATCTTCAGAGCATAGTCTTGGACAACCTAAGGACACCAATCACTGGTGTCATCTCCTAGTGAATATCCTGCTTATGTGACTGTGGACTTTTTTGGCTGAAAAGATGTCCTCCCTTTCTTCCTCTGCTGCTCGCAAGATAGAATAAAATACTGACCAGGATTGAATACTCATGTGAGCTGTACAGCTTGTATTTCAGTAGATTAAAGACATGATGTAGACACGAGATGTGTAGAACCTGTCAGTAGTGAACAGTGTCAGTGGGCAGGAAGTGCTCTGAGCAGTTACTCGGTCAACTTTTTTATTAGCAATGACACAGTAAAAATTCTAACACTCCTTTTATTTTACCTCGCTGCTGCTAAGCTGTTACCCTCCCAAATTAACTGTGTGTAGATGGTATTGACACACTGGCAGTGCAGTGCTCTGTCAGTGATGCAGAAAGTGCTGGAACACTCAACATCCTCTCTCTGTGTAACAGTTACTTATGGGTTAGCACAGTGGTTTGTAACCACACTCTGGGTCTTGATGGTTTGCATGGTAGCACTGAAGAGTGGTTTTCATTTCCACAACTACAACTCATGGTGATAACACCTGGCATTTTCCTGGAATGTAGCTCACAGGTGCTGGTCCAGAATGCCAAGCAGAAGTGGATGGAAGAATGGCAATGTGGTATGAAAGGCAGAAACATCTGGATCTTTAAGGGAAGTAGCTTTCAGCTTTTGCACAGTTACCATCAACATGTGCATTTGTGCTATGTATAGTTATACTTCCAGAACCTGATACTTGCACCCAGGAGCCCAAAGAAGGTGTTTTGGAAAAGCTGCACCAGTAGTTGTGGTCTCTTCTTACCATCATCTGTGTTCCTCAAGTACAAGGAGGTGTGGAGCTCATAAGATATGTGCTTTGACTGAAACATGGAGTGAGTTGATGAAATTTAGAAGAGGCTGCACAGGAGTCAGTGTGTACAGGAGGATATGTTTTATTCACCTTTTAGATGTGCTCACCTGTGTGTGGTGTGGTAAGAACAATGTGCCTGAAATCAACTTAGGCTGATGCTTGAACCACAACTTTATTTTCCCACTTAGCACACTGCTAGGTAAAACCTGGCGTTTCCACTTGTCGCCGTTGTTCTCTAGAAGAACAGTGGAGTTGGTTTTGAGACATTCTGGAGTATGGACCAGCTGATTCTGGTGATACACAGAATGGCATATACAAAATACTGTGAGCTTTTGCTATGACTTTTTGCTGAAGCTTTTTGCAGACATACCTTCATCCTGCTCTGAGGATTGTAGTAAACTAATATGGGTTTAGACTTGCTATGCTAGTGAGTCTCACAAACATTTCTGGTTTTGTAGTAAAGTACTATGAACACAAGCAGCAGCTAAAGCCTGAGCAATGAAGTTTCAGTGGAAAGTTTGGTAGGATTGCAGTTAAAGTGGTGAGGTAGAACTGAATTTAAGCTTGAGTTCCTTCTCTTGCCCCTTCTCCCTGATGCTAAGGGTGCTTACCTGGCCATCTGTCAGCATAAAGTGGAGCAGAAGAGAAACAGTTAATCAGTCTCTTGAGGTAGCACAGGTGTGTAATTCCACAAATATTAGTTTGACAATTAGAAATGTGTATTGTATCACTTGCCTGAGTGTTGAAATGACTGCTGTCAAAATGGCTGTGCTCACAGAGCTGCCATCAAGGGAAGTGGGATCTTGGTGCAGCCTTGCTTGCTGGCACAAGTCCTGCTTCTCCAAAATGTATATCTGGCATAATTAAATTGCCATTGGAGGGCTTTTATTGAACTGTTGTGACTTTTTGAGAAGGCATTTTGTAACCTGATTAGCTTGAAAAGCCTAATTAGATGGTTTGTTGTCTAGAAATAGCATCTTCCACTAAATTCCAAAAGACATTGCAGTGAAAATTGTAGGTCTGTAGCCATAGTTCCGAATGTAAACCCTCTTCAGTTCTGAAGGTGACTTTCTTTACTTTCAGATATAAGGCTTTCTGGGTTTTTTTCCCTTTTTAATTTGGAGAAGGTTATGGTAAGGATGCTGGAGCATGGCATTAGGAGTCCATGCTCTGTGGATGGTGGTGTTAGTCTGTGGTTGGTGGTGTCTCTGCCTGTCAGACTCACAGTTTGTGTGCTTGCACTGTGATGGTGTTAGAGGTGTGGCCTGAGGTCGTTGGTAGAAAAACTAGCATACTAAAACCTTTTGTCACAGTAGATCCAGACACACCTTTTAAAGGTTGGCAAGGGCTCCAGGCCATTTTATCATTGAGCATGTTATCTTTTAATGTTTTAAAAAGGAGTCTTCTTCCACTGGTGATGACCAAATCTGCTTCTTTCTCGACTGAAAATCTACCAGTCACAGTCTTGAAACATTCTCCTCCTTGTCATGCATACCTAAAAATGTAGAGGTTTTTCAAGCACAGAAACCCACAGGAGTACTCTTCCAAAAATAACCTGGTTATGCTGTTGCCAACACATCATCTTGCCTGCAGGTAACCATTTTCCACTGCAGGAAAAGAAATAAAGGAAGAATTATAGTGTCATAAAACAGTTTTGAGTTGGAAGGGACCTTAAAACTCCTCTCACTCCAACCTCTGCCTTGGGCAGGGGCACCTTCCACACTAGACCAGGGTACTCAGAGTCCCATCCAGTCTGGTCTTGAACACATCAGGGATGGAGAGTCTACAACCTCTCTGAGCAGCCTGTGCCAGTGTCTCACCACCCTTGTAGGAAGGTGTGAGAAATGGTTGTAAGAAACACTGCTATTGCCTTGTATTCGAGAAAGCCTTTTTAACTTCTCTTTTAGCAGAGTGTTAGCAGTAGCTGCAGTCAGCCAGGAGAAGTGGGTTAGTGTGGAAAAGTCTGTAGAAGTTTCCTCTTCATGACCCTTACCTCTCAGTGGAGAACTCTGCCTTTCTCTGAATGCAGCTTAGGAAATGGTTGTTGGTTGGGTTTGGTTTTTTTCTCCTCTTGATCATCCTTTTGGAGATCATATTCTATTTGATGATGCTGGTGCTCAGGGTGTGGATGGAAGAGCTGGATGTTTGGGATCTGGCAAGGCATGCAGCTCTCCATTTGCTTCTTGCTGCTGCTGTGAGGGTTAACAAGTTAGGCATGTGTGTGCACATGTCAGGAACCGTGCATGATGTGCACCTCTGTACTCCACTCCTGCTAGCCTGTTGCAGTTCATTCTCATCTGCAGTAATAAGCTTATTTATTGTTTACCTAGTGAGTCTAATCAAGTCCTTTTGAGAGTTTCAGCTTGGGATTCTCCTGCCTCACTTTTGTCATTAGGCTGCTGGAGTAACTCGACTGGGTGGGAGCAAAATTCCTGGCACCTGAAGTACTGCCCAGCAGATTGGGTTGAGTATCCGTGTGTCTTTGTCACTGTAAAGGGCTGGAAAGACCCTAGTGAAGATTCAGTAATTCTGTAGCAAAATGTTAGCATTTCCTCCAGAATCTGACACTGTGATATAATCAGTGTGTTGCTCTGAAAGAATCCACAGTAAGTGCATTGTATGGAAAAAAACAGTTGTGACTGTCTCAAGTACAGAAACTAACTGCAGGTAGGTACAGAGGGAAGAAATGTGTGACAAGCCAGAGGGATCAATAGAGGAATTGTGTTCAAGTTGGATGGAGATTTCTGTTAAAACACAACATTATTACTTAGTGAAAGAAGATTGTAGAGTTTTTTTACCTTATCAGTTTTGTTTGGAAAAATAAAAAAGGTAGTTTTGAGGTGTGTATGCGTGCACAAGTGTGGTATGAAACCAGAATATTTCATCTAGCACTTCTGTCCCTATTTAAAGTACAGCTCTGTGGACTTACACAAACCCACACTTAAACAGATGTTTAAGAGCACGTTCCTCATTCTGGGGTTCAGATCCTCCAGGCAGCCCCAGGTACTGATCTTTGTGCAGTGTCCCTGGCTGGGGACAAACCTGACATTTTGCTTCCACTGGTGAGTCATGGTAACCCAAACCATACATGTGCCAGAGAGAATTCAGCTGGCACTGTGCTTTGTCCCGTGCTGGTGGAATTCTGCATCTGCTCCACGCTGCCTGGGATAGGGAGGAGTAACCACGTTGCTCTTCACTAGCCAGAGGCAGGATTTTCTGCTTGCACAACACCCAAATTCGATTAGCTGACCAATGCAAAGATCCCTGCCAGGGGGAATCGCTGCACCCTGAGATCCCAGCCCTGCTGCCCCTGTGTTGACTGAGTTAGATAGAAGTGCTCGCCTAGCTCTGGCCTTGGGAAATACTGAACTAGGAGAAAAGGGAAAGGTGTGACTGTAGAAGTGGAGGATGGGAAGCTGTGAGTAACGTGGGTGTGGGACTGGGCACAGCCGGGAGCGGGGAAGGGGCTCCCCTTTGCCCCGCAGTGTACAAAGCAGACCCAGCGGATTCCTGTTGTACAGCAGATGCTGATTCAATGTAGTCTCTCTTTTTTATTATAATTATTTTTAAATGTGACATTAACGAGACTTTTTTTTTTTTTTTTTTTTGTAAATTGTTTCCCCTTTCTGTGTATAAATCCTGGCCGCTCCTTGTTTCAGTTGTTTTTTGGTTTGTTTTTTTTTTTTTTGTTTTGTTTGGTTGGTTTTGGTTTTTTTACATGTCCATGCTGTGTAATTTTGAGATGTTACTGAAATTCTGAACATAATAATGTGCATTTTTTTTTCTGTACAGATGAAATGGGAGAATTTAATAAAAAGAGTCTGCAGGTTTGTACTTGTGGTGGTTTATTTCTGAGGGTTCGCGCAGGGGGAAGGGGCGGTGGATTTAAGGGGCGGGGCCTGGCTTGGCCACGCCCCGCGGCTGGGCGGGGGCGGGTGACGCACGCGCAGGGGCGGCTGTCGCGCGGCGGCCGCGGCCGTAAAGCGCGGAAGGTCAGGCCGGCCTCCCCTGGCCCCGGTGAGGCGGCGCGGCCCCGCCGAGCCCGGCCCCAGCCCCGCTCCGCGACCCCGGGCACCGCCTGCGGCGCCGCTGCCGGCCCTCATTCCCCTCCCGGCCGCTCCGCAGCGCGGGGGCGGGGGCGAGCAGGCCGAGGCGGGGCCCCCCTGCCCCGCGGCTCCGTGACGCCCCCCGTCCCTCAGGCTCCCGGTACGGGCCGGAGCTGCGGGTGAGGGAACCTCCGGTGCTTCTGCTGGTGGAGCTGCCGCAGCCAGGCCCTGGGCTATAAAGCTTGTGGTAAAGCAGTTCCCGGAGGGGCCTCTCCAGTGCCCTGTGCCAGTTACTCTGACCACAGTCTTCGTTTTCTTCTTCAGGTAAAGGCCTGACAGCATTAATAATCAAGCTTATTTGTGTCCTGTTAACTTCTGGCTTTAGAAAGCATTCCAGAGCATGATCTGAGCTGTTTCATTTCTCCTTGTCACTGATGTGAGAGCTTTTCCACCTCTCATCTGGTTCTTTGCTCATTGTCAAGTTGCAGTGTGTCAAACCCAAAGGTGTTATGCTCTGTTCCTACTTCATGACCTAAGTTTAAATCTTAACCCCAAGCTTGTTGTTTCAGGAGCAACTGCCCTCCTGTTTGATTGCTCATCAGCTTTCTCATGTCCACTTATACCCAGCACATCATGTGATGTTTCCTGCTGCCAGCCTTGTGTGTAATAAGATAAGTGGTAATGTGAGTCTCATCTTTTCCTTCCTAGAAGGAGTTGTGCTGAGGTACCATCTGAGCACATCTAGGTGGTGCTTTAGGAAAAGTGGCAAAGAGCTGCCGGGATGTTTCTCCGGCTGCTGTCCGATGTGCAGTGGCGGGCGGCTCACCCCAAATGGAGGCGGATGACCAGCTCCCAGAGAAGTACCTCAACTACAGCAGAACCTCAGCTGGTTGCCCTGCCAGCACAGGCACAGGTTGTCATCTGTGGTGGTGGAGTCATGGGCACCTCTGTGGCCTATCACCTTTCCAAGATGGGTTGGAAGGATATAGTCTTACTTGAGCAGGGCAGGTAAGGATTTCTGGTTAAAAATCCAACAAAACAGAGCAATATCTGCTGTAATGTGTTATTTCTACCTCTTCACCTGAACTAAAGTGAAGACCTGGAAATAGCCTTTTTCCCTTTGTGAAATGTTGTTAAACTGAGCATTAATAACAACACTTACTGCCCCTTCCCAAGCACAGGACTGCTCTGCAAAGGTGGAGAGTATCCCTTGTGTGGTTGTGGTAGGGTAGCTGTGGCTCAGGGCTGGACTCCCACACAGCCATGCCATTTCCCTCTGCAAGATAGAGAGAAAGTAAGCCAAGAAAACTTGTGGATCAGGATAAAGATATGGTGATGGTCCTGCCATGGGAAAAACAGACTTTTCCTGGGGATAATTAATTAAAAATAATGACTTTATTTCATGACAGCTAAAATAGATTCAGGTAGTGAGAAACCAACAAACAAGCATGAAAATGCCAACCTTTTTTTCCCCCTCCACTTCACTCCTGCACTCCAGGGTCTTCTACCTTTCCACAGTGCCCTGAGAAACATGGCAGTGACACAGTGGGGTGTGATCAGTGCTGGGCTCCAATGTGCATCCTGCATGTGCTGCAGTTCCCATCAGAACTCTACTCTGATGTGGGTTTTCCATGCACCACAGCTCCTTTGGGAGGTATCCAGCTGCTCTGCTGTAATCACATGTAAAACAATGCAGCTGGCAAAGATGGTAGACCATTTTAGAGAACTAAAAATCCACATTACTCCTACAGCCCCTTTTGACCTCTCAGAGCAACATGCCATGTGTGTCCATAAAGCATTACACAGCCAGAAAAGCTCTAGACAATGCAAAAAGTTATAAGCAGGCATCACTAAAACATCACCCTGTAAGATGGATAAATGCTCAGATTATCCAGTTTATTGGAGGATTTAATGCCTTTCTGTAAAATAGCCAAGGCTGTTAAAGTTTGGCTGAGCAGAAGTGCCCATGGTGAGTTGGGTCAGCTTTGTGTAGCAGAGAACATAGGTCCTGTTGAAAGCTGTGCATCCTAACATTTCCCCTGTTATTTGTCCATTTCTGAGGGGTATTCCTGGTGTTTTCATTAGGTAGTTTGGAGATCCTGGGCATGAGACACCCCTGAGACTTTAGGGTTTGAAGAGATGTTTGTTGTAGCAGTTTCTAATGCCCCGAATAAGTGCTGGACTGTATATTTATCATCTGCTTTAGAACCTCTCACCTGATACAGCCTTCAGGAATAGTTAGCTGCAGTTCCTGGTTGTGTGGCTGAGAAGCAGCAGGTTCTTTCTAGCTGCAAAGAAAAGAAATCAGGTATTCTCATCTGAGACCTTGTGAGCAAAGCGGGGTGCTGGGCTGCATTTGCAAGGGAATGTCATTTTTGCTAGCATGAAGCAGATCATGAATGAAGATGCTGTGCAGGCTCAGTCTGTGCATGCTCAAGGAGATAGAGAAATATTGCAGTAACAGAAATGTCTTATGAGGAGCACAGCAAGACTCTGCTTTGACTCCTTACGTTGTCATTGAGTAGGGCTGTAGCAAATATTCCTTGCCCAACTGAATCTTGGGTTGAATTACTGACAGAATACACATATGCTAGGCTGAAAGCAGTTGTGCCAAATGGAAAAATGTGGGGTGGCTTTAGCAGCAGCAAAGGTAACTTGAAATTATTGTGGAAGCAGGCTGCAAGGCAGATGCTTAAATCTAATTGCCTTGTCTTCCCATGTCCATGTTGCATGGAGTTGTGTCGGTGTCTGTCTCTAGAGCAGCCCTTCACCAAATAGCTCAATGATTTAGAGACCGTTTTGGAAGGGACAAGGAACATGTGCCTGTCTATAGCTGTTGTTACAAAGTGAGAGGAACTTGCTCATACTGTAATATTCAAAGATGCAAGACTCAAAACCAAGTTAATTTTGATTGAGGGAAATCCTGGTTTGGAGAAGGAAAGAATCAGGCAGCTCAATTTTAGTGTGAGGGGTTTGGTTTTTTTGCAAAAAATGCTTTCTTTGAAAAATGTCAGTGCTTAGGACTTGGTAAGGAGAACTTGTCTTGGAATGCAGGGTCTTTTCAAGAGTGAATGTAAGGAAAACCATTCCAGAGGTTGTGTCATCCCTGCATTGTCGAACTCAGTGTTGTTCTGATGTGTTTGGTAGAGGAGTTGCTGTTTGGTTTGTGCCACCAGTGGAGCTGCTGGAGCAGCCTGGTGTGGAGTGTGTACCTGGCAGCTGTATGAGCCCCTTCTCTGCACCTTCTCCTGCAGGTTGGCTGCTGGCACCACTCGCTTCTGTGCTGGCATTGTGAGTGCAGCCAGGCCCATGTCCATAGAGCTGAAGATGGCACACTATTCAAACAAGCTCTACCAGCAGCTGGAACAGGAGACAGGAGTGCAAACAGGTACTGAAAGTGTCATCATGGAGTAGTCTTTGGGAAACTAAAGTACTGACACTGAAATAAGACTCTGGTTTTACAGTGTCTTAAGCCTTGAAAGTCCTGTTTAAAAACAAGCATATGGACCTAATCAGATGCAAAGAGATGTGACTAGTCTAATCAGAATGGGGACAAGAAAGAATATCAGATGGGCAAACTGAAGCCAGACTACATGCAAATTGTGACTGTTTGCATGTTGTCTGTAACTTGGGCAGGCACTGGAATTTTCACGAGGACGTGGAAAATATATTGCAGTGACTGGAGCAAGTTAGCCTGCTCTGTGCACTGATTCACTTCTCAAAAATAAAAGGTAGTTAACAGGAGCACTGGAACATAGGCAAAGCTATGTCTCTTACTGCAGCCTAGCCCTGGAAATAACAAAAAAAGATTATGTTGAAATTCTCCCTCTCCCTCCAAAATGTTTGGGCATGTACTTGATAGGAAGAACTTGGTCACTGAAAGTTTTCTTCTGACAAGAACTTGTGATGTATAGACTCAATAGAGGTTATTATAATACCTGCAATTAAGATGAATACTAATTTAGTGCAGTGTTGGAGTGATAAAATACCTGCTTTTAGTTGTTGAAGTTTTATTCTTCTGAGTAGTTATTAGACTGCTTTTTGGCTAGTAACTTCTCTTTTAATAACTACCATGTGTGAAATTCAGAGGGGGTTTTTGTAAACATAAGTATATTAAGTAGAAAGAGAACACAATTAAAAATTAAGTTACTTTTTTGCAAAGCTCTCTCATGCACTTTTTAGTTACTAGCTCCTAAGTGTTTAAAGTTATTTGAGGATGTGGGATTTCGAGGCTCCTGAGTAGTGGAAGCAACAAGTCTGCAATTATATTAAAGCAATCAGTCTGAGATGGAAAGGAACTCAGGATCCTGTCCAAATCTGACTTGACTTTGGTCATTGTCATAGGGTACATGAAGACAGGCTCTGTTTCACTGGCTCAGACTCAGGACCGACTGATCTCTCTGAAGCGCATTGCTTCATCGCTGAAGTACGTATGAGCAGGAAATACAACTCAGCTTCAGTGTGCACCAGCTCTCCTGCAAGGCAAATGACACCGTGTTTCTTATGTTCTGTGGCAGTGTAATGGGAATATCATGTGAGATTATCAGCCCAAAGAAAGTGTTACAGCTCCACCCACTGATCAACATCCATGACCTTGTGGGGGCCATGTATGTGCCAGAAGATGCACTTGTGTCATCTGCCAATGTGAGTCTGGCTCTGGCAACCGCTGCCTCACGGAATGGTAGGAGTTTTTTTTATCTGTAGAGTGCTCTCCTGCATGATGGCTATTTTCTGCATCTCTTTTGATATTCTAACTGAGCACTGAAGACCAAATTCGTTATTTCTGCGAAGTTCAGATTCTTTAAAACTTTTAATTTCTGAAAAACAGGCTGAATTTCTTTACATGCCAAATCTTTACAGGTTTCCTGGGATAGATCAAGCACCTGTTTGTTGTCCTTAGTGGTTATGTATTTCTCTGAAAAACCACACACTTGCGTTTGTAGAATTGACTCATAATTACACATCACAATGGTTAATTAGCTACAAATGAAAAGGGGTGGCTGAGCCTTGGGCAGTATTTAATTGAACACACATGCTTTGGAGATGGGTTTGGAAGTGTGTTAATAAATGCTGTTTGCCCAGCACTTTAGCAAATTTGGAGTGGTTTAAAAGTAGGGAGAAGGTTAAATATGATAACAGGGAATAAAGGTCATGAAGGATGAAAGTCCATCAGATTGGAAGAGGCTGCTTAGGAAGATACCCCTCATAGTTTCTTTTAGCCCAGCTTGTTTTTGCATACTGCTTATTGATTTTTTTCCACAAAATGGCTTATTTCCCATAAGAAAACCAGTCATGCCATCTGAAACTACATATTTGTTGCATAAAGGAATTGTAATGGAGAGAAGTCCATAGCTGAGACTTTTTTTTCCATGTTATTGGTACTTGGGGTCTGTTTATCACCCAGATTGTCACATGGGAAAAAAAACCTGTAGTTCTTCACAGTCTCAGCCTGTACAAATTTTGTATATGATGTTTTACACATTACAGGGTTTTGCTTAAGAATTACTGGGTCAAGAATAGAAATTTTGACTCCAAGAGAAAATAAGCATTTTGGTTGAGTGTAAGGGTTTAAAGCTAACAGTGGGATGCCTTAGCAAGAAGGCTCATGTCATACTGACTTTCTGGTGTCCTCTCCAGGTGTCCAGATTCACGAGAGGACATGTGTCAGTCATGTCACAATCCAGAAGGGTCGCGTGACTGGAGTCGAGACTGACAGAGGGCGGATTCAGTGCGAGTACTTTGTCAACTGTGCTGGCCAGGTTGGATTATTTAATCTTTTTCTTTCTGATGCTTAAGAATGTGTGCATTCCCCTCTGGTTCTTTTTTATTTTCCTCTTGGGTTTTTTTATGGTTTGTGCTTTGGCTTGGTTTGCTGGAGTAGATCAAATCATGTTACTCAACAGCTTATCTCAGCAGGGATGTGAAGGAGGAAAAGCAGTGCTTGCCATTTGCTGTGCTCCAAAGGCTGGGTATTAACCTGATGAACAATACCTGCAGCTTGTTGGTACAGCTCTGTCCATGGTCTGTCTGCTGGGAGGTTCACCCTTCTGACAGGAAGAACTTTGGGGCAGCCCCTTCTCATTCACTTCCCTCCCCAAAAAATTATTTGCTTTTACTCCTTAGTGTCATGTCTTCTCTGCTGGAAAATACACCTGACAATTGCAATTTCTCTGTTAGCAGCTGTCCCTCTTCTTAGTAATGGATCTTAGTGTAGGCACCTAAATGCTGTAGATGCTGAACCTAGTACTGACTTTGGTCTACAGATCTTATTTAGCTTTTGTATTGTAAACTGGTACTTCTTAGTTTTGAGTCAGGGGGCTACTTTTCTAGTTATTGTCTTAGGAACAGAAAAAGTGTCTTTATCCAAAACAATTAAAATTCTAAGAAAAGAGAAAAAAATTGTGTCTTGGAATCTGAACCAAGTCTTGTTTTTTTAAGAAAGCAAAATCAGAGAGATGATCTGTGCTTATGTCCTGCTCTTTTCCTGGGGCTGTTTTTTTCTTTTCCATTCTGATCTGCACTATTTTGATTTCAGTGGGCCTATGAGTTGGGCCACTCTGGGGAGGAGCCAGTCCATATCCCACTCCACGCCTGTGAACACTTCTACCTCCTGACACATCCTTTGAAGGAGCCTCTGTCAAGCAGCTTACCAAGTAAGGATTCTTCAGCTCTTCTCACTTTTCTTGGTGAATTATACCTGCCTTTCCAAGGTGACTGTAGTTTGTGTCAAAAAGGCCAACCTTGGGCTATTGGTCCTCAGCTCATTTGGGTTTGTGAAGTTCTTCCCTCTGAATTGCTTTGAATATCCTTTTTCAGTGGCAGAATATCTTTCTTTACTCTTCCAAAAGCTTTTCCGATAGAAAATGATTTTGGGAGTTCATCAACTTTGCAGGAGAATGACCTTGACTCTAGCTCAAGTAGTAGTGGTGTCTGAGTCTTGGATTGTTGGATTTCTGGGCTGGAGATTGTGCTAGCCTTGGCACTATGTTTTCCTTGCAGGCTGCTGGCCCCAAATGGCCCATCTATTCCTTTCCTCCAACTGAAGCTAAGGCTTTACAATGGCATTTACATGTCTATGAGCTGTAGGGGCAACCAAACACTTGAGGTAATTGCTCCTCCCCCATGTTCTGGCTTTTGGATCTCTTAAAAAAAGCCTTTGTGTTTGAAAACTGTGGTTGAGAAGTAGAAAGCTTTACTTATTTACTCTCAGTTATTAGCAAGATTTTCTGCTTCTAATGAGTAATGTATACACTGTCCAGGGAATTGAGATCTCTGGATGGAGTCCAAGTACTTCACTTTTATTTGACTAATTAAAACCCCTCTCTGTGTGTATATATATATATGTATGTATGTATGTATGCATTCATATTATATATATTCTCAGCTTTTCTGTACATAGCAAAAATTGTTATGGAACATGTCAGGTGGAGTAACATAAATACTTCACACACTACCAGTGGAAGGAGCAATCCAGTCCTGAATGCTTGTCCTCACCCCAGTGCTGCTCACCTTCTTTGTGCTGGTGGCCTGCAGTAAGCTGGACCTGTTACAAATTAACTTTTCTTAGAATAGGAAGAGAGAGGGGCAGGGCAGAACTTTTTTTGGTGGAAGTTCTGGTCTTGGCTGCTGTTTCAGTGCAACAAAGCCAGTATAATAGCTTATCAGTGCCACAAGGATTCTGAATCCCTCTTGAGTCCTCTCACTCCTGGTAACACTGTCCTGCTGCCTTGGGGCTCCTCAGGTTTAATTCAGTTCACTTTACTGTCCAAAAGTTAACATGTATGGCTCTGGTGGGAACTAATGATTTAATCCAAACTGGCTCACCAAGGGTGTCACATGAGAACCAGAATGGTGTGACAGCATGGTGCTGGGGCACTGAGACTGTCTCTTCCATGTTGGGAGACTGCTGGCTTGGCCTGGCATATCACTAGACCCCCATTGTTGGAGTTTGTGGGACAACATTCTGAGACATCCCTTCTCTCAATTCCCTCTCCACCTCTTTTCTTCCCTGTGCAGCTGTTGTTGACCCTGATGGAAGGATCTACATACGCAACTGGCAGGGGGGCATCCTCTCAGGAGGCTTTGAGAAAAACCCCAAACCTCTCTTCACTGAGGGACGGAACCAGCTGGAGATCCAGAACCTTCAAGAAGACTGGGATCATTTTGGTATGTTAGGGAAGAAAGGTTCCCATGTGAAACACATGGCTTCAAGAGAATGCAGAATTGATGGCATGACAGCTGTCATTGATCTATGGGAAAGATGAACGTTCTCTCAAATTCACTTATCTCTTCATTTGTCAGTAATTTGCTGAAAAGCCCTTTACCAAGACCTGCAGTACCTGAAGGGAACCTACAGGAGAGCTGGAGAGGGGCTTCTGACAAAGAGTACCAGAACAAGGGGGAATGGCTTCCAAATCACAGAGGGCAGAATTAGATAAGATGCTAGGAAGAAATTCTTCCCTGTGAGAATGATGAGGCACTGGCGCAAGTTGCTTAGTGTTCAAGGCCAGGTTGAATGGGACTTGGAGCAACCTGGTTTAGTGTAAGGTGTCTCAGCCCATGGCAGGTGCTTTGGAATGAGATGAGCTTTAAAGTCATTTCCAACCTAAACCATTGTAGGATTCTGTGATATCTGTGTAATGTTTAAAAACACTCACTAATTCTCAGCATGTATTAACTTCCTCTATAGCAGCAAGGTACTACATCCCCTTCCCAGCACTGCTCTTCCATTTCAGTTGGTTTTTGACTGTCAGTGCCACATGCTGCTCCTCTTGTGACGCAGTAGATCAACACTGTTGACCTGCCACATAGCTGTGGTATTTTGTTTCTGCAGCTCTCTTCAGGAGGGACTGACAAGTGCATTTCTATCAGTGACTGTTGCTTTGTGAGCAAAAGTTGGTATTGTGGCTTCCCAAGCTTTGTCCCACCATTGGCAGTGGTGGTTTATAATATTCCAACTGTTCTGTCTTTCTCTTCCCATTTTATTTGATTCTGTTTTTAAATTCTGCATGTGTTCTTACATGTAGGGCACTTTCTCTAAGAAAGAGCATAACATGGTTTGTGAGTCCCTTTCTTCCCCAGCCACTCCTGCTTCTTTGATACCTGTTAAGTTGGTATGTTCCCTCTTGTCTTCAAATTTGCCTTATATTCAGGAATGCATCTTTCCCTTGTGTCAGAGGTCTCTGCATCCCTTGCAAATGCACATACCTCTGTGACCCTAGGCATGGATGGAATTTCACTGATTTCTTTCTGCGGTCATAGTATGTTCTTCCAGCTGTGCTTCAGGTTAAATTGAATTATTTTACTTTGATTTCTGAGAGATACCATACTGTAAAAGTTTAAACTCCAAGGGGTGGAGCCAGGATGGGGTGCTGTTTAGTGCTGGCACATGCTAAAGGTTTTTAGATCCCTAGATGCCTACAAACTTGCTTGAAGATACAGTAGCTTCAGTAATGAGTTGCTCAAGCTCTGCACCCACTTCATTTTTGGTTTTCATTTGGATAAAATGAAAAGGCACTGCTTGCTGGCACTCCCAGATTCTGAAGCAGCTGCATGCTATGTTCCAGCTTTGCCCTTTTATCCATTTAAATGTGCTGCACAGTTGAGCAGAGTCAGGGCTTACTCAGGCAGTATTTGATACTTTTCTAGGGCCACAGTTCCTGGGGTTTGAGCTCTTGTATTACTGCTTTGATCTTTGTCATTGGAACACCTTTTGATTTTTAAAATAGTCTGTGGAGTTGCTTAAATTGGACTGGGTATGAGAGCAAATTTAGCACTGATCTCTCTTTTTTATCAATAAAAAAATAGCCTGCAACATCAGGCTTTTACTCTGGAATTCTAATGCTTGAGAGAGAGAAGAGAAAGAACAGGTCAGAAAGACTCTTTTTGTAACTTCTTAGGTAATGTGAGATCTGCTTGTGCATAAAGCTCAGGAGTATTCTTAGGGCTGAATCTTGAGGGCTTTTATCTGGAGTACTAAGCAGAGGTAACTTTTGGGCAAGAAAATCCAAGTAGATATCTTATCCAGTTATTGACGCTCTCAAATGTCAACCTGTGAAGAGTTGCTGAAGGACTTTCCCAGCGTGACTGGGCAGTGGAGCTGTGAGGAAATTCAATGAGGATAAATGTGAAGTGACGCAAATGTGCGGGGATGGTCTTGTTTACACTGTATGACTTGATGGGCTTTGAGCAGACCTTGGGGTTGCTGTATTAGTTGTGTTAGTTCTGTGAAGGCATCAACTCAGCAGCAGTCAAAGCAGAAGACAAGTTAGGAATTACTGTGAAAGGAGCAGAAAACACAGTTCATTATGCAACACTAAATCCTTGGTTTGCCAGATGCTAGTTCTTGTTTGAGGTTCCCTGTTTTCAGAGGATATCATAGGAATGGAGAAGGCCTGGTGGAAGAGCAGCAAGACACTGAACAAAGTTTGGTATAGCTTCCAAGAATGGAGTGACTGAATGAGCTGGGGAAAGGAGAGAAGGGAAACAAACAGAGGTCTGTAGAATCTGGAATTAGGCTAGAAGGAGAACTCCTGACCACTGTCTCTTCTAATGCTGAGAGGCATAAAAAAAAATTGAGTGTGAGCTTTAAAACAAAAGATGGTGATTCGTCACACAATACATTTTAACACATGGGACTCCTTGTCTGTATCTGTTGGATTTTCTTATGAGACTGGGAAAGACTGATCTGGTATTAAAAGAAAAAACAATATAGGGGTTTCT
This sequence comes from Erithacus rubecula, assembly GCF_903797595.1. Lineage (NCBI taxonomy): Eukaryota > Metazoa > Chordata > Aves > Passeriformes > Muscicapidae > Erithacus > Erithacus rubecula. Next base: position 7,591,483 of record NC_136664.1, on the reverse strand, counting down.
AAAGAGAGAAAAATGTACCAATTTTTTAGGAAATCCTCTGAGCTGATGGTAGGTGGAGGCTTGCAGAATGCATGGGGCAAGTATCATATACATTTGCCTGTTTGTACTTCTCACTATGTATCTATTGGTTCTGTTGCTTTCCCTAACAAAACTGAACAGTGCTCTTGCACTGTTGAGAACATTACTGGGCTCTTGGTCTGAATCAGTATGGCTGCTTTTATTGTATGCTGTGTGATCCATTTTGAGTAGTGTGATTCCAGCAAGTAAACCATTTCTCCTGTGACTGTGTCAAAACATGGAAGCAGTTTCCACCTGAAGCAACTGAAATGTGTTGAGACTGAAGACTGTGACTTTTTGTCTCTTTATTGTGTTGGGTCCTAGGGCCACTTCTGAGTGCCCTCCTGCGCAGGATGCCAGGTTTGGAGTCTCTGCAGATCATGCAGCTGGTGAATTGCCCAGAGTCCTTCACCCCAGACATGAGATGCATCATGGGAGAGTCACCCACTGCAAGGGGCTACTTCGTTCTGGCTGGCATGAACTCAGCTGGCATCTCCTATGGTGGGGGAGCAGGCAAGTAAGTGGTCTATCACTGTTGTGTGTGTAGCACTTTAGCCAAGAGACTGCTCAGATGATCCTTCTATGTAGAATGTTCTGGTTGGTATTTGTCACCTCCATCATTTCTGACTTGAGTGAAGGAGAGTAGCAGTTGCTGTTTTTTGACTACTTTCTTCAGTGTGTGTTTCAAACCTATGTTGGATTCTCTTCCTGCCCTGCTCACCTCTCCTCTGGCATCAAATCTCAGTGAGTAGCTGGAGATTGAGTGAGCTTCATTAAAGCTATGTCAGAGGAGGTTTAGGTTGGATATTAGGAAAAGGTTCTTCACCCACAGAGTGGTTGGATACTGAAACAAGCTCCTCAGGGAGGTGGTCACAGCATCAAGCCTGCCAGAATTTCAGAAGCATTTGGACCAATGGTCTCAGGCACCTGGTGTGATTTTTGGGATTGTCCTGTCCAGGGCCAGGAGTTGGACTCAGTGATCCTTGTGCATCTGTTCCAACTCAGGACATTCTGTGATTTATAACTGGTATGATTTTTTTTTAAACTACCGTGTAGAGATAAAAGCTTGGCAAAGCATATATTCCCTCATCTCCTGTGTTTCATGATCCCCTTTATCATTTATAGAAGTCTTTAGATCATTCAAGTTGACTCAGCAGGTAATTCCTCTAAAAGCAGCATGTATCTGTTGCTGGTGAAACACCATATATGTGATGCCAGTGCTGACAGTAGTTTAAGACTGTCCCCTACAGTAAGCTAGGAGTGTAATTATTTCCCAGTAAAATCCAGTTTCTGTGTTAATGCAGATTCTTAGACAGGCATTTACATGTGATCTCAGCAGCAAAGTTGCTGAACAATCATTTCTTCCTCTGATTGCTATTTAGTTTTGGTGACTAAGCATTCCTTCAACCACACAGCCTTCTTAACTGCTTGTTTTTCATGCTGGTGTTAGAATCTGCATTTGTCTTCACTAGTTTATGTCCATTGTCTAATAATTTAACTCACCAGAGAAAAACAACATGATTATTTTGTTGTTGTCACGTGAAATACAGAGAATCTTTGCAGTGAGGTTCTCTTAAAAATCAAAATAATTTCTGAAGGTAAAAACACTATTTGTTAATTTGTTGCTACAGCCCCAGTATAAACAGCTTAGCTTGCTAATGTAACTTTTCACGATCAGTTCCAACCCTCTTTATATTGTTTTCTACTGGTTGTGAATAGAATCTTCTGCACTGCTAAATTCTGAGTTGCCTGTATGTCTGTTAGCTCTAGAGAATGCCTTCATCTTTCACTCCTGGAAGTGTAGCTAAACATAACTTGGCTGGCTCCTCGTGCTAAATGAGTGCTGTCACTGGTGGTTTGTGCCTGAGGCAATGAGAAAGAAGTGTCAAACTCCAACTGAACTGTATTTGCACCTCCTTTTGTATCAGAATCCAAGGATTTGACACAGTGTCAGCCGGGTTACCTGTCCAGGCTCTGGCTTCATTTAGCCATGTCCTGGACTTCCTGCTGCCCTGTATGCTTCATCATAATGGGCAATTAGTAATTTGGAAATCTGGTGGATGCATTTTATAAAGGGAAACTTTCCAGATTCTGGTAGTGTTTAGAATACTATGTTACATGTCTTCTCTCTCCCTATTTTAAGAAATTCTCATATCCAAACTGCTTTCATTCTGACTTCAAAGCTACACTCTTTCCCTTAAGATGTTGGCTGATATCTCAGTCTGTCTCTATTTCTTCCTTCAGGTACCTGGCAGAGTGGATAGTAAATGGGTATCCATCAGAAAATGTCTGGCCCTTGGATCTGAAGCGTTTTGGAACCCTTCAGAGCAGTCGCACTTTCCTCCGTCACCGTGTGATGGAAGTCATGCGTAAGTGATGTCTCTGCCTTCAGCTGGGGGCGGGCTGTCCAAGGTTTTCCCCTTTGCTACACTGTCTCTCCTCTGCCATCACTCTGAGAAACATTTTCCTTCTTCCTGACCTCCTCCCCCTGGCAATACAGCCCCTCCCCATGAGACAGGAAAGGATGAGGGGGTTTTTTGTATGCCAGCATTCTTATTAACTTTTCTGAAAAAAATGCTCTTGGTACTTTGTTCTCTGCAATTTCTGTGTTTTACTCTGATATAGGGAAATTTGTACGTATCTCTGTAGGGCACCAACCTAAAAAAGCAATTCCAAGGTCTTAATGGGAATGTTACACTGTCTCAAAGATTGTTAGTCTTTGCACATCATTACAGTGTGGAAATGTCTCCGCTTCCAACTTACGGCTGGGTGACCCAGTTATCTTGCATAAATTCAGGAAGTCTTCGTAGACATACTGCTTTCTTCTGTCAAAGTTTTCAATAAATACCTTGCAGTAGAGATTAGAGATGCCATTTTTCTTGTCTAATGCCATGCTTTGTTTCCCCCTGTTGTTTGAATATCTGTCATATTGTCTGAATATTGTGGATGACTTCTTTTCAAGTTTGAAATAGAACTATGAAGTGCTCCACAAGTTGCATAACAGGAACAATTACTTGAATTCCAAGTTTAAACTAAAAACATATGTTTGGGTGAAAGCAGAGAAGTTGGGTAAACCTCTTAGCTCTGCTACATCTGGGGAATAAAGACCTTATGCTGCTTTGACCTTCTTCCCAGAAAAAGATTACTTTATACTCTCAGCATTATTCTGCAGTTGCTTTCCAGTACAAATTTCAGTTCTGATAGCTACAGAATCCCTCTAGTTTTCACAGAGTGAGCAATGTATTCCAACTTTGAAATGTTATGTTCCCATTCTAATCTAGTCTTCCCTATACCCTCTCTTTCAGGAGTACCAATTTGAGATATTGCCAATAAATTCATTAAATTATTAGCTGTGAGGCAGAAATGATGGAAGTGTTCAGTAAGAAATATTTGGCTTTATCTTCAGTTTTAAGCAGTTTCTGACCTAGGTAGAATCTTAACATTTATAAAGTAGTGTTCAAGCATTCTTACTACTTTCCACTGATAACTTAGGAGAATTCTCAGTGTTTCATAGGATAACTTGTTTGCTAATTAAAAGTATTCTATACTAGCTGAATAGATACAGAAGCCATTTGGAAAAGCTTCAGTGATTACAAAAGGCTGAATTGCCAGTGTTTAAGAAGGCAGATTAGATTGTCACTGTAGCTATGGGCTGCCTACCCCTGCATTAGCATTGTCAAAATATCTGATATAGTACACTGCCAGGGAAAAATCCTACATAATTAATGCTAGTCAGCATGGCTTCATGAAAAATAGAGTTTTTGTTATCTTGCAGAATTGTCATGAGACCATAAGTACCTATAAATATGTGTTCTGTGCAAATATTGTTACTCTGATTTTGAAGAGCTATAAATGGATGAAAACAGATTTGTGGATTTTCAAAAACAGGAAAAGGAAGGTTGGAGATATTTTGAGGGATTTTTATTAATGATTCAGATATTAGTAAGTATTAATAATCTGGAAGAAAAGTTTAAATAAACACTTGGCCTAATAAAGGATCTTTATGACCATTGCAGCTCTCATGTATGATCTGAAAGTTCCCCGCTGGGACTTCCAGACTGGCAGGCAGCTGCGCACTTCACCTCTGTACGACCGCCTGGACGCACAGGGAGCCAGGTGGATGGAGAAGCATGGATTTGAGAGAGTCAAGTACTTTGTCCCACCTGGGAGTGGTGAGATTGTATTTTCTTTTGCCTAGTACTTCCCAAATGGTCTATGTAAGGTCTTCATTAAACCAGTTTATTAATTTTTCCTTTGATTTTTCTTTGTATTAGATTTGCTGGATTTGGATCACAGCAAAACCTTTTACAAACCAGACTGGTTTGATATTGTGGGTGCTGAAGTCAAGTGTTGTAAGGAAGCAGTTTGTGTTATTGACATGTCATCTTTTACCAAGTTTGAAATAAGTGTAAGTACCTAGAAAGGGACCACCTGGTAAAGGTGACCTATAGATTATTATTGCCTGCTTTTGCAAAAAACTCAGTATCCTATTGAGGATACATAGAGGAAGTCACACTGTATGGCTAAATTCAGGTTGTACCACAGTATTTAGCACAGATTGGGTTTTGTCTGTCAAGGGCCCAGTTTATAGAAATATCATGGTCTACCATAGTCTATTCATAGAATTTGACCTCTGGCACTGTGCCACTGTTGTATCCTATTATGCTCGAGACATCAGTGTCACGATCATCACAAATTGAAATAATTTAGGCCAGGATGTTGATGCGATCTGAAGCTGCCTCAGTGGATTTGTTTTGCTCAGGCAGCTTGTCTGACTCTTGTCTTCCTTTTGATTCATGTAGTCCACTGGAGACCAGGCCCTGGAGAGTCTGCAGTATCTCTTCTCAAATGACCTGGATGTGCCAGTTGGGCATGTTGTGCATACAGGAATGCTTAATGAGAATGGAGGGTATGAGAATGACTGCAGCATAGCCCGGCTCAGCAAGCGCAGGTGGGTGTGCAGACAGCATCTTTAGCCATCACTCTTTGGGTGTTTGAGCCTTTAAGGACTGCTTCATGAAGACCATGAACTTTTGTCACTACCCTAAGCTAAAAAGTTTCAGTTCTCCACTAGTATTCCTAAGTTAGTAACTCAAGTAAAAGGGAGCTTCTAACTTACAAATATTGGGGAAATAAGCCTTTTTCTGGAATTACCGATGATAGATTTCCTCAAATTGTTAGACCTTCAGATGTTTAATTTCTTAATTAAGATATAAATTGTTTTTAACAGTCACTGGAATTTATTAATTTAGGTAACCTTTTAAAGTACAAACTCCTGACTAATGTCCTTACTGCAATTGTGCATTGAAAATACTACTTTTTATTATTTCAATTTTCCTTGCAGTGTATGTACTCTTAATTCTCAGTTCTGCAGTCTTTTTATCATTCCTTTTGTGCTCTCTCATGCAAACTGACATGATTGCAGGATTTTACCCTTAGACTAACCAGTTTGGGCCCTCTTTGGCATCTGATAAAAAGCTTTCTCATTTTTAAGAACTTCATGACCTTGTTCCAGCTGAGCATTGGATTTATTTTTGTGGATGGTTTTCTATGTGTGTTTTCATTGTATTGGTGTGAAAGCATTTTGTTGCTTCTATTTCAATTAGAAACAGCTTTTCTTTCTCTTCCACTTCTCTCTGCATTCATGTATTGCTTGAAAGTATTGTCCTCTGTGTGAAACCAGTAGCTTCCCTCCTTGCCTAGTCATTTCTACAGATGTTGATGTACTTTAACTCACAGTTTGTATCAGACATACACACAAGCAGCTCATTTTCCCTTATCAAGTGGAGTTCTGTTTTTGGAAACTGTTCATAATAACCACCACTGTGTGTAAAAAGACCTTTGCTAAAACAAGAAATTGCTGTGTGAACCATCTCTACTCTGATTGTCAAGGGTACAGAGAATCACTGCTGGTGAAGAGCTGCAAGTCCCTTCTGCAAACCAGTTGTGACCTTTGAGATAGTCTGTCAACTTTCTGCAGAACTCCCTGTGTTCCACATCTAGTCACTTCTTGTCACCAGACCACTGGTAGTGCTTGAAGTGGGAGACTTTTTTTTCATAACAGATGCAATGGCATTGATCCAGAGACTTTAGCTGTGTTTTCACAAACCAGCTTGTTTTGGTCTCCTTTTATCTTGTAAATTGCTGAATGGCTCAAGTAGTTGATGAATGAAGAATGAGCTGATTCACTTTGTGGTTGTTCTTTCATTGTTTCTTGGATTTGATTTGTCTGTCCCAGTTTTTTCATGATTTCCCCCACTGACCAACAAGTTCACTGCTGGACCTGGCTGAAGAAGCACCTGCCTGATGACAGCAACCTGGTCTTAGAGGATGTGACCTGGAAGTACACAGGTAAGAAATCACTGAAAGCAGACCTCAGCTCAAAATCACAAATGGTGTCTTGTGCTGCATGCCAGTTAATTGTTTTAAGTGCCTGGAGTTGTGATTTAGTTTCCCTTCCAAACATTTGAATAAAAACAGCAGTTGAGAGACTTTTTTTCTGGCAAGCCATGAGCTAGAAGACAGCATTCTTTTACTGAACTGACAGGAGAGAGTTTAATAACTCTGTCTTTTGTTTTTAAATGTAAATGCAAATATTAGCTCAATAGTTCTTCAGAAATTGGAGCAGCACGTTAGACACCAGGCAAGACTTCTCCATTGTCATCCTAATGCTGTTCTGTTCCCCTCTTTAGCTCTCAATCTGATTGGCCCCCGTGCTGTGGATGTCTTGTCAGAGTTGTCCTATGCCCCAATGACTGCAGAACACTTCCCCTCTCTTTTTTGCAAGGTGAGTTGTTGTGCTTCTGTCCTCACTCTGCTAGGTTTTTCAAAGCATGCATAAAAGGAGAGGAAAAATGTTTTGGATAATTGGAGGAGAATCAAAATTTGCAGGAAGGTTTACTGCAGCTACTGAGCTAGGCTGGTTACTCAGTAGGCTCACTTGTCTTTGGGTTGTGCTTGCTAAATAGGTGAATATGCATTTATTTTCAGTATTCCTCCCACTATAGACTTGTCACTATTTGATATCTTGACATGTTTCATATAATCAATTATGAAGCTGTCAGTGGGGCAGCTGGGATTGGAGACTCTGTTGTCTCCTGACAGCCTGTTTAAAGGCTGGGCAGACAGTTGCTATTCAACTTCTGTCTTGTATCTAGATTACAACCTGTGTCCTGACCTGGTTCCAGGGCTTATTGCCAAGTGCCCAAACAGGTTGGGATAATATGACATCACTATTTGAATTTGGAAATTTGAACTTATTGCAAGTATGTGCGGGTGGCAAAGGGGAGAGAAGGCTGGCCAGTGTGTATGTGTCACACACTGTGCTCCTTCTGGATCTCTGTGCTGTGTTGCAGTTTGGATGATTTCGCCCCCTCTGATTCTGCAGGAGATGAGCGTGGGCTATGCTAATGGCATCCGTGTGATGAGTATCACTCACACAGGAGAACCTGGCTTCGTGCTTTATATCCCCATAGAGGTAAGAGTACACTGCAGCCTCAGCTAATTAGAGCAGTTGCTTGCATACATAAGTCGGAAACATTTTCCAAATTGACTCCAGGTGATGAGATGTCTGATTTGCACCACAGGAAAGCTGCCTGCAGGCAGCAGGGGAGTTTCCCTGCTTTGTATTGCATTCCAATGGGGCAGAGCTCTTGTGTGCTTCAGTGGCAGGGGAGACAGTGGCATTGCTGGTGGTGTCAGGTGCTGCTGCTCTCCCCTGGTGCCAGTCTGTGTTTCACCCTTCCATTGCAGTATGCCCTCCACGTGTACAACGAGGTGATGAACATGGGCCAGAAGTACGGCATTCGGAACGCCGGTTATTACGCGCTCCGCAGCCTGCGCATTGAGAAGTTCTTTGCATTCTGGGGCCAGGATCTGGATGCTTTTACTACTCCTATGGAGTGTGGACGCGAGTTCCAGGTCAAGCTGGACAAGGTACAGCACCTTGTGCACTGGGGTTGTGGCAGAGCTGAACTGGACTGAAAGGCTGCTGGCCAAGCAGATGGATGTGTCTTTATGAGCTCTGTGCAGTAGCTGTAACATATTCTTGTACTTCAGAAGGCTGCTAGAAATAAAAATATGCTCCTTTCTATACAGCATTCCCTGTGCCTCTTGCTGTTTATGTGTACAGTGCCCAATGTGGCAGAGGTTCTCTGTACCTTACACAATCTCAGAACTCCTGCTTCTCTAAGCTCTTTTCACAATCTGATGAAGCAAAAGCCAGCCTGCACCTGGTGGCATTTAATGATGTTAAGTATCAGGCTAGGCACCAATAACAGGTGTTCCCTATTCTTAATAAAATGGGGAGTTCTTAGAACAGTGTAAAGTTATATCATGCTTTTGTGGGAGCAGGTGCTGGTGCTATCACTGTCTTGTTTTCTTTCTTCCATTCTTTGCATGAGCCAAAAACAGTGCTTGTATCAATTCAAGAAAAGAATGTACTGCCTAAGGATAAAATTTCATATTAGTTACAGTTTCCTTCTGATTTATAAAGAAGGGTAGACAGAAGTGTTTCTGGAACAAAAAAAAAAAAAGGCAAAAATTGGAATGGAGACATGGTTTTCACTAGAGTGAAAATTAGAATGATTTTTCTAAAGACGAGCTTCACAAAAATTTCTATGTCTTTTGTCATCTGGAGCAACAAACATGACAGAAAAGCTGTCTGAGCTCAGCTTCTTGTATATGGAGGCAGCCCATTTTGTGTGAATTGCCCTTGTCGGCAGCCTGGTCTGCTGCAGCTCAGCAGCTGGCACAGTTCGTGTCCCTCACATCAGCTCATGCTGCCTTTTCCCCACAGGGAATGGAGTTTCTTGGCCAGGAGGTGCTGTTGGAACAGAAGCAGAACGGGGTGTACAAGCGCTTCACCATGTTCATTCTTGAGGACCACGACACGGATATGGACCTCTGGCCCTGGTGGGGGGAGCCCATCTTCCGCAACGGCCGCTACGTGGGCAAGACCACCAGCAGTGCCTACAGCTACACCCTGGAGCGCCACGTCTGCCTGGGCTTCGTGCACCACTTCGATGAGAAGACGGGGGAGAAGCTGGTGGTGACGACTGACTTCATCAACCAGGGAGAGTACGAGATCGACATCGCCGGGCAGCGCTTCCAGGCCAAAGCCAAGCTCTATCCCTTCAGCTCCCTCTTCACGCAGCGGCGCCGCAAGGATGAGGTGGAACTGAGTGGCTACCAGAGGGAGTAGTGCTGAGTAGACTAGACCTGCCCCTTGTCCCAAGCTGGAGTCTTCTCCCATCATCTTCCAGCCCTTTCTCCTCACCTCATATATTTCTTTCTTTTCCTTTCTTGTCTTGCAACTTTTAAACTTTTTCCAGTGTGTTACATTTTGTATATTTTAAACCTCTAATTTTCAAGCTTTCCCAACCCTTTTCTGTCTCCTTCCTTCAACCCTTGCCAGGCTTCCCTGTGCCCCAGTGGATGAAGCACAGTGCTGAACATGCAGGGATGCCTGTGTAGGAGTGAACCCTGCCAAAGGCCTCGGCCTTCTAGTGATGGGAAGGGTTGAGATGAACCCCTGAAGACTACACCCTTTCTGTCTCCTCTCCAGCACAAGGCATGGGACAACAGGTCTTTGCTGCCTGTGGTTCAGATGATGGCTGACCTCACCCTGCTCTCCACATACCATGTTGTAGAGGGGTTGGTGTGTCCATGCACACAGCAATAGAACGATCAGCTACCTCACTGGCATGAGACAAAGCATTGTGTGAGCACAGCCTAGGGACAGGTTTGGGTATTGTCCAGCCTGTCACTGCCCTCCTTTGTCCACCATTTTAGTTTTTCCCAGCAGGGAGTAGATTTAACATCAGAGTATTGAGATGACAGTAGCATTGGTAAGTGCATTGTTGGTGGGATTGGATTTTTTGTGTGGGGTCACTGAAACTAAATGGCCTTTTATTAATATAGTCAAAGATCAACATGTGCATTTCACTTCTATAAAGGAATGTTGTTTTTTCTTTTTTATTAGCAAGAATACTGATTTCTAACAAGAATAGTTGTTAGTGTTTAATGTTAAATAGCAGTGTTGAAATGCTGCTTCTGTTTAAGCTGCACAATATACAGTCTCTTTGGAGATTGTCTTTCACTTTGTTTATGTGACTTGGTCAAACTCATCTGGCAAGATTCATGGAGAACTTGTGTTGGTTTGGGGAAATTGAGCAGCAGGAGGGGATATTATCTTGTAGTTTTAGCTGCCTGTGGTTATTTTGAGATTGTAGGAAAAGACACAGTATTTGTCTTACCTGTGGTGCGAGATACACTAGTTTTTCTACTGGTGGTGAGAAAATGTCTCAGCATCTTCTGCTGGACACAAGAATTTGTCTTCTGTTTTCCTCCTCAAATCTGTTGCACTTGTTTGTCTCTCAGTAGTACCTCAGCTGAAGGGGTTGAATAAGGAAGTGAAGGGAGCATGGTTGTGAGATTATAAATTGCTTTTCTTCAGCACTGCTCTTTGCATCTGGCTTCTCATACAGATGCTCCACATGGTCCAGGTGGAAATTCACCCCTTTTTCAGGTGTCAAAATATCCAGTTCAATCACTGATGGTAAAGTGGGGAAATGCTGAATTGCCTTGTGGACATTTACATCATCTTCTTCCTGTTTTGAGCACAATCAAAAACCAAGACTTTTCATTTACTTGAAAAAGATCTGTTAAATGTTTTCCCTGCCTCTTGATACCACATACTCCTCAAGGTCTTTCTGCTTCAGTGTCTGTTTTGGACTTCAAACACAACCTTGCACTGATAGCTGTGGTGAACACTTTCTCTATGGTCTAGAACCATTTTTGGACACTTTATTTTCCAGTTAAATGACAAGCATCAGTAATTAAATATGAGCTCAAAACCTTCTCTGGTTCTTGTTTTAAGTTTGCCTTCTGCTGCTTTAGTTGCTTTAAGCTGTGCCTTCAGTCTGGGACTGTCAGTTCAGGGATCTATAAGGGAATTTAGGATTTGAGCATATGCTGTAGTAGGTTGAATGTCTTCTTTGAGCATGTGTTCCTTTGTTTGTGGTGAGTTCCACTGAGGTGTGTGGCTTCTTCCAGGATTTCACACCTAGTTCTGAATTGACATGCAAATTTCACGGTTTCTGAAAAGGAGTGACCAGCTGTTTGAGATCTCACAGAGTACTCTGTGGCTGCTGTAGGTTCTGCCTGTTCTTCATTTCTTCCAAATTCCCCTATCATTGCTCTCAGAACTGAAATTCTGCCTGGTGTGTTAGAATTAATTGCTTACATGAAAGGTTTATAAAGCATCTAATAGCAGTTAAAACTCTGTAATTACTTCTTGCATATCTTTCCTGCTTAGAGATACCATAATCCCATTTTTCCCATTCTGGACATGTGTGCCAGGGAGGGCCTTAGTCCTTCTCTGTTGGTTTTATGGGACACTGCTTCACCTTCCTTATCCACAGAAACAGGCATTCAACCTAAGAAAGAGTTTTGTATGTGATATTTAGGATGTGGAGTAGCTCTTCTGCTAAGAGTTCTTAGAGCAGCACTTCTGCTTAGGGTTTATTGACCATTGTGGCTGAGTAAGGTGTGATACTCTTCCAGAAGAAGGCCAAGGTGTACTGAAGTTTGCACTGAAACTCCCAAAGAGAGATTTTAGCTTGAGCTGTTCAGTTCTCTGAAGAATTAGAACCAGGTAAGACCAAACTGGAAACCTAGCAGCATGCTGTCCTTTACCAACCACTCGTTCCAGCCACATTATATTCCTCCTTGTGATTATTTTTCCTTTTCCCTAATTTATAGGTGCCTGGTAGTTCCTCAGGCAACTTTTCATACACTGATGTCTCTTCCCCAGCAGTTCTGACAGTAAAATTGTGTTTTATGAGCTACTTTTGTCATTATGCCTGCTAAAGTTTATTTTATGTCTGAAAGGTTTATTTTATGTCTAGATCTATTGACTTTTCCATACCAAAAATAGAGAGTGGAAATAGTTTTCCACCATGATGGTAGATATAGCAACACTTTGTGTAAGGCTGTGTTTGCTGTTTGAGACTTGGCTGGTTTGGTAATTGTCAGTCTTGCAGCTCATTAACGCCTACTCCAACCCTCCCTGCTATGAATTCTGTTCTTGTTTTATATCAGAACCTGAGTGATCTTTAACTGCTGTTCAGGCTTAGTCAATTTAATTTCTGGTGTAGCTATTTTTAAACTTGCAATGTAAAGAATAGTTTGCCTTTGCCAACTTGAACACCTGTCAAGAGGACAGTTTGATCACATTTTAAAATAGTGATAACTGAGTTGGGGGAAGATCCTTCTAGTGTAGTGTTTTCATCTCGAGGTATTAAGCAGTGATGTAAGACTCTAATCCCTTTATCTGATGATTAAAATAGAGTGCCTAAAAAAGAACAACTAAATCTGTTGAAGAGTTACTACGTTTAGTACACCTTCAAATTAGAAAATTAAAAATCAATTCTCCAAAGCTGCTGTAACATAGTCTTAAACTCTAAGATGGTAAACAACAGGGACTGTAAAATTCTATATCCTGATTCTCATCATTAAAACTCCTTTAAAATGCTTTTTTTGCTGAAAAAGGTGGTTTGTTCTCATTCTGCACAGTAATACTATGAACCTTGGATTGGGAAACACAAAAATAGCATCCCCCTCTGTGGAGTAGAAGGGAAATGGCCTCATTCTGTGCTGAAGCAGCAGCTGCAGGTCTGCTCTCTGCAGCTTGTGTGTATGTCACAGGGTTGTTACCAGTTCTCTGAGTCTTGCTGTCCAGAATGGGAGCAGCCCTGTAGATTCCATTCACACAAGCATCTTTGGAAGGAAGGTAGCCAGTGAATCCATCCAAATGTGCATCCATGGGAAGGGCTGGCTCCAAGTGCCATCAGGAGTCAGGGGAACTTATGGAAGACATAACTCTTCCTTCCATTATATGATTTTTACAGAAATATTGTGTTGTCTTAACCTTGCTGTGTCCTTTCCTAAGTTCTCACATTTTGTTAGTCCTTGAATGAGTACTGCAAGGCTTGAGTAAAACTGGTACTAAAAAAGCGTTAGTATATTGTTCATATTTAATGAGCTGAGAATAACATTAACAGTCTATTTCTAGAATTATGTTTTCTGTTTCAGGAGGAAGTGTTACAGTCATTTTCACATCCATCTTTGCCAGACTTAGTTTCTATTTGTTTTCTCCAGTATCTAGATTTTACAGGCCTTGTTTGACAGTTTCTTATTTTGTGGCGAGGAAGGGAGGTTGTGTGAAACTTCCACTGCATCTCCACATCTTGGTGTAAGCTTGGATTCCTCCTTTCTGCTGTTTCATTTGAGTTGCCATCGATCATGTTGCTCTTCCTGTAACACCTCCAAACTCTGCTGCTGTAGAATTTCTCATGCACAAGGTTCTTTTCTTCCTTTTACCTGATGCTTTGTCATCAGAGCCAGATTGGCTTTAGATCTGTGTCTCTGCATCAACTTAAGTTATTCAGCTTTTAGATGGTGCTAATACCAACATCAGAACTCCCAGGCAGGTTTCTGGCTGCTGTAAATCCCATCATTTAACCCTCCCTTTCCCTGTGCTGGGATTTTCCCACTGTCCTTTAACATTTCTCTAGTCTCCTTCCTCAGGTGGCTGAGTGCATTAATTTCTTTTGCCATCAGAGAGTGAGGCATGGGAAAATAAAAGCTGGTGGAGGGATGGTGGAGTGACAGCTAAGGTGGAAGGAGAGGTGCAGTGAAAGTTTGATCCTTTGCTCATTACTCAACTCCTTAAGCCCAGCCTTGGAGAGATGATCAGCTTCAATTCCCAGCTCAGGGAGCATCTTTCTCTGCAGCCTTGATGCTGGACAAGAGCTAGCTAGCATGGCTCTAGGCAGAGTTGGGACAGCATTGGCACTTGTTTCCCAGCACACATTTGCGCCTCTCATTGGCATGAAGGAAATGGTTCCACATAGGAGAAGTAGGAACTGTGTGCACTTGATTGCCTGGAACACTTTTGTCTCCCTGGCACATTCTTGTAGCTGTAAAGGTACAGGACTGACATCACCAACCTCATCCTTCCAGCACATTTGAACCAGAGTGCTGACATTTTGGGAAAGAGATCTGTAAAAATTAGGTAGTTCCCATGTCAGGGGAATGGGGAGTTGCTTGCAAGGGCAGAAGTAATTTTTATTTAAAACACAACTCTTGGCTGCTGATAATGGTGAGCAAAATGTTCACAACCTTCATATTTGTCTTCCCAAATGAGTGTATTGTAATACTGGGTCAGAATAATTTCTGCCTATTTCAGGATGTTTTCCTGATTTAAACTATTATTTTTGTAATTGATTGTTTGGATTTCTATTTTAAAAAAAAAGGCATTCAGTTATGGAACAAAACTTGGGAAAAGGGGGTTGTCATCTGATGACTTAAAGCTGTCACTAAAAAGCATTTGAAAATTTTCTTTGCACTTTAAACTTTCCTTAAGTATTATGGCTGTGGCTGTGTGCTTATAGCCCTTGGCATGAGTAGTCCTTGCATTTGAGAGAGGAAAAAAAGACTGAATATTTATAAATGCCTTAAAGCTTTAGGTGAGGTGTTTGGGCACTGGCTGTGCCTGCCATTTGATTTCCTTCCTGGAAAGCTGTGTGCTGTGCACCCAGAGATGGTAATTTTGAGCAAGCACTGGAGGATGGTGGAAGCTGCTCTTGCAGTATGAGACTGGAATTTGTATGGGGCTGGGAGCCCTTGTGCCTGTCCAGCTGCTGAGCTGACACCTTCCTGTTTGTTTCCCACCCCCCCTGCCAAAATGGATTTATTAACTTTTTCCTTGTGGTGTAATGGGTTTTCTTCTTTCTCTAAAGAAGCCTGGGCTGGTGTAGAATATTCTGTGGGTGTCTTGTTGCATTAAAGGAAACAAAATTCTCTGCTTGAACACTTCCCTGCTGTACCAGCTGACATTTGCAGGCAGGAGTTGGGAGAAACAGGAGGGGAGGAAATCTGCTGCTGCCTGTGGTGTTTGCTGAGATGGCTCTGAGACTTCTCATCTCCCATTTGTCTCAAAGCTGGGCTAGATTACTGATGTCAGGCTGGCTTCTGGATTACAGCACAAACCAGAGCTGCTTTGCAGGTGTGGCATGTGGGCTGATGTACTGTTAGAGATTCCACCTGCTTGGAATAAGGAATCCCAACAAAGAGAAGCAGTATGTTATAATGAGGAAAGTGTTCACATTAATGTTTACTGATTTGTTGATACTGGTAACAGTTGATCTGCCCACAGAGATCCTTGACACTTGCTATAAGCAGAGCAGATACTTGGGGGTTGTCAGCCATCCCAGCTAGGACCTGATCCATTTTGTGTGCATGGAGAAAAATCTGTGCTGTTGCCTTTCATCATGGCACTGCTGAGATTTTTTCCATGCTAAAATTCCCTCCTTTTCCTCTAGTGGGACAGATCTGACTTCTTCCAGTATAACCAGAAGCAGATTAGTATCTCTGAAGTTCTCCTGCATCTCCTGTCAGGCTTGCAGCAGGACACTCATCCAAACCCCCCTTCATGCTTGTCTCCTGAGACCAGATTTTAAAAGGGCTGGGAAGATTTCTGATGTGTGCTGCTGCTAGAATTTTAAGAACAACAGAAGTTTGAACCTGTGAAAACACTTTTCTAGTGCCTTACACTTGTGAATGTCATGCAGTGGATGTAGCTGTGGTGGGACAGAGCAAGGAGCAATGCCAGCAGGTTGTCTCCAGCAGCACAGGGAAGCTCTTTAATCCCTTTGTGGTGTGGGGTCAGAGAAATCTCATGCCAGGTATTCTTCCTTTGAGGGGAACAGTGGTCTCACCTCTGCCAAGTTCAGATTTGGAGTTCAGGAGAGACAGAGCTGCTCTGATTGCCAGACCCCGTGGCAGAGGACGTGGACAGTTCTTCCCAAGCGCACAAGTCAGGGTGAGTTTGCCACTCTCCACTGAGGCCATGTTGTCATGTATGCTGTATTTATATCATGCTTGATTTCATTTCATATTTTAGTTGGCTTAAATGTTGCTAGGTTTGTATATTAATAAAGAGGCATTTTAACTACTTCTGAATTTTGCCATTAGTCATGTAAGACCCTTGTGTGTGAGAATCCAAATGCTCCTGGTTGCCTGGGTGGGATCCTGCAGGGACACTAGGTATGTTGAAGGGTCCAGCCCTGGGAGCTGGATTGAGTTCTGGACATGCTGCATCACCCTGGTGAAGTCCCTTCCCTGCCTCTGCCTGTATCCACATTCAAAATGATGTCCTTCAATAGCTCATCCATGTCATTCCCTCTGCTGTGGTGGGGCTCAGGGACACAGGCTGCATAGGAGCAGAGCCTCTGTTTTAGGGTCCAGGGTGGTTGGGATGTGGGTTCTGGGTGAGCAGTGGCATCACCAGCTGTTGGGCTCAGGCTGGAGAGGTGGTGCTAGGGCTCTGCTGCTGGGCAGACACGGGGCCAGGTCCTGTTCCTGCCCCAGTGAGAGGACATTAACCACAGCTGGGGGCTGGTGCCTGGCCCAGGAAAGGAGGGGAGAGCAGAGCATCTTCTGAGCCCAGCAACCCTCTCATTCCCTTTCCCTTCTCTCTTGACCCCCATACATGCTCAGGTTTGGGTGCAGGCAAAGCACCCAGGGCTTAGAATAGATATCTTAGATAGACAGTGCTATCAGAAGAAAACCACCAAGCAGATTTGATGCATGATTTTTATTGACTTTAAAAAAACCAGTTGGTTTAAGACAGTTGTGTGCAGAAGTACCCATGTACACAGAGGCTACTGGCCAAGCTGCCTGCCTGCTCCTAGCCCTAGGTTGGAGCACTGGTCTCTCCCTCTCCCAGGGGGCAGGAGGTGCTGGGATCAGGTACTGTGTGATGCAGACAACCTCTGCCATGTGGGCCAGCCTGGGCAGCTCCTCCCTGCCTGCCCCCTGCCCGCAGCCTGTGCCTACATCTCCTCTATGTGCAGTACTGTGGTGCGCCTGCCTGCGGCCGCCCTGCCAGGGAGACACGAGTGGTCGCGAGTCCTAGTGGGACAGCTTAAATAAAAAATAATAATATAATAATAATTAAAACAACAGAGAAAAGGAGAGTGGGGGAAGGAAGTTAGCAAAAAAAAAAAAAAAAAAAACTGTCAGGGCAGCCAGGAGCCACGAGCACGCCTGGCACTGGGTGCCAGTACTGTGCTGCCAGAGGGTTTGGTACCTGGGTTTGGTACCCAGCATCTCCGCTCACCCTGTGATTGTCAGGCCTGGCCCTGCTCTGTTGAAACTGGAGCTGGTCCAGCCTCATCACACTGGATTTGACCTTTCTAGCCACCAGCATGGTGGCCTGGATGTGTCCCTCTCTCCCAGCAGCACTTCCCAGCTAAGATCCAGCGTGGGGCGAGGAGGGAGGTGGGTACAACTGCCAGATCCATCGGCCACGTCCTGCCGCCAGTGCAGGCACAGCCTGGCGTCGCCGATGGGAGATGGTCAAGGCACTCATTGTTGCTCATGGTTTTGTGGTTTTTCATTTTCTTCCCCATTAAAAAAAACCACAAAACTAAAAATCAGCAAAAAACACCCAGGAAGGTGGAGAGCAGGGCTTGCAGCAGCCTGTGTCCTAGGGTTTGGGGCTGCCTCCACTTCTACAGACCAAAACACACCATAAAACTTCGGAGTTTAAATCCCTGCAGACAGAAAAGCTGAATTTCCCCAGCCCAGGGGCTGCTGACTTGCCAGCTCCAGGTGACCAACCCCCACCCTCCACCAAATGTGTTTCACAATTGCAGAGAAGCCTCAAAAAAATAAAAGAAAACCCTGAAAAACAACCAAACCAAAGTGGAGAAACAGGTAAGAGGCTGCTACAGAAAA
The DNA here is from genome assembly GCF_903797595.1 of Erithacus rubecula. Classification (NCBI taxonomy): domain Eukaryota; kingdom Metazoa; phylum Chordata; class Aves; order Passeriformes; family Muscicapidae; genus Erithacus; species Erithacus rubecula. Next base: position 7,573,621 of record NC_136664.1, on the reverse strand, counting down.
GCCAGATATAAAAGGGTAAAAAAATCCTTGAAGCCCAAAAAACCCTATAGTGATTGTTCCTCAAATTAACTATTGCAACCAGGCAGCATGGGCAGTTTCCCCAGATGGGCACTGCCCCACAGACCCTGCTCCACTGTCAGCACTGGCTGTGCAGGAGGAGGGCCCCTCTCTGGGGGACCTTTTCCATGGTTGCCTTTTTCTTGAGCTTTCCAGCATCTCCTGAAAAAAAAAAAAAAACCCACCTGATTGACCCAAAGAAAGTGGTTTTAATGACACCTCTGGGGAGGCAGTTTCCTTCAGCATCTCCCCATCCCATGTCATAGGCTGCCTGTACAGCCTGGGACCCCAAGGGCACCGGCTGTATCAGACTGGTGTAAACCAAGCGCCACCCTGGCAAAAGGAGCAAAGACTTTGGGATTTCAGCTTCTCACTAGAGCTGTTTAGAGCAACACAAAAGCAAAAGTACAGTTTGCTCACCCACTAATCTCTGATCTGATTTTTTCCCAGCCTGAAAGCAAAGGAAATCCTGTCTTCTTGACCCTGCTGCATCCCACAACCCCTTGAGCATCCTACAACTTCTTGCAGAGCTCAGCCAGAGTGACCAGGCTGCTGCTTGTGTAAGTTTCTTGGCTGCCTCCTGTGCAGTCATTCCTGAAATCTGTCCTACCCTTCCCCAGTCCTCAGGTAGAAGAGCAGGGATGCTGCACCCCAAAGGTGAGATTCCTCTTCATCTCCCTGCACAGCTGTGCCAGCAGTCGCCAGCTTGCAGCAGAGCATCAATGCAATGGTCGGCTTCCTGAAGCTTCTGGCTCCCCACCATGGATCCATGTGCTGGGACCCGCCTCTGTGCCAGGAGCCTTCCATGGAGGAGCCACAGCATTGGCTGCCCCAGGGGCATAAAAGAAAAATACCAAAATAAAGGAAAAAAGAAGCAGCTGGTTCCACTGGTGAGGCTGCACAGCCACCACAGCTCCCTCAGTCCCCTCAGCTGGAGGCGATGCTCGAGGGGTTCCCCAGAGTCACGCAGCTTTGGGGCGGGGGGGTTGTCTTGTTTTAAAAAGAGCAGCATTTGGTTTGACTGTAGAGAGATGCAAGGCGGCCACCCCGCCGCCTGGTCAGTCACTGATTGTGTTTAGAAATCCTTTCTCAGCTGGGTTTCTTAATAATAATAACAATAATAATTAAAAAAAAGCAAAAAGTCTCCTTTAGCTCTGAACCTGATTGGCTGCTGGAGGCACCAAATACCACCGTGGTGGCTCTGTCAGCAATGCAGAACTGCGCTGCCCATCCGTGCTCGTTGCCTGAGGCTACCAGGGAGACTCTCACCCTCTGCCCTTGCAGGCAGCAGGACCTGCTGGAGCAGGGAGCCAGAGACTCAGCCCTCAGTTTCCCCGGTAAACCTCGATCTTGCTGGTTTTGGCCAGCATGTCGATGATGTGTGCCTCGAAGTCGGCATCGTGCACCCCCGTCTTGCGGAACTCCCCGGCGTAGCGGTTGTTCTCCCAATAGTGGTGCCAGTTCCCCCGGCTGTCAGCACCAAACCCAAAGACGTTCACCTGCAGCAGCAAGGGAGGGAGTGAGCCAGAACCCCCCACCAGGCTGGGACCTTTGTCTCAGCGACCCCTGCACTGCTGGGGTCATTTTGAAAGGTGACCATCCCTGTGCACAGCCTTCCCACCCCTTGAGAGTGCCCATCACTGTGGTGTCAGGCAACCAGAGTGACTGCTGCAGATTGACCCAAAGAATCCTGCTCCTTCCTTAATCCTGCAAGGTTCAAGACCCCAGAAAACCCACTCCATGCCAGTCAGGAGTTGAAGGAGACATCACCCACCTCATCGCAGACATGGAGGGCAAAAAAGAGCACCAGCATGCCAGTGGAGGGGTAACGCCCATGGTGTTCTGTCCAGCGGTCGTGGATGTACTTGAAGAAGGCAGGATTGTAGATCTGCACCTGGGAGGACAGACCAGAGTCAGCATAGGAGCCCCAGCCATGCTCCCTTTGGCATCAGCACCCCATGATGGAGCCCTGGGAGCCCTGGGGAATGATGAGCTGACAGGGGCCACAGCCATACAGGTGCTCGTGGCAGTGACAGGGATGAGCCCCACGTACCTTTTCTTTGTCCACACGCAGAAAAGGCTTCACAGGTGCGTATGTGCTGGGAAAAAAGCAGAAAAGCAGGTGAGTTCTTGGGGGTCCCATGCCCCCAACTCCAGCCTGAGTTGCCAAGAAGGGTTCATGGAGGGAGGAACAAATTAATCCCCACTGATCCCAGGGGAGCTGTCCTTGAACTAGGTGAGCCACCAGCCTGGTGCTGCCAGTGCCCACTGGGTACTTACAACCTGATCTGGCCAGTGGAGAGGGCACTGGCGATCCAGAGCAGGTCCAGGGTTTTGAAGGGCACGAGCACGAAGCTGACGTTGGCGGGAAGGTTCTTGGCACTCTCGGGATACATGAAGTGATGCGTGGTCCGACCACCCACATCACCCTCAAAGCCCACTGTGGGGGCCTGGTTCATCCTGGGGAGAGAGCAGGGAGGATGACACCACCCTCCCAGTGCCCTGTGCCTTGCCGATGACACGGGTGATCCCCATGAACTGTTGAATGCTGCCAAGCAGCAGTTTCCCACCCAGGGGAGGTGGCAAGGCTGGACTCACTCCCACTCATGCCTGTGCCCGGTGGTGCCAGCATCACCCCGGGTCTCTGTGCTGCCCGGGTGGGCAGGTCCCTGGCAGTGCTCTCTGGCGCTCACCGCATCACAAAGTCGTGCCCGTCGATCTCCGGACCGTAACCAGAGCCGCGCAGGTTGCCCGAGTTGCCAACCACGGCGCAGCGGCGGCAGCGGCGCGGGTCACGGGAGCGGTAGGGATCCTCGCCCGGCACGATCTGGAAGAGCTTACTCAGGACCTCGTGGGTGTTGTGGGACTTGAACTGGGGCTGCAGCATCTGCAGGAGGGAAGGAGGGCAGGGGGGAATCAGCCAGCGCCTCCTCCTTGGTGGAGGAGAAATCTGTGCCCCGGGTGCTGGAGCACTTCTTGTCACTCCCGTCCCTGCGCTCACCATCCACCACCTCTGCACGTCGGGCGGTAGGTCCATGTTCTCCTTGGTCCACACTGGGGACACGGTGCCGTCATAGCGTCCGTCAAACCAGTCGGCGGCCCCGGGCTCCTCGGGCGGGCAGCGGCGGCAGGAGCAGCCCCGCGGGTACGGCCCCCCTTTGCTGAGCCGCTGCATCCCGGCGTAGCCGGGCACCAGCTTCACCCGGTGGATGCCGCCCAGCCCGCCGGGGTCCAGGTAGGCGATGCTGTGGTGGGAGTAGGTGAAGAGGAGGGACATGACGAAGACGAGCAGGAAGGCGGTCGAGAGGAAGCAGAAGCGCAACGAGCACTTCATGGTCGTCGGGTGGCTGAGCCGGGGACGGCGCCCGCTCCGGCATAGGGCGCGGGCATAGGGCGCGGGAGGGGGTCAGCCGGCCAGCGAGGCTCCCTGCAGGAACGAGAGCTGTAACTCCCTGCGGCGGCCGTGTGGGGAGCGGGATGTAGAGCCCCCCGGAAGCCACGGCACCGGGCTCCTACCTGCTGGGCTGCAGCTTTCCATCCGCGTTGTCCGGCCGCGGCGAGGGCCCCCGGTGGCTCCACGTGCAGGGCAGGGAGCATCTGCTGAGGGTCCGGCACAGCTCGGCGCGCCCTCAGCCGCGGCACCGCGCCCCGGCGGCTCCTCCGGGTCCCGGCCCCGGCTGGCGCTTAGCTGCAACGGTGCTCATCATCCCCGGGCTTTAGCTGATCCGCTGGCACGCTGCCCTCAGCCGCTGGCTCGGGAACACGGCCGCCACGACACCGGCCTGGAGCGGGAAGGAGGGGACGGCGGGTCAAGGGGTGGCGATACAGACAGCAAAGCTGGGGGGCTGCGCCGAGCAGGAGGAGGGTGCCGGGGGCTGAGGACTTTATTCCCCACTGAACGCCCCAAAATGCCTCCCAGCCCGTCCCAGGCACGGGGCTGCAGGGTACGAGCCATCCCCGAAGGGGATGAGCAGGCACAGGGTGCGCAGGGAGCCGAGATGCCGGCATCGCTATCTGTGCCCGGGGAACTCGCAGCAGCTCCCGGACTGTGCCCTTCCTGTCGCTGCCAGACAAAGGCTCAGCCATGAACTCGCCTCCGGAGCCAAACAAGCGGCTCCTTTCTGTAGGCTCAATTCTCCTTCTCTATCTCGCCATAAGCAGCCCCTCCAAAACCCTCTTCGCCGGCTGCCGCCGGGACACAGCCGAGAAATAGCCGGGAAACAACCGCGAAAGAGCCCGGAAAGAGCCGGGACACAGCCGGGAAATATCCGTGAAAGCGCGGAAACAGCCGGGACACAGCCGCTCCGCAGCCTGACGGGCACCCCGGGGATGGACGCTGGCGACTGTCCCCCCCGGTGGCAGCGTCCCTTGGGGAAGGTCACTCGCTCGCTCGTGATCCTGGCGGGTAAAAATAGCCAGGGCAGAGGTGCTGGCGCCTGCGCCCGGGGAGGAGCGGGAGGAGCGGCCAAGCCCCCCGAGCAGGGGGAAGGACAAAGCCAGACAGCACTCCTTGGCCAAAAAAAAAAAAAAAAAAAAAAAAAAAGGTGGTAAATCCCCTTTTAACGCAGTCACTAAGCTGGGACAGGATCCAGAATCCCAGGGGTTTGGAGACATGACCTCCCTTCCAGGCCTTTTTGGGGAGGAGGTGACCCCACCCCAAGGCAAAACCCTGCAGAGGCATCACCTCCACCCTGGCCCCAATTAAGCCAGTGCCGAGGCTTGCAGCAGTAATTAGGAGCTGGTAGGTACCAGGATCCTTCTTCCCTAGGAAAGCATCTGGAAGATGCTGGCTTGCTTTCCAGGAACAGACTGTTAAGCCCCCAAAAACCTCCTTGTTGGGATGGGAGGAGAACATGGACTCCAAAAGCTCCCCCAGCCCATTGCACTGCCAGGCATGGACACTTCCTGCCCAAACCATTAACCCCCTGTCAAATATTTGTTCAAGTGGGGACAGACTTTAACGAAAAGAGCCAAAAACCGAAGGCACATCCCAGTTCAAGTGTTTTCCTGGGCTCTGGCAGGGAATTTTAACACGCCTACATGGCACACGCATGGCCAGCAGTGACTGCAACCAGTTCCTTGGGCTGCTGCCAGCAGAAAAAGCAGGGTGGTTGTTAAACAGAGGGTTTTCATTTAGGGAGTTTGGGATAAAGCCAGTAAAAAGCTATAACACCCCCCAGATGCAAAACGCTGGAAAGATTCATAGGTAAAAGGCAATTGTGGGGCTTTTTTCAGTTATGATACAGCAGGGCCACCAAGCAGGAAGGGCTGATCCCCCTCCCCTGCTCCCGCTGCTTACCATCCCACGGGGCTTTTTAAAGGCTAAAGGAAATGAGCTATCACGTGCTTGTGTTATTTTTGTTCCTGGTGAAAGGGGGAAAATCCCTTTCCGGCTCCCCAGCCCAGCCTGGTCCTGCCAGATGCATCCCAGCCCTGACACCATCTGGAGCACATTTTGTACAGCCCCCGTCCTGGGGCCTCCTGGAGCTGCCCCTGACCACAGCGGGGGAAAACCCCCCTCCAGCCCAGCTCATGCGCAATAAAAGAAGCCTTAAATCCCAGCGGCTGGTTTGAGTCATCATTTTCCTAGCAGGAGCTGGCAGCTATTTCCATCTGCACTGGTTCTTACAGCCCCCAGCAGGGTCAGGGCACCCACACATACAAACATGCCCCAGCAGTATCCGTGCCTTCCCGGCCCAATCCAAATCCAACCAGCCTCCACAAATAAAACCCCTCTTGAAGGAGCTTTTTGCACCAGATTTGGATGTTTCCTTCTTAAAATAATAAGGGATTTCAGGATTTCTTCTGTGGTGAGCAAGCTTGACAACTCAGCGATGCCACTAAATCCCCTTCCATTCCCAAATTCATCCCCAGGATCCTAAATTGTCTCCTGAGGACCATGTACTCATCAAACACAAGTTTCTCTTTGATTGCAGGAGATAATGAAGCGAGGCTATTAAAAGGTCCTGGCAAATTGCTCTGCTGCTTTTACAGGTGGGTGGTTTTTTCCAATCATATAATCTTTCATTTCAGGATGAATGCTGGAGAGATGTGACCGACAGCCCCAGGCCCTGGAGGATGCCTGCCCCTTCCCTGTCAGACAAAACACCATCAATACATCCCCCACTCCTCATCTTTAGGTCTCATTGGCTTTGTTTGCTCATTTCTAAGATATCCTGGGGTTAGTAGCATGAATTTCCATGCCAGTAAATGGCAGGGTGAGCAGAGGAAGGAGCCATCACTGGGAGATAGGATGTCATCATGTTTGGGGCAGGAAGAGGAGTGGAGGAGCAGTGGCAGCATTGTTGCACTTGCTGCTGTTCTTCCCAGGTATGAAAGGTCTGAAAATTTCCCCAGGAGTCTGGGAAATGCCACCCTGTGTGACAAGGTGCAACTCATCCCATGATCCCTGTGCAAACATCACTTCTGCCACCACCAAACCATTGACTGGGTGCCAGAGTGGTGCTTGGCTCTTGCAGGTGGAGGAGGGGGAAGCACACAGGGCGCCCTTGGACTGGACTGGCATCTGTCATGAGTGGAGAACCTGAGAATGAGGGTTGGGTTTTGGTTTTTTTGGATAGGGAGGGGGCAGATCTGAGTTGAGTCTTCTCCCACCTTAGCGCGTGGTGACCTGTCCTTGTTTCAGGCACGACTCCAGTGAGCAGGATTACTACAAAAAGTCATAAAACCATTCCAATTTCTTTTTGCCCATGGCCCAAGCCCTGCCAGAGGTTGCAGCCCTGGGGCAGGTGCTGAGGAGCTGCTTGGCTCCGCGGGGCCGTCAGCTCGCGTTAGCTTGGAACAGCGAGCGGGAACCTGCCGGGGGCAGCGCGCGAGGGGACGATAGCCTGTCCCTCTGCTTCACTGGGCTGCCAGAGCCAAAGCAACACTTGGCAAGGAAAGTGCACTTAATTAAGAAGGTCCTTTCCTGCTTCACCCATCTAGAGGGATTATATTTTCCCCTTGAACTTTTTTCCTCCCTGGAAGCTGGGAGAGGGAGCAGGGAGCAGACCTGGTGTTGGCACAAGGACGTTTCTCCCTGCCATAGGGTGATGCCATGAGGAGCTGATGGCTGGCAGGAGACAAGCACCAGGTATTAAGAGTAAAAGCCAATTTAATGCGTTAAGCTATCACCACATCCCAACAGGTAACTTATTCTTCATCCTTTTAATTAATCATACTCTTATCAGCCAGCTCAATCAGCTAATGGAGCCAGGTTAATTGGGTTTCCCATGTTCTAAACCCTACCTGCACCCCTGGCTGCCAATGGCAGCTATTCCAGCCTTTCCTCATGTCTGGCCTCCAGAGGGGTTATTTCAGGCTCATCCCTCAGCACTGGGATAGGGCCAGGAAAGAGTGTGGAGGCCAAATCCCCAGCACAGAGCTGGGATGGAGCCAGCCACGGTGAGAACATTTCCTATGGGATTTAGAGGTGCAGGGGAGTGCCAGCAGTGGGAAAACAATGGAATGCTCCCAGCCTTGCTGATGGTGGGATGGGCTTGCAGGGACTGGTTCAGCAGCATCTCAAGCCCTTGGCTCAAACACAGTGGGACCCTCAGGGAACTGCACCAGCCTGAACATCCTGTGATGGGGCAGTGCTCCCCCCACTAAAACTCACACTGGCAGAAGCAGCCAAGGCAGATGCCTGTCCCTGCAGCTCACACATCCATTGGGACCACCCAGCCACATGTACCAGCCTCTGGGGCTGATGTCCCTCAGCACTGGCCAGTGCCATTTCCTTCACCCTCTGCCAGCCATTCTGGGTCTCTCCAGGCTGCCATGGGGAACAAGGGACCCTGCATTCCAGGGATGTTGATAAGCCCAAGGCCATGTTCACAGCATGGTCTTGTCATACTCGGATCTTTGTTCCAGGAGGAGCAGCTACCTCCTTGAGGCAGGATAGGCAGGCAGGAGAGTGGGATTCTCCCCCCTGATCCTGAATGCCTGTGGAACTGAGAGACAGAGCCATCCCAGCTGCTCTGCACCCCAAGCACCCACCCCAGAAGCCCCAGCTGCCTCAGTTTGCACCAACTCAAGTACCACCAGCTCAGGTACCACTCAGCTGGGTACCACTGGAACCTGGGTCATGCACACCACACCAGGTGCCACAGAGCCAAGTCCCACTGAGCAGCCAGGCTTGGCCAACCAACCCAGCAGAACAGAGGAGGCAGAGTCCAGGGTTTGCCACCTACCACTGCCTACTGCTCTCTCTCATGCTTGCCCCAGTTCCCTGTGCAAAGCCATCTGGTCCCATGGGGAGCCAGCTCCCCACTGCTGGCCACATTTCTGTCTCATCCTCCCACAGCTGCTGGCTGGGGTCAGAAGAATCTGCCTGGTCCCCTCCTCCTTCCTGCCTGCTACAGCAGAGCTGCACCCCACAGACACCCCTGAATGGGTCTTCCTGCAGCCCCAGCTGCCTCTGAAGATTGGCCACACTGCAGGCAGATACTCCCTAGGAAGGGCAGGGCCCCTGCTCCCCTTTCACCACCAGCATCCGGTGCTGCAGCACCCTGAGCCTCCCCACAGCTGGGAAGGAACCACTTCCCCTCCACCACTGCTGCTGGTTTTACCAGCCTGGACCCGTTAGCTTCATGCCTGATGCCTCACCAGGAAAATATGTGCAGGAGCACAGGACAGGCAGATGCTGCACCAGGAGGAGCTGGCTGAGGCCGGGGAGGGGGAGCTGGGACACGGGGCCCCTGCGCTTTCCTGCCTTCCTCCCTGGATCTCACCTGCGTGCAGAAAGGTTCTCCTTTGGCTTTTGAGGTCTGGTTGATGGGTGCTGTACCCACAGCCGCCCTCTCTCCCCCGGGGCACAACTCAAGCTGAGAATTGCACCCTCAGCACAGGCTGCGGTGGCCCCATAAAGCCACCCAGGTTTGCTCCACCTGCGGGCAGAACTGAGAGGCCATTGAACTCGTTAGGGAAATTGCACCTACGAGATTGCATTGCAGGGAAGTTACGAAAGACTTCCCAGGCTGGAGGGCATAAATCCCAGCACAGCCCAATTACAGCCAAGGGCTCATATTAAAGGTAAAATTAGAGCAGTTCCACTGGTAAGGGCCCCTGACTTCTCTCCACTAGCTGGGGCTCTGCTCAGACACCTGGGGAGAAGGGGGAGCACTTGCAGCTTTCTAATTAGCCCAATTAAGGTTGCAGATCAAAAGTCCTTTGCTGGGGACATGGTGGCACCCGGAGCAAAGTGACTGCAGCTTGTTCTGGTTACCTAAGAGCAACTGTTGAGGGTGTTATATTAGAGCTCAAACACTGAACTATCCATCCTGTAAGAAAAAAAAATCTATATCTATATCTATACCTATATCTATATCTATATCTATATCTATATCTATATCTATATCTATATCTATATCTATATCTATATCTATATCTATATCTATATCTATATCTATATCTATATCTATATCTATATCTATACATTCACTCCTCATCCGTGTGCAGTTTTGGGGGTATCCTTGGGAACTTTGCCTTGGAGCTGGGACCCAAATCACTTGCACTTTCCAAAAAAAGCTGCCAGAGGAAGATGCCAGTGGCAAAGAGCGACACGTAGCCAAGAGATGCCCCGGAGCTCAGTGCAGAGGCCAGCAGGGCGGGGAGAGGAGGTTCCCAGCCTCTCCCATCACATCCCAACCCCGCGGGGTCAGGCGGGCTTGATAAATCCTGGCTCATGAAGAAGCACTGAAGCCGGCCAAGCCACTGGAGAGCAATTAGCAGCTTGCAATCGTGCAAAAAAAATTAAATGCAACGGGAGGAGATGAAAGCCATCGAGCTGCCGGGACCTCGGCGTGCCAAACTGGGCGGCATCCGGCGTGCCGAGAGCCCGCAGCGAAAAAACCACCGAGCCCTCAATGCCATGGGAGCCTTTCCCCGAACAGCGGCAGTTTGGAGCTTGTTTGGGCAGGAAAACCCAAGCGTTCCCGCAGCATGCGGCTCCGGGGCTCTCCCTGCCCGCTCTCCCTGCCCGCCTCCGGCGCCGGCGAGGCGTGGGCGGTGAGCGGAGCGCGCCCCGCCGCTCCCGAGCACCGCCATCAGCTCCTCGGAGGAGAGGGAAGCGCTGTGGACGGGCGGCTGCCGCACACAGCCGGCAGCGGGGCCGCTGTGGCTGCCAGATGGGGACAGACAGACAGACAGACAGACAGACACGCGCGCCGGGGCGGGGGGGGGGGAGCGCGGCGGGCAAGTCACCCCCAACCCAGCCCTCCCCGCTGAGGCCGAGACCTCTGCTTCTGATAAGGGGAAATAAAAGAAGAAAGGGTAAACCAAGCCCAAAGCGCTTCGGAAGTTCCCGTTGGCGCTCGCTGCCTTGGCCGCGATGTGGCTGCTCAGGGCTGGGAAAAGGAGAGACCGAGATAATGCAGGGCAAAACCGCCTTCACCAGCTCAAAGCCCACACATCTTCCTGGAGGGAGGCTCAGCAAGTTTTGGGGTTTGGTGTGTTTGGTTCTCCCCAGCCATGTTTGGTGATTGTTGGCAGCAGGCGGAGGGGGATGTGGCCCTTCCTCCAGTCTGAGCTTGCACACTGCCCAAGTGCCATCCTCCCCCCAGTATTTTCCTGCTGGCATGGAAGCACTCACTCTAGGAAAATATTTGGGAGCTTTGGAATAAGTGGTCTGACTCTGCAGCTGGAGCCTGAGCAAAACCTTCCCCCTGCACCAGCATCACTTAAGCCCCAGGCGTATGTGGGGACCCCTTGAATCGCCAGGCCCTGAAATAAGGGCTCCGGTATCAATCCCACTCTGGCAGCCGTGCTTCAGCCGGGGAAACACCCTGAAACAATGGGACAGGCACACCGGTAAGCTCTCACACCAATGCCCGCGTTAGTACCACCCCCCACACACACAGAAGCATGCAAGGGACATCCCCTGCTCGGTGACACATTTTCTGCCCTGTCCCCAGGGACGCTCAGGCTGTTTGTGAAATGCTGGCTGCCACTACCCATGCAATGGATGCCGTGTGTCACGCAGCCATGTGTCACACTGCTGCTGAGGGACCTTAAACGCACAATGGCACTGGTGGGGACCGGGGCCACTCGCAGCCAGCCCTCCCGCCCTGGTCCCCTGGCTGTGCCCTCAAGATCCCAGGGCACACGGCTGGAGGGGAGCAGCTCCATCAGCCCCAGCTCCACAGCCCTGTTAGGGCCAGCATCCTCCCCGGGGTGAGCACATCCTCCCCGGCAGCGCCCTGGAGCTGCTCCCCGGAGCTGCACCCCGCGGCTGAGGCCAGCACATCCTCCCTGGGGACAGCACCGCAGGGCCCGGGCCAGCATTAGGGACCGGCACAACCTCCTGGGTCTGAACCCAGTGCAGCCCGCGTGGATTCTCCCGGCAGCCAGCATCCAGCACCGGGAGCAGCACCCAGAACCCGGACTGCACCCCGGATAGGGGACAGCACATCCTCCCGGGGCTGCTCAGTACCCATTGCAGCCCAGCCCCAAGACCTGCACCCAGCCCCGGGACCTGCACTCAGCACCGGGACCAGCAACCGGGAGCACCCCACCGAGGACGAACCCCACGCGCCCCGTGCGGGCGCTCCCCGAGGCGGGCTCCAGCCCCGGCAGCAGCCGCAGCAGCGGGGCAGCTCCCGGGCGCGCTCCCGCCGCCGCCCGCTATCCCCGCCGCCTCCCCGGCACCGGCATCCCGAGCCGAGCCGGGCCGTGCCCGCATCCCCCGCCTCGGGCCCGCTCTCCGCCGCCGTACCTGGCTCAGCTCCGGCATGGCCCCGCCGCCGGGCTCACCCGGGCCCCGCCGCCACCGCCCTCCGCCGTGCGGAGCCGTGCCGTGCCGCGCGGGGCGGGGGGGAGCGGGGACGGGCCCGGCAGCCTGGGAGATGTAGTCCTGGGCCGCCCGGCGGGGCTTGTGGGACTTGTAGGAGCCGAGAGGGGCCGCTCGCGCCCACTCTCCCAGCGGCGGCTCAGGAATCTATCCCGGTGCCCAGCCGGGGACTCACCCCGGCACATGGACACACCCCAGCCCGGTGCCCCCCGGCCACCGGCATCCCCGGTACGCATCCAGCGGGATCCACCCCGGTACCCACCCGGCGCATCGGCAGCCCTGTGAGCACCCCCGGTGCCCAATGCGATACCCAGATCGGTACCCAGCTCGGTACCCATCCCAGTACCCACCTGGCGCACCGGCATCTCCGGGCACCGGCACCCCAGTACCCATCCCCCGTTATCCATCCCGGTATCTGCCTGGAGCGCCGGCATCTCCCGCTGCCCTCCCTGGTACCTATTCCGGTACCCACCCCGGTATCCACCCCAGTGCATCGGCACCCCCAGTACCCACCCCGATCACACCCCTGCACCCTCCGAAAACCCACCCTGACAACCCGCCGGGGACCGACACCAGCGCCCACCGCCCGGGCACCCCTTCTCTCCAAAGAACCCTGTAGGGAACTGGAGTCGTGACCGGGGTGACCAGGGGACTCAGGGGTACGCACCGCCGCCGGGACACAGTTTAGGGCAGAAAACGTCAAACCCCCATTGTCCGTCTGCAAGCCCCCCGAGGTGGGGGCGAGGGGGGAGCAGCACAGGGCTGAGCTGTGCCTTTAAGAGGGCGTGCACTCGTCGCGCAGTGCGCACTGGGTATTGTAGTCCTTCAGGGACGAGAGCCCCGGAGCGGCTGCGGGGAGCGGACTAACATCCCAGCAGGCCCCGCGACCGGGGGCGGAGGAGGTTCATATGGCGGCGGAGTGGAGCGCTCTTCTCCTCACCTGCCGGCGGGGCCATGGCGGCGTGTCCGCCCTGCAGCGAGGCAAGTGGCGGGGTGGGCGTCCCTTGTCCCTCCGCGGGACCGGCTCTCAACGCCGCCCGCCTCTCGTTTGGCAGAGCTGGAGGTGCGGCGGCTGCGGGGCGGGCTGGGCCCGCGCCCCCCCGCGCTGCTCCTGGCCGTGGAGGATCCCTGGGCCCACCTGGGCAGCGGCGGCGCCACCCTCAACGCTCTGCTGGTGGCGGCCGAGCACCTCAGCGCCCGCGCCGGATGCACGGTGAGAGCTGACAGCCTCTGGCGGGTCCAGGGAGGATGGAAGTCCGGAGAGGACGCTGGAAGTGAGGGGGGTGCCTGTCCTGTCCCTCTTACCGTCCCCTGCTGTCCCCTCCCAGGTGGTGACCGCTGACGTGCTGAGGGACGCCCGCATCCTCATCTTGCACATGGTGAGAGCCGACCTGCAGCCCAGCACGGGACCTCATTGCAGCCGCTCCCTCCCGGTGACCCTCCCGTATTCTCCATCCCACCAGGGCCGCGACTTCTCCTTCGACGATTGTGGCCGTGCCTTCACCTGCCTGCCCGCGGAGGAGCCCGGCGCCGCAGCCGAAGCACTGGTCTGCAACCTGGACAGCCTGCTGGGCACCATGACACACCGGGTCTGTGGAGCTTGGCCATGGGTTTGGATCCCACAGGATGGAAACGGTGTTGGGTTCCTGGGCTCCTTCCCTGCCATCCCTGAGCACATTCTCTTTCTCTTGGCAGCTCTGTGTGGGCTCCCCACCTGGCGTCTGGGTCTGCAGCACTGACATGCTCCTAACTGTGCCCTCAACACCAGGTGAGTGGATACCAGTCTTGCTTCCAGCACCAGCTTTGGTGGGACAGGGTTCTGTAACCAGCAGCGCAGCTGGTTCAGCCTGTGCTGTGTTCCCATGAGGGTGTGGATGTTCAGCTATTGCTGTCCTGTGCAGTGATGTGGCCAAAGCTGGATGCTGCTGCCACTTTTGCTTCTGTGGTCCAGGTTTTCAGGCATTTGTGCCCAGTGTGAGTACATGCATTGCCCCAGTGGGCACTGGTCTCTGTCCCTCCCCCCAGGGATCAACTGGGATGGCTTCCAGGGCGTCCGAGTGATTGCAGTGCCTGGGAGCCCAGCATATGCCAGGAGCCATGGGGTCTACCTCACCAATGAGCAGGTTGGGGCAGCTCCCCTTCAAGAGGCCTCCCTTGGAGGTGCAGGGATCCCCAGTCCTTGGATCTCTTGGGTGCTGAAGTCTCAGCACTACTGTGGCTGCTTGGCTTGGGGTTCCCTGAAGAGCTCACTGGGTTGGTTTTGCTCCCAGGGGCTGGTGCATGACATTATCTACAAAGGCACGGAGGCCCAGATCCAGCAGTGTGCAGGGTCAGATGGCACTGTCCCACTGGTATGGCACAACTCAGGCATTGGTGACCCTGCCAGCCCCATCCCTTGTGTCACCACAGCTGCAGCCTCAGCCCTGATGTGTCTGGCAGGTGTGTGGGATTGTTTTCTTCTCCTCGGATGCTGCTGAGCAGCTTCTGGCCACTCATGTCATCCCTCCTCTGGATGCCTGCACCTACATGGGGCTGGACTCGGGAGCACCACCCATTCAGGTGACAGCCCCTCTGTGGGGATGGGACCCTTTGCCACACAGGTGTCACTGCTGGTCATTTCTGTAGGGTCTGTTTGCCCTCAAGCTGTGAGGTTTGGGTGGGCGAGGTAGTGGGAGGGAGCACCCAGTAGCAGGATGGAGTTCAGGATGGCTGGACCCAACAAGTCCCTTTTCTCCTCAGCTCTCCCTCTTCTTCGACATTGTGCTGTGCATGGCAGGGGGGATGACAGAGGAGGATTTTGTGAAGGGTGGTGGCGATGCCAGTGTGAGGAGCGCACGCTCTGTGCTGTGGTCAGCTCTCCGTGGCTTCCCTCTCAGCATGGGTGAGTGCTTTCTTCCAAATTCTAGTGGAGTGTCCCTCCCCAGGCAGTTGTAACTGGATGATCTTTAAGATTCCTTCCAACCCCAACCATTCTATGATCCTCTGCTGCAGTGAGTGTATGTGATGTGACCCATTATTGTGCCCTTTTCCCTGCATGCAGAGAGATGGAGTGGTCAGGGCCTGTTTGTCATCTGTGTCTCCCCACAGCTGTGGGTCCCCAGGTCTCCATTCCCCACCACTTCATCTGGGGATGTTCAGCCCAACTCACATGAGTGTCAGGCACACCCACTTTCTTTGGTTAATGTGCTAAAAGCTCTCCTGTCCCCCCAGCCTGCATTCCCAATGCATCCTATGACTACATGAGTGCCTCTGCGAGTGACCATATCCGCAGCCTGACTCTCCTGCCTGGCTCTGCCAGCCACCTCCACTTCTGCAAGACAGCCCATTCCCACGTGGATGTATGTCCTTCCATCCCCAGCCTTGCTCATGCAGGTTTTTTGGGGGTTGCTCTGGGCTGTGTGCCCAGACCCTGGTCCCATGTGTCTCTGTGCCCTTGGCAGCAGCCCTGTCTCCTGGAGGATGGCTCTTCAGTCACCAACTGCCTGCTGGAAGGAACTGTGCAGCTGGCAGCTGGCAGTGTCATCCAGCACTGTCACCTCCAGGTATAGGGCTAGGTTGGGGGTGATGTACAGGTCCCCATGCACTGAATGGGCAGCAGGGTGATATGTTGCTGCCTAGGGTGGAGGAACCACAGCTGTGAGATTTGGGGTGCCCTTCGTCTTTGGGGCTGCCTTCTGGCTGGTGCTAGGCACCCTGGTGGCTGTCACCCTCTGCAAACAAGGGGATGAGGCTGTTACTTTCTGTCCTGTCCTGAGCTGGGAACCAGGGCAGACCCTCTCCTTTGGGAGCTCTATTATGGCTGTGAGCCCTGGAGGCTGTTGCCTGGCCTGAATTTCTGTAGTCTGTGCTTGTGACAAAATTACATCCTGCAGCCTGGCTTGTGGTGGCATCAGTTTGTCTCTCAGGGTGGTTGTCCCATTCCCAGGCCAGGATTTGGCTCTTATTTGGGGGTCAACCATGCCACTGTTGCTTCTTCCTCAGGGTCCCCTGGTGATTGGTCCTGGCTGCCTCCTCTCAGGCCTCAGCGTGGACTCCTCCCCAGCCCTGCGGGGCTGTCCCCTGCGTGACATTGTCCTGCAGGGCCACCACGTCCGGCTGCATCACCTGCCCTGCCGCGTGTTCACTCTCACCGGCCGCCTCGACGACTGGCAGGTGCGGGGGCAGTGAGGTGGCACAAAGCTCCCAGCAAAGCCAAAGTGTGATCAGCTCCTCTGTGTTCCAGCAGAGCCCTGTGGAAAAAGCCACCTACCTGAACATGCCCTGGGCTGAGTTTTTCCAACGGACGGGTATACGGTAGGTGCCACACGTCAGGATGGGAGAGGAGACCCGGCTCTCAGAGGTGTCTTGACCACCCCAACCCATCCCTCATTCCAGCTCTCCTCATGGGAGGTGTTCTCAAGCTCCAGGGCAGTGCTGATGTCTCTCCCTCCACCAGGGAAGGGGACCTTTGGGATGCCGAGATGCCGCGGGGGAGCCGCTGCCTGCTCAGCGCCCGGCTCTTCCCAGTGCTGCACGCCCGCGAGGCGCTGGGGCTGCAGGATGTGCTGTGGCTGCTCGGCCTGGCCACTGTGGCCAGTGAGCAGCTGGCACGCTGGAGGACGGCCTGGCGCATGTCCTGGCAGGAGCTGCTGCCCTGCCTGGACACAGAAGCCGAGCTGGACGCCCGCCAGGCCCTGTTCTTCCTGCAGGGCCAGCGCAAGGTGCGGCGCGTGCTGCTGGGGCGCCAGGACAGCAGCCTCCTGCCGCTTGCCCGCAGCGCCGTCCACGAGGGCTACCACAAGGCCTTCCTGGGCACACTGGATGAGGGTGAGCTGGACTCAGGAGCTGCATCTCTGGTTAACAGAACTGTTCACTGCTCCCCACCCCTCTCTGTGTTTCCCCCCCATTGCAGGATGCCGTGGAGTGTACCTGTAGGGCATCCAACAAGCAAGCCATGCAAGTCCTGCTCCCCAGGGGATAGTTTATAGCAGAAGTGGGCCAATTGGGGTGCAGCCTGCAGCCTGCCTGTGCTTTGCAGCCTCCTTTTGTTTTATTTTCTAGTTGCCTCTACAGCCAGTGATGCTGGTATTGCAGCACGGGCACTTGCCTGTATTGCTGAGGTCCTGGGCTGCATGGCACAAGGGGAAGGGGGCTTGCGGAGTGGTCCTGCTGCCAACAGGGAGTGGGCCTCGGCTTTTGGGCGCCTGGAGAGCGGGGACATCGCTGGTGGTGTCCAGGAGTTGGCTGCTGAGCGGCAGAAGTGGATGAGCCGGTGAGGCTGGCGCTGGCAAGAGGCAGCTGCCCCATTCCAGACCTTGGTGCTGCCGTGGAGATGTGGCAGTGGGCTCAGTGTCTCTCTTGTCCCAGGCCAGCTCTGCTGGTGAGAGCAGCTCGGCATTACGAGGGGGCTGAGCAGATCCTCGTCCGGCAGGCAGTGATGTCCTCGTGCCGGTTCATCACCGTGGAACAGGTGGCACTGCCACCCTTGGGGCACTGGGTGCAGGTGGTGTGTCCAGCCCGCCTGGACCTCTCCGGTGAGCGCGTTCCCTGAGTCAGATGGTTCTTGTCTCACCCGTGATGCTGGGGAAGAGGAGTAAGGGTGGCCCAAGAGGCTGATGGTGAGTGTTGGCAGGTGGCTGGAGTGACACCCCCCCCATCACCTACGAGCACGGGGGGGCCGTGGTGGACGTGGCAGTGCTGGTGGATGGGTGCCGACCCATTGGTGCCCGGGTGCGGCGCATTGCCCAGCCCGAGCTGCGCCTCGTCAGCCTCAGCGGGACACCACCGAGCGAGGTGCTGGCAGAGCTGGTGTGCCAGGAGCTGGAGCACTTACAGGATTACTGCCAGCCACATGCACCAGGTGAGGATCACCTGCCAGCCTGGCTCTGTACCTACAATGTCCTATTGGTGCTGGGATGGCCCTTTTTAGGGCCAGCGGGATAAAGGAGCAGGTAGCATGGCAGGCATCAGCTTTACTTCTTTTTTGTTTTCAGGGGCTCTGCTCAAAGCTGCCTTTATCTGCACCCAGGTTGTTCAGTTCCCCTCACAGACACCCTTGCAGGCCCAGCTGATGGAGAATTTTGGGGGTGGCTTTGAGGTGCACACCTGGTCCAAGCTGCCCCACGGGTCTGGCCTTGGTAGGTCTGCAAGGAAGGGGCTGGGCTGTCTGGTGTGTGGGAGTCTCTCCTGCTGCCAGCACCAGGATGGGGTATCCTCCTTGCTGCCCCCCAGCCCTCAGGGACACAACAGTGCCTTATTGCCCACCTATGCTCCCTGCAGGCACCAGCAGCATCCTGGCAGGAGCAGTGATGGCATCCCTGTACCGGGCAGCAGGGAAGGCTGCCAGCACTGAGTCCCTTATCCATGCTGTGCTGCATCTGGAGCAGAGGCTCACAACAGGTAGGGCCTGGGGGAGCAGCTGATCCACGGCGTGTGGGTCCCAGCAGTGACTGACAACCCTCTACCCTGCAGGGGGTGGTTGGCAGGACCAGGTTGGTGGGCTCGTTCCTGGCATCAAAATTGGGAGGTCAAAGGCCCAGCTGCCACTCAGAGTGGAAGTGGAGCAGATCCCAGTCCCTGATGGTTTTACCCAGACCCTGAACGATCACCTGCTGCTGGTGTACACGGGAAAGACTCGCCTGGCCCGCAACCTGCTCCAGGTATTGCCTCTGGGTGTCACAGGCTGGCCTCTGCTCCCCCTGTGGCCTTCAGTGGCATCCCTTTCACTTGTGCAGAGCTCTGCCACCCCAGAGGGAGCCATGAGTGCAGCAGTACCTCCCCAGGTGCTGCCAGAGCTAGTGAGGAGGGGCCAGAGGACAGTGAAAGGGACATTCTGACTTCTTGCAGGATGTGGTGAGGAACTGGTACGCCAGGCTGCCCTCCATCGTGCAAAATGCTGATGCGCTGGTGAGCAATGCTGAGGAGTGTGCCCAGGCCTTGAGGCAAGGTGTGAACCCCCTTCCCTGGACCAGGTTGGTCCTTTTAACAGCTGAAGAAACACAAAACTTTCCCAGACAAGAGGCTGTGTAGTCTCAGAGGGGAAAAGGCTGGGGGTGGTGGGGTGTGTGCAGGCTCTTGCAGCTTGAACAGAAGCTTCAAATCCTTCCCCGAGCCCACCCTTGCCAGGCAATACCCCAAAATTCAGGCTTGAACAAAGATTTTTAGGAAGAGGGGGTAGACATGCTAAATCTGATTGATTAGCAGTGTGCCATTGGTGACAGAGCTGGGGGCCATGCCTGGTCAGTGCAGCAGGTTTATTTGGCTGCTGCAGAGAGAAAGCTGGAGCATTAAAGCAAGAAAATCCTCCCCCTGTGGAGGATTAAAAATAGCAACGTGACAGAGCTGGGGTTGCTTGCTCGGCCAGCAGAGCTGGGAGGAACTGGAAAAGAAGGCAGAATTTAGCTTGAACTGAGCATGATTCTGCCCTTTGGGTGAGAAACAGAGACAAGTAATTTGCAATATTCCCTCCTCTACAGGTGACCTACTGCTCCTTGGCAAGTGCCTGGACTGCTACTGGCAGCAGAAGAAGGTCATGGCCCCGGGCTGCGAGCCGCTGGCCGTTGGGCGCATGATGGACGCTCTGCGGCCCTGCGCCTACGGGCAGTGCTTGGCTGGGGCTGGCGGCGGCGGCTTCCTTTACATCCTAACCAAAGCCCCTCGGCAGAAAGAGGCTTTGCACCAGATCCTGGCAAACACTGAGGTGAGCTGGGAGCGCTGTGGAAGGCAGCTTGCAGCCAGCCTTATGCAGAGCACAAGGAGCATCTCTCCCCACCACAGATGGGGTGCGATTGCTTGTTGTTCCAATGCCCTCCCTGGGACCTTGGAGGTGAGAAGGGGTCCTTTGCTGGCTCCTGCCCCAGCCTGTGACTCTCTTTCTAGGGACTGGGTAACTTCAGCATCCACAGCATCGAAGTGGACACGGGTGGTTTCTCTGTGGAGGTCGTGGGATGTGATATGGACAGTGCTCACCCTGGAGGGGACAGGGCTGTGTGAAGGACTTCAGCCCTGGCCCATTCCTGGCAGATAGCCAGAATAGCCACAGGGAAATCCCCAAATCCCCACTGCTTGAGGAGCAGCTTTTTCAGCCAGCTCCAGCAGGTGCCTTAGGTTTCCATATGATCTTTCTGTGCTGCGACTTGCCCCAAAAGCCAGAGCCTGGAGAAGCTGTGACAAGTTGTGCAGGCAGGCAAAACTACCCCTGCTGAATGGCCTTGCTGGAGGGACAGTACTAGGGCCTGCAGCCTGATTTTGGTGTTTCACTCCAGTTTTTACAGTTCTCCCAAGGGAACAACCTAGCATTTGTAATGCTGCATCTAGCAGGAACCTTCCTGCTCTTCCAGCAGCAGGGACCTAAGCTGCCTGTTCAGCATACAACACTCCTACACCAGGGATGGAGCTGGATGTGGAATCAAGACCCTCTCCTGTCCTGAGGCACTGTTTCAGCAGTGAAATAGTGGATAGTGCAAGCAAGTTTCTAGTCCATGAAATCTGAATAAAAAAGCTTGTTCCCAGCACGTGTTTCTGCCCCTCTGTCCCTAGCAGAGATAGCAAAGGCCCAGCATTGCATGATAAAAGCTTCTCCAGGGGTGGGAATGGCAGAACCTGCATGCAAGGGCTGGTCATCCCCTTCAATGGCCCTGGCTGAGGGAGAAAATGCAGGACTACAGCCATAGGAGGCAGCCAGGCAAGACAAGAAAAATCCTCTGGATGCCCTGGCACAGCGTAGAAGAGAACTGGAGCAGAGCTGAGCTCGTCCCACATCTCTTCAGCTCCCTCCAGGCCCACAGCTGAACACACCACTGGAGACTGCAGCTCAACCAAGCGAGGTTTATTTACAGTGTAGCTGTACAGAGCCAGCAGGGACACAGCCCCACTTCCTACAGAGGCCTTCTAGTGATTTTCCAAGCACCTTCCCAAGGAAATCACTCCTTTTCCCTTCCACAGAACAGTCCCCATCACCACCAGGAGAGAGCCAGGGCTCAGCATTTGTGACTCCAGTAGCTGACTCTTAAACTGGGGCCAGAGAGGGAACACAGCTGCAGCAGCAGACCCATATTTGAGCCACACCAGCTCCCACCTGTGCTGGCCTGTGGCCTCCTGCAGGGCAGCAGAGCACAGGAGGTCAGGAGCAGGCACTGGCCTGCATTCTGTGAAATAGCATCATCCTGCTCTCAGCATGAGATTCCTCTGGTGCCTTGTTTCTGCTCCCACAGAAGGATGGCAGGTCTTCTTGCTGGGTCCAGGAAAACCCTTTGCTCCAAGGGATGCATCATCCCATCCTCACACCATCAAGCAGGCAGCCCCAGGCCAGGATCTTGGCAGGCTCCAGGACTGCAGCCCTGCTGCCCTTAGCTCCAGCATGGTGCTGATCCAAGCACTGAGCGACTAGAGGCGCAGCCGCCTGATGTCCTCGCTGCGGAAGTCGATGCGGAGCGCCAGCACCTGCCGCACCTCGGCGGGAGTGAGGCGCCACGTCAGCGGACCCGAGTTCGGGCCCCAGTAATCCAGAATCTCTGTCACCTGGAAAAAGAGAGGAGCTGCAGGAGATGGCTCAGCACAGACTGCCCTCACAGATAAGCACCAAGCAAACACAGGGCACTTCTCCAGGTTCTCCACAGCCTGTAGGTGTGACAGTATCTGGATGAAGCCAGGTGCAGGGCAGCTGGTGTTCCCACAATCCCCCAGGAGAAGCAGACCAAGTGCAGCTCACCCTTTCCAGGTTGAGGATGGTGGCCATTTGGGAAAGACGGGCAAACTTGTCACGGATAGTCCACGTGGTGACTGTGGTGAGATAGGCTATGAGGGACCTCAGCTCCTTGTCAAACTGCAGACCACCAAGCTGTGGGCACAGAGAGACCTGTTAAGTCTCCAAGCAGACCCAGGGGTTGTGCCAAGACACCAATTAAAATCCCAGGAGGAGGTCTCTAAGCAGGTGGATCCCAGTTAGACCATTTACTGCAGGTTTAAGTGGCTTATGTTGAGACCCACTTTAAAGCCCAGTCCCCTTATTGGTGCCAGCTCTTCTCAGTCCCATCACCAAACCCACTTTGTCCCTGTGGGTGCTGATATAAAGGTGACCCTGGGCTGGTTGCAGAGTTTCTTACAGGGTAATACTTGAGGGTAGAGGGTAATATTTGCATCTGCCCTGCCCCAGCCTTTACTGAGAGTTTGCAGTCAAGACAGACTACACGGTAGAGGAGTGTTTTGCTTACCCTGCTGAAGGTGGATTTGAGCAGCACTTTCTCCAGTTCAATGGCTATGAGACTAGTCATAAGACCAGTGAGAGTATCATAAATCACTGGAGACAGTCCAGCCTGGAAGCAGAAAACTGTGTCATTCTTGTCAGGAAAAACTGAGTAGAGGCCCCTAAAGCCCAAGGCTAGGAATGCTTACAAATAAGAACTTGCAGGCTTGGCAAGTGTGGAGCACCACAGAGGTGATGCAGGTATGTGGGGTCTACAAGCAGGCTTTGAGAATTGCAGGAGAAGGGAGTGACTGGATCCCTAAGAGCCCTGCAAGGCACTGGAGGACACCTCTGTTTGCTGAGCAAGGAAGGAGCTGGAGGATGCCACATGGAGGTCTGGCCAAAGCCTGGCAGGCTTCTCTCACCTTGAACTCTGTCATCTGCTGTTCCAGATTGACGATGAACTGCTGGACCCAGGGATCATTGGCCTCATAGTCACTGAACTCCTCCTGACAGTGAAATGCAGAAAGAGTTATGTTGCCAGAAGTAGAACAGCCAGAGGACAGGAAGGGAGGTGCCTCCTGAAGCAGCACTTCATCCCTTCCGTTTTCTCAAGCTCCTCTGTTGCCAAAGGTCCCTTTTCATGCTCAGCTGCAGAGCAAGATATGGGTATTTTACTGATGCTCTGTGCCAAGGAAACAGCAGATAACTGAGGGGAAGGAAACAGTGGTTGCTCTGACTGTGCTGCTGAGCAGAAGATGGAGAGTGCCCAAGTACAGCCAGAAGCAGAACACTGAGCCTCACCTCTTCGATGTTGTGGGAGACAGAGAGGAATAAGTTGATCCATGGCTTCACCTGAGGTTTGATGGCTGTGCTGTTGAGCTCATTGAGACCTTCCTGAGGGAGACAGCAAGAAGAGAGGACAGTCAGGCACAAAATCTTTACAAACAGGCTGTCTTGATGCTGCTTCCCATTCTTAGCTGGGGAAACTGACCCATAGATTTGCACAGGAAACTGAAGCCAGAAGGCCCAGGCCCCACACTCTTCCAGGGCCGGAAGGCTCTGAGGACACCATGATAAGAAAAGCAGGAAGGATGTTGGCCCAGAAGCTGCTGTTGTGCTGATTTGTAATGTGTCTGAAGGGCTTGTGCTTCCCCACCCTATCCCACACTGCTACAGGTTTCCTGTCAGGATTGAGGCACATGGGGTAGAAAAAAATGCAAACTCCATTTTCACTCAGCACCAGCCAGGGCACTGTGACTGAACTGAACTGATGCCTCCCACCTCCACTGCAGCTTAGCTCGGTAGGAGAATCTAAAAGGAGGATAAAAGCTGTAACCACAGTTAGTTCCCTGAATTAATCATAACCCCAGCACATGCCATCTCCCCTGAGCAGCAGGCTGTCAGCAAAGGCTGTTCTGTGCTCTGTGATGAGAGCTCTTAAAGCCCTCTCCTGCCAGCCACCCCTCTTTGGCTCAGCAAGGTGTCACGAAAGCTCACTCAGCACGGAACTGTGTTGGTACCAATTCTGACTGGCATTTGATAGAAGATTTTAACTAAAACTGGCATTTCTGAGCAGGCCCTGCTGGCAATTGTCCTTTTCTGTGGCAAATTCAATGTGTGTTTGACTCAGGCAACACAGGAGCTTCCTCCTCAGCCTCTGGATTGATTTACAGCCACTTTTAAAACCACACTGGAGTCAGACTGGAGAGTTTTACTCCTTACTGATGAGCTCTTTGGTTTTGATACTGACCTCAGTCCCCAAGAGGGTTTGCTGGCAGTGCTGAACTGAAGGCATCTGCCTGGCCTGAACTGCAAAACCAAACAAAAAATAACCCCCTCTGGGAAGTACAAAGGCAAACCTGGTTCAAAATATTCTCCTTTGCATCGTTTCTTTCCACATGAGGTACTAGTCTTTCTGCTTCTCTCCCTGCCAGAGACCACTGTGACATTTTAGGACAGCAGGCCCCAGCATGTCACAGGAGGCTGGATTTAGCCAGAGTATTCTGCTCCATGCTGAGGAGTATTTGCATTTGGGAAAAAAGGAGAAACCTGAGAAAAGAGCAGCTTTTCTCTACCAACAGCCTGTCTTCAGCATTACTTAGTGAGGCTGTGGACAACTTGACAATGTGCTGTGCCATGAGGGAAAATGGAGGAGATGGAGTTGCTATTAATATTTCTTCTCTGGAAAATGCTGAACCAACTGCAAGTCCATGCTGAGTGAAGACAAATGAAGCAACATTCCTTCTGGCTCTGCAGCTGCTTCCAGTGCTTTTTATGCAGCTGCCAGCTGGTGTGGCTGTGTAAACGGGCTGGGGCTGTTTCCATGCCTCAAAGCTGACTGATTTGCTTCCTCCTGCACCCTACCAGCACTCCTGGAGTTAGATATGGCCTGGCTGAAGACATTCCTGCCAGAGTTCTCCCTGAAGACACCAGCAGCCAGTGTTGGAAGCCAGCAGTAATTTGGAGAGACACTCACCTGCAGCAGGTCACGGAATTTGTTGGAGACAGCAGCCATGTCTGAGAGGCAGCTCTCAATCTTGGCCTGTGCTTGCTCACCCCCAAATCCTTGGCTAAGCAGTTTGCTGCAGTCACTCTGCAGGGAAGAGATCCATGAGCAAGCTGCAAATTAATAACCTGGGCAGTTTTTATCCCTTTGTGTTGCTGAGCTCTGGCTGTCCACCAGCATGTGGGCTAGGACAGGAGCCCAACTCCTGCAAAGCCAGAGGCTGCTGGCTCCAGCTGCAGGGAGAAAGGACAGCAAGAAAAGAAGCCAGAGGCTGTCTAGGCCAGCACCAGAGAACTGCAGACTCCCCATGATGCACATATTATCCTGCACCAGGTTAGGCAGGCTGGAGGAACTGGTATTTCTGGCTGCTACTACCAGCCGGAAATTGCTCTGCCAGCTCCAAATTGCTTCCCTAAGGCTGGAGGACAAAGACCTCAGGAACTCGGGCATATCAAAGTCCAGATGGCTTACTTGACCCACCCCCACCAAGGGAGGATATTACAAATTTGATTTAGGAAAAACCAGTAAAGAATACAAACTGCACCTCCAAAGTCTTCTTCAGGGTCATGATGTTTTCACTGCAGACTTCCACATTGTTTAAGGTCACCTGAAAGAAACCCAAAACAATTATTAAATGGAAATTAAATAAAATTAAAATAAATCAAAATTAAAATAAATTAAATGGGATTAAATGGAATTTCCCAGCACTTCATCCCCAAATCCACAAATTTAATACATGCCCTGCTAACCCTGGACTGAAATGCAAGTAGTTAAGGGACAGAGTTGCTACTGTGAGATCAAAACACTGAAGATTCACCAAGCTGCATGAAGCAACTGTGCACATATGGCTGAACCCCCAGCTAGTACAGAGTTCAAGACAGTTTACTGTTTTCCCTCAACATCCTGTTCATGATGTTGCAGTGAAGCTCCACTTGTTAGTGATGGATGGAAGTCACAATGTACCCCGAAATTTCTCTAAGTTTCATGAAGAATGGAGCAGGAATGGCTGAGGATGATGTTTTATACACTGTGTCCAGAGCAGCAGGGGAGACAGGAGGGATCAGGAGGAATCAGCAGCCCTACTGCCAGATGAGTATCTGTTCTCCATTCAATAGTTTTCTACCTGCTAAAGCTGAACTAAATGTCATTGTAGGGTGGGGCTTGTGCAAACAGGGAAATGAGGCAAGGTGACAGATGAATGAGGAAATTCAGTAAAAGAACTGTCATTTTAAGCCCTTTGCTTCAGGAATGCAGAAGCCTGGAACAAAGAATTCTATGAGATGAAGGAGTTCTGTCCTTCCTGCTCCCTTTGTTGCCTTCTCTCCTTGTAAGGTGAAAGTTCCAAGGAACCTCTTCAGCATTGACTGTTCACAACAACTTAGAGGGAGATGAGTCATGGTGAGCCAGCCCCACTCCAGTGCTCTCAGTCTCTGCCCACAGGTCTGCTCACACCTGAAGGGAGCAGAGCCAGAGATGCTCTCCCAGTGAGGTCTGTTCCACAATGCAAAATTTACACAGCATCCCAGCATGGGGAAGGATGTGTTACACTGCAGAAGACAGGAGCAACAACTGGCCCCTTCAGATAATCTCAGAGGGGTCTGGAATGCTCCCTGTGCCTGTTCAAGCTGCAGTTCTGCTGTTGGAAGGCAACAGGAGGATCTTGCAGACCAAGCAGAGCAGACAACTCTGCTCTAATGAAAACTCTTCAATCTGGTAAATGAAGGACCTGAGCTTGGGCCAGGACTTTTCTATCTGGAGGAAGGTGTGAATAAGATGCTCCCCCTCCACATTTGTGTGGAGCCTGTGAAGAACATGATTGGTGGTCACCTCAAAAGAGCACAGACTCTTCCCCAGCCCAGAAGGAATGGTCATAACAGCAGCCCAAGAGGCACACACAGGATCACAGCTGCACAGGCCTGGTGTGGAAACTCTACAAACATGAGGTGAGGCACAAACATCTACCAGACATCCAAAAGGCAGGCCACCCACCACACCTGAACAGGTTTCCAGTTCTCTGAACACAGCAATCACATCAATCCTGTTCCCAAGAGCTTCCCCACCTTCTTCCCCACCCCAACTCACTCCACCCCAGAACAGCCACCAAACTCACCAGAAAGGACTGCTTGGCCTCGTCAGTGCTTTCAATGCCTTTGGTGTCAAACTTGCCCTGCTGCAGGCTGCTGTGCATGATGTTCACAGCACTGGTCACCCCTCTCTGGATGTCCTGGAAGGTCGTGGCTGGGAAGCCCTGCTTCAGCTTGTTGTACAGAACCTCCCTACAGGCAAGCAGAACACACCAGGGTTTAGAGCAAACAATAAAAAATTATGTTCTGTGTGTGGGGATAACATTCTGTCTGAGATCTGACCTGAAAAAGATTGTGGAACTTCAAAGAGGACAAAAAGGCTGGCAAATATCTCCTGACAGCCTCTGAATGTTGAAAAAAACTCATAACTACCTAGTTTCTCAGCTTTCCTGAATATCCTACCTGTAGCTGTCTGCTGTCTTCAGACACAGTTCCTCACTCCCACAACAGAATGAAAACCAGCAGGAAAATTTCTGCAGTCTCAGCTGAAGTTTGAGTCATTAAGTAACCCAGAGAACAACTAGAGGTGATCAGGTATCCTCAGGCAGGATCCTCAATGCTACAAGGCAACTCCATCTCATAGGGATTTTGGGCCATGAGGTTCTTTTTTCAGTTTGTCCAACAGATGGATCACCACTACTTTGAGAAATGATGCCCAGATCCAGCTTCCCACACCTGTCACTGCTTCCTACAAGCATCTTCCATGGAGATGACAAGCCAGAGGTTCAAAGGCAAAGAACACAAAGAAGATCACCTGACAGCAAGCACAGTTTGCAGAATGTGAGGTGGAGGCACATGACAATGAACCTGGTGTATTTTCATTACCTGAAGTCAGACTCCAGCTCAGTGGTGGAGTGGTTGATCATGGCACAGAGACAGTCTATGCTGGAGCTGGACAGAGCACGTCCAATGCACTTCTTCACTATGTAAAACACATCATCCACCATGCTGGAGGTGAGCTGGTCTTTCTCATAGCTGTCCATGGCAACAGCCTGAAAAGAAAGATGTCTCAGTGCCCAGAGCTCACTGAGCTGAGAAACAAAACTGCTCATCTGCCTACTTCACCTGAGGGGAACTACACCCTATGTGGCTGGCATCAATCAGACTAGTTTGCAGATCAGGAAGATACCTGGGCTACATATGAAGTCAAAGTTCAGAAAAAATCACTTGCTTTTCAAGGCCAAGAGAAACAAAAGACTTTGCCAACAACTTGCAGATTTGTCATGTACAAATATCTCTCCCTTGGCATGCTCACCAGAGGACTGAGGAGCACACACAAAAAAGCATCTTAAGAGGTTTTCCCCTACCTTGTTGACAGTCTCCCTCATGAAGTATTCCTCCATGGTGATGTAGTAGCCAATGAGCTCTTGCATGGTGCAGCTCAGCAGACAGTTGTTGAGGAGCTTGTCCAGGTATTTTTGATGCTCTGTGGAACACAAGAGGGACCCATCAGCAGGAACCAAGAGGCAGCTCCACCAAGTCCCATTGCTGCCTGTCTTGTGAGACCCAACAGACACACATCTGCCAAGCCCAGCCTCGAACAAATCACAGGCCTCAATGGTGGAGCTGAAATTGCTGATTTTGCTGGGGGCAAAGGTGATTTCCAGAGTTCTAGAGTGTCAAAACCTTGAGCCTGTTTTTTCACCGCCTCCACCTTTAGGATTTGTGCCTGCAGTGACCAAATGTCACTTCCTCTCTTTGGGGACTTTTTTATACTCTACAATAATTCTTAATGTTGGTTTCCCTGTTCGAGGGAACAACCAGTGCTGGAAACAGGTTTGGAAAATCTAGGCTACAAAATCATCTCCACAGAGCGCTCCCCAAGTGTCTTTGCAGACCCTGTGTCACTCTGCTCTGCCACTAACTCAGCTATATCCCCATTTCTGGCTTTGATGAGCAGAGCCTATGAGCCTTGGTACTCAAGGTGTTACCTTGCTTTACCTCCTCTGAGGCCATGGCATCTCCCACCTCAAAGTCAGCTATTACTCGTCTCTTGATGAACCTCAAGTAGAGCTCACTGCGGGCATTCATCAGAGTGACTTCTGTTAAAATAGGGTCAAGCTCCCTGGAAGAAATACCAAGAATCAAGACAGCAAGACTACAAAAGGAGAGGCACTAATTTAATTCAGTGTTTATCAGTGTTCTCTGTTCCTTTACTGTAAGATCAGTACTGCCCCTTTCCATCTGTGCCATTGAGCAGCAAAGCTCAGCAGAATAACTGGTATGTGCAAAGCATGCATGCACACACACAATCAAAATATCCCCCAAAATCATCTCCAAGGAGGCATCTCAATATTGCTTTTTTCTCACAAACTCTACTCCAAGATTTAGCAACACTCCCCCTCTTTTTCCTCATAGATGTGAGGACATCCACGTTGAAATCAAGTGGTAAGGACTGCAAGACTCAAAGCAATCTGATGCAACTTCAAAATGTGCCCTGTTTTGAGTGGGAGGTTTGACTAGAGATCTTCGTCAGTCCTTCCCTACCTCAGTTTTGCTACAATTCCATGAGCCCTATGTTGCCAGTGTTAGAAATGCCTGGTCCCTGCCATCTCCATATGTGGTTTTGTGCAGATTCATGTGTTTCTCTGCAGATGATGAAGAATCTGTTTAGGCTCAACAGCTCAGGAAATGTGAGACAAAAAAAGCATGCTACAATACAGAACACAGTGTTCAGATCTGAGACGACCGTGAAAAAAAGAAAGACTGACACATCAACTTTTTCATCTGTGTGTACAAAAGAATTTTACAAATCCTGCTTGAAACCTCATGGTGCACAAGTGGGAGAAGGAAACATCACCTTTATTTTACTGATGAAAAAGGAAAAAAATCAGAAAACTGGATGCATGCAGAGTTGCTCAGAGCAAATAGTAAGTGGTTATTACAGTTGAAATATCAATTATGCAGGCTCACAGACACATCTTCCTTGAGGAACCTAAGTTTTCTTTCAAGGCATGTTTGTAAGTCAGGCAGTCCCAGAAGGGCTGGGTGCACTTTCAAATGGCCTTGCTTAAGGGTTATGTAAATATTTATGATAAGAAGAAAAAGAGGGAGATTGAAAGCACTGCAGTTCATTGTTAAGAAACTGATGGTATGGAGCTGCTGCAGCAGCAGTACAGATTAAGCAAGACCCAAAGATTTATTCCTGATTCTATCACCAATTATCTGTCCAGGGAGCTGCTATGTTTTGTGGGCTTCAAGGACTGTACTCTGGCCATGAAAGGGTAGTGGGCACAGGCAATTGAAATCTTAGTCCTTCCTGTGCAGGGATTTCAACAACCCTCCAGGAATGCTTAGAGCCAAAGATTAGGATTAGTTACTAAGCAAAATAAAGCCCCACTACAGAAGCTTCCTTTATAGAAGGGCAGTGAAGGGCACCTAACAATTGGATTTTATGAATTAATACCCACAAAGCTTCTAGAAGAGTGGGAGAGTTATCTAAATGCTAAGTAGTGTTATAACAACTCAAGAATGAAAGGTTAGAGAGCATAGAGTTTTTCTTTGTACCTTGGTTCAATCTTCTCTGCAGAAGAACTTCTCATCATGCTATTCTGGACTTGCTGGAACTGCAATCACAAAAGAAAGGGAGTCTTTGCTGATGACTTGGAGTTACCAGACACTTCTTGTGCTATCCCCTAAGGAAGTGCTTACTCACTGGGGATGATAGGAATGCTTTGCAGGAAGCACTGCCAGAGAAGAGAAGCACATAAATTCACCTCCTCCTCCTCCAAGGCAGAGCTCATCCTGCCAGGAAGAGTAGTGGGATGGGACTTGACCATGAGACAGTAATAGCAGCCCTGCATCTAAGCAGGAACAAGACACTGGAGAAGGTGTATTGAAAGCACCCTACAGACCTGCACAGCAAGGAGGGCCTAGGGTGCATTTACCATGCTCCAAGTGAATCCTTCTCTGCATCAGAAAGCACAGCTACAGGCTGAACCCCTTCAGCTATCAAGTTAAATAAGGAGTGAAGCAAGGTTTCTCCCAATACACAAGGTGAAACTCTGCTGCCTCTGTGACACTGAGAGCCCCATAGAACTGGATGGAGGGCACAGCTGGCTGCATCAAGCAGCCTCACACTGCTCTTACCTGCCTGTGATAGTCCCTCTCCTTGATGAACTTGTCCACCACCTTCTCCACCTGCCGGTCACACTCCACCTGCAGGTGCTTGATGAGGGTGTAGAGCCTCCCTGGCCCATAGTAGGTCTCCACAATGGGCTGGTGGGTCTCCACAATACGAGCAATCCCTGGTGGAGAGGGGAGACACTCAACCAGCAGTTCCCAGAGCACAGCAAAGCTACACAGGTCCACAGACCAGACCTAAAAAAGGATCATTCACTCCACAGATAAGAGTACAAATCTCCTGGAGAAGCCATCTCTCTGTCCCTAAAGAGAACTCCTGCCATGCCCTGTGTGCCAGCTGCCCTTCAGCCCAGCAAGATAGAATGTATGAGGCTTCCCCAGGACAAAGCCACACAAGCTAAATCTGGCAGGGGGCACAACTGCCAGCCAAACCCAGTCCTAGATTTCAGCACCTGTAAGGTGACAGGGAAAAATCAGCCTAGGGATGGCTCTTGGGCACACACATGCAACAGAGAGAAAGCATCAGCAAAGGCAAGATCTCCTTGGAGGAAAAGCTCATCTCCAAGGAATTATCTCCACAATATTACTTTCTTCTCACAAATGTTCTACTCCAAAAGTTAGCAACACTCCCCCTCTTTTGACAGTACTGCCAAGAAAGCTCTACTGGTGCCAGGCTGGGAGAGTAACTTGGCAGGGGTGCAGCCTGGAACTAGAGCAGATTTCATAGAGAAGGTGGTTAATCACCATGGGATCTCAATTACTGTCTTTGGCAACATTCCCACAGAACATTCATATTCTCTTCTCTCCCTTCCTTCTCTGCTTTCAAGCTCCCATAGTGCTTCTTGAAGAACCAGGCCTGGAGGCACCCACAGCTGCTCATGCCTAAGGGATCTGATTTGTTTGTCTGGAGAGCTGCAAGTCTGAAAAAACCTCCAGGGAATACCCATTTGTTTTGAGGATGCAGAGAACAGGAAGAGTCTGATTCCTGGAGGAAGCCAACAAATCCCTTGCAAATCCACTTTGTGCCTCTACAAGATATACACAGGAAAACTTGCTTATTGTGATGCCCTCTCCTGGTTGGAATAAATCCTACTAGTTGTGTCCCTGTCCCTAGAGTGTGAAATATCTGTAGCTCAAAGGGGAATGAGGCATTTTGTGAGCTAAAATTAAAAGTATTTAAACTGATGGACAGTCTCATCATGGACTATTTGCAATCAATCAGGAAAGAGGAAAGGCAAATTACCTTCAAAGAGGAGTGTCAGGGTGTCTGCAAAGATGACAGCAGCACGACGGTCACTCATGTCTGTCCCCATCACCAGCTGCAGGTTCTCTTCTGCTTTGTTGGCCACCTGCATGACAACAGGACCAGTCAGCTGAACACCCAAAGGTATTCTTCATCCCACAGGTCCTCTGTCCTTGCCCTAGAGAGCTCTCATTGGCCTTCCCAGTGCAAGAGCTACTGCTGTTGTTCCTCCTTTAAATAGGGATCCTTTCCTCTCTTGTGGAAAACTCAAGGCTCAAGGAAAGGCAGAAACTTGTTCTTCTCTCTCTGGGCTCCTTGGATGATTTTTAAGCAAGTGCAGAGGGCAAGACACAGAAGTTAGGCAGCCCTTGGATCTGTATTCAGACATCAGAAAGCCCATCCCAGCATGCAAATGCAGGGAGAGATATGAACTAAGGCCAGTGCTATTTTTTAAGGTTAACAAGCCACTGCCAAAATCTCCTTCCACAACATCTGTTGACAGAGGCTGGATTTTGCTTTCTCCTGGGTGTCACAAAGCTTGTTACCTGCTTGCAGAGGTACTCAGAGAACTTGCTCAGCCCCTCTTCATGTAAGCCTAGCAGAGGAAAGATCTTGAAGAACCGTTCCACCTGGGGCAGGTCTCCCTGCTTCATAGCTGTATCAAATTTCTCTGTAACAATTGTCTTTAGACGCTGCTCTGCTTCCTGCAGGAGCTTTAGGTTGGCATCAATTATTCCCCCTAGTCAAAAGGTCAGAAAACAAAGGGTAAAAAGTGACAGAACAATATTAGTACTATATCAAGGGCTACTTTTTTTTTCCCAGGAGAGAGATCAGCACTGTGCAGCCTCAAGCAGAGAAGGCAGAAGACACACTGGAATTCCTTTACAGGCACAGGCAGACAGGTTGGTGCATGATGCAGTGTTGTGATTTTGCATGTGGGATAACAACACATCCACTGGGATTTTCCTCTAGAAAATCTAGCAATTTACTCCCTCATTTCCAGCTGCTCTGCTTGGTAGCACACCATAACACAAAAACAATTCTCCTTGACAGAGCCTTCTCCCTCACTTCTGGCCTGAACATTTTGTCCTTTGCCTAGTTAGCACCTGAAATACTGAATTACAGCTGTGTGCCAGAAACTTCCTTTTCAATTAATGATAATTCTGATGTAATAACACTTCAAAAACGTTCGCCCTTAAGTCAATCTATAAAATATTAAGACCTCTGGCCAGCATTAGATCTTGTGCTTTGTCTGTTGGGCTGAGGCAATCCATGGGAAATGAGCCTCTAGATATCCATTGGAAAGGTGACTCATCAGCATCTCCTCATAAACAGTGCTTACCTTCCTTGCCCTGACGACTGAGCTCAATCACTGACTTGTCCAGAGACAGATAGCGATGGATATGAGCTGCTGCTTGTTCATAGTCTTCATTTCTCAGGGCTGTCTGAACCCCATCCATGCAGAACTTCAGGTCAAGGATGTCATCAGCTCTCTGAATGGCCTGATAGAGTCGGTTCTGCAAGAAAGGCAACCAGTAATTCTTTCAGCTGTGGGATGGACCAGGGAAAGGGAACTGTGAGAAGACTGTGAGAGAAAAACAGACTAAAGCAATACTTCTCTACACAAAAAAACCTACTACATAAGCAAAATCCCACACTACTTAAAAAGTGCTAAGACCAGTGGCTCAGCAGGATGAACAGCATTTGTCAAACTTGAGATTGAACTTGGAGGCCACAGTCCTGTATAACAAACAGGCAGAGCCCAGAGATAACACCACACATTATCTGTTTGATCTGAGCAGTTGTGCCAAGTGCTGGCATCAACACCCCTCAGCCTGTCCCCAGACAAGGAACAGAACAGCCCAGATTCCTGACCTGGCTTGGGTGACAATGGCCATCTCCACTGTCCTCAGCACTGTGTAGTTGCCAACATTGTTAGTCACGCTTTTCAGGGTATTCTACCAGGAGCTGCATGGACAAGAGGGGATGCTGGGGATCCAGCTGCTATATGGAGGAGCATCCCTGGAGGTGTTCAAGGCCAGGTTGGATGGGGCTCTGAGCAACCTGGTCTAGTGAGAGGTATCCATGTCAACAGCAGGAGAGTTGGGAATGAGAGGAGCTTTAAGATACTTTCCAGTCTATGATTCTACCAGTCTGATACCATGAAATATCCAGGAGCCCAGAAAGACACAGCTAAAATAAAGAACATAGCAGTTTCCATCCCAGTGCCCACCACAGGCAGGGCACATCTGTTGTGCTGTGAGCACAGAACACAGCTTGGTGGTGACAAATTCCAGCCCCCCTCAGCCCAGTTACCTTGGCAAGGTCGAGCTGACGGACTTTGCTGCTGACATTCTCAGCCAGATTGCAAGTGAAGGTGATCATCCCTGCCAGCTGCTGGGCATCCCCCTCAATCAGCTGCAGGTTAGGGCTGGGAACACACAGGAACTGAGTGTGAGCTGCACACCTCAACCAGCAGATGGTGTGCAAAGAGGATGGCTCTTCCTCCAAACACAGCTGGTCCTGCCACAATACTCTCACTCATTTCATGCAAAGCAGGAGAAAGGAATGGACTGACTGCTTTGGAAGAGGCTGCAGAGACCAACTGCTGGGCATGAACAAATCACTGGGCCCTTATGACATTCTCCACTTCTGCAGTCTGTAAACCTTTCCTCCAAGTTTCTACTAGACACAAGGCCATTTAGGATGACTTTCCAGCCTGCCTGCACAAGTTCATCATGAAGAGGCAGTAATATTTGCTCACAGCCTGGCACAAGACATCTGATCTGACAATTGATGGTGGAACCTGGCAACCTCTGAGATGACACTTTCAAAAAGCTGCTCAGCCTACACCAAAATGGGTCATTCAGGGTGGGGACATGGCTGTCAGTGCTGCTGAGAAGAACTGGGCACTTGGGGATGAGGATGCAGCTGGTGTGCTCTACCACAAAGTGATTCAAAGTCTGGCATTTCTGAGAATGGATGTGCTTCCCCTGCAACACTGAAGGGAGTATCTGGGTCATGCAGCAGGAGAAGGAAGGGGGAGGGGGGTGGCACACTAACCCCATGCGATGAAGAGCAACCATCTTATTCTCTATAGTGCTCTGCTGCTCCAGGAGGGCATCCAGCTCTTCCTGCACCACTTTCTGAAAAAATAAAAAGAAGGACGAAGGTGGTGTTGTGTAACTTCAGCTCTCCTCCAGACTAGCAATTCATCAAACACTTACATCCAACCAAGGACACAGAGCTAGCAAGGCATTAGTGCTTCCAAGAGTTCACATGACAAATAAATCCCCTCTAAGCTCTCTTTAATCCTCTAAATCTTTATGGTTTTGCCATTTGAAAGCATCGGGTTTGGAATTCTCATCACAATACTTTTAAGTCAGATAAGCACATCTCCAGGCTGCTCAAGATTCGGAGGCGACACCGACCCCCGGCCGGGCCCCAGGAACAGCTAATTACGTATTAAACACCTCTGCAGAGAATCCAACAATGAGGGCACAGTGACAGCGCGGCATCCGCTTTCCGGGGCTCCGCTGCCTCCCACGCCCGGCCCCACACACCTCCTCCTCACACAGCCGGCTGTAGGCGGCCTCCAGGTCGGCCAGTTCGGTCAGGGACTGGATCCGCTCCATAGACAGGGCTGAGGCGGCGGGGCTGCCACTCTCCCGCGGCGGCGCCTTCGCTCCCGGTGCCGTGGCCGCCGCCATCTTGGGACGCAGCTGACGCGGTCGATGCCGCCTTGAGGTCCGTCGGGGCTGTCAAAGGCAGTGCCTGAGCCTTTGCTCCGCCCGATAGCGAGGGAAGCTAACGTCTCTCCAGATCCCCATTGCAGAAAGCGGCTGAGGGTTTTCTTGGGGAGGCTCTTGGTGCAGGGAGGAGCTGCCATAGCGCCGCGATCATTCAGGCACTGCATTGGGCAACCTCACCCACCACACGGCGCGCGCGCGCGCCAGACACGCAGAAAGCCCCGTGGCGAAGGCGCGGGAGGGCAGCGCGCAGGCGCGAAGCTGATGGCGGAGGAGGCTGGCGGCGCGCCCGCCTAGGCCGGAGCAGCATCCGCCGCCATCCGCGCGGTGAGCGCAGCTCTGCCCGCCCGGCGGCGGCTCCGCGCCAG
This sequence comes from Erithacus rubecula, assembly GCF_903797595.1. Lineage (NCBI taxonomy): Eukaryota > Metazoa > Chordata > Aves > Passeriformes > Muscicapidae > Erithacus > Erithacus rubecula. Next base: position 7,537,578 of record NC_136664.1, on the reverse strand, counting down.
GTACGTGCCGGGCGGGCTGGTCTGTGCAGGGGGAGCGTCGCGGATCCCCCGGGGCCTGGGCCAGGTGAGGGCGGCCGGGCCGAGCAGGGACCTGTGGCCCGTTCCCGGGGCGAGCGTCCCGCAGAGCGCGGGGAGGTGCTGGCTCCGTGCCCTGCCGGGGCCTCGGCCAGGCTGAGGGCCGCTTTCCCCGGCCCAGGCGGCCGCTTGGTGCTGGGGTTCTTTCCCGCCTCAGCCTCGGGAGCGGAGTCGGCCCCGAGCAGCTGCGGGTGGCTGCACTCGCGTTCAGTGAAGCGGCCGTGTCAGGGATGTGTAACGGGCGGGCATCCCGGAGGGCTTCCCTGCTTGTGTTTGCTTCCTGAACAGCTAAAGCCGGGACTAATGAGCAGTCATTACTGGAAGTCCTGCTCAGCCGCCCGGCAATAAGGAGTTCAGCTGGCGCTGGCAGCCGAGACACCTTGGGAGAGCTTTTTGCCTCGTCGCACTAATAAATAGCAAATAGAGGGGTGGCAGTCTGGCTCCTGTGTAAGGTGATCTATGCACACGTGGGAGGGCAGTGGTTGTTTCTGCTGGATGGAAGGCTTTGCTTTTGAAAAATTCATTATTTTGTGTTACTCGTTGCAGAATTACCAGAGCTACAATAAGCTGAAGAAAATCCGTTGCCAACATGTTTCTGTACAACCTAACATTACAGCGTGCCACAGGCATTAGCTTTGCTATCCATGGCAATTTCTCAGGTAATTTTCTCCTCCCTCTGCATGTCTTGACTTGAGGTTTTTTTTGGATAGTACAAGAAAAGAGATTGGTTTTATGGTTTACTCACTTCTGGTTTTTTTTTGGCGGTACATTATCATTTGCTGTTAAGTGTTATTTGAGGTGTGGTAGCTTGTGGAAAGATTGAAAGAAGTTTGTCTTGATGATTTACCAGTTTATCTATAGATGTAGTTCAGTAGTCTGACTAATTTTCTGGTGTGTTAAAAGATGTTCAAACAATGGTCCTACGTAATTTGGTGAATAAGTTTCTTTGAATTCCTCCATTGTAATCCTAAAATTGGCATTTGGAAGTTTCCTCTTCCCGTGTTGAAGTTGCATGTTGTGCTCTGTCGTTGCTGACTTGTACTCGTGTTTTGGGTTCTTCAGGAACCAAACAACAAGAAATTGTTGTTTCCCGGGGCAAGATCCTGGAGTTACTCCGCCCTGATCCCAACACAGGGAAGGTTCACACTCTGCTGACCGTGGAAGTGTTTGGAGTCATCCGGTCCCTCATGGCCTTCAGGCTGACAGGAGGGACCAAGGACTACATCGTGGTGGGCAGCGACTCGGGGCGCATTGTCATTCTGGAGTACCAGCCCTCCAAGAACGTCTTTGAGAAGATCCATCAGGAAACCTTTGGCAAGAGTGGATGTCGCAGAATCGTTCCAGGCCAGTACTTGGCTGTGGACCCAAAGGGCCGTGCTGTCATGATCAGTAAGTCTGTCATCTTCTGTTCTCTGTATTATTTTGATCTTCTGCTTTGTGGATATTTATTTTGGAGCAAGTTTCTGCCAGGTGTAATTGGAATTGTTTCTCAGGTAGTGTTTTAGGCTGTGAGTTGTGTCAAGGAGAATGCAGACATTCGGAATTGCACAAATAAATTGTATTGCTGCACCAAAACAAGATGGAAAAAGACCAGTTTGCTTGGCAGTGTGCAGAGCCCAGAGGTGTGATGTGTGGGAGAGAAGAGGGAATTGCAGGTGTCAGTTCTACAGTGTAGCCAGTCAGTTCCCATGGCCTGAAATGATGTTCTGAGTTCATGTCTCTTCTCTGAGATGTCTCATGGAGACAGCCAGATGCATTTCTGATCAGGCATCACATATAGGACACTTGGGAGAATTTTTTTGGTAAGATTTAGCATGAGGTGTATGGAACTTTGTCAGTTTGCTGAAGGCAGCTCTGTGCAGTGCTGATGGTAGTTGACCAGTATGTCTTTTTACTGGGAATAGCAAATAATAGTTTATTTTTTAACATATCTGGTTTTCCTGTGCGTGAAAGTAGCACAGTCACAGTTGTGCTGTTCACATTGATATTTGAGTGGTGTCTTTTATGTTGTGGATGTTGTGAGGCAAGGATACATTTTCTTAGTTAAAATGTTTCTGTGGAAAAGTTGGCATACCAACTGGCTTTAAATAGCAGAATACCAGGGTGCTTCTTTCTGTTTGTCTTTCCTTCCTTGCAGTCTGTCATCTCTTGTGTAGTAAAAGGTGTGAATAAATCTCAAGCCACTGTAGTTGGAATATTGGGCCAGGTGAATGTAGCTCAAACAGTTGGGCTTTGGCTTTAAAGGACTAGAGTTGTCATTTTGTGCTTGCAATCTGAAAGATTTAAAATGAGACATTCGAGGTTAATTGGCACAGAGATAAACACCAGCTGAAGCAATGTTGATATTCCCTTGCCAAGTTACAGCTCAGTTTTGGACTGCAGGTATGGTCAGATTTGATAATCAGGTAATGGGCTTCACATGCTGTTGTCCTTTCTTGCAGGTGCTATTGAAAAGCAGAAGCTGGTGTATATCCTGAACAGAGATGCTGCTGCTCGACTCACCATTTCCTCCCCACTGGAAGCCCACAAGGCCAATACCTTGGTCTACCATGTGGTGGGAGTCGATGTGGGGTTTGAAAACCCAATGTTTGCTTGTCTGGAAATGGATTATGAGGTGAGAAGAGCTTCATCTCCCTTTGCTGTCTTTTGACTTTTGTTATTCTTAATCTGTTTTTCATCTGTCATTGGGGAGCATGGGCTGCTTCTGCTGTCTGAGGCAGTTTTCACTTTTCACAAGCTTTTTCTTTGGGCCAGAATGGACAAGTCTCTTCCTTCTTGGTGATTCTTCCTGCTTTTCAACTGAAAAAACTGTTTTCTTGGTCTGAACTTCTCTTGTGCAGCTTCCAGCAAGTCTTTTGACCTCCATCCTGTTGTTACTCTAAACTGTTTCCCATGCATCGGCTTTGCTCCTTTTAATAATTTTCTTCAGACACCTCCATGTGTTCTATTTTAGGAAGCAGACAATGATCCAACAGGTGAAGCTGCAGCTAACACACAGCAGACATTGACGTTTTACGAGTTGGACTTGGGTTTGAACCATGTTGTCAGGAAATACAGTGAGCCCCTGGAAGAGCATGGCAACTTCCTCATAACAGGTACTGCCCACAGAGTTGTTTTTGCATAGGTCTGCTTGGTTTCCATTCCCCAGGAAAACAGTCAATACTCTTTACATCTTAAGAGTTGTTTCAGTTATAGTCTTGAGCCATTAGTATAAATCAATTAATTGGCCTTGTAGTCAGGCAATGAGGGATTGTTCACACATGGAAGTATACAAGTGTTCATAGAAGCAGCTGCAGTTTGAGAGTGCTCCTGAAGTTAGCTGGTAGCAATGCAAAAAGACTTAGCCTTTGTGAATGTGTAGGTGCTGTTGTATTCTCTCGAATGGGATTTCTTCAGCTAAAGGCAATGGATGAATCCATGGACTAGAAGCTCACTTTGAGGGGCTGGATGCACAGCCAATATAATGCCTTCAACCAGGGAAACTGCTACAGGTTCCTCTCCAAGCACAGAAGATGCTGAGCTAGGAGAGCATCTTTGTATGCTTGCCCTGTTGCATCTCCTCTAGGCAGCTGTCAGACAGACACCAAATATTGTGCTGAATCTGTTTGATGATATCTTTTGTTACATTGAGATCACAAAATACGGTTTTAGAAATGCTTCTATTAACTAAAGATGTTAATCCATCTGATGGATTTTTGTACAAGCAAACATGCCAGAAACCCAAGGGTTGTGTTTTACTGACAAGTTGCTAGTGTGGTGTTTTGGGCATGTTGTTGTCTTCTAGACAAGAATAAGGCAGGAAGGGTAAAATTGCATCCTTCCAGGTCCCCTGGTTCCATCTGCCCTGTTCTCATGGTGGCACAGGCAGCTGTACTCAGTCTTTTGTCTTTCTATTAAGAACAGATTTGTACATGCAGGGGGATAGAGAATACTGGAAACCACATTGCTTTAAAGAAAACCAAATTTTCTGCAGGCAGCAATTAGATCTGTGGTAAAGGTTTTTCTCCTAATATTTATCTTTCAGTTCCTGGTGGTTCTGATGGCCCCAGTGGGGTGCTGATCTGTTCTGAAAACTATATTACTTACAAAAACTTTGGTGACCAGCCTGATATCAGATGCCCAATTCCTAGGAGACGGGTGAGAATTTTTTAAGATTATGAATGCTTGAAATTTGCCTTTCAAGGTTAAGGGCATCAGGAAAGTTTTAAAGTAAGAAAAAAGGAGTAAAAAAGTGGGCTTATCTATCTCACTGCCTATGTGTTTTCTGGGAGGGGGGCCAGAGGTGGGCATAGCCTGAAGTGATGAGTGTGGTTCATGTCTCTTCTCTGAGATTTATACTGGAGATATTCCAAAGACTCTGATCAGGCAGCACTGTGAGTGCAAGACAGGATGCAGGTGAATTCAACAGCTGCTCTATTGCATCTAAGGTTGCTTCCTCTCCCTTCAGTACTGACAGTGCTCTGAACACCTGCCAAGGTGCTCAAAATCGACTGTGTGTGGGTTACAGCCCTTTCCTGTGTTTTTGGCTTTGATATATGAGAGTTGCCTGGAGAGGAGAGTAAAACAGTTGAGGGATGATGGTTAGACACAGTATCCCACAACTGTATTTCCTTTTGGGGCAGAGATGTCAAGGGTGACTAAGGGCGTAACAAAGGAATGTGTTTTGTGTTGGAAACCTCCTTACTTGTGAAATGGAAATACTTCAGTCAGTGAAATCATCTCTGTGCTTGTCAGGTAATTCCACCAATGACCTCCACTGTCTTTCCTGACAGAATGACTTGGATGACCCAGAGAGGGGTATGATTTTTGTGTGCTCTGCTACACATAAGACCAAGTCCATGTTCTTCTTCCTGGCCCAGACAGAGCAGGGAGACATCTTCAAAATTACTCTGGAGACTGATGAAGACATGGTAAGCATCACATGAATGCAGAAGCATTAATTGAGAGGAGTCCTTAGTCAATTATTTTCTTTAAGGTAATACATATTTATTGTTGTGGGTTTAGCTGTGTAAGGGCATGTGCTTTATATTATGTGTAATACAGTTAACACTGCTCATAACTTTGGGTATTACTCATAAAAGAGACATGGTACAAGGTTTGCTAAATCCTGTGAGGATTAAGCTGCAGTCACTTGAGCATACTTAAAATGTTCCAGAGATGGTCTTTTCTTTAAAAGATGTAAACTGTGGTCCATGAACCTCCTGGAGAGTATTTCAGTAACTTATTCTGTGGAACTTAGCTTCCCAGGATTTCAGCAAGTACTCTCTAGTCTCTTAATTGAGTACTTACCTGCTGCAATTAATATTTTTGCAAGCTGAGGTAGCTTGCTTGGTACAGCTGCTCTGTGAGTTGAAATAACAGATTTGCAGTGGCTTGCTGCTGCTTGTTTTGATATTCCACTCTGAAAAGATCTCTGCTGCAATATGATTAGTTGGGTTTTTTTGAGTAAATGTTGAATGTTAGTTTTTCCATCTAAGCATGTCATATTTGGTACAGGGGATGATTGTGTAGCAGGCACTAAGCCTGACAGAGTTCAGGGAATGCTTGGACAATTATCTCAGACACATGGTGTGATTTTTTGGGTTCCTCTGTGCAGAGCCAGGAGTTGGGCATGCTAATTCTTATTGGTCCCTTCCAACTCAATACTCTGTGATTCTGTGATGTTCAAGTACCTGAAGATTGTTCTTGGATATTGCACAGCTGTTGTGACCATATCAAATTTAGATTTGCTCAGGACAGTTATTTTTTCTAATGCTGGAGAATGACTGGTGTTCAGTGAAGCAAATTTCTTTTCTCTTAGGCAGCTTGCTATTTTTACAGCTTTTGTTTTCCAAACTGACTCAGTGTTACAAAAGGCAGAAAGTCTTGGAATAAAACCAGCAGCCTGGCTTGTGTGTTCAAATAGTCTGTTGGATTTTGTGGTTTATAACCTGGTGCCCCAAACTACTGATGTGTTAAGCCTGCCTGCTCATGTTTCATTTCTTTGGAGAAGGTAGCTGGGCAGATGTTTTTTATTGAATCATACCCATGGAGCTCCAATACTTTACCCTCACAGTCACATCTTAATCTGCTTTCAGGTAACAGAGATTCGACTGAAGTACTTTGACACTGTTCCTGTTGCTGCTGCCATGTGTGTGCTGAAAACAGGGTTTCTCTTTGTGGCATCTGAATTTGGAAACCAGTGAGTAAATCATTTTATGTCATTGTTTTTCCCCTGGAACAGACTGGTCCTGTTCAGGCCTGCAGACTGACCCTTGAACTTACTGTGCATACTGTACAGCACCTCTGATTTAATGTGTAAATTAGTGCTTTGTTCCAAGGGCTTGAGAAGAACAGTTGGATTAGACTAGACTATGAATGGGGGAATTTTCTTGTTATTTGAACTCAGATGATGAAATGCAGAGAACAAAAGGTTACTTGCTGTTGCAGCAGCATTTAAAAAAACTGAGCACTTGATGTTTGTGTGGGGTTAATCACATACCTAGATTATCTTTTCAATTAGTTTGATAGTTTTGAATTGTTGTATGTATGGCCCACTCAGAAGTAAATAGGGTTTCCTACCAGTAGCTGTGTTCTGTTCTTTACTAGGTGTATACTTGAGGGCTTTCTTTTAATTCATGTTTGGGCTTCTAAGTACTCTAAAGGATCATGCACATCTTTGAAAATTAGCTGAACTGTGTCTGAGGGGGGAATCACAGGAATGGAGATTTTCCTGGCTGTGTCTGCAGTCAGCCACCTGAGGGAGCCCCAGTCAGTTTGCTGGACAGAATCTGAAGTGAGGAAGCCATATGCAGGCTTTATTAAAAACAGGAAGTAACTCAGTCTATCTTTCTGTGGGGATTTTGAGGTTTGTTTTTTTCCTTTTCTGACATTTTATTTGATTATTGTGCTATTTAGGCTCATAAAATGGAATAGGGAATGTGGTTAAAAATAGTGTGGTTAAAGAGGTGAGAGCATTCCAATAAAATAGATAACTGTCGAGTTGAAGTCTTAGCCACTGGCCTTGCTTTTGGCCTCAGCTGTCAGTTGTTGCTTTGGCTTTAACACAAGAATATCTAAAAGGCTTAAGGGTAAACAAACGACTGAAACTCTGGATTACCTTGCCAGTGGCAGCTGCAAATGTGAAGGGCTGAAGCTGGGAGGTTGCAGGGGGATAGTTCTTGTTCATGGGTTTTGGGTTTTTTTTTCTTTGCAGGCCTCTGATTCTTATTTTAAAATATTTAATCACCCAGAAGACACAGAATCCTTAACGCCAAATATTAATAACTGTATAATGTAGAGTTGGATTTCTTTCTTCCCTGCTACCTGAATATCTGGTTGACCCTTACTTAAAGAAGGCTACATAAGCCTTGCTGTGAACATGCTGACATTCTTTTTTCTGTCTCAAGTTACCTGTACCAGATAGCTCACCTTGGGGATGATGATGAAGAGCCAGAGTTTTCCTCTGCCATGCCTCTTGAGGAAGGAGATACATTCTTTTTTCAACCACGGCCTCTGAAGAACCTGGTGCTGGTGGATGAGTTGGACAGTTTGTCTCCTATTCTGTGTTGTCAGGTATGTTGTCATCAGCAAGTTCCTGTTTACCACATGCGTAAGTGGAGTCATCAGCTGTGTTACTCCTGGTTTCCAGAAATACTGCTCCAAGTAAAGACTGGCAGAAAGGCAAATCTGCAGAGTTCTCAGAGAGCTGCCTGAGATTTGTATCTGGCCTAGTAGCTTTTGATTCTGTGGCAGTAAATATACATCTAAACACAGGGTGTCAACCAGTGATCTTGTGATGCTTCTCTGTTGACCATCAGGCTAGTTCTTTGCAAAGAGTTTGGGTAAAACTTAACATTCTTTGAGGGCAGCAAGTGGAATACCCCATGGTGTCTCCACAGCTTTTGATGTTTAAAAAGCATTCTTAAAGCAGTGTGATATCTAGATACAGCTTCTCATTCCATGGATATTGTCTTGGCACTTTTTCTCCACACAGATAGCAGATTTGGCCAATGAAGACACACCCCAGTTGTATGTGGCTTGTGGTCGGGGGCCCAGGTCATCCCTGAGGGTTTTAAGACACGGACTTGAGGTAAGACCACTTAACTAGAACAATCCGAGAGATGAGTGTAGTGTGAGGAAATGCTTGAAATAAAGTTGCTGAAATGAGAGGATTCTCCTTTTGCTGTAGTTTGAGAGCTACTTTCCCTTGCTTCTTGAGAAGTAGAAGGGTTGTTTATTCTTGCAGTCTCAAAGGCTTTTTGTTTACTTGACTTCAACAAAACCTGCATTTTATCTCTTCAATACTTGAGTGCATTGAGCTGGAACACTCCTGGTGTCTGCCAGCTGCTGCTGATCTCTGTTGGGGTTGGATGACCTTGTTTTAAAGCTGATCATCCAGAGCAATAATGTTGCCGTATCATTGCTGACCATATTTTGCCCTGTAGCACATCTGGCATGGGCTGAGAGCATCAGATTTGGGAATTGTTAGCTTTTCTGCCCAATTGTGGGAAAGCTTAAAAACTGCTGGTGGTTTGATTGCTTACTCTATTAAGTCTAAACATCTGTTTGCAAAAGAACCTTCTTCCTGTTTACTCTTAGGTATCCGAAATGGCTGTTTCAGAGCTGCCTGGTAACCCCAATGCTGTATGGACTGTGAGAAGGCATGTTGAAGGTATGCAGTATTTTCCTTAAGCACAGGGAGATCATAATGGTTTTTTGTTTGTTTTGTTTGTTGTTGTTTTCTGTTTTTCTGTCCAATGAAATAGGAATGGTGCTGTGTAATGCCTGTTTATCCTCCCCAGAAATTGTGATTTGAGTCAGCAGCCACCTGTTTGTCTTTAGAAGCCACCCACCCTCTGGTCCCCTTGTATTGTCACACTTCCTTTTGACAAAGAAGCAGCTGCCTGCAGCTGCTTCCATCACCCAGTGTGCTGTGTCAGCTGTACATTTGCAGCCTGAAGCTGCTGAACATCTCATGCATTCCCATTTCCCATAAGTTTTTGCCCATAAGTTCTTGCTTAAACATCAGCAGGCAGCAGCTATTCTTCTTGTTGGAGCGTACTCACTATTCTTCATGTGTGTGTTGACAACTGCAGTAATCAGCTCTTTGTGAGAGTAGGATACAAATTACAGAACAAAGATGATAAGTCGGCAACAGTGTCTGTATTTTATTGCTTCCTTCTGTGCATATCTGAAAAAAGCACTCTGGATTAGGACATACTCTCTATTCAGAAGCCAGCAGTGTGTAGAAGGTTGGTGATTTCAGGAAGATGAAGATTTCAGGTTGGCTTGATTGATAATTGGGATTTTTTAAAATTCTGTGATCTGTAATAGTAGCATTGCTAATGTATAAGAGGAAATGTAGTTCTTTCTCCTGCCTTTCTCTTTATGGTGAGAGCAGAATTGCACAGAAACACTTAAAAAGTTTATAGGGAATCTGTTCTGGGTACTGACAGTCACAGGGATTATTTCCCAACCGGTGCTTTGTATAACTCTCAAAAATACTTCCCTAGGTTTATGCATAGGATCTAGAAAGGCCAGATTGTTGCAATAGAGGTCTCAGCCTGCTATGATGCCATGATAGCTTGTATTTAAGCAGAGTAGTGTGTCTTCCAGGGACCCAGTAACCCTGTGGGAATTTCAAACCCTGCAGTGGGATTTACCTTCCCATGCGAGACCTGCCGTGAATTCCTGTGCTCATGTCCTAAGATTCATGTACTGTCTAAGCAATAGGGGAGGAACTTTGAGCATAAAGTGCCTTCATGTCCCCCAGAAATAAAAGGGTCAAAAGAAAAATATTTTCACAGTTCATATAAAAAAATACATTATTTTCTGAAAAGAAGCAGTTTGTTAGAAAGCTTTTCTCCAGCATTCTGGAAAAGAACTTGATACTATTTTCTTCCTCTGAGGACTGGAGACTTCTGACATTACATTACAGTTTTAAAATCTTTTCTCTTGGAGTTCCAGAAGAAGACTTTGACTTTTCAGGAGGGGAAGGACCATTGATGATCTGCAGGAGGCAAGCCAGTCTCATTGCCTCTTCTTTCCACCTTTCAAATTCTTCAGGTTTCAGCATGATCATCTCCATCATTTCAGAAAGGCTGGAATCTGTAGCTGTTAAGCTATGCTACTCACTGAATACAGTTTATAGTTCTGTGAAACTGATCCCCAAATTCCAGCTCTTAGAATTCAGAAATCATTTTAGTGTGTTTTAATCAAAAAGAGCTCAGAACCTTTTCAGACATGTATCTAAGCTCTTTAAAATGTCCTTGAAGGCTCCATTGGCAGTGTGGGATTGCCAAGCTCTGCCTCAGTGTTGCAGTATGTGTGTGCTGCAAGGCCTCTGTAAGAAACATCCAGGTCTGCAGTCTTCAAAGCAAATACTAACCTTGGCTGGTACGTGGTGATACTCACTACCAATACCAAGCCTTTTTTTTTCTTCCACAGGTGGCTGGTGGTGGAGGTGCTGATCACCACAGGTGTGTACCTACTGCTAGGGGCTACTGTACAGTACCACAGGTTAACCACACAATCCCAACACCATGGGGCTACATTTGTGCTAAACACTTCAGTAAACAAATTCTAGAAACTGGTGTGTAGTTGAAGATTGTTGCCTTTGCAGTTCAGTAACTGAAGGGTAGAAAGCAGGTCCCAGTCTGTCTTGCAGTCCTTGGGAAGCAAAACAATCAGCTGTGTCTCTGTGGGACAGTCAGTTCTTGCTAAAATTGGATGTGTGTGTTTTAGGGGTATTTTCAGCTCTCTTGCAGACCAAGGTTAGGCTCCCTGCTGCTTTGTGCAGACCTCCAAGAGAAAAAGATCAAGTGTGCCTGGAGGATTTGTAGGTATTGCTGGCATTGGAATGTCCTGTGGGTATGGGATTCATCTGCCTGCGAGACAGTAGTGGGTAGGATTTGCACCAAACTCTATTCCAGTTGAATATCTGTGGGTGTAGGTGTGTGCTCTGCTGTGTTGACAGATGGGAGCTGGCAGCTAAGAGACAGCATTCCCTCCTTACCTGGCACTCTTGCTGGAGGAGCAGTGTGCAGTGAGTCAGCACTGCAGAGTCGCCACACAGTAGTAAACAGAAGCCCAGGAAAATGTGCTGTCATCCCCTCAGTCTTAACTGAGAGTGATCCTGAGCTCTGCCACTGCTCCCCAGTTTGCTCACCAAACTCCTGTGACCTCGTGGTGACTACATTTGTATCAGTGCAAATTCAGATGCCACAGAGCATGAGAAAACTGTCAGGACTGGACTGGCATATAAGAATGGAATTCTTATGGAGTAACTCAGACTGAATCCATGACTAATAATAAAAAGCACAGTAGTGTATAGTTCATGGACTGAAATGTCATGTTTTCATAACTGGTAGTGATGTGTGCATGAAGCTGCAGAAAACTTAAAATGCATGTGCAGGAGAACGAGGCCAGCTGTGACTCTTCAGAGACATTAAAATGTCTCTGTTACTCACTGAAAGGAGTTGACTGGTGCAATTAGAACAGTAATAAGCATCTCTGAAGTCTTGTGTCTGCATACAAAATGATGTCTATATGTTCAAAACTCTGGGGAGCCTGATGTTTTGCTTGGGATTGTGCAGAGCTAAGTAGATATCTTTTCATATTAAAATCTGTAGATCTTTTCTTTTTCCAATTGAGAACACTTCTCAGTGTCCCCTAGGGATTTAGTCCTCTTATTTTCAACTAGACTGCTATATTTTCTAAACCAAAATTGTATTGTTCGAACTTAGATGAATGTGTCTTATTCACTGACTTAATTCTGGTAAATCAAACCCTTTATTTCAAAAGCTCCAGCAGAGAGTCATTAAGCAAAACAGACTTCAAGCAGAAATGCACTTGTCACCATTATTGACACAGACTTAAAGGCATGCTCTAATATAAATGTAAGCCAATGGAAAGAAAGAGCTAAAAAGTATTAAGAGGTAGGAATGAGTTTTCCTTTAGAGTAGGACTAAGGGAATCTGTTTTGTTTTCAGATGGGAATTCTTTGTCCTGTTCCAAATCACATGCTTAAACCTCCAGCTGGGACACAGTGGTTTATCATGAGAATTGACAACCCCCAGGGAGGAAGGCAGCAGCTCTGAAGTAATTTGGAAAGCAACAGTGGTCTTTGAAATGGAATTCTTAGAACATCCTGTCTATGGGATATTTATGAATCAAATGCTTAGCCTGTGAGCTGCTGGAAACTCCATCATCGAGGAATTCTTGTAGACTTCTGGTGTTGAAAAACTTGTGCAAGTTTGTAGGAGAAGCTGCTGTTGAGTGCAGAAAATAAGCAGTGTGTAAGTGTGTCTTGCTCAACTTTTATCATCTGCTGTTAATGTTGGAGGAATTCTGCTGTTTAGCCAAGCGTTCAACTAGTTGGCGTTACTGATGAGTTTCTCTTTGCAGATTCAGTTCTTGCTTTCTCATTCCCCCAAATGGACTGATTCCTGTTTGTAGGGTTTTGGAGCTGTTGGAATTTATAGGCTGTGACCAGTTAATGGAGTAGTAACGGAGTTCATGCCACAGACTTCTGTTGCAATTGCTTTAGTTACAGAACTCTTCAGTTTGATCAGAACTGTGGTCTGTGTACCAGATGTTGCAGAGAAGAACGATGGGGTTTTAGATTTTTTTACTTGCATATTTTCAACTGTATGTAAGAACTTTTTGTTATAAACGTGACACAGCAGGTTTGGCAATGCTTCCATCTAAAAAGGGTGGATAAGAAAAGGATTATTAGTTACTGAAGCATTTGTTTTGGTTAACCCAGCTCAGGTTCTTTAAGCTACTGCATCGTATTTTGTGGTGTCCTGTTTCAATCCCAGTGAGACTCCTCTATTTTCTTTTTCTATTAAAGTTGTTAGCCACTTCTCCATGTCTTCCATAGTTAAAATTATGGAGAATCTCCTTTCAAGGGCAGAAACTGACAGCTCTCTTATATCCTCACCTCCACTAGATATGCTGTGGTGCCCAAGTCCAAGCTTTGGGTTGAGTTGGGTTAAAATGAGGAATTTTCTTCTTAAGAAATAGCAGTTGCATGACAACAGCAGCAGAAGTGGAGTTGCTTCTCTGAGACAATCTTATTTCTCTTCCAAGGCTCGTGGCTCCATTTCCCGGTAGACTTCATTGTTTCTGTTGCTTTTGTTATTCTGTTTTAATGAGATTGTCCTCTTCCCCTCTTAAGACTATTGCTTTCTGCAGAGTGAAAGCAGACAGCAATAAATTGGGGCATTTGCTTTACTCAGTCATACTACCCTCATTTCCCACAAAGTTTCCCTTTTTCCAAATGAGCTCTTAAGATTATTTTGATTAGCATAGCTCCTCCATGTCCCAGCTACAGGAGTCTCCCACGCTGTCCGCTTTGGGAGAAGCTAGTACTGGAGATAATAGAGCAAACATTGACCTTTACTTCTATTGGGATAAATGACAGTATTGCAACTATCTTAAAAATGCAATTGTTTCTTATCCCAGGGGACTCCCACAGTGTGAATGAAAGCCATTTGAGCTTCTGGAGGAGGGTAGAGCAGATTTAACCCTGAATTCTGCTGCGATGCACCCTAATTGTTCTCTGCAGCCTTTTATTGTGTAGCTTCTAGATAGAGATTGCAGTCCTGCAACCTCTTGTGTGGAATGTCTGTGGTGTGGTTTCTGCAGATAGATGCCTTACGTTCAAATTTTTGGAGTAGAGTATTTTGTTTGACTCTGTTGGGTGTTAAATCTGGATTCAGCTCCTTGAGTGAGGTGGAATAACTGTTTTAAAGGCTTCAAGAACTTGAGCATTCTTTGAAAAAAATATACAAGAATCTTGTTTGCCAGAATCCAAGAGTATTGTGAATTGACTGTGGATCTGGATCGTGGTTTGATCCCTGGCTCCATCTTGCATTGTTTGGAGTCTGGCAGTGGCTGGCTTTTGGACAGCGTGTCCTAGAGCGAACTTGTGCAATACTGTCAGCAGCTGTAATTATCACAGGAATTCTGCTGAGGAGTAACTGCTAGACATTTGTCAGACTGTTGATTGTGTTGGGAAGCCTTGCATTTATTAAATCAGCACTCTTTTTTTTCCCCCCCCCTTTCTCCCTCGACCAGATGAATTTGATGCCTACATTATTGTGTCCTTCGTAAATGCCACGCTGGTGCTGTCTATTGGAGAGACTGTAGAAGAAGTGACTGACTCTGGATTCCTGGGTACTACACCCACCTTGTCCTGCTCTCTTCTTGGTGATGATGCTTTGGTACAGGTAATGGAAAGCTGCTTCTGACATGTCTGCTATGTCTGTCACTCTCGGCTTGCTGCACACATGTGATTTCTGCAGTTAGTGCAACACATGTCCAAAGATGCAGATTAGCAGAGAATAATGCTGATTCAGCCTTTCCCTTTTTATACCTTGTGAAGTGAAACTGGACCAGTTCAAAATGGTCCTAATCTTTTTCAGTAGTTCCATGCTGTGGTTGAAAGATTTAATTCTCCCAACTGGCCTGTATCTTCATGCTGGTTCAGCCTGGTGCATAGTTGATGGATCACTGGTTGCCAGGAGCAGTTCTTGCCTTTGGCTTCTGCTGAGTCAGAACCACCAGTAAAAGGAGAGTTGTGTAGAAATGATAAACACAAAATTGATGTGACCTTTGTTTTTTCTTCAGGTTTATCCAGATGGGATCCGGCACATCCGAGCAGATAAGAGAGTAAACGAATGGAAGACCCCAGGGAAGAAAACCATTGTAAAATGTGCTGTGAACCAAAGACAAGTAGTGATAGCACTGACTGGAGGAGAGCTGGTTTACTTTGAGATGGATCCGGTACGTGTATTAATGTTGTGAATGAGTTTGAAAGAGTGAGATACGGGTTATGCCAGGGGTTGATCCTTGATGAGACCTGCAGAAGAGGATTCAGTAGTAGAGCATTCTTCTAGAGTGGATAGATCAAAGCCCTGCATATCTAGTCTGTGTATAAGATAATTTAATGGCTAATTAAAGTCTCTGAAGCTGAAAATTGTGTATTTGTACTCTTGCTCTTCTGGTTCTTTCAACTGTAGCTGAAATAAATTGTTTAAAAATTGTGGTATCGTTTATATAACAAATCCAAAGCATTGTTTAAAAACAAAGTATCTAATTAGAAAGTCATATGTTTTTCTTCCTCAGTCAGGACAGCTGAATGAGTACACAGAGAGAAAGGAGATGTCGGCCGACGTCGTTTGCATGAGCCTGGCCAACGTTCCCCCCGGGGAGCAGCGTTCCCGGTTCCTTGCAGTTGGACTGGTGGACAACACTGTCAGAATTATTTCACTTGACCCTTCAGTGAGTAGCTGCACTGTTTTTGCCCTTTCATTAGTTTGAAATGTTCAGGAGCATCCTCCAGAGGTGGACTGTGTCCATTCAAACCGTCTTTCCGTATTCGGGTGGGTGAGCAGGAATGGACAGCTTGCATGGCTTGCTGGTTGGGAGGAAACATAGCCCTTGATCCTTCCCCCTAACAGAGAGCCTGGTTTTAGTGAGAATCAGCTATGCCTCTGGAGGTTAAGCTGATGAGTCAGTTTTCTAATACTGTTTTGTTTTAGATTGTGTTTTTATTGGATTTCCCCCTCTCATCTTCCTGTTTGTACCTGTACTAAAAGCAGACTCATTCTGGAAGCAAGTTGGCAGCAAACCAATTTAATCATTCATCTACCTGCAACAGACAAGTTGTTGAAAGCTGGTTGCAGTAACCAAAGTTTTGCTCAGGTCACTCTATGCTAAATAGCAGCAAATGGTGCTGAAACAATCTGGAAGGATCCAGTTTATCTTGTCTAAAGCCCAGGCTGCTACCACTCCTGCTTACCAAAATGAATAGAACCAGCATCTGTTGTGATTTTTTTCTTATTTTCGGTGCTGAACACTCCTTTCTGGAGATCTAAAAGGGCATCTTTAAGCTCCTTAGTTGGAGCTTGAATCCTGTCTTGCCAAGCTTTGTTGACTGGCTTCATCCCTGTGTCCCGTTTCCCCCAGGATTGTTTACAGCCCCTGAGCCTGCAGGCTCTGCCTGCCCAGCCGGAGTCGCTGTGCATCGTGGAGATGGGTGGCACAGAGAAGCAGGATGAGCTGGGAGAGAGGGGCTCCATTGGCTTTCTGTACCTGAACATTGGACTGCAGGTGAGGGGTTCCTGCCTGGTTCTGACAAGGGTGTCTTGAGGAGCTTTTACTTGAGAGGTGGATTGTTAAAATAGCCCTGTCATCATGCAGTGTGACACAAAGCCTGACTTCCCTCTTTGTTACAATGTGTTTGACAACCAAGACTGTGGAATTAATTCACTGTGTGACTTTGTAGAGGTGTGAGTTTCCCCATACTTGTTCTAATCTAACAGTGTATTATCCCAGCTTTTATGGAGGACACTCTGCTTTTCCCATTCAAGAAGGAAGACATATATTAAGAAATATTTTTGGGTGAAATGTTGAGCAGCTCGTTAAAAACTGCCTGTAGGGCAGAGTATCAAACTAGTAACTGCCCACAAGCAGAGGCTCTGTTCCAATAACTTTGTGTTACACAGCTTTTTGTTACATCCAGTACAGATTATCTGATCTTTGACCAAAAAATGTTGTTTTAACAATTCAACATGTGGTAAAAACAATCATCACAGTTTCGGGTTCTTCCCCATGCTTCAAGTTTGATGCTGGAATCCAAACTCTTTTTAAGGAACATGAGCTTTTGGGTAAATCCTTTGTACCAAGGGGGATCTAGAATCTACCCTCAGGTTATTATGGCTTATGTGATACACTAAAGTCTTTGGTCTGTTTTATTTTGGAGGTGGTCCTTTTCTGCCCTGTAGGACTGTGCAGGAGCTGTGCTTTCTTTGCTATTAAAAGTGGCTGTAGGGGAGAGTTGTACCGACAGCTAGGAAAACAAGCAGCTAATTCTTCAGAAACTGCCTCTCTCAATTGTTTTGAATTATGCATGTAGCAAGTTACTTCTTTCCTTCAACCTGGATCTTTTTGTTTTGCTGCTGTCAAGAATGGTGTGCTGCTGCGGACGGTGCTGGACCCTGTCACTGGAGATCTCTCTGACACCAGGACCAGGTACCTCGGCTCCCGGCCTGTCAAACTCTTCCGTGTCCGGATGCAAGGCCAAGAGGCGGTAAGGGAGGCCAGCTCCTGCAGGGGTGCACATCCACTCCCCAGGCACTGCATCCCACGTTTTCTTCTGGGTGGGCAGGGTGGGGAAGTATCCCTGCAGCACAGCGAGACCCTCTGGGTAAGGGTGGGAAGTGGAATGACTTCATTATGGAGCTGCCTGGCTCCCAGGCACAAGCAGCCTTTTTCTTATTCCCCTTACCTCTGTGTAGTGCTGCCCTGCCTTCTCTGAACTAGGATTCATCTGACCCATAGGCTGTGTTTACAGTGTGCTTGGCTCTTGGGCTTACAGACACATCTTGCCTGCTTTAGTGCAGAGAGAGATGGAGAGAGCTCTGTGCAGAAAACTAACTCTTGAATGCTTGATCGAGTGAATGGTTTTGTCCTTGCATGTTTGGAATAGCTCAGCCAAGGGCTGGACAGCTGCCATATATGGTTCAAGGAAAATATTTGCAAGATTTGGCATAGAAGGAAGAATATGTTTCATCAGAAGTGCCATTTCCAGCCCTTCTGATGTGGCACTGGGGAAATCAGCCACCCCCTGCTTGACTCATTTTTGGATGACACCTTCAGAGTTGAGAAATATTGCTGATCAGCGTAGGGGGTTGGATCTGGGGATTTGAGCTGTTCTGTAGTGTAAAGGTACATTGGGTGAATCTCTTCAACTTGCTCCTGCCAGCTGTAACTTGGAGATGAGGAGCTTTGCAGCTCTGGCA
Source organism: Erithacus rubecula (assembly GCF_903797595.1). Taxonomy (NCBI): domain Eukaryota; kingdom Metazoa; phylum Chordata; class Aves; order Passeriformes; family Muscicapidae; genus Erithacus; species Erithacus rubecula. Next base: position 7,519,711 of record NC_136664.1, on the reverse strand, counting down.
GAGAATACCTGTAAAATATAAACAAGTGCTTTTCTGCTTTGAGATCAGCTGTTGTCACTCAGGCAGAAACTAAGGTTGCACTGCAACTCATTTAGTCAAATGTATAGAGCTGAAAAGTTTGGAAGTCAATCTGCTTCCTTTGTTTCTCATAATTTGATTTAGGCTAGTGATGACTTTTAGTAAATTTCACTTAAGAGTGCTACAGCATTGGATTGTGATGAAACAGTAAATATTTATTTTAAAAGACTTGTTCCTGTTAGAACAAGCTATTAAAAAAAAAAACCAGGAAATATGACAGTATTGTTGATCTTGACTTTTACAGGTAATAGTTTTAGTGTACCTTAATTGGAGTATTTGTTGTCTTGGCAGTGCTTTAAAGTTCATTTTCATGCCATATGCAATTTTCCAGAGAAAGCTGAAAGTAAGGAGTGTTTCCTCAGGTGTGCTCTGGGTTGAGTGGGGTCCACAAGTTGTTGCAGTGGGAAAGAGTTGGCACTGTACATCCATTCCTATTGCAGAAAGTGAGCTTGCCTCCATTCCCAGACCTAATAAATTTTCTGTCTGTCTTTCCCAGGTGCTGGCCATGTCAAGCCGTTCCTGGCTCAGTTATTCCTATCAGTCACGCTTCCACCTGACTCCCCTGTCTTATGAGACACTGGAGTTTGCATCTGGTTTTGCTTCTGAGCAGTGCCCTGAGGGCATTGTGGCCATCTCCACAAACACATTGAGGTAAGCACCAGAAGGAAAACACAAATGCTTCCAGGCTGAGATGCCAGGCAGGTGAGGTGGTGGTGAATTCCACCTGACATTCAAAAGGAAAGAGGTAAAGTGACTTCACTTCAAAAAGATTTTTTAATTATGGATAATGATTTGATAGAAACACTTGGATGGTTTCAGAAAACAGACAATTTAAGGAAAGTTATGCTGTCAAAAAGAAATGGGATGTACTTCTCAATTTGTATCTTCTAGGTTTTAAAAATAAGTGTAATTGAAGTTGTTTTTCAATTCTCTGATGCTGAGAGAGGCTTTTAATAAATGTGGACCTATTATGTATCAGGATCTTGTGGTTTGTGATCTGAATTAGCTGCTTTGCAGGAAATGAACCACGTGATTTCAGAAACTAGAGGCATGACAGGGATGTGTTTGTTGCCTTTTTTAAAGTTCAGCTGAGATACTAAAAAGATAAATGAAAGTAATGGACCACAAATTCAGATGCTGTGCTGTACATACTTGAACAGACACTTTTTTCATATCTGTCCTCATTAAATATTACAGCATTCAGGGCTTTTAAAGGAGCCATTCTTTCTGGAAAGACTTGTGGTTTTTAGACACCAAATGCCAGAAGAACTGGCATTTCAGCTGGCAAGTCACAGGAAGAAAGAGCTGGCATTGGGTTTTTCATACTCTTTTTAACTGAAGTGCCTCTGAGTAGCATTTGATTATATGTCAAAGTCAATGTCACATTTAGATTCAGATGATGTGTTCCCCAAACGTGCACTGTCCTTCTTCCATGTGCTCTTTGTTCCTCTTGGGACAGACTTGCTTCAGCACCAGTCAGAACACACCCTGGGACAGCAAGAGCCCTCAAAGACCTTGTGCTGCAGCATACACCTGTCTCACACCATGGGCTCCCATTTTAGGATGTTAGTTTTGCTCTGCTTCCTGGAACTAATTGCTAATTGCTTTCTGGTGTGAGAAAGGTGCTCCTCCTCTCTACCACTAGCCAGTTTCACAAAGAAAAAGTTCCACTCCAGTTTTGTTCTCTTGGACAGCTGTTTTTACACTGTGTTCAACATGTCTCATCTTTGTCCCCCAGGATTTTGGCTCTGGAGAAGCTTGGAGCAGTCTTCAACCAGGTTGCCTTCCCATTGCAGTACACACCCCGAAAATTTGTCATTCACCCAGAGAGCAACAACCTGATCATCATTGAGACAGACCACAATGCTTACACTGAGGCCACCAAGGCACAGAGGAAGCAGCAAATGGCTGAGGTAATTGGAGTGGGGGACAGGTACACCCAGGGGGGGCTTCTGCAGATGGAAGTGCTCCCTGTTCTTGAGTTCCCAGCTGCCATTACCTGCAAGGCTTTCTGCTCTATGTGAGTGCAGGGGCTGGAAGAGGAGTGGAGATCTGCATTAACACAAAAATTTCAGCAAAATGCACGACTTCCCAGTGTTCTTTCCTTTGTATGTTGTTAGGGTATATTTTAAGAACCACTCTAATGGAGAACAGTCTGGCTTGTGCAGCACCTGATCCCCTCCCATTCTGTGGGATTTCTGTGGTTGGTTGAGGATGCTTCCATTTCAGTGGGTTGTTTTTTTTCTAAGGATTGTTGATTTGGAGAAACAGCTCCCCAGACAACTGTCCCTTGGGCAGGGCAGCACAGTCGTGCTCTGAGCTGTAGAGTCTCCCTGGGGAAGAAATTCAGGGTGGAAGCTTTGGGACTTCATGGGTTTTAGGTCTCCACAGGCAGTACTTTGCCCCAGAATACTTGGGCTTGGGCAAAACAGGGAGGTTGTACTCTATGCAGAGCATCAGCATGCTGGGAAAGGAAATCACTGAGCTGTTCTTTTCTCCTGTCTTTTAATGCTGTAGGAAATGGTGGAGGCTGCAGGTGAGGATGAGAGGGAACTGGCTGCAGAGATGGCTGCAGCCTTTCTGAATGAGAATCTGCCCGAGTCCATCTTTGGTGCTCCCAAGGCAGGGAATGGTCAGTGGGCCTCTGTTATCAGAGTGATGAACCCCATCCAGGGGAATACATTAGATCTGGTCCAGCTGGAGCAGAATGAAGCTGCTTTCAGGTAAGAAGCACTGCCAGATGCAGCAAGAGTCCTGCTTGTGATGAATCTTAGATGGTTTTTTCCTTTTGTTTATCTGTTACTGAGCTGAAATCCAGATGGATCATGTTTTCAAGAGACTGACTTGAAACTCCAGAAGTGATTTGTCTTGCCTTTCCTTCCCTTCCAACCCGGACCTTGTCTGCGTTTGGCATTAAGGGCTCCAAATGTGGTTGCTGGACCCCAGTGCCTAAAGAACACGGGGGTGTAAATGACAGATAAAAGAGCTAGGAACAAGAAAATGTGCTGTTATCTCTCACTTCTTCTCACCCAGATAAACTGAGGATAGATTAAATGAAAAGGGAAAGGGAAGTGTTAGGGGGAAAACCAACACAATAACTGAAGAATAGCAAGTGCCTCAGCAGGTGGAGTCGTGTTAGTCAAAAGGCTGACCTGTCATTTCCAACCTGCCTGAGCTATTTACTGAGCAGGAAATAACATTGGAAGATGAGGAAAGTTAATTGTATATGTCCCAATAGATACAGCCTTTTGAAAAACTGCTTCTAGTAGAGTTTTGCACATTGCTAGGCAGTGTCCAGCCTGTGGAAGTGTGAAGTAACACTGGGCATTGTGAAAATATGAAATGCTGTGGGCATATGTGACAGCTGGAACACATATGGAGACTGTGGAAGAATGTACAAATCTGTGTTAAACACTTATACAAGGAGAAAAAATTACTTCTTAAAAGGAAATGTCAGTGTTGAATGGTTGGACACTGAAAGCTCTGCTGGGCAGGTGCAGGTTGTGCTGTCAGGGAATCCAGTCTGGGTGTGCAGTGTTAGTGTGGTGATGACACTGATGTCCTGTTATGTGCTCTTGTTTCCAGCGTGGCTGTGTGCAGGTTCTCCAACACTGGTGATGAGTGGTATGTGCTGGTGGGAGTCGCCAAGGACCTGATTCTGAACCCACGCTCAGTTGCTGGGGGTTTTGTCTACACGTACAAGCTGGTGAATAGTGGTGAGAAGCTGGAGTTTCTGCACAAGGTAAGGAGAGTGATGGAGTCATTTCCAGGTTAAGTGTCGGAGTGGCTCTTACTTGCAGTTAGCTTCCTCCTACAAATCACTTGGTACATCTTTTGCAGAACTGAGGTTTGAACACAGATCTCACAAGTCCCAATTTTACCCATCTAATTGGGTAAGTTGGAAAGGAGCAGTGTTTTTCATGCCCCTGATAGGGAGGAGAGGCAAATGTCTCTGTTTGCTTTCTGGAATATGAGCTCAGAGAGCTGCTTAAACACTTGTTTACAGAGCGAATTCATACTTGGGTCACTTGAACCCTGGTGCTAAGACTATCAGTCCTTGGCTGACCATGTGCAGCTGTTGTGATGAGCTGTCATCTCCCTTGGATGCTGTTTGATTGTGTGTAGAAATGATTAGTGACTTGTTTGATAGGTCTCAGGGGCTTCAGCAAAGGTTTCAGCAGAAAAATTACTGTTCTTCCCACATGCTTCCAGCATGGCTGAGATTTGAGCAGATGCGCACATGGAAAGGAATGTTGTGGCTTACTCACTTCCTAGAGTCCTGATGCAGTGAGTGGGTTCTGTCCTGGACTGCAGCCTTTTGTGGTGCCACCGAACACCCACTGGAAGTTGACAGAGCTGAAGTTGTGAAATAAGCTTCTTTTAGCCAGTGCAGCCAAGCTAGGAATGCTGTAATTGGAAGCTCTCTACATGTTCCCCTCCTCTGCTGTGGCTGATCATTTTGGATTGATTAGTGGTGGGAGATTTTTCAGACAGCAACCCTGTCTGAGTTACTGAAATTGTGGACAGACACACTGTAGTTGTTCATATTTAACAGTTTCTTTGGTTGCATTGTCAGATGGTTGAATTACATTCATGCCTTGCTTTAAAAACATTCTGGGTATTTAGGTAAAGGTCTAAAGATTTAGGTAAAGTCGAAAGTTTTTCTGTTGTATGTAAACCAAAACTAAGAACTGAGGCAACCAGACCCTTGTCTTCTTTTGCTGCTTGCCCATATGGGGTTCTTACAGCAGTCCTGCACTTCAGTTAAGATGCACTGCCAGCAGTGTGTTGTGTGTGAGTGCTCATGGTTCTCTTAGCTCTCTGTGATATCTGGTGCTGTCAAAAGGCCTGCAAACCTGTTGCCTCTCCTGTAGAAAAAGGTTGTTATTAGCCTTTTACATTGAAAGCCTTGGTGCAGGCCAGTGAATTTCAACCACACCATTAGCTGAATCTGGCCTGAAGGTTTATGTAACGTTAGCTTTCTTAATGATTTCACAATCTTCCTCTTCCCTCTCTAGACCCCTGTGGAGGAGGTCCCTGCAGCCATTGCTCCATTCCAAGGCCGAGTCTTAATTGGAGTTGGAAAGCTGCTACGTGTGTATGACCTGGGCAAGAAGAAACTGCTTCGGAAATGTGAGAATAAGGTACTGCCTTCTGTTCTGACCAGAGCTGTCAATTTGGAATGAGTGATACTTTGCCTCAGGATTGAAAACATGGGGTTTAGCTGCTCCTCCAGCCCAAGTGTGTCTGTTTATTTGGTCATCAGAGCTGTGTGTTTGCCTTGCTGGGTGCATCTAGACAGAGTAGTGCTGAACTAAGCTGTTGTGTTGCCCCTCTGCATCTCACACACACACACACACACACCATTTTCTTATCACCGTTCTGACAGTGGTGTTGCAAGTTCCTTTTTGTCCCAGTTCAGTGCAGCCTTACTGACTCTGTGCAGGGGTCTGTACAGGCTTTTCCTTTGGCTGCTGCAAGTGTGGGAGGTCTTAGTGAGATAGAAGATAATTGCTGGAAATGTTTTGTTAGTTTTGGTGATCAGCAGCTGGGGACAGAAGCTGGAGGGTGCATATGACCACCTCATCAGATCCCCAGAATGTTGAAAAGGGGGATTTTCTGCTTGAAGTACACGGTCCTTCTTGCTGAGCATCTCTGGTACTTTAGGAAGAGAAATTGCAGAGCAGTTGTGATTTTCAGAGAAATTGTGATTTTCTAACTCTTAATTGCCTGCTCCTCCCTCTCTCGTGCAAGCTGCAGAACCTGTGCCAGCAGCTCATTACTGCACAAAAGAAATCCAGCAAGCTAACAGACTGGGAACTTGTAGGGAAATTTTTTTGTGTGTCTGTGGTTTTGTTAGCTGGTTTTTGGTTTGTTTTTTTCCTAAAACATGACTTGCATGAAAAATTGAAGCTTTCCCTCTTGGGCCTTCAATGACCACGTAGTGAGGAGACAGAGAAGAAATGCCTGCTTCTAGGGATGTCCTGGCATCTCCTATCATGGGCTTACCAGCAGCACTTGTTCTCTAGATAGTGTTCATACAGGGAAGGTGTGAGTTCCATGTAATACATCTTAGGTTGTCCTGAATTGGTGGTGCATTTAGAGTGGGATTGTAGTATGGGAGAATGAGGGGTAGTTTTGGAGGAAATGAGGGGAAGTGGGAAGTGAGCTGTAGTTCACAGGTGGAAATAGTGTTTCAGCTGGAATAGAGTTATGCTTCCCTGTTTAAAGCACTCAGATTTTGTCCTTTCTGTCTCAAAAGCACATTGCCAACTATATCTGTGGGATCCAAACCATTGGGCACAGAGTGATTGTTTCAGACGTTCAGGAGAGTTTCATCTGGGTGCGTTACAAGAGGAATGAGAACCAGCTCATTATCTTTGCTGATGACACTTACCCCCGGTGGGTCACCACAGCAACACTCCTGGATTACGACACTGTGGCTGGAGCAGACAAGTTTGGTAACATCTGTGTGGTGAGTGTGCCTTGCTGATGTTGGGGCTTTTTGGACATATTTTCCCTTAAAACATCCATGATTTATATTAAAAGAATGAGAATCTGTCATTAGCTGGAGACAACGCCCTGTACCATTGACTTGTTTTCGTGGGGTGACTCTATCATCATACTGAGCTGCAGTTTATCCGTTTGTAAAATGAAGAAAAAAAGTTAAAGCATCAGCAAGTCATAAACATGTTTCTGAGGTGTCCAGTAATTTGTTTATATTGCCTCAAAACTTGCTGCCAATAAGCTTTTAAAAGAAGCTTGTTGCTGTGAAGGGGCCTGTGAGAAGTTGAGTCAGGGTTATCACTCTTACTTTTTCTGACTAAACCTCATTGCTGGCATTTAGCTTTCTCTGTCACTTCCTCTTCACAGTTGGCTTTGTCAGCCAACACTTCCCCACTTGGCTGGATTTCAGCAAGGGAGGAGGAAAGAATAGATGGTCTTTCTGGCAGAGCTTTGATCTCTTTCTGAAGCGTGCTCGGGTGCTTTGGAGTGCAGAGTTCAGCAAGTGTCAGATGCTGTGCCTGCAGGATTTGGCCAACACACACAAATCAGTCCTCTTCACTTTTCCTGCCCCACATCCATCAAACTGTTTCCTTAGTGGAAACTACCTTCAGATCAGTTTGACCACACCTCCCAGGTTGATCTGCAAGTGCAGAGGCCCTGGTTGTGAGGCCCTGCCTGTGTTTCTGAGTGTCTGGTCTTGATACCACAGTTGTCATATAACTGTAAAGGCTTTATTGGAGAGGCACCTGGATGATTCTGCTGTAAGTGTCATGAAGTTCTTGCAGAGTCCACAAAAGCAGCCTTTCAGATAGCACAAGGGTTCTGCAGAGATAATGTACTCCTTCTCTTCAGCTTGCTAATTATTCCTTCCTCTTTCAATACAGGTGAGATTGCCTCCCAACACCAATGATGAAGTAGATGAGGATCCCACAGGCAACAAAGCTCTCTGGGACAGGGGTCTGCTTAATGGAGCATCACAGAAGGTAATACTTTGTGGGAAGCACATGGCTATTGTAGGGGAAGAGTGCACTGCTTTTCTGTGAAAACCTGTGCAGTATTGTCCAGGAGATGTATTGGCAGTTCTGCTTCTACACAATCTGCTGTGCTGTGGGTGATCTGTTTTCACTGTTGCTGCAAGCCAAAGTTCTGAAATCACAGTTGAAGCCTGTTTGGTGTGTTTGCTGGAAGCAGCTCATTTTCTTTTGCTGCTTTCTCTCATTACTTGCATCCGTTTGTCCAGCTGAGTTTTGCCATCTGGTCACAGGTGGAAGGCGCTTCCTCTCTAGAAAGGCATTTCAGAACTAGCAGTTGGCTGAATTTATTCTGCTTTCCTCTCTCAATCCCTTTGATGCTCTTATATAAGCTAAGGAAAAAAACACGCTTCTGTGCTTGCCTTTCAGGCTGAAGTGATTATGAATTATCACGTGGGAGAAACAGTGCTTTCCTTGCAGAAGACCACACTGATTCCAGGAGGCTCTGAATCTCTTGTTTATACTACCTTATCAGGGGGGATAGGAATCTTGGTCCCTTTTACTTCCCATGAGGTAAGCAAGCCCAAGCATCAGGCTGCAATCTTGCTGCTCTTTGTGCACCCATCTGCAGCCAGTGTATTGAATGTATTGTGTTCCCTGGAGACCTCTGCTGTGGCTGAAACCCTGAGCTACAGGAGAGCCTGTGGCTCCAGTGCAGAAGGGAAGAGAAGGAGTTTGCTGAGTCCTGCGTTGGTTCTATAAGGAGTTGGGTACATTCCTTGTTGCACTGTTCTGAATCTATTTGTGCTTTGAAGGAGCTTTGGGTGATTAAGTGTCTGAGGAGGGAGGAGTCCTTTGGCATACTTTATGTAGCCTCTAAACTGTTGATGGGGCAGTGATGTTTCAAGTCCTGAGGATGATACTCTGTTCTCTATTTGCTGTTGCCCCTTGGAGCAGCGGATGGCAAGACATTCCCTCTTGGAGTTGCAGCTCTGTGCTGCACAGCTGCTCTATGCCTGATTTCCTGGGAGGCTGATCCTGACTAGAGTGGCTGCTTAGGTTTGCTAGGGGTGCTTCCCAAGTGGAGGTGATGAGGGAGTAGCTGTCACTTTGGCTGCCATGTGCAGGGCTGCTCTGGCAGAGTCTGGTAATCACAGAAGCACAGAATAGTTTGGATTGGAAGGGACATTTAAATCATCTCATCCAACCCCAAATGGCCACGAAAGGCAGTGTTTCAGCCAGTGCAGGAGCATCTTCTGATGTGTGTTACCTTGCTAGCAGCACTGATGTGTGCCAAACTATTCTCCTACCAATCCTTTATCTCCCCAGGATCACGACTTCTTCCAGCACGTGGAAATGCACTTACGGTCTGAGCACCCTCCTCTCTGTGGACGAGACCATCTCAGTTTCCGCTCCTACTACTTCCCAGTGAAGGTGAGCCCTGAGCACATGGGATCACCTGGTCATGGAGTGCAGAGTTGCACTGGGGCACAGAGCTGCCTTGAGGCTGGCAGAGCCAAGGCAAGGGTATTGTTTTGAATAAGGCAAGGTTGCTGTTCAGTGGAGAAAGCTGATGTACTGTCAGTAATGGCTTGTGTAGTGCTTGTGGCAGCTGGGTCTTGAGCAGCACTCTGTAAGGAGAATGGTACTTAGCACTTAAGAAACTGAAACAGACATGTATTAACTCTTGTAATGAGCCTCCTGAGGGTAGGTCCTAAGACCCAAGCCCAGAGGTGCTATAGCTGCACTTTACCACTTCCCACAGCATCTCCGTTTTCCACCAGGAGAAGCAGCATTACATAGCTGTTTGGTGTGGCTGGGTCAAACTGAGTGCTGCCCTGGGTTATGTTTTTTCCACCACCACTGGAAAGGGAAATCTAAGTTCAGAAACAGCTGTTCCTGCCTATTTCTGCTTTTGAGGAACTGTTACAAGCTGTGAACTGCTAAATGCTCTGACCACACAGATCCCAGTTGTAGCTACTACCAGAGTAATGAGTGTGGAGTCAGAACATCTCTCAGCAAATGAAGCTTTCTAGGTGCAGAGGGTGGTGGTGATCTCTATGAGCTTGAGGCTGATTTGCAGCATACACAGCCTCAGAGATTGCTCCCATTTGATTGAAGCTGCCTTTGTCATCACTCATGGCCTCCCCCAGCCTTCCCAGTGCAGGGCTCAGACCCAGGCAGATCTCTCTTCCTTTCCCTTGTGTGATTCTTCAGCTGCACCCAGGCTTTTTGGGTTTCTGTTTCGTTAATCAAGCTGGCCAGTAATTAATGGGATGCTAACTGCTGCTATTCAGCAGATGAGGTCACTGAGCATGGTCTTGTTTCCAGGACAGGATTAAGAAACTCCTGGGAACAAACTGTTTGTGGCCATTTTTCCCTGTTTAGGCAGGGTTCAGTGCTTCTGTGTGGTTTCGATTCAGTTCTCTCCTGCTTGCCCCTGCAGAACGTGATTGATGGGGACCTGTGTGAGCAGTTCAACTCCATGGAGCCTAACAAACAGAGGAATGTGGCCGAGGAGCTGGACCGGACCCCGCCCGAGGTGTCCAAGAAGCTGGAAGACATCCGCACGCGCTACGCGTTCTGAGCGGCAGCTGGCAGGGGCAGAAATGCCTGCAGCTCCTCTGGGTGCTCTTCAGGCACTGTTGGGAGGAGGAATGTGTACTTTTTTTCTTCCCCCCTCCCCCCCCCTTTTCAAATATTGGTTTGGTCCTCTTGGTTTATGTTTCAAAGTAATGTGACTCCAGTAAATACAGTATCAGCTCTTAGGTTTCCCAACATATCCCACTGCCTATGTGAGGACTCCTGACATTCCAGCTTCTCACCAGAGCACTCGGAAGTGCCCAAGGCAGGATGGCAGCTGACCCTCAGCCCCATCTCCTTGTCGTCCCTTTTAGATGGGGGGGTCCCAGGATGTCTTACTGAAAGTTCTGTAGGGCAGATCCAGCTGAGTCTTTGTTGGGTCAAGTGGGGTGTGTGATTTCCCAGCATTTTAGAAAAGGAAAGCAAAGGAGAGAGCTGTGGCACGATTCGGGATTGCCAGGCTCCTCTTTCAGTAGCCAGTGGTGAGCTGCTCTGGGCTTACACTAGCCGAGGGAGCAGCCAATGGGGAGCTGGCTGTGGGAAGGGTGTAACTGTCACACTTGTCTTGAACGTTTTCTTCTGAATTGCAAGGGGGTTTTTTGGACTCGCCATTTCTGACTGTTTTCCCTGTAAATAGAGTTTTGTACAATGTTGACTCTCCTGGGGGTGGGGAAGAGCGAGGCCTGAGTCTGGGACTTGATTTGTTTCATAATAACTTTGGCAAGAGAGTGTCTCCAAGCTGTGACTGTGAGCAGCACATGAAGAATAAAAGCCTGTTTTTTCACTATGCTGGCACTGAGGCTCTTCTCCTTCGTGGCAGCTGCTGCTGACCTGGTGGGAGGAGGAGTACAGAAATGTGTGCACCCTGAGCCCCTGTGCTCCTGCAGGCCCCTTGCTGTCCCCCTGTCCTGCCTGGAGCTGGCCCCCTGCTGCTTGATCAGCCCTGGGACACACAGACCAGGCTGTGGAGAGAGGGAGGAGTCGTTTCTGCAGCCGGTCTCGGAGCATGGCTGCTCATCCGGGGTCCTGTGTTGCCCAGTGTAGCAGGTGCAGCTCTGGGAGGAGCAGCTGGCTGCCAGGGGAAAAGTCCTTGTCACAGAGGCTTGGCTGCAGAGGCTCCCAGTCGGAGTGCACCCACACAGCAAGTGCTTCCTGGTTCTGCTGCCTTGCTCCCTGCTTACTCCTGCTGGTGGGGACTGCCTGAGAGCCTGTGACATCCTGGTAAGGATGCTGCTCCCCACTTGGGGCTTGGAGAGACAGGTGGTCCTTGATGTCTGCTCCCTTTGAACAACTTTCACGCTTTCTGGTGCACGTACTGTGTGGGTTGAGGGCAAACACACCCTCCTGCCCTGTCCTTTGCACCCTCCTCTCCCCTCCTGCTCGACTCTGCTCAGTCTCGACCTCGCAGACTTGCATTGCCAGGGGCTTACAGCGCAGGGCTGCACCCTTTGGCTCTGACATGGCACACGGAGCCCCACCCATCCTCTGCTGGCAGAGCAAAGGGCTTTGTGCTCCCATCCCCGGCTGGAGTGGGGGTGGCTGTGTCGAGGGAGGGGCGCAGGGGAGCTGGCTTTGTGGGGTCCAGCTTCTGGCTTGCCGTGGAATTGAAGTGCTCACCCTGTGCTCCCTGTTCCTTGTCCTTCCCGAGGGACTGATGCTTTGGATCAGAGGGCACTTCCAGAAGAGCTCCAGTGACTCTTGGTATTTGTCATGCTGGTGTCCTGAAAAGTGAAAGCGGGGGAGGGGGGCATCTTGAGATGTTCCCAAACTGGTTCCAAGCACAGGATTTTACTTCCTTGGCTGTGCCTGGTGAATAACCTGCCTCCAGTAAAAGGCAGTAAAAGGGGGGAACCCATTCCCAGCCATAAGGAGCTGTGGGGGCTTGTGGGGAGCTGGCTGAGCCCCCATCTCCCCTTGACTGGGACAAGGAAGGTTTCTCTCGGTGCTGGTTCCCTCCTGCAGCCGCAGGGGACCGGGGTCCTGCTGCCGTATGGGAGCAGAGCTCCTGGGGCTCTGCACGGGAAGCTGTTTGCCTTGGGCTCATCCCAGCACTGATCTCCAGCCCGGAGCAGCCAGGGAGAGCACACCGCCCCCAGCACAGTGCTGCGCAGTTCCGCACTTTCTCTTCCTCGCCCCATCCCGGCTGCCAGGCTGATGAATACGTGGGCAGGGAATGCTATTAAATGGCTTCCTCCAGCGACTGCAGCAGCTGCGGGCAAAATCCCTGCGGACACCTGAGTGAGGAGCTGGAGCAGCTCCTTCCCTGCTTAGAGCTAAGCATCTTGCCCCCGAGAGTGCCGAGAGGGAGGCAAGGGCCATGCCCAAGGCTGGGCCAGGACCAGGGGAAGCTTGGCAGGAGCACGGCAGTGGCCCTGACTCCATGCCAGGGGAATCCCAGCGCGCTCTCACAGGCAGAAGTGCATTCCTTCCCACGCGTTTCCCTGGGAGCACTGACCCACTCTTTGATAGTCGATGTTTCTTGCTGACCCTTTGGATGCTCAGCAGCCCTGAGCACAGACATAGCGGCTCTTCCAAGGGGCTCTTCAGGATGATGTGGGAGAGGACAATGTCCCATGTCCCTTTTCCCCTTCTCCTGGCAGGAGTTCAGCCCTGAAGGATCCTGAGAGGATGACGTGAGCTTGGGACAGAGGGAGCAGAGTCCTGTGGGCCTGGAGCCAGCCAAGAATACCTCAGCCCCTCTGAGATTAGTGCTGCAGTGCAGCTCTCCCCTGGGCGCATGCTGGGAAGGCACTAGGCTGACTCCCACTTCAATTGCCCCAAAACGTGCCCGTGGGTGCTCAGCCCAGTAAGTGCCCTGGGACAGCTGGCAGGAAAGCCCAGCACCCCGGATGTGCCGGTGCTGGCAGAGCAAAGCACCCCGGGGAGCCTAGGGCTGTGCAGAGTGGTCAGCTGGGCACCTCGGGGGCCATGTGGGCACCTGACTGGGTTGAGTGGGCACCCTGCAGGCATAGCTCAGCACTCTGAGGAGTGGAGGAGGCATTCACCAGTTAGACCAGCACCCTGGGGCTCCCTGCTGGTGCAGCAAAGCACCCCGAGGAACAGGGCGGGACAGAGCAGGATGAGCCAAGCACCCTCGGGCCGCTCAGTTGGATGAGCTGAGCACAGTGAGGGTACCTGGCTAGATGAACTGAGCAGCTGAGCTTCCCGGGACAGCCAGCTTGGGCTCGCTGAGCACCCCCGGGGATACCTGCTTGGAACAGGGAGATACTCGCAGGGATAAGCCAAGCACCCTGGGGCCACCCCATCCTGGGCTACCTGCGAACCCTGCGGACACCCACGCGGCTGGGGCAGCCAAGCACCCGCGGCGAGCAGGGCCCGGCTCTCCCCGGGCCGTGCGGGGCGGTCGCTCGGTCCCCTCTCCCCGCCCGGCCCCCGGCCGCCGCCCCGCCCGCTCCCCGCGCCGCCGCCCCCCGCCCGCCTCCCGGGAAGCGCGGGCACGGCCCCGCCGCCGCCGCCCGCGGGTGGACGCGTCCCGCGCCAGGTGGGTCCGCGAGCCGCGCGCGGGGGGCGCGGGGGGCACACGCACCCCGCCAGCGGCCGGGTCTGCTGGGGGACACAGTGCGGGGACATGGCACAGAGGTCCCTGCACTGGGGATTGTGGGTGGCACCCCTTTGCGCCGGGACACTGCGCGGCGCCTTTGCGCGGGGGCACGGCGCGGTACCCGGCACGGCTGCTTTCCCTTGGGACATGGCACCGCGTGGGGACACGGCGTGGCCCCCCTGGCACCGGGACGTGGTGTGGGACGCAGATGGGGCCCCTTCTGTGCTGGGGTATGGCATGGACACAACACACCCTCCTTCGCAAGGGGACACGCTGTGGAGATGCGGCACAAGGACGTGCTGTGGTCTCCTTTCACAGCGTGGGGGCATGGCAGAGCCCCCTTCACGGGGGTGTGGGGACACGACACCTCTGTGTGGCGACCCAGCATGCGGTGGCTTGGCCACTTCACTAGCCCCGGCTGAGGCCGGAGGACATAACTCACCGCTGGGATAACGGGGCTGGGTGGATTCCCCTCCTTCCCTGGAAATCCCCTGAGGGTGTCATCAGGGAAGCCCCGGTAGCCCTGCCCCAAGCGGGACACAGGCATTCACGGCTCCACGGCCACCCACAGGCTTTTGGCCACTCGAGGCTCAGGCGGGGCTGTCCCTTCCCCGCTGCCCCGGGGCTCGGAGCGGCTGTCCTGCCCTGGGGCTGCAGCCGGGGCTCTCTTCCCCCAGATTCCCTCTTGCAGTCCGGGGGTGCTCCTGCACCCCTGCAAACACATCCCTGCCAGCACCCTGTGACGGCCCCGGGACCTGCTGCCTCCCTGCCACCAGCTGGAGAGGAGAAGCCAGCGGGGACTGCCGGGAAGGGGGACTAACCCCCCATCCATGGCAGGGAACAACTGCCCGGGGCTACCGGAGAGCAGCCAGTGCCCGGAGCCTACACCTGTCCCTTGTCCCCACACCATCCACGCCACTGCCCTGGAGGCTCCTGGCGAGCCCCAGCCATGTAGGCACAGCCTGGGGCTCCACTGACAGCCACCATCAACATGCAGCAGGGCTACGCTGCCGTCCTGTGTGAGTACAGCTGGGGACAGGGGGGGTGGCCTCAGGAGTCACCTCGCTGGGTGTCCCTGAGGGGGCTGATGCCACTGGCTTTGGCTGCCCAGGTGTCCTGGCTGTGCTGGGGCTGGAGGCCGCGGCGCCGGGCGAATGTGAGCTCACCCGCCTGCTCCAGGACAAGCTGCAGTACGAGATGCGCCTGCAGTACATGGTAACCCCAGCTGTGGGAGGTGGGGGGACAGGGCATTGCAGGGCCCCGATTTGCTCGAGGGGCACATGGTGGGAGGAGTGCCAGCAGCACCCACTGATCTACAGTGGCCAGATGCAGGGTGCTGTCTTTTTCACCAGGGACATTTGTGCCAAATTTTGCCCAGAGCTACTTCTGCTGGGGGCTGACCACATCAAAGGGCTTTTGCACCGGCTCTCCACTGTCATGCTGAGGCTGGCAAGGATGTGCCACATCACTTTGCCCCTTGCCAGCCCCCATGCTCTTCCTTGCCTTTCTAGAAACACTACTTTCCCATCGACTACACAGTCCAGGTCCAGTACGAAGAGGTGCTGAGGCCGTCCAACATCACCCGCCTGGTAAGACGGTGACAGGGGAGAGTCCCGTGATGGGAGCACTCCAGGGGCCGGGGGGCTGCATGGCTCTCACCCTCTTGCCCTTTAGCGCAACGGGACAGTGTCGGAGGCAGCACTGCGGTACCTCTGGTTCCATGTCAGCTCCCAGGCAGTGCTGCGGATCCATGAGGTGCTGCCAGAAAAGCACCCATCCTGGAAGTACACCCAGGAACTCTACCAGCTTTTTGATGCCCTGGGCGAGGAGTACAGCAAGTATCGGCAGGTGAGGATCTCCCCTGGCCTCCCAGCCCAGCTGCACATCACGCACTCGTGTGCTGGGGGGACACGCACTGAGCCACGAGCAGCCGGGAGGGAACAACGCGGCATGGACATTTCCCCTGCTCCTTGCAGGTTCTGTAAAAGGACTGATGGGGACAGGGGACAGGGAGAGAGGTTGGGAGCGGGATGCGGGGCCGTGGGGCAGTGCCTAAGGAGCTTTGCACATCTGGCATTGGTGGTTCAGTGGTAGAATTCTCGCCTGCCACGCGGGAGGCCCGGGTTCGATTCCCGGCCAATGCAGAAATCGCATCTTTTTCTTGCCGGTAACCCGTCCCGCTCGGGGGACCGGCTGACCTGGGGAGGGGAGAGCGGTGCTGTCACACTCACTGTCCCGGGGTGGCACTGC
Organism: Erithacus rubecula; assembly: GCF_903797595.1. Taxonomy (NCBI): domain Eukaryota; kingdom Metazoa; phylum Chordata; class Aves; order Passeriformes; family Muscicapidae; genus Erithacus; species Erithacus rubecula. Next base: position 7,503,760 of record NC_136664.1, on the reverse strand, counting down.
GACGGCCGGCGGTTACGGGAGATCAGGCAGAAGGTGCCCATGAATTTATCGCTGTTTTCCGAGTGATTGTGCTGCCTCTGTGCCCAAGCCTCTGCTGCCTCGATGGAGCTGCTGAACCGTGATGATGTTGCATTAGGTGCTGGATGGATGTAGTTGGCCTCTCACAGCTGGGTCACCACTGTGTACTCGAAGTGTGGCTGGGCTGTCCTGTGCCATGGGACAGGTCCTGCAGCCCCTCCATGGAGAGAGTGAGCTTTGCTGGGTTGTCTCGGCAGAGGGTTAACTCTGAAGGCTGCTGCCAGCCCGTCCTTGCTGTAGGTGATGTGAGGCAGTGGGAAGAGGTGTTCCCAAGGGCTGAGCCACGGTATGAGAGCTGTTTTGGGGTGGTGTGTGAGGGTGCTGAGAGCTGGCAGGGCCTGTCTCTGCTGCTCGCAGCCTGCTGGGTTTGGAATTGTGTGGGGGAGGGCTGGGATGCTGTGCACATCTGGCATTGGTGGTTCAGTGGTAGAATTCTCGCCTGCCACGCGGGAGGCCCGGGTTCGATTCCCGGCCAATGCAACAGCTGCATCCTTTTGCACCCTGCTGTCCTTTGGCAGCTGCCAGGGTGCTCATGGAATATCGCAGAGGTGCTCCCATGGGTGTGCCCTTGAGCATCTCTGTAGAGTTGCTCCCTCTGCATCTCCCCTCGGGCCCGACTGTGTAGTTTGTGTGGGTGCTCAGGACCCGATGGTGGCAGCAGCAACTCTATCTGCACTGAGTGTCCTTGGCTTTGGTGGCACCAGAAGCACTAAGAGGAGATCGTTTGGCTCAGCTGGGTGGCAGGGAGAGACACTGGCTCAATGGCAGCAAGGGGTGTTATGTCGGTGGCAGTGGAGGCTTAGGAGCAATGGGAGGTGCTGGTTCCTGTCAAGGGTACCCCGGCCATGAAGGCGGATAGCAGGTGTGGGTAGTTCCACATCTGGCATATGTGGTTCAGTGAGACATTTATTGTGCTCCCCCCAAGATGTCAGGCTTTTATTCTTTGTCAGTGCAGCCTGTCAGTGCCTTTCAACTCTGCAGCCCTCTGCCCCTCTATCTGACTTGGGCTTATCCAGCCATGGATTGCTTGTGGCTGGGAGGTGCTGCTGCCCCCCAAGGCAGAGTTGTTTGGGTGCTGGATGTAGGTGGCCTTTCATGACTGGGTCACCAGTGTGAACCTGAAGTGCGGCTGGTTGTCCTGTGCCACGGGACAGGTTCTGCAGCCCCTCTGAGGAGAGAGGGAGTTTTGCTTGGTTCTCAGCAGAGGGTTAACTCTAAAGGCTGCTGCCAGCCCCTCTTTGCTGAAGGTGATGTGAAGCAGCAGAAGAGGCGCTTCCATAGGCTGGAGCCGCGGTATCAGAGCTGTGTGTTGGGGTCCCCTTTATGTGTGTTTGTGTGTGTGTGCATCTGTGCCTGTGTGTGTGATGTGCTCACAGCCAGCACTGCCTCCCTGCATTGCACTCACTCTGCTGAATTTGGGACAGTGGGGCCGTGTGGGGGAGGGCTGGAATATTCTGCACATCTGGCATTGGTGGTTCAGTGGTAGAATTCTCGCCTGCCACGCGGGAGGCCCGGGTTCGATTCCCGGCCAATGCAACGCGTTTTTTTACATTCAGTGTCTCTGGAGGGACCACGGGGATTGCCCTGGGTTGCCTGGAGGGATTACTCACCTCTCCCACCTCTGCGGCAAGTCTCCCCCTGTGTGGATGTGAGTGTCATTGTCAGTGGAACAGAGCCAGGGCACCTTGGTGACCCCCGGGGGACTTGGTGGCAGAGAGGGACCCTGCCTTATGGGCAGTGACTGTCCATGGCTCACTGACAGTGAGGGTCTCTGTTTTGGTGGCACTGACAAGGGTTTAGGCTTGGTGTCAGTGAGGCCCAGGGCAGTAAGACCTGAATAGGTCTGGGGGATGCTGCCACTTCCAAGAGTGGCTGTGTTTGGGTGCTGGATGTGGGTGGTCTGTCACGGCTGGGTCACCACTGTGTACCCGAAGTGTGGCTGGGCTGTCCTGTGCCATGGGACAGGTCCTGCAGCCCCTCCATGGAGAGAGTGAGCTTTGCTGGGTTGTCTCGGCAGAGGGTTAACTCTGAAGGCTGCTGCCAGCCCGTCCTTGCTGTAGGTGATGTGAGGCAGTGGGAAGAGGTGTTCCCAAGGGCTGAGCCACGGTATGAGAGCTGTTTTGGGGTGGTGTGTGAGGGTGCTGAGAGCTGGCAGGGCCTGTCTCTGCTGCTCGCAGCCTGCTGGGTTTGGAATTGTGTGGGGGAGGGCTGGGATGCTGTGCACATCTGGCATTGGTGGTTCAGTGGTAGAATTCTCGCCTGCCACGCGGGAGGCCCGGGTTCGATTCCCGGCCAATGCAACAGCTGCATCCTTTTGCACCCTGCTGTCCTTGGGGGACCTTGGTGACATTGTGGCGTCTGTCCCTGCAGACAGATGTGGAGACAGTGGTGGCTGATGTGGTGAAGCTGATCCACAGCTCGGGCGCTGAGAGCCGGAGCAAGGCCGTGCGCCCCAAGGCACTGCTGGACAACTGCCTCAAGGTCATGCGGATGCTCTACGGGGTGCCCTGTGAGTTGGGAACCAGGGTGGGGGGCCCGACCCTGGGGACCGCAGGTGCCACACAGGGGGGCCCTGTCCCACACCGTGGCACCTGTTCTCTCTGTTCAGGTCGGTGGGAGTCCACCTAACTCTGTGGAAGACCCCTCACTCACCTTGCCCTGGAGCCACGGGTGCTGCCTCTGCTCTGCTCCTCCCAGAGCCACATGGGGGTTCCCAAGGAAGGTGCAAAGGTGGAATGCCACTGCTTCCAGGACCAAACACAACCCCATCCAGAACTGTGGGACTGTTTATGGCTGCGGGATCTTGTCCATCCAAAACGTCTGGCACCCTTTGCACGGGTGTGGGGTCAGACACAGCCCCCTGTGGCAGACAGCTGTTGGGGGGGACACACAACCCTCTCTGCCCAAAGGGCAGGTGAGGGCATCACCCTGTTTCTCTTGATTTGTATTTTTTCCTCAGCTTTCATTAAACACCAGTTAATTCTCTAGCATTGCAGCTCAGCTTCCAACTGGGTCCCGGGAGCCTCCAGCCTTACCCGAAATAAAGGACCAGCAAAGAGAACCCCACTGCCTCCACTGCCTCCTCTTTTGGGGTGTCAGCACCTCCCTCACCACTGTGGGGGAGAGACTCACTCTGATAAGGGGACCCCAAGCTGCCTCTATCAGTCCCAGCTGCTTCCCCGGCAAGGAAACATCTGGAATTGTTTGTTGTGCTTGGGCCACAGTGCAGGCGGAACACTGGAGGGGCTGGGGCTGTCTGGCTGCCTCCCCCCTTTACAGCTTAGTTAATTACCTTCATCAGCTATTAGAGACATTAATTGGTGTATTTGTGGCTTAGGCTCAGAGTCCATGGGCACTGCAGCATGAGTGGAAGAATGTCTTCCTTCTCCTCCTCCTCTTCCTCCTTTTCTTCCTCCCTTCATGCCTAGTGATGATTCCTGTTTATCTAAAGCCCACGCAGAGCTCATGTAAAACCCACCAGTGATGATCCACTGCTTGATAAGAGCTTTAACTAGAGGGACTTTCTTTCCCAACTGGCTTTAACAGAGCTCCTGTGTGGTCCAGGGACCCACCTGGGGCTGCCTCAGCCCTTGGGGCTGAGCCCCAACCTCCCACTCCCTCATGTCAAGCGTGGGAATGATCCTTCATCCTCCTCCACTGTGGGAAAACTGAAGCTGTCCCTGCAAAATGACCCCAGCCAAGCTTCCCAGAGCATCCCCACAGCAATGAGCTTGCCAAAACCCTCTGTGTCCAACCCACTTGAGATACTGTGCATTTTCTTCTGGTCCATCTTTTGAGGATTGGCTTAAAAAATGTCAGCTGAGAGCCTCTACAGGAATGCACTCACAGGAATGAGAATGGGAGCCTGTTTACAATATCTCCTGGTGTGCCATGAGGGATGTTTTTGGGGAGGGTCAGCCCAGGACGCCCTGCCCAGGTGTGAAAAGACATCTTTAGGCATGTGCTAAGACTTGGGAGATCTCCTGCTATGAAACCTCCCAAGAAAAATGCCTGGCAGCATCCTTGGGGTGGGCATGGAAAGGCCAGCTGGTTTTGGGGTGGGCAGGCTCAGCAGGACAAAGGCTGAGTTTGGGGCTCTCTGGGATGTCCCCATAAGCAGTATGGCTTCTGGCCCTAGAGTGAGGATACCCAGGGGGTTCTCCTGGCCCCAGGGGAATGCCTTGAATTCAGGACCACACTTGGAGCATTCTTCCTTATGCTGTCCTGGCCCAAATCAGCATCCCAGGTCAAGGGAGCAGCAAATCCAACTCTCATCCCCAAACCTGTGCATCCCTGTTTCTATTCCCCTGCCCCCCACCTCCCTAAATCACAGTCAGCCTGGAAATGGCAATTAATTCACTTTTATTAATTATTCAAGCCCAGAGGGCAGATGCTGCTCTCACCAGGGCAGCCTCTGCCCTCTCCAGTCGCAGAAGGTGCCGTTGCTGGTGGCTGAGAGCTGGGCCAGCAGCTGCAGGACCCCCTGCACGCTCTCCTCCAGTGTCACCGGGCCCTGTGGCACCCAAAGGCAAGGGAAAAAGTGAACCAAGGTTCTCCATCCCAGCACCCCCAATCCCACCCACTGTATGGTGGAGAGCCAGCTCCAGCTGGGTTGATTTGGGAGCAGCTGGAGATGCTCCAGCAGACAAGGAATGAGGCTTTGCACAAAACTGATTGTCCCTCATTTGAGTGCTGTAAGGATGGAGGTTAATTTTTTCATTTCTAATTAAAAAGTGACCCATTTGTCAGCCAGAGCAGGGTAAGGGATAGCTGAGTGCAGGACCGGGGTGCCCTCTGCTGACCATCAGGATGGGGAAGGAAATTAAAAATAGGGAAGATGGATGGTTTGGGGACAGAGCCTGGAATTGTCCCTTTGCTGTGGTGGCACAGCCACTGTGGGACCAAGGGACTGCAGGGATGTGGATGCCCAGGGAAGGGATGTCCATGGGCCATGGTCAAGGATGCCTCAGGAGGGAATGTTCATAGGAAAGGGATGTCCATGGGAAGAAATTACGTGGTGCCCAGGGGAAAGGATGTCTGTGGGAAGCAATGTTTCTAGGAAGGGATTTCTTTGTGAAAGGATGACCCTGGGAAGGGATGCTCCTGGGAAAGGATGCCCCCAGGAATGGGTGCCCATGGGACCTTGCTGAGCTGGGACTCCATGCACCTGGCATCACTCACCATCCCCGGTTCCAAGGGAGGTGTCACATGTCCAGGATCCACAGACACACAGAGGATCCCGCTGCTCCCGTACTCCAGGGCAAGGCACTTGGTGAGCATGTTCAGAGCAGCCTGGGGGGACAAATTCCCCTCTTTGCCATCATGATTTGGCAATGCCAGGACCAGTGGTGAGGACAATCCCAGAGGAGGTGACCCCGAAATTCCTCCCCCTCCTCCCAGTGGCAGTACCTTGCTGCAGCGGTAGCAGATGTCCTGCCTCTCCTCCCAAGCCTCTGCAACCTCGATGGAGCCCAGGATGCTGGAGATGTTGATGATGGCAGCTCTGCTGCAGCTCATCTCACGCTGCCCTTCAGCCTCAGCTGCCTTCTTCAGCAGGGGCAGGAAAGCCTGCAGGGGATGGAATCTCAGGCATCACCATCCTCTTCCTCCCTGCTCCCAGTGTTTGGGGCAGGGGTTGCTGTGTCCTCACCTGGCTTGTCTGCAGGGGCCCGATGGTGTTGGTGGTGTAGACGAGGCTCATGTTCTCTGCTGTCTCGGTGGCCAAGGTGCTGCGGCGTGTGGTGCTGGTGTTGTTAATCAGGAGGTTGAGGCCAGCACTTCCCACCTCCTCCCGCACCTTCCCAACTGCTGCCTTGATGCTGTTGGGGTCTGTCACATCTGCAAGGGGACAGGAGGGTTTGGGGACAGGCTGATGGCCACAACTCTGGCAAAATGCTGTAAGACATGGCAGGAGGCAACTCCCAGCTGCTGAGCATCCTCCTGGTCCCATCAGTGACCTGGATGAGCTAAGCCAAACCAAGGAACCACCTGCTTGGTGGCATTTCCTGGAGCCACCCACGGTTGCAATTAAATCCGGAGAAGCTTCATCCCTTTCCCGCCCCAGCACTTACCTAGAGGCAGGATCATGACGTTGGGAAAGCCCAAAGCCACCTCGTTGACAGCCTGAGTGAAGAAAGTGGGGTGAGGGGTCACGTGGGGAAGCTCACGGGGAGGGAGGCCCTGCACTGTGTTGGGGTGGGAAGAGGGTGGCCCCTCATGTCACAACTGACAGGTTACAACAAGATCCAGTGGGAGCAATTTGGGGCGAGTTGCTGCTTCTCTGCACCTGGCTGAGCCTGGCAGCTTCAAAGCTCCCAGCAGCAATGGCCCCAGCAACCCCCCTGCACTCCCCATCATGCACCTACCTGTGCCAAGAGAGGCAAAAAATAAAATACATACATTTTTAATACATACAAAGGTATTTTAAGTATTTAATACACATATGCATATTTTTGTTATATAAATATGTATATATACGCATGTATTTTTCCATGCCATTCATTGTGCAGGATGCTGGCACTCTGCCTCCCAATTCCAGGTGGGATTGTGGCATCCCCAGGCTCCCAAGCCAGAGCTGACTCCCTCCTGTCCCCCCACACCGGTGGCTCCCTACCTTGCCCTGGGGGTCCAGGCAAGCAGCAAAGATGTGCTGAGGTGGGCTGGGCAGCTCCAGCAAGCCCTTCAGCAGCCCCAGGCCCAGCCCCCCATCGCAGCCAGTCAGCAGGACACTGCCCACGCTGAGCCCCTCCATCCCCTCTGCTCTCCACAGCTGCTTTGGCAATCTCTGCCCAGCGAGGTTTGGCAATCGGCCTCGATAATCCGGGAGGTGGCAACGCTGCGGGTGCTGCTGGGATGGGTGGAGGTGGGGGGCACCGCCTGCACCCCCTCTTCTGGAGGGGATGGGGCAGCAGGATGTTCTTCTGCATCCCAGGGTCATCCATCACCTTGGCCACGGGTTTGCTGCATTCCTCCATACCCCAAAACACCCAACCCCTCAAGCCATGGGAACCCCAGAGGGGTGATGGTACCTTCCCACCTGTTCCCCATTATTGGGGTGGCCCCAGAGAACCAGAACATCCATAGGAGTCCAGGCAAGGCTATTAATTACAGTACAACCTTTATTAATACTGGAATCTTCACAGTGCATTCGTTACTTGTAGCAGTGACTATGGAAAACGGGGGAGGGGGGGGCAAGAGGGGAATTACCACGAGGAAAAAAAAAAATTAAAGAAAAGACGGAATGAAAGAAAGAGAAAGAAACGTGTCAGAGGGAGAGGAAGAGGGAGAGGGGAAGCGGCGGCAGAGGCGGGAACACGAGGGGGAAAAATAAATTAAAAAAAAAGAAAAGAATAAGGACCAAGTTAACAACAGCACCAGAAAAGTTACTTCAGTCGAAAGACAGGTCAGTTTTTTTTCTTTTCCAAAGAATTTTTGTTTTCTGTACAAAATAAGAGACTCCCCCCTCCCTCAAACCCAAACATTTGTCACTTGGCCTCAGCGGTTGTGGGCAGGAGAAGGGGGAAGGGGGAGAACTAAATTGTTATTCCTAAGGGGAGGGTGGAGGGGCTGCGACGCGACAGACAGCGGGCGGGGTCTATGTACAGCGGGGCCGGGGGGTTGTGCTTTCCTCCAGCCGCCGGCAGAAATCAGCTGCTTTGCCTGGGGGTCGGAGTCAAACCTCCTCTGCCTGGACCCGCCTCTGAGCCGACCCTGTACAGGGTCTGTGGGTGCTGAGGGACAGTGAGGGGGTTTGCAGGGGGTCCCAAGTGATCCTTGTGAGGGGAGGCAAAGTGGAGGCTCAGCATCCTCAGTCCCTGCACCCTGCTGTCCCCCCAAGACAGATGGGATTGCAGTGCCTCTACCCCCAGTCCCCTCACCCTCTCACATGTCCCCACTTCTTCTTCCTCCCCTGCACCCCCAGCCCATTGCTTCTGCCCCTTGGAATGAGGCTGAGCTGTGCTGGCCCCAGGCAGGCAGCTGGGGGGAATGGGGCCAGGGCTCCCCACTCCTGGTGCTCCTGGTGCTCCATGGCTGCCACAGCCCTGCTGGCACTGTCCTCTCCTGCTGCAGCTGCGCCCGGGGGAAAGAAAACAGGAGAGGGAAAGCCAGAGGGGAAAAGGAAAAGAGAAACAAAAGGAAAGAGGTGAAAAAAAGGAAAGGGAAAAGAGAGGAAAATAGAAGGGAGAAGAAAAAGAGTTGAAAAGAAAGGAAAAGAGGACAATAAGAGGAAAAGAGAAGAAAATTGGGAAAATGAAGAACATAAGAAAAGAGAAGAAAAAGTGACTAGAAGAACAAAAGAAAAAAGCAGAAAAAATAGGAAAGAGGAGAAAAGGAAAAAAAGAGGAGAAAGAGGGCCAAAGAGAGCAAGTGAAGGAGAGATATAGGGAGAGGGCAGGAGGAGACAGAGGGGCAGGAAGCAGGGGGCAGCAGGGAGGGACAGGGCAGCGGGTGCCGGCGGGTGGGGGCCCCCGGGGGTCCATTGGCCACGGCGGGCACGGCCCCGCTGGCCGGGGCATCATCACGATATCCGCGGGGCCGACCTGTCGTTGGTGACGGTCCTGCGCAGGCGCACCCCGCGCCGGATGGCCACCAGCATGTCTTCGGCCGGGGGGTCCATGGAGGCGGCGGGGGGCGGCGCGGGGGTCTCCTCGCTGGGGCCGGACCCCGTGAGTGCGGTGGGGAAGGGGAACTGGCCTTCCCCCAGGGCGTGGGCGCCGGCCACCAGCTCCCCAATCTTCTCCACCAAACTGTGCCGGTTGGCAGCCAGCTGCTGGTCCTCCTCTTCCTCAGCGGAGAGGTGCTGGCCGGCCCCGGGGTAGACAGAGATCTCCATGGCACCGCCACCCCAGGCGGTGTTGGGAAGGCTCAGCCGCTTGGGCGAAGCTTTGGCAAAATCCAGGGGGTTGGGAGAGGCATCGTCGGCATAGAAGACGCACTCTTCGCTGCCCACCCGCGTAGGGCCGGCGTAGCCAGGGGAGTCGGGCACTGTGGGGGTCTTCACGGGGACGATGGGGGGTCGGATGGGGATGGGGCCGGCGTTGGAGAGCGTGCGGCGCACCGAGGGCTTGGTGGAGGGCGTGCGGCGGATGGTGGCCACCCCGGGCGTGGTGCCGGCCGGGAGGTTGGTGCCGGTGGGCAGCCCGGCCGTGGAGGCAGGACGCTTGGTCTGGATCATCCGCCGGTAGTTCTGGGCGATGTTGCTGTTGCGTGGGATGGTGGAGGACTTGTCGAAATCGCTCTGGGGGTCACACTCCACGTCACCGTTCACCGAGTAGCAGTCGTAGTCGGAGCCTGGGGAGGGAGCAGTGTTGTCAGTGTGGCTGGAGGGGCAGTGGTAGCCAAGCCCAACCATGCCATCAAAGCCAGCCCCAGCCACCTCCATCTCAGCACAACAACCAAATTCAGCTGCCATGACTGTCACACAACACAACCACTGCTGTCCCAATCACTGCTGGCACAACATGCTCCCCATCAAACCCAAACATCGCCACTGGGGGGAAAACACAGCCACCTAAATCATCACACTGAAATCACAACGAAACCCAACTGTCATCACCACAGCCACCCCAACCACAGCCATCACAACATGATCACAGCCAATCTCCACTGTCACCACCACATGCTCATAACTGGCTCAGCCATCATTGTGCCAACATCATGACAGACATGGTTGATCTCCAACTAGGACTCTGTTGCCATCACGTACCATCTGCCACCTTCTCCACCTGTACTCAACCTCTGCACACAGACACATCACCACAAACCATAACCTGTTATGGCACTGCCTGGCACGACTGCACCCACTGAGTCCCAGCTAACACCCAAATAACCAGGAAAAGCTGCGGTTATTTATGGCACCCCACCAGCCCCTATGCAGTATGACCACAGCCCAATGCTAAGACACCCAGAGCCCACAAATGTGCCCCAGCACCACCAAAACTCCTCCTGTGCCCTTCCCCATTCTAAGTGCCATTTCAGGTGGTCACAGTGGCAGTACCTTGGGAAGGGATGGTGTCCTCAGAGCAGGAGGGGGTGGTGGTCTGCGTGCTGTAGCCACTGGAGTACTGCAGCGAGTCCCGGCTGCTCTTCTGGTGCTCCAAGCTCAGCCCACGGGTCAAGACCATGGCCAGGTCGCTGGCGGCAGGGGACACCTCCTCCCCATGCTGCTGAGGCAAGGGCACTGTCAGCACCCTGGTTCCTCCTTTTGGAGTCCCCAGGCGCCCCCCACCTCTGTGCCCTCCCAGCCACAGCCGGTACCTTGGCGGCAATTGTAGCCGGTGACATCCGGGGCCTGGGAGCATCCTCGGCAGCGATGGCCGGGTAGGCAGCAGCAGGAGAGCCCAGCTCGGCCTCCCGCAGGTGCTCCACACGGTCCTTGCGCCGCTGCAGCGTTGGGACCACCGGCTGGTCATAGGGGCTGGCCTTGGACCAGTCCTGCAACGGGCAAGGCATGCGGTTCATGCTGTGACACTGGGACCAGGAGTGCGGCAGGACGGGTCTCAAGCTGATGTTCCCCGTGTCAAGCCACAGGTGCTGCTCAGGATGCTCTGCCCCATGAAGGAAGGGAAGGGAGGGTCCAGGGGCTGAAACCCATGAAGCGAGGGGGGAACCACGAGTGAAATGCAACCCTGGTGGGAGGGCAAGGACTAACCGAGGTGGGGGAGCTGCACTCGCTAACTGACTGGCAGGTTTCGGATGCCTCTGAGGACGCCGAGCTGGAGGACTTCTGCTGTGCCGAGACGAGCCGAGAGCCGGAAGGTGAGAGAAGAGGCAGTTAGCAAGCAAAGCCAGAGCCATGACCCTGGTTAGAGCAGCACCCATAGCTCCCCTGGCTGAGCAAGCCCCTAGTCCTCCTCCCCTCTGGCAGCAGATGCAGGATGGTGAGCAGGATGCGACCTTGGCAGCGGGGTCAAGAACTGGGATGATGAACTGCCCCAACCCCTCCCCCTTCTCACCCCAAGCCGTGCAGAGCCAACAGGTATTTTGGGGAGTGGGGACCTTGCTGGGTTGGTCATGCTAGGTTAGCGTGGACAGGTGGAAATGGCAACTCCCTGCACATCCTTGGCACTGGGGATGGTGCAGCATGAAGGGGAAGCTTTGCTCATGCTGTCTGGTGGGTGACTGGCACAAACCGGGTATTATGGGGCTGCAATGACTGGGAAACACCCAGTCCTCCTGGCACAGGGAGAGGGATACCTGTGCCCCATCACTGGGGTTTTCTCTGCCATGTGGCCCAGGATGCCCCCAAGTATGGCAGGCACCCTCAATATTCCCAATATTTATTTTCTGTGATGCCAATACAGATGGAAATACTTCTGAGGGAGGGGGGTCTCATCACCTCTGCATTGGACCCTTGTGTTGCATCCAGCACCACCCACCCACTCTGTGGAAGAAGAAACTGAGGCATGGAGGTCGGCAGCATGGCCCACCCTCCCTGTACCTGGCTGGTGATGTCCGAGGGCATGGGGGAAGGCGGTTTGGAGTAAGCAGCATCCTGGGAGATGAAGCCGGAGTCGTGGGAGGAGACGCTGGAGAGGCGGGTGGCGGCGGCGGGGGGCTGCGCCAGGCTGCGGTAGCGATAGGTGGAACTGGGTGAGCAGGTCTGAGCCCCGCCGGGCCACGCCATGCCACCCTTGGCACTGCTAACGCTGCTGGGGGGGCGCCGGGGGCACGGGGACACGCCGGTGGGGAGGACAAAGGAAGGAAAAGAGAGTTTAAGACAGAGGTTTGGAGGTGGCAGGATGGCCAGCGCCCTGCCACACATCCCAGCGTGGGGGAAACTGAGGCATGTAGTCCTCCTGGGGGTGTCCCTTTGCCTCCTGGGGTGGCCCAGTGTCAGGGAACAGGCTGGGGACATGACAGAGGTGGGATGCTTGCCCCCAGACACCCATGCACAGCACACATCATCCCCAGACTATGGAGGAAAGGTCATGTGTTGGGCTCCCATCCTGCCCCACAGGTCCACCCGCCCTGCCCAGTGCACCATGACCATGATCAATTCCTCCATATTAATGGGAGTCATTTGCCCATACGGACATGAGAAGGTGGACATGCACCTTGTGAGCATCCCCAAAAGCTGTAAGCATCATTAACCCACAGAGGTTAACGAAGAGGGCTGGATTTCCTGGCTGTGGTTGGGTGTGGAGCCCACCTCACCATACCTGCACATGCTGGACTTGCGGGAGCTGGAGCTGCTGGGTGAGGACGGGGGCGTCTGGTAGGACCAGCTGTAGTCAGAGCCCTTCAGGTCCTTGATCACCTGCAGGAAGGAAGGGGTCTAAGTCCCCCCAAAGATGCTCCCTGGTTCCCTTGACCCTTGGCTCGCCCCTCCTGACCTGCTCACTGGCGGGGGGCAACTTGTGGGGCTCAGCAGTGAGCACCACCAGGTCCTCGATGATGCCCTGCAGGTGGGTGATCTCTCCCAGCATGGTGAGCTCCCCGTTCTGAAGACAGACAAGAGCATCAGCACCCACTGGGCAGAAAGAACAACCCCTGGCCCTCCCAGCCCCCAGCACTCACCACCACAGGCTGCAGGAAGGTGATGAAGGTGCAGAAGCGGCCCCTCTCCTCAATGAGGGCTTTGCGGACCGCCTGCTTCTCCGTCTCCTCCAGCAGCAGGTACATGTCATTGACGTCCTGCAGCGCATTGTCCAGCTGGGGCTGCAGGTCCCCCTTCCCTGGGAGATGGGGCACTGTCAGTGCTGGGCTCCCCTGACACCCTCCCCAATCTGCTGGTGGTGCCACTGCCAAGCCTTGGCCATTCCCCAGCTTGGGGATAATCACTCCAGCCTCACATTCCAGCAGATTCCATAGATCTCCCGTGTCCCTGGAATATCCAGGAGCACCCTCACCCCACAGCAGCCCTGGGCAGGGGGCTCCTCTGCCACCCCATCCCCATCCCTAGTACTTGGGACCAGAGGACCCCTTGGGCTGCCACATGGTGGGGCAGGCATTGCCTCAGGATATGGGGTGCAGGCTAAGCTAAGCTAAAAGCAAGGTGAGGGTGGGAACAGGGAGCGGATGGACGGACGGACAGACAGACAGAGGCTGGGGAGACTGGGAGGAGTAGATGAGGAAGCAGAGAGGGGGCCGGTGGTGGGGGGCAGCAGTTCACTTACCAAGTAGCTCTACAGGAAGGATGTGGAGGGGAGGGAAGAGAGAAGGAGACAGAGAAAACGTGTGAAAAGAGGCCGAGGGCTGGGGCGCATGCCCCGCCTCCCGCCACCCCCGGGGCCGTGCTGGCACCTCCCTTTCTACAGGGGGGCAGCAGGACCCCCCTAGTCCCCCCCGGTTGGCAGTGCCACAGCCAGGATACCGGCCCTGGCTGGGGGTGCTGCAGAGGGGCTGGTGGGGGCACCCCCCAGGAGACACCCTCTCACCTTTGCGAGCCTTTTTCTGGAGCTTGAGTGTGTCAGAGGACTTCTTCTTGATCTCATGGCGTGCTCGCTTGTACTCTGGGGATGCAGAAGTGCTGTCAGAGGGACCCTGCCCAGCAGCGCAGCCACCCTGCACAGATCCATCCTGTCCCCCCTGTACCTTTTGCATGGTCCTTGTCCAGCTGGTTGGCAGTTTTCTTCCAGTCCTCAATCCTGTCCTGCAAAGGGTTTATCAGGCTTTCCATGAGGGCACTGGAGCAGGGAAAGAGAAGCAGAGAGTGTGGGAGAGCCCCAGGGGGGAGCCATTCCCCCATTCCCTGCCCAGCCAACATCCAGCAACCCCTTCCTCAGCGAGGGATGAGCCTGGCCAGGCCGTCAGTTTGGAGGCAAAGCTGACCCTGGTCCTGCTTACTTGGTGAACTGGCGGAGCTTGGCCTCGATGCTGCGGTGCCGCATGCACATCCGGGTCAGCGCCGAGCCAATGTCCCTTGTGGCACCTGGTGGGGAGCACAGTGCTGCTGACAAGGGCCAGGGACACCCCCACACCAGTCCCAGCTCAGTTTGTACAGTGGGAGCAGGGTGGCTTGTGACAGGGATGATCAGCACTGGAATGCACTGGGCATTGGGGACACTTTAGGCAGGGGGTGGTTTGTTTTTTAACACGATAAATCCACAAAATAAATCATAATCCACTAACTAATACATGAAACACTAAATATGTCTTCTGGAGGCTTTGAAATTAGAACCCACTCCCATTTTTCCTGGTTTGTTTTAAATTTGGCACTGAGGGGCCAGGGGAGGGAAGGGATGAGGTACCCTAGCTCAGTTCCAGGCAGTCAGCTCTGTATAACATCTCCAGGCACAATCCAGAGTGGATAAAAAGGGAGTCCAAACTCCTCGGGGGGGATATTTGCCAGTAGCAAATAGCAGGAGCATTCTTTTTAGCTGAAACCGTTGTTAACTCTGAAGCCTAAGGACGGCCACATGGTGGCAGTGCTGCTGGCAAATCCCAGGGAAAATGGCAATCAAAAATCCTTGGGTGCAAACTAAGGAGTGACATTCAGCCTTTCTCTCCCCTAAAAAAGCCTCCAAAAACACCTCCCACCCTTTTGCAGGAGTTTAGGATGCCCCTCAGTCCCCCAGTGCTATGGAAATAGGGGAATCCATGGGCCAGAGCCTTCTCCTCCACTGGGGTAGTCTCCTAATCCAGCTCCTAATGCTCTTATCCCAGCTCCTGCTGCTTCTAATCCGATTCTCATGCACTGTGTGCAAGGCAGCAGCCACCCCCCACCCAGTGCCTCAGTTTCCCCGTGCTGTTCTGCCTCCCACCCTCCCAAAAAGCTCTGCAGGTAAAGCAGCACTACAGTGTGACACTAAACCCTGTGCTGCTTGTCCCCAGCTGTCCCCAGCATTGCCCCTGTGCCTCCTCCTTGCTTTGGCTGCCCAGGCTGGCATGGAGCTGGGGGAGCCCTAATCCCCCTGGTGCAGTGGGCTAGTGGGTTTGGAGGCAAAGCTGATCCTGGCTCAAGCTGCTGCCTCCACCTCCTCCTCCTCCTCCTCACGCGTGGCTCCAGATGGCCTGGATGCCGCCAGTCTGCAAACCAGCCCGGGACCATCTGCTTGGCAGAAGCCAAGCGGTGGGAAGTGGCTCCTCGTTGCCAGCAGGCACCTGGAGAGGGTCCGGGGATCCTTCCCCCTCACCCCCCAACAGTATGGGGGACCCCACATGCAGCCTGGGCTCTTCAGTCACCTCCCTAGTGAGTTGGGGTTTGTCCCCAAAACAGTCGTGCTTGGACTCCTGAATTTCCCTCTAGCTGATTCCCCTTCCTTGGAGACCCCTAGAGCAGCCAGGAACCCCCTGGAACTTTCCAAATGGGTGTCAGTGACAAGGAAGGTGGATTGTGCATCCCAGGGGGCAGAGATGGGTGCAGGAGACCATGGTGTGGGGCTGAGCCACCCTGAATGTCCCATGGGTGGTAAGAGCAGCACCCACATGGGTGCCCATCTCCCTCCCCCTCCCCACTCCAATGTGGCTTTCCAGGGGATGCTCCACCTTGGTGTGGGAACAGGTTGGACATCTCTCCGTGGATGGTGAAGCTGCTGCTTGAAGTCCAGCCCAGAAACGTGGGCAGGGGACATCCCACAGGGAGCACTCACCACCTGTCCCCCTGCCCAGGTAAGCCTGGGGATACCCACCCCTAGGAGAGAGGACCCTACCTCGGGTGTTGGTGGCCATGTCAGCCACTTTCTGGAAGGCATCCAGGAAGGCAACTGCGGCCAGCACCGTGGTCCTGAGGCAGAGAGAGCGAGGGGGGAGCTCAGTGGGTGCAGGACACACTGGGATGTGCCAGTGAGGAGAGGGGTCCCCCATGTCCCACCCCCCCTTTGGTCACTCACCTGAGCTGGGAGTGCAGCTTGGTGGCCTTTGAGTTGAAATCCTCCCATATGGGGTAGGAGCTCTGCAAGGACAAGGGTGATGGTGAGACAGGGCCCCTCACTCCCTGCAATGCTTCCCCAGTCAGGGCAGGTCCCCTCTTCACTGGTGCAGAGAGACAGGGCAGCTCAACAGCTTCTCTGATGGCTAATAAAGGCTGAGCACAACTCTTTTCCCTCCTGTTTTTCTCCCTTTCCAGTCTGGCCACACAAACTTATAGACCATGGAGAACACAGGATTTTGAGTGATCTTTTCCTTGTGAGGGTCAAGGGAAGTTATAGGTTTGGAAATTTGAGGGCATGAAATGAAAAATCTTTAAGACTCTGGCCAGCAGTAGAGGAGACACTCCCAGCACCTGCAGCTTCCCCCCAAAGCACTGATGGCCAAACCCACCATCATGGACAGCTCAGGTCCCACAGATGGG
Source organism: Erithacus rubecula (assembly GCF_903797595.1). Taxonomy (NCBI): domain Eukaryota; kingdom Metazoa; phylum Chordata; class Aves; order Passeriformes; family Muscicapidae; genus Erithacus; species Erithacus rubecula. The sequence continues at coordinate 7,487,448 of NC_136664.1, read as the reverse complement.
AGCCCCAGTCCTCACCTCCCCTGAGCCCAAGGACTTACAGGGCAGGAGGGGAGGTTGGGGTCCCAAAAGCCCTGAGTGGGGCAGTTGTGTGGGAACAGAGACAGGGTACAGCTGCTTGGGAGGCCACCCCAGTGCTGCCCCAATGGGGCCACTCTGGTGCCATCTGTGTAATACCAGTCCCACTGCCCTTGTGCCAGGGCTGTCCTGGTGCAACCATTCCAGTGAAGTCACCCCAGAGTTCCAGTTCCAGTGCCACCATCCCAGGGCTGTGCTGCTGCCACCATCCCAGCGAGGCCATCCCAGTGCCACTGTTTCAGCAAGGCTATCTTGGTGCTGTCCCAGAGAAGCCAGTCCCAGCAGACCATGCCATTACAGTAGGAGTCTCTCAGTGGTGCCAGCTGCAGTGCCATCCCAGCAAGGCCATCCTGGTGCCATCACAACAAGGCTGATCCTGATCCACCGTACAGTGAGGCTATCCCAGTGTCACCATCCCAGCAAGGCCAGCCCATGTTGTCCTGGTGAGGTTAATCCTGGTGCTGTCTTGACAAGGCCATCCCAGTGCCAGCCTTGCAAGGCCAGTATCGGTGCCATCATTCCAGTGAAGCTAACCAGGTGCCACCATCCTGACACGGCTATTCCAATGCTGTTCCAGTGAAGCTGGTCCCAGTGCTACTATCCCAGCAAAGCCATCCCAGCAGGGCCAGTCCTGGTGTTACCATCCTGGTGAAGCCATGCCAGTGCTGCTAACCTAGCAAGGTCAGTCCTGGTCCTGTTGTCCCAATGACAAAACCCTGGTGCTGTCCTGGTGTGGCCATCCAGTGGCAGTGACAGGTGTCTGTAAACTCCCCTAGGACAGCCACCAGCCTGGGACGTGTACATCACCACACCCTCATGAGCACTTTGCCTTGGGGCAGCTTTGGGGATAAGGTTTGCACTGAGGGGGCAAGAGACCAGCCCAGCATTTTTTGGGGGGAACTATGAAAGCCCCTATTTCCTCATGAATCAATAAAGAAAGGGTTTGAGGGTGCCACTCCAAACACCATTTGTGGCAGTGACCCCCAGGTTGTGAGTCCCAGGGATTCTCATTGCCAGAGGGCTAAGCCACCATTCCTGGGCCATTGTCCCTGGGCCACCTTCCTTGGCCACCCTGGGCAGGGCAAGTGAGGTTCCCCCGTAGAAGGGATCAGGTTGTGATGCCCCCAAACCCTGTGATGCGAGGCATGATGAGGATGGGGAAGAGGACAACGGGGACAAGGACATGCCAAGGTCACTCAGGGACACCGAGCACATGAAGAAAGGCAACAGGAAAGAAGCCAGCTTAGGGACTGTCACTAACAAACAAATTCTCCCCACCACAGGCCAAGGGGTGCTGAAAAAGTCATCCACCACCAAAATAAGGTACCTTTTCCCTGTGGCCAGCACAGGGATCCCAGCCATAGGACAATAAGCACATCACTGCCCTTCAATGCCGGCAGCTCTTCAAGCAGAGAATTACTGTGCCCTAGTGCCCGTGCCAGGACACCCACGTGGCTGGGAGATGGGGACAGCACACCCTCAGGTGCCACTGGCACTCAGCTGGGGCTGTGCAGGGCATGAGCTGAGCCCTAGCTCTAGTGTGGTGGAGTTTTCCTTCCTTTTCATAATTTTTCTTTCATCTTTTCCACCTTCAAATGGCATGAAACTGAATCCAGCCCAGTCTCCTCAGGTGAGGGGTTCCCAGTCCCACTGCATCTGGATGGTGCTGAGCATGTCACTGGGAGGTCACAGCTCTGGGCTGGCTTATCCCCTCTGAAGCCTTAGCTGGGGAATGGGGAAACTGAGGTAGGGGCTGCCCCCACGTTCTCCCTGGAAGTGTAGAGCTCAATCGGGCTGCCTGGAGAGGGTGGCTGGGGTGAAGGCATTTGGGGGAGGGAGCTGATCACCCCAGCACCTGTTTCCCACCAGCCCTGGATCCCACTGCTCTGGGGAGAGTTGGGATTTTCTCCCTGGAGATTTTCTCCCAGCCCTGAGCCAGAGTCCGGCTGCAAAGCCACCACTGCCCCTTGAAGGGGTTAATCTCCTTCCCAGCAAGGCTTTTATTTTTTTTTTATCCCCCCCATCCCCTGCTTTGGCAATGACAGCATTGTCTGGACGGGTCTGCAGCATGAAGAGAGGAAGAGGAGGAGGAGGAAGAGAGCTTTTGCCTCCCAAAAATGACTAGGGTTAAACCCCAGTGCTGGAGTGGGCTGTGGGAATTTTAGACCCCAGAGATGAAGAAATATGGCTGGTCCCTTCCTCCTCACTCAGCCCCTAGTCAGAAATGCCCCTCAGCATTTTTAATTTTTTTTTTTTTTAATGAAAACAAACAAACAAAAAGGTTTTTTTAAACATGACCCCATCCTGCTCCCAGGGAGGGTGGAGGCAATATCCTCTTCCCGGGTTAGGAAACGGGATCAAGGAGCTGGGGGACCTTTTTGTTCTATTGGTGTCAACCCCACAGAGTCCGGCAGAAATCCAGGCTGGTCATGGGGCAGGGACAACAAGATGCCTGAAATGGGTGGCAGTGCCCGGTGTGGGGCCAGTGGTACCCGGCGAGGGGCAGTGATGCCTGGTCTGTGTCACCCGAAAAGGGGCTCTGGCACCTGGGGATGGATACAGGGCTGATACGGAGCTAGGATTTCCAGTAGGGGCTCCACTGCCCAAAGCAGGGCCCCGATGCACATTATGGGGTTGATGTGGGGCTCTGGCACCCAGTGCCACGCTCTGACACTCAATGTCAGACCTTGTTGCCCGACATGGTGCTCTGATACCCAGTGAAGGGTAACAAGGCAGATACAGGGCTGCAGCATCCAGATCGGGGTTCTGACAGCCAGTGACAGATCTGGGGATGATGTGGGGCTGCAATCCCCAGGATGGAGCTCCAATATCCAACGGTGGATATAGAGATGATGGGGGGCTGCAATCCCCAGGATGGAGCTCCAATATCCAATGGTGGTTATAGAGATGATGGGGGGGTGCGATCTCCAGGGCTGCGATGCCCAGTGAGGGGTTGATGTGGGGCTCTGGTAACCCTAGACAGCTCCGACAGCCAACGTGGGACCCCCACACTCGCTGTGGGGCTGATGCTCGGGCTCCGATACCCGATGCGGGGCTCCAATCTCCCTCTCGCGGCTGGGCAGCACCGCCTCGGTATCCAGCGAGGGACCGGCACCGGCGGCGGCAGCGCGGAGGCTGCCTGGGGAAGCCGGGTGATGGGGGGATGGTGCGGGGGGAGCGGTGTCACGACAGCAAAACCGGGGTGCGGAGGAGGGATCCCCTACCTTCATATCGTTGATGATGGCTTGGAAGAGGCCGCCGAGGGCTCCGCACTCCTTCTCCGCCGTCTCCATCGCGGCGCTGCGGCAGCCCGGGGCGGGCGGCGCCGCCGGGGGAGGCCGCGGCGGCGGGCCAGGCTCAGCGGCGGCGGGGGGCGGGCGGCGCCCGGGCGGCGGCGGCGGCGGCGGGGGGGGCACAGCGGCGGAGCAGCGGCGGAGCCGGGCGGGGCATCGCCCCCCTGCCTCCTCGCTTCCCTCCCTCCCTCCCTCCCTCGCTGTGGCCGTGCGCGGTGCTCGCGGACCCGCCGCCCCCTGGCAGCAGCGCGGAGCGGGGCGCGGAGCGGAGCGGGGCGCGGGGAGCTCCGGCCCGGGGCGGTGGCGGGGGCGGGGCGGGGCGGGCGCTGCGCGGCACATGCGCCGCCCGCCGCGGGGCCGGGGGCTGCGGGTCGAGGGGGGATGCTCCGGGAGCCGCTGCGGGCAACCCGGAGGGCGCGCAGGGATGACGGAGCGGGTGGCAGCCCCGGTGCTTCTCGGGGATGCTCTTGCGGGAGGTCGGGGAGCAACACCGGGTGCCCCAGGACTACAGCGGAGGGAGACCTCGAGGGACGCCTGGAGATGTGGCACTGGTGGGGGCAGCACTGGGGTTTGCTCCCGTGGCGGGGTAGGAACCCCCAGGGATTATCTTGAGTTGCTGGGTGAGGAGCAGGAGAATCCCAGGGAGTATGTGAGGACACTGCACTTGGAGATGCCATGGGATGCCCGCGGGCAGTCCCAGACCTCTAGAGGCGCCGGCCGGGGGGATGCTGCTTCTCCCCAAAGGGTGTTTGACCCCGACTGCCTTCCTGACCCTCCAAGATATGCTGGAGGGTGAAGTCCTTCTGCACAACAGCTCTGAAATGTGTCCGTGCACTCGATTATCATGGAGCCATGGGAAATGCATGGCCTGCCAGCAGACAAGCCCTTCCCACAGCCATCCCGAGGCCCCAGCCAGGGATCTGGGGGTGCCAGGCTGAGCCCCGACAAACCTCCCTACCCCTTGCAGTGCAGTGACACTCAGCTGGGGCAAGGGTTTCAGCCCGTGCCATCTATTCCCCCTCCTCCCAGAAAAGTAGTCTTGATCCCATGCTGATGATGCCCACACTGCTCTGGACGGCATTGGTCAAGAACCACCCATAAGGAAACAATTATGGCTGAGCACTGCAGCAGCCGGCTGGAATTTCTCTCCATAAACCCAGTCCCTCAGTGTGGAAAGAGGCTGCTCAGCAGCAATGAGCTCAGCAGGAGTGAGGCAGAGCTGGTTCTGGCTCGCACTGACAATAACCCAGGGGTCCAGCAACAGGTACCCCCCAGAACCCTGAGAAACCTGCCGGCTTGAGAAGCCACTGCTCGCACATCCTGGAGAGCTGGCTGTTAAAATTAACCTGCCGTGACTGGGTCTGGAAAGCCCTTTCCCGGGAATGACAGGAATGTCTTTATCCTGGCCAAAGCAGCGCCGGTATGGGGCTGTTTGGGGAAACCACTGCCAGAGACAGTCTTCCCTGTAAACAGGCCAGAAGCCATAAAATCTCCACAAATTCCTCCAACCCCCCTTTTCCTGGGATCAAGCAAGAGCCTGAAACATGCAGGGGATGCAACGGTGTCCCCCCAAACCGCAGCAGCCTGGCACATGCCAGGGTCCCTCACGTGCCACAGCATGGGATGAAGGCAACACCGACGCCTGCTCAGGGCCAGGAAAATGCCTGTCACTGTGCTGCGGTTTCGTGACCATGGCCTGGAAGAATTTCAGTGGTGTTTTTTTTCCTGCTGAGAAGAAGAGCAGGCGGAGAAGTCCTGCTTGCTGGCAAGGCAACGTGGCAGGGCTGGGCCAGCCTGGGGCATAGGGTCAAGCAAGACACTCCATGCCATCCCCTGCCCTGGCTGGATTTTCGGCTCCACTTGGGAACAAAACTATGATGGGAAGCCCAACAACAAGAAATGGGCTGGTCTGCATTGCTTGTTTATTTTATCATGGGGAGCTTAATGCAGGAACAAGGAATGGAGTCTGGGGTTAGGTTCACTGCTCCCTGTGTCCCCCGGTACCAGCTGGGAGCTGAAGCTGTGCAGTTGTCCCTGTCAAGAGCTGGGGACTCAGAGAGGATATGTGAACGCAGGGAGGGGGGTCGAGTGTCAGGCACCGGAATGTGTCCCCAAGTGAGATGCCACTGGCCACCTCCAGCAGGGCCTCGGAACCAGAGGGTGGAAGTCAGGATGGTGAAAGGTGGCTGGCAGCCCTGCGTGCTTGTTTTCCAGGGCGGAAGGCCAGGGGTTGCTCCCGTCTTCCCTTCCCCTCCTCCGGTGCTGCTGGCAGCACGCTGGGCGCTCAGCTGACAGTCACGGGGAAGGCATTAGCAAAGCAAAGGGGAGTTTCCTCGTCCCATTGCAAGAGAAGACGAGGTGTTTTACCCTGGTCCTCTCCTTGGGCAACCCTTTCCCATATCCCCCCAGCACCCACAAGAGAAGCTGGGCACAGCCTGAGGATCTCCCCTCATCCAAATGCACGGTTAGAAGGGAAAACCAGTTCTGTGTTGAGTGCTTGCCCATCTCCACTAAACCCACCAGATCCTCCGGTGGCCAGCAAGCGGTGTGCCTGTTCCCTGGTCCGTGTCCCTGGTCCCTGCCCAGTAACTGTGCACACCCACAGCGGCCGCAGGGGTGCTCAGAGGACCACCCGCCGGTCCAGCTGCTCTGCCCGCCCGGCTCGCTGGTGTCTTGCTTCCAGGTGCTTGTTTTGGACCTTCTCAAAGTGCTGCAGCAGCTCTGTGTAATCAATGTTGGAGGCTGCTGTTCTTTTGAAGCTGGTGCTGGGCTTGGTGTTATCCCTGCAGGATGGGAAAAAGAGAGTGAGAGCGAGAAGAGGAAGGGGATGTTTGGTACTGTGAGCATCCAGCACTGGCAGCACCAAAAGTTTATCCTGAAGAAGCTGAACTCAGCAAATCCTAGTCTTGCTGGTGCCTCATAAAATACCCCCAAAGACGTATTTTTTTCCTCCAAAGGTGTGAGATAGAGCCCAAGAGGTCCTGGGACAAGAAGGCGATAAGGGACATCTGCATCTTGGCCCACATGGGAAGTTTAATTCCTCTGACACATATTCCCCTATATCCCAACCAATTGCAATCAAAAGCAGTGAGATAAAGATGTCAGGGCCATGTGCCTCAGTTTCCATGTCTATTTTTTTTAGCAAGCAAAAAACATCCGGTGGCAGCAGGGACAGTCCCCAGGGATGAGCACGCATGGCTGGAGCCTCCAAATGCAGGCTCTCTACGGTTCCAGTCACGGATACTCCTCCCTATGCTGTCCTGCTGTCCCCATGCAAGGAAGGAGGAGACACCAGCCACGGGATGCCCGCAGGAAGATGTCAGGCAGCTCTGGTGGCCCTGGTATGTCCCTGGGGAGGGGGCAGCTGGGACTGGCCGGTTATGAAAGCCGGCTTCGGTGTTTGAAGGAATGTAGGTCAGAGTTAATCAGATGCTCAGGCCGTCTGACAGCTTGAAAAACCCCCACTGCCAGGGTTAGTGGGGAGAAAAAAGGAGAGGGAAGCACATGCAGCCCCCTCTCCGCCCCCCCAATTAAATATCAGTGCTGGGTTATGGGTAGGAGCTCAGCGCCGGAGGCCATGAGGGATAAAAGCCATCCCAGGGAAGCAGTTAAAAGCCAAGGAGTGACAACAGCGGCGGGGGGTTAATTCAGAAACCTGCCCATCTTGGGAGCTTTTTGTTCCCAGGGCTGCACCAAGGCAGAGCCAGCTTTATCATCGAGCCCCCCCCATTACTCATTATCCAAGGATTGAAAAGCAAATCCCACTGGCAGCACCCCTGGGCGGGGAGCACGAGGATCTCAGCTGGTCCCCAGGGAGATGCCGCCCTTGCACATTTCACTGATCCCCGAAGGCCAGGAGTGGGAATGGAGCAGCTATCCAGAAGCATTAGCAGAGTGCCAGGCTCCTTTTGGGTGCTGTGAAGGCTGTCCAGGCTGCAGGGGGGATGCTTTGGGAGCCCCCCCCCCCCCCCCCCCAGCTGCTGGAGTCTTTCTCCATAAACCTCCTTCCCAGCTCTGCTCGTTTCCATAGCGACCCCACAAGTGAAATTTTCCATCCTGGATGCCAAATGCCTGTGGATGAGGCACAGCCCTCCCAGGGTTACCAAATATAGACACAAAAAACCCCCTGAGCCAACACTCCCGGCCATGGGGACAAGGAGCAGCCACGGCCGCAGCAGAGCTGGGGGGTGAAAGGCAGAGCACGGGGCTGAGCCCGGGATCGGGGCTGAGCCTGGAATGGCAGGGATGCTCAGCTGTGGGGGAACAGCTGATCCAGCCCCGATGCTGATGCTGGCCCGTCCCCCCAGCACTTACGTGGTCTGCATGAGCTCTGGGTTGGGCACGCACTGGAGGCGGTGGGAGAGCAGCTGGAAGGCGCTGCTCTGGGGCAGCAGCATCAGCAGGCCATAGAGTGCCTTGATCAGGTAGGGGTTGTTCTTCACATCCAGCAGCTGCAGGCGGAGATCTGGAAGAGGAGAGAAGAGGATGGGAAGGCAGGGAAAATGCATTTTATTTCCAGCTGCAATAGCAGGTTTCTCCCACCCCCTGATAGTCCTGGAGAGGCTCTAAGCCTCTGCCAGCCAACCCAAGGGGCACTTGATGGCACCCTTCTCCTCTCTCATTAACCTATCCATCTTGTTGTCCCACACTGTCCAGAAGACCCTCTGCTTGACACAGCTCCCTGGGTGCAACTGGCTCCCTGGTCTGCCACTCCTGATACCACTCACCCCGGGGGCTGTCCATGCTGTCTGCCTGAGAACACACATGCAACACGGGATTGCTCCTCAGCTTCTGCAGATCTAGCAGAAATACCCACCCCGGTGCATCACATCCAGAGGGCTGGATGACACCCTCCTGGACACTCTGGAGCAGAGGAAATCCCCTCCACTTGGTTCTGAGGGTTACATGTGATGGGCCTCAATTCTGCCCAGTAGAGAAAAAACCACCATCTGGCTCCATCCCTTGCTGGGCTCACAGCAAAAGAGTCTTCTGGAGCTCTAAATACAACTGAAGAGGCTGTCCAGGGGATGGGGTAAGGTCTGTGTCTCAGTATCTCACCTCCTGGTTGTCACTTGTACCTCTGGTATCTCTCAGTGAAGGGACCCAACACCAGGGATGCCACTTTATGGGGGACACATCTGTCCCCCACCCTGAGATGTGTGGACTCAGGTGAATAGGCTGAGGAACTCTTAATTAATTTGGGGCATGAAAACCACCAGAGTCACGTGGGCGCCTCACACATTGGGACAGACATCCTGGGGATATAGGAAAGGGTCTACAGGAGGGAACATGACTGAGGGTCTCTTCTGCCCAGCTGCTCTAAAACTCTTCCCTTAAATATCCCCCAGTATCACTCTGGACCTATATAGGTACCCCAAAAAGTCCTTTCTGGGACATTTCTCAACAACCTCACTGCCCTGCTACACGTTGAATAAGAAGCCCGGGGGCAGCAAATCAGCATAATGAGAAATACCCCTACAGCCACAGGTCACCCTGCCACATCCCCTGCCACCATCCTGGCTCCCAGTGTCACACCCCTGAGCCCCTGGTCAAGCACTGCTGCATTACCCAATGGGGGACCCAAATTGCTGGGGGCTGGAGAAAACATCACCTAGTTTTTTTAGGGGTTTATTCTTAATTTCAAGATAAAAAACCACCTTTTTTCTTGCTAAGGGTCCCAGCAGCACCCACAATGCCACTCCACGCATCTGAGGATGGACTGACACCTTCCTCCTGCAGCCCTGGAGATGCTCAGTGTGACCCAGGCCCCACCATCCCTTCCCCCATCCCTTCTGCAGGATGCCAGTGCTGCTCGCTCCCTTAACCTATATCTGGGGGCAGCGCTGCCCCCCCGTGCTGCCAGCGTGCCCTTTTCCCGGCGGGCAGCTCCAGTGCTGGGCAAACCTCCCGGCAAGAAGTCTCATAACTTCTGCTCTATTTATTCGTGCGGCCGCTGCCGCCCGCGATGGAGGCGCGGGGAGGGGGAGCACCGCCCCTTCCCCACCCGGCCCTTCCTCCTTACATGTGAATATGGGGCACTCGATGAGCTGCACCAGCTTGTCCACCTCGGTGAGGAAATCCACGGTGACCTCCAGATCCCCGCTGGATGTGGCTGTCAAGGATGTTACTGTGGAAAAAGGTGGCCGGGCAGCAGCAGATGGCTCGGGCGGGTGATGCCCCGTGCGGACCGCAGCTTTGCCAAAGCCTCCCTGCATCCACAGCTCCTGTGGGATGACACTGGGCAGGGAAGAGGCAGGGCTTTGCATGCAGACAGGGCTGAAAGGTCTGCAGGGTGGCCAGGGGATGATGGAGGGAGACTGATGAGCAAGCAGGTATAGGGGGAGAGGCAGGCTGCCCAAAAATCTGAGCGCAAGCAGGATGAGTGTTCAAGGGAGGACGCTGCCTTTACCCTCCTGGCCCACAGGGATAGTGTATCTCCCAGAAGGAAAGCCAGTGTGCACTGGGAAGGGAAGTTGAGCGTGTTATTGAGCTTCTTCATTTGGAAAACTACTCAGGGAGGCATGGGGTTTGCTGGCACATGAAAATAATCACTCTGCTGCAGGCAGATGGTGAGCTCACCGGGGATTGTGCCATGCTGGGCACTGCCTGCTCCTCACCAGGCCAGGAGGCCAAAGCCTTCATCTTCCTGGAAGGAAGAGGATGTTGAGGAGCCTCCCCTCCAGGGCAGGGAAAGGTCAAAGCTCAGTCAGTGCACGCCTTCCTCTCTTTTCACCACAAAAAAAGGGATGACACCAGGGGAAGGGAGTTGGCACACACCCAGAACAGGCTGCCCTGCCCTGGTAATGATGGGCTGCAGGCAGGAGGCTGGGCTGGCCTGCAGGGTGACCTTGGTTACCACAGAGGGACTAAGAGCCAGCTCAGGCCCCACCCTGTCAGAAAATCCCCAAAGGATACAATTTCTGGATGAGGTCGTAGGCATGCTTATAGTTCTGGGTAAGGAAGCAGAGGGACACAGTTGTCACAGGATTGTGACACCAGGACCGGTACAGGCAGCAGAAGAGGTTACGGCTTTCCTGGGGAAAGAGAGAACCATTGGGGTTTGGTCACCACTGGGAGCACAGACATGGCACGGAAAGCCCCAGGTGCCCAACACCAACCCGCCCGATGGCAAGTGCCACCAAAACACAAAGGGACATTTCTGGACCAACTAAGTCCACCTGGCAGTGGCAGGAACCTCAGCCTCAGGAGATGGAGACCAGGTGGGCTTCGGGGTGACAACATGACGAGGCGGCCCTAAGGGCTGCTGCATCCACCACCAGATGAGGGGCTGGAGGACAATGCTGTCCCACCCAGGGGGACACCCCTGCATCACTGGCTTTCAGCAGGAGAAAGAGGAGGAGAGATCTTCCTCCTTTCCTTCCTTAGATGTCACTGGTCCTAATGGCAGCTGCCCAGCAAATCCTATGGGCATGTTCCTGGGAGGGACAGTTGAAGGACTGTAGGACTCTCCTCCTGCTGTCACCTGTCCCATGGCCCATGGAGTGGCAGATGGAGGGAGGCAGCAGCTGCTTGAGGGCTCAGTAAACCCATTCCCATTCTAGGGAGAAAAGCAGGAATTGGGCACATCCTCCAAGCCCATCCTTGGCTCCTGAAGGGTGGATGAATACAGAAACTGCATGAGCTCCAATGCTGGGACCTACCAGGCAGGGTCTAAGCAGCAGCACACACTTCCAGGTGTCTGCCAGGTCCCCACCACCCCCATTATGTCCTCTCCAGATGCTAAGCCTGCTTCTGCTGCCCATACCGGGGTCTTCAGGTCCTTCAGTTGGTTTCTCAGCTGGAAGAGCTCGGAGGATGTCAGCAGGATGGTATTGAGGGTGTGGACCATGGTAGAGGCAAATTTGAGGTCTTCCTCCCTAAGCAGTATGTCTGCCATGGAGTGAAAGATGTTCTCTGCATTCAGAAGTAGACAAAGCTGCCTGTATATCACAGAGGAGAAAAACCAGGGGGAAGGATGGTTAATGAGCACAATCAAGATTCTGATGTGAGCCTACTTCTCCAGAGATGCTGTGGGGCAATTACAGGATGCAGCTATTCACACCAGGACAAGAACAAAAAACCATAGGTGGGCTAAGACACACCCCTGGTCATATTGCTTTGGATGCCCCTAAAAATACTGCTTTGGGGCTTTGCTGGCACCCACTACTACAGCTTATGTCACATCAAGTCTTTCTATGACCTCCCTCAGGAAGTTTCAGTGTCACTTTCCAGCCTGACCAGTGAGTGTGCAGAAGCATCACTGAAGATGGCATGTGATGGCCCAGTCAGACCAGTATCCCACTGACACTGGGGAACATCCCAGTGAGTGCAGCCAGTGGGGTGAAGCAATTCCTCCAGGCATTGTGCAACCCAGCAGCCCTGGAGCCAGAAGCTGCTCTTTGAACTCCTCCATGCTCCAGCTGCCATGAGATCCGGTGTTGAGTGGCTCCAGGGATCCAGCTGGTGAAGCTGGAAGATGTCTTTGCTCCACTGGATATCCTGCCAGCAGTGCTCTCCTCAAAACAGTGTAACCAGCACAGCAGCCCACGCTGATTGCCTGGCTGGGTCACAGCAGGAATGTCCTGCTTAACAAACCCTGAGGCATTCCCAAGATTTTCAACATTTTTTAGTAAAAAAAAAAAAAAAAAAAGCAAAACCACCCTCAGGTTTTTTTTTTTTTTTTTTCCCACATTTGTTTGGATTTGGGGATTTCCTGTTTTTCTCCAAGCTCTTGCCTTCCTGGGCAGTTTGTCTGAGGACACCTGAAATGCTGCCCAGTGCCAGCTCGGATGACATGGGGTTTGGAGAGACACAGGGAAGCCCACCTGGCTCCTCAGCATCCCATCTTATCCTGAAACAGGAATACTCCCTGGCTCACCACATTTTCCCATAGGCTGATAGGGAACTTTGGCACTAAGGCAACCCCCAGAGCCATTCTGCTTTCCCCCAGCTCCTACCAAACACAGTTCCCCATCAGATTATTTTAGCTGGATTCAGATTTCCCCCTGCAGGCATCTCTGAGAGGATTAAGAGGCAAAACAAAGAGCAACTGCTTGGGTTGCTGGGGTGGGAGGTGTTCACTAGCTGCCTAGTTCAGCCAGGAGGTAGGAGGTACACCTGAACCTCCCCTGCCTGAAAGTCATGTTTTCAGCTCCTGTGGTGAGGAGGAAGGATGTGAGTTTCCAGCCCCTGCTCCTGTAAGGACAGACCATAGGAAGACTATTTGACTATAGCTAGACTCTAAAGACCATAACCTAAAGCCTGGTGATTTAGGGATGCAGGAGAATGAAGAAACAGATGTTCCCTCCTCAACACGTGAAGGAAGAAACCCCCATCTTCCTCCCACCTCTTCATCCTGCCAAATAATCCCTTCCCTCCTCACCCAGGCCTGGCTGCTCTCCATGGGCAGCTCCTGCATCCCGCGTGGCTGCCACCGGACAATGAGATGCTCTGTGCGGGATTTTATGTAACCCAACCCAGCGATCGCCCCGGACCCTGCTAAAATGGAACGGGCTGTGATAAATAAGCTCATTTATCCCAATTATTCTTACGTAACCAGCTGCATTCATGGGCATGAAAACGCTTCCCTGATTTCTCGCCGCTTGGACGCGGGTTGGCTGGAGGAGGGAAAGCGGTGGGAAAGTGAGGCATGGAGGGAGGAAAAGGGGAAAGCAGAGGCTTTTAGTCCAGCCTGATGGAGCCAGAAGCAAATCAATAGCTCAGCGTTGCAGGCAGGATCCAGTCACTGCCAGCTGCAGCAAAGCAAGCCCAGCCTGGGCAAGACCAAGCCCAGCCCAGGAGTAAGGTGGCTCCATGCTACCCTTCTCCAGCAAGGGGGATAACTGGATGGCCCATCCTCTCCAAGCTTCCTCCAGCAGCTGTGTGGGTACTTGAACCATAAAGTGAGATGGTTTAATGTGCACAAAGAAGGGATGGGTTCTCCAGGGATAAACACTGGGATAGTTTTAGTCTCAACAGTAAAGTGGTTGGTGCTCCAGTACAGCTGGGACTGGCTCCAATGCTTGTGGCCGGTGGGGAGCCAGTGTTTTACACCTTCCAGACAAGAAAACTATAGCAAGAGCTTAAACAAGAAAAACAGTGCCAGGAAGCACTAAGGGCAATTCAGCGACCTCCAAAGCTTCCCCATGACAAAAAGGATGCCTTTCAGGCTCCCCCTCTGCAGGTCCTCCATGGAAAAGGAAGCCTCTCACTTTCCATAAATAGGAGCTCTGCCATTTGGCTGGTGAATGCTGTGCTCACAGTGAGCAGGGGGCTGAATGCGAGCTGCTTTCTAATTTCAGGCCTGGTTTTGATTAGTGGGGAAGGGTTGGGATTCTCCCTCCTCCTTTCGGTGGCATCAAGGAACTGGAAACTGTTGGGGTGTTAGAGCAGTAGCTGTGTGGAGACTGTCCTCTGCTTCGAAGCCTTGTCACCTCACTGGGATGCTGTCCTGCTTAAGCACCAGACCCTCCAGCTGCCCTTAGGTTCTCTGGGATCCAGCAGCAGAATGAGGTTGCCAGTGCACAGTATCCTCTTATAGCACTGGTACAGACCTCAAACTCCCCTCCATGATGCCCTTTGGTCAGCATATCCCAAAAGCAGTCCCCAAAGGAGGGGACAACTGGCTGGTCCTGCAGCTGCTGGCCACCATGACAGCAGCCAGCAGCTGAACCCAACTGCAGCACCAGGCATCTGCTGGTGGGGTGGGAGGGTCCCCAGGAGCTCATTCCCCGGGAGGCTTCGATGGCATGAGGGGAATGCCAGGCTGGCTGGGAGGAGGCAGAGAAAGGGGCTGAACAGAGGACAGGTGGCCCCAACTGAGATGTCAGTGGAGTGGCTGTGGAAGGGAATAGGGCAGAGGGGATAGAGGGTGGGAGTCATACCCCTTATATGTACACACCATAAATATATCCTGGATATATACATACCATAAATATGTGTATATATATATATACACATATCCCTTAAATATATATATATCTCCCCATATATACATGATGTGATGACGGAAGGAACTGGCTAATCCCCCTGAAACATCATTCCAGCAGGATGCCTCTCCCTGGAGCTCTCTCTGCATCCCTGTGGGTGACGTGCATCCCCTGGCCCATGGGGACCCAGAGAGTCTCCAAGGACCTCCTGGCATGGAAGAAGAGGGCAAGAAGTGTCCCCAGGGAGGCAGGAGCCACGGAGCATCATGGCACCTATCAGTTATGTTATGCAGCCAGCAGCGCAGGCACATGGCGATAATGAAATGTGGTATTAAAATTTAACTCCTTAAATTAAAAGGGTTATTCAAGCCTTTCTGATGGAGCCAAGGAATGTGGCTGCAGGCAGATGGGAGGCAGCATCCACCTGCACTGTGATGATGGGGGACACTTTGAGTGACTGTGGGGCTCCCAAGGGACCCAGCAGGACACCTCCACCCATGCTGCAGTCACAGGACCCTGCTGACCCCTTGCCTAAAGGACTCATCAACAACACAAGGCTGGCCAAGGGAAGAGACACAGAGGTCACCACAAGCTTTGCGTGGCCGTGTCAGCCACCCTGGGGTTCCCCTGTGTCTCTGATGTAGCAGTCACCAAATTGCCAGCACGGCAATGTCAATCACAATGAATTCCCATCATATAAATGGTCAGTGGGGTGGGATGAGGTACAGGAACAGGGGCAGGGAGCTGCTGCAGGGCAGCATGCTGGAGCCCAGAGGATGTTGGCGAGATGGGGTGGCTTTACAGCCACATCTCCAATTAAGGACAAGCCCCGGCGTCCCTCCCAGCCCTCCTGCTTTGACAACTCGATGCCTGGAAACCGGCTAATCTAAACATCATCATTTCAGGGAGCTGTCAGAGTTCCCATCCTGCCCGTTCGTTCTTTTAACCACTTCAGCCCCGTCCCCTGCCCTGAGCCACCATGCAGGAACAGGGTAGTGGAGGCTCAGGCCAGATTAATGCTTGCTTGAAGAGGGTGAACATTAGTTTTTCCCTAAAATCTAAAAAATCCAGTCTCGGTGCAGAATCATCTCCTCTGTTATCTGTGGGGTGCCTGGGGGGAAACACTGCTCCCATCCTGTTGCCTGGCCATGCTGAGCACCACCCCACTGTGTTCAATTAAGCAGGTGCTTCTTCATTAAGCACTAGTGATTTGCTTTATTAGCTCTGGGCTAATAGACACGGGGCCCCAGCAGGGAGAGGATCATGTCTTGTCCCACTTCCAGCAACTGGGACAGAGCCTGAGCTGTGGAAGGAGCTGGCTGAGGCCTGGAAGTGATGCTCTGAGGGGTTCTGCTCCACTTTTCTGCTCATGGGTCTCAAAACAACTTCCACAGCTGTGAGGAGGGCAGAGTCCCTCCATACTTCCTCCCAACCCTCTTCCTCTGTTCCCTTCCTCTCTCCTCCCAAAGGCTTTTCCCCACCCTTCCTCCACACCCCAGGCTCCTCAGCAGATGCCCTGGCTTAACCCACCTAACCAGGGAATCCACAGCCTCTGTGATACCCACAGCCCATCCCCACCCCCTGAAATTCTCCTGCCAGGAAAAGCAGCATCCCCAGTCTGGCCCAGCAGCTGGGATCCTTTAGGAATTTGCAGAGGAAGCACAGATAAAATTAGGATGGGAAGGGGAGAAGGAGAAGAGAGCAAATGGGGAAGGCTGTAATAGTCCCATCCTTTCCCTCCACATCAGCAAAGAAAATCCCAGTCCTCCATTTTAATCCCCCCCTTTCCTGAATCCAGGCTCCAGCGCTGCTCCTCCGGGCAAGGGAAACCATGGCAACCCCAGCAGCTCCTGCTTTACAAAATTCATAGTATTTTATGTAAGGGATTTTGAAGGGTTTGTGAGGTTTGGGAGCAGGGGAGCTCCTGCAGGAGGCAGATCTGGGGAGGAGAAGGACCCTCATCAGGTTTGGTTTCTTGGAACGGTTATCAAGCTCCCCAAGGCAACTTAGTGAAAGCTGCAGAGCAGAGATGTGCATATCCTGGGAGGAGATGTGTGGATTCTGGGAGGAGATGTGTAGATCTCTGAAAGCTGGAGGAGACAAGCCCTGTGATGCCTTTGCTTGAAAAGGGAAAGGTGCAGAGTGTTTCACTGTAAACAAGAAAACCCTCCCACAGAGCGTCTGCTTGGCAGCAGCGTCAGTGTGACAAGTGCCGGCGGAGCCGCGGTGCCAGCTCAGCGCTGGGCTGCGGCCGCCCCAGCGTCAGGCGCTCCCCAGGGATCCCTGGGGATCCCCAGAGCAGCCCAGACGGATGCCTGAGAGGAACACAGCACAAATGTACATTACTATTTCAGGCCAGCTTCAACTGGTGAAACAGCATCTTGATCGTGCAGAGCCTCAGCCTGTGGCTTCTGCTCGTCCTGATGCTTCCCTGTCCCGGCTGGCAGGATGGCTGCCCCGCTGCCCACTAAAGCTGATAGTCCAGCCTGAAGCTGGGCACATCCATCTTGACTCATGATGAACCCAGCCCTGTTCCCACCTCGGAGGTGCCTGGAGAACAGTGCCCTTCAACAAAACCACCTTGAGCTCTCCAAGCAGATATCCAACACCTGTGGACATTTTTATCATCAGTGAGATACCCACAGCTCTGTACCAAACAGGAGAGAGAAACAGGGCTGTAGTAAGAAGAAGGGAGAGTAATATCCTTTGGAATGGGCCAGAAGCTAAAAGACAACTAAATTTGGAAACTTGATGGTCCACTTAGCCCAAGGTATGGACCAACTTTAGAATACAACAGCTCCTCCAAGGTGAAGCCCACTTGACAGATAACCAGCATCAGTCTTCAGCTGCTCAAGCTGGTGTGTGCCAGGAGTTTCCTTGAGGAAACTTTACAATGACTTATGCATAAAGCTACCCTGCCCATAGAATTCTGGAATGGTTTGGCTTGGAAGAGATCTTAAAAACTATCTCATTCCAACTGCCCTGTCATTGGCACAGACACCTTTCATTAGACCAGACTGCTCCAAGCCCCATCCAACCTGGTCATGAGCACCTGCATTGAAAAGTGACTGACTGCAAAGCTTACAAAATTCTCTAGGAACATCTGAGCATCAACAAAAGACTTACCTGAAAAACAGACAAATCTCCCTTTCCAAACCCTCCAGGAAAGCAAAGAATTACTTCCCCAAAGCACTTCTTTTCCAACTTTTAAACTTGCCAGTGACTCAATGGTAAAATGGATGGCAAATGCAAGTCTTGCCCTGAGCTCTTGGGGCTTCAAGCCCCAGGCAGAAGGCACAAGCAGCAGCATTAGAGCACGTGCCTGGCTCCAGCCACCACCTCAGCTGAGAGGAACAACTCATGTGCAACTGAGCCCTCCAGAGCCTGTCCCCAGAGGGGCACTTACAACAGGCACGGATGTTTTCAAGCAAGCTCTGTTTGGAAGGGGAGGAAGGGTATGGGCTGGCTTGGGAGTGGGGGAGAACTGTAGAGCAGCAGCAGATCCTTCCTTCGAGACGTCCGCTTCCCTTTCAGGCTGACAGCTGTGGCCTAATTTTCAAGAAAACTGACAAGCGCCTTATTTCTCCCCCCATAATTTCTCATCACTGCAAATAAAATAGGTTAAAGGAGCGGGTGCAAAGCTGTGGCAACAGGAGCTGGGAGAGGCTGATCCTCTTCAGGGCATGCACAGCTTGTACAGAGATGGGAGCTGCAGTCCCTGCTCATTCCTCCCCATCACTTCGCTTTAAGATGAAGAAAATAAAAGTGCTTTTGTTCCTAAAAGCATGGCCAAGGAGCAGGTTGCTGTCCTAGAGGTGGATGAGCCTTTGGATCCTCACATAGGGAAGATAAATTTCGTGGCAAATGGCCCTGCTGGCTATCTCTAAACTTCTGAAAGCAGAGAGATAGGCTACAGCAGGAATACACTCTGTGTTTGAGGGTGAAGCTTTCCAGAAGAAAGGAAAAAAGGTACTGGGAAGAGGTGGCAG
The DNA here is from genome assembly GCF_903797595.1 of Erithacus rubecula. Classification (NCBI taxonomy): domain Eukaryota; kingdom Metazoa; phylum Chordata; class Aves; order Passeriformes; family Muscicapidae; genus Erithacus; species Erithacus rubecula. The sequence goes on along the minus strand of NC_136664.1, from coordinate 7,469,163 downwards.
TGTCCCATGGCTCAGGGATAAGTGTACTCTGGGGTGGGAGGTGAAGCTGCCTTGTCTCTTCTGCCAACAACACGAGCACATCTTGGAAGGAGGTGACTGTAACTCAGTGAACCCTGCTGCACTTCCCACTCAAGTGTCAGCTGAAAAAATACCCCATTTATGCCATGGTTTAGACACCCCAGATGCTATTTCAGCTTTAGTGCCAGGCTTGCCTCCATGCCCGCTGCCTCTCAGCATTGCACTGGATCACAATGCCTGCCCTGCCTTCTGAGCCAGGATCCCTGGAGGGATCCCAAGGAGGGAAGCAGCCTGAGGAGCCTTGCTACCTCAACCCCTTCAAGTCCCATAGATGCATGAGAGGGGAGCAGATGGATGCTCCCTGCCCTGCCAGGACCCTAAGAGAGCAACCAGTGCTATGAGTGGACCAGCTCCAGGTGCAGCTGAACATGAGGAGCAGCTCATGCACTAAGGGAAGGAGCAATAAATGGCAGGAACTCCAACCAGGGTGGCTTTTGCACAGCTCTATGCTTTCAGTGGGGAGTTAAAAATGTCCCATCCAGAGATACCTTATCTGAGGATATCCCATCCTGGGAGCAGAGTGCACAGCTGGACCCACTGGCTGAGGTGAGCTCTTCTCAGTCTTTAACTGAGTGTGCCCTGTGCTTGGGGGATAACTGAGCAAGTTCCCCTGGAACACAGGTGGGGGAAAAACAGGTTACTCAGCCTGATTTCCTGTCCTGGCTCTTCTCTCTGCAAAGATGAATAAACCGAGTTGTCACAGCTGCAGAGCCAGAGAATGAAGCACCATCAGAACACCCGAGTCCCAACAAACAGGATCAGACAGGTTAAGCTGCTTCCCCCCCTTGATGAAGGTCCTCACCCCATCAGCCAGGCAAAGAAAATTTGGGAGACACTTTGGAAGCTGCTTGTGCTGAATCCCTGCTCTGCAGAACATGACAGTCAGCAAGCAGGGAAGCTGTGGGCTCCTCTCCCCACTGTCCTGTTTGCCTTCTCCCAGCTCCCTCCTTCCACAGCATTCCTGTTGTGATCCTAGGGAAAGTGCTGGGAGGAAGCAGATATCCCTACCTGGGGACCTGCCCTTTGAAGGAACTTGGCCATTTTGTGAGGATTTTCCTCTCCTACACACATTTCCCCTTCCTCCCCTCCACCCTGTCACTGACCCAAATTAGTCCCAGCCCACGCCGGCACTGCTGCTCACATGTGGTTCCCATTTTTCTACAGGAAAACCCATCAAATCCTTCCAAGCAACTCCACGTACGGCTGGTCCTGGAGCAGCTTTGGTGGGTTAGCACAGCAAATTCATTTCCAGCAACAGCTCATCCATTCCCTGCAGCTCAGTGGAGGCATCTCCTGTCCTTCCCTGGGGGTACAGCCCCAGGAGGGAGCTGGCAAGGACTGGTCCAGCTCCTGCTTTCCCAGCAGGGATAATCCTTTGACAAACCAGGCTCCTCCCTTGTGAAGGTCACGCTGTTGGTGACTGCTGGTGCTTCTGACTCCAGAGCCAACCTCTACCCTGGAGAAAACTGGGTTTTCCCCCTCTGGATCCTACTTCATGGGGCTGGGAGGATATCAGAGAGCTCAGAATTATGTACCAGAGCCTTACTGAATTAAAACTTCAGTAAGCACATGCTCCTGCGGGCTTGTGGACCCACTGTGTGATGTAAAAGAGGCAGTTTGAGAGCTGGGGTACAGTGGGGTTCAAAATCCCATAAGAGCCTGACAAGAACCCATGGTTCATGGTGCAAGCTTGGGGCAGAGGAAGAATGCAGGAAAGCAGAGCCTGTTTGCCACCATGTCACTGTAACACTGTTCTGGATCTCTGGGCATGCTGGGGAGAGGAGGTTTTGGGGAGCAGGGAAAGTTAAAGGGAGGCACAGAGGAATGGGCTGGAGGTGAGCATGGAGAAGCCTACTGACTTCTGCAGAACTGGGCATGTTCACTACCCTGCTCCATCCCTCTGTGCCTGGCCAGAGCCTTGAGTGGGAGGGAGTCCCTTTTCCTGCTTTGCAAATGGAGAAAAAAACCCCCAACAAACTAAAAAGCTTTCTCCGGTTCCTCCTCTCAGCGAGGCACGAGGAGGGGGATGGCGAGCGCACAGTTCATTAAAGCCGGAGGGCAGGCGGCCAGCGAGCATCCTGGCAGGCAGAGCAGTGGATTTTCGCAGGCTCGCTGCCTCCTGACACAGAAGCTTCCCTTGTAGCACTCACAGCTGTTTGGATTTTACCCGAGTTCATATCACAGTTTATCAAAGAGGCTCCATTTTTTGCCCTTTCTTTTTTTTTGCACTTTGCTGAGTACAAGCCAAACGGTTCCCGCAAAAACAAACACAGGTTTTGTTCTGCATTGCAGTGGCATGGAGGGTGGGAGAGAGGAAGAGGTGACATGTGTCCCCCCTCCAGCCCTGATTCACTTGTAGAGGGATTTTCAGGGCATTGGTTTGGCAATGGAGGGGGCACAGTGGCATCAGCACATCCAAAGCAAGGAGCAGGAGTGGGTCCTGCATCCCTGCACTGGGTGCCTCTAGATCATCAGGAGGCATTGGGGTGTTTGGCCAAGGAAAATGTGTGTCCAGAGGAGCTCAAGAGCATCCAGGCCTGGGAAAATAGGAGGGTTTTGATTAGCCCCAATCTCCTGACCCTCTTCAGTGAGGGGCTGGGAAGTGAGGCCAGCACAGCAGGAGGAAAGGACAAGGTTAGGGATAAGGTAGGAGCCAGGATAGGGCTGGGGGGACACTGGCTCACTGCAGTATAGAGGCATCCTGTGGTTGTGGAACCCCCTCATTACCAAAACAAACACCCAGTTGCTCTGTACAGGATCCCCAGTGCATCCTTTGCTATCCAAACTTGTGGCTAAACCCCCATCCCACTCCCTCCAGACAGCCCTGCTCACTGGGATGCTGGCAGGCAGCCCTTCCCTTCCCTTCCCACTCTCCCAGACGGAGAGCACAGCCCTGGGAATGCCAGGCAGGCCAGTCAAAAGTGATTTAACATGCACCTCACTGCTGGCCTGCCAAGAGCATTGAGGGATGTCTGTGTTCCACACTCCTCCAGCCCTTCGCTCACCTTCTCTCTGATTCCTCATCCTGGTTAGCAGCTTCAGGACCTTGTGCCTTTCTCACTACTTTTTCTGGAGACATGGTGTTGTACAGTCAGCACCAGCCTCTCAGAGGCAGAAGAGCCCTGTCATGCCCAAAAAGAGGAACTGGCCATCCCAGCCCCAGGGGCATAATGAACAGCCCTTCATGCACCCAGTGTGACCTGCCAGTGTTTGTCCTCAGCTCTGTCCTCCTCATTATCCAGCTCTCCACTGGCCTCATCCCAGCAGGGTTTCGAGATCTCATGAACAGTCGGAATTTCCAGTCAGGTGAACTTTTCCCATCTTTGGGAACTATAAATCTGTGGCCCCATCACAAGACTTGGGATTTTCCAGCTCTCCACTTAATGCCATAAATTGGCTGAACAACCTTATATGCTCCAGCCTATGTCTTCCAGAGTGAACGGAGAATCAGCCAGTCCTCCTGGCCAGCCCCCACAGGGTTCAAGCATACCCCCAAAGGCCAAGGACCATCCCCATTCAAATGGACAAGTCCCACCAGGTGCATCACATGTGAGGTGGTTGAAAAGTCATGCCAGGGCCTCTTCCAAGCAGATTAACCTCAGAAAAACACCCTGTGAGAAGGTGCCAGGCAGTGGGGAGGTTTGTTTAACAGCTTTATAAAACAAGCTGAGACAACCCCTGCGTGCGAGCCCTGCCTGGGGAGGAAAGTGCTGACTCAGGCATCCTCTCTGCCCCAGGGTGCCACTGCTCTTCGAGTAAATGGCCTTGCTGGGCTTCAAAGTTAAGCCCTGCACTTCAAAGCATCCACACACCACATGCATAGGAATGTCTCCAGCCACTCAAGCACATCCCACACCCTGAAGGGTTCATTTGCTGTGGCAAGGTACATCAGCCATGAATGTCTGAGCTGTTCCATCTCAGAGAGCAGCAAAACACTGGCTGCTTTGGTGCTAGGCTTGACTTAACCAGCTGAACCTCTTGAGCTTCTGCAGCTCAGACTGACCCTGGGGACAGCACAGGAACTGCACAACCAGCCCTGGGGAGGTACAAGAGGGTAGAAAACAGCTCCTTGCAAGGACAGCCAGCCCCATCATCACACAGTGCCCCGAGCAGCAACACTGATGTCCCTGCAGCAGGGCTCACCCCCTCCCTTAATCCCCCCATCCCACAGTGCTGGTACCAACCAACAGGCATTAAATCCTGCCTGTAAATCTTGCTGTGAGCTGAGAAGCTCGGTGCTGCTCGGGCCCTGCCTCCTGACTGGCCAAGCAGCTTTCCCTCCACAGGGTTCCTGCCTGGAGGACAGCCCTGCTGCTCCAAGGAGCCATGTGATGCTTTGGAAGCTCCTCCGCATTTTTCTGGCTGCTCCAAGCAAGAGGCCAGCAGCTGAATGGGAAGATTTGCTTCTTGCTTAAGGGCTCTGCTGAATCCAGGATGTCCACGTGCCAGCCAGGGCAATTAGTGAAAAGGGTGGAAGGCCTCAGATCTGCTTATCAAGGTGGGAGGTAACAGTGATACTCCTGCCTCTGACAACACTTTGGGAGGAACGTTTGAGTGCAAACATGCCTGGCTTGAGAGGAGAAGGCAGCACTTGGTATATGTAGTTCTGAAGGCAGACTAATTTTACTGGCTTCCAGCCTAAAAATAGTCACAAGTGACAATAAGAGAGAACTGACCCCCAAAGGAATCTTGTCAGCTGCAATGCAGAAAACTGATGCCAAACAAAAAAATTTGGAAGAGATAATGGGAGCAAGTTTCCCTCCTTCCTCCAGTGGAGAGGAGTGGGACAGCATGAGACTCTGTAGGATTTGTACCACTGGAATCTCTTTGGCAAATCCTTCCAGGACATTCATGAGGCATCTAAACAGCTTTGAAGAGCCTTCTCCCGGATGTTGCTCTTCCCTTCTCACAGATCATAGATGACAGGGAGTTGAAAGGGACCCACAAAGATCATCCAACTACTCCTGCTGGGGCATGTGAGCTCCACCAGAGCCATAGGCTTTCTCTCAGTGAGGTCCTCTTGAGTTGAGGGGATCCTAATCCTAAAGCCCTTGGCACAGATGAGGCATCACAGCATGGTTTGATGGGTACTGGATCCGACTCAAAATGCAGCAGACTGATCCATCTCTTAGATGCACAAACAGTGCTGGCAGAGGGACCATGTGCCAGTGTTGGGTTATCCCCCAGCCTGGTAATCACAGACAAAGAAGAAATTCTCTGGATACCTCCTTATGAGTGACAGAAGCTTTTGGAGCTGTTTCCCTGTTATTTTGAAGGAAGTCTGTGTTTCCACTTAGCTCCACTCTGCCTTCTCTGGCAAAGCATCTTAAGATACCTACCTTGGGACTGGGGTTACTGATGGCAAGACTCCCCATCACAGCCCCTATAGTTCTGCCTGAGCCAGGCTTGGTGGGCAAATGCTGCCAATGAGTGCTGCAGGTACTTCTCCCACCCATTTCCCAGCATCAGGCAGGCTCTGGAGCAGTACTGCATGTCTTGGGGAGCACATGTCCTTACAGAGTAAGAGATGGTCCATCTCCTGCAGAGATCACTAGTCAAACCCACTTCCATCCTCAAACACACAATGTACCATAAACCCTGTCTCTGGGACTCCAAGGACATATCAGGAGAGTGACTAAAGTCCTTTCAGAGTCAGCAACCAAGCCTGAACAAACTTGAGTTGGATTAGAAATAAACTACCTTTAATCACAGATCCCCTACATGATCTCATGGACCTTTGAATTTGCCCACCAGCAACGTGACAGGGAAAACTGCTGTGCTGTGCTTTACTAAAACCCCTGCCCTCCATTTCCCTTTCCTGTGAACACTAATCCTTCAGCTGGAAATCATTGCCTAAACATAACAGGTCTATTTTCCTTCCCTCTTTCAGTGCTCCCAGGCCAGCCCAGGAAAGAGGCAGCAGTGGTCCAGGACCACACTTTAGCAGATGCTGTCCCAGGCTCTCAAGCATCCCCCTTGTGCACTCCAGTTCAGGATGAAATATCACCAACATCTCTTAAGTCAAATATGAGGCTGGCTTCTCATCCTGCTGTGCAAAACAGCTGAGCTGGCTTGTGGACAGGGGAGGGATGTAACGTGGGAACGCACATACGGCTTCAATTTGAAAAGTGGCTAAAAATAGCTCCATGAGGCTCCCACGTTCACTGAGTCTCTCCAGCAAGAGATCAATCTCTGCCAGAGAGTCCTGTAGAAGTTTTTCTTCTCTATTCTCATCTTGCTTTTTCTGGAAGCAGCAGAGATGTAGTTTATACCAGTCTTTTACCTGCCATCAGTAGGTTTCAGAGTTAATCACTGGTACCTGAAGGCATGGCTCACCCTTCCAGAACCACCACTTTGGCTCCAGTCCTGCATGTACCCTATATGAGCAACAACGTGACTTGACAAAGGACAGAGTAATCTATTTTTTAATTTTTTATTTTGTTTTTGCTTTACCAGATTTTTTGGGGCATGAGTCACTGTAAAAAGCCTCAGCTTGCTGAGCTGCTGTAGCCAGTCCCACCACACCTCTGTCTGGCTGCTGGGAAAGCTGGGCCTGCCAGCCAAAGCTTCTCCTGCCAGAGCCAGAGGGAAAAACCTGGAGGTGGCCACAGCACAGGAGAGCTTTAAACAGGACCCTGCCCAGGCTCACTGTCACTCTGGTCACCCTGCTTCCCTAACACAGCATGAGACCACTTCCCTGCCAAGGCTGGCTTATCCTGGGGGCTGTGCTGACTGGGGAGAGGAGAGTGGACACTGTGAGTGGGATACTGTCTCTGGGATGAATCCAGCCTTGGGCAAAAATTACTGCCCAAGCAGATACAACTCCACACCCAGCTCAGCTTTGCATATTTTGGGAGCTCTGCATGCTGTATTTTCCCACTGCAGTGATGGAACTCCTTCATCAATAGCAAGCACACCCCTGTGCCTTGCAGAGGTGGCTCTCTTCTCCCACAGAAGCATGGGTTGTAGCTCATGCTCTCCCCCTGTTCATTTTGATGCCACATCCCTGAAAGCAAGGGAGGAAAACCCAGGGTCTGCCAGCTGCTTCCACCAACCTCCTCATGGATTTCTCCACCTCGCCTCGACCATTAACCCTGTTATTTCCCAGCAAACTGAGGAATGGATATCCCTTGACCCAGATTTTATTGCAATAAAGATGACTCCCTGCCAGCTGCCACGACACTTGGCATTCCAGCCTTCACAACATTTGGCTCTCCAGCCTCTGCCACAGCTCCTGAAAAAGCTGAAGTAAAATCTACAAACTCTATGCATTGAAACACATGGCTTTGGATGGGCAAGCTATTGCCAAGCTGGCTGAAGGAATTCACTCAGCTTGGCACTCTGAGTGCTCTGTCTTCGTGCTCTGGCTGGTCTAGCTGTTTCTTAACGAAAACAGGCTCTGACAACACTGTTTAATAAGGAGCCACTTTGCCTCCGGGGATGGGAGAGAGAAATATGGTGCCTTGACATGTGAAAGGCAAACCCCGTTTGCTCCAAAACCGCTTGTTGGAGAGCAAGGGAAGATTGAGGAAATGGTTTTGGCTCTGAGCAAATCTAGTACTTGGGCTGCTTGACTCTGCCATCCCTGTCCCACCCTGAGTCCCAGGGGTGCTCAGGGGCTTCAGTGAGGCTGGTGGGGTGCTCTGACCTGATGATGAAGGCTCCTCTGTTTTCCAGGAGTTTCCGTTCACTGCTGAAGCGTTTGAGCAGGTTGATCATGAACTTGTAGAAGTAGGAGTTCATGGTGGGGGTGGAGGGTGAGCACTCCAGGCCTTTTGTACCTGGGGAGGCAAGAGGAGAGCAAATTAGAGCTGCCAGGGCCCTGCTGCCAAAGCCTTGATGAGAGAGCAGACACCCAAAACATGATCACAGCACTGAGAAGATGAGGACAGGGGCATGGAAGGATTTTCAAGTCTCATACATCCACATCTGGTTAGTCCAAGCAGAGCCAGCCCTGTCTTAGCTCTCTCCAGTCCAAGGGAAAGCTTATGGTGGTTGCGCCCTGGAAGCAGCATCTGGGGTTAAACTGGGATTTTGGGGAGTTCATCCCAGAGATATTCAGCTCCAGTAGCTGCTAGAAGAAGGAGTGCCTGAAGCTCTAAATTGAGCCAATCCCATTTCCTCAGATATGGCATGTACACTCATCCCAAAAAACACCAGACTGCTGGTGAGCTGAAGAGCCTGTAATCCAACTCCATAAACCACAGATGCCCCCAGCCCAGTAGTGGCAGACACACACATTCAGCCCTGGGCCATGGCACGGGCACCAGTTTACACTCAGTGATGTGATTTTCCCTGAGCAGAAGTCACTTGGTGCAAGTGTTATATGCAATGTGCCCCAGGGCTAGCATAAAGCACTAGTCAAACAAAAGTAAAAATATAGTAAAGTACTAGTACAGCAGAGCACTAGGCTTAGGGATTGTCCTGGTCTGAGATTCTTAGCAGGGAGGGCAGGGAAAGGGGAAGTTCCCAGCTCAGGGAAATATCCCTTTCAAACACAAAAGCAGGGAGCTGGCAGGTAAAGATTGCTTTTCCCACAGTGAAACCCCAGGGGAGATGGTTTATTTAGCAGGACAGCGCTCAAAGCAAATGTTTGGAGAGAGCATTTCAAAAGCGACTTTGCAACAAGGGGAGCTCCCTCTCTTAATTTCTCCTTTGGAAAGGCCACATCCAACTGTGGTAAGGAGGGAATCCAGCACACACAAGCACCCCAAGGCTATTCCCCACCCACTATTTCCATCAGATAACCGAAGGAAACCTGAGCAGTTTGATTTATGGATGTTGTCTGCTTCTATGGACACTCAGTGGAGCATGGAGCAGCCAATTAAAGATGCAATTAAGCTGCCAAAGCCCAGCAAACCTGATGGAAAAGCTGCTGGTCTGTTTTCTATCCTGCCTCTCCCAATGACACACAAGAGATACACGCAGGGCAACTTCCCCAGGTTTGGATTTAGCATCTAAAAGAACATACAGAGCCAAAGAGAAAGGAAAATGAAATACGAGGTCATCCTGACCAGAACCCGGTGTCCTCTTCCCACTAGAGCTGTGTGTTCACCCAACCCTTGGTATATCTGTAACCCCAAACCAGGCTTTGAAGCAGGCAGCTCCCCAAGCACAAGTGTTCACCATGGCATCATGTTTCCCCTCAGCTGCAGGGAAGATGATCTGGGCAAAGGGGAAAAAAAAAAGGGATTCAGCCGAGCCAATGTGCTCCAAAACAAAGGTGTGCTTGTTCGAAGGCAGGGAGTACCCAGTGTGAAAATACAGCCATGTCCCACATGTCATCACTACAGCTGCTCAGATCTGCTCAAAAGGGAGCAGAGACAGGCTCTGGAGGTGATATGGGGCAGCTCTGCCCTTTCACTGTGCCTGCCTGCAGCTCAGCCTCGAACCTCCCAGCAAAGCCTGGGAAGGCAGGTGAAGACCAGGCAGAAACTGTCTTTCAAAGCTGCAAAGGTGATATTTTTGCTCATTTCCTTAGCAACTCCGAGGCATCCAAACCTGGCTGCACAGGAACATGAGCTAGTTGCAGGTAGGACATCCCACCTTCATTCCCATCAGCTAACAATGCTCCAGTGCTGTAGCTTGCCCCAGGGAAAGTCTGATCTCACAGTTTCTCCCATCTCAAAACCCCAAAAATAGTCTCTCTCAGCCCCACAGCAGCATCAATGGCATAGTGTTCCCTGTACAAAGAAAAGCCACTGCCTCACAGTCACCATAAACACCTTCCAGCCAAACATTACATATCCCAAAACACATCCCCAAAAAAACCAGGAGGAGGCAGAAATTTTTCTCCTCCCTGACAGTACCAGCTGTGTACAGGACAAAGTCCAGGAGCTGCATGGCTACAAGACAGACCAGCCAAGAGCATCTTCAGATATGTACTCTGCAGTGGTGCAGCATTGTCCTGCATCTTCAACTGGAGACTGGGAATGACCTGCTGCATCAGCTGAGTATCCAAAAGTCAGAATTGCCTTGGAGGTCAGATCACAGCTATAGCCTGCAGTACCTTCAGAACTGCTGTTTTCTTCCATTGACTGACTCCTGAACCTTAGACCCTTCTGCCTAGCATGGGAGCAAGGAAGGACTGGGACACAGAGATGGTGAAAACAAGTCTGTGCCCTGTTCTTCTTAGAAGAATAAAGCATGAGTCTGCCTGCTCCAGGGAGCCTCTTCACCATCCTTGGCCTCTAGGAGCACTGAGACTGAACTCCAGAGGGATCATTTCTCCATCTCTGCCCACCTGGTGCAGAGCAGCTACGCCTGCATGTCCCTAAAGATGGTTTCCACTGTGGCACACCATGCCAGAGCAGCCTTGTCAGTGCTCTCTAGGGCTAATGCTGGGAGTGAGAAACCAGTGTGTAGGAGTCTGCCAGGCTGTAAAAGGCTCAACCAAATCTCAGATGGAATTTAAACAGGCAATACTTCCAAGTAGGCAAAACATTTCTTTTCCAAAGCCGCCCAATCCTCCGACCTTCCCGTTTGTTCTGTTTACAGGATGTCTAGGAAGTGGCTGGCACCTTGTGTGCCGTGGTGTAACCCTTCCTGGCGCAGCCCGGAGCTCAGCTCACTGCCCTGCGGGTTACAGCTCAGCACAGTGGCATTCCCAGCCTGACAGAACTGTAGGAGCAGCTTGTCAAGTGTTTCTCTGAAGCACGAGAGACAAGCAGGAAGAAGTGTTAAGAAAACTGTGGCATAATTAATTGAAGCTTGCACCTCTCCCTCTTTCCCTGAAGCAAGACTTTGCAGATCCGTAACCTGCCAGATCTGCTGTTAACGTAGCTGGGGCTGGTGGCACATCATGGCTTTTTTTTTTATAATCTGGTGTGGAGGAGGGAGCTGGAAGAAGAAAGATCTGTGCTCAGAGGAATGATGAAACTCAGTCCAGACATCCACTAGAATAGAATAGAATAGAAATTTGTTCAATGGGAATTTTGGGCTCAGAAGAACATCAGAGCAATGAAACATGGCGAAAGGCATGTGGGAATTGCAGCTCTATGGCTGCAGTGAATCCACATCAGCCTGGCTTCTTATAATTGAATCACAGAAGGGACCTTAAAGCTCATCTAGTTCCAAGTCCCCTGCCATGGGCAATGACTACAGCAACGACTACCAATGACTACAGCAACCTCCTGCAGCCCAGGATGCCAGGCTAACAAATCCTTTCCCTGGATTCCCTTCACATACTGGGGCAGAGCCAGGGACACAATCATCTAAGTCAACACCAACATCTGTTCCCCCAACCATGGGTGCCAGCTTGAGCAGGGCACAGTGAATGTCTGCAAACCCCCAGTGCATCCCTGAGCTCTCACCAGCGGCTCATGCTGTTCCCATCGCTTGCGTGGCCACACTATAAATCAACCAAGACAGGCAATTAGGGATCTATATTAAGGCCCTTATAAATATATATTGTACATCACCCTGGAACATTCAGGCTGTCTGGCTGCTTGATGGGCTGAGCTATGTTGAGACCCACAGTATCCAAAGTGTCCCCACATTGCTCCGGGTGAGCCCGGCAGACTCTGACATGAACTTGGATTTTCTTATCTCAGCCACAAAGTTCTGAACTTCACCCTGGCATAAAACATAACTTCTATTAATTTACTATAATTGCTTTTAAACCAGTCTTAATTAAAACCAGTGTGGACTCGCTTAACTCCATTGAAACCAAATTGAAATAAGATTGGAGCAGAATTGATTCCTTTCCGAAGCGAGCTAAAGCTGGGTAAGCTGGTTAAAGAATATCCACAAGGGTATTTGCGGTGGTTTAGCTAAAATGATTTACCGCAATCTCTAATTGAAGCAATTTCAGCTCGGATATAGGGAGGGTAAGCTAAGAGTTGGCGAGGCCAAGCATCCTTCCCACCCGAGTGCTTTCCCCAAGGCATCATGTTTCTAGCTCAGCCTAGAGAATGATCTCCCTGGACTCCTCTGGGAGCAAGAGGGATAAACCCGGCGGCAGCCGGAGCTGGTCCGTGAGCCTCCAACCCGCCCGAGCGCCAGCGGCGTGGGAGTCGGCACTGCCAGATGGTGCTCGGCGAAACCCCGGGCAGCGACGTGGGAATCTGTGCAGCGTCTCCCCCCGGCAGCTTTCCCCAGGATGTTTTGAATTTTAGCTTTTGCAAACACAGAGTGGTGAAGCCTCGCAGAGCAGGATAAAAATAGAGCCGTAAAAAAGGCAAATCCTCCCCTCCTCCTCCTCCCAGAAAGCCGGCGCAGGGCGTAGCTGGAAACAGATGTGAACATGTCGGCAGCTCAGCTGGGCTCTGGAAAACCTCCACTCTCCCCTCTCCAGAGCACAGGATGCTGCTGATGAAATAAACCCATCAAAATTCTGGATTGCACGGCCAGGGGCTGTGCTCAGCCTGGTTTTGCCTGGGCACACATGGATGTTTCTCCCCTTCCTACCCGGCTAAAGAGCCATGGGTTTGTAATTCCTGAAACTTCAATACTCGACAGAAAGGGGGCCCCAGGTGGGTTGAGGTACATTTGAAGCCAAATGAGGCTTTTGCTGCTCCTGGTTCTCCCCATGTAATGCAGGGTCTGTGCTCATGGATGCCATGGAGGAAGGCAGCAGGTAATGATAATCCTGATGGTTTTCCTAGAAAGGTTAGCAGTTCACTATTGCCTCATTTTTCTTTGCTAAGGTAAATCAATAAGCAAAAATGCAGCAGGAGTATAGCTCTGCCATTGCTCAGGAGCACAAAGTACCCAGCAAAGATGCAAATCAGGAATGGTTAAGCTTCATGGTGAGCTTAGAGGGGGTTGAGGCTCCTGCATGGAAAGATGAAGCATATGGAAGTTAACCTGAAGGAATGAGCAGCAATGGGCTGTGCTGGGCTGTTTTCACACCAATATTAATTCTGGGTTGTTTGTTTTTTTTTCACCTCATTCCCCACTTCACCCTACAAATTCCTCACAACATCGTTGGGAAACTGAGGCAGCCCAGAAAAGTAACTCCAAAGGAGGGCTTAACTAGAAGTGATTTATCACATCATCAACTTCTCCTCTGTCCACCTCTACAGATCAGTAATCCCAGCTGTTATGTGGGAATCCCCAGGCTTTCTGGCTGGCTGTATGCTGTGACCATCTCAGGAGGGATGGATACCTGGAGGCACGCCAGGCGAGTTAATGTTACATCTGGATGGTCTCTCCTGGGGTTTTCCACAGCATCCCAACTCCAGTATTACACTGCATCCAGGAAAACAAACACATAACCCTTTTCTTCAAATTCCTCTCCTCGCCAAGAGGCAGAAGAACGTTTTTGACAGTCAACCCTCCTGAAGAGCTTCATGACAGTAGGAAAAGAGATGCCACAGACACCAACTGCTGAGCTTGGAGCACTCAGGAGCAGCCCTCTTTTCTCTTGCCTATTTGGCTCCTCTGCTGTCACACTTCTGATCCGGCAAAAACTGTAGGAAACTGGCTCCTTCAAGAGCAAGTGTTTGGTGGTGTGATGTCAGCTGCCTCATTGCCTTTTGTGGGGAGAATGAGTAAGGAAGGATTTCACTTCTATCCTTCTCTAACACTGGAAATAGCAGTTTAGCAAATCTGAGCCATGTGACAAGAAGCCACCTTCTCTTTCCTACCCTTCATGGACCTCCTGCACACTACAGACTCTCACCTGATGTTTGCAGAGACTGCCCTAACACAGACTGTCTGGAGGTGGGACCTTGTAATATGCTGCCACCTCTGCAGATCTACAATTGAAGCAGCAGACAATGAAAAAGGAGTGGTTTGGCTCAATGAGAATAAAATCCTCCCCTAGATAGGTCACCAGCAAACCCCTAACACAGAATATCTCCACTCTGGAATCTTGTATGTTCTCCAGGGGGGATACAGCAAGACAACTCAAGAGACTGCATTTCTCAAAGACTTCTAGCAGTCTCCTCCAGAGTAATTCACTGACTCCTGGGATATCCATGGTCTGCTGGGGGAAATCAATGACCTCAGGCACATTAGTGAATCCACATATGAAGTCAGACTCCCAGTAAACATCCTATAGCGTGAGGTGCTCAGAGGGCAGAGCACTGTCCCCACCATCTCCGGCAGGAAGCCAGGCGGGAGAGACCGGAGCAAGCCGGAGAGGAAACAAAGGGCTGCAACTGCTTCACCTTCCAAAGCTGTGCAGAAAGGAAGGAAGAGATGTGTGGAAGAGTTACCCTGTGCAAGGCAGCAGCTGGTCTAACATCCTTTTGGAATGAACTTTTGTCTCTTATGCAGAGTAGAGCTGTAAACCAGGCTGGAGAGCTTTCATCTATGGTATGGAATGGTTTGGGTTGGAAGGGACATTTAAAGACCATTTAGTCCAACTCCCCTTGCCATGGTCAGGGACACCTCCCACCATTCCAGGTTGCCCAAAGCCCTATCCAACCTGGACTTGAACTCTTCCAGGGATGGCACTCCACATCTTCTCTGGGTAACCTCTTCCAGTGCCTTGCCATCCTCACAATGAAAAATTTCCTCCTAATACTTAATCTAAAATTACTCTCTTTCAGCTTTAAGCCATTTTCCCTTCTCCTCTCACTCCATGCCTTATCCAAAGTCTCTGTCCAGTTTTTCTGGAGCCCTTTCAGCACTGGAAGAGTCTCTAAGGTCTCCTTGGAACCTTCTCCAGACTGAACAACCTCACCTTCCAGTCTGTCTCCCTAGCAGAGGTGCTCCAGCCTCTGATCATCTCTGTAATCCTGGGTTTGTTATGACAGGTTCATGTCCTTCCTGTACTGAGGACCCCAGACCTGGATGAAGTCTTCCAGATGGGTCTCATCAGAGTGGAATAAAGGCACAGAATCGCTTCCCTTGACTTGATGACCTTGACAACAACCACTCTCAGGTCATCTGCTACTTGTCTCAGGACTGGAAAAGACACTCTCAAAGCAAAGTAGGCAGCTGGATTCTCACTGTACTGACCAGAATGGCATTTGCATCATCACTCCAAAGACCAGCAAGCTCTTGGGCACAGCCTGGCAGCCCTTGTCCCTAGAAAAATGGGCAGAAGGTACCAAGGATATTCCTGGAGGCCAAGACCAGCCACCCTCTCTCATGGCAGTCAGAGCAGGTCAGGAGATGTTGGATCTCCCTGTAGTGCTGAGCTGGGCTGGCCCCAGTTCATTGTGCTTGGAGAAGGCGTCGAGGGCAGCTGACCTTACGTAACCGGAGAACAAAGTGGCTAAATAAAAACTGGAGCTGGGAACGGGCTGCGGAAGTGGGACACGGCTTTCCTGACTAATCAACCAGCATCTGAAGGAAACCAAACTCAATGGCAGGGAAACAACTGCATAAACACATCCCGAGGGAAGAAAGGGAGAGAGAGGAAGCGTGGGGAAGACCATGGGGGCACTGGCCCCTTCCACCTCCACTCCTGTCCTTACTGCTTGGCTAGCAAAGCCTGAAGCGCCAAGACAGAGATCACAGCAGGAAATCTGCCATGAGCTCAAGGATTTCAAAGGGTGACCTTGCTTATTTACCTGCAAAACCGACTGCACATTTGGAAGGGCCTCTGGGATAGGAAAGGATTGGGGCTGGGATACCTCAGTGGCTTTCCTCCTACTGCTGGCTTCAGTGGCAACTCAGTCTGAGGTGATGAAGGGAATGGAGAGATTTAACCCTGGGGAGAAGTGCTGGAACCCTGCAGTCCCCACTCTAATGGAGCAACAGCATCCCTCCTACAGTCAATACAGCACTGTCTGACCCACAGCACCCTAGGAAACCATCCCATACATCCCAGTACAAAACCAGTGACTCCAGAAAGGGGTACACCCTCTCTTTAGTGCCAGCACCTCATGATTTTTGCCTGGGAAGGGCAGAATTTTGGCTCACTTGCTTTCACCACCTGGGACCATGCTCAGACATGGGGATTTCCACTGGTCACTGCCCTGCTCCAAAAAGCCCTCCTCTTAAAGCAATCCTCTGACAAAAGGACCATTTTTCAGGAGCCTCTGATTTTCCAGGAATCCTGGCCCAGCTGTGACCCTCAATTTCCCTGGGGGGACTCCCCAGCAGCCCATCCAGTCTCAGCCTTGGGTGGTCAAAGCCAGACAGGACTGGGGCCATGATAAACGTCCAAGGCCAATGAACCAGCTTCTTTTTCCCTCCCCAAAAACATCTGCCTTTGGTTAAAAGCCAATGACCCTGCAAAGCTCAGCCCCAAATAAATTCTTAAGGAACAATTTTCTGGTGCATTATAAGGAAGAGGAAAATAGGTGAGGAAACCAGAGTCCACTAGGACCTGTGTGGGGGCATGTTGTCCCACCCTGGAGCAACAGGAGCTCTGGCTCCAGCAGATCTATTCCAGGAGGGGAGAGCCAGACTCTTTTTAAAGGTTACACTGAGTAAGTGAAGCCAAGTTGCTCTTCCAGATAGCTAACAGGGGCCATGGCAGTCTGTTAGGATCCACGCCATCCAGGCTGCTATTTTTAGATCATCCAGAAGGAAGGAAACCTCAGACAACCATCAGTGCAAGCTGAACTACAGCTCCTCGGCTGTTTGGCCAGCGCTGCAGGAGCTGCTCCACCCAGGCAGTCTCACTTCTGACAGTGGGAGGATGGATGAGACTTGCAGAGGGCTTGGGGAGGTCAGCAGCTCCGCAGCCCTTACCTCTCCATTGCAGAGATAAAAGCTGCCAGCAGGAAACAGGTATATCTGCAAAAAAATCCCACCCTGAACAGCCCAAGACCTGAACTGATTGCTGGTGCAGATATTTATAAGACCAGGGAGGGGTGAGTGATCCAGGATCTTCAGAGAAAACAAAGCCTGGAGATGGGAAAGCAAAGCCTCTCTCTCTGATGGTGATTTTGCAAGGCCCTGTGGCTGCATCCTGCTCGGGGAGAGGCAGCCTTGGCTCAGTGCTTGGGTTGCAGTCCAAAGCTCACATGAAACGTGCTTTTGGCTGGGACGACCTGGCCTGGGGAGTACAACAGGGAGGTCCTTAAATAGCAACTGAGGAGGAGAAGGAGCAGCCAAGCAACTGTAAAGCATGAACCACAGACAAGGGAAGGTGAAAAAAACTTCCCCGTGTGCCAAGATAATTAATGCAAGGTTGTTTCTTTTTTAAAATCTCTCAAGTCCCTAGAAAATAAGATTGTCCCTCTTCATCTCTCTCCTGAGATTTTGCCAGACACTCAAAGCAACGTAACAGTTCATAGCCAATGTGGGCAGCCTGGCACAGGGATCCCTCTGCAGATCTATGGATGTTTTGGAGATCTGGGATTGCAGCCAGCATCTCATCCTGCACTGATTCTAGGACTCCGAGGGTTTTTACAAGGAGAAAAGAGGCTGGAAATCAAGGTCCCATAAAATATAGGACAACAATGACATCTCTCCACACTGGCCTCTGGAGCATCCTGATACTAAACTGAGCTCTAAATCCCCAAAACATTAACTAGGAGAAAGAGCAGTGAAAATAAAAGCAGCACCCTGGTCTGCACCATGGCAGACTCAATTCCCAAACTATGCCCGGTGGGGATGAAGACATTGATTTACTACTGTAAAAGAAGCTTCTCCTTTTGCCTGAGCAAACCTGACTGGAGCCAGGGGACAAGGAGAGAGCAGGGGCAGGGAGGCACGGAGCTGTGGCACAAGGGCACTCACTGGAAGAGCTCAGCTGGCCAGCCCTGGCTGGGACATGAAGCTCCACTGGGCCAGGTCGCACATCGGAGCCATCGAAGGGACCGTGACCCTCCTCTGTCTGTCCTGCTGGGGAAGAAGCGATCTCAGCCAGCAGCTCCAGGTCCTTCAGGATAACCTGCAGAGAGAGGGATGGTGCAGGGTGAGCTTTCTTTTCTAAATCCACATACAGAGAGGGTGAGGTGGGAAGTAAAATACCAAATCCCAGCACACTGAGAAAGGTACAGAAAAAGAGGGCTACCTACAAAACTCCCAAGTGGAAACTTCAAATGCTTGCAGAGGGGATGGGGCAGGAAAGACAAGAGAGAGAAAAAAAAAACCAGTTTCTGCTCTGAGAGTTCCAAGGAAGCATATGAAACTAAACCAAATTTAAACAATCAGCAACAGGGCTTGCCTTCCCCTGTCCCACTTTGTGGAAGTCTGGTTTTGCATTCCCTTCATAACCACAGATTTGGGACAATCCCAGCAAGAGCAGAGATGTTCTGAGGGCACACACCAGCCAGCTCCCCTCTGCAAGGCTCAGCTCAGGATGTCAAGGCAGAGCTGCCATTCAGATTTCATAGCTCTTTCTTTCCAGAAGTCACCAAATCAGTCTATATATAGCATTTCTGGAGAAGTTATTACTGGGTGGGTTTTTTTTTCCATTCTCAGCCCTTCTCAAGTCTCAGGCTATTTTGGGTCCCCCTTCATTCAAACGTCCTTGGGCCGAGATGTTTCATCAGCCATGCCTGATGCTCTAAGTGCAGTGGGGCTGTGCAGAGCAAAAAGGCTGCCAAAAAGGGTCAACTGCCACGTCTTTAGGCAAAGCACATCCCAACCACCCTTTGTCCACCAGCACAGAATCCCAAGCTTTCCCTGCGTTCTCACAATGCATTTTTCTGAAGAGCTGAAGTAATATAGGAGGTTTTGTTTCTGAGCTAACATAGAAAACCCCTCCATTTGGAAAAACAAAAAGCCAATTATGTCTTTTTTTTTTTTTTTTATGATGCTAGAAAACACGATCCCTGAAAATCAGAAAGAGGAGCTCCCGAGTTTTTCTTTTGAACAGATACCTTAGACTGAGCGCATTTTTGGGGCTTTTTTTTGTAATTAAGCTGATTTTCAAGCCCCAGCAGCCTCAGAGCAGGCAGTGTGGAGTCTAGGCTGTGCAGGATGTAGAGGCAGCGGTCAGGAAGCAGCCTGCCACAGGCAACACAAGGCTTGGGAAGACCTTGTGCCCATAAACATGATTAAGTCTCAATTCACAGCTCCCAAAGGCAGGAATGAAAAAAAGACAACTTGTACTGCTGTCCCTGAATAATACAGCACCTCCATGATGCTGTCAAGGCTGGGAGCTCACTGCCAGCATGGGAGGACCCTACCACCACCAGCCTTCATCCTCTTCCAGGGAGAGGAGTCTGTGGTCCCTGGCAGAGGGAAGACCTTGGTCCTCCCTCCCTGCCTGGATTTCAAGCATCTGTGGCTCAGTCAGTGATGCTGGCACTGTCTTGTTTCAAGTGGAGGATGTCCCTGAGCAGAACTCAGGATGTTTGGCCCCCTGAAGCCCTATGTAGGCTCTCTGGTGGCTAATCATGTGACTCAGATGAACTCGCAGTCTTTGAATAGGCACCAACTTGGGTCTCAGGCTCTCACAATGGGGAAAAAACACCCATAAAGGTTTCCAAATCATATTGGCTGAGACTGGCAAAGGGACTCAGGGCTTGGCTATGAGGGCTGGCAGTCAGGCAAGAGCTAGGACTCTCATTCATGTAGTGCATTTTGCCAAACCCAACAAAACCAGGACTGAGGCCATGGCTGGTTGATGTACAGCATGACCTAGCCACTCGTGACTGCCTTCCTGCTGCACTCACTGCTGCCCTGGTGCTCCCACCCAGCCACATCATCCAGCTCAGTTTTCACAAGCAGCTTCCATGGCTTGAGAAAACATGACTAAGTCCCCAGGCTAGGTAAAAAACAATCCTCCTGCATCCCAAAGCTTTTAGAGTCGTGACTTGAGGTCAGATCCTTAATTCAGCCTCTTAGAGCTATATCATGAGCCCCATCTCTGAGATTCTGTTTGGGTTCAGGATGTTCTGGCCAGGGTAGACCAGCACCACTAGAAGGTGGTGCACCACTCAGGCTTTGGAGAGGTTAAGGGGTATCCCCCCTGTGTAGGTTACAGGCAGAAGGTAGAAAAAGCAGCATAGGCTGAATTTTGCAACTGAAAACCGTGGAGGAAGTAACAAGCAGGAGGGATTGGTACATGAGCACTGGGAGGAAGAGCAGGCAGCCACAAAGACCTGGGGTTTTCCAGCCGTGGGAAAGAGGCAGGAAGCTCCAGCTCCCGCTGCTTCTTCCCCGCATGCTCCAGAGAGGGCTCCCAGCTGGGGACAGAGGAAAGGCAGGATGCTTGGTATGCACTGCACATCCCTGTGCTGAGCAAAGCTGGAGCTGGCGGCTGGCTTTGTGCGAGGCTCCAAGAAAGCAATATCCTGCCATTGCCATGGCAACTGCCGGCTGCCAGGAGCGAGCTGGTCCCATCCCATCGTCAGGAACCCAGCGCCCTCCGACCAGAGCCCTTCCCAGCTGCCAGGCAAAGGTGTGATCCTGACAGCCAGCCTGCAGGATCAACCCCTCAGGGCGTGTTCCTGATCCCAAGGGGATTTCTGGGAAGGTTTCCCAGTAGTGATGAGACTAGGACAATGTGCACTGCTCTGGGCAAATGTGTGCCTGGTTAGTGTAAACGGGAAGGAGCAGGAAAAGCAGCATCATGATGGATGGGGAGACCTGTCCAATGTCTCAAGCCATTCCCAGCACAGGGATGAAGAGCAGCATGGAAGAGGACAAGCTCTGGGTGGCCGGGGAATGAGAAGCAGGTTTTCAGACCGTTATAAATATGCAGCTATTTCTCCTCTCTGAGAATAGGCAAGATTTCTCCCTGCATTGCCTCCAGAGCACGGATTTTGAGGGCACACACAACTGTCAGCTTCTCCAGATCTAGGTCAGGTTAATTTGCTGCTTGTTCTGGTTGAATGGAGCTGAGACCAGCTCTGTTGGCTGCAGCACGGGGGGAAAGCAGCCCCTGGATAGTGTGTGCTGGATGGGATGCACTCCCTGTGCGTGCAAAGCCCTGCCTTGGTGCTCCTGGAGGAGGAGGGGGCATTTCCCTCTGGTCAGAACACTGGGCTGGCCCCAGCCCATGCAGGAGGAAGGGGAGGTGACCCCAAATATGCTGCAGGCTCCTGGGAGTGAGACCAAGTATCCCACAGCA
The DNA here is from genome assembly GCF_903797595.1 of Erithacus rubecula. Taxonomy (NCBI): domain Eukaryota; kingdom Metazoa; phylum Chordata; class Aves; order Passeriformes; family Muscicapidae; genus Erithacus; species Erithacus rubecula. The sequence goes on along the minus strand of NC_136664.1, from coordinate 7,448,210 downwards.
CATCATGACATCAGAGCAAGCTGGAGCAGCAGCTCCTGGGACATGTGCAGTGGCAAGGATATAAACAGGCTCCTCAAGGTGTTGTCCTTGCTGGCACTTACAGATAAGCTGGGAAAAAACTGAATAAATTAAAATGCCTGTGTGCAGCAGGGAGATGCTCCTGGGTGGCCTTGGATGTCCTAGTGGACATCTAATATTCCCTGGGCAATGAAATAGGGCCCTCAACATCAAGTTATTTCTTGCCAAGGAGAAGATGGGAATTCAGCTGAAGCAAGATAGTACCAAGACAGAAAACAAGAACATTAAGGGCTGCAAAGCACTTCAAAGGGGCCCAAGAATCTGAGAGGCTGTGAGAAACCCCATGACATTTCCAGGATGGGCAATGCAGGGGATGGAGAGATCCAGTGGGAACAAGGAAAAGCCAAGGATGTTGCTGGGTGCTTCCTCCTTCTCTACAACATAAACACAGCCTCATTTATTTTGTATTTTTCCTCCTTCCAGTGCTTTTAGCTGTAGTGAGGGAAGGAGATGAACATAGGCAGGCAGTCCTGGAGCCAGGAATAGCCAGGAGTGAGGCTGGCCAAGCCCCAGACACACACAGTGTGAAAAGCAAACTTGCATCCCCCCGCTTCCACTGGCTTTAAAGACAGAAAAAGGAAAGAAAACCCACCATTAATCTTCCCACACCAATTTAACCAAAACTCTTTTCAGATCCCCGACACAGCAACTTTTCTCCTCTGATCTTGCCAAGATCTATTTTTTTTTGCCTTCCCAGGAGAGGATGGGGAGCAGAGGGAAGGCAGAAGCCCTGGGGGCTTTCCTCCTCCCCAGGGCAAATCCTGCCAGGTCACGCTGACACATGCTCACAGCACCAGCAAATACAGCTGGCAGTGGGGGAAGGCACTTGGTAACAGAGCTACAGCCATCCCAAAAACAGCTGGAACCCCTGCCCATCCTCCTGCTTTTTTAAATCCTTCACTGTCACTGCTGCTGTGGGTGTGAGGGCCAGGCCTGCAGTGCACAACACTGTCACAGCTCAGAGCACCTCTTTAAATGTGCATAATTAGTGCACGGGGAGCTTAACATGCCACCTGATGCCAATCAGGGCAGGATGCCAAGGAAGTATTTCATAGAACCCCAGAATATACCAAGTTGGAAGAGACCCACAAGGATCACCAAGTCATGGAATCCTGAAGGTTGAAAAAAAAAAAATCTAAGATCACTGAATCCAGCCACCATGCTCACAATCAAACCATGTCAAAGTGCCTCAAGTGTTGTTTCTTCATGCATTGAAGGGCAGGGGAGGAGGCAACACCAGTCCAGCTAGTGGGATGGGCCTGGAACAGCCCTGGAGTATCCCTTCAGGCCATGCTGTGGAGGTTGAATGCCTGCAAACCCTTGAAATTCAACACCCACAGTTCCAGAGCTCATGACAGGCAAAGGGTTTGCTTTTATTTGCTGTCTCCCACCCACCATCTCCCTCTGCATGCAGAGAACCAGGCACCCCAAGCCCAACTCACCAAATCTTGCATCCTACATCTCTATCCCATCCTAGACCCTCTCAGAGTCAGCTCCCCAGGACAGAGATTGCCTGTCCTCCATGGCAGACAGGTTTTCTGTGGTTTTAATCTGCTCCATAATTTCACTCAGGAATGCTACAAGCAACACCTCAAGCCCAGACTGCCATTTACCCTAGTTGTTCATTGTACATATAAATGGCATATGCATATGTATACGTAAGTTAGGAAATTGTGGTCTGAAACTGGGGCTAAGCCAAGAAGCTCCCTATGGATCATACTTCCCACAAAGAAACTTCCTATTTCTGCAGGATGCAGCACACAGATTATTGTTCAACCAGGTGGTCTTGAGTACTCTGAGAAAGCATCACCCCACTTCTGCTTACAGGCTGCTTCCACTTATGGCACACCAGGCTAACAGCATTTTCCACTATCCACCTGGAATTATACACATTTCTCTATTCCCCATTTCAACACCAAGCTCACCCTTAGGGTAACTTTCGTCTTGAAAACCAGTCACCTCCTTGCTTCAGTACATTACAGCTCTGAGTCTCCCTCCGGAGTATCTTTACCAACAAAAAAAGTTTAAATAAAGCCAGGCATACATGTTACAGTTCTCCTCTCTGCAGTCTTTAGCTTACACCCTCTGCTTTGCATCAGGTCACAACATTTCAGCTGTGGCAGATGAAAAGCCAGGAGCTGGAGGACAATGGCTCTAAACCCAATAGAGAAAAGCTACAAACCAAGCCACGCTAAGACAGCTATTTGCTTTGGCACAAGCCTTTGTTCAAGTTCATTGTACTGGGATCGTGTGTGATAGGAGAAATTCACCAGGATTTAGTGTGACAGCAGAGCTCAGAGCAGGGCAGAGACCTGGCTTTGAAACCCTGTAGTGCTGCAGCAGGACATGCAAAAAGATGACTATCAGTATAACACTATCCCAGGGTTTTCTTCTCTTCTACTTTAATACTGGAAACCCAAGAGAGGGCAGAATGCTTCAGCTTCTTGCGGGAAGTTGGCTTGAGGGTCATGTAGAGGTTCAAGTACATCACAGAATCACATAATGGTAGGGTTAGAAGGACCTTTAGAGATCATCTGGTTCCAACCTCCCCACCAAGGGCAGGGACACCTGTTATTCTGCTAGATGCTCAGTTATTCTGCTCAGAGCCCCATCCAGTCTGAACACTTCCATGGAGGGGGCAGCCACAGTTTCTCTGGGCAACCTGTGTCAGTGTCTCACCATCCTCATATGGAAGAGTTTTTTCTTAGTAACTCATCTAAACCTGCCCTCCAAAGTCAGTGGCAGCCCAGGCTCAGTTCACTTTCTCTACAGAATGTCACCAACTCTTGAGGAGATTTCTGAAGGAAGTACTCCTGTACTCTAAGCCTTGTCCAGCCACTGCAAGGTGACAATGAGCAGGTTTTCACGTTAGCAGAGTTGAGGAAGCCAGAGTCTATCCTGCTTCACATCAGACACCAGCTCCACCTCATGCGTCATTCCTGCATGACTCAGACAAAAGTCTCAGCACAACTTTTAACCCCCAACAAGATTGAGGGGAGCAGATAAGCAAACAGGAACATGTTCAGCCATAAAGAAACCATTCCATTTTGGAGACGGAAAAAGGAAAGCAAAGCAAAGAAAGAAACTGAGTAGTGTTACTGCTTCATGGTTTTCTCAGAGATGCCTCAGCTCTTGTTGTGCTCACTTCAGCTCAGTGCCTGGATCCATTCAGAATCCAGGGAATTGAAAGACTACGTCCAAAGCTGCCTCTGCACCATGAACTTGCAGAAGGAGGCAATTTTAAGAATGTGTTCTTCTTTTCAGCAGTGCCTATCAGCAGTGGTGCCTTTCGCCTGTAGGTAGAAAGGTCTCCACTCACTGCTCCCAAACAGCATTTCCTAACTTTTCATCTTTCCTAACATCAGTTTTTTAACCAGGGTAGCAACACTGCTACAGACGAACCAAGCAGACAGCGTAGAAAAAACCACTCCCAGCAGGATCCGGTTACATCTTAGAAGGAACTTTTCAAGCACATCAAATTTTAAGCAGGGCTTTGAGATTGCCTTCAAAACCAGGTCTCAAACGCAGGACAGAACATCTCCCTGTCAGGGAAGCACAGGAAACAGCACGAGGTGACGCAGTGCAGCAGCACAACATCTGACAGCCAGGAATCCTGGATCCCAACTTGTCTACATATCAAAGGGAACTGCCTGCTTCAGCTTTGCTCCAACTTCCCTGAGCTGCCTTTGTGAATCTTAAATAGGTCTCTTGACCATTTCTTTACTGGCACAAGAGAATTGGGTAGGAAGGGGAATAGGAGAGATGGCAGAGATGACTCAGGACACTGCAGATGCATCATGAGATACTGGCCCCTGTTCAAAACAGTGGAGGTGGTGCAACACCCTGTGCTACTTGAATGACAAAAACAGGCTTGAGAACTCAAGGGGCATGGATCTGGCTCCATCCAGCGTGAGTCTTTCATTGCTTTGGGCTTGATTATTTATGGCAAGTGCAGAGAGAAACTGAGAGCAGCTAAGCAAGACAAGATCTTAAAAATAAGGTGCCTGAGTACAGTCTTTCAGTCTGATGCACAGACTAGCACTGACTCTCCAAAGACAGACTGTCCTTTGGTGATGACAAACAACTGCTCCAAGGTACATCAGCAGAGTGACAGGTAGCCTCTAAACTGGGTGCAGGGGGAAGGGGAACTCTTGGCACTACAGAAGGATGTTCAACCTTGCTGGAAATAAAGATGATACCGACCCTGCTGCCCAGCAGGCTCCCTTGGGGCAGGCAGCATCACAGGACAAAGCACAAAAACCCTCTGAAGATCCATGCACATCTCGTGCTACACCACATAAAGTGCACAGCTCTATATGGAAAGAGGAGGGACATGATTCCTCATCAGAGCTGATGTTTAGCTCACACAGGCCCCCATGCTGACCAGGTGATTCCCAGGCCACTATCCAGGAGTTTCTGGGGGGGTGACAGTCTGCAGGTGACTTGGGACAATATGACTGCACACACAAATACCGCACTGGCTAAGCAAGCACCCCCGTACCCTCTCTAACAGGCACTGACACAGCACGTTAGTTAGCTCAGTGTCCTCATCATTCCCAAAAATGCCAAGCTCAAAACTCCCCTACTATTTCAATAATTTCTATTTCCTCTGCAGAAAGCAGCAAATCTGGTTGACAGCCAGCTGAGTGGTGGTGTTTAATGGATTGACTCGTCTATGGATTTCCTTAAAAAAAAAAAGAAAAAAAAAAAAAAGCCACCTCAAAACATTTAAATAAATAGAAGCCAGGATTAAATAAATCAGCTTAAAATTACTTTTGAGCCATTCCCAGTTATGTCACATGGAGGAAATGCATCACCAGGGTCCTTTCTTCACTGTTTTTTTTCAAATATTAATAAGCAGTGTAATTGCAACATGACTCATTGAGATCTCCCGCCAAGTTGGAGAGACAATCTGCAAGATGCAGGCTTTCTAGAGGGTTGCAAAGGCAGATGTGTGCTTGGGGACTCTTTTGGAAAGGTTTGCATTGTAAGCAGCAGGGGATGGAAAATGGCCAGGCAGTTGCTTGCCTTTGCAAGTCATTCCCTCGCTTGCTCATTCCCTTGCCTCCTCCCTTAACAACCCCCTCACTCACGGGATTTATTGCAGGATTGGGGTTTGGTGCTCTGAGCATGTAAGCCACAACATAGCGTGTGATTTTTATTCCATGAGGAAGGTCTGGGATGAGAAACCTGCCAGGATCATTTATAGTTCCGGGCAAGAGGATCCAGCTGATGGTGCAAGCTCTACCAGTGCCTGGGCCAGCTGTGGACCATGCTGCTGGTCTCCCACCATAGCACTAAAATACTCCAGGGAACAAGTTATAGAGGGATAAGACAACAACAACACCAAAACTGAGATTACTAGAACCAGAGAAGGGGGTGAAGAAGCAAGACATGGAAACAAGAAAATGGTGCAGCACCTTGGGAGATGGGAGACGAAGAACAACAGCAGAGCACGCTGGCTCAGTTTGCTGCCTGATTATCTTCGCTCACTTCCAAGCTGAGTGGTTCCCATCCAACCTGATGCCACTAGGCATCTACTGCAGGCAGTGCTGCTCTTGCATTCCATGCAGTCAGTGCTGCTTAAATGCCTCATGAATATGGATATGGCAGTACCAGCTAGGACATAATTCCCCTTGCATCATTACAGAGGTTGTTGCAAGGCACCCGAGTTCTCACTCAACAAAAACCTTACCATGACCCCGGCCCCATGGGTGAAGACCCATCTGCCTTCCCAGGCAGACAAAAATGATTCTTAGGAGCTGGCTTGGAAGGATCAACCCTCGGAGATGGAGAACAATGTTTATGCATCAGAGAAGCCCCAATACAGCATGATTTTCAGTTGGGCAAGTACCTGAAGGCTCTGCATTGGCTCTTCTTCAGTTTGGCCAACAGGGTAAAACCCCTCAGTGCCAACACTGGCCAAGCCTCACAAAATACCTTGGTTCCATCAAAAAACCCAAAGCCCAGCTAGATGTGGAGACAGTAAGCTTCCAGGATTTTTGCAGCACCTACCTCATCCGACTCATCTGAGAGGGTCCGCAGCAAGATGGGGAAGAGGCTGTCAGTGTGTCGGAACATCTGGAAGCAGAAGGATGGGAGGCATTAGTCCTACAGGCCTGGTCATGCCCAGCCACAGGACACTTGCCCTGAGGGAGGCTGCCAAGAGCTTCACCAGCACTTTCCATCTGCACTGGAGAGCTCTTTTTCCTCAAGCTATGAGGTATCTGGCAGCCAAAGACTTCTGAGAAAAGGCAGGTGGACACACATTTGCAAAACTACCAAGACAACAACAATTTGCACTGCTATCAAGGCAATGGAACAGGCTGGGAGCTGACAAGCTCAGTTGAATGCTGCTCCCAGCTTACCTTACGAGGAGTCTTGATATACAAGTGGTAAAGCCATTTCAGGACTGCAATTCTGGTCATCATCCCAATGGATGTGTCACTAAGGTGGTAGTCAAGCACCTGAACTATTCCATCCAAGTTCAGGGTCACCTGTATCCTCTCACAGCTGCATGGAAAGAAGACAATCTGTTTCAGTGATGTAACATCCAACTCATTCCTCCCATGGTGGGGAAGTCAACAACAATTCAGAGGCTGCATCAAACTCTTCAGCTCAAACTCTCACTAGATGCAACTCACTAGATCAGGTTGCTAGCCCATCCAGGCCTTGAACATTTGCAGAAATGGGCCATCCACAACTTCTCTGAGAAACCCATGCCAGTGCCTCACCATCCTGTGAGTAAAGACTTTCTTCCTAACATCTAATCTAAATCTCTCCTAGTTCAAAACTGTTCCCCCTTGTCCTATCACTGTCTACCTATGCAAATAGACACTCTCCTTTTTCATAATGCTTTGGAAGCAACAGAAATCTTCAATGTTTTAAGGGTTAGCACTTTTCCCAAAACAGTATGCATGAGAAGGCACCACTCTAAATGAAAACAGCACGGCTGTGTGAGAAACTGGTCCATAGTGCAGTTGGCAAATTTGGGGTTCAAAGATTAAAGATCCATAAAATGTACTCAGAATCCACCTCAAGGTTGACCAACTCAAACAGCTTCAGAGAACATAAACCCATGTGTAGTCTGCTGAAGGCATCTGGGTTCTGCTGATCACAGTGGATTTGTGCTGAGAACTGCTGCTGGTGTCCTGTCTGACAGTGAGTTTGGGATGCAGCTCTTTGCTACAACCCTGCCTTGAGACCTTCATCTTTCTTCCCAAAAGCCATGCCAAAATATCAGGATAACCCTTCATCATAAACAAGAGATGAAAGGGAGTAACTCCCTTAGGTCACCAGGACATTGTCTCTATTTGAAATTGATTACTGCAGATTCTTAGCTCTTGGTCCTCCACTTTTTCTCCAAAATAGCTGGGACCTGCACTGGGACAAGGTGACCCCAACATAGAAGTTGTCATGACACAGTGTTTTTATATCCTGATTGTGATCCTGAAATCTACCTGATGGTTTCCTGCCTCTTTGACAGCAAGAATATGGGAAGTATCTGTCACAGGAGACTCATTTAAGGAGAGATAATGGTTAGAACCAAGATGGTTGGAGAAGACTACCAAGGGGAAGCTGCACTCAAGAGCCATGTCACACCTCTCATACCCAAGCTACTGAATTATTCAAGGCTGGACCAGGCTCTTGCAGATTTTTCCAGCGTGCACAGAGCTGCTGTGCATCTTGTTTGATAAGAAATCCTAAGGGGCAGATTTCTCACGGTATAATTTGCAAGTAGAGCTGTGGCTTAATAGGATTTGATCTTCCCCAGGACACACGTTGTAAGGGTGAGATGAGGAGGCTGCAGCCTCTCAGAGCCCTGCAGGGATCTGACTGCTTGATCTGCCTCACGTAATAGATGCTGGGGGCCGCAAATTGCATTTCACTTTGATGTTGAAAACAACAGCCGAGGGCCAAATGCTCAGACACACAGAACTGAGGGGAAGGAGGGACCCAGAGCATGAGAAGTTTGGGAGAGATGTCCAAGGGAGCAGTATCCCAGTTTATTTAAGCCAGCCTGAATGAACACTGTATCTGGTTTTCCTACAAAACCATCTCCCATGGCAGCTGCATAGCCTGTCATGCTCCCAGTACAGGGCTTCAGATGGAAGAGGAGAATGAAACCTTGACCCAGTAACACCTCCCCACCAAATACAAGCATTGCCTGCACAGGATGGTGAAAAAGAAACCTCAGGGTAATGCATGTTTTCAGAGGCATGAGGCCAAAAGCACAGGACAGGGAACTGGTGCCTGAAGCTGGGCAGTTTGGAGTTGGCTTTGATGCTGTCACATCCCACCAGCCCCATGCTGCTGTGAGGTAAGTGGGCAGGATGCAGAGTGCCACGGGTTGCCACAGCACTGTTAAGTCTGCTGATGCTGGACGTCTAACAGCACAGTAGAAACTTGCTTCTACAAGCAATTTCCAATCTGGTTTGTGTCAAAATCACTCATCGAAACCCCATTTTCACCTCTGTTCATGATGCAGTACCTGGATAGAGCCTGGGTGGCTCAAGCCAATACCCACCAGAGCAGACCCCAGGAGGTGCTGGGAGCACAGGGCTGACCTGGAGCCAGGCAGCCCCCAGCCACAGTGTGTACCTCTGCCCTGTGGCTCCGCTGGGCTCAGTTCTCACTAGGAGGGACTGCAGCTGGGGAAAGCTCCTCACCAGCTACCCTATGTCCACAGCTGCTGAGATAAACCCTTTAGGGGGGTTGCTGGTGGAGAAGCAGCTCCTTTACTCAGCACAAAACACAAGCACCACCATAAAAGGTGAGAGATCTGATGCACATGGGAAATTGGGCTAAAAACCTCTCACCAATCCTCTGGGTTGCCCCTTTCCAGGGGTTATGGCAGCAGCTGAGCACTGCTCCCAGCTCAGGCGGGCTCCCAGCTCAGCCTGGCTCTCCCTAATCCCCAGGCAGAGGGAGCAGAGCAGCAGTGATGGCATTAATGTGATCCTCAGGGCCTGCCACGTGGGCTCCAGCGCCGGCATCTGCGGCAGGGCAGATGTCAGATGCAATCACTTCCATCTAACCCACTACCCCAGATTCTCCTCGGGAGGATGAGCCTGGCCCTGGCACCGCCCCCACTGTTCGCCTGTGACAGTGAGAACATGTTTTTAGGGCAAATTGAGCAATGATGGGGGCTGTGCCAGGCTCTTACCTCTGAATACTGGGAGTCTGCTCAAGCTCAGTGGTGGGCAGGAAACCCACCCCCCAAGCACAACCCCCCATCTCAGAAAGCACCCTCCAGCATGGGAACAGACTTTACTTTCACACTACATTCAACCCACATCAATGCTTTTCACTCCATGTCCTTCATCAACTCATTTTCACACTTCTGCCCTTTCTTCAAGGGCTTCTGCCATCTCTCTCCTCAGCAGTCGCCTTTTCTCTGCCAATGCCTGAGCTGTCATCTTTCTCCTGGCCTCCTGCCTGGCCCAGCTGCTTTCCTGACCCCATTTTTAGACAAGGTTAAGGTCCAGGCCAGGCTCTAGCCTTTAGGCAAGCCCAGAAAATGGCCTTGCCAAGGGTAGAAATATCCAGGTTCTTTCACTGTGGTCCAAGTCACAAGGGCAGCTCCCATACAGGCTGGCAGCTGTGCTGCTCAACAGGCTCAAGCCAGTGGCCAGGAGGTAAATAGCTCCTCTCTGCTATTGGTCCTATGTGTTGTCACTTTCTTGTCCTTCATTGCTCTCATTTCAGTGCTCTTGGCTTCTTTCTGCTTACTGCAGTTTCCAAGATCTTCCAGAGAAGCGAAGAGGCTAAGGTCTGGGCAGAAGCATCCAGTCCAACAAGCTGTAGATCACTGTGACAAGGGCTGGGGCAGTGTGCCTGAGGTTCCCCTCCAGTTCATCCACCCAAGCATGAAATGGGAGCAGCAAAGGAAAGCCATCTCCTCCCTCCAGGCTGGAGAGAAGGGCCAGAAAGAACCATTCTGGACCTAAAAGCTGTGCAAGACAAGTTGCTGGAGAAAGGGATTTCAAGGCAGGCTTGGTGCCTCAGCTCACAGCAAACCATCATGCTGCCTTCAGCCAATCACCCCCTGTGTGCAGCAGTGCAGGTTTGGGCAGTTCAGCCACATGGCAGCCACTTGCCCTATCTGCAAAGCAACACACAACTTTTCATGTCCATGTGGTGCTGACCACCAACTAAAGCATGAAGCCCTCCTTGCATCAGGAAAGCTCTTCTTGGACATCTCATGTCCATTGTCTAGTCTGGTGACAGACTGGGGTCCCATCAACCTTGTCTCATCACCCATAGAGCCTAACACTGACCACTTCCAGCTGTACCTGACCCTTTGCCCAGCAGCACCATCAAGAAGTTCTCAAACTGTCCAGGTCTTATTTTGAAATGCAGTTACAAGAGCCTAAAAAGCACTTTCCAGCTGTTTTGGTCCACTGACACAGGACAGACATCTGGATCTTCTCCTGTGGCAGCTGAGACCCACGGAAGGAAGCCTGGGCTCTGCTCCAGCAGCCACACTTCCACCTTCCCTTCCTGATCCAGGCTCACACCAGCTAACACAGCAGCAGCATGCTCAGCCAGACCATGAGAAGGATTCAGTGCCAGTGGTTCTGGTCCACTTCCTTCCACTTCCAGTGGCAATTTTTGCAGAAGCTGGAAGTCAGGTTGCCCATCTGGATGGGGAACTCCAAAACCCCTCCAGCCCTGCGTAGCCAGGCTCTCCCAGCAGCTGGATTCTGTCTTGGTGCAGACATGGTCTCCATCTCTTAGTGGATGCTACCAGGAAACTCCCTCCAAGTAAAGCTGGTAAACACTTGGGAAGCATTTGGAGCACATTTTAGGAGCAAGGGGATTGCATGTGTCAGTTTGTGGCAAGAGGAATGTGCCCAGCATCCACATATTGAGCATTCAGGCCTTGCCATCTTCTTGGATGGCATCTTCCTGGAACATGGCCCTCTGCAGACATAAGGCCATGATTTCCTCTGCCCCCATTGACCAAGGTCCTCCCTTCCCCACTGCTGCAGCACTGTCCCTCTGCAGCCAGCTGGGGAGGGCAGGGGAAGGGGGCGTGAGAGCTGCATGCCTGGCTCTCAGCCATGCTCCATCACTTGCTCACTGGAGGAGGCTGGGGGAAGGGGAACGAACAAAAACAGAAGCAAAGAGTGACTTCATCTCAAAAGGCAGCTGCAACTTCCTCTGTTTGCAGGCTTTCCAGCTTTTCCCAGCAACACAACGGCTTCCTGCAGTCCTGCCTTGACACCCAGTGGGCATTCAGCGTGCCGGCAGCTGCCGCTCCCCGGTGTGAATTACGGCTGCTAATGGCCCCGGGTGCCAGCTCCAGAGCCAAGCCAGGCAGCCTGAGCCATGGGTGGAGCACCAGGCAGATGTCCAGGGCTCCTGTCAGCCACGTACAGCCCTCCCCCCCAGTCCTGTGTCAGCCCCCCACAACAGATGCCTTGGTGAAAATGTTTCAGGTCCCAACAGTGGTTCAGCAGAGAGGTCACATAGGGCAGGTAAATCACAACATAAAGCCTAGAGTTTCCTGTTGAAAAGGGCTTAGGAGGGCTCAAGAAACAGTCCCTCTGCAAAACCAGGTATCTTAGAGATATGGAGGGTCTTGCCTTCTGTCCCAGATGGTTTTTCCTGGTGCTTGAGTTGCTGACAGGACACTTCAGCTCAAGCAGCTGTTCTCCTTCCTGCTCTCAGTGATACTGGGAAAAGTCATCCCAGCTCTCCCTGCTTCTGTCCCTCTTCAATTTTCACTTCCTCTCTCCCTCATGTGCAAGACCTTCAGCATAGAGACATGGCTATCATTTCTCCTCCTGACTCAATTATTCTTTCTTTCTCCACCCAGTTCCCCATTTCAGCCCTATACACATCCACTTCTGAACTTGATAAACTTTAAGGGTTGAGCAGGATCAGGACACAGCAACCACAGAAAAGCCAGGGAAAATCATTTAAGTGGCATAAACCAACATTTAGATGCAAATTAAATGACCTGTACTTCCAAGAAAAAAAAAAAAAAAAAAACGGCATAATTTAGACCAAGGAGTAGCTAGGCTGTGCAGAAATGCAAAAAAGGAACAGAGAGTACAGACCATCAACCTGAAAAGCTGATGCTTGCACTGCTCTGGGATGTATTGTGATGGGCATCACGCTGGTAGGATGCAGCTAAAGCAAGGCATCTTATTTTGGGGATCACAACAACAAATAAAAATAAGCATCAGCACAATGAGTGTTGGAAATCACTATCTCTGACTAAAGGAACTGCAGGCAGCAGGAGGAAAGGGAAGCTATTAGAACAGCTGGATTTGTCCCCCAGTTCAGACAGCTGGATGGGAAGGAAGGTATCTGCAGGAGAGATCATGCTGGGCACAGAACCAGTGCAGGGCTGGCAAGTGCCACAAAAGGGTGGCAGGAGGCCAAGACCTATGCAGCCCTAGGTACAGCCCCAGAGACCTGTGCTATGGTAGGCTGCCAAGAGAGCAGCATGGAACAGGGTCAGTCTCTTCAGGGAAGAAACACCTCAGTTCATCATAAAGTCAAGACATTTTTGGTGCAAATACATCAGAGAGAAGCAGTCAGCTCCTAGAGCATCCCCAGTTGTCCACTCTACTGGGATCCAAGAGACCCCAACTGCCTCAGAGCCCAGCCTCGCCTCTGTCAATCATTGTCTGTACCCCAAGAAGTCTTCCCTTCTTCTCAAGCCCCTCTGAAGCAACAAACAGACCCTACCTGGTTACTGTGAAGACACCACTGTTGCTGGAATCACCAGATGCATCCAGAGAACCTGGGGGCAGAAAAATAGGAGACACAGCTAGTGGTGCAATGGGGAAGGTAGACAGCAGAACTGGGAGGCTGGATAGCAGCTGCATGACCTTCTGCAAAGACATCAGCAGTCATTGTCTGAGGGTCCAGGGACCCAAGACCCTTCTGCCTCCAGTGGGTGTTTTACACTCTTTTTCAAGCCCTTCTCTGCTGTCAGACAAGCTGGTACAGAACTGCACTTACCCAGCAAAATGCAGTCAGGCAGAGCTTCAGACCTCTGCCCCAAATTGGGGCCCCTGCTCTGTAACAGAGAACCAGACACATCCTGCTGATGGTTTCAACCATTCTCAAAGAAGTAGCTCAGAACTGTAGAGCTGCCTTTGACTCTCTTGATTTCAATATTTAAATACACCATATGCACAGTGAAGGTAGAATCCAACTTAGGACATCTCCGCTTGGCCATGGCCTGACTCCACGTTGAAGCCAAGTGACTCAAACAGCTTTCCAACCTCTGTTCCATGCTAAAGCTGGGTCTTACAAGCACAGTGACAAAGCATTACAAGATGAACTTGACACTTTGTGCCCCCTTGTGCCAATAGCCTCTACTCACACAAGCAACATCACACATCAGCACACCCAAGGAACATAGCTGAGTTTTTCATAGAAAGGCACGACAATTTTATCTGATTCCAACTGCTTCAAGGTGCAATTTGACACCAGAGGGATTGAGAATAAAGCAATTAAGCTTTCTGTTGCTATTTTAAAGCTTTTCTGTTATAGATTTTAATACAAGAAGATATTCTGGGGACAAATAAGGAATAATAGAGTTTTTGCTGCTGGGCTACAGCAATATATTTTTCTGCTTTATCTCTTCTAATAAAAAAACATGTACAGAGTTAAGTAATGAAAGCTTTTGCACCTTTACTGAAGACAAAGATGCTTCTTTAGACTGATATTTTGAGGTGCTTGGGTCCATGTTACAGATAGAAACAAACAAACAAACAAAAAAGTAGGAAAAGGAATGCTGCATTGGCCGGGAATCGAACCCGGGCCTCCCGCGTGGCAGGCGAGAATTCTACCACTGAACCACCAATGCTGCCCTGTGTGCAGCCCCTGCGCCTGTGGCCTCCTCCTGCCACCCCAACGCTGTCACGCCCCCACTGCCACCCACCCGTGTCCCCGCGGCCACCGGCACCCGCCCCGGCAGCTCCCCGCTTCCCCGCCTCCCCTGCTGCTGTCAGACACGAAAATCCTTCAGTCTTAATCCCATCCTCCTGCTCCCTCTCACGGCAGGATTTTCCAAAAGCCACTGGTGGATGTGTTACAGGAGAGGAGAGCACAGGGCTGAAGGTGCAGCTTTAGAAGAACCCAGACAAGTCCCTGTGATTTAAACACTACCACATACTTCACACACCTGGACAACAAAGATGTTTTATGCCAGAAGAAATGTTCAGTCATGCCAGGATGACAGCATCCAAGGGCTGCTGGAGGGCTAACACCACTGCTGTTCCCAAGCATTGATTCATGGGGATTATTTAGTTTCTTTTCATTTTAACCCTGTTCAGGTCTCCCATCCCACTTGAAAACTTTTTACTTTTATGTTCTGGAAATTTTAGGATTGGGACAATACCTGCCAGATGGTCTGGAGAGCACCATGAATCTGGAAAGCATCCAAAGTTCTTCTCCCTTCTGTTCTCTACCCTTCCCCCCCCCACACATCCCCCATGCACATCTTGATGCTCTCCCAGAACTAACACAGCTCTCTGAGCTCTTCCTTGGGTGATGATGTGTACTCCCAAACTAGAAATTAGCTTTTTCAGGTCAACTTGATGATAAATTGAAGGGGAACATGGTGAGAGGATGGGGATGCTCACTCACCAGGGCACACAGCACTGCAGCACCACTTGGGCTCCAGGTCAGAGCAATGACCTTCTCATGCAGCCTGCAACAAGCGTCTGTCTCAGCATCTGTGCAACAGATCTCCAAATAAAGCACAGAGGTCCCACGTACTCTGAGCTGCTTCAGGACACCAAACCAACTCAAGAACTTCTCTTGAGAACATTCCCTTGACCTTCCTTACACCTGTACTGCCCCAGACCAACTGGGACTCACCGGTGGTCACTGCCTCTGGCTTGGAGAGGGACTCCTCTGAGGTGGGCTCAGCTGGTATAGTCACTGATGGCTTGGCCTCATCCATTTCATCATCCTCAGGGATGACCAGCTTCATCAGGCTCTGGTTGCACACATTAGCCACCTCCTTGATGTCTGAGTGAAGGCAGTGTAAGGAACATGCAGTCCCACACATGAGCAGGTGCTGGCCACAGAGAAGCCACTGCAGCCCCACCAGAGCTGCCCCAGCCCAGCTACTGCAAGCCCCCTCACATCCAAAGGGCCAGTGTGGGTGTCAACACTTGGTGGGAGAACTTTTCCTGGACCTGCACCCCAAGGGCAGGAAACAGGCACTTCCCTGTGGGCTGCTGTAGCAGGAGTGGAATGGGAACAGCTCTGAGTACAAGGATACTCTTCTTGCGATCATCGTAGGAGAGGCACGGCAGGACAGCGGTCAGGATCCCTGAGGAGTACGGCAGCATCACCCGGCCAGCCAGCTGGATGAACTCCCGCATCCAGCACATGGCTGTCAGCTGGATCAGGTCATCTGGAAGACATGGGACAAGCAAAGGTGAGGGAAAGGGCAGCACTGGCTCCACAGGCCAACGACCACCTCCAAGATAGGAGCTGCCTCTGCTCCATCCCAAGAGACTCTCACCTGAGACAGTCTCACAGGAGATCAGCAAGACCTGAACCTCCAGTGAGCTTGAGATTAAACACAATCATTAGGTTTCAGTTAACCCAGTTCAACCCATAAATCAGGTTTCCTCATTTATAAGTATTCTGTCAAGCTTCCCAATGCATAAGGATATTTTTTCAGTCACAACCATTGCAGCTGTGTGTCTGGGTCAAGTACCATTCCTAGAGCTGGGGCTTTAACAACATCCCTAAATCCTGGAAGAGGGACCACTGCCATGGCACTCTGCTGATGCAAGGCCAGATTTTAAGTCTGAATAGTGTAAATTCATTGTGAGTTAGTTTAATCAAGAGCAACCAATCTCCATTCTATCTATACTTTCCTATCTCCCAGGAAATCCACTCCACAATTCAGCAACATTTAAAGTACACAATGAGCAGAACTTGGGAACAAGATCCCTCTCAGGAAACACATCCAGCTGCAGCTGTAACCCTCTGCCACTGCCTACACAGCAGACCCATGGGAGCTGTAGTGCAGCACTGGCACAAAGCCTGCACACATCCTTAACTCTGATCTATGCACAAAGTGTCACCAGAGGTCACAATAAGACTTTAAGGAGATCCTCTTTGAAGTGCTGGATATCCGCAGGTGCCAAATATATTTTAGTCACTCCATTTTGGAAGATGCCAGACCTGTGTTGTGGCTGGGGGATTTGCAGTACAAAAGCAGTTGTGCCAACTACAGGAGAGCTGCCTGTTCCCTCCTTTCAGTGGGATTTCCATGAATAGTGACAAAGAAAAGGTGAGCAACTGAGCTGGTGAACAGCCTGCGGGAAAACTCCTGGCCTGAATCTACAGTTGGCACCACAATCCAGGAAACTGTGCTACTGCCTGGTCCTGTGCACTCACCTGCTGCCTGGCAGTGGATCACCAAGATATTGGCCATTTCTGCAAACTTCACACTGGAGGGATTCTTCTTGATCTCCTTGAGGAATTCCCCAAGAGCCACCTCGCACCTGTGGAGAGGCAAAGCAGCTGGTCAGTGCTCAGTCACCTTAGGCAGGGAGAACTTATGGAGACTACCTTCTCTAGGTGCACATGGAAGGATGCTGATGGCACAGCAGAAGTGTTTCCACACAGAGGCAGGGGCAGGAAAGTTGAGGCTGACAAGCCCACCCTGCCCTTTAGCAGAGACTGCACACAGGTGCAAGGACAGAGGTGATGGCAACCCAGAGCCCCCCACAGCTTCCACAACTCCCCCACAACCACCCATGTTCTGTGGATACGGAGGTGCCTGGGACGAGGAGCAGTGGGGCAGGTGATACCCAAAATCTTCCTTGACATGTGGATGCTGGGCAAAAAAAGATATAGGGTGAATCCAGAAAGGCTTTGCTGTAGGACAGGCCAAGGCCAGTCTCACAACTTACTTAAGCTCTACAAAACCTGTCCAGCCACTCTCTCCCAGCACAAAATGCCAAGATCCTTTGATGTCCCTGAGAACATACAGACATTCCTGTGCTTCAAAATGATTCTGTCTTGGGACCAGCAGTGTATCTGTGGAGCAAGCTCCCAGTCCTTGCTCCTCCTCTCCATCCAGGAGATGCCTTGCCAAGGAAGGCTCTCACACTGCAAGTTTCTTCACAGAGTTCATGCCCATCCCAGAACCACACACAAGCCTCTGTGGCTCTGATGTCAGGTGCTGGAAAAGCAACAACTCAACCAAGCCAAAACAGTTTGTCCGCCAGTACAGAGTATGGCGCCCTCCATGGCCATGGGAGGGGGGAGGCCCTTGCCAAGGACACTCTGATCCACTGTCAATCTATCTCTCACCACACACATGGAGCTCCTCTGCTGTCACACACAAGAGTTGCAAATCAATAGGAGAAAGGATCGATCAACAGTGAACATGACACAGCCCTTGTAACCAGCCAGCCTCCACACTCACATTTTCCGTATCTCCTTGCTGTTGTCTCCCAGGATCTGGAAGAGTCCATCTAAGATTTCTGGCAGGTAATCCAAGAGGTTGATATCAGGCACAGACTCTAACACAAGGATCTAGATCAGAGAGGAATACGAAAGAGGTGAGTTTGGGAGACATCGACTAACATCACCAGCACAAATCTGAGGAATTCAGAGTTGAGCTGTGTAGGATAGGGAGAAGGAAAAGAGAACACTGTGGAATTGCCTATCTTGGGAAGCAGCTGAACTAGCACAGCAAGCGAGCAATCAGCCTGCAGCAGTGCTACATTTCCAATCATTACTCTGCAAAACAAAGCAGGGATCAGGAATGACTGCCAAGACGCATCCAGGCAGACCTGGGGCGGCAACAGCATGGCTGAGAAAGAGCACAGGGGAACACACCTCCCCAGACTCCAGCTAGGCACCAAGAGCTGCTGCCTTGCACTGAAAGAAGAGAGCTAGTGGAGGTTCCTTGCCTCCTGAGAACAACATCTCTCCATCACCTCTGCATCAGGGAGAGTAGCCTAGCACAGACCATTGGGAGACTGTAACCTCTAGAGCACACTATGTCTATTTATACAAGCAACACTTGAAGTGTACTTTCCATGATGTGCCGTGTCTTGAACAGGTTGATAGAAGTGCAGTGCCATGTCCCTGCCACTGCAACAAGGTGAAAGGGAGCTGGCCTTTTAAAGAAGCAGGTAAAAAATTCTGCTGACTTGAAAAGCTGCCCAAATAAATCCAGGTGTTTGAGCTAAATATTGCTGTGAATATCTGCAGTTTGCTTGGATATGGGAAACTGATGGGACACAATGTCCTGGAGTTCAGACTGGCAGGCACACACAGCACCCTCTGTACCTACCCAGGATATGATGAACTGGCGGGCATACTGGTTGTTGGAGTAAATCCTCTCACGCAGCAGTGGGATGAAGCCTACCAGGTCAAACTGGTTGCTCTCTGTCACGATATCCTGTAGAGCCCAAGCAGAGGGTGTTAGAATGACTGCCAGCGTGCATCCATGCAGCAACCCTAACCCAGTCTTTTTAAGCCATGTGACAGGAAAAAGGTGATAAGCATGAGTCTGCAGGTCAGGAGACCTGGGGAGAAGGAATCATGCAATTTATCCAGGCAATGAGCTGTCAATTCTCCTCAGGCAGAGACTAATGCTGAGCAGGACACAGAGAGAGATGCTCATGCCTGCTGTGCGCCAGCCTGGCTGGACAGAAAGATGGGAAGCTTCTCTGATTCATGCCTCAGTGCTGTGCTGCACACATGAGCAAGCACTTCTGATGCAGCCACGTGGATGGCGGTGGAGAGCCCCATGACTTCCCTTTACAGCTCTTTCACACGCTTGGTGGATTTTGCTGCACAGCTGAGTCCCTGGCCTTAGTGCAGTGGAGCAGATCTCCCAACAGACTGGGTTAACTGTTGTGATAACAAGGAGCAAGGGCAGGACCCGGTAGAAAGCTGCTCACCTCTGAACAGCAGCAGAAAAGGAACTAGGAGGTCTGTGGCAGTAAAAGCCCGTCAGCAGGCAGAACAGGAACGGGAACCAAGCCCACACCCTGAAGCAGCAGCAGTAGCTCCACTCACATCACAACTCCCTTAGGCAAGGGAGGGAGAGCAGAGGAACAGCCCTCCTGCTGCTTGGCACAGCACTGCAGCCCTCAGACTCAAACCTTGCTTCCACCAGCTCCCATGAGCTGAATGCACACATGACACTGTGATAACCCACCAGCCCCTCCATCCAGCTGCCTGAGAAGGCCACCAGAGCCTTGATCAAAGAGGCTGCAGTCAGCGAGAGAAAAATGTTTTGACAGCAGCCACAGGACAGGTGGGATGGCTTTAGCAAGGGCAGCCTTGGGGACTGACATATCCCCAGCCAGGACATGGCTCCAGCTTGCACCAAGGACTTTCAGAGAGCAAAAATACCTTGAGGAGCCGATCAAGGAGCTCAGAGCCACTTTTGACATTTGGGTCAGGATCAGCAGCCAGCTGTGAAAGACAGTAACAAAGAGACATTGCAATAGTGTATGTGAGGCCTGCCCCCTGCCCTGCAGCACAGCTCCCAGTAGGCTCACAGGACTTTACTCTCTTTCGACAATACAGGGACAGACATACAGAAGTCCCTTTATCTCCAGCTTCTCATTAGGCTCCAAAAAATTCTCCTGACTTTCTAAGGGGGAGATCAAGCACACATCACCTCCTTCAGTTATGCAGGTTTTCATGGGCCAGCAGTCACACTCTCAAAGAACAGAGAAATGCAGGTTACCATGAAAATCTGCAAAGGCAGACACACAGAGACAAAGTTTTGACGCTACAGACCCAACAAAGCCAAATTGCTGCAGAGCCACTTTGCCTGCAGCAGTTCTCTCAGCCTCATTTTCTAATACCATTCAACAAGGAGCAGAATACATCCTGAAGGTGAGGACGGAGAACAAGGTATCTTACAGTCAACTTCATACCCACAGTATCAGTAGCTACTGTGTAGAAACTGCTCATTTTGCTGATCCTTGTGGGTCCCTTCCAATTCAGAATATTCTGTGATTCTGTCCTTCAGACCTGTCTGGGCCAAAGTAAACCAGTTTGCTTGGAAAGAAAACCTTGGAAAACTTGGTTTGACTTGGAGATGATGAGGACTAGTCTTCAAAAAGCACATGGGAGTTAAGAGGAAGCTTCTTACCTTGCTGAGGCCATCAAAGAGCACGTTGAAGTGTGGGAGGACAGAGCCCCTGGCCACCTTGACAATGTTGTAGAGAGCCTCACAGGCGTAGTAGCGCAGTCGACTGTCAGCATCATTGAAACACGTCAGCACCGGCTCAATCAGCTCCTTCAGGTACAGCCCAGAGTCCTGGGGGGCACGAGGACAGTGGTTAGCTAAGGACCATGCCACAGAGAGTGGGAAGAGATGGCACTGCCCTGGAACACACTGCAAATACTCAGGCCTGTGATAGCTTTAGTGGACCTATGCTAGGCATGATTTACTAATTAATTCTGAATTTCATTACTGAATTTTGTTATTCAGGTACAGTGAGAAACAATCAGGTTCGCTGGGCATCTGCCTCATCTCCTGTGAGCAGGGCAGAGGGAGCTAGGGATGGATTTCTGTGTGGGCCAGTGGCAGTAGTGCACAGCAGGAGATGGAAGTGCTGCAATTCTTGTCAGCTCTTTTAACACAAACTAGCACCCAACCTGCTGATTCTAGTCCTACTGCTGGAGACTGAGGAGGGCCAGAAGTCCTTTAACCACACCTAGGCAGCTGCCAAGATGTAACCCAGGCTAGAAAGTGCTCCTGGGCACAAAGGGTGTGGCTGGGTGTGCTTGGAAACCTCCAACACAAGGTAATTGTAGGCTGCAATGCAGGGAGGGAGCCTGGGAGCTGTGGGGCCACCAGCCCGACTCTTCCATCACACTGACCTAAGAGGAGCTGCTGTTTTCTCACCACAACGTGCACAAGCCAAAAACCCCACCACACCTACCTTGCCCAGGGCAATGGAGCAAGCAGCGAGGCCAATGAGTCCCCCTTTGCGGCTGTGGGGGTGCTGCGAGAGAGCAAACTCCTGTGACAGGATCTGGATCACGTGTTTGATCTGGGATGTGTTGTTCTGAGCCACAAACTCTCGCACCAGCCTGGGGAGAGGAGGGGAAAGCACATAGGGAGGTTCAGGTTCTGCTTGATAAAAACTTTGAGGGGCTTGGTGACAGACAGGGACTTTCAGTCACAAAAAGCACCAGAGAAAGCAGTACTGAAATAGGGAATGCTGAAGGATCCCAAAAGTGAAACCAGAGCTCTCTCCTCCTCCCCGCTCACATCCACCAGCAGCTCCCTGCCCTCATGCTGCTCCAGCCTGCAGCTTCCTACACTGTTCACAAACTCTGAGCCCTGGATGTGCTCTCAAAGGCCAATCCAGTGCAGCTGTGTGCTTGCACAGAAGTTACCAGGTCTTCAAACACCCTCTCCAACAGGGCAGGTTGCTGGGGTCATTTATCCCCAGCATGGCACAGGATGGGAGCTCAGCACACATCCAGAGTTCTGGCGGCTTGGTAGTGAATTGCTGCCCACCAGACCTATGCAGAGTCCCACTGTTTTGAACACTGCCAGCCACCCATACAGCGCTTCAGTTAATATCCCATATACTTAACTTTACTACTAACAGTATATTTCAATATATTCTTAAACAGCCCAACATTTAACAAAAAGCCAACAGAGCTTCCATATATAATACCTGCTTCTCCCCAGGAACTTGCAGCTCATTATCCAGAGATAATTAACACATCAGCTGTGGATAAAGAGATCCATATCCCTGCCCCCATCTACAGAATTGCTTCCAGGTTCCAGCTTGCCCACCCAGCTCTTCAGGCTCAGTTTCCTGTTGGCAGAGCCCTTGGCCAGGCAGGGAGGCACAGCCAGCTGTGCAGGCAGCTGTGCAGGCAGCTGTGCAAGCAGCTGGAGCATTGGTGGTTCAGTGGTAGAATTCTCGCCTGCCACGCGGGAGGCCCGGGTTCGATTCCCGGCCAATGCAGTGCTTTTTTGGTCCTTTCTGCTTCCATTTCTATCCATAATGCAGACTCAGGCACCCTGAAAACTTTGCCTAAATAATCATCTTTACCTTAAATGTCTAAAAGGTTAAAAAGCTTCTCTTTCACTGCCTAGTTCCATAGAGGGCTTCTTTGGCACTGTATGAATCTCACACTCCCAAACAGGTGCCCCACTGGCCAGTCACACGCTTTTATAATGCAGGAAAAGCATTACAGAAGATGTTTATGAACTTTCCTCTCCAAAATTACAAGCACTAGCTCTGCTCTCATCTTGCTCTCCACAAACCATCTGCTCCCTTTTGCCATGGGGGACTCCAGGCAGCCCTAGTGCAAAGCAAAGTTCTCCAACAGTTACAGCCCAATCCACACCCACAAACTGCTGAATTAGGGAAGATGGCTCCATTTCGAGCCCTTCAGAGCATCAGGATGATCATTTTACTGCCTACATTTCACAGATGCAGCTTTGTTTAAACAGGAATAAGTTTACAGACTTCTTTCATGAGTTTAAGATTTAAATAATGAGGTAAAAAGTGCAGCATCATAGCCTGCAAGCAGCAGGAGCTGCTCCTGCATTATCAGCTGAAGGAGAAGGAGGCACCTGAGTAAACAGGCAGCAAGACCCTCCTGGCTCAATGCCATGGACATGGAAGTGATGCTGTTGGGGCCATTCTGTGATGGGTTTTAGATGAATTAAACCTGTGAAAGCTGTAGAAAAGGTCGGCCTTTGCCTTTTTCCTCCTCACGCTCTTCCCAAGTTGTACTTACAGCTTGATCAGATGAACTGCCTGACCCCAAAGCAGATTTTGGTTGGTGTAGAGCCAGCACAAACCCTTAATCCTGAGGCAGAGTAAGCTGGCGCAGAACTGCTTGGATAAGGCACAGAGTATCACCCCTCACAATGCAGCTAAGGGGTTACTGAAGTACCCCTGAGGCTGAAGTTATGAGGATATGAGGAGACTGCAAGAATCCCACTCTGCAACACTGCAATCCACCCACAATAAATTATTCCTATAACAAAGAGAGAAAATGAGAGAAAACAGCACATCAAACAGCAGAAAGGGCTCACATTTGAGCCCTTGGGTTGAGTCTGTACCAGAGCACACACTCAGCTTTGTCCCAGGTGCCATTTTTCTCTGCTGACCTCTAACACAGCACTCTCTGTGTTCAAGGCAGGCAGTTCCCACACCACTGAACCCTCAGCAGAGCCACTACATCCCCATATCACTGACTGTCCTGAGTGCCTGACTGCTCCCCTTGCAGGCTCACCGTGGCCACATCTCCCACCCAAAACTCACCCACCAGCTTGGACCATCACTCCCAGCCCTGTGCTGGGCAGCACCCTGAGGCACGTGTTTCAGATCTCCTGCAGGAGCTGAGCTCTCAGGCAATGCCCAGGGGGAACACAGTCCTTCCCAAGGAAAGCTGTGACCAAGCACAGCACCCAGACCAGCACAGGGAGGGTGAAAAGAGGCAGGGAACACATCCAAGCAACACCAGAGGGAACGGCCACGCCAGAAGGTGCCTGCAGACCTCTGCCTGGGATGCTCCGAAAGAAAGGTCCCATATCTGCTGGAACAGCAGTTGTGCAGGAGGAACCAAGGGCGACACCCAAATGCCGGGATGACAGTAACACTTCCCATCTCACTAGCCAGGATCCAGCACGGGACAAGCTTGGGGGAGAGGCGGGATGGCACAACTATGGACGCGCAGTACATTTCCAAGGAATTCCTACAGTGATGCCGCTCATGTATTCACCTCGCACAGGGCTGTGCAACCGCACGGGGCACGCAGGGTCAGAATGAGCCTTCTGTCAGGGGCTCTCGGGATGCGCCCGAACCAGCGGGTCCTCAGTGGCACCCAGGAGCTGGCACACTCGGGGACAAGTTTCAGTGCCCGTGCGATGGGGCTAGGAGACAGAGGGCAGGTCCGCGAAAGATCCCTCCTGCTCCGCACCGCCCATGGTGCTGTCCCCTACAGGGTCACCGTGTCACCTCAGCCCCCTCCCGGGGCTGCCGGGCCAGCAGCCCGATGCCCCGGACGTGGCGGGGTGACCGCCATCCCCACAGTGCCCAGCTCCCACCGGGCAGCCGGGCCGCTCCCTCCCGCCGCCGGTGGACGGCTGGACCCACCATCGCGGGCCGGCTCCCGCCACCCCGGGGCCGCAGGGTGCCCCAAGCACCGCAACACAACTCCCCGCCCTTCCGGGGCGCCGGGCCGGGCTCCCTGACCCCTGCACCGGAGCGCCCGCACCGGCACCGCCCTCATTCCCGCTGCCCTCCCGCCGCTCACTTCTCTATCTCCAGTGCCGCCACCTTCCGCTTCTCGTAGAGTTTGTCGGTGAGCGCCCGCACCACGCCGGGAGTCAGCGGCGACAGGTCCCGCTCCGCGTTCATGGCCCCGCCGCCGCCACCGGCGGCCACGTGACCCACAGCGGGGGCGCGCACACGTGACCCCGCCCGCCGCACAGCGCCCCCGCGCGGCGCGGAGACACGCGGCACACCCGGCTCATTAACCCCTGCGGTCATTAACAGCAGCGTCATTAGGGAGAGACGCCTTGGCCCGGGCAGCCCGAGGGGACGCAGTCCCGGTCCTGGGCACAGGTTTATGTCTAAAAGGATTTAGCAGCACTTAACCATTGATTAGTTTAACGAAGGGGTTCGACAGACTTTGCTATAAACTGCAACAGCCACTCAATTTTCTATAAAGTGTTTAAAATAAACGCCTACATGCACCCACGCAGACACACAGGTAGATGTTGATGAATATCCTCAGCTATACCTGTTAAAAATTCCCCTCAACTGCCAGTAAAATACTTGGATAGAATGCCTTGGAGCTCCTCACTGGGGGAGGGTTGAGCCTCAAGGCATGGGGAATGTTGGTGTTGGCACAGACTGAGTGTTTGTGTGCAGCTAAACGTCTCCTGTCCAAAGGATTCCCCCTCTGCCAGCGTATCTGGCCACCTCACACTTCACAGGGTGCCTTTCGAAGGAGACTGGGACATCTAATTTCAAGGTCTCTGTGAAGTCCTTGGCACGTCCAGCCTGGGCATCTTGTACCTAGGGAGAATCAGAGGCCAGACTAAACAGGAATTACTGGCAAGGGCCGCACTGAGAGCAAAAGGGACAGATGTGGTGAGCAGCTGTGTCAGGAATCTGTACCTCTCTGTGGATTTATCTGAGGTTTGATAGAGAAAAGTAGCAACAGAAGAGTCCACTTCCCATGCCATAGAGCCTTTTCTGCAGGGCTGATGCCCAACTCTCCTATCTGCTTCCAGCCAGCTCCTGCCATATGAAAAGCTGAGCCAAAGAAGGATTTTGGCTTCTGCTGGCAGACTATGGGCTCAAGGGCTGCCTATGTTCAGGCTGGTACTTTCCCACATGTAGCAAAGACCTCAGAGAGTCCACTGATGTGGTGATAATTCCCCCACAACTACACCCACCATGTCTAGAAGAACAGAAAAGCTCCCTACAACTTGCTAAGAGGAAACCCTGCAAAGAGTCCATAAGAAAAGCTTAGGGGACAGAAAGCCCAAAGAAGAAAACCATGTCTAACATTTGGCTGCTGCTTGGCCAAGTCCGAGAGCAGGGCACACATTTTCTCTCTCTGTATGAACACACTTTATGGTTAATGAATTTACCTTCTCCACAAATAAACTGACAAAAGGGAATGCAGACACAGGTGTGAGTACAGGATGGCATGTGGCTTGGCCCCACAGTGCCACTGGTCCAGCACGGGGAGCCCAGGATGTCTCCCTGCTACAAACACAGCACTTAGCACAAAGGTCAAGTAAAATCAGACAGAAAAAAAAAAAGGTACTGAAAGTAATGAGCAGAATGTAATTAAACCACAACAAAAATTAATTAAAATGCAGTAAACAGGGATCAAATACAATCTAATGAAACTGGGACATCACACATGCCCGTGAGAACAAAATGTGAGTTGAGAGAGGGCAGAAAATCCCCCACCACCTTTCCTGTGTTAAGCTGAAGAGGACAGAATGGTCAGAAAATCACATTTCCAAGAACTCCTCACTTCCTGGAGAGGGGAAGTAAGTCATTTGCTTTAAAAGAACTTCTGAGACCTGTTTCCCAAGTCATATTGCCATATTTTGGGGGACCTTTCCTTCATGGGACCAGCACAAGCACAGAACATTCCCTGAGCAGGTCCTCACATGGACAGGTACGATGCCATCATTACAAAGGACCAGAGGGACTTTCTCTGAATCACCCAGCAGGTGCCTCTTGAAGCACAGCACAGGCTCCTCTCTACATTACAGAGGCCCAGGCACAGGACCCTCACCCAAGGCAGATGCCCCTCTCCACTGATAGTGAAGGTCAGGCTTTTGACTTTAGTTCTATGTGGCTGCAGGAGAGACACAGAAATAATTTCAGCTGGCACTAACCCATTTCTCTCTGGGCAAGCAATGCAGCAAAACACCCACTGTGTTCTCCCTGGCAGGTGCTCCTGTACCTCACAAAAAAGTACCCCCTCAGCCCTCTCTTCCAGTTGATTTAGGGACATTCACTAGAGGAATCTGCTTCAAAGAGACAGAGCCTTCCAGAACAACACTTTAAAATCATTTAACTTAATTGAATCATGCAGTACAGCAGGTAAATAATGAGGCACCAGATGAGACATGGCAAATCCCCTGGCTGCAGTGATATGAGACATATGCAACTAGCAAAAGCACAGCATGAAAACAGTACAAAAGCAAGAAGGCAAAAATAAATCAACACTACCATCAGCAAAGATTATTTCCAAGGACATTAAAAAAGGAATTGCTTATTATGGCAGCAAGCTGACTTCCCTTATTCCAATTCAACCACTAAAGGGTTGGGGAAGGCCAGGTCAGAGTTCCACTACAGAGATCCCAGGGCAGAGCAACTGGGCTTCTCTTGGATAAAGGCTTCAATCACTATTTTAGGAAAAAACAGCTTAATACACCCCAGGGAATCACCCAGGATGATCTCATTTTACAGAAACAAGGAGAAAATCATGACTGCTAACTTGCTGGCACAGGAACTGCTTCATCTAAGCTATTGTCCTTGGAAAGCCCCAGCTCAGCTATATAGCACAGCCCAAACACTTCCAGCTGGCTACCTAATGTTGCTCTGTCTTCATAGTCATTTAGACAGGCTAAACTATTATCCTCATTTTTCTGCTCTGCTCTAACAGCAGTTACTGCCTCCCAGATCATCTCATGCCAAGCACTCTGACATTGTGTTACAATTAAAAAAACCAGTCTCATGTCTGGAAACACCCTCACTTCCTTAACACAGTGCCTCAGGGAGGGCATTCAGGATTGCCACAGGGACCTGCCCTCCCACCCACAGAACCCTTTCCAGCTCAGTCTTATCAAATCCCAACAAGTTTTTTGTGTGGCCCTTCATGGCATCTTCATGAGCAGACCCCAGAATACAGAGAAAAGTTGCCAAAAGCAGGTGGAGGGAGGTGGAGAAGAAGGAGCAAGGCTGTTAGCTCTGCTTGGAGGTCCCTGTTACCTTCTGCCAAATTAGATTAGAGTTTAATTGCAACCTAAAGGAGAAATCTAATTTTGATGCTAGAACAATGCATATATTTTATAATAACAGAGAAATAAGCACATTCCAGTGAAGTCTGTGAGGAATTAATTTCCTCTGGGGCCACTTGTTGGCCGCTTGCCTGTTTCTCTGTATTCCCATTTTTTAGAAGCAATTTAGGGTTTTGGAAATGGGAATGCTGAATCAGTGTTCAGCTTTTAATCACCCCATCTCCCCCTCAATTGGCTTTGCTGGACTTGAGCCTGCAGGCCCTTGCTGCTCCTGATGCTGAGTCACCTGAGTCTGCTGAGTTGGTGGCAGCTGAGGGTCCCAAGCATCTGGCAGGAGAGCAGCCTCTGCTCCAAAGGCTTTGGCATGGCCCCCTTGCTGGCTCTTTCCTGCTGGGGATGCTGTGACAGCTCCCTGTCCTGCTCTGCATGTTAATTAAGCAGCAATGTATTGTCTCTGGGTCCCTCAGCAGCCACCATGTGATTGTGCATGGCAGAGCTGCAAATGAAGATGGTCTCCAAGCTATTAACACCTCAAATTGCTCATCAAGAGCCCGGCAGAAGGGCAGCATGTCAGATATTATTTCTGCTCCACATTAAGCACTGTTGGTATTCTAAGTGATCAGAATCAACTAATTCAGTCTGACACTGAGGCAATCAGGTATCAAGACTCAGGAAGGTGAGATCAGTAGAACTGAAGCATCCACACATCTAACCTTGCTGGAGCCATCAGCAGAGCCTCCCAGCTTCCATCAGACACACACGTTTATTTTGGCCAGGAGAGAAAAATTATTTTTTCCTGCCTGGACAAGACTTTTGTGTGCTTAGATCTTTCTTTTTTTGTTTCCAGCAGTTCAAGCCATTCTTTCCTCTTCTCTCTCTAGCCACTGAAATGTCCTCCAGAGAAATATCTTTGCAGTAGAAGAAGTTAAATCTTTGGGTTGTATCTTGGCCACCCGGCTTCTCTTCCTGTGGCATTACCATTAGCTTGGCCTTGGCCAGTGGTGGTTCCACCTTGGAGCCACCTGGTATTGGCTCTGTCAGACATCAGGGAAGCTTCTGGCAGCTTCTCACAGAAGCCACCCCTGTAGCCCCCCCCATGCTACCAAAATGTTGCCATGCAACCCAGTACGTGTTAACTTTTCACTAATCTGTAATACTGCTCAGATTTTATGATTTGGCCTGCCACTATGTTTGTGTCAGAGGGGAACCTGCAGAGAAATCACAGTGGGAATTGAATTTCCTGTAATTACATTGCATCCTCACTGCTGGATAAAGTCTGCCTAAAAATGTTGTTGTAACTGCTGGTGTATTTCTATTTTTAATGTTGCTCTTTTTTTTTTTTTTTTTTTTTTTGACATTTGAAATTAAGTTATTTTCTCCATGGGAGCTCTGGAGGGCTAGGGGTATTTTGACAACCCAGAGACATTCAATCAAAATAGTTTATAAACTGAAGAGGATCTTCAACCAGGCTGCTGTATAGGCTGGGATTTGTTTGCCCCTTTAACCCTTTCATTCCAATTTCAGTTCCACACCTGACAGATGGGTCATTTGTTATGCTTTGCATTCTCCTTAGGAATTGACCCTATATCCTTCCCTTAAAATTTGAGCTAACCCATGAAATTTAATGCAGTCTCATTACTTTTCTGAAAGACATAAGCTAAACTATTTTAAAGTCATCTTTTCAAAAGCCTTTCTGTAGAGAAAAGCCTTCCCTGCAGGGAAGGCAACCCAAGAAAGGAAGGGAAAAGAAGCCATATACTTGGTGTACTGTTATTTTGCCAGGCATTTTTGAATTTATTTTGTGTAAAACTCTCTTGAATTGGCATGTACATCATCACACTTCTGATGTGGAGGCACAAAGTACAGGGGCATTAAAGTAATGCAAGGATGAGCACACATACTGTGCCCTGTGCCCCTGACTAGGATCCTTTTTCCTCACCTCTTTGTTAGGCTGTGGTTTTCCAGTGTCACCTCCTGCTGGCAGCACACAGTGCTTTCCTCACTGTGCTAAAAGCAACAGTCTCCTCTGCAGTCTTTTCCCTTTTTATGGACAGATACAACACAGAATTGTCCCAGCAGCTGCAAGAAGATAGCCATCAAATTCACCTTGGAGGCAGAGGTGCATTTCTTATTTGAGCATGATGGCAAAGCAGAAACATTAATTTTAGACCTCTCCAGCATGAGGCTGAAACCAAATGAGAAGCAGGCAGGGGATGGGAAGAGAGGACAAGCACTGTAGAAGTGCCCAGGCACTGCTCCTGCTCACTGAGTACTCTTTGCAATTTTTTTTGGAGAGGAGACTACTGCAGGAGGTGAGCATTTGGACAGACCCCACTTCCATTGGCCGCTTGAAAAGCAAACTCATCTGGAGCATTAAGAAGAACCTCAAGCTGGTGGTCTTCTGCCTGTGCTGCCAAGGGTGCAGGTAGAGCTGGGGACCAGCCCCCAGCAGCTGTGGTTTGTCAGCTGCTTCTGCACAGGTCACTCATCCCACAGGCACTTGGAGACTTGTGACAAAATGTTTGACTCAGGTTTCAGGGGCACAGGTGGAGCTGCTCCAAGGTGCATTCAGTGGTGAGGCTGGTGTGACTAGTGTGACTGTCCTCCTGTCTCTGCAGGACACACAGCAAGACCCTGGTCCTGAGAAACCCACACCCCACTGCGAGAATTAAAAGGCACAATTACATCTGCAAAACGTTAACAAAAGAAGCTAAAAAGACAGCCTGGGTAGTGTTCCAGGAACTACATATGAGACTATTAGCTACATGAACAGGACCTAGTACTTGTGAAAGGAAACCAGGCATATGTGGTGGATGTCACTGTGAGATGCAAATATACTGCAACACCTTCGGAAGGAGGTGCAAAGGTGAGGAAATATCAACACCTTCAGAAACAAATTCACGAACTAACAAGTGCAGCAGACATTGTGCATACAGATTAAAAAACACTCTCATGTCTAAAAACACCCTCACTTACTTTACAAAGTGTCTGAGGAAGGGCGTTTAGAATGGCTCAGCCGCAGGGACCCGCTGGCCCACCCTCAGCCTCAGCACAGGAGCGGGCAGTGCAAAGCCCGGGCCCGGCAGCTGAACTCTGCCTCCCCAGCGAGCAGGGCGGGCGGAGCCGTGCCGGGCCCCTGAGGGCGGGCGGAGCCGTGCCGGGTCCCTCAGGGCTGTGCCGGGCCCCTCAGGGCCGTGCAGGGCCCCTCAGGGCGGGCGGAGCCGTGCCGGGCCCCTCAGGGCCGTGCAGGGCCCCTCAGGGCTGTGCCGGGCCCCTCAGGGCGGCGGGGGAGCGCCGCCCGCAGAAGAGCCGCTCCCGGCGCTGCAGTGGCGGCGCTCGACCACACGGAGGCGCCCTCAGCCCGGGCTAGCGCCGCTCTGAGGGCAGCGGGCGGAGGGGCCTGAGCCGGGCGGGACACGGGACACGGGACACGGGACACGGAACATGGGACACGGGACACGGGACACGGGACACGGGACACCGCTCCCGGCCGGCCCACAGCCGCACAGCAGCGACTGAGCTTGCTGGTTTAATCACAAGAACGCCCAGCACACGGGCTCTCGGCCGTCAGCCACGCTGTTAAACGCCAGGATGCAAACCAGACTCACCTTCGCCCCGGGAAAGGGATTTCTATGGAAAGCATTTACACAGTGAGAGAAATGAACACGCAGGTGAACAGCACTTTTGCATTTTCTGTGGATTTATTGTGGCACAGCGAGTCCAGAGGAGGCCACCCAGTTGATCAGAAGGATGGAGCACCTCTCCAGGAAAGGATGAGAGAATTGGGATTGCTGAGCCTGGAAAAAAAGGAGGCTTTGGGGTGACGTAGTTGCAGCCTTCCAGTACCTAAAGGGAATTAACAGGAAAGATGGGGCAAGACTGTTTACAAGAGCATGTAGTGACAGAATAAGGGGAGAGGCTTCAAACTGAGAGTACATTTAGATATTAGGAAAAAAATTCTTCCCTGTGAGGGTGATGAGCCACTGGCACAGGCTGTCCAGGGAAGCTGTGGATGTCCCACTTTTTTCTAGGATGTGCTGTGACCTGCTAGGGCTGGTTTTAAAACCTCAGAAACAGAGGTCTTGCACTTCACAGGAAAACACTCCAGGCCAAGGCTGGGAATGCAGGGAGGAAGGCAAAGAGCAGAGAGCATCTCCTCTCCACCTGCAGAGAGGAACATCCCAAAGGGCTGTGGAAGTGCTTCCACCAGCACTGTGGAGCTGAAACAGCCTCCCAACAGGAGCATGTCAGCCTGGAGCTGGAGGGACTGACAAAAAACTGCCAACCCCTCTGTATTGCTCTCACCCAACCCAGCCACTCCTCAAATGAGACAAAATGCATCCAGGAATTAATGTGGGAATTTAATGGAAACACAGATGGATTGACATCAGGGAGAAAGGAATCTTTTCTACGAGGGCCAGGACAACCCTATGACACCTACTGGTTCCAGCCTCTGAGATGTTACCGATAACCCAAAATGTCTCCACCTGTGTGGTGGTTTCTGAGCCTGCTTGGGACACAGATTTACACCACTTCCCACGCCCAATTCCCAAAATAGAGCAGATAGAAATCACACTGTTTCTGCAAACACATGTGCAGAGTCACATGGGATGACAGGACCCTGCCAGCTCACGCTGTGTTAGAGGTACCAGCATCAGGACAGAGGTAATAATAGTGCCCGAGGTCCCTGCTGGCACTAAGGACATGAACCAGAAGCCACCACCGCCCTTCCACATTATATGCAAGAGTTTGATAGAGCATCCTGAGTTGGAAAGGACCCACAAGGATCATGAGGCTAACACCTGGACACTCAACAGAGCATGGCACCACATGTGCAGCATCCTTGGCCAGGCCCCCAGGGACCACTCATTAGGCACAGCAGGGCACTGTGTGAAAACCAGACTCCCAACAAAGCATCAACTCTTTCCAGGTGATCCCAGGACAAAGCACCAGAGACCACACACCCAGGAGGCATTTAAATAGCTTTATACGATACACTTTGAATTTCTCCTCCAGGCAGTCAGATGGAGATTGAAAGGGCACTTTGGAGCAAGCCATGGACAGCTCAAGGATGTTTGCAAGATTTGATTTTTGAATTCACTGGGAGTCCTTTGCTCCTGCTGAAACCCACAGACCACAACTGTAGCATTACTCTCAAAAAGTCAGAGAAGGGTCTTGAGGCCCCTCAGGCTTCATCCAACATGGCTCATGCCCCTCCCAGAGTATTCCTATGGGATGTCCCTAAGCCAATTTTTCGGGGTGCAGGTGCTAAAACTCCTCAGCCACTTGGTGCAAGGTGACCAGGGCCAGCCACAATCAGCACTGCAGGCTGGCACAGCAGGTCCTTGTACAGATCATCCTTAGGCAGCTGTGCTTCCCTCTCTTGACAAGTTATGACCCTGGAAGTAGTCTCCACTGACTTTACTGCGGTTATTGTGACTTGCACTGATTGTACAGATGACAGAAGCCATTAAATCATCTCCTTCCTCATGCTTTGCACAGCAGCCAGGGGATTTATAAGCATCAGGTGAGCTCCTGATTCTCTATGAGACAGAAAAATGCTTCTTCATCAGACTCGAGCCAAAGGTCTTTCTGAACAAATCAGTAGCTCTAACAGAAGTACAATTTGTAGTCTTTGTTCAAAATTAAACAAGCCCCGACAGCTGTAATTTGGAGGTGCTATTTAAAGAAATCTGCACCAACTACAATCTCAGCAACTACTTCAAAAATCAGCTCTACAAACAGATGACTATTGACTCCTGTAATGGAGAGAAAATGAGGAGGGATGTGTTCCAACTGTCTCTGTGGCTAGGACCTGGATACTCACCATTTTAAGATGTCTTCATTGGGGCAAATGCTGAGAGCTTGAAAACACAAAGAGTATGGATGCAAGGGTTAACAATACTAGGAAGCAGTAGAAAGCCAAAAAACTGGTTGAATATAACCACCTGAGAGCAGCAGGCTGCTCCTGGTTGGATCTGACAGGCAAGCAGAAGGCTTCCAGCCATGGAAAGAAAGAGATTCTCCATCTGTCCTCTTCTTTGGGCAAAGGCTGCAGGAGAGGGAAGCTGGATATCAAAAAGTGAACCCCGAGGACAAGCTCACAGCATGGCTGGCAGATTCCCTGCCTGACAGCATTGCTGTTCTTCCATGGGGCCAAGAGCAGGGTGAGAAAAGGAGGGAGGTGAAATGATGGAGCGGGTCCAGAAGTCCTCACCTAAGAGCGAACATTGCTGCTCATCTGAAGCACTTCTGCCGAGCCCCAGAAGGTGTCTCCACCGGCCTGCGCTGATGCGGGCACATCCCGGGCAGGCAGCGAAGCCCCAGCCCAGCACACCCTCCACATGGGATTCTGCACCAGGTCACCACAGGGCACGGAAAGAGAAGGTAAAGCTGCAACGATAATGAGCACAAAATAAAAAGCAAACAAAAAAAAAAGCTCCAGCTTAATGTACTTCCTAGGGTCGAATCCCAAAATAAATCAGACACTGAAGCTCCACCCTGCTGAGTATGCTGGCATTGCCATCCATCTCCTGCCCAGAAGGTGCAGGCATCCTCACCCTGGCAGAAATCTGATTAAGCCCAGTGCTGGGCTTTTACCCCGCGTAAAAGCTGAGTTAACGTTGCTCCTGAGTTACTGTTAAAGGTCACTCACATGGTACATGAGAACTCCTCCCTGCTTTACCTAGAGCGAGGCAGGCATACTCCCAGGATGTGCTCACAGTCCAATGGTCCCACAGAGCTCCTGGAGATGGGAAAAGAGATGACCAACAGGATTGACCTGGTCCAAGTGACACTGGGGACATCTGGGGACAAGTGGGTGGTGACAGAGACTGGCAGGCAGGAAAGAGGTGACAGTTACCAGTGAGGGGGAACATGCAAAGCAAGCTCCCAGCTGGAAAGGTTTCCTGTGGAGGAGAAGGATGACTCTCCTGAGGGCAGAGCCACTGAAAAGGGAGCTTTGAGTCAGGCGCTGTTGAAAATGCGTGGCATGGCAGCTGAGCCCAGAGCACCCCTGGGGTGCCTGACCCCTCAGAACTCCTACCTCCCTCTGCTATATGAAGTACACAGTGGAGAGTAAATCAATCCTTGCTCTATCCCACACCACCAATTCTGGGATAGGCTTTTCTATGCCTGCCCTGCTCTTTGCTGAACCTTATTCAATCTCCCTGGAAGCTGAAGCCCTCCTTGCTCTGCTTCTGGCTGCCTCCCTATCCCAGTCAGGGCAAACAGATGAATGGTGATACATCCCTAACATCCAAAAGTCTTCATACCTTAACCCAGCTACTACTGGTTCTCTTAGCTGGCAAAGACAATACACAGTAATCTGTCAGAGTTCAAGGAGCGTCTGGACGATGCTCTTCATCATAAGATTTAGTTTTAGTTTGTGCTCCCTGTCTAGGAACCACCTTGGGCTAGAAGGAATCATCATAAAAATCCCTGGTGCAGACTTACACTAAAAACATCTAAAAACTTGGCACCTGGATTCAAATTTACCACAAAGGGCTTGAGTCTCTTCTAAGAGTTTGAAGATTTCTCAGTTACCCTCTGAAGCCAGGGAGGCAGCAGAAAAGATCACAGCCATACTAGAAATGGCAGTTTTTGGCAGAGCTGTGCCAGGGGTTCAGATGGATTTTCTTTTGGGAAAGCTATTTGATGCACAGCTTGCAGCAAGTAGGAAAAGAATGAAGGGTGAGAAAAGATGGAAAAATTAAGAGAAATGAGGTCTGGGAGATTATGTCACCTTACCCATCACTTACACATTCAGTGAGGGCTGTTTCTACTAACAAACAAAAAAGAAACATCCATGTTTTGTTTAATGAAGAATAAAGCTTTGTAGAAACAGGCCTTGAGCCTCCTGCACCTCCTGCCTGGAGGGAATACATGCAGGAGCCATGGAGGCAGCACTGACAGAATGGCTTGGATAGGGAGAGGGATGCCCTTTGCAGAGCCCAGGTACCTTGGGCTCCCATTGTGAGCCTTGGCTGATGAAGATGTGCAGAAAGCAAGGGCAGGAGCTGGCTGCTCCCCAGATTTGCAGCTGAACAGTGCTGCCAGAGCAAAAAGTCACCTTCTAGACAGTGTTGGCTGACTGGCTCCAAAATCAGAAGGCAATCCTCACCCAACCCCTCCAGCTTGATTGGGCATGGATGACACATGAGCATCTCCCAGACCTGGTCCTGATGGCACAGTACAAAGCCAGGGAAATAGTTAATCACCTGCCAGCACTTGGGATGTGCAGTGCTTTTCCCCCAGGCAATGCTTTCTCCTTCACCTCCTGTACCCTCAATTCACCCCTCCATAACCCAGTACAGTGAGGAATAATAGCTCTTAGGTTCTGTCACTCTCATTTGAAGGAGGCAGCTGAGGCTCCCCAAACCCAAGGGTAAGAATTAAAGTGACTCCCATGCAGCTGTTCTGGGCTCCAAACTCCAATTACAATGTCTTGAATCAAAGCCCTCAAGGTGTGTGACAGTGGTAGAAGCCCTGAGGCAGAAGAAGCTGCCTCAAATGTGCTGTAGTGCTTCTAGAGCTCAACCAGAAGGTGCCATGCTGAGGCCTGGAGGCAGGCTGGCTGACTTGCCAGCCAGAGAACTGGGAAAGAACAGCACCATGCTGGAAGAGGCAGAGAGATGAAAGGTGCATGGTGGCTTTCACTATGCTGAAGGTAGAAAAGAAGTCCACAGACTGAAATTAGGAAATCATCACCACCCACCTTTGTCCTGACAAAGCATCACTATCCCACATCTCATGTCCAGGTTTGTATTTCTACTACAGATTTGGCAATAATAAAAACACTCACTGACAACCCTTTCCTTGGTGAGCACCTTACTTATTTTTCATTCTCTCTGAATGAAGCAAGTAGCAAATTTCCAAGTCTCCCTTGCTTTAGCACCCCAGTGCCTCTGCCTATGAGCAGAGAGTCTTGCAAGCTGTTCATGGCAGTCACATGGCCACCCCAGAGGTGATTCCTGCCCAGCACCCAGCACTTGCTCCAAGAGCCTCCAGCTCTGAGAAATAGGAAACAACTTCTCTGTTACACCAAGCAAACCACTGCTCTGCTGCAGCCAAACTCCTGTAGCTGAGGGACACATCAGGAGCATCTTTCCCTCACAACTCAGCCCTTCTTTTCTAAGTTATGCAGAGGATTTAAGCAGGGAAATAGCACTTGTGGGGCAACCAAAGCATAGGGCTCTAAGGAGCTGAGAGCAGCAGAGGCAAGAAGGGGGTGTGCACTACTGTCACTCATCTGACACTCCCCAGCACCAGGGGCATGGGGGATAAATGCATTTCTGATGGATGTTCCCAATGTTCCTGCCTCTCCCTGCCAGTGGCTGACAGAGCGCTGCTGTCAGATTTCTGCCTTGCACTCTTTTTCACTGTCTGCACTTTCCATTTCTTTCTTGTTATAAAAACAACAAAGCAAAATCCCATCAACTATAACAGAGGGTTGGGATTTTTTTGGTCAGCACCAAGGCTGGGATCTGGCTCGCAGGGTCCCTGCAGTGACACCTGTGTGGGAACATGCAATGAGAGATGACACAGACAGGAAAAATCAGTAATGCAGTAGGAAGAACCACTTGGGAGGAGAAAGGCTCCTGTTCAAAACAAATTTTGGCCAAGAAAATCCTGAATGGAAAGAATAATTTTCTACATGTTTAGCTCAACAAATCCTTTCCCCAAAGAATCTACTGGCAATTTATTATCCTGGATCTGTAGCCAAAATGTTCCCACTGTCCAGAGATGTCAGATCAACAAATGAAGGTGGTTTGACATGTGCCACGGAGTGCAGAGCTCCCTGCTGATCCATCCTGGCACATGGACTGCTCAGTGCCTGTTAGCTCTGTCCCAGGGAGGGAACACATCTTGCACAGAGGGGACAAAGAGCTGATGCAGGAACAGGAACGATCAATGCAAATGACAAGGCATGGGCCCTAAATAAAGGATGAAAGCTCTAAAGAAAAGCTACATTTGGGGATGAGCTTTTTGCAGCCTCTGTCAGAGGTCTCTAAGAATATCCTTGTGTATCCTTTGTATTGAATATCTTCCTTTTTGAGGGGAAACTCAAAGAAAGCTCAGGAGCTGGTTGCTGCCCTTAGAAAGGGGACAAATTAGTCTTTCAAGACAAAACCTTGAAGGTAAAAAATAGGTCAAAATGTTTGAATTGGACTCCAGATTTAGTATCTCCTGTGGAGATCTCCTCTGAAGATCCATTCCAATGCTATAGAAAAAGCCTTGGTGCAAGGGCTTAACTCAGCTTTGAGCTATCAGAGATCCAAGGGGTGAACAGAGCCTGTTGTCAGTCTGTCTCTAACCCTGCAGGTGTAGCCAAAGAGTAACCACCAGAGATTCATGGCTCTGCAGTGTCAGAGAACAGGCATGGATTGGCCATGGGTTGGGAATGTACAACCCACAGCTGGACTCTTCTGCTTCTACCACTGCTCTGCTCAAAGCAGCAGCAGGGACTAGAGAGTGAAGAGGAAAAAATGGCTTGAACTGCTGGAAGAAAAAAAATATCTAAGATCTAAGCACACAAAAGTCTTGTCCAGGCAGGAAAAAAACAATTTTTCTCTCCTGGCCAAAATAAACGTGTGTGTCTGATGGAAGCTGGGAGGCTCTGCTGATGGCTCCAGCAAGGTTAGATGTATGGATGCTTCAGTTCTACTGATCTCACCTTCCTGAGTCTTGATACCTGATTGCCTCAGTGTCAGACTGAATTAGTTGATTCTGATCACTTAGAATACCAACAGTGCTTAATGTGGAGCAGAAATAATATCTGACATGCTGCCCTTCTGCCGGGCTCTTGATGAGCAATTTGAGGTGTTAATAGCTTGGAGACCATCTTCATTTGCAGCTCTGCCATGCACAATCACATGGTGGCTGCTGAGGGACCCAGAGACAATACATTGCTGCTTAATTAACATGCAGAGCAGGACAGGGAGCTGTCACAGCATCCCCAGCAGGAAAGAGCCAGCAAGGGGGCCATGCCAAAGCCTTTGGAGAAGAGGCTGCTCTCCTGCCAGATGCTTGGGACCCTCAGCTGCCACCAACTCAGCAGACTCAGGTGACTCAGCATCAGGAGCAGCAAGGGCCTGCAGGCTCAAGTCCAGCAAAGCCAATTGAGGGGGAGATGGGGTGATTAAAAGCTGAACACTGATTCAGCATTCCCATTTCCAAAACCCTAAATTGCTTCTAAAAAAATGGGAATACAGAGAAACAGGCAAGCGGCCAACAAGTGGCCCCAGAGGAAATTAATTCCTCACAGACTTCACTGGAATGTGCTTATTTCTCTGTTATTATAAAATATATGCATTGTTCTAGCATCAAAATTAGATTTCCCCTTTAGGTTGCAATTAAACTCTAATCTAATTTGGCAGAAGGTAACAGGGACCTCCAAGCAGAGCTAACAGCCTTGCTCCTTCTTCTCCACCTCCCTCCACCTGCTTTTGGCAACTTTTCTCTGTATTCTGGGGTCTGCTCATGAAGATGCCATGAAGGGCCACACAAAAAACTTGTTGGGATTTGATAAGACTGAGCTGGAAATGGTCTGCCCCAGTGTCTAGGGCTTCTCTCATAAGCCCACTTCAGAGCCATAGTTGACTTACAGCTCTGAAGAGGCTGTGTTCTCTGAACAAAACTGTTTCTGGATGAGCTCCATCCTGTGTAACAGCAGCACTCTGATGCCCTGTGGTTAACTTGGCTTGGTTTCCTGGGGCATTGTGGAAAAACCGTTTGCTTCTGTCATGAAAACTGTCCAGCTCAGACTTCTGCACTCTGTAGAGAGGTCACAGTAGGAACAACTGCCAGAAGTGTGTTTATACATGTGCCCAGTGTGAATGCAGGATTGCTCTTGGGCTTGAGAAGCACAGCCCAGCCCTGGATGACCCAGGGGTTCAGGTGGGTGCTCCCCCCAGCAGCTGCAGCCACCCCTAAAGCTGCAGAACCTGCTGATCTCTGTCAAACACCAAAGAGCTGCTCTGTGAAGGTGACTGTGGTTGAACAGGCCAAAATTCCTTCCACCAAGGTCTTTTGCCTTTGCATCCTGAGCAGCCTCTCTGCCACCCAGCTATTCAGATTGTTCTCATAAGCTGGGTCAAACTGGATGCAGAGATGAAGTTCCTCCCCTACATCCAGTGTCATGGGCTGCAAGGAGATAAAAAGCATTAATCACAAATTTGTGATCACGTCCCAGGGTCTCACAATAGGAAACAGTAAATGTTCTCAGTTCACTCTCAGTTTTTCACAGTGAGGATCTGTCTGCAGACCCCATGCTCACGTTTCCATGCTCAGCAGCAATACAAGGGGATGGCTGCTGGAGAGCTGGGATACTTTCCAGGAGACACCTTTACTGCATGGCTTGCCCTGATCTGCTTTCCTGCTCCCTTCTCCTCATGTCTTACAGCCAGGATGGATGTTCCAATTCAAATGAGATTTTGATTCCTTCAGCAGCTCTGCTGATTCAGTTCAGGCCAGTCCACTGCTGACACTACAGAATAAACTTCTCAACATGAGGACCTCCCAACTGAAATGCACCATCACATCCCTCCTCTTCAAACCCCTCTGAGGGAACCCACAGATGCTCACCTTGGAATCTGCAGGCAGGGGCTGCCAGTCCACACTGCAGAGACTGAAGAGCCAGGACAGCACTGGGTTGCTACAGAAACAAGAGACAAGGAAAAACAATCTCAAGTAGCCATACAGCTCCTTCCCCTTCTAAAGCATTTCACATTTTTCAACACCCCAAGCACACACAAGTCTGATAGAAACGTCAGTAACATTTTCAGTGTGGATCCTGATTGGATTTGCATGCCCAGCTTCTCCCATTCCTTTGTACAGTGATCTTCACTCCACAAAAAGTGCAGAACCATCAGTGCACTTTCAAGGCCTCCCTCTCTTGATGCCCAGACTGACATACAGGTAACTGACCCTGTGAAACACTGGGGGGACCTTTCTGACAGCTGCTTCTCCTCTGGGAAGAGACAGACTTCTTGTTCACTCTAATGCTATCAGTTCCCTTTAGGCACACTGCTTGGCATGAGATGATCTGGAAGGCAGTAGCTGCTAGATAGAGCAGAGCAGAGAAATGAGGATGATAGTTTAGTTTGTCTAAATGACTATGAAGACAAGGCAACATTAGGTAGCCAACTGGAAGTTATTGAGATGTGCAACAGCTGAGCTGGGGCTTTCCAAGGGCAAGGGCTTAGAGATGAAGCAGTTTCTGTGTCATCAAGTCAGCAGTCATGATTTCCCTGTTTCTGTAAAACAAGGTGATCTTGTAAGCATAATGCTTACAGAAATTTGCCCAAACAGCCAGCCTGCCTTCAGGTAAGGAAGGGATCACTTGTTCCCAGGATGCCCTGTGGACTTCTCTGTCCTCAGGAACAGAGATATCTTGCACTTCACAGGAAAACTCTATGCTTAAGCTGGATAATCAAGACCTTTTCCTGATTTCTCATGATTTTGCTTTCCCAAATGCCTCCCTCTGTTTCTCACTCCTCCTTCTGATACCACACCACAACCTAGCTCCTCCTCAGAGCCCAAAAACTTGACAGTCATCTGTGTTGCACATGCAATGCAGGGAGTTGGGCTGCTGACTAGCCTGATAACTATGACTCTCTCTGGATCCAAGGAAAATGGAAATCCAACACCTGGGGACATCAGGCTCTGACT
This sequence comes from Erithacus rubecula, assembly GCF_903797595.1. Classification (NCBI taxonomy): domain Eukaryota; kingdom Metazoa; phylum Chordata; class Aves; order Passeriformes; family Muscicapidae; genus Erithacus; species Erithacus rubecula. Next base: position 7,406,950 of record NC_136664.1, on the reverse strand, counting down.
GAAGAAGCCAGGTAGCCACAGCTGAACTCTCAGATGCCATTTAGGATTTCCAGGCAAGACATCCTCACCAGTGCCCTGATGACTCCATTTCCCTCTCCAGCAAAACCTTTGGCTCAGAACTGCACAGGGACAGTCCCACTGCTGACAATTGAGCAAGTCATCCTCAAGCTACCACTGAGACAACTCTTTCTCAGAATACCAGTATGAGCAGAAGCTTCATGCATACACATTTCACATTCACTTCCACATGTGTGCCCAGAGGTCCTGGAGCCCTGGAATGCACACCAGGGTTAGCTGTCATTTTCTCTATGAAGTTGCATTTCCCCGGGAAGAAAGGCACAGAGAAGAAAACACCCATGACCCTGCTAAAATCTCCTCTGAGCTGCTCTCTAAGGGTGCTGCAAAACCTGTCTGTCCTTGGGACACCAGGGCTAGCTGAGAGACTGGGCTGAGTGGTTATGGAAATATTGGCAAAAGTCAAGTTGTCAATTATAATGATCCCTGGGAATAGTTTCCCACGTGGATGGACATCCCACTGATCATTAGAGCTGGCACACTGTGGTGTCCTCCTCCAGGACTCAGGGATAGACCAGCCCTCTGCTCATGTTTGTTTGCAGAGGAAAAGCAATGCTGCTTTGAGACACTCCCACCCTTCACAGGACTTTTATTTTACTCCTTGCTTCTCCTGAATAAAGCACTTAGAATTTAATTTACTTCCTACCTGGCATCTAGTCTAAGTGTAACTTACTTTCCCTGCCCTTCCTTTCTGCCTCAGCACACAACACTGGTAACCTCCTGTTTGCCCCGAAGGAGCAATATTTCCATCAGCCTGTATTTTGGGATCAGCACTGGGTTTTGGTAGCTATGGAAACACAAAAAAGCCTTAGCAACTGATGGTGGCCAGCAAGGAAAGCAACTGGTGCTGCCATGGAAACCTGTGGCCTTAAAACAGTTTCTTGAAGTCACTTGCTCCTCTCCCCAGGCAAACATCAAGGGGCTGCAGAAGCAGCCCCAGTGGAGGGGATCTGGTAGGGAAGGCTCAGCCTTGGCAGGGGCCTCACCTGGGCAGTGCTGGAGCTGCCTTCCAGCACCATCTCCACAGCCTGGCCTGGCCTCAGGTCCATCATCAGTGGCTGCAGCTTAAACACAGGGCTGCCAGGTCTGGGGCTCTGGGAAACATTTTTACTCTTGGTGCCACAGAGGGCAGGGGGACAATGATGCTGCTGAAATATGTTGAAACCTTCTGTAGTCCAGTACAGCTGGTGGATGTGTTGTCCTTTGTCACTTGGAACCAGTAAGAGAAGGGAATGAAGATCAAAGAGAAGCAGAGATGGAAAATGTCATGGGAGTTGCTATTTCTATGTGGTCACTCAGTTTCAGCACTCTGGGGAGGTTCCCTGACTGCACACTCTGCAATAGATCTCCCACCCAAAAGGCTGCCCAGGCTCAAAGCTTCAGCCACAGCCACGTCTTGGCTGCCCAGAGTTTATCACCATTCAGCAGCTGCTCTTCTCAAGTTGCTGCCTAATCTCAGAGCAACACCAGCTTCTTAACACTCTGAGGTTTTTCCAAGGTGCTTCCTGCAGGTCTCACCATATCAGGCACTGAGCTGGCTGCAGGCAGAGGGAAGAAGAGCTTCACTGCCATTTCACCTTTCCCTTGGGAGCTGCTGCCTCAGGTGGCTTCCTCTGAAGATGCTGCTGAAGAGCTGCAGGGTATAGAGACTCATCTGGTGATCTGAGCACCATTTCACTGCTGGGGCCCCTGCCACAGCACCCCCTCATCCCCTCAGCTCTTAAAGGGCATCCAACCCTGATCACTCCTAACTCTCACTCTTTGCCAGAACAATGCAACTGTGTTTTACAAAGACAAATAAACTCTGGGAACACAGGGTCAACAGAAGTTTCCCCAGTATGAAGACAGCAGCAAGATCAGTCCAGCTACTGAGGGAATGGAGTCAACAAGAGATTAATAACTCCAGCTAGACAGAAAACAAAATGAATGTTCAATGGAAATTGATTCCTTCATGTAAAGAAACCCTAACTGCAGGCTAGTCTGGAGCTGTTATTTTACTCTCAATAAATCTGAGCATGACCAGGAAACAAATTGTTCCTGGAGCAGTTACTGGTTTTTTGAAAAGCACAGAAAAGTGGCAGCATAAGCGAGGGTATAGAAGAAAGTTGCTCTGGAAAATGATTAAGAACTGATGTATCCCAGCTTAGTATAAAATGGTTTTTGTTGGAGACAGCAATGGACGAAAGCTTGGAGAAGCTCTGGGTAGGTGCAGAATTTGTGGCTCTGGGAACACCCAGTGTTCTCTGGGTCCCATCTCATATATTTAACCCCACAAAATCTATCCTAAACACTTAAAATAGAATTATCCTACTCTTTCTACCCAAAAATATAGATGTTTGGAGAAGTGTGGACCCTCTTTGCAGTTAGGAAAAAGAACAGGCACCTTGAGAAGACAATTCTCATCCCAAGAACTCTCCAGCACAAAGCAAAGAGCACTTGGAAAAGGCTCCACTTTCTCCTAGTTATCAAGTGTGTATCTGACTTCAGACACAGGTGGTAATCAGTGAAGTTCCTCCTTTGAGCTCACCTGAGTTAACAGTCTCAGTGCACCCTGTCCAGCCTCAAAGAGCTTTTCCTCTCCCTTTTGGAGCTGGTCCTGCAGCCATCCTGGCTTGTCTTTGTTTAGGGCTTCTGTCATGGAACAGACAGGGAGGCAGCAAGCAGAAGAAAAGAGGAAAGAGACACTAAGTCTCATCTGATAAAGCACAACCTGGCTGGGCAGCTGGGGAAGAACAAACAAGAAGGATACAGGGCAAAGACAAATTCTGCTGCTCCTCCCAGACTCCCAGGCAGTGGGGAAATAAAACAGCACCATTCATTTAGTTGAGGAGCTGCCAAGAAGCTACCACTACTGTTGTGAGATGATGCTCCATGGGGAACAGAAAAACAAGTAATGATATTGCAAAAAGAAATATGGTTATACTGGTAATGGAACATTTTCCAGCCAGACACTACTGGGACATGCTGCTTTCTTCCAATTGTTACTTGATAAAGTGAGGAAATAAAGGTATTAGAACTAAAGACAATTAACTAACAATTTAGCAACTGGTTTCCATTTCAGTGGCTTTCAAGGGTATCTAACAACTTTCAGATGGCCATCACAGGGAATCTCTGGCTTCAGGCCAGGACAGAGCCAGGACCTTGTGCACTGAAGAAGATCTAATTTGAAGGACTAAAGCTGCTCTTTGTTGAGCCCATGGCAGAAGTGGGAGCTGAGAGATCTTCTACCTGAAGCGGGGTCCCAACGTGAACTCTGGAGCCAAGAGTTTGTCAGTGGCAATTGTGGTGCCAGTGCCCACAGCCCAGACAAGTATGATCCTATATCATATGGCTGTTCTCAATGAACACCTTCACCTCGTCCTGGAATTTCTTAGTGTCATCCAGGTTTGCTGTGACAATCACAGACACCTTAGACATAGGGGGGATCACTCCTTTGCTGGGTTCAATCCTCCAGGGTGAGCGTTTCCCAGCCTGTAACACAAGCCAAACACAAACTTAGGAGGGAAACCATGGACCCTGCTCTGCTGTGAGGTGCAGGGTAAAGAGAGGATAAAAATCATAAAGCCTTTATTACTCTGAATCTACTCTAAATCTATGGAATCTGGCAACAGCAACTCTCCAAGAGCTTACACAACCTGTATTTTACTCTCCTTTAAAAGACTCACATCAGTAGCCCAATTTTGCTCAACCCACGGGATGCTCCTCCTCACAAGAAGGTTATTCTCCCTCCAGTCTCTCTTTGGAGTGCTTGCCAAGGGAATCTATTTACTCTCTCCTGGCTTCCTGACACCAGAGCTGGGTCTGCACAAAGGTTCAAGGCCAGAGGAAGCCAGGACTGCTCAAATCCCAGCTCAGCAGCCACACAGCTGGAGGGCACTGCTGAGAGCCTGAAGAATAACTCTGCAAAGCCAGCTGAGCAGAACCCCAGCACCAAAGTTTCCTTTCCCAAGGGGCTGTCAGTGCTTCTCAACAACCCCTGAAGGACTGTTTACATTTATCCCCCAAACAGATGGAAAAGCAGCAAGAGGAAAATTCACCCCACTCCTCCTTGGTCCAGGAGGCTGAGCCTGGACACTCACACAACACCCAATGCTTTATCCAGAAACACAAACAAGTCGACAGTGTCAGGGCTGGCTTTAACCAGCTCCAGAAGTCCAACCTACCCAACATGGAGAAGAAAAAACTACTCCTAAGCCTATTTGCAAGCCTCTCACAGATCCCCCCTCCAATACCATTAGACTAATGCTCTACTCACCTCTGTATTCAAATTAAGGGACCAGTATTTCACCTGTGTACAATGACATAAATGCAGAGGAAATCAGTTGTCTTGAACAGAATGAGTTCAGCTTTACAGCAGGAAGCTGAGGGCAAAGTGTGCCCCAGCAGATGCTGGGCAGTTTGTGGCTGCAGAGTATTTTCTGTCCCCACTAAAGATCCCTGCAGTGAATACAACTCATCTGCTCACCAGGAGAAGAGAAATGAGACCAGGAAGAAAAGCAAACTGCTCTATACAGTGATATCTCTCTCTTTAACAGCCACCTTCTGTTTTCACCCTTCCTCTGCTCACTTTCAAAGAAATCACTCTCAAAACCACAAGAATGGCTTCTGCATTTGAGCATCCAGTACATGGTTTCAGCTTGTGATTTTGGCATCAGAACAGTGCTCCTTGAGGAATATCCCGAGTAACCCAGCTAACAGAGGTCTCACACCAGTGCAGATCTCTCCCTCACACGATGCTCAAAGCTGCAGAGCTGGCACAGCCAAAACCCTCCCACACTCCAGCAAAGCTTGAGCCCCACCAGCTGGACTCTTCCCATACCTCAATATCCTGGGATCCCAGGGCATGGACAGTCCCTCTGCAGGGACTTATTCTAAACTCCCTTGGCTTCATAAAACCTTGAGCTCCCTTCCTCCAGGGTGGACGAGTGACTCTGAATATCTGAATGGAGCTGCAAATGCTGGGCTCTCCCAAGCCATCCTCAGGAATGCAGAGGTTGAAGGACATGGGTGCTGGGGAGGTGTTAGACAGGCAGCACCTCAAGGTGCAAGGAAAACCTAAGAAAATGACACAAATATCCATTCAGGTGTTTAATTATCTAATTATTCCTGGTGTGAATGTTCTGGTAGGATAAAATTGCAGTTGGATTTTAGCTCTTTGTTATCTAAACTACAGCTCACCTCGGTTCCCTTTGATGCTGATCCCAGATTGCTGCCTTGGCAATGCCCAGTCTTAGCCCTGCTGAACACTGCAAATTTCTCTCTCTGCTGGGGAGGAACTCTCTCAGCTGCTTCAAATCAGCACCACTTCTGTCTCACTGATGAGTGTGCACCTTAACTGACCATTTTCTCTGAAAATTCAATCCATAACTCTACCTACACTCCCACCATTTTCAAGATGTAACAGCTGTGATTTGTTATGGAGGAGAAACTAGAGTAAAAGAAAGGGAGGATGGAATTAGGAACTAGAACATGATGCCAAGCACCCTAAAGCAGTTTCTCTGGGCAGGATCCTTATGGCATCTCCTGATTTGGGGCAATCAGACTGAGCTTGTGACAACTCACAGCCCACTCCACTGGAGGCAAACCTGAGCCTTGCCTCAAGATCAGCAATTAGGAACCACCTCAGACAACAAAAGGGGACATCACACCCACTGCTCACTGGCTGTGATTGCTGCCTGCAGAGATTTACACCAGTTCAACTCCAAGACTTGGTTTCCATAATGGAAATCAGGGATACAGCAACACCTCATGGGGATGCCCTGCAGAGCCAGGACACCAGCCCACAGGCTGCTCTGCAGGGGATACATGGCTTGGCTGGCCAGCTGTGTGTGGAGGAGACATCTCCCACAGCCTGCTTACCAAGAGTCATTTGAACACAGAAGGGGAGGAAGAACCAACTGCAGGCACAGCCCAGAGCTTCTCCATGCCTATGAACAGTGACCACTGCCAGCTCCAGCAGTGACTTCAACAGAGAGGCAGGAGGGGCACAAAAAGAACAGACAGATTTCACAATCCCAAATGCCACAGAGGTCATCAGATGCAGACAAGTCAGTGGCACAGTTAAAAGAAACAAAGATACAAGAGGCCTTAGGAATGAAATCAGATTAAGCAGGATGAATCTCCTATTACAGAGCCATATTCCTGCCTGGTGCCTTTCTTATTATTTCACTTATTCAAAAGGAAACAAGAAGTGGCTCAGCAGTGATGCAGGGAAGGGAGCAAGCAGCTCAGGAAAGGTAATGAGTTTTCTTAAAAAGTCCATGAACAGCATGAAAACACAGAGGCATCCTGGGTGTAGAATGATAATGGCCCTTCAATCAATCCACAATTGATTTCACATTTAAACTGTAGATCATCTCAGTAAAAAGCCTTTTGTGAGCCTGAAATGGAGAACTGGAATCTGCATTTCAAAGGCAATGCTCTGAGTGCTCAGCCACTGTCTCTCTCAGTCAAGTTGGCCTTTTAGTGGGGAAGAGCTGGGCTGATGTAGGAGACACAGGTGCCTGGGGCAGACCAATTGCTAGGGCATCTGACCTGGTCAGTGATGAGATGCCTTCACAGCAATAATTAACATCCCACACTAAATGTCTGGTGGGTAAATGATGCCTTTGCCTTGCAACAGGAATACGTGCCCAGAGTAGCTATAGACTGGTAATGCCTTAAGCTCCCTTCTCATGAAGTCCCATCCCATAAGCCCTCCTCAGACAAGGACTTCCACTGTCATTCTCCTGGCAAGGATCAGGCAGCTGGGGCAAAGAAGACTACAAAGGACACCAGAAAATGCTGAGTTTTATTCCCTTGGTCCTATTTGATCTCAGGATGGCAAAATGCTGCCTAAGGCAACCCTGGAGTTAACACCCTGAAGAGGCTGTTGTGGAGGAACACGAGTGATGGATGCTCTTGTGTTCAAGTGCTCCATTCCAGCAACTCACAAACCTCTCACAGCCTGGTGTGAGCCCAGGGCACACTCACCAAAGGAGACATCACCAAAGTGGAGGGCGGGCACATTGAAATGGAAATTCGGTCCCTTGATGCAGCCCCTGGGAGGACAAAGGCAGGAGGCAGTGGATTTGCTCAAGGGAATTGCAAAGGGTTCCAGTGTTAGGGCTGGGGTGGATAAAAGCTGCTGCCAGAGCACTCTGGGTTTCAAATCAACCCACCAGCCATGTGGACAGGAGGCAGCCAAAGCAAAATGGTCAGCAGCTGATGGGGCTCAGGGCACCACGGCAGGCAGGACAAACCCCCGAGTTGCTGCTGGTCCACTGAAGGATCCTAAACACACACCCAGAGATGCCTATGTGCCTCAGCTTCCCCATCTGTAATGTGGGGACACAGAGGTGTCCCTACAAAAGTGGACTCACAGTAACCAACCTTCCTAGCCACGGATTACCTACTTTGATATTTCTTACACAGAACTGGTGTTTTCATGGAGGATCTTTCCCAGGAGATTTTGACACACACAGTCATTACAGGCAGGTTTTTGAGACAAGAATCCAGGGGAGCCTCAACCATCCACTGCAGTAACAGCTCTACACAGAGGATAAATGAAAGGACCAGCTTGTCATCAGTGTCAGCTGTTACAGCAATTTTTAAGCAATGGCTTAAAAAACCAAATGTTGGTGTCCTTAATCCAACACACCACTCACATTCAGCAGACAGGCTCCAAACTGCAAAAGTCACCAACATCTACTGAAATCAACACTTAAAGCTGCACAAGACTCACAGATTTATTTCATGGTTGATGCCAATCAATGCCCACTCTGACTCTTAGTTAAAAATCAGTGATCACAGTGAACTGTACCTTCTGTTTTATTCACCAGACTGCCACTGGCTCTGCTCTACACATCTCGACAAGCAAAATCTGCCCTTGCTCAAGGAGAAAGCTGCTTATGCAATATCATCCCGTGACCAATTTGGGGGAGGGACAGAGGAGAATAAATTATTTGATTGTGAAATGTTCCCTCTCCATTAAAAAAAAGGCAGCACTTTTCTGCAAACAAAAAGCCAGCAATTTTTTTTCTTTACTGAGGTCAGACCTATTCACCACTCTTCTCTTCCAACGTAATAACTTTCTTGTTATTTTTTACTCATTTCTCTTATCCTGTCGGTAAAATCGACTGCAGACTCCTTTCATTTCTTTACTGCCTTGATCCAGTGCCTCCCAACAGCAGCATCCCAGACACAGCCAGCTCCAAAGCTCCAGAGCATCCAGCAGTAGCTTTCTTGCTTACCCCATGTTATCCCACCAGCCCATGGCTCAGATGGGATGGGACAAGCCCTCACTTGAGGATCCTCAGCTGAGGTTTACCTGCAGTCTACTGCTTAGCACAGCACTGAAAATATCATTTACTCATTCACCTTTCCTCATGTAATGAAAATAATAAATTGATAGAAAGAAACAACAAGGTATCAGCATAAAAAATGCATAGAGAGCACAATCTTTTGGTAAGAAAACTCGGTGTGCCCTTCCCTGCTACAAACAAGGTTTTGAAATGTCTGGCATGATGTAGTGCTTCATTTTCTACCTCTTTTGGTTGCTCTCTTACTTTTTTGCAGACTTGACACCATTAGGATGGAAACAAATAGGTAGGAAATTACTTTTCTTCCTTTCCAGAATTGCTTTGCTCTTTCTAGAGCCAGAGCTACACCATGGCTGCAGGGTGGTGAGGGACTGCTCAGCAGGGGAAAGCTCTGCCATGCCCTTTGAGAGCCAGTGCTGGGCCAGGAGGGCAGATGGCTTCCTCTGACTCCCAGGACAGGCTGGTTTCTGATTTGACCACAAGCTTTTACTCTGAAAAAGCAATGCTGAGTTTAAAATTATCTTTGATTTCCTTCCCATGCACTTAGAGGAGCTTTGAAATCCATTCAGTGAAGGGACAAAGCTGGCAAAGATTTTGGCATTGTTGCCTGGCTTGCAAGTAAGTCAGGGTGTTGGTGACAAAGCACAGGACTTTGTTGCCAAACTGCTCAGCTTCTCTGCTTTTCAGCATCTTGTTCACAGAATCTCTCATGCTTTGTGATTGGCTTTGAACAAAATTCCCATCTGACAACATTAATAAACAGAGATCCACAGTTTTATGTGATGTAGAAAATCACAACATAAAGGAGTGATCATCATTTAGAGTTTTTGAGCAATTAAGAAAGTTAATTTTGAGCTTCAGTATTTGCTATGAGGAAATTTCCAACCACTTCACTGCTGGTTTTGCCAGTTGCCCAGAGCTGATCAATTCTGTAAATCACCTGATCCAGAGGCACCTTCACTACAAGTGGAGACCAGCAAAGCCCCTTTCCAGTGAGGCAGGGAATCCAGTATACAATTCACTGTGCTGGGAAAAAGCTCCCAGATATCTGCAGCGTGGGAGACCAATATCTGCAAATCCTCATCCCAAGGGATTTGGGACTAGCAGACAAATGCCTGAGGAAGGCAGTCATATTTATTTAGGAAATTAAGAAGCAAAAGTAAACAACTTGCCAGTTAAAGATGGCTGTTTTCTTCAATTATTTTTGCATCCAGGGATCATGACTCTGGGACAATTCCCACCCTGACAATCCACTGGATCAGCTCTGATATATAAGGAAATGCATCATTTAAATGACTTCTTGAGATCCTTTTCCAAGGGGCCAATTGGAGAGTTAAGCTCTCCCAAGGGCCTTTCAGGGTCACTCAGGAACAGGCTCCTTTTTCTCAGCACGCATTCTTTGCTCCGGTTCCTCTAAGTCCCACACCAGCTCAAGGCTTGCATGCAAGTAGTTTTCCTCTTTCTCTGTCATGTAAAAGCTGTCCTGGCACAATCCCAGGAGATTCCTGCAGCAAAGTGCTGGACAACCCCATCACCAGAGCCAAAATCCCAGAGCCAAGAGAACGGCCCTGAAAAAGGAGTCCCTTGGGAGAAACTTTTTAAATCCATCTTTTCTACTGCTCCCACAATTGCAGCTGGTGGGCAGCAGGACAGTTTGTTAGCACAAGCTCTGAGTGATTATTGTAGATGGCATTGCTGAGTAAACCCTGCACCATTATGGTGTAAATAAGAAGCTGTCTAATGACCTTTGCATCCATCAGTTGGAGCAGGAAGGCAAGAACAGAACAGCTGGGATAGGGATTGCAGCATCCTCCAGAATGGGAGCCCAGCTGCTGGAAGAGCTTGGGCCTCATACCTCTTCCTCCTAGATGGGCAAACCCAGAATATTCGCTGAATGGAAATCTGGCAGCCATCTCCCCCTCCTGAAAAACACCTAAGCAGCAGCATGCAGAGACAGAGAGGAAGGACAAGGTAACCTGAACCACACTGTGCACCTGAGAATTCCCTGCCCTGTGCCAGCACAGCAAAACCACCACCTCTGATATGGGGTCACTCGGGTGGGGCAATGACAGCTGCTCCCAGAGAAGGACTTGACAGCATTTCTGGAAGACAGGACAAGCATAAACCTTGTCAGCAGACTGCCTGGACTCTGTTTTCCTAGGAGGGTGTTTGTCCTGCTCAGCACAGCAAGGCCCATACAGCATCAGCCAGAAGAGCCATGGACTGAGAGCCACAAGGTGACAATTTCCATACAGTGAGAGAAGCAGGTGCTGGCCAGGGATGGTCATTCTGCAGACACCCTGCCTTCAGCAGGGCTCATCCACCTCTGGTCTGGATGCATCTGGGCAGTGGGAGGGAATCCAAGGTCAGGGGAGTGTATTTCTGTCTTGGCTTCTATTGCCTAATGATGAGTCCATGTAAAAGAGACCCATCCTGGAGGTCAGTAGTCTGGAGGATTTTAGTGCTCATTTACTAAAGCTGTTCTGCTCTGTAGCTCTTTGGCCTTTGAGGAAATGCTGGCAAAGCTATGGCATGAAAGCTTATTCCTGCACTGCCTGGATTGTTGTGGGATCAGTGATCCAGAGCCAGGCATCTCCAGCTTGTATGGGAGATCCCCTGGAAGCTGCAGGGACAGTGGGGATGTGCCAGCACTGCCCTGCTGACCACAGACCCTTCCCAGCAATCACACAGGAGCCCAGTGACCTGGGGGAGTATTTGCACCTTGCCTGCACTGGGGTGAGAGAGGCAGGAGAAGGAGCTGTACCTGAGATGTCACAGTAAACTGCTTGATTATAGACCTGGGCTTCTTGGGGCTTAAAGAACAGTGATTTCAGCTGAACAGCTTGGCCAGATCTCTCCCTCCTAAAGCAGAAGGAGACAGCAAAACATTTGTCTTTGAACATCACATTTCTTGTTTTCAACCATAGCCCTGCAAGCCTTTATTTAGAGAATTGATGACAAGCAAGGAATGAGCAACACTTATCAACAATACTTACAAGAGAGTTTGGAAGCAGCTGCAAAAAATCTAAGTCCTTTACCTGTACTGGCACCTGGTAGTAGTTTTAAACTGTCTGCTGCTTCCTCAGGGTCTCCTCTCTCTTCTTCTCTCCCAAAGGGTCCTGGCACTGATGCTCAGTCCCAAGGAGCCTTGTAATGCAATTTTGGAGGGTCTCACTTAATGCAACTGGTTTTAAAAAAAAGCATGACTTACATTTCCTCAAACCCCAGCATTACAACTGTTTCTTAATGCACTTGTTGATGTAAATACATGAAGCTCTGCTAACTATAATAACATTCCAAAAGGAATGAGAAATTTAGCTTACACAAGGAGAGAAAAAGAACAATTATTTTTTCTATCAACAAAGTGAGGCTTTGATTCTGCTTCCTGCTGGGCATCCTCACTACTCTGTCCAAAAGTCTTGAACTTGACTGAGCCTCCAGCTTTTCTGAAGCATAACTATTAAATAACTAATATTGCCCAAGTGCCACTTGACACTTAGAGCTCAAAGGACAGACCCTCAAGGAACTAAAGAGCTGAAACATGCTAAGTCACTGGGGTGCAGCTGCAAGCAATTCCTTAATGTACATTCTGCTTAGACTTAACAGAGGGAAGGACAGACAGAAAATGCCCAAAACTATTTCAAAGACCCACAAACCCATAAGAAGGAAAGGAAAGTCTGAAAGACTTAATTCACTTGGATTTTACTCAATACCTAGAGGAAATGCATTTGCTAGATCACATGTTTCTACCCAGCAAGCAACTGGATGAAGATGGAGCCTTACTTTCCAACAACACACTTGAGGAGCTGCAGCTGGCAACCCACACTCAGCATATGAGACATCAGACCCATCAGGTCCCATTGGGATGTTGCATGGACTCATCAGCAACCAGAGAGTAATCTTGGATTGACAAGAATAAAAAACATCTGGGTTGCTCTGAACAACACCAGCTCTGCTACAACACCTGGAGCTTGGCTGAGACAAGCACTGAAAAGAAACGCTTGGATGATCATTTCCCTGGCTTGGCTAATTAGAGTCTAATAACCCACCAGTGCTCATCACCCAGCTGCTCACTGTGTGTTTAGCAGCCTGAATTCAGTGCTCTCACCCTGGGCAGAGCCTCCCTGGTGAGGGGGTTGCACTAGGCAGCTGCTTGCCTTTGCTTCAAGCTCAACAGCTGGAGGTGAATGCACACCACAGCTCCACAGTATTCTGCATTTCTCTTCAAGGTACTGCCAGGGCTGAGCTGCCCAGTGGCACCATTGGATGCTGCAGCTGCTGTGGCCTCTGCCCAGAGAGCTGCAGCCAGCCCTTGTTTGGTTCCTGCACCATGCCTTGCCAGGCCTGCCAGCACCATCAGCTGTACAAACAACCTCTGCTGATATGCTGGGGAAGGCCACTAATGAAATGTCAAGAACAGTGATGATGTTTGATGTTGTCATCTTCTGGAGGGGTGTAAAGCAGGAGGAGAGCACATCTTGACCCTTAAAACCAAAATACACAGCTGCAGTAAAAGGGAGGGGAGTTCAGCAACAAGTGGGAAAGAAATGAGCCCAAATTTCAGAAGTGCCATCCTGATCACTCCTAGGAAAAGCCTCCATTTGCTCTGAAGAGATTCACATGCCACACAGCAGACTGGAGAAAAGGTATTTGAATGAGACAGGACAAGAGCAGCAATGCTGAGGGTGCAAATGAATGCCAGGACTTTACTGTGGTCCTGGCATCGAGGCTTGTGAGGGCTGTGCACCAACAGATTACCAGGGACAGGCACCTTAGAGTTTGTGCTGGCTGTCAGACAGTGTCTACTATAAACTGAGCATCCAGTTTTATGGCACTGGGTTATTTCTTATAAGAGTTGGAGATGTTGGTGTAAATTATGATTCTGCTCTTTCAGATTTTATACCACACCATCCTTTAGCTGCTCTGAAGAAGTGTTCAAACAAAGAAGAGCAAGGTCTCAGAGCCAAATCACTGCTGGGAAACTCAGAAAGCATCCCTACTTCCACCAAGGCCAGAAAACAAACTTCTTGGAGCCTAACACAGCACTATCAGTCCTTCAGGTGAACCACATCACCAAGTGCTGTTTGGCTGTTCCTCCTGTTGGATTGCAAGCTGATGGTACTCACTGCTCTGTTTTATGTGCTGCCATCAGATCTGTTGTCCCTGTGGACACTGGGGCAGTTTGGTTATTACTCAGAGGCTGATGGAGGCAATACATCTCCTGTTAATGGAAGCAAGTGTAATACAATTCATAAGCAAAAATGAAGCTAAACAGGAGAGGAAGAAAATTGAACCATTGGCCTGATGAATATGCATCTGCTAACAACAGTGCTCTGTTCTAGCTGAGTGAGTTTAGCTGACTTTGGGATTTGTCAAATGCCATGGCCAGCACATCTGTGACAGAAATATAACTGACACAGGGATCTTACCCACTGCTTTGGAGCACAGGAACAGCAATATATCACAGAGGCAAGGAAAGGGACAGGCCTGACTGGGCAGGGGACCTGGGAAGGGGGTGCAGGGCCAGAAGGCAGGGCCAGGGGTGATGACCAGCCCATGTTGTTGACATGTCTGCATTGCTGTGAGCTGTGTCCACATCATTTGTCCTGCTCTGGTTACTGTCTACTGAGCTGCAGTTGAACAGGGCTAGGATAGCAAATTTACCTGTTCCCCTGCTGAGCCCTGGCAGCCAGACAGACCAACTGCATGTTTGAGCCCCTAAAGTGACTTGCAGCAACTTGTTCCAACTGCACCACTGGATACTGGAGCCCTGCACTCATATCTTTGCTCCCAAGAAAACCACTTAAAAATGCAAGACTCTTGATCTCCTGAGACTAAATCACCATTCTGCAGGATTCAGTGTATTTGGACAGAAACTTCTGACAATATATTAGAGAGAACTTCCCTGTACTGTCAGGGAAGCTGAAAGTCAGAACACTTGACTCCAAAGGTAAAGGGTAAGGAATTATTAGTTACACATAGTCTACCACTCTGTACTGTTCAACCAAGTTCTTTGAAGACATAACATATTCTGGAAAACTTTTGCCATTTCTCCTTTCATTACTGCAGCATGTCAGACTATAAAGCTAGAAAATGTTGTTAGATATTTCTCCTGGGAAATTAAAATGGGCTCTTTGAGAGGTTCCTCACATGTGTGTCTCCCCTCAGGAGAAAAAGGGCTACTAGTTCTTGAGGATATGCCTCATTACCTACCCTTACAGATTAAAGCTACATGTGTATGAGCCTTGGGTCACCTCAGGAGTCAGTGCTCTGCCTGGGCTGGCATGTTCTCTAGGATGGTCACTGAGCCAGAGCACAGAAAACTAGTGTGGATGCTAACCAGGAGAGAAGTAAAGCCATGCAGAGCAGTGAACATGACAGTGCATCATTTCTGGCACCATGTCAGCCTCTGCCAGGCTGCCATGGGCAGGTGGCCTGAAATACAGACAGTGGATAGATGATGAGACAGCACAAAATCTCCAGCTGTTTTTCCCTGGCTTTGTTACAGCATCCAGCGATGCAATACAGGAGGGGTCAGCTCACAGCTACAGAAGTAATCTCTGTGCAACCAGAAATACACATGGATCCTGTTTCCCCCTTGCTCAACCCCTCAAGGATGAGAATCTGCTGGATTTCCACCGGCCCAGATAAGAAAAAGCTGATCTTGAAAAGCTGAATACCAGCAATGTTTGGCCAAATCACTGCCTCAGTTTGGCAGAGGGGGAAAGCCATCCACAGAAAACAAATCATTGCTTGGAGCAGACAGAGAAACAAGATAGAGCTGGTAACAGAAGCACTGAAATGGCACCCAAAGAGCAGCCTGTTAGTTCAGGGCACTCAGGAGAGAGGCAGTGCCAAAGCTAACATCTGCATCTTTCCATATATAACTGAACCCAGCACAAGCTGTGGGATGGACCAGAGCTCCCACTGGACATGGTGTCTTCTGCCAAACATTGAAGTGCTTAGCAGTAACCTCTCCTTTGATGGGGACTAGATTTGCAGGAACAAAGGTGTTACCTCCTGAGCCAACCTCAGGTCCATAACCCAGCCATCTTGAAGACCACCTCCATCAGCTCAGACCTAACACATGACACTGGAGAGTCATGAGCAGGCAATGACAGGAGAGTGATGACTCGTCAAGGTCAGAGCAATGGTAACAAATCCTTGTCCTCCCTTTCCTCTGGTTTCTATTTCCAAGGAGTCAGCTCCCATGTGTCTGCAGTGTGATTTACAGCTAAGCTGTGGTGGGGAGTATGCAGCAAAAAACAAGGACTTTCCACTTTGGTAGCCACCTGGGCTTCTTGCACAGCTGTTTCTGCTGACCCATCACGTGTATTTGCAAAAATAAAGCACAATTTGAGATGTGCTCGGCAAGTCAGAGTTGCATAACAGTTCATTTCCCACAGGCTTGGATGGATGCTCAAAATGTTCATGGTCACATGGCGATTCCAAAAATCCCTGCCTCCTCTTTTTGTCAGGATTTTTATCAGTGACTTAACCCTATACAGACTAGAGTGCCCTGCTGCAGCTTCTACAGACAGTAACACCTGAAAATACTGGTATCTAGTGGCCCACACAGCAAAGCTTCTGCACAAGCCCTGCAAAGCCACCCTGCCCAGAAAGCCTTTCCAAGACTACCATCCCTCCACCAGTTTCTAATCTCTGGAAGCAATTATTTCCTCCAGCTACTTGTCAAAAGGCTTTGATTTTCTATAAGGTGCTCCCAGACATCATGGGTGATGGGTGGGAGGAAGAGAGCAGCCACTGCTGGCCAGAAGGTCAGAGACAGAAAGGTCCCAGCTTTGGTGGCTTCTCCAGCAGATGGTCTGGCAGTGCAAGGGACGTGTCTATCCAAGATAAAAGTTACAAAACCGTCACCACAGAGAAGGTTGTAGAAGTCAGAGTCAGTGGAATTTTAGATTCTGTATTTGATAAAGAGGAAAAAACCACAATCATTTGATGTAAAGACACCCATATGATAGAGCAAGGGGGAGACAGACAGGACCAAAACTCCAAATGTGAAACCAACTATTTCACAAATAATGGCATTAAAGGAAATCAAATGATTGATAATACTGGAAAAAAACAGAAGGTAGGAGCCCACTTGTATTAAGTCCTAAAGCAAACCAAGTAACATAAAGCAGCTACTTAAGAAGCGTTTCAACTCAAGCCAGGCCATACTTCATGTCTGTCCATCATTAGATGGAGTACCAGGACTCTACTGTTTGCAGCCAGACTTCTGGAGCTCACCTTAGTGCACTTCGGGAGCACAGGGCAGGTTAAGCTCATTTTGGAGACATGGCCCCACTCTAAGTGAAAAACAGGAGCCTGGGAAACAATACAAAATCAGCTCAGCACCCCACAGGATGCTCTTAATGCTAAGCTCATCAGCCCCCACTTTCTGCAATATTCCTACTGCTCTGACACAAGCTTTTGGTCATGCCATGCTGCTGTCAGCTACAATGGTGTGAAACTTGCATTGTTCTGACACTGGTGGCTCTTTGCTTTAGATTGCCTATAGGAGCAACCAAGAAGAGGACATGATCCCATTCCTTGGGAAAAAAGGTGTTTAACCTTTTTTGAAAGAAAGGAAAGGTTGTGATTGTTCTAGGGTTTACTCGAAGATGAAAAGAGATTTTGCACTGCACAGACAGTAGGCATTCTTCATCTCACCCTGTGCAGATACTCAGAATTTGGGCTCTGGTTGATGGAAGGACATGGGGGTTTTGCTTGCATAAACAGAAAAAAAAATATTTTCTGTTCCTGTGTGCAATAGAAAAGTCCATTTGAACCTGCCAGCCTTGTGTCCAAGCTCACAAATGACACTGGAAAGGAGACTTAGACATGGTTCAGTCCAGGTTACAGGAAGGGATTGGCATTTCCATGATTAAACTTTGGAAGAATTTGGCCTCCTTTCCACAGAAAACCAGTACATGCTGCAGGTCAGTATGTGACCTGACAGTACTCCAACACCCTCTGTTAGTCTCTAAACAGCATGTGTAAGATGTGTCCTTACCTGCAATAATTGATCCCTCTGGACAGTGCAAGGGCACACACAGAGTGCCCTCAATGTTGAGCTCTTGCAGCAGAGTCAGCTTTGTCAGGTTCCTGTCCCTGCCAGGAGCCCACAGGGCAGAAATGCTTTCTGCAGCCAGCTCTCTGGCCTCACCAGAATCCTGATGACTTCTCTCTTGGCACACAAAGCCAGCTGAGGCAGGGATCTGTCAAGTGACCTCATCCAGGGATGAGGAGGAAGAGAATGAGGAGGAGCAGAAGGGAGGTTCTCAGCCATCACTTACCTTTGGCTCAAGACAGAAAATGTCATCATAGAACAGTATGGGGTCTTCTTGCACCTTTGCCCTCACTCTCTGGAGGGTGTGGGTGAGAAGAGCTGAATGTTCTTGGCAAGTGATGTCCACTCTGTGCTCCTTCAGAAAATCAGACAACTTATCCTTGTTCTGCTGACACAGCCTGTGATACTGCCTGCAGCCACAAGAGAGACAAACCCAGCAGGCTGTTTAATAAGCCACATATTTGCAGAGAGAAGTGGAAGTGCAGGAGCAGCAAAGCATGTGGGGAGAAGCAGCAGCAGCTCCTCAGCAAGGGGCTGACCCCAAGCCACGGGGTCCCAAATGGATCAAAGGATCACTTGTTGTTCACTGGCATAGCAGGTATTTTTAGTCCACACTTAGAAGCTCAGGAGAGGTTTCAGAAGACAGCAGCCCTCAAGAGAGGGCTCAAAGCCACTGCCATAACTGAGGGGAAATCCACCAACCACCTCAACTGGACTTTCTGGCACTAAGCTGCACGTGGCAGGTAGATAAAGATCAAGAAGCATCCACTGCAGGACTTCCCTGGGAAGGCAAGAGGTTACCAGCTGCAGGTTGCCAGCATCACTCTTTGTTCCTTTCTTTTTGGACCTGTGGGGATATGCAAACTCTATCTGCCTCATCCCTGCACTGACTTCCACCAGCTCTCCCTTGCTTGGTAGCTGCAGCAGAAATTACTTCAGTGTTTACAATTACAACCAAGAGATGAGAAGGAAGCAGTGCCACAGAGCAGTTGCTTTTGAGCTGGCAGGTCACTGTAGCTCCTTCACGGTCCAGTCCCCTGGCCAAGAAGAACCAGCAGGTGACAACTGGGAGGTCAAGTGGAAGCTCCATATGGAGTGAATCGAGGGAGTGCAGTATAAGCAGCACAGTGATCATCACCCAACCCAATTCAAACACAATTAGAGAGGAAATACAGTCATGGACATTACCAGCTGCACACAGACAGAGCCTCAGGCTAACACTGTCACCAGCACCAAAAATACTCGCTGTGGCTGCTCCCTGCGGAGCGCGATCGGAAATGTCTCCATGGCTGACCTGCAGTACCGGGCATGGGGAGGGCTCCCACCACTGGGGTGAGGGACCCTCCACTCACCCTCCATCAACAGACAGGAATTCCACCAGGATGTCCCAGAAAGTCCTGCAGGAGGGAGACAGAGCAACCTCTTGGATAGACCTTCTCATGATCCAGGGATTTTTAGGTCCCCTCCCAGTGCAAGGTCCTGATGTCCCAGAAAGTCCTGCAGGAGGGAGACAGAGCAAACTCTTGGATAGACCTTCTCATGATCCAGGGATTTTTAGGTCCCCTCCCAGTGCAAGGTCCTGCATTGCCTCCCCTCAAAGTCCTCTCTGCTCCAAGCTCTCTGACAGCAGGGCAGTGGCCTTGGAGCTACAGCCATCCTTAAGACTGTAAGTACAGGAGAACATTCTGGTCAAAGTCTAGGACACAAACTGGCATGAAAGCAAATTTAAGAGGGGGGAAAAAATATCTGGTCAGACTTAGCTGTGGGGAAACCTGGTTGCTTCTGAGGCGAAGGAAGATCACTCAGAGTCCAGGCTGAGACAGGCAGGTGGGAAGAAAAGGGAAAAGAATGGTTCAGGGAAGTATTCAGAGAAGGTTGTGAGATTTTCTTTCAACACATTGAGCTTACATGGAAGTCAGACACTGTAATTAAATAGAGAACAGTGGAAAACTAGATTTGGCCTGCAAGGCATTTCTGACCTAATTACGTTGAACTTTATTTGCTCAGAAGCCCTTAAAAAGTGCTGCAGTTTGAGGCAGTTTCCTGATCAGCTCTGGGTTCAAACTAACTCTTATGAACATCCATCCATCCAAGTCTGAAAAATCACACAAGGACTCCCTGAATCACCCAAGCTTTTCAGTGTCATTTCCAATACATACTCCTGGACTGTGTTTCTCTACTGCCTGAAATGGGAATTTCAACACTTCCCCAAACACACCCTTGGAAGAAACTGCCCCATGTCTCACCACCATGAATACCCATGGTGCCCAATCCAATGCACTTCCCAACCCTGTGTGGCCCTTCCT
Source organism: Erithacus rubecula (assembly GCF_903797595.1). Taxonomy (NCBI): domain Eukaryota; kingdom Metazoa; phylum Chordata; class Aves; order Passeriformes; family Muscicapidae; genus Erithacus; species Erithacus rubecula. The sequence continues at coordinate 7,387,196 of NC_136664.1, read as the reverse complement.
TCCCTGCAGAACCCTCCACCTCCAAACTCTCCCCAGCCTCTAAAGAAGGATAGAAATTCCTTATTGTGCTGAAAACCAGGAGAGTGCCAGGCAATGTGACATCATACAGCAGGCTGGCCTCAATTATCTAGGCCAGCAAAGGCCCCTGCCCTGCACAACACTGGAATGTTGTCTGACATCTTGTCAAAGCTGGAGTGGAGGGAACTGCAGTGAGCACCAGAACAGCTGATCCACCTGCACTGTGTTAAGTCTAACTGCTCAATGCAGTCCCAGGTAAGGAGTGTTGACACTCTCCTCAGCTCATGGACCCTCTGTAGTTCAGAGCTCTCTGGACCTCAGTGGTTTGTGGCTCCCACAAATTTGCTCTCTGAGGAAATCTAGTCATTGCCATCAACTCTTCTTCCCCAAATCATCATCCTCAGCTGGAACTGGAGTAGGGAGTCCTGAGCTCCATTACCCTGAAGCCCAGGTTCACATACCCTGATATCTGGGATGGTTTAACCAAAACCATTCAAAAGCACTGATATTCCCTGACGCCATATGTTAGTTTTACCCTTGGGAAGGGTATCACTGAAATGCTTCTTTCAAACTCACCTCAGTTTTAGTTGATCCTACTCTTCTGAATACCAAAAGCCTTCCACTGGAAGCAGACTGTGACATAACTCTGGTTGTGGATGACCAGAAGAGAAGTGTCACAGCTTTTAGCTGATTGAGCAGTTTCATGGATCAGTACCTTTATCACATCCCTACAGCTGTGTGAGATGTCCCAGATACCACCTTAAGCACTAATCCAGCTTATGTTTGTAGAGATTTGTCCCCAAGGTGACAGTATTTACAGTGAGATAATTTCAGATGTGCTCAGGCCCACTCAGATCACTGGAATTCTGCATCAAAGTCATTCAGGTGACTCTGAGGAGTCACAGCTTGCCCAGGGTCTCCTGCAGGCATCCCTGTCTCTCCTGATCCTTTACTGCTGACAAGGAAGGATGCCTTGGGGGGGCATGTGGGCAGAAAAGGGGGACCCAGAAGAACAAGTGAAGTGACAGCCCATAGCAGGAGGGGACACAGGCGAGGAAACACAACTCAATACTCTACAACATTCAAGATGACAAACCACTACAAAATGAACACCATGAAAACTGTCATCATCTCCCTGCCTAAACCCATGACTGCATCAGTCTTGAAATATCTAGTATTGCTCTGATTTCAAAAACCAAGTTGAAGTATTTCAAATTAAATAAAGAAGAGCTGAAAGAAAGTTTAAAAGTAGAGAGCAGCTTCTATATGAAGACTGAATGGGATTTCTTAACCGAGAAATTGAAGAGAAGGTAGGTAGATAGACAGGAGAGGTTTGCAAAAGCATGAATGGCCTGAGATATGGGAATAAGGAAAAATTTGTCATGATTTGTCATCAAACAGGAACCCAAGGGCCTGAAAATGTTATCAGTCAGAAATGACAATGATGTAGTAGTACTCTTCCAGGGGATATCCCATCCTTTGGAACACACTGCTGGAGGAGGCTGTAGAGGCTCACAGAGAGCAACCGGACTATGCTTGGAATATAAAACCATCAGAAGGTATTAAAAAAAGATGAGACTAAAGCCTCCAGCCCAGGAAAACGCCAACTCCAGAGCCCAGGAGGGAGGAAGCAGATGCTCTGCCTATCTCTGCACGCTTTGCTAAACATCCCCAAGTGCTGCACTCCCAGAGAGGAGCCAGGGCTGCAGCACCCCAGCACTCCTGGCTGCAGGCACCAGGGGCTCTGGTGAAGGCTGGAGGCTTTTTACAGGGAAGTAGCTGGCACATGCTGCATCTATAGCCCCACAAATGGCTGGGTACAGGAGAGCAGGCACAAATGCCAGGGAGTCAGAAGGATGCTGCAGATCTTTCTGCCAGGCAGAGGAACTGACACACACAGAGTGGAGCTCTGTGGGGTTGGCTGAGGGCAGCTGCAGGCTTCATGTCTTGGGTGCCAAATTAAATGTGACATTTCATTTAAGACTCTTGGTTGTTTAATACATATGTTTAAAAAATAAATCTCTGTACAGCAATTCAGCACGAGGCATTTCACTTGACAGGGTAATGTCCATGGTGTGCAGCTTGGGATGCTCTGCTGCCATGAAAGCACATTTACTGAATCTAGATGGATCTGCCCTATCATTATTTACACAACATGATCTTATTACATGCTGTCAATTCTTTCATCCTTACATCCTTTGGATACATTTCCTACAAATGACAGGACACAGCTCTTTCTATAACCTGGGCAAAGCAATGCCTGGACTTGAAATTCCAAGCCAGACCTTTTCATACAACAGTAGAGCTGATGTTTTTTGGGTTGTGCAGTCCTGAACAAGGCTCAGGCACAGCAGAAACACCACTGTGTTTTATCCTGTCATCCAGCTGCATGATTATGGACACAGGTATCTTAACACATCATGATCACTTTTCACTGCCTGGAATTGAAGAAATTGAGCCCTGGGTCATCCTCTGTGGGGCCTGTAAAAAGACTGAGGGAGAATTTACAGAAAAGCTAAAACATCTTTCTGAATTCTTCTAATACTACATGATCAGCCTGGTGCAGAAGGGAATACTGTTCAGAGCAGCACAAATTGTTCTTAAATAGAAAGACAAATTTTGTTTAGCCTGAAAGTATATCTCAGTGATTGGATGAGCAAACCCTTGAACAAGATTTCAAAATAAATTTCAGGGCTTATGAAGAACATTTTCCTAGGATTTAACAGCTGGTACTTTCCTTCAACTACTGCTCTAAATATTTGAAAGCTGGTAGCCAGATTGATTAGACAGACTAGAAATAAAACAGCCCTTGCTGCATTTCATCTTCTGAGATGATTATTCCTCTATCCCCATCCGTTCCTTTTTGAAGAATTTGGATTTTAAATCTTTTTAGGAGTGCACGACAGTCAAATTTGGAATATTTGGCTATTACAGAAAGCAAGTTCAATTTCATTTGCCCAGCTTTTTAGAAGACTGGGCCTTGCTGTCAGCTCTTCTATGAACACAGCTGAGTCACTTCCAAGTTACAACAAACTTCAGAACCTCCTCATCATCAGCATTCCTGGTGTTAATGATCAGAGGTTCCCAACATGGTCCAGGCCTCAGGCAAGCACCTGCTGAACCCAGGCAGCACATTCCAAGAGGAGGATCTCTAGCCAAAGACAATTACAGGAAAACTGATAGGATGAAGTGGGAGATGGAAAGCCATGACCAGCCAGCAATGGGTACAGGACTGGCTGTGTCTCTTTAGACAGTTCTCTGGCATGGTAAAAGTCAACTCATTTTCAATCTGGCTCCTCACTATGCAGCCAAATACTCCCCATTATCTCCTCTGCACTGCACTAAGGAAGATCTGTGTGTGTTGCTGGATGAAAGACTCCAGCACAGGAATATCTGGGAGCCAGCACAGGAGCTTTGTTCTGCTGAACATGAAGGAGCCTTCCAGAAAATACTAGAAAGGACATTAAATCTATGGGGTGATGAAAGACAGTGCTTCTGCATGGCCAGGGAGCCATGGGCCATTTTTAATCTTTATTGCTGCTACAGTAATGATACACTTGAGGTACCTGCCTGGCTGAAACATTGCTTTTGGCCCATGGGGAAAACACTGCCAGACCATTAGAATGAAAGCAAAGACAGACTCAATATACCACTTAATAAATCAATCACCCTTCAAGCTGCTCTACTTCTTCTCAGCAGATGCTGATTGATCCACAAGGAGAGGAACCTAATGAATGGGCAGTTCTGTCCTGAAACACATCCGGAGGTAACAACACTTAAGAACTTATTAGTTATCTCTGGGGTTGATGAAGTAGGCAAGCTGTGGTCAAGGATGACCTGCAAAGAGATGGAAACCACATTCTTCCAAAAATTCTACATGTGCTAAAAATGGGCTGTGTGGGCTCACAGAAAATCTGTTCTGTGCATATGTGGGGATGGACAAAACAGCCCAAAGGAGTTTTAACTTCCAAACAGCCCTCCTAGTACACAACCCCCTGTCAGTGCTCATGCAGTCAACTCTGCAGGTTGCTTTAGCAGGGATTTTGTCAGAAGGGGTGTTAAGTAGTTGTGGAGCTATAAAGCTGTGCAAAAAAACCTTGAGCAAACAAAGTACAAACTTATTCCCCTTCATGTACCCTCAGAATGACAGACTATCTGTCTTGAAACACAGAGCCCTGGTGAGAGGGCAAAGGCCATACTCTGTTTGCAAGCAGCAGAATAACCTTATCTAAAACAGTATAAAAATCATTATTACAAACAGTTCTAGACAAGGGGAATGAAGGCAGGAAGCAGTTGTTATCTATGAGCTGTTTTGACAGAAATGAGCACTTTGGAGACCAATTAGGCTCACCCATCAAGCTAATTAATTGGAACTATAAAAACCTATAACCAATCAGCTGGATAAAGCATTAGGTACCAATTCTGCATCTGTGGCAATGCTGCAACTATTAAGACACAAAATCAACATATAATTGCACAAACTGGTATTTACACCCTTTTTTGCCTACAATAACTGACTCCCTCAACTCACCTCAAAGCAAACATACAAGGACATAAAAATTCAACAGGAAACAGCCATGCTGCTGGGAATTCTCACAAGTGAAAAAAAAGCAGAAGGAGCAACAGCCACCTGTGGCCAGCAGAAAGAAAAATCTCTCTGCAAAGTTTTAAAATTCCTGATAATTCAAGGCAAAGCTTGGTCTTGTAACAACTGCAGCATAAGTCTGGCTTACATATTAAAGTAACATGGGAAACAAGATCTTTTAAAACTCACAGGATACAACAAATTCCTACTAGCTGCCAGCACCAAACACAAATGGAAAATATTACATCAGTTGGTGCACCACAATGAAGTTCTGGAGTCAAAGAGGCTGCTCCTTGGGAAGCAGAAGGTTTCCCCAACTTTGAGCACTTAGAAGAAGTTTCTGTCAGCTGTCTGGATGAACAAAGAGTTGCATGAAGATGGACAACACAGTGGTGTGTCTGCTGCCATGAATTTAGCTCAACAGTAAGTTAATGCTGCTCACAGCAGCATCAGAGACCCCTCAAACACTCACACAAAGCTGATTTCAACCCAAAAAGAGTTTTGGTATTCCCACCCTGGTGTCCTGCACAACACAGAGGTGACTCAGATAAATACCTAATGTGGTAGTGAGTTGCTCAGGCAAGTATTGAACATCCTCCTTTTCTGGCTGAAGTCAATATAAATGGAAAGCACTCAGGAACTTGTTTGAGTGATCTCAGGAGTATAAAATGCAAGGCGACAAGAGCTAAACCTCAGTTAAACCCTGCTGCCTATCCACATCCATCGGGGGATTTACAAAGAAAAAAAAGAAAGAAAGAAAGAAAAAGGCTTGATCTAGAGACTAAATCAATAGGATTTTCATTTCATTTCATTTCTCAAGCTAGTTCCTGGAAGCCACTGATAGCAGTGTCAGACAGATGACAGACGACCCTTGGTAGGAAGGGGGTTCTTAAGGAGAAAGAACAGAGCTATGAAAAGCTGATTGTTTTCTCCAACATCTACACAAAGGCACAGATGAGATCAGAGAAAGGCAATAATTTTCTCAGATGCTTTACCCTCGTGAGTAGCTGAGGTGTTTACAGGTGCTGGCACATCTTTACTACAGTTCCTTGTTCAGCCTCAAACAGAAATAATCAGCCAGGTCTGGGAGTTTCCTGCATGTACATTGATCACTAACACACCACCAAGCCAGATGGCCTCACATACCAAAGGAAGCTGATTCAGCCAAACTCAGAATTGGTTTGAACTGCAGAAAGGAATTCAGCATCCCAACACGTTTATATTCAGCTGGCAACCCCATGCTGCTCTGCACAGCAGCTGAGCACTCACTAACAAGATGACAATTCCCCTTGGCCCATTTGCAATGTGTAGCCTCTGCTACAGCTTCCCCTGCTGCCAGTTAAGCACACCCAGTCCTGTAGTTACTCATCATCTTCCCTAAGCCCCAGTGACTCTAATACATCCCAAACTCACTGCCATTCCACAGGTGCCTAAAGAGCTCCACATCAGCTCCCTAATCAGCCATTTAAAAATATACCTTAATTTTTCCTGTAATCTCATGCCTCATTTTCATCAGAGGTGATGTCAGGATTTTTCCCCCCCTCAGTGTTTTCCCCCAGTTCTCTGCAATGAAGCTCAAGGGTCCAACTGCCATCAATTGCATCTCAGGCTGTTTTGTGAAGAGCACAGAGAGGGTTAAGAGCTATTTGCATGCACAGGTTCACACTGAATGCCCCAGGAATCTCTCTTTTCCTGCCTCATATAAACATCACCTTAAGGGATGAAAAAGTCAGGGCACTACCTGTCCTGTAAGATTACAACCTAGGAAGGAGGGAGAATAAAAGTCCTGAAGACCAAAGAATAATGATTGTTTAATTTGCAGTGTGGTTGTTTGGGGTTTTTTTTTTACCTTGAAAACATTCCATTTTAGCCTGAGAAAGGGCATATTTTATCAGCATTTCAATGAAAGCTGCTCTAAGAAGAGCCACAATTAAACCTCTGAATGAGTGCAAATGCAGATTAGAACAATATAGTGACATGGAAACAAAACCCAAAAGGAGGATCCCATTTACAACCTGAAGAATTCAATCCCAGCTAAATGAAGCAGCATTAACAGGAGCACATTAAGGGAGCTGAACAGGAGGTTTCTGTGTCTTCACCAATGATGCAATCTGGGACTCTGGGATGTCATCCAAGCTGGTAACTGCTTGCTTGGCCCACCAGACAAGCTCCATGCAATGTGTTGGAAATAATAATGAAAATGTTTTGGTGCACTTTGGATTTAGCAGGAGCAATTAGGATTTGTCACCAGGTAAACAGTTCTTGGCTGAGACACAAAACTCACAAAGCTTTTGCTTAGGGAGAGCTCAAGTGAAATACACTTCTGCCCAGCAGCTGCTGGGCTTTGGGCTCTTTTACAGCCCCACTGAGAAAAGTTCTTGGTCTTAGTGCTTTGCTGGTGGTCAAATTTTCACCTTGAAAACATGTTCTGTGGAGTTTGGTGATGATTAGAGCAACAGGCACAAAAATAATGAGAACAACTGGAGCCGTGGGCACGCTGAACTTTATACATGCCAGTAGAGACAGCTGATGAAAATGCTACAGTTTCTGCTCATTAAGAAGCCATTGCTGCAATTAGGCCTGACCTGTTCCCATTACCACTAGTGAGAACATCACTGCTGGTGAGTGCAGAAGCCCTGGGCCAGCCCTGTTTATGTGCTGGACCTGAGACTTTGCAGAAAGGGGAGGGAAGACAAAGCCCCACAGCTCCAGAGCTGGATGACTCTACTCCTGGATCTGCCCTGACAGTGGTACCAGGATTGCTGGAGGTCTCTGCTGGGGCTTGAGGGGATCACTGCCTGGTGTGGGAAGAACACAGAGTTATTTTATCTATGCTTTTGACAGTTATTTTGCCAGAACAGAGAAACTACGTGGGAAGTTGAGGGGGATTCCTGGCCATACTTGAGTGCTGTGTACCACCCCATTCCCTGCCTACCCCCTGCTTCTTGTCTGCATATTGCTGCCCTCAGATGGCAGGATGAGAATAATGCTCCAGGGGGTGAATTCAGAGGATGCCTGAGAAAGAACATATCTTCCTATTTTCAGATTGTCAGAAGAGGGTGAAGCCAAGTTCAGGATTTAGTTCTCAGGACTGACAAACTGAGTGCAAATCAGCTCCCACATCTCCTACATCCCACCCCAGGCTGTACCCCCAGACACCTCTATTACTGCTGTAGCAGCAACTCATTACATCTCACAGAGACCAAGACCCAAAGACACAAGTTCCACAGTTAAACTTAACTCCTCTGAGCTTCAGCCAGCATCATGATCTGTTCCCTGAGCCCACAGATAAGAAGAGCTGCGAAGGAGACATCCCTGACATACTGTAATAGCCAAATGAAAACCACTGCCAAGAGATGGAGCTGGCAGGCTAAACTTTGGCCTCTCATCCATTAATTATGAGCTGTTCCTTAAGATAATTCTGATCCCATTAGATCTACCCTTTCCATGAATCACTACTGCTCCCGACAGGCAGAAAAGATAAGGTTTGATGGTTTTTTAATAGCTTGTTTTCTTCTGCTTTTTAAATTATATCCTTTTGTATGTTTGCTTTCTTGTACAACATCTAAACTTTTACAGGTCCAGATCTCCCAATGGTATCTTGTAAGCCCCAGACACTGGTCTTGTTTTGAGCAGTGTGTTTGCTCAGCTGATCTCCAGAGGCTCCTTCCAACAAAAGTTATTCTGATTCTACTTTCTAAATCAGCCCAATTGTTTTTCAAATATTCCCCAGTTTTCTCACATTTCCTATATACCTGTGCATGTGCCAATGGGCAGATGGTAGATGAACAGGCATTACAGGAGCTCAACCTTTAAGAAAGCTCCCACTGAAGAACTCATGATGACATTTTGACAAATATTTAACGCAAAACAAAAACAAAACAAAAAAAAGCAGAAACACAGGAATTTCAGAGTACTTAAGAAATCTGAGTGAAAGCGGGGATGACTAAACTAGAATAAAAATGCTGCTTCTATTCAAAGATTTAAATCATCTGTTTGAAATTTAAACTGGCTTTCAAAGGTTCACCATGAAATAGAAGAGATGACTGATACCCTCAAATGACAAGGGAAATTAGATCAACTTTAACTAACAGGAACAGCACAGGCTGTGCACAACACAGCTCACATGGGGCATCCCATGAGAGGCCACTGGAAAGCCACGTGCCTGTGGCCTCCCAGAGAATGGCTCTATTTGGTGAGTGACCATTTCAGAAGCTGCTTGTGCTCAGGAGGGTGCAAGCCAGCTACTAACATGTTCCAGCACCCTCCAGGAAATCTGGGACAGAGAAAGCTCAAAGGCTGCATCCTGCCTAAAGCACCAGAAGCAGCAGCAGCAAACCCCACAGGTGCTGCCCATTTCCAGCCAGGGCTGCAGGGCAGCAGCTCCCATGCTCTGGTTCCTGTGTTGCTCTTTACCAGCTCTGCTCTCAGCCAGTGCTTGCAGAGCAGCAGCTGAGCTGCCTCACCTCTGGGTGCTCAGCTGGCAGTGAGCTGCCCGCTCCCCGCGGTTTCGCACCAGCACAGTGCTCTGGCTGCTGACCTTGACCGGGCACTCCCACAGGTCCAGCTGGCCAGGGAAGTCCAGGATGGCTCGGGCACCAACGGCCCGAATTGGCAAAATGAACTCTTCCCTGTCACTGATGCAGAGGAGCTGGTGGAAATAATCCTGCAGGAAAATAAAGACTCAGCATAGGACATTTAAGCATCATCCCCACAGCAGAAGAAAAACTGCTGTGCTCTATGACCCTAAGAGTAGAATTCAATAATTAATAGTACTTTGTACATCAATGACCTTTCATTCCAGAAGGATGACTTGGACAGGGCTGTTAACTTGCAAAGAAGAAACAGCTCTATTGATTCACCTGCTTTCATAGCAGAATCTAACAAAATTATCTGATACTTTGATTCTGAGGCACCAAAATGGAGTAATTTCATGTAGTGGATTACAGCAATAACAGAACCTGCTTTGGCCACCACTGCAGACTGTCAAAGGCACCACTAAGAATTCAGCTGTTCCACACCACTAGCTCCAGTCCCAGCAATGCTGGTGGAGCTTGGCAGGGGTTGCTCTGGTGCGTTTTCAAAAGAATTTCACCACATGCACAACCAATAACCCATTTTTGGTAAAATACTTGCCAAGCTGGAGATGGTAACTGCTTTAATGCCACGTGAGTGTGGGGTATGTGTGTATTTCCCACCTCTTCCAACAACATCAGGGGACAAGGCTGGGGACACACACCTTTAAAAAGCCATCTGATTCATCTCCCCGCACTGAACTGACTCAGCCCTAATGTCAAAATATTCTTGCCAATGTCTGACAAGTACTTAAATCAGTAAGAATTTCAGCCCTGCCCTCAGCACCTTATTGCAGCCCTGGCCTAAACTTAGAGCTCTTCCCATGGGAGAATCTCAGTCTCCCTTTATATCTCACCCCAGCTGCAGGGGACACAGCAATAACTTTGCTGCCTCTTCTGTATGGTTGATGACTTAATCATCTCTCTCTTCCAAGGTCTCTAGGAGTGACTTGATGCCTATATGGACAACAGTGGGATGGAACTGCAAACATGAAACCCTTAGGCATCCCTATCAGAGCAAACTAAACCCTGCTATTCCCAGTCATTGCCTTGTTCAGGAAACAGCCAGAAGCCCCCTCCCTCCTCCAGCTGTCTGGCATTTAGCAATAGGAAGGTGAATCAAGTCACCAGAACCATTTCACTATAGGGATGAGCAGATCAATCACCAGATGCATGACATGGCATTGCTGTGCTGTCCCTGCTGAAATCAGTGGTAGAGCTGCTGCTGTAGGGCCAGGAGCCATTCCTCCAGCAGCTCTGGTATCGATGAGTTGATAAAAGCTCTGCCTCTTATCACTCACTTGCTGGCCTGATCTTTTCTCCTCAGTGCTTTCAACTCATTTGATATTTTTATCATTATTGAAGCAGCAAGCAGACAATTTGATTTCAGAATAGCACATAGCAGCAAACTCCCTTAACCAGAACTGATTCAGATTCTTCCATGGTTGGGGCTTCCCACTCCCATTCCCATTGTCTCCAAACGTGGAAAGGGACCTAAGGCTGCCAGAAGAGGCTCAGACACAAAGCTATTGCTTTAACCCAAAGTCAACACCAAGTGCCTACCACCATCTGCTCAGCAGTGGTTTAAAAATCACCCTAACAGCTGCAGTCACATCCAAAAGACAGTACATCTCAAATATTCACACTAGAATTTGCAGAAGTGCTTTTGCATCTCCTATTTGGAAGGCAAAATACCAGGAAGGGAATGGTAGCAAACGACCTACAGGACTGAAGATCACATTTCAGGAGAGCGTTTCATCTTCAGCAAGTCTTTCTGAATTAGCAATTTTGCACTCAATCTTGCAGCCTAAGCCCTCTAAAATAAAAGCTATGGCAGCCCATGGGAATTTAAAGCACCTATTATCTGAGCACTTCACGTCCCAGACTGCTCAGATCCTCAGAAACTGCATTAGCAAATGGAGAATGCTATTTACCTTTTTTTTTTTTTTTTTGGTTGTTGTTATTTTGGCCACACTACTGTAACAAAGGCATTGTAATTCCAATTGAAAGCTGTGTGTCTTTTTAAGCCTTGGCACCTTCTATTCAGTTATCTCTCCCTTCCAGATGCCAGGTAGGCTGAGGAGGGTGCAAGGAGTTCAGATCAGTACAGGGATAAAGAGAAAAGAAACCTCAACAACTGGAGGTATCTGAGGGAAGTAAAAGGGAATTTTCAAGTCATTGTCATTGCTAAGAAGCGAGGGGATCAGCATCAATATAAATAAGAGCCCAATGAATTAATTCCTCCAAAAGCCAGCACAGGCAGCCATTCCCAGCTCTGCTGCTGATGGTGGGCACTGGGACTGCAGGGGAGGGAACTTCTCTGTGTCTGCCAAGGCAAGGCAAAAGCAACGAGCATTTGGCCCCTCAGAGACAGCCATGACCTTGAGAATGCTGCCTCTCCCCATTCACTGCCATGCACACTGTGTGCTGAGCCCCTTTTCCAGGGATGCTGCAGCCAGAGCAAGGCTTGACCCAGAGCATTGCAGAGTGTGCTGACCCTTCAACCCCACTGTGGCTCCCCAAAGTGGGGCTCTGCACCAAAGTGGATGCAGTATCAGGCCAAAAACAGAGAAACCCAAGCAGAGGGGGGTGTGCTAGGCAGAGGCTGGCTGTCCCTGCTGCTGTGAAATCATGGTTCACTCAGCTTCAAAAAACTGCCCTCCCTTGGGAGGACTGCAAATTCACTGCAGCACTGGCCTGTGTTACCAGGACATTAACTCTGGGACAAAACCCAGGGGTACAGCCAAAATGAATTTAAAATCTTACTTTTATTTTGCAAACCCTTAGCAGACTGTTTAAAAACAGGTTTTTAAATAAGCCTGAGTGAGCAAGAGCTTGCATCACTTCTGTGCTTTAGAGATTATTTAGAGTCAGAGTCAGCTTCAGGCTGCAGATTTTCATGGAAATATAACTTTTGCCTTCAAATAACCCTTCTCTCAATTTCAAGGAAAATATAGACGACTGTAGGATGATTCCTCTGCTCTTATTGCCCTTTGATAAGCAAAATTTTATGAACTCTGGCCTTCCAAATACCACCATTGACATTCAAATTAGTAGCCACTGTAACTAAACCAACTGCTTGTCTCAGATGTTATTTCCTTGAATTATAGAATTGTTTCATTTGGAAAAGACCTTGAAGATTGTTAAGTCCAACCATTAACCCAGCATGGCTCTCAGGCCAACATTAACTGGTGTCACACATCAACCTTAATGCCTGTCCAGTACATCAGACTCAGATGTCAGTTATCCTGCAGAACCAATCCTAAATCCTTCACTGAATTCCCTGCAGCAGCCAACTTGCAATGAAAAGATCCTTGTAGCATGAGGAATATAGTAAGTCAAGCAGGGAAAGCTCCCTGCTGAAACCATGACATCATATAGGCTGCAAAAAAGGGCCATTAAAAAGAGGAGAGACTGAAGGATGAGGAGAACTCCACAGGAAAAGGGGTACCCCTGCTCCTGCCCCCTCAGCTACCAATTCATGGGAATCTTTGAAACCATCCCTGTTCTCCAGGTTCATTCTATGCATTCATTTGCTTTCATCTTCTGTCCTTTCCTCCCTGCAAGAGTAATCTTAAAAGTCTGTTTGGAATAACTTCTGTGTGCTACAAAACATCTAAGAGGACTAGACTGAATTTTAAAGGAATTAATTTCAGTAATGCAGTAACTCATCGTCCTGTCATCTTTCCTATTAATCAGTGAGCAATATTTCAGTCTCCACTGAGCATCAGGAATGAATTTTGCAAACCTTACAGATTGAGCTTGTATTGGCTGAAAAATATTGTCTTCCTACAGTGAGAAGAGCAAGAGGACAGAACAGAATAAGCTGCACTATGATTTTATGTGCTTCCTGCTTCCTTTCAGATAATCTATTAATAAGCCTGAAGGACACACAAATGTAAATATTCCTGTCTGTTGGGTATTTGCCAGTCAGTCCCATAATGGTTTCCAATTAGGCAGAGACTGTCAGATCACAATGCAAGGACACCAGGGAACACAGGGTGGCATGAGAAGACCCACGCTGGGCAACTGGAGCCATGAAACAGGAACGTGTTAATCAGAAGCAGCAAGAGGAACTAATTGGAAATGTTGCCCAGCAGAAACATTAGCATTTCATATTTATAATGCAAGTGCCAATAAACAAAGAGACGTGTCAGCTCTTTATTTAATTTCTGACAGTCCAAATGTGTGACATTCCCAAACGGCTGCAAGACTATAGGAAACTGCTCATTTGTCAAGAAAGGGCAACATGGCACGTGGCATTTCAGCCACTAACAACTCACATGGCCCTTTTATTTAGGGTTCAGCCACAGTTTTGCCTTGAATCAGGAGTGACTTCACTGACGTCAGACTTACCTCAGGGAAGAGCAGATTGAAAGCAGAATTATATAAACCTTCTGAAACATCCACAACCCTGACACAGGGGTTTGTACCTGTAGCCCAGGTCACTGGGTCATCCATAAACCCTGTGGATTACGGAGCAGCTGAGATGCAGAAGCTGTTCAAAGGAGCACTCCTAAGCCTTCCACAACCAAAACACAGATATTCTGCATGCCAGCAACTTCAAGCCCAATGCAAGTGGTTTTTCAGAACCATTTCTCAATGCCTGCCTCTTTGCTAAGGGGTTTTCAAGGTGCTCTCCACCTCCTGCCCATGCTATTGATGTGTTTCTAGCTGAGCTACAGCACTTTGGTACTTCGCTGACTCGCACTCCATCAAGTACAAGACAAAATGTTCAATTCGCACAAAATTCTGATTCTGCGGTAAAAATCCTCACGTGCTCCTTGCTGAGCAGCACACAACCCTGTCCTGATGCCCTACAAAACCCTTGCAAGGAGCCCAAAGCCCAGTTCAGTGAAACTGCTGGGGGTGTCAGTGAAGCTGTGCAGAGAGCCTCTCGCTGGCAGAGCTCCCTGTGCCATGCACTCACAGTTCAAGGGCAAGACAAGGGACAGCGTATGGGACATTAGGTGCCCTTGTGGGTTATCTCACCCTGCTTCTATCTGTGGTGATATTCACATGTTGCTCTGCTGCCTCTCAACTCCAAGTGCAGCACTTTGCCCTTCACGGGTATCAATTTACCTCTTTCACCCTGAAAATGAGCACTAATTCATACTAAAAAATCACATTTTAAAGGCACCAGTGTACTTTGCAAAGCCTACCTCAGTGATATTAAGCTCTTGTGCCACTTGGGTAGTATAGAGAACTGCCCTAGGCCAGTATAATTTTTACTCTAAATTTTAACAGTGTTAAATAATTCCTCATTCTCTCCTAAGGAACAAGGAGCTAGGGAACACAGGGCATTTCCTCTTTAGGTTTTTATATCCATGCTGCCTGAGGATAGGACAAAGTGTTAAATTAAGTCTAAGATGAGAAAACAGCTGCACCCAAAGGGCTCCCCCCACCTTTGCCTCTCCAAACAATTCAGGTGAAGAACAGTGCTAAGAGATAGCAGGATGCTGGTGGAAAGAGTCAGCCTGCCTCTCTGTTTCCCTGCAAGGCTTCCTTTCTCCCATATCTTAAATCCTTCTGTAATAACAAGCCTCCAGATAACAGCACTGAGATTAGACTTGCCATGGCCTCAGCACTGATGTTCAAAGCCCCAAGCAAGAGCACAGCATGTTTGGCACAGAGCAGTTGTGAGCTGCCAGAGCAACCAGTGACACGCATGAAGACGCAGCCACAGCGCTGTCACTGCCTGCAGGTTGTACCTGCCCTGCACGAGCTCTTCCAGGCAGGTGTCCAAGGCACCTGCAGCTCACCAACCTCCTGCTGACTAAGGGCACGTAGAGCTCAGTGTGCCTGTGCCAGCCTGGCTCCCTGCCATGGGCACAGCACCTCCTGTCCCCTGCCCTCACAGCTGGGTCGTGGGCAGGCAGGGTCAGCACGGCTGCAAGGCTGGGGAACAGCAGCTGTGAAAACACATCACCTCTGCTTCTGCCCAGGGTAAGGCAGGGAAGTGAATCCCATCTGCCTGGGAAAAGCAGCTCAGCCAGAGGCAGTAGGGCAGTACCTGGAAGTGCTGAGCAGGTCAGACACTTGCTTCAGGTGTCCTATCTCCATCCTACTGCAAGTCATCCACATATTCTACAAGTCTAAAGAATCTGCTTGCTTCTGCCTGCACGTGGCTGTGCATCTGTGTTCCAGAGGGGAAATGTGCTACTGAAGGTAAAACAGCACTTGTTATCCTGGGGAAAGTAAGAATTTCCCTTCTTAACACACCAAGTTTGAGTAGAGTAGTCCAGCTGTGCAGATACAGTCATGTGGGCAGACCAACAAGAGAAGGAGACCAGGCACTGTGGCCTTACTGGGAGTGAAAAAAAAAAACCTGAAGAGCAAAAAGAACACAGCAAGACAGAGAGACAACCCCCAAAACAAGGAGATGGCACAGAGAATTTAAATAGGCTGTAAAGAAGTAAGGAAGAAGCACAAAACATTACCAGGAAAGGTTGAGGCAGAAGATGAGAGCAGTCAACTTGCCAAAGTGATGGAAAACCACATGACACCCCAGGCTGTGCCTATCAATTATGGGCTTCAAAGGCATTTTCTGCCAGGAGAAACATGACCAGCACTGACTCACAGCGTGGTTTCATTACTAAAAGCAATCTTGGCTCTCCAGGGGCTCTTGCTGCCTGGTGATTGTGGCCAGGCAGCAGCCAGTGCAGGCAAGCTGGACTGCTGGGCATTTCTTCCTGCACCCAGGAGGCCCTGCAGGCACCCTGCTGCCAGGTTCTGCCCTCTGGAATACACACACACAGCAAAAAGGCATTTCCTAGCACACAGACATCAACCTCTGAGCAGCAAATCACATCTCACAAAGTCTAAAATAAGTGATTTTTACTGACAGACAGCTTCACTAATAAACAACAAACTCTCATGAGGCCTGGGAAAAAATGGAGGCTTGTTCTATACCACCCATCCAAGCCTGATAATCCATAGCCAAGGCAGTTCTGAACTCTCCAAACTCCATCTGCCACAACAACATCCTGGGTCAGTGAGTGCCAGGGGCTAATTTCACACTGATTTTGGGCATCAAGACCTCTGGAAGATGAATACACATGGCTGAGACCTTCAGCAAAATCACCCAGGACATCTCTGAGGGTGGTGAGGAGCAGCTAAAAGACAGAAAAGCAATTTGACAGCAAACAGGTGAAAAACACCTATATTTGATTGATTACAGGGCCTCTAACACCTGGCTGTTAGCTGGATTTTTATGGAGCAGACCACCTCAGGTTACCACACAGTCCAAGTCTGTGTGACTCAGGGGAATCTGGAAATCCGGTGAGAAACCTTGGAGACAGAACACAATGTTGCTTTTCTCCAGGACATGACTAAAAGCCAACAAAACTAGAATACAATAACTTCTTTTGGTATTATAATCTCTGTCTTTATGCACTTAAATATGCCAAGTATTTTCCTCAGAGCTGATTATACTTTTATACCAGTGCTGTCCAATGGCTGAGGTCTTACTAGCTTCAAAATTAATTATTTTGGGAAAAAAAAAAAATTAACAGCTCACACATTTGTATGCCCCTTTTCAGGACATAGAGATTCCAAGATGCAGCTGTACAAGTTCTTAATTTTTTTACTGAGAGTGGCAGAAATGTTAATGCAGATGTCCTTTTCCACTTAAAGAAGCATGAGTAGAGCAAATTCACTGTCTGTTGGCTTGTACTTAGCAAAGACAAACATTTTCATGTGCTGCATGGCTACTGGAGCAGCTGAAGCCAAAAGGCTCAGTAGGAACAGAGACACTGAGGCACATCTGAATCAGCAGAGGAAACCTGCAGCAAAAGTGTCAGAATCAGCATGGACCCCACCAATGGAATGACTCGGGCATGGACATCCACCCTGCACTTTCCAATAGACCCAAGCTAAATTCCAGACCTGCAGTGATGCAGTACTCTCCAGGAATAACTGAGGCACCAGAACTACACCCTTCTTTGCCAAAAAATTTCCCCTTTGCAGCTGTGTCCCTGTCTGTTATCCCAGGATACACTTGAACTTCTCTTGTTGTTCCTCCACCTGTCAGATGCTTTTTTGGCCACTTGTTTGTTCTTCCCAACAGGTAGATTTGGGAAGGGGTTAATTCACCTGCACCTATCACTCTTCCATCTTCCCATCCTGCCTTTCTCTCATGCACACATCTTACTCTTAGTTGCACAACCACCTCTAATTACACTGTTCTTTTTCTGGCCTTTCTTTACTTCCACTATATTTTACTGTTATTTATCAAGAGAAACCCTTGTGTCTAAGAAAGTGCTTTGGGAGAAAAGATTGAACTCTGCTCCTTTCCTCTCTTGTCTCTTCCCACCAGCTTGCTCTTGGCACAAGTGTCATTTGAGAAAATGTTCCCCTGACTGAAACTCAAAAGGTCTCAGTTTTCCTCTTTACAGTGGAACACAACTGCTGACATTTTTCAACTTTTCCCTTCTCAACTTTCTTGGGAAATTGCAAAACAATCACAATTTTTTCAAGTGAAGGTAGAGACCTTCAATGCACATTGCTCTGGAGGTACTGTAGTTCTCCAAAGGGAAAGCAGAACATTACCTTGCCTTTGGAAAACCTGAGCAGAGGTGAATTAAGCTTAGCAGGAGCCTGAAATGGCACCTAAAGGCCTCCCACTGCTTCTGCTAAATCAGCCTGACTCCAGGGCTGTTTCAAAACACATTTCCTGCAGTGCCAATGCCACTAATTATAACTAATTCCAGCATAAAGTGTAGAGAAGACTCAACACCTGAGCTTTAAGTGCAGATTGCACAGAGGCAGCTAAATAAGCTTAGAGAGGCAGAGATTCCTGCCAGGAACCAAGATTAACCAAGGAACTACAGGATATGGTGCACACTCAAGGTAAAGCATGAGGGCAGGTAAGAACTGTACACCCCAAAACATTCCCATCAATCCAGGGCTTTCAAGGGAAAGAAAAGGGGCTAGAAAAAGTCCTTTGGGTTAGATACCACCAACATAGGGCCAAAATCAGGGGAGAATCCCTTGGGAAGTCTCCTCTTCCAGCACAGAGTTAAACTTCCACATGCCAGCACTTATCTTGTCCCTGTTTCTCAGAACCACTGGCACTTCACAGACCTCACCAGGGCTGTAGTTCTGAAACACCACCTCAGGTGGGCAAAGCTGAAGTGAGCTGTGGTCTGGGCCAGCTGCTGAGATCTGGAGAGGCAAGAGAGAGCAGGGAGAGGTTCAGTTCTGCTCTGATCCCAGTGATGTACAGACTCTGGGTGAGTGCATCTGCCCAGACCACACAGTGGCTCTTCCACCTCTGCCAGGGCAGGTCAAAAGCTGCTGGAACACACTGAGCAGGCTCAGGCCAAGCTGCTCTTCTGGCAGGTGTTTGTCCAGGTTTCCTTCTCCAAAATCCCAGGCAGCACTTACCTCTAGCAGAGCCTTGTGCTAATGGGGTCACAGAGATCCAGGACACTGACTGACACAGCCCTGAGTACTCCTGGAGCAAAACCCCAAAACTTACATCAGGCTCCATGGGAAACAATTTTGGGATGATCTTTACTCTGAGATAGAGTCCCACACAAGTCTGAATATTTCTTTTTACTTAATGCTTAGACACCAATAAGAAAAAAACCATACCAGAGGAGGTAAGGACAAAAAGAAAGTAATACAGCAGTTAGGGAAAAGACAAATGAGGTGAATGGTGGATGGGGATAAGGCTCAGCTCTTTTCTCAGCAGTTCTGGGCAACTTGAGTAAGACTGGAGTTGGTATCTCCTTTTTCAATGAGTTTAAAATGGCTGCTTTCACTTAATCTATTTTTGGTGTCGTATTTAATAACATTGCAGAGGCATGTCTGGAATGATACAACAGCAAATGCTTACTGAGCAGAGACATTACTTTGACAAAACCCCTCCCTGCTTTTGTCTGCCCTCTCCAGCTGCACTGTTCTTGCTCAAAACATCCAGGTAGGTCTCCTGCATCCCCACAGGAGTCATAACTGGCTGAAGTGAGGGGCTGCAGCACACTGCCAGCTATTTGTTCATCTGTGTGAGGCATTCCCAGCTTCCTGTGCTATCCAGGGCAATCCTTAACCAGTTTGTTACAGCTCCCTTGCTGACAATTTCAGCAGCCTATCTCAGCCATCTATCTACTGGGACTTTAAGCTGAGCAGCCCTCTAAGAAAAGCAGCCTTAAACACTCCCCTCAGCACACAGTGATCCAGATAAAGCACATCCACTCCCCTCTGCCCAGGGCAAGTTCCCTGTACATCTGGCTGCCTGCAAAATCTAACATCCCATCAGGGTCCCACACATTGTTCCAACCCAAAGCATTAATGCAATTAGTTTTGTTAATTCAGGAATAATCACCACAGGCCCTCAGCCTTCAAAGGCCAATGCTGACACTGTGGAGAGAATCCTTTAACCCTAAGGATTTGACAGTGACCACACCAAAGCAAGAGGTGGCTATTTCAAAAGAAAAATGAAAAATGGCAAGTTCATTCTCGTGTCCTGCCCCAGCCTTCTCTCATTAGGGATGGCAATTACACTCCAGCAACCCCCACCAGCTTCAGCAGAGGTTATTTGTGTTGACTTAGCACAAATCAGGACTCCAGAATCTCACTGGAGAAAAATGCTTTGTCTTGCCCACAGCAGAAGGAACTCCACCACCAGCAGCAGTTTAAAATGACAGCAGGACCTGGACACTGGGGTATTTCGACGAGCTGGAGGGAAGCCTGTCACAAGCACACACCCTCTTCAAATGTCACATCAAACAGCAAGGAAAAGGGCAAGGAAAGGCTACCTTGTGATGGAGGTCTTGCTCTTGTCTTGAAGCTGGACAACCTGGGGCAGATTCATCTCCTGAGTGCTGGCAGCCCCTGCTTGATGGTGAGAGACATTTTCTGGAAGGCAGAGGGAGTCAGCTGAAAGGCAAAAAAAAAAAAAAAAGGCAAGAGACTCAGAAATGCCCTTGTTCAAAAAGACTTTTCTTGTTCAAGTGCCAGTGATGAATAATTTGTGATCACAGCCACTAGGACAGTTCTGGAAGCCCTGGAAGTTACCTGCTGAAATATTTAACATCAGTAAATTAATGATATAGAGCAGAATGCACATGCTGTAACCACGTGGCTCTGTCCCATTAGCTGCTCCATGATTTGATGTGACATGTTTGGGGATTTCTGCTCTTTGGGCATTTGTTTCCTCTTTAGTTTCACTGGACTGAGCTGGTGACCTTTGCAGAGAGTGGGGAGGAGTTATCAGAACTCCCCTAACTCCATCTCTGTACAACACTCACAACTCACACTGTGGGGGTGTCACTGCTGGGTGGGTCTGAGGGAGGCAAGAAAGCAAAGCTGTGCCAAGACTGAAGTGCACATGAGTGGGTCCAAGCTTCAGTGTTCTCTCTTTAATTAGCATTTGTTTTCTCTGTCTGGCCTCACAGACCCTCCCAGAAGAGCACAGAGATGTCCTTGACTGAGCCCCAGCACCAGGGCAGCTCCAGTCAGCAAAGAGACATTTGTGGGTGGGAAGGAGGAATTGCCCTGACTCCATTTGGCCTGGATCTGTGCTCCACACAGGAGATGAGACAGAGCAGCTGGTTTGGAACCTGTTCTAGCTGGACCAGCCATGCCTCTCAAGGCTCCAGGCAGAGTTTGAGCTGCTCTCCACATGCCAGGTGCCCAAGGGCAGGTTGGTGAGAGCAGCACAGGTGAGTGTCCAGCCTGACAGAAGGAATTGCACAAAGGGGATGGAAAGAAGCACACACTCAGCTTAACATTGGTTTAACTTGGCTCTAGTCCCTTCACTGGATTCCTTGCCCTTCTCTGGACTTGCTTCAGCACCTCAGTGTCTTTCCTGAATGAGGGACCCAGAACTGGACCCAGTACTCTGACCTGTTGAGAAGTGCAAACAGATTTGATATGATCATTTCACCAAACTCAAGGGGAACATTCACTAGGTACCTTTGTACACTCAAATATAGACATGCACATCTCTGTGCCTGTGTGTGGGAACTGATCATGGTCTATGTGGTAACTAATAGAATAAACCTTGATAAACTCTGCTGGGTCACTGAGGAGACCTACTTGGAAGTTTCTTTAACACTGGTGTCTCCAGGCTGTGGCATCCTTCAGAACTGGAGAACACAAGGCCTCCCCACTTTGCTCCCCGTGGGCCACAAAGACACACCAGAGCCTGCTGGCATTTCTTACCTTTATCTCCCTCTCCCATGACTATTGAGCCCTATTTACTCTACTTATTAACCAAGTCCTTATTAATATCCAAGCTGTCTTTTCTAACTCTTCGGAATATTCTCAGGGATTCAATTCCCACCATAAAAATCTTCTTTTTCTGATTGCAGAAGGAAGGTGAACATCACTTGGCTGCTTAATTTTTCAAGAGCAGCTGACCTGATGTGATTTTGAGTCTGGCCCTACTAAGGACTTAGAATGTAATGAACAACCTGAAACCCAGAGACACTGCTGCCCAAGTGCAGACAAAATCAGAGCATCTTCCTGCTTTGCAAACCAAATGTCCATCCTTTGTGCAAGAATGTTTCTGCTGATGTTTGTAACTAATGGAGCAGAGAGTTGAAGACTCTGATTAAGAACTATAGTTTCTCAAGGCTAATTTGGTCAAGTTACAAAAATTATCCAACAAATATGACTCCTTCCAGGCGTGAAATTACCACACTGCACAAGAGCATTTCTCCATGGAGAATGAGGGTCCTAATTTTCATTTAGCAACATCCAAATTCAAGGCTTCCTGTAGGCATTAGAAATTGTAACAGCATAAACAAAAGCATGAAACCATTAAAGGAACATGAGCAATAAGCTCAAACAGAAATGCAACATATGGGAAAGCAAGACTACTTCAGACTTTATCCTAGTGGCAGTCTTGTGTAGAATACTTATCCTACAAGAAGCACAGGTAAACAGGGTCATCCCTTTTCCAACCACTAGCCTGACAACCACCCCTCTTTGTCTGTGTCACACAAAGTGGTGTACAACAAAGGGCAGGAAGAAAAGAGAACCCCAGAAAGCTGGCTTCAAGCACTGACAAGACTCAAACATGGACTAAGCACTTCTTTGGACTAGAAATAATGTCCCCTCCCTTTCTAGCAAACTGGACCAAGGAAAAGATGCATTTGCCCACTTCTTATTTTTGGAGACTTGGGGAAGAGACATCTTCTGGAAGGCAGAGGGAGTCAGCTGAAAGCCCTAAACTAAAATTATTTGCATCCTGACCTTAAGCAAAATCTCTGATCATATTCCCTCCTGCTTCCTTCTGTTCCACTTTTTTTTCTGTGTGTGTGTGGACTTGCTTTATACAACAAGACATTGTCTACACAAAAACAACCATTTCCTCTCCCTCAAGTTTTATCCAAATCCACAAGCAACCCAGCAACTCCATTCCTTTATTCACAAAGCAGTTACAGCACTTATACACATAATCCACAAGGCTGCTATTTCCTTTTGATCTTACACAAAACATGAGAGCACAGCACTGTCTTATGGACAACAGAACATGCTGCAGCAAGAACTAGGATTTAGACCTAGAAATAATTATTTTTCAAGAGAGAAATCTAATGGAGGATAATACATTAATCTGGATTTCAGTGATTTATTACTGGGTTTTGAGAATAACTGGATTATTTGTTCCAATTTTCTAACTGCAATTTCATTTCACTTGAAATGAAGTCTGTCCATCATGCCCACAGTGCTCATTTCCAGATAGTTTCTACTCTCCATACTCCCATCCCAGTCTAGCAGCTTCCCCTACCCTCTAGCCCTGGAGAGAAGCTCTTCCCTACCCCATAGTTCCACTTCTCTAAAACCTCCATGGATCAGCCTCCCAGAGCTGGGGAAAAGAAGCAGAACTAAGAAATCTCCCTGCAGGGATAGAATGAAACACCAACCACAACAGCACAGCTCCAGCCCACCACCCCTGTCCCACAGGGGGACATCTCCATGTTCCCCATCTCAGACAGCTCTGTGATACTCATCAGGATTTAATTAAGTTCCTGGTCTAAGGATATGTCTGGGTGGAAATGGGTTATAAAATTGCTGTGCAGTTTGCAGTGATGGTGGGGACTTCTTGCTTAGCCATAGATGCTGGAATAAAGGGAGAATTGAGGAGGCTGAATCTGGGATGCCTGTGCTGATCTTCACTTGGCACCCTGTTCTGATAGATCTGGGTTTCCTGAGACACATCAGGAATTGTACCCCAGCCCTGGGCTTATTTCTTCATTGCTTTTCTAGGTGGCACGGCTGTCCTGGCACAGCTGGTTCCTGTGACTGCAACAGTATTACAAAGGGCACCTTAGAGTGGCATTTGGTAATGCTCCACAACCTTCAGGTAAATTAATTTTAGACACTGCAGACAAGTCCATCACATCTTTGCTTAAGGAGTAAGGAAGAACCTTCCATACTGAATTAAAAAGTGAGAATTTAATTTGTATTTTGCTCACCCGGAGAGGACCCTGATCATATCAATGCAAGGACAGCAGGCAAATCTCTGTGTTGCCACAGCTCTGACAATGCCTTTGGGGGTGTCCTTTGGTGTTGCACCTGGTGAATACCCTCAGATGAGCTTGTTCCAATTAATCAGGCACACATTTACACACACAACAGCCAAGGACACCCAACTGACAAGAGCATCTCTGCTGTCAGAGAGCCTCGTGCATTTTGGCACAACAGATGCTATAAACAAAAGCTTCTCAGGAGACTCTAGGCCACAGGCAAACCCAATCCTTGCATCTGCTTGGCAGGGAACAAGGAACCCTCCATTTGGAAACCAACATTCATTATTTAGGAATTTAAAATCCAGTCAGGAATTTAGGAATTTAAAATTATTTAGGAATTTAAAATCCAGGATCTGAGCTCTAAAAAATAACTGGCTCTCCTGCTAGCCAGCCTGTGGAGAGTCACTCCAAAACATCTCCTGCATGACAGATGTCAAGGTGAGGCTCACCAAATCTCTCGTACCTGGTCTGAGGTGCACTCACAGGGCTCTGCCTCCCTGTGCTGCTTCCCACAGCTCCAGCCTTAGAGGCTGCTCAGCAGTGGATTCTGCCTGCTGCAGGCAAAGAGCACAGCTGGAGCCAGATTTCATGCTCAGAGAACTTGCCAGAGAAGCCTCAGGTGCTTAGCAAAGGAAACTTCTGGCAGGAAAGGATATCCATGAAATGACATTAAACTCACACAAGGCTTGCAAGCACCTGAGCACCCAGTGCCAAACCTAGTGCTGGTACCTCAGCCCACTCTCAAACTCTGCTCTCACACTCAGCTGTGTCCCTGTTACTGAACTCACCATGTATTTTTCCTTCCCAAACCTTCCTGCCCTGCCAGGCAGACAGAAGACACTGAAGCCATTCCTTGGTCCAGCTTGTCAGCCCAGAGAATGTCATTCCTACATCTCCTGGACAGCTGCAATCTGCAAGGAGAATGCAAGTGAGAAAAAGCCTGATCTGCAGGCTGGCCCCTTGGATGCTCCAGAGCTAAGGAAAAGCCTTGGCTGGGGAGCTCTGCTCCCTGGATGACAAAGTCTTTTAGCTAATGACTATTTAATGTGCAATGCATAAGCAGTCTCTTGAGGGGAAAAAAAAGGACAAGAACCATCTTTAAAGTGAAAGAAAGATTTGTTTCATGCTGTGGACTCACAGCTACTACTGAGACTCCTTGCTCCAGGCAAGGCAGAAAAAAAGGGTCTGTACAGGACCTGCACCCTGCTCCCAGGTGAGTGGTTTTGGCCATAACCTGTACTGGATAAATTAAAGCACCTCCATCTTTTTTCTTTCTCTTTAGCAATAATAACCTCTGAACACTGCCTGGCTCATGAAGTTTCCTCCATTCTGCTGCCATGCAGTGATTTGTTAATGCATCTTTCAGCTGCATCCCCAAGATGGAACATGGGACATTCCCAGCATCCCTAAAACCCATCTGCTCCCTTTCTGAACCATCCCTTCACCTGTGCAGCATCAACTCTCAGTGCACAGCACAGGCTGCACAGTGCTCACATCCTGACCAGCTGCTTCATCTGCCAGGACATGAAGAGCCTGGGCATTGGCTGAGTTCTTGAAATGCTTCTATAAATCCAGTCCCAACCAAGATGGTTTAATCTTAGACTTTCAAAGCTTCTCAATCAAAGTGAAAGTGTGTTCATGCCCAGTTCTCACAAAGGAGTTTCAGTCTCTGGAAGACCATGAATATTAACTGAAATTCAGAGGCACCAAGCTGGAAACAGGGAACCAGCCAAAAGCAGAAGGTTCATACCTCCTTCTCCAGCACACACACAACAGTGGCTGCCAGAAAAGTAAATATTCTGCATTTACTGGATTGCTGCTCTAATACTACAGCACTGGCTGTAATTCCAAGGTGTTACAGAACAAGCTTTAACTTCACTGATTATTTTATATCCTTCAGGTATGGGGCACATCTGGAGAACCTGCTGTGAGTAATTTGCACCCCCCTGGAGTAGCCTAGCCTTTTTATTTTCTCTAACTACATACAGGAGTCTCCACTCAGCTCTGCTCCCAAGCTGTCCCTCCTGAGGCCAGACAATCTGAGCCACCCTCCATCCACAGAGGGGACACAGCCACCAGCACTCTAGCACAGGGCTGGTCACCAGCATTCCCCACTTTCCAGGGCCACACTCACATTGGATCCCCTGAGCCAGCCAGGCTGGGGCTGTCCTTCAGGAGCAGCAGGGCTTCCCAGCCAGCCCCAACACCACCAGGGCAACAGGGATGTCACAAGGGAGGAAGCAGTGGTGGTTTTCAGAGGCATCCAGCTGCCTTGACAGCAGTGGGACAAAGGGATGCTCAGCACCCACCTGGTGCCCACAGAGCAGCTGCTGTGGTCCCCCTGCCCCAGGGTAGGAAACCAGCTGCACTTCCCCACCTCTGCAGGGATAGTGGCAATTCCTGGCTGGCAGTGCCTTGTCTCAAAGTAACAGCAGTTCAGGGACAGCACACAATGAACACAGCAAACACACAGTGAAACTCCAACACACCTGCAAGAACTGCAGCATGTCCCAAGGAAGCAGAGAGGGGACACACTTGCCCACAGCCCAGCACAAAAACAAGCCAGGCACATCAGCATTTCAGACAAGATACCTTTATCCATCTCAGCAGAGTGTGATCAAACCAGGCTCCAAACTCTGCCCTCTTTGGAGGCACAGGTAACTGTTAGTTTGTGCAGGGAGCTGAAATCCTTCCTCCATCCCCTGGGAAAGGCTCTTTGCATAGCTCTTCTCCTCCTGCAGAAGTAAATGAGCATACAGCCAAGGGCAACAGGCAGGCATGATACATTATTAACCTCTCCTTTGCTGCAGTGCTAGAAGGACACAGAGCCAGCATCCCCAAAAAACCCAACTGCAGGCTCTGAGATGACCTCACAGGACAGGCACACTCTGGCAGCTGAGCACCAACACCAGAGACCTTGGGGGGATTGCAAGAGGCACATCAGAAACATCTCCTCTCCCATCACTGCTGCACTCACCAGATCAAACCAGTTAACAGAGTTAACTGGACACTTTTGGTGTCTTGCAGAGTACACAAAAGCTGCTGCAAAGGCTGCAATGAGGATGCAGAGAAAAGAGGAAAGTGATGGCAGACAGCTCACAGGATGGAAGAGGTACAGATGGGAGCACTTCCTGCCTCCATTTTAACTCATTAAATGCTCACTTCGAGAAAGGACTGACTGCAATGCTCAGTCACTTTAGATGTTATCAAAATATTTACATTCCCTACTGAATAACTGCCCTGAGATCACTTATCCAGCTGCAACCTTATGAAGGTCCAATCATGAAGATCCAAACAAGCAGCCCACAGTCCTCTTTGTTCCAAACAGGGTTCATATTTGTTTTCTTATGAGAGAAAAGGAAAATAAAGTTAGGTCCTTTTAGCCATATTTCCCCTGCCTTCCTCTGAGCAATACAATCACCCATTGCAAGGGAGAACATAGATTTATTTTTTGGCAGGACAGACCTCAACACACAGCCTTGGGTTTATTTTCTCCCTTTTTATTCCCATGCTGGGAAAAAAAATTTGTTTCCTCATTTTTTACTTAATTTACATCTCCCATTCAAACCCTGAAATGCTTCTGTAGTAATTTCTAAATCAAGACATTATTTCAAATTCCTTCCTTTTAGAGACCCTGACATTAGCTGTGCAGTTACCTAATTTGAAAAGAATAAATTGTTTTATCTTCACTGTCTCTTGAAAGAAAGCAAAATCCTTGACCTCAACAAGTGTAATGCCTCCTACATTTTCTTTTTCTTTAGTTCTATGAAACCATTTAATCCAGCAAGCTGTCTTAATGTCAATGAAAAGAAAATTTACAAGCCTCCAGAAGTTAATCACAGTTCAAGGGGAATCTCTGACATGGAGGTTAGGAAAGGCAGTAACTAAGGCTGTGCCTGCCAGGACACAGTGCCTTGGAAAGATGGGTAGGCTTTGGATGGAGGCTCAGACCTGACTCAGCAAGGTACTGGCACAGGATGTCAGCCTCAACCAAAAAAAGGAACAGATGTCAAGGGTGACAATATCTGTACAGTTACAAGATGATTCAATAGCTGTTCCTGGGGATGCCACTACCTGAATCCTAACTGCCTTGGCATCCTGTTTCCTGGAAGCTAAAAACCATCTGAGACTGTGATACTGAGGGCAGTAACAGGCAGCAGCACTGGAGGACCAGGGCTTGGGGTGTTTCCCAGTCACAGAGGCAGAGCAGGGCTCAGGGTCTGCTCCCTCACACTCAGCTCTTCTCTGCTAGCAGGGTCTTGCCAGGGCATTCTCCATCCCACCCACCACCACAGGCTGGGAGCACCAGGCTCTCCCCTGCTCCACCAGGACACAGAACAGCCTGCAAACCCAAGAACTCTGGAAATGGACATCTCATTGGTAACATCTAAGTACCCAGCACAATCACCCACAGTCTGCCCCAAGGACCACCCCAAATGCCACAGACAGGCCTTCCCTCCAGCTTCTCCAGGCTAAGGAAAAACTGTGCTTAACCAGATCCACGACAGCTTGGCTGGCAGCTGTCTTCTGGCATCACCTGGCAGCTCTGTTTGCTGTAGGATGGGTCTCCTGGCTTCACAGCAAATCAGTCATCCCCAGCCCAGCAGGTCTAGTGCCTCTGCAGGGCATTTCCAAACACCAACAGCTGTCTCTGTGATGAGAAAAAAGGGAGAGAAAGATTAGAAAACACAACAGTTGTAAGTGGGACACAGGGAAGGGACAAATCCAGCCCATGACATGCATTTCAACCTGAACCCAACAGGAGCACCTGGCATGATTAGAGCAACTACAAAGCACCAGGCTGCTCAAAAGCAGCACTGTGAAAGGAGTAGCTTGTTTTATTTATCACTTGAGAAGCACCAAAGGAACAAGCTGCTGTCCTTGCTGCTGCCAGCATGCTGGTGCAGCTCCCTGCAGCACTCAGGGCTGCTGGGCAAGGAACTTGAAGCAGGCACCAAGAAAATAAAAAAAAAATTAAAAAATGAAAGCCAAACGTGGCTTTTCTTGCACTGGGCAGTTGTCCTCTCAGGTCCAATACAACCACACAATAGCCACAACTGCAGAGTTTGAAGTCATGCATAATCCCAAAGCATTTGGCTGAATTCTTAAGGAGGGACTACTGGATTGCCTTTGGCTTAGCCAAATAATGGACAGCATTTGTATCCAAATGTCCTCTGCTTAAAAGATTGGGAGTTTAGTTAAAAAACAGCAATTCTGGGCTGGAACATGAGCCAGAACTTTCTGATTTTTAAACACGGCACTTAGTACATCCCCTAGAAGAACCTCTGTTCTCTGTCCTGGAGGTACTGTCAGACTCAGATTTTATCTGATCAAGGTCTCCAGGCTGACTCCCATCATGTCATATATTGGCAATGGGAACAGAGGGACAGACTCTGATTTTGCACAAAGAGGTTGTTCAAGTTGAACTGTTAAACAAGCTCCTAAGGTTTATCTTTTGAACCTCTTCCCATCCTTCACACATTCCAAGTACCATGAATAAAAGAGACAGCAATAAAACCAGCCCCAAACATCTCCTGAGATTCTCCTTGAGGGAAACATTGCCTCTCATGAAAAACCAGCTTTGTAATAAACACATGGCCTCAAAAGGAGTGGGAAAAACCTTTCAAAACATAAAGCAGAAGCAGAGTCATTTGTGGAATTGGAGTGGTTGATCAGAAAACTTGGTCAATTAGGTCTGTGTAGCAAACCAAGGGCCTGAAAGAATAAACCTTTCCAGCTACTGATGTAATTTAAAACAACTAGGGGATTAGAAAAGAGTAGCCACATAAAGAAAAATAAAATCAAATAAATAAATTATGAAAAGTTAAAAGGCACCTGAGTGGGGGCAGGAACAGCCAGGTTTGTGTCTTGGTGGCCATCAGCACAAGCATCTCTGAGTTCCAAGGCTGAGCTGCAGGACAGACCCACCAGATTGGAGCTGTCAGCCTCACTGCAGAGTTTTGGTTTCCCATTATAGGAACAGCTCAAGAGGGTGCAGGTTTGATTTGAGCAGCAGCTCTCTGCCAAGGATGAAAGCAAGGACCTGAGTACCCCATTTGTGACTTCCTCTCACATTGAAAAGTCTTCCTAGTGCACTCTGGCACCTGATCTCATTAAAAAGGAAGAGAGGGAACAGATGGAAGCATAAAAAGAAACTGTCAGCTGCCAGCCACTGCTCCCATCCTGTCTCCATCTCTCCCCACTGCGGCAGGAGCACAACCAGCAGCTCTTGCAAGGACAAGGCCAGCAGGGGACAAGGAGGGTTTCAAGTGGACAATAAACAGTAGGAATAGATGAAATGTTGGTAAATAAGGGCTCCTTTTGTCAGGAAAGGCAACACATGAGACCTATGCCATGTCCAGGAACCCTCCTGTCCTTGCAGACAGCAAGGAGTGGAGTGCTGGCTGAAACAGCCACTGTGCCCAAATCCTTTCCAGCATGCCTCCACCTTCAGCAGCAGCAAACCCAGGAGCAAAGTCCCAGCAAAAGACAAGCTGAGATTCCCAGTAAGCCTGTAGGGATCTCTCATTCCTCTCTCCCAGTCTGTAGTTCAGTTATTGAAGCATTCCAGGAAGCCTTGGCAGACCCAGGGGATGTCCTATAACCAAGAGCATACGAGAGACACAGAGCCACCACCCTTTTGTTCAAGGTGTTTGTTGCATGCCTGTCCCTGAGCATCCCTCCTTGGGTGCCACCACAGAGCCAGCCCTGCAACTTTCCCTCTCAAACCAGCACAGGGACTCCCAGGGCAAGCAGGCTACAGAGAGGAAACCTTACCCATTTCCCTCACTATCTCAAAACATCTTCCTCTTTCTTGGAGAGAGGGAAAAACTAAGTTTCCCCTCCCCATGCCAGAGGCAGCACATAAGGTGGACCTCAGATGACAGTGAAGGTCACAAACTTGCACTCATTTAATTACAGCTCTGCCAGGTATCAAAGGGGCCAATCTCACAGAAATTCAATTTTCCATATTTACTGGGGAAAAGGTAAAGTCACAAGGGGAAGCAAAAAATCTGCATTCATCCCAGTGCTAGAAAAGCTACAGAGAGACTGATCTATCCTCTCTCTGTAATTAGCCTGCTTTGAAAGCAGCCGAGCGGTTTCAGCAATATATAAAATCGGATTTCTTAGTAGAAAATGGCATCTTTTACAAACTTGATGGAAACAAAATGTGCTACTGACAGACCTTATCTTGTCCATATTCTTGAGCATTGCTGGCTAGATCAACATACCTTTAAAACAAGTGCCTGCAGCAGCCCTAAAAGGCCGAGAAAACAGCATCTCAGCCTTGTGGCAGAACTGTGATGCAGATGACACTGCACAGGAAAATTAAGGTGTAAGTTTATTATGCATCAGCTTTTCTTCAGCAACTACCTACAAGCAGGGTCTTGTCCTACAAAAGGCACAAAGTTTCTTGTCATGGAGCAAACTCTATGTTTGCTGTGGGCTTAGATGCCTAGCATGCCTGGAGTCAAATTAGAGCACCTGCCTCAGCCACACACATAAAAGCCTTGGAGAGAATTGGAAAGGCACTGATCATCATGCTGGTGCCTTCAGCCCTCAGCATCCTCCATCACTAAAAAAATCAGGAGAGGGCACATAAAATTATGCCCAGGCACCAGGAACCTCTAGAGGCATCCCTCACCTGAACTGCTGAGACACAAATATCTACAGTCTCTCTTTAGCACAACCTCAAGGCAGATCCCTGGTTTTTTAACCCTCCCTGGCTGCTAGTTTCACCTTTTAAATTAGGAACCGGATGCTAATTTCTCTCAGACAAGTTCACAACATCTTGCTGGGCTGAACACAAATAGATGGCTTCAGTTTAATTTTCCTATGACTACAAGGCAGAGGTTTCCAAACCTGTTTGGAAACTATTTTTTTTTCCTGGCTGATCTTTCCAGATCTGAGAACTCCTTTAAAAATGATATCTTTGTATAGAGATGTCTGTAATTAACCAAGCCAGATACATCAAACCTTCACAAGGAATAGCTGGGCTGCAAAGGGAGCTATGAATCTCTTTAGGGAGCAGACCTGGGAATCAGCCCAGCAATGAGGCTGGTTGGGAAGCCAGTTTGTTAAATAATACTTCTCCAGGAGCAAAAGGAGCAGCAGCTTTGCAGGCTGACTGGGGAAGGCTCCAGCTGCTAACAGAACACAGCTCCCTCCTCTGCTGCTCTGAGAGCCCTCCCTCCCCACAGAGGCAGCAGATTAGACAGCAAATCTCCCCTCAGACAGGACATGGGAGGCTGTAATGGCACCTTCAGTCCCTCGGCTTTGCTCCTCTCCACTGCTCAGCAAACTTTTCTGCCTCACTGGACACACTGGTCCCT
Organism: Erithacus rubecula; assembly: GCF_903797595.1. NCBI lineage: Eukaryota > Metazoa > Chordata > Aves > Passeriformes > Muscicapidae > Erithacus > Erithacus rubecula. The sequence continues at coordinate 7,355,206 of NC_136664.1, read as the reverse complement.
GCATGTCTCAGCTCCAGAGGGGACCCTGGGGAGATCAGACCAGCCCCCCCCATGCTTTCAAGTTCACTGGGCTGCATCTCTGCAATCCTCAGACCTTGCACATAAGGCCAGCCTGTTTTTTTAGTCTCACTGGCAAACTGAGCTGAAAAGCAGTTGAGGAGGAGCATTCACTCTGGAAAGCAGGATTTCTCCTTCCCAGCAAGTAGCATTTGCAGGGCAGCAGACAAACTGGCTGACATTTGCAGAGAGCTCTGAAGGCACATAACCCTCTGCAAATGTGCATCATCAGTCCTGCTATTCCTGGCCCACTAAGCTTGTTTGTCTCCCACAAAAGCTGTGAGAGAGCACAACTCCTGCACTCGTGCTGTCTCCCTAGGAACTAATCCTGTGTTTGTCCTCCTTGACTTAAGTGTCATTTAAGCCCACAGCAAAATTCCAAGGCCTTGAAACACCTGGTATGAAGTGAAAACAAAGGTCAGGTATCAAGCACAACCTCTCCTGGGGATGTACACCCAACAGAAACCCTCTCTCACTATGCTCATAACCCAGGCAAACAGCTGCTCTCGGAGGCAGAAGCAATCCAAGGAACCTCCCAGCACATCCCTTCCAAAGCCCTGCCTGGTCCCTTGGCAGGGCAGGGGCTGCTGCCAGTTTGGGCTTCCTGCCTTCCCAAATCCCCCACTTGACATTCCCACTTGCCCCAAGTCCACATGGCAACTTTACAGCAACAGCAGTTGTTCTTCCAGTAAAATAAATTAATCTAGAAGAGAAAAGGCAGCTGGCATCTGCTTCCTGCCAGGGCCCACAGCAGACATTTCTACATGTTTTATGAGGCTCTTTTCACTCCCTTTCACTCCACATGAAACAGACTGCACAGGTGATCAGTGGGATCAGGCACACAACTATGGAAAGATTTAGGTGGAGACTTTGGATGTCTCTGGTCCAAGCCTTTTGCAAAACCATACAATTTCTGAGTTGAAACAGATGGTGCAGGGAGGCACCCAGCAGTGTTAAGTATCTCCCAGGATGGAGATTCCCACCTCCCTGGCTCACAGAAGCCTACACCTGCCTTTAAAGTTACCAGACACAAATTTATCAGCTACAAAACAGGCTCCAAAAGATACCATGTGCCATGATCCTGTAGTCCTTGCTCTCTAAGTTAACCTCAGCATACAGCTTCAATGTCCTTGGCTCTTTGAGAAGAAGAAAAAGGCTCCTATTGTGGGTGTTGTTTGTTTTGAAGCAGCCATGTGTTGAACCAAAATGCCAACTGTTTCATACCATACAGCAGAAAGGCACTGAGGTTATCTGCCCTGCACATACAAGTGCCAGAAGATGGGTAACAGACCAAGAATCCCATGGAAATAAAAGCAACCTCTTTTAGCAACCTTTATCTTTGGTCCCTCTTCTTCATGGCCTCTTGCAGTCCAGCAGCACCAAGCAGGCACTGTCAAGGCCACAGCATCACCACCATCTGTTTCACTGCCTGGGCAATGAGCTGTATATAAACACAGCACATCAGAGATGGGCACCCAGGCAGTGGATTATACAAACCAAAGGGATCAGCCAGGAAATAGTAAAGAGAGACCTGAGTCACAAACAGCCTGACAGAGCATGTTGTAAATGGGCTGATGAAAAGGAAAAAAAGGAAAAGGGTTCCCAAAGCACCTTACCACAAAGGAAAGGTCAGAAAGCAGGGAACATTCCAGAGTCAGGCCAGCTGTAAGTGAACCCAGCTCATGGCTCAGAAAAGCAGAGCTGTAACATGCACTGAGTGCCAAGATTTGCTCAGCTAATATATGCCAAACAGCAGCTCTATTTGTTTTCCACTGGATGAATAATTCTTTCTATCAGGATGCAATCAGGAGCCTAACTCTGATTTAGCTGGGACAGCCTTTCCTCTGATTAGGAACCTGGAAATCTCAGCTCAGCTACTCACAAGTTTCTTGCTTCAAGAGAGATTGTTTATAACAGCCCAGCAGATTAAATACAGCAAACATTCACTGCAAAAATCAAAGCAAAACCAGAGCTGCTGCTCTCCTCTTTATACAGTTGCAAAGCATTTTAGTTGAGGGAACAGAGCAAAGGATCATTCTTTTGCTTTTCCCCTAAAATTAAAACTATGCAACTGCTTTGCATCACTCACTGCCATCCAAATTTCAGTGATTAAAGGTGTTCATTTCTTTCTGAGTGAGGGCAAAATAATGAGGACTTGCCACCTCCATATCCCTGCACTTTGGACTTCTCTATATGTGACTTGCACAGCCACTGCAATGACAGAGTGCAAAAACCAAAAGTGTCTCCTAACACTTGATAACTGAGCCTAGAGGGGTACAGCTCACAAAACAGTGAGCCAAGACCTGAAACAAATACATGCCCAGGATATGGGAAAAACAGGGAGGAAGATGCAATGCTGGAAGCACCAGATTCCTGAAACCAGTAGCAGTAGGGATGTTCTCTAGACAAAACATTCTACATGCCAGGTTCCCAGCACACTGTTGGTGAGGGGTCTGAATGTTTAAGGCTGTTTTCTACCTTGCTAGAGGGGTCTCACTCCTACAGATAGGCAGTAGAGGTTCTTAATTCACTCAGCCTTGGGAAAAAAACCCCAAAAAACAAAACAAAAACAAAAAACAAAACAAAACAAAACCAAAAAAAGACCAAAAAAAAACACTCACCCCAAAAAAATCCCAAAGCAAAAAAAAAAAAATAAACAAACAAAAGCAAACAAACAAAAATCCATTAAAAAAAAATCAAACAAAACAAAAACATACAAAAAACCCCAAAAACTGTATCCTAATGATAAAAAGCAGACCCAAGCTGAACAAGGGACCACTATGGAAGTCACTGTCTGAAGTCCAGGACAGAAAAGCAAAGGTCTCTCTCCAATCTCCATCAAAAGGGAATGATTCCAAAGTGCTTCCTACCTTAAGGGTAGTGAATCAGTCACTTGCAGACCAATGAAGTCTTTGAGAAAGAATCTGAAATCTCCACTGCAAACACCAGACAAGCTCCAGATTTCTTCAGCACAGGGCTGGCTGAATTATCCCCACCCTGGGAATTAGCTAAACACAGTTTAACTCATTTGTCTGTTTAGTTCAGAATGCTTTTAAATACCCACCTATTGATCCAAGCTGCCAGAGGTGTTTTAACCCTTGAGATATCAACATGCTAAACACTGGTTGAAAAAGCAGTTTTAAACACACATCTTATTTTCTTCAGTGTTTAAATGACTGTGAATGAACTGCTCATCCATCCTTGCTACCAGCTCTTGCTAGGAGTAGGGATCATTCAGCTCCATTTTGCATGCAATTCCTGCTTGAAATACTGAACTGGATCAACAGATTCTGTCCTGGAAGAAAAAGTAGCCCTGCCCTGAACCTCTGTGCATCACACAACCTTAATCTGGCTCTGCAAATTAGAGGCAAGAAGCAGGACAGAAATAGAACAGCTGATAAATTGGCATAAACTGATGGATTTTGAGGCCTGGTATGCTCCTCCTAAATCCAAACCCACCTGGACTAAAGGACTGTTCTTTTAAGTACAAGAAGCAATACAGTAATCCCTCTGTTCCTCTCCTGGTTCTGGGCACCAGAGAGCTGTCCATCAGCCCATGGCCAGAAAAGTTTATATCCCAATTAAAGGCAACATTTAAAGCCCAAACCAGCAAAGATAGATTAACTGGCAGTACATGGCAAGTGACAAAAATACAGAAGCTTTTGGTAAGGGAAGGGAAAACTCAAGCTTATAGGAATCATTACTGGAAGGCTCTTAGGGGAAAGGGTTAAACTCTGTTAATTGGGAAATGGGAAATGTCAAATGCTGTTAAGATATGACAAAGCTCTCTGTAGTGATGTCCTAGCAAAGGACTCATCTCTCAGAATGCAGACTGATGGATCATCAGCCCTGCCAACAGAAAGTAGTTTATTAGCAATTGGTACAGAGAGTACAGCAATTAAAAATAAAAAAAAAAAAGTCACTTCACCAAGACAACCAGCATCTCCCTTCAGTACCTACAGCCACATCTGCAGTCCAGGCCTCGTGTCAGAAGTCCTCTGAGAACATCCAGTCAATGCTTTCAGGCTTCCAAGCCCTGATTTTCTGGAAGCTGCACTCAAACCACTTCAGGGGAAAAAGATTAAGATGCTCTTCAACTTCATCAGCAGACTTCCAGGAATTTTCTCACCTCAGAGAAAGCGAAATGAGAGGAACATTTTTATTCCTTTGCTCCAAAGCAAAATAAAGGCAGCCACTGCAGCAGTAAGACAGCTATCACTGGAGTATCAAAGCCCTGAAATAAATAGCCTTGCCTCTAGTTTCCAGCTGCACTGAATTGCTTTACACCACCTTACACAAAACCCAACACTGAATGCCTCCTACAAGTTACCAGAGAGACAGCATTAAAAATGTTGTTGATGCCCACAGGATTAGGCATTAGCTTCTAAATTTCCCCATCCTTTCGTCTCCAAAGTAATCCTTCAGGTCTGACTCAACCTCACAACTAGGCTGGTCCTGGGAAATGGTAATGGAAGTGCCTTCAGCAAGATCAGACAGACCACAGAATCCTCCTTCCTTACTAGCTCAAGTCCTGCTGTCTCTGACCAGCTTGATTCCCTCAACAGCCACTTGTCCAGTGGCAGCTGAACTGCCACAGAGCCTGAGCAGTGGACAAGGCAAAGCCTGGGGAGGAAAAGCAGGTGTGAAAGAGACTGACAAAGTGAGGAGCACTGGGATCTGAATGTCACACCATCCCTTCAGAAATGTCCCCATCTGGCTCCAGAACTATAGAGGCTGTTGCTCCAAGAAAGAAACACCTCGTGTTTTCTCTGTCCTTGCTTGGCATGTCAATATTTAACCAATAAATGCCTTTACATCACCTCCAAAACAACCTTTGAAGGGGAAGGAGGGAGGGAGAGAGAGAGGGAGTTGGGGAGCAATATACCTTCCAAGGAAGATGAAAAGAATAAAGGCTTCACAAAACCAGGTCCCAGACATTTTTGTATCTTTACAGAGATTACTATACAAGGAATAGCATAACATTAAAATCCATGTCACAGGGAGATGAGAAAAGCTTTGGAGAAGAGCACAAAGGACAGTGCTGCAAAATCTTTCAAAGTCAGTGGAGCACACCTCCTCCTGGGGGTGGCCAGCTCTAATTGCCACATTGCTACCCAGTAATGATAGGAGGAAGGGAGTTAGGACAGCTGCAGAAAGTAAATGAGACTTCTCAAAGGAGAAAAAAAGGAAAGAGAAAATAACTAAGATCTTTTTACCATGCTGTTTGTGACAAGAGCCACCAAAGCATGAGAGTCAATGATGGACAACTGGGGAGAACAGTCAGGATTCAACAACAGGATAAAATCAGAGTGAAAATTAACATTCATCCAAAGAACTAGCCTTTTGCTTTGCCCTAGAGATACCACTGGGTCACAAGGTAAATATCCCATTCTGCTGCCCAGATGCAAACCAAGACTACTCTTTTCCTGAGGGTCTGTAGGAGGGTAAGGATTGGACACCATCTCTTCTCTAGCTGGGAAAGAAAAGCTCCCTCCTGATCTGACAGGTTCACTTTGACAGACATCAGAGTGGGCTGTCCTGCTCACAGTCACATATGGTAGGATGGGCAATTGTTCATAGGCTTGTCAGAGCCACAGAGGAAGCTAAATCCAAAGATCAGTCACCCTAACTTTCCTTACTGCTCTAGTTTTATAAAGGTAAGGTTTTGAAAATACCTCTTTTGGCTTACCTTTTGTGCCAATGGTCCCATCTTCATCAGGGTTAGCTCTCTTTTTTTAAATAAAAAAAGAAAGGGCAGAGGAAGCCTGACTGAGTAAGTTGTTTCCCTTCTGTGGGGGGCATTTTTCAGCCTTCCACCACTGGGAAGCAAATTATCTTCTAGTGCAAGGACAGAGTTCAGCACAGCTCTGCTAGCAAAGAGCTCGGCCCAGGTCTCCCTTGTTGGTTCCTGCTTTTTAACAAGCATTCCATTTTAAAGTCAGGATTTTTAAAAAAGGGGGCAACCACACAGCTGAGGAGACACAGGATTCCATTTCCTCCTGCCTGCCTTCCACAGCAGACCTAAGAAGACTTGGGAGTCATCAGATGTAACATCTCATTTATTATAATTAGCTGCCCCTGTTCTTTCCCCTATATCATTATGGGTAAAATATATGGCAATTACAGTCCCCCCTGCTGGTACATTCTCCACCAGCTTTTGAAGTGCAGCTCTGAAGCACAGCTCCATCTAAACAGAGCCAGCTTTGACATCTGCATCCCAAAGCTCAGTGGGAAATGGGCAGCTCAAATCCTTAACAAAACATGGAGCAAGCCACCTGGGACATGGTGCCCTGTGCTGATTCCCCTCACCACATCAAAGGTGACAGAGTCATTTGACAAATTGCTCCTTCTTGCTTTACAGCACTGTGTCACAGCACTGCCTCCATAGTTTCCCATTTCCTTACAGAGCAAGGTTACCCCAGCATTTAAACATCAGACAACAGGTTTACATGACACTTTAGAGTCAGCTAAGGCACAGCTCAGGCCCTGCACAATTTATAGTGCTCCTGGAAGCTGGTGGCTACAGCTCATTTATAAAAATCCCTTCTCTGGGCCCAGCCTTGTCTCACCTGACAGAGCCCCCACACAGTCCACTGGGTCTGAAGGCAAGTTTTTCATTTCCCTTCAAGTCCCAGAAGGCCAGGACTTGAAAGGGACACCCTAAGGACACAGAGTGACCCTGGCTGTAGAGAGGGAATAAAGTAAGTCAGAATGTAACACTTCCTCCAGTTAGTTTCCAGAAATCCTCAAATAACAGAGAATTATTGCACACAATAACTTCTGCAGCCTGGGGAGATAGAGCCATGCATTTGAATACATGCACAATCAGAGTGTACAAGCTGGTATATGGGTGCTCTGCATTCTTCTCTCTAACTCCTCAACTCTAAATTATGGTTCTGTGATAATTCTTCAAATAGTCAAACTAGTTTCAGGCATCCCCTTACCTGAGGAGAATACAATCCTGGAAGTGTGACTGGCCACAATTCAGTCTTTCTCATAAGAAACAAATGGGCAGAGGAATGTGTGCAGGCATTCCAGAAACACACAAAGAATACAAAACAGAAGCCCACAGGGATAGCAGAAGTGGCATGGAAGATGGACAGACAAGCAAGACCACTGGGGTTGTCAGCTGCAAATTCAACACCTGGGAACGACAAAAGTACTAAAGGAGATTCTGCTTTTAAAGTACCAATAACTAACTGCTTATTGGTCTGAAGTTGAATGGAAAATCCCTTTATAATGCAAAATTAAACTTCATCATGTCCTGGTGACCCTATCTGACCCATCTTCAAACACATCATCCTTCTGAAAGATCTCAGCTGCTTCACCTGCGAGACTGAACACCACACTAATCTCACAGCCAGTGGTCCTGCTGCCTCTTCCAATCCATTACATTCTCATCACCACTTCCTGATGCCTGCTGCTCACTGAGGACAATTAAGGATGAAGGATGAAGGATAGCAGGACAAAGACAGCAGTAACCAGAGTAGGGTATTAAATAGCTGATGGCAGAGCTCTGAAGGGACAGACAGTGAGGTGTTACTGTACACAAGCTTCCCCAATACAAATGCAGTATAGACAGGGCTATAAATCTGTTCCCAGGCCTGGAAAACCCAATCCCCTCAGCAGCAGCAGCAGCACTACTTACACCTGCAAACTTTCTTATCTAAGTCTTAAGGACAGAGGAGCTTCACTCTGATCCAGATCCAGCTCTGCTCTGTGCAGTGCTGCCATTTTGAGGTGTTCCCTCTGCTGTGGGGCATTCTCAGCACAAAATCAAGGCACTAAACCCTAAACTAAGATGTACTCACAAGGTTGGGTGCAAGCACCCTTATGTCCTATTTCAATAGTAAGTTGCAGAGCAAGGAAGTCTGTCTTATCCCTAGAGAGCTTGCAATAGTATTAACAATATGTGCACTACCACTTAAACTACTTTGAGGAATCCTTCCCACTCTTACCATCTGGTTCACCAAGCACAAAATACCTGCTCTGGATCAACCCTTACTGTCCTCCAGGTTGGACATCACCACTTGTCATTGACTTGCTTTAAAAGTGGGTTTGTTTTATATGTTACACTCTATGTTTGCTGTGGTACTCTGAGCTTTCAGGGTTGTGTTTTCAAATTGTTCTTAACAGTTACAGGCACTAACAAAAAAAAAAAAACCACAAAAGAGAACAAAAAGCTCTCCTAATTCTAACACAAATAAAAAAGTTCAATACTAAAAGGAAGTGAGGAAGATTTAAGAGAGAGCTCTGCAGTTAAGAGGGCACAAAAATAACACAGCAGAACTGTGGAGAGTCCCATTAAAACCTGCAAAGCCCTAATTCATGCCTTGCTTTTGTTTCAACCCTCAGCTTCCCATGAGGCTCAGAGTCCATCCCCACATGTCACACCTCCTCAGCAGCAGCTTTCTGGACCTCTTACACTTGGTTTGCCAGTCAGGCCCTATTTCAGCAGCATCACTGCACCTTGCTCTGCCCCAGTAAGGGTCAAACATTAGCATTTCCATTTGTCCATGCTCAGAAGACTGGACTGTACTGCAGAGGCCTGGGAAGGCTTCTTGGTACAGAGAGAGCTCCTCTGGAATTAATGCACCTTGCATCAACAAAGTCTTAATATTTCAGCAGGAACCAAGACTTCATGTGTTGGCCCTATTCCAAAAACTCGGGCTGCTTACATCACATGCACTAGATTCAAATAAAGCAGCAGTATGATTTAGTTAATTTTTTCTGCTCCATATATCTCCACAGGCATAAGAAACAGGCTTATGAATTTGAAATGGAGCCTGAAGTTTCTGCAGAGCTTCACTTCCCAAAAAGCAAATATTTACATCCACTAGCACCAGCTGCCTCTTTTCTTTTTTCCTCCATTACATTTCCAGATGCATTGTTGGTACATCTGCTCTATTAATTAAAACTGATTTACACAAGACAAAATGGAATCATTATTACAAGCCTTCAGTGCAAATGAGTGATATCTAAAATTGTACTGACATATTCCAAAATTCCCATGTCCCATTTTTGCACCTTTGCTGCTTGAAAAGTGTTTTGCTCTGTTCAAATCCATTGGGCATTCCTATAGCTGAAAACCTAACCTGACTCTCCTGACTTGCTCTTAGCTCCTGCATGAATGATTAACACAGTGGGGAATGAGGGGAAGGCTGGTGGTGTTTGGCTCTATATTTTCATGATCTAACCATTTTTCAGGCTCCTCTTTAGGAAAGCAAGGAGGGGTGATGTGGTTTAACTTCTGACCTTAACTGACCTCCCAGTGCACAGCAAGGCAGGACCCAGCACATACCTGCTAAAGCAACACAGTGCAACAGCTCTGAGAGGCAAAGAGCCCCAGGTGTCCTTCCTCAGAGTGTCACTGGCCTCACTCAGGTTTGCCTCTTGTCAGTGTTGTCAGTGGCAACTTCAGGTCAGGAGGGCTCCTTAGCAATCCTTGCCTTTCATGATCACATTCTCTGAAAGGTGGCATCTTCCAGACACTGCTCAGAAGGGCTTGAGGTGGGAAGGGGAAGAGAAGAGCACAGAGACAGCACAATCTCAATTTATGCTCTCCCTAGAAAAGGTAACACCCCTGTGCCAAGTACAAAGAAGGTTCTTTCCATGTTTATCCAGCACTTTTCCAACCTGCTGTCTATTCCAACAGAGCCTTTCCCTCGTGGTCTCTGTAGGACACATCAGCCACAGGGGCCATCTCGTTCCCTGGGTCTTGATCCCAGCTTCAATTTAATCTCTGCTGTGAAAAGCCACAGAAGTGGAGTCCTTAAAACTCACCTTCCTTCAAGGGAAAAAGTAAATATACAAGTTGGCTCCAAGAGCAGATGGTGTCTAAAGGAAACTATTATAATTAAAGTTTCCAAGGGACTATTCCACTCTAGCACCAGACCTCTAGGCCAGTGCAGTAGTTAAAAGTTTCAGCACACTTTATTAATTGCTAATTACTGCTTTATTACTTCCACTCATGCTCCTGAGACTGCTGCTGTCACTTGTACCTTTAGGGGTCACTTCAAAACTGCAGAGAGTGATGTGATGAGTAAGGTCAGTTACTGAAACATAAATAGGTCTACTCAACTGCTGCATGTGCTCAGCCCAAAACCAGCTCTGAGGCCTGTGACACTCACCAAGCACAGTTTGTCATCAGGATCATATGAGAGGACTCAGAATTTGTCTTATTTACAATTGCACATTTGTAAATTTATACAATTTACATTTGTAACTTCTGTTCTGGCTTCCTTTTGGTAAACCCCACTGTCCCAGCATCCAGCCTAAGGAGCAGTGGGTGTCCTGCCTGTCCCCTTTGTAATCTAGTGAGGAACTAGTCAGACTGAATTTACATCTGAGTTTAATCCATTTCCTACTCAAACTCCTTCCTCCAAAAAGTCTGAGCAAATCCAGTCAGAGTTTGGTCTTGAGTTTTTGCACAAAGAGCAGTGATACTGCTGGGAATTGAAAGTTGGATAATATCCAGAGCTTTGAACAGGTTTCCAAGTCTGAAAACAGTTTTCAAGCACAGAACTCTCACAAAGCTAGTCACGTAATTAAGAGCCAAACTTCTTATATGAATATAAATTTATGGGCTAATACTACCCTGTTTCATAATGGAAACAAAGTTAATTTGGGTTTTATTCAGTGCCAGTGCTATTAACTGTGTATCTTAGGCATAACTGAACTTCTCCATAAATCTAAATTTCGTTAACACCCTGAAATCAATTACTTTGTGATTTATAGTTAAGACCATGGTGCTGACAATTATTAAATACCAGGCTCCCCTGGTGTTTCCACAAAAAAGTGCAAGCTCACCCTAGGTGTGGGCCAGCCTATCCAGTGTTCCCAAAGAGCTAAAGTAAGTTTTTGAACTAGCTTTCCTTTAATTCCCAATACATCAGCTGGATCCAGCTCCCTTCCAGTTTGTGCTAACACTCAATGCCAGTTCAAAGAGCTGCTATGTGGTTTTCAGGTGTGACAAGCTGCTGCTGCCAAGTGTCACCATTCCACCAGCCAGGAATCCTACAGCCATCCCAGCCCTCGGTGCACGAATCCCAAACACATCCTGTGCTACTGCTCTACTCCAGGCAGGGCTCTGCCTGCTGTCTGCACAGCTGGTTTGCTCCAGCTGCATGGCTGGGAACCATCAGCACCACTGCAGTAGTGAAGGCAGGGAGCTGCTCAGAGGGCTCACACAATTCTGACAGCCCCACACTCCTCTGCTGAACACTCATCTGTCAGAGCACACCATTATTTGTGGGGATGTGCAGCAGTTCAGCAGCCACCTTGGAATTAGGTTTAATTGTGACCCCAAGATAGATTTCATTACATTTCAACTCAATGGTGTTGAGTTGTGCTCTGTCATCAACCTGGGGCAGTCAACTGATTATAAAGCAAGTATTTAATCACCTTAACCCTCTAGAGACTTAAATTAAGGCACTTCACCACAGTCCCTTTATTCCTTAGTCTTAACTGAGGTTTCATTACCCACTGGCTACAGGGTCATTGTTTTGAGGCACAGGTACCTGACAGCTCAGGACCTGGGGCTACCTCAGCATGAGCTTCCATTTATATGAGGCAGCATTTCCTCATTCATCTCTTTGATGCCCAGATAATGATCTCTGGCTTCAGCAACAAATAAGTTTTGAATATTGATTCACTTTCACCCTGCTATCCCCCAATCTAAACAAATCAATTCACCAGCAAGTGACAAGCACTTCTCCCTGCTATCCCCCAATTTAGATAAATCAATTCTTTAACAAGCAAGTCATCTCCATTTAGTAAAGTACTATGAAGATGTACTTCAATAAATCTCTTCAAGTTTCCTACAGAGGAAAAAATATTGTTTCAATATACAATTTCATATTATTGTTTTAATAAAAGGAGCCATTAACTGTGGTGCTCTAGTGCAAGTACAGGTAAAATTTCATCTCCCCAGTCTCAATGGGAGACACAGAGGACCTGACACAAGACAGAAAAAGGACATTTTTGTTAAATAGCTGTTCAGCCTGGAAGAAAACTCATTTGCTTTGGGATCAGTGCTTTGTCTTTGGTTTCCACACCAACTATTTAAACTCAAAAACTGCCAGGCATGCTACCATATTAAGATCTATCAAAATTCAAATAATATGCATAATCTAAATAATGTAGTGTATAAATTGACCTTAAGGACTGAAGAAGTTGCATATGCATCTTTTAAGGTCTGTAGCAGCAAAATGAAGACATCCACATTTTCCCTTTACTTTCCAATCTGCCATTTCATGTCTTTAGGCACTGTTTTTATACTGTTATATTGTGAATGCAAATATTTCATAAAACCTTTTATAAGCTTGAATACAATTCTAAGCATTTACATTTCCCTGTAATTCAGTAAAACCATAAATCCATTAAAAAGTATTTCTACCAAAATCAACCTGACAATCCCTGTAATGAGCACATCCAACCCAGTCTCCTGTTTCAAGGATGCTTCCAAAGTCCTCATGTCCCCTGAAGAACATTTTGACATTAACAGCCAAAGTCTTAAGCTTCTCTAAAACCAAGAGAGGCAAGGCTGTCATGCAGTTTAGCTTCCATTCAACTCCACTTCTTGCATGAAGATTCCCCAAAAACCCCCAACTAGCTGTACAGAAATGGAGGTATCAGAACAGGATTCATTTCCTGTGTCATCTCACACCTCCAGGACACAGAATGATCTTCCCCAGCTCTCTAATTTGGTGCTTACTTCCAAAGAGAAAGGCAATGAGGAAATAATATAATAATTGCAATCAAATTGAGATAGCAAGCAGTCTCCAGACAAATTGGATAGCCAACCCAATCACCTGGAACCCCTTTGCAGTGCAGCAAAGCCAGCCCAGAGGAATAAGGCACACAGCTTTTTCTGAATCACACCACTCAGTGAAGGCAAGCAATTGGGATGAGAACATTTGGATAAAAATAAATAATACTTTGCAGACAAAAGTACAGTGTATAACAACCTTGTCCTACCAGAGCACTTGTCATAGCCAGAGAAACTGAAGGTCCTTAAGATAAAATCCTTGCTGCTAAGAGTTACAGCAGCCACAGAGAGGGACATGGACTAAAGCTCAGTGAAAGGCCAAGGGAATTGAGTGCAGGCTGCCTGCAATACTCTGACCACATCAGCAAGCAGAGTTTCTCTAAACTGGTCAACTCCAAAGTTAAAGTTGGAAAGAAATTAAGACTGTATCCTTCACTCATGAAGGATAGATCCAAATGGCAAGATGAAAAAAGCCTGGCTAAAAAAAATTAAAAATTAAACCTTCCAAGGTTCCCCTGCTGCATTTCATTGATTTCTTCCATGTTTGGTAAAGAAGCATGTAAACAGCAACACTGAAAACCTAAAATAAAAGGCTTTATTTTCTCCAAACAACATTTGTTTTCCTTTTTTTTTAAAAAAAAGAAGTCTTAACACTTTCAACATTTGTTGATAAAATCAAAATATACAACAGTAATGTAAATCAACATCTTTTCTTCTACTTCAAAAAATATATCCATCTTTCACACCAAAAGCCCACATTAATTATTTACAACATAAAAGCTTCATGGCTGTCCAACCCTGAGGGCTCCCACACAAACATGAACATACTCATGTGCACAAGAAAGGCAGCACACAACTGGTGAACTGTTTGTTCAGGTGGCAACACCTCAAAGCTGCTGTTTTAAGGATTTTTAGCATGGAAAGGCTGGCAAATCCCAGCAACTGCATGTTATATGAGCCTCTTGTGGCTGGTGGAAGTTTCCTGCATTTAAATGTCTCCTGAAGGTTCTGCTTGTTACAAGCCTAAGTGTCTACAGCCACTGGCTAATTCTTTTAGCAAATTTCATTCTTGAGAATTGAGCTCAGCTTTGGACCCATAAGAAGTCACAAGAGAGGGCTTGATGGCAATCCAAATTATGGCCTGAAGAGTAAGCAATGAACAGCCAGAGCCTGAGCACTTCTCTGGCATAAACAACTCCATTTGATCCTTCTGTCAAGTGACTGAAGTGTACAAAGAACTGGAACTCAGGATATCAGCATGGCATTCACAAAACAGCTGCAAGAATGAGATGGAGAAACCATTATCAGCCTTTGGCAAGGAAATTTTCATCTCAGTCCTCACTGACTCAAGTGCTAAAGAAGAGGCTGATATTCAAAGGCTACAAGGTGAAAATTCAAAAACTCTTGTTTAAGAATGGTAAATGGGGACATGTACACCCATAACCACCATATCATCCAAAATGGTAAGGCAAGTTACACAGGATTTACCTCACATCACCATTAAGAATTAAGCCAACTGTAAATGCAAGGGATGCCAAAAGACAGTTTTTAAGGATGGCAATAGGAGGCTCTTAGGCTTATGCTCACTCCACTTCCGTGGAGCCCTTGCTTCCACGGAGTCAAGGATTCTATGTTACTCTGCATCCTAAAACACTCACCTCAGCAGCCAGAAATCAAGGACTGGTTTTCTTTTCTCCTATTTCCTACATAGAAAATATAGTGCGAGTAGGATTGATGGTTAAAAACATCCTCCCAGCACTCTCAATGTCGCGTCAGTTTTGTATTAATGTTAGAAACATTGTTAATGTGAAAGTAACACCTTCTGCTTGCCTGTGAAACAAGGTCCAGCAGCAACAATTCACGCAGTTCTATTTTAAAGCGGAATGTCACTAGCCATTTGCTGCTGCTGAGCTTGCACAATCAGGTGGAGCCGTCTCTTGGCAATGGCCGTGTTTAAATCCCATAGAAACTCCAAGAGCTTGCCCTGGAGGAGAATCTCCATGGGCACGAACTGCAGGACCTGCTGGGGGGAGTCAGCGTCCAGCAAAGAGCCGATGAGGGCGCGGAGGTGCTGCAGGTAGTCCAGCACGGGCGCGGGGATGCCGCGGTACCCGGCGCACAGCAGAGCGGCGCCGGCGCCCAGCGGCTCCCGCCAGGCCGGACACGCGAACGAGACGCTCCTGAAGCAGCCGTGCAGGACGAACACCAGGCCAGCTGTGAAACGGGTCAGGCAGGAGAGAACTGGCAGAACCAGCGCGTCTCCTGCTGCCAGCTGCGCCAATGAACGCAGAACGCACTCCAAAAGCTGCTGCTGGTACTTGGGCTCTCCATCGTACAGCAAAGAGAGGGTGAAAGGCAGCAGCGTGGCCGAGTCCATGGGCTTTATTTCCATACTGGGCTGGCTTTCTGTGTCACAGAGGGAGGGAAAGCCCACCACAAGGCACTTGAATTGGTCACTACAACTTTCATTTAGATCTTCCTGATGGCACCTGGAAAGATCAGACACTTTTGCCAGTATGAGCTCACCAGGAAGAACTTCACAAGAGTGACAGGGCTGCAGCATTGATCTGCTTTTCAGCCTCCCACCACCCAACTCCTTCACAGCTTCGTTAAGATTCTCCAAGACCTGAACATCACAAAATGGAGAACACTTTATCCTTGGCAATCTTTTTCCTTCCAAAATGTACCAATAGCTGCATTCAAGGTCAGAAAATGATCCTTCCAGGATGCACATGTTCCCAGCATTATTTAAACTATGTTCCTCAGCCCAGTGATTAAAATAGCCCTTTACAACTTTATCGTTCCATGTCAGGGTTTCCATCATCTTCCTTTCGTTGTATGTACTAAAATATTTGTTTCTTTGTCCAAACCATTTTGCATTCATGCTGCAACCAGCCTGGGATTTCTTGACAAGCCAGTTATTTCTGCCAATGGGTTTCATGTGGAACTTTTGCATGAAGAACTCTACTGCACAGTCTCTTAACTTGTTCAGTTTCATCTGCTCTGCTTCTTCCATGCGCTCAAAAAGACGGATGTTCTCAGAGATAGTCTCTACCTGGAACTTGTGGAAAAATATGCAACACTCTTCATGTGTTTTAAGGAACGATTCTGGTAGTGCATGCTGGGAGAAAAGGGCTTTGTTGACCATGTCTGTTCCAAAGTTCTGCATCATTTTAGGAAGAAGTGGATGAAGGCTTTCTCTGCCCATATAGCGAAGGCAAACCACATAGGCCTCTGAGTTTCCTGGTTTGCTGGTGGCTGGTTTAAAGACATGGACCTCCTCAAAAGAGCAGTTTAGCAGAAAGAGCAGGTTGATAGAACAGTGTTCAAACAGAGTGAACATCTTCAAAACAAAGGATCCCCCAGTGCCCAGGATCATTAAAGCAGTGAGTGTTTCACAGTAATGAAGGGGTGAGACCAGAGCTTCCTGCTCACCTGGATTTCCCTGGCAATCAAAGCTGCCATCAGCAGTTACCAGGTGGACTGTGGTCATACTGCTCACAAAGCTCTGAAGCCCTGTTAGATGTCTTAATGTCATCACATCCCCAGTGTTATCTGGGCCAAAGTACCACCAAGGCAACGTGTTTGCTATCAGACGGTCATCCATGATCATCGTAAGAGTGTCATTGGCTTCATGGTAAGGGTTTAGGGAATTAGCTACCCAATTCCAGTGGCAAGGGACATGGTGGGACTTCAAGAAGTGGTTAAGGCTGGCTATAAAAGCTCCAGGTGCTTCACAGAGGTGGACAGAATTCAGTTCTCCATCTTGAAAAGCTTCTTCTGGGAGAAGAGAAAAACTGCACAGGATCTCATGAAATTTGCACCATGCCTGAGTACAGAGCTCAGCATTCAGAGATTTCTTCACGTGAGATATTATTTTTCCTGCTTTATTGGTAAATGAGGTGTGCCGATGCCAATCCTCAAGGTTTTTATCATTCAGTTGGTTCTTCACTTCATTCATTGAGTTCTTCAGAGCTAGGAGCGAGTGAAATTCCACATGATCACATGAAAAAACATTGCTGGGATCTGGCAGCTTCCATTCATCATTCACTGGTTTAGTGTAAGTAAATTTCTTCGCAAAGAGCTTCTCAATTTCAGAAAGAATTTCAGGACTGAACTTGTCAAGGTTGGTCTTCTGGTTAATACAAGGCTGCTTACATTTATCCATTCTTGGGTGGATTCACAATCTGGACAACAGCAGGGGAAAAGAAACCATGTCATTCAACCCATACTAATACAGAAACAAGAAAAGCTTTTTATAAAAAATAACAATGTGTCCTGCTTAACAGCTGTGTTCTGAAACAGAGGGAAATGCTTCATGGAATCATGCACCAATGAGGAAAATAAACAAGGTCTATCCTAAATAAGGCCATTTGGAAATCAGGATGTTCACCAGTTCAATCGCCCTTCTTGCTATTTACACAGTAAGTGAAGAGTCAGCTGGTGTTTGGCCCTTCACTAGCTCAGAGTATTCTGCTCACTGTATGGGTCTAACCACTTAAATACAAATATCTCTCTCAGTCACAAAAGTGAACACACCACAAGCTCTCCAAATTCAGCAAGCGGCCCAGAAATTTTATCATCTGATTATGGCAGTGTTTATCTGAGAACTCAAAGTATGGAGAGTGGGGAGCCACAAGCAAAGGCAACTTTGAGAGGGGGCACAGCTGCTGCTCCTCCAATTTCCCAAGTGAGAACAACCCTCCCACCAAACCCAGCATAATGCTGGGGGAGCCCCTCACTGGCACCCTCAAGAACTGCCCCTCAGCTGAAGGGCCCTGGGGGGATGCTGAGCACCAGCCAGTGAGCAAAACCCCTTTTCTCTGCTCAGCATTACTACTCTGCCAGTAAAAGGCAAAAAAGGCAAACCCTTGTGCCTTCCTTTAATGACTGAAAAAACAGTGATAAACCTGAAGTGAGAGGACTCCGTTGCAGCTGTGGTCAATGGGAATATGTGCTTGATGTTAAAGAAGAAAGTAGTGCTAAGTGTGCTGTGAGTGCACAAAGGCCAACAAATACCAGCACGCTCCACACAAAGCTGATGAGGCTGCTGCAATCTGCTCCAGCACTCAGCACAAAGCACACACTGCACAAGTGACAGGCACTAACCAGAAATCAGCCAGCCAGCAATTTATCCAAACCAAAATGTTCATTTAAGCAAAATAATTTAATCAAAATTACCACCCGAGATAGGAAATCTCTCAGCCTATCACATTAGCCATCCCTCAAGCCTCCCCACTCCCTTAAAAGCAAAATACAGTAACCTTAAGTGTTACATAACAACTGAGTCTGAGAAAATACTGGATTCAAAGTGAAAGAGCTGAGAAACTTTGGAGACAATGACCACCCTCAGCACTTTACTTTTCCCCTTGAATCCATGCACCATCTCAGACCACAGCCCACATCTGTCTCCCCTCATCACCATCAGCCCTCTGAGAAGAGAGGCACATGGTCACACACACAGTTGAGGTTTCATCTTGCCTTTCCCCAGTTTAAACCCTTTCAATGGCCAGATTTAATTTCACTGTCCTCTATGCAGATGTGCTCTGGCTTTAATCTCATAATTTCCTGTAGGATGTTCTGGGAAAAGAGGAAAACTGGGAAAAACACAGACCGTTGTGCCCTGGACTAGTTTATTTCATTTAAAACATCAGCTGGGAGTATGGGCTTTTAATTACAGCTCACCCCAGTTACTCACAGAAGAAGTTTGGATTGGAAGAGACATTAAAGACCATCTCATTCCACCCCCCCTGCCATGGGTAGAGACACCTTCCACTAGACCAGCTTGCTCAGGGCTCCATCCAACCTGGCCTTGGACACTTCCAGGGAAAGGGAAGCTACAGCTCCTCTGCACAACCTGTGCCAGGGCCTTGCCACCCTCACAAGGAGGAATTTCTTGATAATTAGTTTAAAACCATTCCCCCTCACCCTACCACTATCTGCCTGTGTAAAAAGTTACTCTCTTTTGTATATGCCTCTTTTAAGCACTGGAAGGAGTTCTAAGGTCTCCAAGGCAGACCTACCCCAGCTTTCTTAGCCTGTCCCAGAGGTGCTCCAGCCACAATACTAACAAGCTCAACCCTAAATCCAAGCTCGCTCAGCGAATGGCAAGAAAGGCAAACGCCTGTTTTTTCATCATCATTTCCAGTCCCCACCGGGCTCTGGGCTCGCCCCACCGCGCACCTTCTCACCCATGCCCGCTCCGCTCCCGCCTCGGCGCGGCCTGCCCGCCTCCCTCCGCCCCGGCCGCTCGTAGCGCCGCGCCCGCCCGAGGCGCCTCCCCGCGCCGCCCGCTCCCTACGCGAGCCCGCGGCTGCAGCGCGGCCCGCGGCCGCTCCTGCTCTTACCCGGCCCGGCCCCTCGCCCGCCGCCCGGCCCGCCCTCTCCTGGGGGGCACCGCCCTGGCCCGGCCCGCGGGGCCGCTGCCGCCGCTTCGCCATGGGCGCCGGGACTCCGTGAGGGGAGCTGCGCCCCGCTCGGCTGCGCGGGCCGGGCGGCGCGGCTGATCGGCTGCGTTTCCTCAACGAGAGCTAAAGAGCGGCTGTTTCTCACGGGGAAAAGGGAGCGGAGGAGCCGCCGCCGAGCAGCGGGGCAGGACAGCAGCGCTAGGAGTTCGCGCAGCACTTACCGCGCCCTAGCGCTGGCAGGTTGCTCAGGGAGAAAAGAGGAGAAAAGCCTTGTTGGGATGTGTGGCCACCCGCGGGAGAGGCAGGGCTGGGCGCTTTTCCCCCGGGCCGCCTGCCCGGCAGCCGCAGCCCGGCGCCATCGGCTCGCAGCGCTGCCGGGCCCGCGGCTCCGCACACGCTGGGGCTGCCAGCACTGCTGCTCCTCCAGAGCTTGCTGTGCCCTCTCTGACACACAAGAAGACTCTTCACATCGAAACCCACCTTGCTGCCCTTTCCAAATCCCCAGGAGACTTGTTACACCCAACTTGGGTTAGCAGGAGGTGCCTTGAAATATTAACAGAGTCATAATGAGCATCCATTGCAGCATCCCTGGAAACACACAGACACTTAGGCAGTAAAACAGCATGTAATCTGCAGACAGAAGCAGAAAGGTCAAAGCATATTCTTTATTACAGTAGGCAGCAGGTGCAAGTTGCTTTCGAGACATTAAATATTGTGGGGATTTTCCTATGTGCAGGTTCAGGAATGTGGCACTCCCCAGCCCTTCCGGAAATATAGCTGACAATGGAGCATGAGTAAGCAGAAATCCTTTTGCTTTAATATCAGGCTTCCTGCTATTGATTTTTGCACTATCACATACTCTTCATGAAACTAAATCCAATCCTAAGCCAGAAGTAGTTTTGGTACAGAAATTCAGTGTTATCAGTACTAGGCACTCCAGAACTGAAAAATTTTGCTTTAAGCCAAGTAACTGAGAAAAAACCAAAAGTCCTCTACATGTCCATCTTAAGGAGATAATAATGTATACATTAGGGATCTTTTCTCCTGCCCTAGATACATGAGAAGATGTGTAAGTTAAAGTTGTAACTGAGCACAGGAATCTATAACCAGACAACTTCTCTCCCCTCTTTTAAACCACTTCCATGCTTGCTAAAATGAAGCAATATTACTACAAAATAGAAAGAACCTTAAGTGTAGAAAAAGCCCAGTGCTACCTATAAATAGGAGTACAGGACTAAAACTCTTTAAATCCTTTGAGGTGGAAAAAGGAGGTAATGTATTTTTTCAAGCCAAGACTGTCATATTGACTCCTAATAGTGGTGTGACAAAATGGTACTTACTGGCTGCCTCATCAGAAAGAAGTTTATCCTAATGAGAAAGAGCTGAGGTGCAGATGGAAGATTTCTCTCAGTGTCTCAGTGCCTCTTCACCCTTTGACTGGCCTGTTTGAAAATCACCTTTACTCAACCAACATCTTTGGGTATGTAGAAGTAGAGGGAGAGCTGGGGCAAATGAATGAAAGCAGATGGGCAGCTGGTGAGATGTGGAGCTGAGGGTTTGCTGGGTTCTCCAGTGCCTGGTCTGGTCTCTCTTGATTGTACAGGGCACACATAGTGGCATTGCTAAAATCTTATCTTTAGCTCATGAGAATTTAAAGTTAATGGGAAGGTCAAAGATGTGTTACAGTCTGAAATGTTTGTGTTTGTAGTAAGAGCCTGAACAGAGCTTTCCTTTAGTTTTGGCTTTCTCTCTGATATCTCCAGTGATGCTGTGATGTTTTGATTGCCTTCCTTTTGTTGCTTCTGGGTATTCACACACCAGCTACAAGGTTTATACTGATCGACTTCTGTGGGTCACAGGTAATTAAAGATTGAGTTTAGGTCTTAATTCTTTTAAATTTCTTCTTAAGCACATCACTTTTCACATATTCTTGAGTGCTTGGATAACACTACCAAGAGAACAGCTACAGTTTAGCTCATAGGGGAAAGTGGTGTGTAAGCAAGACTTGACCTTTGCATTTCTACCCTGACAGGCTTTTACTGTAGCTTGCAGCTTCTCAGTGTCACACTCCCCTGGACTCCCAGAGATAAGGCTCTTCCAAATCACAGGAGAGAACAATTCATCACTGAACACATGATAGCACAAGAGTCCTAGCTAAAATAAATGTGATTGAATAGCATGCTTAAGAAAAATGTGATGCTTTTTCTGAAATTAAACTTTCAGCTCAGTTTCTGAGCCTCAGGATCCTCCTATGTTTTCTGAATTCTCTTCAAGTTAAAGCAGAAATTTGAGTAGACGCTTAATATCTTAGGCAAAATTATATCTCTTTTTTGTTTGTTTCAGTTTTTTGGTCCATGTAAGATACTTAAAATGAGGACATAGCACCTTCCTCCTTCATTAGCCCTACTTCTATGGGGCTACATTTTTATCAGCTGATCTACAGCTGGTATTTTCCCAATCAGACCATAACCTATGTGCACAGCTGTGGCACCAACAGATAGATGGAAGCATCTGTCTTTAAGGGAATATTGGGCAGTTAAACATAGGAAGTTAAACAAGTAGTCTTGTTTATGCCCCTGATTTTTTTTTTTTCTCTTGTAGATATATGGTATAACTCTACTATGTGGTAGAGCTGGGGAATATTGCTGGAGTGTTTGAGAGCTCTTTCAATCATAGAGGGAGTTGTCTGGGAAGCCTATGCTGAGCCATGGAAGAAACTTCATAGATTCCATGGGATACCCAGTACTTCTCACCCTGCTTCTAAAGATCAGTCCCAAACCCACTTGATTTTGCAAGATATTTGTAAATTGGAGTGATAGCATTGGTGTGGCAGAGCAGTTGACAGAAGGCTCTGTCAGACATGAGAAGAATCATCCACAGTGATTATGTGGATGATTATGATTGGATTTATTGCTAATGGAATATCCAAACTGTGTCACTGTGGTATCTAAATCACAACATTGTCATCTATTGCAATGTGGTGCACCATGCTGGGACAGCTGGTTGCCCTTATTGAAGTGGGTTTCCATGACCTTGGGGACTGATCTGTAAGGGTCATTCTTGTTCTGCTTCTGGCTTGCAGTCCAACATCAGGCAGATTTTTGTTTCACTTTCATCACCAGAGGAATTGCAGCCATTATCTGCTACAAGGAAAGTGAGTTGGGAAACTCCAGTAAACCGTGTCTGACGTAGCCAGTTAGTTAAATGACGTACAATTGTCTAACCTTTGACTCTTTAAACAAAAAATCACGGCAATGAAAGGGAAAATCTGTTGACTGTTCAATAATGTGTTGTTATTGCACCACAAACAAGATAATGAGGAAGCATTGATCCTGTTGGAACAGCACAAATACATCCTGACAGACCATGACTATAAGTGTTAATATGTTCACCTACTGACCTCCAGAAATCCGTGTTTTGCAAAGGGGGCTTTGGGGAAATGAGGACATGATCCTGAGACCTAGTGAAATGTCTGGCATTTCACTGTGTGAAAGTATTATCAATTATTGAAGAGGAAAACAGACCACAGACCAGGATAAACTTCAGTCCTGTGTTGTTTTGATATGCATAAGTGGCCTTCCTAGGGAGAAGTCATATTCTTCATATGGAGAAGCATATTGGAGCCCCAGGCAAGCAGCTGGCTGTGGAGCCAGGATATGAACTGCATTTACCTTTGTTGAACAGGGAAATATATCTATTGTCAAGGATTCTTAGTGATACATGGAGCTGTGTAATATAATTTAATTATCTGATAATTGTTTTCTTCTATGACAGGCCTGAAAGCATTTCTTCCCTATTCCTTATAATTTAAAGTTCAAGTTATTTGTTTTTGTTGTGGGCCAGATGGGTACCTGCCTTTTTTATTCTCTAGTCCACCAGGATCTGTGGTTTCTTTTCAACTTATCCTCACTGAAGGATTGTTTCAGCCCTGCACCACACCTTCCCCTGAACTCTCTGATTTTTGGCATGCTTCAAAGCACTTCCACATTGAAAAGCCAATCCATTCATCCCAAGCCTGACATACTGCTGATCCCTGGTTGTGCTATTTGTATCCCATCAGAAGGTACAACTCCTTTCCCTCAAATCCCAAAATAATCCTTTTTATACTCTTTCTCTCTGAGTTCCTTGCCACAGGTGCTTTTGCTTTCACAAACTCTCATAGCCACAACCCCAGTCTCACCCTTTGCTGTTTGATCCATCTCCTAGAGCTGGAAGATGGAAGTGTTGGCTGGCATTAGGACATCTCTGCTCTTTTATTGTTTTCTGTGCTATCATTTATTCACAGGTTTCATCAAGTTGCTTCCTCTTTCTGCCTCAGTCTTACAAAGATGGTGATGTTTTACAGAGCAGGAATACAATTTCTGAGTGTGGTGGCTGCTTCCCTGCCAGTAAAGATCATAAACCCTTTACATTAACTGATCTCTGTCCCAAAAGCCTTTTCCCACTGCCTTCACAGGAGGGCTATTTAGGACTGCACAGTTTGGGCAGCTGGAAGTTTTTTTTCTGACGTCTGGCCTAAGTGAACACACATCTCAGTTTCCTGCTGCCTGTCTTAAGTTTCTGTATCTCTCCTGCCTCCATGGCAACATTTTCAGGCTGTCATAGCAGCATTGCTTTGCTCTCATTTTGCTCAGCTAACCATGACAGGCTCTTTGAACGTCTGGTTTTCTGTTCCCCTGGCCAGCCCTTTGCTGCATTCACTGTGGTCAGAGGTCTCTTTCCTCTCGATGTACAATGAGCAGCACACACACCACTCCAGGCAGATTTTGCTAGAGATTTTATTTAAATGATCCGTTGGGGAATAACTTTTCTGGTATATAATTTGATTTTATTTACCTTTCTTGTGGTAGTAACACTCCAGTGGCTGTCTGGCTAGCCATTGTACAGACAATAATGAGTTTCCAGAACAAAGCCTTTCCAAATCGCTGCAAAATTCCTGAATAATTCTTGGCAGTAATTTTTTAATCAAACCTGGAACATTTTCTTTCAGTAGTCAGCAGAAAAGCAAAATCTTTTCAAGCTTTAGCCATTTCACCTTTCTCTGAAACACTGAGGCACAATCCTGGTTTTTTTTAAATATGAGAGAGCTGGGAGAAATGCCCCCCAGGTAAGTGAGCACCTGTAAGGGCATGGTAATGCCTGGAGTGCTTTGGAGGATACTTTCTTCTGGGCTAGGCTGTCCCCACTGTGACACTCTGAATATTTCTGCAGCTCAGTTCCCCTTCCTGAAAGAATAATGTGCAGTATGTGTGAGAAGACTGCAAGATAATTTGATACTGTGATAATGTCAGCACACAGGGAAGTGGAGACTTATCCCAAAGCATTAATTAAATTTTTTGATTAAATGCTTGCAAAATACTTCACGACACTTCTTTAGATGGAAATTGCTGTAGGAATGTACAGCATTGTTAGGAAATTATTTCAGGTGATTGTATCTGCATCCTGTAGCAGTTGAAGTTCTCACTACAGAAGCAGGGTTTGAATGACAGCCAAGGCAGTAAAATCAGGATTATAGATACAAATTGCTGCAGACACATACAGACAGAGACAACTGAGATTCCTTCAGGACAGAAGACTCTCAATACTTTTTTTTCAGCATTATGCAATCTATTCAATACCTTCTTTTTCTAGATAAATCTGATTTGGAATATTCCCTGCAGTCTAATTGGCATGAATGCCCTCAGTGCTCAAATTAATTTTGTCCTAGTAGGATGAACGTTCATCTTGTACTTGTCCAGCCAATGCAGCATTACAGGTTAAAACTCAGATAATTTCTGTTGCTGTTAAATAACTGCAACTGCAGAAAGATAGAGAAAATGGCCCCTTTTTGATAATCCTGTTTTCCATGTAAATCCAAACTAGGAAGGAGATTGTTTTAGATGAGAGCAAATTGGGAAGAGCTCTCAGGCTGCCTGATCTCTCTTGTCTGCTTTGCAAAAAAGAATCAGATTAATGAACATAATCAGATTAAGGCTGAAAAAGGGAACATATCTGGGGGGCATCAGAACTCTGCTGATACCAACAAGCTATATGGAAAATCAACATTAAGGGCCTAGCATTTCTCTGTAATGTGATTTAATTTAATAGCAGCAAATAATAGATTTCAAAGAAGTCCTGAGTAGTAGCAAGAGGAGCCTGGACTTCCAGAGGGAAGAAGGATTTGAGTGAGCTGGGAAGTGGCTCTCAGACCCTCGGTTTGGGTGGATGTTGCTCGTGGTGAGGGTGACTAGAAGAGAACATTGGACACTGGCTCACAGCCAAGCACTGTGGGCCCTCTTTGGGCACAGGGTTTGGTGCAGTAGATCTATCTAAAACCATCTCTGCTCTCTGTCTGCTGTGCTTTGTACAGAAAAACAATGCTGGAGAAAGGACAGTATACCTAGAACAGGCAGAGGCAGATGTGACCAAGATTCAGCAGTACAAGAATGAGAACAACAAAAAGGAGACATCCAAAAAATAAGGGGAAACATGGTAAGAATAGAGTTAGAAAGAGGGTGTAGAAGGGAAAATTATTTATAGATCCTTGATGTTGATTTTCCCACTGCCTCCAGCAAACCAAGAGCAGGATGCACTGTGGTGCCAGTACAGCAATATATTGCTGGGTCCTGAAGTGGCAGCACCCCACCTGCTTGTCTCTGTAGAAAAGGCATTTTAAGCTTTCTGAGAGAAAGTAAGAAAGAAATGGAAGTGTGAACTTGAGGGAGAAAGGGAGAAGGTCAAGACTTGAGAGGAAAGACTCTCATCATGGTTTCTCTTCAGATCCATTGTCTATTACTTCAATGCCAACTATATTTTTCAACAAATAAAACAGAATTGGTTTTTAAATTCTTCTGACTTGCATTGCTGGGTTTCTGCTTTCCAGCATGAAGTATATAGCTCTCTAAAAATGCCCTGATTTCTTCTTGGTGCATTTATTACCTTGTTTGACTTTGAAGTTCTCAGAGACAGTTTTCTGGGGCAACATTGGTCTGTTTGATGCAAGGTCTTCAAGATCAAAAAGGAAAGAAGAATGCAAGAATTAAGAAATCTAAGACCTGAAATGAGTGCTGCCCGATTTTCTATATTTTTGTTAATGTCTGGCTGATTTGTCTAAGAATTGACAAGTTCTAATTGAGGCTTTGTCCCTGCTTGGGATATTTATAAATTCTACCCCCATGTGTCCTTTTTGGATCTATTAAGCTGTGAATGCATATTGTAGATGTGGCCTTTCAGCTGAGGCGTGTAAGGTCTCTACTCATCACTGCTTTTCTTGAATTTTTTTGGCATTCAATTGTCTTGGAAACATCTCTGGCTCTGTAAAATGTGGTTCACATCAGTTGTTGGGATCAAACACTGATGCACAAAGAGATCCATATGACAAGGTTGTTTTTATATTTGTTTTCATACACAGCAAAGCTAAAATTAAAGGGACAGATGTTGGGATGTCTGTCTTCTGTGTCTCCCATACTCTGCTGAACAGAGGTTTATCATATCTCAAAGAAATAATTCATTTTGGGAAGAGTGAGGCAATTAAATATGAACAAAAAACCCTGAGGGGAGCTAATGGGTCATCACCCTTGGCTGCCATGAAAGAATGGGAAGGTAATGATGTGAGATATGGAAAGGTCTGGTGTCAGTGGTAGGTGGGACAGAGTCTGCACACTCCCAGGGGTTTGAATTGCACAGGAGCAGGTGACTCCAGCTGGTTCCCAGGTGACACAAGAGGTGCAAATCCAGGCAGATCCCTTGTCAGCCACTGAAAAGTTGTGTGCGTGCGTGTGAAATTTCCAGGCTTAATCTGCATTACAGTGTGTGTGTGCATGCATGTGAGCTTTCTGCAGAGCTCTAGAGCATGTGTGTCATGTGGGGTGAGGCCAGAAAAGCAGATATCCTGACCATGCCCCTCCTACTCTGGGATTAGAGATGCTCAGGGGACAGCAGGCAGAAGCTGGGACACACCTCCCTGACTCACTGCCGGGGACAGCAGCAGCTTCTGCAGGTTCAATAGGCCTCTGCTCCTTGGTCAAACAAAACCTGCAGCTCCATTTCCAGCAACCATCCCCTTCTTTTGGTTAACCAGAGAGGAGGATGGCCTATGCTGAGGAAGACAGGTAAGGTGCTGTGAAATAGGGGTTGCACAGACATCCAAGCTGGATGGGGCTAAGAAAATTACATCGTTTTTCCTCACCTTTTTTTCTTTCTACTGGGCACTCAATAAATGTCAGACAAAGGCTGCTCAGAAGTAAACATCTTATTATTGGAGAGGAATCTGGCCATCTGCCTGTGCAGGTGCTGGTATTATGAAATATGGCAGCGAGGAGGTGACCTTGGGAGAGGTTATGGGCCAGAAGAGGCAAATATCTCCTGTGGAGAGGCACAAACTGTGAATACATATGGCCGTGTGCCCCCAAACATGCTGCTTTAGCTGTTTATTGGGAAATGCCTGGGTTTTTTTAACATGGATTTGCTTTCAGCCAACTTAGAAGCACAATAAGGGTGGGGTTTTTTTCATGCCATAAAAGATCTGTCACCGGTGACAGTCCTGTGTTTTGCAACAGATGCGTTCCTGCAGTGGATGACAGCAATCACAATAAAGGGGATTGTGTTTTCAGCTGATCCTGTGATTTAATCCAAAGAGATGCTACCAAGCACTATTATTAGGTGTGCATTGTCAGAGCAGCTAGAGGGGCCTTTGTGCTACATCTATTAATTCAGGCTGTCAAAAAGCTTGCACGGGCCTTGTGCTCATGCAGTTCCAGGCCGAACACTCCGTTTGGTGACCCACAGGTCAAACTCCCCCTTTGCTCCTGCTGAGCAGGTATCTCCCTTGCATTCAGAAATTATCAGTGCTTGCCAGTCCCTTTGATGTCATCCGGAAGGTTTCTGAAAGCGAAATACTGCAAGCAGATTAATTTTGGCGTCGCTGTGCTCTCAGCACTGGGGACAGCTCTGATGTGCTCAAAGCCTTTGGGATGGACAGGGCCCCTGTGCATGCTGGAGCTCCTTTCAGGCAAGGAAACATATGCAGCACTGGGGATTTACTTCTTTGGTTAAGAAGTATTTTTAATATCTTCTGTTTAAAAGGAAAAAAAATTCACTGTAACTTGGCATAGCTCAGTCAGTCTTGATGTCTTCAGCAGAGATTGAATGGGTTCCGTCCTACATTCCTAAAATTTCTGAGGATATAGGGATAATATCCATTATTTATTATTCTTTTGCAATGGTTTATGCACTTTTTAAAGAAAATACTGAAACAAGCAGTGTTATGGTCATAAGGAAGAGCAGATCCTGGTGACCCTGTTGTTTTCTCAGGCCTGCCACAGGTATGTCAAAAGCTTTGGTGTTACACATAAATTCTCTTGGTTCCCTTGAATTTCTAAACAAGGATTACAGTTATTCAACAGAGGAACTGGGGGAAATTGTTCATTAATGTATGTAAAGCACTTTTAAAGCTTTTGTCTGGGAGCAAGTGATAACGTAGTCAAGTGTAGTCTTTAATAATGTCACTTTCACAGCTCCTGCTTATTTTAGGAGCTCATGATACACTTAGAAAATGCAGTATGTGATGGTAAATAAACTCTCTCATTTCCAAACATTTCCTTTGAAAAGTGCTTCAGCTAAGTATGACTCTTCATTTTAATCTATATTTATGGAAGTTATTTCTTCCCATTGGATTGCATGTTTATGACATTTTTGGGTATTTTTGATGTCAGAGTTTGTAACTAGGACCAGAAGTTTGATGTATCATACACTGGATAGAACTTACAGTAGTAACTAGACAGCTATGAGATTAAATGGTCACAGAAAACATCTGTGCAGTAACTACTGACCCTGTCAGTAGAAAGAAAGAAAAAGTATAGTATTGAGAACCCTTGTTTCAATATCTGGTACTCTAGTTGGAGGAACCAGTTGTACCTGGACAGTCAAATCCTCTTAATGTCCTAAGACCTCCTGGAGTGAGGAGCACCACTTTGAAAACTTTGTCTGTCCTCTTAAGACTGCTGAGAGCATCATCACAGCATTACTAAGGTTTACACCTCTTGAAACAAGAGACTTGATAGAAAAGAACCAAAAGAAACATTCCTGCACAGACAGTAACTGCTTATCACCACCTCCAGTCAATTTTACATCACCTGCAGCCTCACAGTATCTGATTTTCTCACCTCTTAATAATCAGATCAACTTTTCATATAGAGAACTGCTGCCCCTGCCTGTGTTGTGCTTCACTCCAGGACCCAGTCCCCTACCATGTACAATCATTAATTCTACTCATCAATGGTAATGATTGAGTTGCTTCCAAGAACCCCTTCTTTTGAGGATAGTTTCCAATCAACCTTGATATTGACTTTCAGAAAGTATCTGCATTGTCCTATTGGAAACAGGATTACAGGATTATTTTGCTATTGATCATGTTTCAGAACTGTGATTAAGGCATCTGAACACTGGGCTCAGAGGTTAAAAGTTGAACTCTTCTCCCTTCCCATGAGACAGATACACAACAGGCACTGTAATGCCAACTTCTATCCCACCTTCTGGCAATGGGGCTCCCTGCTGGATAAGACTTTTTATAATCAAGGTATTTGCTGAGTCCCCCTCATGAATCAATCTAAGCTCTGGATCCCAAATTCCTGGTTTGCACTTGTTTTGATGGAGACTGATGTCGTTGGGCCTCTTGGCTATGTCTGGACTGCAGGTGTGATCCCATGCCCACTCTGTGGGAGAGAAGAGACTGAGTAAGATCTCCATATTTATCCTTCTGTGCTGGAGGCACGAGGTTGGAGAAAGTGGGTGTCTGACATGTGGTACCAGCCTGGATGGAAGCAGTGGGAGCTGATGGCACTCAACACTAACAGAGATTGGCTTCTCCATCTCTGCAGATGATGCTTGACCCATGTCTCAGAAGTTTACCTGAATCTTTACCTACTGCAGATGACAGTGTCTACTCCTGCATCAGCACAGCATTCCAGCTGTGTTGTTCAGGTATCTTCAGGGCTCCACACACTTGGATTTCCCCATCACAGGCTGGACATCCCCATTCACACTCATATAAGTTGGAATTTCTCAGTCTAACTGTGCTTTTGCCTTTCTTCAGTAACTCAGGAGACACCAGAGCCCATCAAAAGCAGGAGTGGTTATGCCTTGTGACATTTCTGTGATCTAAGTATCATTAGCCATTATTCATCTACAAAATGAAACCAGCCAAGGGGATTCAAATTATTTCCCTGTAGTCAGGGGTAAAATACATGAGATTAAAAGTGATGCATCTTCAATAATAGCAGTGAAGCTTCTATTATTATGGTCTTAATGACTTTTTTTTTTTTTGCACCTTTTTTCAGGACTTTTATCCTTTGAAGCTTGTTCTTTGAATGGGCTGATAGTCTCACTGACCTGTTCTCCTCCTGCAGAAATAGCTATGAGGTGTACAAGGAAACAGCAGATTGGTTGCGTGCCCGTGCTGCCCAGCAGCCCAGGATTGCCATCATCTGCGGGTCTGGGCTGGGAGGTCTGGCTGATGTGCTGGAAAACAAGACAGTTTTCCTGTATGAGGACATCCCTCACTTCCCACGGAGCACAGGTGGGTACAGCTCAGGGCATCAGAGCCCCAGCCACCAGCAGCCTGCAGCAGAGCCTCACTCAGGCATCACTCAAGTCTGCAAACCAGTCCCACACTGGTGGAATGTGTGTTCACAGTAAAAAAAACCATAAATATCATAGCACAGAAACACGCATTTCAGAAATGTGTATTTCTGTTTATTTGATTTCCAGCTCCTGCTTTTGCAGTGCATGGCCCTGCAGTAAAGCAAAATCATTTACTAACAGATCCCTCTAAATTCAAAGAACTTGAGACCTGTCACTAAAATGACTGTACCTGTTAATTTGCAGTGGCAGGGCATGTTGGCAGATTGGTGTTTGGGGAGCTGAATGGACAGCCCTGTGTGTGCATGCAGGGACGTTTCCACTCTTATGAAGGCCACTCTTTCAGCAAGGTGAGTTCTCCTCATGTAGGGGAGATGTGTTGTAAAAGCTGCAGAAGTGACTGCTTGCCTTGCTGTCTAGCTGCAGGATGTTAGCTCTGGCAATGAACTTACACTGCTCTTGAAATGAGTCTTTCTTAGATTTCAGATTTGTCTCCAAAGAATAAAATTGGGAGTTCAAACCTAGAGGTGGTTGGCTTCTGCTGGGTGAAGGTGATGCTGCACAGCCATACAAATTGGCTGACCATGCTACTCTCTTGTTTATCATATAAGGCAGATTAATTTAAATGCTTTAACTTAGTCAGTTTAATAATTAATTAAATCAGCAACCAGGAAACTTCAATAAGAATAATCTATTTTAATCTTCTATTGCATTTGTATAGTTTATAACTTTTTTCCCCCTAGAAAAAGCTCCCAGGCTACTGCAAGCTGCTATATCCTCCCAGTTAACATACTGGAATGTGTGGAGGTTTATGTTACCTACCTTTTCTGCTAGAAAACAACAATAATACTTATTTTTTTTTACTTGGATAGCTCTGAGATTTTCCTTTTTGCATTGAGGTTGTTTGCATTTGGATATAAACTGTAATTATTGGCACCACACAACTTCTTATAGAAAAACAGCTATGTTAAAATCACCCAGTTAAAAACTAGCTTTATCAAGACATGTTTGTCTATTAAAATCAACTAATTTTTAGAAGAAGTGGTGTCCATTATTAGGAAAGTTTTTTCCCACAGTAGCATGTGATTGATAGCAAGTATCATCCAAATTCCTTTGTGACTCCTCAAAATCAAACTTTTTAATTTTTTTTTTCCCAGCTCCCAATTGTTCCTTAACTTTGGATTACTCTCCAACTCCAAGTCTATAAGTATTTACTTCAATCAGCACAGTGATTTGATCTCTGCAAGACCTTGGCAGTGATCAAAAACTCTCTGCTTGCTCTTTCTCTACCACCTTTATTTGACCTTAGTGCAGCTATAGAAAATGTGGTCTTGGATTTTAATGCAAGATTCTGTTTGATTGCAAGATTATGTTTAATTTTTTTAAAAAACATTAACATTCTATTTAAATTAGATGAATGTTTAAAATTGAAGAAGGTTGTTTTGTCCCCATATGTAGACTCTTTGCATCCACAAATCATGATATTATAGATGTAGTAGCAGTAGCTGTCTGCTGCCTGTGATACTCATGGCACATACGCTTTTGGTTTTGCAGGTCACCTTTCCCATCAGGGTGTTCTTTCTCCTGGGGGTGGAGATCTTGATTGTCACAAATGCTGCTGGAGGACTGAATCCCCACTTCCAAGTGGGGGACATCATGTTGATAAGGGATCACATCAGCTTGTTTGGCTTGGGAGGGCAGAATCCCCTGCGTGGGCCAAATGATGAGCGGTAAGAAGGGATCAGCTCCATGGTACCAATTAACCCTTTCTTCCTTCAGCCATGGGCTGGGATTGCCAGTGGTGCCCACTGACAAATATTTACTGAGAGGTAGAGTTTGGCTCCAGGTATCCACAAGGGAAGAGTTACAGCAATAGTTCTTTGTGCTGTGCTGTGCTGTGCCACGTGCCCTGTCTTCCCTTGGCTGTTGCTTACTTTTACAAGCCTACAAGGAGTTTACACACAAACCCCCAGAAGGTTTTGTTTTGTACAAGAAAACTTCTGATCCTTCTCCTGACATGACCAGCTGTACCATCTGCTAAAGACACCCACTGCTCCTCTTCTTATCAACCCCTCTCTCTGTTGGTTCCTCTTACTGAGCAATCAGTGAACTGTGCTGTATCTAGCTTGGTTTTGTCAACAGCCATTTCTGGTGTGATAGAATGGGTACAGCAGAGGCCAGGCAGTAAGGGGAGGGCAGAGCAAAGATGAAATCTCCAAATTTCCTGATCACCACTGCTCTATCCAGGTCTTTAACCTGGGGTCCCTTTGTATTCACTGAAGGCATCCCTCTGATGAGGGGTGGTTGTGTTGGCAGCTTCTTCAGAGACCTTAAGATCTACAAGAGCGACCTGCTGCTGGCTGAACTGGGAAGTCAGGTTTCCTGTGTAGCAGAATCTTTACCTTATGGAGAGTGTAGAGAGGAGCTTCTAACATATCTCACCCCTGAACTGCAGTTGTCACCAGATTTGGATTTGCTTTGAGCAGGAAGCTGGTCTAGATGACCTCGAGGTCCCTTTGAAAATGAATTTACGATCCCAAAATCTTTCCAAGATACCATCAGACTGGCAAGGTGGAAGGCCCATCTTGAAAAATGGATGTGTTTGTGGGGCAGGCATCTGGGTTATCCTTGGATCTTTCCAGAGAAAAAGTTCTGCTGAGAGTAAGGTGGCCTGCCTGATTTTCAGTTAGTTCCTTCCTGATCTAACAGCAGACCTGGCTCTTGCTTCTGAAAGAATCTGAAAGGTGCTGGCAGCTGCCTCAGGAGAAATAATCACTGTGCTGCGATTCCATGGCAAGAGGACAGTACCATCTGAAGTGGAACATCTTTACATTTTGTAGGTATTGCCGTGGGTTGGAGGAAAGTGATCAAAAGCAGAGAAGCCACATGGAGTGTTTAAAGCTCTCTGGACTTGCATAATTGCTCTGGAGCAGGAGGAGAAACTCCAATCAAACAACTGCATCTGGACAATGTTCAAAGGAAGCATAGCTGCCTCATTGCCTCTCAAAAGCAGCTTCTTGGTGAAGACTGCAGTGCTCTGGGAGGTGACTTTTGTACTGCTGACCAAGGCATCAAAATGGGCAAAAGGTCTTTATGAATCAGGTTTCAAAGTATTGCAGAGATTTGGCTGAACAAACTCCTAAAATCCTGTCCAGCTGAGCTACCAGGAAGGATTTATCTGAGCACAACAGAGCAAAACTAGAGGCAATGAAGTGATGTGGAAATAATATTTTTTTAATAAATTAGAGATTGGGCTTCTGCATTGCTGGCCATTCTTCAGAAAAGGGAAGCAATTTTCATGGTGATGAATACTTATTACCTTAGACCAGAAGGGAAATTTTGTTTTTATTTATATAATATTTAGTGTTTATAAAAACAAAATAAGCCCCCTACTGCCCTAAGCATTCAGCTGGAAGAACATGTAAACAAACAGAAGCTTTAATAGCATAAATGAGGGACTTGGTCCACTCCTACTGAACTGCGTTGGTGAACATGGCTGGCAGTTTATTTTCCAGGTTTCCTCAGTGGCAGCATAACAATCTTTGCCATCTACTTCTGCTCTCCTTGAGTCAAGAGAAGGATTCACTCCATCAGGAGTAGGACTGAGCTGCTATTTTGAGACCTAAAGCAAGAGACCCAGTTTTGAAGCAGAAGATGAAAGCTACCTGAAATATGGCCCTGGAGCTCCAAGATGTAAAGCAGCTCCTGCTGTGATGGGTCTTAAACGTAGAGACTGATGTTCCATCAGGCCAGGCTCACACCCCCACCCAGAGACAGCCTGTGGGACTCTGTGCCTCAGGGAGCCCAAAGAGCAGCAAATGTCTGGTGGGGAATGTTTAAAAGTCATCATGAGCAGTCACTGGGGAGAGAGAGAATGGGCCATCAGTGCTCCCTAGAGACAGGAGCCCTTGAAAGACCATTCCAGAAGGGTTCCTGCAGTAGGGAAGTAGTGCCAGACATTCCAACAGTCATAACCTCTGGGTGCTGACAGTCTTGGGTGATTAGATCTAGCAGTAATGTCAGGCCCAGGTAGGTGCCCCATTCCTGAAAATGTTCAAGGTGAGGTGGAACAGGACTCTGAGCAACCTGATCTAGCTGAAGATGTCCCTGCTCACTGCATGGGTTTTGATGAGATGGCCTTTGAAGGTCCCTTCCAACCCAAACTATTCCATGATTGATGGCAGAATTACCTGATGATAAGAGCAGAATGACAGAGATTGCAGCATCCATGGCAGGTCTGCCTTTAACACTTCCCTTTCTTCCAGAGAATGACCCTCCCTGCATTCTGACAGAGGGAGCAGCAGCACTGTCACACGCCTGTGTCCTTTACTGCCTTTCAGGTTTGGAGTGAGGTTTCCCTGCATGTCAGATGCTTATGAACAAGATCTGCTGGGCCTGGCAAAGGAGAGTGCAGAGGAGCTGGGGTTCCTGAGCTTCACCAGGGAAGGAGTGTACTGCCTGCTGGCTGGGCCCTGCTACGAGACCATCGCCGAGTGCCGCCTGCTGCAGGCGCTGGGAGCTGATGCTGTGGGTGAGCTGCCAGCGTGCTCTGAGCACATGGATTCAACAGTTAATTCTGCTCAAGGCTGACTTGCTTTAGTCTTTCTCTCTCTAAGTCTCCTGGGGCTGGAGAAATGAGCTCTGTGTATTTCTGCTTCATTCTGCAGTGGCTTAGTGCTGCTCCTGGGAGGATTTGCAGAAAGTCCCTGCGCTTACAGCTGTGCAGGGCAGGATCCCAGCACAACTCTGTGTTTATTTCCCAAACACAAAGTCTCTCATGCTCAGATGAATTCACTTCAGGAGGACTGAGTGAGCCCAATAAAAATGCAGTATTTTTCTAGTATTTTTCTTCTAATTCTGACATTGTAAAGATTTTCACTCTGCTTTTTTTCTACAAACTGACCCTCTTTATGAGTCTTGTTTAGGGACAGTAATCATAGATACCTTCCCAGCTGTGTACAACAAAACTAACTGCCATAATCCATATGACTCCTTCAGCTATGATTCCTTCCATGACCCCTTCTTCATGGAAGTCTGTTCATTAATACCTGCAGATTTGTTGTGTGTGAGGAAAGGACCTCACCTTCCCTCAAACTATTTTTATTTGTAATAGCTTTTTTAGCCAAGGAAGAACCAAATGACACAGCACATCAGTACTTCCTTAGTATTTCCAAGCCTGCAAACAGTCTTGCAGGAGGGAGCTGTGGCACAAGGATCAAATGCAGGAGGTTTATTGTGCTGAGCAGCGTTTTAACTGTAGTGCTGCAGCTATTTGAGTCTTTAGACATAGACCTGGGGGGAATGAGACAAGGGATTGTGCTTGGAGGTAGGACTGTGGTTTGCAGCCTTGGAGGGATCTTGTTTTGGTACCAATCCTGACTCATTCTGGTCCTTTTCTCTCCCACTGTAGGCATGAGCACTGTCCCAGAGGTAATTGTAGCCAGGCATTGTGGCCTCCGAGTCCTCGGGATCTCCCTCATCACCAACAAAGTGGTGATGAGCTACAGCAGCCAAGAGAAAGCCAACCACGAGGAAGTGCTGCGCGTCTCGGTGGTGCGAGCTGAAGCCCTGCAGAAACTGGTCACTCACCTCCTTGGGAAGCTGGGGGAAAGCACAAACTCTCCGTGACCTCCAGCCATTAATCCTTCATATCATAACATGTGTGAACACTTCCAAGAGTTGGGGGAGAGCTGTTGGTGGGACTGTCCCCTTCTCTCCCTATTTTAAATAGACCTTTTGATCTTTGTGCTTTGTCTGATCGGGTGCAGAGGTTTGCTTTGAATTTTGCCAAGATGATCTCCTCATTAGTAGCCAGTGACCAAAACAGCTTACTGGCACATTCCTAAATTCCAGTGTCATCAGAGCCCCAGATACTGTGACCTCCAGCTGTCTCTCTTGGGGCACTCTCCTGCCCCAAAGTCTCTGCTCCCCACTGCACATGAGCCAGGTTGAGAGTTGGCTGTGGGGCTTGGTGCCTGCTGGACCTGCTTTTTTCAGATCTGAAGCCAGTAGAAGCCCACAAAAAGACTGAGTTTTGGATACATGAAACAGGCCAAATTAAAGATGAGATCTGCCTGGAGCAAGCAATGGTGCAGAGTAGGTGAATTGCAATTGATTTTACAGCTTGGGAAACCACTGCATTGCCATAGGGTTGTGTGACCTTCCCCTCCCAGAAGGTCTCCCAGAAAGCCCTCTCTTTCCTCATCTTTGGCTCCTCACGACCAGCTGCAGAGTTCAGCAGCTGTTTGCTACAATGCAGCACATCCCCAGCACCCCTCACACTTACCTATTCTGTTTCATTGCCCAATTTATCAAGACATGAAAATTCAGCTCAGTAAAAGGCATAGTTTACCTGTGCACCATGTAAACATTGCCAAGCTGGAAACAGAATCCAGGTCTATCTCTCCCTGGTTTTGATCAGTTTCTGGATGTCTTGGAGATCCATGGCTTCAGCACTGCAGACTGGTTTCCTGTTGATGCCCAAAGACAGAGAGATCAGTTTGATCCTATATTTCACGTGAGCTTTGCTGCTGTCCCTGCAGCAGATTTTGGATCACCAATGGTTTGTTGATTTTAGCAATGTGAAATTACATGGGAAATATTTTGAAGTGAGCATGATATTTTTCTGGGACTTTCTTGGTCCTCTTACATAAAGAAATTGAACCAAGCAGTGAGTAAAGGACAAACAGGAGAGGTTCTCCCTTCCCAGTGTGCTGACAGTCTGTCAAGAAAGGGGGAACATCCACCAGAACGGTGCATTATTCATTGTTCCTCAAAGGTCAAGCTGAGCTGTGGATGCAGCTGGATGTGAAACAGTGACAGTAATTATTAGATAACCTTTTTCCCTTCATTTATCTTGTAGTTCTCTATAAAGCTCATCACTGTCACAGCTAAATGTTTTTAGTTGACTCAGTGGTCTGAACTGAAGACACCCAACTGGTCATGGAGAGCTCCCAACCTGCCTTCCTAAATTTAGCTGTCCAGTTGTTTATCACTGACACTCGCCCTCCGTCACAGCCTTCAGCCTTCCATGACATTTCTTCCATTTTTTTCCAGATGGGTATTTGCTTGAAGCCTTTCATGCTGCAATTACTGGTGTCAGCTGCAGTATCCATGGTGCAGATGTTGTCACCAGGAGGAACAGTTGTGCTGTGAATGTTTTCCACTAAATGGTAGCACTTCAGCTGTAGGGGAGATCTTGGGGTGACCCCCTTGTCTCCTTCTGGGCAATGTCACCTGTGGCCAGCCCTGAGAAATATCTGCCCAGACTGGTCTGGAGAACTTGTGGAAGGGAAGTATTCATTGCTTGTGCTTTCCTGGCAGAGTCACTTGTTCAGCAGCTCCTGGCACTTGGAGGAGCTCTCGGACACAGCAGCTCTTCCCATTTGGTGGGTCTGACTGTCAGGACAGTCTCTGCAACCAGCTCTGGTGGTAATCTGCAAAGGGAAAGAAGCTGCAGCTCCATCTTTCACAATGCTGTTCCCTTTCCAGATCGAGCAGGAGTGAAGTGCTTGTCAAGGAGGGCAGCACAAGCAGGAAAAGATGAAAAGTGGCAGATGTGCAGAGCAAGAAAGAACCACTTCTACCTGCTCCCTTTTCAGACTTGTCCCAGTATGAGCTTGTTACAGGGCAGGGAGAGAGCAGATAATTTCCCCTGCCTAGAAAATGGTGCTTCACATTCATCTAATTAATACTTGGTAAATACAAAGTCTCTCAAGTGGGAGTGGAAGGCAGCTGTGCAGCTTGCTGTAGCTAGCAGCAGCCAGAGTAGCTAAGGCTGGGATTTCAGCAGACTCCATTAATTAATCAGAGTCAGGCTGGGCTGGGATGTGAAGGGAAGCATCCAAAAAAACCTGCTGTTGTGTTGGTACTTCTCAGGCAGGGTTTGAGATGATGAGGAGCTTGGCAGCAGCACCTGCTTTCAGCAGGCCAGGTCTGCTTCTCTCTCCAGCTGTACTGGAGGCAGATACTGTGTTCTTGTCTTTGAATACAGCTAAAATGCAACTTAAAATTGAACCTGAAAATCACTGTACAGCCAAGTCTTCAGCAAATTAGGTCTGTTAAAAAAAAAAAAAAATCTAAATTGCATCTGAGCCCTTAAGCAGTTTGAGGCTCTTCTTTCAGCTGCCCAGAGTTCACTTGGATGGCCCAAACTTTTTGCCAACATCCAGATTTTTGTATCTGTCAATGGTAAGAGGAAGATGCTGTGGACGCTTTGGAAAGGACCTTATTTATTTGGAGGCCAGAGGGGAAATACAAAAATTAACACAGTCAGCTCATCTGGCTTTGGAGATAGTTTTAATACAATTTTGTTTTTTTTACTGCTGATGAGTTTCAAAAATATGAAGCACAGTGATGCAATATGGGTAAGACATATGAGGAAGGCACTGTGAGGGAATAAAACCTGCTGTGATCCTGAAAATGGTGGTTTTGTTTGCTATGCCAATCCACTGGTTAGAAAGAAAGGAGGTGCTTAACTGCTCCCCTTACATCCAGTCTACAGGCTGGAGGATAACCCAGGGAAACCCCACAGCACCACATCTCTGGGGGACCAGAATTCAAATATCAGGAGGAGCAGGACCAACATTTGACCAGCACTTGGCACAGATATTTCTTACTGATCCCACTAGGCTGACAAACTTATGGAAAAAATACCAAAAACCAAAGTACCTCAACTTAACTTTTGAGCAACTGGAAAGTGCAGTGGGCTGTGGTAATGCCAGAGCAGCAAGTCATCTATGCTGGAGGCAGGACACAGTTCCCTTGATGCTCTGCCTTTTGTATAGTGCTTTTGGTGGTTTCTGGTAAATCCGTGGTTGAAATGACAATCTCAGCTTTCTTCATTCCTGTACTCTGTGCCATTACCTGCTTCTGAAGTCCAGGTCATTGTGGTCATAGGGATAAGCTGAAAGATGCATGAAAAGCTAAGACACCTGGCAAGTGGTAAAAGAGCCCCAAATGACAGGATGATCCTGGCTTTCTCAGTGCTGTGGCTGGCAGTGAGCCCAGGTGCTGCCTGACCAGGGAATGCCACCAGCACAGGCTGTCCCATGTGGCTGTACCCGTGGCACAGGGACACATGGAACACCTGTGTCTGTGCAGGGCAGAGCTGGCACAGCTCCTTCTTTACTCATCACAGCTATGGACTTGTGAGCCAGTCTGCCTCTGTGCCAGCCTTTTCTTTTTTCTTGCTCATCAGTCCAGAGAAAACTTTCCAGATCACAGGGTCCTGCTGTTTCCAGTCCCCTGGAGAAGACAGAGGTGTTATATTGATGTCTTCATGTGAGATTCACATAAAAGGGTGAGGCCAAGAGGAGAAACCTCTGCACAGCCTTTGGCTGGACCATATCATGAGGGTTTAAGTAGAGATCTCTGCTGTTATCTGAGAAACAGCCCTCTGACCCAAAAAATCTGATGGTGTGATTCATCCTGTTTCCTTTGCAAGCCTCGGTTTCCCACTTTTTTTTTTTTTTTTTTTTTTTTTTTTTTTTAATGTGAGGTTTGCCTTTTGCATTCTTTCCTATTTAAAAGTAAATCAGAAAGCTTTTAAAAACCTATGCTGTCTCAGCTCAGCAGCAAGAGTGTGCCTTGCCTTCAAGTTATTAAAATTCCCTTAGATGTTTCTTTTTATTGAAAACCTGCAGTTGAATTAAGGGGATTCTGCTACAGTGGTGTGTTGTTTGGGGTTTTTTTCCAAAAGCTTTAGGTCTTCACTGCAAGGATTTCATTTGCAGGAAAGAACTAAACTCTCCCCTGCTGTGCTGAATGTTTGGAGCAGGGGGGAGCGATGTGGGTCACAGCAGTGGGCTGATCTCAGTGTATTGATGAATTAAATCCTGGCTCTGTAAGCAGCATGATGGTCTGTTCTTTCCAAAATCTGATAGCATGTTCACACAGAATCATAGACTGTCCTGAGCTGGACCCACAAGGGACATCAAGTCCAGCTCCTGGCACTGCGCAGGACATCCCAAGGATCCTATCGTGCATTGGTGTGATGGATCCCATCATCCCTGAGAGTGTTGTCCAAATGCTTCCCAAACTCTGTCAGGGCTGGTGCTGTGACTGCTTCTCTGGGGAGCCTGTTCCAGTGCCCAATCACCCTCTCTCTGGGTGAAGAACCTTTTCCTGATATCCAGCCTAGGTGGTGGGATAGTGATGAAGGCTGCAGGAAACCATCTGGCTTTTTCTCCCACAGAAGGGACATCCCCAGTGCCTGGACACACATGTGGGAGATGGCTTCAAACAGCAACACAACCACCCTTGCTTTCCTTTCCTGAAGATCCACAGCCCTCTCTAAGAGTCTTTCTCAATCTTAGCAAATCCCTTCCTACAGCAATGAGCCCCTCTTGCACTGCCAGCTGCTTCAGAGAGGCAGCCTGGGGAAGTGTTTCCCCAGAGAAGGGAGGGAGTACACCTGGAGCCCAGATATTGCTCCTTGGAGCAACCTTGGCCCCTTTGTTAGCAGAGAGGTGGGTGTCATGGAGCAGCATGAATGTGATGGGTTTGGTGACCCAAAGGCATCCCTGCCCTGGGCTGGAGCTCTTCTCCCTGAATTGTGCTGCAATAATGGAAAAAAAAAGATTATTTTTTTTCAGACTAATTTCTGTGCCAAACCACAGGAAAAGTGAATGGAATACACAGGACACCCTTCAGTGTCCCATGTGTGCCTGAAGGCTGCATTGTGCAGCAGGAAGGAGGAGAAGGCCATCATACTGCTCGGTGTCCCAATGTGGCTCTTCTCATGGGATGCTGGCACAGCATCTCTTCCCGTGCCTGAGGTCCTGTGTCCTGCCCTGCCTCAGCCAGGCATGGCTCCATCTCCACTGCACTGAGCTCCTCCAGGCCCCTGCCATTCAGAGGGAGCACCTCAGCCCCCTGTTCTTCCAGCCAAAAGATAAAAATAAGAGGCAGCAGCACCAAGCAGGATGGGCAGTGCCCCAAATAACTCCCAGCAGCTGCCTGGTGCCGGCTGCGTCCCCGCTCTGCGCTCATCTGAACTTCCCTGATGCCTTCTCATCTTTAATTAAGCACTTCCATAGGCTCAGCCTTCTTGCTGGATCTGAATTATTTTTTTTCCCTGTAGCCATGGCAACACTTCCCCTGGGCAGGCTGCGCTAGAGCCAGTGACAAACCCCATGTGTGGCTGTTTTGTTTGGGCCTGGAAACTTCCCTGCCATTTGGGAAAACTTGGGAAAAGAAAATCCCTCAGTGAGCTGGTGAGCAGCAAGGGGAGGCAGGGTGAGAAATGTGTTTTGGGCTGAGCATCCCTTCTATACCCCAAGCAGCCCTGCTAGGATGGCAGAGCCTTGATCTGAGGACTCCTCGGTTTTTCGTCCAAAAGATGGCTTCAGCATCCAAGTTTTGTGTCCTCACTCCAGCCATGGGCGTAAGTGACAGCCCTGCTGTGGCCATTGCATGGTCCCTTGGTGGTGGTGACATAGGGACTGCCATTGCCCTGCTCCTCCTGCCAGGACCAGCAAATCATGAGCCATGAAGC
The DNA here is from genome assembly GCF_903797595.1 of Erithacus rubecula. Classification (NCBI taxonomy): domain Eukaryota; kingdom Metazoa; phylum Chordata; class Aves; order Passeriformes; family Muscicapidae; genus Erithacus; species Erithacus rubecula. The sequence continues at coordinate 7,312,860 of NC_136664.1, read as the reverse complement.
TGCTATGAGGCAGGGGGACAGTGACACAGATGTGGTGACACAGTGCATGGACATGGTGACTGGGGTAGAGCTCCAGGCACAGGAGGGGATGCAGGGACTTGGGGAAGGAATGGAGTGACAGGCAGGAGGAGGCAGAAGGGCAGAGTGACAGGGCAGGCCTAGGTGACAGGGAAGGGGTAGGTGACATTAAGCAGGGTGGGTGATGTGGGACAGGAGTAAGCGGCATAGGGCAGGGATAGGTGACACAGAACAGGAGTAGATGTCATGGGACAGTGGTAGGTGAGAGTGGGGTTAGGTGACAAGGCAGGGACAAGTGTCAGGGCATGGGCTACCGACTCCTGTGCCCAGTACTGCTCCTAGTGTCCCAGTATCCTGGTGTCCCGGTATCCCGACGTTCTGGTATTCCGGTGTCCTGATGTCCTGGTATGCCGATGTCCCAGTGTCCCTCGGTATCCTGGTATTCCGACATTCTGGTGTCCTGATATCTCGATATCCCATTGTCCTGATGTCCGGGTATCCCGCTGTCTCAGTATCCCGCTGTCTGGGTATCCCACTGCTCCGATATCCCGGTGTGCCCCTGTCCCGGTATCCCACTGTCCGGACGTCCTGGTATCCCGCTGTCCGCGCATCCCAGTCCCCCTGTATCCGTCCCCCTGTCCGGATATCCTGCTGTCTCGGTATCCCTGTATCCCGGTGTCCCCCTATATCCCTCTATCCCGGTGTCCCCCTGTATCCCGGTATCCTGCCGTATCCCTGTATCCCTGTATTTCGGTGTCCCCCTGTATCCCTGTATCCCGGTATGCCGATGTCCCCCTGTATCCCGCTATCCCGGTTCCCGCTGCCCCCCGTGCCCGGTATCCCGGTATCCCTGTATCCCGGTATTCCGATGTCCCGCTGTCCCCCTGTATCCCGCTATCCCGGTTCCCGCTGCCCCCCGTGCCCGGTATCCCGGTATCCCGGGCGGCGGGCGGCGCCCTCTGGCGGCGGCGGGCGGCGCGGCGGCGGCGGGTATAAAAGGCGGCTGCGGGCGGCGGCGGGATCGGGAGCGGCGGGATCGGGAGCGGGATCGGGAGCGGGATGGCCGGCCCGCAGCAGGCCCCGCACCTCCACCTGGCCGAGCTCACCGCCTCCCAGTTCCTCGACATCTGGCGGCACTTCGACGCGGACGGTCAGTCCCGGGGCGCGCGGGACACTTCTCACCTCAAAAAACCGGCGGGGAGGGCAGCGGGCTGAGCATCCCTGGGGGCGCGGGGCTGAAGGGGGGTGGTGAACAGTCCCTGGACATCCCGGAGGAGAGGATAGAGCCTCCACCGCCGCAGCCCAGGGAGAGCGGTGAGCCCCCGGGGTGATGGAGAGCCCCCGGGATGCGGAGACTCCAGGATGGAGAGTCTCCGGGGTGATGGAGAGTCTCCGGGGCGCAGCCCCGTCAGTTGAAGCTCCGGGGTCGGGGGAGCGATCGGTCCTCAGGATCTCCCCGCCGGGAAAGGACGGGGAGCCCCAGAACTGGACCCCACCGGGAGCCCTCAGCCCATGGGACGCTGAGCCCGGGATATCCCGGGTCTCCTTGGCAAGTCCCCCGGGTGCCTTAAGACCTGGGATTCACTCGGGGCTGGTGTCACCTCTGGGTGCTGCTCTGGGCGTCTTGCCCTTCCCGGGGGCGCCCAGTGTCCACCCTCGGTCCCCTCCGTCTCCCCGCCTCGGCAGTGCCCCACACTCGGTATCTGGAGGGAGGGGGGCAGCGCGGTCACCAGATTGGCCCCAGGGCCACCCCCTTGCCAGGGGTGACAGAGCGGGTGTCCCATGCCCAGAGCAGGCTGAGGAACGGTCCCTCTACGTCTGGAGTGCTTGGTCTCTGCCTGCCTACTCCCCGGCTCCACAAAACCTCTCCTCGGGGATGCTGTGGCAAAAACCGTGTCCACTCTGGGGATGTCACCTTCCCACGGAGTCACATCTGGGATAGACATCCCTGTTCCTACCACTGTCAGCCCCAAAAAGTGGAGGAAATGCAAAAACCAGCATTGTTTTTTAGGAAAACAGTTTCTTCCAGTGCTGTGGTGCCATGAAGGAGGCTCAGCCCACTGGGAGCAGCAGCCCAGGGGAAAGCTCCTGTCCTTCACTGTCTCCTATTCCTGCAGGGAGGTTTGGGGACCAAAAACCTCCTGGGAACTGCGTCATGTAGCTTCCTCAGCTGCACTGCTGGAACTGGAGCTCAGCTTGCTCCTGGCTGCATTTTGGGGTCCCCCCCACAGCCTCACAACATCGGGGACACAGACACAGGTCCCTGTCACTGCTGGAGCTGGCACTGGAGCATCCACCAAGGGGCTGGGAAGGTGGCACTCCAGTGGGAGTGATGTGGGTGTCCAGCTGCCTCCCTGCAGTGCATCCCACTGCGCCCTTGGATGTGCTCTGTCATCTCCAAAACACAGCAGCAGGCACGGATCCAGCTTGGCCCACGGCCCCCAGGCAGGGCAAGGCTGTCGAGCTGCAGCACGGCAGGTGCCCAGGAGAGGAGGGACTCAGGCATCGGGAAAGAAGGTGGCCTTGACAAGGACAATGCTCTGCTGCACCAGGCAGGAGCTCCAACAGCCCTGGCTGCTTCCCTGTGCCAATGGAGGGACCTGGGGTTCATTCCCCTGTGCATGGGACTACTTCGCCCAAGCTCATCCTGCATTTAAACCCCTTCAATGAGGCTTCCATGCCTTGAGCCACTTCCCCTCAAGGCTTGCCATGCCCCAGATGTCCCCGTGGATGTTTTTGATGTCCTCACTTTTACCAGCCACAGCTGCCCCGAGGCTCCAAGGTGGAGCTGCATGGACTGGTTGTGGCTCTCTGGAGAGGATTTTCCATGACACTCCACATCCTGCTGCTCTGCGGACATGGATCAGACCTGTCCAAGCTGCTGCTTGGAGGAAGCCAAGCTACTGGCCACAGCTTTTCTCAGCCTTTTTCTTTTTTCCCAGCTCAGAACTCCTGTTGATTTTTCTTTTTTTTTTCCCAACTGAATTCAAAGTTGCTTGGGGTTCTCCTGCACCCACAAAAGCAAATCCCCCGGGAAGAGCAGTGGGAAGCCAAGTATCTCAGGGGTTCACACCAGCACCCCAGTATCACCCAAGTAACTCACCCCCTTCTGGGAAGGATGCTGCTCATCCATTGGGATGGGGTCACCAAAGAGGAACATACCCTGGTACTTCCCCAGTGCTTTGAGCTGGGATGTGGATGGGTTATTCCCAGCTGCTGTGTTGCAGTGGGGAGCCTGCAGGTGATACTGCTGATAATGCCGAAGGCAGTGCAGAGCAGGGAGCTGTGGTCCAAACCTCTGGAGCTGAAATGCAGAGCAGTCCTGGGGAAAATCTTCACGAGGAAGTGTGCTGGCTATCCCTCAGCCAAGCACTTCAGGGGAAAGGGCAACATCCCTCTGCTGTGTCCAGATGTTCTTGGAAGGGAAGATTTCTGGCAGGGAGGTGACACCTTGCCATGCAGCAGCACCACGGAGCTGGTGCTTCTCGGCTGTCCCCAGCTGTGATGTGACCCTGCTGCTTCCAGGCACAGCAGCCACCCCTCAAAGCCACCAAGGGCCAGCATAAGTGAGCTGTGTGTGGCTGAGCCCTGGCTGAGCCATCTGGCCATCAAGCATCCCACAGGCAGGGCAGGTTCCAGAGGAACCACATCTCAGCACAGATACCAGCATTGAGAGGTGCGAGGTACACAGGACAGGGATCTTTTGGACCTCCTGGCTGGAGATTGGCAGCAGGGTCACGCCTTCCTGGAGCTGATCCTGCACCCAGGATGGGGGGATGCTGTGCCAGGTGCCTTGCCTCTGCTCCCCATTTGCCTTTGTGGATCCCACAAGTAGTTGGGAGGAGACAGCCCTGATTGGGAGATGTTTGTATGGGATGGAGTGCCTTTATTTTAAGGCATCTGATTGAAGTATCAGATAAAGAAAATGCAGCAAAGACTAAGATGAACAAAATCCCCTGTGCCCTACAAATGAGTGCAAGGGACAAGTCAGGGCTGTGTGTCACCTGGGCAAATTTGGGCATCACCAGTATGTCTAATGACCAGCATCAACATTGGCTGGCTTTTCCTTGCTGCCACAATTGCCTTGGAGCCATGTCCTGGTGCAGAGGGAACAAGCTGTGTCCCCTGGGAGCATCTGTCTCTCTCCTCCTGTGTTCTGACACTGTGGAAGTCTTACTGCATTTTTTTTCCTCCCCTAGGAAATGGCTACATTGAAGGCAAAGAGCTGGAAAATTTCTTCCAGGAGCTGGAAAGTGCAAGAAAGGGGGCGGGTGTGGTAAGAGCATCTCCTGGTTTTGCTCCCTCCTTCTCCTGTTCCCTTGTGCCCAAAGGTTCACGCTCATGTCAGCCCCATCTCCTTTGGGCACTGATGAGTGGGACTGGGGCTCCTCTGAGAGGAAAGCAGGAGAATACCAGCACAGAGAATGGGGAAAAGGCTCCCATCCTCTCTCTCCTTGCTGGCAGGACTCAAAGAAGGACAATTTGAGTGACAAGATGAAGGAGTTCATGCACAAATATGACAAAAATGCAGATGGCAAAATCGAGATGGCAGAGGTGAGCAGTGCTGCACCTGACAAACCCCCATGTTCCACCCCCATGTTCCACCCCCATGTTTGTGTTCCCCCTCCATCATTCCACCATGGCTGTGTTCCCCACAGTTGGCCCAGATCCTGCCCACGGAGGAGAATTTTCTGCTGTGTTTCCGCCAGCATGTGGGCTCCAGTTCAGAGTTCATGGAGGTGAGTGGGACAGGCCATGCTGGGGGATCCCCAGGGAATTCAGTCCAGTTCCACCATGGGAAAACAACTGGGAGCTTTAACTGCCCAAACCTCCCCAAGTCTCCCCAAAACTCCTGGCATTAACTCAGCTCTGGGAGGCAGTGCTGGTTTAGAGAAGACCAGAAGTGTGGTGAGTTTTCCCAGTTCTCAGCACCACTTGGATACTTCTCAGGGCAGCTGGATGACTCATCTCAGCCTCCAGGTGAGGTGAGCTGAAAGGATTTGGGGCTTTTTTGTAAACTACCCCTCACAGTTGCTGCTAAGTGCCCAAGGGATGTGCTGAAGCCAGCACTGCTCTTCCACCCTACAACCTTGCTGTGCCCTTGTAAGGGGCGAACCCACACAGGTGGGAGACAAATTGCAGATGGGGAATAAAACATAGTTGGGGGTAGAAGGGAATGTGCAGCATCCTGGATAGGAAGGAGCTTGTACATGGAAACTGAGCCCTGGGTGGAGGAAAAGACTGAAAGAAGAGCACCCCGTGACATGGAGGGGGGGTAAGCAGGCACTATTGTTTAATTGGGGAATGTAATTAAATTTTATTAAATATTAAAGTCTGGTCTTGCATACTGACATGAGGATAAAGGCACTTGAACTCTTGTTGTGGGGCTGAACAAAAGTGTCCAGCCCCAAGGGAGAGCAGGTGACACCAGTGGGAGCTGTGAGATGGCTCCATCTCCTTTAGGGTGGTGGGGACACTCTCAGCAAGTGTTTATGGGAACACACACACGTCAGGGGGGAGTGAGGGACACGAGCCCCCACAAAGGCTCATGGTGGTCCCTCCACAGGCTTGGCGCAGGTACGACACGGATCGCAGCGGCTACATCGAAGCCAACGAGCTCAAGGTGGGCTGTGGGCACAGGCAGGGCTGGCTGGGTCCCAGCCAGTGGGACATCCCTGCTGGGACAGCTGGGGGTGGGGACAGCCAGCAAAAAAACCCCTTCTCCTCCCAGGGCTTCTTGTCAGACCTGCTGAAGAAGGCAAACCGGCCCTACGACGAGCCCAAGCTGCAGGAGTACACACAGACCATTGTACGTGGCACCTGGGGCTCTGTGTCCCCACCTGGGGCTCAGCAGCCCGGGTGGGTGACATGCAGGGGAGGAGGGGCCGGTGGGTGACACAGGGTACTGTTGGTATCCCCACAGCTGCGGATGTTTGACATGAACGGTGATGGGAAGCTGGGCCTCTCCGAGATGTCCCGGTAAGGCCATGGGGAACACAAAGGAAAAGTTGGGGAGGGAAAGACACCTGAGATGCTTGTATTTAGGAAGAGTCTGCTCCAGCTTCCAGGGAAAACTGTTTTCCTCTTTAGTTTACTCATGGTTTTGAGCAAAACATAACTGTGATTTAAGAAACCGTCTTTTTCTTGCTGCTTCCTGCTCTTCCCTGCCCTTATTGTTTTTCAGACTTTTGCCTGTGCAAGAAAACTTTCTTCTGAAGTTTCAGGTAAATAATACTACTCCTACTGCTAATAATAGCAACAAAACCAACCCATTCCCATTGCTTGTACCTCCAACCCCTCTCTCATACCCTGGTGTCCCTTGTCACTTCCCAGGGAATGAAGCTATCCTCAGATGAGTTCAATGCCATCTTTGCCTTCTACGACAAGGTAGGGAGCTGTCTCATGGGAAACTGCCCCAAACAAATATAACTTGGCCAAAAATAACCCCAAATCATATGGTTTTGGTCGAGGCAATTCCCTGCTCTGGTTTGGGGTGGGAGAACTAGGTTCACCTCTGGCTGTGCTGGGTGAGGGTCTGGGGATGTCCAAGAGGGAATTGCAGGGCTTATGTCCTTCCTGCTGTTTATGTCTCTCCTACACTATTCAGGATGGAAATGGCTTCATTGATGAGAATGAGCTGGATGCACTTTTGAAAGACCTGTATGAGAAGAATAAGAAAGTAAGTGGGGTCAAAGCTCGGGTGCCACCCCCAGAGCCCTCCAGCCCCTTTTCCCCTCTCCCAGAGCATCATTCCATGTCCATGCCCCATGGGAACCAGGAGATGCTGGTCTGGGTGCTGCTCCTGCATTCTCATGGGAAGCTGCACTGGATCTGGGGAGAGTGTAATCTCAGCCTGGGGGTACTCCTCAGGGAAAAATGGGATGCCCACCCCCACTGCCCCCCATGCTTTGCAGGAGATGAACATCCAGCAGCTCACCAACTACAGGAAGAGCATCATGAACCTCTCCGACGGGGGCAAACTCTACCGCAAGGAACTGGAGATGGTGCTCTGCAATGAGCCCCCCATGTAGGACCCCATACACACAGCCCATGCTCCTCCTCCCGGAAAACAAGCACAAGGGGGGAGCCCCCATCACTGCAGAGCTCCCCCAACAGCTCTTGGGTTTGCTGTAGGTTGCTAAAATCCCATTTGGGGGGAAAACTCTTTTTTTTTTTTCTTTCCATCTGCCTGGTTTGTTCAATTATATGATTTTTTTTCTTTGTGGGGGTGTTGTTTTCATTCCTTTGGTCTCTTGAGTTTTTATCATTTACCAAAGAACAGTTTACTAATAAATTCAAGTACTGCTAGACTGGAGCCCCTATTTCTCCATCCCATGGTGTGCTGCGGGGTGACAGGGAGGAGGGGGACATCCCCACACTCTGAATCCACAGAGGATGTGGCTGCTGGGTGGAAAAGAGAGCATTTGGGAAAGCCTCTTTGGAATGAGGGTAACTGGAAAATCCCTGGGGAGAAGAGTGCAGGCAGGCTGGGTGGGGACACTCCCAGTTATCCCTCCAGTCACCCCTCCCAGACCCTGCCAAAGCCTCTAGGGCATCTCAAGGGTTGCTTCCCCCACTCCCAGTTTTGGAAACCAGTCCCAGGGTGATGATGCTGGTGGAGTCTCAGTGCAACTTTTCCCACTCCTGTGCTATCCAGTGCAGCCCAGCTGAGGTCTATATGGCCCAGTACAGTGCAGTGCAGTCCCATCTAGACATGTACAGCCCATTATGACCCAGTAAAATCCCACACAGCTCAGTATGGCTCAGTACAGTCCATTGTGGTACACTGCAGTCCTATATAGCCCAGTACAGCCCCACATAGCCCAGTATAGCCCAGTACAGCACTGTACATTCCTCTATAGGTCAATACATTTCAGTATGGCTCAGTACCACACTTTACAAACTTGTGTGTTTGTACAGTCCTATATGGCTAAACACAGCCCAGTACAGAGCTTTACATTTTCACATGGCCTGTACACCCCAGAATGGCACCAAGTACAGCCCCATACAGCCCAGTATGGCTCAGCACAGTTCTGCAGAGTCCTGTACAGCTCCATATGGCCAAGAACAGCCCTGTAGAGTCCTGTATGGTGTGTGGCAATCCTGTATAGCTCACTGTGGTCCAAGACTGCCCTGTGTAGACTTGTATGGCTCCATATGGGGCAGTGCAGTCCGATACAGCTCGATTACAGTGTAAATGTACAGCCTAGTACCACGTGTATGTCCCAGTATGGCCAAGTACAGCTTGGTACAAGATGATCCAGGACAGCCTAGTATGACCCACCATGTCCTAGCTGAGTCCTGTATATCCCAGTACAGCTTACTACAGTCCAGTACAGCCAGTATGGCCTGATACAAGAGAGCCCAGTACAGCCTAACATGGACCACTGCATCTCAGTCAAGTCCTGCACATCACAGTACTGCCCACCACTGCCCAGCATCGTCCAGCATAGCCCAGCACAGCGCAGCACAAGCCAGTGCAGCCCAGCATAGACCAGAATAGCCCAGTACCACCCATCACAGCCCACCACAGCCCAGCATATCCCAGCACAGCCCAGTACTGCCCAGCATCTCAGCACAGCCCAGTACAGCTCAGCACAGCTCAGTACCGCCCAGCACAGCCCAGCACCGCCCAGCATAGCACAGTACAGCCCAGCACAGCCCAGCACCGCCCAGCATAGCACAGTACAGCCCAGTACAGCCCAGCATAGCGCAGCACAGCCCAGCACCGCCCATCATAGCACAGTACAGACCAGTACAGCCCAGCATAGCGCAGCACAGCCCAGTACAGCTCAGCACAGCCCAATACCGCCCAGCACATCCCGGCACAGCCCAGCACAGCCCCGGAGCGGGCGGGGGGCGCGGCTGCACCGTAACCGCCAGGGGGCAGCGCCGGCGGTGCCCGGCGCGCGGCGGCGCATGCGCGGGGCGGAGCGCTCAGCCGGCGCCCGTGGTGTGAAGTGCCCGCCCGCCGCCGCTACCGCCGCCACTGCCGCCATGGCTCTCCTGCACAGCAGCCGGCTCCTCGCCGCCCCGCGTCTCGCCGCCGCCGCCTCCCGCGCCAGGTGAAGGCTGAGAGGTGGCTCAGTCCCTGGGGCCGCCGCCGGTGTCGGCGGAGGGGTTTTCCCGCGGCTGAGCCCCGCTCCGAGGTGGCGATGGGGGGAGGCTGCGGGGAGCGGGTGACGCCGCGCTGGGGAAGGGGGTTGCCGGGGGGACGGACCGCGCTCGGATTGGCTGGGGAGGGGGGTCCTCGCTCTCTGATTGGCTGCGGCGCGGCCCGGCGCCCCCCGCCTGCCCTTGAGGCGCCGCCGTGGAGGGCGCGCAGGCACCGGGGAGCCCCGAGAAACGGGCCGGGCGGAGCTGTGCCTTAGCACGGGCTGGGGACACCCTGTGCCTTGACCGATGGCTTGAGGACACCCTTTGCCTTGAGCGATTGGGCGGGGTGCTGCTAGTGATGTACACTGCTACGGGGCACAAATGATGTGGTCGATGAGAGGCTGGACGTGCCTCGACCATGTGCTCTCGCAGCGCAGAAACCAGCCGTGTCCTGGGCTGCATCGCCGGCAGTGCAGGCATCAGGTGAAGGGAAGGGATTCTGCCCCTCTGGTCGGCTCTGCTGAGACCCCATCTGCAGCACTGCTGCACCTTAGGGACCCCAGCAGAGGAAGGACATCGACCTGTTCGAGCAAATCCAGAGGCCACAAAGATGGTTAAAGGAATGGAGCACCATTTCTATGGGGAAAGGCTGAGTGAAAGAGCTGTGGTTATTCAGTCTGGAAGAGAGAAGGCTTTGGGGTGACCTAACTGTGGCCTTCCAGTATCTGAAGGGGTTACAAGAGAGCTGGAGAGGGACTTTTAACAAGGGTGTGGTGTGCCAGGACAAGGGGTAATGGATTTAAATTGATAGAGGACAGGGTTAGATTAGATATTAGGAAGAAAATCTTTCCTCTGAGGGTGGTGAGGCCCTGGCACAGGTTGTCCAGAGAAACTGTGTCTGTCACATCCCTAGAGGTGTTCGAGGTCAGGTTGGACAGGGCTTGGAGCACCTTGGTCTGGTGGAAAGTCTATGGCAGGGATTTGGACAGGTAATCTTTCAGGTCTCTTCCAGCCCAAACCATTCCAGGATTCTGTGTGCCATGAAATGGGGCAGAGTGGTGCTGTCTGGCTGCTCTGTGTAGTGGCCAAAGGGACCTCTGCACTGTGCAGTGGGCCTGGGGATCATGCACACTGCAGCAGTCTGCACTGACCGCACGATCCATGAAATGGGGTGGGAGTAGTGCTGGCTGTGCTAGAGCTGTGCCCTCAGGGGTACAAACCCTGGCAGGAGCAGGGTGGGAGTGACTGTTTCTGTGAGGACCAGTCCTACACTGGCAGCTCTGGATTCTGCTGTCTCTAGTCAGCAGAGGTTTGGATAGAAGGATATGTGATGCTGCTGGAGCTGTGTGAAAAGCCCAGAACAGTTTCCACAAAGTACAGCTGCCCTGAATGTCACAAGGCTGGGAACATCACTGAGACCAGGTGCCCAAGAAACAGAGTGTGCAGAGGGATCTGGACAAGGCCTTGCTGCTCTCCAGAGCCCTTTGACTCCTTTGGCCCTCACTAGTGGGGAAGTCTCTTAGAAACAGTTTCCAGCCTACATCAGAGCAGGAAATCAGTGTGGTTTTTTAAATCCCCATTTCAGCAATCACTACTGCTTCTAAGCCAGCCTTCTGGCTCTTCTCGGCAGGGACAGAAGAGCAGCTGTCTAGAACTTGTGTTTTGTGCCTGTGGGCTGTAGTAGGCCTGTGAAAGCTATGGAGCCTGCTGGCATAAGCTTTGCTTTCCTCAAGCTTGTTATACAGCAAACTATAAATTACCAAATTGCATCGAGGTCACCCAAGAGAGGTTGTTAAATTTTGCAAGTAAGGAGCTTCTGTGCACAGCCTCCTTTTTCCTGTTCAGGAATGTTGCTTATTATGTAACAAGGGAAGCCAAGCACTGATTAGCAGTTTCTGTTTCCTTATCTTCAGCAATATAATGTGGTACTCTAGCTGCTACCATTACTCTGTGCTGAGAATGCTCTTTCTGAAAGCAGAACAGCGATGAAGAGATAGGAAATAGTTAAAACTGCTCCTTTGACACACAAATGGTAATTAGGGCGATAACTCAGTCTGCTGCTGTAATGTATCACAAGACATCTATTTAAATACTTTTCTTGGTGGAAAGCCTACCCAATACTCACTGGGGCAAGGAATTTGTAGGCTTGAAAGGCCCTGTAGTAGCCAGCAGCCTGTTGGCATTGTTCTTGTGTAAATATTTGCTTTAGATGTGGTTTGTGGGCAGCCTGACAGCCTTTGGCCCCTCGCTCTGCTCCAGCTTGCAGAACTGCTGTGGGGGCTTTGGCAAAGCTTCTGAAATCTGGTATCTTATGTGGCTGTACCTCAGGGAACATGGGCTGGCCTCTCCACGATGGAAACCTTCACTGGGCTTGTGAATGCTTGCTCTCCAGGCTTGGCTTGATTCTTAATCACTTCTTAGCTCTTGAGGCATAGGTTCCACATATATATTTGAAAGGTGTTGCAAATTTATGCAATTCCTGCCACATTTTCCCACCCTCTCCGTCCCACTGCACTTGCAGCTGTGCATTAAATCAGCTCAGAAGACCAGTGTGGCTGAGGAGTACAGAGCTTATTTGGATCCCAGCTCTGATGAGCATGTAAACTCTGACTGGGCCTTCTGTGTTGAATTCCTGTAGCTGGAGAATGTGCTTCCTTTGGCTTACATTGAGTATCACTCGGGTAGGTCAGCCCCAGCTTAAGTTTACCTCTGGTTAGTTTTCTGCACTGAATACCTCTGGCCTGGCAGAGATGTGCAGTTTATAGCTTTGACCTTTATGCAAGCCCAACGTTCTTTTAATTGCTCAAAATAAAATGCAAGGCAGTGCAGGCACAACAGTAACGGGGGACAGCAGTGTGTTAGGGTTTGTGGCCTTGGACCCCTAGTAGATCTTTTTCCTAAACCCCTTTGAGAAAGCTTGGCCTCTCTGATCTCTTTGGTATGCTGATGTGTTTGGACAACTCAGCCTAGGCTTTTTTCTCCTATCTCCCTGCAAGCTCACCTCCCTGGAAACACCAAAGGAGTCTTGTTTCACCTGGAAACCATCATGCTGGGAATGGGAAAATAAGTCCTAAACCTACCCTTCAGTGCCTTAAGCCAACACAAAAACCGGCTCAGAACAAAAGTACTTAACTCTCTGGAGTGCTGCAGCTTAGGTAAATGCCCATAGGATCAGCATTAATTGCAGTATGTTAAAGCTCAGTGACCTGCCTAAGCCTTAACAAGATGGGGACCTAAATACCCCAAACACTGTAAGCTGCTTGGGGAAAAGCCCAGCAGAAAAAAAGGTGCTGTCACTATCTCCAAAGTAGCAGCTCTTTAAAATAGGTGGCTAGGCTCCTGCAGCCCTTGATACCAAAATAATCCTAAACTAGGTAAAATGAAGAGAGCAACACTGCTGCACATTGTTTCTCTCTTTCCCTGCCTCTCCATTTCCAGGAACACATTGGGAGGGGTTTGTCCAAAGCTGCCTGAACGTGCAGCAGGAGTATGCCCAGACAGTCCCCTTGACGTGTCCTGCTCAGGTTGGTTCCCCAGGTCACTCCCTCCACACTGGCTGCAGCCCCTGCCCCTCTCTGGTGGGTGTGTGTAGCTGGCATGATTGACTCATCCTCCTTTCCATGCTGATCCTATACTTAAGAGGTAATTAAGACTGGTTAGTAGTCTAAAAAACATTAAGCATATCTTCCATTTTTAAACTATCTGAGGTGGCTCTATCTCTTTCTCAAAGCCTGTCAAAAGGAGAAGCAGGCTTTTTTAAAATTTGGAAATAGTGTACAGATGGGAAGAGCAGTTAGTCTGAGAAGGCCAGATGATGTTTGGGCTCCATGAGATGCAATGTACATACATGGAAGAGTGCAAAATTTTTCTGTAGTGAGTAAATCTGGAGTAAATGGACCTAAAGCAGGGAAAGAGTGGAGAAGAAAAATGATTTTGTGAGTTCTGCTGATCAGTTGGAACTTTCTTAACCCACCTGGCTCTGCTGCCCACAGATCTCTGTATCTGCCTACAGAATCTGCACTACACATTCAGCAGGAAGTCTGGCTGTCCCTGGGCTGGCTCCAGGCTGCCTGCATTGCCTGGGGCAGGGACCAGTCCCAGGACAGCATTCCCAAATTGGGAAAGGATCTTACTATCAGATAAAGTAGCCTTTCCTGGGCTGCAAAGCTTAGTAAAGCTGATATGTCTGTGTGTTTCTCCTTCAGCAATCAAGGCTTGAATCCTGTCCTCCAGGAGATAAACCCAGTGTACTTTGTATTGCACCCTTTGTTCCCCACTGCGCTGAGGGACCTGGGCAGGCGCCAGTGTGATGAGTCAGGACACTCAGAGCTGCATGCAGTGCCTTCAGGAGGGGGCTGTGACAGCCACAGCCCTCTGCCAGGCAGGTTAAAAAAGGCCACACTGCTGCTCCTACACTGTCTGCAAAGCCTGGACGTGGGACAGGGCAGAGGCTGTGGCCAAAGGAAATAACAGGTTTCTTTTTATAGCATGGTCTGCTCTGCCCTTGACATTAAGAGAGCCTCTCCATCTTCAGGATGTGCTGCCAGCAGGGCAGAGGCAGGTGGCTCCTCCTGATGCAGGGAGATTTTGTGCTTGATAGCAGGGGAAGAGTCTTCACAACAGCTTGTAACTTGTCACACAGGGAAGAAACTTTCTACTGTGATTTCCTGGAAAACACTGTTTGTCTACAACACCAGGAGAGGCAGAGTTTGTTTAAGCAAGGAGTAGAAATATCTTTGTTCTGTCATCCAATGTTGGGAGAAAAACAAATTAGTTTTCATGTACTAGCACCTTTCCAGGAGTTAGGAAGAGATTTCATATTCATGCTTTGTGCAATTGTTTGGGTCTGGCCAAGGTTCCCTGGGGGGCAATAACCTGTGCAATCCCACATGTAGGTTCTGGGCACTTGTCCAGAGCATAACAGTTCAAGGCTTCAGTTTCCTGGGCTCTTTGTGGTGTTAGCACATAAGGCAAACAGGAACATTTCAACATGCTAATGACTGAAAGGGAGTCAGTTATCTTCATCCACAATGAACTGAGGCTCTTTGCCCATTCTGCAATATATGATGTGACTTAAATGCTTTGGTTTGGGTTTTTTTTAATAATTCTCTGAATACTATTTATACCTTTTTCAGTGGTTTAAGGATAAGATTTCCCTTGAGGGTTTCTGTTGGTGCTCATCTCTCCCCAGTTCTCAAGCCTCAATCTTAGCTTCTTGTTTCTCCCTTTAGCTCATGGTGGTCCCATGTGGAGATGGGTCCCCCCGACCCCATCCTGGGGGTGACAGAAGCTTACAAACGTGACACCAACTCCAAGAAGATGAACCTGGGTGTGGGGGCATATCGGGATGACAACGGGAAGCCCTATGTCCTGAACTGTGTTCGCAAGGTGAGCTGGCTGCTGAGCAGGGCCACGTCCAGGTACCAGGTACCATGAGGGAGCCAGGGAAGGGGAAGGTCACTAAGTAGGTTTTGTCTGTTGGTCCTTAAAATAAGCTTTGTCTCTACCAGAGCAGGACAGTATTCCTGGATGTCTCCCTTAGCAGGACTAATACTTTTGAGACACGACAGAGCCATTAAGTAGTACAGGATAAAACAGGAAATGCATATCCTGTTCCCATTCAGGTAGCTCTTAACTTGTTGCTGACTTCCATGAGCCCTCCAATGCACCTGTTCTCTGAACTTCAAGGTGTTTCTTGAATAGCCTGATATTGTTTAGAGCACCCCACAAGGGAGAAAGGAACTTGCATTGGCCCCTTAGTGGATTAGTGTTAGAAATTCTGCTGAGCCGATGTTACCAGTTTCTCCATAAGCCAGTCTAAAACTCCAGCCCAGGGAGCTGGATGTGGACATTGCCCTTGAGGGGATTATGGGGTCTTTTAGGGCTGTTGGGGTAGAAATAGGCTGTTAAATAGGCAGCTGACACGAACTGATTGGCTGCACTAACAGGGAGGGTGCTTTTTCCATGTGTCTCATCAGTGTGGGCTTTAAAGCCCTCCCTTCCCTCTCTCTGTGCATCTGGGTCACAACCAGGGAGCCTGGGTGGCATCACAGGGACAGTTTCCTGGTGGTATGTGAATGCTGCCATGGTCTGTGCCCCTCCCAGCATAACAAGGCCCTGCAAAAGTTTTGCTACCCTACTGGTTTAGGGATGTCTCTTATGTAGACATCTCCTCTCAGTAACACTCAAGTCTTGCTTTCCTGCAGGACGATTCCTGCTTGGGCAATGAAGTGTGTGCAGCAGCATTGACTTGTATTGGGCTGGAAATGATGCTCTCTTCTGGTACTCCACTGTACCAATCACCCACTGAGGGCTCTGGTGGCTATGGGGTTTTATCTGAAATGTTTACTGCTGCCCCTTGCTTGGAATGAGCCCTGCAGAGAAACTCCTATAAACCAACCTTTGCCCCTTTCGAGCAAGCAAACATGCAGAGAAGTGACCTTCAGCTATCCATCATTCTCTCCACAGTGATGCTTTCCTTGCTGACCTTGTGCCCTCCCTTTCAGGCAGAGGCCATGATAGCAGCCAAAAAGATGGATAAGGAGTACTTGCCCATCGGGGGACTGGCAGATTTCACCCGGGCATCTGCAGAACTGGCTCTGGGGGAAAACAGTGAGGCTTTCAAGAGTGGCCGGGTAAGGAGAGGCTGGGACACAGGGGGCAGGGAGGACACATGGTTGGTATGTTCTCAGCAAATGTGGAAGCACTGGTGGGGTAGTGATGCTTCTGAGTTGTGGGCTGGCTGGGCCCAAGGATCACTGCTTCCTCTGAAGGGTGGGTTGAAACAGCTCTGTCCAGAGAGGGGGTTTAACCTTGCCAGGGGCCCCAACTCCCTGCCCTGGAGCTGTTGACCCTTGTGGTCCCTCCAGCCTCTTGTCTCTGTTTTGATGTGCTGCTGCCAGTGCTGACATAATGACTGTGATCTCCCTGTGACACAACATGACTACTCAGACTCAGATATTTTTTTCTTTCCTTGCAGTATGTTACTGTGCAGGGTATTTCTGGGACTGGATCTCTGCGAATTGGAGCCAACTTTTTGGTGAGTGTCAAGCCAGCAGTGGAAGGAAAGGACATATTTTGACCAGAGCTGAATTTTTAGGGTTTTCTAACTGCTTGAACATACTCAACCTGTTTGAACTCTGTGTCTTTCTATTGACCAGCAACGATTCTTCAAAGCCAGCCGTGATGTGTATCTCCCCAAACCGTCCTGGGGCAATCACACTCCCATTTTCCGTGATGCTGGCATGCAGCTTCAGGCTTATCGCTACTATGACCCCAAGACGTGCAGCCTTGACTTCTCTGGAGCCATGGAGGACATTTCTGTGAGTTGCCTTCTGTGCCTGGAAGAATGTGGGGAAATGGGTGGTGATCTTACTTTACCTTATACTTGATGATGCGGCATAAAGCTGTGTCAGGGGAGGTTTAGGCAGGATATTAGGACAAGGTTTTTAATGCAAGGGTGGTTGGGCACTGAAACAGGGTTCCAAGTGGTCATGGCACCAAGTCTGCCAGGGTTCAAGGAGTGTTTGAACAATTCAGGTACATAGTGTGGTTCTCAGGGTTGTCCTGTGCAGGGCCAAGGAGTTGGACTCCTTACGAGTCCATTCCAGTTTGGAATATTCTATCATTCTATGATGCTTAAGGCATTAAATCAGGGCTAGAAGGCTCACAGAGCTCATCTAAGCTGTTTCATCTGCTGAGGAGAGTGCTCAGATATCACTGATGATTCATTCTCTATAACATCTTCCTTAGAAAATTCCAGAGAAGAGCATCATCCTCTTACATGCTTGTGCTCACAACCCCACTGGGGTGGATCCCCGGCAGGAGCAGTGGAAGGAGTTGGCAGCTACAGTGAAGGTAAGCAATGTCCCAGGGACTGTGCCATTCCTGGGAAAACCATGTCTCTGGCCTTTCATGGGTGGCACTGGTCTTCATTTTACTAGAGGTTATTCAATTCCCTGAAGCCAGGATGGCTGTCATGTTCCTGACAGGAGCTAGCCAAATGCACGCAGAAAGCTTCTGGCTGACCATTGGGCTTTCTCCTGGCACCTTCCCAGGAAGCTGGAGTAGGGAGACCTGAAAGGAGAGCAGCAGGGTTGAAAACAAGAGCTGTGATTGCTGGAGCGAAGCACCCAGTGCTGTTGTATTAAAAATGCTGGAAGATCTCTCACGGGCCTGGTGTCTCCTTGCAAGCTTCATCTGGAAATAGACAGGGACAGGTTCTACCTTCTTCTCCTTCCTGCTACCTTGTCAAGCCTGTAGCCAGTGAAATTTGGCTTGGAAATACCTGGCCTTAGTAGAGTCCTGAGAATTTGTAGCTACCAAAGTGATCTCTGTGGCCTAGAGAAGGGTAGATCTGACAAAGGGGCAGTGCATTTGGGGTATCTGCCTGGCTGACTAGAGAGTTCCCAGCTGCTTTTCCTCAAAACCAATAATACAGAAGACATTGAAGTAGACTATTTTATTACTGTTGAATCTACTTCTGTTTCCTGGGCCAGACTTGCACATCCCATAAGTGCACTGGAGGGTCTTTAGCTGCTGTTTTGATGTATGATGGGTAGCTGCAGGTTTTGTGCTGCTTTCCCTGTAGTGAGTGAAGTGGCTTTCTTTCTGGATGAGAATGGCTGCAGGTGGACAGATCGCTCTCAGCCTACTCCTTCGAGGGGTGCTCAGCTTCTGTGACACTCTCTTCCATTTTTGCTGGCAGAAACGAAACCTCCTCGTGTACTTTGACATGGCCTACCAGGGCTTTGCCAGTGGGGACATCAACCGGGATGCCTGGGCTGTGCGATACTTCATCGACCAGGGCATCAACATCGTCCTGTCACAGTCCTTCGCTAAGAACATGGGGCTGTACGGTGAGTAGGGCACGTGGCAAGGAAATAATTTCATCCAGGCTGCTGCTGGTGGGAGCCCTCCAGTGTCTTCCTGCTGCCTGTGTTCATCCTGCAGTACTGAGCAGGGATAACCCATTAGGAGCTGGTGGAGACCATTCTAGAGAACAGGGATCCACTAAAGTGTGATGTTGGGTGCCACAATATAAGGATATAAAGCTTTCAGGGAGCGTCCAAAGGAGACCTACAAAGATGGTGAATGGTCTAAAGGAGAAGCCATACAAGGAGAAGCTGAGGACACTTAGCTTGCTCTACCTGGAGAAGACTGAGGGCAGAGCTCATTGTAGGCATCAGCTTCCTCCCAAGGGGCAGCATCTGCTCTCTTCTGACCAGTGGCAGGACCCAGGGGAATTACATAGAACTGTGTCAGGGAGGATTTAGGCTGAATATTAGGAAAAGGTTCTTAATCTAAAGGATGATTGGGTATTGGAACAGGTTCCTCAGGGAAGCAGTCATAGCACCACGCCTGACAGAGGTTAAGGAGTATTTGGACAATGCTGTCAGATACAGGAATTGTGGGATTCTTAGGGTTGTTCTGTGCAGTACTCCATGATCCTTCCAGCTCAAGATGTTCTGTGATTCTCTTAGGAGAGCGTGCGGGTGCCTTCACAGTGATCTGCAGCGATGCAGATGAAGCCAAGAGGGTCGAATCACAGCTGAAGATCCTCATCCGCCCCATGTATTCCAACCCACCCGTGAACGGAGCGCGCATTGCATCGCTGATCCTGAACACCCCTGACCTACGGAAGGAGTGGTAAGAAGAAATCTGTCATGTTCATCACAGTTAGTGCAGCCCTGTGCTGTGCTGTGCTGTGCTGTGTGCTGCTGTCACAGGCAGCTTCAAAAAAATCAGAACCATGTTTACTCTGGAGAAATCCCTGCTTATGTCCTGGCATCAGCCAGTTTAACCTGACACAAACAGCTTTTCCTTGTGAAGAAAACACTGTAAAGCAGGGGATAAAGCTCCTGAAGGATTGAGGGCCGCAGGAGCTGCCTATCCAAGAAGCATAAACGTCTGAGGTGGTGCAGCCATGTAGTGTGTCTCGTGGGGGAAGGGGAAGCATAAGCCCCCTGGGAATAAGACCCAGGAATGTAACCCTCATGCCATAAGCCTGATTCCTGGCATCAACCTGTGCTGTTTTCCCAGCCCCTTGGTGCCGGGTGCCTCCCAGCAGCTGGTCTGGCAGAACAAAGGCTGGCAGTGTGCTGTGGCCTCGCTGGGGGCTGTGTTTTTTTGGCAGCTTGACACTTGTGCCTGATCCAGAGCCTAGCAAAGACATTTCCTAGCTGTGCTGCTTTGGAGTAGGGCCTGTTTGCCAATGCTACCCCTGTATTCTTGGTTTATCTATACATATTATTTTATCTGTGTTTGAGTAGTGCTGCCATGAGGCATCCTACTGACCCATGGCTTTCAGATGTGAGAAATGTCTATATTCTGGTAGTAGTGTCCAACAGCTTCCAGATTATTCCAATGGAATAAATAAAAAGAGGTCACCTTTAGGTATCAGGAGAAAGAGGCAGCTCCCCCAGCTGGAGCTATATTTTCATGGTTACCTGTATTCCCCTATGGAGCCCCTCCAGGAGAGGTTGATTTTCAATAACTGGGGGGGGGGGGGCGGGGGGAGGAGAGCAGCATTGGTGTGTTCCAGCCCTGCTCTGAATGGTTCCTGGGTTGGCTTCTCAGGCTCACAGAGGTGAAGGGTATGGCTGACCGGATCATCAGCATGCGGACTCAGCTGGTGTCCAACCTCAAGAAAGAGGGATCCTCCCACAACTGGCAGCACATCACTGACCAGATCGGCATGTTCTGCTTCACAGGGCTGAAGCCTGAGCAGGTAAATGCAATTCCAGTGGTGTCAGTAATTGGCAATCCTTGTCAGTAAGTTTTTGACTGCAGATGCCAAAATGAGCCCTTGTAAGCACTTCTTCCTCAGGAGGAACATCCTCCAAGCCCTAAGCACTGGCATATCCTGGGGACCCCAGTCTTGCTCTGTTCCCTGCTGTACTTGGGAGGTTGAAAGTAAATGTAGCTGTCATGTCTATCAAAGCAAACAGTCACTTGGTGCTGCTCTGAAGTGACCTTAGAGGTAAGCTCAAGTGAGGTGACTGTTCCAGCTCAACATCTGCAGTGTTGCTGCTTGGCCTGAGAGCTGAGCAGCATTTCTCTTGGTGCACAGGGCACTCTGCAGGTAGTAGAATGCCTTGTCTGCTGGCAGCCAGTTTGAGTTTGAGCAAGCTGGGTAAATTTTCACTTTGCTGACACAGCAGAGGTTGGCCTGCAGTTTGAACTTTGCTCTTTCACCCCAGGTGGAACGGCTGATCAAGGAGTTCTCAGTCTACATGACAAAGGATGGACGCATCTCTGTGGCGGGAGTTACATCAGGCAATGTGGGTTACCTGGCCCATGCCATCCATCAAGTTACAAAGTAAAGACAAAGGGGTGCCCTGGAGCTGGTGGCTTTCTCTTCCCCACCAGTCGAAGATGGGGAGGGAAAAGAAACAAGCAGAATACTTCCAACCACAGCACTTGAAGCCGCTGCTGAATGTATCTTGTAGATGAGTTGTAGAAGCCTAGTCAAATCCACCCTGTGTTCTGGAGCAGGGACATCATTGCTGGCTCCTGCTCGTCACAGCCATTCTTCCCTGCTGTCCATCCTTTCTCCATCTTACCCAGCACCTGTCTATGCTGGAGGAAGCAAGTGCTTAGCAATGCCATCCTACCAGTGTAGGCACCAGAGGCTTCTCTGCACACATTTCTCCATGAGAAGGCTTTGTGAGGCTGTTGGCTGCTGGTCCAAGCAGCAGCAGGCAGGGAGCTGGGTGGGCTGAATTGGAGGGCTGCTCTGGTGTGCTCCTCCAAGCTCCTCAGCTACTTCCTGCTGCCAGCAGGCTCCATCCTCCTCCATCATCCCAGCCTGGGGCTGGGCAGCACCAAAGCTGTCCTCTGACAACCAGCTCTGAGGACTTCTCACTACCAAACTCTGCTCCGTTGTTGGCTTTGCTCTTTCCATCTGGACTCTCCTTTCAGGTGTAATTCACAGTGGCATCAGTGCGTGGGGCAGACCAGTGTCCCTCTTTTAAACTTGTCTCACTTTCATACCTGGAGGTGAAACAATTTCTCACCCCCTCCTCCCCCTCCAATAAGAATCTCTTCTGAAAACTGCTTTCTGGTGGTCTCTGCCTCGTCCTGTTCCTGTCCTAAGCCCAGCAGTCCAGCCCTATACCTCCAGCAGCCTCCGTCCCTGCAGTCTTTGTGCATGTCCCAAAGCCATAAGCTGAGAGGCTGGCCCTGCAGTATCTGCCTCATGTGGAGGTGGGGCATCCCTCTCTGCTCTGTTCAACCACATTTCTGGTGACACCAGAAAACAGATCTTGAGAGAAATCTGAGAGCTGATGACTCAAAAACTATTCAGTCCTTTTAAAACAAGTGTCCCTGAGGTTCTGTGACTTAATGAACTCTTGATTTTTAATCTGAATAAACTGGTGCATGGCTGTGTTGAGCTGGGGACTTCATCCTGTCATTGTGCAGCTGCATCCTGTCCCTTCCATGCACCAAACATTCCCTCAGGGCCATGCTAGCACAGGGGATCTTATATGACCAGTGAAACTCTGATTTCCTGAGAATCCCATGTAGAGAGAGGCAGTTCCCACCAATGGGACCCAGGAGCACAGTGTGTGTGAACTGAGGTTATCCAGGTGTGAGCTAGTGTCATGAAGTTGAAATCGAAGCGTTGAGTGTAGGTGTTGCTGGCGAGAGGACAAATTCCCAAAAGCTCTCTGTGTTAAGACATGCAGCCATCCTTGGCCACTGCCCACGATGGAGTGGAACCTTCCTAAGTGGAGCTGGAGGCATTACCTCTGAGTCTGTGAGCTGTCTCCATCCACTGGCACCTCTTCCCTCTGTAGGCATCCCAGCGTATTTAGCAGGGCAGTCCTCATTTCCCATTCCTGCCCAGGGCAGCTGTGTGCCCGTTGGAGCTGGGACAGGTCCGGTCTCGTGCACCTGTCCCGGTCTAGTGCACGTTGTTTCCACACTTGCTGGAAGGCTGAATCCTCCCGCCGCTCCCTGACAGGAGGTTTCCGCTCCCACGCCGCTTGTTTACTGGCCCGATGCCCACACCCGCTGCTTGCTGTCCTTTGTGCAATAAGCCGCTTTCCATGCCGCACACGCCGTAGGTGCTGCCCCACGGCTCTGTGGGTTCCTGTGCTGTGGTCCCCGGTTCTGCGTGGCTCTGCAGCTGCCGCCTCCTGCCCTCTTTCCCGTGTAGAGCCGCTCTCTGTACAATAAAAGCACCCTGGAGTATAGTCCCGTCTCTCGCCCTCTCCTTGCCGCGGGTCCCCGCTGGCTCAGCTTTTGGGAAGGGCTGCCCGAAGGGGGATGTTTCCTCTCCGCTGATGTTCCCCCGCCTCCGGGGCTGGACTACAACCCCCGGCGTGCAGCGGGCAGGGCGGAGCCGCAGCCGCGCCGCCGCTGCCGCCCAGCTCGGCCGGGGCTGGGGCCGGGGCCGAAGGGAGCGGAGCAGGGCGCGCTCCCCGCTTGGTGAGTGGGGTCGGGACACGGACGGACCGGGGGGGACACGCGCGGGGAGCCCAGTGACCGGCTAAGGCAGGAGCCTGTGCATCCCCTGCGAGCGCGGGCTGACCGTCACCGGCTCCAGGCCTCGCTCTTCCGGGCGGGGGGCGCCGCCGGGGCCCGAGCGGGACGCGGGTCTGTCGAGTCACCCTCGGTGAAGCGCCTGCTCTCGGGGTTTCTGGCTGCCAGAGCATGGCGGCTTTGCCTGGAGGGAAAGGACACCCTTCAGCATCCTCCCCCAGGCCATGGGAGAAGCATCGACCCCCTGCAGCATCCTCGGCCGGGTGGGAACTTCAGCCCACGCGGAGCCACCGGCATGTCCCTCCCTCCACGCTCCCACCCACGAGGCACAGGGCGGCCCATCCTCCCCTTCCCCAGAAATCTTTACAGAGGATTCATAGCACAAGCACAGAGTTTAAATAGCCCAGCAGCAAGGAGTGAGCTGGGCAGGAAGTCTCTGTAGATGTCCTCCAGGAATAAAAACCATATTTCATTGAAAAGAGATTTCTCATGGTCGTGTAGATTCCTGCAAAATCCTGTCAGGTTGTGAGGGTCGATCTCCTCCAGCTTGAAGACACTGGGATGAGATTTGGACTTTACAACCCCCAAGGGCTATGATGTTGGAAACATCAGATCTTCAAATCCAAAACATCTGAGACACCATCTTCTGCTGGTTGTCACCCTGGGGGTGCACTGGAAGGGGCCAGTCCTGCTTTTCCTGTTGACACAGTATTTCTGCTGCACACAGGTCATTCCTGTTGAGCCCAGCTTTGCCCTTTACTCAGGAGCACGTGCACAGTCGCTCTTGCAGAGCTTGCAGAAATTAGGGTTGGAAATCGGGAAGTGAGCTATGACACTGGGTCTCCTGCCCACAGAAAGGCGAGTCCTGCTGTGAAGCTGCATCTCCTCAGCCTCACAGCCAGACTAAGTCCCCCATCCAACAGCAGTTGTGTCCTTTTCCTGGATTTGAGGGATAAGAGGTGAGTTCTCTTGCTATATCTCTCTGCTGCTGTGTGTGTTCTGTCACCCCCCTGAGCTAAGACCCAGTGAACTCAGTTCCCCTGTGCCCCCACCTGATGCCTAGGTTGTCCCTCTTAACATAATTTAACTAACACTTTACAGTGTCATTCTTCATCCCCTTGCAGGAGTAGGGAAGTGCCTGACTCCCGTATTGCAGCATTCCAGCCTGTTTGTTTCTGTCCTTCCTGCCTGATGGAGCCAGTGCTGGCTGAGGACCCTCCTCGAGGTGCCCAGCTGAGCCTGGTGCAGGACCACTAGTGGGACGTGGCGTGTGCCACCTGTGGAGGGACAATGGCTCAGGGCACTGGGAGCATCAACAGTGACTACAAGGATTGGGAGTGGAGTGATGATGCTGGTGAACGGGCCAGGCTCCTGCAGAGCCCTAGTGTGGAAACGGTGCCCAAAAATTCAGAGAGCCAAGGAAACGGTCTGGGGAGCACGTCGGCTCTGGG
Organism: Erithacus rubecula; assembly: GCF_903797595.1. NCBI lineage: Eukaryota > Metazoa > Chordata > Aves > Passeriformes > Muscicapidae > Erithacus > Erithacus rubecula. The sequence goes on along the minus strand of NC_136664.1, from coordinate 7,288,807 downwards.
AGCTGTCTTCATTGTGGTCAACGCTGCCCTCGGGGCTGGGCTGCTCAACTTCCCTGCTGCCTTCAGCATGGCTGGCGGAGTGGCTGCAGGCATCGCCCTGCAGATGGTGAGAGAATGGGGAAGGGACAGTCCCGTGTCCCACCATGGGAGGGTGCATGGGAGGGACATGTGGTGCCCTAGAAAGGGCTTGGGGAGGACCAGACTCCCAGGAAGAAGCTCTTTTGGAGATGCTCATTGTATTCAGGGGTGGCTGCCTGGGGTGGCTCAGGGGACATTGTGGTATTGTTGGCTCAGTGTTCTGTCCCTGTTTCTCTCCCATCCCAGTGCATGCTGATCTTCATCATTGGAGGCTTGGTCATCCTGGCATACTGCTCACAGGCCAGCAATGAGCGCACCTACCAGGAGGTTGTGTGGGCTGTCTGTGGGAAGGTGCCTGGTGTGCTGTGCGAGGTGGCCATCGCTGTCTACACCTTTGGCACCTGCATCGCCTTCCTCATCATCATTGGAGACCAGGAGGACAAGAGTAAGTGCGTCCCATGGAGCAAATAATAACCAGTTGTTGTCCCTTCAGCTGCAAGGGCCAGCCTGAGCAGCTTGGTTCTCCCCACAGTCATTGCTGCTCTGGTGAAGGAACCTGAGGAAGTTGGGAGTAGCTGCTGGTACACAGACCGCAAGTTCACCATCAGCATCACTGCCTTCCTCCTCATCCTGCCCCTCTCCATCCCCAAAGAGATTGGCTTCCAAAAATACGCCAGGTGAGTGGGAAGAGCCCTCTGGGGCTGGGAGTTGGGTGGGCCAGCCAGCACCCACCTAAGCACAATTGCAGAGGACAGGGGCTGGAAATGCTGTGGTTTTAGTGCCATATGTACCCACTCACCCTCTGCCTTCCCATGCCTCAGTTTCCCCATCTGGAAAGCAGAGGAGCGGCTGAGGACCATGAAGCCACAGTGCTGTACTTCAGGGCTTGTGTCCCTCCCTTCTGCATGCTGGAGGAAGCAGGGAATGCTGCTTTCAGCTGCATTGTCTCCTATATTTGGAGCTGGCAATCCATCATAAAGGAGAGCCAGTAAGTGTCCCTAGGCCAGGTGGTCTGCAGGCCAGCCCTGCTCCACCAAGAATCTTGGTGTGATCTGGCTGCTGGAGCTGCACCAGAGGCACCAAGGAGTGTCACTGCTTCAACACTCACTTCTTTCTCCAGCCCAAAACCCAAGTCTGGCAGGTGTGCCACTCAGCAAAGATAGTGATAGATAGATAGATAGATAGATAGATAGATAGATAGATAGATAGATAGATAGATAGATAGATAGATAGATAGTTTTGGATAACTCCCATATGCAACAGAATTGTGTTCACATCTGCTTGGGGGTCAGCGGGTGACATTTTCTGGCATATTCCCATAGGAAGGGAGAGCAAAAATGGGTCTGATAGGCAGGAGGGGGGTAGCCTGGGCTGTGCAGGGCAATAGATGGGATGGAGAGGCTGGGACAAGACCCTCCATGAAGAGGGGTGGCAAAACACTCACAGCTTTCTATCCCCTCTCACAGCTCCCTCAGTGTGATTGGCACATGGTATGTCACAGCAGTCATTATCATTAAGTACATCTGGCCTGACAAGGAGCTGGTGCCTGTGGAGATCCCCACCAGGTGAGAGCAAGAGACATGATGCTGTCAGTGCCATCACAGCACTGCAGAGCCAGGCAGGGCTGTGGGAGCAAGGGCTGCAGAGGCTGGGGATGAATCTTTAATCAGTCCCATCATGGTCCTGGGGGACTCTGCATGTTGCTGCCAGAAGCTCCCAAGTGGCTGCACCTCTGCATATTTCAGAGGAGCAGGGGGTGAAGAGGAGGAAAAGGACATCTTAAACGTCCCCATGGCTCCATTGCAGGTTTTGATGAGCACTGATTGGCTTTTTTCTCTGACATATCCAGGCCCTGGATTCCCTGTGCCATGCTTGTGCTCACCCAGCAACAAGGGCTGTGTCTATATTTGGATGATTTTGGTTATTTCCTTGGGCAGCACAACCACTGAGGCTTATTCCCTTCCTCACAGTATATATTTTTGGATCCAGTGCAGGAGTTTTATGGCAAAGCAAAGGTTAGGCCAGTTTTTTGCACTGCCCAACTAGATCCTTATTTTTATTGATACTTTTACTTTTGTATGCTTGGGTTTGGCTGTTTCTATCTCAGTGAAAGACCCTGGTCCTAGGAAAACCTCATTTCATGTGATGGCATCATCCTGGGTGGGGGGATGCAGTAACAGCAAAGACACTGAGCACTCCCAGCTCAATCCCTGGGGCACCAGATGGGGCTTACAGGGGATTCTGGTCTGACTGATGGGTGTTTCTCTCCTGCCAGCCCCTCCACTTGGACAGCTGTCTTCAATGCCATGCCCACCATCTGCTTTGGGTTCCAGGTAAGGCCGTGAGCTTGGCACTCCCCTTCCATCCTGGGGTTGCTTGGGTGGCAGACTAAAACCCTGCCTGTGTGATGGGCTGGGTGATTGGCTGAAACCCTGCCCGTGTGCTCACTGCACAGCTTTGCAAGGAGGCTGAAGCCTTTCTAACATCTCACCACCTCTGGATGGAAATGGATCCATTTAAACCCAACTAGGATGTACAGGGCAGCCTGTCCCCCCTCCTTTTCTTCTCCAGTGACAAACCTGGGGGATCACAATATCAAAACAAACATGGATTATCACGAGTAGGATGCCATGTGCTTCAGCCCATTGTATATCCCTCCTGTCTCTGTCCTGGCAGTGCCATGTGAGCAGCGTGCCCGTCTTTAACAGCATGAAGCAGCCAGAAGTGAAGACCTGGGGGGCAGTGGTGACAGCAGCCATGGTGATTGCTCTCTTCGTCTACACAGGCACGGGTAAGTGAGGGGACACCGTGTGAGTGTGGCACAATCCTTGGAGTGGCTGTGAGCTTCAGGAGGGCAGGGACCCTCTGGTCAGCAAGGGTCAGAGGGAGAAGACTCCATCAAACCCCTCTGCAATGTGCCCTGTGCCATATCCATCCAAGTCTGGTACTTCAAACTGATGTTCAGATTTGTCCCTGTCTCCTGCTGACTGCTCCCTTCCTGGCAGGAATCTGTGGCTTCCTAACCTTTGGAGCTGGCGTGGAGCAGGATGTCTTGATGTCCTACCCCTCCAATGACATCCCTGTTGCCATTGCCCGGGCTTTCATCATCCTCTGTGTGCTGACGTCCTACCCCATCCTGCACTTCTGTGGCCGGTGAGCACTGGGAGAGATGGGGCTGGTGTGGGAAGGAGGAACAGTATGAGCAAACCCTCTGGGCTGGGTCTGTGCCCACAGGGCTGTCTTGGAGGGTCTCTGGCTCCGCTATAACGGAATAACAGTGGAGGAGGACGTGGTTCGGGAGCGGAGGAGACGCCTGCTTCAGACCATCAGCTGGTTCCTGCTGACACTCCTCCTGGCTCTTTTCATCCCTGATATTGGCAAAGTCATCTCTGTCATTGGGGGCTTGGCTGCCTGCTTCATCTTTGTCTTCCCAGGTAAGGCATCCTGGGGTGCTCAGGGGTTGACAAAGGTCTCATGGCCTTGTGTCTCAGAGAGGGAAGGGCAGGATGAAAATACAGGAACCAGGAGATTTTTAGAGGAGGACAAAAACATGGTGTGAGGTGCCATTCAGCAGCCCAACTACTTTGGGTGAACTTGGTGCTCTGTAACAGGGAGTACAGCTCCCTGTTTCATGGAGTGTCTGTTCAGTCCCCAGCGGGTTCTAATTTGCCTCCCCTGCCTTTCAGGGCTCTGCCTGATTCAAGCCAAGCTCTCTGAAATCCAAGAAACCAGGGCAATCAGGTAACTGAAGTGTGCCTCCCCTCTCCCCCATTCTCCTGTGGATAGTGGGGTGAAGGACCCCTCTAAATATGCCCTGTCCTCCTGCATCCACAGCTGGTGGGCCCAGGTCAGCTATGGGGTGTTCATGGTCACCCTTGGAGCCTTCATCTTTGGACAGACCACTGCCAATGCAATCTTTGTGGATCTTACAGCCTGACTCCTCCAGGCTGATCTGCACTGCTGCTGCTGAGGGGATAGAGATTTCCCCTAGGACCAAAGGGAAGTGGAAAGAAAAATTTTGGTGTGTTGGGAAGATCCAAGAGAAGGATTGTGACTTGGGGCTTGGCTGAACAAGCCCTGTGATGGTTTGTATCTCATTGTCTTAAGGCACCAGGCAGTCAGGCTTCTCTCAGCCCTGGCTCCCTGGTGAAGCCAGAGCAACACTACAAGGTGACCTGTCATCCAGGTCTTTCTGCCCCTTGGGGTAGACATCACTAACAGGTTGTGGCTGGGGTTTGCAAAGCCGTGCTGCTCTCATCTGTGCACCCTTGTGCTGGTGGAGCTCCTCTCCACAGCTAAAACTCCTTCTCCTGATTTTGGAGTGAGAAGCAGTGTTCTGCATAAAGGGAAATAGCAATTATGTTTATCAGACAGGGAGACACCCTCAAAGTCCTATTCTGTGTCAATTTTTGGTTTGAACTCTGGTTTCCTGCTGATCTCCTGGCCCCATCTCACGTCTCCATCTGCCTGGGGCCACACTTTGTGTTACAAAGGGCTGCCTTCAGCCTGTTTGGGTTTTTTCTTTTGAGGATCAGAATGACTCTGGGGTAGGGACATGCCAGTGCAATGTTTTCCTTGCCAGGGGTTGCTCACTCAGTAGAGAAGCTGCTATGACTGCATTGACCTACTGAAGACACTACAGTAGAGCAAAGCTCTTCTCCAGATTTACAATCCCGTTCTTCCAGGGTTCAGGAAATGGGACTGAGCCAGGTTTTAAGGGATGCTTTTTTGATAAAGCAGTCAGTATTAATTTGTTTTACATTGTTCTCTTGGTCATTTACACTCTCTATGGCTGGTGTTGCTCTGGGCTGTCCCTGTGTTGCCTGTCTAAATGATAGTTTCATTCCTGCTTTTTCTGGGTTGAGCAGTTCCCCCAGCTGCAGATTTGGTTAGGGGGGTTAAACCTCAACAGCAAAGGTCTCTTGTTCTGTCTTTGAGTTTATCTTGTTTGGCTTCTAAAACCCTTGGGGAGGGAGGAGTTCAGGTATAGGTGTTGACGCACCTGTGACAAGGGTTCAGCCCAAATGTGTGCAAAACTTGGCCCTGCACCTCCCTGCACCTGCATCTTCTGGAAACAGCACAGGCTGCTGTGGTGAGGAGAACCATGGCTTGTGCTCCTATACTTCTCAACCTGTCTCTCTCCTGCTGCAACTAGTGGCTGCAGGAGGGGCAACAGCACATGGGTGCTTCCCCACATGGAAATGTTTGCTCTTTCCTTACTGACTCTGTGTAAATGGGGACTTCCTCATTGCTGCTTGGGACAGGGAGACCCAGATAGAGAAGGAGGAAGAAAAGCCCCAAGCACAGCAGGAATGTTTGAGGGATGCTGTGAAGGCACAGATCCCTTCTGTCTCTCCCAAGGGAGAGACAGCATCTGTGCCCTCATCTTTTGACAAAACCAGACTCCATCAAACCCAACTTCTATGGCACTGGCTGTGCCCCAAGCCCTTTTGTCAGATTCCTGCCTGTGAGCAGGAGCTGGGACTTGGGGACCCTTTGGCATAAAGAAGATGTCCAGTTACCCTGGATGTGGGGAGCACAGAGCTACCTCCCATGGAGCCCAGCAGAGATGCTCAGCACATGCCAGTGCCAAAATGCCTTCCAGTGCCCACCCTGCACCAAGATGAAAAGGTTTGGTACCTGGTGGCTCTTGTGGCCGTGGCTTTCCTGAGGGTGTGCAAGGCACGAGGAGGTCCCTTGTCTGAAGTGGAGGATGACACAGTATCTCATATCGCCTGGGCTCCCTCGGTGCCCCCACAGTGTCCCTGTGGCTGAGGGCAGGGCAGGTCTGCAGGTGCTGCGGCCGTTCCTGTTTGCCTTACTGCCCCTCTGTTTACAAACACTGGCCTTTTAACATGTATTTTGTACATGCAGAAAGTGGAAGGAACTCAACTCAATAAAAGTGACAGTGTGATGTGTGTGTCAGGCCAGCATGAAGTGGGTTTCTGTGGGAGATGCTCCCGGGTGGGATACAAGGATGATATCCTGAAAAGGCATCCCAGCTCTCAGAACTCTGGCATGGATGCTATGGAACTGGCAAGTCCCACAGCCTTTCTCAGGCCCTTATCCGGGGTATCTTCGCGCCCAGGGCCGGGGAATGCTAGGGGAGGCTCTGTGGGGCCCGGTCCTGGTCTGGCACCCCAGTGTCGCCCCACAGGCGAGTGTGGTGTGGCTGAGAAGGCGGGAGGGAACTGAAGGGAGTTTCCTCTTCGGGCTGAGGCCGGCCATCCGGGAGGGTGCAAACAGAGAAAGGATTTCCTTCGAAAGGAAAATCCACCCCTGGCGCTCTGAGGGACCCACGGCCACCATATTGTGGGGGAGCAGCGCCTGGGCCATACCAAGGCAGCGCGGGGAAGGGGACGCCAATCCAGGGGCCAGTACCACTGCGCGCTGCGGGGGGGCGAAACAGTTCCTGGATTGTACCACCGTCTGGGGGTAGTAAACAGCGAGGCGAGGGGAACGGGGCGGGCCGCACCACTCGGAGCGGGGTGCCCGCCCCTCCGCCATGACTCCGCGCGCCCTTTGGCACCGCCCGCCGCTTCCCCTTCCCGTCCCGCCCCGCGCGGCGCTCCTCGCTCTTTGGCCGGCTTCGGCAGCGCGGGTTGGCCGTCGGTGCGCACGCGCAGGTCGAGTGGGCTACGGCGCTCTGATTGGCTGAGAGAGGAGGAAGGATTTCGGCTCCTCCCGGCCAATGGCGCGCGGCCCAGGCTCCGCGCGGAGGGCGGCAGAATGCCCTCCCCCGAGGTCGCACGGCGCTGATTGGCCAGCCCTCAGGCGGCCCCGCGCTCTGATTGGGCGAAGGCCCTTCCGCGGGGGCGCGGCAGCTCCGCGCGCATTCCGCCCCTCCGCTCCCCCCGCGTCCCCCCCCCGCGAGAGGACGGGGGAGGGGAAAGGCCGCGGCGCGAGCGCGCGACCCCATCCGCCATTTTGTATCGGAACGGCGGCGGCGCGAGTGAAGCGCGCGAGCGGCCTCGGCCCGGCCCTCACGACACCGCCGAGGTGGGAGCGGCGCCCGCCCGGCTCCGGGGGGGAGCTCTGGGTGGTGTGGGGGCACCGCGGGCTTCGGGGCGGGGGGAGTCGCAGCGGGGACGGGGCCGGAGGCAGCGGGGCCGGGCCGGCTTAGGCTGGGGGCAGCGGGGCCGGCTGAGGCACCCGCGCGGCCGGGCCGCCCTCCGGGCTGTGCGAGAGGCAGCGGTGGGACCCGAGGCCCTCTCCCCCCTCACTCCTCGGTCCTGCGGCCGCCCCTGAGCGACAGGAGGAACTCTGCCGGGTCCGGGGCGGGAGCCGTGCGTGTTCCCGGTTCGGTGGCGGGGAAACCGCCAGCTCTGGAGCTGTGCTCGTGTCTCCCCTTTCGCTTGTGTAACGCCGCTGGTGACAGGTGGAGCTTTGAGGACTCTGGGCTGGGCCGCGCCTGCCCCGGCCGGGCTCGGCGGCCTCCGTAGGAGATCGGTGTTGTTGTGACTTGCCCGCAGAAAATACGGAGAAAGTGATATGACCTTCTTGTAGACCACAGGAGAGAAATCCTTCTCAGTGCTGTCCTCCAGTTAAGAAAACTCCGCCCTGTGAAATTGACTTGTATAATTCTAAACTGGAAATAGCAACAGTTGGGTGTTCGACAAATGCTGTTATCGGTACAAGAGCTTCTTTACAATAGTTGTTAACTTGGATTAGTACTATTTACTCATTTTACAGGAAGGCCTTTGAGTACTCATAGTTTAATTTCAACAAACCACACACAATTGGGACAGTATTAACGACAGAAACGGGGTAATACTAAAAATACAACACTAGTCTGTTGGTTCATCGTGTGCTCAGATTGTTTCTGAATCCCACTTGTTGCAAGGAAGCACGACAACTGCTTTCAGAAACTTTTTTTTAATCAGGTAACAAAACAGGTGTGACTCTGACAAGTCATTCTTAGTGTACCCAAGTGATTCCTGTTTCTAAGGTAACTTCTTTGACTAAATTTATGGGCTGGGTGAGTCCAAGTGGCGTGACTCTTATAAACAGGAAACAAACTTAGTTGCTAGTAGACTTGTCTGTCCTTTCCATGTTTGTTTGGATTCTTTCAGCCCTTTTGCTTTTAAGTTCACTTTTAACTGTTATGCTGTTGGCCTGATGTCTCCAAACACACAACCAGTTTGCTGCCTACCAGTGTCTTTTCTTTGGAGAAATACCGTGTTTATCCTATATAGTGCTCCTAGGTTTTTGATTTATGCTGAAATGGCCACTCTTAGTGTTCAGCTGTGTAATGAAAGAGAAACTATGGAAACATAACTTAGTAATAGAGGACAGTACTGTTTTGTGTCCCCGTGATGGAGCATAACTAAATCATGCTGGAAATTGTTATCACTGAGCATCATGGTTGAGTCCATCACTATTTTAGCCAGGTTTCTCTTTTGTTCCATCAGCATCCCTGATGTATGAATACTGCTGTTTTCCTTTGACTTTTGAAATAGCATGTAGTTGTTTTAAAACACATTTTGGATGGTAAAAAAACCATGAAGTATTTGATAAAAAGTCCCTTCTTTTCTTCCCTCCAGCAGAAACTTTACTCTGCAGTGCTTGCCTGCAGGAGAACTGGGAAGTGAGAGTTTCTTGGGTTTTTTTTAAACAGTCCAGGTTGAGATGTGAAAATGCCTGAAGCAGCCGTGTCATGATTGATGCATATCTCATGTTTGAAGTAGATTCCAAACTGCAGCTTCACTGGCCTGAATGTATAGAACAACATATGTGCTTGGCTCAGCCACACTCTGTAAACTAAAGTTATGGTTTCTAATCATCTTTGTGACCACTTTACTAGAATTGAGTGCAGCTTATTTTGCTGCTAGTGTGACTTCCACTCTGTGGTTTGTTTTTTTTTTTTTTTCAGTAGATTTCAAAGTGGTTGACATCCTGAAATATAAAGTATAGTATGTTTCAAAACCACCTTTCTCCTTTGAATTGTTCCCAGTGTTAGCCTTCAGAGAGATGTGCTGCTTTTCCATGTTTTGTATTTGTTCATGGGTTTAAAAAGAAGGTAAGGGACTGTTCTGGAGAACAGATTTAACAGTGGTCCCTTTAGCATGTTTTATGTGCTGTTTTGTGGCAGGAGTTTAGAACCTGATCAGCAAACAGACTGGTGTTTGTGTCACTTGATCTATTTTATCCTCCACATGCAGCATGTGTGCCCTGAAATCATACAACTCTTGAAATCCAGTGGGAGTAATTACTTCTGCAAAATTCTGAAAAAAAGTTCCAAAGTTAGCTTAAAGTAATTTTGAAATTAGTTTCTTTGTGTTTCTGAATTTGTGGAAGGCTTCAGGTTTGTCAACTTCAGCATCAGGACTTAGTTTTACTCTCTAATGATTTCTGGTTAATAGGGAGTGTCTTTGGTCACACCTGATGGGTGGTTTCATATTGGCCTTCTCTATTTTGTGATTTTTGGATTCTTGCCTGAAATTTCATTGCATTTACATTTAGTCCAACAGAATTCTACTCTTGAAAAAAGATCTACTGAAATAGATGCCAGATGTTTTTTGCTGATGGGGTGTTGTTTTCCTTAGGAAGTGTCGGGGTGTGTAGTGCTGTAGAATTTTGTAAATATTTTTCATCTTTTTAAAATAGGTTGTGTTGTGCAATATAAAATAGTAATATTGTAAGAGCTCCTGAGTCTGATGTTGGGTATGGTCTTAATCCATTACTGTATCATAGGATCTGTGACTGAAAGTATTTAATTTTGGAGGTAATCTGATTTTTTTTTTTTTTATAAACTCCTATATCTGAGGCCTGACTTGTCTGAACCTGGCAGGTTTACCCCAGGAACTGAAAGCTTTCTGAATTGTTGAGGCCAGTGTAGGGAGATTCATTCCCACTAAGGATATATGGATCTAAAAATAAAATCTGCTTCACATAGCATTCATAGCTTTCTTAATCAGTACTGTAGTAATTGAATTTTAGCCTTGCTCTGAATGGCCAAAGAGGCACCTGTGCAGTTCTGCTTTGCAGGCAAGGCTCCCTTGGTTACTCTGTACTCTCCTGAGTTAGGTTGCATCATTTGAACCTCTGAAGTGCTGTTAATGTTGTGTCCGTGGGAGCTGTCAGGGTTTGCTGTGTCAGGATACACACGTTGCAAACCATATGTTTAGAACATAAATAGGAAGCTGTTTCCTCAGCTATTGTGTTCCTTCCTTGAGTCTCCGTGTTTGCTCAGGCTCTTCCTTGAGAGGCTTCCCTGAAAAGAAAAATCCCATTTTGCCTCCAGCTTGGATTGTCCAGTGGCACTGCCAGGTTTTGCAGTTGGAAGGTGGCAAAGCTTGTTCTGCTTCCCTGCAATCAAAGCATTCCCTGCTTTTTTGGGAGGCAACAGAGATGCTAATAGGAGGGTGGGATGGTCAGTTTTCTTGCTCTGCAGGGAGTTATATGGCAGCAGGGAGACTTGAGCCCAGCTTGAGAATTTCTGAACTAAAACCCCTGAGTTTTAGGTGGAGTAGGTGTGATTGCTGTGCTGTTTGTATTGGTATGAGGCAAAATGCCCCCAAAAATGTGTTTTTTCTTCCTGGGGACCCGAAAGGCAAACTCTGAAATTCTGTTATTGCCTTAAAAATTGGTCAAGTTGAAGTTTTGTGTTATGTCCTCTAGGCAGTTGAAACAGCCTTTGAGTTCTCCAGGCTGGTTGTTGTAGTCTGGTGCTCTGATGGGACTGAATTCCCTGTGCTGAGGTCTGGGTGCTTGATTTTTAACAAATGCTTTTCAGAAGCTTTATATTGGTGATGTATGTTAAACACTGCCAGTAAGATTGTCTTGGAAGGCGTGTGTACTTGCCAAACCCAGTGGCCTTTTCTAGGTTATTCCAAAAGGTGAATTTAAAGGTTATCTAAAAAAAAAATTAAAAATCAGGTACTGTACTACTGAGAAATCTTTTTAAAATTTTGTGCCAGTCCTTCCTTCTAGGTGTTCCACAGTCAGTGGCCTTTTAAACCTTATATATAAAGGTAATGAATTCTAGTTTGTCAGATGTACTAAAAAGAAATTGAAGTTTTTTGTAATTCTTTTCATTGCAGTTTTAGACATACCCTGAAGTTCTTTCAGAGACTAACTGCCTTGTCATTGAAGAATGCTTTCAGTATTACTACTTGAAAATTTTTTCTTCGTGAGATGTAGGTTTTATTGCATAAGAAGGATTGTGCATACCTTCACTGAGTAGTCAGGGTTTTCTGTGGCTTAAGGAAAGTCTGCAAGTTGATTTGACTTTTCTTACACATAATTTACCCATATATTTGTGTAATATAATAAACTTTTTCAAAGAGCAGAAAGGTCTTCATTGCCTCTGATAAGCATTTTTTTCTCCTGATGTTTTGAAGACGTTAAATAAGTTATGGTTCCAAGTGTAAGCAAGTGAAGACCTTTGTATGAAGGGAAATGAGAAGAGTTCTATTTGCACCCAGCACAGCCTGTTCATCTTCCTGTGTGCTGCTGCTGTTGGGTGCTGGCAGGAGGAGCCTGGCACACCAAGCTGTGCTGCTGCAGGAATGCTCCCTGGACGGGCTTGTCCCCAGTTCCGCATGCCAGGCAAACACATCACCCGAGCCATCCATTTCCATCGTGAGGCAGGAATCCTGTGCTGGTGCGCTTTGCCATGGAGCCAAGACAACAAAGCAATAGTTTTTGTTCTGAAAAAGGGATCTTCAGACTCTTGGCATCAAGCCCAGTGACCTTTGTGTTTCAATCAGGTAGAGCTTCCAAGCAGTGATTCTGTCCAGCTTGATTCTACCTCTGAAAATGCATAGTGCTGCTTCTCGGAGCAGCTTGAGGCTTCGTTCAAGGCTCCCCACACTGTTGGATATGCAGGACTTGCTTTGGGATGCAATTTTGTCACACTGGCAATCTGTAATTTAACAGATGAGATGTCAAGTGCCAAGTTTTGTGTTGTCATAGAAATTTTTTAAGCTGGCAAGCTCTGCTGTTGTAGCTCACTGGAAAGCTGTTTCAGTATAAGCCAAATGTTAAGGTTAGTTTATTGCAGTTCTTTGTGTGTTGCGCATTCACAATTGCTTGTTTTGGTGTACAGGGTTGAGGCAATACTGCCTGGATGTGCTGAGGCAAAATATAGCAGAGATGGTAAAAGTGTGGTTTTTATATTAATTTATGATTGATGCTTTGAAGGATTCTGACCTCTTATTGTTGCTGTGTGGTGTCTGATTCATTATTCATCTCATTTTCTTCTTTCTCATGGTGATGAAAATCATTATTCTGACTGTTTGCTGGCTCCTTCAGACTGCAAAATGCAGAAACAAAAGTGGTCAGGTAGTGTAAAAATAACTGAGCTTGTGTTGTGAAAACTTAATACTACTTTGTTTTTCTTGTGAGCATAGTTATGTGATGTTGCTGCAAAACTTAAATCTAATTTAATATTGTTTTCCAGGTGCCATGTTTCAGAACAGACAAAGACAACTGAGAAAGAAGAGCTGAAGCAAATAACACAGAAACAGATACAGGCTCATTGGGGGAAAAAAAATTGACCTGTCTCTGAGGTGACTAAAGGGGAATAATGGTGATTTTGCGCCGGGCTCGGCCGCCTGCTTCCGCCCCAACCAGCAATGAATCTTGACTCGCTCTCGCTGGCCTTGTCTCAAATCAGCTACCTGGTGGACAATTTAACCAAGAAAAACTACCGAGCCAGCCAGCAGGAAATACAGCACGTGAGTAAAGTGATATGGTGCTACAAAATAAATTCTGAAAAGACATCTGGAGTTTCTCTTCTTGTTTGTATTTGTATTCTGTAGTGCTCTTGTGTATGTTACTGTTTGCTGTTTTCTGTGGCGTTGGGAATTGCAGGGTGTGTCTGGTACTCTTGCTGCTTCATCTGCCAAGTTGTGGAATACAGCTCAGAGCTGAGACTGGTATTAACTTTGTAGCTGAATATCAGGATTAACTGCTGCTCCTCAGGTGGTATGAAAAGCTTTCCTACCTTCTCCAGGTTAAATCTTTCCACTTTTGGGCATTCAATAGAGCAGTGATTGGGGAGGGGAGGAAAGCTTATACCTTCAGTGTTCAAAGTTGTTGCACTGAAAGCCTGAGTATGTTGTAATTTACCTCTGTATGCTCTCTCCTCCCTTGATGGAAGTTTTTTTTTCCTCTTTTCATTCAGTGACTCATGGCTTGGTTGTGAAGCCAAGCTGACTGTCTTGGCCCTGGGTTTTCAGGAGGCAGGCAGAGTAACTGCGTGTTGAGACCCAAATATCTGTGATCTGGGCAAGAATTCTATTTTAACTGACCTTTTTAAAAATAGCTCTGACTTGCAGGGTGGACTGAAAAGCATTATCTGCAGAGGAGTGCTTAGGAGGAAGTGAATGCTACTGAGCTAGTTTTAGAAACTGGTTTAGTTCAGTTCCCAGCAGAGAGCTGAGCCACTTAATGTTGAGTTTTTTTCCTGCAGCAGTGCAATCCTGCAGCGATTTGAATCAGATTAGAAGGCCAGAGGGCTTAAGCAGTGAGTTTCTGTTACATTTGATGTCTTTAAAAGTGCATTCATTGCTTATCTCAAGGTGAGACAAGAGTGATTTCAGCAGTATTGGCTTCTTTAAATGTAAGATGGAATAGGTCTCTTGTAACTATTGTAACTTTCTCATGTTTTTGCAAGTTCAGGGGCTCATTTGGGATCTTGCTATCCTTTTGATCACTGTTAGTTTCAACAGATGATTTTTGCAGCAAGGTATGACTTGATTTGGGAGAAGATATGGTCGATCTGCTATTCACATAGCTCTCTAAGACAGGGACAAATTGTTCCTTACCCTTCAGCAGACCTCTTAGCCTCACTGTGGTGAGAGGGGTGGGAGACTGGGACCTGATTTGTGGAAATGTCTGGATTGTATTTGTTTATAAAGCATATCTAGAATTTCAAGGCTAAATTCCTAAAATCTTAATTCTTTGTAATCTTTGTTTTTCCTGGTTTTATTTTCCTGTTGTTGCTTTACTTTTGTGGTTGTTGATACAATGTTTCTTTAGTTTAAGAGAATATATGTGCTGTAACTCTGTCTCATGGTACACTGCTTGGGGTAAATTTTTGGCATGATTCACCCAACTTTACAAAGTTTACATCTAAGCATGTAGAATTGTGGAAATTCATACTTGGAGTTGTTCCTGTCTCAACTGACCAAAATGACACTTATCTTTAGATATATCACTCAAGTATAACACTGGCAAAGCTTGAGGAACTAATTTAAATGTTTTATCAATAGTCATTTAATATAGCTAATGCTTAAAAAATAGAGTATATGTTTAGAAATCTCAGAAATATTTTATGCATTTGTCAGACACAAATTCTAAACCATGGTTTCCTCTGAAGTGAGTTTTTTGTGGTCTCCTTCCTGTAAAGTGTTAAGGAGAGACTGCATAGTTGGAGGGAAGGGGCTTTCTGGATGAGTTTATCTAGGAAAGTGAAACTTTTTGAATCTAGAAAAACAGAGTTATTTTTTGTCTAATCCTGTTTTTGCTCAAACATGTTACCTGATAAATCCAAGTACGTATGGCTCAAGATTTATCCTGAGTCACAGAGTGGTTGAGGTTGGAAGGGACCTGTGGAGATCATCTGGTCCAACCTCTTGGTCACCCACTTAGAGTGGGTTGCCCAGGAATATGGGCAGTTTTTGGGTGCCAACAAGGATAGATACTCCACAGCCTTTCTGGGCAGCCCCTATCAGTGTTTGGTCACCTCTGTAGAAAAAAAAATTGTATTTTAGATCTGATTTTATGACTGGATACACTATCATGTAGATGTGTAGCAAGGCTGCCAATACAAGGGGTTTTTTCAGCTCTTTCTTTAGGAAAACTGGCAATCCTCATTCCCCATTTCCTGGAAGAGGTTTTTTGTGAATGTAGTTAGAGTTGTAATATGATACACTGCACTTTCAGCCATCTCTTGCCTTCTTTCCTGTAAGCTAAATTTTCAAATTATTGTCCTTTGGAAGATATCTCAGTGCAAGGAAGCAATCTACTTCTGATGCAGGCTAGTTGTGTGGATGGCTTCAGTACCTACAGTTTTCTTTGGCATCTGTTTACTTTGGTGAATTCACCTTGGTCACAGCACCAGGCAGCTCCTTAGGAAATTGATCCAGCTTTATGTCAGTCTTGTTACCACATCCAAATCTTTGTATTTGATTGGGATTGCCTGAACAAACTGCTTGTTTTCTGAAGCCTGAGCGAGGTGGTAGAATTTGCTGTCAGTTCAGGTTTGCTGCCTTTTGCACCAATCTGAGCATCTTTGTGATCCTGGGGTATGACAGCCTTCAAAGGCCCAGCTGTTGCCACAACTGGGCTGTTTGCTCTGGACTGACATACCACAGGCATGTATATTTATAGCCTCTGGTCAAGAAGCAGAGCTAGATTTGACTTGGAAGTTTCTTTCCAGCAGAACAAAACTTGGCAGCCACTGGAATCAGCAGACTCTGAGGGAAGGGGAAGCATAGTGTCAGATAACAGTAGAAAAATTGAGATAAAAACAGTCAAACATCAGAGCCCAAGCAGACAGAGCCTAAAGCAACCTTGTTTGTCTCTTTGCACAAAGAAACTACTGGCAAACAAGGACGTTCATGTTGGGTGAAGCAATGGGCTTGGTGGAGGCAGTCAGAGCAGGAGCAGAGCTGCTGGTTTGTGCTGGCATATTTGTATCTCTCCTACGGCTAGAAAAGGGGAAACAGTGGGAAAAATGTTGCTAGTAGATTGGATTTGTTATTAGCTGCTACTATTTGGCCAAAGAGGCAAGCTGCTGTCGATTGGCTTCACATTTCTGACAGTATGGATTCTATTAAAAACAAGTAATGCTGTCTGCTTGGTTGGATTGTAAAGAAAGAAGCAAGTTCTGAAACAGTCTTGAGCTATTTCAGACAACAAGCTGATGAGCTGGCCTGTAGCCAAGAGTTAAACTTAGGACAAATGGTTGGGGATGCAAACAAAAATGTTATATTGTTAAGATTTAGTAATGAGTGAAATAGGCCAGCAAATGCAGATCATCCATTGCACAGGTGCTGTCCCAAGGCTGTGTTCTTGCAGAGTTAGGCACTGCAGCTCTGGGGAAAAGTGGGGCCATGGACTGTGTGGATACTGAGCTGCTTTGTTGGCAGAATCCTGAGGGTGACTTGAAAACCCTTTTTTACTTAGCTTTGTAAGAATACCACCCCTGAAATCCATGGCTTCTCTGTCAGTGACATAGGTCTAGGTTGTCTTTGTTTATAGTCCTTATTTGCAGATACAGTTAACAATGTGGTTTCTAGGTTACTGATTAAAAGGCACATTTATAGCAGTTTTGTTGAAACTGTAGTTTACTTAACTACTAGCAGTACTGCTGTATCCAAGGTACTAGATCCAGATCTTGTTCTGTTAATGACTGTTTGGTACCAAGCTGTTTTTTAATACTTTTTTCCAGATTGTGAATAGGCACGGTCCCGAGGCAGACAGGCATTTACTACGCTGTCTATTCTCGCACGTGGATTTCAGTGGCGATGGTAAAAGCAGTGGCAAAGATTTTCATCAGGTACGGTTTGCACCAACACATTTGCTTATTAGTTTTGATTTTTAAAAATCTGTGGTGGGATTTCATCCAGATCAAGCACAAAGGCAGGTTAGAAGCAGTAGCTTTAAAGAAACTTCTTTTCTGGTTATATGGCCTTTCAACCGCAAGCACTTTTTGCCAATCCTCAAATCAGAAGATAATTGTTGATCTCTGACTTACAGTCTTCTGATCTGGAAAAAAAAAAAGGTTGCATCAGTATAAATGCTCCTTTTAAACCACATGCAGTGCTCTAATTTGAAGCCTTTCTGTGTACTTTAAGAATTTGTCTGAATCCAATAACTGACATTTCTGGTGCTGACTGTGTCTGTTGGCAGGTGTGTTTTCATCCTTAAGCAATTCTGCTGTAGACTTTTTAGCTCCTTACCATGAATCAAGTACTCTTGGGCTGTCTATTGCAATGTGTGAGGGTGTTTACAGAAAGTAAAACATTTCACATATGATGGAGAATGTTTCATCACTTTGTCAGTCTTAAAAGCAAAGCAAAGCTGAAGAAAGCTTGAATGAAAAGAAGCTAGTTGGTGCTAGAGAGAATTTGGGCACTTACAGAAATACTTTATCTTTTAATTTTTCTGTACACATTGCACAGTAGTTTATTTCATTGTCCTGTTACGAAACTGTGAGTCTTCAAGTTATGTTGTTCTTTTCAGACTCAATTTCTGATCCAGGAGTGTGCGTCGCTGATTACAAAACCAAACTTTATCTCGACGCTGTCGTACGCCATTGACAATCCCTTGCACTATCAGAAGGTTTGTATGCTTCTTGAATGGGATCCCCATGTCAGAAACTGCACTGAATTGATCAACTGGTTTTCCCTTGTGTACCCTTGTAGTAAAATTTTCAAAAACTGAGCTTGCCTGATTGACAGGGTTTTTTTTTTTGTTGAACTGAGTAAGTTAGTCAGTCACTCAGAATGACTGCAAACTTAATTTTAATACTTTATCTGATATTGGTACTTCATGGCTTGTTTATGGCACCAGAACAAAAACAAATCAGCAGTGCTTCTGTTCCTTTCAGTATGAATGCCACAATAGTGGTTTAATAGTGGGATATATGGAAGAAGCTTTTAGATAAGATGTAGCCAAAAGTAGTTGGAAAGAGGTTTAGCCATAAAAGCTTTGTGTTAACCCGCAGCAGAACAGTTACTAATATTCAAAGCTTGCAAATAGGCTCTAGATAGTCTGACACATTGCAAATGAGATTAATCCCAAAATATCTTTCATGTTATTCTTCTTACCTGTTTCAGAGTCTAAAGCCTTCACCCCATTTATTTGCCCAATTGAGTAAAGTCATCAAATTAAGTAAAGTTCAAGAGGTAGGTGGATGCTTATTTCAAACAATTTTTTTTTTTCTTTAGCTAGTTAGAAAGGATGAGGTCTCCTTACTATAATGCTTGTTTTTATTTGTAGGTGATCTTTGGTCTGGCTTTACTGAACTCTTTCAGCTCAGATCTGCGAGGTTTTGGTAAGTTTTCTAAAGTACTGCAGCAGGGACAGCCTTTTTCAGCAATGTGCTTGGTAGATGGGTGCCTGCCTGACCCCAGCTTGCAATTAGTGGTGCCATTGGGAGGGGCAATAGATAAGTCATCTTGTGTGAAGTTGAAGGACCATTTCATTAATGACTTGCTTGACAATGAATCAAGCTGGGGTATTATGATATCTTAACTTGTTGTCCATTAATATTTGAGTTCTGAGGTTCGAGATTTCTATTTAAATCTGAGCTGTTGTGGCTTGTGGTAAACAAACTCAAATAAAAAATGGTAGCTAGCTAAATGAATCTCATAATAAAACTGAATCCCAGATTTTGACTCTGACTTCTTCTGTTTCCAAAAGCTGCCCAGTTTATCAAACAGAAACTCCCGGATCTTTTGCGCTCTTACATTGACGCGGACGTCAGTGGAAATCAAGAAGGTGGCTTCCAAGATATTGCAATAGAGGTCCTGCACCTTCTCCTCTCCCATCTCCTCTTTGGGCAGAAGGGAGCATTTGGGGTAGGACAGGAGCAGATTGACGCTTTCCTCAAAACATTACGTAGAGGTAAGTGGTGCTGTTCAGGAAGCCTGACCAGATGCAGACTTTGAGATTTTCATGACTTGCTGTCAGTGCAGAGTGCTGAAGTGATGGGGAGCTTGCTGTGTTAGAACTTGGTAAATTTTCACGGTTCTAAACTGACAGAAAAGTGCCACTGATCTGCTATTGGGTCCTAATGTACAGTTTTGCTTTGAATGAGGAGTAATGTGGTCTCATGTTCTTGTAAAGTTTTGATAAATAAACATTGAGTAATGGATGTGCAAGTCTGTGGTGCTTTTTATGGCATGATATTTGTGGATTTAACTAAAGCAGCTTAGTGCACTGTAGTTGACAACCCCCTTACAGAGTACAGAACATAAATTGCCATTTCAAATAGATGCATTTTAAGCATTATTTTATTATATTAGATGCAGATCCACAAGGAAACACTAGGACAGTGAGGGAGGAGCTTCTGACTTAAACTCTGGTTCATTTCCTGAAAGCTATGATTGTAGTCTGATCCTTTCCAAAACCAGTATTTGCTGTAAATTTATTGCACTAGGGAGGATTTAGACTCAAGATGATAATTGAACTTAACCCACTCCTTGGTTCTGCACAGATGTAGAGGAAGCTACCATTTATACAAGAGCAAAATACTCATTCTAATTTTTTAAATATGAGTTTCTAGTTCATATGTATTTTAATAAAGATGAGTGCATTAGCTTGTGTAATTCCTGGCATTTTGCTTTGGGTTGTTGGGAACTCTTCTCTGAATGGCTGTGGAGGGTGTGATGTTAGATGTCAACGGTGCTGTCTCAGGAAGGCCCACCCTCAAGGTGTCTTTGCTGCTCTCCTCTGTGAGCAGAACTCTGATCCACAGATCTGAGCCTCTCATAACTCATCTCTCTTAAACTTTGCCTCCCAGGAAGGAAAAATTGAGTATTTACTCTTTCTATTCCCAAGTGCCCTGCTTAGTTTTGCTATATTTCGTATACACAGTAACAGATCCTTTGTTTCCTAATATTTCCTGAGTTGAAGGAGTGGCTTTTACTGGACTGCTGTATTGTTTCCTGCTCTGAGCTTTTTTTGGATGACTGCTGTTAGTGACAGTCTAGTTCTGAGCTTACACCAGCACAGCTGCTGGCATTTTGGGCAGCTGCAGAGCTGCAGTGAACCTGCACTAACCTAGTTTAGTCTACATTCTTTAGGAATATCCCAGTGCCAGTAGATAACTGAGAATGGGATGGAGGGATGCTGCATCAGTGCTCTCAGGATTTCTGCATCAGCAGGCCAACTCTAGCACAGCAGTGAAATAATTTTGAGTAGTCTTTCATATGCAACTGGTGTTCTGGGTGTTTTGACACTTTGTTATTCTTGCCTTTAGATTTTCCCCAGGAGCGTTGCCCCGTGGTGCTTGCACCACTTTTATACCCTGAAAAACGGGACATTCTAATGGACAGGATCCTGCCTGATTCTGGAGGGATAGCCAAAACCATGATGGAGAGTTCTCTGGCAGATTTCATGCAAGAAGTTGGCTATGGCTTTTGTGCAAGGTTTGTAGAAAAATGTAATTTTCAAGCATGTGATTTTGGGTGGTGGTGGTTTTCTTTCTTGTCTCTTGACGTAAAAGGTAAAGATCACTTTAACTACTAAAATAAGTACAATCTTATCAAGTATTATGAGGTCATTTATTTGAACTCTGTATTTTTTTGTTTTTCTGATGTGTGTTATGTGCCTGTGGACAGTGTATAGAATTTTGTCATGGTAAGAAATGCTACGTGAAAAGATCCACATTGCTTGTTAAGGTTTAATAAGAATTTGACTATCACCCTTTTTTTAAGTGAAAATGAAAGAGTCTGGATAAATTCCAGCTAAATCCCACTAGAGTGTTGGAAGAACTTTGCTCTTGCAAAACTTAGCCCTCAGAATGAAGCTAACCTGCTTTTTTTAAGAAGAATAAGGTAGAATTAAATAACTTATATGTCAAGAGAAAGACTGTTGATTAATTTAGGGAGGTGATGAAACTTCCAAAGTATTCACATGAGTTTCTGTTTAAACCAAGAGGTAAAAACACCATGTGTTGGAAGCTACTGAATTATTTCCTTTTTAACACATGCCTGTTAATAAAACAGTTTATGTACTCATGCTATATAAATCTTCCTGGCCTAGTTTTGAAGTCTTCCCAAAAAGAAAAAAACTTGCAAAAAAAGCCTTCAGTTCTGAAGCTGAAATTCAGGCATTTGCTCTTTGTTTTCTCTCTTGGGAGGTTTTTTGCTGGTGCCCTCTGTTCAGGGATGCCATTGGTTTGTATCAGATTGAGGGGAATTCACAATTTACCTTTGAATAGTGCATGTCAGTGTTTTGAAATGTGCATTCTCAAAGCCTTTGTTTCGCTTTTAGGTAGCAGAAAACTTGAGTCTTTGAAGCTCTGTATCACAGGTCAATAGGGAAGTGCTTTTAACCAAGAAGAGGGCTAAACCTACCCTGTGCTTTTGCTTTGACACAGCATAGTCTGTGAAACATCTGTGACATCCCTGTCACTTCAGTACACCTGGCTTTGAACTGGAAATACACTGTGGCACAGTGTATTTCATGGAAATACTTGCATAGATTGTCCTCTGAATTTTTCTTCTTGATTGTCCTGGAATTTTGTTATGCTGGATCATTTGACTAACTTGACTGAAGTCTTACAAGTGAACTCTGCTTTCCTGTAAGATCCCTCTGTTTTGTTACATCTTAGTGTGGAAGAATGTCGCAACATAATCATGCAGTTTGGTGTTCGGGAGGTCACGGCTGCCCAGGTTGCCAGGGTTTTGGGGATGATGGCTCGAACTCATTCAGGATTGACAGATGGAATTCCACTACAAGTGAGTTTCCTGGTGTGCTGGGGGTTATATTTCAACAGCAGTAGGAATTAAAATGCTGGCCTCTGGGAATTTAACATTAGCTTGTTATTATTCAATACTTCTAACAATTTTGCTGGAAATGTGTGTAATACTTTCATGAATTAAATATTCCTAAAATGTTATACCGATGTCATTACTAGTCTGAACTTCTGTTTATGCCTTTCTAGTGCAGGTTGTTCTGTAGCCAGTGGATGTTGAGACTGCTTTTTTTTTTTTTCACAAGTGTATGATTCAGTGTATTTTGACTTGCAGTCTATTTCGGCTCCTGGCAGTGGGATTTGGAGTGATGGCAAAGATAAGAGTGATGGAAGCCAAGCCCATACCTGGAATGTGGAGGTCTTGATTGATGTTCTTAAAGAGCTGGTAGGTCTTATGAGCATCTTTGTTTTTTATGTGGATGAAGCAGGGCATATCTCAGTATGACAAACCTTTTTAAGCTCCCCAACAGCCTGAATAGCTTTGAATCTCTCTAATGTAACTGTACTTAAATGCAGGAGGTTTTTTTCCCTCATGAACAAGAAAATTTTGATTAATTCTGGGAAATGGAAGCTACTTGGTTGCAGTTTGAGATTCATTTTTCAGTGCTCCCATGTATTCTAGCATATGTTCTCTTGAGGGTTTTTGTGTTTCAGTGTATTTCTGACAGTGGAAAGTTTTGTGCATCAGGCACCTGGTTTTGGAAAACTTGTTGCTGTAGGCATTAGTGATGAAAATAAAAGTATTGTTTTAGCTACTCGTTCCAAAGTTCTTCTTTGTTGCTTCTTAGGTATGATAACACTAAAGATAAGATAAGAGCTTTTCCACCACTTTATAAGCAGCACTTTTTGTAAATTACCTCAGTTAAACATGAGTACCATTTCCTTTGCATGCCTTATATGGGATTTGGTTTTTTTTTTGTATCTTCCCTCTAATATATGCAGAAGTCACTGTTTTGTTCTTCTAAACCTTGGGCCATAAAATACCTTTGTATCTGGTGCTCACCTGTCTCTGAAATGTGTGGTTTGTGTTCCGTAATGGCCACAGTTCCCACAAGCTCCATCATAAATATTGTTTTACGCTGTTCTAGAAATATACTGGGTGCTTTACAAGATCTTAGAGTTTACCTTTTGCAAAAGGAGGAGCAAGTTGTGCTTGCCAGCAGATCAGACTCTTCTGCCTTTATCAGAGGGTGTGGAAGCCTAGGAAAAGGAATAAGTATGCTAAGAGAGGAGCTATATGTTTGGTAGTTTTTAAAGAATTATTAATTAAATGTTTGGAGGGAGAGACAGCTACTGTAGTGATGGGGAAGTGCAATTTCACAGAGTGGTTTAAAACATTTAACTTGCATTGAATTCTCACAACTATATAAATACATCTCTTTTTAAAACAAAACTCTTGCTTTCAAAAAAGTTAGGTGGATGTTAAGCTGGGTACAATACTGATGAAGAGGGATTCTTTCAAGGTGGTACTGAAGATGGTAATGTGCAAGGCTCACAACCCTTGTTTGTCTGGTTGCAGAACCCTACCCTGGACTTCAAAGTAGTAACGTATGAATTGGACCATCCAGGATTTCAGATTCGTGATAGCAAGGGCCTGCATATTGTAGTTTTTGGCATCCAGAGAGGGCTGGGCATGGAGGTTTTTCCAGTCAATGCCATATACAGACCTTGGAAGCATGCAGAGGGCCAGGTATGTTTACCACCATTTTTACTCTATCTGTAGAATATTTTTAAAGTTCCTGAATTTATTGAATGATAAATGGAGATTAGTACTGTGAATGTTTAGGTAATCCTCACTTGGGACCTTGGCCTGTAAGGCATAAGCTTCAGGTGTGTTGAAGAAGTACAGTGTGTGATTGACTGCATTGTTTGGGACATAGTCACTTACTGTGAACTGTGACCCTGCTTTTGGCCCCAGCAGAGTTCTGTGTGTAGTGCAGCTGAGCATAGAACTGCTGTTGAATGGCAGTGCTCTGGGGTGCTTACCTGGTTACACAAAAAGGCCACTGCTTCATGCAAACTGCTACTCTCAACATGTCTATACACATCATTCTCAAATTCTAGAAGTGTGAGGTTCAATCTTGCATAAAACAGACAGTGAAGCTTGGCTCATCCCTGCTGCTTAATTGATTTGTATCATTCTCAAAATAGGGCACTTGATAAAGCACAAGAAACCTGAAACTCCCATGTTTAAAATATTTCTGACATTTTTTTTTTATTCCAGCTCTCCTTCATCCAACATTCCCTCATAAACCCCGACATCTTCTGTTTTGCTGACTACCCTTGCCATACTGTTGCCACAGACATCCTGAAAGCACCACCAGAGGATGACAATCGAGAAATTGCTACATGGTAATAAACCTGCTCTCAGCTGCTTTTCATACATAGAGTAAGATTGCTCGTCTGGTCAAAAGTGGCTTTATTTTGATTCAGCCAGATTTAATTTAGCTGTGTGCATACCAGTAGATCAGACATTAGTATTTGTGACATCTTTGATTGGTGAAACTATTCTCAGTATCCTGTATGCACAGTATTCCCATGTACTTCCATAATACCTTGCTTTTGTTGGAGTCTTTGCCTTGTTTGGAGAGTTTCTGCTGATGTGTTTTGTTACATCCTGCAAGCTGAAAGGAGGGCATAAAGGAAGTGATTTAAAACTTTAATCTGTTTTTCCCAGAATGATATTAGAGAAACTTGCTCTACTTGTATGAAAAAAGTCTTAAAATTTAATTTGTAACAGTACATGGCTATTGGTGAGTTATTGCATAAAGCTGACTGATGTGACTTTCTGAGCTGACCTTTGCACCCCTTTTTTTGTATGGCCTTGTAGCTTATTTCATTACAGATACTTGCTTCTTTTTCAATTATACGGCCCAGAATAGGGAATTGGAGGATGAGGAATACAAGTAAATTGTCAATGATCACTTGTAAAGCAGGCAAAACAAGTAGAGTATCTTAACTTTCACAAGTGGGGACTTTGAGGTGTTTTAAAAAGTGTATTCCATTTCTGGAAGTATGTTTCAAGTGACCCAACTCAGGCTGAATTTTTCAACATCAGCTTTTAGTTTTCTCTCTTCCCTAACATAATTAGGAGCTCTTAAGATCTTGAGTTATTTTTTATGGTTTCTTGCAGGCTTACTTGTGCATGATGAGAGGTGCAGTGTAAGGTTGTTTTCAGTGGGTGTTGCTTTATATGTCCTTACAGTTGCTGCCATAAAATAATTGAATCCAGGATCCTGCAAATTTGCTGCTTGGTAACTTTGTGGGGGTTATCTATTTGTTTTTTCTTCTCTTTTGTTAGGAAGAGCCTGGATTTGATTGAATCTCTGTTACGATTGGCAGAAGTGGGGCAGTATGAACAGGTTAAGCAGCTCTTCAGTTTTCCTATCAAGCACTGCCCAGATATGCTGGTATTGGCCTTATTGCAGATCAACACCTCCTGGCACACCTTGCGCCATGAACTCATCTCCACACTCATGCCAATTTTCCTTGGCAACCATCCCAACTCAGCCATCATTTTGCACTATGCATGGCATGGACAGGTAAGTATTTTCACTGTAATTTGTTCCTGTAACTTGAAAGTTTGTTAAATGGGTCGAACAGTTACAATGTTTGTATTGGTTGGTGAACTGGTCAGTTTAAAGCCCAAAAGGTAAATGATCCACAGTTTATGCAAAGTAATAGGATGTCTCTTCCCTTACTTGAAGCAAACTGGTATGATTCACTGGGAAAATACTCCTGGAAAAGTACAGAGACCCAAATTAAGTTTGACTTTTTAAACCTTTGGCTTTAAACAAAGTTGACCATGGTTTTATTTTAAGAAAAAAAAAGTAGAATGCACAACCAAGCAACCCAAAAGAAACCCCCAAAGCCTCGCAACAGCATCACCTACCCCACCCCCTCAGCTATCAACCTCACACATTTAATGTGTAAAAACTTGAAATAGTAAGAGGTGAGAAGGTTTAAACCAAAATATCTCTTTTGTACTTGCCAAATAGATGAAGGCTATTCTAGACATAAAGAAACTACCTGCACTGGAAGTTTTCAGTCTGGATGTTGTCTGAAAACTTAGGACTGGCTGCTGACCTTTTTCAAGGAGAGCTTCCACTTAGAGATATAGTAGCTGTGTATGCAAATCCCATAATTCTAGTGGATGTTTTATTTGGTGTGGCCTTCATCATTGTGTGCACTGGTAGTTAAAGAAGTCATACAAAATTTGAAGCAGAGGAAGTTCTCTGGGATCAGAGAGAATCTGCATTAGTAAACATGTTTCCCTGTTTAGAGTAGAGTTAATGGCAAGAAACTTGACCTCTGAGGTCATGCTATGAATGTTTTATATTTTCCTGATGGAAGTCTTTAAACTGAAGGATGAGGGGTAGAACAGATGTGAAGTGCTTTTTGCACGAGACCTTGAAATGGCAGAAGAGGCAATTTTTTCACTGGTCTCAGATCAAGGCAGTGAATGATGATTGTCATGGAACATGGTGCCATTCCTTAACACTTTTCCTTTGAACAAAACCCTTGCTGCCATAAAAATCTTAATTGTGCTGTATTTTAAAATTGTCCCTGTATGAGCAGAGGTCTAGGTTCTATAGTTTCCTTTTAAGGTGTGGTACAGAATTTTTGATTCAGGACATCATCAGGAATAATATTTTGTAAATATTTGTGTAGTCTATAACCAATTTTCCTGTGATAGAGAGGAATTGGTCCTGGACAGTGGTAGAAGAGTGGTGGGCATATATGTATCTACCATTTTTAGTCAGCTACATCCTATACTTGTCGCTCATGGATAATTTATTTCTAAATAGAAAGAGCTCAAATCAGAAGCTAAGTTCTGAAGCTAAAGTGTAAATATGTTTATATGTTAAGCTTTTTAGTTATGAAGTACCCAGTTGAATGTTCACATATTTGATCCTGTTTTTAGAATCATTAAGTATGATCATAATTTACTTCTCCTCAGGGTCAGTCCCCTTCAATTCGTCAGCTTATCATGCATGCCATGGCAGAATGGTACATGAGAGGGGAGCAGTATGACCAGGCAAAATTGTCACGTATTCTTGATGTGGCGCAAGACTTGAAGGTGAGTTTTGCAAAATACTGCCATTAGTTTTTGTCTGGTGTCTTATGCAGACTTGCTCATCTTTTAACAAAAGCTAAGCTTAACTTAGACTAATTTAGTAGGGATTACATTGTTCAGGCATGTCTGATTTCATTTGTGGCTGCTGTCCCTCATCTTAAAAGAAAACCTACATTCATGTGACTTAAAGTACTCTTCAGCTGAGTTGTGGTATCTGACTACAGATGATTCCAACTTGTGCTGTTGTGAGCCCAAGACATTTTACTTGGTGTTTGCAGTGGGGTTGGTTATCCTGGCTTAGCTGACAAGTACCTTGGGAAGCAGCACAGCAGACCTGCTTTCTGTGTGAATGTAGTGTGAATCCAGGAAGAACTTTTATTTATTGTTCTAACTTTAAATATTATTAAAGTGAGAATGTAGAAAATACCAGATTTTTGTGTGAAGGTGGCACTGTTGAACATAATGGAATGGGGATTTCTTGACAATGCTACTATTTCTTAGATTTTATACATTGACAAAAGACTGGAAGATGTGAGTAACTTCTTTGGGGCCTTTATTGCTTCCTGAAGTTAGATACAAAATAATCAGGGATATGAAAGTGCAAGAGCACCAGCTGCTGCTTAAAGTCAGTTTTGTTGTAGCAGTTGCAGTTTTCAGAGATGACCTCTTGGAGCAGATATATTCCCCAAGTATCTGAAGTGGTTGAGGTCTATTTGGAGGAAAGTGGTAGGTTGTTCTGCTTAACTTTGTAGCAATATCAATTTGGTAGTGCTTGACCATATCACAGAGGAATTTCAAACTGTCAGCACAAGGTCACTTCAAAGAATGTGAAGTCATGATTTCAAATCAAAACTCTTGCTTATTTGTCTCACAAGCGAGCTATAAGTGAAGTTGCTAGTACCAATCTTTGTTGACAAAGAAAGCATGGCAGCATGTCATAATAAGACTTCTTTACTAAAACATGTATGAGAGCTAGAAAGAAACAAAAAAAGAGAAAGGGTATCTGTGTGTCTTCACTAGTAGTCTTCTGATTTTCTTTCTTTAGGCCTTGTCAATGCTGCTAAATGGTACTCCATTTGCCTTTGTTATTGACCTTGCTGCACTTGCCTCTCGACGGGAATACCTCAAACTTGACAAATGGCTCACAGATAAAATTCGGGAGCATGGGGTAAAGCAGGATTTTTCTCTTTATTTTTGCACTCTTGTCAGTGACTGACTTAAGTCACTTTAACAATTTCATTAGTAGCTTTAAAGTTGTTTAAAGTGTCCATAGTCTGATAGTTCAACATTTTCACTGAACTATAGTAGCTTAGTACAATTCTTTCCATGGTGCAATTGCCAAGTTTGAAATTGTGTCTTGGATGTTGTTTGGGAAATTAAGATAATATTTTTTCCCTCAGGAACCTTTCATCCAGGCCTGCATGACTTTCTTAAAGAGAAGATGTCCATCTATCCTGGGTGGCCTTGCTCCAGAGAAGGATCAGCCCAAAAGTGCTCAACTTCCTCCAGAAACCTTGGCGACTATGTTGGCCTGTCTGCAAGCTTGTGCTGGGTAAGAGTTACATTGCTTATGCTGAAAGTGTAATCTGTTTCCAGCTCACTTTCTGGCACATGGTCACAGGTGGTTTGGAATTTCATGTAGAAAATGGGGTTAGTGAGAGTCTATAAGCTAGCAAGGATAGGTGCAGTAGTACATTTAATTTTGCATTGGAAATTCTGTTGTAGGCTAGATCACAAGAGCTTGAGTATTGTCTTTAATCATCAAACAGGTGAGCTTATCTTGGTGATTGGAGGCTGTCTGGTTAGTCAGATAATCAGTTGACAATGACTAAGGTAGATATAGGATTGTAATTCAGACAAATTAATTACATTTGTCCAGGTCAGGGCTATGGAATGGAACAGCAGCTTGGAAAACTATGATTTTATAATGGATTTTGTGATTGTGTTAACCAAATGTTTCTCTGTGGTAACTGCTTTGGCACAAAGGACTCATGCTGTCCTTATGTGTGGGAAAAAAGTGGAGAGTGGTGACTGTAGTGTAATAGAGACTGAAACTACATGTGTAACTTCTGTTGTCTTTGAGAGAGACTCAGAGTAGTCTAAGATGGAAAATACTGAACATCTTTTGCAGATTGAATTGTTTAGCTAAAGCCAAAAGAAAAGGGTGTGGATTTGAGAGATGCTTGGGCCAGGAATAGAATACAGAAGGGCTGATGGACACTGAAGTTGGACAAATCATTCTTCAAAGGCTATGTACACACATAGTAAATGTGACTGAAAATTGTAAAACAAAACATTTGTGGTGTTGTTTCTTAATGCTGTCAGATCAAAGTGGTGTTGAACTGCTGCAATATTTCAGAGGTAATGATAGCCAGTGTAGTGCAGTGTGTGAGCCAGAGTGACTGGAAGCTGGGGATAGGGCCTGAGTGTGTGTTACCTAATGTGAGGTTTATACTGTGGCCTTTGGATTAGCCAGTGTGGTCTTGAAAGAGATAAGAAACATCTTTAGAGGTACCCAGGATGAATCGTGGCTCTCATGTAGATAGTAGGAAATTAGTACCAACATATAGTTGGTCACAATGGGTATTGGAACTGAAAGGAAATTTGAGGTGCTTGTAAAACTTTAGAGAAGGAATTCTCCTGTTTTCTGTTGGAACCTGTGCAACTGACATTCAAATACTGTTTCTAAAATAAAATGGTCTAGCACAGGTTTTAGTCTGAAGAAATAGCTCTTAATTTTCAAGTAAAAGTGCATATTTTGAAACTGTAGTTCACAAATGAACTTACATTCTCTATTTTGTATGCTGCAGTGTTTGTTTCAAAGTTTAATAGTTAGCTGTAGATTTGAATTGCATCTAATGTCATTGTGTTTTGAATTTTAATGTGTTACCGAGTTTTATTTATTCCATTAATTCCAAACGCCACTAGTTCTCTACTGGCACAATTCTCACAGCCTTTGGTTTCTTTTTATAGCTACTTTTATTCCCTTTTATACAAGAATGTGACCTACTTGCAGTCATTTTCCATTAGTTATTCTCTTTGAGCTTTAGAAAGGAAAAGCTTGGATTTCTTTCATGAAGCAATTGCTTTGATTAGCTTAGGTTTCAGTCACAAATGGAAGCAGGCATTGTAAAGACTAGAAGGTTAAAATCACAGTAAATACGAAATACATTTGGGAGGGTAGTTGCATTTCACTAGCTGAAGCCTGCCATCTCCTAAATCTATTGATTTAGGAGCCTGCTCTTTAATCAGGCTGTAGTTAGATCTTGTCTTGTTTTGTGCCCTGGGAGACATTTTTTTTTTAGCCACCAGGTCCCTGCATGTTCTGAGACTTATTTTTGGTGCAGCTTGTTTATCACTGGTGAACACTGCAGTTGTGGCATCATGTCTTCAAAAAGAAATAAGTGTTCCTTCTATTACTGACTGTTTTTACAATGAAGTCAGGCTTGGTTGCAGCCACCACAGGCTGACCAACCATGTAACTTATTAACAAGCTGCTGTTGAGAAGTCTTTCCCTCATGGAACTTCAGTGAGTTGAGAGGGGCAGCAGTGCCTTCTCCTCACAGCCATTTTCTGCACAGTCCAGTTGTGTCAGTGTGGGGAATGGTCATTTCTTCTCAGTCCTTGTCTCAAGCAGGGAAGAGGCTTCTGTGTACCACTGCCTCAGAAATTACAAGGCTTGTTCCCACTTTGTAAGAAAATGTTTGGGGGGAAAAAAGAGGAAGATAAATGAAAGGGTGATTCCAGCAAGCTTTAACTTCCCTTACAGTGACAGTTTCGTTGCTCTAGACTCTGGTCCCTGGCTCTCAGCCCACCAACTTCATTTGCCAGAAATGCAGACTGTGGTTTTTTGTGGGTTTTGGTTTTGTTGGGTTTGTTGGTTGGTTGGATATTTTGGTTTTGTTTGTTTTTTGGTTTGTTTTTTTTTTTTTTTTTTTTTAGAAAACCTCCAGTTCTGTGCTATCTAAAAATACTGTGATGTTGACAAGATAAAAAGTTAACCTTCAGTCTGCCTAGGTGGTGGGACAAAACATCACTGGTTCTCTCCAGAGAACAAATGGCCTAACCAGTCACAAAACATCACTGGTTCTCTCCAGAGAACAAATGGCCTAACCAGTCACCCTAAATATCCAACTTGGGGATTGTAAGTCTGCCTTTGTCCTCATTCTGGGCTGCCATATTACCTATCTACAGCAGGTTGGAATTTGTTTTGCAAAAGCGTGTTGTAGTATTTAAGCATAAAGACAGCAAATTTAACCCCCAAAAAGGAGGGCAAGAGACTTGAGGTTGGTAACAATGTGAACTGTAGACTCCCATGACCTATTCCATGGCTAACTGAAGTGCTGTATGGTCTTGAAATGCTACCTGCATCAGAAAAAAATCTGTGATGCATTTCAGTTGGTCATACATACATTTAAATGTTGTGATTTCTGAGACTTTGGTGCTGGGGTGAGGGCAAATACATACTGTAGATACTGAGTCTACTGTGTGCCAAGCTCAGAGCTCTGTCTTCAGATCTGGTTGCACTTTCTGAAAAAGGAATCTCTTTAATCTTCAATTCTTCTGCCTTAATCATCAGAATGGTTCTTTTGTTGTTTTTCACCTCATGCCAAGAGTTGAGTAGTAACAGCTTGTGAAAACTGAGTTGAAATGAGGAATCTTCAGAAGAGGTTAACAGAACAACAGTGCTATATTAGGGTAGTTGCACCATTGCAGGAAGGAATCTGCAGCTTTAGCTGTCTTCACTGAAAAGATATAACTGAAGTTCAGGAAAGCATAATTTGCATTTTTTCCACAAGGAAAATGTTGGTGTTCTGTTATTATATCGGTAGTTAGGTAAGTCAGCAACAGAGCTGGCTTTCCTTTTAGTTTGAGAACCTGGCAGTCAGACATAGAACACTTTAGAAAGAGGTACTGACTGCTCTGCATTGTGCAATGATTTTGTGCCTAAGTTTGAGTTTTTTGATGTTTTTTGATTATATTTTCCTTGAATAGTTAAATTTCCTGTCTCTCTTTGGGTTTAGTGCCAGTGTGTGAAGCACATCTTTCAGTCTGTAGACAGATGAGTTTTAGTGAAGCAGGTTGTGGTATTTACCTCTTCTTTTTTTGTCTGTGTGTACATAGCCTATGTATCTCATCTTTTAGAGAGAACTTGTATATAATGAAATTCTGAATGAAAATAACCATAAATGGTGAAGTTTGGCTACAGGAAGAAGCCTTGAGGGGCAGGTTTGACCAAGGGATCACAACATCACTATCTGTGTTTTAATTAATGAGGCAAGCTGTTATATAACCTGTAATGTGGACAACAGCAGACAAAAGCTTTTCCAAGAACTTGTTGGAGCTGTGTAGGTACACATCCCAGCCTTCAGTATGACCTTACTTGCTGGGGTAACTGAGTATTTGAATCATCAAAAACAAAGGAGTAGTCTATTGGAGATTGTTGTAGAACTACAGTTTAAACTTCTCTATTTAAATATAGCTGTTTCTCTTGGGAGATGATCTAAGGCAAGTTTTTCTAATAACAAAATGTAGCTTTTGCTGGCATTTTGCAGCTTCTTTTTGTAAAATGCAGCCTCAGTTTCTCAAGAAAAATCAAGCAAGTTAATATATTTTGTGAATGTTACGTGGCTCACTGTTGTGCTTCCACATGCCAGGAGTGTTTCTCAGGAGCTGTCAGAGACGATCCTCACCATGGTAGCAAACTGCAGCAATGTCATGAACAAGGCTCGGCAGCCCCCACCTGGAGTCATGCCCAAAGGACGCCCGCCCAGCGCCAGCAGCTTGGATGCCATCTCTCCTGTGCAGGTAGAACAATCACATGCTGCATTTTCAGAAGCTGGTGTTCATTTAGTGTTAGTTCTGCTGTGCTAGTTGAGCTCTTTCTGCAGGACTAAGTCAAACATCATCTGGCTCACGTAGTTTTGTTCTTGCATGTGTTGATTGTTTGTAACTAGAGAATAATGTCTGAGGGATGTAGTTCAGAACTGTCTTTCACTTCACTGATGTCTGTAAGAAGTAATTGTGAAGTATTATAGGATGGGAGCACTGAGGAGGGACAGATATTTGGTTTATTTAAAATAACTGAGGCTTTCTTTTAAAGTGCTAAAATTTACTAGGACTTCTGAGAGTTAAGCACTGCCTTTGAACCTGATGTGTCTTGTTTGTAGCTTCACGGGCCAAGCCACAGTGCTAGAGCATAAGGACTTGTTATAACTGGGGCTCTTCAGCTCTCAACTGAACTCTTTTAAAAACAAGGTACATTTCAGTTAATCCCTGCCACTCATCATCCCTTCCTCCTCTGGGAGCAACACATTACAGACAGGTTTTGCTTCTAGCAGTTACATTGAATGGCAGATTTTTAAGTGGTGAAAAGTATTTCACATGAAATAGTGTCAATTTAGCATTTAAGAATGACTGAATTGCCAGTAGATTATGTAAACTCTATATAGAGAGTGGTTTTCTTGTAAATTGTTGCTTTATTGAAATTGCTCATCAGATGTGCCAAATATCTTGGCAACCTGCTACACAAAGCTCGTATGAACAAACAGCAGCAATTTTTAGTCTGTAGTCATGTTGTTTTCTGGGTAGATAATACCATTTTCTGCTGTTCTTAGTCAGTTCCCTAACTTACTGCTTTGGCAGACTGTGCCTTCCCTCCTGTTCATGAACCAGGTCTTAATGCTTTTTGTTGAAGACTTCATTCAGGTATTTAGCTGTGAAAAGTGGTAGGGTCCTTCAGTCAAAAATACTCTTTTAAGTTTGAAATGGAATAGCTTTGTAAGTCTTGAGGTGAGATCTGATGTTGCAAAGTGCAGAATATAAACTATTCTAGTACAAAAATCTGCAAGTAGAAGTAAATGCTTCTTATTGTAAGCATTTACTGTTGTGTTACACTTAACTACAGACTGTGGAACAATCAGACTTTCTGTAAGAATAGAATTTCATGGGATTGCAGAAGAAAAAAATGCATTCTGTAGACAAACTAATATTTTGGGGTGATCTGGATGACTTCAGAATTTACAGTAACCATGCAGAAGAGCTTTTCTCAGAAATGTTTTGATATATAGCCATCTATGTACAAAACATGCCAGAAATCATCCGGACTGTGGTTTATGGGTGTCTGTATAATCTTCTTTTCTTCATTCAGATCGACTCGCTTGCAGGAATGGCCTCTCTTAGTTTAGGTGGCTCAGCTGCTCCTCACACCCAGAGCATGCAAGGCTTCCCTCCAAATTTGGGCTCTGCATTCAGCACTCCTCAGTCACCAGCAAAAGCATTCCCACCTCTTTCCACCCAAAACCAGACAACCGGTTTCAGTGGCATTGGAGGACTCTCTTCACAGCTTCCAGGTACTGCTCTTAGGGTGGAGTGGTTTGTTTTTGACATGGCACAGCTGAGGCACTGTTACTGCTGTGGTTGGAAATACTGACTGTGACAGCTCACCCCTTATGGATGGGTTGGGTGCTTCCTTCCCTTTGAGGATGGGAAGGCACACTGGACAACCAGCTCTGTCATATGGGAGGGAGTTATACTTTGATATGGAGTGAGGAGTCCTCACTCCTGGGTCATTGCTGAAACAGCACCTCAGAGTGTTGCAGCTGCAATAGGTAAAAGGTTTGAGCCAAGAGGATGAGTGTGTTTTGACAAATATAGGAGCATTATTTTAGGTTGGGACAGGGATGAAGAACTGCTTTTGTTAAAACTTCTTGGTATTAGACAGCAATGAGGCTATAAAGCTCTGAGTTCTTGGAAATGACAAGTGCTAGGAGGAGTGGTAAGTGGATAATGTGAGGGTGCAACTGAAGTGACCAATTGCTTGCTTTTCAGTAAGTGGTCTTACTACAAGTTTGCTTTTCAATAGGTGGTCTTACTACGGGTAGCCTGACTGGCATAGGAACTGGAGCCCTGGGCCTTCCTGCAGTGAACAATGACCCATTCGTGCAAAGGAAGCTGAGCACATCTGGACTGAACCAGCCTACATTCCAGCAGAGTAAGATGAAACCTTGTAAGTGGTAGTGTTGTCTGTGGCTGTGAAGTGTGACTGTGGTCTGCAGTTAATCTGTGTTTCCTTCAGGGGAGGCTTGAATCACTAGGTGGTAAATGTTAGAAGTGTGGCTCTTGTATTATTATGTTTGTCTGAAAAAGGTGCTTCTAAACTTGTATCCTAAGAGCTTGCCAAGTGCCTGGGGGGGGGGGGTTAAAAAAAACCCTTTAGCATAAAAATGCAATGTGCTATGGATTTGCATGAGTAGTGTTTTTTGTCCTTTTTCTGTTGTGCTGTGCCTTGAACACAAGTGTTGTCCTGCTCTTGACAGAGAATTGTATGTGCCTAGTACCAGTGTGTTTTTTGTTTCATTTGTGACAAGGGTAAACCTGGGTATGGTCCTATTGCAGCAGAGAACTTGACAGGTAAAGAAAGCAATGAAATAGACTGCAACACTGGATACAAATAAAATGAATAAAAGAAGGTGGGAAGATAGTTTTTGAAAGGAATTATTTGGTTCATAACACTAAGCTGTTATCCTTAATTCATTTATGCCTCTGCAGCATGCTCACAGTGAAATGTTGAAGTAGTCAAATGGTCAGGAAGCACAGCCATGTGCTAAACCTTCCCCATTGCTGTTACAGAGGAGCTGTCAAAGAAGCCATATGCAATAACAGCAAAGTTACTTTCTCTACAGATGTATAGTGGAGGTGGCTGTAATCACCATTGGTTTATATTCTGGGTCTTGAGCATTCATTATAAACTTCTTGATCTCTCACTGGCTGGGCTGAAAGTTTGTGTGCAAGTTTGTGTGCATGTTAGTGTTGTGTAGCATGCTTTGTTCTAGTCTGTTCCACATTCAGTTATTTAGTTGTCATCAGAGGTTAGCTTGGAATGCACTGGGTTCTAGGAGTAGAGCAGTGTGAGGTTAATGCTATTTCAGGATGCAAGGTTTTTTAATAAATACAGTGTACTGAAAAAAGATTTTTAAATAGCAATTCCTGTTTGCTGGGAAGGTTAAATATCCTGCTCTTCAGAAGAAATAGCAGTTCTGTATAGACTGGTGGAAGAGTTGAAGAGGACTAGATGAAATCCTGACTGTCTGAAGTTGTCCTGAGCATGGTACCTGTTTCCTTTTTTTACCAGCTGACTTATCTCAGGTGTGGCCAGAGGCTAATCAGCACTTTAGCAAGGAAATAGATGATGAGGCAAACAGCTACTTCCAGCGTATTTACAACCATCCACCACACCCAACCATGTCTGTGGATGAGGTGAGTTCCCTTCTGTAGCAGTTACAGAAGACTGTAACTGTCCAGAGACTTGCAATAAAGTGGATTGTAATTATTCCTTCATGTATTAGATTTTGTGGGAAATAATAAAGTGCTCCTGGTAGATGCTTTGCAGCATTTCTTTTTTGCTTCGTTGAAGTTTTTTTTATAGTAAATTTGCAGTTGTTCAGTACATTCAGCTTTGACTTCTCTGGACTGAAGACACCAGAGGTCTAATTAACACTCCTAAAATGCTGCTAAGTGGGAAGGATTCAGTGTTGTGTGGAAGCTTTGTGCTGAAAAAAAGTGCTAAAGAATGCCTTTAAATAGTCTCTGTAAATTATCTTAAATGTATTTGATTTTAAAGTATATGAAAATGACTACAAGATCATATATATAAAAGTGTCCCAAATTCTACCTTCTGAGCTTTTGATAATTATTTTTGTTAGTCTCTATGAGAGTAATTATTGGTCTGATGTACTTAGTCTTTGAAGTACTTCAAATTTACTTTAATATATTTGCATAGTTATAAATTATGGAACAGAACATTAATTTTCATTTTTCTAATTTGAAAGTAATGGAGTAGGTGGTCACAAGAAAGTTTTGTGTGAAGGCAGTCACTTAAAAGAGCACTAAAGTCTGAAGAGGAAGCTGGTTCTAGTGACGTGGTGTCTGTCTGCTGGCTAAAAGGAAGCAGTTACTTTGTGGTTGTGGTAGCACAATGTACCTTAGTAGCTGCAGACACTCACGAAATAGGGACATGGGAAGGGGCTGAAATCAAGCAAATCTCTTGGTAACAATTTCCACTTTCTTTGCAGGTCTTGGAAATGCTGCAGAGGTTTAAAGACTCCAACATTAAACGGGAACGAGAAGTGTTTAACTGTATGCTGAGGAACTTGTTTGAGGAATATCGTTTCTTTCCCCAGTACCCAGATAAAGAGCTGCACATAACAGCCTGTCTCTTCGGGGGCATCATTGAGAAAGGACTGGTTACTTATATGGCATTGGGCCTGGCCCTGCGCTATGTTCTTGAAGCCTTACGAAAGCCTTTTGCATCCAAAATGTACTATTTTGGTATTGCTGCACTAGATAGATTTAAAAATAGGTGAGTGTGGGTTTTAATAGTGCCTGTGTTGTCTTGTAAATCTTGAACCTGCTCTAATCATGAGTACAAGGTTACACATTTCAACTTTGGGATTTCTTCAAAGACACACTGACTTGAAATGAAATGTGTGAATTCGCTAGTTAAAGGTTAACCTTTCTTAATTAAAATGTTCAGTGTGATACCTGTATAAATGTGGGACAAACTGAGATGCTGAAACTACTTAGACTATAAAAATCAGTGAAGTGTTGAGTTAGATGAAGTAACCAAAAGCTTGTTAGAAGTGGGGTTAATGTAATTACTCTTTAATAGGTGCTTTCCAGTGGAGTCCCATTTGCAGTGTTTATTACTGAAGGACTGGCTGGGAGCTAAGCTCTAGAACTTTGCTTTTACACAGAAAAGTACGGCTAAATAATCTCAGAAAAAGTTATTTCTCAAAAATTTTAATGAATTGCAGATAGAGAAGACTCTGGGTGTGAGGTGTGCTCTGGGTTGCTGTTTAAAATGCACTGAGGCAGACTACAAATTACTTACCCAGTAATCTTGTTACAGACACTGAATATAAATGCAATTGTGTACTAGGTCAGAAGTAAAGAGATGTAGGAAAAGATTGAGTTGCTGTGAATAAGTCTTGTCCTTTAATGTTAATCCATTTTAAATAGACTTTGCAACAAAAAATATTTTGTAGCAAATGCTTTGTTTATAGCACAGCTGCTGTAAGGAGTCCAGAAGTAATTCTGTGGTGCAGTATGGGAATGACATAGCTGATATTTGTTTCTCTGTAATACTGTTTCTGATGTGGGGTTATGCTTCTGACTAATGTGTGTTTTATCTGACAGATTGAAGGACTATCCCCAGTATTGTCAGCACTTGGCTTCTATTAGTCACTTTATACAGTTCCCACATCATTTACAGGAGGTGAGTGTCTACAGGCAGCACTAATTTTCTATGTTAAATTCTTCAGAGCAAATTTCTCTTTTCCTTTGAAAAAACAGTCACATCTGTGGTGATTTTAGACCATGTACATCCACTGAATCAAAAGCCTTTTCTTAAATGTTTTACTCTGGGGTGTAGGGTAGGCAGGTGATGTTGCCTTTGCTGCTTCCATAAATCTGTTTGGGTTGTTTATGTTGAAGTAGCTACGTGAATATAACTGAATGATTAACCAATACACATGTCCATGCATGAAGGTTTTAAAGTGTCTCAGTGGATTCATATTCCAGTCCCTTAAAGATATGGTGTTTTAATCTAAAATAAGTCATTCTGCTGGGTTTATACAGTCTCATACGTAGACCTGATAAAATAATCCAGGAAAAATTTCTTTCCTGAAGATCTGATGAGAGCTGTGGGAGCACCTTGTTGTCCAAAACAGTGTTCACTACATGGTGTCTGCCTTGAATCTGCTTTTATTGATAGAAATACAGAAAAAACTAATCCTAGTGGCAGAGCTTAAGAGCATGAGCTAAATAATGAAAAATGTTTAGCTCTACCATTAAGATAGAGGCTCACACCTGAAGCTGCAAAGTCCAATAGCAGTCTTGGTTTCACTTACCAGCTTTCACACTGTACCCCTTAAATTACCATCTGATGTTTCCAGTTTCTGGGGAAATGTACAGCAGTGGGGAAGAAACTAATTTTCTACTATGGAACTATTTCAGAAGATATAATATCTAAAAGTTAGCTATTTCTGAACTATGGTTTTGCTTACTAATGGTGAGCTTCAGACTATTCTGTCTAGCTGTTGGAGTCCTTGCAGAAGACTTACCTGCTTTGCAGCCTGCATCTTGATATTCACACATTGCTCTTAGGCTCTTTCCCCTCTTTTGTTCTGCTGTTCTAGGCCTGGAGGGATAGGGATGGAGTTTTTAAGTAGTGCTCTGTAAAATATTAAGCATGTTAGGTCTTGTGATGCTTGATATCAACTTGTGGAGGCCAGAGGCAGAGCTTGAGGCTCCTCTGTAGTAACAAAGTCCATAATGACAAGATGTGCTTTATCAGGGTATGCAGTAAATACTACAAATTCCTTTATGGCAAGACTGTAAAATATTTTCATGATTGTTGGCAAACCTTTATAGTGCAAATGCTAAAAATCAGCCTATATTTCTGTTGCTGCCTGTGAAATTTTGTATGTGCTTGTTCACCCTATTTTAGTACATAGAATATGGACAGCAATCCAGAGATCCTCCTGTGAAGATGCAGGGTTCAATCACCACCCCTGGAAGTATTGCACTTGCCCAGGCTCAGGCCCAGGCCCAGGTTCCAGCAAAAGCTCCTCTTGCTGGTCAAGTCAGCACTATAGTGACCACCTCAACCACCACCACCGTGGCAAAAACCATTACAATCACCCGACCAACTGGAGTCAGCTTCAAGAAAGATGTGCCGGTAAGAATTGTGTCATTGTGCCCTTCCCAGAGGGGCAGATGCTGCTCTGGACTGAGTACATACAGACTCAGAATCTGTTTGAATTGGTGTACTACAGATTTTAAAATGGTGATCCTTATTTTTGATTTAAAGCATGTAAGTTTTTAAAATGTGGCCAACATTTTTGTAGAGAGAGTATTTTTCATCATCAAACTATCCAATTACTTTGGGGTCAAGTTGAAATGTGTTCTTGAGGCTGTAATTATCAAGACAGTTACAGAACCATCATTTCTGTTAATGACTTGCAACAGGACTCTTAAAATAGTTGGCAGCTGCTATTCTGCTTGGGATTTAAGAACACACTGCACACATCTGACCTCACATTTCTAACTGTGTTATGTTTTTCAGATCTTCGGTCACTTGTGTAAACAACTCTGAACTACTTGTCAGAGTTATTACAGGGTTGGCAGATAGAATTGGCTATTGCACATAAAGTTCTGGGGCACACTTGGTCCCATGTGGATGCTGAGGATGAGCAGTGCTTTTCTGTATGATGGCTGATGGACTGGAAAGTCTAGCCTGTCTTTCTGCTTGGGACTGTCTTTAAATAGTTCTCTGTAAAGGAGGCAAAAGCCAAACACAGCTGAAAGTGTTGTGAACACACTTGGGGAGACATGTAGAAACTTGTTACTTTGAGGTGTATGTTTTCCTAATTTAAACTCCAGTCAGGATTGATACTTAAAACTGCATTGCCTTTTCCCTTAATTGTAATGTACCAGGTGCTAAAGCCCTGGGGTCCAGACCTGTAGGAACCAGGCTCACATTCTGTTGACTTCAGCTGGCATCTCTGAATGAGAAACCTGGTCTCAGAATGAACCTCTGGGATTTCTCCTTCCCAAATCAGCACTGAAGTGCTCCTGAAGACTGCCTGCTGTGTTAAGCACAGCTCACTATTGTGTTGTGTTTTTTCTCCAAGCTATAATTGTACACAGGTTTAAAGGCCTAAAGGGTGCCATTGCAATGGCACCTATTATGTGTGCACATAGAGGCTTTTTTTGCAGCAGCATTCTTCTGCTGAGTATTGACTATAATTTTTAGAATAAAAAAATCACTTGGCTCTTTCAGAGTGCTGCTGAAAATGAATCTGAGACAGTAGATGTCCCTTGATAAAGCTCAATTCTATTTTTGCTTGATAAAACAGAGCAAAAGTTTCTTTTGATATCACCTCTAGGTGTTGTTTATGCTTAACTTCTTGTTCTCCCTCCAGCCTTCCATTAATACTACCAACATTGACACGCTGTTAGTAGCAACAGATCAGACAGAGAGGATTGTGGAACCTCCAGAGAATGTCCAGGAAAAAATTGCTTTCATCTTCAATAATCTCTCTCAGTCAAATATGACACAGAAGGCAAGTATGAAAATAAATGGTAAAATAGAAAATAATAATAGTAAAATAACTTCTGATCTTTTCTCTATATATTAATTTTTAAGTGTGGGCTGATTACATGTGTACAAAATTCTAACTTGAAAAACTTTAGGAGGGAGCACACTGTAAAGAAATTATAGTTTCCAGCACTTTCTGCTTAAACATCTTTGGAGATAAAATTTTCCAGGGAGAAGAGAGATGGGTAAAAGATACCTTTTCTTAATCTTAAGTAAACATTCACATCATAAGTGGACTGGGTGTCATTAAATGTTGCAAGGTTAAGCTCTGGTATTTCAAGCAGAAATTAAGGGACTTTTTTTGAACTAGTTGTGGTGCACAGTTCTGCTGCCACCTGTGCTGTTGTGTTGTGGATGGATGGCTTGAACTTGTAAGGTGACAACATTTATTTCCAGTTATCTGGTAAAAAGCTGGGAAGTGAAGGAGAGGTAAATTGTTAGGCCTTGCTTATTTCATGATTGGGTCCATACTGGCTGACCAGATCTTTGGATAATGAGACACTGATGTCACTATTTCTTTATTTATAGAAAAGCAACCTTAGTGTTAGAAGCAGTTGACTGACCATAAACTGTGTGTTGGTCAGAGCTGACCCCAAAAGGTTTTATCTTCTCATCTGTTCTGTGCTTTCTCTTTGGTTTGAGCACAGGTTGAAGAATTGAAGGAAACAGTGAAAGAAGAGTTCATGCCTTGGGTATCACAGTATCTTGTGATGAAAAGAGTCAGTATTGAGCCTAACTTTCACAGCTTATATTCAAACTTCCTTGACACACTTAAGAATCCAGAGTTTAATAAAATGGTTCTGAATGAAACCTACAGAAATATCAAGGTGAGTAGTGTAAGTTTTCTAAAGGCACCACAGGAGTATGCTGCTCTCCTTATGCTGTCTGTTTGTATGGTGCTGATCCTCAAATATAGAATATTATTCCAAAATTTACTTTCTTGCTTGCCATTGAACTCAGAGATTATCTTTAGAAGTGCTAGGATTCTTTTCAGTTAGGAGCATACAAAATAATTAAATTGTGTAACAGGAGGGAAAATTTGCATTTGAATTAATTTATGTGGGTGGACTTCAAATTTGTGTGAGGTTTGCAAATTATAACCCAGGGGAACATTGTTTACAGTCTAGTTGTTCTCTGTGGAGGAAAGTACAAAGATAGAAAACCACACTCTGCTCTTTTGGCCCAAGAGGAATTGGGGGGGAAAGGGTGTCTTTAGAAAATATGAGTGTGAAAGGCAGAATTTCTTGGAGGGCTAGGATAATGGGGATGGGAGGAGGAAGCAGTAGCCCAGAAGTGATGACCCAATGAAAGAAGCTTGTAAAGAAAGCACTATTTTTAAACCTGTTGGTGGCATTTCCTCACCACCATGGGTTACGCTGTAGTGCAAAAGCATCTCCTGACTCTTGAGAATACAGCTGACCTTGCTCTGTTCAGCTGATGCTCCTCTGAAGTTAAGGAACAGAACTAACAGCAGAATACTTGTTTTATGATTTATAACATGATGACATGATTTATGTTTTAACATGACAAGGAGATGATTTCCTTGGAAGGTTAAACTGTAGCCTTCAGGTCTGTGATGAGGAATTAAGAGGAAGCACAAGTTACACTTGGCTATGGGAGTAGTTGTAAAAGTCTCAACAGAGTAAATGGGTAAGGTCTGGGAAAATGTAATCCTCTTTTTTTGATCCTTTTAAAGGAAGGAATTTTGTAGTCATTACAGTGCAGATTTCCTGCCTTGAAGTGAAAGCTGTTCAAGTATCTCTGTAATGTGACTGAAGCTCAGGACTTAATGTTCTAAAACTTTGCCTTTATTCTATCAGCTGTTGGATTTGGTTTGGAGTCTGGTTATCTTCTGCTTGTTGCTCAAGATGCTTTTTTTTTTTATTCTTTGTTAGGTGCTATTGACATCAGATAAAGCTGCAGCCAACTTCTCAGACCGTTCCTTGTTAAAGAACCTTGGTCACTGGCTGGGAATGATAACAATGGCTAAAAATAAGCCCATCTTGCACACGGTGAGCTTCTGTCTTTACAGATTGCCATGGCATGAATTGGTATGCTGTTTGCAGTAGCATAAGCTATTTGGGGAATCTTACCACTTTTCAGGTGACTCTTTTGTGTGCAAAGTATAAAGTATGACTCCAGAGTTGGTTATTTTACACTTATAAATATTTTTTTATATCAGAGAAGTTGGTAGCTAAATTTATTTTTGCAAAAGCTTGTTAATCCATGTGAAAATGTAGATGTGTAAGTCTTTGTTCAAAAAGTAACTGCTCTTTACAGTCTATAAAATTCAAGGGCTGTCTTGACTCAGCCTTGCCTGTCTCTGAAAAGGAAACAGTGTATTAGTGGAACTATGCAGTGTCTTTGCTGTTTTCTCCACCCTCATTTCCACTTCAATTGTGTTTCAGGATTTGGATGTGAAGTCACTACTACTGGAAGCATACGTTAAGGGACAGCAGGAATTGCTTTATGTAGTGCCATTTGTTGCCAAAGTCTTAGAATCCAGTGTCAGGAGTGTGGTAAGTGTCTTTGTACTGACAGAGTTCTTGCTCAAGTGGCAGAATTCTGCAGGAAGTAATCACCTTTTTTCATGAAATGAAAACCGGTTGAATTCTGTGGAAAGACAAGGGATGTAAAAGCACAAAGTGAAGGAGTTTTGTTTGGAGGGAAAGTGGCCATGCATTTTGGCAGCATAAATAGGTGGTGTTAGCTGAAATGTACTATGGTATCTGTGAACAGAACTCCATTGTGAAATGGAAGGATGCCATTGAAGAAGGTCTAGAATATATTTATTCCTAGATTTTATTCTTGTTTTTTCCTTTCTCCCACCCACTTTGATCCTGATCAGCTTGTCAATTCTACTTGACATAGAACTGATCTTTCAAGAAGGACTAGATTTTTGTGTTTCCAGTTTTTCACTTAGGTTCCTAATGTATTCCCAGTTATCCTGAATTACTGGAACAATTATTACTAAAATACTAAATTCCATTCTAATCACAGCTGTACAAAGGTTTCCATGGCTGTATGCACACATAGCTGCCTGTGTTTCAAACATTTCCAGTTATAAATTATCCAGATGATTGAAGAAGTTTCTGTAATATTGCTCTCTTCTTTCTCTTGTAGGTCTTCAGGCCTCCAAACCCATGGACAATGGCCATTATGAATGTTTTAGCTGAGCTACATCAGGAACATGATCTAAAAGTAAATTTCTGAATTTGTTTTTTTTGTAACTTCTGAGTGAAAGGTTTTATTGATACAACAGTCAATAGGGATATTGTGAAGGAGTGAACGGTCCTCACTGCTTTAGCATGGGAAGATTCCTTGGGTACTGCTTGATTTGGTAGAACTGGGATGAAACTCTTCTCCATGGGGTCAGCATCAAGATAGTTGTCTAATCCTCAATCATTATTAGTCTCTGAAAGGAGTGGGATTAGAATGAGGAGCTTGGGAGTAGATGTTTTGGGTGTTTTCCTTGGGATATTACCTAAACTAGAGTTGTTTTGCAGTTGAAT
Organism: Erithacus rubecula; assembly: GCF_903797595.1. Lineage (NCBI taxonomy): Eukaryota > Metazoa > Chordata > Aves > Passeriformes > Muscicapidae > Erithacus > Erithacus rubecula. The sequence continues at coordinate 7,244,540 of NC_136664.1, read as the reverse complement.
CTGAAGTTTGAGATTGAGGTGCTCTGCAAGAATCTTGCACTAGACATAAATGAGCTGAAACCTGGAAGTCTCCTGAAAGATAAGGATCGTCTGAAAAATCTGGATGAGCAGCTGTCTGCCCCAAAGAAGGATGTGAAGCAGCCAGACGAGCTACCACCCATCACAACAACTAGTAAGTACATCTCACAGAGTCCAGAGCAGCACTGTTAAAGTTCAAGTAAGACAGGTTTTAGTATCACAAAATAAAATATGAAGCTACATATGCTGCTGGAATGTTCCTGAGTGCTTGGGTAGTTTTGTAAAAATTAAGTCTGCAGAGTTTGGAAATGGGAAGGGAATGGAAGCCATCATGAGGACTAATTCTGTATTATGTGTGTGTAGCTACTTCTTAGACTTCGTCCTATTAACAATACATCAGCTGCTAAAACTGTTGTAATAAACAGCTCTCTTAAAATGTACTAAAGCTACTTTGGAACTAATAATTAGTTTTATGGAGAATGAAAGTTGCTTAGTAAGTTTAGGAGGTTTCATGATCAAACTGCAAAGCTTTCATTTCTAGGTAGTTTCTTGGTTTAAATAAGATATTTAAAGATATTCCACATGATATACTTATTTTATAAGCAGTTGCTTTTCACTAGTGTCTCAATACAAACCTACTTGTGTTCTCCAGCTGCTTCTACAACTCCAGCTACCAGCACCACTTGTACTGCCACGGTTCCTCCACAGCCCCAGTACAGTTATCATGACATCAACGTCTATTCTTTAGGAGGGCTGGCTCCACACATTACCTTAAATCCAACGGTAAGTTTTAGAGCTGATTTAGTTTGCTAAAAGAATTCTTACAGCCAGGGTTGATGCAGATCTCAGCTGGTGGGAGCTATCCAGGACTTCGGTATAAAAGGAGTCTCTCTGCTACTTTTGTCCAGTCAGCAGCTCAGCTCTTAAGTCAATCTTTGCATTGTTACTCAGCTGCAACTTGTTTAGAAAAATAATTATTTGTCCCAGTTTCACATTAATCAAATACTTTAATAACTGTGTGGGGAGCATGGGAGTACTGCACAAGAGATGACAATGCATTTATAAATCATTCAGAAAATGCAGGTGTCATGGGTAGCTGGGATTCCAGTGTACTTTATTCTCTCACATTTCCTAATGCCCTGCAGATCCCGCTGTTCCAAGCCCACCCGCAGCTGAAGCAGTGTGTGCGGCAGGCGATTGAGCGCGCGGTGCAGGACCTCGTCCATCCAGTGGTGGACAGATCCATCAAGATTGCCATGACAACCTGTGAACAGATAGTCAGGAAGGACTTTGCCCTGGATTCAGAGGAGTCACGGATGCGTGTGGCTGCTCACCACATGATGAGGAACCTGACTGCTGGGATGGCCATGATTACCTGCAGAGAGCCTTTGCTGATGAGCATAGCTACCAACTTGAAAAATAGCTTTGCTACTGCACTGAGGGTAAGTGCATCATTTGAAGTTTATGTCCAACTAACAGAACTATAGGCATCCAGCATTAGTAAATCAGTTCTCCACAATATAGATTTGTTAATTAATTGTGCAGCTTAACTAGCATGGAGATGAATTTGCTGGGTAAAAGTTTTGTGACTTGTGGAATTAGAGTGAAAAAAAGTGTGTTACAAATCCAGATCTTGAACACTCTTAAACTGAGATGGTAGATCTTACTAAATGGCACACAGTCTTCCTGACTATCCTTTTACCCACTGAAAAAGGCTTAGAACTGCTGTTTTGCACTGGTAGTGCTGCACGTTTATATCTTCCAATTACAACCTAGGAAGTAGGAATACTTCGACTGTGATGCAAAGCCCTCCCTGCATTAGCATCACTCTGTATGTGTCTGTCTAAAGCAAGCCTTTATTTCTGTGCCCTAGAGATGGGTAGGTGGAGAAGATGGAGAACTCCTGCTGTTTTGTTCCTTGTTGAAAGTCTTTACTGTCGTCTTGCCTACATGTTTTATTCAAAGCTATGCAAAATTAAATTTAATATTGTATATTCTATGGGAAGGGAGTGTGATCCTAAGAGCATTCCTTTTTATTGCTGATGTTCTGTATAAGCAGTGATGCAGATTTTAAGGCAAGTAATATACAGGGGAATTTTACATCCTGATTATTGTGATTTTCAATAGGCAGCCTCCCCACAGCAGAGGGACATGATGGAGCAGGCAGCTGCCCAGTTAGCACAGGATAACTGTGAGCTTGCCTGCTGCTTTATCCAGAAGACAGCTGTGGAAAAGGCAGGCCCTGAGATGGACAAGAGGCTGGCAACTGTAAGTATAGGACTGTTGTCTTTTAGAAGTGTTCTGTGTGCTCCTACACATCCAGATGGGTGTCAAAAATGCAGTGTGGTGTTTGTGTTTTCCCAGGAATTTGAGCTCAGAAAGCATGCTAGGCAAGAGGGGCGTCGCTACTGCGATCCTGTTGTGTTAACGTACCAGGCTGAGCGGATGCCAGAGCAGATCAGGTTAAAGGTGAGCTCTGTTCTGATGCTGCTCTTCTCTCCCTCCTCATAAGGGCAAGTGGATGGCACAGTGTCAGCTGGGTAATCATATATTGTTTATCTAACAGTGCAATTGCTGTTACCTTGATTAATATGGCAGCACATATATATATTATTCCAAAATTTCACAATTCCTTGAGTCTCTATTTCTGTGCATTTCCTCTCTTTCACTGAAAGATGGCTTGTCTGTTTTTTTGTCTTTATATTTTCTTTTCTCCTTTCTATTTTCGTCCTTTAAAGGACATACCATGTGCTTTCAGCAGAGCATTTCTCAGTATTCAGTTATATCTGTTTCTTGGAGTGAAAGTTTCATTTTTAGAGTAAAATTTCCCTGTTAGGAGGTGTGACAGGTGAGGTAAGACCTCGGTGCAAAGCAGCTGAATCCTACTCGATGTCTAGGCCAGTCTGTTTAAGAGTAGCTACCTCTTACACAAGCTGCCCTCATTTTTTACTGCCTCAGTGAGTTAAATGCCTGTTCTTTTTGTTGCCAAGGTTGGAGGTGTGGACCCAAAACAGCTGGCTGTTTATGAAGAGTTTGCACGCAATGTCCCTGGCTTCTTACCCACCAATGACTTAACTCAGCCTACAGGATTCTTGGCTCAGCCTATGAAGGTAGAGGTTTCTGAATTAATCAACTTGAAGTACTATAGCCATTTTGGAGGCTGTTGCAGAACTTGTGGTTTTGTTAGAAGGACTCATAAGTCAAGTGTTTTCATTGCTTGGGGATAGTGATTGAAAAAAATGCATTTGTTCTATAGACAAAGTAATGGCAGCATAAAACTTCCATCCAGTCTTAGGGATTTTTAACACAAATTGGGAAAAAAATCTGCAGTTTAGGAATACTACATGTAGTTTTAGTTGCAGTGAAATATTTTATTCAAATCTCAGGTTACTTTGCAGGAAAATCATGGACAGCAAATCTGAATTTTAAGATCATTAACAAGTTTTTGTATGCATACAAAAACTTACTGATGGAACAAGGGGGGTTGGATTCAAACTGAGAGACAGGTTTAGATTAGATGTTAGGTGGAATTTCTTCCCTGTGAGGGTGGTGAGGAAGAGGTTATCTGAAGAAGCTGTAGATGGCCCCTCCCTGAAGTGTTCAAAGCCAAATTGAGTGTGGCTTTGCATGACCTGCTCTAGTGGAAGATGTCCCTGCCCATGTCAGGGCAGGTGAAATAAAATAGTCTTCAAGGTCCTTCCAACACAAACTATTCTGTGATTCTGACTGGTAGAATTATGTGTTGGTTATTTTCACAGCTTAATTTGCTCATATGTGTGTACTTCACATGCCCTCAATAACAAACTATAGTACTGTAGAAGTCTAAATTCTGGATGCTGTAATTTCTGAAGGAGAAGAGTCCGTCATTATTTGAGTGTCACAAATGCAACCCTTACAAAAATCACTGATTCTCACTTTCTCTTAAGCAGCAAGCTTGGGCTACAGATGATGTAGCACAAATTTATGACAAATGTATGACAGAACTGGAGCAGCACCTGCAGTCCATTCCACACACCCTGGCCATGAATCCTCAAGTTCAAGCATTGCGCAGCCTCTTGGAGGCGGTGGTAGTGGCTCGGAACTCCCGGGATGCTATTGCTGCCCTTGGACTACTGCAGAAGGTGAGTGCTGACAACCCATCTCTGTAACAACTTGCTTAAGAGTTTGTTACTCACCTGGCTCATGGATTGTTTTGCTGGTGACCTGGTTTCTTCATGCATCCTGTGGAACTTGCTTGGTGACCAGTACTGAGCTGCTGTCTTTGGAAATCAAATAAATAAGTTTGGGAGGGAGCCATTGTGTTCAGTTAGGATATTGTACACATGTTGCCAAAACTGCTGTGGAAGAAGTAGGTATATGGAATGCTGAGACTTAGTTTTGTTCAGATATGGCAAGTAGAGAGCTGTTGCTGTCCAGAATAGTTTGATTTCAGGATGATTTGGAGGCTAAAATGGTGTTGGAACTGCCATTGTAGATAGATAGTATTGAGCATAGTACTAGATTTCTAGTTGCACACTAGGGGTTTATTCAGTAACTGATAAATGACTATGCATGGTGGGTTGACCCTGTCTTGCTGCCCAACATCCATCCAGCTGCTTCCTCTTTCTGCTTTTCTGCAAGACTGAGAGAAAATGCAAAGAAGACTAGATGATATTTGTTCAGATTATGACAGTTTAATGGGAAAATAAAGGGCATGTGCACAAATGAAACTAAAATCTACTTCCCATCAGCAAGGGGATATCCTGCTATTCCTTGCAAAGCAGGCCTTCAGCACATGTGACATTTGCCTGTAAAAGCAAACATCTGAACCATGAATGCCCTTTTTCATCATCCTTTCCCTGAGCTTTTATTGCTGAACATGATGTCATATGATATAGTACATCCCTTTATTCAATTTGGGTCAGCTGTCCCGGCTGTGTTGCTTCCCAGCCTCTTGTCCATCCCCATCCTACCCACTGATGGGAGAGGCAGAGTGGGAGAGAAAAAGCCTTGATCCTGTGCTAGTGCTGCTCAGCAACTGGCAAAACTGTGGTGTGTTGTCAACACTGTTTCAGCACAAATCCAAAACTCAGCACCATATGGGGTGCTATAAAGCAAATTAACTCCATCCCAGCCAGAATTTGTAGGCTGTGTACCAGTGGAAGTGTTGCAGTAAGATCTGTGAGCTGAGCTGGCATCAGTGCACTGTAGAACAAGTGACAGACAAAGAGAAAAATGCACTTGAGAATAGTGTAAGGATACTAAGCTTGTGTGCATGAGGATCCAAGAGCAGTGCCAAAACAAAAGTAAACAAAAGCTAGAGAGAGACTCTTCATTCTTGTCTGCCAGTGCTTTTACCTGTTAGAAGATCCAGTCCTGACTATGACTTGACCAAATAAATTGTATTGCCTGTGTAAAACTCATCCTCCATTTGCTGTAGACTAACACAGATACATCTCTGAGTACTGGAGCTCTTTCTCTAAGGAAGCTGCTCACTTACCTCTGGCAGGTTCTGTAAATATTTTCTCAGATAGTTCTCCATAAGCCATATGCAGAATTGCTTGAGGAGGCATTCACTTAGGGAAACTGCAGCACAAACTAACATGGTCTGTCATGGTATTTGGTGCACATATGAAGCTAATGGGGCATAGAGAGACCTGTAGGTGTGCAGTGCATGTATAAATGCCATAGTAGCTGGTAAAATCTCACACAGTCTTATCAAAAGATCAGCACAATTACTAAATTAATGGTTTTTTTCGTGTCTTCTGGTGATAATTCTTGCTGATGTAATGTACAGAAGATTTGGAAGAGGACTTGTTTTTTCCTCTGCTAACAGGTTGCATCTATTCTAGGCTGTAGAGGGCTTGCTGGATGCCACCAGTGGGGCTGACGCTGACCTGCTGCTCCGCTACCGTGAGTGTCACCTGCTGGTGCTGAAGGCTCTGCAGGATGGCCGTGCCTATGGATCTCCGTGGTGTAACAAGCAAATCACTAGGTCAGTTACAAGACAAGAACATTGATGTAACTCTCACCATCATTTGGGAGTTCCTGTGTAATTCTGAATTCCCTCCTGTTAATATTTTGCTTTGCTGCAATTTGGACAGACAAAAATACCAGATTTTTTATTTTTTTGCAAAATTAACTAGATCTTCTGATAATGCTGATTCATCCCAGAACATGATAGAAATCCTTAATGGAATTAAGCTTTAGGGCATGATCTGGGCTTTTTTTGCACTCTCATTTTGCAGCAGAGAATATTTCTGTGTGCTGTCACAAGCAATGTGACATGGCATATGCCTGTAGCAGAAGTTTCAGCTAGACAGATCTGCCAATTCATGCTTAGAAGAGAGGCTTCTTGTGCTGAACAAACTAAAGCTCTTGAAGGACTCTTGTGGCTAGTTGTGCAGGGCAATAGATGCTTGAGTCTGACTGTTGTATACTTAAACGTTACCTTAGAGAATGTTGTAGAAGAGGCTTCTTTTGAAACTGGATAATGAATCACAGTGAATGTCAGTTTCTGAAGTACTAGATTTTAGTTGCTTCACTTAAACTGTGTTTTTGAAACACACTTTTTATAAGAAGTTCAATTGTTCAGGTGCCTGATCGAATGCAGAGATGAGTACAAGTACAATGTGGAAGCTGTGGAGCTGCTAATCCGCAATCACCTTGTTAACATGCAGCAGTATGACCTTCACTTGGCTCAGGTAAAGAGAACGTGCCCTTTTAAAGCAGGAGGGATGCACTCTGTCCACTGTAAGATCTGTGGTTGAATTTTGTCTTTTTCATGTTGACAGTCTATGGAGAATGGCTTGAACTACATGGCTGTGGCATTTGCCATGCAGTTGGTAAAGATCTTGTTGGTGGATGAGAGAAGCGTTGCCCATGTAACAGAAGCAGATCTGTTTCACACCATTGAGACACTCATGAGAATTAATGCTCATTCCAGAGGAAACGCCCCAGAAGGGTGAGGCTATAGTATTGTGCAATGTATTACTTTTTTTTGTGCTCATTTATGATTTGCATATTATATAGGCATTGTCTCATATCGTTCGGTCATACAGGTTTAAACTTTCACTAAGACTACAGTCCTTTCTTAGTTTCAGCTGTCACTCTAATGTAAATGTGCTCATCTTAGTCAAAATAGAGACATCTACAGCAGCATGTGAAACTGAATGCTTAAGCAAGAAAATCTCTCCATGCACTACACTCAAAATTCTGTTGAACTGAGAGAAGCCCGTTTGAATTCCTGCTTTGTCTTAGATTTATGCAATATTATTGCCTGTTTAAATCTTGTATTTCTAGGTGTCAGTATGTTAATCACAAACAATCCAATTGCATTGGAACATTCCTTTCTGTTTAGAGCTTACAGAGCAATCCTCCACCAGTGTCACATAGTTTATGCATCCACCTGCAAACTGCCTAAACCATTTGGGTAGCAAATGTTGCCACATCTCCTGGAAATACCTGTGGGACTTGCAGGCCTCCTATTTGTAAGGTGGAAGCAGTTGTTGCTGGGTTTGAGAAAGACATGAATTAGAGCTTGGAGAACTTTGAATAGCTGTGAGAGCAATCAGCAGGTGGCTGATGGCAATGGCTGCAAAAGACAGCTGCTGAAGTCCTTTCATCTGCAGTTGGCATGGATAGACTGTCTTCTCTGTGTGGCTTGACTTTCACTGCTGCCAAATCCAGTGCCCCAGTCAGGCAGTTCAGTACTGGCATCTCCCTGTTTGGGAGCATTTCAGGGCTCCTGAAGTCTGAAGAGAAGCTGCTTCTTGTCCCTGTGGTGTTTTGTTGCAGCACTCCACTGCACAAATTAGAGTGGAACTTCAAAGGTTATGTGATTTCAGTGTTCCTTCTTTCATCATAAGTGTATCTGCTTTCATGACTTATTTCTGCTATTCCAGTGAGGACTGAAAGATAGAAAGTTTAGTATAAGAAATAATTTGCTTTCTTTCAACTCTCTTTGACTGAGCTTCCAGTTCCTGCACCTTCTGGAGGAGGAGGAATTCTAACCTAGCTCTTGCTCTGGTCTGTTGCATTAGATTACCCCAGCTGATGGAAGTGGTCCGATCAAACTATGAAGCAATGATTGACCGTGCTCACGGAGGTCCTAATTTCATGATGCATTCAGGAATTTCTCAAGCTTCTGAGTATGATGACCCACCAGGCCTGAGGGAGAAGGCAGAATACTTGCTGAGGGAGTGGGTGAACCTCTACCATTCAGCTGCAGCAGGCCGTGACAGTACCAAAGCATTCTCTGCGTTTGTTGGACAGGTAGAGCTTTTGGAAAGAAAGGTGCTTTTTATTCAACATAAGTAGGGTGTGATGCCCTCCATTTTAAAACAGTGTTATAACCTGTGTTAGGCATCCTTTTGAAACTTCCAGGTGTATGGCAGTTTACTGTCAAAATTCTGTTTTTGATGAAGCCCCTGTCCTCCACCAAATCATGTTCTTCAGATAGTGTAGCAACAGGCTGTCACTTCAGACCATGAGTTCTGAGAATAGTTTGGTGGAAAAAGAACTTGAGCTGAAATAGCTCTTGGAAGTAGTTCTGTCAGTCAGCTCTGTAATGAGCCTTGACTGGTGTTACTCCTTATGGGTAACAGTAAAAGCTCTGACAGCCTACAGGAGGATGTCACCAGTAGAGATTCAGGTAAATTGTTGCAGGTCGTGTGGGCAAGGGAATCCTTTTCCTAAGTGAAATCATTAATAAGGGAACTCTTGAGACTTGAAGTGGTGTCTAAATTTAAACAATGTCCAACATGCCACTCTGAAGCATCTTAATAGGTATGGTGAAGATCACATACCATCTGCCCTCTAGGTGTGACTGAGGAGAGGGATCTCCTCAGTAGCCCAGCATGTGTGGTAACAAACTCCTGCATTTGCAGGCATCTCCCTAGAATTCTGTTCTTGCATGCAGCTCCTGACTGCAGCTGCAAGAAAGGCCCTGACATGGCCTTTTTGCATCGTGTTCTTTTTAACTTTGTGACACTGCCATAAATATGCTACAGACTTTGCAGCTGCTAATGAAAATAAGCTCAAGCTTCAGAGTATGCATGAAGATTGTGACTGATGCAGTGGTTTTTTAAATTTGATTTTAGTGTCCTTATGTACTGGTTATAGAGAGCATTCTGTTGGTCTGACTTCTACTGCATGGAACTTTTTGAATGTTTTTAATAGATATTGGGCTAAACATACATCTTAAAGAAATATTTTACCTATTTCTGTGACTTCACTTTTTTACTTCAAATCATGCTCTTTAAGCACACAGTACAGAGTGCTCACAATACTTAGTACACTTTTGTCCCACTTCACTCTTTATCACACTTGTTTGATTACATTTTGTACAACTATGATCAGTTTTGAAATAGCAATTTAAATATATTGAAGTGCAGTGCTTATTTACAATTGTTTGGTTACAGGCTTTAGTAACGGAATATTTTGTAATAACTACATTAAATAAGGTTGTATTACTGAACTCAAAGGAACTGCTAAAGTGTTGCTTCCTTCTCACAAGTCTGTAAAACAAGCAGCACAGAACTTTGAAGGCAGATACCTAAATTCTTTGGGCTTTTTAGAAAAAAAAAGTTTCTCCAGAAATACTAGAAGTTCTCCACGTTGTCTCCAAGTTACCAGTTATGCTGTTTTTATAGCTTTATGTACAGTAGGAGTTTAGAAATAAGATGCTTTATTTAAAGCCCCCAAGTTTTCTACAGTGTAATTTGTTTCATTTTGATAGTTCTAATACTGTGGCTAACAAATAAAATTAGGTCTCTGGGGGATTTTTATGTATATTATTATTAATACATCTCCCCCATGCAAAGCAAAAAAGCCCACCCAGTCTTTCTCTGCATGTAATGTTTGTTTAAGGAAAATTTGCTTTCCAAATGCAGTTTGCTTCTACAGAATAGGGCTGCAAAGTGGTGGTTGTGGTGGTTTGTGATTCCTGAGCTAGGAGCTGGAATCTGCCCCTCCCAGAGCTTGTACTCCTCATGTTCTTCATGCAAGGGTGAATGCTGGTGACAGCACTGATGCTAAAACAGGCTTCTCAGCTATGCTGGTGGTTGAAAAGATTTGGGATTCAAAAGATTGTATTTGAGTATAAATGTGTTTGAGAAAGTTGTTTTGCCACCCTCAAATTGCCTTGCAAACAATCTCTCAGGAGAATATGGCAGAAATTAACTGTGGCAGGCAAGGTGGGGTGCTTTGTAAAGGGTGTGTTATTTGAAATAAATTGTAAAATGGACTGTGTGGTTACAGTGCTGACAATCTTTTCCTTTCCTGGTTAGATGCACCAGCAGGGCATCCTGAAAACAGATGACCTGATCACCCGTTTTTTCCGTCTTTGCACTGAAATGTGTGTTGAGATCAGCTATCGAGCCCTGGCTGAGCAGCAGCACAATCCTGCAGCCAACCCCACCATGATTCGAGCCAAGTGCTACCACAACCTGGATGCCTTTGTGAGACTCATTGCACTGCTGGTGAAGCACTCTGGGGAGGCAACCAACACAGTCACAAAGATCAACCTCCTCAATAAGGTTGCAAATCCTTCTTGTCCTCACTGCATTTAAAGTGTATTGTTGGCTGAACCTTTGCTAAACCTGATAAACCTTTGCTAAACCTGAGGTGCAGAACTTAATGTGGATTGCTGCTGAGGTGTCTGGCGAGGACTAGATGGATTGGTCGCTGGTAAACTTTTGAATGAACCACCAAGATGCCACGTGGCTTTCTTGTTCACAAAGATTTAATCTTAAACCAGTCTGAAATTCATCTTTGTGCCTTGAAATAAAAAAGTCAGCAGCTGCTGTTTTAAGGTTGCTAATTCCTGAGTGTTTATCCTCATGTTGTGAGAGTCTTGCCTTTTCTTTTACACTGCTTGGTTTATGGCTGGGTGGTCTTAGGTAGTTAACACCTTCAGATACTGCCCAGTCAGATGTTGTGACTGTGGTCCAAGGGACAGGGAGAGCAAAGCATAGCGGTTGGGAATTGCTGAAACAAATTGTAATATTAATTTATGCAGCACTTCAAATAACTAGGATTTTTGGTTCTTGTTAGAATCTACTGATTTTGTTTTTGTTTTTTTCTTTTTTACTGATGGTTAAAGTATTATCTGTAGTCTGAGTTGCAGAGTAATTCTTGCTGTCTCCATGTGTCCTAATCTCCTTAGGTTCTTGGTATTGTGGTGGGAGTTCTTCTGCAAGACCATGATGTTCGGCAGAGTGAGTTTCAGCAGCTTCCTTACCATCGCATTTTCATCATGTTGTTGTTGGAATTAAATGCTCCTGAGCATGTGCTGGAGACCATCAACTTCCAGACACTCACAGCTTTCTGGTATGTATTTGGGATTGTTCACAGCCCATCCTTCCTTGGTAGCATCGAGGATTTTCACTTAAAGGCTGTCTGTTCTTTGTGGTGGCTTAATCACCTGTGGAGTAACAGGTTCTACTGTGGACTGACCACTTGCTTATTTTAGGGAAGATGACTGGTAAAACCCAAGATGCTCAAATGCCTTTGCTTTTAGGGCTGTGTTTTTCCCTCAATATTATGAAAAGCAATCTTATTGCTGTGCACTTCTAACCTGCTCTAACTTTTCTTTCAGTAACACATTTCACATCCTGAGGCCTACAAAAGCTCCAGGTTTTGTTTATGCCTGGCTGGAACTGATCTCCCATCGGATATTTATTGCAAGAATGCTGGCACATACACCACAGCAGAAGGTGTGGCTGCAGTTTATCTTTTCTGAATTAAAAAGCTCACCCAGGTGTTTGTCTGGTGTGGTGCTGTTTCACATCTCTTGAAGTGCACTAGTGGCATGGCTGTTCTGTTTTTGTTGTCTTCCATATTCACAGTAACCTAACTGCATGGAGGAGAGTCTGTGTGTCAGTAACTATGGAACACAGGGTGAATTTAATTTGTTAAACATGCCTTTGTCTAGAAGAGCTGTAGCCTTCTTTCTAGGCTTAATATTGTCAGCTCAATATGGCATGTTGAGGGTTCTGGAAACACTCATGGCACAAAAATGTGCAGCTGAAGCCCTTTAAATAAGCTGTGCTGCACTGAGTGGTTGAGCTGGCAGTTGCTAGCTCTTCCATCCAGGTTTTTATAAAGATCAATCTAATTATAGTTTTGAAATTAAGGTGAATGACCATCATTGCATGTTTTCCACCTGCTGTTATTTTCTTGACAGGGTTGGCCTATGTATGCCCAGTTGTTGATCGATCTATTCAAGTACTTGGCTCCTTTCCTTAGAAATGTGGAACTCACCAAACCTATGCAAATTCTTTACAAGGTAAAAGAATGTTGTCTAATAGATACTTCAATCAAAGTTGTCTGAAAGTAGAAGTATTCTGGCAGCAAAATAGAATTAGCTATTTTCTTCTAACTTACATTTGAGAGTTGAATATAAACTGTGAGGGAAGCAGGCTGCCCTCCTAGATTAGTTTCTTTCTGATAATGTTAGCCACATGACATGGAATGATGGCTCTGCAAGCTTTTGGACAATTTCAACAGTTACACACCTCGTTTACTGTTTTATTTCACAGGGCACTCTGCGTGTATTGCTGGTTTTGTTGCATGATTTCCCTGAATTTCTCTGTGACTACCACTATGGATTCTGTGATGTGATCCCACCCAACTGTATTCAGCTAAGGAATCTGATCCTGAGTGCCTTCCCACGGAACATGAGGCTTCCAGACCCTTTCACCCCTAACCTAAAGGTAGAATTTACTTCAAAGGAGTTTGATAATAGGAAACCTCAATGCTCAAAATACTCTATCCAGGTTAATGTTATCTAATTAAATCTTTGGGTATCTGCTAGGCAGCTAGTCCTGGAATGATTAGAAGGAAACTTTCTCACACTGCCAAAGCATTGTCCTGTTGCTCTTCTCTGCCTGAGCTGTGTGAGGTGATGGTAGTGAAGCTGCAGTGCTCATTGTCACTGAAGAAGCTGTTCTTGATTTGTGAGGATGTTTGGGCCTTTTGAAACTACAAGACTGTCTGGAGTGTAGATGGGGAGACCCCAAAGGCAGTGATTGAATTTCCTTATGGCCTTCACCCCTGAAATTTTTTATCATCTCAGTTCTTCAAGACATCTTGTATTAAGTTTGCATGTTAGGTATCAAGTTTCTTATAAAATCTGCAAAAGTCAAGTGTTGCCATTTCACTGATGGAAGGAAAAGTAATCAGCAGCAGTAGTTGATGTAATATTGCTTATACATCTGCTGTTCAATTCGTGCCATTGCTGATGGTTTAGTTAACTGGGTTTTCTGTCAACAGGTGGACATGTTAAGTGAGATTAATATTGCTCCACGAATACTTACAAATTTCACTGGAGTGATGCCACCTCAGTTCAAGAAAGACTTGGATTCCTATCTCAAAACCCGTTCTCCAGTCACCTTTTTGTCTGACTTGCGAAGCAATCTACAAGTAAGTTTGAGGTTTTTAATGTTCCTGTGGGTGCTCAGTTTAAATAATTTGGCACAAATAATCTCACTGGTTCAGTCATCATCATTTTCTGCAGGATTTTTTTTGGTATATTGGCCATCATGTGTTCTGTGCAGTAGAAAAGCCTGTGAAAATTCACACTCTGAATAAGTCTTCTGCCACTCCCTGATAGGATGTGTTGAAGACTTTTAGAATCTGATTAAATTTTGACTCCAAATAGATTAATTGCTACAGAAATATATAGATCCTCATGCCAATACTTCAAAGGTAAAAAAGGTCAAATTAGCTAAAGCCCAGAATTGTGGCTAAAACCTTATTCTGGTTTTAGCCAGAATTGTGGCTAAAACCTTATTTCAGATATCTCATGGCTTGGCCTTCAGCAGACTCGAGTCTGGACTTGAACTTCCTCAGAGAACTGCTTAGACAGAAACATTCACATGAGGGGGATGTTTCAGCCAGCATCTGGCATTGCTGGTGAATTCACATTGTCTTACCTGATGTTTTCCTTTAGGCAGAGAGTAAAAACTAATCTGTTGTGTCAACACTTTGCTGATGTTTTTGAATATATATATATTCTATATATATATATAGGCTATATATATTTTATATATATATATAGGCTATAATATTAATCTATGCTTTCTAATGTATACCACATTGAAAAAGGCTAAATGCCAAATTGAATTTGTGGATATCCCAGTGTGTTGTCCTCTGGATAAATTAGTAAGATACTTGGATGTTGTTGTTGTTGTACATGCTGTACCTTTGAGTGCTGAAGGAATATTGACTGTTAATGCTTTTCATATCTTTGCTATTAGGTATCAAATGAACCTGGCAACCGATACAACATCCAGCTGATTAATGCACTGGTGCTCTACGTTGGTACTCAAGCTATTGCACACATTCACAACAAAGGCAGCACACCCTCCATGAGCACCATTACCCACTCAGCTCACATGGACATCTTCCAGAATTTGGCAGTAGACCTGGACACTGAAGGTGAGCTGGAAACACTGCTAGTTCATGCAATGTCACATATACAGCAAGTGGGCCCTCACTTTAAAAAGGACACTGAGATGCTGGAATGTGTCCAGTGAAGGCAGCAGGGCTTGTGAAAGGTGTAGAAAACATGTCCTGTGAAAAAACGGCTGAGGGAACTGGGTTTTTTAGTGTTGAGTAAAGGAGGTTCAGGGGGGACCTGAGCTCTGAAGGGTTGTAGTGAAGTGAGGGTCTTCTACCATGCCTGCAGTGACAGGACAAGAGGAAGTAGCCTTAAGGTATTATAGAGAAGATTTAGAAAAGTTTTTTTCACTGTCAGGGTAGTCTGATAGTGGAATAGGCTGCCCAGGGAGGTTGTGGAAAAGCCATTCCTGGAGGTGTTTGAGAGGATTGTGGCTGGGTGATGTGATTTAGTGGTTATGGGGTTACAGGGGTAGTGTTGGTTTGATGGTTGACTTGTTGGTCTTAAAGGTCTCTTCCAGTCTTTATGATTCTGTGATTTCATGTAGCTGATAGTGAATACACAGAAATTACTGCTACATTAGAATATTAAACTCTAAATATAGGAGCAACTAGAAATGCCTTCAGTGAAGAAGAATTGAACTCTTACTCCTCCATCAGCCTGGGTTGACACAGCTTTTGCGAATCTTCAGTTGGTCTTGTTCTGTGTACCTCCATAAGGCTCCCAAAGGTTAATCTCAAGCACCAGGGGTTGTTTGTCTGTTCCCTGTGTGGGCAAGGGAAGCTGTGTGTGCTCAGTGTTCTCTCCTGCAGGCCGGTACCTCTTCCTGAACGCCATCGCCAACCAGCTGCGCTACCCCAACAGCCACACCCACTACTTCAGCTGCACCATGCTCTACCTGTTTGCTGAGGCCAACACAGAGGCCATCCAGGAGCAGATCACCAGGTGACAGGGGCACTGTTTAACTGGCCTGCATTTAGCTCTTTGCTTTCCTTCCTTTCTTACTTTTGATCTTTGAGCTCTAAGTGTTCTTACTTTTGGATTTCAGGGTTCTCTTGGAACGACTGATTGTAAATAGGCCTCATCCCTGGGGTCTCCTTATTACATTCATTGAGCTGATAAAAAATCCAGCCTTTAAGTTCTGGAACCATGAGTTTGTTCACTGCGCTCCAGAAATTGAGAAGTGAGTATAACTTAACCACACAACCATTAAAATGATATCTCTGAAGCAGATGAACCTTGAGTTTTTGGTGCTGTCACAGCATCCATTTGCTGCCATAAATGCACCTACTATTGCTCTGCTTCTGCAGGTTGTTCCAGTCGGTTGCACAGTGCTGCATGGGGCAGAAGCAGGCCCAGCAAGTTATGGAAGGGACTGGTGCCAGTTAGATGAGCTGAATCCTGCATTGTAAGAGTGCCAGCCTGGAGGTCCCATCCCATCAACTGACTGAAGACTCTGTAAGGCTCCTCCTGACCTTCCCAGCCCCCTTGATTGGGTAGACACAACAGACCCTGGGTGAAAGTCTTATGTGGGCATGTTCCAAAGTTTGAAACAAATTTTTTGACTTTTGGCCAAACTTCAGAAGATGCTGTGAATATCATTTGAACTAGTGTAAATACAAGGAACAGAAACATTTGTCTGGACTTTTGGGTTTGTGCAAATTGTGTAAAAGGCAGGTGGGTAACTGGTGCCTGTCCATCTTGTAATAAAGGGGCAGCTACTGATGCCAAGCACTTGTCTGGGGCAGACCTCCTTGTCCTGACATTCCCAGACTCCCAAAGAATATTGAAAAGCCAGTAACTTATTTTTCTTTATGTGAATGGGGGACCTTTAGATCATTAAGTTGTTAAAAAAAAAAAAAAAAAAGTGGATGTGTTTGGAATATGGGAATTCTGTGGAGTACAGGGGGGTGAGGGAGGGGTTAAGGTTCAGTGTTGCTTTCCCCTCACCCTCATTGAATGCTGATAGACAGCAAGTGGAATGGCAGTCAGAGAATGCCTCCTTTTTGTTGGAGAAGAAACAGGCCCTTTGAGTGTGGGTCAGCTGTTTTCAGTAAATAAACCAGAGACCAGGCCTATAGCTTCTTTTTTTTTTTTTTTTTTTTTGACAGTTGTAAATTTTGGAAGATGAGGGGTTAAAATCTAGACCTTTCCCCACCCTCCCCTGTGACAACACAGTATAAGTTTGTAAAAAAAAAACTAAAAAAAGGAAAAAAAAAAGAAAGAAAAAACTAAACAAAAAACCCAAAGGACCAATACAGCCCATTTTGTAAGGATTTTCAATGTTTTGTAAAGTATTGGTCCACGTGTTGTATTTTGTAGCCTTTCTAGTTCTTGGGCTTTAGTTCTCCCACTCTTGTATGTATGCATACTGTAGTTACACATTAAAGTCATGACATGCAGCACGTGCCACTGTGCTTATTCTCTCCAATTCTATCCTGGCCAGTTGGTGCCTTCCAAAACCTGTTCCACACATCCAAAACCTGCAGTTTTCCCGTGTGTTTTGGGCATTGCCTGTTGAAAGGAGCTGGGTTTGTTCTCTAGCATGAGGTCAGTGGGCAAATGTAATGACTAGACAGAGGCTTGCTTTGAACTGCATCATGAAGGACAGTTGTGTGGAAATAGAAATGACTTAGTTGCAAGTTCATGAGCAGTTTGCCTCAGACAGGAGACTGCTGTGGAGATACACAGAGTGTAGACAGCCCATCAGTTTAATTTCCAGTGCCTTTCACCCTGCTGTGATCTCCCTGCAGCAGGAATCTCCCCAGGGTTGTGGTTAGCTTCAGTGTTGTTAGTATTACAAGGTCCTTTAACCTAGATGATGCTAGGAAATCGTGCTTTGCTTCTTTCCTTTTACATAACATCAGCTTATAAAGCTGACTGCTTTAGTTGACTGCTGTGGTGTGGGCAGAGAGGTCAGGATTTCCTGCTTTTAAGGGGTTCCATACCTGGCTTTGCATTTGCTGCATAGAGGAAAAAACAGCTCTGAGGGATCACTGAGCCAGCTGTGCTAGTGGGTGGCAGCTCAGAGGGAATTCTCTCTCTTTCTGTTCCAGATATTAGTCACCTCTGTGTCAAGGAGTAGATTGTGCCTAGGAACTACAGTTCCATGGCATTTCTCTGCCAGATCAACAGCTGTGCTGAAACAGTCTTTTGAAGTTGGAACTGTGGACAGTTCTCATTTCTTCTTCACTATACTTTTTACTATGCCTCCCATTCCAATCCTAAGGACACAGTTTTATATTGTTTTCCAGAAATTATATGGCTGTTCTTAAATCACCATGGTAGAACAATCCAGCATCACTGAGAGCCCCTGTTTGAGGATTCCCCCATTCAAATGCAAACATCTCCTGAATTCAGGCATCCAGTGGGATACAAATGGATATCTTTTAAGGCAGTATCTTTCAAGTCTAATACCCCAAACCATTGATCAGTGTCTTGTGTGCAAGCTTTATGGCTCTTAAATTTTGGACTAGCTGATTGTGCAAAACTGAAGTGAGTTCAGGGTAGAACTGCATCAAGCAGAGGGAGTGTATCAAATTCTCAGCCTGTGGCAGTTGTAGAACTGTGACAGTATTCCTCCAGAGAATTCTCAAGCCCACACAGAAATACCTTTTGTGGAAATAAAAGGAAATATTTGTTATACTGAGCCTTCATAAAGACTAGCTAGATGGGCTTGTAGTCTTGAAAATGTTCAACATAAAATATGTACAGGTTTAGTGTTGTATGTACAATTTAGTGTTGTCAGCAGGTCCACCTGCCAGATATTTACTCTTACTCTCTAAGGTAAGAGCTAACAGCAGAATTTCTGCCCTCCTAATCTAGACAAGGAGCAGCTCTTGCCTTAAATTTCCAATGTTGAATGAGGGAATCCTCTGCTGTTCTGGCAGTGTATGTCTGCGTTCCTAAAACAGCCATTAGGATGGCTGTGGTTTCTTAAGGCCTCTGGAAAGAGGTGGTATTTGTGCTCCAGAGCTCTCATGGTACATTAAGACCACTCAAAACCACCTTTGTGCTGTGAAGAAACTTCTTTATGTAGAGGTAGCTAAAAATCTGTATGAGGGACAAGTGGACCTGTAGTCAGTCTTGCCATCTGTCCTCTCTGCTATAGAAAAGATGGCCACTGGCTGCTCCAGGCCAGGACACTGAGGTTTCTATTGTACCAGCTCTAGCAGCTGATGCAAGATCCTTTTCTGTCCGTAGCGCACGTGCAGCGCTTGCTGCTCCCTTCGACTCAGTTTCTCATAAGCCTCCTTGTTATTTAGCAAGTCCTGCTCTGCTTTCAGGTCTGCCCCATAGGACTCCAGGGTCAGCAGCACACTGTCATAAAGGAGCTTCTTGCAAGGGCTTTTAAGTCTGGAGAGGGCCTCATTTGAAAGGGTAGAGTTTTCCTCTTCCTCACTGTCGTCTTCCCAGCCATCTTGCTCCTTATACTCCTTGAATTCTTCTTCTGACATGCAGAGCACCTGTAGTGACCCAGGCAAAGGGGGTAAGTCACTGGTAGTGTGAGTACATCAGGCTCTCCACTGTGAAACAGAAGAGCCATGTGGACCAGGTGAGTTACTCCTTAATTGCACTAAAGGTTAGGAGACTAAAACTGGCTTAGATACCTAAGTGCAAGTAATTGTGGGTTAGAAGAACATTAAAACAGAAAATCTGGGTATTGGTAAGTCTTGCAAAGCATCTCAGCTGTCACCTACAAAGCTGAGACAGCTTTCTAGAAGAGCAGTGGCCATGGAGCCACTCAAGACAAATATGTGAGTACACATGGATTACTACTTCAGGAGAGGAAGATGACGTGGGAGATGGGCAGCCACACCTGCTACCACTGCTTACTGTTAGTACCAAACTGCCTTCAAGTGCTTGTCCCCTTCACTGAGCCATTCTGCACTGCTGATTGGCCCAGTTGCACTCTGTGCTCCCTTTTGCAGCTCTTCCCCCACCAGCCATTCTTACCTTGAGGGTCACAGAGAGCTCTTCCTCTGTCAGCACCTCATCCCAGCCAAGCACAAAGGCGCCTTCCTCCCCCACCATCTCCAGCTGGCACAAGAAGTCCCACTGCTCTGAGACCAGCTGCCGCTGTGCTTCACTTTTGGCACCTGTTTTGAAGACAGCAGAACTGTGAACATGCCCCTGAAATGCTGTGGAACAGGCTTATTTTTCATGAGATCCCTGTTTAACAGAGATCCCTGTCCCATCCCCTCCCAGAGGGGCTGGGGTGCCACTCACGCTGCAGCGCTGCCCTGCGCAGTGTCACCATCTGGATGTCGGCTGTGTCGTGGCTGTTGCCAGGGTAGGGCTCTGCAAAGCCATACATGTGCAGCAGCTGCCAGTTGGCCATCTGCCCATACGTGTTGAAGATCTCCTGTCCTTTCCCTACAGGCTGTGTTGTAACCATCCTCAAACATTGCTGCAAGCAGGGAGAGGAGAGCATCTGAGCTGTGCAGATCCAACTGCTCAACAAGGGCTTTCAGAGAGCTCAGATGACCCTGAGCTCCTCCTAACCAAACATGCAGCAGGGCTTTGTTTATATGAGACCCAGGCCAGACTTGCTGCCCTGGGCTGAGACCCCACCTTGCTGTGCCTCCATTCCCAAAGGTCTTACTAAAACAGAACCAAGCTGTGGCTGCCTGGCACAGCAGCTTTGCACTCACAGGAGAGTATTCCAGGTTGGCATTGTGGTTGGCCACATGATTCAAAATATCTGCTACAGGCACCATCATGGGAGGATTGGGCCCCTTCTCATCTTCTTCTTCCTCCTCCAAAGGTTCCTGAAAGCTAAGACAAGCCAGTGGTACACATGGCTGTACAGGGCAAATTTCAATTTACACTTAGATTGTTGTGCAACGGCAACCTATAATGTAGTCTGTACTGGACTTCCTTGTCTGTGCTTCTTGCTGTAGCAAAGCCCTCACTTCTCACCTGTAAGCCATGACAAATGCCACCAGCTCCTTATACAACTCCAGAGTGTGCAGTTTGGGGTCAAAGATGTCAGGATGGCTCTCCATGAAAGGCAGGATGATGGAGTTGTACTCCAAATGGATGTTAGCTAGATCCTTGTCCACAGCTTCTGGGATGCCTGTGCCCTGCAGGAGCCTTGTTCGCTCTTCTTGAGGCCTGTTACAATAAAAGCAGGAATTTTTCTATCTGTGCTAGGGTGAAGGGTCTATAAACTCCTTTCTTAAAAATCTCAGCTTCCCTGTGCTCTCTAGGTCCTTGTTCTCTAGCTCTGCTTGTAACATTAACTCCAGGAGGGCGCCTCAGGCTCTGGCCAGTGCCAGCATGAGGCTAGAACAGAGGATTGGGGTCACCAGCAGGACCACATCCCTTCCCAGGACAATACTCAGCAGCCCCTGGACTGTGCCTGCCCTCAGCTGTAAGACTGAGCCTCCCCAAGCCCCCTTGTTTCCACCTTACCAGAACATGGGGTGGTCCAGGCTCTGGAAGTCCTGCCAGAGGGAGAAGTACGGCTGCCAGTGGGAGTTGCTGGCTGTGTACTCGTGTAGCAAGGCCAGCAGGAGAGGAACCCAACCAGACTGGCTCTGCAGGGACTCCTGGGCTACAGAACCAGACAGAATGGAGAAAACTTAAGTTGTTCTGCGTTTCAGAACCAAAACCTGATAGGACAAGCCTCTGTGCCTGTCTTCACCCTTGAGCTTTTATTTTGGTTTGTCTTGGGTTAGTCCTGAGCTGAACCAGGACCGGGAACTGCTCTGGAGTTATGGATGAGCTCTGCCAGGCCCCACGGTGTTGCCCTTCTCAGCCTGAGGCTCTGCGTGCCTTCAGGAACCAAGGAATTGTTCATTTCCTTATCAGTGCTTCAAGGCAAGCAGCAGAGCATGTATGCCTGTCACTTAGAAGTTGGAGATGTTGCACTGATGGACTTTTCTCCCTGTCCAGCACAGCTCTTAGGGAAGCGAGGGGTATCAAACAGCCCTACAGCATCTTGCACAAATCAGGAATGTTGCCGAGGTTTTACCACAGACCCATTTATTCCTGTAAAAGGCACAGAGTCGAGTGGCAAAAGAAGTTTGCACTCACCTTCCTGCAAGAGTGCGTGGATGGAGGTTGTGTGCTGGGACAGTAGCGCCGTGCGAGGGATGGTGAACAGCACCTCTCCCGCCTCCAGCTGCTCGGCGGCCAGCATCCCGTACCCCGCCACCGCGCCCTCCCTGCTCAGGCGGACCTGGGCCACAAGGAGCGCTCAGGGGCGGAGCGAAGAGCCCAGGGCGGAGCTGGGGCATGCCCGGCCCGGCTCACCGTGCCTCACCTTGGGGCTCAGCTCCACTCCGGCCCGCCCGCACCATGCCAGGAACCCGGAGAGGGGGTCGGCACTGCTCTTCCCCTGGGCGCCGCTCTCGACCGCCGCCTGTGGATGGAAACACGGGGTGAAGGGGAAAGGAGCCACGAGGCCGATCGCGGATCTCTTGAGCGCCGGCGTGTCCCCGGCTCCCCGGGAGCCCCCGGCTGCCCCGTACCTTGAACCGCTTGGGCGCCGACGCCATGACGCTGCCAACACGTGGTCCCGGCCGGGCCCTTCCGGGTGGGCGGGGCTCTGCCCCATGGGCCGGGCTAACGGCGGCCGAAAAGGCACAGAAAGGGCCGGGGGGAGCAGCGGCGGAAACGCGCTCGGGAACCTTCTGCTCGCGGAATGCAGAGGAGACTGACAGTCCCTGTCCGTAGGCTGCAGCCTCCGAGCACCTCCCGGAAGGGTCTGAAGGGTGTGAGGTCCTTGCGGTGCCTCTCTGTGGGATCCAGGGACCGCCATATCCATGTCCTCCCCGAGCCCGATGCACCTCGCGGGGGTGCCTCCCTAGGGTCACGGCTCTACGGGTTAAAAGCAGCGGGCTCTAATTAATTAGGGTAATTAAGCTTGTGTTCTTGTTCAGTCGACACCACGCTCAGTCCCACCGTACGTACGGGCTCAGATCTCCCCTCCAGGGCCGTCCCGAGGCCGCCGTTCCCCGGGCTCATTAGTGCTGTCCCCAGCCTCAGCAGAAGGGGGGGCGATGCCATCACTGATGCTGCTCTAATGAAGCTAATTAGTGCCCACGAGGTGTCTGAAGAGGCCCCACGGGGCTCTCTGCGGGCTGTCCCTGGGGCTCCCCTACCCCGTCTGCAGTTGGGTAGGCTTTAATCTCCAGTCCCTTCCGAGCTTGGCAAGGCTGGACTGGCAGAGTGGGTTCCCCGTGGAGCACAGGAGCCCCTTCCTGAAGAATGGGGAGGAAGGGCAAGAGGATATGTGGAGTGGCACCTGCAGTGCCCATCCAAGCTCGATCTGTGCAGCCCAGCTCCCCGCAGCCGCCTCCCTGCTGCTGTAACGCGGCTGCTGCGGCAGCGCCGCCGGGACTCGGATTCACCCGAGGCTGCTGCAGGCACAGACGGAGCCCGGAGCCCTGAGCGGCCACAGCCGCCGCTGCTGCCCCTGTGCCCCGCCGGACCCTCCTGCCTCCCTCTGGCAGCGGCGGGGGCTTCACAGCCGCTCCGCAGCATCCTGCTCCCCTCGGCTCCTGCATCCCTGCGGCACCGGCGCCTTCCAGGGCGCATCCCTGTGCCTGATCAGTGCCCGGGGAGACTCCCAGAACCCGCGTGTTCAGTCTGGCCCCGCCGGCTGCCTCGCTGGGGTGGCGTGGGAGTGGGAAATACCAAAGCGAGTCCCCACAGTGTCCCTGCAATGCTGCAGGAAAGCGGAGTCTCCCCTGTCTGTCACAGACATGCACCCCTGAGACCAAATGTGAGCCTGGATAGTTCAGTTGGGAGAGCATCAGACTTTTAATCTGAGGGTCCAGGGTTCAAGCCCCTGTTCAGGCGGTGGCTTTATCCTTTAGGATCAAGAAAGGGAACGTGTGGGCAGAAGCAGCATTCCCTTCTGTTGCTGGGGCCCTGGAAGGGCTGCAGGGTCCCCAGGGCACTCCCTTTCTCCTTCTTTTCCTATCATCAACTCCCCAAGCTGTTCAGAGCTGGCTCCATCCCCCCTGAGACCCACACAGCATTGCCCTGTTCTTCCAACCTCCCAGTACTCAGAGAGAGCTCATGCTGGATGATGAGGACAGACAAGGGAGCTATCTGGGTACACCCGAAAAGATGGAGAAAGGAGGATGGATAGAAGAGGAACAGCAGAACTGGAGGGAGGGAAGAAAGTCCAGGCTGGGTTTGAAACTGGGGGCTCATGGGTAGCTCCAGGCTGAGACTGGGGAAAGCTATTGGGGAAACTCTGGGGCTGAGTGTGATTCACTCTCATGGAGATGTGCAGCACCCTCCACCTGCCTTCTGGCATGCCCAGACCCTCTCTCTTTGGGTGTTCATCATCCGTGTCCTTAGAACCATCTGTGGCTGCCCTGAGCTCCCTTCTGGGCCCCTGCCCACCCCAGTTCAGGTGGGTGCTCCCTTAAAGCCACCCCTGATGCCAGGGAAGCCATCCCTGGCCCCTTGACTGGAGAGACAGTGATGTTTTTGCAACGACACTGCACCCACATCAACCCACAAGCTTAGTTTATTGTCCTGACAAACTTTGCTTCCCAGCGGCTCCGATCCTTCCACGCGCATGTGCCACAGCTCAGGCCGAGCTCCGGCCCACGCCTCCGTCGTCATTCATTTCTTGCCAGCAAGAAAACAAAGAGATAATAAATAGGAAGCTTATTTGCAGGGAGGGCCCAGGGGACGGCCTGGGAGCAGGGGCCAGGCTGTGCCTGGCCCCGGCCAGGGCTGGTGGGGGGGCTGCAGGCAGGACAGCCCAGCCCCGGGCCATGCACACTGTGGGGCTGGGGCACTGGGGGGGATATAGCAATCTCTATTTAATTACATTAAAATAGACTATTTAAAAAAATTATTTCTAGTAGTTAAAAAAGTGTCGTGGTCCATCCCATTCCGGCAGGGTCATGGAGCTGTCCTGGAGGTCAGGGGACACATTGGCCAGAGTGGGGATGGACCCCAGTCTGCTTCACCCTGGGCAGGCCTGTCTGGGGGGTGGTCTGTCACAGCAGGTTCCAGAGCTGGGTGCTGGCAGGGTGGCCACCGTGGGTGACAAAGCAGGGCACTGTGCCACCCACTAGCCCCACAGCCACCACAGACCAAAGGCAGGGGAGTGGGCGCCCTCCCAGAGCCCACAGCGGGGCCAGTCCCAGGGCCTTAAATGACATGGCAGCAGTTGAACTGCCCCAGTGACAGGAGGCTCTCCTTGGAGCCCGGCCGCAGCTTGAAGGCCAGGGCCTTCTCACAGAGTGGGAACTGCAGGAGCCTGTCCCGCAGGCTGCCCCCCTTGCTCTTGCCCGGGTCCAGCTTGATCACATTCTCTGCACCCCCTTCAGGGCCTGAGTTCTCCACCAACTGTTGGGCCAGGCTGATGTGTTCCCCCTGCCCTGGGGACGTGTCTGCAGGACTTGGGAACGTAGCAGGAGTTGTCTGTGCCCCCAGTACCTGGGGAACTGCGGCTGAGCTGCTCTGGGGTGATAGGACAGCTCCCCTTTCCTTGGGGAACTCTGCTGAGGAGCGCCCAGGCTCTGTGTCCTCCTCCTTCCTTGGGGGCTCAGCTCCATTTCCCTGCAGCACCGGGGGCCCCCGGCCCCCACTCACTCCCTTCCCAGCCCAGGCCGCCCCCGAGCGCCCAGCCCGGCCCCCCAGCTCCACCCCCGGCCCCCAGACCTCCCCGCGGCCGGCCGGGCGGTGGGCGCGCAGGAAGGCTCGCATCTGCTCCTGGTTCAGAGAGCTGCTCTTCCTCTCCATCGCGCTGGGCCTCTCCTCCTCCTCCTCATCCTCCTCTTCCTCCTCACAGATCTGCTGCAGGGCCGGGGTGCTCTTGGTGATGGTGGTGTCAACGGCAGGGACCTTCAGCAGGGTCCCGGTGGGCTGCCGGCCGCCCATGTCCCCCCCAGGGGGCAGCCGGCAGCCCCCGGCCAGGCCGCCTGTCTCCGGGAAGGGCAGCAGGCTGCCGGCGCTGCCCACAGAGCCAAACGTGTCTGACAGGTTCGGCCTGAGGAAGAGGAGAGAGGTGTCAGTAGCCAGCTGGGCATCGCAAGGGCTGTGACAAGGAAAAGGACAGGGGACTGACCTGGGGTGACACAGGATGGGCGGCTCACCTGCTCTGAACCTCCTTGGCCAGGTTGTAGACAAGACTGAGGCGGTGGCCCTGCTTCTCCTGCTTCTCCCGCAGCATCCTCTCTGCCAGCAGGAAATAGGTGGCCGTGATGTGGTTGTAGCGGTCGGCTTCCAGCGCCCTGGGTGGGACCGAGGGAGGTGCATCAGCACATAAGGAACGTGCCTGGAGGGACCCCCAGACCCTTCACCGGGGCTCCCACCCCCGCATCCCATCACTCACTCCTGGATGGTGTCCCGATCCGCGATGTTCCCGCACATCATGGCCTGCAGGATGATCTCGTGCTCCTCCTCAGACACGCGCTTGTGGGAGGTGAGGGGCAGCAGGGAGCGGCTGGCAGGGGACGGGTCCACCCCCTGCAGCCACGCGTGGCCCTCGATCTGCTCCAGGGACGCTCGCTGCTTCGGGTCCCGCTGCAGCATCCTGGAGATGAGGCTGGGGGAAAGGAGTGACATTGCAGCCCTGCAGCACTGTGTGAACCTCAAAGGAAGCAGCTTTGCCTGCTCTTCCCACCTCAGCTCCCAGGCATCTGCCAGGGCTGGGGCAGCCACCCCGGGGGCAGCAGTTGGGGTCTGGGGTACAGTGAGGGGTGGTGCTCACTCAGCGCACTGTGCCGACACGTGTGGCGGGACGGTGTAGCGGCAGTCCATGATCATGGTCAGGGTCTCGCTGTCGTTGGCCTCCTGGAAGGGAGGGTGGCCACATACCAGCATGTAGAGGATGACTCCCAGGCTCCAGATGTCTGCAAGAAGCAGCAGTAGCAGTTCAGGTTGCACTCACTATAGCCCAGGAGATTCCCCACCCCAGGGATTCTGGGAGGGGCTGCCCCCCCAAGCCCCCAGTGCTGCTCCAGTGGAGACCAGTGCTCACTGGGATGTTCATTGGAGGTAACAGTTCCCAGATCTTGCCCCACAGATGGGGGGACCATACTCCCACCAAAGCAGGGAAGCACCTGCCGATCCTCATATCCAACCAGGTCTCAAGAGACTTCACCAAAGCAGTTGAGGCATTATCAACTTTTTCAGGCAGGGACAGGAAAGCCAGCCCTGAGCTCTGCCTCCCTCTCTGCTCCCCCCGTCACATATCCACCCACAGCACTGTTTCATGTCATTCCTCAGCTTCCTGATTCCCAAACCCCACCGTAACCATCCTGGCACTGGGCTGTGCTTTAGAAGACATTACAGCAACTGCAGAGTGACATAACAGGGATCTGGGCTCTCCAGCTGCAGGGGGACCAGCTGGAGCAGGATTCCCGTCCTGGGGACAGTGATGGAGCCAGAAGCATCTTCACTGGCTCCTCCTGCCCAGAACACAAATTCCTGCAGATGTGTGGGTTTAGGATGCTGAGCACGCCCTGAGGCGCTCCGTTAATACCTTCAGCTGCTTAAGTCAAGTGTTTGAAAATTTCTCATCTGCGTCGGTTTTCTCCCTTCACTTCCCTTTGCAGCGCCACCAGCTTGTTTTTCTGCCGCCTCCATAAGCTATCCCTGTTCTCGACTCGGGATCCGCCTTTCCCTGAGCCAACACTGGGCTTTCGCTTTAAGGGCTCGTGTTTTGCTTTGCTAAATCCTCCTGCCCTAATTCCAGCCAGCCAGCCAGCTTGGATACTGCTTCCCTCCTACGTCCCCTCTGGCACAGCAGAGCCTCTTGGAGCCCCCAGCCCAGCTCCCTGTGCCCTGGGACAGTCTCCCCAGACCCCTGCATCCTGGCCAGGGGATGAAGAGCACTGGGAGCCATGGGGAGGAAGTGGTTTTCAGGGTGGGGATGGAGCAAAGGAAACTTTCAGAGCTCCTCCACCCAAACAGCATCCCGACCAGATTTCCTTCCGGCCTCACCCAGCCAAATAACCACCAGCGCCAGATTGCTGGCAGCTGTATCCTCACACTGCTTCTCCTGGCGGGGGCCACACCAGGCTCACAGCCTGCTTGGGCTTTCTCCTCCCTCTGGCAGCCACCGCTCTCTGGGATCTCTGTGGGTACCGGGATAGTCTCTGCAGAGAAGACCCTCCTGTGCCAGGCAGGGCTGGGCTGCCAAGCATCCAAGGGACAAGCTTGCTACTTGCAGGGACAGCAGTGCCACCATGTGCTCCTAGTGTAAGGGGCCAAGTGGGAGGTGGTACCCAGCTGGCAGAACCATGCTCCAGGCATGGAGAGGAGAGAGGCAGGTCCCCAGGGTACCCCACAGCCCTTACCAACAGCTGGAGCATCGTACTCATCCCCAAGCAGGATCTCTGGTGCCGAGTAGGCCAGGGAGCCACAGCTGGTGGTGAGCATCTTGCCGGGCTGGAAGCGGTTGCTGAAGCCAAAGTCGGTGAGTTTGACCACCCCTTGCTCCTGGAAGAAGACCACGTTCTCGGGCTTGAGGTCGCGGTGCACCACGTGCAGCTTGTGGCAATAGGAGATGGCGTGGACGATCTGGGCAAAGTAGTGCTTGGCCCGCGGCTCGGCCAGGCCGCCCTCGTGCCGCATGATGTGGTCAAACATGTCCCCACCATCACCCAGCTCCAGGATGAGGTAGAGCTTGGTGTGGGTGTCGATGACCTCGTAGAGGCGCACCACGTTGGGGTGCTGCACCAGCTTCATGCAGCGCACCTCCTGCAGGAGCTGCCCCGCCGCCTCCCCCGCCAGCTTGCTCTTGTCGATCACCTTGACGGCCACGCGCTGCCCGGTGAAGACGTGCCGGGCCAGCTTCACCACTGCGAAGTGGCCCTTGCCCAGCGTGCGCTCCAGGTCGTACAGCCCCGCGATCTTGCCCTCGCCGCAGCCCTGTGCCCCGGCCATGGCGCTGTCGTCAGGTGGGGACAGGCATCAGGCACTGTGGGACAGAGGAGATGCTGAGCAATGAGGGGTGAGGGATGGGGTGCTCCCAAATACCAGGACCAAGCACCAGCACTGCCAGGACATCAGGTCCCCAGGAGCCTGGGCATCCCTGGCACTTCACCTCCCAGTCCCCATTCCAGAACCTCCACCCCCATCTGTATCTCCAGCTCCAGTTTCTAGTACTCTGGAGATCTCAATACTTTCACCTTCCATCTCCTGAGTATCCTAGGGCACCCCATACTCTCCATGTCCAGGACTCCAGCATCTTGAGCACTCCAACACTCCCCTTTCAGTTCCCAGCATCCTGGATATCCTGGTAAATCCCTCTATTTCCCAGCATCCCAGGACATCCTGATACCCTCTCCTCCAGGTGTCCACAACTGCAGCACTCTGGGCACCCCAATACTCCTGCCTCCAGTCCCTCATTACCCTGAGTAGCGCCATACCCCTTCTCTCCTAGTTTACAGCAGCCTGAGCACTCCATACACTTACCTCCAAATTGCCAGCACCCCTGTCACCCCTTACTCCCAGATCCCAGCATCCTGGGCACCCCAATAAGGCAAACCTCCAGGTATTCAGCATCCTGGCTACCCCAGTATGCTCCCCTCCACTACCCACCACCTCTGGGCAACCCCACATCTCCATCTCCAGTCCCCACCACTCCGGGCCATCCCCATAACGCCAGCCTTCAGGTCTCCAGCACCCCTGTGACTCCTGTATCCCCATCTCCAATCCCCAACACCCATGTCCTCACCTCCAGACCTCAGCACCCCGGGGACCCCCACGCTCCCCGATCCCCACCCAGCCGCTGTCCCCGGTGCGCCCCGGCGGAGCCGCACTCACCGGGGCGCGGAGCTGCGGCCGCGGGGCTGCGGTGCCCGGGCGCGCCCGCCCCGCTGACGTCAGGGCGGCTCCGGGATCGCGCCTTAAAGGGCCCGGCCCGGCGGGGCTGAGCCGGGGCGATGCTCATCGCACCTCCTGCGAGGCACCCTACGGGTACCCGGCTCCTTACTGCCCGCTTGGGGTAGTGGGGACTCTGTTGGCCTTAGCGGTAACGAGGGCTGGTGATGAGCTAAACGAGCCGCCCGCCTGCCTGGATACTTCCAGGAGGAGAGGGAGAGCCCCCAGCCCGAATTGTCTCCGGAGGGTCCCGCGGTCGGAGGCTCCTGCCCGGGATGCCCGCTCACGGACAGCTCTGCTGTGCCACTGACCCACTCCATCGCCCGCTCCCACCCTCGCTGGAGCCCGAACCACTGAACCAGGAGCGCAGCTCTGCCCCCCCTTTCCCCCTCGCTTTAAGCCGTCTTTTCCTGGAAGCGGCCCGGCGAGCGGCCGGCCGCCTCATTTAGCTCGTTACTGGCCATCGGGATGCGCACAAAGCAGATGTTGCTCCTGCAGATTAAAAAGCTCTCAACGCGGCCGCCCTCGTTCCCGCTAATGCCTTCCCAGAAGTCCTGGCCCGCGGCCCCGCCGGCTGCAAACAGGCTCTAATGAGCTGTGCTGAGGGCTCCGTGCGGGGGCTGGTGTCAGCGGGGACCGGGGCAGCACGCACTGCGGAGCCGGAGTCCCCGGCGCTGAGCAATGGAGAGCTGGGGCTGGACTCGGCACCCACCCGGGCCTCGGGAATGGAAAGGGCTGCCAAACCTGCCTCGCACCCAAGATGAGTCTGTCCAGGCATGTGGGGTGCAGGAGGCACCCAGGCAGGAGATCCTGACTGGGTGTTGTGCACTGGGGGACCCAGATGGGTGGGGAGTGCCTCCAGCAGCCACTCCCAGCTGGAGAAAATGACACCCGGCAGATGAGCTCCTCACTGGTCCTGGCCTGCTCACCTTGTCCCTCAAATGCAGCAGGAATCAGATCGTGCTGGGACAGGGGATGTAGGAGCAGAGGAAGCCTGCAAAGAGCCCCAGAGGTGGTGCTGCAGCCAGGAGCAGTGGCTCATGCTCTGCTGGGAGGCCTCGGGGTTCCTTCTGCTCTAGGAACTGCCTGGTGAGGCAGAGCCTGGGCTGTCAGCCTTCCCTGCTGGGTGTATCAGAGCCTGCTGAACCCTTCCTATTATGTCTTATTCCCCCAATTCCTTGCTGGGCTGAAGCCACTCAAGGCCACAAGTGCTCCTCAAAGGAGCCTGACTTTGGGGACATGCAGTTTTCCAAATAAGACATGAGTAAGAGATGCAGATATCACAGGTGGAAGCCTATAGAATCTGCACATGGTATGTGGTCAGGAGCTGGAGGACTTCTGGAGGTTCTGCACTATGAGTGGATGCTTGCCAGGAGATACAGAGAGACAACACTCCCTTTGAAAACCAGTCAAGCTTGGCATGATTTTGGTGAGGAGACTGTAGCCCTGTTATTTCTGTATTTAGGAACTAGGAGATGTCCTCAGGCTGCAGCCTTGGTGCTGGAAAGGGAAGCGAGCTGCTAGGACAGTGGGGATCACTTCCAAGAAACCTGGGAGTTTGGAGCAAACAGGGATCTGTTCCTTCTCGCAGCTGTGCAAGGCACAAAGCAGGAGTCCCCCCTCCCATGCATCACCCCACTGGCTGCCTCTCTATCCAGACAAAGCCCGTTTTCCAGAGACTCCCACCTACCTGGTAGTTAGTGAAGTCATGTGGCTGCAGCACTTAATTAATAAAAAGCTGATATAAATCCCAGTAAACATGTGGGGAGGAAGACACAGACCGAGAGCGGCAGCGGCGCTTGCAGCGAGCTCAGTGGAGCGGCGGACAGCAATCCCCTCTCTGCTGGGAGAGGTCAGTGCCTACCCCGGGAAGGGGCTGGGAGTGTGTGGGATGTGACACCCAGGGCTGTGGGGCTGTGCAGAGGGGCCTCTCCCAGCAAAGGGCTGGGTGGTTCTGTGGGATGGGGAAATGAGGAGTGGCCAGCACTGGGATGCTGGAGTCAGGTTTGGAACCTCAAGGCGGCCCAAGCAGCAGGCACAGTGTTTCCCAGGACTTGGCTGACAGCAGCAACTGGGATACCACCTCCTGCCCCTTTCCTTTTGCTCCCTAAGAGTTCACCTACTTTTTAGAGCCTTCAGGCCCCCAAAGCCCACAGCCTGACCCTCAGCCGTGTATGCTGTGGTCCATCTCCCTGCCCAGCACTCAGATTCTAGTGGCACTTCCAGGCTCAGAGCCTGGCAGGAGCCATGTCAGGTGTTATAGCCACACACTGCACCACAATGGTCTGGTGGCCTCTGTGTGTGGGGCAGAAGAACCTGAACTGCCACAAAAAAAGATCAAATGTCAGTCCATTCTTTGCTGGTCAGCCCTTTCTGTGGGGAGATCATGAATGTGCTCACATGTGAAGTGCTCCACAGCACGGGAGAGCTTTGGGGGCTCCTGCTGCCAGGTGTCTGTGAACTCAAAAAAAGGCTCTCAAGTCCAAGGAAACAAACAGCTGGGAGTGGTGGCTGTGCAGGCAGAGGCTGCCCCTCACTGACACGGCACTTTCTGGGTGGTGAAGGGTGGCAGCAGTGGAGGGGACAGGCCAGGCTGCCAGCAGGTGGGCTGATGCTGGCCAGGCTCCTCTGCACAGGTTGTCCCCCAGGACCATGCTGAACGTGCTGCTGCTGTGCTGTGGGCTGCTGCAGGGGATCCAAGCTGCCCTGGATCTCAGGACTGCTGACCTCAGCTGTGGCCACCTGCAGAAGGCGAGCGGGGGGCTGGAGCGGGTGGACAGAGCCCGCCACACCAGCCTGCAGCGCAGAGCCAAGGAGGCGTCTGCCGAGCCAGGTCAGTCCAGTGCTCCTCACTGCCCCCACCAGCTGCTCCTGGGCCCCAAAACTGAACTGGGGATCCACACCCACAGTTAGGGGATCCCCTTAAAGCAGCACAGCTTCTCCTGGCCCTGGCTAGTGACAGTAGCTTGGCAGCCCATAGGGAATGGGGTTTTTTCTGTGGAGACATATAAGCAAAGGGAGAAGAATCAAAGCTGCCCCTCCAGCAACCTCCTTGTCCAGTCTCTCTTGTATCTCACAGGAGCTCTCCCAAGGCTGGAGTTTGAGCAGATGGCCCTGGGGGTCCAAGAAGCTGATGGTGACCTTGTGCAGAGAAGCAGCCTGCTGGAACCACAGGTACGGCTCCCTGAGCTTTCTTACAGACACCCCTAAGAGTGGGGCAGCTTCAGGCCACTGCAGCCTTCTCTGTGTCCCTGGGGCTGGGGGTTTGGAGCCCAGCACAGTGCTGTCTGGGACAGGACTATCTGTCCATCACCTGAGGAGCTGGGATGAGCTGATGCTGCTCAGACCTGCAAAGGGGCTCCAGCACTCAACGGAGAGTGGTCCAAGCCTGTGCTCCTGAAATCCATTTAATTAACCTCAAGTGCAGCCCAGGAAGTCTCTGCAGAGCAGGAGCTTGCTGGGCAGTGCCCTGTGTTGCCTGGCTCAGCCCTGGTGCCTCTGTTTGGGCAAAAGGTACAGCACTGTTTGCTAAAATCCAGGCTGTACTTCAAAGTAAGTGTGTGCAGAAAGGCCTTGAGACACCATGGATGAGGCAGCAATGCTTGCAGAGGGCTCAGCAGTGATTTCCAACAGAAATCAGAGCCCAAAGTTGCACACAACAGCAATGCCAGGTTTCAGCAGCCACTCTTGGCTCTCTCCCACGCAGTTCTTTGTTGCTGGTACAGTGGTCCAGGACCAGCTCTTGCCCTCCTCTTCCTCCTGTCTCCCCTGCAGGCGTCATCCACAGAACTGCAAGCTGAGGGCCGTGAGGAGCGCTCCCCCCGGCGCTGCGTCCGTCTGCTGGAGTCCTGCCTGGGCCACCAGATCCCCTGCTGTGACCCCTGCGCCACCTGCTACTGCCGCTTCTTCAACGCCTTTTGTTACTGCAGGAAAATCAGCACCACCTTCCCCTGCGGCAAGAACTAGCGCCAGCCCCTCGCCCCTGCGTGCTCCTCCTGCTCTGCAGCTCCAATAAAGTCAAGCAGCCCTTTGCAAAAGCCACTGCACGGTGGGAGTGGTGTGATGTGTCTGCTCGGGCTCTCAGGGGACAGGGGTGGCAGCAAGGTGAGGGTGGCCTGTGCACAGCGTCCACACTTCCAGGACACATCCCTGTCAACCAGATGTGCCTCTCCTGGCTGCATAAGTGGTGTTTCAGCACCAGGGGTGCCCCAGGTGATGTTCTGGCTATGCTGCTGTTACCCACAAAATCGGGTTTGTTCCTTGGTGTGCACCGAGCTGATAATGACACACTTCAGAGAGACAGTGATTGTTTATTTCAGAGCTGCCCCAGCCTGGGTGCTCGGGGTTATTCCACAAATCCAGCACACCCCACCACACTTTCTGTGCCATTACTTACACAGAGAAGTTCAGGTTCAGTCATTTCCCAAGCACAGCCCCACTATTAAGATTGGTTAATAATTTCCATAGAATTCATGGAACTCCAGCTAACTTCTACTCATGCTCAGGGGAAGGGTGTTTTTGATCAGCAGGCGTGATTTTTAGTGTTACAATGAAGATAGCTTAGCTCTAGGATACATGGGCCTCGAGTATTTCACCAGGTTAACAATGTACATGTAGACATTCATCACCATCTTGAGTTATTACATCATTAAAGCTTGTTCCAGGATATTCTTCAGTGAGGGTTGCTGGCTGCTGCCTGTTCCACTGATTAGGTCTTCCTTCTTCCTGATGAGGTCTTATGTCAAAAAACATCCTTACTTAAGATAACCTTGATACATCCCACACTTTGCAGCACCTCTACATCAAACAAAATTATTTTTTTACAGACTAGCTCTTGGCAAAGCCCTTTAACTAGCTTGGTATTTCTTGGCTAGTAGAAGTGGTGTCTCGGCAGTAAGCAACACCGCGAACTTTACTTGTATATTCCACTTTTGCCTGCGTGGCTCACGGTGGCTTAGGTGCAGCGCAGGGAAGCCTCGCAATGCAGCCGGAGCAGGGGCTCGGCGGGCAGGGCGTCATGGCGGCCGCCATCGCCTCAGGCCGTTCCCGCCCCGCAATGGCTGCCGGGAAGGGGCAGCGGCCACGTGACCCGCCGCCAGTCACGTGAGGCGGCGGGCGGTAGCGCTGCCGTCTCGTCGCTGCCGCCATGTCGTGTTTCCCGGAGCTCTATTTTAACGTGGATAACGGGTACCTGGAAGGGCTGGTGCGCGGCTTTAAAGCGGGGGTACTCCGGCAAGGCGACTACGTGAACCTGGTGCAGTGCGAGAGCCTGGAGGGTGAGTGGCGGTGGAGGCCTGAGGCAAGCAGGAGCAGCCCCCCCCCCTCCCCGCCATCCTGAGGGGAATGTCCGGGCTGTGGGCTGAGGGGACATGGCGGGGGGCAGTGGGGAGGCGAGGGACTGCCTGGCAGTGGGGAAAAGAGCCGGCAGCGGCGTTTCTGAGGCGCTGTTCCCTCCTCACCCCATGGCTGAGGACCGGTCGCTGTCCCGTGCTGTCCCCCACCCCGCCTCAGCTGACTCAGTTTCCCGGGCAGCCCGGCCGGGTGATTGCAGCGGCTGACACAGCGCTGTGCGGGAGCTGGGGCTCCCACTGCTGTCCTAAGGTGGCCCTGTGACTGTGCCCTGTGGGGTTTGGGAGCCTGGTGAGTAGTTTTTGTGCCTTCACTCCCTAAAGGGCAAGGAAGCTTTTTAAAGGCTTAGAATAAGGTTATTGGTATAATCAAAGATCCCTGATATCCATGATTAGTTTTAAGAAGATCGGGTCACCTAGGAAGGTACCTGCTGTTATTGAAGGATCACTAGTAGAAAAAAATCTGGTGCACATCTGAGTAAATTCTCTAGTGAATTACCTGTTGCCTGTGATTTTGAGATCTCTTTAGAGGCTTTCTGATTTCCAGCCATCATCTTTTTTTTCTAGATCAGTGTGTACAAACTTGCAGAGCTGTGAGGATCTTTTTTTTTTTTTTTTTTTTTTTTACAATGAGGGTGATGAAAGGCTGGCACAGGTCATCCAGAGAGGTGGTGGATGCCCCATTCTTGAAAACATTCAAGGCCAGGTTGAATGGAGCTCTAAACAGCCTGGTCCAGTTGAAGATATCACTGCTCATCGCTGCAGGCAGTTGGACATAAACTTTGAAGGTCCTTCCAACCCAAACTATTCTGCAGTTCTGTGGTCAGCTTAAATTTTTCCTCTGATCAGTGATCTGCTTAGCAGTTTTCACTCTTTGGTGTATAGAACCTGGGTCACAAATCACAAAGATTAACACCAGGCCTGTCTTGAAATAAACTAGAAACACATGTATCCAGAATGTTGACTGTTTTGGTCGGCAGAACTATAATTTTTGAATCCTAATTTCTTCTAAAAAATTAGTTAAGCATCAGTTTTATCTAGACAGTCATTGCTGGGTGGTTAATTGGCATTGACAGTTTAGATGAATCCCTGGCCAGGTGAACCCTGGATGCTGCTCACTCCAGGTAACACTAGAATGGGAATTGAGTGCTGTGTTATGCCCCAGTCTCTACCTTTAAAATTCCTAGTATATTTTTAGGACAGAAACTAATTTTCTCTTTTTTTTGCAGCTCTTTTCTTGCAGCAGTCACTGTCATTCCTCCTGTGGAGCCCAGGGCCTGAAAGAGAGCAGTAGGAGTCACTTCTGCTCTCTTGGTAGTCACAAGTCTCAGCATGCCCTGAGCTGTGACTTTTTCACCTTTCCTGCAGATAACTTCCTCTTTGGAGTCCTTCTGTACTTGGAGCTTCTCTTTTCTCTCAGTTTCTGAACCAAGCTGCTTAAACCTAGTTCTCCCTTGGAGTGGTGTTGGCTGCATTTGGAATGAGTCACATTGGAGTTCCCATATGTTTTTCATGGTATTGTTGCTGTTCTGTCCCCAGCAGCTCTCTGGTGGTGGCTGCTGCTGTGCTCTTGGTCACACTTCATTCAGAACCTGAAGGCTCTTCCAAATTCACTGCCAGTCTTGTTCCTTCTTCACTTGGCTCACCATTCCCCTGCTTAGCAAGCTTTTGGAGAGGAATTTTTCTTCAAAGGAGCATTGTTCTTTATTACTTACATGGGTCTTTGATCAAACAATTTCTTTTCTCTTTCCTTTTAGTGCTGATTTTCCCATTTCAATACTTATTTTCTGTGCTCCACAGACTTTTAATGTGTTTCTTTCTCTCCAGATGCTCATCTGCACTAAATTCAGGCAGTGGCTAATATATTAGCAGCCAGAATAAGTACTGGGACATAAATTACTGATAGATTCTTCCCTACTCTCTGTTTTGTCTTTGCTGCTGCCTCTCATGTGTTTGGCTCTGCAGTTAGTCTCAGTCCTGGAGCAAGTGATTGCCTTGGATATAGAGAAAGCCTGAAGGACCAAGGCTGTTCTAGGTCTGGCCCTGGGAATTGGGTATCTGGCTGCTTGTAGGACACCAGGTCTGAAATGATGCTCCAGCTGCTGTGCCCAGATCAGTGAGGAAGCAAAAAAGGATTGACTTGTGTGCCTCAGGACTTGGGCTGGCAGTTCAGTGCTGCTGGAAGGGAGGAAGTCATGCTTTTCTGTGTGATTCCGTGTTGTCTCTGCTTGTCTGATCACAAGGTAATCTGATCCAAGCTCTCCCTTGTTGAGTCAGAAACAGAGAGCCAAATGGGCTGTCTGTGGTCAGGCAGGCCCCTGAGCTGGCCTTAAGAAGTGCAGAAAGACATGTCCAGGATTGAGGGGGTGTGTGTGAGAACTGTTTTGCTTTAATCTTTCTCTTGAACTCTTCAGCAATAACGCATTTAATCCCTTCTTTCAGCTCCAAAAGTCCTGGTGCTCTGGTTGTTTCTCAGCTGAGGCCCTGTGCAGCACTCATGAGCTGGGAGCGTTTGGAACCTGCCTGGTGGTCGCTGTTGTATTCAGTTCCTGCTTCTGACACAAGGTGTCAGTGAAGGACCTGGAGCTGCTTTCCTCTGCTCCAGTGCTGTGAACATGGATCTGTGCTTGAGTGGAATCTGTTTGGGGCAACCAAACTTAGGAGTCATCCAGATTTCTGCTGGTAAAAGATTGGTGAGCTGTCTGCAACTCCTCAAGCTCTGCTGGCTGTCAGAGGTCTGATACTTTGTGAGGAGAATGAAAAGCTGTTGATGCAGTTGAGTAGTGGTGATGCTTTTAAGCAGCAGAGTTCAGTCTGGGACTGGAATGTAGGTTATCAACTGGCTTTATTGTTGGTCTGTGAAGTTCCCTTCTGCAAAAAGCATGTGGAGCCCAAGAAGTGCACAAAAACATCTTGGATCAGGAATGTCTTTACCCTTAGGTCAGTGTTCATGGCCTTCCTGTTGCTTCCTGTTGCTACTACTGTTTCTTGCTTCCACAGCAACAGTGTAGAAAGCTGCTTTCTTTCTTTCTGCCAGCGTTGTATAGGTGCTTGGTGGGTGAAATCCAGCAGCATGATGTGTCACCTTCCAGCTGAGTGATGAGGGAGGGAGTTGGCTCAGGCTTGTGGGCCTCTTTTGGGAGAGGCCTTCCAGAGAGAATGCATCTCAGCACCACCACTCTGTGGGTGCTTTTGCCTCCATCTATGCAGATGACACAGCTGGGAACTGGGATCCCATGGAAACAGTGGTGTGCACTTGGAGAATGGGATCTGTCCATGGAGTTTTTCTTATATACACCAGACTGCCTGCAGTGTGTGCTTTTGTTTTCATTGTCCCAAGGACCTTTTTTCTCCCCTTCAGGCTGCCATTGCTTGGAGGTGTTCAGCACATCTCCTTTCACTGAGAGAAGAGCAGGGGAGGCTGTGCTCCCCATCTCTTTTCCATTTTATCACTGTGGTCCTGGAATTTAGGCCCCAAAAAGAGTGAAGCTGTGCTTCTCTTTCAGTGTAACCACATGGGCAGTGTGTCCTCTCTTGTATAGTGATGCTGCAGAGCTCCAGACTGACTTCACAAATGCTTTTGGTGGAACTCTTAGTATTCTCCTGTGTGAAGGGGGAACAGCATAGATCCTTTCCTGTGCAGCTCCTTTACTGTACTGCCAAGCAAGGACAGGTCACTTGATGGTCCTGAGGTGTGGCCATGCTTAGATCCATCCTGTGCTCTGAGAATGTTCAGTCTGAACTCGGGGGTGTAGAAGCCAGGCCTTAATGTGGAGGGGACTTGTCATCATCATTCACACAATGATGATTTGTCACTCTCCTGATGTCTTGGAGCCCTGTGTGAAAACTCACCCCTGTGTGCTGGGACTGCAGCAGGACTGGCCCCTGACCCTAAGAGCTTTCTCCTGCCAGAGAGTTTACAGGCAAGGTGAGATCTGTGGATAGTACAGCCCATTCCTGTCTTCTAAATGCTGACTTCTTGTGCAGCAACAAAACTGTCCAAAATGCTGTCCTGCAAATATCAGTGCTTTGTCCTGCATCCTGTATGGGTGTAACCATTGGCTATGGCTGTTTCATCAACTGTCTTGTTAAAACAAGCTCCAGGAAAACATAATTTATTGGAAGAATGATGGCACTTCCATAGCCTGCTAGATCATGGTGGCAAACAAACACTGTGGTCACAGGTTTCCTGCAGGGTTCAGCAGAGGCTCTTTGCTGTTTGTTCTGGCCTCCTCTACCAGGCAGAGACCTGCTTCATAGCTTCTTCTAGCTAAACTTCAAGCAGCAGCTGAGGTCAGCTTCTCAGTACTGGTGCAGCTTCAGCCCTTGTTTGGGTCCTGCCCCTTGTTAGATGATGATGGTGTCTGGGTTTCCTGGCAGATATTGCTGCTCGGCAGCCTGTCAGTGCTTTCATCTTGTTTTTCCTCAGCTGTCGGCTCATGCAGCATGAGACTGTTTTCTGCCCTGTTTGTTTTAGTTTCTGAGTGATTTGTTGCCTCTCCCTTAACCCCTGCACTAGGTGCTGGGCTGATGTTCTGCACTGGACTTCTGAGGTTACGGAGTAACTTAGAGCAGTCTGCTTTTGGAGGGGGTAAAATGCTTATTCAGGATGCAGGCAGATGAGGAGGTTACCTTTTGGACAGATTAGGAAAGGCTGCCTAATTGAGGGGCTGCTCATGGAACAGACCTGCCTGTGCTGGGTTTGAAGCTCTGAGTGGAGTGAGTTCAGGAAGAAGGGATGTGATAGAAACACAGGCTGCTCTTTGGTACTGAGGGCATCTCAAACTGGTGAAAAGTCAGAGGTGAGGTACTGCTGGAGGAAAGAGCCAAAGATGATGCTTCTTTGTGTCTAACTGTGGCTCGGTTGAATTTGCTGCCTGACAACAGAGAAGAGGTAGCACGTCACTGCTGGTGGTGTGCAACCACAGGAAAGGTCTTAAATTCTGCAGGGAACAAAGAGTCTCTGAGTTCTTCTTGAGTGAGATTTCAAAGAATCAGTTTCAGGAGTATCTGAGGTGGCTATAAACAGACCAAACAAATAGCAACAAGGCAAATGGTAATGACTGCAGTCTCCTGAAGGGAGACGTGGGCGATGTAGCTCATCTGCAGACTGCTGTGTAATCCCTCAGCTGCTTTGCTGCCTCCAGCCTGGAAGATGGCAAATGATATTTTAATATTTTATATAGGCAGTGGTGGCCCCAGGTGCTTTGGAGGAAGATGTCAGGGTTACAGCAGGTAATTTTTGTGAAAACATCAATTCAGCTCAGAAGTTGCAGAAGCTGATTCTGTGCCTGTGTGTGAGAAGACAGATCAGTCCTTGCTTGGAAGTGCTAGAGCCCTTAACTTGATTCAGAGCTCTGCAATGCAGTTACAGCAGGAAAGAAGGAAGGGTTGGAAGTCTGAGCTGATGGGGTCACAGATCACTCTGTCTGAGCAGGGCTTACAGGAAAGGCTTTGACTGGCAGATGTCTGACAGACTAAGGACTTGGTTCCTTGTTATGTTAAAGCAAGCTTGCAGGAGAGGATAGTTGCATTAATATGGGTATAAAGTCTCTTGTGAAAATGTCATCTGAAATGGAAAGGTGTTGGCACAGCAGTGTGTTGAATTAAGCTCTGGTTGTGTTTGTGGCTCATGTACAGGCAGCTGCATGAAAGCCAGAGGGCCTGATCTGAGAGTTGATAGGAGGTGGCTGTAAGTACTTGTCATGGTAATCCCAATCACCACCCTACCCAGCTGAAAAAGGCTGTCGTTCTGACAAATGGTTGGCACGAGACAACTCTCTGGGAGCAGTGACCTGGCCATAATTTCCTAGGTTTTGCGGGGGAGGAGAGAGAACAAAAGTATCGTGGTCATTCAAGTGCTCCCTTGCCAAATGCTGGCTCAGTCTCTTACATAAAGTGTGTGAACTGCTTGGAAAAATGCCAAAACAGGCAAATGTATCTGTTAAAAATCAATCACAGAGTTGAGGCCCCGAGCTGTTGTTTGTGAGTATCTGGAGGAGCTCATCAGGCAGGGCTGGGCTCTAGGTGCAGGTCTCCCTCTTTTTTTAGCAGCAGCTAGGGAAGAGGCACGGGAAAAGCCTTGCAGCTGGTGTCTTATCAACATGCAGCCTGTGGGATCTCTGGCAGCTGCCCCTGCCATGGTGCTGCTCTTCCTGCTAGAGGCCAACTCCAGCTCAGTCTAAGCTTGTGTTAGGAACCTGAGCTTTTGGAGAGCTTGGGGCTTGCTCAGCAGTGTGTCCATTTATTAGTCACCGTGCTACTGGGACAGCTCTTCTGGCAGCAGATTTATGAAACCATGGGATTAGTTTGCTCTCATCTGAGGAGCTTGACATGTGAATAGTCCTATTAAAAGCTCCCAAACCCTCCAGGCTGAAGCTTGGTGACTAGCCCAGCAGCTGGAGGAGGACAGCTAGTGTAAAGGACTGATACACCGTGGGATGCACTGAGTCAGGGTTCATAAATCCGGTCCAATTTTTTGGAAAATATGTTCCATTTTGTCTGCTTGGATGCTAAGAGATTCAGAAAAGTTTAGTTCTGCAGTTTGTGGCTGGCCTTCCTTGTAAAAAATGAATTCCAAGTGTTATATAAACATGGCCCTTATTCCAGTTGCAACATAATGTGCTGGCTCTTGTGCTGTGGAGTTGGGGGCACAACCCTTTCGTGGGGCAGGGCAAAATGTTCTGGCCAAGCAGCTCATGGGAGCTTGCTCAGAGCTGTTGGAGAGCCTGCAAGGCACAATGTGCAGCCTGTGTGCCTCTGGTCTAGATGCAGTGCAGCTCTGACTTCCTGGAAATACAAAACTTCTTTTTGTGTCACTGAGTCTGTAGCATCAAGTGACATGATAGCCAAACAGCTGCTTACAACCTGAAAAGCAGAGTTTCAGGTTGAGATGACACCAAAACAAACCAATGGTATTGGACTGGAGGAAACAAGCTTTGGCAGCTTCCCTACTGCAGGCAGATCTGGGAGGATATGCAATAGCTGCTTCCTCTCCAAGGTCCTGTATCTGCAAAACAACATCACATGCCTTTTTGGGCAGACTTAGCTTCCATTAGAGCTCTGCACAGCTACTGGAAACTGCAAGTAGGAGGTATATGAATGCAACCACTGCAGTTCTTTGTGCCTTCCTTTGCAATCTGAGCTTATGGGCATAATACTCTTACCAGGGTCTTTTCTCTCATATTCATTGAATATATTAATAGATCAGTTTTGTTCCATGTTTTCTCCAGTTTCTGCTAAAAGCAAACTAGTAAAGTCCTGATCTGTCAGGAGCTTGATTTCTACTCAGATTCCAAAATTCATTATTTAAGAGCTTTAAAAAGTGGGACAAAAACTCATTAAGAGATAGTTGAGGTAGATTTCCCATCTATCTTTGCTTTCAAAAATCAATCAATTGCAGAACAGATGGGTCAGAATTCTTTGTACACACAGTGCTGCCTGTGAGCTGGGCTTTTTGAAGACTTTAGGAAGTAATTATTATCAATCATAATCCTGTGCAGGCTGTGTGGAGGTGAAGGACATTCCAAGTTGTGGCATGATCTGATGTTTGATTCTGTGGCAAGGTTTGTGTTGCAGACTTGACTGAGTTACCCAAGCAATGTCTTCTCCCTTGCAAGTGTGAGCATATTGAACATGGTTTGGTAGAATAAACCACAGCTGTTCAGCTGCATATTACCCTGGGGAACAGAGATCTAGGTTAGATCTCTGCTTTGCTTCAGCCTTTATTTGTATAGTTGGATGGGGAGCTCTCTTTGCTGCATCCAGGATTCACAGAATTATTGGATGCTTTGCATTGGAAGGGACCTTAAAGACCATATTGTTCCAAACCTCTTTCCATGGGCAGGGACACCTTCCACTAGACCAGCTTGGACAGAGTTTGGAGCAATCTGGCCTTGAAAAATTCCAGGGAGGGGGCATCCACAACTTCTCTGGGCAACCTGTGCCAGTGCCTCACCACCATCCCACAGAAGAATGTCTTCCTAATATCCAGTCTAAACTTAGTCTCTGTCAGTTTGAAGCTATTACCCCCTGTCCTGTCATTCCATGCCCTCGTTAAAAGTGCCTCTCCAGCTCTCCTGTAGCCCCTTCAGGCACTGAAAGGCTGCAGTAAAGTCTCCCTAAAAGCCTTTTCTTCTCTGGTCTGAACAATTCTAATCCTCTCAGCCTTTCCTCATAGGAGAGATTCTCTGTCCCTCTAACTATCTTTGTCCCCTCTTCTGGATGTTTTCCCAACAGTTTGATGTCCTTCCTGTGCTGAGGACCCCGGAGGTGGATGCAGTGCTGCAGGTGGGGTCTCACCAGAGCTGGCTAGAGGAGCAGAATCCCCTCCTTTCTACAAGTGCCCCTAAAACTCTTATGTAAACCACTGAGAAACATGACAAATGGAGTGGTATTTAAGTCTCTGGCTTTTACTTTCTTTCCCTATAAACTCCGTTTTTTGCAACACTGAACAGTGGGAACATCTTTGTAACTGCAGAGTGCTGGGTCAAAACCATTTTTGCTAGTCCTCTTTGGAAATACCCAGAAGAGTCAGTTGGCTTGGAAGCCATTTGACCCCTGGTCCATTTGGCTCAGAGCTGTATCATGCTGCACAAACTCAGGTTGGAGCCTGAGGAGAAGCTCTCCAGCTTGTGCCCATGGCTGGATGTATTGTCAAAAGATCAGACTCCTCAAACCAGGCTGAGTGCTTGCTCTGACCTCGGTGCTGTGGATGTTTGTGCCATAATGCTGAGGACTCATGTGGCTCAGTGGAAGGCAAAGGCAGCCTCAGTAATGCCGCTTCAGAAAAACCAGGGAGAAATATCCTTTTTTGTTTTCTCTGGATGGTGTGTTCACATCTGTTTTGACTCAACTCTTCCAGCTCCTCTCCTTACCCCATAAAGGTCTTGAATCCCTGAGAGGATGCTTGCCTAACTGGCCCTCTGAGGTGAAGCTGAAGGGAGATGAACATTGTGTACCAATGTAGCTAGTAGAGCTTTGAGGAGTTGGATTGTATGACGTTCCTTAGTTCTGGATTTAGTTTTTCCACAGAGACACTTAAATGTTTTTGGCTCAAACAGGGCTTTTATCTTGACAGAACTCAGCATGTTGTGGTTGCTTGTTGGCCAGAACTGCAGCTTGGTTGGGCACCTGACCTGCAAGCAGGGGTAACAGAGGAAACAAAGGTTTCCTCTGCTTGAAATTTGAGAAGGAGAAGACTTTTGAGCATGTTCTTCTATCCTGGGCAGGGATTGC
This sequence comes from Erithacus rubecula, assembly GCF_903797595.1. NCBI lineage: Eukaryota > Metazoa > Chordata > Aves > Passeriformes > Muscicapidae > Erithacus > Erithacus rubecula. The sequence continues at coordinate 7,200,743 of NC_136664.1, read as the reverse complement.
CTACCCTGTGAGATGGAATTAAATGCTCTTCATCTTCACTAGAGCCCCTCTCTACCTAATAATGCCTGAATTCTACTTACCAGCACAATTAGCTGGGCTGCTTTGATAATGTAAGACCAAGTTGGTTTATAATTTCTAAGTTGCTGTTTGCTGTTTTTGAAAGCTTTTCAAATCCCTGCACATCACTAGTATTTGGGGAGACTTGCTGTGCATGCAGTTAAGTTCTTCATTGTGATTTTTTTCAGAGAAGCCTGCAACCAGAGTCCTTTTGGCTTCTCCCCCCAGATTTCTAGCAAGTACTTCCTAGAAAATCAGTAAGTTCCCACCTTGATCTAGCAGAGTGAGCAGCTGACACCAGTGTGTGTGCTAGTACACAGATGGTGTCACAGATTTGTCTTTAAGATGAGGCAAGGCTGATATGATGAAACACTGATCTTTTCCTTCATTTGGGTTGTCCATGATAAAACTGAGTACAAATATGTGTATGATCTAACATAGGGGTTTTTCTAGGTGATCTTTCAGAGAAGACAGTGCCTAGAGAAATGCTGAGCAACAGCTTTCTTGGCTATGCTGAAAAAAAAAACAAAACCCAAACCCAGCCCTAAACCCTCTAGAGTGGAATTATTCTTACTTTTTCAGACTTGAAACTGCACCTCCAGAGCACAGACTATGGGAACTTCCTGGCCAATGAAGCCTCCCCGCTGACCGTGTCCGTCATTGATGACAAGCTGAAGGAGAAGATGGTGGTGGAGTTCCGGCACATGAGGAACCACGCCTATGAGCCCCTGGCAAGTTTTCTGGACTTTATCACGTGAGTACCAGCTGCTCATGAACAGCATTTGAAGTGCTGGTGTTCTTCCATGCTTCAGAGCTCTCAGACCAGCTTTCTACTCTCAGCCCTGTGCCTGCTGTGTTTTATGCAGCTTCTTGAATGAAACAGGTGTGGCTGTATCCGGAGGTCACGGAGCAGCAGCATCTTATCACTGTGTTGTTAAAGGCTTCTGTTCCCAGGGTGCATGTGCTCCATTGGTACAGCTGATTGGCTGCCTTCCATTGCAGTATTGATTCAGTCTCTTGGAGGTACTATTTCTCTTTGTCCCTTGTATTAAATGTTCTTGGTTTTTCAAAACTGTGGTCTTGCTGCAAAACATAGAAATGCCATGCATGTGCATTACAGCAGTTGCCTGCTAATTCTGAGCTTTCATCAGGGCTGATGTGATTCGTCCCACCCTAGGGGCTGTAGGCTTCCCTCTGGCCCTATCACACAGTGGTTCAGGGAGTTGAGCTGGCCAGAAATTGAACAACTTTTCCCTTTTGGGGTTAACCTTTGACTGGTTTGTTTTTCTTGAACAGCTCACTGGGATCCAGCAAATGCCAGCATTAGGGGAAGGCAGGGACTGGAATGCACAGCAGGGAAATGGGGCTGCAGCAGCCTCAGCACATCTGTGTCAGTTGGTGGAAACACATGGGGCTTCCTCAACAGGTTCAGCTGATGTGAAAAGCTTTAAATAGCCCATCAGTCTTGAGGTATCTTCTCCCAGAGGTTTTGTACAACCCTCTACTTTCCAGTCTGCTCTTTTGTTCAGTAACAAAATGAAAATGTTATTGACAGAGGGGTACTAGTTGTCCTAACTTGCATTTGCAACATGGAAGTAAAATTTACTTTTTTCCTTTCCTCATTTGTATTCCTGCAAGCTCTAGTTTGGCTTGCAAACTGCACAGCCAATGGTCTCCTCTAATCACCAAGGAGATGCCTCATGGACAAAAGCAAGTTTCTGGTTTGGTAGAATGTGACTTTAACTTGTGTTTCTGAGAAGGAGATCATACTCTGATCTCAAATGGGATAATTAATGCATCACCTCTGGTACAGTGAGCCTGGGCTCATCACAAGCCCTCTGGCAAGTGATATTGAATCTTGCATTTGCATCTGTGGCATCTCCTGCATTTGCAAATATTGAGTAAACACCTGTCTCTCTGCCATGTGCCTTTGTGTTCACTCCTTTCTGTGTCTGGGTACTATTGCTAGCTCGCTTTCTAACCCAGTGGCTTGTATCTATTATTTTCTGTGTCAGTATGTTAAAACTGTCTCCTGCCTTTCCTATTTTCTCAGAAATGAGTTTTACTTATAAGCTTGTCAATAAAATTTCTGGAAATTTCATGTTTGGGCCCAAATATGGAGCAAAACATTACTAAGCTCCCATTTTGCAGCAGTGTTGGCAATGGATGAAGCAATTTCTAGTTCATCATCTTAGTTGTATGGAGCAATATCTTTTATTCTCTCAAACTTAAGTTAACTCTTCAAACACCTCTTTACCCATCTTGAATTTTCAGTCAAGACATCAGTGCTGTTTGAGCTTGGTAGTATCAGGTGGTTGGTCTTCCACTGTTGCTTTTCCTTTGCTATCTTACAGGTTTATGAACATGTCTCTGTGGAATTATCATAGTAATTACTAATGCTTCTGTTGTATCTGTTTAAAGGCCATGGTTTGGGCAGCTCAGCAGTATCTTGCAGGTTTTAAAACTTTGCTGTTGCTTAACAGTCTCACTTTAAAAACTGGTGTGTGGAAAACATAAACTGAATGGTCTTAGACCCACCTGCATTGGTAACATACCACCTGACTTGGTAGAAAGGCTGTAGATGGCCATGGAAATCCAACTCCCTCTTACTTCAGTCCTGTTGATCTTTATCCAGTGTCTACATCCAGCTTGAGTTTTGCAGAAGACTTTAAACATCTTGAGTAATCAGAAAGGCTGATTGGGACTGTTGGAATCACTATTTAAAACTGGTGTTCTGTCCTCAACTTGATTTAACTCTGATCTTGTTCTGCTTCTGTGATTCTGATTTTGATTAGTTCTCTACAGCAAAACATGATTCTGTGCAGATAACTCTATCTTTTGCTACTGCATAATGTCTTTTTGAATTTATTGGTTCTGTTCAGCACAGAATGTTCCTTCTTCAAGTTGTTTTTACTCTTCTCTCTTCCTTTTTACCCATAAGATTTGCTTTAATGCCACTGTCTGCAGTGTTGCCTAGAGGAAGGCAAAAGGTGAAGCAGGAAAAAGCTGTTTTCCCATATGGAATGTCTGCACTCTTGCAGAGCCTTTTATGCAAGGAGGTCAAGTGTTCAGTTGGATTTTGTTGTGGTTCTGCTGCACCACTGATGGAGGGGTCTCCTCTAGGTCTGCATTCATCACACACTGGGATATTGTTGAAGTAGAGAAGGTGTTACCAGTTCTGACTGGTTTGAGGTGGAAGTCACTATCAGGCTATTGGAATTTCTAATGACTTGTAATGACTACAGGCAGGTTAAAACAGAAGATACTGTGAATCTCAAAGAGTTTGGAGAGGGTGCTGCTTTTGCCTGGTGGGTCTTAGTATCTTCTCTTGATAAACCTAGTATTTTGGTGACAGGCCTAGCAGAAAAGAGAGTTGACTTGGGCTGCCTGTCAGGCTGTGTTCCCTGAAACTGTCTCTTTAGTTGTTGTAGGCCTTGGTTTGGGGCAGGGGACAAAAATTTCAGTGTACAACTTCCCATGTGTGTCCCAAGTAGGTGAAGTGGAGAACAGCTCTGTTTGGAGCTGGTAGCACATACTTGTGCCAGTGGTCTTCATCTAGCTCAGGCTTGTGTGGAGGCAGCACCCTAAAAATGTTCAGCAAAGGATGCTGGCAGTGCTGAGGATTTTGTGCTTGTGCACCCAGAGGTACTGTGTCATCCTGCCTGCCTGCCTGGGGGACACTGGGATGTGTCAAGACTTTGCCTCTTGATTTTTCATTCTGTGTGCACACACAGATAGGGGGTGATTTATCTTTGCCTTTTGAACATGACTGTTTCCCACTCCATTCTTTCAGAGTAGTTAATGAAACTTGAGCAGGAAATGATAAAGACTTCTGCTGGTAGACAGCTCAAGGCAATTGAGGCACCAGGTGGTCAAAAGAAGAAATTGTACTCAACTGGATGTGTCTGTGTGCTAATAGTATACAGGCTGAAGTGAAATAAAAAATAGTAGAAAGATGTGGAAAGTTTGAGCAGGGCTGGCTTCTGCAGGAGGAAAGCTTGAGTTCACCAAGATCTCTTTTGAGTTGTAAACAGAGATTTTTAACATAGAGTGGGATTGTAGAAGGTGTGTCTGGCTCAAACTGGAAGGAAATGTTTTGTAGCAGGTCCAGTTCAGATTTGAAACTCACTGCTGCTTGGATGTCTTTGTATGTCTTTTTGGCCTTCTTAGAACTCCTGGATAACCTCACATAAGATGGGCACATTGGAGCCTGTTAACACTTAGAGATAGTGGCCAGGCTGTGCATGGCTCATGTCAGGAGGAGAACCAAGCATTTAAAAACAGTCAAGCTTGCTGCTTCCTGAATGTCCTGCTGAACCTTTGAGGTGGTTTTGAGTGGAGCATCGGGTGACTGTTGTGCTTGTTTTTTGAGGATGCTGCGATCTGACCAGGGCACATTGCTGAGATCTGTAGGAATGTCTGACTGTGGGAGCAGCTGTAGTCCTTGTCTCCTCTGGCCCCAGCACCAACCTGCCAGGAGCCATTGTGTTTGTCCCGGGTGGAATGATAGCACATCATCTCAGCTGTCTCTGAAGCAGCCCCTGCGTGTTCCGTGCCCGCTCCGGGAGGGGAGGCCGCGCTGCGGTTTCTGGCCGGAAGGTGGCGCTCCAGCCCCGTGCGTCCTGTCCCCAGGTGCACAGCGAGCGTGGGTGGGGATGGTCACCTGGGGAGGTGGGCAGGAGTTAACCTCTATCCTGAGCATAGGAGAAAGGACACTGTTTGAAAGCACGGGGACAAAAATGACCCCCTAACGTGGCTAGGCAGCAACCTCAAAGTAAGGTCTTTGTTCCCCAAGTCACTTGCTGACAGTGATTTTTTTTTTTTTTTTTTGTCCTGTTGTGCTCCTCTTCTGGCACCACACTGATTCTTTCCTGGCTCTGGTTCTCTCCAGGAACTCTTCTGTGGCAAGTGTTGTGTTCTTAGTACCAAAATAAGGGAAATCAGCCAACTTCCTCAATTTGTTTTTTCAAGTAGTGACTGTAGCTGGCAGTCTCTGCCACTGCAAGCAGAAAGCTCAACTTGCTGAGCCTGCTGCAGTCTCCATAACACACCTGCTAGCTCTCCATCTTGCCACATAGCTCCTTGCTGGAAGTCTGCTGGTGCTTCCCCATGTCTTTCAGCCAGCCATAGTAGGTTCTGAGTGATAGGCATAAATTGTCTGTTAACATCTCTGCTCCAACACAAACAATGGACTGTTTGGCTGAGGGAATGCAGTGATGTTCTGTAGGGCAGCAACAAACAGGTATTAAGTGTTCTTGAAACAGCAAAAGCCACTTCCTGAATTCAACAAGCACATATTGACTTGTGGGATGGAAGTGGGTTTTAGGTTCTTCTTAGTGATGTGCTGCCTTGCCTTTCTGCACAGGCTTTGTTCTTTGTGTTAGCCTAACGCGGTGCCATGGCCTGTCTCTCCTTCCTTCCAGTATTCCTGTATGTGGTTTAGATAGGAACAACATTATGATAAAGAATCTTGACTCCAGGCTGATGTAGCCTGATGAGATTGTTAGCTTTAGTATTTTTTCAGTGGCAGGGAAAAGGGTTTAGTGGTTTTTTTGGGTTGGTTTGTTTGGTTTTTGTTGTGTGGTGGTTTTTTGTTTGGGGTTTGTTTTGGTTTTTTTTCACCCCCTGTTCTTTCCTGCTCTGGGAAGTCTGGCTTTGCAGCAGACCAGTGTCGGGGCCCTGGCAGCTGTTGGGCCCCTTGAACCCTCACAGCAAACTGATGGGCAGAGAAGGATTTGGTCTTGTCTTCTGTGGGGGAGCTGCTGGTAACTGTGGGCTGTGTGTGCTGTGGGATTGAGGGCTAGGAGTAAGCTGGGTCTAAATACATCTTCCAAATTTGTAATCAAACCTGTCATCAGAGGACAGACTAGGTCATCTTTTATCTTTATCTTACCAGCCTGCAAGGGCTGGGAACCAGGTTCTTTCTTTGCCCCGAGGATGCAGCTGGGAACTTGGCTTTCAGTGTGTTTTTGTGGTCACAAGATGTGTTTTTGATGAGGCTGCATGTACCTTTTCCCCTTGCGCGTGCCTTTTCTTAACTGACACTTCCCTCTGTTACCTTCTCCCTGACCCAGTCCTGCTCTGCCTCTCCCCTCCACTGGATAGATCTAGTTTCTGCTGCACAACTTTGAGTTCAGTTTTAATTTTGCAGCAGTAGTTTTTCTGGAGCCAAAGTGTTTCAATTGCTACTTAAGCTGAAGAGCACTAATCCTCTTCTCTGGAGTAGGAAGTTGTCTGTCTTCATTTTAAATGTACTAATGTGTGCATCCTGGAGTTCACAAAATATGACTGAATCCTTTTGAAATCCTTTCCTGCAGAAGGAAAAAACCCTCTAAATGCTTTACATTAGGTGTAGTTCATTTGGACAAGCCCAACAATCTGAAGGATTTTTCCTGATGCTGCTGCATTTAAAACTACACTATACTATTTCAGTCAGGTTCCTTGGTGGCACTGGGGTTAGGAAGCAAAAATTACTGTAGTGGCTGGGGATTCTGCAACAAAAGGTTTAAGAGCCTTTTCTGGCAGAGGTTGTTTTGGCAAAGCAGCACAGGTTTCTGACAAACAGCTTCCCTGTTTGCAGGGAGTGCAAAGTTGAATTGATAAGCCAAGTTCTTGGAGGGATTACACAATATTCAAAATAAGAGAGCAGGTAGCTAATGGTCTGGAAATGATCAGAGACTTGTGCCCTCTGGATGGTGGCATCAGAGCTGCATCTGCTCACCTGCATTCCCAAAGGATGCTGATCTCATACTGGTTTCCCAGAACCAGTGTCTGTGATGATGGACTGGGTTGCATGGTGGTGACTGTAGGAGTCATGGTGTGACTGCAGGTGCCCTCATTAGAAAGGGAATTTTTGAAAGGTGTGTTTCACTGTATATTGCATTAAAAGGATGTTTTTTCCTTGTGCCTGAAAAACATTTCATTTGGCCAGTAGATTTGAATGGGAACAACCTAACTGTTCTCCTATGGAGCAGCACTGTTCTTCACAGTGTGTTAACACGGTGCCTTGCAAACAGTGACCTGTGGCAATGATCAGGAAAGCTAACAAAATATTACCAGTGGCAGTAAAGATGCAGCAAAAAGCAAGTGATGTGATGAGCTCCAGATATCAGCCTGTGTGTCACTAAGATGAGTCTTTGGTGAAACTGCAGAGTCTGAGAAGGGGCTTTAGCATGCAGGCTCTGGGTGAGAATTTATGGCCCTTGGATGACATCCCTGTCTAAGCTCACGTGGTGTCATCCACAGGCAGTGTGTGGGCTTCTATATCTTCTTGGGCTTTGTTTAAAGCTGAATTTCTCTGGGGAGTCTGCAGTTTGCAGGAACAGTCCTTGTACTTCCCCCATGCTCCTTCTTGCAGTCTTTTCCTCGACAGGCTGACCAGAATGTCTGTTGGAGGCATAAAAGAGCAAGGGCAGGGAGTGTGTATTAGGAGGTTATTGATGCTGCTCAAATCAATTTTTTGTGTAACTGCAGCTTTTCCAGAAGAAAACTCATGTGCAGTGCCTTCAGCTGAGTGTGTACTCACTAAGCAATTCTGTTCACATGGAGCATGCTTCACTCCTTGACTGAAACCATTCCCAAGGTCTTTCATGCTCAACCTTAGCAGCTTTTGTTTTCTTTTTACCTTTCCATTGATTTGCCTCATCCATGCTCTAAACTGGCAAGTTCAGCCCAGAGAAGATCTGGAGGCCAAGGGCACTGCTTCTGAAGGCTTCCTGGGGGCATCATGGGTCCTACTTCTCCCTCCCAGGTCCATTCTATAAGCTAGTTTGAAGTCTAGCAAATACTTGTGTGGAGCTTTTCATAAGTACCACAATATTTAGAGGCTGAACTAAGTCTTGTGTCTACCTCATATGGCTTATTGCATGTCAAGTGGGATGATGAATTTTCTTGTCTTCTGCTGGCAGCAGGTCTGTATGCACAGAGCTGTTCTGCCCATTGGCTGGGTCCAGACCACACACTCACTGAGAAGTAGGTAAAGGCTTTTAGACCTCTAAACTCATTCAGGTTTCTTAGCTACTAGAAACAGTTTGGGGGATAATGTGAACAGTGCAGCCTTTCCTCTTATTTTATATCCATTAAATGTTTTGGTGTTTGTGCATTTCAGGTAAGATAAGAAAAACTTCATGCAAGTTTGGCTTCTGCAGCTGGTCTGTGTGAAAGCAGCATGATTACATGTTTACAGTCAATATTTAAAATTTAATTAGGGTTCAAATTTGCTCAACATGGCGCAGAGTACCAGGGTTCAGCTTTGCATATCAGCCTCGTGTTTCTCAAGCTTTGAGGCATCAAGTTTAGGTAACCAGAGATTCTTGCACCAGGCTGCAAGGTGTTCAAAACATTCTCTGGTGTTTCAAGGGACTTTTACAGGTCAGGGACACTGAGTCAAATTCATAAAGCCTTAAAATTAAAAGTACTTCTTGTAGCTTTTTACTTGCTGGTCTTTAATGCAACTAACACTGTATCACTAAATGTAAGTTAACAGATGATACCAGTGGAAAACTGAGGTCAGTATCCCAAGAGACCTAGACTAGAGGATGGTAAAAATCATGTGGAGATACAGCTAAATATAGATTAATGCTGAGAACATTCCTGGATACTTGGTTTTGAAAGGCTGCCACAGCCTCTGTAGTGCTGTGAAGTTGTAACTCTTTGCTCTCAAATGGTCTTGTTGATCTAAGTTTAGCAGAGCACCCACTTACTGGCTGAGTGCCCTTGGTTTGTGGTGGCAGCCATGAAATTCTCAGCTTTCTCTTTGGCAGGTTCACGAATGCAGAACTTAGGTATGGTTTGTGTTGGTGTGACTCTAGGAAGGACAGTGTGCAAAGACACAAAAGGACCAGCAAGGAGGCTGAGCAGGGACCATCACACATTGCATCTGCTCTTGCTGTTCCCTGGACTGAGCTTCAGCTGCAGATGAGAGGTAGAACTGCTGCTGGTCTGACATGTTCTAATACAAGCTGAAAAACTGATTAGAGGATTTGACTCTGTTCACATCCATTGTTTATTACTCAAACAAGTCTCAGTGAGGCACTGAGATCTTCCTGATGTGCAACATTCCTCTCCTTTCCAGATCAGGACATCTGTGCAGTTATTTACTAATGATCTTAAGCCGACCCCGCAGATACAAACATCTCAGCTGTTGGCACTATTCTTAGTGTCAGCCACCACTCTTTTGGGCTTTGAAGTCTGTGTGTTGCTTTCCCTTGTGGCTTCTTAACATTTGGAGCTTGAAAGAGGTGTGACAAGTGGCTCTGTGTACCAGCACAGTATCCAGTGGGATATAAATGTATTTATGTGTATTTATGCACAAACCCAAGGAAGCAGCATTACAACCAGTCTGAAACTTTTTCCCTAAGTTACTTCTTCCAGCACTCCCTGAGTATGTGAACTGAATGAGCTGCAAGAGGGGAGCACTAGATGCTAAAGTGACTATAGTCAAAACAACTTCATTATGTTTTAAAGCTGTCTCTAGAATTCATGCCGAGTTCAGAGCACTGTTCTTATCCCACTGGCAATTTCCCATTTTCATCCCAAAATAAATACATGCTTCTATAGTAATCTGAGTAACTGCCCAATGCAGTCACATAGGAACTTTGGCCTTGCTCACAGTAGTCTGAGTTAACGTCTAATGCTGGTTTTGGAAAGCATTAAAGCTGCCTGAGCGAGGCAGTATCTTAACCCATCCCTACAAAACCCTGCTATGCACCTCTGCATTGGCCCACTGCTGTCTGTTGGCTGTGACATGGAGGGCTGTCCTCATGATCCCTTGCAGAGCAGCTGCTCAGCTACAGTTTTGGCTCTCCTTTTGGAGGATCCCTGAGAATCTCAGGTCATGCAATATTCCATCATTAGTCATGTTTTGTTACTACTTGCAGTATTGTTAACGGATTTTTTAGTATCTTGGAACTGAAGGCAATAAAAGACCAACCTATCTGCTGTAGGACAATGACTCTTTATGATTAGATTAGATTAGTAAGTGGGGGAGGGAGAAGCTGTAACTGTTTTGGGGTCACTGCCTTGAGTCCAAGTTGTAAATGCCCCATGTGATGTGTTCTTGCATTTCATGTGCTTCCCTGCTAAAATAGCCTTTCCAAATATTCTGTGGGCCACTGCAGTCTTTCTTGCATATCTCATTTATCAGCATCTGTACTTAAGTCATGCCAGAAGAATTGGCAGTTTGGTACAATACATTGTCAAAGTACTTGTGCATGGCTTTTGCCCTTGTGCTCTATTTCTGCTTGATTCTGCTCCCTAGCTACCCATGGGTGACTATGTTAGGATTTTGCTTCTGGGGGCTGGCTCTCCTCTATTCTCTATGAAAGGTCTCTGCTGTGTCTGCCTGAGACCATACCTCCCAAAACCAGCAGTGAGAATGAACTCTGGCCTGCTGCTGCTGGAAGGAAGGTTCCCCCACCAGCCCCCCCTCTTTTGCCTTCTCTAGGCATATCCTAGCTTGACTTTGTTCTTGTTATCTGAGTGTCACCCAATGCACATTGTTCTGCAGTGGGAGTTGCTGGCTCCAGTTGTCTCGGACTTCAGGAAGCTGTAAATCATCATTTCTTCCCTATTGTGGATGATGCTGAGGATATTCCTATGTTTGCTGATTATTTTCTGTCCTTTAATTAAAAATTATACTCTCCTGTGAGATGTTACTGACCCTTCTCAGTATTGACTAAAATTGTATTTCTGTGAATGTGAATTTCTGGAATATACCACACCTCTGTTCAGTAGGTGACTGGAAGAGTTATGCCTCGTGTAACTCTGCATATCAAACTCTGGGTTTGTGCCCATGTCCCTGTATAAGCAGAAAGCAGCTCAAAGCAGGAGTGTAAAAAACATGTTTGTGTGCAAGAGAATTTTGCTATGAAGAGATCATCCAAGTGGGCTGAAGCAAGACTTCATGGTGTTGCAAGTGACAAGCCTCTTCTATTTTCTCATGTGTCCTAAAACCTGGTCCTCTTATTAGCTGTACTGGAAGGGTCTGAGCAGGCATTAACCATGAAAGCTGAAACATTTGAAGCTGGTCAGAACCTCTTAGGAGATGAGGAAGATGTCAACAAAAGTTGCTCTATTACACAGGCAGTTGGAGCTTCTTAGGAATGCTGCTGCCATTATATTTCTTTGGGCTTGGGAGAAAATGCCAGCATAGCCAGGACCTCTGCTATGGTCTTGGGACAGCTTTGCTGATGGAGGCAGGTGGGTCCTTGTTGAAACCTGACATAGCAGTGTTGCCCCTTCCACAGAGAAGAAGAGGCTTCTGCAGCTGCCCTGGCACTGGAAGACTTGCCTTGTAAACCATGAGTGGCTAAGCTGTAGCTGGTTTTATTGGGATGAAGTAGGGACTGAATGTGAATAGGGATGGTCTGGCCTTGCTTGAAGTAAATGGAACTATTGTGAAGGATTAGGTAGTGCTGCTGGTGTCTGCCTGGCCTTGACAGGTACAAGAAGACCTTTGTCCTGCTATATCTCCCTTGTTATTGTGAAGGTTTGAAATGCTGTCAGGAGGGAAATTTGAATGAGAATTCCCCTCCTGTCTCACGCATATTAACTCTTCCTGCAGGGATGAATCCTTTGACAGCAAGATTTAAGGAGGTGGAGTAATCTTTAAAACAGTTGGTGTCTCCTTGGCATTTGGGCTCTAGACCATGCATTTCCCAGACCTCCCTGAAGGATGAGGAAACAGTCAAGTTAAAAGGTATAAATTAAACAAGGAGGGCCATGCTTTGCTCTCTGGCACTGGAAGCCAGCTGGGTTGCCTTTTTTGAGACCATCTATCTGAAAACAGGAGCTTCCATGTGTGAAGAGAGTCAGATTTTGGCAGCTTTCCCAAAACTTGTCTGTGGCTTTTGTGCTGAACTGGACTGGGAAGGCATGAATGAGCTTGGTGAGACTGCAGTAAGCTGCTCTGAGGACCTGAGAGCAGTAGAGCTCCAGACATGTCTCCTCAATTCCTTTTTTGTACAGTTGATGTTGGCCAGGCTCCTTGCAAATATCTTGTGGAGAGTGGTATCTGTAATAAGCTGGGGATGGGAAGGAGCTGTGCTGGCATACATGACTGAATTTCCTTACCTAATCCTTCACTCTAGGCTGAGCTAAAGTAACAAATTTGGTCTCCTTGTGTATTGTTGCCTTGTTTTGTTGGGAAATGTGCTGCCTGTGGTCAGTAGCTTCTTCAAGCTACTGTGTTGCACTAAGGAAACTTGCATGTTGAGGGAGTTGGAAAATGATCTTCTGTATCCTTGCTCTGGCGCACCTCATGGAGAAGCATCTGTGTTAGGGTGCAGATGCTTTTATTTACCAGGAACTGGCTGCTTACTGCAAGGGACTTACCTCAGTTCTCATAAACAGGCCCTTCTTGCTGTCCTGGAGATTGCAGTCATCTCCATGGTGAGAGCTGCACAAACAGGAGGGAAGATAATGACCTTGCAGATTAAAGGGCAAAAGGAGGTTTCCTAGTACGTGAAGCTTGTGCTGATTGCCCTGGTTCTAGATTGAACCAGGAAAGGTAGGCTGCAAAAACAGAAGGGCCCTCTGCAAAAATCATAGGGCCAGGAGGTGCATTACTCAAGCTTGCAGTGTGGAGAGAAAAAAGCAGCACCTGTTTCAGGAACTAAGGTGTGGATTTGATTTGTCATGTACATGCCCTTTGAGCATATTTGAGAGGCAGTAAGCCCATCTAATAAAAACTAGCAAAATCTGCCCTTAACTGGCTCTGCTTACCTGCCTTTGATGTGGTTAAAGGGAAGCAGGTCTGCACTGTGCTCTGTCTTAGCTTGGAATTACAAAGACCAGCAGCATCCCAACGTGTGTCTGGCAAACATCACCAGAGCCTTGCCGTGCCTGTCTTTGCCTCAGTCCCAGGATGCTGACCTTAAGTTCCCTTTCTTCAGTACTCAAGTACCTGTGGGAAACCTGACTCTGAGCAGAGCTTCAGCTCCAGATGTGCACAGCTCCTTCTGCCATTCTAGTTCAGGCCTGATCTCATTTGTTTTGAAGTAACTCCTGTCAAGGAGCTTCTTCAGGTCTTTTCCATCATCTAACTTTTTAGAGTTAGAGTTCCAGCAGTGAGATCAAGGGAGTGTAAAATGCCACATACCCTGCTCTTCAGCATCTTTGCCTCCCCATGCTACTGAGGGATATGTTCAAAGGCAACTGCTACTGACTAAAAACCCCCCTCATCTCATTTGAAGTTTTTCAGGTTCTCAGCTTGTTTGGTGTGTGGCTTAGCTGGTGGAGAAGATGCCTAGAATATCACTGCTGTTCTTGCTGGGGACACTTGGTATTTATGTGATGCCTTGGTCCCTTGCTTTGACCTTCTGCTTGGAGAAGGCTCCCAGCCTTTCATGTGTTCCCAGTCTTCAGGCCAACTGTGTCTCTCTTCTCTGGCTGGACTGGAAGTACTGGGAGGTATTCTTTCTCCTGTGCTCAGTGGAGGCCTCACCTGGCATGCTGTGCCCAGTTCTGAGTTCCTCAGTGAAGGAGAAAAAGGAGCATACTGGAGAGAAAGGACACAAAGAGCTTGTGTTGGTGGAACTTATGCTGGGTGCTGGGATTCCAGATTGAATGTCTCTTTGCTGCAGTGCCAAAGACTGAATCTGCTAATCCTGAACAACATAAGTTGTTGGAGAACTTGGTTTGGGGTATCATAACTTGGGCTAATGCAAAGAAGTTTGTAGCTTTTGGTGCAGAGGTGTGAAAAACCTTGTGTGTAGTTTCCTGAGGGTGTGAGTGAGGGTTGTGCCAAAGCTGCCAGTCCTGTTGTTTTTGGAATGGAGTAAGGCGGCAGAAATGTGACCCTTCCTCCTTTCACTTGGCAAGATGGAACAGTGTTGCTGGCACTGAAACTGGAGCCAGGCTCCTCTTGGAGGTGTGTGGGGTTAGAATGAGAGACAGTAGACAAATGACCATGGGGAAAAGTTAGGAAAAACCTTTTCATTGTGAGTGTGATTGGATGCTGAAGCAGAGCCCCTGGGAGGTTGTGAGATACACATCCTTGCAAGTAATTAGAAATTCATATGAACATTCAAAAGTCTTTTTGCCTGAGCAGCTAGAGCTGGCCATGCTCAGAGCAGGGTATAGAGCCAAAGACCTCCAGAAGTCAGTTCCTAATGCTCTTCAGTGGTGGGTGGTACCCAGATGGTGTGGTTCAGCTGTGGCATTAATCACGGCCTGGGATTATGCCTGGCTGCCTTTTCCTAGGCTGGCATGGTAAAGAGATGCTAAGGAGGTGCCTTAGTACTTCTTGTGGGAAGCATGCATCTTTCTGGAGATGTTCACGAGGAGATGATGTGTGCCTGTTGCTGGGTTTCATATTTTATGTATTGTTTCTGTCTTCTCTTTCATTCCTCCAGGTACAGCTACATGATTGACAATGTCATTCTGCTGATCACTGGGACTCTGCACCAGCGTTCCATCTCTGAACTGGTGCCTAAGTGCCATCCTCTGGGAAGTTTTGAGCAGATGGAAGCTGTGAACATTGCTCAGACACCTGCAGAGCTCTACAATGCAATCTTGGTGGACACTCCCCTGGGTGAGTGAAGCTGTGTGTGGTAGAACAGATGTCCCTTTCTCCCCCAGTCTGTCTCCAGCTAAGCCTAAGTTGTGCTCCAAGAAGACAAAAGCAGTGGCTAATGCACAGCTGTGGCTGTGCTGCCTGTGTTGACTGGGCTGGAGTTCAGGTTTATGCCTGTCCTATGTCCTCTTTTCCTCTAGAGGACCAGCTAGCTCTCTGTACCCTTCAATCAGTGTCCAGGCCAGCATAGTGCTGGGGTGATGTGCTGGACAGTTTGGTTTTTGTGAGCTAGGCCTTGAGTCTCCTTAATGGAGGGCTACTGGGTCTTCTGCTGGAGCAATTCACTTTTAGTTGGACTGCTGGGTAATTTCTTGTATGCAGTTTTTATAGATAATTACAGAGATCTGCACGTGCCCAGTCTTGTTCTGAGACTACTAAAATTAGCATTAGTTAAATAAAATCCCTTTATGTAAACAAAGAAACAAACCCAAACAACCACAGCAAAACAAAGAAATCTCCAAAAGCCTTTTAAAACTCATTGTATAGCAGCATCCTGTATATTATCTCAGGGCTACAGGCTTGTTCAGGAGGTGCATAATGCTAAAACCAAGTGTCTTATGAACAGCTAGTCAGACAGATCTGTTCTTTAAAGATAAAAGGTGTAGGAAGTGGTTCTGGAGAAGATATGGAAGTCTCTGCAGTAGTAGGGGAGGTAGTCACAGGTGACTTGCTAGTTTAGCATCTGTGGGCAAAAACGTAATGAGATATGCCTGAGTCAGTGATTAGTCATTCTTCTGGGGTTGCTAGAAAGAACAAAACACTCTAAGTTATCATACTGTCTTTAATAGAAATGTTAGGTTAGGAGCTGAAAGTGCTTTTGCAAATGCTCTGTGTAATAATGGGGCAAATGAAGTAGTTTTCATGGAAAAATGACTTGTGCCCAGTAAAGAAGGGAGAATGTCCCTCAGGAGATCTTGGTTGCAAGACAGGGCAACAACGCAGCAGGGGAACTGAGGCTCTGCATGCAGCTGAGTTGAGCCCACTGTAGGGATGATGTGTGGGAAGAAAATCCTCCTCACAAGTAAGTGGGAACCTTCTCATTTTGGTGAGAAGATAGAACAGAGTATTTCAGAGATATTATCTCTCAGAGACCTGAAAGCTTCCAGCAGAATATGGAGTGAAAATGCCCCATGTCAATGTCCAGAGATGCTTCTGGACAGCATGGCTTGCAATTGAGGGTCTTTGCCTCTTGCATTCATGTACTTGACATCAACAACATGAGTTGGTTGTGCCTGCTTCAGCCCTGCCTGGGCTGGATTCTCCAGACCTTTGCCCTGGCGATGCCCTTGGGGCTGTGTACCAACCAGTGTGGCATTTCTTTAGCAGGGAAACATGGGGAGTAGCTGTGTTGCCTAAACAAGCAGGCATGCAGGCTTCAGTTGTTTAACTTGCACTCTTTCCAGTGACCACACGCAAAGAAACAGCAGCTCTATCTCCTAAAAGGACTTGAGTAGCTACGTGGCTTCGTGGGAATGCCTAACCCCAAATGGCTTTCATAGGTTAACAGGGCAAAATGAGACTTGCTGTAAGCCTAATTTGGGATATTGGAGGGCCAAGAACTGAAATAGCTGTGTACTCATTCCTCAGCTACTCTGAAGTAGCCACTGCTGAGCTCTCCAGGCTGGCCAGCGCATCCTGCAGTAAAAACCAGTCCTGGCACACTCCGTTTGCGCTTTTGCCAACCGTCGGGAGCAGCGTTCCCCGGACACGTGGCATTGTGCTCTGGTACTGCAAAGAGATTTCTGGGGAGCTTAACCTCTGTTCAGGACCCTCCAGTCCCACCCTGTGGCTGCTGTCCTTCCAGGCAGCTCATGCTATAAAAGTGCAGGCCTGAGGTGTGTGCCTGCATTGCAGCTGGTTTGTTGCACAGAGCAGAGCACTGGTCAGTTCTCAGCAGGACTGTGGTGTCTGTTACCCACAGCTGCACTGTGTAAGCTGAGACAGATCAGATTTCTCTTTGTAGCAAATTCAGCAAAGTTGGTTACTGAGTGCGAGTTGAAGTCAGGAAGTCCTGTCAGTGGGTTTTATTGTACCAGTCATTTGCATCTACATTGTAAATGTACAAGACTCATCTAGGTCTGCAGCTTGCAGCACCTGTTTGGTCTGAAATCTGTGTTCGTTAGGTGGCAATAATGTCTCAAACTCCCTCCCAGAGGTACTCTGGCAAAGTATGTAGGGCTGAGCATCCTACCAAGTCCTACTAATTTATTCTGTCTCCTGTTACTAACTTTCAGCTAGAGAAATAAAAGCCCTTGGAAGAAGTGGAAAATTAGACTGATAGACTTGACTAGGAAAAACAACTCCTGACTCCAACCATGACCAGTGTCATGGGCTATATAAGCTGTGGCATCACTGTGCCTTAATCCCCACTAAGATATTGTAGAAGGAGGGAGAAGCATCAGCTCCTTGTGTTTCACTAGTTGCTGTCTCACAGGTGCTTAAGCACTCCTGCAGTGCTACAGCAGGCAGTTCAAAGCTGCCTTGTCACCTCCAAATGCCTGCATCTGGGAACAGTTTGGGGATTGCTTATTTTTAAATACAGGCTTTTCTATCACTGATACTGGGGGCTAGGACTGAGAATTTCTGCTGGGAATGGGCTGTTAATAAAACCATAGGGCTAAGGGGTGAAGAAAGATTTTTTTTTTTTTTCATATGAGAACCCCAAAAATTTTAATGGCTTGAGGAACCATGGTGGAGCCTGAGGTTTTGGGTCATGACAGTTTGGCTGCTGAAGATAAGGGCCAGACCTAGGAGAGACAAGTTCAACACAGGGTATGCTTCTGCCTGGTATTGTTGAGAAGCCTGGAAAGTGCTGACCGTGGGTCTGGTTAGGGCAATACTAACTCTGTCTCTGGCTCTGTTTCAGCTGCTTTCTTCCAAGACTGCATATCTGAACAGGATCTGGATGAAATGAATATTGAAATAATTCGAAACACCCTGTATAAGGTAAATGAGTCACAGAATCACAGAATGGGTTAGGTTGGAAAGGGCCACAGTGATTCAATCTGATTCAATCTCCCTGCTCAAGCAGGGCTATCCCAGAGCACATGGCACAGGATTGTGTCCAGATGGTTCTGGAATATCTCCAGTGAGGGAGGCTCCACACCCTCTCTGGGCAAACAGTTCCAGTGCATGGTTACTCACACAATAAAAAAGTTCTCATATTCAGGTGGAACTTCCTGTGTATCAATTTCTGTCTGTTGCCTCTTGTCCTAGTGCTAGAGTCTCTGAGAAGGGAAGGAAATGTAAACTTCCCTATTTATTCCTGGTGATTAAACATGGCCAAAACCTAGTTGCATCCATTGGAAAGTAAAGATAGGCCCCTCCAGGAGTGCTGACATCTGATCACACAGCTTTGCTGAGTCAGGGCACCAGAGCTAGGCATTGAGGAGGATTTTCTCAAGAGTTTGTGCAAGAGATTTTGCAGAGATTGTCTATGAATGTACTCATGCCCTATGCAGGCAGGAGAAGCCTGCTCCCTCACCACACAGGTTCAGAGGTGTAGTTAACTGCATTCACAGTGGCTAATCTTAAACTTGGTTGAAGGATTCCCATCAGCTTTGCTCTGTGTCTTGAGCCCTTCCCAAATACCTTCCAACTGTGTGCTCAAGCCTGCTGTGGTTGGGGTTAGATGTTCTTGGTGGAGCAGTGTAAAAAGTGCCAGCTGGGGAGAGGGATGTGGAGGGGCTAAGGATCTCCTTGTCCTGAGCTGTCATCTCCTCAGCAGGCCCTGTCTGGTTTTAGCTGGCAGTGTTGGAGCATGTGTTTATGTGCAGGCTGTGGCTATCGCTCCATCTCCACTCTCTGGATCAGGGGCAGGATGCAGATTTTATCTGTCAGTCTTGTTTTGGCTGGTCATGGCCAGCCTGCAGTCAGTGTGACCTCTTCTTCCCAAGGAAGCTGTGGCCTGTTTGGAGAGGCAGAGAGCAGGTCAGGCGTGAAGGGAAGAAGGCAAAAGGAGGGAAAAGGAGCGGCGTGTCAGCAGTCATGCCCAGCTGCCTGTGGCCTCTGGCATGTACTGGTCTTTGCTGTAACAGGGAGAGACACCTGTGTGCATAAACACCACAGCCTTGCAGGGCACAGACCTTGGTCTTAACATGAAGCAGGAGGGGGAAGGCAGGCAACAGGGTGGGCACAGGGAAAACTGGTTGGGAGATAGGATGTATCCTTTGGATTTCAGCTGCCATGGCCTTTCCCATATCCTTTTGGAGGCTCAATACTGCTTTGTAATCTGCTCTTCCTACCCACAAATGGAAATGTAGGTGCCTGTAATGCCTCAGTGTGTGCTGGCACTGATTCTTCTAAAGAGCAGCCCCTAGGGAATACAGGAGCTCTGTCCATAATAAATCACAGGAATGAAGGGGTGGAAAAGGTGATTGCTGCTTACAGACTGTGCTTGAAGCTATCTTTCTCCCCAGGGACTGGAAAATATATAATACAATGCAAATGAGGGAAATAAGATCAGGTCTAAAATCTTCAGAGAGCTGCTCTGAAAAACACGGCAGGTCTGGGACAGATTCCTGTGTCCGTGTGGAGTTGGTGTAGGAAGGGGAAGTGCTATCTCCCAGACATACTGGAGTTTTTCTTAAGGAATCTGTGTGTGTGTTGACAGAAGGTTTGAGCAGGATTCATAGGAGGAAGGCTATTACAAAGGCTTCTTGTTAGCAATGAAAGTTCTCAACTGGAAATATGATTAAAGTGGGGAACAGAGGTTAAAAATGGTCAGCGCTTAGTGTAGAGTGCAGGCAGCAGCCAAGTCTTGCAATGGAAGTGTGCTGGCCTTGTTATCTTTATTGCTGGCCTTGTTATCTTCAGTGCTTACTCCCTTTGTTCCATCTCTTGTTGAAGTGAAGCCAGCTGACTGTTGGCCTTTGCTGGTGACTTTCTTGTAGGAACCAGTTGAAGGAGATTTGTGACTGGACAATAAAATAAAGTAGACAAATCAGTGTGGCTAAATGTGGAGTGGTGTATGGGAGAGGCCAGCAGGGAACCCAACTCTGCTTGTGCAGTGAGGGTCTCCTTGTTCCTTCCTACTACTGACTGTAATATTGGGTAGTGATTGACCTAAGCAATTTCCTCTCTGCAAGGTAGCATGTTCCTAACAGTAGAAAAGAACTGTATGAGTATCACTGTGCTACTGCATCCATCTGTAAAGTGTGTTTGACCTGGACATCTCATTTCACTCATCTCAGAGTATGAACAGCAAAACAGGAGGTGGTGCAGACACATTTAGAGGTTTGGGTATGATGACTTCTGTATGGAAAACTGCAGAAAATGGCTAGGATTCCTCACCTGGCAGAGGAGGGTGGCATTTCCAGATCACATTGGAAAAGTCAGTGTGGATGGACAGGCCACAGGCCTGTCTGCAGATTGGATTTGAGGACAGATGAGGCTAGCAGGAGGCAGAGGGGATGGATTCATGAAAGGGAAGACCCGCTGAAGATCATTAAAGGCAAAGACAGCCATTCCTGGGGTAAGGGCTTCAGGGCATTGGAGTGTTTCTGTCAGTTTCTGTCACTGGAAGGGCACCTAGTGCAGCTGTTTACAGACTGTTTCCATGTATTGGATCCCCATTCACTGCTGGATATTTGAGTTCACCTATGTTTACTTCTAAAGCCTTAGGTTTGTGCGTGAGCTCTGATAAGGGCAGAGAGGCAGTGACTGAATCTCTTCTCCACATTCCCTTTCCTGTCAGCCTCAAAATGGCATCTCTTATCCATGTCCTTGTTCCTGTGGTAACTCTGCAGACTGATGCTCTGTGTTCTTCTGAACCTGAGCAGTGGCAAGTGCTGGAGAGGCTTTCTTTGAGTGATGCTCACCCAGCACTGTTACTCACAGTCCTGTTGTGTTGTGTGCACAGTAATCCAGGTGCTTTCCTAGTGCAGAGGTTGAGGGTGCCCACCTTGTACATTCTTGGTGCATCTTCAGTCCTAGACTTGTTGTGATAAAGCAGAAATTTGTGGTGTTTCAGCATCCTTTTATTCCATCCCTTTGAAATTATTCTGGTTGCAGCTCTCTGCCCAGGGAGGTGTTTTATTACTTGATCATTTCTTCTGAGAACATTTTTGCTGAACGATACTTTTAGCCATCCACAGCCTTCTTAGGCTTCCCCTGGGAGACACAGTCATCTTCCAGATGGATTACAGAACATCTCCACAAAGGATTACATTTCCTGGAGGCAGGGTAGCTGTGCCTGGCCGTGTGTTTTCTGCAGTGCTCCAGTTGGGATAAGGACCAAGTGGCCACAGTGTGAAAAGAGAATCAGAGAGAATGCTGGTTTCTTTCACAGATGTCCTGTCTCATCTCTTGACTCTGCTTACACAGCGCTACTTTCTGAGTGTAGGTCTTGCAGCTATGGTTGTGTGGCTTGGCATGTTTTTGGAGGCCAGAGCAGGGTCAGGAAACCACGTGAGACTTCAGTAAATGAGTTAGGCGACTCAAAGCAGAAAAATAGGCTTTAACCTTGCTGCCTGGGGATCTTGCCCACAGTAAGCTCATGCAGTCGCTTGAACAAACCCAACCACAACCCTTCATGTGTCTGGCTCATGGGGAAAGCACTGTCCTTGTGTGGGCAAGTTCACATGGGGCTAGAGTGCTTGTGCTGTGTAACAGAGTGTCTGGGAGCCTCCCTGCTTGCTGTCTATCCTCTGCTGAAGGGCCCTGTGGGGGAGTAGATGAAACTGTGTAGAGGAATGTTCATCTGACTTCTCTCTTCCAGGCTTACCTGGAGTCCTTCTACAAGTTCTGCAAGACGCTGGGAGGTACCACGGCAGATGCCATGTGCCCAATCCTGGAGGTAGGTCTGGAAACTCTCAAAGCTGGATGGTATTACAGTGATGGTCATCACTCCCTGCTCAGGTCCAGCTTGCCTGCCAGTTGTTCAGCATTCTCCAGTTAGTGTTCAGCATCCCCATGCTCACTAGGAGACCTGGGGAACACTGCCTGCCCATGTAACTTTGGTTCCCCAAGTACTGATACATTTTCTTGCTTTTGTGGCAACATATTCATCCTCTCACTTGGATAGCATGTAGAAGAGCTACCAGAGCTGTTTGGGTCACAGCCTGTCTCCATGCCAAGGCTTGCTGTGAGATGTGCAGGATTTAGGAGCAGTAGGTAGAAGGCACTCTGGTGAAAATACTGCATCCCAGCATGAGCCACTCTTTTCCTGCAGTTTGAAGCTGACCGGAGGGCCTTCATTATCACCATCAACTCATTTGGTACTGAGCTGTCCAAGGAGGACCGAGCCAAGCTGTTCCCACACTGTGGCAAGCTCTACCCCGAGGGCCTGGCTCAGCTGGCCAGGGCAGATGACTACGAGCAAGTCAAAAATGTTGCTGACTACTACCCTGTGAGTGCTTTGGGGAGAGGGCCATGGGGATTGTTACAGGAACTTGCTCTACATCAGAGCTTCTTGGGGATCTGGGGGAACTTGTAGCTTGGCAACTTGGGAAGAGAGGTGCCAGTCTTCTCTGAAACTGTTGGTCCTGTGCTCTGCTTGGCTGGGACTTGGCTTGCCTGAGATGTCGTTGACTTGTTAGTCATGGCTGTCATTTCAGTGGTGATTGGGAGACAGTGTTCCCTGCCCAAGGGTGTGGGGACTGCCCTGACCAAACCCTTGAGATGCTGATGTGGCAGCAATTACAGGCTCTCCTTGATTTGGGAATGAAAATGTGTCTTCTGTGAGAAGTGGTGTTGCCCCACTTCCAGCCCTGAGCTCTCATTCAGTTGAAGGCGAGACATTGACCTGGGAGGACATGTTTGGATTTGTCTGTGTTCAAGCCATTTTGTGCATGGCTGGAAACCTGTTTGGAGTCACAGAGCTCAATGTCCCCTTACTGAGCAGCCTGTATGTCTGTGCACAGGGATCTGGCCCAAACACTACAGTCTGTCCATGGAGGGGTCTGTACCTGATGGTCCTTTTCCTGTGGCTCAAAGCAATGATACGACTTTGAGAACTGCACATTTTGGAGAAGGGGCAGGACTTTTGGTTTCTCTGTCCTCTGACTTGATAGGGTGGCTGGAGTATCTGTGACACTGGGGGCCCTCAAGTGCTGCTGAGCTTGGGTACAGGGTATATCCTCACATAATACCTTCCTGCAGGAGTACAAGCTGCTATTTGAAGGGGCTGGCAGCAACCCTGGAGACAAAACCCTTGAAGACAGGTTCTTTGAGCACGAGGTGAGTGAGCCCTGAGATGCTTCTTGACATGTGCCAATTGCAAAGCTCCATGTGTTAGAAAGCTGGTCTGCTTCCCTGTCAGCAGTGCTGTGGATGAACACGATTTGGGGGAAGGGGAAGCATGCTTGCCCTCTCCTCCTGCATGAGAATATAGTGCTGGTATAGTGCTGTTGTCTCACCCAGACAGGTTAGAGCAGTGTGAGCAAGCATGTTTGGGGCTGCTAATGGATATTTGGTCCATCAATAGCAAAACTGGAGTGTAATTACATGGAGAATAAGGACTTTCATGATACCTGAGTTATAAATATTTCCCCCTTCAAATGTTAGAGCCTGTCCTGGGCCATGTGCTGTAGGTTAGAGCTGTTCCAAGGACCTAGAGAGATGCAGAACTTGTGCTGAGCCTTCCTGCCTGCTGGGAAATCGTGGGTCCTTCCAGTCAGCTCCATGCTTGTCTTGACCATCTCCTCCTATCTGAGGTGAACAAATGACATGTCATCCTCTGGGCTTTCCCCAGGTAAAGCTGAACAAGCTGGCCTTCCTCAACCAATTCCACTTTGGAGTCTTCTACGCCTTTGTGAAGCTGAAGGAGCAGGAGTGCCGCAACATTGTGTGGATCGCAGAGTGCATCGCCCAGCGGCACAGGACCAAGATCGACAACTACATTCCCATCTTCTAACTCTGCTCTGCTCCTATCCAACCCTCCCACCCCTGGAGTCTGGAGGGACCCCTAACTCCCTGAGTTGCTCCTTGCCCAGACTCCAGGGATGTCCCATCTTTGGAACTGGATCAAAGGAGGAAACTATACAGTTGCTAGTTAAATTATTCACAAGCTGGAGTTGTGTGTACTGTGAGACATTCAGAGGGACCAGTGGTCCAGGCTTAGCCCTGTGCAGCAGGAGGGCCTCCTGTTGTGTATGCAGTAGTCTCAGTGTTCCTGTACTAATGCTGTGTACGCTTATGCTCATAGAGCTGTGGGGGGCTGCCTCTGAGGGGGTCAGAGGAATGGGTCAGGTCTGCCATGGCTGGGGGGCCCTCTGTCAGTGCTCTGCACGTCTCCTACTCAGTGTTGTTCCTGTGAGATGTAGTTAGAATGTGGTTTGTAGCGTAGCCAATGCTGCTGTGCAATCCCTGCATCCCCTTGTAGTGAGTGAACCCTGACCTGGGAGAGACCAAGCAACCCTGGCCAGGACTGGAATGGAGCCTGTGGGAATGTGAGGGCAGAGCCAGAGTGCTTGTGGAGCACAGTCCTCCCACTCTGGCAGTGTTTGCACTCATACAGCCTCTCTGTGTCTGCAGAAGCAGCTCTCATCAGTCTCCCTGCTGCCCTGGACAGGGCTCCATAAGCTGGCTGAGCTCCTTCCTCAGAGCTGTGGAGACCCACAGCTTGCAGTTTACTGTCACAACCATGCAAGAGCTGGGGCTTCTCTGGACTCTGTGGCTGGTTATGCACCCCTGTACCCCTCCAGGGTAGACATCCAGGCTTCTCCCTTGCAGAGGGTGGGTTGGCACTGCCATGGATCTCTATTGCACAGTTGGCCTGGGGGACAGAGCAGCCTTAGTCACCCTGGTGGGGGCCAGGATGTCCCAGGCCCAGCCCATATGTGGTCTGGGATGGGAGCCAAGCCCTGGGCATGGTGTGGCAGCCCTGCTCTTTGCTGCTCTGGCCTGGCTAGTTCCTACTTGCACTTGAATTCTGGGAGATGTGCAATGGCAGCAGACAAGCCTTGCTGGAGGGAAATATGCTGGATGCTGCTGGGAGGAAGGATCAACGGAGAGTGGCTCTGTCCCAGCTTGTGCTGTGGTCACCTCTGCAGTTTGTTTTCCTGTGATCCCCTCCTCTCTACACCAATAAATATCTGCCTACTGCACTATACTCTCCTGCTTACTTGAGCACCTGCTCCTATAGCCCCAGGTGGAACCTACATCAGTCACAGGGAATCTGGTAGCTGTGGTAGTGGAGCTTGGTGTAGTTCCTGTGTGAGTTGGATCACTTGTTTCTACCACAGGCATGGTGGTGGCACCACCCCATGAGGGTCAGGATTCTCCCTCCAGCCCAAGCCATGACATTGCTTGTTCTGTGGGTGCAGCTGGCTGCTGAGCTAAGGGGTGCAGCCTTAGGGAAATGTTCCATAAGGTAAGGGAGTTGCATGGCTTGTCCCTGGTGCATTGGGATGTCCACATGGGACACCATGAAGTGGTGTCACCACTTCTATGCTTGCCCCAGCAGGGCCACAGAGTTAGAGCAAAGCAAAAGAAAGCCTTTGGCATAGGGCTGGGGAGGAGTAGGGGGCAGGCACAAATCCTTCCTGGCAGGCTGGCCCCTTCTCTGGGAGTATCTGTGGCACCTGCCACAGTGCTCAGAGAGGTGCCAACCATGACCCAGCTCATGGCTGATGCCCACAGGCCAGGCATCCCTGAGCAGCACTGCACTGCAGAAGGAGACAGCCAGAACCTGCTGGAATATTAATAATGGATTTATTTAAAAAGTGACAATCACATAGGTCATCTCATGAAGAGCTCTGCAGCACTGGCAGCCTGGTCTCGGCCCCTGCACTTGTCGGGAGCATGTGGAGTGTGTAATGAGTGGCAGGGAGGCAGTGGCCGCAGGGTCCCAGCCCTGACCCAGCCAAGAGGGATGGAGACAAACAGCTCAGAGCAGTAAGGAAGGTGGTGGGTAGCTGAGGAGGTACATCCCAGCCTGTGGTGCAGAGCTGCTGAGTCAGGCAGGGATGGGCCTCTTGGAGGGTGCACGGTTAGAAAAAATACAAAACCAAGGTCTCTAGAAAATGCTGATTCTTGCACAATAGAAAATAGATCTACCTGATTTTGGAAAGAAATTTGGTTTTTAACGTCTAGTGCTGATTTCCCCCAGGGTGCAGGAGGGCAGTGCCTTTGGCTTTGCACGCTCAGGGGCTGGTGTGCCTGGAAAGCCCAGGGAGGGCTGTGCACAGGCTGAGGTCAGGCCTTCTTCACATCGTTGTGGTGCTCTCGCCGCAGCGCTCGGGGCAGCTTGGGGTTGATGAAGAATCCTTTCAAGAACAAGTCTCGGACAAAATAGGGCAGGTAGCGGTGTATGAAATACATGATCCCAAGGCCCTGCCCTGGGTAGTAGCGCACGGCTGGGTTGGCAGCCAGAAGCCCCTCTGTGATGCTGTTCACTACTGCGCTGAGGTCCTCCACTGCCACCTTCATGAACTGGATGAACTGCTGGTTGATCTCCTCCACATAGTCCTCACCATAGGCCTGCAGCAGCTCCTGGGGCAGATTGGCCAACAGCTGCTGCTTCTGTAGGTTCCAGAAGGCAGGGTCACATGTTGTCCCTGCAAGGAAACAGTGTGTGTGAGCTGTGTGGGGCCCCCCACTCCAGCTCCCTGCCATGGGTGCCGGCAGCCCCAGTCACCTTCCAGCCTAACAGGAAGGTCCTGCTGAGACCCTGGCAAAGATTGCCATGAGGGAAGCACAGTAGTAGCACCTTAGTGGCTCTTGGTAGCCTGAGACTGGACCAGGGGTCTTGGACCCTGTCTACAGTGGGGATACTGCTACCATAAACATGACCAGTCCTAGTGGTATGGGATCTGCTGGCTGGATTCGATCCTGGTGCTGTTTCCAGTCCACCAGAGCCCAACTGCTCCAGCTATCCTGCTCAACAGGATAGCCACTGTCCCTGTATGGCTGGAGATGCTCGGAAGCTGCATGCTTGCACCACCAATTGCTCATTCCCTTGCTCCATCTTCTGCCTCCCTGAGAAAACCTATCCTTCACCCACAGGCACAAACAGGGAGCAGGCACTGAACCTTTTACCTGTTTTGTAGTAGCCAGGCAAGATGAGGCTGACTTTGATGCCCCAGGGCTGGAGCTCACTGCGGAAGGTGTCCATGAGCAGGCTGAGGGCTGCCTTTGAGGCCCCGTAGGCTGCCAGGCAGGGGAAGGGCATGTCACCTGGCATGAGTGAAAGAATGAGTGAGCCAGTGCTCCAGCAGGGATGGAGGGGAGCAGGGGGTAAGGGCAGGCAGGGCTTGTGTAAGGCTGTGTTCCTCTTCCCTGCTCAAGGAAATGGCTTAGGGTTTGTTTTGCTGAGAAAACAACTGCAATTAGCTTCAAATTAATGTTTTAATGGAGGGGGGGAAAGTGGTGAGGGAAGAGGAAATTGATTTGCTCCCTGTCCAGGCTAAAGCTTGGGATTGCCATCCCCAGTGGAGGATTAATGTGTTTTAATGGGCAAAAAAAGGGCAAGAGGAAGTTGGTTTTCCACCCCTGGCTGGGGCTGTCATCCCCAGTGGAGGCACATGGCAGCGGTCTTGGGTTGCCACATGTTACATGTGACCAGGCTGACTGTTCCCAGCACCCATGCTTCCCCATGTCTTGGTGACTGCTGTGGGGTTCAGCAGTACTGCCAGCGCATCCTAGAGTTCCTGGTGCCAATTGGCTGAGAAAGTTGGAGTGCCTGGGGATGGGAACTGCACTACACCATGGGGATGCTCCAGCTGTGCCTGGGGTGAGCATGGCAGGGGGGCCACGCTGGGGGGAGGCTGCTCACCTGCAGGGCTGCTGACGGTGACAATGCGGCCGCCGGCAGAGCGCAGCAGGGGCAGCAGCCCCTTGGTGAGCTCCAGGGAGCCAAAGAAGTTCACCTCCATGCAGGCACGGAACTTGCCCAGCGGTGAGAGCTCAGCGTCAGCGATGGTGTCATTGAACCCAGCGTTGTTCACCAGCCCCCAGAGTCCTGTGGGGATGGGGTGCTTGAAGAGGTGACCTGAATGGGGAATCCCCACCCTAGGATTCCCAGCTGCTCCCCAGGCTGATGGGAGTCATGCAAGGGAATTGTGGGGTGCCCCAGGACAAGAAGAAAGCTTGGCAAAGGCTGTTGGGACAGGTGCCTGCAGGGATGCAGCCCCCCGTGGGACACGTGGAAGTTTGGCACTGCCCTGCTAGCTGCAGGCTGAGGTTCCATGGAATTTTGTGGGGTCCTGTGGGTTGCTAAAGGCAGCCCCTACCTGTGCTGTTGGTGTGGGCCTGGATGTGCTGCAGGACGCGCTGGATGTCCTCTGTCTTGGTCAGGTCCATCTGCAGCAGCGTCAGCCTCGATGAGCAGCTCCGGCGCAGCTCCTGGGCACCAGGACTCTGCAGGTCCAGCACACTGGCAAACACCCGAAAGCCCATGATGTCCAAGTGCCGGGCTGTTGCCTGCCCAAAGCCTGAGTCACATCCTGAAAGATATGAGAATAGCCTTGCAGTGGCCAGTGACAGCCACTGTCTGTCCCCAGCCCACAAAGATCCCCTAGCTCTGCCTCTCTGTCACCAGGAACCAACTTCAGGAACCAAACATCAACCCCAGCATCAGTTTCCCTTGCCTGAGGACCACCTCGGCTCCACATTCTGCTGTAGCTCCTGACTCACCAGGATGTGACCTTGCCCTAGGGCATTCACAGGTCATGGAGCTGCTGTTTACTCTCTTGAGGGAGGAAGAAAACACTCCCTTTATCTGCAACCCCATCACCAGCAGGCACCAGTTATGCACCGGAACAGCCCAGAGCCCTGCCTCCATGCGGGGCCATCAACCCTCAAAATAGCCTCTAAAAGCTCTATCAAGAGCTGGCATAATGCTCTGTGGAAGACTTGCTGAATGCTTTTTGGTCAAGAGGCAGAGGACTCGATAGCCTGGCTGGGGCATGAGAAGATTAAAAAGGGTGAGGGGAGAAAAAGGATTTGGATCTGCTCCTGCTACCCTACATTCTTCAAGGGAGCATCCAAACAGGATGGACCATGCAGGACAGTACTGGTGCTCCATGTCTGGTCTCAGCCTCATCTCCTCCATCTCAGCTCAAACAGGGGCACCACTGGTGACACTGTCACCTGCAAAGCCACCATCGGGGTGGCTGGGGGACAGCCTGGGCAGGAGCTGGCTGTTGCAGTGTGGTGACAAGGCCAATGGCCAGGGTGGAGCGGCCAGGATGCAAACAAACAGCAGCAGCAGCAGCAAAGTACAGGCTGTTCCCGGGGCCGATGGCAGCACTGATAGCTCGGGGAGTCTGTGCCACAACCACTGCCCAGTCACATTAACCATTAACAGGAGTGCTGCAGGGGCAGCCCCATGGCCCTGCACCCTCCTGCCCATCACCTTTGGGTGCTCCTGAGGACATACATGAAAACGGATCCTTGTGTGGCACTTGGAGTCACCCCAGGATGGACACAACAGTGGCCCTGGGGACTGTCACCCCATGAGATTCAGCAACCCCTCCACCAACCTGTGCGGGGGGGCACAGGGACTGGCTGCCTCACTCTTCCATACCCCCAGGCTGGGATTGGGCACTTACAGCTCTTGAGGTACCAGCTAAGCTTCAGTTCAGCATCTCTGTCCCAGTCCCCAGCTCAGTTTTACTCTATTGCTGCGTCAGAAACCTACAATTAAATCCCTGGCCAGAGGCCAGTGTGATAACACAGCCTGGAGCTGCTCAGCTGGCAGGAAGGGGCTGCAGGGACCTCGCTTTCTCACACAACACCCAACACTCATCGTGGCTGTTTGCCAGGTTGGCTCAGCATCACCCCAGCATTATCCCTGGCATTGTCCCAGCATCACCCCCAGCACCCTGGTCTGCAGGACATGCTGAAGGTGCTGCCGACAGCACATCCACCTCACCCCTCCCCAGGAGCAGCACATGCTGCCAGCAGACAAACAGATAAGGTGCATTTCACCTTTCCAAGCAGTTCAGGAGAAAACTGCAATAAAGATAAGGTTTAAAAATAAAAGTGGTTGTGGCCACAGCCTCACCATGACACAGCTGACAGGAGGGTTACCTGCACTGCTCCCATGCAGCTGGCTAGAAAAGCTTCCAGTCCAAACATGAAGCTTCCTATCACCATATAACTCTCAAAATCCCGGGAAACATCCCAAAAAACAGAGCCAGGTTTGCTGGCTTCTTACGGGCAAGTCTGGCAAGGAGGGAGCAAACACGGCCACATGCTGTCCAAGTCAGGCAGGGTTTGTTTTGCCTTAGAGGAGCAGGGCAGTCAGAGGGTTTGTTTCGGAAGTTCTAATTTATTCACACGCATACAAAAAAAAAAAAAAAAAAATCAACAAAAAAAAACTCCTGGGAGGCTGGCAGGAGGCCCAGGGCCAGGAGGGTGAGGATGCTCTGGTGTTATTTAAGGTCTCCGCCACTGCTCGGCTTCCCATCCGCTGAGATCAGGCATGGCCAAGAGTGCAGGGAGGGACAATGAACCCCCTGGGCCCATAACACGTGGCCCCAAAGCATGGCAGCTTGCCCAGGGCCATGTTCACTCCCCATGGCCACCAGCACATGAACTGCTGGCCACGCTGGAGCTGGCGCAGGAGCCACTGCCGCTGGCCCGGCCCCGCCGGGAGCGCTGGAGCCGTCCAGTCTGTGCAGCCCCAGCAAGGCTGGCGTGGGCTCGCCGCCCTCCCAGGATGCTGCATCACGAGGAGATGCCGGCGCCAGTTCCCCCCGCCCCAGCTCCCAGCTTGCCAACTGGTTTCACAGTCGTGCTGGAGGGAGGGACGTGGTCAGATCAAGCACAGGAGCCCAGCACTGGGAGCGCAGCAGAGGAAAGCAGGTACCTTGGAGCCCCCCAACGCATCCCCACAGACCCTGGGCCAACAGATAAAGGCTTTTGCTGCAGCAGGAGCACAACAAAGCCTGAGTCCAGGCTGCAAAATCCAGCAGCTCTCCACAGGCTCAGCAAGCCGAGACAAACCCCTGTACCAGGGGCTGGATGGCTGTTTTCCAGAGCAGCAGGTCAGCAGCAATACCTGAGGACTTTGCAGAAGTTCCAGACGCTTCAGCAGCTCCCCAAAGAGTGAGAGACGCAAGCCTCCGCGATAACCTTGGCATGAC
The DNA here is from genome assembly GCF_903797595.1 of Erithacus rubecula. Taxonomy (NCBI): domain Eukaryota; kingdom Metazoa; phylum Chordata; class Aves; order Passeriformes; family Muscicapidae; genus Erithacus; species Erithacus rubecula. Next base: position 7,170,080 of record NC_136664.1, on the reverse strand, counting down.
GAACTCCAACTTTACTTATCTTGAGCAAGCGAAAAGGTTTGGCCTCCAGCATTGCCATAAGAGATGCCCTCCCGTCCACTCAGAGAGGGCAAAGAGGACTGACCCTACAGCATCTTGCATCTATTGTCCAGAGCTGCTCCTCGCTGGTGACAGCAGAGCCACCGCCGTGCTGAGCTGTGCCAGTTGGGCAGCTCCCAGCCAGCCTGCATCGCCCGTGCTGCCTCGCTGCCAGGAGCCGGCTGAAGCTGCACTCCCGGTTTGGTGTGGACACATTGCTTTCAGGTGAGTCAGGCATGGCACGCTCTGACATTTTGCTGTCTCAGGTATTCACCCTGCTCTCCTGCACCAGCACCACGGCCACCACACACAGACATGCTCAGAATTAGTGCTTCAGTTTTCTGATGAGGGTCAATAACACAGCTGCAACACAGGAGCTGCTGAACCACAACCATGTGCATGCCCCTGGCCCCCACCACTGGCACAGGTCTGCAGTGACTTCCCTTCCCGAGCTGCGAGTCCTCATCCGTGAGCCATGAGCTGTGCAGCCTCATTCTGCAGCTGTGGAACTGCAAGCTGGGCATCTTAAGCACTGAGCTACAAGCCAAGCGTCTTCATCCCCAAGCCACGAGCTGTGAATCCTCATCCCTGGGCCAGAAACTGAGCACCCTCATCCCCGAACCACGAGTTGTACATCCTCATCCTTGAACCATGCACAACAGGTGAGGACCAACAAAATCCTAAGCAGTGAGAAGCACAGCTTGGCTGAAGAATTCCTATGTGGCTGCAAAAGTGCCCAGAGCCTGGTGGGTACAGCAGCAGTTCCATGGATCTGGTCCCTCCACAGCCAGCCTAGCTGAGGATCCTGGAAGCTGAAGAGGGGTTGCCCCAGGGCTGAGCACCCCTGTGATGGACCAGCTTCCCTGCTAGTCACCCTAGCAGCATGGTGGTCAGCAGCCCTAGGGGCTGGCCTCGGGTACCTGGCAGCGGGGCAGCTAGAGGCACCCCTTGAGGATGCTGCATCTTCCACCAACTGAGTTGGGCACTCAGAAGCACATCATCCCCCCCACCTCCATCACCTCTGCAAGCCCTTGCATGGGTACCCTCTGCTGCTCCCCAAATCCCAAGACATCAATTCCACCACCCCAAAGAGCTTTATGGCTGTGTGTCCCACCACCCTGTCTAAGAGGCCTTGTCAAGATGGAGCTGTCACCAGGCTCAAGGACACCATCAACAGGGGGAGCTGGGGCATCAATGGATTAACATACTGAGACACTTGTTTCCATAGGTTCAAGCTCAAACCCTGCCTGAGATGCCAAGCTACACATGGCCCTCTGGCTCTGACAGGATTTACTGCCACCATGGATCCAGCTTTTCCAAGCATGGTATGGGATTTAGCTGGACAGCACTGAGGGAGGCTCAGCTAGATACCTGAGCAGGCACTGACCCCAACTGAGCTGTTTGTCTCAGCTCCATCCTGGGAGTGTGGGCAACTCATGGATGTGGAAGCACAGGACAAGATGGCACCAACTGGACATGGTGCCATCAGAGGGGGTGTCAGTCCCCTAAAGGAACTTAAGGAGGGGTCCTTGCACAGTGCAGGTCCAGGCAGGATAAAATGCCCAGCAAAATTCCGCGTGGGCAGGGCAAGGCCCTGTGGCCAACACCTTCCGGATGCTGCACACATTTGGAGCCAGAGGTGATAAAGGGGTGATGTCAGCCCTGGGCAAGAGGAAACAAATTCTTGGCAGGGCACAGGAGAGGGAGAGGAAGACAGGAACACCTGTCCCCACAGCAGCTGGGCTACCACAGCCATGCACCAGCCCTGGCCTCCCCAGCCAGGCATCAGCCATCCTCTGCCCACACCCAAGGTACTGCTGGGGGAGTGGGGAGTGGGGCTGGGCTGTCATCACTGCCCACAGGAAACACCACCCCAGCCAGTGGCTTGCATGGTATGCCATGGGAGCAGCCCTCATGCCCAGGCACAGGCAGGCAGGGCTGGGGTGGCAGCAGCCCTGATGATGCTGCTGCTGGTCCTTAGCACTGGGGTTCAGAAAGCCACAAGCCTAATTAAATTAAAGCCAGAAGATACCTTTAGGGATGACCCAAATCCCATCCCCAAATCCCTATTGAGTGGATAATGCAGGAGCCCCCCCACCCAAGCATCTGTGCAAAACCTCAGCCTCCTTCCTGAGCAGGACCTGAGCCAAGGGGGGCACACACTGCCCCTTCTCCCTAGCACCACCCCCCTGCACGACACAATCAGCACAGGCAGCTGGAAGGAGATTGCTGATGGCTCCCACAGCCAGAATAGACACATCCCTCCAAAAAATCCTATGGGTCAGAGCAGGGGTCAGACAAACCCTCGGTCCCACAAGGAGACCCAGGATCCAAGGCAGAGATCAGAATGCCCATGGCAAGGGAATGGCCATGGCAGGGGATACAGAGTGACCTACCCCTCCCTGTGCCAGGGACAATAGCCAGATGGTATGAATTACAGTGGATTAGCCAAGTGTTCCTGGGGCCTCACAGCCATCACCTCCACCCGGGAAGTTATCTCCCACTTAACGAAGGGAAGGGGGGAAATCTGATTTTCTGCCTAGACAACATAGCAACCAGGCAGAGATGACAAGCAGCCCCCAGGGCAGTGTGAATTCACCCACAGCATTTGGATTAAAGGCCATTTCTCAGGAGCTTTACCAGTGCATCCTGCTGGGGACTCAGTGGCACAAAAGCAGCTGGGCAATAAAAAAGTATCAGAGGCCACAGCCCTCCCCATCACTAAAAGCCATCCAGATGCCTTATCCCCCACCAAAGCTGCAAGCAGCGGGTGCTGGCTGCTTGCCACCGGTGGGGCTAATGAACACAGGAGCTTGTTAGTGCCCTGGGACAGCAGGACAGGGATGAGCCCAGCTGCCCCCTACAATGCAAGGCCAGTGCCTGCTGGGATGGTCAAAGAGGTTGGGACCCAGGAATTAACCCAGCTCTGGCATGGCAGCGATGCTGCTGCCAGTCAGCAGTGACCCTGGGCTCACAAGCTGACAGGGGGGCGTGGAGGGGAGGAAGTGCCACCACCAGAATCGCTGCAACACTTCGCAGAAAGAGAGCACAGGAATTTCCTAGAAGCAGCCACTCACCGCACCCCGGGCTGGATGGCATCTTCCGGCAGCTGCTGCTGTTGCCACCAAAGGGAGATGCTCTCCCCAAAAGGAGCAGTCAAGAATCTGATCTTCTAGCAGGCAGAGATAAGTGAGAGAAGACAGCAGCACAGACATCACCTGGCACAGGCTGTACATCAGAGCTAGCCTGGGATGGATGGATGGCCCTCCAAGAAGAGGAAGTTGTGAAGAGCTGTGGCAATAGTCAGGTTAATCACCTTCAAAGGGATCATGGTGAACTGGGAACATGGAGCTGCAAGCCTCAAAAGCCATCCATCAGGAAGAGCTGTTGCTGGGAAGGACACGCATGGCCTAGAGACAGCTCAGCCATATCATTCAAGATCAGTGCCAATGGCAAGCTGGCACTGGTAACACACCCACCTGGGCTCTTGGAGAGAGGCCGGGTAGGAACCAGGCTGAGAAGCCAGAAAGCTCCACCAGCTATGTCTGGAATGTGACACTGAAAATGCTCCTGGGGTATAAGGTGGTGGCAATAAAGCCATGGCTAGGGCACCTGCAAGTGGGCACCTCTAGTCTGCAAAAGGGCTCTCCAGGGACTCCCAACAGGCTGGAGAACCACCATCCAAGCCCCATATCCATCCCTCTGTGTGCTAACCAGCAAGGAGAGGCATCAGGTCATGCCTAAGGCAGGCAGGACTTATCCATTCACAGGCAGCTGAAGGGAAGAAAAGCTCTTCTATATGGACCACCATTAGCCATCACCAGCCAGAGACATCTCAGGAAAGGTGTTCCTAGCCAGGACAGCAAAGCACCACAGCTGTGGCATGACCAGGAGAACCTCTAACTGTTGGGACAGGTTATGCATGGGAGAGCTTTGAAGTCACAAGCCACGCTGGCACAGTGCTGACCAAAGCAGCAGGTCAGAGCAAGCCCAGGGGATCACTGTGTTAAGCATCTCAGAGTTTGCAGCTTCCCAGGAAGGCTGTGGCAGGTTCAGTGGAGCACTACCAGTTCAGGGGTATTTTGCTGATTATTTCTTTGCTTGTAAGGTGCTATCTCATCACTCTCCTTGTCACAAGGGTAAACTCCCACCACATGCCACAATCCCAAGCAAGCAGAAGAAGTGGTGCAAGCCTTGCCCATTCCCACATCATGATGGTCTCTACAGCTGTACCAACTATTTTCTTTTGCAGCTTCCAGATCCATGTGAAGCGGGGGACTTTTATTTTTTTTTTTTTTTTTTAGGAACAGAGCAAAACACTTGAGCAAACACCAACTGAGCTTCTGCCAAGACAGCTTTTGAAATACACTGAGCTGTTTAAGCCCCCGTGCTCAGAGCTATGCCTCATGACAACCTCGAGTCACCTGCCCTTTCCATACACAGTTCAAGTTGTCCCCTCCTTACTCTTCACCTGCTGCTCTCACCAGCTCTTCAGAGTAAGAGTTTGACGTTTAATGTACTTTGGTGCATTTTTCCCAAAATACATGAAGGTGGCTCTCCAGGCTGATGTGCTTGGACATAGTTGTGCTGATTCAGGCAATGCCAGGGCAGCACCCACACATGCCCTTCAGCTTAGGCAGAGCCTAGCACAACAGCTGAAAGGGGGACAGAACTCATACTGGGATGGCTGCACACTCCAGGGTGGAGCTTATCCCCACCTGGTAACCAGGACCCTAGAGAGGAACAAACATTGATCACAGTGGATTACTCATAGCAAGATTGTGAGGCCTTGGTAACCTAGAGAAGCTACAGCTGCCCTGTCCCTTGAAGTGTTCAAGGCCAGGTGGAATGTGGCTTGGAGCAACCTGGTCTAGTAGAAGGTGTCCCTGCCCATGGTAGGGGAACAGGATGGTCTTTAAAGGCTTTTCCAACCCAAACCATTCAGAGCTTCTATAATTCTGAGAGGCCAGACTTTCAAAGCTGCCACAGAAGACACCAGGGCAGGTACCTGAGCTTTCCAGCCCATCCCTTCTCTCTGTTTCCAGCTTGTCTGGGAGTCACTCACCATCTGGCTCCACAGGGTCAACCACCCAGCAAGAGGAAGCGCCACCACAAAGCCTGTAAAGCCAAAAACTGCTTTTCAAGATTACAGCCTTAGAGCCAGCAAATCCCAGGACACTGCCATGTGTGACAGGGAAGGCAGCTCCCAAGGGGGAAGCTGATAAAGCTCAGAGGCTGGCAGCTCTCCAGGGGAGAAGGAAGCAGAAGTGATATGTTGCACATGCAAGCACATGCAAGCTGAGACAGAAGAACAGGAGATGGTCAATATACCACAGCCACTGAGGGGAGCAGGAAAGGAGGTAACAGGCACATGCTGGGGAGGTTAAAAGTAAAAGGTCCTAAATTATACCAGTAGTAAAGCACTGACAGCGTGAGAACAATTTTTCTACCTTGTCATAGAAAATTTGAGCATTTTCCAACTTATTATAGAACAGTTAGGTTGGATGGGACTTTATAGGGTCATCCAGTTCCAACACCTCCGCTGTGGTCAGGGACACCTTCCACTAGCCCAGATTGCTCCAAACCCCATCCACCTGGCCTTGGAGGCTCTACAGTATCTCAGGTCTGAGATGACAGGAGGGACATCAGGAGGTGAAGAGGTACAAAAGGCCCACAGCCTTTCCTCCTGGGAAAAAACAAAAACAAAGACCCCTCCAGCAGGAGTTTTAGACCAGCACTGAAAGAAGACTATGGGGAGAAGGCAAAGATTTGGTGGAAACACCTTGAAGAGCCCTCTCAAAGAAAATCCTGGCTGGGCAAGTCCACCAACCCTGTGTTGTGCTCCCAGTAGTAAAAGTAACAACTGGCTCTTCTGTAACCAGATCCTGGCTTGAGGGGAGCTAGACTCAACAGTGGGTAACCCAATCCCAGACCTCATTAAAAATGTGCTGCTCATTGGACTAGAGGGCAGCAACTGCCTACACTTCTCTCCTTCTGAAAGCATCCGTTCCCATCTGACAATCTCATTTCGGCAGGGAAGTCTTTGCTTTGTTGCTCTCATGTCCCCACATAACCCCGAGGTTAATCAAGCCAGCTTGGGTTTCTCTACCGACTCCAGTCTCCCACAGTATGAAACATCAATGTGTTTTCCTCCTAATTAGCTGTGCTCATCATTTTTGGTTAACAGTGCTAAAAACTCCCACCTCAACAGGTCTGTGTCATTAGTAGGCTTCAAAAGTGCTTATTTTATAGATAAGTGAGAAAAAGCCGAGCATATCTATCCACATGCCTGCAGTGAACAGGGGTAGGTATCTATTTCTGAAAAAACCTCACGTGGGAAAGAAGAATCCTAAATTCATGGAGGGCTGCTGACAAAGCGGGGGGAGAGCTTCAGCCCTGCAGATAGAGGCAGATAAAGCAGCTTTCCTGCTCTGTTCCCAAAAGCCAGCAGCAAACCCTATAACTAGAGGTAAATATTGCAATTTTTTTACTTCAAGTATACCAGGAATTGCTTGTACGCAAGGGCTGGAGTTTGGGCATTTGATTTTGGTCCTGTTCCACCCCTCAGCTTGGAGGCACCAGCTGCCTCTGCTGTTAATTTTTAATAGATTCTGGAAAAATCAGAGCAATTTCATGGAATGAGCTGATTTTCAGCCTTCACTTATAGAATCACAGAATGGTTTGGTTTGGCAGGGACCTGAAAAGATCACCTAGTTCCAACCCCTTGCACTTAGTCTGGGGAAAGATCTCAGGTACCTCTGAGCTGGATCACTGGTTCCAGAAGCAAAGTAGAAGTCACCTATGGAGACCTGCAGCACCTTTGCATGTCTCATGCAAGGCTGTTGGCAGGCTCAGCACCAAACACGGGCTGCGAGCATGCTGTGCAGGTGCTCCAGCCACGCCGTGGTGCAGAGATGCCCATCCCAGAGCCAGCCCTGAATCCTTGACCCCAACATTTCTCAGTCACCTTGTTTAGCTGGAAAATAGATCTAAGACAACATCGAAGTCCAGACGGGAGCAACGCTGCTTTTTTACCACAGAAAGTGATTTACCTTCGTGGCAGAAAGCAAGAGTCCCAACATCTGGATTGAATTACTCAGTCCTGTTGCAGCCAGCAGATGCTTCAACATCTGTGAAGTCCATGGGAAACACTGAAGCGCTGCAAGTTGCAAAGCCTCTGTTAACCTTGAGCATGATCTGAAGCTCTGACCCATTTCAGATTGTTAATGGGGCATGCAATTGTAACAAGAATGCTTCACCAGGAAAACCACATTTTTCCTGCAGCCAGGAAGGGGAAGAGAGGAGGACAGGACAGGTTTGCATCTGGGCACCCTGACCTACCAACCAATTTTGCTCACAGAGATGATTTATTGGAAGACAGACCAATCTGCAGGTGCTCCTAGCTTCCTTCATAGGCTGCACCAAAGAGCAAGGATACAAAAGACCCAAGCTGCTCCTCACAAGCAGCCATCCTGATGTTTGGGGTTATTGAAGAGCTCATTCAGGTACCACCATTATAGACAGAACAACAATTGACTATTTTCAACTTTCCATCCAAGCTGAAGCGCATGAACTAATACCTTGTAACACAACACCTGCCCTCCCTCTGCTTTGGCAAAGCCCTGCAAGCAGGCAGATTTTATGGGCTAGTTTGCATTTGGTGCTTTCCAAGGATCTGCAGTAAATCGGGCAATTGGCTACTGGCCAAAGAACCACCCCACACTCACATATGGCAGAGCTACACAACAGCAAGAGGCTTTTCCAGCTGCTCAGTGGAGCCCCAGGGTGCTCCTGGCCATCCCCCCACCACCTCCAGGCACCCAGTTGTGTTGGATGATTTGAATAGACTCACTGAATTCCACATGCATCTGCTAAGACCACAGGGACTGAAGGATGGTCTAGATTCATGTCTAAACTGACCCAGTCAAAGCCCAACCTTGCACAAAGCACTGCCAGCCTGAACCTGGAGAGGCCAAGAGATGGCAGCTCATCACCTCCCTCCAAGATTGCTCCCGCAGACCATCTCCCATGCCCGGGCTCCAGAGGCTGGACTGCTTTTTGTATCAATTCCCAGTGGGAAGGAGTATGGGATATAATATCTCTCCTCTCAGCTCACACAGCTCTGAGGAGTCCACTGGCCCTAAGAACACCCAGCAGTGCCATTTCACATTTGGGAAGGGGAGTGCACACACACAGCAGATGTTTGATGTTCAGAGCAAGCAGTTCTCAGTGAGCCACTGGCACCACTGACCCACAGCTGCCAGCCAGCAGCACCATCACTCTGTGGTGAGGGATGCCAGGTACTTTGTGCCTTGCAGTTTCCCAGTGCTGGATCAGGCTCTGGTGAGCCAGCTGCCCATACCAGCCTGCCCACACCTCAGGTGTGTTGGGGTCCCTGTGTTTCCCAAGTTTGGCCAAAGCCTGTGCCAGGTGTGGGCTCATCTTTAAGGCAAGGGCAGGCACAGGACAGCAAACCAAAGGAAGCATGGAGATAGCTGCTGTCTCCCTTCCAGCCCAGGTCAAGCAGCTGATCTCCACTCCCCTCCTCATCCCCACCATCTTCCTGGGGCTGACCTCTCCCAGCCCCTGGCTGCACAGGAGGGCATTCTCCTCCTCCCTGAAAACAGCTGTTACATCCCCTAGGAAGATAGGATTTAACACTTTCCTCACCCTCTGCCCCCAGCCAGGCTGCATCCACTGGAGCCATGCTCCTGGAGACACTGGACCTTTGGGGTGCAGAACAAAAGCCCCAAGGTCACAGCTCCAGACAAACACAGCACTTCAGGGACTAGTGACTACTTACTTTGCTAGCCCGGGGATGCATCATGGGAAAGCACAGCATCCCTTGCTCCCCTCTAGCAGCAGGCAGCTGCCCATCCCTGCTCCAGCCAAACCCCAGTCCCATGTGCAACAGTCAAAATGCAAACCTGCAACAGATGGGAAACGCCACAACTTTCCAGTCCCTGCTGCTACTACAGGGTCAGGGGCTTTGCTCTGCAGCAGCTCTACAGCTGCTCTGCTATTTTCCCACTGAGCTGCACAGTTAGTTTTCCTTCAATCCCTCCCATAACTAAGTTTTATTTAGCCAGAGATGTCCAGACCCGCACATGGGGCTGGAGCATCACGTGCAGAGCTCAACTTAGGATTGTTCCCTGGGAGAGTGGGCAGCTGGAAGAGATGCAGTTCATCACCTGGGAGATAGAACAGCACTGCAGCCACCTTAACTTGCCCCAGATAAGCATCACTGAACCTGATGCACTATTAAGACAGTGGCCAAGGTGTGTATACAAGGACATGATGCCCAAAGATTTTCAGGCTGAGACCTTCACTGCTCCATTGGGAGGGGACTTTGTGCCATTTCTCAGCTGATCTGCAAGGTCCAGCACAACACACAGCATAGCAGAAGTTCTGTCCCTGACCTCACACACCTTCATTGGCATTGACAGTCATCCATGCTCATGCTGCTTGCTCTGCCAGGCTTTGCTGCCCATTGGAAGGAAGGAGGAAGGTCAGGCTGCCTTTCTCCCAGAGCTGATCCTTCCAGGCTGCTCCCACAGGACACACAGCAGCTCCTCAATACCTAGTTGCCTGGAATTAATCCATAAAAGAATCGGGCTAATTACTATGCAAATAATCGAGTGAGGGATGCCATCCCCAGCAGAGCAGCCCTTGCATCTGCCCCTTGGCAGGCACTTGCCAGGGCAGCAGTACGGAAACACCGATCCCGCACCACGGGCTGCGCCTCGAACCTGTAAAACCACAAAGTATTTACAGCCAAAAGCAAACACATCAGAGCTGCAGAGGTGCCACCTCAACACACTGGGGCAAGAACACCTTGTTCCAGTCACTGACTCACTAATTATACAGGCAATGCCAGAGAGCCGGGGCTGCCAGAGCCAGTGTGCCACAGGGCACCTGTGAGTGCCTGGCTCTCAGGCATCCTCCCCAGGCAGCCCTGCCCTGCTGCAGCTTTGACCTTCACTCGGTTGAATCATTCATTCATCCACTGCCTTACTCCTCTGATCTTCCTCCTCCAGAGAGGATTCCCTGTACTTCCCACTGGTGCCGCAGAACTCTCCAAGCTGGAAGGGGGACCAGGTCTTGCCTTAATTTTCTAGGAAACAAGCAAACTTCCTTCTCCAGCTTCAGCACTTCCAAATCCAGCCCAGACATCCCCACCAGGACGCAGGCTCCTGTCCTTGGGAGCACTGCCAAGGTCATGCCCAGAAGTTTCCCTCCCTTCTGCATCCATGCAGAGCCAACACCACCTTCCAGGCACACCTGGAGCAAAAATCACCCCAGCTTCAGCACTTCCTCCTCATCCCTCCGCTACCATTGCCTCACAGCAAAGCACTGCTGAGCCTGGCTCTCATCCTCCTGTTCCACTGCCAGGAGGAAGAAGTGAGAAACCATGTATATACCAAGATATCCTAAAGAGCTTTAGCCCACAAGCCAGAGCTGTGCAAAACTTGGGAGCACAGCACATTTTCTGAGGAGCTCAGGAGCAGACAGCCCAAAGAGAAGGCAGGCAGCAGCTGGGCAGAATTTCCAAAGGATACCCACACAGTGGAGGACCTTGTCACCAGCAGCTCCCTGGATGGAGCTCTGGATGAAGCAGTGATGCTCAGCGCTGGGAAACCAGCTCTGTTGAAGCCTCTAGAGATACTATGAGAGCCTTTCTAAGAGCAAGTACAACTCCAGCGGGGAGGAAGGGAAGGGGAGGAGAGGGAAGCCCTTGGGCCAGCCGACGGGGTCCCAAGCCAGCGCTTCGGCTCTGCCCCATCTAATCACGGGGCTTCCAGAGGAAGCAGCTCTCAGCATCGTGCTGCAACTAGTGGTCAACACTCGAGGGGCCATTGCAACTCCCTGCTTCGCGGGGCAGGTACAGCCTGGCCGTTTCTGCTTGGACGTGGAAGAGGATGAGGGATGCGCTGGCAGCCGTGGTTGGTCCCCAGCGGGACCTCACCGACAGCAGCGTCCTGGTGCCTGCGGGACACCCCACTCCGCTCCCCGCCGAGCCCAGGCGGTGCCGTCGGGGCGTCGAGGCCGTGTCCCCGCACTCACCTGTGACAAGGACGGCTCTGCCCGCCACCGGCAGCAGCCCGCGGGGCGCCGCCCGCCACAGCAGCAGCCCGGCGGCGGCCGCGGCCAGGGCCAGCCCCAGGGGCAGCGGCAGCCAGGCGCGGCACAGGCTCTGCAGCGCGGCCAGCAGCGCCAGCGGCAGCACCAGCCCCCGGCCCAGCGGCGGCCCCAGCCCCCGGCCCGGCCCCGGCGCCCGCCGCGCCGCCCGCAGCGCCAGGCTGCCGGCCAGCGCCGCCCACAGCGCGCCGTGCGCCCAGCGCTCCAGCCCCGGCTCCATCCCGGTCCCGATCCCGGGCCCGGCACGGCCCCGCCGCTGCCGCTCGCCCGCCCCGCCGCGCCCGTTTATAGCCGCCCGGCGGGGGAGCGGGGCGGGGCGGGCCCGGCCGCCGCCAATGGGAGACGGGCGGGACGGCAGCGCCGGGGCACCGGGAGCCGCCGGGGCACCGAGAGCAGCACCGGCACCGGCGGCCGGGGAGGGGGGAAGGCAGCGCACCTTGGTAGCCACGGCACGGCACGGCTCGGCATGGCTTGGAGCGGTACTGCGCGGCACGGCTCGGGACATCGTGCTGCCTGGGTAGGCACGGCTCGGCTCGGCTCAGCTCGGCTCGGCTTGGCTCGGTACGGTTTGGCTTGGCTCAGTCCTGCTCAGGATATTGTGCTGCCTAGGTAGGTGCATTCAGTGCTGCTTAGTCTGGCTTGGCTCAGCTCAGCTCAGCTAGGGGTATGATGCCACCCAAGCAGATTCAGCTCAGCACAACTTGGGGCATTTTGCCAGCTCAGTAGACATGGCTCATCTTGGGTCAGCACAGCTTATCTCAGCTCAGCCCTGCTCAGTACATTTTGTCACCTAAGTAGGCACAATTCAGCTTGGTCCAGCTTGGCACAGCTCAGCTCAGGACACCAGGCCACTTTAATATGCACAGCTCAGCTCAGCATAAACCAGGACATGATGATGTGCCAGGTAGTGGCACTTTGGCTTGGCTTGGCTTGGCTTGGCTTGACCCAGCTGAGCTCAAGACACTGTACCACCTCAGAAGGCACAATTCAGTTCACCTTGGCATGGCTCAGCATGGCTCAGTCTTGCCTGGGACACAATGCCACCCAGTTAAGGCACAATTCAGTTTGGCACAGCTTGGCTTGGCCCAGCTCAGCTTAGCTGTGCCCTGCTCAGTACATTGTGGCACTTCAGTAGGCATGATTCAGCTCAGCACAGTTTGGTTTGGCTCAGCTCAGAACGTTATGCCACCTAGATAGGTGCAATTCATCTCAGCTCAGTTCAGCACAGCTCAGAACCCTCAGGTAGACACAGCTCGGTTCGGCTTGGTTTAGCACAGCTTGGGATATCATGCCATGTACAGGATGGCTCAGCTTAGCTGGGTTCAGCACAGCTCAGGACACCTAGGCAGGCACAGCTCAGCTTGACACAGCTTGGCCTGGCTTGGCTCAGCACGTCTTGAGACATCATGCTACCTAAATAGGCACAGTTTAACTCAGCAGAGCCTGGTATGGCTTAGCATGACTCAGCTCAGCATGGCTTAGGATGTCATGCTACCTAGGCAGGCACAGCTCAGCTTGTTTCAGCTCAGCTCGGCTCAGCTCAGCTTGCCTAGATCATCTCAAATCAGCTCATCTCCTCTCAGTCCAGCATGGTTCAACTTGGTTCAGTATGGCTTGGTTATGGGACACCTACAGCACAGCTCGGCTCAGCTTGGTTTGGCACAGCTCGGCATGTTGTGCCACCTAGGTAAGCACATTTCAGCTCAGCTGGGTTCAACTCAGTTCAGCTTGGCTTGGTTTGGCCTGGCACAGCTTGGCTCGGCGCCTGTCCAGGCAGAGCTTCCTGGCAGGAAGTGGCATTGCATCCAGGTGGTTTAGCAGGAGGGAGGCTGCCCTAGCCAGAACCAGTGCCACCAGCACCCACACCCCACTGGGACAGGGGGAACACAGAGCATGGCCACCCTCAGAGCCACCCCTCCATCGGGTGTCCCTGCACAGGGGGTGCTCTCAGACCCTGCTGGGGAGCACTATAGGAGCACTGGGCTGCCCAGGTCCTGATGTCTTGCCCAGTCATGCTCAGCTCCTCAGTGCCCAAAGCAGACAGGTGAGGTGCCAATCCCTCCCAGCTTCTCCCTGTGACTTGGGGACAATGACTCCAGGGGGATCCCAAACCATTTCTCAGCACCAAGAGCAGGCAGCATTCTGCCACTCACCTACTGGTGTTATTCTGGGGCTGCAGAAGGGTGAGCCATGCAGGAGGCCAGGTCCTGGCTTGCCCCAGTGAAGCTTGGGGAAACCCTGCCATGCAGTGCTGGGTGCCAGGTTCGTGCCACCTCCAGCAGTTGCTGGCAGGAGCTCCCTGCACCACTTGGCTGGGGGGCAAAAGTCCTCTCCTTCCCAGGTTAATTACACAGGGTAATTGCTGCCGCTGGGCTCGCTTTATTAAGCACCTGCTTTAATATTTCACCAAGTCCCCGTACTCGGTGATCCTTCGTGCGTCCCTGCCGTGGGCCTGACTCTTGGCACTCTCTGCCTGTGCTCTCACGTGCCATCATCAACATTGCTCTCCCTTCCTGATGGAGCCAGGCCCTGCCTGCTGTGCTGCCATCAGCACTGGCCACCCCACCAGATCCCTGAGCCCTGCTGTGGTGGTGGCACGTGCCAGGGATGCCTGTGCCATCCTCATTGGAAACAGCCTCCCTGGTACTGGCAGAAAAACACGTTTCATCAGTGGGGATGGCAACGGCTGCAGAAGTACAGCGTGAAACAGGCTGGGGTGGTTTGGCTGGGGTGTGGTGGTGTCACCCAGCTGAGCTCAAAGTGCTCAAGGGAATGTTGGGAAGCCGGCAAGGTAGAGGAGGAGGAGGAATGTTCCCAACAGCATGGCCGCAGGCTCTCCCACAGGAATCTGCTTGCTTGCGGCCCTGGGCTACTGAACCTGGTGAAAGCAATTGAGGTGGCCACAAAGTGGAGCCTCAGGGTGCTTGGGCTGTGAAGAGGACCCAGTTAAACCTCACCACACATCACTTCACTTAGGCTTGAAAAATCATGTTGGAGAAAGGTTGTTTTCCATGAGAGGCCATTCCTTACTGTGCTGGTTGATCTGGAGGTGCTGGGGCATGCAAGGGAATGGGGTCAGGGACATGGTGCTTTGCAGGGATGGACAGAATGTAGAGACTGTAGCCGTGTTTCACAGAGGGTAGATATGTCCATTCCCAAATTGCAACATGAATTTCCACAACCCCTTGAGAGCTGGGTTGGATATCCATCCATCCATCCATCCATCCATCCATCCATCCATCCATCCATCCATCCATCCATCCATCCATCCATCCCTTCCAGATCTTCTCACACATGGTCTCAGGATGCCCTTCTTTGGGACACCTCAAGATGGGTTTGTAGGTAGCTATGGTGTTCTTTGTCACACCAGTCAGGGCTTTCTGTGGGTTTTCTCATCACAGGTCCCATGTGGTGGGGCTGGACCAGCAGCACCATTTGCTGTCTCAGGCCGCTCCCCAGCTTTCCCCCACAAGGTTGGTTGGTCAGGGTGGCTGGTGGCTCTTCCCTTGAAGACAGTGCCTGGCCTTGTTCATCTGCCCATTGCCCAACCCCGGGGGTGCCTCCCAGCCGCGCCGCGCTGTTGGGAAACGCCAGCGATAGCCCCATTACCTTTTGACCTACTTGAGCTCTTCCGTACCTGTTCTGCTAATTACAGCTCACCTTTCACAGGGGAAGTGGGGCTGGTTCAACCACAGCCACCTCCCACACCTTTCCTGGGGCTGCTCAAGCAGGTCCCTGGGAGGGGGGACACAGACCATATCTTCCTAGTGCTCCCCTTGCCCTAGGCTGTTCCTCCAGCTTCTGGAGCCTCCCATGACTAACAGGTTTTGAGATAATTGTTCCACTCCCTAATCTGATCTGCAGAAGATTCATGACATTGTTTTCAAAGTGCCATAAGCCATTTCCAGGGGCTCTAAGCCCATGAGGGTTGTGATTCATCCACATGCTGCTGCCACAGGTACTTAATCTTCTTCAAAACAGCAAGTCCTTCTTCCAGGGCTATTATCTTCTCAAGAAACACCCAGGCAAGCACCTAATAGGGCACTTTTGCCTGTTCAGTGCTGATGGATATTTGTGCCAGCTCTTGCATCTCACACATGCCATGAGGAACAGTCCTTCCCTGGGAGCAGTTGTCTCAGGGGAGGGGACCATGGGGCTCTTTCAATGCCACTTGAGGGCTGGGTACCCACCATGGCCTGTCAAACACACAGTAAAGGGGATGCTGCACTAAAGCACAGGGGGCTCCCTGTCTCCTGCATAATGTCCTCAAAGAGCCCTGGAATGGACAGGGGCTCATCCTTCATGGTGAAGGTGTGAGACACGAGCCCATTGGCATCTGGGGCTGGAGACAGTTCAGGGGTGACAAAAGCTGTTGCATCTCCTGAAATTAACTCTTATTTTGCCCCAAAGCATCTTGCAGAGGACAATGATTGATTACTCCTGGCACCAAATATTTGTGTCCTACTACTGAACTTATGCACTTGTCTTGATTCTGGTTGAACTTTTCTACTGTAATGGGAACTCTGTTATTGTGGCATTCTTCTTTGGGGATCCACAGATCCACAGGTGGCTGTGATTCAGCTAAGTCAGGTTCAGCTCCAGGAAGCCTTTCCTGTACCCAACAACATCCCTATGATCCTTTCTCAAACCTAAGGCATGGAAAACAGTCTAAAAATGTCTAGCCTGGAGGCACTTCCCAAGGCATGGCCAACCTCAGGCACAGCCTCCATAGAGCCACCTTAGCTCTGCTCTGGAATCTTATTCCTCTTCTTCCCAGGGTTTTCCATTCCCTGTTTCCAAATTAATTGACAAAGGACTTTTTTTTTGGTCTTTGCTTATATTTTGAAGCTGTAAATCACAGGTGACCACTGGTGCCCATTGTCTGCTGCATCTGAAGCCATGTTGGTGGAATCAGCCTGAGACCCTGGCTTTGATTGTCCATCTTTAGGGGGTTTCCACACATCTCAGTTGGATGGTGGGCATACTCCAAATGTTTTCCTAGTGGCTGGGCAGGATCTCCTTGCTCCTGGGGTGCTGTGGCTGGAGCAGCTCTTTTGTAGAGTACCAGGGCTGCTCCCCAGGACAGCCTTGCTGGCAGCATGGAGCATCCAGCCAAGTGCTGACCCTGGGTCTGGATCTTTCCAAACTCCCTTGTCTTCAGAACATTCCAGCCTCTGACTTGTTTTTTCAGGTCGTGCATGATCCCCAGGTATTTACAAAACAAATCTCCATTTCCAGACACATTCATGGCTTTGGGAGGTTTCACCTTTTGCCCTGGTGAGGACCTTGTGTCACTGTGCCTGCACAGCCTTTGCCAGCCAGGATTTCTGCACCACAGTTCCCCAAATCAGAGCTGATTTTGGGCTGCAGGGTCCTTACTCCTTTAGTGTGGCTATGTAACAGTCATACTCTGAAGTGATTCCATCTCCACTAATACCTAGTGTTCTCCTGGCTCATGAGTGGTACACATGCCAGGCTTGCTTTGCCAGCCCAACATCAACCTCCCATCTCTCATCTCTTCCATGCCCATCACAGAGTCTGTATCTCAGCATTGGGATGATGGGGACAGGGAAAATATATCTCCCCCTTGGCCACTAGACAGATGCCAGGGGAAGCTGACTGGGCGATGTTCCAGGTGACATCCTGCTCCCTCTGCTCCTAGGGAAGAGGGCAGTAGGTCACAGCAGCTGTGACCTGGTTCCCATTCTACGCCTCCATCCTGCTGGGGAAGGTGGTTGCAGAATGGAGCATGTTGTCAGCCTGAAGTTGCTTAAGAGGGTTGATCCCAGGAAGTAGAGTAGGTGTCCTCCAGCTGAGGCAGGATGAGGAATTTGGGGGGGGGGGGGGGTAGAGGATCACAATGCTGCTGGAAGGTGGCCAGAGTGCACCAGTATTTGCAACAAGTGCTTGAGATGGCTCTGACCCGGGAAGAGAAGAGAGGTTGTGCTGTCACTGATGGGAATTGTGCTTCCCAGACAAGGTGGTGGGGCTTTGTGGCAGCCACGAGGACAGGACCACAGGCAATCCCCCACCCCGAGCTTGTGGGTGGCAGTGGGGACATGCCCATGAAGCTGGAACCAACCTCAGAGTGTGGCAGCAAACAGAATCCTGTGTTGGGGCAGTCCCATGGAAAAGATGGAATGAAAAAGCAGGGAACATCCGTCACAGTAAGGGGGAAAGATACAGAAAAGCATAAATGCAACATAAAGTGGAGCTAGGCTCATTCCTGCTGTCCCCTGCTCCTCTGCACTGCCTGGAACGGGGCCAGGGCAGGATGAGGGCCAGGGACAAACCCTGGAGACACAGCTGATCATAAGGGACAGGAGCCTGTCCCGCCGGCCAGACAAACTGCCAGGAGCAAGGACGCGGCTGTCATTCAGCAGGAGACATGAAAGAGGCAGGCAGGCTGTGTCTCTGGGCAGAGGGAGCAGGGTGCAGCCCCGGGTGCCAGGCGGGGGGACAGCAAACTGAAGGCCAGCGGCGAGTTCCTGAGGAACGGCGGGACACGGGGCGTCCTTTGCTTTGGGGACATGAAGCGCCGTCAGTGGCCTCGCTTGCGTGTGGCCACCATGCCCCCTCGTGGCAGCAGGACACCGCTCCCGCTCCCGGGCCGGCGCGGGCAGCACCGCGCGGGGATGGAGATGGAGGTGCTGGGTGCCATGGAGTGCCCTGGAAGGGTCACTTCATCCCACCTCGAGAAGTGCACTGCGGGTGCAGCACCCCAGCCCCATCTCTGCTGATGCTGCCTGAGGCCACACATGCTCCAGATCCCTGCCAAACCTCGTCTAACTTCCCCAAACTCTCCTCAGCTTGTAAACGTGCCTCCAGCATCCTCCCAGCCCTTCTCCTTCCTAGGGGTCAACCCTGCCAGTCGTATTTTTGGCATAAACCACTTGTGCTGTGGCCAAGCCAAGCACTTCAGGCGCCGCTCAAGGGCAGCGTGTGTCCAGGGTCAGGCTGGGAATCCTGGAAATAACACCAAGGCTGAAAAAAAAAAAAAAGGTGGAAAAACCCAAACATACTCTCCTGAACCCTGCCTTAGTTTCCCCCAGCAAGCCCTGAGAAGTAACAATCCCGGGGCTGTCACATGTGTAATGTCATTTTAGGTACCTGGAGTAGGTGCAGGGGGTCAAGAAGATGGTTTCTCACCCCTTTCTCCTTCCTCCTGTGGCTCATTGCTGCCTATCATAATCTCTTTGTCCTGTCTTTGCAGCCCCAAGTCAAGCACCCAGAGGGCAGGAAAGCCAGACTGTTTCTTGAAGCATTTCTGGGACACTTGCAGCTCTCAGTGTGGCATCTTGCTGCATTCAGGGCTGCTCAGGAAGATCTCAGACACACTGCAAGCTGGAACAGGCTGGCATGTCCAGCCTCGTGGGAGAGGAACAACCCTGGGCAGAGATAGCCAGGAGGAAAAAGCTGCCCTGCCCAGTGGAGTTTTTCTTCATTCCTTGAAAGCCACAGAGACCTGCTGTGCGGGATTCAGGGCTGGAGGCAGCGCCAGGGCAGCGCCGAGGTGGAGCTGTCATGATGGATGACACGACACCATTCCCAAATGCCCCTATCACAGGTGACAGTGCCCAAAGCACCACAGCTGGCAGAGGGGCACACTCAGAAATGGTACTCACTGTGAGGAGCATCACAGTCAGCACCCAGTGGGGGTTTAATCTGTGTCTGGCATGGCATGAGCCACACTGGGACAGGAGGTGGCAGGAACATTTCCCAGGCTCTCATGGAGATGGGCAGATGTTAACCTTGATGCATTTACAGGAACAGCCAGCCTGTCCTTGCCAAGCACAAGTATTTCTGAGGCTTGCAGCTGGGGGACACATGGCTGCTGTGCCTTGGACCTGCTCCTAGAGGGGAACAACCACCCTGCCTCTGACCCATGTTTGGGTCTGGCTAAACCTCCCAGGAGAAGTTTGTAAAGGAGAGGTGAGGTATGAGACAATTTTACAGTGCTGTGGCCTTGGGCTCGAGCTGCTGCTCCTGTCCTTGAGCATGCAGCCTTGAGTCTGGCAGCCTTGTTCCTTCTGGTAAATTCCCCCGGCTGTCCCAGTACAGAGGGGATCGTACTGTCTCCAGAGGGACAATGGTGCCTACAAACCACAGGGCTGGCTGAGTGCTTGATCCAGGCAGCAGGGTTGGAGATGCAGGAGAAGGGATACTGGCTTGGCCAGAGAGGGAGTATCACATCATTTGGCCTCTCATACAGGAACAAGAGACACTGACAGCATATCAGATCATTTTATTGCCACAGCGGCCATGGGCCAGACCCAGTTCCCAGAGGGCATCTGGGTCCAGCCCCTTGACCCCTCTAATACTGTTGAGAAGATGAACCTCGAGCCTCCAAATGAAAATACTGAGTGTCCTCCATCTGAGAGGATGGAGCAGCTCTGGGGCATCACTCCCATCCTGGTGCCTGCAGCTCCAGGAGCTGGAGGCCGGCAGGGAAAAGGGAGGCGAGGCCAAAGGTGCGGAGAGTGCCTCTCCTGTAACAGCAGGGGCTGTCCTGCCCTGGGGCTGCTGGCAGTGGGGAGCAGCAAGAGCCCCCTCAGCCCCCTCAAACCTCCATGCCAGGCACCCGCCCCAGGCCCAGCGCCTGCACCAAGTCATCGCTGAGCCCGCTCTTCAGCGTCCGCCGCACTGCGGGAAGAGCAGAGCGTGGCACTGGCAGCACTGGGTGCCAGAGTCCCCAGGCACTGGGGGCCTGACCAGGCAGGGCCAGGGTAGTGGGTGCAGTGGCATGGACTGGGTACACACTGTCTGGTGGGCTCAGCATGTCAGGTCATGGGTGGCCCATGGGGAAGGAGCCAGACAGGGCATGGGAACAAGGACACAAAGAACAAGGCATGGGGACTGAGCCCAGACACATGGAGATGGGGACAAGGCATATAGACAGAGTACAGAGACAAGGAGATGGAACAGAAGACAGCGACAGGGACAGAGATGAGAGGGAGTATGGGGATAGGGCAGAGCCTAGGAGGAGAGATGGGACAGGGCATGGCAACAGAGACAAAGAGATGGGAAAGGGTAAGGGGACAGGGACACAGAGATGGGAAAAAGCATCTGAGCAGGGACACAGACATGGGACAGGGACAGAGCAGGGGACAGAGTACAGGGACAGAGCATGGAAACAGAGATGGAACAGGGCAAAGGACACAGGGATGGGACTTACAGGACTTCCTATTGACACGGGACCTCCTGCGCTCCTTGTTAGGGCAGGGTCGGGGGTTGGCATTTAGAGTCACTGATTTCACCAGCTGGTCCATGATGTCATCTGAAGCATCATCGGGTGAGCTGGGAATGTCCTCCTGGGCTGGAGAGCTCTGGGTTGGAGTGCCATGCCCTGTTCCTGCATGGGGACAATGAAGATGCTGGCACCAGCTGTCCCCAGCTAGCTGGGCACACCTTGAGTTCCTCTGCCATCCTGCTCCTACCCTGGCTGGCTCGGCTGCGGCGGGCGGGGACATCTGTGGGGGAGGTCAGCACAATCTTCATGCTCTCGTGGCCCGCTTCCATCTGCTCCTTGGGGCTGCTGGACACCACGGCAGGCGCCACAACCGCCTCGGCAATGCCGGAGAATTTCTCAGTCTGCAATGGGAGGAAAGGTTGGTGTTGGGGACACGGGGAGCACCAGCCTCTGGTGGCACCCCGCTGAGTGTGCCCGCACCTCAGTGATGAGGCGGCCCCGGGTTTTGCTGCGCTCGCGGTGGGCGGCGCGTTTCTTGTGCTGCTGCAGGACGCGCTCGCGGCAGGTGCGGTACTCCAGCGCGAACTCCCGCAGCAGCTTGCAGATGGACGTCACCTTCACGTCCCGCGCCGCGCTCGCTGGGTACCCCAGGTACAGCAGGAAGGAGTGAAACCTGTGGGGACATCAGTCACAGAGCGCCACCAACAGCACTGCACGGTTCCTGCTGTGTCCTCGAGACACCAACCTGTTGAGGACCCGCCTGTGCACCACCTTCAGGATGATGATGCGCTGGGTGCTGTCCTTGAGGAACTCTGTCAGCTTGGTCTTCAGCACTGGCTTGGCCTCATGCTTGGCAATCACCTTCAGGTGGTGCCAGGAGGTCCTGCACCTCCGCTCCAGCTGCACCAGGCTGTTGGCCAGCTCTTCAAAGTCAATCTGGAAGAGTGAGATGTCAGTCCTTGGTCATGCTGGTGCAGCTGGGCAGCAGGACGACACCCTTCCCTTGCCCAGTGTCACCTGCCTTGCCTCACCTTGGCAGAGCGGGTGATGGAGGCAATTTCTGAGTAGAGGTCAGTGGTTTCTGGGAACTTCTCTACCACCATCTGGCAGAGATGGTAGAGCAGGGACTGCCGGTGTACGGTGTCCTTCACTTCTGAGACCTTCTCCAGGTAGCCGAGCTCAAAGCCTCTGCTCTGAAACCCAATGGACTCAGCAGGGACTCTCCTCCCTACTCCAGCAGACCTACAGTCTGCAGATCCACTGGGTCCCCATCAGCACCACCCAGCAACCCACAGAACCTTCTGGGTGTCCATACACCATGGCTGATCCTCACCTGGGAACCATTCAAGAAGTTGCCCATGGCCAGCAGTGTGGCCAAGATGCACTTGAATGTGTGATTTCTGGCCAGCTGCTCCATGCCTAACTTCAGATCAAAGAGTGGCTCTGCGATCTCCTGGGTGAGGGGAGAAGCAGGTGAGATCCCTTGACCACTCTCTTTGGGAACTTCAGCATTCACCCATGAGGACAACCACCTCCTTATCAACCCAAGCCCATGCTTGCCTTGGGGACCTGTAGCCCATCCCAGCCATGGGATGGCACCTTCCACATTCAGATATGACTGGTCCTCACCAGAAACATGCTTGGCTCAGTGCTTAGCACTGCTGGGGTGTAAGTGGTGGGAGGGCAGAAGGGAGATGTTCCATACCTGCTCCAGGCTCTCATAGTCCAGCTTGAAGGCCCAGAGCTGGAGCCTTGCTGTGAGGTCACTAATGGAAGACAGGGAGAGCAGGAACTGCTCTGCAGAGCCCAAAGGCACATCAGGATTGGCCAGCTGGGCCTCCTGGATCTTCTGTTTTTCCTCCTCAGATGGGACCATGGTTAGGATTTTCTGGAGTAGGGAAAGAGAGATATGTCAGACTCCATACATGGGATGTGTCACCCCAAGCATCCTAGCGTGTACTTCTCCCATCCTGGGGAAATCACCTGCTGAGGACCTCAGAGGAGCTGAGGTTGCTTCTCTTGTGCTCACCTCAATCCCTTCCTTACTGACTGCAAACTCATCAAAGTTGAGCACGGCTGTCTTGATTATATGGATGGGTGGCAGCACAGTGAGGCCAATGTTGATGGCATTGCTCCTCTTGGGGTCCAACACCACCAGCACCTTCTTCCCGTCAATGGCTTTCTGCAAAGAGGAGAGGATGGATGGGGACAGCCAGGCAAAGGGCTGCTTTCATAAACTTGCTTTATGAACACGGGCAACCAAACACAGACCAGGCAGTGAGCCAAACCAAATCTGTGCACTGCCCATAATCACCCCCATGGAGGCTCCATGCTTCTGGTGCCCATCTTTGACAGAGGGTAGGGGTGACACAGGCCTTCCTCCCACCCTTCAAGTCCTCTCAGCCAATGGGTGCCACCGTTACCTTTGAGGTTGGTGCCTCCTTTGACCGTGACTCAAAGAGATGCTCCAGTTTGGCAGCATTGACCTCGACATTCTGCAGGGATGCCCAGAGTGTCCCCTGGCCAAACCTGCCAGGCCCCACAGTGTCATCCAGCTGCTTCAGCTCCTTCCAGAAGAGCTTCACTGTCCTCTTCTTCTTGGCCTGGGAGGGACCATCTGTTGTTGAGGGACCTGGCAGTCCTGGTGGGGGTGGGCAGCTGGGGACTGCAGGAGGTGGAGGTGGAGGTGGTGGGCAACCAGGGAAGGCAGGAGGTGGAGGTGGAGGTGGTGGTGGTGGGTAGCCAGGGAGGGCAGGAGGTGGAGGTGGTGGTAATGGGCAACCAGGGAGGGCAGGAGGTGGAGGGGGAGCCAGAAATGTTCCAGCACTCATTGCTTCAATTCCAGGAGGGGGGAAAGACCCGTTGGTCACTGGCCCTGTGTCCAGGATGTCAAAATCTTCTTCTTCCCCCAAATCAGTGAAGTCCAGGTCCTTGATCTTCAGCTGCACAGGGATGGTCTCCAGGCGCTCCCATGTCAGTTCTGTGTCCTTTTTGATGGGCATCATCCTGGTGTTCTCCAGCTTCTGTGTGTGGGTCTCGTCATCTATGCTAGACATGGCACGTACCAGCTTGGCATGGGCACTGGCTACTGGCCCATCTGGAGCCCTGCCACAGGGCCTGGCACTGTCCTGCTCTGGGCTGCTGCTTCCCTTGGTGTCCATCTCTGCCTCACCCTGGCTCCAGGGAGATAAAGGTGTTTCATGGAACATCTTCTCCCTCCCTGACTCTGAGGAGCCCTTGGCAAAGAGCATGTCCAGCATAAACTTGGTGTCAGAGGAGATGGTGCTGCAGGAGTCAGTGATGTCAGAGCGAGCCAAACGAGACCCTGCAGGGAGAGAGGGAGAAGCTGGGACAATCTGCTTGGAGGGGGCAGCTGGTGCTGGGCTCTGTGTGGAGCTGGAGTCCTGCTCTGCAGTGGGATGTGCTCAGATGCTGGCATTTTGAGCAAGGAGGTACCACCACCCCCTCCAGGGCTCTGTGTGTCACAGATATGGGCACAGCATGGGGACTTAGGGACCACTAATCCCCACCCCAGGGATGCAGATGAGCTGGGAATACACACCCTGGCAGCACCTACTTATGCTGGGTGGCTCCATGCCAGAATCAGAGGTGCCGTGGTCTCTTTCCCATGCAAGAGCAGTAGGATGCTCCAGTGTAGCATCACTGAGGACATCGAGCCGTCCCTTGGCCATGGAAGAGATCTTCTCCTTCTGGGCTGCAGCCAGGTTCTCCAAAAAGCGAGCTCTGCAAGATGGGGTGGATGTTGGCTGGGAGCACAGCAGGGATGGGGACAACAGAGACAACTGGCAAACCACGCCATGCCACACTGCACAGCCAGTCCCACAGCACAGAAACCCCCTGCACTGGCCACACTGCATCAGGGACACCAAGGATCCAACCTCTTGATGGTGATGGCCAACAGGTGATGGCCAACAGGGTGTTGGCTGTGCCAACAGGGTGCTGCTGTCACTAGTTGGTCCCAACAGACCTGTTGCTCACTGCAACCCTCATCCAAAAGCTGCAAAACCCAGAAGGGCACCAAGGCAGAGACTTGAGGGCACACTCCTGCTCCTCATGCCCTGTGTGGCTGAAGCCTGGACACCTCCACCAGTCCAAGGAAGTGCATGCCTGGAGACACACGCATGCCTCTACTTACTCAAACTTCTTCAAAATAGGCTTGTCCCCATGCAAGGAGGGGGCATCCTCCCGCCTGAGGGAAAACAGGGGTTAGCCCTCACTGCTGGCAGCCCCTTGGAGCCCATGCATCCTGCACACACCCACCTGGCAGCCCTCCACCATGGAACTCTTGTCCCATGGCCCCAGGGTTCACAGGGAGCCAGGGGAGCCCTGGTGAGTCCCTTCCTGCCCAGGCACCACGTGGCATCAGGTGCTGGAGATATGGGACATCTTCTACACCAGGTCAGGACACCTAGAGCAGGCTATGCCACCCCCAGCAAGGACACCTCACCCCACAGCAGGGATCAGAGGGTGACACATCCTGAGGGGTGATGAGGGAGTGGGTTGGGGTCCCACAGGTAGGACTTGAATGGGAGAGGCAAGGGATGGGGGCAGCAAATGCCTGCTCCTCCCAGAGCATCATAGGATAGGGCAAGGGAGAATTAATAGGACTTTAAGCTGAAAGAGAGTAGGTTTAAATTGGATATTAGGAAGAAATTCTTCCCTGTGAGGATGGTGAGACACTGGCATGGGCTGCCTAGAGAAGCTGTGGATGTCCCATCCCTGTAAAACCAGGCTGGATGCTTTGAACAACCTAGTCTAGTGGAGGCATTGGAACTAGATGGTTTTTAAGGTCCCTTTTGACCCAAACTATTCCAGGATCCTATGATTCTATGATCATGCTGGGAAGGAGCACGCACATGCAGAGCCCAGGCACTTACCAGACAGGGGCAGTTTGGTGCAGCCTGCAAAAGGAAAGACAGAAAGAGTGGGCAGAGAAGAGGGAAAGTGTGGGCAGAGAGAAGAATGAGGAGGAACTGGAGCAGAGCTGTGCATGCCCGAATGATGCCTTGGAGCCCCTGGCCAGACCCTTTGATACCTGCTGCCCCCTCATACATCCCTCCAGCCCTCCCAGACTGGTTCCCCCCAGGGAAAGGCAGTGTGTGCCCTGGGATGGACACACCTCATGCTCCTGGGAGCCCATCCTGCTGCTCTGAGGGACCTCCATGCATCCAGCCCCTCCTGGCTCCTTACTTGTAGACGCTGCGCTCTCCTGGGCCCGGGGGCTGCTCCTTCTCGGCCGGGGGGGAGGCCAGGGCCAGCCGCACGCTGGATGTGCTGTTGTAGATGCTGGTGGCACAGGGTCTGGAAGAAGTTGACAGGGACTGAGAGCAGGTCCCGCAGGACTGCTTTCCACCCAGGCACCAGCAATGGATCCAAGTGCTGCCTATGCATCATCATCATCTGTACTATCCCCGAAGCATCCCCACCACAGACCACCTCCAGCTGCACTTACTCTGCTGGGCTGTTTGGTGCAGGGATAGGAGGGGTATCCTCAGCTGGGGGCTCCTTTGGAGTGTCAGGAGACCCCAGCAGTGGCTGGGCATCGGCACTGGGATCCTGGGAGCCACTCTGGGATCGCCACCCACGCCGGCCCTCATCTGTCCTCCTCCGCTCCTTGCGTCCCCCTAGGGGCGGCTCTTCCACATCATCCTCCAGCTTGAGAGCGCTCTGTGGAGAGACCAGGGGCATGGCACTGGGCACAGCAGCACCTCTGCCACCCCGTGCACTCACCCTCCCTGCTGGAGGTGGGTGGCACGTGGCCAGATGCTGCTGCAGCCCTGCTCACCTCGTAGAGTGTGAACTGCTGCTTCAAGTCCAGGTCGGTGCCCTTGCTGCCCAGGTACTGCTGCACCACCTGCTCCATGCCCTGCTGCTCCAGGCAGTCGGTCACATCGTAGAAGGTGTCCTGGTCTGGGAGGGCTGCCAGCGTCTGGGCAGAATCAGAGGGATGCTGCTGGCACTGGGGTGACCCACGCTGAGCCCCAGCAGTGTGGCACCACGAGGACACCCCCACAGACCTTGTTGATCAGTGTCATGGTGAACACCAGCAGCTCCGTGTCAGCCCCGTTGCGCTGCTCCAGGATGGCCATTAGGTTGGACCACGGACAGGCACCTGGGAAAAGAGGCATGAACAGGTGGCATGCAGGCCAGGAGAGGACAGTGGGACATTGTCCCCCAGCAGGGACCTTGCAGGAGGCTGGAGCTGCACTCACCTTTCGCCTGGTCCACGGCATTGACGGCACGGATGAGCAGCAAGGCGTTGGGCTCTCTGTACTCCACAAACACCAGGAGCAGCTTCAGTGCTGTCTTCACCACCAGGCGAAACTGGGACAAGGGATGGCAGCTGGGACAGCAGCAGTGACAGGGCCTGCCAGCGTGCTGCTGGGGCACTGTGGGGTGGCTGTGCCCATGCCCCAGGACTGGAAGATTTGCCATGGGGCCAGAGACCTTCAGATGTGAGGCTGATGCCCAAGAAGCACTGGGAAGGGACCTGGAGCAGGAGTGTCTTACTCAAGCTCTGTGCCTGGGAATGTGGTCACATCAGGATGGGGAGGTCTGCAGATCCTGGGTGACTTCCAGATGGCTGGGAGCAGGACCCAACACAAGCAAAGGTACCAGGGTACCAAGCCCAGAGGCAGACAGTGAAGTACATCCTCTGAGGGATGGTGCAAGGGGACAGCCACAAGCAGGGGACGGGGTGCAGTGGAGTGCACAGGCAGCCCCCCGAGAGCAACAGGCACTCACTGGGCTTCCTGACAGCGTGTACAGCCACTGGACGGTCTCATTGTGGTTGATGACACCCTGCATCCCATCCATGAAGAGCATGATCTGGCTCAAGGCTGCAAGGCAGAGTGGGCAGGCTGATGGTTCAGCAGGCAGGGGGTGGGAATGCCCATCCCTGCACAGCATCACCACAGTAAGGGCAATGTCTGGCTGCTGGGAAGGCAGAGTAGCTCTGGCAGACTTTCTGGCTTGCCCGCCCTGAGTGCCAGCCTTCCTCCCTGGGGATAAGCATAGAATGCTGGAATGCTTTGGGTTGGAAGGAACCTCAAAGACCCATTCCAATTCCCCTGCCACAGGCAGGGACACCTTTCCTTAGACTAGGTTGCATCAAACACCCGTCCAACCTGGCCTTGAACACTTCCAGGGGTGGGGCAGCCACAGCTTCTTTAGGCAACCTCCACCAGAGGTGGCCTGTGCCCAAATACCAACCCCGGAGGATGTAATTCTGGTAGTTCTGGTCAGCCTCTGCCCCCACTTTGATCAGACATGTCAGCCCCTCCAGGTTCACAAACTCTGGCACCAGGTCCTTGTCCTCCTGTGGGGAGAAGGCTGAGTGTTACCAGTGTGGGGTGGGCAGCCAGCCCTGGGGAGCCCCTGTCCTCTGCTGCACCAGCATCACCTCACCTGGAACAGCTGCTTCAGGGAGAAGAGGGACCTCCGCAGCTCCGGCCCCTGTGAGTTGTACAGCTTCTCTGGGAGGAGAGGAGTGGTGTGAGTGGTTCACTGCTGAATGGGGGCTCCCAAATGCTCCCAGCTTCCTGGGAAAGCCCTGCATCCTGACTTATCCTCATCCTGATCCCTGTGCCATCACTACAATATTGCCCCGGATGTGGGACACACTGGCTGGAAGCAGCTGCTGTTCCACAACTACACATTTCAGCCCTCCCACTTTCCTATTTCCTTTTTTTTTTACCCTCTTTTTCTGACCAGCAATGACACAAATATCCTCTCTGGTTTCCTGTGCAGAACCTAAACAGGAACACAGGCAGGAGGCTGAGCTACTTTTAGCCATCCCTCCCTGGGCACAGCCATGCCATGGTTCCAGAGCTCCCAGCAGCTCCAGGGCTTGGGAAAAACCACAGGATGAGGATAGGAAGGCCAGTAGTGTGACACAGGGGACAGGACTGTCATTGGGTTGGACACTGTGCTTATGGAGGTGGTGCCTACAGGAAGGAGCCAGAAGGGGCATTGGGAAGCTGGAAGGCCCCATGAAGACACCAAAGCCATTGGGACCCAGCACTTCCCAATGCAAAAACTGAGTCACGTATCCCAATTTATTTGGATCAGGCTTAGGGGTGTAACAAGCCAAAAACAAGATGTCCAAGTGGTCCTCCAGACATGTCCTGTAAAATACAGTGTTCCAGCAGCCTCCTCCACTCGCTTATCAGCTTGTCAGAGCTGAGAGGGACGGCAGAGCTGCTGGGAGGAAAGGCAGAAGAACTCAGGGTTCAGACAGAGCCTGGGAACTGCTGGCAAAGAGCATGACCATGACCCCTGACCCTGGGCTTCCTGCCCCTTCCTGCGTGGTTCAGCTGCAGCCCTGTACAGCCAGCTGATGCCCATCTGGCATCACTCTGCTCAGTGCTTGTTTTCCCCCTGCCAAAGACAAAAAAAAAAGGCTTGAGACTCCTGAATATTTTGCAGGACCTCAGAGCAGGCTGCCTGAACCATGGCAGCATTTTCTGCTGCGCAAGAGCTTTTTGTTTATGTCTTCACAGCTATATTTAGAGCTTGCCTGAATGACCCAGAATAACTGCAGTGGGTGGTGGGCTCCCAGCCCAAGAGGCAAAAGTCCTGATCTGTGAGGATGGAGGGGATTAACCCAGTGGGTAGTGCATGAGGACCACGTCCTCTGATCTCTGGGTGGGGTTAAGGGGTGGAAGCAGCCCTCTCCATCACAGAACCCCTGGCCAAAACTCACTGCAGAGGCCAAACCTCCACCATCCAGGGCAGTGGAGCTGCTGGATCAGCCTTGGGCAGGGAGCAGCCCCGACTCACCGATGATGGCGTGGACTCGGACCGAGAGCTGCGTGCGCAGGATCAGGGTTGGTCGTCTCCCCTTCCTGAGGGGGAGGAAAATGCAGTGTGAGTGCCTGCAGTGGGATCACCACACCCCCTGGCTCATTGCCCATGGTGTTCACACACATATGGGGTCCCTGTGTCCCCACAAGACTCAGGTCTCCCCTGTGCCTCACCTGACCTCCTCATAGAAACCCTCCAGATCATCCTTCTGTTCCAGCAGGGACAAGTCAAGATCCAGGTAGTGTCCAGAGGGTGAGATCTGCAGCGTGCAGTCCTCCAGCTGGGGATGCAGACAGCCAGGCTGAGCACCCACACCCACCACAGCCTTACTGGCTCCCAGAGCATTCCAGGTCACCCTCCTGCCCACACCAAACTTAGCTGCAGACGCATCCTGGAGTGGGGTGGCATGTCCCACCTGTCCCCAGTCACTGGCTCTTCAGGGAGATGCCCCAACACCTTCCACCTCAGCCTGGTGCTGATGTGGAGATACACAGAGCCCCAGGCTGGAAAAGGCTGAGTGAGAGCAGTTCGAGCTCCTTGGCAATCCCTGGGTGGAAACCATGGCAAGAGGTCGATTGGCTCCCTGGGACTCCCCTCAGCAGGGGTGTGACCGGGGCAGGTTCCCTCAGAGGGTTGACAAATTGTCCCCACCTGCAGGGACTGGGTCTGAGGGAACTGTCAGGCACCCAGCCCAGCCAGGGACACCCCAAAGGAGAGCAAATCCCTGGGATGTGTCCTGGCACACCCTCTGACTCAGCCCAGAGTCACCTCACCTCTTCCACCAGGATGTGGATAAGCACAGCCCTGAGACAAGGCAGGGACGAGGGGCATCTTCCCAGAAAGTTCAGGCACAGCAACCATAGTGCACAGACAATGGGAAGAGCACCCACAGAGTCCATGAGGCACCCTGGAGCCAGCAGCACCCCACAGCACTCAGGCAGCTCTTCTGGGTCTGGCAATTCACCCTCGAGGCACAAATAGAAGTGGAGGGAAGGCAGTGCCAGCACCCTGCCTCCCATGCACATCTGGATCTGTTCCTAAAGCATTTGCAGCTCCCCTGTCCCACCCTCTCCCTGCTCAGCCCACCTCCAAGGAACAGATCTGAATAGCAGGATCTGAGGACTGGGGATAAAACCTCATTATTAAAGCTGCTTGTGGTGCAAACAAGAGCAAGCAGCACAAGCAGCAACAGGGGGGAAAAGTGGGGATCCATCAGCCATCTAAAACCCCACCTCAATTTCAGCCCCAAATTGCAAAAGCTCCATGCACAGTCCTGAGGACAGTGGCTGAGGAGCTCAGATGGGAGCAGTCACAGCTTCTCTGCCTTTCCCATCAGTGACTTTCCCCACTGGAGATCTCACAGCAATACTGGTCCTGCATCTCCTTGGGATTCCTTTGCATGACATTCCAATCTCCTTGCATCCCAGCACTGTGAACTTGTGCACAAGTTTACACATACGAATTCAGTTAATACCAGAGGGTAAAGTAAATGCCACAGGCATTGAAGTAATTAGAACTGACCACGCCTAACGGGCAATTTGGCAGGGCACTTTTGTTGGGTCGGAGGTTGATGTGTCCCACTCCACCTCCCGTGGTCACTGGCCACACCAGCCAGCCATGGCAATGTGCAGCAAACACAGGCTGCTGGCACTGGGCAGGCACTCCAGGCTGCCAGCTGGAGTCAGTCCCTAACACTGACCCCACACAGGGTTTGCTCACTGGGGAATGCTCCAATTCCTCCATTGGGACAGGCTGTCCTGCATCCCTGCATCCACCCAGCCAATCCTGCATACTCCTGGGCATCCTCCCAGACATCCCTGTATCCTCCTGGCCACTCCTGTATCCCCATAGGCATCTCTGCCAGTCTCCTGGGCATCCCCTCAGGCATCCCTGCATCCATCCAGGCACTCAAAGACAGCAGACAGCAAATCACCCTCAGTACAAAAGCCTTGTCTTCTCTGGGCTGCCACAGCCCCAGCAAGCCAGAGTTAACATCCCCAGCTCCTTTGGGGCTGGTGACACATCCCAGCTGGCGGGGGAGGCCAAGCCCCTGGGATCTGACCCTGTGCATTTCCTGTGTGAGCTTGGAAACATTTCCCATTAGGGAAGCTCCAAGCTGGCTGTGGTGTGGCTGTGGCCTCCCTGGGGATGGTGAGGCTGTCCCAGGCTCCTGCTGCCCTGCCAAAAATCCTGGGCAGCACTTCCACACCAGGGAGTAGCAACTACCCCAGGGCCAGGGGTTATTTAGACAAGGGGTTTATACCCTGTAGGATCAAGCTGGGATCTCAGTGTCATGCTGCTGGGGGCAGCAAGATGGGGCCACAGGTTACTGACAGCTCACAGGGCAGGGTGGCTCTGATTCATCTGTCTCATGCCTGGAAAACCATTATAAAATGAGCCAGACTTTGAGGGCAGTGGGGACTGGAGGGCAAAGCAGAGCTGGGAAATGAGAGTGTCTCACGCTCACACATCCAGCCCACAGCTCCTGGCAGTCCCAGCCACCCTGCAGCAGGATGGATGTCCTTCACCCATTCATGGGGAAGTTCTGGGGTCTTGCTGAGGACACGATGCTGGTACCAGCCCTGATGTGGAACAAGGATCCATGACCTGCAAAAGGTTTCTGTCTATGTTGAATGCCCCATCCCTGGAAGTGTTCAAGGCCAGGTTGGATGGTGCTTCTGCCCATGGCAGTGGGGTGGAACAAGATGATCCCTTTAAGGTCCCTTCAAACCCAAACCATTCAATGGAGGTATGATGGAGACAGTCCATGCACAAACTCACACCACCCACCACAGCATCACATTTTCCTGCTCACTCCTATTATGGCATCCCCACATGGGAGGATGCTCCAAGGCCAGGCAGTGAATATTCTCTTTATCTGCCAGCAAAGGAAACACTTTTACCCCCTTTCTAACACTTTCTTTTTGCAGTAACCACAATTTCCCCACATCACTGCAGCTCTTTTAGAAAGCAAAAATATGTTATTTAAATATAGTAGGCAGCAGTTAAACACATAGCACTGACAGGTCAGAAAGGCCTGGCATCACCAGCTGCTGCTCATCCTCCCAAAACACACAAGGGCTGATGGTTTATAGAGCTACATCAGCCACAGGACCAACCCCAAACCCAACAACCCCAGCCAAGCACATTCACCTCAGTTTAGCTGCTGGGCTGAGAAGGGTGTCCACTGCCAGGGAACCCAGGTGCTTGTCCACCCCTGCATGATGGATGGCAGCAAGTGGATGAGAACACTGCCACTGCCTTATCATGGGGGCAGGAAATAATTCCCAAGCCAGGAGGGATCTCTGGAGGTCACCCAGAGTCTGCCCAGAAGAGCAAACTTGCTCCCCTCTCAAAGTTCCTCCAGCTGGGCTCATTGCACATTAACAGATCTCTTGTTGCTAATCAACAGACCTGTGGCAGTGGGGAGGACCCTGGTCCTAGGCAGCAGTCCTGGAAAAGCCATGACATGGAAGCCATGGTGTCCTGAAAGCCATGGCTGCCTGGCTGCAGCTCCCTTCCCAGGATCCATGCAAGGATGGTGTTGGGAACTGGGGAGTGCTGGGGGCTGCTGAGAACCAACACTCAGTGCCACTGACGACCCCTCCTCACTGCTTTTGTGCCTTCCTGAGGTTAAATGGGGCAAAGACCCTCATCAAAGCCCTCCTCAGGCTTGTTAGGAAACAGAGGGCAACAGGGCTGTGGGATAGGGATTGCACACTTCTCACACAGAGATTGCCCCACCAGCACGTCTGTTGAGCACAAGAGCTCTCAGCAAGTTTATGGCACTGAGGCCAGTGAGCTGTTTGCTCTTCCCAGATTTCCGGGGGAGGAAGGAGAATGTAAAACTCTAGCCTGATGGGTTTTGCAATTGTTTGGAAAAAACCCCAGATTCAGAGGTGAGATAGTGTTCAAGGGAGGCAAGGGAGCAAAGGGGCCTTTGGGGACTTTAAGGACAGCCAAAAAAACCTGCCCTGTCAAAACTTGCCTGCAGAGGTTCAGAAAACCAAGGTCCACGCCCTGCAAGCATCACCCAAGGGTACTAGAAAAATGCTGGAAAGCTAGAGAAGATAGTATCAGCCTGGAGGCAAACAATGCAGCAGCAGCAAACAAAGCAGGAAGGTATTTCTAAGCACAAACACACTTCCCAGAGAGCATGAAAAAGTCATCAGTGACAGGTCTGTTCAGGGAGAGGAAGCACCAAGGGTGTCATGGGGCAGGACAGGCTATACAAGGCCGGGATGCTTGCACAAAAAAACTCTTGCTCATTATCTCTAAGCTGTTCCCAGCACAGGGAACTGCTTAGCTAGGCCCACCAAGGGAAGGACTCAGCTGCTCTCCCATGGCAGCTCATCTCCTGGGTGCCTGTGGCTCAATATTCCTCCAACAATGAGGGTACCCCAGCCCAGCTCTCTCCTGGCTGCTGCATCCTCTTCCAGTGCTCTGCAGGTCCAGGCATGCTGCCCAGCAGGACAAACCTGGCACCAGGCATCCCCAGCTGAATTCTTTTACAGCCAGTTCCTTGGGAAAAATCCGACTGTTCGTTTACTAATTTTAGGGCGGTGACTAATGGAGCTGAGTGCTACCTGGCACAAAAGGCACCAGGGGAGGCTTTGGCTGGTCATGCCAGGGGAACGACATCTGCACAGCTCCAAGGGTGTCAGCTCTGGATTTCGACTGAACTGGGTGGTTTGGGAGCCTGACCTCACTCCACAGGCTGCAATACCCGGTGCAGGAGGCTCCCAGTGAACTCCTGCAAACCCCAGCCTGTCAGGCGGGACAGCCCTGCTGCCTCAGAGCTGCTGCGTGTAAAGGCAGCATGGTTCACAGCCTATATAATCCAGAAATCTGGTTTATAGATCCAGGCTGTTCAACTGTGATTTCACCACGGGTCATGGGATGATACAGGGAAACTGCAGGAAAGAAATTATCCAGAGCTTGGCTTAGGCAGAGAACAGAGCCTGAGATCCCAGAGTCAACTCACCCCTGCTGGGCACAGGACCTGCTTGCACCGCTCCTGCCCTGGGGAATGCAGTGTCCAGTCTCCCCTCCCCCTCCCGCTGCCCCGTGCCACCATGGCAGCACTGCGGGCTGGCGATCCCGTTACAGCTCCTGCCCAGCGAGCACAGCACACGCCTGAAATTTGAGTTTGCTCCATTCGTCATGTCTCCGGGCTGTTTGTTCCCAAACAAACTCCCTTTAGTCACCGCCTAAAAATCCGTGACAGCGACATGAGACGCTGCTTCTTTGCTCCAAGAAAAATGAAAAGGGGAATAAACGGGAGGGTGGGGTTTTTATGGTGCAGACAAAGGTCTCAAAGTGATCCCCTCTCCCCTGGAACACCAGCAACCTCAGTGTCAGGCACACCGAGCTGATTTCCCCTCTCCCACTGCTCCATCTCTTCGCTCCGGCTCTGACTCCAAAACCCCCCAGCCTGCCGGGGTTCCTGCCTCCCTTCCGTGCACTCCTGTAGTGCTGCAAGACGGAGATGCTCAGCTATTGCTAAGCTCTGCTGGGTCCCGCGTTCCTACGGAAGAAAACAAGCCTGTCCCCATACTGAGAAGGATGCTCCGAGAGCATCACGCTCACAGGAGACACGCAGGGAGGGTACCCTGTCCCCCTTGTCTCCTCCACTTCCCAGCCCGAGCCAGACTTGAGGATACACAAACAAGACACGGTGCCTCTCTACACATTCGGCCTCCTGCCTTCCTCACTGAAGGAAAGGAGCTGAAGGAAATGGCTCAGCATGAATTTCCGTACTGCTGTCTGGTGACAAAGCTGCTGCGGGACCGGTGAGATGAGGGGCTGCAGGGGCTGGTGGCCCTCCATCCCATCATCAGCTCCCCAGGTTCCAGGTGCCGCAGCAAGCAGGAGCAGGGAAGGGTGCGGGTGGAGCCGGTGTGCTCCGCTCCTGGCTGCGGCCGTGGAAGTGCAGGGCCGGTGGGGAACACGCTGCCTTGCTCAGCCCCGACGACACGGGGATGGGCGCCTTCCCCCATCCTGCTTCCCCCTGTCGGGGTTCCTGCCTGCTCTGAGCAGCACATCCTCTTCCTCCCGCCGACTCATTCGGGGCTGGCATCTCCCGCCAGGGCTCCGAAATCCCGCCGTGACTCACACCGGGAGCGCTGCCCGGGACACACCGTCCCCACCCTCGCCCCTCGGTGCCCGGTGGCCGGCAATCCCCCCCGCGTCCCCCGCGCGGTGCCCGCACGGTGCTTTCCCCGCCGCCCCGTCCCCGCTCACCGGCAGCGGGCACCCGACCAGGCGATGCAGCGCGGGCAGCTGCGCTCCCAGCGCCAGCGCCTCCTCCACCGCGTACACCGGGGCTCGCCGGGGCTCCGGGAAGCTGCCGAAGGCGAAGGGATCCGCGTCCTCCAGGTACTGCACCCGGCATGGCACCGTCGCCTCCGCCGCCTCCACCACCGCCATGGCCCCGGCGCCGCCGCGGCCCCGTGCGACACCCGCGGGGACACGCCTGGCCCGGCCCCTTCCCCGGCCCGGGGGAGGCGAGAGGAGAGAGGAGAGAGGCGAGAGGCGAGAGTCGAGAGGCGCCCTCTCCCGAGGCAAAGAGGAACCAGGGATGCTCCCGGAGCTTCAGGCGCTGGGGGGCTCCACTGGAGTACTCCAGCATCAGGGATGCTCCGGGTTCTGAGAGGCTCCATCAGGGTACTCCGGTAACGAGGATCTCCAGGATCTCCAGATCCCAGGTTGCTCTGGCGTCAGGGCTACCCCAGGCCCTGTGGATGCTCCAGGCCCCACGAGTTTCCAGGCTGCTCCGGGGGGCCAGGCGGGTGTGCTCACACCAGGTGAACTGGAGCACGGATGGGCAGCTGGGCTCAATCTCGCCATCCTGGGGCTGTCGGGGAGCAGCAGGATGAACTTCCTGGATCCAGGGGTGTGCTGCCCTGGAAGTGAGGCATGCTGAGCTCAAACTGCAAAGCAAAGCTTCTGTAAAACCCACTTTACTTTCTTTTTGACAGACCACCTGGACAATGACAATGATCAAATGTGATGGAGTGGTGGGCAAGGAGCTTTCCCTTTGCTCCTGCCTCCAGCCAACGTTCCCCAACTTCTGGCAAACATTTGTGGCACATTTGTACTCAGGAAGAGAGATGGGAAAAGGTGATGCCACCAAGGCTCCCAGGGAAATGTCCTGTGTCACATTCCTACCTGGCCAGAGGGCTTAGCTTGACGCTCAGCATCTGAGAGTGCCCATGCCGTAGGCACTACCAGCCAGAGGTCTTGCTCTCTCTAAGGTGTCCTGTCCTGTCCTCCAGGGACATGTGGACACAGGTCAGAGCTGGCTCTCCATGGAGCACTCTGCCAGCTTCCCTTCCTGCCCCCTGCCCAGCATCCCATCTCTCTGGGCTGCTTGGGCACAGCTTGCTGCCCACCCAGGACGTGGGGTCCTGCATCTCCTGGATTGGGAGCCTCAGGGACAGGGTGTGGGAGATGGGGCACCTGCCAGGGCATGAGGGATGGCCTAATCAACAAGCAGGAGGTTTTTAGGAGTATCTGAGACAGAAATTCTGGGGGTCCTCCATGGGTTTTCCCAGGCTGGTGCTCAGGCAGCACCTGGTGTAGGGGACTGTGAAAGGACTGGCTGGGAGGGGGATGAGTGTGGAGGAAGATCGGGAATTTGGTGGGTGCATGAGGACTAAACCAGGGTGGGGAAACTCAGGAAGAGCAGAGGCATAGGGGGAGGGCATGGGGGACTAGGGTGATGCAGGTGTCACAGGGACAGTTGCAGAGAGGACTGAGGCAGGGGCAGGGGCCTGGCATGGGGCAGGGGGCTCCGGGAGGGTGCAGATGAGCTGGGATGGAGGGGGGGGAATGCAAGAGGTAAGTAGGGGGGCGCTGGGTTCTGGGGCTGAGGCCTGGGGCCGTACCGGGTGCCGAGCTCCGGGGCGGGCCGGTGCGGGTCGGGGCGGGGCCCGGGGAGCAGGGGCCGTCCCGGCGCATCCCCACGTGCGCGTGACGCGGGCGGGGCCGGCACCGGCACCGGCACCGGACCGGGAGCGCGGCGGAGCGGAGCGCAGCGGCGGGGCCATGCAGCCCCCGGCCGCCTCCCCCGGCCCCGCCGCCCCGGCGGGAGCCGAGCTGCTGCGCTGGCAGTGGCGGGAGGTGCAGGCGCCCTGCCTGGTGGCCGCCTGGATCCTGGTAGCCAGCCTGGCCAAGATCGGTGAGTGTCCCCATGTCCCCACCCGCTCCGGCCCCCCGGGAGCAGCCGTGCCCCTGGGCAGGCAGACGGGGATGCGGCATCCTCCGGGACGAGGGGTGTCACCGCACGCCGGGACACGGGTCGTGGGGACAAACACGGCTGGTCACCACTGTCAGCTGCGTGCGGAGGTCGGGGGCCACCCCGCACCGTCCGTGCCTTGCCGTGGGATGATGTGCGGCGGCGGGGTGAAGGTACCACCCGAAGGAAAAGGTGGGGGCCCGGGCTGTTTTTTCCTGCGAGGGATGGATGGATGGATGGATGGATGGATGGATGGATGGATGGATGGATGGATGGATGGATGGATGGATGGATGGGCGGGCACAGAGGATGGATGGCTTATGAGAAGCCCCAAAGGATGTCTCCTGTTCCCAAAGGCTGGCACAGCACCTGCCTTTGGCAGGTCAGGAAGCCATTGCTCCCGCACAGCCGCGGGGAAAGGCTCGGGGGTGGCAGTGCCAGGCAAGACGTGCCCCCGGCAGCCTGGGGTTGGCAAGTGCCTGCAGTCCCCTCCGATGGGTCACTCTAGATTGGCCCTGGACTCCTGTGCTCCCCGGCACAGCACCGTGCATCCGGGGGAGGCTCTGCTGTGAGAGGCTGCGTGGGAAGGCACAATGAGGATGTGTGTGAGCTGTGCAGGGCTGGGCTCCCCACCGGCATCCAGAGTGCTGGGGAGGGGACACCCCTGCGTGGGTGCTAAACAGGGGTACCCGGAGGGCTGGTCCCCCACAGTGCTCCTGGGGATGAGATCGTGACCTTGAGCCAGGTTTACTCCTCAGGGACCCTGTGGGCACAGCCCCTGTGGTGGCGTCACAGATACCCTGTTAGTTTTGACTTAGATCAAGAAATGTGGGTTCAGAGTTAGGCAGGGGAATCTCTTATGAGCCAGGAACATGCAGCAGCACTCGTCACACAAGGGACAGCTACAGCTGTGACCACCAGCTGGCCTCTTCCTGTCCCAAGCCTCACTGTGGATCTTCCATTCCTCTCCTTCCTTGCCTTCTCACAAGAGAGACCTAAAGCCTCGCAAGGAATGAATTAAAAGGTATCATGAGTTTAAAAATACAACACTCTGCTGTAGCTGTGCCACCTCCAGCTGCCGAGTGCGTCCCTCCTACCTGCAGAAGATCAGAGAGAAAATTCCTTTCTCTGGCTTTTTTCTTCTCTCCGACCTCTCCCCGGAGCTGCTCCCTGTGCAGTTTCCATTGCTGTGCTCCTCTCAGCCACCCTGGATTTTGTGTGGGTGGGTGCAGAGGGGGCTGAGCTGGGATCATTCCCAGACCCCCAGATCTTCCACGTTCTTCAAGGCCAGAGGCTGGTGACCACTCTCCTTCTCTGCCTGTGAGGCACAGCCCTGATGGCTGATAGCTTCAAGCTGCCAGTAGTGCATCTGGTTGGTCCAATGGATACTCAGAGCTGGAGCCAACAGTGACACCCAGACCTGGAGGCAGCATCCATGGGTGTCCCCAGAGATGGTACAAGCAGTCCCCAGGGTGCACAGGAGTGCACAGAGGAGATGAAGCAGGGGTGGGGGATTTTGGGGAGCAGAGAGGGCAGCCCCAGCTGTGGCAGCCGTGGACGCTGGTGCAGAGGATCAGTTGTGGTTGTGCCAGCTCACAGCCCTGTGACTGCAGGGGAGGAAGAGGCCCCACGCCCGGGTGATGGGGAAATGACACTGTGGGCTCTGTTCTCAGAGGCAGTCACGATGCTGGGGTGACCCAAGCCAGCAAACACCCGGGGCAGGGAAAAACTGGCTTGGGTGTTGCCTTCCTGCATAGCAAGGCATCATCCGGGCTTTGCTGCCTTTTCCATCCACAGTCAGAACACAGGATGTGGGGAGCACAGAGGTGATGAACATTGCCCCAAACATTCTCCTTTCACATAGCTGCCCCACGGGCACGAGTTTGCAGACAGATGTTTTTCTGTGCAGCAGCATTGCCATGGGTTGCAACCATCTCTCCTAGCACCATTGCCTCTGTCCCCAGCTGCTCATGTCTTGGTTTAGGTGTTCTGCTATTCCCCAAGCTCTGGAGGAACAGAGCAGGTTTTGGCCCTGAGTTATCTCAATGGCAAATCCTTTATTATGGATGCCTGAGTATGCATTATGTCTCTGAAGTTAATTCACATGTGGCTAAGTTACTGTTGCTGTGGGAACCTTTAGTGCTGAAATCCTTGACTAGTGTGTATAAAATTAGAGCTTGTTCCCTCTGTTCCTGCTGGCTGTTCTCTGTGACACAGGGGAGCTCATGTGCTGCCATTTCCTGGGGAGGGGTGCAGTTTTCCCCACCAGCTAGGGGATTTTTGGACAAGCAGGATCTTTCCCATTGATGCTCCTCCTTTATATGACCATGTTTCTGGCTTGGTGAAAACAACCATAAAACCATGGAGTGTTTTGAGTTGGAAAGGACTTCAGAGATTATTTTTTTCCATCTACCCTTCCATGGACAGAGACCATGGTTCCTTCCACTAGAGCAGGTTGCTCAAAGGCCCATCCAAGCTGGCCTTGAACCCTTCCATGGTGGATGACAGCCAGGACCCGTGTCCCCACAGCATCCCTGCACCCTCTCCTGGGTCCCTCCAGCCAGGCAGGACATAATTCCACAGCATGGGGAATGCAGATGGGTTGGCAAAGCAGAGAGCAGGGATCTTGGCAATGTTCCTGAGAATGCAGAAAGGGGCTGGACGCCTCGTTCCCTTCTTGAAAACTTCAGAGCTTTGTTCCCGTGGGTGGGAAGTGGCTGCACAGCTGCTGCAGGCGCCGGGCGAGCGCCGTTCAGCCACCAGCCCCTGTGGGGTCAGCAGGGCCCTGCAGTGGCTTGTGTGGCCATTTAGCAGGAATTTGGCCTGGATGAAGCCTAGCCAGCTTTTTCTCAGGCTGTGGGGCTGCTTGAAGGGCTGTAGTGTCTGTATCACCACAGCCTCCAGCCCATATCAGTGAGCAGAGGTGGCTGGAGCTGAGGGAAGGTGCACCAGGCTCTGTGGAAGAACTAAAGCAGAGGCTTAGGATGCTCTTTCCTGTTGAAAGGAACCCTACTTCTTTCACCTATGTTCCTATAGGTGCTTAGTGGTGGAGCTGCAGATTGTGCTGCCCCTGTGCTCACTGCTCTGCCCCTGCTGGCTGCAGCAGTGTTCCTGCTGTATTATGGCAGGAAGCCAGTGCTGGGGCAGGGATGGGGCTTACTGTGCCAAGCAGCAACCTCTTGAGGTCCTCAACTAAAGGAAAAGTGGCCCTTAGCTTGCACATTGGATGGTGGGCTCAAAGATGTTGTCTCTGGTTGTGAGCCAGATCTTTGTCATTGAATTATCTCCTCTAATTCAGAGCTCAGCTGTGGTGAAGGAGAGAAAATCACCTAAGAGGTGCTGGGAAAGGAAGAAGGAAGAATATCAGGAGGTCACAGCATCTGTCTGTCCACATCCCAGGGACACTGGGATCTCTCCCAGAAGGATAGAGCAGGACCAGGACAGGTTCAGAGAAATGACAAGGGCATAGAGACATGGAAACCTACTGATGAAGTACAGCCTGTTTCTGGGCTCCTCTCCAGGTCTATGCCACTGGAGACAGCACCCTGGGCTAGGCAGACATTATGGTCTGTCCACTGGGGTCCAAAGGAGGGAAGCAGCTGAGTGACCCAGGGTTGGTGCAGGACCATAGCACAACTTTCCTTCTGGAGAGGTAGGTTGGCACAAGCAATGGGCAGCTTTAGTCCAGCTAAAGGGCTTTAGGGACTGGGTTCTGGGTTTGGCAGCAGGGCTGGGCTTGCAGCCAGGTGATGGCTCAGAGCCTACCCTTGTAGCTGCTGAGTGCACAAGAACAGAGGTGGCTCTCAAAGTGCCTGGAGGAACCCACTCCCCAGGAGATTTAAGTCATGTGCCAGATGGGCTGGATGTCAGAAGTGATGGCAGAACTCAGTGATGGTGGGACAAAATCACTGTGACCCTCAATAGCTTTTCCCCAAGCAATGCCCTTTTGGAGGGGCAGCAAAAATACAGCACCTTGTACTAGCAAGGAGAAACCCCAGGGATGGGGGGTAGCCTGCCTGGAAGCTGGACTGATTTGGGATTACACAGCACACCCTGATGTGGGGGACAAGGAATGAATCTCCCGTGCTGCTACTGTGGCATCCTGCTGGCTTGTGCCTGAGCACAGGCTCACTGCCACATTACTGATGGATGAATACCAGGGCATCCTCTGCTTGCTTTAGAAAATACATCGTGTTTCATGGCAGCTTAAGATTTGGCCCAAACCTTGCATGGAATAAAGTGATTATTCCATGCATCTCTAAATCTGCAGCTCCCAAGTGCCTGTGTTTTTGCATGCAGGTAGGTTAGCTGGTGCTGAGGGAGGCTGTGCTCAGGCATGGATTGTGCTGCAGTGGTTTGCATGCTGCTCTGGCTGCTTGCTCAGACAGATGCAAACAAGGTCACCCTGGCACCAGGGCTGAGCATCCTTGTCTCTGAGTGGGGTAACATGTCCTGGTGTACCAGGATTTCTTCACTTGAACAGCAGCCAGCAGCGCTCGTGACACTGTGAACGTGCTCGCTGCCTGCTTTAAACCTTTAAGTGCAAACCCCAGAAGCCAAGAAAAGTAAAATGCCTGGCTTATTAGACAGTGAGAGGGAAATCCTAAAAAGTCAGGGGCCTGGAATCCTGACCTGGAAGGTCTTTTGTGCACATGTGGCCATGAAGCAGCCTTTCCATAGGTGCTCCCTTGTTCTCCTCCCATCCGTCATGCATCACCCAACCCTTCTGTGAAGCCTGTGGATTTGGGATGCTCTCTCCATGTGCCTATTTGGCTGATGCTCTCATTCATCTTTTCCTTCTAGTTTTCCACCTGTCGAGGAAGGTGACATCCGTTGTCCCGGAGAGCTGCCTTCTCATCCTGCTGGGGCTGGGCCTGGGGGGCATCGTGTTGGCCGTGGCCAAGAAAGCCGAGTACCAGCTGGAGCCCAACATGTTCTTCCTCTTCCTTCTGCCCCCCATCGTGCTGGACTCGGGCTACTTCATGCCCAGTCGGCTGTTCTTTGACAACATTGGTGCCATCCTGACCTACGCCGTGGTGGGCACACTCTGGAACTCCTTTGCCACCGGCACGGCGCTCTGGGGGCTGCACCGCGCCGGGCTCATGGGTGGGTGTGCAGGGCAGCCCAGCTTGGAACACATCCCCAAAAACAGCTTGGAGGTGCAGAGCAGCCTCATTCCATAGCCCACTGCCTCTCCCTGCTGTGGGTTCCTAGGAATTACAGCAGGAGCAGGGTCCTGACATGCTGGGGGTGGTCAGGCGTGCAGGGCAGACAGGCCCTGCTTGGCACTGAGCTGACTCATGGCTTTGCTATTTTTATCTGCTGACCTTGGCTAGCGTTGCTGGCTCGCTGCCATTCCCTGTCCTTGGCTGGAGCCACTGGCCTGGCTGCCCTGGGCTGTGTTTTGAGCTCTCTTGAGCCTGAGGAGCCACTTGGTGCCTGGACCTGAGGTGGGGCTGCTGAGCCACCTATGGAGGTACCTGCTGGAGGAGCAGTGATGCACCTGGGTGCCAACAAGGATGTCCCTTATTCTCCTCTCATGTTGCAGCAAGAATGCACCGAGTCCCACTTTTCCAGGGGCATCCCAGAGGTCTGGGAACATCTGGGCCCATCCCACTACACTCCCAGCTGAGATGCTGTAGCCAAGTCACTGGGATCAGATGAGGGACAAGCTTGTTTCTGCCTGTTGAGAGGGGCTCTGGAGTAGCTGGTGTGTCTGACCTTGGTCCTTCTGTCCGAACAGATCCAGGTGTTGAAGCTGGGCTGATGGATTTCCTGCTCTTTGGCAGCCTGATTTCAGCTGTGGACCCTGTGGCAGTCCTGGCTGTCTTTGAAGAGGTCCACGTTAATGAGACCCTCTTCATCATTGTGTTTGGCGAGT
The DNA here is from genome assembly GCF_903797595.1 of Erithacus rubecula. Taxonomy (NCBI): domain Eukaryota; kingdom Metazoa; phylum Chordata; class Aves; order Passeriformes; family Muscicapidae; genus Erithacus; species Erithacus rubecula. The sequence goes on along the minus strand of NC_136664.1, from coordinate 7,126,748 downwards.
CTCTCTTGAATGATGCTGTCACCGTGGTGAGTTGCAGCTTGGGGAACTCTAATGTTGAGCCAAACATGGTCCAAGGTGCTGGAATTCCCCAGGATGGGCAGAGGATGCAGGTGACATCCCTGAGCTGGGGACAGACCCATGCCATGCTCTCTTGGCCTTTCCTCTCTCCTGGCCATGGGAGACTTTGCCTGCTGAAATGAGCTGTTACCTGACAGGTTTGGGGTGGAAAATGCCTCTTCCACAGGACCCTTCCTGCCCTGCATTTCTCTAGGGATTTGCCTTGCCTGCAGGTGCTGTACAAGGTCTTCAACTCTTTTGTGGAGCTGGGCCCAGCGCACATCCGTGCCACAGACTACATGAAGGGGGTAGGTGAGTAATTGCCACACCAGCCCCTTTACCTCTTCCTCTGTTGTGGAAGTGGAGGGGGGCAAGCACAGGAGCCTTGTCCTGTGGGGTGGGCACTGAGCACCACAGCTCTGTAATCTCCATGCATCACACGCCAGTCATCAGCACAGAACTGCAGAATTGTTTGGGCTGGAAGGGACCTTAAAGACCATCTTGTTCCAACCCCTGCCATGGGCAGGGACACCTTCCACTAGATCAGTTTGCTCAGACCCCATCCAAGTCGCCTTGAACACTTCCAGGGATGGCACAGACAGTCTGTGCCAGGGCCTCACCACCCTCACAGGGAAAAATTTCTTCTTAATACCCAATCTAATCCTGCCCTCCGTCAGTTTGAAGCCATTCCTCCTTATCCTGTTACTCCATGTCAATGCCAAAAGTCCCTCTCCAGCTCTTTTGGAGTGCCCTTTAGGTACTGGAAGGGCTTCTGAGGTTTCTCCAGAGTCAACAACTGTCCCCACAGTCAGGTGCTCCAGGGAATGCTTTGGGATTGTCCAAAGCTTTGTGCTCCATGGGATGCTTTGGAGGGGACCTGGGTGGGAACACAGCGCTTGGCCAACCCAGCGTGGCACAGCTGTGTGGCACAGGAGCAGGGCCCACCTGCTTGTGGTTCACATGAGACTTCTCCTCCCACCAGCCTCCTTCTTCCTGGTGAGCCTGGGGGGCACAGCCGTGGGGCTGCTCTTCGCCTTCCTGCTGGCGCTGATCACGCGCTTCACCAAGCGCGTGCGCATCATCGAGCCGCTCTTCGTCTTCCTGCTGGCCTACGTCGCCTACCTCGCCGCAGAGATGGTCTCGCTCTCCGCCATCCTGGCGTGAGTACAGCCTGTGCCCCAGGGAGCCAGGCACTGGGCTAGCAGTGCTGAGCAGCAGGAGGCAGTGAGCAGACCCACTCCTCATCCTGCCGTAGGGCCATGCCAGCTCCTTCTGCCCCTCTGCAGAGTCACCTTCTGTGGGATCTGCTGCAAGAAGTACGTGGAAGCCAACATCTCCCAGAAATCACGCACCACTGTCAAGTACACCATGAAGACACTGGCCAGCAGCTCAGAGACCATCATCTTCATGTTTCTGGGCATCTCGGCTGTGGACACCTCCAAGTGGACATGGGACACAGCACTGGTGCTGGGCACCCTGTTCTTTATTCTGCTCTTCAGAGCTGTGGGTCAGTCTGTCATGCTGTGTATGTGCCACGCAGCCCTTTCATGCCAAAAAGGGATATTGCCCAGGAAAGGTTGGGGCACAAGGCCAGCCACAGATCCTGGCTGGGATTTTGTGCTGTCTCCTGGAGCAGGCAGGGTTCTCCCAGCATTCCAGGCTCTCCTTCTCCTTCTTCCCCAGGTGTTGTTCTCCAGACATTCGTGCTCAACCGCTTCCGCCTCATCCCCCTGGACAGGATTGACCAGGTGGTCATGTCATATGGTGGCCTCCGTGGGGCCGTGGCCTTCGCCCTGGTCATCCTGCTGGACAGGGAAAAGGTGAAAGCCAAGGACTACTTTGTGGCAACGACCATCGTGGTGGTGTTCTTCACTGTCATTGTGCAGGTGAGGATGGGCACTTTGCCCTCCTCCAGTGCTGTTTTCTTGCCCCAGAACTGGCCTGGGGACTTTGGGAAAGTATCTTTTTTCAAGTGATCTTTGGTCCTTGGTGCTTTTTGGCACCCCATCCATCAGCAGGTGTGCAGGACTGCTATGGGGACTGTTGCAATAGTGGGGCCATGGCCCACATTCTTTTCCCACTGGCATTTTGTTCTGGGACTGGCTCCAGGAACTCCAAGAGTGCATGACTGTCCAGGCTGCTCTTTTTACAAAGCTGCAGCATTCAGTGCCCTGGGAAGGGAAGCCATGGGGAGGATGAGTCTGGGGGAAGGATGACTGGGGGTGTACGCCATGGCACAGGGGTCGGGTTGGTCGGGGCATGTGTGGCTGGCACAGCCACTGTCCCCAGTCACTTCGTGCTGCTTCTGCTCCCCATGCCCCAGCCATGCACCCTCTCGCCCTCCCAGTCTTTCCCTTGCCTTCTCCTGCCATTCTAGGGCCTCACCATCAAACCCCTGGTGACGTGGCTGAAGGTGAAGCGCAGTGATCACCACAAACCCACGCTGAACGAGGAGCTGCATGAGCACGTAGGTGACAGTGCCAGAAGCTGCCTGGCTGCCCTCACACGTGGGGCTGGGCGAGGGCCATGTATGACCTTGCCATCCCCAGGGCACCCACAGCATTGTCTCCACTCACCCTCTTCCCCTCACTCAAGGCCTTTGACCACATCCTGGCAGCAGTGGAGGACATCGTGGGGCACCACGGCTACCACTACTGGCGGGACAAGTGAGTGCCTTAGACAGGATCCTGTGCTGACTGTTAGTGAATGGGAGACACATGCCAGCCACAGGGACATCTTGGGGTTCTCACAGGAGGACACCCCTGCTGTAGGCAGCACAGCAGGACCAGGAATGTATGTCTGTCCATCAGATTGGATAGGTACCATCTGGCTGCTGTTGTGCAGCAGACCAAGATCACAAAAGCATCCTAGAGAGAGGTCAGGCAGCTGTGGTTGGGGATGCTGTGGAGCTGGCATTGCCAACCCCAGAACTTGGAGTGTCCACGTTGATGGCCATCTGCCTCCTCATGGATGGAGCTGCGCTGGGCACTGAGGAGGGAACAGCCCTGTTCCTGCTTGGGCAGTGTTTATCTGCAGCACAGGGACAGGAAAAGGATGCAGAAAGCCTGTTTCCTGCAGGGGAAGTGCTCCAGCAGGGTGGCCCCTATCCTACTCCCACTGCCTCCCACAGACCCGATGCTGTCTGGCTTCCCTTGGGCAGGCTGAAGGGTGACCCTGTCCCCTCCCCTCCTGCTCTCCCTGGCACTGTGTCCCTGGGCACAGCCAGGTCCTGTGTGCCCAGCCTCCCTTTGCCATACTTGGGACACTCAGCCTTGTCTGGGCAGATATCCCTGGCTGTGGTAGCCCACGGGAGCTAAACTGCTTCTGTCTTCATCTCATGGCAGGTGGGAACAGTTTGACAAGAAATACCTGAGCCAGCTGCTGATGCGGAAATCTGCCTACAGGCTGCGGGATGAGATCTGGGATGTTTATTACAAGCTGAACATCCGTGATGCTATCAGCTTTGTCGATCAGGTACCAGCTGTAGTGGTGTCCAGGATGGTGCTGGCAGGAGAGGCTCTCCTCATATATGGCCACATGTGCAGCCTCTGGCCGGGCAGTGGGGACCTGCCATCCCAGCTGAGTCCTCGCTGTCCTGACGCCAGCCTTGTCCTCCCAGGGTGGCCACGTGCTCTCGGCTGCCAAGCTGGCGCTGCCCTCCATGCCCAGCCGCACGTCCATGTCAGAGTCATCAGTCACCAACCTCCTGTGAGTACACCCAGACTCCTCGGCCCTCACAGCTGCCCTGTTCCCGGGGGCAGCCTGCACCAGGTCTGGCAGGGGGCTGGCACAAAGCGGGCATGGAGCCCAGCCCGTCCATCTCGTGTCCCGCAGGAGGGAGAGCGGCAGCGGCGCGTGCCTGGACCTGCAGGTGATCGACACGGTGCGGAGCCGCCGGGACAAGGAGGACGCGGCCATGCACCACGTGCTGCGGGGGAGCCTCTACAAACCCCGGCGGCGGGTGAGCACCGCGGGCGCTGACCCCGAGGGAGCGGCACCCGCAGCAGGAGCAGGGATGGACCGCGCTCCCTGGGGCCAGCTGCTCACCCTGTGTCTCTTTGCCTCTCCCTCGGCCAGTACAAGGCCAGCTACAGCCGTCACTTCATCTCTCCAGATAAACAAGAGCGCCAAGATAAGGAAATCTTCCGGCAGAACATGAAGAGGCGTCTGGAGACCTTCAAGTCCACAAAGCACAATGTCTGCTCCTCCAAGAGCAAGGCCAGGCTGAAGGAAAAAGGCAGGAAAAAGGCAAGTCCTTCCCAAGCTCCTGTTCTTTTCCTAGCTCTGAGATTTGGTCACTCCAGGATGCAGTAATAGAGTCCTTTTGGGGTGATCCTGCAGGGCATCAGCAGCTCCAGAGCCAGAGGGGAAAGTGGCTCATCTCTTCTTAGTCCTGTTGATTCTGCATGTGAGCATGCAGGTGTTGTGTGTCTCTGTGTCCCCAGCATGCCATCAGTGCTTTGGGGTGGCTCTTCACTGAGCAAAGCCCTGGAGGAGCCCCAGCTTCATTTTGCAGGAGCACTCATCATGAAGCAGCCTCAATGCTGGTGCAGATCCAGGCTCAGAAGTGTGGCACTGCACCTCAAATTGAGCCTTAGATATCTTCTTGTGTTCAGAGGCTTTTGAAGCCATTGCAGCTGAGCAGTTCCTTGTGGGGCCATGAAGATGCAAAGCCTAAGGGCTAGAAACCATCTGCCATGTAGCCAGGGTGTGATTCTGCATGCCCAATGTTGGCTGGCTCACAGGACCACCTATTGGGTTTAGGGCTTTGCACAGGGCAGGTCCCAGCCAGTTCCTCTTCTTTCACAGAAGAATATCTCTCTGACCAAAGAGGCACCCAACGGGAAGACACACAGAAATGTCCCGTGGCAGGATGCAGGTAAGGCCGGTGGCAGGGGAGGATGGCAGGTCCTGTCAAGGGGACCTGGTGGCATGGGATGGGAGCACCTGCTGTGCCTGCCCAGTGCACCCAGGGCTGTGCTAGCACCAAGCCAACCCCCTCCATCTGCCTGCAGCTCCTGTCCTGGTGATGGTCAGCTCAGAGGAGGAGGAGAGCGATAGCTCAGAGACGGAGAAAGAGGACGATGAGGGGATTGTGTTCGTTGCTCGAGCCACCGATGAGGTCCTGCAGGGAAAGACAACTCCTGGTAGGCACCAATGCTCCATGCTGGGGCAGCTGCAATTGGGTAGCTTGTCCTTCCTCTGCTTGTGGAGCAAAGCTGCCTTGGCTTGAGCAAAACCAGTCAACAGAGCATTAATGGGAGAATCACTGGAGGCACAGCACAGCCTCCCTGTGTCTGCATCCCTGGGCCAGCACATGGTGTGATTCATGTGGTTGTGCTGCATAGAGAAAGGAGTTGGACTCCGCAATCCTTGTGAGTCCTTTCCAACTCAGGATATTATAGGATTCTATGGCCATTTGGTAGTGGTTGGTTCTGCAATGTTTGCAGGGTCCAAGGAGAGACAGAGCTGTGCAAGCTCCCTCTCACTGTCCCTCCATCTGCATCTCCAGGCAGCCTGGATGTCTGCCCCAGCCCCTGCATCATCCCTCCATCGCCAACCTTGGCAGAGAAGGAGCTGCCATGGAAAGGAGACCAGGCTGATCTGGCTGTTTATGTCTCCTCGGAGACCACCAAAATTGTGCCAGTGGATATGCAGAAGGCTTGGAACCAAAGCATCTCCTCCCTGGAGAGCATCGCTTCCCCCCCAGGCATCGAGAGCGGACCTCAGCACAGGAGATTTGCCTGCCCTGTGCTGGAGGAGCAGCCCCAGTCTGCAAGCCAGGTGATAACAGAGCAGAGCTCCTGCTTCCAGTTCCCCAGCCACATCTCCAAGAGCGGCCGGTCACAGAGTGACAGCAGCCCGGACGGTCCTGAGCAGCAGGAGCTGCAGCCTTTGATGGGCACAGAGGAGCAGGGCAGGATGCCACCCACTGCAGAGTCCAGGTGGCTGATGTTCAACAGAGCAAGCCACCTCTGAGGCACCCTGTGGACTGGGAAGGGGCTGAGAGCTGCAGACAGGTTATGACCTGCTGACCGTTCTGTCTTGCATTGCAAAGCTTGTGTGTGTCTCCATAAACTCCAGGAGTGGCAGGAGAACCCAGAACTCCTCCTGGAGCTGTACTCCAGGGTGTGCCTTGCCCATGCACCTACTGATGCAAACCTGGTCAACAACTGGTCTTTGTGCTGTGGCAGCAGGTACCAGCCCCTGTCCACCCAGGGAGGCACAGATCCCAAAGCTCATTCTTCCTCTCTGGTCCCTACACATCTCTGCAGCTGGGAGGTTAGAGATATTTCTCCCAGGGCTAGGATCCCAAACAGACTTGATCCTGTCATAGCTGTGCTACCCTGAGGTGGTGGCTGCTGGCAAATGGGCTGTGGCTGCTCACAGGTGTAAGAGCATGAGCTGATCTCCAGCCTGACTGTGAGTTGGAGATCTCTGGGAAAAGGGCTGAGAGCAGTGCTGGTGCACAAGTGCCACCCACACCCAGTGATTGAGCCATTGACTTCAAGGTGGCCACAGTGCTGGTTCCTCACAGCATGCATGGATCTCAGCCAGGAGCTCAGAGATAGGCTCCTTGCCACAACAGCCCTGTGTTCCCCAGGTTATGGAGGCACCACAGAGGCAAGGCCATGACTTTCTCAGGACTGGGAGCAGTGCTCCTGGGGTTTGGCTCCACCAGGAGCTGGACTAGTGAACGCACAGGGACTCCTCTAACAGCCAGCCTGCTGTGCCAGCCTCACGCCTGTTACCTGGATGTGTTCCCAAGAGCTGCAGTGTTCAGCTTTCTGCCTTTTCTGGGAGGCAGCTGCCCTGCACAGCATCCTTGGTGTTCATTCTGCTGATGTCCAGTCCCTCCAATTGCCTGGAGTGCATCAGCTGGGAGGACTGGCCATGGTGCAAGGAGTGGAGCAAGCAGCAGGTATGAATGTACATCAGGAACAGGGGTGATGGGGGGGGGTGTGAGCAGCATGCATCTTCAAAGGTCTGTCCCAACACTTGCATCCCAGCCAACCCTGTTCCCTCCTCAGAGGGTGGTGGGAGCTGGTGGCCCACACGATGAAGTATTTCTGGTGTGACCCCAAGGGCCAAGAATTGCTCCCCAAGAACTGCTCAGCACACAAAAGAGCACAATGGCTGGGCACCAGCAGACAGGAGGGCTGGGGGTTGCTCTCTTCAGGAACAATGGGGACTTGGACTGTTAATGCTCCAAAGCAGATAAAATCCTGCCTTTTCCAACTCTACGGGTGTGCTGAGACAGCAGGTGCCAAGGGGACACTTGGATGCACTGGTGAGCTGGTGGGACCCCCCACCCTGTCAGCAGGGCTCAGCAGAGGCCCTTCAGCTCTGCACCTATTCCACCAGATGAGCATGAGGTTTTTAAAAGGTTTTTATATAGTTTTGCATTTCTGGTATGACTTATTCTAGTTTTGATTTCTGATATTGGACCATACTAAATCTCTAGTTGGGTCAGTGTTTTCTGTAGCCATGGGCACCACAAATGACTCAAGACTTAATATATTATTTGCAAGGATATTGTTATAATGTGAAAATATATGCAGAGTATTTTGTAATGTTCAATAAACTGGAGTTGGAGCAGACATTGTGGTCTGGTCTGTGTTGTCTGGGATCCTCTGCCCATCCTGGTTTGGTTCTCCTTTGCAGGCACCAAAGTCCCTGTGCCTCTCCATTCTTCTGTACCCGATGCCCCAACCCCCCTCTCTTGATGTGCCTAACTGGATTTCCTGGTTTCCATAAAGTTTGTGGAAAATGTGAAATTCTTTCCAAAGGGATGCTTGCCTGCAGCTGTCGTTAGGCTGAGCAGAGGGAACAGCTAGCCAGAGACCAGACCCTTGTGCCCAGAGCTGTGGCTGCACAGTCACCAGCGTGCTGGGAGCCCACATGTCCTCTCTCCTTGCAAAAAAAATGTTTTAAAGGGGTCTGTTTCAGGGTATTCTGGGTCACAGGAGCCTCCTTGCTCTTCTCTTGATCTCGTGATCTCCACTTTTCCTGAAGGAAGGTAAATGTAGTTTACTTGATTCACAAGGTAGATGTTTGGCTTGTATTGAATCTGGCATCCACCATCAATCCCTGGTCCTTTTTGGCAGGGTCAAATGTAGCTTCTAGCCCTGTTAGCTTTGCACTGGCCCCTGTGGAAGCTCTTGTTCCCTGTGACATTCCCCATCTGCCTTGCATCCCACCAACAGTGCTGCTGGCTGAGCTGTGCTCTGCGTGCTGTGCCTCAGTGCCAGCACTGCCTGCAGCCACAATTGCCTTGGCAGTGCACCAGGCTGTGTGGGCCAGGTTGTTTCCTGGAAGAGGTGGGTCTGTGGCCTTCAGGCCCTCAGAGGAGGGAAAGCAGACATCTCAGCTTCAGGAAGTGCTGGAGCTGGTTGCTGCTCTCTCATCCAGATATCTGAGCCTAGCAGCTAATGTGTGTGCAGGCTCTCCATGCCACCAGCCAACAGCTCAGAGCCCCTTCTTCCCACCCTCAACCCCAGCCTTATGAGCAGGGATGGTAGCTCCTTGCCAGTTTTTATTCTTGTACTTCACTCTCTGTATTTCACCTTAGAGTGTCCTGCCTGCACAGGACTGCTCTGATCCTTTCAGCATAGCAGAGAGTCATCTCTTTCAGCCTAAAAATACTAAATGCTTCAGTGGAAAAACACAAGGACTGGGCCAAACCATGAATGCATGTGCCCAAACTTCTGCTACTCCAGGACAGGGTAAGGCAAAACCACAGGAGCTGCTTGTCAGACTCTAACCCAGAACATACAGCCCTCTGACTGTGACTGTAAGTAACCCCATCCCAGAGCAGACTGTCACAGACCTGTCATTTTGCACCCAGGCTTCTGCTTAGAGCCTGCCATTAAACCTGCACAGTTTTTTCCACAGGCATTTGCTTTCTCCAATACTCAGCTCCTCCAGTTCTTCTGTGGTACCAAAACTTGTGAAGTCAGCAGGGGATGTAAGGCAGCTCTGGCACCAGCTGTGTGGAAGAGCTGTGGGCAATGGATTGGTGTTGGCCATCTTACAAGTGAGTCTTAAAATCACCACATCACTTTTGCACAATGCACACTGGAGCATCAGGTAAATTTCAGTCTGGAAGGGGCTTAAGAAGCCCATGGTACAACCCCAGCTCCATGCAGGGCTGGTAGCAAAGCTAGACCAGGTAGCTCAGAGCCCTGCCCCACTGGATTTGGAATGGACACCTCCCACCTCCTGAGGATGGAGGTTTCAATTGCCCCTGTCCCACAACCACACTACTGCTACACCAGTCTTGCACAGAATGAATTTCTCCTTATGCTCAGTAAATATGTCCACTGGAGCAGGTTGTCCCTGTTACGTCTTGTTCTTCCAACTGCTTCCCTGGGAAAAGCTGGGCTGTGGTTTCTGTGTGCCACCTTGTTGGTAGCTCCCATTTGCCTTATCTTAAAGCTGGTTCTCTCTGACATATATATGTGTACATGTATACATACTTCTATATATATATATTCTTTTGGGAAGCCCCAGATTGCAACTAGCACCCAATTGTATCTCACAGGTACCAAGTCCAAGAAATAATAATTTTCTTGAACCTGCTAGCTTTGTATTTTCTACTGCAGCAAGGGTGCTGTTGACTCACGTGTGTAGTTGCTGATTCTGCTTCATTTCTGGAGCACTTCTGACACCCTCTTGGGAAGTTTTCACACTGCTCTATATAGGCAGAAGCAGTGGGCAGTGAGTGAATAGGATCCAGCTCCTCACCTCTCACTGACACAAAGCATGGCAGAGGCTTTGGCCATGCTCATGTTTTCATGGAGATGCAAACAGCACATCCATGAACAGAACAGCAGGGATGCAAATGCAGAATTCAGGAGAGGTGTTCAGTCTGATTGTATCTGACACAAATATTTTGGAGGCACATCAGTCTATTCCTTGCTCCTTCCTCCTCATGTCCAGGCATCTGTCTCACCTACAATCAGACTGAACACCTCCTCTGAATTCTGCATTTGCCTTCCTGCTCTCTGCACCTGAAGCAGCCATCCCTGCTCCCTGCTTTCACTGGAAGCCTCCTCTCCCCTTGGCGAAGGGAACAATGCGTTTTCCCTGTGTCATTCCCATCCCAGGGGGATGCCAGCCCTGCCCCCGGTCAGCCCCGCTGCTGCTGCTGAAGCTATGCAGAAGTTGCCGGGCTGAGGGGTGCGAGCGGGCCGGGACGGAGCCGGGATAATGGATAATGAGGAACAGATTGGCGCCGGGCAGTGCTTCCCAAGCTGCGTTCCAGGGCAGGATGGGGGAGCCTGTGTGCTCGGCACTGCATCCCTCCGGCTCGAGGGGAGCCAGCCCCTCGGCTGTGCCGGCACCGAGCGGCCCCGGGCTGCACGGACTGTCCCCAGCGGCTGTGCCACCCCCCGGGCTGGGGACTGTCCCCAGCGGCTGTGCCACCCCTCGGGCTGCACGGACTGTCCCCAGCGGCTGTGCCACCCCTCGGGCTGCACGGTGCCTTCCCCACAGCGCGGCTGTGCAAGGAACAGGCTGCAGCGCGGACTGGCTGAGGACAGACAAGAACTGAGGGATCTTTAGGTCAGCAGGAGCTGGGTGGGGTGACCCACACCTTCCTTCGTGCCTCGGACTTCCTTGCTTTTCCCTGGAGGAAACCAAACTGTAGGAATCCCTGCGGACTGCGTGATGAGGTTGCTGCTCCTGGGGATTTCCGCAGAGCAGCCAGAGTGGAAGCCAACGCAGCTTTGATTTTACGAGTACTCCAGATACAAGAGTTGTGATCTTCCCTGCACCAGGCACAGCTGCTCCTCACAGCCTCTTGGAAGGCAAGGATCCCTGAAGGAGCCACCTGGGCTCCTCTCACCTCATCTTCTCTTGGCATCTGTGGCCACACATCCAGCTGTCCTGAAGGTAAACTAAGCACGTTGGCGGGTTAGTTGAAGAGGGAGGGAGGGTTCTGAGGACACTTTGGGGAGGTGACCACCAGCCCAGTTGGTCTGGTCTACATCAGACCAGAGATCATCCCGAGCTTGTGGGTGGCCCAGGAAAAAGGGCTTGGAAAGGGCAGAGGGTACTGGCAGTGATCAAACTCTGCAGCAGCTGTGCTGTATCTGTGCTTTCCTCTGTCACAGCAATGCAGGGCAATCCCTGCCTGCACACAAGCTTTGCCCCCTGAAGCCCAGCTAAGCCCACACTGTTGAAGCTGGAGAGCCATTTAAAGCATTGCTTTGGCTCCTTGGCTGGCTGGGGGGAAGTTGGCTTCTGGCTGTGCACCCACCTGGGGCCTTGCTGTGTGTGTGGCTCCCTTGCAGTTTTGGGTCTCTGAGGCTCTCACAGGCAGCTGGATGAGCTGTGGGCTCAGAGCTGCCCTGAGAGCCCTCCAGTAGGCATGGCTGGTGCTGGGACTATGTCTGCCTTGTGCAGGAGTCACCCCCTCCTGTTTTCTCCTGAACGTTTAGGTCCTGCCTTCCTTCCCAAGGACCAGGATCTCTTCTCTTCTCTTCTCTTCTCTTCTCTTCTCTTCTCTTCTCTTCTCTTCTCTTCTCTTCTCTTCTCTTCTCTTCTCTTCTCTTCTCTTCTCTTCTTCTCTTCTCTCCTTCTTCTCTTCTCTCTCTCTCTTCTCTTCTCTTCTCTTCTCTTCTCTTCTCTTCTCTTCTCTTCTCTTCTCTTCTCTTCTCTTCTCTTCTCTTCTCTTCTCTTCTCTTCTCTTCTCTTCTCTTCTCTTCTCTTCTCTTCTCTTCTCTTCTCTTCTCTTCTCCCAATTTTCAGTAGACATCCTTACCCTCTTCTGTTTATGGAGAAAGTTGGCAAAAGCTTCAGAAAGGTACCCCAGAAAGACAGATAAATAAAAAAGAAGCAACTAGTTAGTTTTCCCACGTTGTGGTGTGGGGCTGGCTGTGGGAGCAGCTGAGGAAGGAGCACCAGCCACATGTGCTGGGATGGAAGGGCTGTGGAGCAAGCAGGTGGGACAGGCTGCTGCCAGGGAGTTAATCCATGATCCCTGCTAGGTTCACTCCAATCTTTGCTTTATTCTGCTAGCGAACAGATAGAACTGTTTAAAAGGTTTAACTTTTTTTTTTTTTTTTTTTTTTTTTCTCAGTAAAAATAGCTTTAGAAGCAAACAGGAAATTACAGACTGAGGAGTGCAATGAAGAGGGGAAAAAGTCAGGCAGCTACCTCGCTGTGCTTGGATTTGTCTATAAATACAGCTCCACGTGGGGTGTCGCTTGCCCAAAGGAAAACAAACCGCCCCCAAAGCGATGGGGATCGGGGTGTGGGGGTGTCGGGGTGTGGGGCTGTAGGGGTGTGGGGCTTTAGGGCTATAGGGGTGTGGGGCTGTAGGGATGTGGGGCTGTAGGGCAGCATCTCCCCTCCGGCGGGAGTCAGGACAGGGACCGGGGCCGGCCGAGCACCGGGAGCGGCGGGAGGAGGGAGCGGCCGGCACAGCGTGCGCACTGCCCAGCGCCGCCGGTAGGTGTGGCCCCGCCCAGTATCGCCGGTAGGTGTCGCCCCGCCCAGTACCGCCGGTAGGCGTTGCCCCGCCCAGTACGGCCGGTAGGCGTGGCCCCGCCCCTCATCGCCGGTAGGTGTCGCCCCGCCCAGTACCGCCGGTAGGCGTTGCCCCGCCCCTCATCGCCGGTAGGTGTCGCCCCGCGCCGACGCCTCGCCCCCTCACGGAGCCCCAAGATGGCGGGCGCGCCCCCTCAGGGAGCCCCCGGCGGAGCGGGTGCGGCGGAGCGCGGCTCAGAGGATTCCGTGACGGGCTGGTCTGAAGGGAAAGGCAATATACATGTGGTAGTGTCAGGCCTCCTTTGGTGTGCCAGCCCTAGCTGCTACCCAGCTCTCTCCCGATGTCCCGGTTCAGTCAGTCACCAGCTCACACTCTCAGACACCTTCATCGCACCCGGCACCAAATGCAGGCAGGGGCTGCAAAATATGGCCCAAAGCCAAGGCCTTCTTTTACTGCGAGGGTGGTGAGACACTGAAAGATGTTGCCTAGGGAGGTGGTAGTTGTCCCAACCTTGGAAGTGTTCAAAGCCAGGTTGGATAAAGCCTGGAGCAGTCTGGTCTAGTGGGAGATGTCCCTGTTCCTGGCAAGAGGGATTGGGACAGAATTGTCTTTAAGGTTAATTCCAACTTCTTAACATTGTATGATTCTATAAAGAAAGAAAAGCAGCAAAGAACACACACTTGGACCTGTGTGTTTCTGCGGTGGGGAGGAAGCTCTGGACCCACTTGTCCCTTCTCCAGAGGCTCCCAGTCTAACAGTCCTGTTTGAACCCCAGAGGGGTCTAAGCCTCCTCGAACCTTCCCAAGGCTGCTCTGTAGCTCTTACCCTGTCTCAACTTGGGAGCAGAGATCCCTCTGCAAGGAGGAAGAAGGGCAAGTGAGAGGGAGAGAGGACAGATTGCTGACGGGAGGCAGGAGCCTGCTCCTATCCCTGTCAAACCAGCCTTTCCCTGGCATATAAGGAACCTTCTCAGTGCTCTGAATCTGCAGTCAACAGAGTTGGCTCCAGACTCCCCTGGGGAGAAGACCCTGATCCCAAACTGCTCTTTGCCCACTGCAAAGTGACTTGAACTTGAAGGCCTGAAGCTTTGTAGGGCTGCTGGAGGACTGAGAACTTTCTCCTTTGCTACCAGCTGGGCAAGACTAGAAGGGAACAAAGCAGGTCTCTTCTGTATCTGGGGAAACACTCAGACCTGAGCAGGTTGTCATTCCTCTGTTGGAAATACCAGTCAGATTAAGGATACTTTGAGAAGCACCTGGAGGACTCCCAGTGGGACTGCTGGAGTTCAGTGGGCAGCACAGCCCAGCTGTGACAGGCACCACAACAGCTGGTCCCAGGGAACGCCCATGCTGCTCTCTAAGGCACTGACTGGAGCTGGAGATGCATCTTGGGGCTATTGCTCTGCCCCGGGGAGTGCTGAGCTAACTCAACTGCTTGCCTGCCTGCCTGCTCTGGAGAAGCAAACTGCAGGCAGGTGAGAGCTTTCCTTCTCTCTGGAGACACCCTGCCATGGGAGAGTGGTTTGCAAGATCTGCTGGGATCTGCTGGGTAGAGGCTCTGCAAAAGCTGGCTGTAAGTGTGGGGTTTGGGGAGGTTGGAGTGGCTAGATGAGAGCTTGGCAGAGTGTGCAGCCAGGGGAATAGCAGTTCAGGGGATCAAAGCTCCTGGATCAGAGTCCCTGACTGTCACCACAGGTAGGACCTGGGAGCTGGCCCTGACTTTTCAAACTGTGGAGCAGAGACTGCAGCCAGTGGTTGGAAAGGGGGTCCTTCCTCCCCTGGTTAGAGCTGTAAGCCCTGCCTCCTAGCAGGGCATAGTTGGAATTGGGTTGGTTTTGGGAAGAGAAGGGATGGGTCTCCAGATCAGAAATGTGTCCCAGCCCTTATCTGGTAATGGCTGGTTCTGAGTGGCATCCTCCAAGGGATGTACTTATTTCTCTTGGTGCAGCCTGGGCAGGTGTCTCATGGGCACTGGTTGCTCTGAATGGACTGGGCACAGAGCAGGGACACAAGTGGGGGCTCCTGGAGTGTGGAGCCATGGAGGGGGATGTCTGTCCATCATCCCTACTCTTACTCTTACTCATCCCTTACTCTGCCAAGCAGCCCTGGAAAGAGGAGCAGGCCCTGGCAGCTGTGAGAGGATGGAATTTGCAGCAGTGTGTGACCCTGTGTTCCATGACTCCCCTGTCTGTGGGAGAGGGGCCGGGGCAGGAAGGGTGTGGGTGCCCGCTGGCACGTCTAGCTCAGAGGTGAGCGTGCTGTCTCAGAGAGTACAGTAAACATGTGCTGTGGGGCTAAATGGCATGCAACATCACTGCCAGGAGGGAAGGTAAACAGATGACTCTTCTGTGCCATTAAATACTTGGGATCTGGAGAGAGATGGATTGCTTTTAGGCTGCTCTACAGAAAAAGCTGATCTGTTCTCCTGTTCAGAGTCTGTGGTGAGTTTTGAAGCAGCAGTCCTGAAACCGCAGCTGGGTTTCTAAGCCAAGAGAGCTTTGTTCTCAGGGAAGGCAGGCAATGCCTAAACTCCAGGGAGACAGACAAGTAGCTCCTCTTAAACCATTTAAGCTCTCTTGACTCCACATTCACAGAGGTGTGTCCCTGCCTGGCTCTGTGTCCTACAGACTCTTTTGGGGGGTTGGGATATTTTCTCCAGTATGGTCACATCCTGCCAACCAGTACATCTGCCTAGTACTCAAAGCACCAGAATGATGAGATCCACCCAAGAGGGGAGCCCACTGCAGTGGGGAACACTCTCAGGGTGTGGGTGCACTGGGCTGGTGTCTGATTGGGCAGGAGGCTGGGTTTCCATCCAAGCCCTGCTCCTTCCTGTGCTGGCTGCATTTGTGGAGAGAAGGAGAAGTCTCTGGAGCCTGTTGTAGCAGCATTAACCCAAGAGTGGTGTGAAGCACAGCCACTTCATAAGGCCTGGAGGCACCTCTGTGTGTCCCCTTCCTGGCCCAAAGTTAAAGGAGACCAAAGCTGCTCAGACTGAGATGGGTGTCTTGGATGAGTGCAGAAGCAGGACTTTGTCCTGTGGACTCTGGCAGTGACTGATGCCAGCTGAGCCAAAACCCTGGGCACTTGGGGATGCCCAGAGCTAGTCTAACCAGCAACTACTCTGCATGCATTGAGGCCAGCTGGCTTGTCTGGGAAGACTCTGTGTGTCATCAAGGTGTGCCTTCATATCTGAGCAGAGGCTGTAAGGCTGATATTCCCCTGCTGTCATTGCTTCTCTGTGGGACTGCACATGATGAGCTTGGACTTAGAATCATAGAATGGTTTGAGTTATAAGGGATCTCAAAGTTCCACCCTCCCAGCCACAGGCAGGAATGCCACCCACTAGACCAGGTTGCTCAAAGCCCTGTCCAAGTGTGCCTTGAGCACTTCCAGGGATGGGGCATCCACAGCTTTTCTGGGCAACCTGAGCCAGTGCCTCACTGTCCTTTGAGTAAAGAATTTCTTCCTAACACCTAAGCTAAATCTCTCCTCTTGTATCTTAAAACCATTCTCCCTTGTCCTATCTCTCTCTGCCTGCATAAAAACTCTTCTCTTTTTATTGTAAGCTTCCTTTAAGTACTGGAAGGGACTCTAAGATCTCTTCAAAGCCTTCTCTGCTGCAGGCTGAACACTTTTAACTTTCTCAGACTGTTCACATAGAAGAGGTGCCCCAGCTCTAGGATCATCTTTGTGGCCTCCTCCGGGCCTGCTCTGAGGTCCATGTCATTCCTGTGCTGAGAACCCCAGACCTGGATGCAGGTCTCCAAGATGAGGCTCATGAGGACAGAGTGTGAGAATCACCTGTTTCAATATGTGCTGCAGCCAGCCTGATGTGTGAATTTAAAAAAAAATAAAAAATTCCTATTCCTTCTTGCCCCCCAAGTGGGACCTTCCTGATTTCTGTCCCTACAAGATACCTCCTCTAAGACTTCCTGGTTAACTGCAGACCATGGTTGCACGTGGCACTGAACAACATCTTGAATTGTAGCTGGAGATTTAGTAATTGAGTTGCTTCTGTTCCTTCAGATGGTGAGCGTGACCAGCTGTTGTTATGTAGTCTCTCCTTCAGTCCTTCTGGGAAATCACACCGTGATTATATTTCTGGCTTAAGAAATTTTTTCCCCTAATCAGACTGGGCCTCACAAAGAAGTTGCCACTTAGTGGTAATTACTTGCTTTAGAAGCTGAATGTCTCCTGAGGATTGCAAATAGCGGATTATCAAATTAATTAGTTAAACCAAGATGTGCTTTTGTGAAGCCAGGACCTGCTTTACTTGTGCACTGAAAGAAAGGTTTAAATGTTATTAAACTGCATTCAACCTGTCCTTGTCCTCCCTAATGGGGGGAGAGAGCTAGTTCTTTCCTGAAGTGTGGTTGCTAAAAGGGGTGCTTGCAGCTCTACTTGCTGCATCACTTGTTGCCTTTCTTTCACAAAACCCTGTTTTAAGCAAAATCTACCACTGGTTCTAAGATTGTTCTGGGTGGGGCCTAGTGCTGCTTTTTGGTTGCTTCTTCTGTTTTTGTAGACTGTCAAGTTGAAGGGGTATAGGGTTGTAGCTGGACTTGATTGATCCTTGTGGATCCCTTCCAAGTTAGGATATTCTGTGGGGGTTCATTGTGGATAGCTTGGTGGGATGGTAAGATACCTTTCAGGGTACAGCTTAATCCATCAGATACCTGCATTGTCATGTCTATGGTCATGGGAGCTGGTGGAGAACCCAGTCTGTGATGAGATGCCTGCAAGTACATTCAGAGACATGCACTTATCAATGGGTTAGCAGGATCCATATATCCTGGAGTAGTGCTCTACCACAGCTCATTCCCACCATCTCCATCCTCAGAAGTCTCTGTGGTCACAGGAGGTTGGTTCCCTTTGCTGTGCTGAGGAGTGCACCAGTGATCACTCTAAGCTATCATGGAGCTCATGGGGGTATTTTCCTAAGAGCTGTTGGCCACAGTAATGTAATCATCCTGCTAACATCCATATTGCACAACTTCCCCTAGGTCAGGAGATGTCCTTATCTGGCATCTGAAACATCTGTCTTGAGTTGCTTCCAGCATAGTTGAATTCTATTCGTAAAAGAATTGAGCATTTCCTGATTTGCACAACTGAAAATAAGCAGAACTCTCCTAAGTGGTGACCCAAAGACAGAGGTCCTTCCCCTGCCTCCTACCTCTGTCTGTGCTGTCTCCCAGCTCTAGGTTGTGGTACTGCTTTAGGCACTTCAGAAACACTGCACATCCAGACACCAGACCCAGGAGAGGAGAAAGAAAGAGAAAAGAGATGAGGATCTGAAATTAGAATCTCTGAAATTTTCAGAACAGTTGTACTCTTCTACCTCCTATTCTTCCAACACTGGGGAAGCCCCACAGCCTTCAAAGGTTGTCTCCCATCCTTCCTAATGTCAGTGTTTGCTGCCTTTTGTTGTAATTCACCACTTGGGCAGGCTGTGCTGAGTCTGGGGACCTGGGTCTGCTGGATGGGAAGCTGGGGCACCCAGACCTCTGGCAGCATGGATGACAGCAGCCTTTTGCAGTGACTTCAGCAATGAAACCAACCCTGAGGAACGCACAGGCCTCACACGAGAGCGAGGAGCTGCTCCTGCGAGGAGACAGAGTGACACTGTGCTGGGAACAAGCATGGCATTGTCAGCCTCACTCAAGAGGGGCTTTTTTACACCCACTGAAGTGCTGGCTACAGCTGTCTCCCATGTGCTTGTGCAGGAAATGGATCTACAATGCAGAAGAGGGAAAGGCCACTTAGCAATCAAAAAAAAAAAAGAAAATATATTAGGATCCAGCCATGAGTAAACAGCAGTGTGATGTTCCCCTTAGCACCGTGCCATGGCAGAGGAAATCACATCACTGCCTCTGACTGGGATGGGGGTGAGCTGAACTCAGGCTCTTCAGCCTGGAAATCCATATGGGGGAAGGTGCTCCTGAGCTTTAAGCACAGTGTAGGAAAGGAAGGAGGTGTGAGATTGGGCTCTAAGTTGCTCTTGTGTTTGGCAGCCTTTATAAGTGGTGCTGCCAACTTCCCTGCATTCTTCTGAGTGGTGTTGGCTTGAGAGCTTGTGGAGAGCTTTCTTTTGTTATGGGAAATGGGATAAGAACAAGGCTCTGAGTACCTCTGTGGTGCCTTCCTCATCTGTTTATGGGGATGCTGCAAGCTCCTATACCACTTTTCTCTTTCTGTGAAAAAAGTGTCACTTTCCTCTTTCTTGCCATCAGAGAGCTGGAATTAGGTGGCTTGACAATATTTTAGCAGGTAATTCAGAACTAAAGGTGATGACAATCTTGTGCTCCTAGGCCTGTGCAAACCACCTGAAGGAGACCAGAAAGCCAAAGCTGCTCACCCTGGGTCTACTGCCAAAGGTCAAAGGGCAATCACACATGGTATAATTTTTGGGGTTGTCCTGTGCAGAAAAATGAATTGGATCTGATCCTTGTGGGTCTCTTCCAGCTCAGGATTTCTCTATGATTCTGCAGTTTGGGTTAGCCCTGGGCAGCCATGGCCTCTTGGAAGTAAACATACATGTAATGCTGCAGTTTTAGAAACAGTACATAAAATTGTTTCTACAGTTTTTCATATAATATCTGGATGTGAGAGGCATCTTGGATCTCTTCTACTTCCTTTTATTCTGTGATGGGGATATGCCTCCAACAGAAATAGCCTGGTACTTCTGATAGCACAAGGCTTGTCACTGCCAGTCATGTGAGTGCTGCAGAGACATGGCTCTTGGTGCTCCTTCCTCTCTGGGAGTGGGCCAGTCCCTAGGGAGACTCCCAGAAAGCACCTGCAGGACGATATTGCAAAGGTTAGCCAAATGTAGTCATGCTCATTGCCTGGAAGATGTGCTGGGGAATAGATGAAGGGCAAAGCTGCTCTGCATATGTAGTCTTGTACAGACCCTGAAAGCTGTAGTCAGAGGCTCTGCTGGGGAGGTATGCCAGGTTCCTCATCCTGATTTGAATATGAAGGGGAAAGAAAGGCTCTCTTGAATGCACAGACAAGATCTAAGATCTCAAATTAGTTGTTGCAGATGACAACAACTAGGTTGTGCCTGTGCTGGGTTGTTAATATTCATGGTGGCAGGGATGTTTTCCTTCACCCAGTTTGGCATTAGCAGCTGCTGTCACCTGACATGGACTCTGGCTGCAGAGGGAAGGATGTGACAGGCTGTTTGAGGCCATGGGGGAGCCTCTGAAAGCATGGGCTTTTTGAGAGCCAGGTGCTGAAAAGTGAGGCAGCTGCTCAGCTCTGGTCACTGTCAGTGTCACAGCCCCTTTTAGCAGGACACCTCTGGCTTAAGGAAATGCAGCAGCACAGCAAGCAGCTGGGGGATTGAATGGTTGGCTTTGGGGCTGCTCAAACTCCTGGTTGCTGCTTGAGTCTGGAAACATGTGATGAGGCCATCATACACAAAGAGGTTTTAAGACAAACTGTTGTCAGTCCTCCCTGGGAGAGGAGGCTCTGAAGGTGGTCTTGAGCATGGCCTCTGCTGCTGGCCCTGTGGAGCAGGGTTTGGGAACACTGTGAGACTCTGCCCCTTGAGCCAAGGCAGCAGAGGTCTTGGTAGCAGTTGCTCAGTCTTCAGCTGGGTCTGTGCTGTTCTACTTGTCCATGCAGGACAAGAAGATGTCTTCCCTTCTGCTGTAGGTCCTCACATCCTGCCAGAGTCACCCAGTCTCCTAGGGATGGATTGGTTTATGTGACCTCTCCCATAAGTGGGGACAACCAAGTTCCAGCACTGTGAACTCCTTGATGCAGGGTCAGTCCCAACCGAGGCTGCTGAGACCATGCACTGCTCAGGCTGGGGAGGCAGTTTCTGGTCCCAGGCCCTGCATCTCGTGCCCAGGTTTTGCCTGTGTGTCACTTCCCGCCCTGCTTCCCGTCACACAAAGCCTTTGTGTGTCAGCAGATCCTGGGATGCCCCGCGGCACCTGCCTCTCTCCTCTCTCCCCTCTCTCCGCTTCTGTGGCTCTGCCCTTTCCCGTTGTCACTTCTGGAGACTGCTGCCTGCCTGTTTGGTGACCTTCCCCACTGCTCGGGCAGTATTTTGGCCCCTGGCCATCTTAAACAATTAATGGAGGGGTGGAGAAACTTGCCGTGTTAAATTACTTGCTCATTTGGGAGGGGGTGAGGTCTCTAGATCTCTTGCGTGATCCCAATGCAGTTTGTTGCCTTTGCCTGAAGCGGTCACTGCTCTCTGTTTTCCTTCTAGAAGTTAGAAAAACAATACTTCAGAGCACTCTCCCTGTATTTCTCGGCATTTTACTTAACCTGCGGCGGTGCCTCAGGAACTCGTGGAGTGGAGAAACTTCTCCGGACTTAGAGAAAAGCAAGCCGAGAGTAGGCAAGGGGGGAGGATTTTGCTGGAAACCTCTTTGGGAAGCTGGAGACTTTGTCGGGATGCCTGGCTTATTTTCCTCTAGCAGCTCTTCAGATCTTCCCGGGCGAAGGCAGCTCCCTGCCACGACGCGTCTGCATTGAGCAGGTCTGTGCGGCGGGCCAGGCGCTCCGAGGGGCGCGGAGAGCCGCGATGCCCTAAGGAGCAGCCCGGCAGCGCTCCTGGCTCTGCCCGTGTCCGGAAGGTCGCCGCAGCGCTGGGGGATGCGGCACCCTGCTCTCGCTATGCCCCTCTGCCGTCTAGCGCTGCAGTTGGCTGTCAGAGAAACCTTCGAGGTCCCCTGCTCAGCCCCGGTAGTGTCATGAGTTAGATTAGTTGGAGCTGTGCTGGGGGCGGTGAGGGCTTGGATTACAGTCCAGAACTCAAAGTGCTTCGGTGGTTCACGTCGGAGGGGAGAGGAGACGCCCCGTCGTACACATGGAGGAAAAAGAGAAAAAACGCTGTTTTTGGAAGTGAGGGGGAATAAAGGAGGCCGGGAACATGGTAAGGAAATCTCTTCGAAGGGCTCTTGCCCTGGGCACGAGCAGGGCTGTGCGGGACGAAGCTGCTATCGGGGCAGCCTGCCTGGAGCCAGCGCACGACGCTAATGCCGGGAGTGGGGAACAGCTCTTTTGGCATTTCCCGTTACTCGAGTGGCACACTGTACTCGTGGTGCCAGTCCTGGGCGGTGGCTGCAGGGACACAAACTTCTTGTTGGCACTGACCCCTGCGAGGTGCCTGTCGGGCTGCAGCAAGAAGTTGGGATGGGTCAGTTCGGGCAGAGCTTTGTCTTTTGTGCTGCCTGGATGCTGGGCTCTCCTCCTGCCCTCACTCTTTGCCACTCCTGCTCTGTGGCTTTGGGCATTGCCCTCTTGCAGAGCCTTTTCTCCTGCAGAGGGTGGGCATCCAGAGAACCCCTGGAGCCGGGCAGGGATGTTCCTTTTCAGTATCACGTTCTGTGCACGGGGATCTTTGGAGAGGGGAAAGGATGGTGAGCCCAGTGGGCAGCAGAGCACCAGATTCCTTGGGAGTGGCTGCAGAACTGTCCCCTGCCCAGCCACACTGGCACTGCCCTGCAAACAGAGGTGCCCAGCCCTGGGCTATCAGTGACTGCAGGGATTGCTGGCCCTGTGGTGACATCTCACTGGGCACCAGTCTAACTTCTGATGGTTTGCTTCTAGGCTCAGGCTGAGATCCATGTGCCCAGCAGCCCCAAATCTTCTGGAGGTGTCCTGCCATGTTATGGGCTGCTTCCCCACAGCAGAGGGAACAAAGTCCATGAGGAGGGCTTGCATTGCTGCTGTGCCTGGCAGTGGCTTGCCCTTTAAAAGTTCAAGTTCTGAGCCTGCAGAAATTTGGCTTTCATTGAGGGATGAGTTGAATTCTGACTTCTGCAAGTTGAGCTAAGTTTATAGACCCATGTCTTTTCCCTTTGCCACCTGCCAGCTCCTCTGCAGACAATCATGTGGTGCTCTTTGCCCTCACATACCTGTCAGAGCCATGGTGTGCTCTCCTCTGCTATACTTCTGTGGAGGCATCTCACTTCTGCTTCTCCATCCCAGTCAGAAGACCTCTTTCTCTCACCCTGTGCTTAGTGTGTTCCTGGCAATTTTTGTCTATGCAGATTATATTATGAAGTTGAAATCAAAGGAGAGCACTGCTTGGGGTTGTGCAGGGTTGGGGCCATCCCTTGCAGTCTCATGAGCTGCATTTTACCATATGGGCTGGAGCAGTGCTTGTGAAATTCTGCCCTAGTAGGCCAGAGGCAAAGACTGGCTGCAGCTACTCTGCTCCTTCAAGTTGTGTCTTTCTGATTCCCAAGTGCTTCAGCCTCCCTCCTTGATGTTGTTTTAATGTGTGATGCAAAAGCTGTCTGAAGCAGGAGCCTTTGTGTGGAGGCCACACTGTGGACACCTCTGGGCCATGGCAGGTATCTGTTCTCAATCCTGTGGTAGACCAATCTACATTTTGGGAGGTGTATTTCTGTGAGCTACCAAGTTGTGACTGTACCTCCAAGCTGTTCTGATTAACTTGAGTTTTTTGTGTCCTGCTAAATCAAACAAACCCTGCAGGCAAAAGATTAGGATCTCAGTGAATGTGTGTCAGTCTGCTGGGCTGCAGGAGACCTTCCATGGCCTCCAGCAGCCTGCAGGACTCTTGAAGACTTGGCTCCTGATGGAGGTCTGGCAAAGCACCACTGCTGGCTGTCCTGCTCTGCGTGAGGCAGGTGATTCCTCTTCATGGGGTTTCAGTGTTAGAGCTGATGTGTGTGAATGGGTACATAAGATTGTGGCAGATGCCCAAAGCACCAAATGGGTGAGACAGCTTGGGCCAAAGTAGCCCACTTCTACTAGAAGTGACTTCTGGAGCTGTGGAAACCCCCTGGTGAGAGCAGGGCAGGAGCCTGGCTGGGCTCTGTCTACCTTGCTCATGCATTATGGCTTTTGTGACTTGGGATCTGTCTTCTTTCCCTGGTATTCCCAGGATTCACCTTTCCTAGTGCTTCCTACAGAGAAGTTCTGATGGCACCTCTATGCTGGTAGAAGAGAGGATGGGTTTCAGCAGAAAATAAGGTCTTTCTTTTATCCTCCAGTTATGTCTTCTCCCAGGGTGGGAAGGAAATGAGTCTGGGAATCACAAAGAGCTTTAAGCATTGGGGATCTTCTTTCTTTATTTCTGTGCCAAAATCATGAGCAAGATGTTGGAACACAGACAAAGTCCAGAGACATAATCCTAAGCACATGGAAGCAGTTTGAAAGCACCTCCTCTGGGGTAACAAGGTTGACAACTTGTATTTTGCCCAGCTTCTTTTCAAAAGCACTGAGTAGGTGAACATGCTGTTCATTGTAACAATAAAAATTATGGCTAAATGCAGATGACAGGCCAGCTGCATCCAGGTATCTCCTTGTAGAAATTGCCAAATGTATTCTAGTACCACATGGGAATGGAAGACAGCAGATGCTTACAGTGACACAGTGCAGGTGTCCAAGGAGGACTCTATGCTGAGTGTCAGCACTTATTTTCAGAAAACCAGCATCTGTAGCATCCCCTCTGGCAGTGCTGCTGGCCACCTACCCCCATGGGCAGTTGGTTCTGAAGGCATATCTTGCTAGCAGAAGAGATCATAAATGTGAGCCTTTTCAGCATCTCATGGCTTCTCACTTCAGACAAGACAGCCAGCATGTCCACCTCTAAATTCTAGAGCACAGGCACAGTGCTCAGCTCACAGAGCCTCCTTTTCTAGTTGTGTCTCAAATGTAACCCTGTCTGTAACCAATCTGTGTAAAATTTGAACTGTCCTACAGGCTGTGCACAGCCTTAACCTGAGCATTGGTGCTGAGTGTAGGTGGAAGTCACATCACAGGGGCTAGAGGTTTCTTTAACACTGAAGTGTTGAAAAAAATCTCTGTTTAAACAATCAAGAAACTATAAACTGCAGAAACTATAAACTGAACCCACCTGTAGGTACTCGTACCAGAGCACTTTTTGTTCCTGTTCTTGGCTGTTTACATATGATGGCACCCCCTGTTCCAGTCCTGCAGAGCTCAGTGTCACCAAGGTCTGAAAAAGTGAGTAGCAGCACCAGGACCAGACATGTTGCTGACTGAAGGGCAATAAAAAGCAAGGAGAGCTTGCCAGGGTAAAGTTGCCCACTTCTGGCCATGGGATGTTCTGTGCTTTTTGCACCACTCATAGTACCTGGTTTGCAGCTCAGAGAAGTGAGTGACATGCCCTTATTGGTTCTGAAGGTTTGACCATGCTCATACCTCTCTGCTGCACCAAGTGCCTCATCTCTGTTGGCTGACTTAGTCTTTCATTAAAATATTAACAAAAAATGGGGCCTTTCTTGTGGTAAGTGCTGGTTTCATATGTATCCTATTTTTTGCATCACTGGACACCAAGCTGAAACTTCCAAGATCAAAGCAGCACTGAATGAATCTGAAAGTCTTTCTGTCTGCTCAGATTTGCCAACCTGCCATCAGCCTGGGAAGCCCAGGATGAACCCTTGTTCCAGCTGGTGCAACCAGCTATTGATTTGAATGGAATCAAATGGCTCATCTGAAGAGAAGACTTGCATGTGCTCCTCCTGGACACTGATGGATGTGGTAATGGGGAATCTCTGTGGGGCCTTATAGTCACCTGCATGGGGCACACTGCATGTCTGGATGGTATTTGGCATGCTGCAGAGAAGGAGAGCTGCTGGAGTTCTGATGACCTTAGCTAGGTGTCCACCTTGAGCTTTGCAGCCTGTGTTAGGTGTGGCAGAGGCTTCCTGGGCAGGTTCCTTCAGGAGGATACCTTCCCTGAGGCTGCTTTTCAAATCTCAGTGCCTCCCAACAAAACCCCAGCATTGCTGAGCCTCCAACATGGTTAAAGGATGTGGGTTATTTGCTGCCTGTTGTCATCTTGCTGAATACATTTACCTTTTGAACAAGGTCCCTCTCATATGCTCAGGAGGCTGGTATGCAGACCCGTTAATGGATCAAGGGGAAAAATGCCTGTGGATGTATTCTCCTTTGTGTTTGGGCTTATAACCACCCACGTTTTGGCATACGTCCCTTCTGTGCACAAAGATCTTTTAGAAATTGCTAGTTAAATCTCCACCCTCCTTTGATATGTATGGAAATAATGGGACACGTGAGACTGTTTTCTGTTTGGAAAAAAAATTCTATAAAGGCAGTAGCTTTAAAAGCCTGTGTTCACCCCTTTCTAACTCAGGAGTTTAATGAAAGAAATGCCCTGAATTTATGACTGATTTACTTAGCTTTCCGGGAGGCATGCATTTAGTGCTGTATCCAAATATAGGGGAAATGTTTTATCTCATTCTGTCCCAGGTTTGCTGCTTAGGGGCAAGAGGAGAACTTGAATACACACGTGTCTGTTCCCCAGTGAGCTCAGAGAGTCTAGGAATAAATCTTGGTCCCTCCAACCAGAAACACTTCTCCCTGCTTCAGTACAAACTGATGCTTCTTGGAGTGACCCATGGCTGAGCTGACACCTGAAATTGCAGCTCTGCTTCAGAGCAGTTTCTGTCCCTCTCTCACACAGCAGGACTTGTGTTTCATGAGCACATGGTAATACAGTATGTTTAAAGCCAAAAGGAGCTGTGGCTCATCTGCTATGGGATATTGGGACTGTAGAGTGTTACCTACCTTCCATATGGAGTCTGGGAGCTCTTTAAAAGAGGATAATTTTTCTGTGGCATCCACCCTTATTTATGGAGGTTGCATGACATGGAGAATCCACCAGTCCCCATGGGAGTCTGTCCAGCAGCTCATGTACCTTGCAAAAGGAAGGGACGAGATCTGAACATGAATCCAGAATGTGTGCTACACTGGCACAGAACTAATAATCTAAATACTGACCCCATGAAGATCGTTTTTGGCTCTCATCAGCTGGCCTGATGAAGGATTATCATTTTCTTTTTGAGCACAGGCGGCTGCCCATCTGTTATAAGATGCCCCCAGATGGGTGTCTGAACACAAGGGGTTGGCTATGGCCTAATGCCTCTGACTAAAAGGTGTTAAAATGAGCTGACCTGTTTGGTGAGGAATTTACATGGGTTATTTTATAGCTGGTATAAAAGAAATCTTGAATCTGCCTGGAGTGCCCTGTTAGTTGGTACCCATTAGGCAGAAATGAGAAGGGGTACAACATGCTGCTGCTTGGGTTTGTTTGCCAGATGGATGCCAATGCCTGAAGCTGAGAGCAGAGCAAATGCTGTCACTAATAATAGGGTGAATAAGCTCAAGCAATTTCTTTTGTTGGACAGCAGAGAAAAAGGTTTTTAGTGCATTTGTAGAAAGAACCCTGTAAAGAAAGGGAGTCAGCTGCAATGTCTCAGGACTTGTATAGAAGTGGCTTGTGAAATTCTTGGCTCTGTCTGTGATACCTAACAGGATTTAGCAAGCCTTGTCTGAGCCTGTTGTAGGAACATGACACTTGGAATGTGGAGGTCCCTGCCTGGACCGTGGCATACGGTGCCATGGCCAGTGTTGGTGCCCAAGGCAGGGCTGCCTGTGCAGTCTGGCAGCAGGAGTGAGGAGGAGAGCTCCAGGCAGTCTCCAGGAGGTGGAAAGGTGCACATGGCTAATAATGGGCAGTGAAACCATGGCTGCCAGCACTCATCCTCTTCCAGCATGAGTCTGTTGCTGGGAACATTGTTCTAAAAGTACCCAAAGCTTTGCAACACACAGAGTACAACCAGTTTAATTAATTGCATTGTTAGAGCTATGCCAGTTATATTTTAAAAAAAATAAAATCTGTGCTTAGACAGTTATTTCAGATTAAGTACTTAATCCTTTGATTAAACTAAACCAAAATAAGCTGGTGTCCAGCTGTAGAATGGTGTTTTAAACGTAGCTTTCTCATCCACTTGCACTTACTTGTTTCAGCTGAAGATGTCTGTTTAAGGACAGGGCTTTGATCTGTTCACTCAGCTGCCCTTTAAACACCTGTATCATCTCCTTGATCTATTTCTGATTGAAAGTAATTGGTTTTTGAGACCAGGGCTCATTTGTTGCTATGGATAAAGGACCTACCTCTTGCTCAGTATATTGAGAACTTGTTAGGGAGCAAGACATGTCCCTGTGAGGATACACTTATCTTAATTTCCCAGTTCTTGCTCACTCTGACTAAAAGACAATTTTCTTGGATTGTGGGTCACCCCTACTTTGGCCTCTTTAATCTTCAGCAGTTGTCAGCATCTCTTCTGATGTGTTGGATGTTGCACAGACAAAGGAGAAAGTTACAATCTCTTCTCCAGAAAAGCTGTAGTACAAAAGCATGAAGGGTAGAGAGAAGTAAGGTGAATTAGGGGGAAGGTGATGTATTAGACCCAATTAAACAGGGGTCTTGGGCTGGGGAGCAGGCTCAGGTACCAGCCATGTTGCCATATGATAACGCCTGTGTTGTGATAAGGCCACCTGCAGTGTGGTGCAGAGCCAGGCATGTACCTGGCTGTACCAAGGACAGCATTGGTGTAGCTGTGCACTGCAAAGCTCTAAGCTCGCAGGAGGTCATGCCTCACTTTCAAAGGAACCTGGGGTGTCCCCCCTTGAGTGAAAACAAGCCAAGCCTGAGCTTGGAGAGATCACCCAGCTTTGGGCCTGCCTTCCCCCAGCCGCGCACGCCCAGATCTACAGCATGCGCAGAACAGGGACCTTGGAGCTGAAAAGCAAATACATCATTTTTCCCTTTGTTTAATTAAATGAGAGATCATGAGTTAATCGCTTCCAAGCGCTTGTTTTCCTGCAGTGCCTGGAATGATAATCCTGTGTGCTGCCCAGTAGGAGCTGCTTTGGCTGCCGCAGCCGCGTCAACACGGAGCAGGGCTGGGAGAACAGAGGGAGGCATCTGGAAATGATTCTCTGAGCTCCGTCTGCAGAGCACCACTCCCTGCAAAGCTGTAGGAGCTGGTTTATCCACAGGCTATGGAGCACTCCTGCCTGCCTCAGTGCAGGGGAGCTGAGCCAGCTTACAGCCATGCCCTCATGGCACGCAGAAAGCAGCTTGCTCTTGGAGGTACAGCCCTTCAGCAAAGCTGGCCTGGGTGAGACTGCAAACACTTGCCTCCCAAGTGTAACTGGGTGCTGTGCTTTCTCCCTGAAAAACCTAAAACAATAGCCCAAAGAGCAGGTAGAGCAGTTCCTGGTTATCTCACAGGAAGGTGGTGTAATTACAGGAGTGGGAATGCCTACTTCTATTGCTGCACCACTTAATAATACATTATTTTATTCAGAGGAAGGCGAGGTGCTGAAGGCAGGCGCCCTCTTCTCAGCCTCCCCCTGAGCCTCAGAGTAAGCAGCAGAGGGGGGAGCTGGCACTTACTCTGGGAAGATTTTTCTCTCTTGAACTCATTGCCGCTGTGATTAGAACAGCTCAGGAAACGGGGCTGGGAGGGTTCTCCTCTCTGCAGCAATGGAGTGGGAAATCTCAAATTTTGTCAGAAAAACAAGCCTTGTTTTTAGCCAAAGATCTTTCTGAACACAGAAATGTTTCTTTTATTTAAAGGGAAAGCAGCCTGTCTTTCAGCTTTGTGTCAGAAAGTGGAAAGGCTTCATGGAAAGCCCAGAGGTCTGTTTTTACTGGAAATGAGGTTTCTCACGTCAGCTGAGAGCTGAGCAGCTCCAGCCAAGTGGTGCAGCACAGCAGCCTTTGCTGGCGGAGGGACCAGCTAACCCGGCCCTGCTCAGCGCCTGCTGTGAGCTCCTTTTTCCCCAGTCCCAAAGCTGGCTGGGAGCCATGGGCAGGAGCTCTGTTGTGCTGCTTGGAGCTCTGCCTCTCCCCAGTTTTGCTATTATTTCTGCTTTCCAGTCTGGGGTGTGGGAGGGTTGGGTCATTTCTTCCCCTCACCTTTGCACACTCTGGTCTCTCCCGTCCTGCCTTTGCACTGTGTTTGGCACCTGGGCAAGAGGGGAGAAAGTGGGTGCGTGCAGGATGTGGCCAGGCTCGGGCAGCCGGCAGAAGAAGGGCAAAGCTGCGGGAGCCCCTGGCGAGGTGTCCCTGCTGAGCGGGAGCCGAGCCGCTCGATGACTCACTCAGGGCTGGCTGTACCGCGGGCACCACTCGCTGTGCTCGCAGCCTCACCGGGCTCTGCTCCCCTGCCCAGCTCTGCGCCTTGCTCTGCCAAGCCACGGCAGCTCTGGGTTTAACTGGGCACTTTGGGACATGTAGTTTCATTCTTTGGCAGCTCAAATGAGGGTGTAGGTTTGTCAAAGTAGAGCTGTAAGTTCTTTAACTAAATTCCTGTTGCAGAATGAATCCTCGGTGTGTTACATGGGCCAGTCCAGCCCAGTGGAAAAGGAGTGTTGACTGCCATAAGTCATGGGTTAGTCAAACTGTTAGTCTGGTCTCACCAAAACAATATATTTTAGTAGTCTGCAGACAGCATCTGGGCTGTCAGCAGGGAAGGTCTGTGCCTCTTCATGTTCGCCTTGACCAAGATTCAGTATTTTGTAGGCAAAATGAGCAAAGTGCTTGGATGAGTTATAGGGAAAATGCTGCCAAGGCTTTGTGGTCCCAGGTGGGTCCAGAAGCATTGCAGGCCTCCCCTGCATTGATTTACATTGTCCTGACCCACTTGGGTTGCTGTCTCTTGCTAGAAGAGCACAGATACTCTGATGCTGTGTGTAGCCCTGGGGATGACCTCTCTGCTCCCCAAGCAGGCTGACTCTTTCTTCTTCAAACCTGCAGGTGGTTTTCCAGGGTTCAGACTTAATTGGTGAGCAATAGGTCCCAAAGAGGAAGAAGTTCAGTCCTGAGTAAGAAAGAAATGTAGAATGACAGGAGTTCCCAGTGGCTGGAGCTGCTATGTTGCTCTCTTCATGCCCACAAAGGTAGGCAGAAAATTCCATGAGTGCACCTAGAAAAGCCCAAAAATCTCCTGGTTACTCAAGATGCCTCATGACAGGCTGCTCTTCCAACCTGCAGTGTCTGCTTGCACCAGGAAAAGTAGGTGTGTCCCCTGAGCAGCAACAACTACTGGGCTCCTCTTCTGCCCAGGCACTCGTAGCCTCATTTCTGATTGACTCCTGGTTCTTGCTGCAGTTTATGTTGGAGTGGGGCTTTAAGGGCTGAGCAGCAGAGCTTTGCCACAACAGTCTTTATTGTTCTATTTATCACAGCATCTGACGCTCCTGTGATATGCAGGGGAGAGAGGGCAGCCCACCCACCCACCCACTGTTCAGACAGAAGCCCTCTGCCAGTTGTGAAGTCCTCCTGTGTTCTCACTGCTCCCCTGGCCTCCTGGGTGGGACCCTCCTGGGTTGTTCCTGTCACAAGGCTCAGCCCATGGAGCCCAGCCCATGGAGCCCATCCCATCCTCATGTGGTGCTTTCCTCTTCCCTCCCTGTGCTCCAGCCCCTGCAGCTGGCTCTCAGCTGAGCAGCAGTGAAAGCCAGTTTGGCCGGACGTGACCTTAACCTGGGCTTTATTTAGCGCCTTGATTTATAGAGGAGTTATTTTAAAAGCATGTTTCTCTTTTGGGAGGTGTGGTGGAGTGGTGGCAGTGAGCTGGAGTTTATAGATCTTCCCGTGCTATTGACAAAGAATCATTTGAATCCCAAGACTCCTTTTGCTTGTGGAGATGTTCTCTGGTTTACTTGGAAAGTGCTCCTGTTGGTGTTTGTGCCCAGTGGCTGAAAAGGAGCACATGTCCAGGATCTTTCTTGTGAGAGGGATGTGGTAACAGTGTTGGAAGCAGGGAAGTTTGAAACCTGCAGTCCCTAAAGGAGGCTGTTTTCTTCAGCAGGCTCCTGTGCCAGGCTCTGCCAGTTCTTGGGGACCACTGTGCACTGGTTGTAGTGGAAATGTGCTGGGGCACGAGTGCCCCCCTCCATGGATCCTTGTGGGGTTTAGCTTGTTCTCCTTCTCTCCAGGTGCAGTTCACTTATTCCAGGTCACAAAAGCTTCTCCTTATGCCTGCTGAGGGTTACATTGCTGGTTTGAGATAAGGGATGGAACCTCTGGAACAAGTTGCTCAGAGATTGTGCAGCCTCCTTCTCTGGAGATATTAAAAAGCTGTCTGGAGTAAGATGCTCTAGGGGACCCTGCAGGGGTCTAGGGGACTTCTAGCATGATCTAGGGCACTCTGGAGCAGGAAAGTTGGACTACATGACCTCCAGTGGTCGCTTCAAACCTTACTCATTCTATGATTCCATGATGTAGGTGAGATGGGCTCTAGACTTCAGGTTTATGAGCCTCAGGATCACAGGGCACTGTCCCTTTCTCTGGTTTGTATGAGTTGCCTGGACCTGCAAACCCTGTTTCCTCCATGTGCATGGCAGCTGGCCCTGCTGGCAGGCTGGATGTGTGAGGCTGCCCATCTGTGTGCTCTGGCATTCCACAGCAGACCATGAGGCCTCTTGCAGTCCTGGCTGAGGTGCTTTCCTCCAGCCCCTCTGCAATCTGAGAAGTTAATTAGTGCAAATAAGCATCCCCGTCCCTAGGATTGTGCGCTGGGTTAATGAGTCCCTTATTGAAGGACAATCTGTTGCTGTTGGAGGCTCCAAGCTCTTCCATGTTCTACCCTCTGTATTTTCAATTTCTGAGGCACTGGCATGTTTCACCCTCCATCAGGCAGGAGCTATTCCTGGGTGACCATCCTGGGTGGGAGCACTGAGGAGCAGTGCCAGCTCCACATTCACCTGCAGCACACGGAGGCTGCCATGTTCTGTAGCCTCATTCTGTACCTTGTTCTGTAGCCTCCCAGGGATGCTGGTGCTACAGTCCCATGCAGCAGAGTGGGGTGTGGGAATCTACTTCCAGTTTGGGGCTTTTCCTGCAGAATTAGCAGAGATTGGTTCAAACATCTCTTTCCACCAAAAGGTAGTGGTTGAAACCTTCTCTCTATCCCTTAGAAACCTACACAGCTATCATGGCTTTGTGGTATAATCTAGCCAGAGGGAGATAAAGCCTCTGTGCTCAGGAGTGCAGTTAACACTGCACTCTGCAATGGCTACAGGCTATGGTTATTCTGTATTTTACTAAAGGAAGGATAATGTACGACCTGGTTTATTTTAACCATATAAAGGATTTTTGATTTGGTGCCAATGTTAATAATTGTTTTGTGAAGGCTAAGGCAGCAGGAATGGTGTGAGAACCTTAGAGCGATGCACTGACTCATGTGCAAATATTTTGACTTCTTTGTTTTATTTGCAACAGTGAACTTAACAAATTTATTTTGGGAAGGAACTGATATCTGAAAGAATTTTGCTCAAACAGGGCATGGGGACAGAAGATGGTGCAGAACCAACCCCAGCTGGTTTTGACTGATATTTTGAACTTGTGGGCTT
Source organism: Erithacus rubecula (assembly GCF_903797595.1). NCBI lineage: Eukaryota > Metazoa > Chordata > Aves > Passeriformes > Muscicapidae > Erithacus > Erithacus rubecula. Next base: position 7,094,009 of record NC_136664.1, on the reverse strand, counting down.
GGGAGGGTCAGAGGGAGATTGTTGTCAAATGCTGCCAGCAGCAATGTTACAGTGATAGTGCCCAAGAAGGTGACTGGTGGGGTGGGAGAGCACCTGTGTGAAGGCCAGTTTTATCTGACAAGGTCACAGGTACTTGCTGGAACAGGTTGGTATCACCAGAGGGTTGGGTTTTTGTTTTTTTTTTTTTTCTGAGTGGAAAGTAAATAGTTTTAAACAGCCTTCTCCTTCTATTTAGAATTGGGGTTAAATGCTCATCCCTAGAATTCAGCATTTGAGTGTGTGCACATAGGGCTCTTACTTTTGGAATTCTTGGGTTAAGAATATTGGATTAAGAATTCCAACTCAGGATAATCTGTGATTCTGTGCATATGAAAAATAGCTCCTTAACCTCTGTTTATCTGGTAGCATTGGACTTGAGTATTGCAGGAGGCAGCTGGTCTCTCAGGAAAGGTGTGGACACTTTAGGAGCCTGCTGCCATCTAGCCTTGCTTGTTTCTGACATCAGGAGAAACAGCAGAAAAGGTAAGGAAGCAATACTGTCCCACAGGCAGCGTGTGGTTTGTCTGTCACTGTAATTCTGCCAGCTTGTTGCAGGCAGGGATTGTGGAGGCCTCACCTGAGTGTCCTCACCTCTCCTGTGCAGTCCCACAGGCTGTCCTACAAGGTGGCTTTGCATCAGAACAGGGAGTTTATATTGTGCTTAAACACCCAAGCCTCTAAAGGAGGAACTTGGAGACTGTTAAGCTGCGAGAGATGGGAAGGCTTGTATGAGGAGCTTCATCTCTGCTGGGCTGCAGGTCAGTTCAGGCTTGCTCTGGGACTGGTGCTTAGGCATCTGCAGTGATGTACTGTCATGGAGTGGAAGCAGTGAAACTGTTTGTTACTTCCTGATTCCTTCGTTCCACTGTTCTCCAGCTGTGGTGTAAGCTGTTCTGGCAGTGCTTTATTTAACTTTCCCTCCCAATCTTGCTGTGGGACTGAAGTGTATTTTCAGGCATGTCCATGCAGTTGTTCCTGTTCTACAGGAGGCTGTAGGGCTTCTGGGTCAGCAGCTAAGTGCTTTTCTTGTGTCTAGTGAAAGGAGGTGGATTTAGATCAGATGAGGTTCTGGCCAGACACCTGAGTAAACTTTCATTTGGTTTTGTAGCAAAACTTACTCCCACTGGCTGTAAGTTAGCCCAAGGGATCCTCTCTAAAATAGAAAAGGAGCGATCCTGCTCCTTTCTCCAGATATGTACAGCTTTATATATATTTTTTATTGCTACTTTTTGGCAAGCTCTCTTGATTTACACCCATGCAATAACTCAGAATTTGGCCTCCAGCACTGGAATTGGTCCTGACACTATGGGCAGGCTCTGGCTGGCAGGTTCTCCCAAATGAAGATGGATGCAGGCAATCCATTGCCTCCGATCCCCTGAACAGGCATCCTGAGTATCAATGGGTGTGCTCAGGGACCACAAGCAGCCCTGTTCACATGAGTTGTGTGAATCCTGGTGTGAGGCATCTCGAACTGCAGAAAATTCCTGGCTGCTGGAGTAGAGTTTTTCATGAGAGGGAAACAGCTTTGAATAACGAGGAGTCGCACTGGTGAATGGCTTTCCACAGAGCCAAACAGCTCTGGCACCTTATCCTGTGCTGGGACTCCAGAGCTCAGCTAGTGCAACTGCCCCTCGCCCACCAAGGAGGGTACCCAGAACACGGGGCTGGTGATGCTCCCACCCCACGGCTCTCTCTCAGGCGCTCACGTGCTGCGCTGTGGTCTAACAGCCGCCCCACCCCGCGCACGCAGGAGCAGGACTTGCTGCGTAAGCAAAAGCTGGGAATTCTCGCCGCTGCGCGCAGCACTCTGCGAGCACTCCACTCCTGTTTTGGGAGAGCTTTTCTGTGTTGACCTGCCATCGCCAGTGCCAAAAGAAGCTAGAAAGGACAGCACTTGGCTCCTTTGATCTTCGCTTCTCCTGCATTTGGAGATGGCTGCGCTCCTGGGCGTCGGGCACATCGTGCCCGGGTACCACTAACGCTTTCTCTCTCGGCAGGACTCGGAATCACTGGACGGCTGCATTCAGAGTACGTTATCAGCACTCTACCCTCCGTTTGAGGCTACCGCAGCCACTGTTCTGTGCCAAGTTTTTGATGTGGTGGAGAAGACGTACCGTGGGGATGGACTGCACTACCTCATAGACTTCCTGATTCCAGCCAAGCACATCCTGCAGTGCATTCAGCAGGATGCCTGTGTGAGTACATCATGCTCTCTAAGGCCTGTGAAGGCTTTCTTGGAGAGTTTTCTTTCTGCTCCCGTATGCAAAAGGGCTGGCAAAAAGCGCTTGAGTAGGTATGGCAGCCTAGGTGGGAGGGCAGGCAGGCAATTAGGAAACAGTTCAGAAATTGTTGTTCAAGCTTAACCCTTCAGAGATCAGAGATCAGGTGTGGAACAGTGTTCTTCCTTTCCATAATCATGAACACCAAGGGCTTAAGGGATGCACAGGGTTTAGTGAAGTGTTTGCTAGATGTGGCTGACTGGGTTGGCCTCTGACCCCAGCTGTTCTCTGGCCCCGTGGATGAAGCTGTCGGGCTCTGCACTGGCAGCATGATGTGCGGGGTGAAATGCTGCCAGTCGGTGTTTTTCCCAGAACTCCAGCTCCCCTTTGATGGTTGCTGGAACGGTCACAAAGCTCAGTAGCCCCGAGGAGTCACGTTACATTTACTGCCAGAACGAGTCCAAGATTAACGTGCTTTACTGTTGGGAGTCTAAAATGTTAGAAACGATGAGTCAAACACCTCCATCACAAAACTTGGCTCGAAGTCTGCAAGATGAAAAAACCCAACCAGCCTAAACAACCTAAAATGTGGGTTTGTTCTAACCTTTTTGTCTCTGAATGCAAAGGGGGTGTGTGGCCTGGCTTTTAATTCAAATCCTCATGGTAGAGGGCAAAGAATTTCTAGGAGGAGGAAAAATGTGGAATAGAGGCTGAAATAGTTACTCATTTGCTTCAAGGAAGTGAAATACTGGGGAGACAGACCCATCAGATAGGATGGCTCCATGTGAGCTAGGCATTTGGAAAGTTTGCAGTGTTTGTTGCCCCGGATTGTCACCAGCCGTCTGTGAGTGCAGGAGGATCCAAGGTGGTGCATGACCTTGCTACCCTCTCCCACCCTGAACACTGGAATAAATGTTATTCCACCAGTATCTGTAATTAGAGCTTCTAATTCTACGGTGCATGGTGTGCTTTTCACCTTTAAAGAAACAAAAGACTTTTCGTTTGTACAAACTGGTAATTATTTCAAGACGTTTCACGGCTTTCCCCAAAACACCGCCCTCGCTTGAAGAAGTCAAGGTAGCAATTTCCCCACTCCTCGAGATCCCGGCAGCTTCCGAGCGGCCAGCAGTGCCTTGGGCAGGTGAGGCGATGAAGGGGAGAGAGGGAAAGCAGCAGTGAGCTGGGCACACCGCGCTGCTGTCCCAGAGGGAGCTGTTCGGGGCAGCGGCCGCGGAACGACCGCGCACCCACCGCGGCCCGCGCGGCCCTCGGGGCGCCCGGCTGAGACACGGGTGTGGTGGCAGGGCGGGCTCGGCCGCCCCACAGCCAATGGGAGGGACGGTGGCGCTCCGGCAGCCAATAGCAGCGCGGGGCCGCCGTGATGGACAGGGCGGCTTCGGTTGAGCTGTTGGAGGGCCGTTGGAGCACGAGGCGGGGGAGTGCTAGGCCCTGAGGCGGGACAGGTGTGAGGGCGGTGGGAAGCGGAGATCTTGAGGAGGGAGGGATGAGGCTGATGGGCACTGGGTGTCCTGAGGAGGGAGGGATGAGGCTGATGGGCACTGGGTGTCCTGAGGAGGGAAGGATGAGGCTGGTGGGCACTGGGTGTCCTGAGGAGGGAAGGATGAGGCTGATGGGCACTGGGTGTCCTGAGAAGGGAAGGATGAGGCTGATGGGCACTGGGTGTCCTGAGGAGGGAAGGATGAGGCTGGTGGGCACTGGGTGTCCTGAGGAGGGAGGGATGAGGCTGATGGGCACTGGGTGTCCTGAGGAGGGAGGGATGAGGCTGGTGGGCACTGGGTGTCCTGAGGAGGGAAGGATGAGGGCAGTGGGTACTGGAGGAGCTCAGGATGCTGGTGCCCATTCCAGGCTGGCCTGGTGCATGGGCTCAGGAGACATGCAGGCAGGGGGATGTCTGAGGTGTCCTGTGGGAGGGGGAAGCCTGCACGGTGGAGCTGTCCTGCTTGTGTAGCACAGTTTGGGGAGGTGATGCAGAGACACGAGCTGTGCTGGGAGGCCTGCCTGGCAGCCACAAAATGTGGGGCTGGTTGGGCAACTGCCTTTAGGGAGGGCTGCACAGGGTTGCATTCGGTACTGGGGGTTTTGGTGACATGTGAAATGCCTGGGAGGGTGGTCAGCAATGTGCTTTCTTGCTTGGTTGTGACCCTTTCTGGCTGTGATGATTTTTTACTTCCACAGTGGTAGTACAAGGCGATCGAGGGAAGCTCTGTGTACCTTGTACCCTCTTTAGACTTGGGCCCAGGTTATTTCATATTTTATTTAAAAGTCTGCTTGTTTGATCTTTTATTATTTTTGAAATTTATTTAATTTGCTGTGGTCTCTTCTTCCTCAAACCTCCACTGTATGTGCCATCATCTTTACAGTCTGAAATCACAGGACTGTTTCTTACTAATTGCTTTTTGAAAGTCTTGTCTGCCTTTTAGAAAGTCTAAACTACTTCTTGTAGTTCAGCTGCTCTATGTGACCATTTCCTAAACACTAAACTAGAGGGAAAATAATTAACTTGTGTCTGAATGACTACTGAAAAAAAGTCTTGAGAGCACTTGAGGTAATACCCTGAGCTAAATGGTCTGTTCCAGCTTAACCATCTCTGTAGCTCTAGAAGATTCCACCTTTGTGCCATTTTTGTCGTTGGTACCCAGCTCTTTCCTCAGAGGCAGCTTTATTCCTGGGTGTAGAGGGTGTTCCTGGCACTTCTCTGATGAGCCTGGTTTGGCTGGGTAGTGTTTGGACACGAGAAAAGTAAATCCCTGAGCCTCAAAATGAGATGTTAAAGGGACTGTAATAAGCCTCTTCACATAATCTTCCCTTTGAAGGTGCATTTTGGAGCAGGAGCAGGAGTGGAGGATGCTCCACTTCTAAAGTTCTAAAGCTCTGTAGTGTTTAGGCTATTGTGGGACTTGCATTCTTGCTTTGGATGCTACTCTGGCTCTTGATGCAGTTTAGACTGTGGCTTTGTAGGGATTTTCAGGAACTTCAATGTATTCTGCATTTTGGTTTTGGTGATTTTATTGCTGAGTTTTCTCCTTATGAGTCAGTGGCAGACAAGTAAACATGTAAGCAGTGAGGCTGAGTTTTTGAATTTCTTAATGTATGAATGGCCCTCCAGTGGGTTACTCTGCATCCAAATTTTAACAGAATCTCTATGTCAAGTATGTGCTGATGGAATGCAGCTTTATGCTGCTGCTGATTGTCTTTCACTTTTCAATCCTATGAAATGTAATAATTTGGGAACTGATCTTTGTCTGCCTCTTCTTCCCCTGAAAAACCCTTGGTGCATACCCTTGGCCTTGACACCTAGTAGGAGATAATCTAATGGGATGCAATGGTATAGTGTCTTCTGGAAAACTGCAAATCGCTCTAGTTTAAAACTCACATACAAAATATTTGGTTTGGGCACTTTTGTAGGAGCCATAAGCTTTGTTGGCTGAGATGCTGTGTGTGTCTTGAGCTTGATATAAAAGTCCATGAAGTACATTTAGCATAAGACCTGCTGGAGCCAGGAGCAGCTTGTGCAAACTGCTGCAAGAGGTGATCTTGGCTTGCTGAGTTTAACTGTACTGTGGATGAAAGGAACTTACTGATAGAGGCATCTGTGTCTTGCAGCTCAGAAAACCTGAGAACATCAGCTGCACAGCTTAGCTCTGCCTTTGAGGGAAGCACAAGCAACTGTGTGTTAGCTTATAGGGCTTGTTGGTTCTAACTTAATAGAAAGAGGAAAGAGGAGGAGGTCAGTCTGCTCTGAGTCTAGGTTAGAATAGAAGGGTAATATTAATATGATCTTTCAAGTAAATTAAAACTAAAGTAAAGGTTCAGTTTTGTGGTGATACAGGGCATAGCTACATCAGTAGAGCAGCAGCAATATGTGAACAGAAGTAAAACTGCTGTGACTGAACTTGACTATGTCAAAGAAATAGAACTGGCAGGTCCCTGTCCTGGAATATGGAAGAAGTTACCATATAATGCTGAATGTCTGGTAACAGGGATTTTATTAAATCTGTTAAGTCAGGGCTAGTAACAAAATACAGAGAACAAGCTGAGCCTACAACATCATGTACTGAGCAAGGACTGAATTAACTGACCCATGAAAAACTGAATAACGTTTTCATGTGGTTTGCTCCATGGCAGGTAGTGTCACACCAGCCTTTTAAATAAACCAGCTCTCTCTAGAGGGGTACGTTTCATTGTTTAATCTCTGCCATAAAGGATTTATTATGGAGTCATATGGAAGATTAATTACTGTGTCAGAGGGATTGAGGTTTATGCAAGAATTGCAAGATGGCTACAAACTGGTGAAAGGGAGGGTGTTTGTATTGCAGGGAAAACAGTTGGAGGCAGGAGTCATGAAATACTCAGTGCTTCTCATCCATGACCTTGGCATAAAAAGTAAGAGTATGTATGGCATGTTTTTGGTGAGACCAGCCTGGGACACACAGACAATAACCTGGAAGAGGAGAGTGATAAATGCATTGCATAAGATGAGCTCTAAAACTTTGTACTTAAATTTTTGTAATGGTGGACTCAGAGGGCAAGCACATACCTCTGCAAAGTGTCAGGCAGAACATCTGTTGTGGAGTTCATCAGTTTGAAGAGAAAGAACAGCAGGGTTACTGTGGGGGCATGACTGCAAGACAAGTGGGATCTTAGCTGTAAGAGTTGCTTCTGGCCCATTTGGAAATGCTGGTGCCATTACAGACAGTGTTTTGGAATGCTTTGCACAACAAACAAATGTTTTTTTAAGAAAAAGAAATGGGCATTACAGAGGAGATACTTCAGGCACACTGAGGAGATGATGAAGGTAGACATGCTAAGGTCGTGTGACATGGGTTAATAACTTTAAGCAATGGGAGCACATCCAGGAAATACAGGTTTGAGGAGGAGGAATTACTGAATCTGAAGGATGATTTGGGTTTCCAAACCTGTGAGCAACTTTGCTTCAGGTGCAAGGAGAGTTAGAAATCTGGCAGGGCTGAAAGTAAGGCTTGATGAACATAAGAAGGAAATTGCTTTATGTCAGTACCTGTTGTTTCAAGGTGTGTGAGGATCCAGGAAATTCCTTTCAGTTCTCTGGTTTCTCTGCTATATGGCAAAATACTTGAGTTAATTGAATCTAAAGCCTTGCCATACAGAAAAAGATGAGATTAATTGTGGAATTGATGGCTTATATAATGGCTTAATTTAAATCTTAGCCAAACAAAATCAAGTTCAAAGCACTGAAATTATTTTTTGAAGTTGTGACAATGCTGTAAATAATTGAGTCAAGTCAGTTCAGCCATGAAACTTCAGTTCTTTTACTTGGGTGGGATTTGTCTGAGGTGTGACCTGAGTTCTGCTATGTTTTGGGCGAGGAAATTGCTGTTGTGTTAAGTGTGGTTCCTTGAAGATTGCTGATGGCACTTGCTGCCTTCTTTCTCTGTGGCTCTGCTGTGCTTTCCTCCTTTGCTGCTTCCTGTCTCCTGTTTAGTCTTTGCAGTGCCTTCTTCCCTTCACTGGCAGGTTGCAGCCTCCTGGTGTAACTCGTGCCAATCTGTCCTGCATAGGTTATTTGTGTTGGTAACTTATTATTCCTGCTTTTAAAGACCATAGTGTGAAAAGCTTGCCTACACCAATAACCCAAACCCCTAAATTAATCTGTTTTCTTGATCTCTCAGCTGGAGCTGAGATCCTTTGCTGGTCCTGATGACACTTTCTCTTGCCTCCGTAGGCTCCGTACTGCGGATTGCTGTTTCGCCATGCGGGCTGGCCCCTGTGTGTTCAAGAGAAGATTATAATCCAGCTAGCTTCCATCGACGGGCAAATCTTGAAGCCTGGTGACTTCTACCTGCAGGTGGTCCCCTCTCTGAAGAAGCCTCCACGAATTGTAGTGAAATGTTTGGGAAAAGATAAGCATAATGTAGAAGAAGTGGTGATTCCAGAAGTTTCATATACCTCTATTTTTACTCTGGAATGGTTGAGTACGTTCAATGGAGAGCGGATGGGCATAGCACTGGAAAATTGTTTACTAACCACTGATGACAAAATATTTCGTGTCCCCTGGGATAAAGTGGTTAATCCTGAATTTATAAATAAACCAAAAATAATTGAAAACAATATCATCTCTCCAGAAATAACAGAGGAACGTTCAGTTTTGTGCCTCCCCACGGACCGTACTGAGTGCACTTCACCAGACCTGAAGTCTCAGTATCTACAGAAACTAAACCCAAATCGAGACAACCCTGTCATTAGCAATATAGCTCCACAGTTCAAGGAAACTCTGGTCAATGGTGTCTGTACAAGTCCTGTGACTGAAGAGGACTTGACAAGTGACCTTGAAGGGGAGTACGTTGAGCTGGCAGAAGTTTCACTGCCCAGGTTTGGGCCACAAGCAGGATCTTTAACCCAGTCGCTGGCATTAAGCTATCTAACTCAACCCAGGGCACGAGTGAATGAATCTAAAGGCAAGCACAGGTTTATTGTCATACAAGACAGCACCTATTCCAAGAACTTAATTCAGTCAGCACTTATGCAGAAGGAGCACTGTCAAATGGACACTCTGAGCACTTCTACAGAAGTTCTCAAGAATGTTACTCCATTGGAAGGCAACGAAGTGATGGCACATGGAGAGCTGTCTCCAGAAGGTCAGCTGCTGCCAGTTGATCCTGGAAGTATGGGTGATAACATTCCTGTGGCTGAGCCTCCTGCTTGCTGTGCAGAAGATTCATCTGCAGAGCAGGAGACTCACAGTGAACACTCACTGGATTGGCGATATGCACTGTGCAGCTACAGTGTTGTGTGTGCTGGAGATGCTGTCTGCTGCAAAGCACAAGTGCCTGGTGGCCCTGCAAACATGGAGGGAGAAAGTGATGGACCTAGTGGAAATGCTGGTTTTGAAACATTGGAGCAGGGCCCAGTAGTCACTCTAGATGCTACTGCTGCTAAAGAGGAAGTGATGCTGGGAGTACACACAGAACCACTGACTGAGGGTCAAGAGGAGGTGACACTGATGGATTCTTCTGTATCTGTCCTAGGGCCTTTGGGACCACATTGCACACTGAAGGAAGGTTCTGATGTCTCTTGCCAGGGTGTCAGTGAAAGTGTTGAGCCAGCGCAGGTCACTACATTGCCTGAGAACTCAGATGTGGGTTGGGAGAGAGACTCTCCTTCAGGGAACATGGTAGATGCAAGTTCTTGCTGCAGCAGTAACGAAGCAAATACCAGTTCTCCATTAAATCCTCCAGAAGAGAATCAAGGAGATGTAGATGAATTTGAGGTGGGTAGAAGGGATAGCCAAGAGGAAACGAAAGAGTCTAAAGAAATGTTGACTGTAAATGAAAATCAGACTAGTCACAGTCACTGTTCTGTGAAAGCTCCAGCAGATGGAACTTTGTCAGATGGTGAAGAGCAAGAGCATAAAAAGGCTGAAGAAACTGTACTACTCCAAACTGCCCTGTCAGCAGAGGGGAATCAGATGGCAGAACAATTAAATAATGGTGACTTGTTGGCTCCTGATGCACAAGAAGACTCAAGTTTGTTCGAAACCCAGAGGTCTGGAGGGAGGTTTGAGGAACCACAAAGACTGGAAAACCATGGCTGTGAAAGTGAAGAGAACTCTGTGCTGAACCTGGAGAGACAGGTAGAGAACCAGGAAAGTTCTTCTTACAGGGAAAGGTTGAAGACTACAACTTCAAAAACACTGGAATCCATTGAAGAGGAATTGGAGGGTGGACCACTGTCCTCAGGACCTGCTGAGGAGCATACAGAGCCTACCACTCTGCACTCCCAGGCAGAGGCAGCTTCTGGGGCATCAGCACCTAAAGGTATAGTCATTGGATGTTTGTGTGGTTGTGTTTGGTAACATGGATTAAAAGCAAAGTCCTCAAGGAGTACTGCTTCAATACTACTTATCAGGCAGGATTTGATAAATACATCTAGGAGGCTTTGGGGTAATAGCACAAAATACTGGGAAGTGATTAAATTATTGCTTTGTGTGGCATGAAATTACCTTTCTCTTCACAGGTGGATTTATTGTGGTATTTTGTTTAATAATTTTTTGCAAATTTGTGTTGGTACAGAACAAAGTTCCATTGGAAGAAGCTTTTAATTTCAGTCAATCTGATTGCTGATGACCTCCTCCTGCTACATTCATGATGTGCAGAATGTGTGAGGAGAGACATCTAACTGTACAAGTCTCTCATAGTTGAAAGGTGGCTTTAGGAATATGGCTGTGGCAAGAGGAAGCAGCAGTGGATGCCACAGTAAAATACTAGCTGTGTAACGTGACCTAAAGATCATCATATGTATGTGCTGATAACAGATTCAGGCAGCAAACTGCAGAGCTGAGGGATTCCCCCCTCTTCCCTGCCTTCCCCTCCGGCATGCTTTCTTCAGCTCCATTATGTTTCAAGTAGGAGCTGTTTCACTTGAGCGGAAGAGCACAGAAATTAAGCATCTAACTTCAACTCGGCTGGAATGTTCAATGACCAAGATTTCTTGCTGCTTGGGTTCCTGAGCTGGAGCTGTGCTGCTGCAGGAGGAATTGAGAGGGCAGTCCAGGGTCTGCCTTTTGCAGCAGCCCGTAGGCAGGCGGTGTGTAACCGGGCCGGTGTGGGCTGTGCCCTGCTCTGCTGAGTGGAAAGCTGCAGCTCCGTATGCAGATGTCCCGGAGCAGCGGCTGTGCGGCGGGGGCGGCTGGAACATGCCATTCCAGTTCAACAGCTCTCATTCCCTGAGACCCCTGGCTAGGAAAATTACCCAGCTTGAAATATTGGAGTGAGGACTCTTGAAAGGGTTGGCATACAGACTCATGTTGTTAGAGCATGTTTGACCCTCTGGGGCAGCACATGCAGGCCTGGTTTTCCTGGGACATACTGCCACTGTAATGCTTGCCCTGGTCCCAAATTATGTTGTCAAGAGCTGCAGCATGATTCTATTTGACTGCACACACAGCTGCTTCTCAAGTGTCCAAAAGTCACATTTTACCTGATGTCTAAGTGACCTCCTAATGGAGCTAAATTAGCATCCATTGATTAAAATAAAATTTCGTTAACATTTGCATCAAACTAATTTGATTCCATAGTATTCCATAGTTAGGCCAGCCCAGGGTTGCCAGGCATTTCTGATACTTTTGAAGTGACAAGCATTTCTCTTGTGTGAAATGGGGGGTCAACTCAAAAGTTTCTATTCCTGCACTGCATGTTTCTCTGAGTATCTATCACCATGAGCAGAAAAAAAAAATCACCTGCCTTTCTGTGGGTCTTGGGGGGTATATGCCAGGAAATAACCATCCAATAACCATCCATTCCCCTGGCCAAGCTGAGCCTGGCTTGCTTCATGCTTGCTCAGGACCAGGCCTTGGAACACCTAGTCTGTGTTTAGTGCTGGGTAGACACTTTGCTCATGAGTCCAGTGGCTGCTTGTTCAGTGTTTCCATCTCTTCTGTCTAAAATTAGCCAGGTGCAGCTCATTAAACATATGATGTTCTCACTGGTCCAAAGAGTAAATCTTGGCCACTGCTGGAGATTTCAGCAGTGATGGATCCCTCTGGGGTACACACAGAGACTGTTTTTAATGAAAGACAATAAAAATTATTCTGAGGATTTGGCTGAAATAAGTGGCATTCGTGGCTCAAGTATGCTGATGGTAAACTTGGGCATTACGGTTTAAGAGAAAAGCAAACCTTGTTATCTTAGTGCTTGTAAAGCAAAAGAAACAATCTAAACTGCCAGGAAAACCACCCAAACTAACAAAATAAACTCTTTATGGTGAAGGGCAGCTCAAGTATCAGTTAATGCTGGCAGTATTTCTTAAACACTATAGCTGGCACTATAAAAAGCTTAATCCATTCAATTGCATTTGATTGCTTTGAGATCCAAACAAGCCATCCCCTTATCTAGCCCCATTAAACCCTCAGAGATGTACTTATAAGATAATTCAGAGATAAAATTACAAAGCAAAGCAAATGTCCTACAAATGGGCTCTACTTTTCCAGCAAGGCAGTTCTGTAGTTTAAATTCTCTGCATCTTGCTGAGGTCATTTTGCTACTATGATTGGAAACTCTAGGTATCTTGCCTAAACTATAAATAACCACAAAACTTAAGCTTTACTGGGTCAATTCAGATCTGAAGTTCACACCTCAGCAGCAGTGGGCAGAGACACAATTTGCTGTGTGTGAGGTGGAGGAGCTTGCTTGTTACAGCAGATATTGTAGATTATGTCAAAATACATGTTCAGAACTGGGGCATCTGAGTTTGCTGTGTCTGCAGGTTTTTCCATGTCCCTTAACTCTCTCCCTTCACTTCCATTCTCAGTGAGCTTATTTTGTGCACAAACAGAGTCTAAAATGCCTGAAGTCAAATGTGAACTGTTTTGAGTCGGTGACTTAAAATTTTCAGTGGTTCCATTCACAGATAATATGACTGCTGTTTTTTTCCTAATGACTAACATCTAAATGAAAGTGGATTTTGAAACTTCTCAGCTCTGGAAAGAATTCCTCTATTTTGTGGGTGGAAAGTATCTTGATATTCAAGAAACAGGCTGAAAAGCCACACTGGGGCATATTGAGCAGCACCTGTTAGGGTCTTTGTTCCTGGTCCCACTTACTACCTGATGTTAGCATAGGTGATACTGGTGCTGGGGCAGTTTGCAGGGAAAATGCTAATGTCTCTTTGAAATGCACACAAGCAAATCCTCCTCTACCACTTCCTTAACCTCGGGGAAAGGTGGAACCTGCAAACACGGCAAATTCAGATGTCCCTGTTCTCAATTTGCTTTTAGATGTAATCCTCCGCATTCTACAATTTCCGCTTTAGTGAGTGCCTCCGCCCCAGATTGCAAATAACAAACAGTGTGCTTGGGCCTGTTTGGGAGAGCTGGCATCTGCAGATCTCAGCTGGGCCTCAGACTTTTGTTTGGGCAAGATGTGCTTAGTCTGGAGGCTGCACAGCTTTAGTGAAGTTTCCTCAGGGCTGAAAAGCCCCAGTACCAGGACTGTGTATAGTGGGCCCAACAAAATGCTTCTCTCCTACCTTTTGGGAGCTGCTGCTTCATTCCTAAGAGATAATCCAAGGCAGGACTGTCACATACATTTATGTATTTCTCTTGCCCTGATGTGTAACCTGTGTGCAACACAGCTAGGTTTCATTTCTTGTCCTCTTTAAATCTTACATTTTGGTCCTCTTTGCAGGCTTTTGTTATTTAATGCAGACCACTTTACTACAAATTGTGTAGTTCTTATTGGCAGGCCTTACAGCTCATTGATGAGGTGATTCCATGTTCTCCTAGAAAGTCTACCAGCTCTTAACCAGAAACCTTTGGGCACAACTTCAATGACTCTTTGATGTTCAAGATAACCTTTCTGCAGGTGCCCCTCTAAAATGCTGCTTCAGGAAGATGTAACAGTGTTGTCTGAAGTGGATGACCTCTTGCACCACTGGGAAGTGGAGGCTGAGGTAGCTCTAGGAACAGAGTGGAGCTCTGGTACAGCCCAGAGCTGGGCAGAGCCCTGCAGCCATCACAACAGCTTATGTGGCCAAATGCAGCAGATGCCAAGCTGGATCCCAGGGGTGCTCCTTAACCAAGGGCTTTACTAAAGAGGAATGAGCAGCTATTCTGTCATGCCCTTGATGGTGCAGAGTCCATGAGCTCCTCCTAGTTTCCCCCAGTGTTGAATGATTGGTTGCAGTGAGCCATGCTGCTCAGGGCACTTCTCTCACCCATTTTAGCAATTTTGAAAGCAGTTTGGGCTAAGCCTCAACCTGTAAATCTCCTTCACTGCTAAAACTTGTATTGGAAGCCACTTCAAGGACTGCTTTGTTCCTGGTCCTGCTCTTTAATGAAGTATTGGAATCTGTTAGTAAATAAACTGAGTCAACTGTCAACATTGTTGATGCAGCAGGAAGGTAGGATAGTTGAAGTAAATTTTAAATAACAATTAAAATGTCTGACTTCATAGCAAGCAAATATATATTCCACTCTTATTTTCCTAAAGAAAGATTGATATTTTTGTTGGTAAATACTGAAGGATCAGGATTTGTAGTGAAGTATAGCCTTTTATTAAGTATAGCTTTCTGCCAACACAGGGTTAGCCTAGTTGTGTACTTAGGATGCTAAAGATCTATTATTGAAGATGTGCTGTTGGCTTCTAAATCTTGTGCTGTTGGGAAGTGGGGTATAATACTTTTTGCACAGTGGGTAGATACTTTTTTCCTTCTTTCCAGATAATTTTACATTTGATAGAACTAGCCTTAGTTTCCATGTAGTAGTCAAGATATTTAATTTTGGAATTAATGGATTCTGATAACTTGTGCTTTATAGCTGAGGTGTCAGACAAAGGGAGCATTTTCTGCAGCTCTTGAGCAGGAACTGCTTGGTGTAATCATCCTGTTCTTCAATGTTTTTAAACGGGTTTTTGACTTTCACATGAAGTGTTAATAAAAAGAGGCTGGACAAGGAGAACGAGGTCTCTTTGGCTAATTCCCAGCTGATTTGTTAGCCTCCAGTTTACTTCATATTTTCAGGAACTAATCTGAAAATAGTGTTGAGGGAGTAATTCTGTCCTGATGGAGTAGCCCTCCCTGTCAGAAGCTGGTTTATCACTCCAGCATGTTCTGACTGCTGGAGCTCATCCAGGGGCTTGCACTGTGCCAGACTTCCAGGCTGTGAGCAGACATGTACTGCTTGATATGTTACCTTTAAAAAGGACTTTGACTACAGTAATTCTGATCTGAATTGAGCTTTTATACTTTGCAAACTTCACAACAAATTGGTTTCTTTTTTTTAGAATTACAGTAGTATTAGTGTTATAACCAGTTTTGGCACATGAATGCTGCTGGCTAAAGGGCTGGAGGAGCTGCAGAGTGCTGGGGCTGGGGACACGTCCCTCCCCAGTCTGGTACTCACCTGGGACCTTTTGGGTGGGACTCCTCTCGAGCTTCTGTTTGTTGCTTGTCTTACAGGAATGATGTCAGAAGAGACAGAGATGAGAAAAGAGGCAACTGGCACAGGTGTGTTGAAAGCAGTGAGTAAAAGCAGTGCCCTGGAGGAAACTTCACCACCTGTTACTCCCCCAACATCCCCAACTTCTGGAACTGCCTGGGGTGGTCAGTTTGCACCTACCATAGTCAAGGATGTGAACCCAGAAGTGCTCAGGAGTGGAGTTGCCTACCTGCCTGGTGAGTGGCTGAGCCAGAATGTGTCTTGGAAATGTGGTTTGTAGGAGGGAGATGAGCCTCCTTTTGCAGTGCTGGAGACTGGTGCCAGTGCTATTTCTTTCACCCCAAACCTCTTCAGAAGGTCAGTTTCTTGAATCCTCTGAAGTTTCCGAATGGGCAGGACAGGAAGTAGAACTTCCCTCCCATTAATGTTAATTTGCTCTCAGGAGTCTCAAAATGTTAACCAAGTATGTGTGAGTCAGAAATGCCAAATCTGTGGGCTCATCCCAGGAGTTCAAAAAGAGCAGAGTGAGGGTGCAGCTAATGATGGGCTGGTGGGCCTGACATCAGACCTGGTCAGAAGAATAGGAACTTGATTTGCTTGGTAGATAATTAAAGGATAGGAATGTAGAAGATGCTCTTTGACAGGACTCTTGAAAACCAGTTTTATTCTTGGTAATTAGAAGTTTGGTTGATTAAATGGAGCCACCTAGATATAATAGATTTTTAGAAAACATTGGATTTCATGACACATAGCATTGGAAAGAATATCCCAGTGAAGTGGATGAGCAATGTGTAGGGTGAGTGATAGCGTTGCTAAATAGCAGATGACAAAACTAGCTATCAAGGGAGAACTTTCCAGAATTATTCTGCTAGAATTGGGTTGTAGGTCAAATGTTATTCAGTGTTTGCATCTGATAGAACAGTGAATATCAAATAGCTGCAGATGAAATTTCTGCATGGAACAAATACTGGCAGAGGGGTGAACAAAGCTGAGGCTGTTGGTCAGAGTAGCCAGGATTGCTTGGTGTACAGGGCCCACACAAGACGTCTTTGTGTTTAACCAAACATGAAGTAAAGCAGAGGAAGTAAGATCTACCTCTCTAGTGAGAAGCAGCATTTGGCAGCTCTGTGTAAGGAGCCCCTGTGGGCTTGTCTTTTCAGAGGCAGCAGGAGGGTTGTTCAGTGTGGGGCAGGAGGAGCTGCCTTTGATCAGCTCAGGGGCCGCGTACGAGTTGAAAATTGGGCAGAGAGCCCAGCCTCAGAAGAGAGGTCAGGCAGACTTGTGGAGTGTGGAGGAGTTGGGAAGGAGAGCAAAAAGGCAGCACAGACATCTCCCAGGTGGTGTTGGTTCTGCAAGACCCTTTTGGACCTCAGATGTGTAAAGGAGGAGATGACTAGACAGATTAAGAGACTGATTTTTTACCTCTTGTTGGTATACTTGTTGGTGATACCTCTGAAATAGTTTGGGCTGTGTTGTATAAGGAAATGGTAAATATTAGAGGTGGTGTAGAGAAGGGTGAGAGCCCTTTCTTGTAACCAAACTGGTTGTCTTAGAGACTGGAAGGTTTTTATCTCATAGGATGATTGAGAAAGAGGTGAAATCACCTTTGTGCCAGGAAGGAAGAAAGGAGTTTAAACTTTTCCAGTTTCTGGAAGAAGGTGAAATATAAAACCAAGGGCAGGGTAGAATAATGGTACATTCATACATATAACTTTGCATTAGGAGATGAATTGTCACAACAAATTCCAAAGATGGCTTTTAATCTTCTGGTCAGCTGATCAGTTTGGACATTTTTATGCTGTATACAACAGCCCAAAAAGTTACAGGGTTAGAGAGGGTCTTTCAGAGAAGCTCTCAGTCCATGCTGTTGCAGGAGCCTGACCATGTTACCTAATGCTCCCTTTGTCACAGATTCCTGTCATAATGTACCACTGTTAATAAAGCCTTTGAATATGTGAAGGGATATCAAATAACTTTCAAATGCCTGCAAGAAGCAAGGGTTGGCTTTGATACTGCTTCTGAGGGAGGAGTTGTGTATCCTGTAAAAGCACTGTCAGATTTGATTGACCTCTCTGCCTCTTTGGTGTTTCAGTGGGCAATCCTCATACCAGTCTGGTGAGGGAATGTACTCACCACTCAGTTAAATGCTTTATGTTGGTCAGTGGTAATGATACAGTAATTACATTAGAAAGAATAACTTTCATAATGAATGGTGAATAAGAGCTAAATAATAAACTAGTTGCTGATTGAGTTAGCCAAAACTTCCAGGACAGTTTCAGTTCTGGATTCTGCTCTGGATTATGCTGCTATTGGAAGACCTAGCCCTGGTGACTGTGGTTGCTTTTTTGACCTGGTCAGGCAATTCCCAGACTACTAGATGAAAGTTCAAGGTTTAATCAAGTTCTGGTGATGCCCAACCTGCCTGATGGACAGAAGATGTTGCTGCAGAATAAGAAAGCTTTTACTGAGCCTCGTTATTGAGCCATTTTTTTCAGTAATTGAGGGGTTTGCTTTTTTATTTTGTGATGGTCCCCTTTCCTTATGAAACAAATTATATTAATAAGATTTTTCTAATTCCTTTCCATTTCTTTGATTATGCAGCATCCAGGCTACAGTATTTCAGAAGTAATAAAAGTCCTCCTTGATCACACTGATGATGAAAGATTTTTGTTAGCAGGAGAAAGCTTGTGTCACAGTTTTAGTCCTGGGAGGGAGAAAACTCTGCTTCAAAATGGTGTCCATCTGTGTCTGTGGCCCTTACTTGAGTCATGTCCTAGTGACAGATTGACATCACACTGGGGCAGCTTTCCATGCTTGAGGCTGTCCATCTGTGTCTGTTTTACTTGTCAGCTGCATGCTTGTCCCTGAGATGGGGGAGAGAGGTGGTCCAGACAGTACCTCCTGTGGTAGCAACAGAGTTAAGGAGAGAAACAGATTTCTCTAATCCTTTGGTTTTGTCTTGTGCTTGGGATTTCTGCCCAACCCCCCCCATCCTTCTTACACAGTTTGTATGACAGGAAATGGCTCCTGTTCTTATGTTCTTATGAATTAGTTTTCACACAAAAGAGATGTTGTCCCTCCTGTTCCCCAAATCACTTACCTTCCCAGTTGTTTGAGCAGGCTCACTGCAGGTACTGCCTGATTTTGTGTCTCAGAGGCAGCTCTGGCTTTCCAAAGTGGTTTGTCCACCTGTATCCTCCTTTTGCATCTGGAGAGGAGGCTGGACATAATTCTGAAACTGGCACTGTTAGGTCCTTCTCCTCCTGTGATAATGGGTGGCAGAGGAGCACTGTCCTTCCTGGCTAACTGAAGCAGAGGGATTTCTCCTTCAGTGTGTCACAACTCAGCTGGGTTACCTGTACTGTGCTGTATCTATTCCCTGGGCACTGGGCAAGCCCTGAACCTAATGAAAGCCTGGCACTGCCTCTGCCCTTGTCAGAGCTGTAGGCAGGCAGGAGTGTGCTCCTCTCTGCAGCCTCTGAGGTGGAGCTCTGGGCTCCTGCTCCAGGGCTTTGCTTCCAGAACCTGACTGGTTATGTTCTGGGCTCAGCCTGCAGCATGTGCCCAGTCTAGTTATATATTGCATGTTCTGCAGACCTGGCTGCATTCTCTCATCTGACAGCAGTGTGAAGGTGAGATTCTGTGTCTTGAATTTATGAGATTTCTGCTTTTCTCAAGATCATTGTTAGGCAGTTTCAGCCATATTTATGAAGAAATAAATAGGGGCAGCATATGGATACCTTGGAAGTGTGTTTATAACCTCCTACCATCTGTAACATACGCTATGTGAGTTCTGTGGAGGATTTCCAAGAAGGTGATGGGTCTTAGTGGGAGAATATGAGGCATACAGACCTGGAACCAGGCTCAGTTGAGTTACTTGTGTGATTTCTACCCCTCCTTTCTTTTTACAGGTACAAGAGACAAATCAGGACGTGCAGTGGCCATAATAACGACAAGGAACACAGCCTGGTTAAACCCCCACTGCAATACCACTGAGCTTGTGCGCCTTCTTCTGTACTTGCATAGCATCCCAAGGTTTGTGATGCTCTTGGGCATTCTGGGAGATGGAAACTGAGGCAGGAATGGAAGGAGATTGACTTTATTGGCCTAGGAACTTGGTCCAGGCTGTCTTGGAATTACACAGGTGGGAATCTCCTGCTAGGATGAGCAGGCTTGTGTTCAGCAAGCACTTTACCTATTCTGTATATGCCATGTGCACATGGTGTGATATAATTGGGTATGTGGTGTATGTTTTCCTGCATTGCCATGAATCCAAGCCATTCTTGCTATCCTTCATCAGTTCAGAAAATGGGATTTGGGAGCTATCATGGGGTAGTCATGCAGCAGCTCTGTGATAGTGTTGTGACACGATATTTTAATGCCAGGCCTCCAAACTAGAGGGAGAGAGGATCTGCAAGTGTTAAGAGTCAGCCTTGGTGTCTGGCTGAAAATTGGTTTTGGACCCTGCAGACTGGAATTTGCTGCAGCTTCTCTTCCTTTCACTATGATATACTCTTCTTCCCCAGCTCATCACTGTTTCACTTTTAGATGATTAAATGAGAAGAGGTAAAGTAACTCTGACAGTGATTTTTATTTTTTTTTTGAGGCCTTTAAAGAATTAATAAAGAGAGCAGTCTTAACCCATGAGAAACTCATGCTTGGATCTTTTTGAAGGCTTTTCCCTTCAAGTCTGATTCTGGGTGAGAGAGGCATTGGGTCTGCTCCAGACTGGCTGCACTTCTGAAGCAGTGAGAGTGAAACCAAGCTTGTCTCTGAACACAATTAGGAAGGATTAGTTTTCCTGTGTGTATTATCCAGTGGGCATCAGCATGCTTGCCATCAGTGGCACATATTCTAGGAGTAGGAGAAATGGGAAATTGGGTGGAAGTCATAGAATCAAATGGCAAAGGTAAAAACTGAGCAATTGGTGGTTTCTGTGTATATGTTTTGTTTAGGAAAAGGTGGCCAGTTAGTTCCAGTTATTACAAAGCCATAATGTATTGTTTTTTTTCATGACTGCAGGTTCCGTTCCATAGTCTTGTTAATTTTCATTGGTGACAAAGGTGACCTTTTTATCTTTGTCCTTGCAGACCAGAGTGTCAGGCTTTGGGTCTCACTGTTCTTGTGGATGCTCGTCGCTGTTCACCCGTTCCTGCTCTCTTCAAGGCGTTCAGCACGTTGCAGGTGAGCCTGGAGCTCGGGCAGAGGAACTCTGGCTGGCCTGCTGTCATGGTTGGACATGGTTACATCTCCATCTGCTGCTTCTGTCTCCATCTGCCACCTGGCTTTCAGTTAGCTTTGGGAGGTGGAGATATGTACCCAGCCCTGCTTTAGGAGGATGACCTGGACTTGCCAGACTGCAGACAAAGCAAAAAACCTAAGCAAGTCTGAGTTAGGGGAGAACACCCCTCCCCACCCCTCCAAATTTGCTTTCATCTCAATGCTGAGAACAGCCCATACCCAAGTCTCAATGTTGTCATGAATTATCCTGCTTGGAGGTGTCGTCCCTTGCACTGAGGAGCTGTGTGAAATGTGCAGGGATTTTTGCCTGCCACAGAGAAGGGAGGAAGAGGCCTCTGTGTGCTGTCAAGGGAAGGGAAGGACACTGCTTGCCATGCCAGGTGGAAAAGCACATGCAGCTGTTGGTGTGGCTGTCAGTGAACGATTAGAATCGGATGTGCTGTAACTCTATATTGCTTCAGGTCAAAGGCTTTCATATCAGTCACTTGGGAAGCCAGTGGGTTTTATTGTCCCCCCTCCCAGATAGAAACTGTCAGCTGCTGTTAGAAAGCCAGGGAGATGCTTGGTTGTAGTGATGACTAATCTTGTTTAAGCAGGTGCTCATTTTAAATCAGAGCTTAGGTCTCTTAGGACTCAAACTCTGCAAACTGGTACAGGGCAATGTTTTAATGAAGCTGATGTCTGTGGTTTATGTGCTTCAGTGCCACATCTGAGAGTTGAGTCTGACTCAGAGGTCTGTCCTCCTGCTTCCTGGGCTGGGTGGAGCTGTGAGCTCTATCAGCATGCTTATTCTCTGTGGTGAAGGAGTAATCTGGTGCCCTGCTCAGTTCTGCAGAGGTAACAAGCAAACACATTCTCTTTTATGCTGTGCCCACATGGCAGTGGGCTTGCTGAAGCTTTTGTGCGTTTCACTGTCCATGTAAGTTGCATGGCAGTCCTAGTGGCTGGTTTGGAAATCAGCAACATGTTCTGGCTGTCTCAATTCTTGTACAAGCATGGTAATAATGCCATTTTAACCTTAAGTTTTCCCTCTGAAATGAGGGAGGAGGGAAGCTTTTTGCTGTGCAGTGATGGCTGTTTGGCTTTGAGTGCCTCGTTATCAGGGTGGTGCTACAGTGTTTTAACAGACTTGAATGTGCTGCCAGACAGATTGCTGGATCTGAGTGTGTGCTCCAGGTAACAATGACTGACAGAGGCTGATTACTCTGCTTATGGTTTTCTGATCCTTACACTGGCTCTTCTGAAGACTCTGTAAAGGAGACCTGTTCAGGTAGCTCCTTAGCTTGTAATGGCACAGGAGTAATCCTGGGCTTCTCTGAGCCTTTTGGAGATCCTCAACATTTACTCTGTGATCCTGTGGCAGTGTTCTCCTCTGCTCTGGGACAAGGATACAGAAAATGGAGTGTAACTACAGTGAGGCAGTCTTAGTGTTCCAGAGTGCAGCAGGATTAGCTTGGCCAGTGACTGCCCTGAAGTACAGACTGCATATTATGCCTCTAAAGTTACAGAGCAGATCACCTCCTTGGGGTCCTTTCTGAAATCCCTTTCTTATCTCAGTGTCTCATCTCTGGCAGACTGTCCCTAGAGCTCATTTCTCTGCTGTCCTGTGCTCTCTCTATAGAGGATTATACTTACATAGTTTCTGGGAAGCATACTATGATCATGTGCCAAAATCTGTTAAATATTGAGGTCCAACATTGCATATTCAATTCTGAGGGGCTGTTTTCCTCTTGACCCAGCAGTGGGAAGCACTGCTTCACAGTGGGGAAGCACATCAGATGCCCTAATGCAGAGTCCCTTCCTGCTGGGATCTGTTAAGCCTAGAGAGACTCCTGCAGGGTCAAGATGTGTCAGATTTAGATAATCTTTCTCCCACTTCTCCATCTTTCCAGAATGAATGCATGATTGGAATTAAGTGCTAGCAGACAATTTTGGGTGCTTGCAGGTTAGTTTTCCCTATAGCACTGGAAGTCTGTCTATTGGTCTGTCCAGAATCACCTGGTAAACTGGTGGGGAGCTTGTTCTCTCTGCCTTCAGGGTAGGGTCAGTTATATTCTGCAATAATTTATTTTTTTTCCCTTCTTTTTAAAATATTGGGTGGCTGGAAAATCTTTCTGTCCCAGACAGCAGCCAGAGCAGAGGGAGTGGGACAGAATAAAAAGCTGCTGCAGAGTTATCTCAGGAAGAGGAACTCTGGCAGCTCTGTGCGGAGGTGAAGGGAAGTGCACAGTGTGTGCATGTTGCAGGAATAGATCAGGCTTGTTCCTGTGGGAAACTGTGTAATGATGCTTTGGAGCAAGGATTTTTGCAAGGATAAATGTTGTAATGTTTGGTTACAGGTTGTCACCAGTAAGCTCTGTGCTGGGGTGCTGGGGCAGCTCTTAAGGGAACTTTGCTACTCAGAAGTGTTAGGCTGAGTGAGCAGGAGGAGCATGGGCAGTGAAATGTGTGCCCTGCCTTCAGTGAGCAGGTATCTGTGGGATTTCCCTCTGCCTGAGTCTTAATAGAGTGAGATTGTTTTGAATTTGCCATATTGGTGTGAGGGCTTCATCTGTAATCAGCTGTGTTTGTGTGTTGCATTGGGAAGAGTCAGTTTAGCATTTGAAAGCAGAGAAGTTCTGTGCAAACTTTTCTGGTCAGGAGGTGTGTTTGCATTCTCACTTAGAGCAGAAGTACAGAGAACATTGGTTGGTCTCATGTTAAACACCAGGGAACCCCTGCTACTCCATTAGAGTGGTTGACTGAGGTACCTGGGGACTCTCCCCTCTGCACAAACATTCCTGGCAGCCTGTGCTTCTGAGTGTGCCAGTGTTGTTAAATCTGGCCATGGGTTTCCATTTGGGGCAGGAAGCCAGAAAACTGGAACTTCAGTCTGAGAAACATTGAAAAAGTATCTAATTCTCTTAATAATAATGAAAGGATCTATATTTACCCTGGTGCTTTCTGAGCTCCTCTTGATGTCCCTCTATGCTGTCTACATGGTACCTGTTTTGGGAGGTGAGGAGTTCACTTACATGTGTGGAACTCTTGATTCTTTGTTCCTGTGTATTTTGTATTGTTAAAGGTGGTAAGAGATTGTGCTTAAAGCTGCAGGAAAGCTTCCTTGAGTGGCATCCTGCTATTCCCAGCTCTGCTTGTCTTCTGAGATGCTCCTGATAAACTTTCAGTCTTTGGATTGCTCCATCAGTGCCGGATGAGACTGACTTCTCTTCAGCTGTTTAAATATAAAAATGTGGTAAAAAGTACTTGATTTCTTTGGAAATACAATTTCTTCTTGAGTTGGAAAACTTGGAAATTTTCCCTTGACTACTTTATTTGTGAATGGTTTTTCAGGAGTAGCAAACAAATGAGTGTTTTAGCTGTTGTGATAACCTCTTGTTACACTATCCCTACCTTTATCCCTAACTTAGATTGCTCATCTCTTGAGTGTTAGTGCAGAAGAGGGATTGTGGAAGAAAAAATTTGTTCAGTGCCATTATCAGTCTTGAATCTGTTTCCAGTCTTTATCCTTCAGTACTTTCTAGCAGATAAATTCAGAGCTGGTGATAACAGCTGTAGTATTTCCCTATCCTCTCTTCAGTATTTACCTTACACAGCCTAATTGTGCAATAAATCCTTTTTGGCCTTTTGATCAGTGTTCGAGTAACTGTGAAAGTGTTAATATTTCACTTCAGAGAAATTTGAGACAATTTGGAAATCTCTCATGGTTTTGGAAGGTGTTTCAGTTGGGATTTTTTTGCTGCCTATTTAAAAGGATCACTTTAGGACTGAATGAGAGAAAGGTCTTTTTCCTCTGTTCTGGAATCTCTGTTGCTGCTTTCTTGCAGAATCGGGGCTCCTTGTGTTGGCATTGTTTCTGAATTGCAGAACTGGGTCCAGTGTCACATTAGGTCATTCAGTCTCTGTTAGTCCACTTTTCTCTGTACTCTGGCTCTGCTGCTCCTGGAAGATATTTAACCCTACTCACTGCTGGAGCTGTTTATTTAAACAAGTTTCCTTTGTTGTTGTGGCCTGCTGTGTGGCAGGTTCCTTGCAGCTTTGAGCAACACCAGAAAGGACTTGTTGCTTGACAATTCCTGAGATCTTTGCAGAGGCAAAGACCCTGTAGGAGATACTGAAATGGGATGGCTCTTGTTTAATCCTGTAGCACAACAGCTTAAATGGCTCTTCTCCTTGCTTTCCTGGTCCAGGCATCACATATGTAGGGAGCCCTGTCTCCATGGTCTAGATCTTTCTGCCGTGTTTCCCTCTTTCTGCTGTTGCTCTCTCTGCCTGTTTCTCACTTCTCAGTAGAATGCTTCTATAATTGGAGACCTGCTCCTGAATCACTGAGTTTGAACTACAGCTGCCAAACATCCCTTGTATTCGGAATTTCGGTCAGTTTAACAGTAGAAACAGGATGCAAGTACTTGACTGTAAATTGGCAGTAAGTAGAGACAAGACGATGTTTTTGGCACTGGGTTGGGGGTGGAGGGGGGAAAGGCACTTCCTTTTGGTTAGGTGAAGTGACCAGGAAAGTTATCAGGAGAAAACTTGGATGCAAAACATGGGATTTTTTTGTTTTGGTTTTTTTTTTTTTCAGTTCTGTTTCATTTTTTTTTCCCCTGACTCACTTTCCTGTGCAGAAGGCAGAGCTTCTTTAGTACTGCCAACACCTGACCTTTTCCATTGCTTCCTTAAATATTGCAGGACTAGTTGATCTGAAGCAACTTGCCTTAAAGATATCACCTTGGTACTCTGTAGACTGGCTTTCCTTAATTTCTGGTGACTGCCTTCCAGGCTTTGTAGATGCCTTTGAAGGATAGATAGCAAACTAGTGTATGAACCTGATGTGGTACATTCTCCTTAGTATCCAAGGAAGATCAGTAATGGATTTGTGCTCTGTTCTGTTGTAGGACATGAATCCTCACTGTATTCATGGAGTGCTGCTTCTGGTTGAAAGAGATCTGACTTTTCGGATGGAGAAGCCACCAGCAGGACAGGTAATGAAACCATTTATCTGGGGTTTGCTGGGCCACTCTTGATATCCTTTATTTAACTCTCCAGACAGCAAATTCCCTGTCAGTGATGTATGTTTAATCTCACATGAAATTTCTATAGGTGTCCTCTGTGTTTTGTGGTCATGGTCTCTGTGTGTATGGTGTTTATTGGGTTGTAGTGTTTATGTGAGCTGAAGAAATCCCTGTCATGCTCTGTTTATTGCCACATCCATCAGTGACATTTGTGCCACAATTACATCAGTCTGCTGGGTCTCAGAACACAGGGGTTTGTTGGGAACATGGATAACTGTATGGAGGTGCCCTGCACAATTAACTAGAGATACTTTTCATGTTCTCTCGTTAACAAGGGGGAAATGCGTGGTCAGGAAGAGATCACATGATGCTAAATCCTGACCTCCACCTTTGAGGGTGCTTGTTGCTTTCCTGGATTTTGCATCTCTTGTGTTTCCTCTCCTCATACCTGCTGCTGCCAGTGGCTGAGAGACTTCTGCAAGAAGGGGAAGATGAGATAGGCACTTGTGTGAGGTTCCCTTTGTAGCTGAAATGTCTGGAAAGACCAAAAGGAGGGAAAGTTACCACAACATCACTGAACTCACCCACTGGAAGTAAAACTGTCTTGGTGTTCTATAGTTGTATAAGAAATATAGGCTCCCAGCCACTCTGTGGTGAGTGAACAGAGGATCAGACTTCACCTTAGTCCTCACTCTGTGCTCCAAGACTGTTGTAAGCTACAAGAATGGACTGAAATTCTGTGCCTGCTGAAACTCTGTAGGCTTCAGAGTAGGCCAGGAACTCCCTTGTGGTTCCTGTGGATGAAGATATTGTGACAGGCCTCAAGTTTTCTCTGTGTGTGGTGTGGTGCCCCAAAAGACCAGAAAATAACAAATGCTAATAGTTCATTTCCTTATTGCCCCCATGTGGAAGAATTTGGAGTCAGAATGGGGGCTGCAGGCATGCAGGGAGAGCTACAGAAGATAAATACATTGAACAAACACAAAGAGTGTAGGAGGGTGCAGAGAAAAGGCTAATAAACACACTGGCATGCAGGAGGAATTGGAAGCATTATCACAATTTTGTAAGGAGGCAGGAACTTCACAGTGTGTGTGTGGGGGAGTTAAATGCTGTACCTGAATTTGTGTCTGGGCTGACTTCCATGTACCTGCAGGAACACTTGTTGCTCTGGTGAGTGTAGAAATGCTCTGAGGTTCCACAGATTTGCAGAAGGCAAGTTACCTGTGTCAGGATCCAAGAAACTGTTGGAGCAAATAGCTGCTGTGAAGATTGGAGAGTTGAAGGCAGGGCAGAAGCTACTCTGTTAGACTCTTTCCAGGTGGTGAGGTGGAGAAGCTGGGGGCTGGATTTAACCTCCCAGATTCTCCAAACAGATGCAAATCACAGCACAACTGTGGGAACATGTGAGGGAGTTGCTCTGCTTACACCAGGAGGTGCTGGCTCTGGAGAAGGCTGGCTGCTGCCAGACTTCCATCACAGATGTTCTGCCTGGTAAAACAACATGTTGTGGCCTGCATTCTTTCAGGGTTCACCCACTGAGCTGTTCAACAAGCTGCTCTAAGATTGAAATTATTTTTCCTCTTCATATTGTAGTGATACTGCATCTACACACTGCATGCTGTGCTTCTGTGCAAGATAGATAAAGAAATGATGGATTCTGCCTTTTGTTAACCCTCCCCTCCTCCTCCAATACTCATACCCTAATACATGTGTGCTTTTTTCTTTTCCTTTCTATTTCTGTGCAGTTTGAACTTCTCACCTCCATGAAATCCCTCCATAAGCACATAGACAGCTCACAGCTGCCTCTAGAGCTGGATGGGACCTTCCCATACTGCCACCAGGACTGGCTGAACTTCCGCAGGGTGAGTAGGATGGTTTGTGTGCTTTGGTGTCTGAGAGAAGCAGTGGCATGGTAACAGATGGGAACAAGAGGAACCTGTCAACAGCTGAACCTACAAGCATTAAAAGACAATGTTCCTGTAAAGCTGTGAATGCAAATGAATCTCTGGTATCAAAAAAATGCTAATACTGTCTTCATATTGATAGGTACACACTGTGGTCTCTTGGCATGACCGCAGGAACTACAATTTCAGTTTTTTACTAATCTGCTTGCACTGCAGTAATTCTTTCTATTTCTTGCCTTCAAGATATGGTCAAATCTGAAATGCAATCCTGTTTTGTTGTGATATACAGTGGTTCTTGAGTTAGACAGGAGGACAGACATCTGAAACTAATCTCAGGAGAAGGTGTTAATATCATGTTGCCATTGGACTAACAATGAAGAACTTGAGTGCAATAAGGAGTTAAATCTTTCTGGGTTTGGAGCAAGCTCCCCAGATCAAGCTGTTATCTCCTTGGTAATATTTGCAGTTCTTGCATGAGTGACACTTGGAAGTTCAGGATAATCAGTTCAGAATTCTTCTCTTAGGAATATCTTTTACTTGCAAGCAGCAGGGTATGTACAGACTGCCAGAAACCTGCAGAGGTGGCATCCATGGTACCAATACCCAGCTCTGTGTGCACTTGTGCTGTGGAGGGAGTCTGAGGGCTGTCAACCACGTGCTTGCTGAATCTTTAAAAGCTCTATTGAGTTATTTGGCACACCAAGACTAGACAGGTTTAAATCTCTGTAAATCTGCACACAGGCTGGCTGTCTTCACATTGAGTTTGCTCACCCTGGTGGTTGACAGAATTGTCACCTCAGCTTCCAAAGGATCCAGTGGTCTTTTGGCTATGACCTTGCTACTCAGAGTGCTGTGTGGCACAGTGCAACAACTGAAGCAGATTAAGATGTCACTGATAACACCACTGGTGCTGGTGGCAGGCTTCAGATGATAGGCTTGGCATGTGCCAAATGTTAACTTACTTTTTCCAACTTACTTTGGAAGCCTTTTTTTTTATAACTTTCATCTAAAGTACTGGTATGAACCTGTGCTGATGCAGCAGGAGTACAGAGGCCTCATCTTGGTGCCTAGGATTGACTTTGAGAAGTTGAAATTTATTTGACAGTAATGAAGGAGAGAAACTTTGCAAGAAGTTATGGATTAGTTTAATGGACAGAGTTGAGAATACTTGGGAGCTGAGGTGCTCTGTGTGTGCAGAAGGGTAATTCTTGAAGGAAGGACCATAATATTAGACAACTTCTTGTCTTAGCATGTAAAACATTACCAAAGGCAGTTAGTATGGGAATAATTCTGTGTGGAATGCCTGTTTATACTGTGTCTGATAATGACCCGTGTGCTCAGCTTCTTTAGCTCTGCAGCTATGTGGCAAATAGCATTTATTTCCTGTCTCAGTGATCTCACCTGCATCCTGCCTGCTAATCTCTCACTGCTGGCTGTGTTCCAGAACTCCAGGGAGGAAGGAGTTCAAATTAGTAAAGATTCAAACAGCTGCTTTTTTGTTTTGTTTTAAATACGGTTATTTTGGAATAACTGTTTCTCCCTTAAGTGTCTAGAGGGTGGCATCTATCAGTATTCAGGCTTTATATCACTAACTTTTCTAAAAAATAGTGCCTCATGTACCCTTGTGAAGCATTTGGACTTTGTTTTTCTCCCTGCTTCCCCCCACCCTGAAGAATGGAAGGATTTCAAGTTTGTCCATAGGTTAAGGTGTTTAATTCTGGAAGCTTTCCAGTTTCCTAATTTTTAATTTATACTACTTTTGACATGAAGAGAAATGATTTAAAGTAGAAAAATTCCAAGTACTTGTTTTATGTTTTGTTTCTCTGAAATTCATGCAGTATGATTCATCTTTATGGAAAATTACAAGAAATGCTAATGGAAGAATGTGAGACATAAGTGGATTGTTTTTTGTTTTTTTTCTGTAAAGCATGACCCATCCAAGCCATGAGCATGCAGGTTTTTAAGGTCTGCATAGAGGCCTTGGTCTAGTATGATGCATCTGAACCTCCTGATGGGACTCTCTTTGCTGATACAGTCTCACTGAATGATATATTGAACCCTTGGATTAATATGTTTGATCCTCTCTTGATTTTTGTACTCCTAAGCTTCTGCAAGCTCAGAAGACTTTTTCCTGCTAGCTGTGAGATAATAATCTCTGCCTTCATTCTTTGTTCTTGTAGAAGCTAGAATACTTATTACAACGATGCCATGGTGTTTGTGCCTTCCTTCAGGGAGCTATTAATAAAGTGGAATCTGCAAAATTACCAGAAAAGGCTGAGGTAAGCGTGTCCCTCAGATCAGAGATGGACCTGAGACTGAAGAGAGCATGAGGCTGGAGAGCTGCAGAAAAGATGTAGCTTTGAATTTTCAAGCTGTAGTAGCAGGGTATTCACAATACTAGTAGAAGCTAATCCAAATAAAGTGATAGAAGCTTCAGTGGGTCTGGAAGCTGATTGTCTGATTCCTCAGTATCACCAAGGAGATCCTTGCAGCTGGACTTTTTGATGGGTGCTTGCTCCAGCATTGGGGTGCATTCTCAGCAGCTCCAGATCTCTGTAGGTGGTACAAACTTTGGTGTGGTAGGTACACAGCAGCTGCCTTGGGCTGTGCCACATCAGGTCAGCTTGAGGCCTGGAATAGAATTAGGTGACAGCTTAGTTCTGTGCTGTGGTTCCAGCTTTGCTGCCTCCAGTACACAAGTTTGGAAGTGGGCAAGAAGGGGAAGGGACAAAGACCAAGCCTATGTGGTCACAAATTTTCTGTTTCTCCTCTTGAGAAGCTGCTGTACCCCTGACATGGTAGGGAATTGCTACCAGCTCTGCACTGAGGGTCCCAGTAGTAAATGATGGATGATATGAAAGTGGCCTTCCTGCACACATCTGTGTATCCACAAACCCTTCATGTGGATCTTGTCCCAAGGCTTAGAGCCATGCAGATGCAGGCTCTCAGAACAGTAGGAGCTAGGTGTGAGGGGCAAGTGAGGCTGGAAAGTTTATTTCTTCAATGCCCAGCAAATGAATGGAACAACAGTGATGGGAATTGGGTCACAATTTTAGCCTGGTGGGGAAGGTGTCAGGATTATAGGGAGCACAATTTATTGTTTTAGATTTACCAGGCTGAAGGGAAACAGTGGTGGGAACTGACCTCCCCTTTTCCTAGAGTGGGCCCAGTTGAGATGTGGTTTGGGTGTGTTTTGGTTTAGGTGCTGGTTTTTGCCTGTTCCCTCATTACCTGTAGGTTGCAGTAACTGTTCACCTCACTCTTGTGATCCCTCCAGGATGCAGCTGTGCTGCTGAAGAATTCAAGGCAGTTGATGAACAGTGTTCTTGGAGATACAAGTTTGGTCAAGGTACAGCAGGAGGGTGGAGCGCTCCTGGCCAGACTGGGGAAGGAGGAGTCTTGTGTCACCCTTACCCAAGACTACAGGTGAGCCCCCAGAGTGGGAGGAGATGGAGATGAGCAAAAAGCAGGTGCTGGGAGTCTCCCTGAGGTGCCCCATCATTGGTGCAGGCTGGAGAACAGCTTTGTGTAGCAAGGAATTATGTTGAAAACAGCGAAGGTGAAAAATGTAATGAATTTTATTCTCATCTTGATTGCTTCTTCCCCAGTCAAAAAACTAGTCCAGGTAGATTTACTTACATGGTTCAACTTCCTTTTTCAAGCCAAATCAGGCTTATCTTCTGTAGTGGAGAGAGAACTGGATATTTTGGGTACCTCCAAAATGCAAGCCCTAATTGATACGAGTGATGAATATTTAGTTGCAGGCCATTATCTCTGTGTGATTTCCTAAGGCACTCCTTATGCAAGGGGATTTCCAAGGACCTTAGCTGGGAGGAATGCTTGCTGGCTGCAGCAGGCTCTGATCTGTTCTCACATTGGTACAGTTTGCACAAACAAATACTCACTGCCCATTTGGGGGTTGGTATGAGAATCGGAGACTGAGAGAGCCCAGCTGTTTGACATCCCCAGGGCGTTGCACAACTTGTGTTTGTGCTGTTAAAACACCTGAAGCCTATCAGCATGAGAAGGCCTCTGTGCTATGTGCTGTGCAAACAACAAGGTGGAAAGGCAGCCTTTGCACCAGGAGCTTCCAGCCCAGGGTGAGATAAGCGCTGGCATGTGGGTGCAGATGAGGGCGCAGGGGGTGCCATGGTGGTGTGGAATAACTCTGTGCATCCACAGCCTTGCTCTGGTTCTACTCTGTGTTGCCATCACAAGCTGGGAGGTTTGAAGGGAGGCAATGAAGAGAAGATAACAAAGTCATTATGGAGTATCTCAACAAACACTGTGTAAAAAACATTTCTCTTTTAAAATTCAGCAAGTGGATGACAGTGCAAGTTACTACCTGTCACTGGAAGAAGAGGATTGACACTGGTGCAGAGAGAGGAGCATGAGGGCAGGCTGTGTAACTGTTTCTGTTCCCTGCTTGCTGTGACACTTGTCAGGAGCTCTGGCAGACTATGTAGACACAGTTCTCTTGCTGAACTAGTGAAGTAATCTTGATGCAATTTTGGATTGAATTGCCACAGTATAATCTTTTCATTCTCACATGACATGAGAAGCACAATAATGCGGGTTTTTGTTCTTTGTTTTGTTTAGGTTTTTTTTTATTATTATTTATTTTGTTTTAAGTAACACAGCAACTTTATAGTCCTTGGAGAATGGGGAGAATGTGCCTGAGTTTTATGTTTTGTTTTGGTTTTATGCTAAGCCTGTGTTTTTGTGCAGGGAAATGATCAACTTTGAAACCTGCTCTGACAGAGCCCCTAAGGATAATTTACTGCTTTGATTACTTTAGCAAGGGCAGAGATGGGGGATACACACAGAATTCTTTGATTATATGGTGCTTGAGTGCATGCTGGAGCTGCGTAGCATCTTTACTGCTTAATTCAGGTTATATTCATTGCCTACTAGTGTGAAAGGAGGTTGTATTCCATGGCTCAAATATATGTGGCTCTCTCCAGCTTAAGGAGTGTAAATGAATATAGCAGGAGAAAGTTATTTATTTCTAGGCTATGGAATAGTTGCAGAAACTAAAATCCATGCAGTATTTTAATTTTCATCTAACTTGGGGTAGAGGACTCTAGAAGTCCACTCTTCTTTCTTCCAGGATCCCTTCAAATGAGGAAGAAAGATCTTTGCAGTTACTCCTCTCCTATCTGATGTGCAGATATTAAAGGTTCTAAACTCTGCCAATACTGTAAAGATTATGATTTTCAAAGACTTCTTTAATAGATACAGTCAAAGCAGGGTAGAGACAAAATATTGCAGTTGGCCAACTAAGCTAGCATGGAGTGGCTGTTGATGTATGTAGGTCCAATATTTGATTTCTACATGGTGATGTGTGAAAAGGGAACAGGACTGTCTTTGTGTGTGCATTCAGCAGGGCTTGTGGTACTGCTGCTCTAAACTTTGAATTATAAAATCTTGATCAATGCTTAACAGCCTAGTTCCACACCCATTCTCCCAATACTTGAAATAAATTATTTGCAAAAGCAAGTCAAACAGCTTTGCCCTTCTAAGCCACCTTTTGGCTCTTTTGTCTATCACGTGTCCCATTGTTGGGATGTTGTCCCACGTTTTCTATTGTCTCGTGTGGTGCAAAAGGCTGATAGAACAGTCATGACTGCCAGGACTTCTTAGTCATAAGTTGAGGCCAGTTGTGAACAGGTGACAGTTTGAATGTGCAAAAATTACATATAAATAGAGAAGACAATTTAAAGAGGTTTTTTTTTACTTTTGGCTCCCTTTAATTAAAATATGCCAATGACAAGTGAACAACTAAAGGTAAAATTGAATTTGGGGTTTTTTTTTAAAGAATAAAGATGACAAACCTATCTGCACCTTCACCTTGGGATTAACCAAGCAAGGGATTGACTTGCTTTTTTTTCAGGCAATACATTTTTCTAGCTGTCACAGATGTCTTCCTTGCTATTTTATGGTTTCATGTGGAAAAAGAATATCAGGAGCTGGTAAGAATTGAGATGGATGAATCCTTCTGAAAATGCCTGACCGCAGGTTGGAGATAATAAGTTAAAACAGGCAAGGAAGCAGGCATGTGCTCAGTGTAGGCAGATGTTATCTGCCAAATACCTTTTAAGAGCACATGTCAAACAAGAATTGCTTTAGTCTTTCTTTAGTAATTAAACTCTTCTTGTGGGATTGGTTGTGGAACCTTCTCTGCTCGCTCTGCCCTCCTGGAGAGCAGAGATGCCCTTTGGAGTGTTTTGTGGCACAGAGCAATAGGATCTCATTTCTGCTCAGGTCTGACCTGGGATTTGTGAGGCTTTGCTAAGCCAGTGCCACAGGTTCTTTCCTGCAGAAGTGGAACTCATTCCATCAAAGATGTGGGCATGCAGGAGGGATATGTAGTGCTCCATCTGTTTGTTTCTCTAACAGATGATTTACGAGCTTCCAGGAGTCTCTCCTGGATGGTCTCACTAAGATGCTGTAGCACCACAGCAGTGGTTTTGACCAGTAACTGCTCACATTGTGAGCTGACCAGGAGTCTTCATACTCCTTTCTCCACCAAGTACCACGGTAAAAGGTAACCTTGCCCATCCAGCTGCTTATCCACAAAAGGAAAGAGACTTTTCCAAGTAGTCTGTCTGGAACTCTGCCTTTTCCCTACTTAGGAGGGAGGAGCTCAGTCACCAGAATACACATCCTGCAGGCAGCTCATTGCCTTTGCTTAGAGGCTGTGGTGTGCTCAGCTGGTGCCTCTGAGATCTCCCACCTCCAGCCAGACCAGGCTGAATTTGGCCTGGACTTGGTGTGGGTGTGGCATTGATGAGCCACTATCTTTGTGGCGCCTCTTTAAGTGCTGTAATGATAGGATTGGCCACCCAGAGGTGCCGGGGGACTGCTGGAGGTGGCATTGCCACTTGCTCACTCTTGGTGGATTTAAAGCCAGCACATTTGCCTTCACACTGTCCACTGTGCTGAAGGCTCAGTGCTTCTCCAGGTCTGTTGGCTGAACCCTTTTGAGGTTTTGCTGTCCCAGTCTTTCTGGGGATTGAAATGCAGAGCTGTGAGCCCAGCAGAAGTTCCTCTTGGTAAGTGTGGCCAAATGGCACAGACACCTCCATCACTTCAATGCTGTTAATGCTTCTTTTTGCACTTTCAAACAGGATTTTTTTTTAATAACCACAGTCTGTTTAATAAGGTGCATAGAGTTGGTTAGTAGGTGTAGCTTTGGATTCTGACTATCTGGATCAGCTAACCTGTAGCTTGCAGGCAACTCACTGAGCCAGCTGTGAAAGGTGGACTAATGTGTTGCTGCTTCTGTAGTGGATGTCAAAACATGGGATGGAAATGTCAGAGAAGCTGCCAGAAGCCAGGCAGCAGCAGTGGGAGCTCTTGCTGAAGTGAGGCTGTGATGTGGGAATGGGCAGCAGAGTCAGGATCCTTTTAACCTGGTCTTTAACCAGTTGTTTTTCACTGTTGTTCTCATCATTGCTACTCTTCCAACATAGCCGAGAACTGGAAACATGTGCCTTGACAAGTGCCTAGTGAATGCCTTTTGTCCTGCACATGTGTTATGAGTCACAAGTAGAGTAAAGAAGGTATAACCATTTTATATGATATATAGATGGTTTATACTAGTTTAACCAGAATGCACCTGCCTGGCTCTGCCACAAACCTGTGTCCTCACTGTGGCATGGGGGTGGGATTGTGTCCTGCTCTGCATGGTGATGGGCAAGATAGTCTCAAGGCTAGAGGTGGTAGCTAAAAGGAGAAAAACCTCAGTGAAGGAATTACCATGTTGAGTGCTTGGCTGTGTGCAGCATGGAACTAGAAAAAACTTAATCTCTTCCCCCAAGTTCCTCATCTGAGAAGAATCTGTGCTTGAAAGCTGTGAATAAGCAGCTTATAAATAGATGGAGGAGTGAATTCTCCTTTGTTTGCAGAAGGCAGTGTAGTTAGTCTCTGTATTTTGAGGGTGGAGTGGCTGGAACCAAGAGCTGGTTTTGTGAGCTGGCTATTTTTAGTGTGGCTTGGTGATCTAGTTGGAAGCCCTGGGTGGGGACCTGAGCTGAGCAGAGGTAATGGACAGTACAGAGCAGACTTCCAGCAGAAGCTGCTGGGTTCCTGGTGCTGGACCTGGCTCAATTACAGTGACAAAATGGTAGATCTTACAGCTAAAAGCCTCCATAGTTCATGTTCTGGCTTCCACACATGCTACTGAGGTAGTCTTGGATCTGCTTGAAGCTGTGGCCAATTAACAATGCAGTGGGCTGTAGCTGTGTGGTGGTGTGGTGCTGCAGACCTCATGTTTGTGGATCTTCAGAAAGGCTCTTGCTACTCCTGGGACGTTACAAGGCCTGCATGTGCCATTCTGCAAAGTGGTGTATGAGCTCCCTGTGGTGGAAGTAAACCTGGATAATGTACAGGCTCTCTTCCCCCTGCCAAGGGACTGCACAGCACCATCTGAAGCTTGAGTAGAGTCAGAGAGACAAGCTGATCATCCAAAATGTGGAACAAGTTGGGAGCTAGGTTAGGGAGGAGATAGGTGTCTGGTGTGTAAGTTCCAGTTTGGGCAGACCAAGATGGCTGGATTTCTTGGTTTGTAAGGCACTGTGTGTGTGCTGTCAAACCAACAGCTGCTGCCAAAGGCTGGTGGTCGCAGCCAGGCAACTTGCACTGGGCAATCCTTCCTGGGGGCAATCCCCTTCCTGCTTTAGAGGTGTGTGTGCTGTGGCTCTGTGTGTTTGTACATGCTTCAGAAGATGGTGATGCTTGTGTCCCACTCACTGATGGCAGTGGAACTCGTGCCTGCTCATCTTCTTGTCTCTCTGGGAGCTTTGGGAGCCTCTCGTGCTACTGCTTGCCACAGTGCACCCTCCTAACGTGATCTGTGAGAGGCACCTTTCATTGCAGGGTGCTTTCCATGTTCCTCCTGAACCTAATCCTAAAATCTGCTTTGGGACAAGATGTATGCTTATACCTTTGAAGTCAGATGAAAAAGTGTGCTCAAATTCTGGCCTCAAAGGCTGTGCGAGACGCCTCTGCGCTGTTGCTGGTGACACAGAAGGTGCTGAGAGCACTAAGCCTTTGGCCGAGCATTGGTGGCTGTGCTCTTCCCTGGCCTTATTTGTTTGTGTCAGGTGGAGGGAGGAGCACAGGGTTGACATTTCTACCCAAACACACACTGTGCTACTTGGTATTCATTTTGGTTACAGTCTAACCTGTTCCCTCTGTTTGCGTGGTGGTTTTAGCCTGGTAAAAAGCACTTACGCTCGCATTAAACAAATCTCGTTGTCCCGCTCATAAAGGAGAGGGGAGCTGGGGCTGTTGTCATTCTGAGTGCATGAAGTGCTGTGAGACGTCAATTGTGGCATTTGCAGAGAGCTGAAAGATTGCAGAATTCTGTCTAGGTAAGTTTTCACTGTCCTCTTGAGCTTTTTATGAGATGGTTTCCCTCAGCTCCCTTTCTGTTTTTTATTATCTGCAGTCTTATGTCCTAAATCTTTTTGGATTTGGTGAGAATTTACCCAGAAGACTCCAGTTTTGCTTGTTTTTGTTTGCAATGCTTGTCATGCCAACAGGGCATTAGGTAATTAATGACACACTGTGTTTTATCTGTTTAAAAATATTATGGAAAAAATTGCAAAAAGTTTCCAGTATAGGATGTTAGCTGAACTGCCTGACATTCCTGCTTCAGCCCAGGATATCCCACAAACACAATTTTTTATATAACTGTATTGGGATAGATACTTATGTTGGTGGGCTGGTTAATAGTACAGTTCCTGCTATTATATGGATCATAGCCCTGGAAGTGGGCAAAAGGATGTATCAGTGGAAGAGGGATGTGGCTTTAAATGGCAGTGTGTTTGAGCAGGGTGTTCAAGATGCCCAGTGGTCCCAGATTCAGGAACACAGCTCTTAAACTGGTGCATTTGACCAGGATATAAAGTATAAACATGAACAGGTAATACCTGTACATTAAACAAGGATTGGAGGTAGAAATTGTTTACAGCTGGGAGAAAACCACATCTTGAGGCTCGGTGTTCCCAGAATAGTGTTTCCAAATCCTATCAAAGACTCCTCTGCAGAGGGAACTTTCCCCATAAGCAGGCTACTTGTTGGTTTGGGATTTCTTAGAATGTTTTTTTTTCCAGTCAGTTTTATGGGTCTTACTGGGATTTAAAATCAACCAGAGTCTGAACAGTTTTATTGTAACTGAATGCATGCCAGACAGGAGAATGAAACAAAGGTCATGTCTTGGGACTGTGCTTGGACCCTTGTTTAATTGTGTGCATTGATCCCTTGGCTTTTGAAGGGATTTCTGAGTGTATTTCTGCTAAAAACATTTAAACAGGCTGTGCTCTAGAAGAGATTCTGTTGGCAGTTGTGGTCTCCAGTGCATTGTATTAATTGGATGGTTTGCTCCCAGGTCAGGTAACCTAGTGAGGAGGGATTCAGCCAGGTCTGTGGTCTCAGCTAGATCCACTGGTCTCATCTCAGTGGGAACAGGCATCCCACAGGCAACCAACCACAGATTTGGTGTATGACCTCTGTGCCTTTGTAAGGACACTTCAGGTTTCTAAAAAATGTGCCTGGTTCCTCAGCTACTTTTATCAAGGAATTGAAACCACCATGGCTATTTGTGTGGTGCAGAGAATAATTAGCTTGTTTAGTCGTATCTACTTTAGCTTCACCACGGGTAGTTTGGATTTTAACCTCAGCTGCATGTGAAGTTCTCAGCTCAAAGGGCAGGACTGTGCATTTGAGGTTGACCTCCTTTTATGGGATCATTCTAAATACAGCATTTATGTAGGTTGTTACCAAAATGCAGTCATGACCAAGAATGACATTTCTCATCCTGCAAAATGTCCCTCAGGCACACAGGACTGTCTCTGCAGACCTGGAAGCACTTTTTCCAGAAGCATTGCTCAGGATGTTTTAAGTGATTTGTAACCAAGGTATCAGCACTCATCATCTGGATGATGTCTGTGGACTAATCCATCCTTTAAACCTCCTAATTTCTAGATCCTATTAATTTTCTGCTAAAACCTGTGGGGACATCCACAAGGGAAGTTCAGCACTATGAGTGGAAGACTAGATGAGGCTAATGTTGTAACATCTGGCTGTGTTTCTTCTAAATTTCAGAACAAATCAGATTAAGTGTATCTGATTTTCTCAGGACAAATTAGCTGCCCTATACTTGCCCAAAGCCCATCAAATACATCACCAAAATTTTGTATTTCCTTCCATCTATGAATTTTTGCCATTTTAAAATTGACCAAGGCTGGTCAGAGGATGCACTCTTTGATTCCAGCCCTTTTGTTAGATCTGCTGTTCTTGCTGTTTGTCAAAGCAGTTCTTGCAGGGGCTGACAGGAAGGTGCAGAGTAGTGATGGTTCTGCTGCACCCTTCCCTGTGCCCTCTGTTTTTATCTCACAGACATTGGCAGGCATGGCTCAGGCAGCACCTGCTTCTGTGACTGCTGGATGCTTCTTCTGTGGCCATCTATTTTTTGAAAACAAAACAGGTATTTTGCCTTGAAAACTAAAGTGTAACTCTCCAAGGCTGGCTTTTTTTTGAAGAATGAATTCAGACAGAAATGGTCTTTCTAAATTATAGGTTTAAAATTACCATACCATTATACAACAGCTTGGCACTTCTCCAGAAAACTGAAGACGTTTGGAACCTTTTCCACTGAAATAATAATTGCCCAATGAAAACAGGATTTGGGGAAACATAAACTGACATCAAGCTACTCCTTTTTGCTATAAATTATGTTGACTCTGCACTATTGCAAAATTGCTTTTGATGATTTGACCATGGAAGAATGTAGTGAAAGACTCTTATTACCACACTCCCATGTGCAGGGAAATTGCAATGCATCCACACAAATCTGAGCTGAGATGAGACTTTCCACTGACTTCAAACAACTCTGCCTTTTGTGCTCAAGAGTTTCACAGGCCACTATTAAAATACCTTTAGAGTCCTTAACAACCAGGTGTTTCCTTTGTGTACCAGGATGGAAGTCACTTTTTTCTTCAACCAAATTTTCAATATTTGGTTTGTTTACTCCAAGCTGCCATGAAGGTACTGAAGGACAGGAATTAAAAACTTCTGAGTCTGAAGCTGGAAAAGAAATAGATATTTGTATGAAGTATAATTTTCCCTGTAAAATTCCCCTTTTCAGGATGTTGTGAAGTTTACTAGTGTACTGGAAATCATTTAGGAAGTTTTTAAGATCTAGATCAACAAATGGGTATGTGTGTGTAAATAGATAAACAGATGTACAGAGGTTTGGGAGAACAGGCTTAATGCCCAGTGGATCCTCTCTGTGAGCACTGAAGTGCCCAAGTGAATTGAAAAAACAAACTTTCCCATGGACTTGTGAGCAATTTCTTTCTTTGGCTCAGTTTGCCTACTTACTTTATGCTACAGCATGGAAAGGCTTATATTTTCCTCTATGTAAAAGAGTATAAGATGGATGTTAGTCAGAGAGCCTGTCCAGCTGGTAAAAGTGAACTGTCAGGGGCTGACAACATATGAATGGAGTTACCTTGGAGATGCAACAGAAGACCAACAACTAGACTTTGAGGTTTTAATGAATGCCTGCCAAGTGAGGCAGAACGTGTGAAAACAGTTTGGCTGGTCCTAGAAACAAAGACCTGGGGTGCTGGAGCAACTCACAGAGGAGCAGGAATGGTGTGAGGCCACACCTGAAGTTGTTAGGGGACTGAGCCCAGAGGAGCAGTTCAGAAACATTTTTACTGTGCGTGTTGTTTGCAGTCACACAGGAAACCATTGGCAGGACCATGAGAAGGAGCAGCCTTAGAGTGTTGAATTGTTGCTGATAAGGGCATCAATAGCCTGCTACAAGCATTCACTGAGGAAAATAGAAGTTACTTAAATTACAGGAGTAGGGGTATTTTGGCTTATATAACCCCAAACAACCCAACTTATTGATAAGAGTTAATTCCTACATTCTTCTGAACTGAATTCACTAGTCCATGCTTATAGCATAAACTCCTAAATGCATATTAGACTGACTTCAGGTAGATTTGAGATGCTTGTGGATCAGTAAAGCAAAGGTTTTCTGTGTGTCTTCAGTGACAGGATGCCACTTCTAGTACCATTCAATCAGCTGAGATAGAGGGAAGATGGCTGATGTTCTTGGATGTATAGATTCTATACATCTGTAGCTCCCACATTATTTACTGTGATACGTGTTTTATGATTACATCCAGTGGGGCAAAGGGCTCACTTCTAAACTGAAGCTCCCTTCCACCTTCTTCAAATGCTCATAAAGGCTTGGTTGGATTGAGATCTTCAGAGGCAGGAAAACTCCTTCTGTGGAAGGAATGCATGGGGCCAGAAGTGTTGTTTGAGGTGGATTTTTCTCAGTCCTTCAGTTGGGCATCAAGAAGTTCACTCAAACCCCTTCTCCTGAAATGTGTTCCTTGGACTTTGGTTGGTGGGCCAGTAGGAGTACTCTGTTGCTGTAGTTTTGAACCTGACTTTCCCTGGAGGGGTTTCCTGGTCATAAGGCCAGCACTGGTCTCAAGTGGCCTCTAAGAGACTTGTCTTTTCCACAGTGGCATAGTGAATTAGCCTCTTTACACAGTGTCCTTGTGATACACCTATTTCTGGTTAAAAAAAAAAAACCTTGAAATGTGGGTTTTGTGAGCTTGTTTTTTATAATCACTTCCTATCCCTCCACCTTTTCCCCTCCCCATAGTTGCAGTGTTGTCTTCAGGAAAGCCTGTGTTTTGTGACTTTGGGAAATATGCTGTTTGTTCTGCTAGAATCTGAAATATCTGTTAGGCCTTACAGCCCAGGTTGCTACTGACTCCTGTCAAGGAAAACTCCTCAAACATATGACACTGGGGGTCTTGTTTCATCTGTCAGGTATGGAAAGGGGCAGAATGGGGCTCCCTGGCTTCCATCCCCATGTCAGATCATGCTCTGTGCTAGGTCAGGCAGGGCTAGAGCTGGAAGCCTTGTCTCATGTCCCTGTGCCATCAGGTTGCCATCTGACCATACCACATTAAGTGCAGAAGCCATGGATGCTCGCTTTGTCACTGGCTTGGGTGGACCTAAGGACTCCTATTACAGAAAGGTCTAGCAGGTCAATCTGGCTTGCTGATGAGTGCCATC
Source organism: Erithacus rubecula (assembly GCF_903797595.1). Lineage (NCBI taxonomy): Eukaryota > Metazoa > Chordata > Aves > Passeriformes > Muscicapidae > Erithacus > Erithacus rubecula. The sequence continues at coordinate 7,052,545 of NC_136664.1, read as the reverse complement.
AAATTAGTAGCATCAACACCAAAGTGATTTCCATGGAAGCTCAGGGAAAGGTTTGAAAAATATTTTGCCTCATGAGGGGGTAATTGAAAATGTTTGCATATAACAGCATGGAATGCCTAAAGTTATAGGTGCTTGATTGTCTGTGCCAGCGGGAGGAAGAGTGTTTGCTGTATCCATGTGTTTTCCTGAGTGGATGAGAGCATTCATGCCAGCAGGGATTTCAGCCCTGTGGGAGTAAGGCTGAAGGGTGTCTGTCTGTCTGGCCATCAGTATGCTGGAGACTCACTCAGAAAATGGGACTTGACAGATAGGCTCTGCTGCACAAAACCGAGCAGCATTAATGGTGTTGCCAAATTTAACTTGCAGCCGTCGTCCAAACTGGTTTTCATTATCTGTCCCAGCTGTGTCGCTGCTGCTGACAGGAACTGGCCTCCACAACCTGCTCTGTAAACACTTTCCAGAGCTCAGCTTGGACAATGATTATGGCTGCTGCTGTGAGTTTCCTGGGTTGGATCTGGGTCTGTCTGTAGGAAAGGATTACAAAACAGAAGGCTCATATCATCACAGTTTGTTTATGGTGGTTTTGGGAAACTCCAGCGCTTCAGCTCGGATCTTTCCATTGAAGCCTGAAGATTCTCTGTAGAGAACCTGTCTGCTCTGCACTGCAGTAGCACTGATCTTAGTCCAGAAACTATTTGGGTATTTTTGGCTGCACTTTGGAGAAATTCATTCAGTCTAATGGTATTTCAAAGAGGAAAAACAAAAGTATCTAAGAGCTTGAGGTTTGAGAAGTTGGCTGTTGCACACTGGGTGGAATTCTGAATGGAAAAATAACATGTATTTCTGCTATGCAGAGCTAGTTGGCCAGACCTATGGCGCTACCTCGTGTCAATTAAAACTGCAGATGGCTGCTACTACAGTTGCATTTCACAGATTCAAGATTGCCTGTAAACCCAGACAGAAATAAACATGTATGCTGAACTGTTTTGAATTATATTCCATTAGCTGTATTAGCTACCTATTTTGCAAGTGGTTTACATAATTTTAATAATATGATAAAAAAGCCACACTCTAATAAAATCAGAAGGTTGTAAGACTGTGAAATGAAAATTGGTTTAGGGTGAGTATGAGAGATGACCAGTCAGCTGAACATGCCAGTGTAGAGCACAGCTGAAGGAGGCTGTAGTGTTTTCTTGTAGCTGTCTCTTGAGCCCATAATTGTAGGAGGGGAAATCTAGAAGTAAAAGAAATACAAGAAGAATAAGCTTGAATACTCTTCTGTCCTGGATGCTGTCTGTGATTTTCCCAGGCCTGTGCTGAAGAGGTGTTACACACATCTAAAAGGAGCTTGCTAATGCTCATCATCTTGCCCAGACCATGGTTGCAGCATCTGAGGGCACTGGGCTCCATCCTGAACCCCTCCACGCTTGCCTGTGTGCTGTGTGCAGGCTGGCAGGGAGAGTGCCTGCTGGGCTTTGCTCAGCATGGCTGCCCATGGAAGGTAGGGAGCTCAGTCTATGGAGCTCTTCAGCACAACACTGTAAAATCTGATTTCTCCTGGCACAGAGTTGTTGTACACTTTGCATTTTTGTTTGGCCGATGGAAATCCTGAGAGTAAGTGGGGCATCAGGTACTTAATACTGTTGTTGTCACTCAGGAAAGATTTGCTTATTAGTGGTGGCTTATTTGCTTAATTAAATTCAAATGATGGTTTTAGATGCTGAAATTGCTTGACCCAGTGTTTTGTGAAAATCCATTGATGCAACAATCTATGTTTATGAAAAACTAAAAGTGAGAGAAATACGGTATATCATGCAAGGATCCTGGCTGGGAGGAGATTCTCTTGTCCTTCCTGTCAGGTTATTTGGGGTCAGAGTGGTGAATCATGGTAATGTGCAAGGAGCAGCAATGTTCTCTTCTGTTTTCCATATGGAGATGGCCAGTGTGAGTCCCACGGGGAGGGTGACTGGAGTGCTGTTGTTGGCCAGGTTGTGTTTGCATGAAATGCTGGGGGAAGGACCTGATGCAGAACCCTTGACCAGCCCTGTGTCCCTTTGCAGAGATGCACTCGATGCTGCCAGCGTGCTTTATAATCAAGTTGATGAGGGCGTTCACCGACTGGTGATGCTGTCAAACAAGCGCATCCAGGAACTGGAGCTGGTGATGGAGTTTGAGAAAGTGGAAGAGTGTTTTAAGGAGGTAAGGCCTACCTGTCAGTCCCAGTGACTGCTGCCCTCTGACTGCATGTTCCACAGCAGGTACTGGACCTGTTGATCTGTTGTGTGAAGGTGTACAGTGGTTCTTGATGCTTAAAAAGAACAACTGAACATAAGAATTGGAGATAGAGTTTCAGTGGTGCTTAGAAATCAAGCCACTTATTTCCCTGGTATCTCTTGATGGCAGGTGAAAGTCCCCTGACTTCTCTCTAGGTGTGGATTAGTCAGCAATACATTTGGAGGTTGGGTGCCTTTTTGGACCCTCTCAGTGAGACTGTTGATGAGGCATTCTTCATACTTGAGAAGCAGCAGAGTGATGCCAGCAAGCTGATAATAAGTCTGTGTCTCCTTTGGGCTGTAGCTCCTGCAGGGTTTGCTGACATCCTGTTGCTGAATATCTGTGCCCCACACTGGCTGCCCATCCCTGTCATGTACTCTGTTGTTTAGATTCCTGTACTGTTCTCAGGTCCCTGATAAGTTTAGGCAGACTCCTTCCCCTCTGGCTGCAGCACCAGGCACACACTCAGTTTGCCTTTGGGTGCAGCCCTGTACATAGGCTCCAGGAAGGGAACAGCCTGTTGTTTTTAGCCCAAGAGCCGTGCTCAGCCTCCCACCCCCTGCACTTCTGTGGGACTTTCAATTTCCCTTCATTTAGTGCTTGTTGAAACTCTTTGACAGCCATGGGATAACTGAAGCAAACAGGCACTGGCTTTCAGAAAGACCTTTGAAACCTGCAGCCATGTTGGTAGAGGACCTCAGAAAGTCATGAAGCACCTCAGATCTGAGCATCCTACAAGAGCTGATCAGTCTTTTCAGTGTTGCAGATCCCAGATGTTTCATACTGCAGATCCCTAAGCCTGAACTCAACCTTGAGATTATGGAATTGCATGGTCCTCTGTGCTGTAACTCATCCACAATGAGAGGTTTTTGTGTCCTTAAAAATCACTATTAGGATCAGTTTCGCCATTGTTCTTCTAGAACTCTGGTCTCCTCTCCTCTAGTGGGAACTGGATTTGCAAAGGAGGCTGTAGCTTACCTAGTGTTTTCACAGGCCAAGGTGGATCCAGGAGTTTTAATGACTTCCCATTTGGAGGTAGACACTTGGACGCCATGCAGGATGTGTTCAGGGCAAGAAGTGTGTTGCAAGAACTTGGTAGAGACTCTTGTTAAACACAGTACCAAACAGAAATGAAAAATGCACAAAAGCAAGCACTGCAACCTGTTTCTGCTTTAAGCTGAACTTTTTTTTTTTTTTTTTTTTGTTGAGTTGAGTAATACTCAACTGCTCCTGGCTTACTTTGCTTGTAGATCACCAGTGATGGCAGCAACTGCTCCTGCTGTTAAGCCTGCCTGGGAACTCTAGGCAGCAGCAGTGTGCCCCTCTGTGGTACTGAGAGCCTACCACCATCTCTTCCTCTCATCAGTGAGCTTGCTCCTTGTAACCTTCTCACAGTCCACAAAACTAGGAGTTTATCCTTGACTATGGGGTTGAGTTGGGATATGAATTCAGGTGACATAGGCAAACAGGATGTGTGGGCGTTAGGAAGCACTTAGTCTGTTCCTTCCCCCAGGTGCACTTTGCCTGGAGCATTGCAGACAAGTTTACCAGCCTGTTTTTAAAACCTAGTGGTGATGGAGATGCTGTGTTATCCTGCCTGGCCTCCTATGACTGCTTTGCTCTTAGGATGCTCTTGTTAGTCAGTCTTCTACCCCTCTTTGAGGATATGGACTGATAACTGCAGCAGTCGCTGAGCTCCACTGAGGAACATGCAGTTGTTGCTCAGCTTTATGGAGAGCTGTCTTCAGAAAACCAGTAGCTGAGAGTCCCAGAGAACCATAAAATACTGCAGATGGGGAGAATCCATCAATACATTCATGCTGACATAGTTCATGTCCTGCCAGTCAGAAAAGGAAAGTGTAGGAAATCTGGCAGATCCTAGTTGGAGGTAACAATAATAGGGATGTCTGGCCAGTCTGCAGGTTGCAGAGCTTGCTTTAGATCATGGCTCACCCAAAACAGAGCCCAGGCAGCCACTTGCCCTGTTTATGCCTAAGGCTAGTGAGCAATAGCAGGCAGAACTTTTCAATTACTCTGTAACCTGAAGTGGAAAAACTCTTAGCAGGAGGCTGAGACTGAAATGCCAGAATGGGGGGAAGAAATCTACACACATTCTTTCCAGTAATGAGATGACCAGCATTATGAGAGCAGTTCCTTGCTCTTTCCACATAAAGAGCACGTTGGTGAGTAGCACAGGGTGACTAACAAGCGAGGCTTATCCCTTTTCTTCTAGGTCAGCAGTTGGATTGAGAGTGTTGGCAGAAAACGACTAAAGGAAACTATCAACCTGGATGATTCTTTGGAGATGCTGCTTCAAGCACAAAAGCAATTCAAGGAGTTTGATCTTGTTGCCAGTGTAAGTGTTGTTGGATTGGAAAATTATTTCTCCAGCGTCAGAGTTGGTAGCATGTGTCTTGTATGTGCTCAGCCAAACATGATGCTAAGAGGGTTCATCACCAAAGTTTGTGTCATTCCATTTTGCTACAGAGGATCCATGCTCACCTTTTGCAGACAAAGCCACTAGCTCAGCACTTAGTAGATGGCATTTACCAGTCTTGGAGAAAGGAACTGCTGGGATGAAAGATGGATTTTTTTGTTCCTCCTTTGATGTGCTTGTAACATTGCCTTTTTTTGATCCTAACTGAGCCATGGTCTTTCTGTGTAGGACTTTATAAGCTGCTGTGTGATGAGTGTAAATTGTAAGAGATCAAGCTCCAGAATTCTATTCTAAACAAAGACACCCCTGCTTATGTGATTTGAGCCTTAAAAACTGGTCTGATTAGCCCTAGCTGTTAATGGCCTTGAAGACTACTTACTATTGATTCCAGGTCTCTGTTGTCATAAGCAATTATTTTCTGTTTTCAGGAATATTGCAAAAGGGGACAGGAAGCATTAAAGAAGATGAATCAATGGGAAGACTTTTCCTTTGTGGATGTGCATTCTTACAGGGTAAAACTACAGACCTATGAAGATCAGCTGGAGGAGTTCTGCACCCAGCTGGACGAAACAAGGCACCGAGTCTGTGAAACAGTCAGGCTGTATGAATTCTTTGACAAGGTAAGACAAGCCATCTGCTGCACAGAGGAAGGTACAAAAAGTGTTCTTGGACTCAGTCCAGTCCTAGATTGTTTATGAAAGGTGTGAAATGTAGTATTTTCTCCATCAGGGAGTTGGATCTATAACCTGCAGCAGTCCCCTTGTGCTCATGTGTCTGCAGTGGTTTTTTTTTCAAGTCAGTATGTGGGAGATGGAGTGGGTGTGTTTTCCAGAAAATGTCCACATCTGTTAAGCATAGAGGTTTTCTGCTCTCTGAGCTGGAGATTTTTAACCCCTTTCATGGCCACAGTGGACAGAAGATTATGGCAGTGCTGGCTCTGATGACAAGGACCAAGAGATGGGCTGATTGTGTCCACTCTTGGCCACCATGCCAGGGTAGGCTGCCTGCATTTTCCTACTATGTTCTTATGACCCATCAGGAGTAGCACCCTGCTCTTCAGTCCTAAATACAGTCCAACTCCTTCCATGTGAAGGCCTGTGTAAGGAAAGGGAGCACCAGAATGAAGAGTAGGAAGTGTGGCTGAGGGAATGAGGGATCCCTGGATCATCACAGGATCTGGGAAGCAGGAGGAGAGGATGTGTATGGTGACTGTGCTGAGTGCCTGACCTTCCCACCTGTTTGGTTTAGTGCAAATGCACCCATTTAGCAGATCTGCAGTTGGATTTGGTGTTGGTTGATTTCTAAAGTTGCAGATGAACAAGCAGTAGGATTTTCTAAGTGCATTTTAAAATACAACTTTGTTAAGAACAGAAGGCCAGAGAGGCTGTGCTCCATTTATTCCACACTTGTACAAACACTGGGTATTGAAGTTCTCAAATTCCAGAAAGAATAGACTCTAAAAGTTAAGCTGTACCAGATGTAGGTGCCACTTAGTTGCTGTCTTTGAACTGCCTTGGCAGCCAGAATTGCTCAGGGGAGGAGGGAGGAAATTCAGCTAAGCATGAAAACATGGAAAAGCATCCTGTGTGAGGCAGAGAAGTGGAGAAGGCAGCCCAGAACACTGCTGTCTGGGCAGTGAGGATTGAGTTTGGTGATGCTCTGCAGGTCTGCTCTGGCTCATCTCTGCAGTTTGCTTTGCAGGTGGGGGGCCCTCTTTCTGTGGAAATGTGTACTTTTTTTCATCCCAATGGAGAGAGAAGTGCCTCCTGTCTCTCCGTAGGAGAATGGCAAGAACCTGTGCTTTTCTAGCTCACTGAACAGAGATGTTCAGGGGCTGCTCTGGTACTTGAACACCCCTTGCCATCATGGGAGATCCTGGGAGAGATCCTCAGAAGGGTTTTCTCATGTTTCTTCTGATAAATTGAGGCACACAAAAGTACCAAGCCTTGCTTGGCATATTGACAATTCTGCAGCCAAGCCAAACATTGGGCATATGTGAACCCTTCCAGCCAGAGCTGTAAGTCTCTGGAGCTCATATGTGGACTGTAGCACATGATCATAGAGCCAAACAATGGTTTGAGCTTGAGGGGATTTTAAAGGAATAATCCAGTTCCAATTTCCTTGCTACATGCAGGGATGCCACTTATTAGACCAGGTTACTACATCTTGACCTTGAACACTTACAGGGATGGGACAACCACAACTTCTCTGGACAACCTGTGCCAGGGTCTCACCACCCTCACAGGGAAGAATTCCTTCCTAATATCCAATCTAATCCTGCCCTCTGACAGTTTGAAGCTATTCCCTCTTGTTGTTTCACCCCATGCCCTTGTCCAAAGTCCTTCTCCAGCTCTCTTGAAGCCCCTTCAGGTTCTGCAAGGTGTTCTAAGGTCTCCCCAAAGCTTCCAGGCTGCCCAGTGCTCTGTTCAGGCATGGAAATTACATTGTGCTGGTAACTCTTGGGCTGCCAGGATAGTTGGACATGACTCTATAGCAGTGTGTTCCTCCACAGCTTCAAAGCCTTTTCAGAGCCTGGGTAATTTCTAGGGACACAAATACTAAATAGATCCCAACGGTGGCCCATTAATTTTCTGAAGGCATTGCAGCTTCTTTTTGGTGGGTGAAAACTCCAGGATGCAATCCTTGGCAGCAGCAGCAGCCCTCTTGGTTGTGCCTTTGATGCTGCACGGCCCCAGTAAAAACAAATGATAGTGGCACAAAGTGTTTGACACTGCTTTGTGTAGAGGAGAGGCACCTGGCCCGGGGAGGGAGGAGGATTTTGATCTCACTGGTTTCAGTAGAGCTATAAACAATTCTGGTAGTGTAAATATACCATGTGTGTATTGTGAATCAGTGGCCAGCTGAAACCAGGAGTATGGGGATACATCCTGCAGCTGTAGGGATCAGTGCAGAGGTTGCTGCACAGCATTAAAGTTCTTCAGTGCCTGTGAGTTTGATCTTGATCTCCAGAATGCTTTGGGAAGGCAGAAGCAAAGTTAGTGGTATGGTCTGGGAGGTGGGGGATAAGCAAAAGATCTTTATCTAAACTAATTGCACTGTCTTCTGATACTGAGCTGCTTTTGACCTTCCTGCCATGATCTTGTCAGTGCCTGCCTAACTCCCTTCTCTCTTCCCTAATATCTGAGGGGATGCAGCAGGATCAGGAGTCTACAATAAGCAATGTCCTTGATTTCCCTTCTCGTAAAGAGCCTGCAGAGTGCCAAACCCCAGGATTTGGGGAAGAGGCCCAAGGATGCATGAGCAATGTACAGTATGGTAATGAGCTGGCAAGCTCAGATCTCCACACATCTCAGCATGCACCAAGGGAGTGAACACCCACCACGGGGATCACTGTGTTCATCCCCACGTACCTGCTGGCAATGGGAGGCTGTGCTGTGCTGGCCCTGCTGCCTGTGCTGGCCCAGTGTTTGTAGGGCACTGCCTGTGGCTGTCAGACAGCCTGTGGGACAGGACAGCATAACCCCATATGCCTGATCAAGACACTGTACTGTGTTTTTTCACTGCTTGGCAGTTCCTGAAGGCCTGTCAGAGCTCCTTGCATTGAGGCAGGCTGAGCTGGGCCAGACCACAGGGAGCTTGCACATGAGCTGGCAGAGTTCCCTCCCCGAAGATGCGACTGGTGCCAAGCTGGATGTTTCCATTTGTCCCCGTTTCCTTTGTGGCAGGAGCCCTTGGTGCCTGGCAGGGGGTGGGTGGTGGCTGGGCTGAGGCAGAAGGAGCAGTGAAGGGAGCTGCTTTCTCCACCTCTGACTGTGGGCTGGAGGGTTGTTTGTCAGTACCACAAAGTCAGTGTGGGCATATTGGGGGACTGCCATCTCCCTGTGGCTTCAAGCATGGTTTGGCCACTGTCCTTTGTTTACTCAGTTCCAAGACTGTGTTGGGATCTGGCCCATTTACCCCATACAGTGCTTTGGGGTAAAACTGGGCAGCTGAACAAGTAAGGGTATGTAAGATGTACCAAAAGCATTGATGTCTGTTTTATTCTGGTCTTCCTGCAAGGACAGTTCCCAGTATCCTTTTCTCCTGCTGGCTTCACAGTAACAGTGTTGTAAGTATGCCATCATGACCAGGAGCAGCTACAGCAAGTTATCTTCTTGTTTGTCTCATTAGCCTTCATATCTTTTCCTTCCTCAAACAGTGTCTGGGTAAATTATTTCCCATAACACTCTTACATCCCATGCTTTTGACTGTACCATAGGTGAAGTACAGGTTACCTACAAGTTTGAAATAGCCCATGTGAGAGTCATGCACTCTGTCAAGACTGTGCTCCTTACTTGCAGCAGCATGTCCAGTGAACCAGAGCATACAGGGCAGTCTCTACCAGGTCTGGGATGACAACCAGTCCTGCTGAAGGTTGGGAGTGAAGGTGCATGATCCTTGCTGGCACAAGTGGAAGAAAGCACTGACCCAACCAGAACAGGCAGTGTCCCACTGCAGGCTCAGCACCTGCATACCCTGTGGCCGTGTGGTGATGTGGTGCCCAGAGCTGAAGTGCCTGTATCATTACAGGAGGGCCTGAGGCAGCTCCGGGGGCTTTTTCATGCTTCTCAGGATGTTGTGCAAGATGGTGTCTCATTGGTGCTCAGGGAAAGTATGGTCATTGCCTTGCCATAGCTTCTGAGTCTCTGGCAGCTTGAACCCTTGCTTCATGTTTGCTTTCTGAGGGAAGCTGTTCAGCTTCAATTCTCACTGCTCAGCATTGATGAGGCAAGGCAGGTTGAGAAATGGCAGGGTTTCTCATAGTGGAATTTCTTGGGGCTGTGTTCCACAAGTGATTCCTTCAGTGGTGTTCTCTGTCTGCCTCTCTTGGATCTTTTCTCTCAAAGGACCCCCGACTATCAGACTCTGCTGATTCTTGTTCCTCAATTGTCTGTCTTTTTTTCTGATGCACACAAGGAGCTGCTGCTTCTGACCTCTGCTGTGGTGGGCAGAATATTGCCCAACCTCTCTCCATCTGTGTTTTCATCTCCAGGAGTGGGTTACTTGTGCTCATGGGTGGATCTGCCCCCACAGTGGGTTCTCCTGTGCTCTCCTCCTCAGCTACTTTGTTCTTTGTGGCTTAGAAAACAAAGCCTTTGGCAAGTGAAGGAGGTGCCTGCCCTTCCTGGGGGAGGGCCAGCTGGCCTGCATTTGATTATGGCAGTGCCTCCTCATCCCTCCCCATTGTCCTTGCTGCTGTAGGAATGCCAGCCTTTTCGCGCTCCATCCCGTGAGCAAGTGTTGCTGCTCTGGGGCCCAAAGAGGGGCTGGGGCCCTTCTTGCCGTCGCTCTCGCCTCTCTGCACATCTCCATGCACCTTTCCCTGCAAGTTGCAATCGCCCCATCCCAGCTCCAGCAACAGACGGACACAGCAAACCCTCTTGTAAGTACCAAGTGTGCGGGCCCCGGCTGACGTGTGAGCTGTATTGATATTGTTTGGAAACAATGTAGAGAAGGCTTTTCACTCGGTTGCTTGTGCGTGTCTGTGTGCATCCAGCATGAATCAGAGTGCTTTGTGTGCAGCTTTTGTGCACTCAGACAGAGCCCCGTGGGCTGTGGGCATCTTTGCATGGTCCCTCTGAATCCCAGGGCTGCGTGTCTGTAGTAGAGCAGTGCCTGTCCCTCTTTCTCTTTATTAGAAGTTATTGCATGATCATTTCAGTGGGCATAATTTAACTGTAGCTAGAAGTTGCTGCAGGGGCTGAGTGATGTAGACTGGATGTATGTTCAGGGCAGGTGGTACCTTTCAGCCTCCAGGACTTAAGTCAAATGCTATGAACAGCACAAGAGGGGGTTATTCCCCTGGAGTGTTCCAAGGTTTGCTGGGTTCCTGTCTCCCAGGTGGCTGAGACTTGCTGGGACAGCACTCCCAGCTTCCAGAGATGGATCTGATCTTAGATTTGTCAGCAGAAATCCAGAGTATGCTAAATAAGTTGCCTTCCACATATGTTATCTCTGACTTCTCCCCAGAAGTTTCAGGATGGAGACCTGCTGATACCTTGTTTTCTGCCGTGTTTCATTTTTGTTTATGTACTAGATACAATTTTGCAGATGATAGTTTTGAGGGGAAAATGTCCCTTCCAGGTGATAAATTATTGATGTTTCTTTTTTCTTAACCTTTGATAAAAAAAGGAAGATTGTGAATGCTGAACTGTGGGAAGCTGGAAAGGATCCTGGTGTCTGCAACCTAAAAGTGTGATTTTTCTGTAGCACGTTGTTTGGCACAGTTTAAGAAGTAATTTTACTGAAGGGGTGCTATGATTCCCTGGGAATGTGCTTGGAGAAGTGCAGAGTAGAACTTAGCATCAACATGGGGAAAAAAGACATTTGATGTGTCCTTACTGTAGCGTTCTCACCATAAATAGTGACATAGGTCCCTGTGCTATGATGCTGCCAGCAGTTCTGCACAGGTCAGAACATGGTTTTGCCCCCCAGCACCTTGGAGCAAATGAGATTTTGCTGTGATTTCTAATAAAGTCCCTGGAACTTAACATGCACTGTTCTCTCTCCCCCTTTCTGCTTTGCTTTTCTGGGATGGTCTGCACAACATTCCTAAATAACAGTTTTCATGTTGTTACTGATGCAAGTTCTCAGGATGATGAAAGGACATCCAAAATGCACAGGAGAGGAATATTTACTTTGCTGTTTTAGGGGAAGCCACTGTTGTCTGGCTTCAGCATTGTCTGACAGCAGATGTCTCATTTCTCTTTCTCTCTCCTTTCTCAGTTATGCCTGTAAAGTCGTGCCCCTAGACAGACATCTCGTCTGATTTGTTCTCCTATTTCAGGGGTGTCCTTTTTCATGCACAGCCTGAAGCAGTTGGGGGAATGAGCCTCGAGGAAAATCGATCCTCTGGCAGAGTTCATGCAAGGTTAATGCGTGAAATCTCTCCCCTCTCCTTCCTGCCAGGTTTTTACTGGAAAAATCTTCTTGCAAGGTTAAAAAGCATCTAGTGTTTACTTTCCTATCAAAGTGTATTCATGGGTTAGAAAGTTTCTGCTTTGCATTGGAGATAGCCCTCTTGCAAAAACAAGAAGTCCTGAACACTTAAATCTGATCTGCTCCAGATCAAATTTTTGTGTCTTGCAAAATCAGTGATTTAGAAACTGTTCTGTCTTATGAATTCTTCAGTAAATCACTACTAACTCTACTGGTGCTTGAGTTATTTTCTCCTGTGTTTCACCAATGACTGTATTGTCAAATGGGCAGCACAGCAGTGCCTGTAGCCCTGGCAAGCTCTGTGGCAGGAGGTAAAAGCTAAATAGTAGTTAGCACCAGCACTCAGTGCTCCTTTCTGGTTGCTCAACATAGGTGTGAGACTCATTTGTCTCTCAGTGTTACAGGGCAGCAGCACTGAATTAATTAGGTTTTTGTCATGTGCTAAATCCAAGCACAATTTGCAGTTGAAGGTGAGAGGTTCTTGGGTGAAGACGCTTTTGATCACCTGTCCCAGCACCTGAGGCAATGCTTTAGTGCAATGTGAGCTCTGTGATGTGTTTATGACATGTGCAGAGAGGCAAAACCTTGATCCATCTGAGGTCCTTCTCCTTCCTACTGTGCTGGCCATATTCTCCCCCTTGGTGGAGGACACAGCAGGAAGAAGAGGCTGATGGAGCCAGCCAGTGTGTAGCATATGTTGGGATGCATAGGGTATCTGCCCCTCATGTGCCTTCCCTGATCCAAGGAGTGCCAGCATGTTCTGCCCCTGCATGTATGCAGGGGGTGATGCCTGACATGCTGAAACATGCTGTCAGAGCAGCTCTGTGTAAAAATTCTTCGGTGTCCTTGGCTGCCATGAGCATAAATTGATAGTTATCTGAAAGACTTGGACCTGTGTCAGCCGAGTTCAAGTCTCCTGCAGGATCACAGCACTGGGAGCCAGTCAGTCGTGGCAGGGAAGCAGCATTTCCACCCAGCAGGTTTGGGGATATCCCAGCTCGAACTGCAGCTGAGGTGCAAGGGGAATGTGTTGTGCTTGAGGTGTGAGATCTGATGCCGGCAGAGATCTGTCTCCCTTCAGCTGGGCCCAGCCTTGTTTCTGTGTGCAGTGCAAAGTTTGGATACTTTTCTTCCCTCTGATCTTGGGATAGAAGCTGCACAGGATGACAGCTTTTCTGAATTTGTGTACTGGCATCCATCTGGATGCTTGGATTCTCCTGGAAACTGGAATTCCCTTTGGTCATGGGAGTTAAATAGATCTGTTCAAGCAATCTGGTCATGAAGCTCCCCTCAGTGTACAGATGGAACTGAAGCTCACAATGCCTCAATCTGCATATCAAAGCCCTGGACATATGGACAGGGTTCTCCCAAGCACCCGTGGCTCCTCTGGCTGCTCTGCAAAGCTTTTCACCCTCCAAATACATCTTGGTTTGCTCTTGAAACAAGGAGCTGTTTCCAGCATTGTCAGTTCCCCTGGGGAGGAGAGACCCAGTAAATGTGTTGGATGTCTAGATCCAGTTTCAGTTCCACATCTCCTGGGGCACAAGCACCCAAAGTGCAGTGCAGAGAGATCCCAATGCATCATGCGATAGTTAAGCAGAATTTGGCTCGGTTTGTCACAAGGGAAAGGATGTGAAGACTGCAGAGAAAGCACCCATTTCCCCATGCAGGCCCTAGGGCATACTGGAGGTTTTGCAATACCCAGCAGGGAGCAGGGAGCACGAAGAGCCTCGTTAAAAGGGAGCCAGTACAGGGCAGAGGAGAGACACCACAGTCCAGTCTGTCCACACTTGCCTGTGGGGGTGCATTATGCTATTACAGTGGGGTATTTGAACAGCATGATGATGTGACTGTTGGGACAGATGTAAAAGCAAAGCATGCAAAAAACCTCTGGAGGTGACATTAGTCTCTGAATGGGTAATTTGTTGCTGTTGTGCAAGTTGCCAGCTCCAGCTTTGGTGACTCACACATCTCACTGTTGCTTGATCTTGAGCTTGGCTGGTAACATGAGGCTCTTGGCTCACGGGTGCACAAAGCTGCTGAAAAAATGGGCAGTGCCTCAAATGAAGAGGCTGGTTTGCAGCAAAGGCAAACATTGAAGTTTCTGGTTTTACTGGGAGCAAACTTGGCCCCTGGTTCTCTGGACTTGGGAGCTTTTAAATGTTGAGAAAATCCCTATGAGGAGACAGAAAAGCAGAGGGAGAGTAATCAGTGCAGAATCTACCCAAAGCTGCAGTCGTAAGAGACTCTGGAGCTTTGAGGAAGGCAAATATGCCACTTTCTGCCCAGCTACCTATGGAGTGATTTTATACATACATAGATACACATGTGAATATACATGTGTATCATGTATATGTATGTGTGTTTCTGTACACAGATATATGGGCTGCTCTTGTGGAATCTCAGAGTTGCTCTGAAACAGGGGTTACTGTAGCTGCTTGTGATTCATCAGGTGAATCACCCTGTTTCTAATGGACACCCCTAGGTGCTGCCTGGCAGTGGCAGCAGTTAGAGAAAAGGGCAAGCACGCGTCCTGCACGACAGCTCCAGCACAGCAAGCCACATTTGCCCTTTGGGTCCTCGTGCTGTCGTCAAGAGAGCAGAAATCATGTGCAATCTTATTTTAGCCAATTATATTCTCCTGTAATTAGGCTCTCCTAGACTTGTCATGCCTAGCTGCCCAGAGGGCAAATGAAGGGATTTTTGAGCTCTGTTCAAGAGTGCTGCTGCAAAAGGATGTCCAAGCACGTTGCTCTAATGAGCAGCCTTTGATGGTACGTGGACTGTGGCATGCCCAGACCAACTCTGACAGGTGCTGCTTCCCTGACCCCATGCTCTTTTTTCCTTCCCAGCTGTGGGTATCTGTTTGTTCTCCTTTCTTATGCTTAAATCCAAGGAGTTTCTAGTTGTCTCTCATCCTTTGCCCCTCCCACAGTATTTGTACAGCAGCTGGCACCTGGTAACTGGCAGAAATGCAAATACAGGATTTAAAGTTTATTTTCCTTAGCAGCTAGTTTTAGGCAAACTAAAGACTTCAGTTCTTCCTTGGAGGAGGGGAGGGTCTCTGAGCTACACAGCAACTCAGAAATTGTTTAGCTCTTCATTTCAGGAGCATGAATCCTTTTCCTTTTACCAGCTACATCCCATGTAGATACAGTTTTGATTAGTTTGGTACTGCTAATGAATTGCAGGCAGATCTGCAAATGCAGTTTGGAAAAGTTGAGTGCTACAGAGGGGTAGGAGAGTAACAGCAAACCTCTGCATAGAGAAGGGATTACTCCTAACTTGGTGGCTTTGCTGAAATGCTTGTACTCTGAAATTACATGGTTTCTTGTGTCCAAGTGTAGCTGCCTGCACATGGAGCCACAGATCTTGGTAGAAGTGAGCAGGAGCTTTGGCTCTTAGAGATGTGGAAAAAGCGTCACAATGTCTAGGAGGGATCAGTGTTTCCTCCATAGCTCTTATATGATGGGTAGTGGTTTCCTTTGCATTTTGCTTTAATTTGGGGACAGTTGGGATGCTTTCTCTCCCTGTTTTTTGCACTGTGAAAGGGTATCTGGCTTGTGCCCAGCCAGAGTGTTCTGTGCACACTTCAGTAGCTCTCGTGTGAAGTGCAGCCCCTTCCCCCTCTGCCTTGTCTCTGGTTACCAGGGCCCCCCAATCTGGTATTTAGGCTAGCAGCATTTGCTTGTGAGTGACTAGAGCTGGGATGATGCACTGAAGCAGTGGCCCTGCCTCAGTCTGACAGTGGGGGATAATGTACAGCACAGAGCTGGGCACAGCCAGGGTATGAACCCCCTCTGGACAGATGGGAAGGTAGGATGAAATCTGTTTTTAACCAGCAGATAGACTTGCCGAGGGAACATCTGCAGATCCTGAAGTCTTGCTCTTTCCCTGCTCCTTTCTTCATGGGTGCTGTTAGTATTGTTAGGTGGGAGCCTGAGGAAAGCCTAAAGCCAATCCAAGTGAGTGGTGAGCTGACCACTTTCTGCTGAAGATGCTTGGTCCCTGAGTTAAGCTTGTAACCATTTGCCAGCTGACAGTTCTTGTGGTAAGGTAAGCCTGGGTAATTTTGCTTTCAATATATTTTGATGTAAAATTGCTTTTTAATCATGGTTCTTCCAAACTGTCAGCATATAAGACAGTCTCCAGCCATGGGTCACTGTTAACACTGCATGCAGCAGCCTGTTGTGACAAGGGACATACTAGTGCTGTGAGCAGGAGTCACTTCTCAAATCAACCTAAAGGGGCTTTAGGGAGAATAAGCCCTAATGAGTATCTGTAATTACAGTAGCATTTTCTTGCAAGACAGCTGCATTTACTTTGGAATGGTGTTCTGGTGAGTCCCTGTCACTCTATTCCTGTGCTGGAAGTGCTGCAATTGGTGTCTGAGCTCCACAGGGTTCAGTACCAAGGTTGTGGGTGGCCAGCAGAGCAGTGCAGCTGCAGGACTCAGAGCCTGTGTGACAGCTTGCACAGCTGTTGGGAAGTGCTTTGTTTAGCTCACAGCAGTACCTGTGATGCTTTTAATTTTTCTGGTTGCACCAGTTTTGTCTCCTTTGCTGCCTCATTTTGCTCTTGAAGCTCACAGCTGGAGTTAAGGGCACTTAAAATGACCACAGTGGTGGTGAGAGAAGGTCTGGTTAAATTGGGGGCTGTGCAGTTATTTCTTGCCACAGAGACCTACAATCAGTTGTGTCTCACTGAGAAAGAGCAGAGTGGAGCAATGCCTGTGTGCAGGAGCTGCACCAAGCTGGATCAGGGCTTGTTTGGTTATGTTAGTTTCTTTTTTTGCTGTCCTTGACAGTGTTCTCAGCTGTTGTACTGCTTCTTCCTCTCTGAGCTATAGAGAGCAAGGGAGATGGGGGCTTCCAGTCCTGGGACATTGCCAGAGAAGAGTGAGAAACTTGGTCTGTTTTGTTGCTGTGCTTCAGTCATCATACCCACAAGCATGATTCCATCCTTGCCTTTATTGTTGCTCCTACCAGGGCCTGTCATGACTTTTCATCACCCCGTCTCAGTTGCACTGTGCGGTCACTTGAGATTCTGAGGGAAACCTCACAGCAGAGTTAGTCACCCACCCAGGTGCATTTTTCTTCTGCAGAAAGTTGATCTGCCTACCTGTGCCAATTCAGACACTCAGTTTCCTATTTGTCAGGAGAAATACAGTTACAATCATCATCTTCCCACAGGAAAAGGGAAAGAGGTTTGAACAAAAGCAGGCCCCTGAAATTGCCCCTTCTGGGATATGTCTGAGATGCATAGTGTCTGCTGCCTGTTTTGGCTACCCAGAAGGTGTCTTAGAGGTCACTGAACCTTGAGTATGCAAGGAATCTGATAGGTTTGTGATAGATTTGGGTTGGGCAGGTTTAATTTCTGAGTGGTGGCTCAGGTGAGGATCCAGAACCCCTGGAAGGCTTTCAATGCTGGAAGTGTGCCCTGAGCCAGGACTGAGCAACTTCTCTGGGCCTGTGTTTGCAGATGGTACTTGAGTGGTGCCAAACCTGACAGCCTCCAGGAGCTCCTGTCCTCAATGTGCTGCAAGCCTTGTCCATGGTGAAATGATCAGAGATCAGCAGAGGGTGATGGGCTTGAGAGTTTTGCACCATAATCCAGTGAAGTCCCTGGCTTTTCCTTACAGCATGGCAGGTCCCTGAGAGGCCAAACCTCTCCTGGGCAGCCTGGCAGGACCAACCTGTTATTGATGCCTGTTGCAGGATAGGTCAGTCCTGCGTATGCAGGAAGCACGTTTGTCTTTAATCCTGTAATTGAGAGTTTCAGTAACAACTTGCCTGTAAAGATCAAAAGCTGAGGTACAGGCTCCTTCCTGCCTGGTTCCAGACATGGTTGGGAAGTTTTCATCTTCCCTGTGCACAGGTGCCTACTTGTACCTGAGCAGCTCTTGCAGCTCTGCAGGGAAGCTGTAGGGCTGCCTGTTCCCCAAAAGCCCCTCCTCCAGAGGGCCATATCCTGACTTGGCTGAGTGTTATTTGCAGCTTTACTGGGGAGACAGATGACAGCAATACCCCTGCCTGCATGAGGATGGGGACACACTTGGTCCCTGGAGAGGATTGCCATTTATGTGCTAAAAGGAGCAGTTGAAGCGGATGATGTGACTGGAGAGAGCCTTGGTGGTCACTTAGCATGTTACCAAGCAAAGCTGCAGGATGTGGAGGGCTGCTCCATTGTGCAGGGAACAAAGCTGAGCTATTTGCTGGCTGGTGATGGAAGGAAATGCCATCGAGGCTGAGAGTTCTTTCTGTCATTTCTGGGTAGCCCTGGAGTCCTTGCCAAGAACAGAGACCATATGAAGATGAGAAGTGGTGGGACTGCTGTCCTGTGTGCTTTGCAGCCCAGATGCCTTTTCACAGTAATCACATGCAGATCTGCAGAGTTTCCAAGAAATAAAAGAAGTCTCTTTTCTCTTTCTCCCATCTGTGTGTGGAAGTGAGTACCCCAGCCTTCACAGGGCATCTGCCTTCCTGACTGGTTACTGTAAAGTTCAGGCAGGGCCTACTGGATTTCCCTCTCCTGCACATTGCTCTCAGCACCCTTTTTGACAGTCCCATGTGCTTTTTGAGCTCAGCTTTTCCCATCACTGGGCAAAAGGCAGCCAGCATGCAGCCTTCAGTGAGGATCACCCATTGACCTCTACTGCCACAGGGGTGAGATGTGCCCTTTCTTAGCCCAGCCCTTGCTCTGAGCAGAGCTGTAGGGGGCTGGTGTTGGTTTGCCTACAGCTGGAGGGGGCAGCTCAAAACCCCACAGCAGAATGGGCCATCTGTCCCTGCTGTGCAGATCTGCTGGGCTCCCCTGCAGTTGGGGATTCACCTCACCTTGAAATGCTTCCACCTCCAGGGAATAGAAGAACCTCTGCATGGAGGATAAATGCAGATTCCCACCAGAATCTGACATGTCCTCTGCCTCTGCACAGCCCTCCTGGGTGCCAGCAGTGGGCAAGCCTAGATCATAAAGCCTGGATCAAGAGAGGCAGGTCAGGGGCCTGTTGCTGCTCTAGGCAGGGTGATGGGAGGAAAGGGGGCTGCTGCTCTTTGGATTGTCCTGTGCTGCAGTTGTGTGGTGCTGAGAAGTGTTTTCCCTGAGCAGCTGCTGGTGTTTCTGAAGCAGCTCCTTGCTCTGCATAGTAATGGGGCTGGCTGCACGCACACCGTGCAGCTGCAGCTCAAAAGAGAATGTGGATGGCTGTGGGAGCTCCTGTGGAATCTGTCCCTAGAGTGACTCTGCTCAGGCTGCAGGCTGTGCTGGCATTCAGCTCTCCTACAAACAGCAGTGTTTGGCTGTCACAGCCATCCCCATCCAGGGACTGAGCATCACATGAATGAAATGCCTTCTGCCCTGCCTGTCTGTCACCAACAGAGAGTGAGCCTAGCACCTGATCCATCTGACCACCATGTCTCTGATGGGGATGCAATGTCTGCTTGCATAAAGCTTGGGTGGATTTTCTTAATGTCTAAAGCTGCATAAAAGTGATTTAAGCTCTCTGAGTTAACTGAGGTTACTACAGTGAGGCTGCTCAGGAAATGGAAATGGAAAAGTCACTTTGTTCCTGGCACTAAGCATGAGTGTTGTTTCTCTGCAGGTACTGACAAGTCAAATGCTAGAGGTGGTCTGGCTCACTGATGTTGGGCAGTTGGCAGAAGATGCAGGCAGCCCTGTCTAGGGTGTTTTCCTCACCTTGTGTATCTGATTTCAGCAAATAACCCTGTGTGTTCACTGATAAACATTTAAGTTCCCTGCCCAGGCCTACAGCAGCTGGACACATCTTATTTAGTCTGTCATTAAATCTTGCCATCTTTACTTTATAAAGAAAATGGTGGTTTATGAGCCTAAGTCAGATGTTTGCCTTCCTTCTGCTTTTGATTGATGACAGGTCTTGGTGCTGACCCCCATTCCTTCCATGGTGATAAGGAATCTTGTCCCACCCACTCTTCCCTTGTATTTGTGCCACTGGATCACATTTTGTCCCACTTCTCTTGGTTGACTGATACAGCAGAACTGTTTTAGCAAGGCCAGCATATGCACCACTTCTAGAGTTAAGCCCCATGAAGCTGCTTCCAGCATTCCTGGAGTATTAGAAATAAACTGCTGAGCTCAGTATTTGATTAACCAGCACAAGCATGTGGTGCAGTGGCAAGCAGAGCCAGGCAGGCAGGCAGAACATAGCACACCACACAAGCTGCAAGCAGGCACAGAAAATGCACGAGCTGCATGGTCTCAGATTCCTCCCTTCTGCAAGGATGGGTCTGAGCATTTGGGGTGATCCACAGAGCCCAGCTGTGGCTTCTGTGTGCTATCAGCTCCAGGAAAACAGTGTAGGGAGCAGCTGTTGGAGCTGCCCCATTGACTGTAGCTTACTGGTGCCCCTTGACGTTGTCCTGCTTTACAGTGGTCACACACTGTCACAGTGGTGAAAGTGACTGGGTGAAAGAGGAGGGAGAGTTCCAGGTTTTATATGGAGCAGGGCCACACTGAGGTGTGAATTCTTGCAGTCTTAGCAGCAACTTTCCCTGGCCCCCTCCCTGGAGAGGACAAACGTGCCCAGCAGTGTGGGTGCCAGCTCACAGGGTCCTGGCAGGGAGGTGGGGCTGTGGCAGAGCAGCCAGCACAGCTGAAGCCCTTTGCATAAGGGGCTATTTGTTTTGCTGAATTGTTAAGCTCCATTGACAATAGCAGCACCCCCCTACTCTCCACACTCAAGGAACTGTGATGGCCAGACACTGATCCTTTCTCTTGTCTTCAGGCACCGAATTAGGGTTATTCTTCACCGAGTCCCCCTGACTGGCCGTTGGTTTTTGTTCTCCCTCTGCAGGCATATGAGTGGGCCTTGGAAGGGATGCGACACCTTGCCTGTATCAGCATGGAGGACTGCAGCTCGGCCGAGCACTGTGCAGATGTGATCAAGTGTCTGGAGAGTTACAAGGGGCAGCACCCGGACATCAGTGCTGCCCGCTTCCAGGAGATGAAGGAGCTGGCCTGTGAGCTGAAGAGTGACAAGGGGCTCAAGCAGTGGAAATTTGCATGGTCTAAATGCCAGGAGACCAAGCTGGTTTTTGAAAAGAAACTCGAAGCAGCCTTGAGAACAAGAAAGTCTCTGCTGTCAGACTGCAGCCCAGCTGTCGGGGAGCAGCCCCAGGCTGGCAGTGAGACTGTCACTCTGTCCCACCGGAGGCACTCTGAGGGAGCCACCTCCAGGTCCCACTGGGACAGGACTCCAAGCACATCCCATGGCTACAACAGAAGCAACAGCTCTCAGGAGTGGACTAAGGAGAAAGTTCCCTCGCCCTCCCTGAGCTGCCCTGGTGATTTCAATGCTGGGGAAGTATTTTTCTGCCAAGCTGCTCTCAGCCCTGGTCCTCACTCAAGCCGAATTTCTTTAACCAGCAGGGCTTGTAAGTCTCCATTGCTGCCTGAAGAAAAGCCAAACCTGGAGAGCATATTAGAAACCCCAGAGGTGAAGCAGTCTTCTACATCCACCCCAGTCCCTGGGAAGCTGCCTCCCAGGAGGATCCTCCGGAAGGCCCAGAGCTTTGACCTGCCTTGTGGTGAGAGCCTGTGGTCGAGCTGCCAGAGGAGCGAGCCGGCCAGATACGGCAACACTGGAGTGTTCATTAAGGGGCTGGAGGTGAGCAGCACTGAGCTGGTGGACAGGACGTTCGCTCTGCGGCAGCCAGCTGTGAGCAGCTGGGCTGCAGACTGCCTGCTGGAGGGACAGAGGGGCTGCCTCTCCGGGTCAGAAGCCAGGAGCTGGGGCAGGTAAGTGGCTGTGACATCTGGTGTTCCATTTCTCAGGGTGGTGAGTTTAGAGGAGCTCTGTAGTGTTGGTTACTTTGGTGCTGCTTACATGGCAGATAGATGGAGATGTAGCTCCAGCTTCTCTGCATATGTGTGTGTGGTGCTGAGCAAGCCCATAGGGATGTCCCCATGTTATCTGGCACCTTCCTTGGAGGGGAGACACAGAAATGGGATTTGTGTCTCATCCCTTTCAGTGTGATTCCTGTAGGAGGGAAAAATTCAGTTCCCAGACAGGAGAGGGAGTCTCTGAACATTGCTAACATTGGAAGATGAGGGATTACAGAAACAGTATTCAGGGACCTAACAAAGCCAGGGGTACAGGTGCAGTGGGAGAGCAGAAGCACAGGGAATCATCCCCCATGCTTTTGGGGGTGCTGTACCCTGACTGGTAGGGAGGCTCTTTCAGCACCTTGTGACATCAGCTTCACAGGTAAGAGGGTGTTTGTATTTGTGCTTTGGGGCTGAAATCTCTGGGTGTCCAACAGCTGGCATTTATGCTCTTTTCCTGTTCTCTGTACTTAAAAATCTAAACTTTGTTGTCCTACTGCAGTATGTGCCTATGCTTTGGAGAGCCCAGGGATACGAGCTGTTCTTGACGAGGGGTCTCCAGACAGGTCATTCAGTTGTATCAGAAAACTGAAAAGATTAAAATAAAATTTAAAAATTAATGGCAGAGATGAGAAAAGAGTGCTGGATGCTGGGGGACCACAGTTACTACTCTTGAGTGAAGTGACTGAGGACAGTGAAATCTTCCAGAAGAAGGCTCTGATATCCCTGGGATACCCAGAAAAGCTTATGGCAGGGAATGTGCACAAGCAGATAGCAGGGTGACCACTTTTCTTCTCAAGGGAACAATGCAGCAAGCCTCTTGTGTCTATGGGTTCTGAGACAATCCCACTGCTCTGTTCTCTGAATAGTCAGTGGAGTTGACTTGAGGGAAAGCTGCAAGGCAGGGGAGGCAGGGACACATTGGAGTAGTAATGTTTGGTGCTACACTGCCTCACAGTGGAAACCTGGAGTACCTGGGAGGCATCTGATGAGATACGTGAGAGCAACCCGTGCTAGGAACTGCTGTTCACTGATCAAGTATTAGGGCACTTCAGATTTACTCTCTCACTTTTGCTGGGACAAACCCAACCGCTCCTAGGTCTAGAGCTATTGTTCTCCCAGGGTTAGCATTGCTTCCCACAGTCTTCAGTCAGCAGGCTGGCTCCTCACAGAAGTTACTGTGGCATCTGCTGTGGCTTTTGTTCCAGGAGAGCAGCCCTGTGTTCAGAGCAGGGGCTGGCTGGGCCCAGGGGTGCATGTCCTGCTGAGATGGAGTCAGGATCACAGCCTTGGGCACTCCTTTCCTGAATCCTTAGAGCTGCAGAATGTCCTAAGCTGAAAAAGAGACCCAAAATGATAATTGGTCCAACTTCTGACTGCATTGGACTAGCCCAAGAATCACAGTCTGTGCTTGAGAGCCTTGTCCAAATGCTTCTTGAGCTCTGACAGGCTTGGTGCCATGGGGAGCCTGTTCCAGTGCCTAAACCATCCTCTCTCTGGGTGAAGGATTTTTTCCTAATAGCCTCAGCCTGAACCTCCCCTGACTCAGCTTCATGCTGTTCCCTTGAGTCCTGTCAGTGCTCAGGGTCAGAGCTGTCATGGAAGTTGTGTATCTGAGCTTGGACTGTGCTAAGGATCATCTCATTTTCGTGTTGGGTGTCAGAGAGAGCTTCTGTAGGGTTTGTCCAGTGCTTTGCAGGCACTCTGGCTGCAGCCTGGGTCCCTTCAAGGCAGAGTGTTTCCTTTGCAGCAAACTGCGGCACATCATCGACGAGATGGTGACCACGGAGCGGGAATACGTGCGGTCGCTTCGCTACATCATCGACAGCTACTTCCCGGAGATGGAGCGCCTCGACCTGCCCCAGGACCTGCGGGGCAAGCGCAGTGTCATTTTTGGCAACCTGGAGAAGCTCTATGATTTCCACAGCCAGTACTTCCTTCGAGAGCTTGAGAGCTGCTGCAACCATCCACTGAGGGTCAGCCACTGCTTTCTGCGACACGTAAGGCATCAGCACTTTGTCCTCAGGGTTGGGCTCTTGCAGACACGAGCTTGTTTCTGTGCCTTTCCTGTTGTGCTTTGCTACCAAGAGACACTGCCAGGCAAATAAAATACCTGCTCCTTGAAGCCCATGTTCTTCAGGGACATCCCCTAACTGTTTTCTATCTGTGATGTCAGTGAGAATGATGAGAGTGAGCAGAGAGGTACAGACCAAATCTGTGTGAAAAGGGCTGCTATGCAGAAGCACAGGGACACAGGTCTTAAGGTCAGCTGCTCCTTGCATTTTGCTGCTACCTGCTGTGAATGGTACCTGGTAACTCTTATGGTATTGAAGGGGCTAGGGGAGCAGAACAATGAGTCAAAAAGCCCTAGCTACTCTAGGAGTAGGAAGACAAGAGCATTCTCTGTCTCTTAATGACCTTGAAACAAAGTTATTCCTGATATCAGAGCTGGCTCTGGTGCAGCCTGGGAGAAGCAGAGTTCTAGGGTTACCTACCAGGGTTATGCCTGTCATGATGTTCTGGGTGCATGGGTCTCACATGAGGATGGA
Source organism: Erithacus rubecula (assembly GCF_903797595.1). Lineage (NCBI taxonomy): Eukaryota > Metazoa > Chordata > Aves > Passeriformes > Muscicapidae > Erithacus > Erithacus rubecula. The sequence continues at coordinate 7,028,485 of NC_136664.1, read as the reverse complement.
TCTCTTCTGCAGAAAGACCAGTTTGGAATGTATGCACTGTATAGCAAGAACAAGCCGAAGTCAGACTCGCTGCTGGCCAGCCATGGGAATACCTTCTTCAAGGTAAGCTCCACTGCCTGTATCAGGATTGCCCAGTGTGTTTGGTCACTGATCTGTTTAAGCAAAGCAACTTACCTGCCTAAGGCAGGCTCAGTGCTCCCTCTGCTTTCTGCTTCCTGCTCCCTGCATGATTGTCTGCACAGCTGTATGGAAGGGACAGGGCAGAGGTTCAATGAGGGCTTGGGAAAGGAACCCAGCACACAGCAGCATTGGTCCTATGGCCTTGCATTTCCCTAAGAGTCAGTGCTTGCCTGGGGGTGCTCCTTGAGGAAGCTGCTGCCTTCACTCTGCTGCATTTCTCAGTTCAAGCAGGTGCAGCTGGGGGATAAGATGGACCTGGCCTCCTATCTGCTGAAACCCATCCAGCGGATGAGCAAATACGCCCTGCTCCTGAAGGACCTGATCAAGGAGTGCAGCGAGGCACAGGAGCAGGAGCTGAGCTATCTCCGTGCTGCTGAGGAGATGGTGAAGTTTCAGCTCCGGCACGGAAATGACCTGCTGGCCATGGATGCCATCCGTGACTGTGATGTATGTTCCAGTGCCTTCCCCTGCCCGGGGGAACAGAGCCACACTTATTCCCCTTCTCTAATTTGGGGTCTTTGGATTGTACAGTGAGCCTCCCCTCAGGTTCCCCCAGTGATCAGAGTACTGTCTGCCACTACAGCATAGCAGGACTGCTGAGGAATGGGGCAAGGGAACAGTGGGGCCTGGAGGTCTCCTTGATTTCCTAGGACAACCAACCTGGGTGCCGCTACCTTAGCTGGGTGAGCTGCTTGTCATAAACTGCTCCCTGATGCTTACCAGTGATGGGAGGCAGCCTGGCAGTCCTTGCAGATGGCATCTTGCAGGCTGCTTTGGACCTTTCATCTCTTGAGCTGGTGAAAAGAGGGTCAGGCAGATTGCGAGAAGGAATTCAAACTAATGCTGATGCCAGGGTAGGGCGGAATCTTCTAGGTGGGACTTGGAGAGGCATAGAAATTGCAGCACTGGGGAAGGAGAAACTCCAGGGCTCAGGGTGGAGTAGGATCAGTCTGGGTCAGGAAGAACTGAGGAGCTGGCCTTCTGACCAACTTGGGTTCCTGGCAGTCGATGAAACTCATTTCTTCCTCAAGAGCAACCTCTGGCTGCTGTCTGCAGTTGGCACCCCGGTGGTTTGTCACAGATCTTCACAGGGTGACAGAAGAGGGTCATTTGTGAGTTGTGCCTGGGAAAAAGGTCCAGCTCTCCCCTGAGCTTAGAGCCAGTTGTTTCAGCCTGATGTGGTCCCCAGCAATGCCATGCAGCTGGACTTGAAGAGCCCCTTTAAGATGTCATATAGCTGCCACTTCTTCACCACCTGGGCTACAGCCTTATGGAACCCTGTTCTCCAAGTCCAGGTCTAGGGCTGCCTGGGTCATGCTGGTGGAGCCTTATGGGGATGTCCTCTGTGTCCAGGTAAACCTGAAGGAGCAGGGGCAGCTGGTGCGGCAGGACGAGTTCACCATCTGGCTGGGCCGCAGGAAGTGCCAGCGACACGTCTTCCTCTTTGAGGACCTCATCCTCTTCAGTAAGCCCAAGAGGATCGAGGGTGGCTTTGATGTGTATATCTACAAACGCTCCTTCAAGGTAAGGGCAGCCCTGCAGCTCCCTCTTGTCTGGGAGGTGTCCATGGCTGGTTTCCCCATGGCACATGTCTCTGAAATGAGAAGCAGGAGCACCTTCAGCAGAAGACTTGCTCCCACCACTTCTAAGCCTCCTCCAAACCATGCAGTGAAGCCAGAAGGAAATACTTCACTCACTGATTCCTAGGTCCTCTCTGCTGTGAGATGTGGGGCCAGGATTTCCTGAAAGTCTGGGGGAAAGGCAGTGTGTACATGGCACAGTAGTGGTGCTAATTCTGGATGAAGCACTGGGAATTGCCTGAGCTGTCTGTTCTCAGCTGTGTCCAGGACATACCTGCTGCTTTCCACACCCTCAGGCTCCTCCTTGTTAGGTCTGCCAAGCTGGGGATAGCACTAGCACGAGGTTGAAGCAGTTTACTCCTTTTGCTCCTGGTGCAGTCTGGTTTATGCTTTGCTTTTCCTCTTCCTCACAGACTGCAGACATTGGTCTGACAGAGAACTGTGGAGACAGCGGCCTGCGCTTTGAGATCTGGTTCCGAAGACGGAAGTCCAGCGACACCTACATCCTCCAGGCCAGCTCAGCTGAGACTAAGCAGGCCTGGACCAGTGACATTGCCAAGATCCTGTGGCAGCAGGCAGCCCGCAATAAAGGTGTGATTCCTTCCTGGAATTCCTTCTGTGCCGCAAAAGGTGCGGGAGCCCTGTTCAGCTCATGCTGTCCTGAGTAGGTTTGGATCCTGTTACCAGGCAGCTCTGTGCAGCAAGCAGCTGTGTGCCAGCATGCAGCCTCAGGAGCATGTGCTGGGCTTGGCTGGGCATGTCCCTTCCCTGCTCCTCATCCCCAGGGAACTCGACTGGTCCAAGCTCTGTATAACTGTAGACACTCACCTGTTCTCCATGAGAGAAACAGAAGATCCATTCTCGGGGTTCCCTATCCAGTAAGCACAGGCCGTCCCTCTGAGAGACTTGCTGGTCTCCCTGTGATCTAGGCCACTGCTGGAGCTCACTGCTGAATCATGCTGACCAAGTCCCTCCTCACAGGCTTCCCGCTTGGCAGGACTCTAGTAGGTGGCATGGCACTGAGCTGCTTGGCCAGAGTAGGGCATGACTGCTTGTTCCTGGAGACTCCACAGTGCTGGGGAGGGGAGCAAGGGGAGAAGGAGATCTAATCTCAGCAGTTCAGAAACAGCCCAGCACAGGAGCGCTGTAACCTGTGGCTGAATAATGTCTGCAGGGAGGGTTGGGCCTCATAATGTGGCTGTGGGTCTCTTCCTCTCCAGAAATCCGTATGCAGGAGATGGTTTCCATGGGTGTGGGTAACAAGCCGTTCCTGGATATCAAACCCAGCGAGGCAGCTATTAATGACCGTGCTATTGATTACATCATGAAAGGCAGAGGTAGGTGCCAGCTGTGTCTTCCCCCTTGATCCATGTGAATAAGGCAGGACTGGTTCTCAGGGGTTTTTTTTGTGTGTTTTCTGGCAGGTGCCAGGACCAGAGCCTCAATTGCAGTGTCTCTGTTTGACCATTCCAATCCCTTCAAGAGGACACAGACTCAGCTCTCTACCAGCAGCACCCCCACTGCCTACACCCCTTCCTCCTCCTCCTCCCTGCTGGGCCCCCTCAACCTCCACATGTACCTGGACCAGGCTCTGCTGCCAGGAGTCCTGGCCCCCAGACGCCCCTTTGACATTGGCACTTGCATCGAGGAAGATGAGCTGGAGCACGAGACGAGCAGCCAGCCCTCAATGAGTATGTACAGCCCTCTGCTCTGCAGTACCTGGGGTGTGTGGGCTCATCCCTGCACCTTGTTCTGTGCTCTGTGGTCAGACCACACTTACTGGGGTCATGGCAGTCCCTGCTTCCTATCCAGACCAGGGCATGAGGGCCCTGCCCTTCCATGCCAGCTCTGTCTCAGGTTCCATGAGAGGAATTAGCTCAAATACAGGGGTTATAAGGCTGAGCTGCAGCCATACCCATGGCAGGCTTGGTGCTGTGTATATTGTGTACTGGTGATTTGTGGGGATTTGTGTCCCTGCCCCTCTGTTGTGAAGTGCTCTGTCCCTTGCCCTCCCCAGTCTGGCCTTGTGATAACCCTTTGCCTTCCCTTGTGTGAACTTCATTGGCCAGGCCATACTAATCACCAGTGTCATTATAAGTGCACTTATACTGTACTTTTTGTTTGATTTGTTGTCTGTGGCCTTAAAAAGGTCCAGTTAGGAGGGTGGCTGATCTGTGGACTTGTGTGGCCAGTGCCTTTGTAGACAGGTACATTATCAAATGTGTGTGGCATGGGTTATATAGGGCCCAAAGTCATGGTTGTCAGAATGACCTTCCTCTCTTTCCCCAGCAACAGAGAGCTCAGAGTCATCTCACTGCATGTCAGCCACTGGCTCCAGCGGCTCTGACAGTGGCTGTGTCTCCAGCATCCCACAGGAAAGCTTCTGTGAAGACATGGGCTCACCTCCCTACATGCCTGTAGGCCCACAGCACAGCTCTGCCATGGAGGGCACGCCCAGGTTCACAAACAGCCAGTACATTTCTGCAGTAAGTGCAAGAAGCCAAAACACTCTCTTCACTTTGCCTGCTCCTGCAACTGCCTCCCCAGTTCAAGCCACTGCCTCTCACAGGGGGGCTGAAGATGCTGCTTTTGGGCTTGGGGTGACTGTGGGGAAGTGACATTCTGCCTTGCACAGACTCACCCCCTCTGGGGCAGGTGAGAGCCCCTCTGGCCCCTGCGGTGGCCGAGATCCTTGAGGAGATGAGCTGGAAAGGACCTGCAGTGCTGGAGGCTGCACAGGAGGAGATGCTGCACAAACAGGAGCTATAATGCTGCCATGGGCTGGGGTACATATATAACCTCCTGGGATAGCTGGAGTTCTGCTGCCAAGCTCCTTCCTGGGAGGTTTGGGCCATTTTTGGGGAATTATTAGATGGAGCACTGGGAGCCTGTTGCTCTGAGATGTCAGTGTGTTCCTGAGAGTTCTCAGCTGCTTCCCTTCCCACTAGATCCTGTCCTGATGCTGTTGTCCTCTAACCCTGTACTAACACTGGCTTCTCTCTTCTGCAGAAAGCAGGCCAGGTCACCATAAGCCCCTCAAGAATAGTGTGAGCCCCTCGGCCCCGCCTCAGGAAGTGGAGTTGTTGTAAGTAGCTCCTGCAGGGGATTTTCCAGCAGTTCTGAGTGCTGGTCAGGTTTGTCAGTAGCTCTGAGTCAGCGGAACCTCACCCTCAGCTCCTCTGTGAGTTTTCCCCATGCATTCCTGACTGGTGTCTGAGGCTCTGATTCATCTGGTTACAGAGGAGCAGCTCCCATGGAGCCACACTCTGAACAGCTGGTCTGATGCTTTCTGCCTTGCAGAGGCAAAACAACCAAAATCACGTTCAGGTAGTAGAGGCTTGACCACCACCTGAGTGTTCAGATGAGCTGCTTTCCTGTCTAACCACTAATCTATTTCTTGTGGCTATTTGCCAAAGTCCTGCTCTTAGTCCCTCTGAACTGCCTTGGGGAATCACAGTATTCTCCCCAAGGTGGATTTATCCCATAGTTTCCTTTGAACCTCCAAAGGAATTGGTACTTCACCAGGCAGGGGAACCTGCTTGGTTATGGTCAGGATGCCCTGATGGAGCTGCTGAATGTTGTTGCTCCTGTACTTAATGATTTTGGGAGTATGCCTTGTCTGTGAGGAAGTTCCCCTGACAGGACTTGCAGCTAAGCAGGGCCCTGCTCGTGGCTGGCACCCCTCAATATGTAATGTCAGGACCCCCTCAGACCAGCCTGCTCCTGGCTCAGCCTGTTCCTCTCTGCCCTTAGGGCTAAACCTCCCTTTTCAGAGGGAGCAGAGGGGTACAAGCATGAGGGAGGCAGGATTAGGGCTTGAATGGTCCAGGCACAGGGTGGTGGATGGCTTGTAGGTGTGGCACATTGGGGTGTGACACCATGCAGGTGCAGGAGTTCAGAACCAGCTGTACAGAACCAGCCAAGGTTCAGATCTAAGATCCTGAGCTGCTTCTGGAGGGTCTCAGATGAGACTTCTGAAGTGGCCACAGGAGCAGTAGGGGCAGCAGCACGTAGCCTTTGGGTGAGTCCTGAGACACAGAGGCAGATCTCCACATGGGGGAAGAGCTGTGCTTCTCCTTTAAGGCTCTTCCACTCAAAACATTCTTTCCCCACCAAAATTTACCTCTGACAAACAGTGGATTTCAGGTGTTTTGTCAAGTGACTGCTGGCCAGGACAGAGGGACCTGTGGGATCCTGCCACATCCCGAGAGTGCAGCTGGTCTAACCCATTGCACGGTGCTGTGTTGCAGGTTTGATTGCCATTTCAAACTCACTGAAGACCCCAGGCCTCTGACCAGCAGAAGGAGACAGTCTTCATCCATGAAGATAATGTTTTGCCCATTATCAGGCTCTTTCAAACAGCCCAAAACCTGACCTCTGCCTGAGGCGAAGTCCCAGGAAGGCTCTGTCAACTAAATGTAATAGCTTTGGTGTTGGATGGGACCTTGGGCATTTAAAACTTGTTAGCCCTATATTTATAAGTAATAAGTAACATAGCAGTTTGGAGGAAAAAAAAAAAAAAGTATTATTTTTAAAGTTATGAGTTGTACAGATTTTTATTACAAGTGACTCTGTTACTATTTGTTGTGTAAGCTGCACATTTTATAAAGTTTTTGGAAGGGCGTGAAGAGAAATTGAGGTATTTAAAAAAAGTAGTATAACTTTCTGTTTCAGGGTTATATTGACCTGAAGCTGAAATCTAATGTCCTTCCTTATGTTCTAAATATGTCTATCACAGCAATAATTTATTTCCTTGACTTAACACTTTCATTCTAATAAAAACAATTCCATTGTTATGAATTGTTTCTTCAGATGGTTCTTCCAGTACCTTGGTGCTGAGCTAATCTCTCTCATAGCCATCTGTCAGCTCTGCCACTCTGCCTGTGCCACCTCTGCTCTAAGTGACTGCCAGCTCCACCTGTAAATCCTCAGTGCATTCCCCAGAGAAGGGGGAGATGCCCAGGCAGAGAATCCCCTGATGCCAGTCAAGAGAGGGACTTTGGAGCAGCCAGCAGAGGTGTCAGTAGGAGAGAGGAAGAGGGAGCTCTCTGGTGGAGCTCAGGAGGCACCAACATTCCTGGCTCTAATTTTAGCCTCTTGCCCCCTGTAGCTGCTGTCCCAGTGCAAGTCTCTCTCTCACCCTGCTGGCTCAGGTTCCTGTGGCTTAGTTCAGGCTCCATTGTGCTTTGTCCTGGCTGTGCCCCTGGTTTTGGAGTGACAGGGACTGGCTCCTTGCTTCACCTCTGACTCAGCCCCTCTTCTGGTACTTCAGTCCCACTGTCGTGGCTTGTTTGAGGAGCTTTGGAAGGTGCTGGCATTCGAGACCAACAGGTTTTGAGTGTAATGGGTTGATTATAAAGCTGAACCTTAAGTGCATGTTGTTTGAAGTTTCAGAGTGCAACTGGAGGATAAATGAGCCCTGTGTTCCAAGGTGGCTTTTTCATGAGTAACATCCAAGGTCACTGCGTGGCTGTGACACCCTCCCTCTGTTCTTGGACTAAATGAAAATTAGCATTTTTGAAACAGTAGTTACTTGGCTGCCAAGTTCCTGTTTACTTGTGGTTTATGCAGGTCTGTAAATCAGGCTCCTGCAGGTGTGAGAGAAATGCCACATTTGGCCTGAGGAAGAAGATGGAGTAGCAATTTATTTAACTGCAGTTTCCTCCCCTTGGCAGACTGGGGTGCTGCACCCCCCAGCCACCCTGGAGACAGTGTTCCTTCAAGTTTGGAAATTCCTGTACTGTATATAAAACACTTGTTTATTTTTAATAAGCTGGATGTTTTTAAACCTTGTTCCTTTTTCAGACAGCAAAGAAAATACACTTTGACACCTTTGTACAAAATTGTGTGGGAAGCAGTTATACAGGGAATATTTTACAAGTTACTATTTTGAGATAATTGCTGGGTTAATGCAAGGTTTTGGGGCTGTCAAGACAGCAGTAGCTCAAGTCACAAGAGGGAGAGAACTTACTAGTGCAACAAGAGGAATATGAAACTTCTGGAATTTCTCAGTTTCAAAGGTTTCTAAATTGCTGGAAAAACCCTTAGTATTGTTTACCTGACACTCATTTTTTCAGGGTTTGATTGATTTGTCTAATAAAGGTTATTTTCTTTATATGAATCTTACTTGCATTGTGTCATGATTTCAGCATGGGAACCTGGGCTGCAGAAAGAGAAAAAAATGTTTGGTTTTATTGGCATAAGTAGAAATCTTTCCATTGCCAACCTTGAGTTCCACATCATCTGAGCTGCATGTCAAGAATCTCAGACAATACATTTTTGAGAGTTTGCAACCAAAATAAATGAGCTCCTAAACCAGAGTTGTTTCCCTGAAATCTTTGTCAGAATTGGAATTTTCAGTACTTTACCCAGCTATTGACTTTCTACAAGTTAAGTGACATTCTCTCTCCCTTCTTTTTTTCTCCCCCTTTAACTAACTGGGATAAAGTCTGATACTGAAAAGCAGGAATCCCACTCTGTTCTGTGACACTCACAACACACACAGAAAACTCATCATGGCCTTTTCCATAGGGAATCCCCTGAAGAGGGTGGATGGTTCAGTGGAATGTTGGGAAATCCTCCCTTCCCAGGGAAAACACCATTGTCTCTGCTAATAATGGACATTGTGCTTGGCTCTACCCAGTTTGTACTGCCCACAATTCCCATTCAGGTGTTAGGATTACAAAATCCTGAAATGGATTGGAAGAAACCTTAAAGACCATCTCATTCATCCTCACTGCAGTGGGCAGTGACTCCTTCCACTGGCCCAGGTCACTCCAAGCCCTGCCCAGCCTGGCCCTGGACACTTGCAGGAATGGGGAATGCAGAATTCTGATTTGGTGGAATGTGAAATATTCACAGGACACGTGTTTTAAGCCATCTCAATTTCTTATGGTTGATAAATTTTATAGATTTATTTAATAGATTGCTGTGCCTCTGAAGGGAGAGTGTCCTCTCCTCTCTCCTCCAAGCTGCCTGAGTTCTGATCACTGCAGTTTTGGAAACATTTTTCAGCCTTAGAGCAGGAACACCAGCAGAGGGGGCAGATGGAGTGTTTTTCAGCTGGACTAATCTGACTGCTGATCCTGCCCTAAAAAAACCACAAAGATCTGAAGAGAGGTGCAATTTTTCTTTTTGTTAAAGATGTGGAGACATTGCACAAATCTCTGTTCACAGACTGATTTGGGTTAAAAAGGGCATTAAAAATCACATTGTTCCAAGCCCCTGCCATGGACAGAAACACCTTAAAATAGATCAGGTTGCTCCAAGCCCAGACCAGCCTGGCCTTGAACACTTCCAGGGATGGGGAATGCAAGAATTCTAGTTCAGTGGGATGTGCTGCTGGCCACACCTCAACAGGTCCATGGTAAATGTGATCATGCTCTGTGTGTTAATGCAGAAATGCACTAATGAGTTTTGCTGGTCTTCCTCTCCCAGCCTTTGGAGAAGAACATCTTTAAACACTACCTAAAAAGAAAAAAATAATATTGTTAAATGCAAAACGTTAACATTTGATGTTGGAAATATCAAGTGTAACATTTTTGAGACAATTCCATTTAAAAAAATACCAAACCAGAAATTGGAAATCAGAAGAAAATGAGAACAGACTCACCCTTCACTGACTCAAGACAAAATTACACTGTAATTAAAATACTTGCAGCTGTATAATAAAATGAATCTTTGTTAGAGATATCCATTTAATATTTTAATTTATGCAGATACAGAGGGAAGAGGAAGAACTGTCACTTTCCTGTTGCACATGACAGTAAATTCAGTGGTGTCCAATTAGAATTTATTTTCAGTCCAACTGAACCTCCTCACAGAGCAGTAGAAAGGGCAATACCAGTTCTTCCAGATTAAAACATTTGTATTCAATAAGATGGAGCAGCATAAAATTATCCTCAAACACAACAGCTCTTTTCTTTAACTGTAGTTAATTAAAAACAAAACCATTAAATGAGCTCTTAAGGAAAGGTCAAGCATGAAATTTGGAGCAGTTTCTGTGCTCACAGCCAGGGCAGATGAGTTGAGAGTGACAATTATTTGGATACCTATCAGGAGCATTGATAAAGTTAAATTTAACACAAACTCTGTGATGTCCTTCTGCAAACAATATTATCTAAGAATGAAAAAAGAACAGAGAAAATTCCACTTTGCCTGCAAGAAAGGTTTCAGCTGCAAAATTAATGCTCATAGAATAAATTCAACAGAGCTCAGAAAAGTCACTTTGAGGTCTGTGTGTAAAATGAAGATGTTTAAACACAAAACTGTGTTGGTCAATGAATAATTTATGATTCTCAGATCTACTCTGTGCAGGAGCTTCTTTCCACAACAGAGATTCAGGAAACAAAGTGACTTTACTTTTGGGAGTTGAGAAATACCAGTGACTGACATTAAAATGAATTAACTCTTCTGCAGATCCTACAATCCTCTCTGCCTCCTTCACACAGGAAACACTGAGGGGTGAGAACAAACCTGCAAATTCTAATAACACCCTGATGTCTGGAATGTTTTTAGGCTATTTCTCATACAAATGGCCACAGAAAAGGGAGTCAAAATCATGTCTGGAAAATGATGGGGTGGGGGAAAACCCTCTGTAAATGGATGCAAGAATTAAAATCAGTAGCTTGCAGAGACAGCTCCAGGCTGCACTGATAATCCAAGAGGATGTGGGGAGCAAGACTTAATTTTCATAGATAATCTCATCAACTCCTTATTGCTGACACTAACCAAGGAAGAACCATAAAAATTTTAAGAAAAACAACTGTGTAGTAATATCTTGGTATTTCTGAGGCTCAATCCAATTTTAGTGGACAGTTGAAGAAGGATAATGCCACCAAAATACCCTCATGGCACCATTGCTCCGAGGAAAGTATTCCCAGATATTGCTGAGGGGATTCAGGCAGCTCAGGGTGCTTTTTGATGGGATCAGTGCCCAGCTACTCTTCCTTTCCTTTCCTTTCCTTTCCTTTCCTTTCCTTTCCTTTCCTTTCCTTTCCTTTCCTTTCCTTTCCTTTCCTTTCCTTTTTCCTTTTTCCTTTTTCCTTTTTCCTTTTTCCTTTTTCCTTTTTCCTTTTTCCTTTTACCTTTCCTTCTCCCATCAGGCCTGGAGGAATGAGCAGAGCTGCAATTCAGCTAAAAGCCAATTAACACAATGCTGACATGACAGATCTCTTGAATTAGATGCTCTTTGTGTCATTTCTCTTAGAGCAGGAAACAGGTGAGAAGAAAGACCCAAAAAAGCCAAGAAAACTTGGAATGTGACAGCTAATAAATGAACTAATAAATTTGATCATGTGGTATTTTTAGCTTAAAAAACCTAAAGAGGGCTTTAGATAAAGATATAGGAGTGCTCATCAATATTTAATTAATTATATTAATATTTTATTAATGTGCATTCATATTTTATCATTTAAATATTTCAACTATTTTTCAAAATAATGCTTTTAAGCTTCCTCTGGAAATAAGGTAAGCATTAAAAAAAGAGCATCTACATGAACAGGCTAACTCCACATGTTAATATCTGTATTTTATTCTTTAAATATTAATATCTAAATAAATCTGTAGAATAACAACTGCAATTCTGGAGCTGTGTCACACCTCAGGGATGGGTTTACATGCTCTTGGGTTTGCCTGTTATCATCTCTGCACGTTACTACTGAAAATCTCAGCAAACATAATTTATTTAATGTCTTTATTAATAAACTTTCCAAACAGTGTTTCACAGGCTGGTTTTTGTGTCAGGTTTATGGTTTTGGAGTCTCTGGTGTCTCACATTCTCTGCTGGTCGACTTGACTACAAACACCATTAAACAGAAGAGCTGTTTTAGATGGCAGATCTGATAGGGATGGTGGAAGAAGGGCAACCAGATGGTGTTTTAGGATAAGGGGGAAATGTTTTCAGAAAAAAAAAATAAAACCTAAACCAAGGATATTTTTATTATCTCATTGATAAATAAGCACTGATGAACGAAAGGCTGCTCCCTGTTCTCCAGCCTGGGCAGGGTCACCCCACTGGCTGTTCCAAGCTTTGGTACCAGGCAGATCCCGGGGCTTTTGTGATTCCCAAAACTCTCCCAGATCTCTGTGGAGTTTCTGTGATTCCCAAAAACTCTCCCAGATCTCTGTGGAGTTTCTGTGATTCCCAAAAACTCTCCCAGACCTCTGTGGAGTTTCTGTGATTCCCAAATACTCTCCCAGATCTCTGTGGAGTTTCTATGATTCCCAAAACACTCCCAGATCTCTGTGGAGTTTCTGTGATTCCCAAAACTCTCCCAGATCTCTGTGGAGTTTCTGTGATTCCCAAAAACTCTCCCAGATCTCTGTGGAGTTTCTGTGATTCCCAAAAACTCTCCCAGATCTCTGTGGAGTTTCTGATTCCTCCCATCTCAGTGTGTGTCCCCTGCTGTGTCCTGGCTCACAGAGTTGCTGCTCCCTCTCCAGATTCCCTGGAAAACAGCAGAACCCACCCTGGGCTCCTTCTTCCCAAACCTCGTCTCAGTGCAGCAAGAAATCCTTGCTGGATGTATGAGGGCAGAAGGATGGACCTCAATTGACAGGAGCCTCGCTGGATTTTGGAATTTACCTTGAAATCTACTGGGCAATGATCCCCAAAAAATGATTTCATGGCTGTCCCAAGACAGGTTAACCTGCAGCAGTAATGTGAGCAGGAGGATGCTGAGCTCTCCTCTCCTCTGCTCCATTCCCCCTGTTCCTGCCTGCAGATGATGCAGGGAAGTGTTAAAATTCAAAGCAAGAATCTGTTTCCAATTAGGTAAAAAAAAAAAAAAAAAAAAAAATCCATAGAAACTTTTCTGTTTAGAATTGTTTCCTGACATCACCTGAGCTTCCTGCCAAAACTCCAGATTATCTTGGTGTGTTTCAGATTTTATTGCTTGTTAGGATTATTTTTTTATATTTTATTATAATTTTAATTATATAATATATTTTATATCATGTATAATAATAATTTTATATTATATAATAATTTTATTATTTTTTTCCTATGCAGGAATGCTTGGAAAATGTATCTTTTTTTTCTTTAGAAGTGTGTTTGAGATAAATACTTCAAAGCGGTGACATAAGGGTTTGTTTAAACTCACACCATGTTACACTCACAGATATTCATTGCTTCTGAGGACTCAGCAGCACCACTGGAAAGGCTCTGAGGGACTTACCAGACACAGGGAAAACTGTACAAAAGTGATTAATTTCTTGCTACATTTATGACCCTTTGTGATTCTGGGGATTTGGGGTTTGTTTTCTTATGTCTTCTCTCATCCCAAAGGGATTATCTGATTCAGTAGCTGCTTGAAAGGCTTTAGGGGAACCATGTAGCAGCTTCCATCCTACAAGAGATGGATTAGGCTGCTGCTTCCAGCCACTGCCTCTGCAGGAATCAAACACCCACACAGGGCAGAGAAAAACTAAGGGATCCTTCAGAGCCTCCTGGACCCTGAGTGAATGGGGCTGATGTGGTTTGTAAGGCTCATGAGAACTTAAGCAGAGCAACCACACGTGGTGCCAGGGCCAGCTGTGCCCTGTTGGCATTTCCAGGAGTCAAGGTCCAGCAGGAATGGAGTTTAAGGAAGGCAGTGCATCATAGGATGGATCAGGGGCTGCTGAAGGACCAGAACAAGCTTTTTACCACCAGAATGTGCCTCTCCCAGGCAGCTCTGGGGATTTTCTGCTGTGCAGACTCAGAACTCAGCACTGTTAGCTCACCCACCCTTCTCTCCCTGTTTCCTTCTGAGGAATTGCTCAGGAAAAATGTCTGAGTTGCCAGGTGTTATTCCCAAGGCTGGAAGTGAAACAATTGGCTGAGCTGCAGGAGCCAGGGCTGTTCTGCAGGGCAGGCAGAGGTGAGGGCTGGTGACAGGCAGGGACAGCTCAGCTGTTGAGCAGGACAGGGCACTGAGCCCCAGCAGGTCCCTCCAGTCCTGTCTGCTTGTAGTAATACCCCCACTGCTGGCAAATGGGCAGATTTGGGACACAACAGAGAGTTATTTTGGTGACCATTAGCACACATTATACCCTAAATGAGGCTGGAGCTGGTCACAGACTTCTAAGCCAAGTCATGAAAATGCCAGCTCAGTGAGCAGCACATCAGGAATATTCTGTCTGATGAAACCCTTTTTATTTAGAAAAATATCTTAGGTCAAAATGAGAGACAGGAAACTTACTTGCCTTTTGCAATCACAGAACTCCACTGATGTGTATCCAGCCATCTTAGCACATGCTATTGATCTCTTGGAACAGTTTCTATCAGTTATTAACAATTGTCAGCAAGCTCTGCATGAAATCTTAAAATGAATCTTGGCTGTAGTTGCAGGTTTTGAAATACAGAGCTCTGAGCTACAAGCATAGAGCTCCAAGTACAAATGTTTTAAAATGTGATTTTGAATAAATGGAAATCAGCTTGGAGAAGAGAGGAGGAGACCTCAGAGCACCTCTTGGTCCCTAAAGGGGCTCCAAGAGAGCTGGAGGGAGGCATGGAGTGACAGGACAAGGGGGAATGGCCTCACAGTGACACAGGGCAGGATCAGATTGGATATTAGGAAGAAATTCTTCCCTCTGAGGGTGGGGAGGGTCTGGCAGAGGTTGCCCAGAGAAGCTGGGGCAGCTCCATCCCTGGAAGTGTTCAGGCCAGGCTGGACAGGGCTTGGAGCTCCCTGGGATAGTGGAAGGTGTCCCTGCCCATGGCAGGGGCTTGGAACGAAAGGATCTTTAAAATCCCTTCTAGCCCCAAACATTCCATGATGAAATCAGTGTATCAGTTTTGGAAAAATGTCCTTGCAGCAGACTCCCTCTCCCAAATGCCTACTTACCATTTAATCTTTTTTTTCTGCAACAATCTTGCCTGGGTCTTTACTATTCTCTAACCATTCTGCTGCAGCAGCTGGCTAAAGAGAGCAGCCACTGTTCCCAAAACACCTCTTCCAGGTGAGAAATGCACCAGCCATGAGAAATGCACCATCATCCCCACTAGGAAGATGTGCATCACACATCTGTGAAGCTGTGCACACAGCTCTGGGTAGTTCTGGAGCTCAGAGCAATTTTACAGTTGTGCTCTGTACAGGGAACAACACAAACATGAAATATGGGTTCAGCTTTACCTTGCATGGTATCTCATGCTGTATTTAAATCTGGTGAATCCAAACCTTGCCTTTTGCTTTCTTTCTCTGCCTCTTCCTGCTTCCATCTTCCCCTGTGTTCTTACAACTCTGCTGCAGTTATTACATTAACAAAATGCAGGGATGAGTCCTGGAAAATAACATTTTATCTGGCACCATGCCATGCTGGGAAGATGGTAATTTAGTTAATTGAATTCCATCTAGAAGGGTACTGAATCAATATTCCAGCCCAGTGCTGGAGCACGGGGCTGGCAGTGAAGCACTGCCTGGAACACACGTGGTCAAACCAATCTCAGGCACTGACAGGAGGAGTTTGAATTCAAGTCCTGGGTTTATGTGGCAGAAGCTGCACTCTGGATCTTGTCTGAACACGATTTACAACCTTGTGTGTGTATTTTGGAAAACACTGTCCATCAGGCCAGCAGAGCAATGGAAAAGTACTGAGGAATCAGGGCAGGTACAGCTCCACAGGGAAGGTGTTTTGCCTGGCCCAAGACCAAGGACCTGCTCTGTACCAGCACAGTGCCCTCCAAGGTTCCCTGGGGAGCAGATGAGCTCTGCTTGGTGATCCTGCACTGGCACAGAAAGGGTTAAACCTCCCTGGGCATATTGATATCCACCATCTCCCTGCTCTAGGAACAAATCTATATCCTTGACAACCAGAGAGATCCATCCTCATCAGTATTTCTGATCAAATTGCTCATCCTAGAGAAAAATGGCCTCTCAGAGGAGCCAGTCCCCTCATCCCCAGCACACAGCTTGTGTCAAAGCATGAAGCACATTAGCCATGATCCCAGATGTTTTTAGAAACTCTCTAGGGAAGGGACTTTGAGGGCAGAAAACACATTTTACAGCTGAATTAATGCAACCACCCAGCTGATCCTTCTGGGCTGTGCATCTCAGTGGCAAGGTGGGACATCACCTTGTAAGAGAGTTGGGGTTTGTCTAAAACCCAGAGGAGGTGGCAGATTCTGGCACCACAGGGGACAAGGTCTGGCATGTCTCTGCACTGTAACATGGCCAGAGAGTGGCCAGGGGGAAGAGACAAGTGGGAAGGAGAAAATACCTTCATGTCTGGAGCTTGGATCAATGCACACAACACAAACACTGGCTGGGACACCTTCCTCTGCTCCTCTGCTGCCAGGGAATTACAGGCTGGCTGCAAACTGTCTGTCTTGGGCTGGTGTGGAGCCAAGCTCAGAGCAGATGCTTGGCCAGAGGAAGGTCATTAGCATGAGGAAGTGGCTGCAGGCCCTTTGGTTTGGCCAGTGTCACTTTTCTTCACACAGAGAAAATGTGCAACAAAGGCCTCAAGGTCTCCACTGTCCCAGCAGCCTGGGGCACCACTTCAGCTTCACTGGAGAAAGAGCTGGAGCTGCTGGTCCTGGGGAAATTTCTTCAGGTTTTGGTCAAGTGCTGAGCACTCCAACTCAGCCTTTCCTTGTCAGTCCTGTGCTTCACTGCCAACCCCTCCAGGAACCTCTGCTTTCCTGCCCACACTGCTCAGGAAGGCTGCTGTTCAAAGGCCATATTGCTTGCCCTTACCTGTGTGTCCACCTGGATTTGAGCACTTTGAGGGGCTGTGTGATGTGTCTGTAATGCACAGCCACAGAACTGCAGCTGCTGTTTCTAAAGGGCATTCAGACCCTCCTGCCAGGATGAACAGGGGAGCCTTGGACAGACACACAGAGCCAACAGCTCTCAGGAGATCATCTCACTGGTATTTAGTAAGATTCCCCTTTCTGTTGAAGACCCAGATCAGCATCTTGCTCTTCCCAGAAAATGCTCCCATCACCTCAGAGGATATGATTTTTTCAGGCTGATCTGGGACACTTTGCAGCCAACAGATCCAGTCAGTCTTTACTGGCACAAGTTCTCCTGAGATGCCTTTTCCATGCTGGGAACAGTGTGCACTGCAGCTGCCTCCTTGAGAATCAAGCAGGCTGAAGGAGAGAAATTCTGTGTAAACTGTGGAGAAAGCAATGGAGGACATGAAGAGGCACTGCAGTGGGTGAGGAGCATCTTAATGCAGGGGATGGCAGCATGTGGGAGCTGAGAGAGCTGTGAGCTGTTACCTGGCCTCTGCAGGGGCTTCATAGGCTGTGAAGAAGCTGCTTCTGTTCAGGATTCAGAGCAGGGAGAGGCTGGCTGATGGAGCTGGCTGTCCTGGGAGATCCTGCAGCCCCTGCCTTGGGTGAGCATCACCTCAGCAGCAGGGTGGGGAGACCCTGGCACAGGCTGGCCAGAGAAGGTGTGGATGCCCTTGGAAACATTCACAGCCAGGTTGGACAGGGCTCAGAACATCCTGGTATCCCTGCTCATGGGGCGAGGATTGGAATGAAATGGTCTTTAAGGTGCCTTCCAACCCAAATAATCCCAGGATTCTGTGATTCCCAGTCTTGATTTCCCAGTCTCAAAAACACATCAGCCCCTTCAGAGCCATCCCCACATGGGAGCTCCCATGCTCCACACCAGGGCCTCAGACAGGCAGGAGATGAACCATGTGGGGCCTGACATGCTCACCCCTTTCCAAAATAATCTTCCTTTGCCAAGCCTCCAAAGACAAGGCTGAGTCACCTCCACAGACCTCAAGACATGCAGGGCAGCTGGCCCTGGAAATTCTGCAGCCCATTTGTGCAGCTGGGCAATGGAGACTGCAAAGGGTTAAAGTCCCCCCACCTCTCCCTTCATAAGCAACATTTTTTTTCGAGGAACTTTGGAGGTTCAGAAGGAGCCTTTAGGGATAGACAGCCACAAACTCCCTCCAACCTGCTCAAAGGAGAAAGGAGAGCTGATATTCCCCAGCCCTCCCTCCAGCCTATCCCTGGTACCCCTCACTGAGGATGGGGCCGGATCCACCCTCCTCTTCCTTCTGTGTTTTGCAAAGCAGGTGTCTGGGATGCAGAGGTGCAGCGCTGTGCCTTGGCAGCAAGTGAGCCCGTCCCAGCTTGAGCAGTGCCAGTGCCACAGCTGAGGCACCTGGAAATAACCCCAGTGGGTTATTTAGGGAGCCTGGCTACGGTTAAATGACCTGGAGGTGGATGTGCAGCTGCAAATGCCGGCAGTGCCGCCCCAGCAGCACTGCAGCAGGCTCAGCCCATCCTGGGATCGGGGTCACAGCGCCTACACCCCGTTCCATGCGCTCCCCGGAGTGACCATCCCATCCCGGAGCTGCCGGCGCATCCTGGAGCCCAGCCTGTTCCCAGGGATCGTTACCAGGAGCTCGTGTGTTTGGTTGCAAACAGAGCGGGAGTGCGAGCCAGGCGCTCGTGTTTGTGTGCCTGCGGTTGCTCAGGCAACTCGGGCCAGCCAGGAGCTGCCAAAACCCTCGGTGGCCATGGCCAAGCCCCCGGCAGGGCTGCCCTGGGGCACAGCCCCCCGTGTCCGGCCGGAGGGGCTGCGGCTGCTCGGTGCACGAACACAACCAGAGGAGCGTCAGTGCGGACGGGGTTTATTGCAGAGCCGGGTTACAGCGTGGGTCTGCAGCATCCTTTGGTTTGGGCTTCACGAAGGCAGCGGGAGGCCACGGGGACTCAGGTCGGAGACCTTTGCCGGTGGCCAGGCAACACCAAACTCTGCCGGGGCGCATCCTGGGGCTGAGCCAGGAGCATCCCGGCAGCTCCGGCACAAGCGGCACCGCAAGCGGTGGAGTCAGGGGAGCGCACGGGTGGGGAGGAAGGAGCGGCTGTGGTGTGACTGGTGCGGGGTTAAGGCAGGTCCCCGGGAGGGGAGGACAGGCTGCGGGCCCCGGGGGGACGGGAGAGGGTGCCCCGAAAGCCGGGGCTGAGGTAGGGAAGGTCTGGGTGCCGGCGGGGCAGGGGAGCCCTGAGGAGCAGTGCTGTTAGTACGGTGTGGGGCAGGGGTGACAGCACGGGGGACACAGGAGGGGCGGGGGGATCACGGCACAGGGTGGGCGGACGCACCTCCCCAATCCCCCCGGCGCTGGGCGGACATCCCGGCAGCATCCCTGGCCCCAGCGCAGCCCCCGGCCCCGCTCACGGGCACGTCCCAGGGCCGAGCACCGAGCCACGGCCGGCGCGCAGGGTCCGGGCCGCTGGCGCCACCGGCACCCGGCGCTACTTTTTGACTTTGGCGTCGTAGGTGCCCGCGTTCTTGTAGGCACTGACGTAGCCGCTGGTGTCCACGATGTTCTCCCGCCCGCTCTTGCCCTTGCCCTTGCCGCTCTCGTCGAAGCGCTCCTTGTGCGAGCCAGTGTACTTGGAGGTGTCCGTCAGCCTCTCCACAGCTCCCACCGTCTTGGCTTTCTGCAGTGGGGACATGGGAGTAAAGAAGATGCTCCATCCTTTGCCCCACACAAGCTCCTGACACCCACCAAGGTCTCTGCTGTGCCCCCCGTGCCCTATGAAACCCTCAGGTCCCCCCACTCGCCCAGGGTGAAGGGGTGTCCTAGAAATCATCTGCACTGTGGGCAGAGCTCCTTCCTCCCCTCCTGATGATCACTCCTGCTCCCAGCAGCCCAGGGGCTCCTCACTCACCGTGACACCCACGTTAATGGGCTCCTTCCCTGCCACCAGCTGGCAGATGGCTTCATAAGCCTCCTCTTTGCTCTTGTCCTTAAACCTCTTGGGAGCCAGCTCCTCCAGAGCCTTCTTGAACTCCTCGTAGTTGATGACACGGGCTGTCTTCCCTCTGCAACAACAAAACTCACTCACTCATGTGCTGCCACCAGCACGTCTTTGGGTCATGCCTCCAAATGGGATGAGCTGCATCAGAGAGACCCTGCCTTTGTCCTACACCACCCTCAGGTCCCTCAGCCACTTCTGAAATTCAGCTACAGCTGAATGGGCTGGGCTGGGCTGGGCTCAGCTGGTGCTGAGCTCCAGGAGGTTTTCTGTCACATGCTGTTGAAGTCCCTGCTACCAAAACCCAGGCATGGAAGCTCTCTAGGACTT
This sequence comes from Erithacus rubecula, assembly GCF_903797595.1. Taxonomy (NCBI): domain Eukaryota; kingdom Metazoa; phylum Chordata; class Aves; order Passeriformes; family Muscicapidae; genus Erithacus; species Erithacus rubecula. Next base: position 7,008,679 of record NC_136664.1, on the reverse strand, counting down.
AGTGCTGGAGGGGAGTGCATCCATTCCCACTGCTTCCAGCCTGCCTGGGTTGCCCAGCACCCTCTCCCCCCTGGCAGGCACCAATCCTGCACATGCACAGAGCATCTCTCCCTCAAGCTCCTGGTCCTCCTCTCTGGGGCAGCACAGCAATCTGCTCTCCTACATCCCCAAAACCTCCCAGTGCTCAGCTCTACCTGACCCAACCCAGGAACATGGGAATTCCTGAGGCATGTGGAGGAAGCAGGTTCTCCACCTGTCCTTGTTCCTGCACCCTGGTGTGTGTCACTGCGTCCCCAGGACCCTAAAAGAGTTCCAGATGCCTTTCAGCCCTTCAAGCTGCCCCTGGACCTCCATGGACCACGGTTGTCCCCAAGCTTGGGCACTGGCTGGCCCCAGGAAAGGGCCACATCACATGGGACAACCCTGAGCACCCTCCTCTGCTCCATCTTGAGAGATGGGAACCTGGCAGATCTAACCAGGCCCACACCAGTGCTTGGAGTGGGAGCAGGGGCACAATCTCACAAATCTGAGCCTCCCACCCCCAAGTTTGGGTTGATTTATTATTAAGTCTTGCAGAAGCAGCGACATGTCCCTGAAGGTGGAACACTGCAGGACACAGCCTGCAGCTCTGTGACAGCCTGGGCACACAGCAGGGGTAGCACAGCTCTGTGGGGACCCCCACACCCAGACACCACACCCTGCCCACAGTCACTTACTTCACCTTGGAGAAGACAATGTCCACGTCGGTGCTGGTGACACTTTTGCCATCGGTGACTTTGCAGTCTTTGCACAGCTTAGCCCAGTTCTTCCCATTCATCTCCTGCCCCGTGGCCTTGGTGTCACCATAGATGGCAAATTTGCGGAAGCTTTCCTCCAGGGAAGCCATCTCAGCGTTCCCAGCCATGGGGCTGCAGGACAGGGGCAGATGGGCCCGTCAGCACCGGGCTCCTGCTGCCTGCACTGCACAGCTCAGCTGGCTGCTCGCAGGCCCTCGAGGGCAGCAGGAGGAGGAGGAGGAGGAGGAGGAGGAAGGCTGGTGAGGGTGGAGACTCTGCAGCAGGATCGGGGTGTTGGCAGCACCTGTGGGGTTAGGTCAGAAGGCAGCCTGGGATGAGCCCCGAGGCCAGAAGCCAAGAACGTGTTTTGGGGAATGGAGGCTCCTGGTCGAGAGCTGCCAGCAGCGAGGCTGCCGGCTCCGGGGCTGGCGGGGAGTGAGTGAGCGCATCAGCCTGTCCCCTCGGGAGCACTCTCCGGGAATGACGCAATGCGTCCGCCTTCCTCCCGCTCGCAGATCAGGAGAACCAGCGCTCCGCCTGCCTCCAGCACCTCTCCCCTGCCTGCATCTCCCTGTGCAGAGCTGGCAGCACCTCAGCCCTGTGACCTGCCCCCAGGCGTGATGCCCTGCAGGGTGCCAAGCTGCCAACAAGTGTCTGCACTCCGTGGTGGCACTGTCGCTGCTGTCCCGTCCCCGCTCCCCGCCTGCCATCGCCTCGCCAGCCTCGCCTTGGCGGCTCAGCATCCCTCACACGCCCGAGCACCCACAGCATCTCGGGCAGGGCTGGGAGTGGCTGCAATCGGGGGAGCTCCAGCGCCCAGCGGGAGCTCCGGCAGCCGCAGGTGCAGAGCGGGTACCTCGCCGGGTGGGTGCCCGGGCGGGAGAGGCCGGGATGGGCTCCCCAAACCTCGGCGAGAGTCGGGAGTGGTCCCTCAGACCGTCGCTAGGGAGGATGGGCGTTGCCTGGCGACTGTCGCTAAGGAGGCGCGGCGGGGCGGGGATGCTCCGGTTCCTCCCGGCCCCGCAGCGCTCCCGCACGGCCCCGCAGCGCAGCCGGGCTCTCCCAGCCGGCCGGGCGGGCACTGGCAGCGGCTGCGGGATGCGGGGCAGCCGCGACCCCCGCCCGCCCTCCCCGCCGGTTTCCTCCCTCCCCGTGCAGCGGCCCCGGGACGGGCACCGGAGGGGCCGCGGGTGCTGGGGGTCCCGGTGGCTCGGTCACTCACCTGCAGGCCGCTCAGTCACCTCCCGGTCACTCGCTCCCCTCCCGGCGCCGCGCTGTGAGGCGGGCGGGGGCGGCCAACGCCGCCTGTTTAAGGCGCCGCCATGGTGACGGGAGGGGCCGCGCCGCCCCCGCCCGCCTCCCCCGGCGGCAGCGCCCTCGGGGCGGGGAGACCGAGCCCGGGCAGCCGACCCGCACCACCGCTGGGGCTCCTATTAAACCTCTCTGCTCCCCCACGAAACCCTACCGGCACTTGAGCGGGTCTTTCTTACACCCCACAGGGTCTCTCCATCACCCTACAAAGCCCCAGCCTTGTCCCACGAGGTCACTTTAGCATCCCCCGAGGCCCCATCATAAACCCACAAGGTCTCTCCACCACTCCTTCAGCCCAGGCTCCCCCTGGCACCCCTGCTGTGCTTTACCTTACAGCCCTTTCCCCTACCCCACACAGTCACCACGCCCCGCATAGAGGAACTGTCCTCTTGGTGGGTGACACCATGGACCCTGCCCAGGCCGAGGAGACGATGCCAACCGTTCTGGTGTGTCAGGGACTGTGGTGAGCACCTGTGGCCCAGTGAGACACCCTTGGAACAGCCACATGCCAGCACTGCCCACCCTGGCAGCCTGGAGCATGGCCACACGCAGAGCTCCCGGTGGGTGCTGCGAGCTGAGGCAGTACCCAAATATTGTGGTTGTCATGGAGCCCCAGCACAAGCCACATCTCTTACTCACTGCCCCACCCCAGCTGGTTGCCCACAGCCCGCTTTGATCCCGCTGCTCTGCTGGCATCACTCCGGGGGGCGCAGGGCACGGGGATGATCAGCTGCAGCACCAGCAGGAGCTGTGCACGGCCAGGGCACAGTGTGTGAATTGCTGCTGCCTTTGAGGGGCAAATCGGCAGCTTTGGGGACCGGGAAGTGGCTCAAACAGCAGTCTTTGGCACCCGTGGTCTGTCTGCCCTGGTCCCTGTGCAGAGAAGCTGCAGGTTCAGGACAGACACAGGTGTCCTCATGGCTGAGCAGTCCCAGGGCATCAGTTCTGCTTGTGCACCCAGAGCATTTTGCTGTGGGGCACAGCCCCAGTGACAACCTCCCCCTCTTGGCTGTTTTCTCACTGTTGCCAGTTCTCGAGTGGACAAAGTCACTAGCAACCAACTTACACTTATTCTCTCCCGGATTAGGGTCTGGAGACCTCCAGAGGTAACCACCAGCCAACTCTGAGAGTTTGGGATCACTAACTTTACCTCTCAGCCCAGAGGTGAGTGCCAGCGCTGGTGCCAGAGGTCTCAGGCAAGTCACAGCACCTGGCCACTTTGAATGGGCCCAGCTGGTCAGACACATGTAGGACCCCACTTTATTATGCCCCCCAACCAATCCTGGGGCCCCTCCATCAGGGGCTCCACAAGAGCTGCTCTCTCACAGCCCAGCCAGAGGCAGGGTGGCAAGGACATCTGGGAGAGGACAATCCGGAGCGGGAAGGGCAAGTGTGGAGGCTCATCTGATGCCAGAGTCCAGCCAGATCTCTCCAAGAAGTGTTTTTCCTCTCTCTAGTTTGTCCTGGTAGAGCTCAGTCATGACCAGAGAGCCTGGGAGCTACATGGAGGAGGTGGCACCAGAAGGACTCTCCTGATGTCACATTCTTCCTGCTCCTCATACAATATGAAAGCAGGTTCCAAAGTGCAGGGGGTTGGAGGTGGCAGTGCCTGGCTGTGAAGTGGGAATTTAAACCAGACTCTGTGCAGGCCAGCAAGGACCCAGTTGTGTCATTCCACCTGCTGAAGGTGGGAATGAGCTGCAAACTCACTCGTTTAAGGACAGGGGAATAACTATTGCTACACAGAGGAGGGTGGTTAAGTCTTGCTGAAGGTACAGCCTTATCCTTATCCTGCCCTGCAGCTCCCCACCAAAACAGGTGTCTGGCTCTGCTTCCAGCTCTCAGCTCCAGGCAGGAGCCAGGTAATGGCAGGAGGATCCAGCAGGACTTGGCAGCGGTGGGCAGCGTGGGAGTCTGGATCCTCCGAGCTGGCAGCAGATGGAGGAGGAGCTGGACATGTCTGCAGCTCCTCTGTAGGAACTCCAGCTGGTCCTGGGGCTGCAGAGCCAAGGAGCCAAGCAATGGCACACGGGGAGAGCCGGGTAAGGGGGGCGGTGAGCCAGGCTGGTGAGTTGTGGGGTTGAGCAGGTCAGGTTTCGGTTCCTAAGGGCTGCGGTTTGTTGTGCGTTTGTTGTCACCGTGACAGCCCTGTTGGGATGGAGCGTGGTCCTTGGCCGGCTCCCGCTGTTCCTCATGCAGCCCGGAAAAGGAAGCCCGGGAGGAGGCTGTGACTTGGTCCGCAGCCCACGGGACGGGCAGGAATTGAGAGGGAGGTTGCACAGGTCCTGTGATGTGGTGGAGGAGCATGAGCACGGCTCAGTGCTCAGCTCGCCGGGAGCCTTTCCCTTCTAACCAAGGTCAGGATGTTCCCAGACTGTCTCCTGCCCCAGGGACGTAGTGAGAATACTGCAGCGCTCCCCGCAGACACACCGAGGCTCACACACAGCTGCATCCCCGAGGTGCAGCTTCGGTGCAGGGCTGGTCCTGCCAGGACTGTGTCCCTCTCCCCATCCTCACACAGAGTTCGGAGTGCTGCGACCGCTCAGGGTGCAGCTCAGAGCTCGCACAAGCTCTGCGCTCACCCTCATCGTCTTTGCCCCCCGCTTCCCCCGAGGCTGGGCACCGCAGCCTCCCGGGACTCATCCCGTTTCAGGAATGAGTCTCTGGCTCGGCCGTGCCTGGGGTGGGATGAGGTTATGCGGGAACGCCGCTCCTCTAGCGCGAGTTGCTACAAAACAGAGGGAAGTGTTTCGGAGGTTGTGCAATATGTACACGGTCACCCCAGCAACAGCGCGTCCACAAGGCATTAGCGGGGCTCAGCTGCGGCTGCGGGGTCCGTGCCGGGAGTGCCACCGAGCACGAGCTGCCGCCGTGCCATGCCCGGCACCGGGCACAGCAGCTCGGGGAAAGCTCCATCCTCTGGCAGGAACTTCCTTTCTCCCACCCCGAACTCAAGGCAGCTCATTGAGATGCTCTCAGGACGTGTCAAAAGCATCACAGAACAGACTCCTACAAAATCATTTCCCAAAGGAAGGTCCCCTTGACTTCAAAGAGGAAACAAGGAAACCTGAGCCAGGCTCACAGATGAAAGTTAGCACGACGTGCATCCCATGCCAAGGCAGAGGCTTGGAGCAGGCACTGCGGGGCTGGCACAGCTGCCACACAATGGCCAGGGACCACGACATGATTTCAGAGGATTGTGGAAAGCTGTCATCCTGCAAATCATTGAAAGCCACAGTTCTCATGGTGGAAACAGCTGGTCCAGGGCACTGCCTCCAGCTGATGGGAAAGTCCACACCCTGGCAAAAACCTCTTATTTCGTGCTGAAGAAGGTACTTGAGGATGTCAGACCTCAATGTGTCTGCAGTGATGGGGAGCTGAAGGCATCAGGACCTCAGCCCAGCTCTCTTATGGTCTTGGGCTGCAGCCTGTGGTCATTGCAATGCTCTGCTGCTGAGCCCAGGACTGCTCTGCCCACATGCTGGACTCTGCAGCAGCACCCCAATGGGAATTACTCCTTTTGTTTACTGCCACAGGTCTGCTATGGACATTCCTCATGCAGAGCAGCAGAAATGCTATTGGAGCTTGAATCTGCAGGTCAATTAAAGGCACAAGAGGACAAAACCAAAGATGGGAAGGAGAGTCCAGGAGCTAAAACTGTCTCACTCTCACCATTTGCACTCTTGGGTGCCCACTGTGCAACTTCAGCAGTGCTCCTTGGATGTGGCTGTGGCAAAAACGTAAACCCCAGCCAATTTCAATCAGCACATGGTACACACAATCCTCCTGCTGCCCTTGAGGTTTAGGAGATCAGAGTCCAACACTGGCAGTGCTGGGAGCCCATCCTGCTGGAGCCTGGCTCTTGGCTCAGCACCCAGCTGCTTCAGTGCACAGACACAGCCTTGCATGTTTGGCAGCCTTGAGTTATTCAGCAGAGTGGAGCAAATGTTCCAGCTGAAGGCAGCAGAAGGATGTCCCTGGACATCTGATAGCCCAGGAAACCCAGTTCCCCTCTGCCCAAAGAGCACAGCAGCCTTTCTGCAGCACAGTGCAGAGCTGGCTGGGCCTCCTCCCTCTGGTGCTCACCCTGCTCCAGCACAAAAACCAGGCTGGGTTACACAGAGAGAAGAGGGTCTGATCCCTATCCCTCGATGGGAGACACTCCCATCTAACACCCAAAAGGCCCTGTGGAGAGGGGACTGCTGTCATCCCCACATCAATTACAGTGCTGAGCCCTTCTGGGATTTGAGAGGCTCAGGGAGAAGTGAACCAAACACCCTGGGGATCATCAACAGGGCAGAGCCAGGAACTGCTGCAAAAGAAAGGAAGAAACTATTTAGCAAAGAATATAGAAAATTTTATTGTGGCCAGAGCTACTGAAGAGCTCCATACATGATTTTGGGACTGATTCTGCATGGACAGAATAAGAAAACACATAAGGTCTGCTCAGGAGCAACTGCTGAAGAGGAATTACCAATGCTTTCTGGTGAAGGGACAGTTGGCCTTGGAAAACCATGAACCCAGCATTGCTGCAGGACATAGTTTCCTTGGATGACATGAGGAGAAACAACAGGAAGGACTTTGTCTAACAGGGACTCATTGGTGAGCAGTACCCTGGTCTCTGTAGACCAGTGCCATGTCTGCTGGCCCACACTCACCTGCATATCCCAAGGGTCACACTGCCAGCAGGCACCATTGGCCACAGCAGGAAAGGAAACTGCAAGGAGTGTGACCACAGGCCAGCCCTTCTGCAAACTGAGACAAAATTACTTCAACAGCTACACGAGACTTCACTTTTTCTGATCAACAGATTGTGTAGTTTGATGAAAAGTCAAAGCTCCTCATCCCAAGGAGACAAAAATCACACAAGACAAGAGAATGGTAAGGCAGCCCTTTAAAACACCTCCATGTCTTTCTCCCAGGCTAGTCTCTCCCATCAAGGCTGGGAGTCCAGCCTACTGTCCCACGTTGATTGTGCCCACAGTGCCTTTGTCCCCAGATCCCCTGTCCTGCTCTGACTCAGTTCCAAGGAATGCTTGCAGACTGAGCTATACAAGAGGAGAAGAGCTTAGCTTGACTCTCACAGCACTCTGCTTTGTCCTGTCCTTTCCTAACCCACACCCACCATAGCCTGGAGAAAGGTCAGTTGTGCCTTCCATGCATCAAAATGTTTGGAAGGGTGATAAAGACACCCCTGGCTTCCTTTTCTTTGCTGGTACACCTGTTTGTTCACAGCACCAGCAGTGTGCTGTGCTGGGGATTGTCTGGAAATGTGCACCCAGCCATGCCAGTGCTGCTGCTCAGGGCTCTGCCAAATCCTGTCAGATATGGCCATGCTGGTGGCAAAGCCCATGGAGATGTGTGTGTAGCTGGTCTGGGCTCTGAGACCAGCTGGCTTCTAGGCACATCTGGGCTTGCTGGAAGCCCAGCCTCAGCACTCAGCCAGGAATCTGGAATGGGGCATGCTGCCTGGGGAAGCCTCGAGGGCAGGGAGAGCACAGGAGCTGTAGGAGCTCTCTGCAGCTCACCCCCAGCACAGGGTGCTGTGGCTCGAGGCACTGGCCATGTGCCCCACTGTCTGCTGTGGGACCTTTCTGCACTACACACACCTCCAGCTTGGCTGTGGACTAATACAGATCTGGCAGCCCAGGAACTGGAAAGGTTTCAGGGCCTGCTGTATCCCAAAGCTTCTTATGAGAATGCTGCAGCATGGGGTACCCCAAACTGGAAGGGAAAGAGGAGCAGGTCAAACTATGCTGCCTTACAGAGAACTTGCTGGTGGCAGACTTGGCTTGGGGGTGCACAGTGGAAAGTGGTATAGGGACAAGGCAATCCTGAGGTTACTCCCTGACCACCTGCTGAAGCTCCTGAGCATGATCCAAAGACTGACAGGGTGTAGGCAGATGGAAATACAGCTTTCAGGGTGCAGGGAATGGCAGAGGTGCAGCCTTGCTCTTCCCCATACATTCTGTTGGGAAGATACTGCAGCACCAGTGGGCAGAGGGCCAAGAGGGACTGTCCCTTTCCCAGGGAAAGCACTTGAGCTCTCTTGAGCAACAAATCTACCTCAGGTTTGCCACTTTGCTGCTTCTTGCCTTTGGTTGAGGAGGAGAAATGTCACACTGCAGGCTGCCAGCACGTGCACAGTGAGGGGTGGGTCCTGCAGCCTCTGCACAGCACTAGCTGCTCCCAGAGGCCATGGCTTTGGAAGGGTGATCCCTAGGCCGCTGTGGTGCTTGTCCTTATGTCCTTTGAGCATGGATCATGTGTGCCCACATGCTGCTTGCTGGTGCATTTTCTGTGGTCAGGCTCGGACGTGCTCTCACTGGGCTGGGGCTGAGGGACAAGAGGTTCTCCACTGCTCTTACTTACAAACACAGAAGGAATCTTAGAAAAAAGTTCCAGGTCTCGTTCCACGCGTCGATCCTGCTGGCAGCTTCTCCTTTTGACCTTGTGCTCAGAATAAAAACTCTTCTTCCTGACTCCTCTGGGATTGTCTGTGAACAAGGGATAATGTTGAGAGTTGCCTGAGTTATTCTTAGGAGGCCCTTGAAGGACTGGGCTCCCAAGGTAAGTCTGAGCCACAGGAATCTCATGCATGGACTCAGCAGACTCTGAGTGATAGTCAGCTGGGAGTCCTGCTGCCTGGAGGAGGCCCATGCTGCTGGGGGAGACAGCAGCTCTCACAGGAAAAGCTGGTGCTAAGAGGTGAAGGCTGTGGGAAGGTGAGGTGGCAGCAGCTGTGGCTGGGAACTCTGCAGATGGAAATAAAGGGAGAAGAAACCTTAAGGAGAGAGAGATTTCTCAGCCCCACAAGGATATCAACAAGTCCAGGAACTCACCTGTGGCTGATCCACTAGTGTTAAAGCAAATCATATTTTTATGCAAGATTCAGCAGAGAAGCTGACTGGTGCACTCTCACCTGATGGGGGATCTGGAAATGAGGGTAGAGGTGTGGCAGGTCCTTTAGATCCACTGTCCATTGCTGAGGAAGAAGTTTTCTGCATTTTCTTTCTTCTTTTCTTCTGTTGCTGTGAAAGCAAGTGACCCAAGAGAAGGTAAGTCACATCACCAGCCCAAAGTAAGGACACAACTTTTTCACATTTTACCTCTTTTAAGTTCTTCCTGCTTGGAATAATGAGTGCTAGGTTTAACCAAAGTCCAATAATATTTTACTGTTTAAGACTGAGCTACCAGGAAGCAGTAATAGAAAGCAGGCATTTAATGAACAAACCCCCACATTATCTGCATACAGTGACTCTCTCTGTGCAGATACCCTTAAGCTGTTGTCTTATAGAGCTGGAGGTTGTAGGAGACACTGGTCACTTGCATTTGTAAAGCCAAACTAGAAGAGGGGACCAACACCCACAGAGCACAGGATATCCCAAGAAAGGGACAGCCCTTGTCCCAAATACAGTATAGATGAAAACCAGTTTTTCTTTCCATCTAGATGGCAAGAATGATTAATAAGCTTGGAGAAAAGAGGAAAAGCACCACCACCTGCCATTTGAGCAAGAGGGGAGAGCATCTGGATGCAGATACCTGAATATCAGGAGCACAGTCCAAGACTTTGGGGAGCTGTCCCATACACTCAAGCTCCATATCCACACATACCATCTTTCCCTGGGCAGGTGCTTTATTTGAACATTTAACTGTTGGATTTTGCTCTACAAAAACATGCAGAGCTTCTTACATCAACAAAGCAGTATAGTCAGAGTCACTGAGCTGCACTGGGGCAGCAAGGCATTGGATTGCAGCTGTGTTACAGCTGTGAGCTTATGAAGGGACTGCAGGATAGCTCTGATCACACCTGTGAGCAGAGGCAGGAGAACATCACCTGGATTTGGTGACTGCAGGGCACAGCCACAGCTGCAGACACACACTGAGGGGAGGCAGAGCCTGTGTGAACAGGGGCTAAGCACAGCCTGCTCTAGACTGAGCATCCCCAAGCACCTGGGTGGGCTGTCAGCAGCAGTTTGGGTGTGTGGCAAATCCTCCTTACCTGAGAAGGGGCCACAGAGTGAAGAGATGGGGACTCAGGGGATGAGCTCTGCTTGGGGTCAGCTCCTTGGTTATGGACAGAGAGCTTTGGAAAGCTAAAAACACAGCAGACACACAAAGTGATTCCCTAAGACAGGACTTAAGTCTGATGCCCTCTTTGCCTGCACATACAGATCAGGCTGATCACTGCCTCCCCTGCCTTACACAGCATTCCCAGTAAAACTGCAGGGGAACTTTTCCTGAACAATTGTGCAAAATAAGAAGGAAATCCCCAGGGACACAAGTTAACAGGAAAGGACTAATTAAGAGTCAAGAATCCTGTTTTCCCATGAGTGCTTGCCTTCTGATAAACTTGTAACTCTTGTGATGCCTTTCTCTACAATCTCAAATCATGTAACTATAATGAGCTCAATAGAGGAGTTATAGGACAGATCAGCCAGCCTTAAAGGAATTTTAATATTAAAAATTAATATAAATCAGTTTCATATAGCATATTTAATATAAAACAGCCTAAAGAGAGTATCCTAGGAATGCTATTTTCCCAGGAGAGGGAAGGCAAGTATTCTTGCAGGTATCTACCCTCCTGAAACTCAAAGATTTCACCATGCCTTGCTCAAAACACTGGTGCCCCCTTATCCCTCTAAGTACTTTTGTCTTAGGGCCCATCAGTGACCTTGACAGCAATTTTCCATTCACCACACATGCTGCTGGGAGAATCTTACCCTCGACTTTTCTCACCTTTTTCCTGAAGTTACTGTTGAGAATTCCTCTACTTGAATTCCAGGGTCTGTATAGCCATGATTACCTGACAATAAATCTGCTTTCTGGGGAAAAAAAACAAACAAACAATATTTTGAGACTAACATGATCACAGGAGAGAAGAGGGATTTTCATTACAGATGTACTTTTTCTCCTCATGTCAGACATCTTTTGTCCTTACAGGCAGCACAGCAGGAAACTGCTGCTTAAGAAGATGGAAAACCAAGATTGGCACAATTAGAAGTCTTTGATTAATTAATTTAGTCCAGTCAGTATTTTATGTGACTCAAAACCAAATCACACTTACAGAGATCAGCTTAGTCATTTTTTGGGACCACATTCAAAATACCACTTAAAGCTTCCATTAGTTACAGAGTTCAATCTGAGGAGCTCTGCAGTGAATGCAAAAAATGTCTTTTAAATGCAAGATGGAGGTGAGGAAAACGGAAGCATGAAATATACAGGTAAAACATAAAGGGTTTTCTACTTCTTGAATAACCCTGTATGGCTAAGACCTGCTGATTTTTAAAAATGAATGTGATATACTGCTTATTTGACTCAGGTATGGATGAGTTCACAGTAATGACAGCTGAACTTGAAAACTGCATATATTCAAACACATTATTAGAATAAACCTCCTAAATCCAAGTGCTGCATTACAGGAAAGGAACCCCAGTTATCCCTCAAAAGCACCAGGTAAGATGGTCAGAGTACCAAGGGATGAGGAGTATGAAACCCTGTTATCAAAAAAGGATAAATCATGCTCAGTAGAACACTGACACCACTTACCAGCTGCTCTTAAACTTGAATAATCATCAAGAGAACTTCTTCATAACTATTTCACTGTTCAGTGATTATAAAGATATTTCAAAGTAACTAAAGCAACTTTTAGGTTAAGATGGAAGGAATTAAAATGTGATAAGCATTAGCTTCAAAAATAGCTAAAACAAGGTCATGAAGACCAATTTTTATGAACAGCCTGATCAGCAAATTTGAGAAAATGAAGTCAAAGTTGGACACGGCACAAATGGGTTCCTGAGAGATCCAGGGCCTCTGCACTTCAACAAATTCATAAACAACCAACAAAAGAGCAGAGCAGTGAGAAGCCTGGTGATGACACTCCCTGATGTAAGGCATTAAAAATGAAAGCCAGCCACAAAGAACTGCAGAAGATCTTTGCAATGTTAAATTACAGGCTGGTAAAATGGCACAAAAATCAATATTGCTAGAGGTAAAGATGGAAAGTGAAGCACGTGGGAAAAGCAGTACAAAGCCACAGACTCTGAACTAGAAAACAATTAATGGAGCTGCACATTCAGTGGTACCCAAGAAATCATTTCAGATGTTAGGAATAAAAAGGAAAGGCAAATAAAAAGAGAAAAAAAAATATTTCATCTGTTTTATAGGTAGTAACATAACATCTGAAAGTATTTGGTTTAGCAATCAAGAATGTTACTTTCTGATTTAAAAATTTATCCAAGAGCAGAAATTTACATGTATTTCAATTGGAACTTGTAACTCAGGTCAGATCATTGCTCATCACCAAGTGAACACAGTGTACACAATGTCTCCTCACAGCTCCTTGGGACATTTACAATCAAGATTTACATTCAGGCCTCGTGCACCTGAGTCACAAGGGAAGGAGACCAGACACAGTCTCGTGTCACTGTGAGTGTAGAGGCAGGAGATGCAGGTCTTTTCAGAGGGAAGCAGGTCATGGCTGAAATGAGCTGCAGCAGGAGATATCCCACTGCACAGAATAACTGAAAACAATCAAGACTCAATGTCCACAGCACACAAACAGGACTGCAGAAGTGGCATTTCAAGGGAGCTTAATAAATGATTCATCTTGAGAATAACATGGATAATTTCTTTCCAAGCAGGGAATGAAAGAGCCTTTTAAAATCCATTTTGTTCATTTCAGGCTTCTATAAATAATGTAGAACCAAAGCAGCCACATAAATGAAAGTAAAGTATTAGAGCTGACTACGAAAACAAATGAGACTCAATCAGTAGAAAATACAATGTTCTCTCACAGTTTGACACAAGCTACAGCCACAGCACAGAGTCCAAGCCTCCCTCTGCTCCCAGGCACTTAACAGGAGAGTCAGAATCCTTCCACTGCAGCACCAAGACAAGCCCACTTTGCAGCTGGGTTGTCAGGATGCAGCTGCTGCTCCTGCTGAAAGCAGACTGCTGGATTGACAGATTGCCCAAGTTCTGCCCCGTGCAAATCCTGGCCACATTCACCAAGTTCTGGCTGTGACCACCCCAAGGTCCACCCCAAGCCCAGGATGGATTCAGCTTCCTTGCCCACTGCAGCTGCCCTTATCAGCCACTTCAGTGTCAGGAAGTGCCCTGAACTGCTGTCTGTCTGGAGGGGAAACATTATTGAACAGGGAAAAAAAAAAAGTTCTTGTCTCAAGGAAAGTGGGTCTGAGGCTGAGAGTGAAGACAAAGTTTGTCTTACATCAACATTGGAAGAAAGAGACAATACTGAAAATGTAAGGGAAGCTGAGTAAAATCTGTGTTTAGTATTTAAACTCAAACCCCACCAACCTGAATCAGTTTCCAAAGCAAGTTCAAAGCTTTAGGAATGTGAGAAGAATCACATCCCAGCTGGCCTCATATGAAAGCCAGCTCCCTGGCATGAATGCAATTATGCACTAAAGCATAGGGTTTGGTTTAGTTTATATTTCTTTGGACTGCAAATGACTACAGAAAAATGGTTACTTGCACATCCTGCTTTAGGTATGGTAATAGAAGCAAAGGCCCAATGTGTCCAACAGTTTTGCATTTCTTGTGACATCTGAACCACTTAATTGTGCAAAATTAGGGCTCTTACTTTGTGGATCCTAGAAGTACATAAGGATCCTTTATCCTGAACAAGAATCCTTTAACCTGAACATAGCCAAAGACCAACATGGAAAACTGAAGCCAAAATCAACACCCAAGCTTGAATAAGGCTCAAAAACAAGCATTAAAGGGGAAATGCCTGTTTCTTCTTATTCCCTAAAATGAATGAACAGTTCAGACAAAAGTGGGAAGAGGATGATTTACATTTTATGCTTACAACATGTTGGATCAATTACAAAGGGTTGCAGTGTTCAAGCTAAAGAAGGCTGTATTCAACACGCCTCACAAAAGGCAAGTCACTTGGTGTCCTCCTACTCCAATCTATTTGTTTGTGTTTATCTCTGGTTGCTATGTAAGAAACAAGGAAAATCTGGTGGGTTAACATTTTTCTTAACAATGTTACTGGGCATCATCCAGTCTTTCTTGTTCCCCAAGGTCCTAACTGCAGTCCTGAAACACTAAACTCCTTTTCACCTTGCTGCTTCAAATTAACCATATTCACACATATCTAGATAAGAACCAGTGCAGACAGGAGAACATCACTGAATGCCAACATCCCAAATGTGCACAAACACATGAAGCCCATACCTGTGCAAATACCTTTTCAGTATCAATTAAAATTCAGTAACTAGATGATTAGAGCTAATGCTTTATTTTTAATCTTCATAGTAAGTAAAGCTCTGTGAAACAAAGTGCCAAATATTTTTGTTGTTATGGAAACCTCTGTTTAAACTGAAAGTTCAACTTTTCCAAAACAGCAAAAAATATATATGAAAAGCTAGGGACTTCATATTATACAAAACTGAATGAACTTTGCTTTGATAAGGAAGAACTGTGGATTAATCCAGAGACATTCCAGTATCTCTGCAGAGAATATCTACAGGATGAAGCTTGTATTTAATTAATTTCTTATGAAATATAAAACTGCTTGTATAGTAGATAACTTACTTGCATAAAATGAAAAGTTACACATAATTGAGCATCACAGAATAATTTAGACTAGGAAATTTCTAGTTCAAGCCCCCGCTAAAGTCAGTACAGAATGTGTCCAGTCAAAATTTGAGTTAATCCAATAATTTAGTTTGCCTTGTAGCAAAATAAATTACACTGAATGTCTCAATTCAGAGCCTGATATATCTGCCTCTGCAGAGTCTAGTAGCATTTAAGAGCTTGTAGAACTCTTTTTAAAGAGATATAGATCAACATCATGATAATAACAAGGACCCTTATCATTATACAGACTAATTTCAAAGAAAAGCAGATATCTGGGTCATTTCTGAAAAACTTATGTCCTTTTCACTTTGAAGATGGTTAAATTACTGGTGTTATTAGCTGCTCAGTGATTAGCCCCAATTTCTCCAGCCCTAGAGCCTGTCTCATGTGGAGTCATGACACAAGCCCCAAGATGTGTAGTGCCACCCCAACAGATGGTCCTGTCCTTTTCAGGGAGAGGATTCTTCCCACTCTTCAGTCACCCTCATTTGTGCTGAGCCAGGGATTTATGTGACTGCTTGGTGAACCAAATGGGAGGGAGCTGGGCCAGCTCAACTATTTTTTTAATAAAGTTTATTGTTACTCAGATGAGTTTCCCCACCCTGTCCTAATGAACAGCTGTGCTGGCACAAGAGACAAGATAGTGCAGGGCCCAAAAGAAGTGGTGGAGGAAGAGAGTGGGTGGGATTGATTCCTTTGAAAGCTGTACTTGCTTACACCTAAAGTGTTCATGGAATTACAGGCCTTGCACTCTTTCACATCCTACTCAACTCCATCAAAGCACCTCTGAAGTCTTACCTCCAGTAACTGCCTTTAAAATATGGAGCTCAAGAAAGTGAAGCAAAGTTTACACTGCAAACAAGCAAGGCTGTTTTGGGGAAATGGATTGAAAGTAGGATGAGTACCTGATTGGGTCTCACTTGGGAGGAACAAGAGTCCTGTTTCTTGTCTGCCTTGTCTGGCTGCTGCTGGGGACGCTGCTGCAGGATGTACTCATATGTAGTCAGCTTGTGCCACACTGGAAGGGAAGAAAGAGACCTGTCAGCACAGGAAAGGCCCCACCCTGACTGCACTTACACAAACATGCTGGATAACTATACAATCAAATAGTAACTATAAACATGAAGAAACTGATCATCTGAGCCAAAAGTACCTGTGCACTGTACATCCTACTATATCCTTTATTACCACCATTACAATGCTTTCTCATAGTCCTGCTATTCTGAAGTGTCATAGAATGGTACAGCCTTCTATACTGTAGTAATTTGTTCAGTTCATTTCAGGCCAAATCCATTATTCATGCCCAATAGGTTTAAGATTTGTACTGTACAAAAGCTCAGTGAGCAATCAGAAGGTATGTGGTGCTAAATGGAGAGAAGAAATTGAGCAGGTTAGTGTGTCCTGTAGTGAATGAGACACTTAATGTGCAAACCAGTGAACATCAAATGCACAGCTTGCCTCATGCCAAACAGGTGTGCCCAGAGTTCACATGTCCCTGACTTTATGAGCTCTCCAGGTCCCCATGCAAACACATCTCCTTTCATGAATGACCAAAACATGTGACATTTCTGAGCAACTTGGTTTCTTGAGACCCAAAAGAGTCCAAAACACAGACATTCTTCCCATTCTGTCCTCTTCAGTATTTTTAGAGAATAAACCCCAGAAATGGATACAGAAGGGCTTTAGTGCACAGCCTGGTAGTTATTCCTCCTCTTTTACAGAAGCACAGCAGTTAAAGCAAATACCTAGAATCATCTGGACTAAAATCTCCCCTCTGTCTGAAGACATTTATATCACTGATGTCTCACCTCTCAAAACCATGCCCTAAACACAGGACTACTTCCCAGAGAAGTGAGGGAAAACAGAGGAGAGGTGCCCCTCTGCTAAAGCAATCACCTTACAAAGAAATAAAATTCAGGATCCATTTGGCCAAGAAGAGAGAACATAGAGATGAATGTGAGTCTGCAGCCAAGTGATTACTTAACAGGGACAGTGCAGGGTGCTGGCAAGTGCTCCTAGAATGGCACCCTTCACTTTCTTTGAAAAACAGAATGTTGCTTCATAAGCAAAGGCCTATGAACAATTTTTAATTTGAATTTGTTGGTTTCTGAATACTTACCTTGTAACTTTTAAAATATTTTATTAGAGTTATTTAGTTAAAATACTGCATTTTCTGGCCAGGTAACACTGCAGCACATAACATGTAAAATATAATCAGTCTGTGAATAACTCTATATGCTTTCTTATATTCCTACAATTTTTTTCTTTTTATACTGTTAGCAGCCTCTTGGTATTGAAGAAAAAAATATTTTCCCTCCAAGCTTCAGAAGTACCATGCTTCACCAAATGCCTCCAGAACTGAGTCTGAATCAAGACTAGTAATTCTGAATACATGGACCTACTATTTTGAGAATAACCTACTTTCTTGGAGTCATCACAGTGAGTAACTAAAATCTGGAGAGTAACTCTGAAATTTTCACTGTGCTTGTAACAAAACTAGATAATAAATTTTAATAGTCATACCTCACTTAAGCCTAAAGGTAGTACCACTCACATGGGTGCTATTTAATTTCTGTTATTTAATTATTGTAAAACAAAAAGGTATATGAAGAAATGCTGACCAACAGTAATTCCATTGGAATTGGTAAAGTGTATTTTGAGTCCCAAAAGAGGGAAGACAGTTCATTAAAACACTGTCTACCTTAAAACATTCAGAAGAGACTATTGACAATTACAGGTATGAAATAAGAGGAGTTTAAGTTCAGACATACTTTGTCTCCCTGAAGCCCAGTAGTAAGTGCAAATGCAGTGGTAAGGGCAATGCATACTCATATGCAGCACATCATAAAGGCTTCAGTGTGGTGACACTCCTCCTTCAAAGCAAGGGCTTACACACTACATTCTGCACATCTGGGAACAGTTTCACTAGGGCAGCAGATGCAATAAAATGTTAAAAACATTAGCAATAATTCTGTTCCAACATAAGATGGAAGATAAAGATTTAAAAATAGAAGTAGAATTAAAAGTAGAAGTTAATTTAGCTTGAAATTTATTCTGAAAGAGGAAAAAGAATCACTCCAAGACAAGAGCAGCAAAATCTGAAGCCCAGAGCACAACTAGCAGCACACACAGAGGTTTCTGTCTGACAGATAAAGCAGGTCATTTATCTCAGGCAGGGAGCACCCTCTTGTGGAAGCTGCACACAAGCACAGGATAAATACCACCCGGGATTAAACAGAATAATCCTTTTTCATTCAGAAGAAACCTTCTTGGAGCTTTGTTATGCTTTTTGTCTTTCAAAAGTGCTAGATCAACCTTTCAAATCTCCAGGCAGTGCCATTAACCCAGAAAAACCAACTGTTAATTCTACCAAGGAAGTAAAATTGCAGCACGTCCAAATTTCAGTCAAGCTCAAAGAGGCTCTAGAAGAAAATGATGATCAGTGTCCTCACTGAGGGCACTGTCCATGCCAGCTGGGGAACACTCCTATCAAACACTACACTTCAGCAGTGCAACTGTTTTGCTTCTGGAGCCGTGCTGGTTTGTGCTGACCTAGTTTGTGTTGGCATCTGCAGGTCTGTTGACTGAGAACCTGAAAATCCATCCAAGGATCCTCTGTAATCTCTGTCCTCACTTCTCTTCCACTACATCCCTTCTTTCCCACTTCTGGCACTGCAAATGTAAGATCTTTCCCTATCATGACTTTCATCAGCAGCCAAAAAGCATTGGCTTAATTATAGACGATGCCTGAAAAAAAGTTCTTGATGCCCACCTCTACATGAAAAAACATAAATATCCTTTCTTGACAGGGCAACAGGCAGCAGATCTAAAGAGAAGCCTTTCTGAAAGCCTCTTCCTCTGAATTCCACAAATCTTCTTGTATCAATATGGTACAATTTCCATAAAGGGACCTTAGCCTGGATGGCAGTGCTCCAATCTGAAATTTAGCTCCATACATCCGCATTTCTCTGGGGTAAAGCCAAAAACAGTCTCTCTCACACAACAGAAGTACTGGGAAGCACTGTGAGAAGACTCACAAAAGGCAGATATGGAGTCAATCTGAATCTGCCATTGCTGGCACCAAGCTGGGATTGACCAGTTCATCCCACTTGGACTCTCCAATACCTTTCCATATGCTTTCAGTTTCAGGACAACATAGCTTAAATATGGCTGCAGAGGCCTAACACAAGTCCCACATTACAGATGCACTGATAAGCCTACCTGGTACAGGGGTGAACTCAGAAATATAACATTAAATCCAAATTTTGCACATTTTCAATGGCAATCTTGCACAATGGGTGTATAATTAGTGACATAGTTGAACACACAGCAAATGCAGGAAGAGTAGAAGATAAGCAAAAATGAAGTGGGAGTGTAGATGACAAGCACAAAACACCTACAGAGATAGATGTGAAAGATCAAGAGGTGGCCCAGCAGGATCACGGTCACTAGGCTCAGAAGAATAAAAATCCCAGCTGTCACCAAAATGGCAGGTGCCCGAGTCTCAACAGGAGATGCAGGAAGAAACACAAACCAGCGGTCCATGTGGTTCTTCAAAGCTGTAAAACAGAGTTAGAGGTAAGTAGATTGTCCAGGTATGAATTATCTCTAAATAAACTTTACAGTTGGAAATCCTGTTAACTCAAAAGTAGCTGCAGACCCATTGTGCACTGGAAGCCTAAGAAATCTGGTATCTGCAAGGCTTTTAGTAAGAGCAATCAGCTTTGTAAGGAAAGATATTCCATTTAGCTGAGCATAGATACTCTAACAGAAATATAAAATTGATGCAGTAAGGAATGGAGTTCCTCCTCAGTGGAAGAGCTCATAGAATCCAAACCCTCATCCAGACATGCTGGCTGATTCCCAGGATGCTCATGTGAAGCACTGCTGTACCATCAAAGTGCTGGTCAGAGCGAAGCACCGCGGGGTCGATGAAGAACTCCACAAAGACGTAGAAAGCAATGAGCAGCAGAAGCCCCAGGCCCAGAATGGCAGACAGCACACTATTCAAAAAGAGCCTGCCAGGAAAGGGAGAGGTCTCAGTGGCTTCAGTAACATCACACAGACAATTCAATACCTCAGCCCTAATAAAGATAGAGATAGAGACAGCTATCTCAAATTACTGTCATGCTTTCTTATGCCTATGATAGATACTGGTGAACAGCTTTACTCATTATTTGTTATTCTGAGGGACTAAACGGTGACCCTTTAGTGCAACCATGGTTACAGAACAGTCAAGTATATCTAGGACAAAGAGCTCCCTGCACAAAATCTGAAGGCAGTGTAACATGGCACCCAGCAACACCACCACTTTGCTTTCCATGGGGTTTAAGTGCAGGAAAGAAAATTGAGAAGCATCACTGACAGTCTTCTTAATCTTATCTCAAACCTGGCATGGATTAGAGGTCTCTATATGCTGCTGTGAGTCATGCCAACTGGCAAGTCTTGTAGGGATAGCACATGATCTGAATGCAGGTTGTTTCAAATTGGAACAGCACCATCATGTTCTGTTCCTACTCCAGCTTTCAGAAGCACTAAGGACACTCAATTAACATCCTGTAAGCTTTTCCAAATACTAAATAATAACTCTATGTTCTCTGTTTTTACTTACAGATGTACAGCTACAACATTCTAAGTTTAGGAATTTTATCCCTGGTTATTTGAATGCCATGATTATGCTTGTATTTTCCATCTAGTTTTCTCAAGACTGATTCTATTCAGCCAGGGGATAAAATAAAACTGGTTCTGCATGGCTAAGTACAGACTGGACTGACATACAGGAGAACCTTGGAAAGAGAAGGAGCCACATTATTGATGCAGTGTTGTGCTTCAGCATTGGTAAGAATTACTCTTACCAGTAATTCCTCTCTCCCACACAGTTGTTGAGCCATTTGCAGTGATGATCAAAGCCACACACACACTTGTTGCAAGTTCCACAGTGCTTTGACTTGGCACTCCTGCCAAAGAAAGGGTGGCATCAGCATGGCAGCACCAGCTCATTACTATGACTTTTCAGTGACTCAAACACAGAGGGATACAGTAGGAGAGATCCTGGTAATAGTGAGTAAACCTTCTGCATTAGGAGTACTTAATCTCCCAAATTTATCTGGCACTGCTGGACCACAATCTCAAACACTACAAAATTCACCTTTCATTGCACTGCATGGTTTTTAATTTGGAGATTGCTGAATTCTTATTTGAATTCCTTCAGCAGTACCACACAATTTGATCTAAATGCCTGCCTTCCAAGAATTTCCTGCAACTG
Source organism: Erithacus rubecula (assembly GCF_903797595.1). Lineage (NCBI taxonomy): Eukaryota > Metazoa > Chordata > Aves > Passeriformes > Muscicapidae > Erithacus > Erithacus rubecula. Next base: position 6,987,718 of record NC_136664.1, on the reverse strand, counting down.
GCCAGCATCCAGCCAGAGACAAGCACATACAGACACACACACACAGTTGTTACACACTGTTAGGTAAAACACCAACACCCAGGGAACATGGCACACTACAGCCCTCTCCACACAATGAGCAATGAAATAAAACACAGAACCATGTGCACATTTGACAGAAGGCCCCTACCCAACTACCTGAACCCTGCCACAGGATGAAGCTTAACTTGCACTGTAGCAGCTCAATTTCAAATTTATAGTCTGACATTAAGGACTAATGGTGAAATGCAATGGTGAAGAAGACAGAGCAGTAGAAAGAAAAGATACTTACACATCTACATCACAGACATGGCAGTGATGGTTCTCAATGACATGTGCATGTTGGCTACGGTTGAAGGTGGCCAGAGGCCCCAGATAGTTTTTTTCTCGCACATTTGCATCCGCAGGATCAATGGAAACTGCAGTAAGATGAACAACTAAATGGTAGATAAAACACACTCCTGGACACTGAAGTACACAGTTAAGGATTTAACACAAGTCTTTTAATCTTTAATGCACAAATCCCACACAGATGAGAAATTTATGGCATAGAATTAGAAATTGCTGCATAAGTGATTGTACCTGAGCTTTAATCTGAACTTTATTGATAGAGATATTTGCCTTGTAATAAATATTCTCTGGAAAAAGGTAACTAAATCTACAGGAACATCCCTCCTCATTATGTACTACTTTGCCCTTCAGAAGCATCCTTCCTAGCACAGAATGTCTTCAAAAGTTACCTGTGCTTACCAGAATCTGACCCCAAGCACAGATTGCTGACATAGGTCCAAGTTTCTTAGTCCATACAAACTCCTTGGAAAGGAGCATGGTTAAGGCTGTGCACATGCCCTTTCACTGGACCAGACTTCCAAGAAAAAAAAAGGTCACATCAAGGAAGCAGTATTGATTACCTTGCTTTCCTTTTCCTTAGCATCCCAAGGAAGAGGAGCACACCTTTAAAGCAGGCTCCTACAAAGGACCCAGCATTTGTCATTGTTTCTCTACACCCAGATGTGCACATCATTGATCACACTAAGACCTATGGAAAATAGATCAGTGTAGTAAGTTAAAAAAGGAGACTCTGAGAGGTCCAGCTCACTGGAGTTTTGATGGCTGGTGGAGCAGATCAGGAAGAGATTTGCCTTTGGCACTAATAGAAATTAGTGCTTTATTAACTGGAAGCAAAACTTGATAAAGTATCAATCTGTTGAACTGAGAGTAACTTTAGATTGCATTATTGATATATTTGGCACACAAATTCACAAGGTTTGAACTGTGGTAACAGCAAGGATTTGAGCAAGCTAAGTAGATGTAAGACCACTGAGCTAATTATATTAATATCTAAATCATGCAGGTATAAAAACCATAACAATCATAAGCAAAATCATCCCAAACATATCAAAGACTTAGAGGCATCCATGTCAGATGTATAAATGATGTAAGTGCACACCCCATCTCTTTAGAACAAGGTCTGGTCTTGAGGAATTCCCTTCCCTGGGCACAGGTGATAGTACAGATGGCACTGGGAGCACTGGCATCACTCCCCAGCTGCTCCAGTTTGAACAAGCCAAGTGTCTTTGCTTGCTGTGTCAGCTGCTTCTCCTCCAGACCCTTCACTGCCTTTGTTAGATGTGTACTAAAATGCTGATCAAGAGTGTCCCATGAGACTCTGAGGTTCACATCACACCACCTTGTCTATCACTTCCAGATTTTCTACTGAACACAGGAGAGCACCCAGAGGGAACATCCACTGTGAGCCATCACAAGCAACCCACCATAGAACCACGAGCATGTCAAGCTGCCTTTCATGACTCACCCAGTCAGCACAGAGAGGTGGGGCTGCCTTCACAACAAGGATGTTTCAGGAGGTGCTTTTGTTGTATGACTTCCCTCAAACCCTGCAGCACACTTGTAAAAGAATAATATAAAGCAAAGGAGACACATAGGCAAAAACAACAGAAGAGCATTGGAGGCAAAGGTAGTAACCTTAATGCAGAGTGATGATGGAGACAAGCAGAACATTGATCAGTGATCTAAGGTAAGGATCTCAAAACAAATGTTTTTTATGGTCAGGAAATTATCAAGATGATGATCACAGCTCAGAGAAACATTCTGGTTCAGGTGCTTTTCTCCTATGCTTCCTGTGGTACCTAACAAGCTGTTAAAACCCGCAGTGATAGTTTGTAGCAGCCCATGTTCTCCTGTGGATCCAAGGATACGATATAACCAGCGGGCAGCCAGTGGCGGGGCAGGAGAGGAACCAGGATTCCAAAGCCAACCAGAGCAAAGAAGAGGAACAGCAGCCAGGCAATGACCTGGAACAGGTGCAGGGGCCAGCTCCAGCCATTTCTTCGAGCACGTTGGACCTTCACCTCGGGGACAGCTTCACCCAAATCCTCTGGAGCTACCTTATTATGAGGTTTATTGCAGATATTCATCTACAGAAATAAAAAATGGAAACCAAAAAGATGTGATACAAAAGTACTGTGACTGAGCCCTGGTGGTGGAGAGATGCTCCAAGGCAGACAAAACTAGAGACTAAAATGATGACACATGTGAAGAGAAAGAGCTCTGAGCTCAGAAGCAGCTGCTCCTTTTTTCAGTTTGTGGTGGATTATTAGGTGCTGCTTTTCACTTGCCACAGGGTAGAGAGTTTCTAACAACAGAGTTGGGCTGCTCTGCTTCACAGAAAACTCGAGGTAGCAGGGAGAGCAAAGCATCAGGGGCAGCATCAGGGGCAGCATCACAAGACCAGCACAGAGGAGCTGTGCTGGACCTGAGCTGACTCGAGGTACCTCTGCACCACCCTCACCCTTCCTTAACAACTGAAGAGGATGTGAAATTAACGCCTAACGTGACAAACAGCTTCAATCAGACTGATTAACGTGCACAGGAGAGTGAAGAAAGGAGGAGGTCTCTGGCTCACTTGTGGTATTTTTGATAATGGTTGCAGTGCCAGAACAATTCCACAGGGCTGGAAGACAGCAAGCACGGCAACCTGCTGAAAGAGTGAGCAGGACAATTCCAACCTTGGTATGCCAACTGCTCTTCAGTCCCTGGAAAAAGGCTGGAAATGTCTTTTTGGGTCAACTGGTAGAGGAGTGGGTAAGAATAGAGAATATAATTCATGTTCATCAGCACGGTCTAATCAACAAGTAGCTGGAATAAAAAATTCCTTACTTTGCCCTTTGAAGTAATTAGCAATATCTGCCTGCATTCATCACTTAAGTTGCTACATGGCAACTGGCTCATCACTGATGAGAAATCATTACCAATCGTGTAATCCTTTCCTCATTAGGCTGTTGAAAACTTGCTCGTGCATCACTTAGAGCTACCTGTTACAAAACCCGCAGTGGGTATGCCCGGCACGCTTTATACCCAGCTCCAGAAAACACTGAATATAAAAACCAAAGCATGAAGTCACTATTAGGGTAGACAAGAGAGGCACCGGGACGCAAGGGCAGCGCCGGGGCCCGGGCCAAGTGGGCAGTTTCCCGAGCAGCCACTCTGGTAAGACCCCTCCCGCACTCCACCACCTCCCATCCCTCACCTTCTCCCCGCAGAAGCTGACAGCGGCCCCGGGCCCGCCTCATGCCCAGGCAGGGCGCGGGGCCCCGGGCTGAGGCCTCCACGGCAGCTCCGGGCGCCTCGGCGGGCCCCGGGCCGCTGCGCTCGTCGCCATGGCAACGGCTACGGCGGCGCGCACGGGGCAAAACGCGCCGAGCGCGATCGGTCCGCGGGGACGCGAGAGGAAGGAGCGAGGCTTCGTCCTACAACAGCACCGGGAAAATCCTGCCTGCGACACTCCCTTCCAAGGGCTGGCAGTCCATACAGACGGGGAAGAAGATGCCCAGTGAGCCAGAGGGGGAGGCTGGTTGTGAGCTAAAGCCATCCCTCTCCTGGGAAATTCCATTCCCTATTGTACCGACCAGTCTTTATGGCATGAAAATGTAGTATTTTTGTTTATATATGTGTATATATATATATTTTTTTTTTTTTTTCAGATTTATACTGTGACGTAATGAGGTTGCAGAATTTTACTGCCGAGTTTGGAATTTTACTGGAGGCTTTGCAGTGGTTTGAGCTTAAGTAAAACCAAGTAAAGGACACAGAACTAAGGATTGTTTTATCAGCGAAGGATAACGGATTTCCCTGGGCAACCAGGCTAACATAGCATTTGACAGATTTGAAATCCTCCTAGCATTGTCTGGCATCAGTAATTCCAGCAAGTTGGATTCCAGGGATGCCTGAATCTAATCATAGATTATCCTCAGTTGGAAAGGATTCACAAGGAACATCAAGTACAACCCCTGACCGTGCACAGGACTACCCCCAAAATCACACCATGTGTCCAAGGACATTGTCCACTGGGAAAATGGAATCACAGAAGCACTAAGATTGGTAAAGACCTCTAAGGTCATAGAGTCCAATCACTGACCCAGCACTGCTGTGTTCACCACTAAACCATGTCCCCAGGTATCACATCCACACACCTTATGAACATTTACTGGCATGATGATTTGACCTCTGCTGGGCAGCCTGTCTCAACACCTGGACATCTTTTCCATGAAGAAATTTTCCCTGATATTCAATTTAAACCTCTACTGGCACAACTTGAGGCCAGTTCCCCTTATCCTATAATTTGTTACCTGGGAAGAGAAGCTGTCCCCCTCTGGCTCCAGCCTCCTGTGAGGGAGTTGTTGAGTGATAAGGTCCCCCCTGTGCCTCCTTTTCTGCAGGCTGAGCCCTCCCAGCTCCCTCGCTAGCTCCACACCAGAGCTGTGCCTCAGACCTTCCCCACCTCCACTGCCCTTCTCCGGACTCACTACAACACCTCCTGTCCTTGCAGTGAACTTTGCAAATTTTATTGTCATTAGCCAGTGATGTGGGTGTTAACGACTAGTCCAGTTGAACCTGAAAGGTTTCAAAGGTAGAAGAAAACCTGCACAAAACGCCGTTTGTGGTGTCCGTTTTGGCCGGAATACCTCATGCTCAGGGATAAATATTTACCCTGTAATTCCCTACTTTGCAGCTGCGGGTTTGTGTGACGGAGCCCTGCCGCCCCCCAGCCCAGCCCGCAGCTCTGAGCTGTCCCTGGGCAGTTTTTCCGCCCGGTCCGGCGGAGCAGCCGTGCGCAGCCCAGCCCCGGGGCACAAGGAGCCCTTTATGGGGGCGCACAGCGGCTGCTTTGTGCCGAGGGCTCTGGCCGGACACTCACCTGAGAAGGGTTCAGTGTGCGCAGGGAAGGGCGTCCCGGGGGTGGCGTGTCCTCCGCTCGCTGTCCCCAAAAGCCCTCGTCACCTTTTCACCCCCCCCAGCTGCTGTCCCTGCGCAGGGGTCTGGCCACTCTGGCGATGACAGGGAGGAGTGTGGGGCGCTGCACCCCACTTGTTCTCACAGCCCACCCTCCTCGAGATGGGTGCGGGGGGACAGCTCGAGTTGGCGAGCTGGGGAGCTGCAGTATTAGCCAGCTCTGGGCTGTGCAGGATGTTCAAGGCAGTGTGTTGGAAGTTGTGCCTGCCCATGGCAGTGGAATTGGCACGAGATGATCCCTCCTAACCCAAACCCTCCATGATTCTCTGTTCAGGCCATCTCCCATTTTTATGCTGGGGGATTCTTCAGCGTGGCCCCAGGAGCAGCGATGCTGGAAGGGACATGGATGCTGCATGACCCTGCAGGGGCTTGGTAGCTCCACTGGCACCCCAAGCTCTGCAAGGTGGTCCTGCCATTAGCACAGCCACTGGCTGTCCCCAGCTGCCTTGCTCCAGGAGGACAAATCACAGAGCAAGGAGGACACCCTTCCTACAGCCACTTTATTAGAGATTACAAGATACAAGAAGTTGAATCTGCATGCCAAGTGCTGTTGTCTCACTCTGTGTGCCATGTGGGCAGAGAGGAAGGGATCTGGCAGAGGCAGGCACCCCCAGGCTGGTCCTTCCATTGGCCATGGGGTTTATCCTATAGGAACAGTTTTTGATGTGATGGCTATGAGAAAGCATTATAGGAGAGAGGTATCTCCAATGGGACAAAAACTGGGACCACTGAGCTGAACCTGCTCCATCGCTCCCTGGGAAAGGCCCTGGCCTGGCCCCACACCTTCCTCCAAAGGGAATCAAAACACGTATGGGGACACAAAGGCTGTGACCTTGAAGATGTGCTTGCCCAGGAGGAGTTTGTGGGAGAACTCGCTCATCTCCAGCTCCACCTCCAGCGTGGCTGGGCCCGCCACGGGGCTGGTGAGCAGCAGCTCCCCCGTGTGCCGGTCCGAGCGCCGCACGGCGAACACGCCCTGGCCCCGCCCGCCCGTGATGGCGAAGCGCAGGCTGTCCCCCACCGAGCGGCTGGTGGACATCTTGAAGAGGACACGGGGCACGGTGCGGTTGGCCTGCAGCGGCAGGTAGTGGAAGGAGATGGAGCTGGCAGCCAGCTGGCAGGCTCGGCTGTCCATGGGGCAGGGGTTCCTCTCGCACTGGCTGCCAGGAGAGAGGGGTACCATGCTTAGTGCTGTGGTTTGGCTCTCAGGGAGCTGCACATCCTTGTGCAGCCTGTGCTGTGGATCCGGTGGCAGAGCAACCCAAGACAGCCACATCCAAGTAGATCCACATCATTGGATCTGTGCCTCATCCCTGTTTCTGGAAGGCAAGTGCCATGGCTTGCAGGGACACAGCTCTGGGTGACACAGGCTGAGACTGTGTGGGTGCGACAGTCGCAGCTGAAGGCCAGGGATGGAGCCCTGTGTGCCTCCTGAAGAGGAATCTGTCAGGATCAGGGATGCTCTGCTTAATCCCAAGAGTCATATCGCTGGAACTACTGGAAGGCAGCTGATGGCACCACATGGATGTGCAGCAGAGGAAAATCTGCATCATTCTCCCCAGGCTGGTGCTCTGAGAGGGCCAGGATCCTGGATGAAGCCACCATGTATTGGGGTGCTCCCACCTGCACCCCCAGCATCCCAAGATCATCAGGGGAGCATGCCAAGCATACCTGAGCACCCCATGTGGCAATTTGTGCTGTCTGGCACTCTCCCTGCTCTCCCTGAGTGACACAATACAGCTCCCAGGACCCATCACCCTGGGAAATGACATGACACACCCCAAGCTACACACAGTAGGGTACTCACAAGGCAGAGGTCTTGACATAGCTGGTGTTGTGGCGCGGCGGGGGGCACTTGGGTCGCACGCAGCGGTGACCCCCAAAGGTGTTGATGCACAGATCACCCTGGCTGCAGTTGTGCTGCTTCCCAGCGCACTCATTCACATCTGTGGTGGTGACATGGGGTGAGTGGGTCTCCCTCTTCCCATGGGAGCCTCCCTGCCCTGCACCCTGGGTTCTTACCCTCACAGGCATTGCGGTCAGCATGGAGCAGATACCCAGGGGGGCACAGGCAGCGATAGGAGCCAGGGAGGTTGAGGCAGTCATGGAGACAAATCTGTGTCTGGGGGCTGGACTGGTAGAGCTGGCATTCATCCACATCTAGGGTGGACAAAGTGGGGAATGGCCTGAGGTCCCATTACCACCAAGCCTTGGTTGCCCCCTCCACCATCTTCACCCCCCTCTTTTACCTTGGCACACGCCACCAGGTTGCAGCTGGAAGCCGGAGTCACAGCTGCAGCGCCGGGACCCGGAGCGGCCCTCGGCACAGCGCGGCTGGCGGCTGAAGGACGTGTTGCTCAGTGTCACCCAGTCTGCAGGGGACAGCAGGTGTCACATGCATGGGGAGATGGTGGGGGCCAGGGTTCCAGGGGCTGCCAGGGAAGGGGGAGACAAGCACAGCATGGCCAGGTACTGCCCCCACGAGAATTCCCATCCTCTGCAACACAAACCCAGGCACCTACAGGAGTAGATGGGGCTCTGGCAGCTGGGGCCTGACCAGCCTGGGGGGCAGAGGCACGTGTAGCTCTGGTTGCCGTCCACACAGGTCCCGCTGTTGGCACATGGGTTGCTGGAGCAGTCATCAATACCTAGGGAGAAGGAGCCCATGAGCATCATCCTTGCCCAACGCCAGCACCCCTTGCTGCAGCCTCTGGGCAGAGCAATGGAACCCCACAGCTCAGGGTGACAGAGGAGCCATGCTGGCACCCCAACCCTGCTCCACTTCACTTCTGCAGAAGGGCTGGGTGCCGCTCCACGTGCGGTTGTGCCGGCAGGCGCGTGTCTCCGAGCCCACCAGCCGGAAGCCGGCGTCGCAGACGAAGTGAACCTCATGTCCCACCCGCAGGCTCCGGCCCAGCATCCGTCCATTCAGGGGCACTGCCGGCTGTGGACAGATCTCTGTGGACAGGCAGACACGGGTGGGGATGGACACAGCCAGCCTGGAGCCAGCCCCAGCCTGACAGGGAGCCCAGGCTGTTTGTGTGGGTCCAGGGATCAGAGCTGGCCCCGTGGCGATGTCACCCAGACAGGATTACCATTGCGTTTGGTGGCTGCTCTCTGCAGGTGGCTCTGGAGGATGGACAGCTGGTGCCGCAGCCCGCGTGTGCCCTGCAGGTGGGCAGCTTCCTGTGCCACCAGCAGCTTCTGCATCTGCCGCACCACGCTGAGCGCCTGCTGCCGGTTCAGGCATTCCTGGGGGATCACAGGGACACCCCAATCACCTGCTGTGTTCCCCTGCCACAGCCTGGGAGGACCCTTCCAAGCAGGCAGCATCTTTGGGGTGGGTTTTTGATGTCCTGCCATGGACAGAGCCCCTTCCTATCTGGGCTGGGGTCTGACCCTAGCTCCATGTCTGCTCCAGCCTCAGTCCCCACCTCCCGGTCCTGTTCCAGCACTTGGATGCTGTGGAGAAGCATGAGCATGAGCATGCCCTGAGTGCATTTAGCATCATTTCACTGCTTCAGGAGAAAAGCCCCATGACCATGCCTCTGGCAGTAGCAGCTCCACAGGTGTTATGGCTGTACTGTACCCCCCACTCTGGGCAAGTGTTAGGCTGCTGGGGTGTGAGAGGTGGGTGCTGAGCAGCTCAGAGAGGGAGATCAGTTGAGGGGCTGGAGGGGAGGGAATGCAGGTCCTTACCTGGGAGCTGCCAAGGGGCAGCTGCAGGATGCCCAGGGCCAGCCAGGCTGGCAGTGGGATGAGGAGCATCACGCCGGGGCTGACGGCAGGGGCAAGACGCTGACGGTCCGATTCTGCTCACAGCCGTGTTCCTGCACTCGCTGGGATTTATCCGCAGCCTGTGCCCATGTGTTTGTTGGTTTTTCCCCTGCCTGAGGCCGAGCTGTAGGAAAGTTTCCCCTTGGCACTGGCTCTAGCCTCTCCCTTCCCTTCCGTTCCTTTCCCTCTCTGCACATCAGAGGCTTTGGAGCCTTTCATGTCCCAGGGCCAGCAGATATCGGGGCCAGGCAGCGGCTGTCACGGCACTTACGGTGGTACCGGCGGTGCCGGGCTCACCACAGGGCCAGTCCCGGCTCTGGGGCTCTCTGGCATTCAGAGATGCAGGATGAGGCTAATCCCGTGCACTAGCTAAGCCTGGGAAAGTCTCCTGGGAGAAAAGATGACTTTGGGGGGGTTCTGCTCACCGGTGGGGCTGGGGCTGCTAGGAAGGGTAGCCCAGGAATGTGAGCTCACTGGACTCAGCACAGCTTTGCCGGGGTGAGCTCAGCCCTGGCTGGAGTTCAGAGGGGAACCCCAGGGTGCTGCTGCAGCCTGGAGCTGGGGTGCAGTTGGTGTTGTGGTCCGCATTAACATAAGGGTTAGGGTTAATGTTAGAGTCAGCATTAGGGCTAGGGATGAGGTTAGGATTAGGGTTAGGGTTAGAGCTGGGGTTAGGATTGGGGTTAGGATTAGAGTTGGGGTTAACATTAGTATTAACTTTGTGGTTAGCATTAAGTTTAATGTTTTGATTAGCATTAAAATAATTGTTAGGGCTAAAGTTAGGTTTTTTGTTAGGATTAATGTTAGTTTTAGGATCAGTGCCAAGGGTTCAGATTCATATTAGCAGGAGCATTTTCATGAGAGTTGGTGTTGGCATTAGCATTAATGCCAGGGTTCAGGCCAGGGTCAGGTTTAGACTCAGGCTGAGGGAACCCAAGCATTTAGAGCTGGGTTTATGCTGACACCCAGCTCAGCCCTGACAGCTGGTGTGTAGGATGCTCCCAGTCCCTCCTGCCTGTGGCATTTCAGAATCCTGAGCAGAGATGTCTGGACCCCACATCTCTGCCCTGTGCCAGGGTAGCATCGGGCATGGGTTCTGGGAGCCCTGTGCTGGGGCAGAGCTCTCACGGTGCTGTTGAGCCCCCTGAGCATCCTGGGCTCTGGGAGACACGGCTCCCTTGGGCCCAGCATCTCTCCCGCCGCCGGCCCCCCGCTCTCACATCCTCCCACCCTGTAACCACGCTGCCCAGCTCTCTGAGCGGGTATTTGGCTTCATGCCCGCAGCGGTGTGCGTTACCTCCGCGGCATGTTTAATTCATGGGGCAGGAGGAAGGCTGGCAGCCGGGGCCCCCTTGCTGCCCCAGCCCCTTGGCTCCCAGTCTCCCAGTGTCCCCAAGCGGGTGCCGCTTTCCACCCCTGCTGTGCTGCCCTCACACCCCGAGCGCGGCCGGGCAGCGGGGCTGGGGCAGGGCGCGGGGGGCTGACCCCGCTGCGGGACATCCCGGCGGGGCTGCGGCCCGGAGCCCCGGGAGTTGTCTGCCGCATTCGCTCCAGCGAGCAACTGTTTTGACAGAGCTATTACTCACCCGTCAAGCTTTTGTTCCCGCTGCCCAGCGGTGCCTGTCTGGAGTCCTGAATAGGATCAAATCCTGCAACCAGACACACACACACGCACGCAGGAGAGCGCGGCCGAGCTCGCCGCAAAGCCAGGGCTGCTGCGGGGCGGCTCGGCTCTCCCCAGTCCTCCCTCCGCAGCTTGGGGGTCTGCTCCCCCCATCCCAGGACCTACATGAAGCTCTTGGTCCTGCTGGTTTGCAGCCTCCTGGTGTGGAGAGTGGGTGAGACGAGGTCGGATGCTCCAGAAAAGTTTTCCCCGCTGGCTCCGGGAGGTAACTGGTGGAGGGGCTGCCTCTCCGGCAGCAGGGCTGGGAGGCTGCTGGTTTGGGGGGTGAGTGCACTCTGAGCACTGTCCCCTTGGGCCAGTCCAGATGTTTGGGGTGCTGGGTGGGTGATGGGCACCCGGGGATGGCAATGGGGGGCTTGGTGGGTGATGGGGGCTGAGGATGGAATAGGGCTGGGAGAAGATGCATGGACTTGGTGATGGGATGGAGCTGGGGGGCTCTGGGGCTGGTGTTGCAATGGAACCAGGGGGCTCTGGGGCTGGTAATGGGATGGAGCTGGTGATGGAATGGGGCTCGGGATCCTGCAGCTGCCGATGGGGGCTAATGATGGGTCTTGCCCAGTGGGGTGTGGATCCTGGCAGGACAGAGGTGGGGGTGCACAGAGGATACATTCCTGGCAGTCTCAGCCCACCCGTGCGAGACGAGGGCCCAGCGGGCTGCACCCCCCCCACCCCCCCCCGGCCCCTTGCCCCTTTTGTGCTCCCAGCCCAAAAGCTCTTTCTTCTCTCCCCTCAAGTCTCCATGGAGACCCGGGTGCCTTCCCGGTATCCCCGGCTGCCGTCGGACCCTTCAGGGGGAATTCCCACGGCCCCCTGAAGGGTCCTGCCACAGCCAGGGATATGGGGGAGGGCATGTGTACCCCTCATCCCCCTTAGCCCCATCCCTATCCCCTGCTGTCCCCCCCAGCTCTCAGCACGAAGGAGACCTTCCTGGTGCTCTCACTGCACAACAAGTTGAGGAGCAAAGTGCACCCCCCTGCTGCCAACATGCAGAAGCTGGTGAGCCCCCCAGCAGGTCCTGTGTCCCCCACCATCGATGTCACATCCACCTCTCACCCCATGCCCAGGGAGGTGGAGAGCCCATGGCTGATATGCAGTAATTTGCTAACATGCCAATGAAGCAGAAGAGCTGGCTGGAGTGGGGCCCCTGGGGAAGAGCATGCTACCAGCACTGCCACATCCAGGGCATACCAAAAACAGGGCTAGTCCCCTGAGCTGCCTTTTGGGGTCCCCCATTCCTCTCTGATGCCTCCTAATCACTCCACCCCTGCACACATCAAGAGCACAGAGTTCTTTGGAGTCCTTCGCAGGGTCTTCCATTCCACATGACGGCCTTTGAAATTCCCCAGCCACCTCACACCTGTACACACCAAAGGCAGGACTGGTCCCAATGAGTCCCTTGCATCATTGCCCACTGTTGATGCTCTGATGTCCTCCAGTCACCCCTTGGACGGACCATCTCGTTCCCCACATCCCTTGGGCTGTTCCCTGGGTGGCTCATGCTCATCCCCGCAGGAGTGGAGCGAGGAGCTGGGGCGGCTGGCGGGGGCACGGGCAGCCAGCTGCCTGGAGGGCCCTGCTCCCCCACCGGCCCCACAGCTGGGCTGGAGCGAGGCCCTGCTGCCCGCGGGCGCTGGAGGCTTCGGGGCCGTGCTGGAGCTCTGGTTTGCTGAGGGACAGCGCTATGACTACAGGACAGGGCGCTGTGCCGGCAATGCCACCTGCCGCCATTACACCCAGGTGGGCGTGGGGGACATGGGGGGGCTGCTGGGGTTCGGGACCCCAGTGACAAACGCTCTCCCACAGCTGGTGTGGGCTACAGCGGGGCAGCTGGGCTGCGGCCGGCACCACTGCACCGGCCCCCATGGCCCCAGCGAGGCCTTCACCTGCGCCTATTCACCGGGGTAAGGGGCTGGAGGGTGTGGCTGGGTGTGGCTGCAGGGTGGGGCTGGGTGTGGTGGATATGGCTATGAGGGGTGGGGCTGGATGTGGCTGCAGGGTGTGGCTGGGTGTGGTGGATATGGCTATGAGGGGTGGGGCTGGATGTGGCTGCAGGGTGTGGCTGGGTGTGGTGGGTATGACCGCAGGGTGGGGCTGGGTGTGGTGGGTATGGCTATGAGGGGTGGGGCTCACTGTGAATGAGTGGGACTTGGCCATGTGGGTGGGGTCCCAACCAGGCAGGGGTTTGAGTTGATAAATGGGATGTGTGGCAGGGGAGGGGGTGGGTGGGGCTGTACACTGAGGTGGGTGGTGCTGGGTGATGTGGAGCCTGGACATGCAAATAGGACTGGTTTAGAAGAGCGAGGGTTTGGATGTTCTGGGCAGGGTTGTGTGTTGAAGTGGGTGGGGCTGAGTGCCATGGACAGGACCCAGTGCTGGAAATTATTTGGGCTGGGGAATGAAGGCAGGGCGGTGAATTAGAAATGGGTGTGGCTTTGCTATGTGGGTGTGGGCTTGCCCCAGAAGGGGATGTGGCTTGCCCGGGTGGGTGGGGCATCTTCCTCCAGCTGCCTGTGGGGCCAGGGGCAACTGGGAGGTGGCTGGGATGCCCATCCTGCCCTACAAGCAGGGACCCTGGTGCTCCCTCTGCACCGCTGGCCTCTCTGGCTGCTTCAAGTCCTGGGACCACAGCGGCGGGCTCTGCGGTGAGTCCCCCTGTCACCACGGCCTCTGCATGTCCCTGGTGATGCTGCCTCCACCCCGACGCCCTCACTGTCACTCTGGTGTTTCCAGAGGTGCCCAGGAACCCCTGTCGCATGAGCTGCAGGAACAGCGGGCGCCTCGACATGAGCAGCTGCCAGTGCACCTGTCCCCGGGGCTATACGGGCAGGTACTGCCAAGGTGAGAGGGCACCGTGCAGCCTTCAGAGGCTTGTGTGTGGCTGCTGCAGGGCACGTGTGTGCAGGCTGGGTGCAGGACATGCATGGGCACATGGGGGCACGGCTGCCGAGTCCCCTGACAGCTGATGCAGTGCTGTGCCCACAGTGAGGTGCAGTGGGCAGTGCCTCCATGGAAGGTTCAGGAAGGAGGAGTGCTCCTGCCTCTGCGACGCAGGCTACGGTGGAGCCGAGTGCGGCAGTGAGTCTGCGCCCACCTGCACTGCTGTGGGGTGCCATCAGGGATCCACAGTGGGACAAAGGGTCCTCTGTGGGCCCATCTCTGCTGGCACAAGGACCCACCTGCTCCTGCCTCTGTCCCCAGCAAAGATCCATTTCCCCTTCCACGCCTGTGATGTGCGGATAGACAGCGACTGCTTCATGGTGTCCCCTGAAGCTGATACCTACTATGGAGCCAAAATTAAATGCCAGGTGAACTCCCGGGGTGCTCTGAGCATCTCTGTGCAGCTGAAAAGTGCCAGCCATGCTTGCAGCCCCCCTGGGCACCTCTCCTCTGCCTGGAGCAGTGCTGGGCCACGCAGGTGGGGCAGACTCACTCCCTTACTCACAGGAGAAAGGAGCAATGCTGGCCCAGATAAGAAACCAGAAGGTTCAGGACATCCTGGCTTTCTACCTCAGCCGTTTGGAGATGGGTAACAGGGTTACAGACACCGATTTTGAGACTGGAAACTTCTGGATCGGTGAGAGACAGCAGTAGGCAGGATACAGGGTGCTCAGGATGCTGGCAGACATGCCAACCCACCTGCTGCTCCCCCAGGTCTCACCTACAAGACATCCAAGGCTTCCTTCCGCTGGGATGTGGGTGAGCCATCCTCATTCACCAGCTTCGCTTTTGGGCAGCCAGACAACCAGGGGTAAGTGGATCTAGAAGACACTGAACTCTGCATGGTGTATTGCTGACTGGCTTCACTGCCATCCTGGTGGGACACAGGTTTGGGAACTGTGTGGAGATGCAAGCATCAGCTGCCTTCAACTGGAACGACCAGCGCTGCAAGACCCGAAACCGCTACATCTGCCAGTTCGGTGAGTGAGCAGCTGGGAGCCCTCCTGGGCTCTCCTGGGCCCTGGAGCTGCCAATCTCCAGCTCTGCTGTGTCTGTCCCTTGTTGCCAGCCCTCCCCAGACCTCTGCCTGTCCTGGCCTGGGAAGCACTGACTCTACACATGCCATTGCAGCCCAGGAACACATTGCCCTGTGGCAGTGGGACCCCTGAGCTGGTAGCCCTGGGAACCGGCCGGCGCTGGCTGCTGTGCTGAACCTGTGGCTCAGGAGGACCCTGGTGCTGTGCCAAGCCCAGATCATGGCTCAGGAAGATCTCTGCACATCTCACTTGTGCAGGGAATGAGGGGCTGAGGGGACCCATGGCACTGGGACCTGGCAAGAAGGGGTGTGCTGTACATCAGCATCCCTGAAACAGCATCTTCTTCTGCCCCTCACCTTCCTCTGTCACCATCACTCTGCAACACTCTGGGCATGAGATCTCCCTTGCAACAGCCAGGTAGAAACTCATCCTCCTCCAAAATTGGCAGCTGGGCTGTGTCTGGACTGTGGTCTCAGTGTGACGAGGAGCCAAGGGGGCTCTTTGAAGGTGCAGACCTTGGCATAGCTCAGGGTGAGGACTGGGCTCAGTTCTGAGCCATTGTCCTGACCTGGGTGAGAACACCCCAGCCTGGTGGGTTTCTCACCATCACCTGGTCCTTCATCATCTTCCTGATCATTAATAAAGACCCTCTCTCCCTTGAGAAGAGCAGTTTGTCTCTTTTTCCTCCCCTAAGCCCACAAGACTCTCCCTAGCCACAGCCCACATCCTGCCTGCACTGGGTGGAAGCTCCAGTTTCATCTCTGGAATGGGTTTGCAAGCCTTGGCTGAACTTGTCTTCAGCACATGGGGTTGTCTTGGTGGGATGGTGTTAGCCAAGAGCTGCTTCTTCCAGCCCCAGGATGGCCCCAAGTCACAGCACCCTGAGTGCTGGGTGCAAGCTTGTGTCCCCAGCACAGGTGGGTGACAGTGGGTACTTTTGGAGGCAATGTGCCACTCCTCCTTTCCTAACAGCCCACTCCAGTGCTGGAGTGGGAATTAAAATATCTTCATCCAGGGCATTTCATGGCCTGTTGGTTGTGCACTGTCAGCTGAGGGAAGCACCATCCACATTGCTGGGCTGGACTTAGGGCCAGAGCTACAAGTGCAGCTCTGTCCTGTATCCCAATGGAAAATACTCAGAATATTCCCAACCAGCCCACCATGGTGCAGCCTGGATCACCTGCTCCACTCCACCCCCAGGAATAATCAGATTCCAAGGAAGCACCTAGCTCCCCCTGAACTCCTCAAGGACAGAGGGAGTAGAGGGGGTGACCCCACTTGTAGCAGAGGCCCCAGGAGGGCCACACAGGCAGATGACAAAAAGAAAATTTATTATTACAAAAAAACTAACAAAACACAACTCCGCCACCCTGAAACACAGCCTGGGCAAGGAGTCCAAGAAATGTGCAGTCCATGCCATGCCATAGTTCCTGCTTGGTGCTGCCTAGATGCTGCCTGCACAGATGGACATGGTGGGGAGCCTGGTGCTGTGACCATCCTGGGGTGAGATGTCGGGTCCTGGAGCAATTGCTTGGAGGAAGGTCTCAGGCAGGATCTGGCTGCAGAGGCAGTATGGAGGGTGTTCTTCAGGAGCTTCAGCAGAATGCAAGGCTGTTTGTGCCAGTCAGGAATGGTGTCCTGCACACGAGAGCTTCTCAGGGGCACTCCGGGCTGCTTGGGCAGTGTGTGGGGGGTGCAGATTCCTTGAGCACAGTTCTTGGGCCTCCAGCTGTATGGGCAGCACATGGGGTTCTCCAACTCTGCAAAGGTTGGCTCATCCAGTCTCCAGCAGCATGAGGCATGGATCAGGCTGGGTCTGGGGTTCACCAGCAGTTACAGTTAAGCTTCAACTTAATAAACTTCTAAAAATCTAAAAGTAAACTTATTTTAATCCCCAACAGCGACGTGTGGATCAGGCAGGCTCCAGGGGTCTCCGGCAGCATTGAAAACAGCTCGGGCGGGCTCCGGGAGATGCCCCATCCCCAGACTGCGGAACCTGCTCTCACGGGCACTCACGCACTGGTGGCGGCGGCAGCGGCGGTGGCGGCGGCAGCGGCGGCGGCATCGCGGCGCTGGGCGGCCCTCAGCAGGCTCTGCCGCAGCACCGGGTACTGCCGGTGGCAGCCATCGAGCCCGAGCCGCAGGGCCTGAGCCCAGTCCTCGGGCGGGCCGCCGCGGCCGCCGCCCAGCACGGCCGACACCTGGTTGAGGGCGGGCAGCAGGGCCAGCGTGAGGCGGGCGGCGGCGCGGCGCTCCTCGGGCTCGGCGGGCTGCAGCATCCATGAGGCGGCGGGCGCGGGCGGCCGGCTCAGCGCGCAGCCCACGGCCAGGTCGTACATCTCCACGCCCGCGTCCGCCAGCGCCAGGGCGGCGGCGCTGACGGCGGCGGCCAGCGCCGAGCCCCCGTCCTGCAGCAGCAGCGCGCTGACGGCCAGGCGGGCCCGCGGGTAGCGGCCCAGCCGCACCGCCGGCTCCAGCGCCTCCCGCAGCGCCGCCGCCGCCTCCCGCTCCGCCTCCCGCTCCGCCGCCGCGCCTGGCCGGCCCCGCGCCCCCCGCCCCGCGAACGGCGCCCGCCGGAACTCGCAGAGCAGCCGGCCCGGCCCGGGCTCGGCCGACTCCCGCGGGCCCCAGGCGGCGCACAGCACCTTGGTGCCGCTGCCCAGCTCCACGTAGGCCGAGCCCTGCGCCTGGCTCAGCAGCCCGGCCCGCGCGAACAGCGGCCGCAGCGCGCACGGGTCCCGCGGCGCCAACCCCGCGCCCTCCTCATCCTCATCCTCGGCCGCTGCCCACAGCGCCGGCGGCTGCGACTCCTCGGGGCCGCACAGGCGGCGGTGATCCAGCGGCATGTTCGGCGGCGGCGGGGCGGGCCCGGGCAGGGGGAGGGCACAGGCTGTGACTGGCAGCGGATCCCATCCCACCCCATCCCGCCCCGCCTCCAGAGCCGGGCGCACAGCAGGGGCAGGGAGCCTTTATTGACAGGAAAGCCGCGCAGGGGACAGACAGGGAGACTACGGGGCCAGGGTTCCCCCCTCAGTCAGTTCTTCAGCTCCCCCAGGCGGAGCCTGGCAAAGTCCGTGGCCAGTTTCAGGGCTTCCTGCAGGCAGCCCACGTTCTTGCCTGTTGCCTGTGCAGAGATGTCCTTTCCACCGCCTTTGCCGTCCATCAAGCCAGACACTTCCTGCACCCACTGGCTGGCCTTCAGGCCTTTATTTGCAGTCTCCTGCGCAGGAGAAGAAACCCTGCAGTCAGCACTGAACAGCAATGACCCTGCACCGTGCCTACCACCCCATTAAGTGCTGATTCTTCCCCTTCCCTGTTTGCAGAGCATAACCCCTCTTTCCTCACTTCTGCAGCCTGACAATAAGCCCAAGTACAAAGGCTGTGGCTCTTGCCAAACCCCAATCAATTCTGGCTGTGTAATGTTAGATAATTCCTGCCTGGAGGCTGCAGCTCCTCCACAGAGGCTCAGGGAGAGGCAGACATGCAGTCTTGGCCTTACCTGGGGTACTTGACACAGGCAGGTGATCCTGCCAGCTTCGTTATCCACAGCAAAGAGCATAGCAGCAGTCTGGGGGGAATTAGTCTTGAAGAGCTTCAGAGATTCATTCAGGGCCTGGAAGAGAACAACATCATTGCATGACTGCCTTGCACTTGCACCCAACCCAGCTCCAGCCACAACAGCACCCACAGAGACCTCAGGGATTAGGAATTGCATTAAACCAGCCAGCAGCACTCTGCAGTGCTCCTCCTCCCAAACATGAACCATCTTCACATTACTGGCAATGTGGAAGCCTTGGCAGGGGACATAAACCCCGCCTATGTAGCCCAAGACAGAAAAGAGAATATGTTTGTTTTGGTTTTTTTTGAGGTACACAAGAATTGGCAAAATCATCCCCAGAATAAACCTTTGCCTGAATGTACTGGCTGGAGTGGAAAAAGCTCCTTCCAGCAGAAGGGAACAGGTGTTCCAGAGGGAGTCAGGAGACTCAAATGCAGCATGAAGAGGCTGTCACACATTCCATTATTCCCAAGGAGACCATCATCCCTCACTCACACAGACAGCATGATGCAGCACAGAGCCCCAGGAGTGGGTCCTGCAGTGCTGCTCTGGGTGGACTAGGAACATGCAACTCTCTGGGCTTCCAGCCAGAAAATGCTGCAACCAGGGAGAATGCTGCAACAGCACCCACTGGGAGCAGAAGCATGGGCATCATGGTGATGCTGGTGGCCACAGAGAGTGGTGAGGATCAGCTCCAAGACTCCAAGAGGAAATTTAAGCCCAGAGTGGTATAGGCACAGGCACAACCAGCCCCCACTGCCTGGCACTCACTGGGCTCAGCACTGTGACACAATGTACACAAAAGAGCATTCATTTCAACAGAAAACACTTGGGAAAAAACTCCTGTGTGGAGGAGGGAAGGAGATTCAGCCCTGGCAAGGGAAGAACTTGAACCCAGCTGAGCAGATAGTGCTGGGAGCAGCTCTCTGCCTGGTCCTGTCCACACACTGAGCCCAGGATACCACTCCCTGAGCTGATCTGCTGGGGCCACAAGCATCATGGCTTTCATGGCTCAGGAGAGCTGCTGTTCTCAGTCCCTTAACTCTATTTTCAGTGTCATGACTGCTGCAGGGTGAGTCTTACCTGGGACACAGTGGGATTTCTGCTGGGCTCCCTATCTACCACCATGTCTGGAAATGCAGGAAGTGATCAAAACCCCACCAACCATACAAGACCATGTGCTAGTCCAGGAGGTGGGACACTAGAGAATATCCCAGTGGTCCTTCCCCCTTCTCTGGGACAGCAGGCCCCCCTGAGTGATGAGGGACAACCCAGCTGCTCCTCAGGCAGAAGGAAAGTTCAGAGGTTAGACTTTCCTATACCTTTGCTGAGGCTCCATTTTCCATTTCCATGATGACCCACGGCTGGTTAGGATGACTCTCAATAACTTGCTTGGTCTTCTCCAGTACCTGAGGAACAGTGGTCAGCCACTAGATCATCCACACAATGTATGGACACAAGAACCACCTGTGTAGAGCAGGGACAGAGATCCCCAAGCTGCCCAAACACACCC
Organism: Erithacus rubecula; assembly: GCF_903797595.1. Classification (NCBI taxonomy): domain Eukaryota; kingdom Metazoa; phylum Chordata; class Aves; order Passeriformes; family Muscicapidae; genus Erithacus; species Erithacus rubecula. The sequence goes on along the minus strand of NC_136664.1, from coordinate 6,967,880 downwards.
ACAGTTCAGTCTGGAGCAGTCTCACACTGTGAAAACAGGTGGAATATATTCTGACAGGCAGGTATGTGGCCTACAAGAGAGCATGTTGTGCATGATTCCTCCTCCAGAAAACACCAGTGGGGATCCAGGAGGAAGTCTGCACCCAGGGGTATTGTTAGGGCAGGAACAGGCTGCCATGCTTCAACCCAGGCACGGAGGTAATTCTGCTTTAGGAGGCAGCAGGAGAAGCTAGAAGGCTAAACAGTATGAGGGGCACTCCCACACATCAATTCTCTTCCATCCTGGACACTAACAGAGCTCCCAAAGGAGCAGCCCACAGCCCTCCCACACTGTCCTTTGTTTCCACCCAGGGCTCACTCTTTTCTGGATGTCAGCTTTGCTTGCACGGTCCAGGTCATCCATGACTTTCTTCAGTGCTTTAACAGCCTCTCTCAGTTCATCTTTCTGCCACTGTGGGATAACAGCAGTGGCCAGTGTCTGCAGAAGAGGAGCAGGTAGAGAAGGTTAAAGGTGCCATCAACCATGGGAGGAAATGCAGCATGTCATGAACTCTGCCTCAACTGGCAGAGGCCAGTAAGCTCCACTCCTCTCACAGTGTCAGTGACCTGAATAACAGGTGCTGGATGCAGCATCCATGGGATGCAGGGCTATTGGATAGGAGTAAGAAGGTGAACTCAGGCCTCATTAATACCAGCCAGTTCTGGCAATCAAGGTCCCATTCACTTTGGGGAAGCATCCTCACCTCACTGAGATCTGTGATCTCCTTCTGCACATCCTTGTTAGGAGCTGTCTGGACTTTCACCTTGGCCTCTAGGGCTGACAGCAGTTTCCTGAGGCTGTCAACTTTCCTGAGGGCCTAGGAAAATACAATCTGAGTTAAATCAAGCTGGAAGATTGAGTAGGCTGGGCTTTTGGTCACCCCAGGGTACAAAGAGGTGAGGAATGGTGGAATGCCCCAGGATGGAGCTTACTAATTCTTGCAAAGCCACAGGACCAAAGCAGGCAGCACCTGACCAGAACCAGGTCATGTTCTCATCCTGTGAATCAGGCATCATCATGTGATGCTGGCACATGGATGCCAAGTCTCTTTTTCCTTGCCAGGATGCCAAGATCCCTCAAAAGAGAAATCATCTTTCCCCATGAAACCTCTTTCTTCCACTTTAGGCAGCACCAGCCCACATCAAATTCATTGCCTGTTGCAGCAGAGGACTGGGTTCTTAGACTTCACCACCTTCCTGCCAGCCTTGCCAGCTGCTGAGAGCTCTGCATCAGCAGCCACTCTGAAAAGCAACCTGAGCTAACCCTGGAGCCATCCCACACACCCACCCAGGTTTCTCTGCCACATCACCTACAGCTGAGACTTCCCCCTCTCTTCCCTGCTCTGACTGTAGTACAGACAGGGTCTCCAGCACAGCCTTTGCCAACAGCAGCACCCTTTTCCATGAGTCCCTCAGAAGATATTGTGCAAATTTGAACAAAAGGTATTTTGGCATACAGTTAATAGGTGAAATTTCACAGAGGATCTCTCCTGCCTACCCTTACCTTCCGAGCTTCAGCCCCAGTGACTGCAACTATCCTCCGAATGCCTTTAGCAATTGCTTCTTCTGAAACAATCACAAAGGGGCCAGCATGGCTGGAGTTCTGCAAGTGCCTTTGGAAAGAACCCAGACAGACCCACAAGAAAGAGTTATAAGTTCACCTCTCATTTCAGCAAGAATCATCACAGAAATAAGACAACCTTCTGCCAGAGAAATGCATCAGTGTGGGGACAGACAGAAAAAACAACCTGTGCTAAAAGCAAATGAGGAAAGACTTGTGTTCCCAGTACTTCCAGAGACCCTGCGTGAGGGCAGGGGCAATACAGGCAGTTTCCTGTCTGAAAGAGGTAATTTTAAGACTGATTGACTCAGGACTGGGAATGCAAAGGCACATCATCACCACCACCTCCATCTTTGCCCTGGCTCTGCCCAGTGTATGTTCATGGCACTCCCAGGAGCTCAAGCTCCATAGGAATTCCTTTTCAGTCACCCTGCCACCTTCCCTGGCCCCTGCAGATACTCACGTGCCTCCGCAGAACTCAATAGAGGTGATGGAGCCCCCAGGGCCAGAGGGGTCAGCCAGCAGCTCCTCCACAGGGATGCCAATGGAAACCACACGGACAGGATCAGGGTAGGTCTCGTCAAAAACTGCCCGAAGCCCTTGGATAGCTTTGGCTGCTGCCAGAGGGCAGTCCTTGGCATACACAGTCTGCAGAGGACAGCAAAGGGATGCAGTGAGAGCCAGTCCTGTCAGCTGTGACTGAGGGCCCACATTCACAGGAAATTTCTTCCTCTGAAAGATCCTAGAAGTGAAGTCTTGTGCTTTATGTGAGCTGGGGTTTGGTGAGCTACAAGAATCACAAAGTTATTTAAAGACGTTTCATCTTCAAAACTCCCAATACCACCTGCTCAGACTCCCCGTGTGCTACTGCACATGCAAAGCTTCCAAGCAGATTCCAAGGTCCTTCAGTGTTGGCTCTGACACTTGGCACCAGACAGAGCAACTCTCCTGCCACTGGGGATTCATCACTGTTTGTCTGGTGTACACTGTCAATCCAGTCAGGCCTGCAAAACTATTCTACCAAACCTTCTGGCTCCTGAAGCTGATATGACACAACTGCAGGCATGGGAACACTTCAACCCTAGAGGGGGCTTGAAATCAATGAACAGAACAATCCATATGGGGCTTTCCCACTCAAAACTCTCTAAGGTGATGGCAATCTGTGCACAGTACTGCACCAGCAGCTCAGCATCCTCCTGTGCATGTCAAACTCCCAGCATCCCAGACCATCCAAAACCTGGACTCAAGGTATACAATGTGTCAGCCATACCCACCTTTGACTCCTCAATCATCTGGTTGGCAATCCCTTCAACTTTCTTGATTTCCTGGCTGGACAGGGCTCCCTTGGCCGTGAAGTCGAAGCGCAGCCTGTCGGGTGCCACCAGGGAGCCCCTCTGGTCAGCCTCCCCCAGCACGGAGCGCAGGGCGAAGTTGAGCATGTGGGTGGCTGTGTGGTTGCTCATGACTGGCCTCCGCCTGGCCTGAGGGAGGAAGCCACTGTTAGATGGGGTCCCACACCCCAGAGCCACAACCACCTCAGCAGCTGAAGGGGAGGTTAATGCCCTGCTCCAACAGAATCCTGAATGAGCTCAGGGCACCAGAACAACTGATCACCTTGCTGCCTTAGAGCTTCGGCTACAGGTGTTTCCCACCAAATCTGTGCATGGTTTTTTTCCTGGCAGTTCCCTTGCTGGGCCTTTGTGGAGAGAGGCCAAGGACAGATCAGGACACAGGTAACTAATCTCTGTTCCTCAGCAGGGAAAAGCACTCCAGGATGGAGACCTTCCCTCTTCCTCTAAAGGTGCTGCCTCTATAGGGAATGTTTGGAGTGGGGCAGACAGCCCAGGCTTTCTGCTGTTGTCCCTACACAATGAAACACCACACATGTTCTCCCTGGAAGTCATGACCCAAAATGTGTTTCTGCCTGTGATCAGCAAACCCAGCAAGAGTGGCTCTGAGTTAGCAGGGCATTATGTGCCATGGCAGGAGAAAGCCAGGTGTGAAGCAGGAGAGACTTGGACTCAGCTACACACTGCTTGATCATGTGCTGCAGAGAGAGAAGGACCCAAACATCAGGCCCCCAGAGTGGCACCAATGAAAGAAACTACAAAATCCAGAGAAAAGAGACAAGCCCATGTGTTACACCATGTTTTAACTCACCTCATCAATAGTCAGGTGGACCTGATCTCCTACTTTCAAGCTCCCATACAGAGTTCCTATGTGGAGCACGTAGCCTCCTCGGACCTGAACATTCTTCACAGTGAATTCTGTTTTCTGTACAAAGAGGGAAATGACCCATGTGAGCAGGGTGAAAGGCCAGGGGAGACATCATCCAGCCAGAGGTCTGAGCTGCAACTGGAAAGATCCCAGCTGAGAGCCAGTGGTGTGTGTGCTGCAGAAAGCTGCACACAACACACAGCAAAGCAGAGAAGTGAAAGAAGGTGGGGCACAGAAAGAGCTCCCCACCTCAGCTCCCCATCTTGGCTTGAGAGCACTGCCCTTGGGCTTGGCAATCCCAGCACCACCACAACAGGCACCCACATTCTGGTGACAGCAGCACAGAACTGAGCTCCTCAAGGAACAAGGTAACAAAACTCCAGCACACCCATACCATGCCCACCCCCAAGAAAGAAACCCTGTGCAATGCATGACACCTAACACGGATGGGAAATTGCTGGAGCTTGCTTGACCCCTTCTCCCCTCTGCCCAGGCCCCATGTCAGACTGAGTCTAGCAAAAGGCTCTCAGGCCAACTCACATCCTCCCTGCTGTCGTCATCCTTGACCATGTAGCCCTGGTCATAGATCTGCCCACCCTGCTCGGCGTAGAAGCAGGTCCGGTCCAGCACTATTCCACACTCCTGGCCAGTGGACACCTCCTCCACAAACCTCTTGTCCCTGCGGATGGCTTTCACTGTGGCCACAAGGCTCCCAAAATCTGCCACAGGGATGACAGGCAGTGTCAGTAAAACAGGAAAACCTCGTAGACACCACAAGAGCAAAATGTCATAGCAACACCTCCCAGTTATTGCAGGAGCTCATGGCAGCTGACACATTTGCAGGGGATAAGGAGAGAGGAGTAAGGCAACAGTTAGTTGGACATTTCATTTAGTGCCCTCCAAGGCAGGGACTGTCACTGCCTTTCACACCTATGCAGCAAGAGTGAGCAGCACACATGGTATGAGCCTGCAGCCTCCTGAATCTCCATCAAATCAAAAATCCAGCAGGAAGAGCCAGAGCAACAGGCCAAGCAGAAACTGCAGTCTCCTGCAGCACTGGCAAAGGAGCAGCTGAGAAACACTAACATAGGAGTGTGGAGACATAAAGGTGCAGGAATAGGAATTCCCTTCATTTGGCAACAGCAGAGTAGCCACTGAACAGTCTGACCTCTTTCTCTGCTCAATTAGTAACAAACAGGTTATAAACCTGCACAACCTTCCACTTCCAACTCCACATCCCAGGAAAGGGGAGCCCAGAGACACATGCCAGGGAGGGTTTATTAGCAAAACACGATTGTGAGAAGGTTCTTCCATACCATAGGTACCACTTGGATCTGAAGCATAGTTGTACTTTGGTGAGTCATCTGTTGCCTCCAGCCCTTGGGCTCTCAGCTCTTCAATGGCATAGATGTCCAGCATGAGGAGATCCTCCCCTCCAGCACCCTTCCCTTGGGATTTGAGCTGCCAATGAACAAGGTTTGAGAAACTACCTGCCAAATACCAAGGTTTAAGAAACAGCAATACATGCCAGCCTAGCTGCACATCTCACCCACATCTAGCACTCTCTGATTTAGAGCTCTGCCCTGGGAAGCTGTGCACCAGCACCTGGAGTGCACCAATTTTTCTGGCTTCAGAGCAGCCAGTTCCAGCATGCAGATCAAATGGGCCTGAGCCCAGTAAGGACAAGGCAAGTATCCAGCTGGTCAATGCCACTCCCTGCTGCTGCAGCAAACATACTGGGAAATGCACCAAAGGTGCAGGCCTGCCTGGATACTGATCCTTGGACAGGGAAACACTTCCCTAACCAGAACAGAACAGCAGGAGTGCTCCCAGCTCTCCATTATCTCTGTCCAAACACTTAGCTCAAGGTTCCAGGCTTTGCTAGTGTGCAAAACCAATTCCAGCTGTACAGAAAAGACACATCCCACAGCAACTGCAGTTGTTCTGTTTTTTTCCCATGGGACAAACAATGGGGCACACAGGGTGTGAGCAGACTCAGTGACAAAGGAGCAACTCATGACTGCAAACTGCAAGGAAGGGAATTCTACCTACCCACTCATAAAGTAGCTTCCCCTGGAGCTGTTACCCACCTGAGCATTTTTCCGCTCTTCTTCAAAGCCCTCCATGTCTACAACAAGGCCCTTCTCCTCTGCAATCAGCCCAGTGAGATCCGCAGGGAATCCGTAGGTGTCATACAGCAGCCAGGCAGTGTCACCTGCAGAAAAAGGGCAAAGCAGTCACCTCTCATGTTCCATCAGACACTGCTCCCCCACTGGCTCTGAGCTCTGGCAGGACAGTGAACAGTTCTGAAGAACATGAACATCCAAAAGGCTCCTCCCTGACAGCAGAAATGTGTATGGCAGCTCAGGAACCTGAGCAAGTGAACACAGGCTGGAGGAGCGACAGGTGCTCCAACTCTAAGAGATGATTTCTGACTCCAACTTTGTCCCCCCACCACCTTCCACCACATTTAATTGTCCCATCCTTTCCCTTCCCCCAATTTCCCTAAGCCCTTACACGATCCTGGATAATAAATGCCTTTTGCTGCATCCAGACAGAAGTCACAGCCTTACCGGGAATGACTTTACTGTCCCCAAGGCTCTGGATCTTCCTGTCCAGGATGCGACGGCCTCTGCTCAGTGTTTTCAGGAACTGATCCTCTTCCTCATTGATGATGTCCTTCACCATATCTGGGTCCTTCTTCAGCTCAGGAAAGGCATCTCCCTGCAGACCCAAAAGGAGGAGGAGCCCTTCAACATGGAGATGTGCACACCTCATCAGAGGAAGTCTTCAGCAGACAGTGGAATAGGAAAACTTACCAGCGACTGCACCACCACATCAACCAGAGTAGCAAAGAAACCCTTGGGGGCATTGAGCTTCTCATGGGAATAGCGCACAGCCCGTCGGAGAATCCGCCTCAGCACATACCTAGGGAATAGCAGAGCCCCTCATGCAAATGTGAGGGCATCTGAGCTGCTCTCGGGCTCCACCAGCACCCACCTACCAGCACCCCCTCCCAGGACCAAGAGCACAGGGTTTTCTCCTCCCATTTTCTCTCAAGGCACAGGTGAGATGCTAGGCCTCAGCTCCATGACCCACATTTACTCTGTGCTTATGGAGTCCACTGGCACCCGCAGCACACCCCCCTCAGCCCAAAATTTCTTGCTTTTTCAACAGCAACACTGCACCAAGCCAGGCTTTGTGCCTTTCTGCCCACAGTCATCTTATTTGGGGGCTGGCACAGCAGCAGTGGTGCTCACAAGAACCTTCAGACTTGTGCATCATGGCCTTTTGGGTGAACCTTACTACAGCAACTCAAGCATCAAATATCTCGAGGAAACACTCCACTACCCACTGCTTTAATGATGAATCCAAAGAGATCCCAGAACCCTGAGGGCAGCCATGTGGAACAGAATGGGAGTGGTGACAATGCAGCAGCTCCCTCTTACCCTCTGCCAGTGTTGTCAGGCCTGCCCCCGTCCGAGAGCGCCAGGGTGATGGTGCGTGCGTGGTCAGCCAGCACCCGGTACGCCATGTCGATCCCATCAGCATCCTCAGCCCCAACCTGCCCCTGGTAGGGCCTGGCACCTGTGCCCTTTGCAGAGGAGAAGGCCGTGGGCAGGGGGTACAATTACTGACAGAATTACAGGGAAGGGCATTAGAAGCCAAGCCCACCCCACAGCTGCAGTGGAGAATATTCCTCTTGCAAAGAGGAGACTCAGTGAACCTAGGGAAAGCACAGAGCTGTGGCTTCTGCATGGTGCCACAGCCCACATTTCAATGGCCAAAAGCTCTCCAGACCAGGGGGAAGAAAATCCAATTTATCCCATCATTAAGAGCCCAAGAGAGAGGAAGAGGGAGAGGGTACAAGGAAATAATTCGTTTTGCACATTGGCTATAGGATTCCAACCCGGCATAACCTGCCCAGCCAAGAAACCTTTCAAAAAAAAAAAAAAAATTCTGTCCCATAGGAGATGGTCCCAACTTTCCTCTTTTAGGATGATTTTATCCATACCCTAGGGAAAGATACTGCTGTAACCATGCACTGCTTGCATGTGGTGCAAACCTCCCACCATGGGCACAGTCTCCAGCCAGGCTCCCAGCACACAGCAGAAAGGCAGACAAGGACACAGGGACTGTGTTAAGTCAGTGGATACAACACTGAAAAAAGACAGCTTTCCAATTCCACCTCTGGAGCTTGGCAACTCACTCCTTAGAGGTAGGTGGAGCCTAAGCTCTTCTCCCTGCATTTTATCCAGCATGATCTACAGCCAGGAAGCTCTGCCATGAAGGAAAAAAAAAGCCTCAGACCTGCACACAGAACTCCCAGCACGGGTAATGTGGCCCCCACCCAGGACAATGCAGCAACAGCACACAGGTTCTGCAAATAACTGTTGTGGTTTATGGCAAAGCACTCTCAGCCAAGGGAATTTTCTGCAGATCAGCAAGTTCCAGGTGTGAGACTGAAGGACAAATTGATTCTGGGTTAGCAGTACCACGTGCTGTCTAGCAGGTGGCAGAAAGATGGCACTTGGCCATGTTGGACTGCAGAGCATCTCCCACTGGGAGAGGACCAAGGAGTGTCTATTAGGATGGCTCACAGAAACTGGAAAAGCTGCACCACTCACTGTCCAGTTTCCCCCCAGGAACATGTCCTAGGGCAGCAATTACTGTGCCAGCCTGGTTCCTACCCTCAGCAGAGTGCAAATGTGTGGGGCTCACTGAAGTTGGGAAAGCAGAGACCACCCTGCCCACCCTGTCCAACACATCTCCCCAAGAATTCAGGGAATGGATGCAGCTAGGTCAGGCTTCAGTTCATACCTTTTGGATGGCTTCAAAGTAAGGAAGGAAAAGGTCAGTGTCATAGTTAGACATCTTGTTCTGCAGCACAGAGACCAGCCTCTCCAGGCCCATCCCAGTATCAATACTTTTCTTAGGAAGTGGTTTCAGTGTCCCATCAGCTTCCCTGCCAAAGAGAGGTGAGATGTTATAGACAGAAGCTCTGCAGGGGGAATTCCACTTCTTTCTTCATCTCTGTAAGATTTAGTTCCATCAGATTTGTGACACAGGCCCATACACAAACCACACAAAGGACAACTGTGATAAAGCATAGTTAACAAGACCCTCAGCAACAACTCAGACCCAGAGCAGACAACAACTTATTCCCTGAACTCCTGGCAGATAAACAGAGAAAACAGTCTCAGTTTGTCCCAAAAGCAGTGTGACCAACCCCTTCTGTACCAGTGGGTAAGGGGACAGAGCATCACAAAGTGCTCAGCTGCTGGATAACTGGGAATGGCAAGCAAGCCATGGGCAGTTGAAAGAACACACAGTCCAAGCAGCCTCCCAAACTGAGCTGGAGCAACCTGGCTCACCTGGAAGCTGGAAGCAGGTCTGGCTCACCTATTGAACTGTATGAACACCAGGTTCCAGATCTCCAGGACATTGGGGTCATCCTGATTGACCAGGTGTGAAGCATCTCTGTCCCCAATCCGGTCATAGTGGATCTCGCTGCAAGGGCCACAGGGCCCGGTGTCTCCCATTTCCCAGAAATTATCCTTCATACTGCCAGGCAGAATCCTGCCCTCAGCCAGCCTGTAAGAAGAAATTACAGAGACTAACTCAAAGAATTCTCCACACTAGAGGCTCACTAATTCCCTAGATGTACTGATGAATTCCTAGTGTCTTCAGACATATCAATCCAAGAGTCTAATGCTCAGGAGCCCTGCTGAGGGGATCAAGTGAACACTGGCACCTGGCAGTCATCCCAGGTGGAGACAGAAACTTACACAACACCTCAGTAAAGTCATCAGCAAGAAGACACTGATGGGATGAAGAACCTCTCCTATGAGAAAAGGCTGAAAGAATTTGGATTGTTCAGCATGGAGAAGAGAAGGCTCTGGGATTACCCTGCTGTGGCCTTTTAGTACCTAAAGGGGAAGTAATCTGGAGAGGAACTGTTTAGGACATGGAGTAATAGGAAAAGGGCTTTAAACTAAGAGAGGGCACATGCATATTATATATTATAAATAAATTCTTCCCTGTAAGCAGGGTGAGGCAGTGAAACAGGCTGCCCAGAGAGGCTGTGTCTGCCCCATCCCTGGAAGAATTCAAGACCAGGTCGGACAGGGCTTGGAACAAGATGAGCTGTAAGGTCCCTTCCAACCCAAACCATTCTACAGTTCTAATTCCATGATCTTCTCAAATGCTGTCAGTGGCAGCACACTGGGCAGGACATCCCATCCACCTGACCAAGCAGGACTCTTAAGCTTGCACAAGAAATTTTGAAACCAGAGCTCTCAGTATATTCTAATATCAGCTCCACCACCCTGCAAATGTTATTTGTGACACTTCAGTTTTGTTAAAGCCTCCTGCTATATGTGTTCTGCCACATAACACAGGCTATCATTGAGTCATAGCAACATTTATGTTGGAAAAGACCTTTCAGATCATCAAGTCCAACCATTACTATAATACTGCCAAACTCACCACCAAACCATGCCCCAAAGTGCCAGAGTTACACAGCTTTAAAATCCCTCCAGGAATGGTGACTGCCCCATTGCACTGAGCAGCCTGCTCTGTTCTGATTCTGAGAATTTTTTCCTCATATCCAAGCCAAATAAATTACTATTGCTCATCAAAAAATGCACCTGCCTAGTGAAAGACCTTACCCCAAATCCAACCAGATCTGCTTGCACTCCAGGTCTGGCTGCAGTCCTGCAGCCTCATTTCCACCAAAGTAAGTGACATAGAGCCTTTCAGCAGGAATGCCAAACTCTTTGGTGAGAAGTTCCAGTGCCAGTTTACAAGCAAGTTCCTGCAGAAGGAAACATGAGGTCAGCAAGTGAATGCAAAAACAGCTTCTCAACATCCAAAGTACTGGCTACTGTAGGTATCAGCAGCCAAAAACTTTCTGACATAAGAAAGAGAAAAATTAATACATACAGTGAAAAGGGCACAAGGAACATCTCATATGACTGTCTTGATGAAGCCAAGTTAACTCCCAGCATGTTCACTGCCTACAAAAAGCCTTTTAATTCTGACTTTGAATACTACACTAGCAAGAAACTTGGGAAAGGAAATCATAATTGTATCATCACTCCTGTTTGAAGGTCAGTCAAAGCAGCATAGCACATGTTAGTCCCCACATCTTCAGGAGAGCCAGTAAAATCTCTGCCTGAAGACTCCAAACTAGCAGAGTTAATTTAATCAGCTTTGTAAACCTTAAGCAATTAATCTCAAATCATTCTGCAGGGCTGGGGCAGCTTCCAAGCTCATTTATTCCAAAGAAGCCACATGCACCTTTGTGCTAACATATTCTCTTTCCTCTTGCCAACTGCTCTGCTGAGATGGATAAATCAGCAGAAGAGATTCAGAGCTGCACCCAGACTGTTTTACCTTGAAATAATCCCCAAAGGACCAGGACCCCAACATCTCAAAGAAGGTGTGGTGGTACACATCTTTCCCCACGTCATCCAGGTCGTTGTGCTTGCCCCCTGCTCGGATGCACTTCTGAGTGTTGGTGGCTCTGCTGAGCTTAGCGAGCGGGTGCGAGGGGTCGATGGTATTGAGGAAGATGGGTTTGAACTGTGAGGAGAGAAAAAGGGGCAAGTGAACTGCTAGAAAAGCTGAGAAAGTGAGAAAAGCACTCATAATCCGTTTTCAAATGTTGCAAGCAACAGCAAGGCAGTGTCACTTATGTCATGATATCACTAATTTGAACATACCCAAAGCAACTTTCAGAAACAAACCTGCTGCTCCTGTCCATGAGGAGCTGCCTAGAACTCAGCAATCACACACACACAAGTGTTCCTAGGAAACACCAAACCCCAGGCCTTCCAAAGAGAATGAAAGCTGTCAGATTTCCTAGCTACCAAAAAATAAAAAACTGGGTGCAGTTACTGATCTGCAGCAGAGCCCTTGCAGCATCCCAATCTCAGCTGCTCTTTAAAGACACCATTAGTCATTTGTGCCAGGGCTGCTGTGGTACCAAGGAAACAAGAGCAGAGCTCTCACCATAGGATGCTCTTCCAGTGCTCTTGCCAATTATGTGAGAGCACAGAGGGCACCAGAGGACACACCATGTCTCTGTGACCAGAAGGAAAGTGTAGAAAACAATAACTTCTCCAACAGCTCTGCAAACAGCTTCACAGGTTCCAACAGGGTATGTTAGACTGCAGTGCCAGGGTGGGAATCCTACCTGATTCATACCAGCATTGGCAAAGAGCAGTGTGGGGTCATCCAGGGGGATTGTAGAAGATGAGTGCACATAGGTGTGCTTGTTTTCCCTGAAGAAGTCAATGAACCGTTGCCGGATCTGGCTGGCAGTGAGTGGGGTCTCCATTTGGAAGCTGGAAGTTGCCACTGTCCAAAGCAAGTGGCAGGAAAGTGGCAAAAACCCGGTGCAGTCTGAAAAAACAACAACAAACAACACTCTGATGTGCTGTCAGCTCAACATGAACATTGTCTCCAACTCACGAAAGGGTGTCCCCACACTGTTAAGTACTCACTGACACTTCCATTCAACCATCAATCTACCCCAAAGAGTGGTGGCTCAACCTGAAATTTCCTCTCCCCCAAACTCCCCGATTCCTGGGGCTCTACCTCAAGTTCTTTGAAAACACGTAGTTACAAAATATCAAATTCACATGGATACTGAACTTAGTAGTTGTGCTTGTCTTGGCTGGGGACAGAGGGATTGCCAAGTCACCAAAGCATTCAAAGTGATTAAATGCAGAGTAAGGAGACATGATAACGGCCTTCCTTAAAAATGATGAATAGCAACTTTGTACATAGACAGAGAATGATATGACAAGGAGGAACAGTTTTAAACTGGAAGAGAAGAGACTTAGGTTAGATATTATGAAGAAATTCTTCCTTGCATGAGTGGTAAAGACTTGGCACAGGTTGCCAAGAGGATGTGGCTTCTGCATCCTTAGAAGTGTTCAAGGCCAGGCTGGATGGGGCTTGGAGCATCACTGTGCAGTGGAAGGTGTCCCTGCCCATGACAGGGGTGTTAGAACCAGGTGGGTTTCAGGTACCTTCCAATCCAAACCATTCTGTGATTCAGTGACTAAATCATAGAACAGCCAAGTTTGAAAATGACCCCGATTATAACCTTGTCCACCCTCCCTGCTCAAAGCAGAGCTCCAGGGAATCCTAAAAGCCTTTCCTGAGGGGACCCACATCCCCACACATGTCACACCAGAGGCAGTGACAGCACCGCCGTGTCCTGCGGGCACACAGGGCTGTCCCTGGCAGCTCAGCGCAATGCGGATCCACGGGGGGAGGCGAGATCCCAGCAGCCTGCGGCGGCGCGGGGACACGGGAATGCCCCATAGGAGCACGGCCTGGGAGCGTTCACAGCACGGAATCAATTAGATTGGTAAAGTCTTCTGGGATCATCGACCCAACCTCGATGCTGCCGGAGGGAAGGACCGAGCTGGGGAGAACCAAGCACAGCAGCGGCGCCAGGGCCTATGACAGCCTCTGCCCAGACACTCCCGCTCTCCGGTGCCCGAGGAGGGGTGAGGGCACAGCGGTGTCCGCAGCGCCGCCGGCCGCCCGGCATCCCTCCGCGGGCCCGCATGGGGCGCGACCAGCGCACCGCCACCGCCACCCTCCCGCCCTGCCTTCTCCGTGCCTCTCTCCCTAGTGCCCGCGGTCCCGGCCGGGCCATGGAAGCCAAGCCCAGCAGCCGGACCCCCGCAGGCCCCTCGGGCCGTACCTGCGCGACCACCGCCGCCCCTCGCTGCGCTCCTCCGGCCGCGCCGCAGCGCCCGCTCCGCCCCGCCCCTCCGCCGGACGCCGCCTCCCATTGGCTGCGGGGGCTGCCACTCCTCCGCCAGCCCCACCCGCCCGCGCGGCGCCCCGCCCCCGGCTGATGCAATGGCGGGACACGGCGGCCACGTGACGCGGGTGGGCTGAAGCCTCACTGCGCGCCGCCATTTTAGTGGTGCCCGCCCTGCCGGCTTAGGGATGTTGCCCCAAAAATCAAATTCGTTCTGTGATGCGCAACGAGCCGATAATGACACACTCGAGTGAGACATTGTTTATTCAGATCTGCCTCAGCCTGGGTGATCAGTAGTATTTCACAAATCCAGCACACCACACCGGACTTTCCATGTAATTTATACACAAAATTTATACACAGATTTAGTAACTTCCCAAACACAGCCTTTCTGTTAGGATTGACTAATACCTTCCACACAAATCACATAACCCCAGCTAACTTCTGCTCAGGCTCAGGGGAAGGGTCTACATGTGGGAAGGGTCTTTTTGATCTGTAGGTGTGATTTTTTAGTGTTACAAAGAAGATAGTTTAGCTCTAAAATACACTGGATTATCAGAATACCGGAGTATTTTGCCAAGTTAGCAATCCCTAAATCTTGTTAGTTCCAGGATGTCCTTGAATGAGGGATGCTAGCTGCTGCCTCTTCCAGCGATTAGGTCTCCTTTCCTGCTGATTAGGCTTGAAAGTATACAAAGGTCTTACATCAAAGAACAGCCTGACTAAGATAATACTGACTGACACATCCCATATTTTGCAACAATGGTGCTGGCTGCTCCCATGGAGGGAGCGGGAGCCGCGGGGCTCAGCCAGGAAGGGGCTGTGGCAGAGCAGGAGCCGGCTCAGGGTGCTGGGCCGGGTGCTGCTGTGGTGAACACGGCCCTGCTGGGGATGTCATGGCTGCAGGGTCTTTGCAGGGGCCTGCGGGGTCAGGGTCAAGGCTGTGAGATGCAGGAGGGGTCACTGCATGGCTCCCGTCACGAGCCTTGTGGACCCAGCCAAGGGGCACAGCGTGTATGCAGGGGAGGTGGCACGCTGACAAAAACAATCGCTCTGAGGACAGTCAAACATGGAAAGGGGGTCTGGGAAGTCTGTGGGGTCCTTGGAGGGTTTTGAGGTCAAGTTCAAGCCTTGGGCACCTCACTCTGAAATCATTGCTGTTCCTGCTCCTCCTGATGGGCCTTGGAGTACAGTTCTCTCAGTTCCTCTGTAACCTGGATGGTTCCTGGTGCCTCTGTCGCATTGGGGTTTTGTAGCCTGGTCTCATCTCTTCCCTGGTGCCCACTTTGTGGCCCTGGGCTGTGATTCTGGAGCCGTGAGTGTGCCTGTGCTGCTGTCCTTGGCTACTATCGGTCAGCCCTTTCCAGATGTCACTCCCCTGCTTGGCACTGGCCCGCAGCCATTCCTGGTCCCACAGCCCTCTTCACTTGTTTCCTTCCCGAGGAGCCTGGAAGGAGAAGAGGAAACTCTAGTCTAATTTGTTCCTAATGGGAGCTCTGCTCTGGATGCTGCTGGTGGAGCAGGCAAGTCTGTGCAGTGCAATTATTTGTGCAGGTGATTATACCTGCAAGAACGTTTGCTTCAGCAGGTTCGACTCCAGCACCATCCAAAGCCACTCCCAGCATTCTTACCTCTCATGGGGGCTGTAGTCTTTCCACCACCATGGAAGAAAACATCACTGCTTCTTCCCCTTCATGATCTGTGTCACCTGAAAGCTCATCTTCCAAACGAGGGGGCCCTTCACAATCTCCTGAATGTTTCTTTGGTGATTGTAAAACGTGGAACTACTCAGCTACTCAGGGAATAGAGACTTCTGCCCCTCCTTCCACACTGAGCAACAGGTATGTGCCACAAGGCACCTCCAGATGGGATGGACCCATCCCCACTACTCGCTCCTCCTTCTTCCTCCCACACCTCATATTCATGTTGTCGCAATTCTTCTTTTTTACTAAGGCTCTTTGCATGGCAGCTCTTTGCTTCTTTTAACACTTCTGCATCCTAAAACTTCATGCCCCCAGGCTGACTTGGGTTGCAGGAGCCTTGCTTTTACAGGCACTTCTTGGGTTTATAAGCATCCAGCATTATCATCCAGCAAGGAGGAAGGTGATGAATGTGAGCTTGAAGCCTCAGCAGTGGGTGGTCAAGGCTACAGGGAGTGGGGGGTCCTTCACTGCTGGCTCCTGGATGCTCTGGTGGGAAGTGTTGGCAGGAATGGAACTTGCAGTATACAAACTGCACTCCCTGTGCTTCCCAGGCTGGACTTTGGATTAGCATCTCAGAATTCAACCATTACAAACTCACCCCCCAAACTAGGAGATCGCTGGCCACAGCCAGATTTGAACCTGTTCTCCTTTTCCTGGCAGTGCTCTTCCAAGTCTGTGGAAGAGGTGGGCCCTTTTGCTGTCACAGAGACTCTAAGAGCTGGGGCTTTAGAGGAGCACAGAGGTGGGAATCTGAGCAGTGCAAGTGCCAAACGTGCCAAATACAAGAAGCCCTTGATCCTCCTGGGACCCTGGATCCGTTTGGGGCAGGTGAGGGGCAGGTGC
This sequence comes from Erithacus rubecula, assembly GCF_903797595.1. NCBI lineage: Eukaryota > Metazoa > Chordata > Aves > Passeriformes > Muscicapidae > Erithacus > Erithacus rubecula. The sequence continues at coordinate 6,951,728 of NC_136664.1, read as the reverse complement.
TGGCACTGTCTCACTGTGCCCAGAGCCACACCCTGGGCCGTGCCGGGCTCCTTTCCACGCCAGGCAGGGGCAGCCGTGCCGCGCCATGGCTCGGAGCGTGCTGGTGACCGGCTGCAGCCGCGGCATCGGGCTGGAGCTGGTGCGGCAGCTGGCCGCCAGCCCCCGGCCCCCCCTGCACATCTTCGCCACCTGCCGCCACCCCCAGCGCCCAGGAGGGAAGGTCAGTGGGCACAGGGAATGGGATGGGGCTGAGCCGGGTGTGCAGAGGGGATCTGCAGTCCTGCTGCCCTGGCTGGGTAGCACAGCACTGGGGGAGAAGTGCTCTGGGCTCTCATAACCCCCCAGCTCCCTGGATGAGGTGGTACCAATGTGGCTGGTGGGGTGAGGCTGCAGTGGCTGACACGTCTTCATCACTCGTTCCTGGCTGTGCCGATGGCCAGCCAACCCCTTTTCTGTGCTGGGATTGCTCAGGATGGGGGGCAGTTCCTAAGCCCAGCAGCACCATTCTCCTGCTGGCTGTGGGCTTGCTGCCCTACCCCATCCACTGGGAATAGCCCTGTGCTCTTTCCCCAGAGAAAGCAAAGCCACCCTGGCTTGGTGACCTAGAGCAGGGGTGGGACACCTGACCATGCATCCAGTGGCTTCTAACCTCCTCCCTTGCTCCATCACTTTATTTCCAGGCCCTGCAAGAATTAGCTGCTCAGCACTCCAGCATCAAAGTGGTCCAGCTAGGTATGGAGCAACCTTTCTTCTTGCACCCAACTCTTCTTGCTTCCAACTCTTTGCTGACTTCAGAGGTGGGACCAGGGGCAGCTTTTGCAGGAAGCTCTAGCCCTGCCAGGTGGGGAGTGATCCATGCACACCTAGGCAAGTTTCTCCCCCCAAATTAGGCTGTACTCTGGCTGGAGCAGTCAAACTGGCTTCAGAGGAGGCAGAGGTGGGTCTGGACACCTCAGCTGAGCAAGTTTCATGAGAAAGGCATGACGTCTCTTCCCAAAGATGCTAAATACAGCCCAGGTTTTGGGCTGGGACACATGGGTTCACAAAGTGAAGCAAGGCAGGGCACAGTAACTGCCTGAATGGTTCCTAAGTAGGAGGGTTGCTTTGGGATCTGCTTGGAGGTGGCCATGATCAGCATTTCTTTCAGGTAAAAAAGGGAGAAAAAGTAGCTAAAAATGGCATGTGGAAAATCTGCCCAGCCTGGTATCCCAGGCTGATGCTTTGACCCAGAGACGTGGGATGTACAAAGTCTGGACTGGGGAAATGTCCTCTTGGCCATTCCCCCCTTCTATGGATGCAGACCAAAGTCAGTAACCCTTTTCATTAGCATTTGGGAGAAGCACAAGGCAGCAAATGGACCTAGACTGCATGGGGAGAAGAGCCAGGCTGGCTTTTGGAGTTGGCAAAGTTGGGATATTCACAGGAAAGAATTTTCCAGAGTGCTGGACAGAGACAGGGTCTCACTGGGGAGGACAGTGTTTGGGTGAAGAGTGGGGAGATAAGGAGCACCAGGCAGAGGATCTGCCTTGAGGAGCAGAGGTTTCCTTTGCTCCCCTGTGTCTGAGGGAATGGGGGCTGCTTTTATTAATGAAAAATTAAAAGAACACCCAAATCCAAATAAATGTTTTGGGAAAGTGCCTGCACTAGGATTGCCATTGCTGTAATAAGTGATGTGGGAAGCAGCCAGAGCTTCTAAATACTTGTATTTCATTTTATTGGAGCCAGTAATAAGAAAATGGAATCAAGGCTATGCTGTATCAGTACCTACCTATCTACCTATTTATTTGTTTAAAAGCACCTGAAAAGTCCAAGTAACAGTTCAACAAACAAGTTCAGTTTTTAAATATTTCTTAGAAAATAAGACATCTTTGAATTCAGGCTTTACTACAAAGAGGCAGTAAATCTCTCTTTTGCTATTAAGTAGATTATTAAAGTAAAACACCTTCTCTGGAATAAAAAATAAATGAGCTGTGAGCCCCAACTGACAGTACCTGATGGGAAGAGCATGGCCAATATAAAAGAACATCTCAAGGGACTGGCCACTACACGAACAATCTTTACTAAAAACATATACCCCAAATCCCAGACTGTCAATAAAGTAAAAATAAGCTTAAAAGCTCTTAAATATCAACAGCAACAAGACATTTCTTAAAAAGGTCTCTTGCTCCATAATAAGGAAGGGTTGTCTTCAAACCAGTAACAGGCATGGACTTTTCAGAAAAAAAACTTTAAAAAATAACTCAAAGATCTGTCAGTTCATTCTCTCTCTTTCTTTCCCACCCTTATTTCTTCCAGGGAGACAGGAGTTTGTTATTTCAGTAAATTTTGGGGCTAAAGACTAAAAATGTGTTGGTCCCACATGCCTTGGAGCAACGACTCAGCTAATTCAAACAGAGCAGTTAATCATTCACCAGGTGACCAAAAGATCCCTCACACGTGGGGAATGACAGAACCTTGAACTTCATCCCATCGTTATCCAAGGAAGTAACTCCAAAACACTCTGTGATTTATCCTCTTGAATTCCTTCCTCTTATAGCAGCCCCACAGCTGATTATCCCATGGTATTCCCCTCAAATGTTTTCAGGACACCTCTACAAAGGTCAGCACTGCACAACACAAGGTAGCAACAGGTCCCATGCCACTCACAAATTTGCTTACTGCCATAAAGAAATCAGGCTAATTAAAAATGTCAGTAAACAGGATTTTTTTTTTTTTTTTTTTGCTGCCCATCAGTGTACAAAATAATCCAAGAAAGAAATCTTCAGCCTTGGAAACCTTTGTTAAGTCATTCTTTTCTAAGCATGAGAACAGAAACACAGCTCAGGGGCCAAAGTGTTGCAAAAAAAAAAAAAAAGGAATCTAGCTTTGCAGTCCCCCACTCCCAGCAGGCTCATCACATTGGCATCTGCAAAAAACAGGCACAGAAATGTGCATGGTAACAAGGGCACACTTCAACCTGCCCATGCACGTGAATATTCATGGTTTTAAGGGCTCTGTGGTATACCTCAGGTGTTAAAAGGCAGTATATAAAGTTTAATGTTGGCCTAACCAGCCTGTTTCACATTCTGAAGGTATTTAGATGACCCTTTAAAACAAACTACAGCCACTTCAGCTGGTGAGTATCCAGGACAGGATGTAAATCTTAACAAGCAACCCTGACAGATGGACACAAACTTAAAAAACCACCACTTTTATTGCCTGAGTCAGAAAAATCCTGCAATTACAACATGGCAGAATTTCAAAAGCTATACCAGTATTTAAGCAAAGAGGAAGGCACTGGGGATGCTTATCCCTGTTAGCCCAATTTCAGCTGTGCCTTGTTGCTTGAGACGGGTGTCCCCACAGCTTGGTCAGTCAGGATTGGGAAGTTCAGACTCAGAACCTGCAATCAAGCACTGCAGGCTACATTCCACATCTTTTATTACTTGTAGTCACCTCAGCTCATCTGTCAGCTCCAAAACCTTGTGGGTGATGGCATGAAGCAAAAAAGCCCTGTGGAAATAAACCTAGCAGTCTCAGTGTGCAAGGACTAAGCATCCATAAATTCTTTGAATGCAGAAAGCAAATATAGACAAGTTTTTCCTACCAGTAGCCCCCACATGACCCAAAATAAGTTGAATTAAGGTTTAATTCAGCTGAGGCTGCAAAACCAAGAGGTGAGGACAAACTGCTGCTCATTCCAATGTGCTTAATCTGCTAAACCTGCTGCATCCTTTCTGGATAAGAAGTGCTGGTTCCAGCCACAGCCCAATTTTCAGTGGGTGCTGTGTGACCCATCAGAGCTATCCTTCACTTTGCTTTTTCCCTGGCAGACACAGTGAATTTGCCCAGCATCCAAGGGGCTGTGCAGGCTGTGGGGTATCATCTGAAGGACCAGGGCTTGAACCTGCTCATCAACAATGCAGGCATCAGCTCCCACGCCACACTGCACTCCCTGGACTCGCAGGAGATGCTCGACGTGTTTGCCACCAATGTGGTTGGGCCACTCCAGGTTGTCAAGGTATGTCTGGACCATGTGGGTTTCTCCTGCGTGGGAAGATGTTCCCTGATGGGAATAAGGTCACCTCCATGGATGTCCCCTGCCTACCCAGAGGAGCTCAGGATCTTAGCCCAGCCCAGCATCCCCCATGCCTGGTTCTTCCCCACCTGGAGTTCTTCCCTGCACCAGGCTCACTGTGCTGGCTCACTCCTTTCCTGGGGAGGGCTGGAGCCTGACCCCTCCTTGGGGCATCTCCCATCCCCTACACTTCAGCCAGGAGTGTCTGTCCAGCTGCTTGTCCACAGTCTGTGACAGAGCCCTCCGGGATGGTCCTTAAATTGGGGTTCTGTTGCATATTAATGGAGAATTGGTGTCTTTCTATCAGGAATTTCTTCCGCTCCTGGAGCAGGCGGCGAAGGGCACAGGGAAGGAGGGTCTGAGCTGCAGCAGGGCCAGTGTCATCAACATCTCCACCAAACTGGGCTCCATTGGGCTGTGCCCCAGGGTGCCAGAGGCCCCCATGTACCCGTACCGGGCCAGCAAGGTGAGGTGCCAGGGGAGGTGCTGCAGATGCTGTCCCAGGCATGGTGCCCATGGAGGGGAGGGAGCCCATGGACCACCCCCTGCCCCATCCACCCAGTCCCTGCCTGGTTCTGCCAGGCAGAAGCACAGAGACTGGGAGAGCAGGAGCCAGGACTGAGCCTTTCCAGCAGGTCATGCTGATGCTTTGTCCCAGGACCAAGTCCCATTTCCCACCTCCACAGCCATTTTGTGGATGGGAAATGTTTCCTCTCCTGCCCACCCGCTCCCCCGGTGGTGCTGGCAGGGCTGTGCCTCTTCCAGGCTGCCCAGAACATGGTGACGAGGTGCTTGGCTGCAGAACTCCAGGACAAAGGGATCTTGTGTTGTGCCATCCATCCTGGCTGGGTGAAGACTGACATGGGCACAGAGCAGGTACTGGGCTGTGCAGGGGAGGGTCGGCAGGACCCCCACTAAACCCCCATGTCTTGGGGAGAACAGGGGCACTTGGGGGATCTTGTGTGATGCTGGGGGCTGCTGGCACCATGGAGCAGAGTAGGCAGGGAGCAGGCAGGGAGCAGGCAGCAAGTTGCAACATACTGAGTACATGGGATAGCCAGTCCTGTATCCCCAACCCAGCCCGGAGAGGTGTGGCAGTAAGGAAAAGTATCCCCCTGAGCACCATGGATGCTGCTCCTGGGCATGCTCCCTCCCCAAGAGCTGCTCTCTGTTACAGCCCATTGTCCTTTTCTGCAGGCACTGCTGACAGTGGAGCACAGCGTGAGGGGCATCCTGACCGTGCTGGCCAGCCTCTCACAGGAGAGCTCTGGAGCATTCCTCGACTGGGAAGGGAACAGCCTGCCCTGGTGATGGACAAATGGACGGCACCTCTTGCCCATGCTGCAGCCTCTGCCCGCTGGCTCACCACTCTGCATGGCTACCCCTGCTCACCCTCAGCCCTCCCCACACTACCAGAGAGAGAGAATCAGCCTCTCTCTCTTTTCCCATGCCATGTGTTCCCTGTGGACCCTTTGTACCCCCATCTCTGTAAAATCTGGCAGCTGATGCCTCTCTGCTCTGTCTCCACATCCGGTCACAAACCCCTCGCCCGGTCACTGGGCAGGATCTCTGTGCTCTGCCCGAGTGCTGTGTGTCCCTCTGCCCCAGCTGTGACCAGGCATTTCCCAGCTGAGGGGAGAGGGTGGCTGGTTCGAGTGTCATCCAGCCCCTCAGGCAGCTCAGCCTGGGCAAGGGAAATCCAGTTGTGCAGGGATTCAAAGATCTCTCTCCTCTCAGGAAAGGGGCCCTGCTCCAGCTTCTCCAGTGCCTCCTGGAGGGGAGATCTCCAGAGAGCAGTCACAGTGCCATGGGACACTCATGGCACACTCGACCCAGCCGTGGGTCGAGGGCAGCTGTGGGCACCACTGCATCCTGGGATGAGGAGTGGGATATCTGGAAAGGGCCATCCCATGAGCTGAGAATCCTCAACAGAGCTGGAGGCTCTCAACAAGAGTTTATTGAGGATGTGGGAAACGTGGGAGCAGTGTCACAGGGTCCTGCTGCCAGGATCCTGCAGTGGTGTCTCACCAGGGTATGACGTTCCCTTCCCAGTCCAGGAAGGCACCGGTCTCCTTCTCAGAGATGGAGGAGAGAACCTTCAGCATCCCTTGCACGCTGTCATCCACTGTCACAGGGGGCTGTGGGGCAGAGGGGGAGATGCAGCCCATGCCCAAGGCCCGGCTGAGGGCCCTGGAGCAGTTGGAGATCCAGCTCCAGGCGAAAGAGCTGCTCCAGGGCAAAGGGGAAAGCTGAAAACCCCAGGGGGAGGGACTGAGACGAGAACTGAGGGGATGGAGAAACACAGGACCAGGCACCCAGCACCCAGGACAAGGAGAGGGGGAGCTGCCCCACCAGCAATTGGGCAGGGAAGCCAAGAGCTGTGGCTCAGGACAGCAACTCCCACTCATGGAAAATCAGCACAGGAGCTCTGATGGACCTGCCCTTATGGAATTCCTACCACGTGTCCGACAGAGCTGCCCATGTCGGTTTGCACCCAGCCGGGGTGGAGAGCGACGCAGAGGATGCCGTGCTCCTTGTACGCCAGGGACTGGCACTTGCTCAGCATGTTCAGAGCAGCCTGTGGGGAGACAGGCAGGGCATGGTGGTGGGAGGGGAAGGAGTGGCAGCAAGAGGACCGATGTCTGAGCCAGGCAGGGGAAGCAAAGGTGTGACGGTACCTTGCTGCAGCGGTACGAGGTGGCTTGCATGATGTCCCAACCAAAGGAAGAAGAAATGGAGCCGCCAATGCTGGACATGTTGACAATGGCAGCCTTGCTGCAGCTCAGCCCTGAGCCTGGGCTCCCCTGGGCAGCCTTCTTCAGCAAGGGCAGAAAGGCCTGTGTGGAGACAGAAGAGACAGGAGCACACACAGACACGGCACAGGGCAGGGGAGAATCTCCTTCCACAGTGGGAAGCACTGACACCAGCACTGGGGCATCCTCCCTGCTCTTCCCTGCCAGGCTGCAGTTCCTGAGCTCCAGCCCTTGGCTCTATGAGTTTCTCATCAACTGAGAGCCCATTGGTAACTGGAGTGGAGGCAGGACCCCCTGCCACCAGCCCATCATGCTCCCCCAGCACAGCCCAGCTTGGGTGAGCGTCTCACCTGGCCCATCAGCAAGGGCCCAATGGTGTTGGTGGTGTAAATCTCTCTCATGTCCTCCAGTGTCTCAGTATCAAGTGTATTCCCTTTCAGAATTCCAGCGTTGTTGATGAGGAGGTTGAGCCCAGAGCCCCCCAGGTGCTCCCCAACCTTGGCTGCAGCTGCCTTGATGCTGCTGGGGTCAGCGACTTCTGCAGAGCCAACACAGGGAGGTCAGAGTCTGTGTCCCCACGGGGGAGTCCCCTGTGTCCCCCCAGAGGTGGCAGTGCCCATGGCCCCGCAGGCACCAGCCCTTTGGCACAGCTCCCTCCCAGCACGGGGCTCCCAGGGTGTGCCCAGCCTGGGCACTCGCCAGAGGAACTGGGGCAAAGGATCCCCAGCTCGGGGCACCTACCGAGCGGGATGATGATGATGTTGGGGTGCTTGGAGGCCAGATTCTGTAACTCCTGAAAGAGAGGGCACTGTGTAGGCAGGGAGAGGCTGGAGGGGCTGTGCAGAGGCTCAGCCTCTCCCAGGCATAGTCCATGCCACTCCATCCCTGTCCCTGCACCATTTCATGTCCAGCACCTGGTCCAGCTGCCACATTACACGGGGTTCTGTGCCTTCTATACATGCCATGTGCCACTCTCCCCTCCACATATCCCATGCACAACTGGTCCTATGGTATCCCAAGCCAGCTGACCTGTGCTGCAGGTACCTGGCTGCTGCTCCAGCCCCTTGCAAACACCATTCTGATCCAGTCTCCTCCAGCCCAGGCTCACCTGTGCTCTCTGTCCCTTGGGGTCCCTGCAGCCTGCAAAGATCCACTGTGGTGGTTTTGGCATCCTCAGGAAATGCTGGACGAGTCCCAGGCCGATGCCTCGGTTGGCCCCAGTGACCAGAAGGGAGCGGACGTGGAGTCCTGCCATGCTGCTCTGGCTGTGGCTGTACTGCTCTCCCCTGGACTCTGCCAGTGCCTTTTGCTACTTGGTTATCTCGCATGTTCCCATGAGGACTTGCATCAGCTCCTGGCTCTCAGAAATTCTCTGCCTGTACCTCAATCTCTTGGCTGTGGTCCATACCCATGATCCACTTTTCCTGCTGGCTGTGGAATGACACAAAGGGAGCCAAGTATCCTGCCCAGGCAGAGAATGCCCTGGGCTAGGTATCTGGAGTGCTGCTTTTTGTACCTTCCCTGCTGCACCAAACCTGAGCCTTTGGGCTTTCAGGGCCAGCACTATCCCTGTCCTTGCACCGCGACACTCTCTCCCACCACCTCCCTCCCTCTTGGGATCCCAGGCCTGTCCCTCCCCTTGCCCAAGGTCAGGCAGGCAAGGCTGGACTCACTGACAGTGCACAGTGCTCTTTGCTGGCCTTAGTTTGTGCAATGCCAAAGCCAGGGTTGGGGATGGAGCTGTCAGGACAGGTGAAATGTCCCTTGAGGACTTAGGGATAGAGCAGCCAGGACAGACAAGTGCTCTTTGGCTGCAAGAACAGGCCGAGAAACCTAGAAACCATCCAGGACCGCTGGGAAAAACCCTCCAGAACTGACCAGAGTGACCCCTTTCCTCAGAGTCTGCTCTAATATTTAAGTGTGATAGAAGGATAATCCCTGGAAGTGTTCATGGACAGGCTGCATAGGTTTCAGAGCAACCTGGTCTAGTGTAAAGTGACTGTTCTTATGCATGGGGTTGGAACTAGATGGTCCCTTCCAGCCCAAACTATGGCTCTGTGATAAAATTCAGTTTTGCCCTGAGTGTGACTTTGGTGTGGCTGGGAGCCAGGGCTGTGCCCAGGCACATGCACTGCAGGTGAACATTCAGTCTCAGGGTGATCCAGGTGCTCCCCAGCTCTTTTCCTGCAGTAGAGACTGAACCAATTGAAGGACTGAACTGCCAGGGAAGTTCTGACTGGTGCATTCAGGAGCTTCAGGACAGGCCTGAGGATCATCGGATCATAGAATCATCCCCCAGGAGCTCCTGTTGCACCCATAGTCAATGCAGAACCATGACCTGAATATTTCCATGTGTCCTCACCCTGCAGGGAGGGTCTGAGCACCCAGTGGTGTTCCTAGGGGTCTTTTTCAATATAAATGATTCTCTGATTCTATGATCCCATAGCCTCCCCAGCTGGTTCCTGCTTCAGCATCATCCAAACTGCACAGACCACTTGCAACAGTGGAATGTACACATTTAAGATAGTTCAGAGATGTTGTGTAGGTAGCTTAAAGCAATTAATAACCACTTATATGGGATATGATTGGGCAGGACTAAGGGGGCATAACTTGTGGAAGCTCTCCTGCTCCAGCTGGAGATGCTGCTGCAAGGACCTCTGCAACTGCACAATGATGAACTGTCACGTTCAGGAGATCTGATCCTCCATCCAAATGTAACCTTTCCAAATAAATCAGCTTTTGTCTGTAAAAGCAAATCCTCTGTGTGGTGAATTGACCCTGGCTGGATGCCCAGCATCCACTAAAGCCACACTATCACTTCCCTCTGCAGCAGGACAGGCAGAGAAAAAATATAACAAAGGTTCATGAGTAGAGATAAGGTCCAGGAGAGATCACTCACCAAAAACCATCACAGGCAAAACAGACTCAAACTGGGGATGTTAACTGAACTTGTTACTAACAAAATCAGAGCAGGAAAATGAGAAGATAAATCTTAAAAATACCTTCCCTCCACCACTCCCTTCTTCCCAGCTCTACCTCCTCCTGCTCATCAGTGCAGAGAGGCAGGGAATGGAGGTTATGGTCAGTTCATCACATGTGTTCCCTGCTTTTTCTCGGGGAGAAGAGTTGGAGTCCTTCCCCTGTTCCTATGGGAGACAGTTCTCCATGAACTTCTCCAACGTGAGCCTGTTTCATGGGCTCCACAAACTGCTGCAACATAGATCACTCTTCCATGGGGTGCAGTCCTTCAGGCACAGCTTGCTCCAGCTTGGATCTTCCACAGGGTCACAAGTCCTACTGGGAAACCTGCTTCAGAGTGGGCTCCTCTCTCCAGGGGTCTGCAGGTTCCTGCCAGGACCCTGCTCCAGCATGGCTTTCCCATGGGTTTACAGCCTCTTCTCAGGTATCCACCTGCTCCAGCACGGGCTCCTCCAGGGGCTGCAGGAGGGTCTTTGCATTCCCATGACCTCCATGGGCTCTAGGGGCACAGCTGCCTCACCATGGGCTGCAAGAACACCTCCTCCCCCTCCTCCTGCACTGACCTTGGTGTCTGCAGAGCTATTCCCCTCACATATTCTCACTCCACTCTTCTCTGGCTGCAATTACATCTGCACAGCAACTTTTTTGTTTTCTTCTTGAATATGCTATCACAGAAGTGTTACCACTGTGGCTGAAGGGCTCGGCCTTGGCCAGCAACACGTCCATCCTGGAGCTGTCTGCACTGGGCATGGAGGAGGCTCCTGGCAGCTTCCCACACAAGTTACCCCTGAAAGCCCCTCCTACCTCCCTCCCCCCAAAACCTGGCCATGCTAACCAAATACAGTGACAATTATTTCCATCTTGTTATGCCATTTCATTCCCCTCAGGATCAATCCACTGATGGAACCACAGCCTCTGGCATGGGGATGAAAAGTCAGGCTGCCCCTGAACTGAACTGGGTGAGGGGGGGATTTGCCATCCTCTCAGCCAGAACATTTCCCAGGTTGCTCAACAGATTTGACCCAGTGGTTTTAATACCTTAAGATGAGACAAAGGATGAGCAAGGCTGTTGTGGCAGGATGCTTCTTCCCATGGGCAACCATCTGGGGAGACCCTGGGACTACCTGCAGCTGGAGCCAAAACTAAAGAAAAGGACATAAAAACAAGGTTGACTTCCAGGGATGGTTTGGCATCATGTGTGAACCACTGAATGGCAAACTGTGCTAGAGAGCTGGCCAAATCCTGGAATGACAGGTTGGAAGGGACTTGTTCCAACACCCTGCCATGGGCAGGGTCACCTTCCCTCAGGCTCAGAGTCCCATCCAACCTGGCCTTGAACATTTCCAGGCATGGGGCAGCCCCAGCTGCTCTGGGCAACCTGTGCCAGTGACCCACCCTACCATCAGGGAAGAATTTACTCCTCATAGCTAATCTAAACCTGCATTTTTTTTTTTTTTTTCAGTTTTGTGATAATTGAGAAATGATTCGTCTTAATCATGGACCTAGATAAAGGGAAATATGTGCTTAAACCCACTCTGTTTTAAATTCCCCTGTTATGAATATTGTGTATACCCATTTGTAAAAGAAAAAAAAAAAAAGTGTTTTCCATAGTCTGAAAGGTTTTTTTGCAGAATCAGATTTCCTGCCTTTGTGTAATCAGTCACAAACTATCTGCTAAAGATCAGACTTCCCACTTCTCCTGTTTTTTATCTACCAACACCAGATGGTTACATGACCAATTGTCCCAAGAGCTGTCCCACGGGACTTTGACCACCTCTGCTTGTCTTGCAGAATTACTACAACAAAACAATAACAATTATTGAGTACTACAAGGAAAACCATCCTATTAAAAGGAGCTGCAAACCAAGTTCGATGGAAGCATGGAGTGAGCGGTGACCCCTCACGTTTTCCCCAGCGCTGCTTGCTCTGTCTATATAAAATAAAGCAATCTAAATTTTGCTAAATATCGAGACTTTTATTTCTCATTGATAACACTGCGTACTATAAACGGCTCCAAGACCTCCCCAGATCCTTCTCTTCTACAAGGAGATGCATATGCCCAGTAAATTCACCCGGGCTGGGCATGGGGAAAGGGCGGGCACAGGGATGGGGATGGGATTGGGGATGGGGATTGGGGATGGGGATGGGATTGGGGATGGGATGGGGATGGGATTGGGGATGGGGATTGGGGATGGGATTGGGGATGGGGATGGGGATGGGATGGGGATGGGATGGGGATGGGATGGGGATTGGGGATGGGATTGGGGATGGGGATGGGGATTGGGAATGGGATTGGGGATGGGGATGGGGATGGGGATTGGGGATGGGATTGGGGATGGGATTGGGGATGGGGCTGGGGATGGGATGGGGCTGGGGATGGGATGGGGATGGGATTGGGGATGGGGATGGGGATTGGGAATGGGATTGGGGATGGGGATGGGGATGGGATGGGATGGGGATGGGATGGGGATGGGATGGGGATGGGGATGGGGATGGGGATGGGGATTGGGATGGGATGGGGATGGGATTGGGGATGGGATTGGGGATGGGGATGGGATGGGGATGGGGATTGGGGATGGGGATGGGATGGGGATGGGGATTGGGGATGGGGATGGGATGGGGATGGGGATGGGGATGGGATGGGGATGGGGATGGGGATGGGGATGGGATGGGGATGGGGATTGGGGATGGGGATGGGATTGGGGATGGGGATGGGGATAGGATGGGGATGGGATGGGATTGGGGTGGGATCCAGGCCTGGGGAGGGGCTGGGCCCGACCCCGCGCCGCCGGTTCCGGTTCCGGTTCCGGTCCGGCCGGGCCCGCCCCGCCCCGGAACTGGCGCTCCCGGGCCCCGCTTCCGTTTCCGGGCCCCGCGGCCATGGCGGCGGCGGTCGCTGCGCCGGGCGGGGCGAGCCCGGGGCTGGCGGCGGGGGAGCGGTGAGGGGGGCCGGGAGGGGGATTAGCCCTGCCTGCCCTCAGCCCCCGCTGGCCCCAACCCCGCCTGGCTCAGCCCTTTCCTGTCCCCAACAGCGTCTGTCCCCAACCCTGCCTGTCCCAACCCCTGCCTGTCCCAACCCTGCCTGCCCCAACCCTGCCTGTCCCAACCCCTGCCTGTCCCAACCCCTGCATGCCCCCAACCCCTGCATGCCCCCAACCCTGCCTGTCCCAACCCCTGCCTGTCCCAACCCCTGCATGCCCCCAACCCCTGCCTGTCCCCAACCCCTGCCTGTCCCAAGCCCTGCCTGTCCCCAACCTCACGTGTCCCAGCCCTGCCTGTCCCCGATTCTCCTTTTCACAGTTCAGGCTGTTATAGTTAGACTTGGTCCCAGGAATATGGTTACTGGGTGATAATAAACAGCATGGAAAGAGGTAGAAACCAACGTCCTGTCCTGTGTGGGGGATTTGCAGAAGGCCGAACACACTCCAGAGCTTCGAGTGTCCCCCTCCACTGTCCGAGCTGGATGCAGCAAGACCTGTGTGGCCCCAGCAGCGTGGCTTCCTCAGAACAATGCCCTTAGGATGGGTCCTTGCAGAGAAGTGGGTGCATTTGGGTGGATTTGAGCAATCTCCTGGGTTTGTGGCTGTGCTTATGATGCAAAACCCTTTCCAGGGTGATGGATCACTGCTAATGGCTTGGTGTCTTGTCTCTTCTCATATAGTCTTTTGTGTGTGGACAAGAATGTGGTTTCTCCCAAGCTCTATGTGCTGGAGCCGTGGATTGCTGACCTCTTGGTGAATTATGAGCAGCTGGATGACTGTGAGAATTTCGTGGCTGGGCAGGTGGTGCGGGTAGGTATCCAGAGGGACTGTCCCAAAGTGGTCCAACAGTCTTTAAAATCTAAATTCTGGAAAGTGTGCAGTGGTTCCCAGTTTGGTGGTTGTGGATGTGCAACTCTTCCTCCTCAACATTTCTGTGTTTAAATATTTTTTTTTTTTGTTGTTGTGGAGGAACAGCTTGATGTCGTGACTGCCTTCCTGTGAAACTTGTTCCAGGTCTATGAATAAGAATTCTTTTTTCCCCTCTCCAATCTCTTGACAGGTCTTGAGTGACTCAACTGCTCCTGGCCAGCCTGGGGTCCTCCAGGATGCTGTGGTGCAGGTCTCTGATGGATCCTGCTACATCCGTGTGGTCATTACACCCGAAGCTCTGCAGGCAGAGGAAAAGTGGGTTCCACCCTGGCTTGGCATGGCTGGGACAGCAGTTCTCCACAGCTGCTGTCAGGAGCTGGGGCTCCTGCCTGGTCTTGTTTCAGGTTGTGTTAAGCTAAAGCAACCTCAGGGCGGGAAGCTGGTGTGAAAGAGCTGCTAAGGGAGGAAAGCTGGAATGCCCTTGCTCCAGTGTCTGCTGGTTGGGATGGGTAGGGATCCATGGCAGGAGCTGTGATGCCTTTAGATGGGATTGTAGAGCCCTTAGGTTTTGTGGAAGGAGCCAGTGCATTAACCATGATAGCCTGAGCTGCTCCTTCAGTGCTTTTCTCCATTTCCACATTTGGACACCCTTAAACTGTGGGGTGCTGGTAGCAGAGCCAAGGTTAGGCAGCAGGAAGAAGCTGCTCTTAGGCAGGAATTACTAAGGAATAAGGAGTCCTTGGTGCCTGCTGCTCATGCTGAGCCATGTTCCAGAATGCCTCAGTGTGGGCATTGAGCTCTTGTGGGAGCCCCACTGTGTTTTGGGGGGGTCCAGCTCCATTCTTCAAGGCATTCCTGCTCTGCTCCTTTTCCAGCGCCCACCTGCAGCTCAGGCTTTCCAGCCTTAATTGCAGAATTATCGTCCTGCAGAAGTACACGGTGTGTTTTCAGGACGAGGCCAGGCTGGTAAGTGCTCTGAGGAGTGGAAGCAGCCTGTTCCTTTACCTTGCTGTGCTTCCTGCACTCTTGCCTGACTCCAGCTGCTCCCAGGAGCTGAAGGCAGGTGATGGGTGGCCTTTCATTTTCATCTGTGGCTCCTGTGGGGTCTGTGGCAGGGATGAGCCCTCACTGGGGATAGGGTGCATCTTTCCCAGGGTCACCTGGCTGTCACCTCTGCCTGTTGGGCAGCTGCAGAAGGTCTGCATGGGCTGGTGGCAGAGCTGTCTCCTTGCAGGGACTCCCCTGGGCTGGCCCACCCGGGTGTGTGGCTCTTGCAGAGCCATCAGCTGATGCAGGAAGGTACAAACTCCCCATTAAAAGGGCGTTGTCCTTTTTGAGAGGATCTTCTCTTAGACTGTAGAGTTGGTGGCAGAGCTGGGGTGGGTGTGGGAGTGCAGGCTGGCCCCAGGAGAGGTAGGGGCAGAGGTGGGGCTCAGAGGTGCCTTACAGGCTCTGTCCTCCCCACAGGAGGACTGCGAGTTTTACCTGACAGCCCAGCAGTTCATCGTGCTGCCCATGCAGAGGCAGAGGATGGAATCATCTGATGGGTATGGCCCATGGGATGGGTGGTTGGGGGCTGTGCTCAGGGAGACTTCTTCATCTTCCCCACAGTGGTGCTGACCCTGGGAGTCCTGATGTGATCTGCTTGTGGCAATCCCTTTTGAAAGGGAGATTGTCTCAAAGGCAACGGAGAAGGGAGATGGAGATTTGGAGGGAATCAATAACTGACTTCTCTCTTACTGCAGGAACCAGGACCCCTCTGTGGTGAAGAAGATAAAGGAGCTCTGGCTGTAAGTATGGGGCTGAGGGATGTATCCAGACACCCTGATGGGAGTGTGAAACCTCAGACTGAGGTTGGAGCAGGCTGGCAAGGGCTGGCACAGATTATGGCAGCTCCTGGTTAACCTGTATGACTCCTTGCCCTGGAACATGACAGAGTTGAGTAGACCATGAAAAATGAAGTTGTGGTGGCACATTGCCAGCCTCTTCCTCTGAGCTAGGAGGAAACACCTGTGAGGAGCTTGTTCCTGCCAGTGGTGGGCAGCACAGATGTGTGGGTGAGCCCTGCACAGCTCGTTCTTCATCCTTGGAGATCCAATACTGGAGATCCTCAGGGCCTTCCATCAGCCCATCTCCAGGGGTGAGGCTTCCTGATGGCTATTCCAGGCATACTGAGCATATGGCCAGTGGCCAGATCAGCACCCACTGGGGGATCCACTACTTTCACAAGCTGCTTCTTCCAGTTCAGGGTGCTTGATCTGTGACCGAGAGCAGCGCATGTCCCAACCCTAACCTGGCTGTCTTCTCCTTGGTCATTACAGGAGGAATCTTGCTGTGAGGAATGCTCCTAGCTCAGGTAAAGGGTTCTGGGGGGCCTGCAATGCTCTGACTACCGGTGGGGACCCCTGGGTTTCCTCAGCTTGGTCCATGTTAGGCAGAGGTACCACAAACCTGGTCAGATCTCACAAGTTTATGTTCCTAAGCCCAAAGTAGGAAGAGATGATGCTGACAGCTAAAGCAGTGTGGGACATTGAATGCCTGTGCTCATGCTGATGGTCCAGGTTGTATGAAGAAAGGAAAGGTAGTTTCTAGATGCAAAGGAAATGCAAAATTTTGGGTGTTCCCACAGGTTTCAGTGTCAGTAAATCATGCAGCAGGTGTTTGCAAGTTCAGCTGTCTCCTCCACTGATCAATCTGTGTGTTCTTGTCCAGAGCCCTCTGTCTCTCAGCTGATTGATGCCATAGGACAGAACCAGCTGGAGATTTTGAAAGAGAATGCTGAGGAATGCTTGGATTTACAGAAATCAAAGGAGAAGCCTGTGACAGTGGAGGATGAGGTTCCCATCACCCAGTGGGAGGCAGAACGCAAGAAGGAGGTCAGTCTGTCTGCTGGGACCATCTGAGACAGGGCTGTGACTGCTTGGGGTGCTCTGGTGGGTGGGAGAAAGAAGGGGAAGGACAGTGGGCAGAGCTGGATGTTTGCTGGGGAGGGAAATGGTGTTGGGTTGGCAGGTACAAGTGGGCTCCTGCTTCTGGAGAGGGACTGCCCAGCAAAAACCATGTCATGTGTCTCACTGCAGCAGGGTGAGGACGTTTTCATGGTCCCAGTCAGTGCCCTGGTGATCCCTCCTGAGGAGGATGCAGTTGTTTGTGATTCTTCTGAGGCAGCATCTGCAGGGTACACAGGTAGGCAGTACAGCACCCAGGCAAGTGAAATGAGAGACTCCCTAGGGTGAGGAGAAGAGTTCCTTTGCTCTGTGTGTGCCTCATGCTCGGGATGTGGCCAACAGTGCCCCTTTCATTGCAGATACAAGCCAAGCAGCTCCTGGAAAGGGTAGTGATGACAGGACAGTGCCAGGAGATCCAAGTGTTGTATCCCAAATCAGCTGTGAGTAGCAGGATCTCCAGATTCTAGAATGATTTGTGATGGAAGGGACCTTAAAGACTATCCCCAGTCCCTGCCATGAGCAGGGACACATTTCACTAGTCCAGGTTGCTCCAAGCCCTGTCCAACTTAGTCTTGAACACTTCCAACTTAGCCTTGAACACTTCACTGGGCTACCTTTGCTAGGGCCTCCCCATCCTCACAGGGAAGAATTTCTTACAAATATCTAATCTAACCCTGTGCTCTGTCAGTGTGAAGCCATTCCCCTTTGTCCTGGCACTCCATGGCCTTGTCTAAAATCCTTCTCCAGCCCTCTTGGAGCCTCTTTAGGGAGGTTCTCTTAGGTCTCCCTGGAGCTTTCTGTTCTCCAAGCTGAATAACCCCAACTCTCTCAGCCTGTCTCCATAGCAGAGGTGCTCCAGCCCTTGGATCGTCCTCATGGCCTCCTATGAACGCTCCAGATCCCATCCAGCCTTTAGTTTCCTCTACAGTTGACTCAGCCCATCTCCTTGGATTGAGTGGAGGAGGTACTGGTGTGGCCAGGTCTTTGGGAGGCCTTGAACAGGCAGGGAGTGGTCCCAGTCCTCCAGCTTATTGAAGCTGCAGCTTTGGTTGATTATGTTGGGAGCACAAGAAGTCGTTTTGATGCCATCACTGAGCATGAGTCTCCTGCTCTGCCCCCCTCCTCATTAATCTGGCTCAGCACCAGTAAGGTTTGTTTCACCTTACTAGGCTTGGTGTCACCAAGCTTTGCTGCAGAATTACCTGCAGAAGTTCCATGTAGAGGAGGAGCTGAAGGAGGAACTGTCCTGGATAGTGCAGGGTGTAGGAGAAGGCCTTCTTCATACCTTCCTGCTCTCTGGGCAGTGTCTGCCTCTCCACTGCCTGCTGTGAGATCTTGGAAAAAGTCCACTGCAATACACTACATTTTGGGCTGGAAAGGGCTGCAGAGCTCCCTTCAAGGGCTGTCTCTTGGAGACCTTTTGCACAGGGAATGGGCAGCTGCTTTCCTGGCCAAAATCAACCCTCCAGCTTCTTTGCAGGTGCTGCTTCACCGACCTTGTCAGATAGCTTGGTGGAATCCCTGGACAACCCCTGGAACAGGATGCCCTCATTGTCTTTGACCCCAAGCTCTTCAGATGGTGAGTCCCCATGTGCCAAGGCATCCAGCCTGCCTTCCTGGCAGGAGACAGCTCCTCTCTTCTCAATGGGTGTAGCTCGCTCTGGCTGCTGGCTTGATTTCCCCTGGCTGTAAAGCACTGCTGTGGTGTTGCCATAGCCCTGGACCTGCATAGTTCCAGCCCTGACACTCTTCCCACCACCAGCCCCCTGCTCAAACTGATGATGCTTTTCCTCTTACTAGAGAAGACCTTTCAACCTGACCCTCTCCTGAAGACCCAGAAAGATGTGGCTGCTGACAGCAACACCACTGACCTGTTGGAAGTGTGTAGCCAGGGCTCTGCTGAGGGCTTGCCCCAGGGAGAGCCAGTACAGACCTCCTCTCCCTCCCTGCTCCGCTCCAACAACAATCCCAGTCTGGTGGAGATCAGCACCAGTGAGGCAGCATCAGCTGTGGAGGCAGCCTGGGATACCCTGTGCACTGATCAAGGCCCACAGGGATCCAGGGGCTCTCAGGCCACCCTGCCCACTCTTTCTCCAGTTTTTCCAGTCTTGCCCACCAGCAGCTTGCAATCCTCACCTGGCAGGATTACCCACAGGAAGCAAGCCTGCTCCAGTGCCACAGCTTCCTCTCCAGCTGTGTTGAAGCCTGGACTGGTTCATGCCAGGACAAAGGAAGGAAAGGCTCTGGGTGCCAAGAGGAAGCTGATGGAGGAACATGAGCAGGACTCCAGTGGGCAGCAGCATTCCCCAGGCACCTCAAAGGGCAGGAGGAGAGGCACGGGCAAGAGCCCACGGGGTGCAAAGAGCAGAAGGGAGACAAGGCTGCGGTGCAGAAAGGAGCTTGAGGAGAAAGAAGAGGAGGAGGAGAAAGTGGAGGAGGAGGAGGAGGAGGAAGAGCAAGAATCCCCTGCAAGAGCTGGGCCCAGCTCCAGGCCGGAGCAGTGCAGAGCTCCAGAGCCGGTAAATGCCAAGCAGCTGGTGAGGTCCCCTGAGGGCTGGGGGTGCCTGGGGAGGCTCTCTGTGCCCACACCACTGGTGTGGGTCTCTCCTCACCAGGCTGGTGGGGATGCGAGGTTGAATGCAGGTGGAGTATCTGGGAACACTGAGGGAATCATGAAGGGATCATATAATCACTTAGGGCTGGAAAAGAGCTCTTGAGATGGGAATCCAACTGTTCCCCAGCACTACCAAGCCCACCACTGAACCATAGCCCCAGCTGCCACATCAACAGGCCTATAAATCCCTCTAGGGATGGTGAAGATGTGGTTTAGCCTGAGCTAAATAATTGGGTGGGAACAAGAAGCTGGAGCATCTTCCAAGCTATCTGGATAAAAGATCATAAGAACTAATGGAGAGACACCTCAATCCTAGGTGTTTTCCTGGGGTTATTGGGCTCTCAGGCTGCATAGGGCAGCATTTTGGGTGTTGTGGCTGGAGCAAACCCATCTCACCTTCCTCTTTGATTTTGTAGTTCGTGGAGACACCAGCCCAGTACCAATATGAGGCACCAAGCCCTGAGCTCTGCCAGCAGGTACAATCTATCAGGTCAGTGCCATATCTATCAGCCATAGACTCGTGGCTGTCCCTTGTTCCTGCAGTGGGACTCACATCCCTATAGTGAGTCACCAACCTCTGCCTTACCCCTTGTCACCAGCTGCTCCAATGTGTATCCACAGCTGGGTTTCTTCTCACCCTGTCTTCTCCTGTCTGATTTTGCAGGATCTCAAAGGCAATGCTGAAGTGGGCATGCTGGATACTGGCTGAGGAGGAGGATTCCTGAGCCCAGCCCATCTTTCATTCTTTTGTTTCTTCTATGGGTTTGTCAAAACACTGGGAAGAGCAGTTGGAGGAGGGATGTGAGGACTCCAGAAGTTCTGTGCTCCAGGGGACTGCTGAGTGGGCTGGCCTGGCTGCAGAGACCCTGGCTGCAGTGGTGCTGGCACATGAGCTGTTGAAGGTCAATGCCCTCAGTGCCAAGAGGGGAGAAAAGCATTCGTTCAGGAATGCCTGTATGTGAGCCATCATCCCTCTCCCACCTCTTCATTCTTTCCAAATGCCTTGTCCCCAGCAAGTGGGGACAAGAGGTAACCCAATGCCACCGTAGCAGTGATGGCAGAGGCCCCACAAGCTGATCCTGCTCCAAAGGTCCCCCAGGAGCATGGATGGTTTATTGAAGGAATTTAGGTAGGGTTCTGCACTGTTTATTACAAAAAATATCCTGCAGGGTTATGCTGTAGAAATTAAAAATTGTATTTTTTTTTAAATACACAGCTCTTGTATTAAAAAAAAAAAAAAAAAAAAAAAAAAAAAAAAAAAAAGAAGAAGAAAAAAACCAAAAAAAAACCAAAACAAGCATCTTGCTTTGTCGTAAACATCGGTGTGAGGAATGCGTTTGGTCCGGAGCAGAGGGCAGCACAGGAGAAAGCACTGGGGGGAGGGGTGGCCGCGGGGCGGGGTTGGAGCTGCGTGCTGCGAGGCGCGGTCCCGCTGCTGGAAGCTGCGGCTGGCGGGGCTGGAGAGAGCGCTGCCCACCCCACGGGGTCAGGAGCTGCAGTGCTGGAAGTGCCTTGGGAACGCTTCCTAAAAACAGCTGGCTGCCTAAAATCACCGGCTCCCCGCTGCAGCCCACAGCAGCAGAGGGCACTGGGGGCTGCACCACCACTGGATGCGTCCTGCAGGCTCTGACAGTCCCTGGGCGTCCTGGACGGTGCTGGTGGCCCGGCTGTCCCCGTGGCGATGCCATCACTGGCACATCCACGCCAGCCTGGTGGCCCCTCTGTCCTCTCTGCACCCCGGCACGGTGCACTTGCTTGCAGGGTTTTATTGGGAACAGCGTGGTGACATGCAGGGGCTTCACTGTTCCAGGGCTGCCTCCTCCTGGCCTGGCACTGGGCATCTTTGGTCTATGGCAGCTGAGTCTTGTGCATTCCCAACAGTTTGTGCCAGGGCTTGCGGCTGCTCACCCTCAGTGCCTGTGCCAGCCTGCGGCTCCTCCGGCCCGGCACGGGACCCGTCCTGCAGCGTGGCACCTACAGAGGTCATAGGTGCTGGTGTAAGCATGGGGGCACCCTTGGTATCCCAGCACCTGCTTTAACATCTCACCTTCATCCGAGGTTGGTCCAGGCTCGCCCTCCATCTCTGAGAGGGACTCGTGCTTGGTCCTGTGCCTGAGCACAGGCGAACGCCGCAGGCGCAGGGGAACGGTGCCCACTGGGGGAAACACAACGCAGCCCCATGTTAGGGTGGGGCACAGAGTGGCCTGGCTCCTGCTGGAACTGATCCAAGTGCTGAATTCCCCTTGGGAACTTCCCAGTGTGGCAGTGCCATCGTCTATCACCCACCAGCTGGGAGAGGCAGCTGCAGCACGCACATGGAACAGCACCACCCACCTCCATTGGCGTTAGGCACAAGGAGAGCTTGGGCTCCCACTTCAGACCCAACTTACTTCCCAGCTCTGCCGGGCACTCGGGCTCCCTGAGCTGCTCCTCATGGACGGACAGTGCTCGGCGGCCGGTCCCCCGTGGCGCTGCCAGCCGTGCCATCAGCCGGTTGTCTGTGTAAGCAGTGGGGAGATGCCACTGCAGGACAGCCCACAGCACCCCGCTGGGCAGGCCCCATCAGCACCCAGCACCCACTGTGTGCCTGGCTCCCTGCTGCCCTCCATTCCCAAGGGCTCCAAGGCCAGCAGTGGAACGAGGCACCCATGGTGCAACCCTACCTTCAGTATTGGGTGGTGTGGGCAGGGTGGGCAGGGTGCCAGCACCCACCTCCCCACCGTGGCTGACCCTCCGTGGCAGTGCCCCTGGCACGTTCCTGCCCAGCCGAGGCAGGCTGCTGCTCCAGCCCTCCCGGCCCCCGGGCTCGGGCAGCGCGCTGGGCTCTGCCAGGGTGAGGGAGCGCCTGGTGAGGGGCTGCTCGGAGCTGCTGGCCGCTGGCTCAGCAGGCAGCTGCCTTCCCAGGGCTCTCCAGGCTGGCCGGGGCTCGGCGCTGGGCTCCGTCCTGGCGGCCGGGCTGCGGAAGGGTGCGTCTGTGGGGCAGGCAGGATGGAGCTGTGGGCTTCCAGAAGTGACAGCCCCAGGAATGGTTCTTGGTGCTGGGAACCAGCCTGCAGCCAGCCCAGGGACTGGGCAATAGGCTGGGTGTCCATCCACCAGGGATGGGCACCCATGGATGTAGGGCACCCTCCTGGGGATGGAATTCTGCCCGTGTGCCTGTGCCCACCAGTCCCTGTTGGCTCCAGTCCCCATGCTTGGTGCTGGGAGAGAGGATCAAGCCCTCTGCCCCAGGGGCTGGTGTGACCCCCCAGCATACACTGTTGACCCACCTGTGGACACAGAGTGTGTGCGGGCCTTCAGGGATGGGGGGGAGTCCGCAGAGCTGTCCACAATGTCCCCTGCAAGCACAAGCCACCAGCCAGCAGCAGTGAGCTGGGGTCTGCCCAGTGCCACCAGCACCCAACAAGGGGAAGATGTGGTGGGACCCACAGCTGGGAGTCCAAGGGGGCTGACCATGGCCACCCATGGGTGCCCAGCTGGGTGGGGGGCAGGGTGGGGAGGGCGCAGCCCCTCACCATCTGAGCCGGCTTTCTTGATCTCGCTGTCTTTGCTCTGCAAGGGGGAAAAAACTAGTAAGGGAGGTGTCAGGGAGGCAGTGCCCACAGAAACAATGGGTGCAGAGGGCAGAGTGCTGCTGCCAGGCTCTGATGTGGCTGCAGGGGATGGGTGCATGCCAGGAAAGGAGGGACAGACTGACAGATACGCAGTGTATAGGAATTCACCCCTTGCAGAGGGTAGGGTGACAGAGCAGAGGCTATGGGCAGTGGCACACTGAGCTAGGTGCTGCCAGTCGCAGTGGGGAGATGTCCCCCACTCTATGGACAACCATCTCCCTCCACCCTGGAGGGGCAGGGTCCATCCCAAAAATGGAACCAGTCCCCACCTGCAGCTTCTTGCTCTCAGCAGCTGGGCCCTTAGTGACGCCGATGCGATGGAGCATGACCTGCACGCGCTGCTCGAAGGAGCTGGACAACTCCCCCTCGCTCTTCTCCAGGTGCCTCTTCTGCAGGAGAGACACAACCCTGCCAGGAACATGGGCCCACCACAGCATCTATGGCACCCACACTCCCAACCCCAGGCATGCTGCCAGGAGATGGTGACGTGTACACTATCCAGTGGAGATATCCCCAGCCAGCACTCCAGTGTCCTCGCATCCCCTGCTAACCCTACTGGCATCCATGGGTGTGAGCAGCCCTCACCAGGTGAGCTGACTTGGTGACTGTGACAGTGCTTACCTTGTCATGCCTGACCCCCAGTGCATCCTCGTCCTCCCCGGACAGCAAGATGAGTGACTGGGATTTGCCCTCCCGAGAGTACTTGGGCCGGATCCTCCGGGCAGAGTCAGGGGTCTGGCAGTGCTCAGGCTCTGCGTGGGGCTCAGCAGAGAGCCCCCCCTCCTCTGATTTACTCAGGGGCTTCCCTGACTCGCCTGCCCTGCTGGGGGCTCGTAAAATGTCACTGAGCATCGAGCGCCTGCTCCTAGGGGCGGTGGGACCACCCTCAGGCTCCTTCTCACACCTCGAGCCCCGGCTGGATTTGGGTTTCTTGAAGGCAAAAAAATTCCCAATTTTCTTCTTGAGGGTGCGGGAACCAGAGGGAGCCAGAGGGGTTGATCCTGGGCAGGTCTCTGGAGTTGTGGGGCTGGGGAGAGATGAAGCATTGGAAAAGGTGAGCTCCAGGCTGCCAGGAGGTAAGAGATCAGTTTTTTCTCCCTGCCCACCCTAAAGGGATGGATACAGACCCAGACACTCCACCTGAGAGAGCAGTGTCCTGGCAAGGGCACCCATTCCCAGCATGGTTCCCATGGGTGCTGCCTCATTGGCTCCCCACTGTGGGACAGACTCCATGGCCACATCCAGCACGCCATAGCTGCCATCCCATTCCTCTTCCCCCAGCCTTGCCCTGGGCATGCTGCTTTCCCCAGCATCCCTTTTGCCCTGGGACCAGCAGTGCTTGCAGGGGATGGCTGTGGGCAGGTGAGGGGCCCTGAGCACCCCCAGGCTTACGGCAGTGTTTCTGTGATGAGCCTCTTGGCAAAGAAATCCTCCAGCCCCTCGTCCACGCGGGTGATGCTCCTGTCCTCGCTGTTCTCACAGGCCACGGGCTGCACCTGTGAGTGACAGTCACTGTCAGACCAGCACAGGGCAAAGGTGCCCCCAGGCATGAAGGTGTGCCACCCACACCAGGCATGAACAAGTGGGTACCCCTGCAGGATGGGTCCTGCCCCATCTGGTACCCAACATTAAAGCCAAACCATGGTGCTACCAGCTGCATCTGAGCTCTAATCCTGCTCCTTCCCTTGAGCACTGAGAGCTCCAGGCAGCCCCAGGCTCCTTCCAACCCCCTGTCCAGCACAGTGGCTCAGGTATGGCCCTCGTTTCGTGGGAAGAGCCTTTGGCAGGGGTGCTTCCTCCATCTAAGCTCCAAGAAAAGGACCCCTGTGATAGAGCAGGTGACCTGGAAGGACCTATATCTGCATCCTTCAGATGTTTCAAGTCCAACCTTGGAGTGCCACCACAGCCTGCATGAGAGCCACCTGCTCCATCCCCATAACAAAGTGGTCCATGCCATGGCCAAGCCTTCCTCCATGGCACCTTCCTCTCCCTGGCATGTGGCACTGCATCAGTGGCTTCCTATCGATGAGAGGGAGGCGCTTCCCCATCGGTGGCATTTCAATCCATAATGACTTTTCATTACGGCTGGATTGATGCCGCTCAGGAGCCATTCCAGCCATCTGAGATCTGCTCTCCCTGTCACATCATATCCATCAAAGCCCTTCCTTGCTCAAGCCTTGGCCCACCCTGGCTGCCAAGCATGCTTGTCCCACTGCAGGGTAATGGCCCCCTGCCCCTGCCAACCTCCAGCACCCCCCTCCCCATGGGACACAGTTCCTGCCCCGTGCCAGCCCTGATCCCACCACAATCCAAGGGCAAGCATCACCACAGCCCTGCAAGCCAGCGCTTTCCAGCGAGTGAAAGGATCCAGCTGCATCACGGTGGCATGGGGATGAGGTGATGCCAGCCCCAGGGACAGTGACGGAGCTGGACTCACCACTGACTGCATCCAAAAGTTACTTTTCCTTTGGGAAGGGGGGTGCAAAGGCAGGATCCCCACCCAGTCGCCTGTTGGATGGGGGGAGCACAACCCACCTCATCACGGTTGGCAGAGCCCCACCAGCATCACCGAGAGCCGTGGTGGCCACCAGTGCTTCAGGGACGATGGATTTTGGATAAGGGGGAGCAAATGGAGCTCAGGAGGGAGGCAGCTGGAGCCATTGCCGAGCACATCGCTGGCCTCTGCACCCAAACTCTGCAGGTTTTTTCATTCGTCTCCTGGCTCCCACTGCTCAGCATCTCCCAGTGGGGAGCAGGAAAGAGGATGGATGATCCCCCTCGCCCCCCCCAGCCCCCTTGCCCATCCTTTCAGGCTGCCCCCCTCCGAGGAGGAGGCTCCGGCAGCAGCTGAAATGCAGAATAATAAACCCACCGCGTCTTTGCGCATCGCATTTTCCTGCCTTGCAACAAATACTGACCGCAATAACTCACCCAAGCGGAAAAAAAAAATCGGAAAAATATACCGAATACACCCCACCTCCCCTGCCAGCAGTGCCCCCCCTTACATTCGGCTTGCTGGGCGGCTGCTTGTGCCGGCGGTTGGGCCGGGGCCTGCCTTTGGTGCAATGCTCCAGCTTCTCGCCGGCGGTCGGCAGGTCCATAAGGAATCCGGTGGCGGTGGCAGGCTGCG
This sequence comes from Erithacus rubecula, assembly GCF_903797595.1. NCBI lineage: Eukaryota > Metazoa > Chordata > Aves > Passeriformes > Muscicapidae > Erithacus > Erithacus rubecula. Next base: position 6,925,782 of record NC_136664.1, on the reverse strand, counting down.
TGGCGGGGAGCGAGCCGCTCGCAGGCTCAGCATCCTTTGTGGAGGCAGGGCGTGCCGGCGGCGCGGCGGGGCTGAGTGACGGCGGCGCCCGGTGAGCTCGGAGCCCGCTGGCGGCTCGACCCGCTGCCGGCTCCAGCTCCGAGACACCTACGACAGGCGAGAGGGTCCCTGCTGACAGCCGCGCTCGCCAGGCCTCCCCATCATCATCACCATCACCATCATCATCACCGGCGCCGTCACCTTCGCCCACGCGGGGAGGGTCGGCGGGGCTCGGGCAGCCCGCGGGGCGGGAGCGGCGCTCTGGGCGCAGCCGGGTCCTGCCGCCGCCGCCGGAGGTTGGCGTGCAGGGGATGATGCTGTGCGGGGATTGCGGGGGGATGCTCAGGCAGCCGAGCCCCGCAGCCAAGCCCTGAGACCTGCAGCAGGCAGCAGTGGTACGGCACGAACTCTGCCCGGTTTTGCTCTGCAGGCAGCTCCTCACCTCCCCACATACCCTCTGGATGGGCGGCGGGGTGCTGCGGGGCTCAGGGATCCCCTGGGGACACAGGGGGCTGAGTGCTGGAGTCTGCATGAGCTCTGCTTTAGCCAAAGCTGTCTGTGCCACCCCTGAGGTTCACTCCCCTCCCAGGTGTGCAGAGCTCTGGGGGCAACACCAGTAGCAAGGAAAACCCATGGGCAATGTCTTCTCCCCAAGGCTGCTGGGTGAGTGAGTGATGTCTGACCTCAGGGTGGGCCGTGGGATGGCTGTGGGAGATACCATGGCACCCACAGCCACAGAGAAACCTCCTAGCCCTAGCTGGCTGTGAGGAGGGAGTTCAGGGCATTTACTCCACTGCCCAAGGGCACTGAGCCAGCTGAGGCCCAAAACCAGCACAAGAGAAGGGCAAGGTGAGCTTCCCCCACAGACTCCCACCATGGCACAGGGAGAGGCTCTCTGAAGGCTCCAGATCCTGCTGCCCTTGGCCCATCACTATGGGGGCTCTGACTGTGAGGCCCCCAGGTTGCTGCTGTGTGCCCCCCACCCCCGCCATGCCCCATGGAGGCAGCGTGGCACCCACTGAGCCACAGCAGAGGGACAGTTCAGCAGTGACCTTACTTCTCACAGTTGGTGTGGGCCGAATGCTCCTGAAATGCTTGTTTCTCCTCCGCAGGGCCATCTTGTACTGCAGTGAGAGAGGGAAGGTGGTAGCTCTGGCACGGGCAAGCTGGCTGAGCCAAGAGGCAGCCAGAGCCAGCCAGGCTTTGTCCAGTGATGGGTGCAATTCCTCCACCGCCCCTAGGCTCCCAGGGCTGCACCCCCTCATCTTGTCCCAGCTCCAAAACTGCCCACAGTGCTGAATTGGATACTTCCCCATCCAGAGCCATGCACTACACTGGATCCCAGTTCCCAAAGCAGCAACAGCACAAGGTACAAGCAGCCAGGCTGCCACAAGGACACATTCCAGGTGCCAGCAGCATAGCCTGGCAGACTAAAGGTCCCATTTCCCAGGGCTAATTGCCTTAGCTCTGCCCTGGGGGGTGCCGGGGGGTGCGGTGCTAAGCCCGGCATCATCCGGTAAGGCGGATGAAGGGCGGCTATAGCGCGGGCATCGCGCGGCGGCGGGTCCGGACCTACCTCCTCTGCAGCCGGCTCCCGAGGATTCCTGCCCCTCGCCGGCGCGGCCGCATCGTCCTCAGCCGACTCCGGCGGCAGCACCAGGAGGTCGAGCCCCTGCTTGGAGAGGCTCTCTGCCTAAAACCATTAGGAAGCGCTTAAATTATCCCAGGGGCTGAAGTGTGCTGGGCTGCCCTGTGTGCTCGGCGCTGCTCTGCTCCCTACCCACGGCTGGGATTTGTGAGCGGATTTAGGCCTGATTAGCCGGTGTCCAGCCCAGCGCAGCTGCCCTGTTGCAGGAGTGGCCGGTGCCTGGCGTCACCCCAGCACCCCCCACCACACGGCAGCAGTGCTGGGACTTTGCTCAGGGTGTTAGTATTGCTGTGACCACACTGGGAGAGGATTACCTGGGAGGAAAAGCAGCCTGGGTGGGAATTGTCCTGCTTCCCAGCCTGCAAATCCACGGTCACGGCATTGACATCACATCCCAGTATCTGGACAATGCAGGGGTACCCTGACCCCCATCCTGTATCCCATCCCCATCCCACAGGTGCTGGCAGCCCCCAGCACTCACCAGTTTGCACTGGGCAATGGTCAGGTCTCCCAGCACGGCGTCCACAATGCAGTCAGCTACAGCAGCTGTCACGGACAGCTTGATTTCACTGGGAACAGAAAGAGCTCTCAGGGCCAGCACCCACCAAGCCTGCAAGCCATAGGGCTAACTCCCCAGGGAAGGCTTTGCTGGGGAGATGGATGCTTGGCTGTGGCAGAGGGGCTCCCTGGACATGGCCTTGTGCTGAGGCTTGCTGGGTCTGTGCTGCCAGAGCAGGAATGGGAACAGGCACTGGCTGGATGGAGAATGCCAAATGCATGCCATTGTTGATGGTCAGGGCCAGCCAAGGGGTTGTGCCTGCAGGAACATCACCCCGTGGGTTTCCCCAGCACCCTAGGGACTCATCCAAAGTGGATCCAAGCAGGAAGCAAAGCTACAGCTGGAAAAACACAGCAGCAGGACCCAGCACACCTCTACCACAATGTGGGGAGAGAGGTTGGTAGAGAGACCCCAGAAAGCTCCTCTGGGTCAGTGCCAGGGACTGAGCGAGAAGGAAGAACAGCACATCACTCACTTCAGCTTGCTGAAGACATCAGTGACCATCTGGTCCAGGACTGCACTGAGGCTGAGGTGGTCCTGGAGGCAGATCCTCTCTGACATGGCATTGACCAGCTGATCCCTCACCCCACTCTTCTGCACCACAGCTGGGCACAGGCCGTGGGCTGTGTCCAGCACCGCCTGCATGATTGCCTGAAGTTTGGGGAGGAAAGGAATGTTTTATCTTCTTTTCTATCAGGTTTCACATGGTTTTCAGTGGACACCATCTCCCTTATCCTTGGGCCAATGCTGGTGAACATCCTGTGCTGCCTGTGGGTGCTCACCTGGATTTCCCGGCTGCAGATCTGTGATGCTTCCTCTGTGAGACACTCCAGCTTGTGCTGCAGCTTTCCATTCTGGTAGGGGGTGTTTCCCGCCTCATACAAGAGGGGTAGGATCTGACATAGGAAGAGAGATGGTGTGGATCCCATGTCACCTCATCTTCCCGTATTTCCATGCACAGCCTGCATGGCTGCCCCATGGAAGAGCATCACCTGCATCAGCTGGGAAGACCCAGTGATCTTTTGGCTTTGCTGGGCCAGGTTTGGGCATCCTTGTCCCTCACAGTCCCTGCATGCCTCAATATCTCCCCACCACCTACTGATTCTCCTTCCCCTCTTACACCCTACTACCTGCATCAGAGACACCCTTAACCAACACTTTCACCACTTTTCCAACATCAGTACTGTGTTCTTAAATCCTGTCTCTGCAGATTAGGTAACCAGGGGGCTGCCAGAGAGTTGGAGAAAAGGGGAAAGGAGGTGGTTTGAAGAGAAGTAGAGGAGGAGAACAAAAAGGTGCAATGGGGAGAGAGAACTAAGATCAGGAGGATCAAACCAGGTCTGACAGAGCCAGGAGCTGCCAAGCCAACATGATGGATTTTGTAATGGGGTGGGATGAAGGTGCCCTAGGGAGGGACCCTTCAGGGATTCAGGGAGGTTTCTCACCAGTGTGGGCACCTGTGGGTTGCAGGGTATTCTCAAAGCTGGAGCACCTATCTCTCCCAAGGAGGGACATGTGAGCATGGGATGCCAGAGGAAGAGGGGGGTGTGCACACAGCTGTGTGTCTCTGGGGAAGGGGTACTAAGAACATTTTGATCTTTGTTTTAAAAGGGAATTCAGAAATTCTCAGCTGTTCTTTAATGTTTGCAAGTGCTCGATGGTGTGAGTCTGTTGCATCGACATTCTGGAGTTCCCTGACTGCTGGTTAATGATGTCATTAACTAATCAATGCCCTGCTTCGATCCCAAATGGATGCTGGGTGAGCTGAGGGGGTTTCCCAGGCTGTGGACTCACACTGACAGAGAGGTTGGCATTCCTGATGGCCTCCTCAGCACAGAGGATGTCAGTCTCCACCTCCCTACCCGTGCAGGTGCTGAGGATGTCGACGTGCTTCTGCACACTCAGGCAGATCTCATTCACCATCTGGAGCACAGAGAGGCTGTGTCATGTGCCAGAGCTGGAGCAGCACTGCCAGTTCCCCTCCTTGCTGTGACTTTCCCAGAGAAGAGTGTGCTCAGAGGGGGGACAGGCAGGTTACAGCCTCCAAGAGCATTCCTGCCTAATAACCAGGGATGCTACACGGCAGGGATTTGCTGGCAAGAGTGCAGGGGGGCAGGAACACACTGTATAGTTAGCATAGCAGCAAGTTATCTCAGCAGTGTACATGCACGGAATGCATGGATGCAACCAGCAGGATTCCAGGAGATCTGCTTTCCATCCGCCCCCACCCTCACCATAGAAGCATGAAATGGTTTGGGTTGGAAGAGATCTTAAAGATCCTCTTGTTCCAACCCCACTGCCTGGTCAGGGATATCTTCCACTTAGACCAGGTTAGTCCAAGCCCAACCTGGGCTTGAATATTCCCAGAGATTTGGCACCCACAATTTCTCTGAGCAACCTGTTCCACCCCTCCAATCTCTGCCTTCCACTCAGGAAAGGTTAAAATGGTGTTTTTCTGCTCGCAGGAGCTCACATGAGCCGGCCAGGGTGGTTTGGGGCAGGGCAGAGCAGTCCCATGCAGTGCTTTGTCTGTCAGACCTGCTCTGAGGAGGTGGTGAGGATGCCCTGCTGCAGACGGAAGGTCTGTGCCGGCAGCGTTTGCCGCAGCTGGTTCCTCGTCAGGCAGGACTGCAGCTGTGGAGGCAGGAGGTGAGCAGTGAGGGGGGCACCTGGCCCTGCAGCCCCCAGCCCACACTGTTGGGCTGATGTGGCCAGAAAGGTGTATTCTGTCACCATCTGTTAAAACCGGGTGGGGCAGTGATTCCTTATCTCTGTGGCACATACCATCTGCTAATGGTCCATCTTTAAGACAAGATGGGGCAATCATCTTTATCTTTTCCACAGCCCATCCTCCCTCCAGGAAGATATCATCTGCTGCTGGGCCATTCAGTCCCACTGTATGACTGATAAAATTACATCATCCCACTGGGAGATGCTCCAGCCAGGGGGAGGAGCCAAGCCTTTCCTACCTAGATAAAAACTGAGATTTTGGACAGCAAGGTACCTTCTTTCCACTGGATTCCAGAGGAAAACTGCACCTTTCCACAGGAGCATTGCTCCAGCTGAACCACATCTGCCACTGCAGGAGGATTCAGCCACCATTTAATGGGACTGCTGCCAACACCCTGACTGACTGACAGGGTGTCAGGTTGCATCCTGACTCTGTCAGTGTTTTTTGGGATTGTTCTTTGTAATACTGTATTTCTATTTTAATTTTCCTGGTAAAGAACTGCTATTCCCAATTCCCATATCTTTGCCTGAGAGCCCCTCAATATCAAAATCATAATAATTTGGAGGGAGGGGGTTCACATTCTCCATTTCAATGAGAAGCTTCTGCCTTTATTGGCAGGCACCTGTCCTTCAAGGCAGGGCACCCACCTTGTGCACGGCCTCCTCCGTCCTCTCGGGGCTGCTGCGATAAGCCTGCGCCACGTCGCTCATGGGCAGCGGCATCGCCTTCAGCGTGTAATTCCTGGGGGCAGAGTGGGGTGAGCAGCTGCTGCTCATTCCTCCTGGTCATGTCCCCACAGGCATGGCACAGGTCTCAGCCCACCCAGCAGCAGCCTGGATGTTGTCCTGAGGTCCAGCCTGGAGACAGGGGTGGCCAAACCTTGTCCCTCAGTAGGTGTTGCTGGGGTGGCAGTGACCACCTGCCCTGGCTCTCCATGTACCCCCCTTCCTGCAGACCCCCAGAGCTCTGCACAGCCAAACATCACTCAGGGCCATGGGTGTGCTCAGCAGGTGAACAAACTGCCCACCTGCCATGGGCAGGGAGGAGAGGAGCATCCACCACCACCACCAGATCCCCTGGGGCTCACTGGGGCTCCTTGGGACACAAGGCTGTGCTGGGTGGGATGCAGAGCCCAGGGGAGTCCCTGAGGTTGGCAATAGGGGTGTCATCACCAAATGGGTGTCAGGTTACTTTTCTGGCTGCAAGGCCAGAGCTGTGGACCAACTGCCTTGGGACATGTATGAAACTGTGTGATGGCCCTGGGAACAGTGATGTGCTGGTGACAGAGGCTCTTTTACATGATAGTAACAAGCCAGCAGGACCAAGGATCTCCTTCCTTACCTCTCCAGAGCTTGAGCCACCTCTAGGAGTCCATGGGCAGTTGTGTTGTTCCTGTCCCAAACCACAGTCCTGCAAAAAGAAGGACCTTGGTGAGCCCTGCCCACACCCACACTGCCCTGAGGTGGTGCCAGCAAGAGTCAGACCAAGGCTGACCCCAGGCAGCAGAGAGCCTAAAAGTGAGGGTAAAAATTACAATTTTCAGTATCCAAAATCTAAACTTGGACTTTGCAAGGAGTTATAGATTAGGTGGGTGTCTGGAGGGAGAGAAGGGCTGGGAGGAGACATTCAGGCACCATCCTGTGGGCAGGGACAGATGTCTCCCAGAGGGGCAGCCCTGGCTGAACACCATTCCCTGTCCCCTGCAGGCACCCCTGCTTTGGCCTAGTGTACACAAAGTGGTCAAAAATGGTGCTTTAGGAACTGATGGCAGAGCATGGGGTGAGGGCAGACAAAGGTCTGTCTGCAGCACACTGGGCTGTGCAGGAGCCTGGAAGAGGTGGCAAGCTCCAGGGCAGGGATTGAGCTGTTCTCTTGTCCTTCACATGCCCCCTGGCAGCACTGCCAGATCACTGCCATAGGTGCAAAGTGCAGTTATAGCATCCAACCATATACCAGGAGTGACCCAGGATCACATCCATGGTCACCAGGAGCCATGAGAAACCTCCTGTGGTGGCATCAGGGCCACAACCATCACATCAGGGCCACCCAGCACAGGGCCACCCACAGGGTGTCACAGTGCTGCTGCTACCTGAGCTTGGTGTTGATCTGCAGGGCCTTGGCCAGCATCTTGGCCCCTGTGTCCCCCATGGCGTTGCCACTGATGTCCAGGGAGACGAGGCTGGTGTTGCTGCCCAGGGCACTCAGCAGGACGTTGGTTCCCAGCTTGAGGCGTGATTCAGCCACAGACAGTGACTGGAGAGGCTGGAAAAGGGACAGGGAGGGGGACAGGTGGCCAGGACATGTCAGGGTGAATGTCACCCCGCAGACAGAGCCTCCATCCCTGCCCAGCAGCCTCTGGGCTGGTGCTGGATTTGGAGAGAACAAGTGATGCTGAACCCCAGGAAACAGGAGGGCAGTGAGTGCTCAGGCATCAGGCTGGGTTTAGCTCAGATGCCTGGCAGGCAGTGAGGAGAAAAGAGAGGTTTTTGGAGAAAGCTGTGCTGAATCCAGGTTGTCTCCATGCCTTTAGCCAGACACAGGCTCCCATTTTCCCAGATGAATGGGAACAGCTCCCACTCCTCTGTCTGAGCTTCTGCTTCAGACTGAGGAAAAATAAGAGCAGAAGGACTTGAACGGCAGTGGGAGAGAGGGAGGACTGCTCCCAGGCTGTGCAGGAGGGATCTGGATGGCACCCCAGCTTGGAGACTGCACAGTGGGGCTGAGGGTGACCAGGAGCAGGGATGGGGTGGTTGTGGTGGCTGAGGGCAAGCTGCACTTACACAATCCTCCTCCTGGGTGAGCTGGACAATGCGGTGCAGGACATCCAACAGACCTTCCCTGCAGGATAGATGGTGTGTGTGTGTGTGAGGGGGTTACCTGTGCATGCCCTGGGGCCACAGAGGCAGCTGGCAGAGCTCTGTCCTCCCTCCTGCTCTGCCTGGGCTGTGACCCATCTCTGATACTGCACCAGGTGCTGGCAGTGGTGACCCTCCTGTTGGAGCAGCCAGGATGGGCAGGGATTCCTACCAGCCCATGGGCTTGTGATGGGGAGTCAAGGGGGGTGCACCACTCCAGGATGGCTCCAAGCCTGGGTGCTGCTGCTCTGCACTCACTTGGATTTGATGTTGAAGTTCTTCCCCAGGGAGACGTGCCTGATGGATTTGCTTCTGCCAATGGAGAGCACCAGTGTCACCATGTCAGGGTCAAAGCCTGCAAGAGGTGGGAGACACTCATCAAGATGCTCCAGCAAACCCATGGAGGTGGCCCCAAGGTGGTCCCTCACAGGAGACCTGCAGAGCCACCAAGCTGCCACAGTGGGATGCTGGAGATGCCTGGGAAGTTCCCAGGAATATTCCCCCATTCCTGGCTTCCCCAAGGCCTGTGCAGGGCTGGGGTCCCTGAGAAATGACCTCAGGGATGGAGCAGCCACTGTGGGCACTCCTGGCATTGGGGTACTGAGGCTGTGCTGAGCCATGGGGGCACTAAGGGAGCTGGAGATGGCACTTGATCTCTGCCATCCCTCAGGGATGTGTCCCCCATCACCCACCCTGGACAGCACAGGGGGAGCTCAGCTTTCAGGCAGCTGCCTGCACTCCCATCCTCCTGGCTACACATCCCCAGGGAGATCAGGCAGAGACATGGGCTGGGATCTGCTCACCCAGCAGCTCAACCAGCCAAGGGCATGAGGCACCAACACCCACCTATGCTCTGCCCCTCCTGCCAGAGATGCTCTACTGGGAAAGCCAAAAATAGAAGCATATTTTGGCAAAGGTTGACTGGAGAGTGTGGGTGAGAGCATGAGCTTTTGGAGCACTCATGTCCTGGAGGACTCCAAACCACATCAGCTTTCCCAGAGCCATTTGACTACTGAGGAATTGCATGGTCTGCTGTGAGATCTTAGCAAGGCTGTGAGAGTTCAGGGCCTTCTAGGTGCAATTAACAACTGGCAGAGGTGATGCTTGTGGTGATTAGGATCACTTGCCCTTGGCTTCAGAGGCCACAGCAGGACAAGGCTGGCAGCAGAGGCTACAGACACCTGCAGAGAGGTGGGAAGAGTTTCTGCCCAGGGAAACCCTTTCAGTGCTTCAAACCCTGAACCAGCAACACCAGACCACTCCAGATTCAGTGAACTGAAGAGGACTGCACCAAGAAAGATAAGAAATTAGAAATTTTGGCAAATCTTGAAACAGGAAGGCATAAAGAAACCATCCCACTCTCTTTGCTGGGTGACTGGACGTGAAGGTCCAGGAGATGGAGGAGATCTTCTCAAGACTGGGAAGAAGCAACCTACCATTGTCAGACAAGTCCAGGTGGCTGATGGAACTGGCATCAGGGATGAGATCCTGGATGACTTGGGCCCCTGCTGATCTCAGCTTGGAAGAAACAGCAAGACATCAGTACAGGGGAGGCAGAGAGCCCTGCAAATGAGATCCTGCTGTGGGGGAGGTCAGACAGGGCTCAGACCTTCCACACTGCCACAGTGGGACCCCCATGGCTGCTGGGCCCTCACCTCACAGCTGCTGAGATCCAGGTGCAGGTCACTGATGTGACTGTTGTCTGCCAGCCCTTGCAGCAATGCCCTGGAAAAGACACCAAAGCCCCATCAGCACAAGAAATGGGGACACCAGCACCATCCCACAGTCCAGGCAGTGAGAGTGGGATGCTGGAGAAGGCATCCTTCCCAGAGCTCTGCCTCTCACAGCTCCATCCATCCATCCATCCATCCATCCATCCATCCATCCATCCATCCATCCATCCATCCATCCATCCATCCATCCATCCATCCATCCATCCATCCATCCGCCCTGACCAATGCTCACCCCAAATCCTTTCCCCACAGCCCAAGCTCACCTTATGACATCAGCTGGCAGCTTGGTACCTGCCAGGGAGACGTGTCTGAGGGAGCAGGCCTGGCTGAAAAACTCCTTGATGTCAGGGGAGATGGTTTTCACCCTCCTGAAAAGGATGGGCACAACATGGCAACAACTGCAACTCAGCACCAGCCACCCCCTGGGTACCCCTGATACCCCCCTGGGCACCACAGAACCCCCCACAAGCCATCCCAGGGCTTACTTGTGGGAGTACACATTTTTGGAGAGGTCCAGGTGGATGAGGCTGGTGTGGGATCCGTGGACCAGGGCTCCAAAGAGCTGCCAGGGTGGGCATGTGAGCCATGTGAAGGATGACCCAGAGGTGCTGCAGCCCCTCACAGCTCGGGGATGGAGGGGGACTGAGGGCAGGGCTCACTGCCAGGACCCCCTGCACCCCTGCAAGGTACTCACAGCATCCAAAGGACAGTCTGTGCCAGCCAGGCTGAGGTGGGACAGCGAGTGGCAGTGGCAGAGGAGGCTCTGCAGGTTCTGTGAGCAGAGGGGGCTCAGCAGCTTTGCCCCTGAATCCCACTCCCCACCCAGCACCCTGCAGCCCTGGAATCCCAGTTCCAGCCTGTCTCCTCCCTCCTGCTGAGCACAGGGGTGAGTCCTGCCCAAAGGAACCCACTCTCTCATGGGATGCATCCTTGCTCCAGATGGCATCTCCCACACTCCCACGGGGACAGGCAGGGGCACGTCCCCGGGGTGTCCCCAGCTGCTCCCAGGCAGGCACAGGGTGATGCAGGGCAGGGCACAGACCAGAGCAGACCAAAGCCACCCAAACCACACTGGGGACAGTCTGAGGGATGTCACCCTGCCCATCACAGCACTGGCACTCACACTGATGTCATCCCCAGCCAGCGTGCCGGGGTTTCCAGAGAGGTCCAAGTGTCGGAGGGAGAATCCAATGGCTTTGTTATCTGTGAGAGCCTTGCATAATGTGCTCATCCCTGCTCAAAGAGAGGGAGACATGGATGGCTACAGGCTCCCTGCACTGGGAGAGCCACGGAGCACAACAAGGGAACCTCCCTCCAGCTGGGGCAGCAGGACCTCACACCCACAAAGGTGCCCTGGAGTGCAGCCCCTCCTGTCACTCCTTTTGTGGAGTGGGGCAAGGGTGTGTGGGCTCTACCTTTGGCTGTGAGCATTGTCCTGGCCAAGCTGAGGCTCTGCAGACCCTTGGGACTCTTCTCCACGTGCCGGCTGAAGGCAGTGACCCCTGGTGACAGCAGAGAGCTCTGGGTGGCTGTGCCAGCACAGCTGGGTGTCCAGCCCACCCCGAGCTCCATCCTCCAGGACAGGAGGCAGCTGCTGGTGGGATCTGGAGTTGAACATTTTGTGGGTGTAAACTCATCTCAGCACAGAACTGGAGTACCTCTATCTTCCAGCTGGTTGCCAGAGAGGTTGATGGTGTGCAGGACAGAGTTGGGATGGCTGCTGAGTGCCTGGGCCATCCTCTGCACAAAGTCACTGTGGGGAGAAGGGTCACCCATCTGAGCAATGCTTGGACACCCCCAGGAAACACAGCCACCAGCCCTGTGTCTTACAGGGAGGTGCCACCAGCTCCTGTCTGTGTGCCAGACTGGCTCCATCTGCAGCCAGAAGGAAGCAGAGCATCTCCAGGGGTGATTCCCTGGAGATTCCAGGCTTTCCAGGCTATGGGAGTCTGCTCCCAGTGTGGAGGGGCATAAGAGCCCATGCATGGACCTCCCTGCTCCATGCACTGAGGGAAGAACCACAGGCTGCCCAGATCCTGCTCAGCACTGCCTTGCAGCACCTTCACTTACGCTTTCAACCCACTGTTCTCCAGCACCAGCTCCTCCAGCGTCACTGATTTGCTGAGCATGTAGAGCAGCTGCTCTGAAATCTCCTGATTCTGGCAGGGAAGAAGAAAGCCTTGCTGGGAACCTGGCCACCTCTGGTGCATCCAGAGCCACAGCACCAGCACTCACCAGCCTGAAATCCTTGCAGGACAGCTTGGTGAACCACAGGTTAAAGGACAAGGCAGCAACACTCAGCGCCACATCCCTGCAGGTGACAGGTGTGAGAGGGTCATGAGCAAATGCTGGAGCCAAATGGGTGACCCAAAACACCAAACTGGGGCATGTCCCAAGACACCCAGCCCCAAGACATGCATCCCATGGTGCCCCAACACATCCAAACCCAAGGTGCTCCAACTGACCCAACCCTGGGATGCTCCAAGACACCCAACCTCAATGTGCCCCAGCACAAGGTTCAACAGAACAGGACTGGGATTGTGGGTTTAAAGCAACCCACAGCTACAGATCATCTTCTCCAGATTATTCCCTTGGGGAAAATAAAATTAATCAAAATGTTTGCAATCTTCTACCTAAACCTTAGGGTTTAAAATTCTTTTTAACTCTGAGCTCTCATGTGAGAAACACCACGGGTTTTGGTTGAGTGCAAACAAGTTTCTTTTTTACTTCCTCATCCAAAGAAATATCTAAAACTGTCTCCTTCTTCACCAGCTGAACACAGATCCTCTGTTCCCCAAAACACCCAACCCAGAACTTTGACTGCAGCCCAGCCTGGCAGGTGCCTCCCCTTTTCCATCTTTCTTGGGATGGAGATATGGCTGAGCCCCACAGGGAGAATTCCAGGCACAGCTGGAGCTCACAGCCCCACTATCAGGTTATGATCAAGTGACAACAAGGTTATAGCAGATATCTGGGGGGTTGGTAGGGAGCAGGGCAAGCTTCAGGGTGGCAAGCAGCACCAGCTGCTTTGCATAGGGAAGCACCTGACAGCCACGAGCTGCAAGAAGCTGCCCTGACGTTGGGTTTTCAGCCCCATAAACAGCTCCCAGGCTGATCTAAGAGTTAAAAATGAACAGAGAGGCTGCCTGGACTCTCAGCTGGTGCCCCATGGGACTGGGCTCAGAGCAGTTGGTGCGGGGGAGAGTCAGGCTGCAGATGTGGCATCTGTGGGGTGTGCAAGCTAAAAAAGAAGAAGAGCATGCTGGGCCCCCCAAGAGGGACAGGGAGAATGAGGATGAGTTCTTGGGACACTGCAGGAGCAGTGGGGGGACTCACCTGCTCTCCAGGTGGCTGAAGTCCAGCAGGTTGAATTCCCGGCAGTCCTGGCTGTGGTAAATGTTGTCCACATCCTTCCCAGAATGATGGACACGAATCAGGCTCAGCACTCAGTCCTGGTGTTGCTGGAGGCAGCTGTGCCCTTGGGGAGTCTCTTCTGGGGAGTCCCTTGCCTAAACCCAAAGCCTAAAACCTTCCCTAATGCTCTGGCTGGTAGGGGACATGTCCCAGCTTGGGACAGATTGGCGATTCCTGCAGGGAATGGGCAGAAGGCAACACACCCCAGGCTGGTGGGAGTGAGGGTGCAGGGAGAGGAAAGCTGGCATCAATGAGTCCTGTCATGGCTGGGTCCCTGCAGGATTCTCCTCTACTAGGACACCCAGCAAAGTCCCAGATTTCCAGGGCTGCCCTTAGGTCACAGACTGGGAAACAACCAAGGCACGCTGCTCCCACCTGCATTTTGATTCCAGGGGGCACTCAAGCCAGGCAAAGCTGCAGTTCCCAGATCTGAGCTGTCCCAGCCCCAGCAGCTCCATGAGACACCCACCAGCATCCTGCCCACCAAGTGACCCACTGCCACTGCCCCAGCCCTGGGATGGAGCAGCTTACCCACTGGATCTCCTCACGGAAGGCAAAGCCATTGTAATCACACAGAGCAGCGTAGGTCTCTGAAAACCCCCCTGCAAAGAAAAGGCAATTTTGGGGGCAGATCTTCCCACAGGAACATGGAGGAGAACTTTGGGTAGAGTAGGAAACAGGAGGGGAATGACAGGGACTCAGAAATGATGCTGAGGGCTCCCCTTTCCCTCCTCAAAGGGGAGAGATCTACTGTCAGCCCCCAAATGAGGGCTGTGGCTGGTTTTGCTTGATCCATGTGGATACCAGGCAAGGCACATTGCTATGGTGATAGTGGAGGTATCCTGCTCCAGACCAGGCTACAGGAAAAGCTCCTGGCTCTGCAGTGGTGCCATATGGGGTGGGTAGGAACATGCACAGCTACAGGTCCTTGCAGGTAGATTCTGAGCAGTACTGCTTGCTGTTCTGCTTCCTTCTGTGGAGCTACATCCCCTCAAACCTGCTCCTGCCCCATGGGATGGGGTGGGCTGGTGGGAGCAGACCCCAGTAGATGGGCTCCATCTGACCAAAGCCATCAGAGATGCCTTGCCAGCAGAGCTGCTGTTGCTGGATGCAGGGCTGGAACAGTCCCCAGGGTGCTCCAACCCTCCTGGCCCTGCCAGAGGGAGGTCTTGGCAGGACTCACCACAAGGCCCAGGGTTGCTCTGCAGCATTTCCTCCAGGGAGTCTGTGATGTGCTGGATCCTCTCATACAGGCTGGGGGGACAGTTTGTGAGCAGTGCCCTGGGGAGGGAGCAGAGGGTGTGTCAGGGTGGGCCAGGAGAGGGGCAGCCCCACCACTTTATGCTTAGCTATAACCTCTGTGTATAGGGTGGCCAGAAATATTCAGTCAGGGAACAGGGTTTTGCCTCCATCCATGTACTTTTCTCCATGGAAAAGCACTGTTGTAGACCCATCCTGTATCTGGGATTTTCTAGCTGCAGGTATCCCAGTTCATGGCAGGTGGGTTGAAACTAGATGATCTTTAAGATTCCTTCCTCCCTAAACCATTCCAGGTTTCTACAATCTGGGGCTTTTCTGGGCAAAGGGGTTGCTCTGGCTCCTACACAACCTCAGGAGCAGAAGACCCTTACCCAAGGGATGAGTCTGGGAAGACCTTCTTAAGTGACATGGTGACATGGATAACAACTTGCTCCAAATCATCCAAGGACAGGAACCGGAAGGCGTAAGACGCTGCATCTGTTTCTATGACAACCTGCAGGGCCCAAAGGACGAGAGATGCCTGAGCCAGCTGGCAGCACACAGCGTCCCCAAGCCCCCAGACACCCCGGTGACAGCCACCAGCTCCTCACTGCCAGCCCTGCCAGAGCACCACCAGCACAGGGAATGCTGAGAGCACCAGGAATTCAGGATAAAATACATCCTAAAATACATTAGTGTGCCAGAATAAGGCAGAAACCTCTTGAAAATTCAACTTCAGCTGATGCAGAGGCAGCCCGACACAGTGAGGTGAGAACAGCCTTGTCTCTGCCTGCAGCAGCCGCAGCTGGAGGATGGAGGTTTCCTCCCTGAATTTATTTAATTGATGTTTAGGGCTTTTTTAGCTTATGGTTCCTACCAGAAAAAAAAAAATCCCATGGCAACATGCTCCCTGATTTAATTACACGCTGATTGAGGCGTGGGAGCAGGATGACAATTATCTGCTGGCATGGTGGGGACGCACTTCCGCCAGTGCCCGGGGCTGTGGAGGCAGGAGAGCGTGGGACTGCCTGCACCTTAACAATCCCTGGGCTTTCCACAGCCCAGTCAGATGTCTCTCCCCCCTGCACCCCTCTGTCTCTGCCTAGCTCCTTCAGTTCTGCCCCGGAGCTCAGCCTGCTGAGCAGCAGAAACCCTGAGTGGAGGCTGAGGCTGTGGCTGCTGCTGATGCTTCAACAAGGAAAAGCCAGAGAGGATGTTAGAAAGGACCAGGCAGGAGGCTGACCAGGACCACAGCCTATTTCAGCCAGTACATCCAAGCCTTGACATTCAATTCCTCTCTTCCATGGTTCCCACTGCCACATCTGCCCTGTGTGCCCGCCCCTCTCTAAGAGGATTAACAGGGTTTAAAACACCCTCCTGCTAAATTTGTCTTCACCTTAGTAAGCCTGCAGCCGTTTGTCACCTTGTCCCTACTGAGCAGGAGGTGCCATGGCCAGGCACTGTCTGTGGGGACAGAGGGGAAGAAGTGTAGGCACCCACCTGGGTTCCTCCTGCACCTCCAGCTCCAGGGCAACACCCCTGATGAGGATCAGCACCCCCAATGTGCAGTGGGGGAGCAGAACACCCCCAGATCCTGTGGTGGGCTCCTGACTGGGGTTTGCCATGGGGCAGTGGGCAGAAGGAGGAATAATGCCCAGGTTGGGTTTGTCCCAGCTGCTGGTGCCACTCACCACACTGGACTCTTGGACCATCATCTCTGTCACCTCCAGGAAGCTGAAGCTGCTATGAACCTGTGGGTGAGAGGAGCAGGATCAACCCCAGTGCTGATGGAGAGAGGAAACCCAAGGGTTCCCCTCCAAATCCCAGACTTTCCCATGCCCTGGGTAGTGCTTGACCTTGGCCCCACCCTCAAACAAGATCCTTTTCCCTTCCCTCAGTCTCTTTCTTCAACCTGCTCTTGAGGACTTCCCAGCCCCAGTGGCCCAGGTGACTCATGGGTCACTCCCCCTGGTGCCCCGAGCCCCCCAAGCCCCCCAGGGCTGGACCATGGCACAGGTCCCACACTTACCCTCACTGGCAGCATCACAGGCAGCACATAGGCTCGCCAGGGTGTCAGGACCTAGGCAAGGTGTGACAAGGGACCATGGTGACAAGGGAGCCACCCCTGTCCCTCACTGCAGCCATAATATACCTTCCTGGGAAAATCAGGAAAGCAGGAACCAGGCTGGACTCTGCACATACCAAGATAAAGTCGTCATACTTGGATTTCACCTGCAGCTGGATGCTCAGCACCAGGAGCACTTTCTTTGTCCCCAGGAAGGTGGTGATACCCTCTGAAAAGACCAATGTGCACATGAAATCATGTGGCTGAAGCCACCTTGGTCCTCTCCCATGCATCCTGCTTCTCTTGGGAATACTGGAATCATCTTCTCTCCACACCTGACGGTCAGACCCTGGTTGCTCTCAGACAAGCCTCACACTTCACCCCTGTGGGTCTCCTTTGCTGTTCAGGTGATGCCCCCCACTCCCTATCTTCTGCTGCAGCCTCAACTGAGCACAGTATTTTGGGGTTGCTGGTTGACACTGTCCCTGCTGCCTCACCCACTGGGAACTGGCACTGAGTGCTAAGAGGGTCCTGATTTCTCTTCCTTCCTTTCTGAATTTACCACTATGGAGCAATTGGTCACCTAGATCCTTCCTCTCCACAGAGCAGCCAGGGTGGCCACCTGTGCCAACCTCTCCAAGTTCACAGCCCAGTCACTCCCAGAGTCAGTGATCCAGTCCCACAGCCAGCATCACACCTGCCTTGAGCAGTACCTCTGTGCCTTCCTGATTCATGCCTCTCACTGGGAGAAAAAGGACCAAAACCACACCTGTCCACCACTGTGCAGAGCAAACCAGGCTTTCACAATGACATCAAACCCCACGGGTCCAGTGGCTTGAGCCAGGGACCCACCCTGGTAGAGTCAGGACCTGAGGCTGTGGGGACACTGATCCAGCTCCTTCCCACCCCACTGCAAGCCTCGGTGGCGTGATGAGGCTGAAGGACCCCGAGATCTCTGTGGCCTTTTGGTTTTTCCATCAGCCAAGAGAAGGCTGTGAGCAGTGGTGCTTCACATCCCCCTTGCTGCACCAAGCTGCACCCACAAATCCGGCACCCTGAGCTGTGCAGAATCCCATCCCTGAGGAGCCAGGTAATGTGGGGATGCTCTTGGTCCAAGGTCCATCCTTAGGCAAGTGAGTTTTGCGGATATGACGAACCCCCGGACACCGCATGGGCCCCCCTGAACTCAGCTGTCACAGCTGAGGGACCCCGAGCGCCCCTGCCCGCCATGCAGGCCCCGTGCTGGCAGCTGCCATGTGGCAGCAGAGCGGGCCGTGCTCACCTTGCAGCTCGGCGGGGATCCCTGCAGGGGCCGCAGCCATGGCGGAGCGCGGGCACCTGCCGGCCGCGGTGCCGGTGTCAGGGCAGCATCCCGGGAAGGGCGCCCTGCCGGAGGAAGCGCCGGGGATCCAACGGCGCCGCCGCCTCGCTGCCTCCTCCCCCCGCGGTGCCTCTTCCTGCCCCGTCAGGCGAGATTTACCGCCTGAGCAGCAGAAGAGAAATGAAAGCGACGGTGCCCACGGCCCACCGGCCCTGCTGGGGAGAGGCAGCGCTGCCCGGCGCCCTGCTGATCCCTGTGCCTTCCCTGGGAGCAAGCAGGAGCATCTCCCCGCAGTTCCAGCTTCCAGGGTTGAGGTTGACCTCTCCCCATCTCCTGAGGTGCTTCATGGAGATATTTCTGCCTGAAGATGGCTGGTGAGTGGGGTCAAGGCAAGTCTACCCTGGGCAGACAGCCCAGCTCCATCACCTTGCACTGGGAATCTGCAGGGGGAGCTAATGGAGATGGGTGTGATGCCCACTGCAGGCTGCTCTCTGGAGGATGGATGCCACTGCCCATGGCAGGATGCTGAAGGAAAGACTTTTCCAGAACAGAAATGTCTCAGGCATTCTGCCAAACAAAACTGCTGTCCCAAAGCAATGGTGAGAGGTGGAAGCCAGGTGATCTCCTTGGAGCAACAGGACTGAGCACATCAACCGCTCCATTCATCCAGGAAGGTTTTAGACCAGGAAGCACTCCTGTGTCCCATGACATGATGGAGAGCTCCTCTGGACTCAGGATCTCCCACTTTTGGCTCAGCTTGGCCTCACTTAGAGACTCAGGTAGAGCTGCTCTCAGCTGGCAGTCTGGAACCCTGTGACCAGCATCCACCAGGATGGAGGGTGACAGCTGCCTTCTTCCCTAAATTGTCCCTTTCTGACAAACTTCCAAGCTCCAGACTGCAATCTGCCGACCAGGAGCTCACCAAGCTTTCCCAGAAGTCGAATGACTTGAGAGGAAGTGGGCACTAGAAGGGATGGGTGACTTTGCCCTCCTGCCACACACACTCAGGGCCACAGTGCTTCTGCCACCACCTTCTGTGTGAAGGCAAAGGCAGCAAGTATCCCCCTGCAGGGATGGTGTCTTCACAGAGCCCAGCCACAGCACGAAACTCTTCTCAAGGAGGTGAGTGGGGAGAACATGGCTCAGGGCAAGGACCAACCTCTGCCAAGGCACCTCCTCGAGCCTCCTGAGCTACAGAGCCAGCAGATGGATGAGCAGCAGGAGGATGAAGGGTACGGAGTGTTCACCACCCAGTGGAGTCAGCAGCCACCAGCAGCAGTCCTGGCTGGATCCACATTTTCTCTGGGATGAGAGGAGGCCAGGCTATTAGCATGTGTACTCAAAAGGACACCATCTCCCAGCTTTGTCATGCAGGATATCACGACACAGAGGGAGCAGCTGCTCCCTTTCACAAATCAGAGCGGCTTCTGTGGAAGCACAGAGGAGCTCCAGGCAAGCTGCATCCAAAGCTCATTCCCCAAAATACTGGTTCCCACATGCTGGAACATTCTGAGCACCAGTGCAGCAGGACATGTACTCCAGGAGTGGCCAAGGTATCCATCTGCACAAGTGTTCCCTGCCTCTGTGCAAGCCCAGGCACATCAGGATGTCTGGAGCAGCCCACCTCCTGTGTCCAGCAGAGAACAGCAGCCCAAGCACCAGGAATGGCAGCCAGGCCAAGCCACTGGCAGTGATGCTTCTTGGATCCAGCCCAGCCATGGTTTTCCACTCAAAGCCCAGGGCCCAGCTTTTCCAGCACTGATAACAGCTCTTGGGTTGAACAGAATTGTTCTGTCCATATTCAGACTTTGGATGCTGCCCTGGATGTGTCCTTGGCTGCAGGTTGGGATGTTGCTCTGCATCTCTCCAGAACAGCTCCTCTGAGGGCAAAGCAGAAGCCTGCAAGAGGCACAAGCAGAGATCCTTGCCCAAGGCAGGAGCCTGAGCTCAAATCAAATAAAACCCAGTCTGCATAACAAGACCATTGACTGAGCAAGCACAGAGAAACCAGGTCAACTGAGCAGAGCTCAAGGTAACACGCCAGGCTGGGGAAAAAAGGAGGATGGCCACAGAGTGACAGCTCCTATCCTCACTAAACCTCTGCTGGGATCTGTGAAGGAAGTTCTAGAATCAGATCACAATAAAAAAGTTGCTCAGAAATTGCTCCTGAGATCTGGATTAAGGGCTAGGGTTAGGCTCAGGGTTAGGGTTGAGCGAGCCAAAGAGTCCAGAGCTCCAGAACACTGGTGCTGGAACAGACCAGCCAAGGTGATTGTGGCAAAGCCCCAGCACTGCTGCCCCTACACCTTCCTGACCTGAGCCCCCATAGGAACAGGCACCTCAGCCCCAGAGACAAACTGCCATGTGCCTCAGGCTAAGGCTGCAGAGAGCTGTCGAGCCTACAGCTCCAGGGACACTGGCACTGGAAGGGAAAATTGCAGGGGCATCAGGGCAAAGCCACCTCCCCCAGCTCTTCTGCATTCCAGGAGAGCTGCAGCACCTGGTCTGGTGTCACCCAGGCCTGGGTACAACAGACCAAGGGAGGTCTCTGCTGGAGCACGTGTGGCATCTCCTTGGGCCACCACCTCTAACAAAGCCATGGCACCATCCTTCACACCCCACTCATCAAGTTGTGCCACAGGGTTTAAGAGATGATGGTGGTTCTCCTTACAGATCCCAATGACCAATACCTTTGATTTTTCCACTCACCACAAAGTGTAAAAAAAAAAAAAAAAAAAAAAAGTAAAACCACCTCAGCACTGCCTCAGACTGAAACATCTTTGGCTTCTGAGAACACAAGCTCCTTGCCCAGCTGAGAAAAGCACTTGAGGATTCACCCATTTCTCAGCCAGACCTGACTTCTCACAGAAGCAGAGCCCTTACACAATCCCTCCCATCTGCTGCAACACACCTCCAGCCTGCTCAGGAGTCCAAGCTTCCACTCCAGACAGGCTTTCCTTGGCAAGTCATAGAAGGCCCATTTCTCAAAACCAGGGATAAGGAGTCACCAAACATCTAGTGAAAACCAGAACTAGTAACTCTTGTGCTTGGTTAATCCCCTACGTAGTGTCATTTGCAGTGGCTCCTGTACCAGCAGCAGGAGTTTCTATCCTGCAGTGGTTGCCCACAGCTGGCACCCTCAACTGCTGTCATAGGTAACTAAAAAAACACATCACAGAAACTGCACCAAAGTACCAGTCCTATTTTTCAGAATGAAATGGAAACAATATTCCTGTTAACTAAACAATCAGCTATAACCATTTAAAATCACAGTCAAAACAAACAAGCAACAACTGCTCTCATGTTACTCTAAGCTCAAGCTGTGAACACCAACATTTGCATTTTACATCCTCCCTCCTCTACACACAGGGAAGCACACCCTGATTTAAGGTCATGGACAGGTACCTTGCATTTGGCATGGGGCAGAAGGAACACCTGCAGTGAGAAAGGAGCTGGTCCCTGTTGACAGCATCCTTCTGGGAAGAGCAGCTTTTCCATCTGGAGGTGGCTGCAGGTCACGCCAGTGATGAGCACAAAGAAAGCAGCCAGTGAGCACACGTGTTAATCCGTTATTATTTATTAGCTGTACAGCAGTATATTCTCCTTCCCAGCTTTCAAACCCCATTACATATTTTATAACAGTATTTTTTCCCCATGTTGGCTTCCTAAAATAATGAAAAATATCACACAGTACAGCTAAGTACAAAAATGCATCAACCTAGAGTCTGATAGCTAAACTGATAGCTCTCTTAAAAGCGATACATAGAAGAAAAATTTGTTTGAAATCAGCAAGACTGAGGCTCTATAAAAAGCTTACATATTTTAACATGTGACATTTTCATATACAGGCATCATTTGTATTTCACATTATTCCTTTTTTTGTCTTTATCAGAGATTCAAAAATTCTAGAATTACTGACCTATTAATAAAATTTCCTGGCCCAGGTTGAGGGCTGCAGTGACCCACTTATAAATCACCACTTTTGTCTTAACATAGGATTCATAAACACAAAAATACAACTACAAGATAGAGCAAAGAAAATGTATTTGTGAAATTATAACTCAAAAAGGTTAATTATATGTTTCAAATTGGTTGGATGGTCACATCCACAGGGCAGTGGTCAATGGCTCAGACTCCAGATGGACAGCACTGACTGGTGCCCCTCAGGGGTCCATATTGGGACCAGCATTATTTAGTATCACCATTAATGGCATAGATGAAGGCATGGAGTGCACCCTCAGCAGGTTTGGTAACAAACTTAGGGTGCAGTGACACACCTGAAGGACAGGGCCACCCAGAGAGACCTGGACAAGCTTGGGAAGTGGCCTGTGAGAATCTCATGAGGCTTAACAAGACCCAGTGCAAGTAGTGCACCTGGGTTGGGGCAACACTTGGGAACAATCCAGGCTGGGAAAAAACAGAACCAGAGCAGCCCTGGGGAGAAGGATTTGGGGAATCTGGTGGGTGAGCCTGGACATGCCCCAGCCAGCTGTGTGTGCTGGGCTGCATACACAGCCCTGGGGCAGCAGGAAGGGGATTCTGCCCCTGGGCTCCAGTCAGGTGAGAGCCCACCTGCAGTGCTGCATCCAGCTCTGGGAGCCCTAGGACAAGGACATGGAACTGTTGGAGAGAGTCCAGAGGAGGCCACAAACACAACTTGAGGGATGGAGCACCATTCCTATGAGGAAAGACTGAGAGAGCTGGAGTTACTCAGCTTGGAGAAAAGGTGTTGGGATGACCTAATTGTGGCCTTTCAGAACTGCAGGGAGCCTACAAGAGAGCTGGAGAGGGACTTTTGGCAAGGGAATGGAGAGATAGAACAGGGAATGGCTTTAAACTGACAGAGGTCAGGGTTAGATGGGCTATTAGGAAAAAATTCTTCCTTGTGAGGGCAATGAGGCCCTGGCACAGACTGCCCAGAGAAACTGTTGCTGCTTCATCCCTGGAAGTGTTCAAGGCCAGGTTGGACAGAGCTTGCAGGAAGCTGGTCTAGTGAAATGTGGCAGAGGGGTAGAACTAATGGCCTGTAAGTGCCTTCTAACCCAAGCCAGTCTAAGATTCTATGAAATACAAGTTTTTTGTGCTTCAAAACCAGATTTCACATGTGGGTTTCTCTTGTTCTGCAAGCAATAGTTTGGGTACATCTTTTCTCTACCTTATTAACAGCTTTTCCAACATTTACACTCTATCAATTCTCTTTTCACTTAGTTTGAAAGGAATTAGAATACCAGGGTATCTTTAAACTGCATTTTTGCATACCTCTTAATTAATGGAAAAAGATTAAAATGTAAAAAAAAAAAAAAAAAAAAAAAAAAATTATTTACAAGCTTGACCATTACAGAAATGCTTTGCAGAAAGCAAAGCATATTAAGGACAGAAACCAGTTGGAGCATGCCAAAACTACCATGTGCAGCCGACTTGGAGAACCGGAGCTATTCAGTGGGAGAAAGCAAAAACAAAAAACAAAAAACCAACCAAAAAAACATTTCAAAAGTCTAGAACCCTCCCAAGTCTGCATTTACAGTTAAAAACACTACTGAGAGAAGAGGCTCAAGGACTCTGGGAACTGGAAGGGCAAGTCCGGAGTGGTTTTCCACATACTCTAGTCAAGGCTTCCACTTTTGTATATTAAAACTTGGTGCATGTAAACACGGCCCTTGGACCAGCTTTACAATGCAGTTTAGAGCAAAACTAAATCAAGCATTTCAGAGGAAACCCTCAAGGACTCCAAAATATTTCCTAATGTTCCATGATCCTGTAATGCTAACATAAAACAGCAAGTTCTAGTTAAATCACATTCTAACATCGTTTTTTTTTTTATCTCCCAGTATGTTTGGTAAAATGGTCTAAAATGATGCATTTCCCAAAGCCAAGAAAAAAGATTAAAGGAAAAAAAAAATAGATTTGAGCCGCTTAAACACAGCCCAGGCCAGTTCAGTCAGCCAACGTGGTCTTCCTCCATCACCGGTCCATCATGCTGAGAATCATCTCAGGGGTGAGGTCTCCATTGGGAGCTTCCACTACAGCAGGCTGAGCTTCCTCCTCTTCCTCTGCTGTTTCTGCATCTGGTTCTTTCTTCACTTCAACTATAATATTTTCAATTTCACCAGTGTTCTGGTCTTCAACCTGAATGATTGCTGCAGCTGGAAGGGCAAAAACAAAGGAGGAAGGGAGGAGAAACAGATTATTTTACTGTTTCCAGAGCCAGCCTGCATGCCTCAAGCAGCTCTTTGGTAGATCCTTAAGACTATTCCATGGCAAGGGAAAGTGAGGCCCACAGCAAGCACTGCCACATCAGGAGAGCAATTCTTCCCACCTCACTCAGCCAAGCATCAAGCATCTAATTTCTTGCACCTTTATGAAGATGGACTCCCAGTGTGCATTTTTAAACAATGGATTTTGTAGAATAATGAACAAAACCAAATCCTGTATCAATATACGGGCCCAAGGCAAAATTTTAACTTCAAGGGAATTTAGTGATGACAAATTCAGAATTCAATGTTTCCATGGAATAATTCCAGAGAGAAAACAGGCCACACTTTGTAGCACTGAGCAGACAGCTAAGCCACTGAGGAAGCCACCATCTCCTTAAAGGAACTAATTTCCTGTCCTACTTTGAACCTAAATTTATTTACTTACACTTTGCACAGTTACAATGTCTATTCTTAACCACATC
Organism: Erithacus rubecula; assembly: GCF_903797595.1. Lineage (NCBI taxonomy): Eukaryota > Metazoa > Chordata > Aves > Passeriformes > Muscicapidae > Erithacus > Erithacus rubecula. The sequence continues at coordinate 6,901,502 of NC_136664.1, read as the reverse complement.
CCTGTGGAGTTGAAACAACACCTGCACCCTGATCAGAACTAAAGGCCTGAAGCAAGTTCATTTGTGGCAATACCTGCAAAAGCTAGCCTAGTAAGGACACCATGATGTTTCTACTGACAGCTGTTTTCCCAAGGACTGTATGCCAGCAAAGATACCATAACTGGCACAAAAAGAAATGAGCAGTTTGCACAACTATGAAATGAAACAATACTGAACAAAAAGTAACAGCCTTCCTCTTTCATCATGGCCTGAAGTGGTCATGTTCCCTCACAACCAGGAAAATCCTCACAACGAATTTCAAGGTGAACTCTTAGCAATATAGAGACAAATACAGTTACCTACTTTGAAAATAATCTCATTTGAATGGATCACATCTGCAACCATGGCCAAATCCAAGGAAAAAGGTGCTCAAGCAAGCAGGTTAAAATAAGCTTCAATTAGTGACTTACGCTGGGATTGTTTTGGTTGAGCAGCAGCTTTGCCTGGTGGTCTTCCTCTTCTTTTCTTACTGGGTGGTGGTGCAGGAGCCTCTTGCTCAACTTCTGGTTCAGCCTCAATTTCTACTGCAGTCTCCTCCTCATCTTCATTATCATCCAAATCTGGTTCAGCATTTTCCTCTGTAAGAAAGGATGTCATATAAATATTTAGTTTAAACAAGAATGAAACATCCATCTGCAGTGAAGCACCATCAAATCCCACCCAAAAGAATCGGATTTGAAGCAGTCAGCTCTGCTAAGAAGGCATATAAGGCCTTTGTTCAGAAACTGTTGCCACAGATTGTTAATCTGTTACCTTCACTTAGAGGGAACAAGCTGTCCTTCAGAAAGCAAAAGGCAATGTAATTATGTTGATTATGTAGTAAAAGCTACTCTGCACGTGCACAAAGGAGCCCAGAGACACAAGAGAGACCAAGTAACACATGACTGGGCTACTCCCAAACCCATCAGAGGGTCCAGCAGCCCGTCCAAGTCCCATCTGCACAACACAGAGGAGCAGGCACTGCACAATGGAAGGTGGGAGCCCAAATTCACAACTTCTGAGGAACCAACTTCTTGTCCAGGACACTCCCATGTGTGAAACCCATCCCAATGAGTCATGGGAAGCAGCCCTTGAGATCACCCTTGATACTACAAGGTGTTGGGGAATTCCTGGCTGGGACACATTGGGATGCAGGAAGAAAGCCATTTCGGATCACACAGGACTATTTACAGGATGTTTAAGGGAGGGGATGAGATGATGTCAAAAGTGTGGGGAAAAGAGAAGGGCAAGAGGATAAGAGATACATCTCATGTAAATTAATGCAGCAGCCATTCCAGGATCTCTGTGAAACACAAGAACCCCAACAGCCAGTCTCCTACCCCTCAAGCTCTACACATTATTCTTCAGAACACGACTTAAAGTTAATAGGTGAGGAACATCAACACATTGAGAACATTCTGGGCAAAAACAGAGCAGTCAAAAAGCAGTGAGAAATGTCAAAGGGGATAATATTGTTTGGACAGCAAAATGATTGCCCTTACATTCTTAAGGCTGCTCACTAGAGGAGAAGCTTCACTCAAGAATACAAGGGCCAGAAGGATACTTCCTTTTATCTGACTAAAGGGAAAAACCCCAACCCACACTGAGGCATGTAGATGCTGCATGATTTACAGTCACTCAAGGGATATCCCCCATGAGGAATTTATTTACTGAATTGCTCAGGTTCCAGTTTTTTAGATTTTATATTCTCCCTTCAACTCAATGTCTATCAATTAACATTCTGCCTAATGTTGGGCAGACAGGAGACAAAACTATCATTCACTATTTAGTCTTCCCCCCCCTCTTAACATATAAAAGTCTATTTCATCCCAGCTTTGTTAGTAATTTTTAGGTATTTAGTAGTTCCCAAGCCACATGAAACTGCAGATATCCAAATAGACACAAAAGTGAATAATGCAATTTCTCAAGCAAGTGATTAGCACATCTTTCTTACAGCTACTCAGCTCTCACTGATCAATTCTTCATAGCTATCAAACGACTCCTGAGGTCAACCTACACTTGTCACTTCTCTGAGGCTGAAGGGATTCCCTCAGCACAGAGCCTGGGCATCATTAACTGCATATCATCAGCTCATTAACAAGACCGACTTTTGACAAGCTTCCCCCTTAAAAACTGTTTTAAACTCAGACCAAACCAGCTAAACACAATGTGAGTTTTCAGAATAGGCTGAACTCCCAGGAAGATTTTAAATCAGATACTAACAATGCAATACTCCAGAATGCACATTTTGAATTACCTTCCATCAATTATTTTACCCTGCCTTCATGAATTCTTCAGGTTTTAAACACACAATTAGTCACATGTGCTTAATTAATCAAATACATTTTTCCAAGTATCTATACAAAGATCAGTTTTAAGCATCAATTTCTATAGGTTTTGAATCAAGGTTTGCAAATGAATTGATCATCCTAAAACTTGTTTGCATTCGAGATTTTCAGATACATGTTGTCTAGCTGGAAATATCCCTGTTCTCCCAACCTACACTCCTTGATTAACTACATAAAGCACTCCAGATAAAAGACTAATCAGCACAACTCCTTTTGCAAAATCATCTTTGAACTGGTTGGTCTTGAGACTCTACTTTACTACTACTGTTGAAGACACGATGAAGTTCTTCCTCTACCAGGAGACAGGACTAGGACTGAGCTTTTCCTTCATATGTATTATTCATCTCCATCATTCCCCTGGATGTTGCCAGCCTTCCTCCACAGAAGTAGCCAAACTATTTAGTGGTGGAGTTGTCTGGACATGCCACCCAGTAATGGTGAAGAAGGATCAAGTAACATTTCATAGCAATGCACTGCAGAACCACACAGCCTCTTTTGGGCTCTGAAAAAAATTTACCAGGGTTTCCCACACAGGCAGGACAGGAAAGGCACAGATGACATAAGGATGTCAGACAGTTTTTTTAACTACTGTCTTGAAACAAGTCTGGGACAGCAGGATCTGTATTATCCCTCACAGGCAGTACATCCCTCTGTGCTTGGCCATGTATCACCACATTCTGTGTTTGCCAACCAGACAAGACTCTTCCAAGTGCCAGAAGAAACCTGCAGAACTGGCAAACCAGCAGCTAACACATACAGAGTGAATCACAGACCTGTAACTCTCTGAAGGTACTGAGCTGTTCTTACCACTGTCAGAAGAATCTTCTTTCTTAGAACGCATCTTTCTCTTTCGGCCACGTTTGCCTTTCTTTGTCTCTCCTCCATTCTCTCCTTCTCCACCATCTAGGCCAGAGCAGTTATCAGCATGTCTGGCCATTGTGTTCTACTCAGCAAAAGATTAAAAACATAAGAAAAGTTAAAATGTGCTTTGAATTCAAGATCAGACATTCTGTCTCTGTATTTTCAAAAACATTTCTGGTAACTATGTCTTCTGCTTTTTTTATTTTTTTTTTAAGAGGTTCTTTTTTCATTGATTAACTTAATGAATAAAGTTGCATTTCCATGTAGCTTATGATGTCAACACATATTAGTGTTGGCACCAATTCTGAATTCTCTCTCTCCTCTCTTTTCCTCTCAGAGAAAAGAGCTCTATTAAAATACTCATATTTTATGCTGCACCTCACCCATCTTTCCTTCTGGTATCCCCTTGGCTAAAAAAGCCTCATTCCACCCCCAACCCTCCCCAGCTGAAAGCATATTCCCTTACCCTGCGAGTGAATGTTTTGCCACACTTGGAGCAGACAAAGGCAGCAGGGACAAAGTTGGGATCGTGGTATCTCTTGAAGTGCATGTCGAGGAGCTGCTTCTGGCGGAAGGTTTTATCACAATGGCTACAGGCATAAGGCTTTTCTCCAGTATGGGTCCGTTTGTGCATGACCATGTGCCGCTCCTGCCATGACAGGAAAAATGGAAATTCACATAAATGGATACAGAAAAGTGAACATTCAGCTAAAATGAGGCCAAAATTTTGTGGTTAGTATCAGGAAAATAATGATTCCACAGCAATGCAAGAACATCTTGATTGATGGTATATTCAGTCCTAGTTACTTCCATCCTATATGGACTCTTATCCCTTGGTCAATGGGTACATCAAGGTTGTGAATCAGAAGGTTAATCTCTACAGGACAGAATTATACTCTCCTTTACACCCTTCAAAAAAACTTAGACAGTTAATTTGATCTTGACAGCTGGTCAAGCCTAACAGCTAAGACATCCATCCCATACTTTCAGCTCCTAACACTCCTAAGGGGTACCAGTGCCCCCAGCTTACCTGTCTGCAGGCATAATCACACTGGTCACACTTGAAGCGCTTCTCATTCTTGTGGGACTTTTGATGCTGGATGAGGGCATACCTCTCATGGAACACAGCGTCACAGTAGCGACACTTCTTGCCCTGCTCAATGTAGGAATGCTGCTTCCGCAAGTGGACACCTGCAGCAAAAACATCAGAAGCTTTCACCACCATGGCTTTCCAAGCATGAAACATGAGCCCACGGTCCTTCAATGATCCTCCCTCCCAAGCTCAGCTAAAACAGTGGAATAGTTAATTCAGGATTTAACTAAAAACCTGAAGGACTCACAAGTAAAACCAACTAGAACCATTTCTAAACAGAAAGAGCTTGCAGAAAAACTCCACTAAGCTTTTCCACGGTATACAGATTTGGTTATTAGCTGCAATCTGTGCTGTTTCAGCATACTTGAATTTGATGACATATGATTGCCAAACTAAAGTGTCTTGTGGACTGTTATGTTTAAGACTAACTTGAATTGCCTGGATACAGCCAGAAGCCAGGTAATTCAGTGGGGGGAAACAGGATTTTCTGCAGGATTAAAAATCAGAGTGACAGAACTAAAAGGCAACAGGGATACCAGCAGATAATCCCCAACAAAGGTTTTAGTCACTTCTTTAAAATCCTCCAACTAAGAGCATACCACAGCTGCACAGGGCAGCTTAGGGTAGATTAAAGCATTACTAGAAGAAAAATTCTTCATAGCTAACATCAGTTTTCCTCTGTTTTGAATCAGCTTGTTTGCTCCTGACATCAACCAACTGCCTTCCTCTCAAAGTGCCTTGCACTGTAGCACTTGTCTTTACTGGAAGGGAGCCTGCCTACCCATTACTTTGTGATAATTCTGTTTAAAGACAGAAAGTTCTTCCCCTCAGCTACTCTGGGCACGATATTGTTTGTCACCTTCAGAAACATAAGAGCTTGCCTGCTGGAATCATACTGCTCACTAGATCAGCAATGTCCTACTGCAAGGAGTCAGGGCTTTTTTGAGCACACAACTCCAAATCCTGGAAAGTTAAATACTAGTCTAATTCAAACCTTTTAACTTGATGAAAATATCTCTGCATGAAACTTAATGGCCTCCAATGTGCAGGAGGTTATGCCAAGTAATCTTCTTGCTTTTCAGATCCCAACCCTTATGCTGCTGAATGGGTAAACAGTAACTTACCTTGTATGATTGGAAAAAAAGAAATCAAATAATGAGAAGAAACTGAAAATTGTTCTAACTTGCAGCAGCTATGGTAAGCTAAATGTGTGTGTTACCAGCCCCAGATGTGAAGCTGTGTTTCATGTTGTGCAGATACCATAGTGGGTATTGGGCTAAGAGACAGCAGTTGGGTTATGTGAACTCTGATTGTGGGAAGTTTTGTACCATGTTCAGCAAATGGCCACGTTTGGGAGACACGTACCCAGGTCACTCTTCCTCGCTATAACAGTATCACAGTGAGGGCAGTGGAATTTGGCCACGTTCTCTGTGTGCTTCTGCAAAATGTGCATCTTCATGGTGCCGCTCTGAGTGAAGCGAGCGTGGCAGATGTAACATTCATATGGCTTCTCTCCTTCAGAAACAAAAGGAAAAAATAGAACAAGTGCTTTTATTAAAAGAAATCTCACCAAGAAGCCCCAAACAACCTCCCAGAAACATACAGCTAGACAACAGAAATTGTAATTCTACAAAGCACTCAATAACATCTCTCTCTGCAAGTTATAGCTCCAGTAAAAATCTTTCTACAAAGAAACTGAAGTTCAATCCTTAAGGAAGTTAGACTGTTCTTACTCCGAGAAATGCAGGTAAGACTGCCAGAAGAGAGCACATAACATCAAAATTTTTTGGGGAGGAGGTTCTGAATGTTCATGTATACATAAAAGGGCATCTTTCCCTCCTTCAATTATAGCAATATGATTAATTTGGCACTGCAGTAACATTCTGTGCTAAAATAATCCCTATTTATATTGAAGAAAAAATTAGCATCTTTATGAACTAACATGCACGAGATGCTTTCAAAAATGCACTGAAGCATGAAACTGCAAATGGCTCTACTCTTCAACTGGAACACTGCAAACAGAATAAGTTTCTTCTGTTCATACTAGAGGTGCCTGCATTTTATCACCAAAGTCAAACTAGAAATCAAAATCCTCCAAGCTCTTTTCTCAGTGCAGTAATTTAATCAGGTTATAAATCTACAAGTGCTTATAAAACGTGGTGCACTCTTCAGCTACACACTTTATAAAGGTTTTATATCAAACTACACAATAATGTTTGTTTGCTGTACAGCTGACACTGCAGCCTCAGCACTCTGACACTAAGAGAATATGGCATCAGTACCAGAGTGGGTCCTCATGTGCCTCTTCAGTTTGTAGGTGTCTCTGCTGGCATAGCTGCACAGGCTGCACTGGAACGGGCGCTCTCCGGTGTGTGAACGGATGTGGCGTTTCAATTTGCTAACCTGGAGCCAAGAGCAAGACTGAAGTTAGCAAAGCTGAGCAGGCCAGATTGCCAAAACTACAAATATTTGAGGCAGCTTTTATTTATTTAGGAACAAAACCAAACAAGCACATTTTAGTCCATTTTCCCATTGCACACAGCCACTTGCTCCTGCGCACTCTACTTCACTCCCAGCTTCACTCCCAGTCTTGCCTGATGATTGTTCCCAAACTCAGTGAGGCCTGATTTAGACTCTGTGCTCACCTTACTGTTATTGACCATCTCAGCAACTGAAGACACCCTAAAATTTTAAAACATCCTGGAGATACACAGGGAAGTGGTGTGGGGAAGCAGCGTGGGGAAGCTTAATTCCTTTCTTCTGCTTTTATTTAGAAGGTACAAACCCAGCCCAAAGCAAGAACACCAACGGTATGGCATTTTCTATTCCAGCCTGATCATGCTGCTTAATCACCAACTCATGCCTACAAAAAGCAGCATGACCTCATAAGGACCAACTTAGTTATTCTTTCCTAATTCATACTATGAAAACCTCTGCAACATAACTTATTCAGAACTCAAACCACAGGACCTGAAGTGACAGCACTGCAGGCATAGCGTGGGTAGGAAAAAAAACCCCTGAAGTCCCTACTCAAGCTCTCCCACTGTAGCCTTCTTCCACTGCAGACATGCCATTTTTTAAAAATTACATTGCTCATCATCTGGTTTAAATTTCCTTTCACAATATAAAAGCTGTCCTATAAAATATCTAATAATACTGCATGGAGGGAAGGCATTCATGAATGTCTTATCTGCTCAGACAAATTAAGCTATCATCTAACATTTGCAAAGCTGCTTTTCACCAATACTGAGACAAAGGCTCATTAGTTTTAGCTACAGACACCATCATGGCATAAACAGATGATGTGCAGAACGCGTGTTTCTAAAATGGGAGGGCACTGTGGACTGAAAGGACATCCCACTGCAGCAGGAAATGTCTGCCTCCTTGTCTCCTTCAACGTGAAGCACACTGCAATTCCTGCAATCAGCTTAAAGGACAAATCATGAAAGGACAAATCAAGAAACTGCAATAACTATTGTCCCTGAAGAAGAAATAGGTATCACCTAGAATTTCTCTGAGTGATCTCACACTGCTTTCTGATTCACTGAGGAAACCCCACCATTTGTTTCCAAGAGCAGCCTTGATTTATAACTCCTTTTGCCCAGAGCCTTTCAACCAAATGGCCAAAGAGGAAATGCCTAAGAACAGAGTTTGTAACAGATGGTGAACAAGCTCTGAAGCACACAAGGAAGTGCTCAGCACTGTAACAAGTCCCATACCTCCACGCTGGCATAGTCACACATGGAACATTTGAAGGGTTTCTCGTGGGTGTGTTTGTAGCGGCGATGCCGAACCAACTCTCCACTGGTCACAAAGGCCATGTCGCAGTCTGGGCACTTGTGAGGGCGAGTACCTAAAGGTGCAGTGACACAGGAACACAGTGACACACAGATTTAGTGACAAGAAAATACAGGACAGCACTGCTTGTGGATTTTTTTGCTTTTAAAGTATATTAGCAACACTGCTTTCATGCTCTGAAAGACTAAATTAGAGAAACAGAATGTACAAAAGTCAGAGGTTTTGTATAAATAACTAATAGATTTAAGATCTTAGAAATTAACATCCTTTCAGTGAGGGAACAGACTCCTTTATTTTTATACCACTTGATTGTTTACATATTAGAAACCAGCTAGTTAGACATAACATCAGTAAGCAGAAAAAAGAGGGATTATGAATTACACTTTTTTTTTTTTTTTTTTTTCAGTAAGGCACAAGAAGCTGAAAACATGAGTGCTTATGCCCAAGGCAAAGAGAACATTTCTTTTAACTTCAGGTAACTTAAGATCAAGCCCAGGATCAATTCTGCACTTGTGAACAGGAGAAGCCCTGCACCTGACCTGGCCAGGAAGAAAACAAATACACTATTTCCTCTTTTTTAGCTCATTCCATAAGAGGAAATAGAAATACAAGAAGGGTCTATCTTCCATCTATTTGCTCTAATGGCAGACTCTACAAAAACAACGTATGCAAAAGCAGGAGTACCTGTGTGAGTGTTGAGGTGGTTCCTCAGCAATGTGACTGTCCGGAAAGCCCTGCCACAGAGATGGCACTTGTGTGGTCTTTCATCCGTGTGGCTTTTCATGTGGCGGTCCAGGTTGGAACGACGTGGACAAGTGTAACTGCACAGTTCACACTGGAATGTCTTCTTTACACCTGGTCATGAGGGAAATCATCTTTAGTCTTTGACAGCAATGTGGTCTAATGTGGAACACAAGAGGAAAGATTCTTGGGGGCATGCAATCCAACTGCATTGCCTGTGGCTGGTTTGGATTCAATCTTCACTGCTATGCCAGCACTTAATGTTCCTTCTGCATTCTAAAAAGGGTTCCTTAACTTACAATTTTAACAAAAATCAAACGTACTTATTACTGTATTTTGCACCATCTAGCTTATCCAGCAATTGGTTAGGAAAAACCCCACAGAATTCATTATACTGTTGGCTCCCAATGTAAAACATGCACACAAACTGTTACATGTGTAGTACAGCAAATAGAACAATCTTTTCAATCTTAGTTGTATGAGAATATTAATGCCTCAGTATCATAATTATGGAAAATTATCTCCCTGTCAGCCTACAGAGAGAAGGGAGGTGTGACCAAGAAACACTGCATTCAAGCACTACTACATTGTGAGCATGCAGCATTGGCCATGCTCTCCTCCCACTTGCATGTACTCGTTCACCTCAATCATACTGCAATCACCACAACAAAAGCATTTTCAAAATTCATTTGCAGATGGGGACTTACCTTTCTTTTTAATTTTTGTTGGTTTTGGTGGCTTCATATTGCCCACCACCTTTTCTGCATTAACCTCAGACAACAAACCTTCCTGCTGCTCCTCTTCAAAATCATATACAGAGACATCCACATCTTTGCCTTCCTCAGTGTAGCGAAGCTTACTCTTTTTGTTTTTCTTTGTTTTTTTGGCTGGTGGCTGATAGTCTGGATCTTTTTGCCAATTGGGATCTTCTTGTGGCTGAAGTTCACCTTGTTCCAGTGTCTCCACCTCACCATTTGCACCCACTTTTACAACTTGGAAGCCTTCTGGTAAAGGGAGGGTGTGACAGATCATGGGCTCCCCCTCTTGCAGGCCTCCTTTGGAAACCTCATTTTCATAAGCTCCCTGCAGTTCTTCCACAGACGTGGTGGCAACAGGTACAGTCACTGGTACAGGTACTTGGACCAGCTGAAGCTCACCAAGGTTTATAGGCTGCTCTTCCATATTAACAACCTGAAGTGTTATGATCTGTGTGTCATCCACAGTAGCCTCAGTTTCTTGAGGCACTGCACCTTCCATTACTTCGGTCTTCATTTGAAGAAGAGTTGGATCCAGCTGATCCATCATCACCATCTGCACCCCACTGCTGACATCCTGCACCACTTCACTTCCATCTGCTTGGTTTGCTGGTATGTGACAAGCATCATCCTCTTGCCCACCTTCACGGCGTCTTTGATAAGTTTTCCTCTCTTTTCCCTTAATGAAAGTTTCTGATTCCTCCACAATAGCGTCGACTGCCTCACCTTCCATTTCACCTTCCTGCTGTAAAAACAAGAAAATGAATGTTGCACTCCATCTAATGTATTTAACAACTGCACAAAGCCTACAGAAGAACAAGTCACCCAATTGGAAAGACCCAACTCATCCCAACCATATTCAGAAAACAGGAGCTGAGAGCTGTAGGTCTCCACAAGCCCATCACCACTGCAAACCAAGACAATCACAGAATGCTGCCTGCAGTGAGACAACTCTACCAGCTTCTTGGAAAGGAAGGAAAGCAAGGAAGAGAGATTAAGTGATACACATGTTCCCATTTCTCAAAGACCACAAATCCCACCAGCAAGATGCACAGCAGTATTATTCCTTATTGAGCTTGTTTAATCATTTCATACAGCTTAGCAGTACAAGAGGCAGTTTGGGGTACTGGTAAATTTTAAAGGTACAAAATTACCATACTGTTAAAATGAAAAAGCCAACCTTAAAGAAAGTATTACTGGAAAAGTTCTGCAGTTCTCAAATGTAAGAAAAGGCACTCAGAATTAAGCACAAAAAAAAAAAAGTTGCACTTATTTCATATTAAACTACTATTACTTAAAGTCTAAATTCCTCTGAACCAAAGGACCTAAAGCAGGCAAACGTGCCTCTTGTAAGCAGCCTGGAGTTCAATTCCTGCTCCAGCCTCTGGCACTGCTGGACCCTGAGTGGACCTGAAGATGCACTGTGAACTCCCTTCTCAGCTCATAGCAGGAGGCACAGCTCAGGCAAAATCTGAATTCAATGAAAGTGATGTGGACTCTGAGGATCTCATCATATCTGTGTTAAATCTATGCATACAGTCACAAACAACAGTACAGAAACTCAGCATTTTGGTGGGCCTTAACTGGAACTCTGACAACAGCTGCATGCAAACATAACACTAAGATTTTGTGCCTCCTAGATCACCCAGTGTTTTTCACTGTCCTTGAGGAAAAATATTAAACTCCTGTATTCTTATTATGCAGGAAGGTTGTTTCAATAGTAAGAACTAAAAGAAATTATAATTTTGCAGCAGTCTTTTTCCAAAATGAAAGGAGTGTTTAAGTCCATCGCTGTTCCAGGTTTACTTCATAAAAATAAAAGGAGGTCCATGACCACAGCAAACACTTTCTCTGCATCAGGATATCATTTCTTACACCCCTCATTAAGCACTAAAAAGTTACCAAGGTAAATTTTGAGTAAGAAGAAAGTAACAAAATAGCCAGCTTCCTTACTAAGCCTGTGAAAAGTTCCTGAATCCAGTTCCAGATTTGCTATGAGACTTCCCTATTTTCCCATTAGATTAACTGGCCTCTCAGACCAGTTAAGTGAATCAATATAAATATTTAATCTTCCTTGCTAACTCAACACTTTAAAATGCACATATTATTTGCAAATATCTACACTTAATCCTGTGTACTCAATTTTGATTTTACACAAGATATAAACATGAAGCACAGCTATTAAGTCTCCATCAGCTTAAAAAACTATAAGACGTGTAATTGCTATTATTTTTAGAGTTCTTCCTTTTACTCTACTGTCTTTTCTAGTATGCTCCAGTTCTGCTGTAAAAAAATAAAGCTCATCTTGTTCTTCAGCCTGCCCAGACTAGGGACAAACTGGAGTGGTGCCTTGACACTTGTGATGTCGTGGGCAGCCACAGTCTCCAGAGGGCACCAGATACCCAGGAATAGAGACATATGGCTTCCTGCACACTCCCTGCAGGGATCCCGCCTCTCCCTTCCTTTACCACCCGTCAGCTCTTCAAGTCAGAGCAAATCCATATGGACAAACAGCTGAAGTACACGAGATGATGCAAGTACTTAACACCAGACAGCAGGCAATCAGAACAGAGAAGGTCTTGGGCCTACAGCAACTGCAAGAGTGTTTAACAATTATCTTAAGTATCTGCAGAGAGAGTTTCCAGGTGAGCAGAAGTTTCTGAACAAAAAAAAAAGGAAGGGCTTAAATAAACAAAACATCAAAATGTGGTGAATGGGCAAGGAGGTAACAATAAAATATGTAAGATGGAGGGAGAAGATGGCAAAAGTCCATCTGCAAAGCTAATGCAAGTTTGATGCCAAGCAGAGGTGGGGCACTCAAAGACCTTCATATTCACTGTCAATATCAGCTGGTAACCATGCTGCTAAGTCACCTGAAAGCAAACCAAGAGGCCAAAATTTGCCAGTGTCCTCTACGATTCTATAGTGGAGTAGTAGGAAGGCACCTTCTGACTCGTAAAGCAGAAAATCCCATGTCCACCAAGGAAAGGCCACTGGCACACATGAAGACTTTGGCATATGGCTCAGCAAGTTTGCCAGCCTAGGAATGCAGGTGTACAGGGAGACCAAGGAAATGCCTGCAGCAAAACTCAGGTTAAAGACACTCACAGTGAAGGGTGTACCTGTGTGAAAGGAATGGATGGATTCCTACAGCCGTCCGGTAAAAACACTCAGACCGGGCTGTTGCTCCCTGTCCCTCTGTCACCTCTCACCCCGTTCCTGCCGCGCGGCCATCGGGGTCACACGGCGGGGCACGGCTGCCCCCCAGCGGCGAGCGGCCGAACTGCACCGGGGCCGGAGCCTCCAGCCCTGCCTGCCACTGCACCCCAAACCTGCCACCTTCCTGTCACCTGCATCCCTGCCCGCCACTGCACCCCAAACCTGCCACCTTCCTGTCACCTCCATCCCTAACTGCCACTGCACCCCAAACCTGCCACCTTCCTGTCACCTGCATCCCTGCTTGCTACTACACCTGGAGACTGCCATGTCCATGTCACCTGCATCCCTGCCTGCCACTGCCCCTTGAAACTGCCATGTTTGTGTCACCTCCATCCCTAACTGCCACTGCACCCCGACCCTGCCACCTCTGCATCACCTCCATCCCTGCCCACCACTGCATCCTGATGCTGCCACCTCCACACCCCTGCCTGCCCCTTCCACTGTCCCAGTACACACTACACCCAGACACTGCCCCTTCCACTGTCCCAGTACACACTACACCCTGACACTGCCCCTTCCACTGTCCCAGTACACACTACACCCTGACACTGCCCCTTCCACTGTCCCAGTACACACTACACCCTGACACTGCCCCTTCCACTGTCCCAGTACACACTACACCCTGACACTGCCCCTTCCACTGTCCCAGTACACACTACACCCAGACACTGCCCCTTCCACTGTCCCAGTACACACTACACCCTGACACTGCCCCTTCCACTGTCCCAGTACACACTACACCCAGACACTGCCCCTTCCACTGTCCCAGTACACACTACACCCTGACACTGCCCCTTCCACTGTCCCAGTACACACTATACCCAGACACTGCCCCTTCCACTGTCCCCTGCCTGCTGCTGCATCCTGACCCAGATTCCCTGGCTTCCAACACTCAGCACATGGATCAGCATTTACTCCTGCAGATCCAAAAGTATCCACTATAGTCTGTTCCTTTCCATCAAGATTAGTTCATCTGAAAATGTCTGTTTCTAAACCAAACTCTTGCCACAGGGGTAACACTACAATATACTAAATGTCATATTAACAATATATAAAATCACAGAAATATACAGGAGTAATCTCACTTGATGCTTTGGACAGCTCAAAAATCTCTTGAAATTGCTGAGATTTCCTCTGAAGAACTGTGGTTTTACAAATTTAAAAATTCTTCACCTGCACGGTGGGGAGACAGGATGTACCCTAAATTTGAGAGGAAAATGTATGGGTGCTTTCCTATTAAATAAGCTCTCTATAAAGACTCCATCTCTGCTCTGCTCTCTGCAAAGCAAAGCTTTGCACTGGCTGCCCATGACACTTCTCAATCACTCCATCTTGAACAAATTGCTATTTTTTATTTACTTCTTTTTTTCTTTACCTGAATTCTCCTTTTTCATAAAGTGAGTCTCACAATACAAGTTTTGTATTTACTGGAGGACATGTGTCATTTGCTACAACTAGGACCATTATAACAGAACAATAGGAATAAAAGCTGCAGAGTTTCTCTCAACTTTTTATTTCTGGCTTTTGTCTCCAGCTCTCTTCCTACCAGTTACTGCTACCTTACACCAACAGCTTGGTTCCACAATGACTGAATCTAAAAAGGAAAACAAAGCAGCAGATTAAAAGATGCAGAAAATCAAGACTGGAAAAAAAAAAAAGCAAAAGAAAAATTATTCCACAATAAGGAGAATGACCAAAAAAAAGACCAAAGAAGATCAGAAAACACAATTCCCACTAATAGCTCAAGCCAGCCTTTCCACAGGGCTCACTCAGCAGGCTCTACTAAGAGATACCATGACACTGAACAGCTCAGTGCACTGTCACAATCCAATTAGCCAGGTAAGGAGCCGTGACATCCAAACAACAGACCTAAGCTTGCTCAGACAACTGATGGACAGCCCATCTAAAAAGCTGCAACAAGCAGAAATAAGTGCTGTGCATTTCATACAACTGACACCTCATTCCAATAAAAGGAATCAAAAGGTTGCTTGAGAAAAAGTAATTTATTGCCAACTGTCCTGCTGGTGACAGCACAGTAGAGTCTCAGCCCAGACACATTCACTTTCTTCCCAATATAGAATCTAACCATGTCCTGTGTCAGTGGGCAGCCATTCCCCCTTGTCTGGTCCCTCTATGCCTTTGTCCAAAGTCCCTCTCCAGCTCTCTTGAAGACCCTTTAGGTACCTGAAGGGAATTGCAGGAGCATTAAAAACAACTTGCTGCAGTAGTTAATATAGAAAACCAGAAACAGGGATGGTTAGTGCCAGTGCCTATTTTTTTCAAATTGTGCAGAAATATTTTTGCCAAACAAGGCACACTCTCAATAAAAACTGCTGGGACACTAACACAATTGGAAAGTATATTTAGTGCTGCAATATGCACTTAACTTAAGGAAAAAAAAATTAAAACTCCAATAGAAACAATGAAGCCAAATGCTGTCAGTAAATTTTTGACATTCATAAAATAATGAAAAGTATCAGCAGCCACATTAGTGTAAACAACCCTACCACCTTGCACTATATTCAGGCCTTGAATTCAAGTCAATCCACATACAAATCCCACTCCAAAACTGACATGACTTTGACACTTATAGATTAGCTACTTATTAAAAACTACATGGGAGTGGGAATAAAGCCTAATATTAAAACATGAGAGACTTATGTTTCTCCTGCGTTCCCTGAGAACCTCTGAAAGCTGAATAGAGGAATAAAGAAAAACTTCAACTAAGAGTCTGCACTTATGCACTGGATATGCCACTTAAAGCAAGAGAAAGATTGAAAAAAAAAAATTCAACAAGGTTTATAGACAACAGACTTCTTTCTCCCCTGCTTGCAGACCACACATGTGTGTCTAAGTATTTAAGGGCATGAGCAGATGCAGATTAACTGCAGGAGTGCTTGGGCATTCTCCCTCCCACCAGGAAACAGCCATATCTTTTCCCTGAGAAGTCTCCCAGCTAAGCACAGCCAAGGTAAGGCAGTTTAACAGGTAGGCAACCTTTCCATTTCCCCCAGCAGAGCTACCCTGATAAGAGATGAACATGCCAGGAGTGTAACTTACTCTAAACCAGACAGACACACATCCAAACAGGCCAGCTGTGCCTTTCACAGGCAAAACACCAAAGAGGTACTACTAACAGGAAAACTAAAATATAGGGTAAGTTTCTTTCACTAAGTAATTTTCTCACACTAGAAACTTAAGGCTTTTATTTGGCTGCTGCAATCAATTCCATATCCACTGGTTCTGGCTGCTACACCCATCTCCAGCTGTTTTCTCATTTCCTCCTTGCCACTTACAACACTGGTACCAAAAGCAAACAAAAAGAGTAAAATGGACAAACATTTATTGCAGCTTTAAATTAAAAAAGAGCAGTCTCATTAATCTACTATTAAGCAATTATTCTGAGAAATATTTCAGCATCTTGGAGGGCATAAGGAAAAGAAAGAAACTTGGAAGGAAAAAAGTAAACTTCACCACATGTTAATAAATACTTTTGATTTTTCCCTGCACGAAAAGGGTCAAGATTAAGACCCAAGAAATACATAAACCAGCTATGAGAATGAGAGCTGCACGTGGAAAACACAGTTGTAGAAGGATGGTTTCCTTGAGTGCTGACCCTGTGAAGGGATCAGAGAAGACAGTCAGTGATGGTGGTGATTAACTAACCAAGGTGTCTGTGCTGGGAGGTTGGTCTAAATAGGGCAAGAAGAGCACATTGTTCTAGGGAGTGATTCAAAGCTTTTCAGTGGATCCCTACACTAAACTGACATCTAGAGGAATCCACTTTTTCATCACTAACAAGATTTTTAACTTGTGCAATAGGTTCATGGTCCCTGTAAGATAGGTAAACCCAGCACTCACTGTCCAGAGCTCTCTCAGCTTCTTCCTTCACACTGACAGAATAATTCACCACAATGAACTCGATCGAGAACTAACTCCAGCTGAAAACTAATGCAGAGAAAAAAACAATTCTGTTAGAACATGTTCAGTTCCTGACCCAATTCCTCACACCAAAGTTTGGGTAGATGCAAGGCATCACCAGGACCACCTTAAGCTGCAGTACCAGCATAAAGCTGTCAGCAAATCACAGCACTAGGAACTTTGTATTCAGTGAGCTTTGTGGCTACACTGAGCTGTGTCCCCCACTCTGTGCCATCCACCCAGGACACCTACAGCCAAACTGCTTTTTCTCTGGGTTACAGTGAGTCTGTGGGCAAGCAAACAGTCTGAATTCCATAGTATTTACCTGTGATCAGACTCTTCTCTGTGTTTTATTCACTGAGTTGTTACCTGTGAACCAAAGTTACCTTTTATTTACACTCCTGTGAAGGCAGCACACTTTGGCCCAGATGTTATCAAGGGGCCTGTGATCTTTACCTTCAACCCCTACAAACTCCCAAGGGCACAGCCAAGCCTGTCCCTGCCTTCAGGATATTCCCCACCCACAGCCAGCTTGGTGCAGTCTTAGAATCAAAATGCATCTTGTGTTTTCCCCCTTTTCTTTTTTTTTCCTGCTGCTCCTGTAACCAATCCAGAAGCAATCTCCTTGGTTTCTATCCCTGCCCAGAGATCCCAGTGGAGCTCTTTCCAATTTGATTGTGTCTCATGAAATGATGCAAAGCAGTGAGAAGCTTCATTCAGCACTGACTCCAATTTTTCAGTCAGCAAGTAGCACACACCTGTGATCTCCTGCAATTACTCAGAATAGAGCTGACCTTTCACTTTGGATCAGAAACTCAGGGAGTTCACTCAAGACATGGAAACAGAGTATATACCCAGGGCCCCCAGCCAGGCAAAAGGAAACTCAATTCCACATCTTTCCTCAGCTGTTTGCTGAACAAGCTCCCTCTTAATCCTTGCACCTGACAGTGGCAGAAAGCCCCAGATCATGGCTCTTCCAGAACTAATACTGCTAATTCTGCTGTAATAAGCTGCAGCCTACAATGGAGAGAAAAGCAGATACAATAATGTCAACTGCTTGAAACTTGTATCATGGAACAAAATAGAAAAAAAATCACTGCAGCTACTGACAACAAATCCCACACATATTCAAGTCACCTGGGATCTCCTGTAACCTGGAAAGGAAACCTGACAAGGAAAGCCTCGATGAAGAAACCAGACTGATTAAAGCATTTCAGCTTTATTTCTGGAAGAATAGTTTTCCCTTGCTTTTCCTTTAGAGTTGGAGAATTAAAAGTCTATTGAGAAGGTAATAGAGACAAAATTAGTTTATGTTCTTAAAATTTGTTTCATTCTTCCTTAATTTCTCCTTACGTTCCTATCTAACATTCTTACAAATCTTAGTTTTAATTTTTCACTATCTCTTTCAATAACTGCTTGTGCATCTCACCAGGTGACACTAGGTCTTTATTCATTCACAGAATTCTCCACTGAAAGCTGGGAAATACAAGTGAAATATACTCTTATCAATATTTATTAAAGTCTCTCTTTTTAATTTAGTAAGAAAGTAATATTTTGCTAACCTGACAGTCCATTTCAGAAGGAAAAACCCACAATCTAATCAAGTGTAGAATACAGGAAGACCTGCACTTTAAAAGAGGCAGTCACAAAGGAATTTTCTTTTTAGCTGATGTTAGATCATAAAACTAATCAATCCCTCACTTTTATAAGTCTTCATAATGTAAAAGTGATGAAGGAGTTAATGAAAGACCATCAGAATACCTGAAGGTATTAAACTGAGAATCAAAAATTAGTTCAAGTTAAACACCCTGCCACAAAAAGTGAAGCCTTATGCTGTAGGTAGATACTGAAAAATATTCTTAGTTTTATCAACAAGTATTTGTGGTCATTTCTCCCATCACACATTAATTTAAGCTTTAATTTAGGCTACTGGCAAACTGCTAACAATAAAAGAAGATATTTCTTCAAAGTAAGTCTGAGTGAACAGGATTCTTTGGCCATCTGATGTAGTCTTGCATGACACCAAAATGGCAACACCAGCCACTCCCACACCTGAAAAAAGACCTGTGCAACAAGTTTCATGGCATTCTAGAGACTTCATAATAAGTATCTGGATTTTGTTTTTCACTAAGGCTTCATCTAGATGAATAGTATCCAAGAATAAACTTTTGGGGAACAGCTATTTATTTTATCTTTGCACAAGTACTCATTAAGTAGTGATACTCTACCAGGACACAAGAATTCAGGCTTCAAATTGGAGGAGCAGAAAGTGCTTATCCCTGGGATGGTAACTTTGGTCCTACCCCATGAACAATAGCTGTCCATGCACTAACTATTAGTCACCTCACAAATCACACCCTGATGCACATAAGGAAAATACAGTCAGTGCTAGTTAACTTAATATCAGGCTGTCAAACACAGAGCTCCAGTTACTGCTGTTGCAGCAGGGACAGGAAATTCCAGGACTTTTGAAAGCACCTATGGCAGAAGGGTGGTGGACAAGACAAACTTCCAGACCTAAAGATGTCCTTGCTTTTGAATCACAGAGAAGTCAGTCTGAATTAATAAGTGCTGGAGCAGACATAAACAGAATCAAACCCAGGTGAGTGCTTTACAGTGATCCTCATGCTGAAATTTTAAGAAGCTTCTTTGTTTTACATACACCCCTAATTCATTTGGACTCGTATTCCAAATATTCTCATACACCAAAGCCCTAAAGTGCTACAATCAACCTTCAAAGCAGATGAAGCAAAAAACCCCAAAAATCCCACAAAAGGCACTTGATCTTGGAAGAAAAAAAAAAAAAAAACCCTTTCTCCAAGGAAGGAGTAAAGTCTCATTTCCAAACAGATCCACCCTGGAAAGAAACCATCCCTACCTTTAAACTTCCCCCTCACTCCCTCCATCAGCCCAATTACTCTTCATGTTGGCACAAGCACTTTCAAGACTACAGCTACTGGTCAGGACACCAGGCCAGAACTCCCCCAGCCAAGGATACTTATTGCCATCCAGACTAGGTCTCTGGTGTGTCCCAAGACTAAGGGCAGCCAAAAGAGAAGCAGGGCAAAAGGGTTTCTACTAGCACAATGTTAAGCTTTATAGGAAACTACTCCCTCAGCATGGAACAAATACAACACTTTAAACCCCCTCAATTTACATTTATGTTCTCGACGCTTCTGCACTTCTGCCTGGACTGATTTGTTCTCTTCATGCTGGCTATTCTTCATGCAGCTCCTGAGGTCACAACTCACTCTGGAACAGAACAGATGAACTAGTGAAACTACATAAAAGAGAAAGGTAAGGGGTGGGGGGAAGGGGGCAATAAAAGCAGTGTTCAATACTTAATGCTGGTTTAACAAAAGGTGTAGTCCCACACTCCTAACAGAGCAGCACTGGTAACTGCTTGGGGACCCCTTCACTTACCAAAAGGGCCATAAGCAAAACCAAAGAAGTATTTTCATCAGTTTTAATACTTCCACTAGGATGACTGAACTCATTTTACAAGTTTCTCTACCTACCTGTTCTCAAACTCCTTAGCATTTACAGTTCTGACAATCTAAAGGTCTGGATGCCTCACATCAGATTACAAGTGCAATATGACATTTTAGAGCCAGCTCTGCCTACCTCAGATGGCCTTTTTCTCCTTTGCTGTGGAATAGCATACCACACACTGAATGGGTTTTTACCACTGAAGATGTATAAATGAGTGCAAATATCTCTCCTTATGCAGCAGTAGATATACTGCTTGTATCAAATAACAGTATCAGCTCTAATCCTGCCACTCTCAGGAAGAGCAGCCTCTGCTCACTGAAGCAAGCTTCATTACTGTTATCAATTAAGGGCTTAAAATGCCCATGTTTACAAAAATACAATATTTACAAGACAGCACATTATTTCTTTCTGTAACTGCTGTCACTCTGCAGTGTGCACACATGCTAACATCTTGGGAATGGCAAGAAGTCCAGAGGAGGAATTCTCAAGAGAGGCACATATTCTTGCTGCACTCAGTCATGAGGGTCAAGCAGTGCTGGATTTCACACCTTTTGAATTTAAGTGCTTCCCCTCCAGGTTCTTCTGTCATTTATTTAGTACAAGGCACTCAAGTCTGGGTCCTGGCTTCATTTTTTACTTGGCAAGTCTATTTTTAATTGTTTATCAGCTTCAAAAAGCATTACTGATAAGAGGTTTATTGGACAGGTGGATGCTCAGTGATAATGAGCTTCTAAAAATTTTTGGAAATTATCTCTTTTTATTTAACACACTCTGCAAAAAAATCACAAATGCTACATGCAAGCCCTGATCAGGAAAGAGGATGCTCAGAGGATACATGGGGTGTGCTCCACTGCTAAAGGCATATTAAGACTACAGATGCAAGCTGCATCCTTGCCAGGTCTTATGCTGTGCAACCCAGGAAAAGATTTCCTGAACTTTACAAACTTGTCAAGTAACACAGAAAAGCCTCAAGAGTGAAGGACTTCTCCCTTCAGAAGAGACTTTATACAAAATGAACCCCTCCCATGTGGAATATCACCTCAGTTTTGTCACACACACAAGAGGACAAAAAAAGCACACTAAATTGAACTGAAGCATCTTTTTATCCACTTTGGGTTCTCTGAAATTTTGAATCAAGGAATAGCTTTCTTCCATTTTTCAAACCTAATCTGCTTGGCAAATGATTTAACAGTAAAGAAAGCTGCTTTAAATAAAGATTGTACCCAAACTCTTACAAGGGAGAAAACAAACCAGTAATTGCAGCTCTTTCCTACATTGAAGACAACACTAATACAGAACATTTCACAGGGATCTCTGCAGATTAGCACTGATGGTGAGTTAATGCAAGGCACAGCCATTTCCCCTCTCTGTTTACAAGGTATTGAATCTGATTAAGGAAATAAGTTACTGGAGATTTTTAAGAGATGTTTTGAAGCTGGACACAGCTCAAGAAGTATCAACCTACAAATGTACAGGGTGTTCCAAAAATGCAAGGCATTCTTGTTCTGATCCACTCCAAGGAAACATCTCAAAGGGAGACTAAGTCACTTCTACCCTCCTTCATTGCAAAGATGATATTAGTGTATTTTCTGGCATAAGATACCTTGCAGAAATTTATATTTCATCAGATCTTTGGCATGCAGGCAATGTTTGATGAGCTTGAAGGAAAACAGGTGAAAACTAAATTTTAACTGCTTCACATGTCCATTGCTGAGCCTAGAACACAGGGGGAAAAACACATCAGAAGGCTGCCAGAACAATGAGACAGCTGGAATACAAGACCTACACAGCAGAATGACAGAGCTAGCTGTGAAAAGACCATGGTGAGATCCTACTGCTACCTTCAAAGGGAATCAAAAAGAAGATGGAGCCACAGTCTTGGAAGCAGAGTGTCAAAGGACAAATGCAACAGACAAGCTGCAACCATGAGTGGTCAAACACTGGAGTAGGCTTCTCAGAGATGCTGTGGAAACAAAAATATTTCCTAAATACAACCCTAATTGACCTCATCTAGCATCAATGCTGGCCCTGAACTGAGCCAGGGGTTGAACCAGGGTACCATAAGAAGTGCCTTCCAACCAAAATTATTTTACCATTCTCTGGCACTACAGAGAATCACATGTACTATGAAGTACAAAGACATGCTCTTACAGGAACTCCAGTAAGAAAAGGTGGAAGCAGTACCGACAAGAGACCTTGCTACATTTTTTTAAACTTGCAGAAGAAAACCCAGGACCACAGTGAATAAACCTAATAAAAAAAGGAAAATTGTCTTTGAAGTAGTAAGAGCTACTGTATGGTCTCCTCTCCAGGATGTTAACATGAAATTGTATCTTGTCCCATAGGCAATAGGAAAGGTGCCAAAAGGCAGATGAAAACTCTCTTGGCTGCCAGCACTGGACAGCCTGTTTCAAGAGGCAGTACATCATACTGACCAACAACTGCACTGGATCAAGCACTTCCAACCAGGAGGAGCCAGACTGATAACACAGCAGGACAAACACTCAGTGCTATCTCCCTCCTTTGAGTCTGGTGAAGATGGAGAGATCAATCCCTAAGGATCTGTCTGCACAAGCCACTCAAAGCAGATGTCTCCAAAAACACCACAGATGTCATGTAAGGCAAGTGAGACATCTAAATATTTGACACTCAGCTCCATCATACCATCATGGAAGCTCACAAATTCTTTTTGTAGGTCAGAATGTTGGTAGGACAAGGAGAAGATGCAGCTGCTTTAAAAGGACAAAACTATTTCCACACACACTACAGGAGTCTGGGACCATATAATGCTCCAGGTAGCTCAGAGCAGGCAGGAGTCAACAGCAATCACTCTCTGGCAGGAAGGAGAGAAGAGTATTAATAAATATGGAAGGTAGGCAAGGATCAAGCAATCAATGAGTACCTTTTGAGTATTCAGTATTGCCACAGGAAGCGATAAATCTCTCTTCAAAGATCAGAAGTGGCAGTAAGTTATATACTCAGCAGGAATGCTGGATTACACTAACTTCTTCCATCCTCCAAAAAGAAAAGAAAAGAAGAAAGGTTTTAATAATCTGATAAGATTTGACTGAAACTCTACCAGCCTTCATTTTTTTCCAACATGTAATCTGGAAACTCCTAAAGTATCCCTAAGGGGTTTTCTTGCAGTACATACTGGGAAGCAAAACTGAAGTTTAGATTGCACTTCCAGTGCAAACAGTTTAGCACACAGGAGAAAGCTACTGGTTAAAATGTAGTACTGTTAACTTATGCCATAGAATTATACAACCAAAAACAGGGGTTATTTTTAATTCAGTAGCATTTCCTGCTTTCACTTTAAATCTCTGGATGTTAGAAGTGGTTTCAAGGGAAGAGTTTTGCAAATCAAGTACAAGGAGACAGAAAAACTATATAAGAAGCTGAACTGACTGGCCAAAAATCACTACTGGTTCTACTGCAGTGAAAGGCTCTCCCAGGAACAAGTCCAGAGAAACCATGTCTCTTTCAACATTAAACAATGGGAGAATTCAATTGCCTGAACAACAATTTTAAACATACAGGGGAGTTTACAGCTCCATTTCAAAAGAGTAAAAAATGTTTACAAATAGCCAAATGCTGCTACTACTACTTGTGCTCTCAGCTTCCTTTGCAGAAAGCCTCTACTTAACCCAAAATATTTTGGTTCCATAAAGGCTCTAATCAAACTTGAGGCTACATTTTTTTCACATCCACCTACAATGCTATTGCCCTCATGAAGCAAATTCTACTGACCAGTTCATCAGAATTGCCTGCACACACGTGGATGAAGATGGGGACACAACAATCCTGATGCAAGCCAACCTAATTTTCAAGGGAAGCCTTGACTTCTACCTCCCTAAATGCTTTGGTGTTTACTCCCAAAATAGCAAGAATTGCAAATTTCCTGGTATAGCTTTTATGGATAGGTTGGGAAAAAAGGAAAAAAAAATCCTTTAATCCAACATGAGCATTTAAAAAAAAAGCCCTACAAGGACAGATCACTGTCCATTTAGTCCAGCAATCTGTCTCCAAAAAACTCTAGCAAGAAACAGTGTGTAGGGAGAGCAATCAGTCATGTCTGTGGTTTACCAGCCTTATCCCAACATCCAGTCAAGAATTAGGAATCTTTGCCTCTGGACCTGCAAATCTCCTTCTGAACCTTTAGTTCAGAATCTCTAGTCTCCGACCAAAACAGGTTTCCCATCAATTGTGGTGCATTTACCTCATTTTTTACTCCTACAAGCTACAGGTTCACCACAAAACTCACTGCATTCACCCAAGAAGCTGGTCTTGTGTGAGCACAGGGAATCACAGCAGCCAGACTGGGCACAGACTGAGTTCTGTGAAGAGCTCCAGGGGCAGCAGCAGAGTGACACCATTCACCTTCTCACAAACAGCCAAGAGAAACCAGAATTACCAAACTCAAGTGCCACGTGCTTCTGTTAAAATTACTACACAGAGGAGCACATGGATTATTTGCAGTTTGCTCAGTAGCTCGGAGTTCAAGATTACATACCCTCTTCCCCTCTTTTTAACATAGGATGTGAAAAAAAACCCTTAGCTTCCAGCAATCTCTACCTAGAGATGCATCAAGCTATTCACTGTAACATCCTGGAGAGCTCAGAAAGTGTCAAACATTTGTGTCAAGTCTCCACACAAGAGGCATCAATATAGCTTAAAATTATTGTGTTGTTTACTCCTTCTTCCACAGCTTTATGCTTCATAGTTTAATTCCTGATTAAGTCAGTATTTTATTCAGCATCCAGTTTAAAACTAGGATCACTTCAGACAATATAATTCCACACAACATACACAAATGCAGTATATGAGTCAATAAATAATTTTATATAACACAAAATTTTATGGCGCTATGTTTCCTTCAGTGGCTTCAAATAAAAATCACCTTGCTTCACGCTCTGAGCATTTTCCATGCTCAGAACCAGGAGAAAAGATACAAGGTCTGTCTGGGCAGCAATGCTCCTGCCAAGGTCCTAGGGCTGCTTGGTAGGCAGCAAGCTGGACACAGGCCAGCAGCTTGTCCTGGCAGCAGAGAAGTAACATTTATCTTTCCAACAGCTCCCCAGTACCACAGCCTCAGATCAGGATGTGTTAGTCAAGTCTGGACCAAGTATACAGGACATTATTTAACACATCTTCAATATGTATCAATATCTGCTTATTTCCCCTCATTCAGAAGATTTTACTGGTTTGATCATATTCTTGATTGAAAAGGAAAAATCCTAAACTTCACTCTGTTCAAAAAGAGGGAAGGTGGTTCAAGAGAAGAGCAGGTGATACCCATCCTTTTTCTTTAGTACTCCTGGTTTATCACTGAGTCTGACCTCTCATGAATGACAGTTCTCAAAATACATATGAAACAAGAAAAGGTCAGCACTTTGAGCTGAAGCAATTTGCAGATTTTTTCCCCACAGTCTAGATTCAAAGATGTTAAGAAATACATGACTGCTCTTCATATCAATCCAATAGCTAATCACCCTCCCTGTGAAAAACTAAAGCACTTTAATCTGAATTTATTTGGCTAAAAATTCATATGAATACAAATTTTTATTGTGTTTGCTAACAAGATTAGAGCAAGCTCATTAATACCCAGTATGATTTTGTCAGGGACATATCTGATGACTCTCATCAATTCACCTCAGTTTTGATGAGAAGCTGCATAGCATGTTTAACATTTTACTGCATGACAATATAGCTTAGTTTTCCAGCAAATTGGAGACGAATCTCTTTTCACATGGTAATTTTCTGGAGGATTTTGAGTGCTGAGGCTAAAACCATATGTAGGATTTTGGGAATGACTTCATCCCATCCCACAAGATGGGCAAGAACATACCCCTGCTTATTTCACTAATGCATTTAAGAACTACATTAGGTTCTTTGTCACAGTATCACCTTGGAAACTAATGTTTATGCTGTTTATTCATTGTGACTGCAAAAAACACTTCAATCACTGCTTTCTAGGATACCATGTGCCTTGATTTAAATTCAGCTGGAATACCTTGTTCCCAGGTGCACAGCTTTACATGCAGCAGCCTCAGCACACACACTGGACTGGATCTACTCCTCCTGACAATCACAATCACAATGGCTGCCTTAGTGCCCAGTGATTTTCCATGAACCAGAAGTTTATCATGAACAAGTTTCTAGAGATATTTTTCACCAACAAAATCATTAATGAAAACAAACTGTGATAAGCAATTACTAGTTTTTGCTGAATATCCATGGAAACTATTCACTCTTGTACACCCCCAGACTAATCCTGAATTAAATGGCATTTACTGATACTCAGTACTAATATTAATATATATTAAGGTCATCAGGATCAAGTCCTTTAACAAAATCAAGTAATAAATTTAACAAACTCTTGTTATCTTAAAGCCTTAGTTATTTGGATTAACACTCTTCTCTAACTAAATTCTGTACTAAGAATAAATGGGAGAGCTGATAATAATGTGAACAGCATGTGTGTTAACATCAAGCAGAGCTAGTCAAACACCCAAGGTGTTTTGGGTGCCTGCCACCCTCCCTGCACAGCCATGTTCATCCACTCCACCTCCTTTTGGTACAGATACATCAGCACTTCTCTGACCTCCTGGAATTTCACTACTGTTCCAAAGTGCACTGACTATAAAACAGCCCTAAATACTGCAGTTAAAAATATTCCAGTGCTGAAAAATATATGCCAAGGTAAATGTCTCTCTCACCTCCCAATGTACTCTGATGGGGGGTGGCTTTAAATAGTTTTCATGTTAAGTTTTGGCTTGTGTTTGTTTTTTTTAATATACTTTACCTGTGGATGTTTGAGACATATATAGGCTTTTAATGATGAGGCATTATTAATACAGGGATGCAATTCACATGCCACACAATCTATGACTTGCCTTCCATTTTGCCAGAATTTGTGACAAATTCAATGATGTCAACAGAAATTTTTTTACAGTATGGGAATATGCAAAACAAGATTTTCAGTATAAGCTGAAATTATTTAACCTTGTGTTTACATTTGAGCAAAGATTTCCAATGAAGCCCATGAAGCTTTAGAAATTTCATGAGTTTGCAGCTATAGCAGAAAAATTAGATGCTGCTGCTAACTGGCTGATATAACAATATGTATTTGGGCAGACTACTTGCACTACAGGGAGAAAAAATAAATACCCTGTAGTTCAGCTTGCTGTACTACTACCAATACAGAAGCCCTTGCTGGTATCACTGGTCAGCAAATCCTAACTGAGCACTGCCCTTGTGCTTTTAAATACTTTCAAACATTCCTGGCCTCACCTCTCAATATGGGCCCCACATAGCACAGTGAAATCCTCAGGTAGCAGACAGTAAACTCTGGGAGGGCTTGAACTGAGGGGGGTCTCTAAAAACAAAGCTTTATATAAGAAATGTAACTATCTATGACTCAAAACTTCACCTGTAGGGATAGTTAGAGAATAATGCTTCGGGAGTCCATTCTATCAGAGACGTCCCCTAAGTCAGTGCACGTTAACTGCGCCATTCTTGAGAGCTGGCTCTGCACTACTTCTCTTTTCACCTGTTAAGAACCACATTGGAAGGAAATTAACATTTTATAGCTTCCAAGCTTTTATAATACTGAGGAAAACTTCGCTTTAGCTTTAATTTACATTAGATACCCAAACCGAGTTGTTCTCTGTACAGTTAGTTGAATGTTAACATGATCTGAAATATAAAACTCCCTACTCACCTTCTGTTTATTCTGCTCTTCTTTTTGAGGTTATTTTTGTTTATCAGAGAAAAACAGATCACTCGGCTGAGCAGCAACTCTTTTGTTTTATATTAAATATGTCTGGGATAAGCATACCTCACTTAATTGCTAAAGACTGATGAATTATTGGAGAGAAGTGGGAGGAGCAACAGAACAGGGTGTTGTAAATGAAATTCAAATACTCTTCAGCACAAAAAAAAAAACCAGTATTTTCAGCTACACTCAGGACTTTCTAAGTTTCAGTAAAAAGCCTGAAAGAACAAGGGCCACGTATGATCTGAACCATTGTTATCTACAACTAAATAAAACCAATAAAAAGGGAATTTCCTGGATCTGCATGTGTCTCCAAGACCATGCAGGTTACAGAGTAGCAGAGCTCGATACTGTATTGGCACTTCAAGGTTTAGCACAACAGAGTGAACTGGGCGTCTGAACTAAATCCAAATGGATGAACAGGGGTTTATAGTTAAGCAAATAAATCAGCACAGTTCAGTAAGTTAACACAAACAAAACAAGCAGTCGGAGCTTTGGTTTCTTCCAGCTCTTGTCAGTGTGTGTCCTCATGTGTTCAGGTAAAACAGTGGCTACTCCTTATTACACATATTTCTAGAGCACAGACAAGGAACATTTGGGATCCTAATGTTTATTACTCCTTCGAGCATTCATTCCTTCTCTGGTAAAGACTAAGAGAAGCTACAGTTGCCAGGATGGGAAATTAGGGAGTTTTTATTCAAATATAATCAATAATATAGCTGAAAGAGCTAATGTACAAAAAACTGTTCAGACAGAGCAGGGAGAGCTTTCCAGAGGTCAGTGGAACCTGTTTAAATATGTGGAATAAATGCAAGGAATAGGCTGGCTTTGCTCCAAGAACAGACAGGCCTAATAATACTCAATATCCAACTTCCAAAAACCTAGAAAAGCAAAAATTCTTGGACATGAAGTCCTAAGGGGAGGAGAAGACATTAAATTCTGAAGTAGGCTGTGCACAGAAATTCTTGAACACGTTAGTAATGCCATGCAATTAGATTTCTCAGGTAAATGAGGAAAAAAGTCAAGAATAACAAGGGTCGGCTTCTGGCATTTCAAGCACAGCGCTGGGAGCGCAGCAGGCGGGTATCAACCTGCAGCCCAAGAGCTGGTGAGGATGCACAAATTAGCCACGGATCACAGTCAAGATCCAGCCTGCTCACATGAAAACAGCTCTTGAAATAGCTCCTTCCCTCAGTAATGCTGCAGGCACGAGTCACCAGCAAACTTAACGCTGTAGTGACAGTTCTCCATGCTCTGGCCGAAATGGAAGAGTCTTGCTCTATTATTTCAGTTGCAGAGCCACTGGAGGCTACAGGAACACGAGTTTTGTACCTTTTGTCAGATATTACTCGTCAAAAATACCCCACAAAGTTTCTTGGGCCTTTCTGTGCATCTTAATAACCATTCATGCACAGCGGATGACATTAAAACTGAGCTAGCCCTACACGTCCAGAAGAAAAACAAAATGGAAGTAAAAATCCATCAACCTAGGGGAAAAAAAGAAGCAGCAAGCATTGCTTTGCCCTTATACTAAAACTGCTTCTTCCTTCAGTTCTGCTGATGTCTTCTACACTGAAGGAAAGTGTTAGGGGGATCGTTGAAGTAAGAACAGCTTGAATACAGCACGGAATTATTTCTAAAACTCAACGGGCTCCTGCAAATTCAACAGGCTCTGCAGAAGATGAATAATCCGGAGAATTCAAGATTATATTTACACACTTCCTGCACTGAAACAAAAACATGCACACTGGAAGTGGTAAACAGTGTTTTAGATGCTTCTAATGACACCTCTGGAGTTTATAACCAGGATTCAGTAACTGGCCAGAGATGAGGAACAGCCATGCACGTATTTAAGGGGAGAAAGGCTCGGCAAAAAAAAATAGGAAGTCACAAACAGGAAAGGGAGCTCATTCTCACCAAAAGGCAAGTCCTAAGGATTACACTGACCGGAGAAGGAACCATACAACACGACAAAACCCTTCTAGCGAAGTCATTTCACAAGGTTAACACAAGGCCAAATGCGATACCGTATGAATATATATCCTAAAGAATTCTAAAGCTAATGTACAGAACAAACAGTGAAGCGTTTGGACACAGAGCATGTGCGGTTTCCTCCTCTGCATCACAAAAAGAATCGGGTTTTGTGCTTTCCCCCCCCAAGCAGCACAGACCCATGGAGGGAGGGAATAACGCCGCCCTTCGCCATGAGATTTCGGGCTCCATCCCTGGGCAAGAGCCCGGCTGCGGAGGCCCGGGGGGTTCCCGGGGAGGCGCCCCGAGAGTCGGGCAGCCGGGCTAGGTCCCAGCAAGTGACACAGCTGGTCGGTGGCTCGGTGGCAGCCCAGGTGCTCCCGATGGGAGCCTAAAGCCCCGTGGGGACCCCGGGCCCGAAGCGGGGTGGCGGGGACGGGACGGAGGAGGGGGGGGCGGCCAGAGAACGGCGGGGCCGCCGCTCTCCGGGAGCGGCGCGGGGGGTGCGGGGGGGCTGCCGGCCGGTCACCGCGGCGAGAGCGGGCGCCCCCCAGCCGTGCCCGCCCCGGTGCTGCTGCATGGCGCTGCTCAGCCTGCCTTGCAGAGGGAGCTCGAGTCCCGCTCTGCGCCTCGCAGCGCCTCTCACTCCGCCGCACACGCCAGCGCAGCGAGGCGGCGGCCGGCGGGAGCGGGACACGCAGCCGTCCCCACGGGCGGCGCCCGGCCGGACACCGCGGCAGGACGCGGGCGGAGGGCGCCGGGCGAGCCCCGGGAAGGTGCGAGGAAGGGGGGGAGCGGTGGCGGGGCGGGAGGGGAGCGGGCCCGGCGGGGCGGGGGAAGGGAGGGAAGGAAGGGACGTGCGGGACGGGAAGGGAAAGGGGGGGGCGGCAGGCGCGGCGGGGAGGGGGCGGTAATGGGGCGGTTAATCAGCGCCGGTGGCGCGGTGGAGGAGACAAAGGAAAGAAAATGGAGTCGGGGCCGGCGGGTGGCGGCGGCCGGGGAGGGAAGGAGGGCGGGCGGCCCGGGCGGTGCCGCAGCCCAGCGCCGCGCTGTGGGGAATGGCGGCGGTGGCGGCCGCGGCGGCGGCGCGGGGACGGTAGAGGGAGACAAAGCCCCCCTTGCTGCCCCGGCGGCGGCCGCTGCGGGGCCCCAGCCGCGCCGGAGCCCCATCGTGACACCTAGAGGCCGGAGAACGCGACTGCAAACCCCCCGCCACCGCCGCTTACCTGCGCCCCGCGCCCCGCCGAGCTCCCTCCGGCCGCCGGGCCCCGCCGCCGCCCCGCGCCGCCCGCGGGCCCCGCGGAGGAGCCGCCGCGCCCCGCACGCCCCGCCGCGGCCGCCGCCGCTTTAAGCGCCCCGGCACCAGCCCCGCGGTTTAATCGCTCCACAGTCGCTTTCGGACACAAAATGGCGGCGGGCGGGGCACAGTGCGCACGCGCCACCCAGCGCGGCTCTGCCGCGGCCGCCGGCCCGAGCGGGGGGAAAGGGGGGCGGGGGGGGCCGGCGCGCGCGGGGAAGCGGCCGCGCGGGGCAGGCTGGGAGCGGCGGGCGGGGCGGGGCGGGGCGAGGGCGGGGTGGGGGAGCGAGGGCGCGAGCCGCGCGCCAACTTCAAACGCGCGGGGCCCGCGGCGTCACCCTGCGCGCGCCTGTGCGTGCGTGCGTCAGCGCGTCACGTGCCGCCGAGGGGCGGGCGGGGGGGGCCGGAGGCAGCGCCCCTCCCTCCCCTCAGGGCGGCGCGCGCCCGGCGGGGCGGCGTGAGGGGAGCGCCGGGGGCATCCTGTGTTAGTGCTGCCCCGAGACCCGGGCAGACGGCAGGTAGTGCCCGATCTGCACATCGCTGCTCAGCTGGAACGTCCCTGTTCACTTTACCCAAAACTGCCCCTTCACCTCTCCAAAACTTTCAAAGGAGGAGGCTGTGCCTCAGCTAATTCAGGAGAATAAGACCACAGAGAAAGTCCATGGTGCATTCTGAGGAGGGATTTGGCCTGGCTGAAAGAGCCAAACTTTCCTTAAGATGAAAGAAGAGTCAGTAAAATCGTGAATTAATCAGGAAAGTCATAGGACAATTTCGTGAATAGCAACAAGTGACTTGAATTAGGGTCTAGAAGGGAAGTCCTGCCAGGGGTGTCTGAGGGCACTCGGTTTGTTCAGCGTGTAAAAGAGGATGCTGAGGGCAGAGCTCATTGCGGGCTGCAGCTTCCTCAGCAGGGACAGCACTGATGGCTGCTCTCTGTGACCAGCGACAGAACCTGAGGGAGCAGCATGGAACTGTGTCCAGGGGAGTTAGGCTGGGTTTTAGGAAAAGGTTCTTTAGCCAGAGGGTGGCCAGATACTGGAACAAACTCCCCGGGGATGTGGTCACAGCACTAGGCCTGACAGAGTTCAAGAGGCATTTGGACAACATCAGGCGTGTGGTGTGATTCTTGGGGATGTCCTGTGCAGGACCAAGATTTGGACTTGATGGTCCTTGTGGATCCCTTCCAGCTCAGGAGATCCGAGGATTCTACAATTCTGTGATTTAAGATGGTGTTTGCCTGGTGTTTTTAAGGACATTGGGCTTGCCATGCTCATAATTGAGTAGGACAACCCAACTCCAGTCAGCTTCAGCACAGCAGGAATGGTGGATGTGCTGCCAGGTATCTAGCAGGGAGCTTCCAGGAAAGTCAGCAAGGTTGATTTCCATCAGAAGTTGGACACCATGGTAATTTCTGTCCACGGCTTATGCCCAAAAGGTGAAAAGAGCTACAGCACCCTTGGTGAGATGCATGAATTTATGTGAAAATACACAGGGGCTTGCCTGTCTTTAATTTTCTACAGTTCTCTGAGTTGGTAAATCTTCTGGGTTTAGCATATTTTCTCATCTCCAGCAGTGTTACAGCAGACTCAGAGCTTATTGACAGACTGAGGAGAGAAGAATTCTATGAGCTCATGCTGCATCCTCTTGGTATTTTCTTACCATAAATCCATGAGAAATGGAGCAAGAGTAATGGGTTAAAATATTAATAGTTCAAAAATCAGACACACTGGAAGGAAGCTGCATATTTTTGTTCCTCTTACTCCCCTATCAGTCACTGGAGGACAATAAGGCCGGAATTCAAAGAGAAATCTAAATGTAAAGAGACGTCAACACAAACCTGTGGTGGTAGAATTAAAGAGTTTTAAGGCTGTTAGAGTTGAAACCCGTGTTAAAAATCTTTCCTCCAATTTGTGCCTCTTGAGATTTCACTGCAGGTTGGGGTAAAAGCTGTTCAACAGCCTAGGCTTCACCACAACCTGCTTAACAAGTGACAAACCCATCAGAAAAACATTAGCATCCATTAGCATGTGTAAGCTGTGCCCTTAAATCCTGGTGTGAATAATGGTGATGAGCTGCTGAGCTGTGCCGTGGAGAGAAGGGTCCCTCTGCCAGGGGAGTTGGGCTGAGTGAGATCAGGCCCTGACCCGGCTTTACGGGTTCCTCCTGCCTAAGCCTAAGCTCTCTCAAGTCCTTGCAAAGCAGCAGAGCGCCGTGGGCTGTGTTCCGAGCACCGGCACTCCTTTGGGGGGTTGTTGACAACCCAGAATAAGTTTCCTTCTCGGGATCATGACAGTAAGATAAGTCCATTAGCCCGTTTCAGTGGGGCATGGGCGGCTTACCGAGGGGTGGAGGGGATGAGCTGTGTGGATGAAGGAGAAATCAATTATCGACAAAGCAATGGTAAAATGTGGCCATTAATTAGAGGTGATAGTGTAGCCCACAGCTGTGAGCTCCGGGGTTTTCGTTGCATGAGAAATTTAAATCATTGAAATTAAAATTATTGAATTCAAATGATTCACTGATATTATATCCTGAATTTGAAGGAACATCACAAAGATCTCTGAGTCCAATGTTGGGCAATCAAAAGCTTTTCTAAAATTAAAAGAAAAACAACAACAAAAAAAAAAATCCATGGCCTTCAATTTAGCCACTAGATGAGTTGGTGTAGAAGGAAATTAAGTCAGCACAGCACGAAGAATCTGCTCAGAACATTTCTGCAGTGTGAATTTTTAAAAAATCACGTACATTCTAAGCTGTCAAGCCATCAATTCTCATGCTGTAATTTTGGGGAGAATGGCATATCTTTCGTCTGTAGCCATGAATCCTGCTTAAAGCTCAAAATTTAGCTCAGGCACGAATCAAAATGGAGAGGAGCAGTGGCTGTGTGTAAAACTGCCTCTTCCCTGCTTTAAATACTCACCTAGGGCAGGGTGTAAATGGTTGCTAATGATGCCTCTGCCTTTTGTTTGAGCCATCCTATGGCTAAAGGTTGCAGTTTCCTAGTAGGAATGTCACTGCTTAGAAGCAGAAGTACTTTTCCCTGACAAGCACCTATTCGTGGACTTCTCCTGCCAGAAGTGTCCTGACCATCCATCCACCAGCGAGTGCTGGGGGTCTGCCCTACTGATCCTGAGTTTCCTCACTTGGAGGCGCTTTTGAGCTGATTTGCAGGGAATTCAAATCCCCAGCTTCAGTCCTGTGAGTGCTCCTAAATACAAGTCTCTGAGCCTGTCCAAATTAGACACTCAGAGGCAGATGCTCTTTCTAGAAAAGTTGCCCGAGCGAGGCCTTTCCCAGAGGCACTTTGCCCATGAGCCAGAATGGAAAGAACTGAAGCCAAGGAGCTCCCAACCACCTTGCTGAGGCCCCGGGTGGGCTCACCCTCCTCATTCCAACTCTGCATTTCCATCACCTTCACAATCCCTCAGGAGTTACCACACTAAGTCAGCTCTAAGGAAGACAGTACTCGAGCTCGAGAGCATTAAATTGAATTTCTAAGGCTGCCTGGAGCACCATTTGGTCTCTTTATGAACCACGGCCCCAGCTGTTGCCCCAGGAGTGGTCCTTGGAGAACAAGCCCATACAGATGTGCCTGACAGCCCTGCAAGGAACACATCAGTGCTCATGAGGAGGCTGTTGCTTTGCTGTGGTTCAGCTCAGGCTGCTTAGCTGTTCCAATCATCTCTAAGTGCCCCAGTGAGTGCCTTGGAAACATGATTTCCCATAAGTCTGGGAAAAGGTGGGAGGTCCAACTTGAAGATTACTCAGACCAGAGAGTCAGAAGCTACAACCCCCAAAAATTACTTTGTATCAAGATTTAAGTGATTTCCAGCACAAGGGCTAACTGGAGCTTGCGGTAGCACAAAGTGGCAGTGTCTCCTTGGGGCCATTCTGGCTGGTGGCTGCTCTCAGTGTCAAACCTGGGCAGCTGCACCAGCCTGGATGCTGTGCAAGAGGAGGGAACATTGTGCTGGTGATCTTCGGGGGCTTCTCAGGACACTTTCCCAAGACTGGCAGGTAAAAAGCAATACTGCTTCAGAATCCGTATGCATCCTTCCAATTAAAAGGAAAAAAAAAAAAGCAAAACTAGCAATAAGCGAGGGAAAGGAACATCTTCCCCAAGCCAGAGCACATGGATAATGTAACTGTGACACAGACACCCTCCCACGGGCTGCAGCTCCTGCAAGAAAAGCAAGTAGCTGCTGAGCACAAGCACGTCCGTGCGGGAGGGGGATGTTTTAAGTGCTGACACAGATTTGGCTGACAAACACGGTGCTGGCACACTGTGCACACTGTCTCCTTTGAAATAACAAATGCTGCCACAAAATGTGCTCTGCACTGCTGTGTCTGTCCCTGTGTGCTGTGAAAGTGGCTCTCAGGGAGTTCACCCATCAAGCAGAAAGGTCCAAAAATCAAGACCTTTTGTTTGAAATTTGGTACTGTGAAAACGGCAGTCCTGCAATGCCAGGTGTCCTGGTGGTGTCCATAGGGCAGAGATCTTTGGCAATGCCAGCACAGACCTCTGTCTTTGGCACAGCAAAGGGCTGGGTAATAGATTCCTAAGTTAATGTGTTTGAGGTTTTTTTCCCACATGTTCTAACAGCCACATAAATAATGGGATTATTCCTTGCAATTCCAGGAACAGAGTCATTTTGTCCTGGCCTGCAGCTCCCTGCCTACCCTGACAGAAGTCTGCTTTCCTGCTCTGATCTCTACAGTCAAGGTGTAGCTTATCTCAGAAAGTGGAATTGTGCTGCAGGGAGGGGACAAGATTTTGGCAGGGCAAGGAGAACACCCAGGTAGGTGAGTGAATTAAATTCATGGCTTTGGCCACTGGGGCATTGGGCTGGTTTGTTTTCCAGCAGTTATTGAAAGGGGAAGAGAAACCAAACCAAATATGTGAGAGGGCTGGACCACTTTCCACCTCTCAGGTGCTCTTGTCTGCAGTCGCATGTGCCAGCTGGGACCTACATCCCTCATCTCTTGCTGCCTAAAGCTGACAGTGTAAAGCAGTGCTCTGGGAAAAGCACTGTGCTTTCCTCCTGGAGCTCTTCCAGCCCCCAAAGCAGGTGGAAGAAGGCTAAGGGATGAGTGATGCAGCCGTGTCCCCTGGTTACCCCTCCCTGCAATCCCATCTGCAGATAAAACTGCATCCAGAAGTGGTTTATGCTGAGGGGGTGTCCCAGATGGGACCACATGCACCACAGCGTGCTACATTCTGCCTGAACCAGCCCCAAAAAGCTCTGCTACCGTGAGGAGGAAGGAAATGAAGGCTGTAACCTCCTGGGACGTGCTTAGAAAGCCTGGGAAGCACTGATGGATGGGCCTTGCTTGGCCTGGGAAGTATAAATCCCTAGCTCTGCTGGTGATGGCAGGGCCCCTGCTCTGGCACGGGTGGCTGGAAGGACTGGGGGGATGTCCCTGCCTCTGCTGCCTTTGGGGGCATCTTTGCTGCTCTAAACTACTCCACTCCCAGGACCATATGGGCCACTAAGATGATTAAGGGATTGGAGCAGTTGTCATGAGAGCTGTAAAAATGAAGGCTTGGGAGGGGGGGTTCTTGTCCATGCCTGGTGGTGGGTAAAGAATAGTAAGGTTGGAAGGAACCACTATGGGTCATCTGATCCAACCTCTTTACTCAAGAGGTCATCCTAGAGGGCATTGGACAGGATTGTGTCCAGATGGTTTTTTAATACCTCCAGTGAGAGAGACTCCACACCCTCTCTGGGCAACCTGTTCCTTTGTGTGGTCACCCACACAAAATTCTTCCTCATTTTCATGTGTAACTTTCTGTGCAGTATTTTCTGCCCATTGCTTCTTGTCCTGAGCACCACTGAGCAGAACCCGATTCATCTGCTGGCACCCTCCCTGCAGATACTGGTAGACATTGATGAGATCCCCTCTCAGGCATAACTTCTGGAGGCTGAACAGCTCCAGCTCCCTCAGTCTTTCCTTGTAAGAGAGATGCCCTAATTCCTTAATCATCTGTGTATCCTTCTGTTGGATCTGCTTCAAGAACTCCATGCTTTTCTTGTACTGAGGAGCCCAGAACTGGACACAGCACTCCAGATGTGGCCTCATTGGGGCTGAAGGGGCAGGATCATCTCCCTTGCCCTGCTGCCAATGCTCTTCCTATTGCATCTCAGGATACCAGTGGCCTTCTTGGTCCCCAGGGCACACTGCTGGCTAAGGGACAGCTTCTTGTCCACCGAGACTCTCTTGTCCTTCTCTGAAGAGCTGCTTCCCCACAGGTTGGCCCCCATCAGGTACTGGTACATGGAGTTATTCTTCCCCAGGTGCACCATCATGGTGGATGTTCAGGGATTTTAACCAACTGAAGGTGATGGGCGAGGTTTGAGAAGAGGAAGGCAAACGATACAAGCGTAAAAAAATCACCAGTGAAACCACAGAGACACATCACAGGGAGAGGGGGAGCAGTTGTCAGGGCCTTCAGACCCACAGTGACACCATGCAGGGTATAGGAACAAGGGTCCCAGCAGCCCTACTCCATGAGGCAGAAATAACCAGGATCCCCCCTTTCAACCCAGCCCAGCCGGGAGGTGGCACAAGACCCAACACTCTGCTGTACACTTTGTAGCCTGATGCCACCTCCTGCTTGGTGGAACAGAAGGCTCCATGTCACCAGCCACATGAACTCAGGAACTTTAATCAAAGCAGTGAGAACCAATTGTGTTTGTCAGGGAGATGGCCTCCACCCTGCTGCTGCACTATGCTGTCAGAGCCACCAAGAGGGCAAAGTTCCTGGGAGAGCCAGAGGAAACAGTGCTTCCTTCCCAGCAAGCTTCCAACAATCCAGCAGCTCGTTGGTGCTGAGCTGCACAGGAGGAGCACAAAAAACCTCCAGAAAACCTTCAGCCTCAGGGCAGGTGGTGAGGGACGAGCAGCAAGAGGGGTCACAGAGAACAGCCTCCCTCCAGCCCAGTGGTGTGTCCTTCACACAGTAAGGTGGGGACAGCGGATATCCTGGGACAAGGCACAGCCAGTGAGGCAGAGCAGCTCACAGGGTGGTTTAGCATTACCTGTCACACCCATCCGGTGTGGGGACATTTGGGAACATGGCCTGGCCACCACAGCTGCTGCAATCTACTTCCATTTCTGGACATGGGTTCTTTCTGGTCCAAACTGGAAGTCAGGGCCTCGATTACCAACAGCAGCTGGAGATGGGGAATGTGTGGATTCACAGACACACACAGAGACACACACAGGGCTGTTTCCATTCCTGGTTTCAGTGGCCCCCATTCTGTGTGGACACCTACTACCTTGGGTGATGCATCCCATCAGCCAACATTTTGGTAACAATTGGCTGAATTGCAGGGCCAAAAATCACAATTATTTCCCATGACATCCTCTGTCACCCTCCAGGTTACATGGATGCTATGCTGACACCCAACTTGCCCCATCCCAGGGCACTGGGACCAAAGAAACACCCTTACAGCGACACCAACACTGTTTAAAGGTTTTTATTTCTGCTTTAAAATCAAAATTAGTCATTCTCTGTAATTACATTATATATAGATTTATAGAGACATTATAGAAAAGAATTTTTTGCTTTTGTTTTTCTGCAAAAATCTGTAAATAAAAAATAAAATAAAACAAAACAAACAAAAAAAAAGGTGGCAGCTTCTGTCCATCCGTTTGTCTGTCCCTCTATCGTTCCTCCTGCCCCTGCCCTCCACAGCATTTCCCAACAGGCCAGGAAAGGCTCTGGGCTGAGGCCACATATCACTACACTCCCTACAGCCACAAGCCAGGGAGGGACAGGAGCACGTGGAGCTGGAAAGAAGAAACGCCAGCAGAATATATTAATATCTCATATTTCATTTTATTTAAGTCCTGGGGACTCCAGGTGGCAGAGGGCAGCAGTCCCCATGGCCCTGGCAGCTCCTGGAAAGAAACAGCGAAGTTTCCAAAGTGCAGGTCCTTCCGGGACAGGGCGCATGCCCTCGAGCAAGAGGAAGGCAAGAGGAGGCAGAGAAATCCGGTCCCTCTCCCCGCCAGCCAGGGGGGCAGGCAGGGTGGGCTCCCTGGGTACTTTAAATAGCGATCAGAGGGTGGGAGGCGCAGCGAGCCCCGGGGCAGCGGTGCGGAGGCGGCGCCGCGGGGCGGTGGCGGTGGCGGGGCAGGGAGCGGTGCTCCCTAAGGCAGTGTGCGGCCGCGAGCTGCCGGCGCGGGGCTAATACTGTGCTGTGCTGAGAGCGGGAGTGCTGGGGCTGCCGGCTCCCAGCCCGTGCGAGCCCGGGCGGCCCGGCAGTGCCTCTGCCCTCGGGGATGGCAGGTGGGCGTGCGTGGGGGTCTCAGAAAGCTGTACTGGCCATGCTGGCTGGTGCAAAGATCCTCGGGAGGCTGTCCAGGGTCTCCTCCAGTCGCCGGTGAGCTGATTTACCATCTTCCCCTGCAAGTACACGCCATGGTCAGTGATACAAAGTGCAGAACTTCTGTTCCCTGCCCATCCCTGGCCATCTACCCCAGCCTTTCCAGGGAAACGTGCCTAACACCTGGTAAAGCTGAGCCTGCATGCTATGGCCACAGCATGGAAACCTCTCTTGTTCTCAATTAGCACGCCCCTGGGCAGGCCCCAGCTGGGATCTGGATCAAAAAGTCCCAAGAGCTCCTGATTCAGAGGTTGTGAATCCTGTTCTTAGCTGCCCACGCGGGGCAGGGACAACCCGTGTTTGGGCTGCAGCAGTGTTGGTGTGTGGAGAGCCTCACTTGGGGCCAAGGCACCAGTGCTCAGGGCTGTGCCAGCTCCGGTGGCTCCAACAGCTGTGCACATCTGCATGCACTGGCATGGGGGGTTGCAGAGGGCTCCCCCAGGACCCCCAGGCACACACAGGGATGCACACATCCATGCCACAGGCTCCCTCTGAGCTCTTTGCCCACAAATCTGCCCGCAGCGGCCATCCCCAGCAAGAGATGGTGACATGGACAATCTGCTGGGACATAGGACACAAGGCATCTACATGTGTCAGGGTGCCAGTGGGATGTGCACTATCAACAACCAAGACACACAGACTCCGAAACGTGACACGGCTGACAGGCTCTAAGACAGAGACATTCGTGAGCAAAGCAGCCGGAGCAGGGACAAAGGGTACAAGGACAGCTCACGTGTCCCAACCTGTGCAGCAGCTGCCGCGATCTGGAGGCCTAGAAACACACTCAGATGGTTCTCTCAGGGCCATCTAGCAAATAATAAATAACAACCAGGCTTAGTGCTGTGGCTACAGGATGCCTGGCCCTTGCTGCCAGCTTGCTCTTGCCTGGCAGAGCTCGGGGCATGATGAACCAGAGTGCGTGGGGTAGCCTTAGAGCCCCCTCTCCCGTGGGCACTGCTGGCACCATAAGATGCCACTTGGGATGCTGTGGGTGGGGAGCAAGCAGAGATACAGCAGGACACTCACCACACAGCATCAGGCTCTGCTTGGCTGCCTCCCGCACAGGCTCTTTGTCGGTTTGGCACAGGTAAACCAGCTGCTCAATGCTCTCTTTGGCCTGCAGGAGAAGGGACAAGGAAATGAGTTCTGGCTGTCAAAGCTGAAGCAGAAACACAGTCAGATGGGGAAGGCAGCACAGGGTGCTGCAGCCCCATGGTGCAGAAAAGCCCCTTATTCTCTTTTTCTCCTCATTTTCCTTCTTTCCCTGCCCCTGGCTGTTACACATGCCTGCAGCACATTTGGGCACATTTAGGGCATCCCCAACTTCTCTCCCCCACGAGCAGGAGGCTGTGCAGGTGTGTCCAGAGTCACCACCCACACGTGTTCCCTCTTCCTCTGGAACATGCAGCCCTACTGCCCCCACCCCACATCCCTCACCTTCAAGCAGCCCAGCGCCGCACACCCTGCCACACGTGTCTGCACCTCCTCATCCTCCAGCTGCTCCAGGAAGCACACGAGGGCCTGGGGGAGATGGGGGAGTCAGTGCCACCATCTGTAGCAGAGCAGGGGCGCCAGCCCACGTCACCCCTGGCCCGCCCAGCCCGTACCCGTTGGCGGAAGCGGGGGTTTTCTGCCAGGCTGCGCAGCTGGGCTGACACGGCGCTCACCACCTTGCTGTTGCCCTCCACGAGGAGCAGGCTCAGCGCCTTCAGCCCCTCCTTCTTCAGACGGCCCTCGGGCATGCGCTTCAGGGCACGCAGCACCACGTCCTGGTCATCCGAGTTGAGGTTCTGTGCCAGCAGTGCTGCGGGAAGCCATCAGCTCAGCCAGGGTGTGGGGAGTCACACTGCACTGCCCCCACACCCCTGCCACCCATCCCCGAGCACCCTGGATCCATGCTGGGCAGAGGGGGCTCCTCTGGTGCCCATGTGTGG
Source organism: Erithacus rubecula (assembly GCF_903797595.1). NCBI lineage: Eukaryota > Metazoa > Chordata > Aves > Passeriformes > Muscicapidae > Erithacus > Erithacus rubecula. The sequence goes on along the minus strand of NC_136664.1, from coordinate 6,859,884 downwards.
GATTGCTCGCCAAGACACTGGGGACCTACAGCAAGGATACTGGAAGGCAGCATGGGACTGGGCTGCACTCTGGATCAGACTGACTTGCCCAGCCCAAGGATGGCTGAGCCTCTGCGTGATGCCCCAGAATGGTCATGGCACCTCTGCAGTGTGATCAATCACTATGGTGATACTCTGGCACCCCATCCCAGGATTTAAGGAGTGTGGGAGGACACCCACCTTCCTCTGCCAGCTCCATCATGTAGGTGTCAAGCACCATGGCACCGAGCGACTCAAAGTGGCTCCAGTACTGGAAGATGGTGACCTGCTCGCTCTGGGCGCTGCCGGGCCGCCGGGGCAGCCGCCGATTCAGCACATCCTCCACCAGTTTCACACACACTGTGAGAAAGAATCAGGATCATGGTCTGCAGCAGCCATCGTCACCCCTCTGTGGAGCTCCTGGCACCCATATCCTCCCACTCATGGTCATTGAGTGAGGCTGGCAACTCCCCGAACACCCCTGGGCAGCCACTCACCAGCATCAGCCAAACCAGGGTGCTGCTCGCTGATGGGAGCTGCATACTGGGCACTGAGCACCTGCAGGAACCGCTCCACAGGGCAGGTGTAGACGTTGGGCACTTCCACACAGAGGTCCCAAAGGGGCAGCACGCCCTCCTTCCGTGTCGAGAACTGCACCACTGTGGGGACAGGCACTGTTAGAGCTCCCCAAGGCCAGGGCAGCAGCTGGGTGACTCCTGCCCTCTGTCTGGCATGGTCCCTCACTGCCCACAAGGGGACACAGGCTTCACACAGCCTCTGGGGTGGCACAGAGGGTCTCCTCAGCAGAGTTTCTTTACCATCAGCAGCTGAGCTGGCTGCTCCTGCGCGCTCCTCCGTCAGCTGGCACACGATCTCCAGCACCTGCGACTCCCGCAGCAGCCTGTCCAGGGCATACATCTCCTGGCACCGCAGGGGACCGAAGGTGCCCAGCTTCTGCAAGGCACAGCCAAACCAGGGACTTCAGGCACAGAGCTCACTGCCCACATCACAGCCTCCAGGCTGCAGCAAGACCCCCTTCAAGGGGATGCATACAGCCCCCCTATCCCCTGCTGCCATATCCCACCCCGGTTCTCACCAGCAGCAGGCGGTTGCAGTTGTGGAGGTGAAGCACCAGAGCCTTATCCAGGAACTCATTGCCAGTGCTCATGGGGTCAGTGCTGGCCTCAGAACCGCTGCACATTCCGGTGTCATCTGCCCCCATCTCGCCAGCGCTGGGGGCCCTGGTGCTGCGCAGAGCTCTGCCAGCCCTCCTGCAAGCCAGGGAGAGATCAAGGCAGCGAATCAGCACAGGACACCTGGACCTGGCCCGTCCCCTTCCCCACCCACAGGGCAGAGGACAAGTCCCAGAGGCACAGGGGCTGCCTCCAGCCCATCCCTCATGGAGAGCTGCAGGGTGACATCGTGCCACCAGACAGACCAGGTACTGATTGTTCTTGACCTGGACCTTCCCTAAGCTGTGATGAACAGGTCTAAATATGCTTGGACACCCTTGAACAGCCCCCATTCCAACTGCCCAAGGCCATCTGCCCTTTGCCCCATGCCATGAGCCCCTCTGTGCACCTCTCATCTTGGAGAGGCTCCTCCTCAGAGCCCTCTGAGTCCTCCATGTCAGAGGTGTTGAGGAAGCTGAAGCTCTCCAGCGCGTGCTCCACGGTCAGACTGATGCTGGAGGCCCGGCTGAGGAAGACACCTTGCTTCTGCTGTGGAGGAAGGCATGGTGGAGTTGAATCCTGGCTCCCCTGCCACCTACATTAGCAGGCTATGCCATCACAGATGGCCCCATCCCCACCATCCCTGGGCATTGCCTGCAGTGATGGCCCCATCCCCATCACCCCGGGGCACTGCCAGCCAGGATGACCCTGTCACCCACACCCCATGACACTGCTGGGAGCCCCTCACCAGCAGCATCTCCTCCAGACGTTTGAGCTCCCGTTCGAGGGGCTGCAGCTCCGGGAACTGTCCCCGATAGTCATCCAGAGCTGAGCCCAGGAGGCCAATTGCCTCCTCCAGACCTGAATCCACCATCTTCCCCCGCGGCACCTCAGGGGTACTGGTGGGCAGGGGTGGGGTTGGGATGGGCCTCTCTTCTGCAGAGGCTTGTGCCAGTGCTGTGGGGGTCCCGGTGCCATAGTCACTCTGTGCTGGCGCCTGGCTCTGCGCTGGCTCGGCCCTGCCAGCTGCCTCCTCACAGGAGGCTGCCCATGCCACGGAGGCGCGAGGCTTGGCCTCAGTGGCCCTGTCCTGCCCTGCCACAGCAGCTGCCACCACAGCACCAGGGAGAGGCTGCGCGTCTTGCTCGCCCAGCCCTGTGTCCTCCATGCTGGGCGCAGGCTCCCAAGGGCTCTCCACAGTCTTGACCTCCATCGTGGCATCCACGCTGGCCTCGCTGATGTGGCTCAGAGTCCGGGAGTAGGGCACGTGCCCATTGGCCACCGTCTCCTTCTTGCGGCTGCTTGGCTCCTCCGGCTGGCTCCCAGCAGGGGGGACGCTGCTGCCACTGGCCCCAAGCACGGCGTCAGCCTCCTCTGGCTGCTGGGAGAAGGAGATCTCGATGGCGGGGGCGGAGGCCTGCACCTCAGGCTGCACGATGGGCTTGTGTGTGGCATGGCGGGCGCTGCTGGACAGCTGGGGGCTGGAGGAGTCGTCCGAGGACTCAGAGGAGATGGACCAGGCTGTGCCGTTCTCCAGCTCCTCCTGGCGCCGCAGCATGTTCTGGAGAGGGGGAGAATGGTGTCAGCTGAGACCCTGCTCCTGCTGCCCCATCTCCTCCATCTGTCTGCGTGTCAAGCAGAGGCAGGATCGATCTGAGCTGGAGAGCATTGAGGCTGCCATGGCTCTGCTGACACAGCAGGATGGTCAGCAAACACCTGGCAGATTCCAGCTCTGGATCCCACCCAATGCCAGCAGGCAATCCAGCTCCCCACGAACAGCCCCATATGTCCTGGAGCCTCAGGGTGCCAGCAGTCCCCTAGCACAGTGGGATGCCACACATGGAGCCAAGGACACCAACCACCATGGCTGCAAGGACAGCAACAGCTCCAGCACCAGCCGGTGGGGACAGCACCGGCCACCACACCATCTTTGTGGTTCACCATCACTGAACAGATGCCACAACAACTCCACATTAGTAACACTAGCATGATACCAGTGCCACACCAGCACCATCTCACCAGCACCATCACCAGTACCAACCAATGCCACCAGCACGGGGACACGGAGAAGCTGTCTACTCACTAGTGCCCAGCTCTTGCACGGGGATGAACCCAGGCTCCCCTAGATGGGAACTAGCTCTGCAGGACCAGCCAGACCCAGCTTGGCAGAATCAGGCCTTTGGGCATGAGCGAGGGAGAGTGAGCAGGAGACAAGGAGCGGCTACAGCTACTGCGGGATGGCCACAGCGCTGGGCTAAGCTACCGGCTGCTGCAGCCCCGCACTTACGCGGCCCTGCTGCGGCCATCTCCCGAGCTCGGCCGAGGAGACGTCGCCGCACGAGCAGCTCTGAGACAGCTTCTCCAAGAGCGTCTCCCGAAAGATGTCCAGCAAGGACCAACCGCGCTTGTCAGCCGCCCGCTCCGGGCTCTTGGGCAGAGAGAAGAGGAGCTGTGAAGGTGGGAGGGAGGAGCAGGTGCCGGTACTGGGGAGTCCTGGTAGGATGGCTGGAGAGGAAGGAGCTGCCTACCCATCCCTGAGCTGTGCCACCCTCTGAGACGGTGCCTAGGCACATCCCTGTGTGGGCCCCTCCACTGGCCATGTCTCCTGAGCAGCCCTGCCTGGTGCACACTTACATAGAATGCCTGTTCCCGCAGGGACGGCGTGTCAGGAGGACTCTGGTTGTAGGTGGAGAACCTCTTGTTCACTGTGGAAGCCTTGTTGACGCTGCTTGCTGCTGAGGGCTGGTCATCCTTGTCAAAGGGGCTGTGGAGGACAGCAGGGAGGTGAGGGATATGCAGCAACCATGGGGTCTCAAGACACCAGGAACCCTTCCAGACCAGCTCCACTTTTCTATAATTACAGCCCAGTTTTGGGATGGGAGAAGCCTGGGGTGGGACATCTCTTACTGGGCATCCCCTGCACTGCCATCTGCCACCAGCAATGTGTGCTGAGGTACTCACTTCCAGGTCACCTCCAGGCTGAGTTTGAGGGTGCCCAGGTCATTGATATCCACAGCCACTACCTGGGGCAGAGCTGCAAAGAGGTCCTTGGTCTCACAGGACACATTGCCCACCACCACGTGGTTGGCCAGGCTCTTTAGCTCCGTCACCTGAAGAAGGAGGAAAGGAGAGGAGGAAATGAAACCATGGAGCAGTGAGAGTGATGTTTAGGTGAGGTGCTGGAAGGAAGCCCTGGGAAGCAGTGGAATCACCATCCCTGTAAATGTTCAGGTACCATGTGGATGTGGCACTTGGGGACACTGATTAATGGTGGGATTGGCAGTTCTGGGTTAACCGTGGTGATGATCACAGAGGTCTTTTCTGACCTAAATGACTATATGATTCAGGGGGACAGCTGCCCCACCCCATCCCTGTCCTTTTATGCACTGTACCTTGATGGAGAGGAACTCAGTGACGAGGGGCAAGAAAACCATTTCCTCGCTGTCCCACACCTGCTTGCTGTTCACCTCGATGCGCCCTCGCAGCTTCCACCGCTGCCGTCCATACTTCATGAAGATCTGGGGATGGAAATGAGTGGGTATGGGGGAAACACAGCCCCAGGGTGATGGGTGCTCTCTGTATGACCCAGGCATGGCCAGGGATCCATGCCACCCACCACCACCCTGCAACACGCCCTCCACGCCAGCACCCACCTACACCCCTGAGACACCCCAAGGACAACAGGGCAGAGGAAGAGCAGAACCCAACCCATATGGTCCCACCAACCTCATACTGGTCACCAGCACAAAGCCGGGCAAAGCCTGCCAGTCCTGCAAGAGAAGGCAGAGAGGCATCAGCAGGCAGCAGGCAGGCAGGCAGGCAGGCAGCAGGACGGGGATGGAGCAGGACATGGTACCTTTCATCCGGATGTGGAACTCGCCCAGCTGGCTCTCCAGCTCATTCTCCAACAGACACATGTTCTGGGGACAGACAGACAGATGGACAAGACTCATGAGCACCCAAGGACTCGGCACCCTGCCAGCCCACCCAGCCAGCTGCCTCACTGTCTTGGGTTGCAATGTAGGATGTAACCAAAAGTAAGTATTCTATCCCCATCTGTTAAAACCAGGTGAGGCAGGGATCTTTATCTCCAGGGGAGGTATCTTCTGTAAATGGGCCATCTGTTAAAACCAGGTGGGGCAGTACTCTTTATCTTTCTCACAACCTATCCTTTCTCCAGGAAGGTATCTTCTGATAATGAGCCATTGAGTCCCACTGCACACTGATAAAATTACATCATCCCATTGTGAGATGCAAGCATTTCCAACCTAGATAAAATCTGAAATTTGGAACATCAGAGCCGCATTTTTCAACTGGATTTCCAGAGGATAACCGGACCCTTCTGCATCATCACTGGACCTTCTACAGAACCACTGCTTCAACTAAACCACATCTGTCACTCCAGGAAGACTGCAACCACCATTTAATCGGACTGCTAAAAACACCCTGACTGACGGGGTTCTGACTCTGTCAGTGTTTTGGGGTTTTTTGGATTACTGTATCTTCACTTTAATTTTCCTATTAAAGAACTCCCATATCTTTTCCTCAGAGGTCCTTAATTTCAAAATTATAATAATTTGGAGAGAGGGGGTTTACATTTATCATTTTAAGAGAGGCTCCTGCCTTTCTTAGCAGACACCTGTCTTTTCAAACCAAGACACCCACCTCTGTGTACTCCTTGTAGCCCTTGCTGGCCTCGGCCAGGCTCTCGCGTGCCTCCCGGCTGCCTGGCGAGCCCGTGCTGTAAGCCTTGACCATGTTGTGGGCTCCATCTCGGAGCCGCCGCTGGATGCAGTAAGCCTCATACAGCTCATCTATCTGCAAGGACAGCCCAGGCTGTGGTGAGGAGCAGGGCTGGGGACAGCATGGCCACCCCAGCACTGCCCCAGCTCTCACCTTGCTGGCATGGAACTCCAGGCGACGCAGGAAGCGCTCGATCGACTTCACTTGCTGGAAAAGCAGAGGAGATGGTGTGAGCGGCAGCGCTGCCCCTCCGTGGAGGAGCCACAGGTCAGGCCTCTGTGTCCCCTGCCTGGGAGCTGCAGTGGGGCACCCAGTGGGAAGTGCCCATGTGCTGCAGCCTCCCCCAGACTGTCGTACAAACTCTCTTGGTCCTCCAGGAGCCAAGCCAGGCTCCAGGGTGCTTTTTTTTCCCAGCCTGTGAGCTAACCCATGCCCTGCACTCACTATCAACAGTTTCTGTTTGCCTGAAAGGGGTGACAAGATCATCTCTCCTTTATCCCCTGCCCACCTGGGCCACTCTGCCTGCAGAGCCCCAGACCCTCTCCTTCCTGGGGGACAAGGCAGCAGGGCAGTGCTAGCAGAGCAGGGCTGGCAGTAGCACATCCCAGACACAAGGAAGGGGAATAAAAGGGGCACAAGACACTGATCCCGCTTACCTTATCCAGATCGTAGAGAAAGCCCTGGAGGAAAGATGAGAGGGATAAGACGTAGCACGAAGCCAGCTCTGCCCACCCAAAGAAGACCCAGCATATGGCACCCACCACCCATAGCACGGCAGTGGGACATGCAGCACCCAGCCAGGGCTGGAGAGTGCATGACAGAGGGATGGGAGTCCCAGCACCAGAGCCTGGGCTGGCCCCTACAATGCCACAGAAACAGGCTCTGCCTCAGGCACACATGGGCCACGAGTCGCCCCAGCTGTGCCCAGAACCTCGGCTGTCAACCCAAAGCACCACTCCCCACAAGGCTCTTCCCAAGCAGCACTCACCAGGCGCGAATTCCTCTTGGACTCACGGATCTGTGTGCTGAGCTTCTCCAGTTCCAGCTGGTGCACCTCCAGGTAGGCTCTGGGGGCAACCACACCATGGGGGTCAGGCTGGGATGCTGTGACCATGGCTCCTGCTCCCCACAGCCCACACCAACCCAGCACTCGTGGCAGCACAACCCCACTCCCTGTTCCAGCACGCAGGTGTGGGAACCCACAGATGCCTCTGCATGGGATGTGTGGGACGTGGGACCCCACACAATCTGGGACACCAATGCAACGTGCCCAAGAGACCTGGCATGTCCCTGCCTGGTGGGAGCAGAGAGCTGCCAACCCCAAGCCATGTCACAAAGCTGTCCCCATGCCCCTCAGAAGCTCTCTGCCTCCACCCACCCAGCACTTACGTCAGGCCCTTCTTGAGAGCTTCGTACACCTCGTCCAGGCGGTTGGGCTGAGGCACCTTGGGTGGTGGGGATTTGTGGGACATTGAGAACATCCTACTGACCCTGGAGCCAGTCTTGCGGGAGACAGTGGGGGTGAAAGGTGAGAGATTCCTGGGGAGAGAGGCCGGGATCAGCACACAGCACTGGGGTCCTTCTGGGTGCCCCAGCCAGCCAGGCACCCTTGTCTAGGAAAGGGTAATCTCTTGCATGGAGGCCAGGTCCACTGGGCCAGGTCCACCTGCCTGCCCCTCCCAGGACTCCCTGGTAGCCATTCTAAGTGTCCAGCAGGGCTGGAAGACACAGAGCCACAAGACTGGGCAGTGTTGCCTGCACCACATGCCTGCAGCCCCCTGGAAATGCATTTGGGTGGCCCAAAGCCATGGGAAAGACAAGGAGAAAGCCACAAAAGCGAAGATGGAGAAGACCTTCACAGCAGGGTCTAAGAGTTTGGCTTTGGTCTAGACTCTGCAGAGGTGGGGGGGTCCCTGGTGCCAGCTGGGGGGAGACAAGACAAAGGAAGATGGCACCACCTGGAATCAAACTGAATTCCTGGAGGGTGCATGGTGACATCTCCAGCCCTGATGGCCTTCTAAAGGGGCCATGCTCAGCTCCATCCCAGCACTCAGCTTGCCAGGGGCATAGAAGTGCTCCCTGGGCACCGTGGCAGGTGAAATATGCCACCTTGTGCTTCCAGGGTCAGGCAAGGATCCCAACCCAGCACAGGAGCATCCTGGGGACCGGCAGCCCTGTCACCTCCTCACCCAGCACAGTGAGATGGGGCAGGGACATGCTCACATCACCATGCTGTGCCTCTCCAGATGTCACCAAACCTGCTGGATGGAGCTGCCTCCCCCAGCCGACCTGCGGGACGCGCTGGGACCCGAACACCACCCTTCCATCCTTCCATCCTTCCATCCTTCCACCCTTCCTGCCTTGTGCAATGGAGTCACTCCCCAGCCCAGCCTCGCTCAGACTCACTCTTCCCTTCCTCCTTCCAAGGAATTGTCACGCCACCAGTGCCCAGGAGACACCACGGGCTCCTCATTTCCCAGCCTCAGCCTGTACCTCCCATCCTGTGCTGCTCTTCACAGAAGTGACCAAAAGACTTCCCCAAATCATCAGTGGGGAAATTAATGTCTTGGCCTCCTCCCAAGCGATGGGTAAGCCCCTAATTTCCACCATTCCTTCTTCCCATCCTCCAAGGTCCCTGGAGGCATCTCCAACAAGCATCTCCCCAGCAACCACTTGGCTGCAGGAATCTAAAAGTCCTCCCACTTCTCTGTCTCTAAGGGGCCCCCTCTGGTACCCACAAATCCAGCAATGTGCTGGCGACCTGTAAAGTGCCACTTGGCCCAGAGGCTGAACAGGACTTGGGGACAAAATTGAGCAGGTAATGAGGTCAGAGCACAGGGAGGCTCTGCCTGCTACCCCAGAACTGCCTGCAAGGCAGTAGCCAGGATCTAGGGATGGTGCAGAGAGGGTTGGTGGGGAAGTGCAGCATGTGGGGATGCTCAGAAGAGAGGAGGAGGAAGGGTATGAAGGGGCCATAAAATCACCAGTGGATGGAGAGGATGGAGCAGGGAACAGCTGCTCCTCACATTGCAGCTGATGGGAAGCTGGTAAAATCTTTCAAACGATAGGTTTGAGGTGACCCTGAGGAAACCCTGATTCACACCAGCACTCAACCCCGAAACCCTCCTGCAGGATGTCAAGGCCGTCAAGACACTTCAAAGCCACCCCAGCTCTACCACACCCATTAAACATTATGAGATGGTCTTAAGAGCTGGTTGGAAAATGAGGTGAGATACACCTGCCCCCTCTGTCCTTCTGTGGCAGCAGCCAGAGAGCTGCAGGGTCCTCACCCCACCTGGGGCATGGCATGGCAGAAGGTTGGGATGATGGGCTCTGTCTCCTACATGGCCTCAGCATTCCCTGCAGCCCCCTGTGCAACAGCTCCTGGCTACCAAAAACATCCCTGAGGGAATGCTGGGACAGCTGGGTGGGAAGGAGCCTCAGGATGCACAGCAGGTCCCAGCACACAGCCCGAGCCTGTCCCCAGTGCTCAGGGCAGGCAGCAGGAGCCCTCTGTACCTGAAGGGCCGGTCGGCCGACGAGTTCACTCCGGCGAAGGACTGGCTCCTATTGATCTTGGTGACGAGCACGCGGCGCTGCGGGCGCACAGACAGGGACATCGTTGAGTGTGACCTGGAGGGCCGCCCTGGGGACAATGACACATCAGGGTCACCAGCAGCACGGTGAGGACATGCAGGCAGGACTGCCAGCAGGACTGAGGATGGCACCATGGACTGTGGGTTGGGAGACTTCCCACTGTCTCGGTGCAAGAGCACTCCTGTGGCAGTGGGACACAGATCCCATGCTGCCCCCAGAGACACTGCCCCTGGTGAAGTGGGGCTCTGGGCACTGTGAGCTCTCAGTGCCACCCACACAGACTTGTCCCAGGTTGGCCCAATGGGAATCACAGAAAGGGGATGATGACCAGTGCCTACCATGACATGTCCTTTCCCAGACATATCCATGGCAAACTCTACATGGTGCCCAAGCCTAGACACCTCCTCCTGAACCCCATCTTGTCCCATATCTGTTGTAACCCGTGCCATGCTGCTACAGGGGCAGGAAAGGCACAGGGCTGGACTCGACTGCCCAGCCCTTTGCTGTCTCCTCACTTGCTTCCGCTCACTCCAGCAACCAGGAGGGAAACCCAAGGACAACACAGCACTTTGAAAAGTTCCCAGCTTTGCCAGGAGCTCTGTGTGGGGGAAGAAAAGGACGAGCCATTCCCTGCTAGAGAAAGTCCGTGCAGGCCAACGTGTCCAGCCCCACGGCTGCTGCACCCCGTCCTCTGCTCCTGGCAGTGGCAGGAGCCTTGAAACCACTGCTGTGACCCGTCTGTCCCCACCACAGCCGGTGCAATTGATGACACCCAGGGATGGAGCAGATTTCTGAAGCTCAGAGCCTGGACCTGGCTGCCACTCTGTGTCACAGAAACCATCCCTGTAGCCCTGGCCAGGGCACGGGGAGGGCAGCCCAAAGGACAAGGCAAGAGCAGAGAACAGGGCTCCTGGCCCTGCCACCCCCAGCAGTGCCAGCTGTGCACAGGGAGGAGCCCAGCCCTGGGCAGCCATGGAGAAGCAGGATGCTCCTTTTCATCCTGGCCACAACTGATGGCAGGTCAATCCCTGGGTCCCAGCCAGCCCTGAGCACAGCTGCAGTAGCTGCTGGGAATGAGCCCACAGGGTACCTGGCAGTCACCAGGCAGAGCCAGGCAGCACCCTAGGGATGCACAGCTTCCCTGGCTGACAGACTGAGCCACAGCCACCTCCCTCCATCCTAAGGATCTCGCTTTGCCTTTCCTCCTGTCTCCAGCATGGCCGACAGTGAACAGCACAGAGACACAGGCGCTGCTGGGGCTCCCACTGCCATCCCCACTCCTTCCCCATGCCCAGGAGCCCAGCTCAGCCTGGTCCCATGTGGCTCACACCCACTCAGGGTGGGCATTCCCCCAGCACTGTGCCCCTCGCCACCCGCACACCAGGCTGGGGCCAGGGATTTGCAGCCATCTGCAGTCAAAGCTAACCACCAGCAGCACTCACCTCGATCCCAGTGGAGCCAGGAGGCAGCAGCTCCATCTGGTTGCCCCTGGGGACTCGTGTCCCACCCACACCACGGAGCCACTCAGCGGGTCCCACAGACACTGCGCTATCTGGGTGCCGGTCCCTCCATTTTCCAGGACAACACTGTCCCAATTAAGCTCATTAGGAAGAGCTGTAATCCCTGGCAGCCCGGCTGACCTGCAGGCCTGGGCAGATTACCCTCTGCAGGGCTCTTTAATCTGCTCCCCACTGAGCGAGGAGGGCCTGTGGCACCCGTGTTTGCTCCCCACTGGGTGCTACAGTGGCTCAGCCACAGGGACAGCACCCACCACCCACAGGACAAGGCTCTCGTGTGGGTCACAGTTCAGGGTGAGGCCAGTCCTGACAAACAATCCTTCTCCAGCCCTTCTTCCTAGGAGCACAGAGGAACCTCTAAGGAGGGTTTCCCAGGCAGGAACCTGCACTGGGGAAGGATGCTGAGGCTGTCAGAGAGGAGAACACTGAGAGCATCAGGGGCAGGAGGATACTGGAGGGGGAGAAGGATGCTGGTGTGCTGGAGGGGACTGATGCCCCAGCAGTCAGAGCAATCTGCAGCCACTTGCCCAGGCACCTCAGAGGCTCCAGAAGACAATTGTGCCATGCTGGATCCTGCTCCAAAGCACTGGAGGCTCCCTCACTGGCACAGGGAGCAGTGGCTGCTGACAGGACCACATCCCTGCGCTCCAGGCCTGGACCCGGCTCTCCCCCAAACATCCACCACAATGCACCGTGGCACCCTGCAACCAAAATCCTGTGCCAGGACCCCAAGTCCCCTTGGAGGAGGGGGACACCATACCCCTGCTCTGCAGCAGTGATGCTCCAGGAGCCCCAAGGATGCTCCAGCCCAGCACCAGCGGGTAGCCAGCCCTGCAGCACTGCCTGCATGAGGCAGGGCAGGCAGGATGTGGGGTCTGCTCCTGGCACTCTTGGTCTTGGCTCACAGAGAAGGAAAAATCCCCAGCATAGTGCATTCCTGACATTACCGAGATAAGAGGTACCTGGTACCAGCAGCACAGCCAGCCCCCGCAGGGAGCAGAGCGTGGGGCACTCCTGGAAGGGACCACTGGGCACTGCATCTCGCCCAGGCTGGTGAGCCCCGTGCCAGGCTTACCATGAGGCTGGCACCCGCAGAGCACCAGCACACTCAAGTCCCTGCCATGAGCTAAAGCCCCAAGCACATCCTTTCTCTCTCCTGATCAGAAGAGGTCCCGCCCCGAAGGTTCAGTCCCAGCAAGCCCCACCGCCCCCTGCCCTTACTTCGGGCTCAGTGCTAACAAACCTGCCTCCCGACCAAGCTTTTCACCTTTTCCGCGGCACAGACTGCCTCCAGATCTCCCAGCGCAGGAAATGCAATCGTGGGAGTGTGTCCCTCTGTCCGTCCTTGGCCAGCACTGCCCGTGGGCAGCGGCCAAAAGGGCAGCGAGCAGCTGAACAGGCAGCACAGCGCGGGGTGCCGGAGCCCACCCCGGGGCTCTCCAGCCCGGCCGCCGCTCCTCTCTCGACGCCCGGTGCTCTGGAGATGATTGGGATCCCAAGAATGCTGGTCTGAGCAGCGGAGGGGGCAGTCCGACCGGCTGGGTTGGTCCCAGCTGGTTTCTGTTTCCGACACTCAGACACCAGCCTCAGGTCGCTCCGGCGGGTTTATCAACACTGCCCTGGTCGGAGACGCCCCAGATTGGCTCCCCCTGAGTCCCCAGCCCCGCAGCCCTGGGAGCTGGGGGTGCTCTGACCAGCACTTCCAGGGATGGCACTCACTGAAGGCCACCAATGCCCAGGGTGGCCAACCCAGCAGACTCGGGGAAGACACCCAGGACCAACAAGCAGCACCAGGGCACCCACGGGGGCTGAGCTGCGGTCCCTGCATTGATGGCACTGCGGCCACCCCCGGGGCACGGCAGCGCACACAGTAGGGAATCCACGATGGCCACAGGGCCATCCACCCTGCCCGTGGTGTTTGGGGGGTCCTGCCACGCCCCACCCCAGCACCTTTGGGTGAAACTGTGTCGCAGGGCAGGGGTGACCTCGGGAGCCTGTGAGCTCAGCGCGCTGGCTCGGCTCCCCCCGGAGCAGCCGCTGCAGCCGTGTTTGCACAGCTGCGGCCCCGCTGCCCCAACCCAGGCACGTACCCCGGCCCCCGCCGGCCCCTTCCGGCCCCGGGACGGCCCTTGGCCGGCTCCCAGCGTGGGCTGCAGCAGTTCATCCCTCCCATCACTCCTCATCCCCCTCGGCACACAGGAAGGGAGCATCCGGGGACCGAAGCCATGGTCACAAGGAGCCTGAGAGCCGCCTCTTCCCTGACCTCCCCACGCTCTGCCTGTCCTCCAGGAAGGGAGACACCCCCGGCTCCTCCTCGGGCTGGGCAAGGAGAAGGATTGGGGGCTTTTGGGAGTCAGATGAGTCAGTGAATGGCATCCTGGCTCCTGTGACTCAGCCGGAGAGAAAGTCCCAGCCATAAAGTCACAGCCCCACAGCCCCCTCCGGGACAAGTAATGGCGGCTCGGTTGTTTGGGTGCTGGCTGCTCTCGGCAGTTTGGGTAGGATGGGTGCTGGCTGCTCTCGGCAGTTTGGGCAGGATGGGTGCTGGCTGCTCTCTGCTCCATGGCAATAGGGACATGGCGCTGATATTCGCCCCTGTGGCCATGGGAGGCTGCTGGCTCCTTGGGCCAAGTGGGAGGGCGGCAGGAAAGGGAAGGAGCTGCGAATGGGAAGAATTGAAGGAAGTGCTTATTTACCCCGCGGAGTATCCCTACGGAAGGGCAGGGCACGGCACAGGCAGACACTCACAGCCAGCTTCTCGATGGGGGGGCTCAGAGCCCCCGACCCTGCCACTCATCCCACGGGCGCCCTGTCTGCAGCCAGAAGGAGATGCAAACCCAGACTGCAATGCAGGGAAGTGACCAACACTGGGGCAAGGGGTTTCCCAGAGGCTGGCAAAGCTCAAGCCTAATCTGCTCTTTAGGATAGCTCCTGGGAACTGAGTCACAAACTGAGCACCCAGTCAGGATCCCCACAGACACAGCTCATCTCCATACCTTGAGACAGGGCTGCATCCTGGCCATGGGCACCAGACTCCACTCTTGAGTGGGCTGTGATCCCTCTCAGAAGCACTGGGATCCTCTACAAAGATCCTCCTGGGATTGGCACAACCTTCTGGAGGTACCACATGCCACCTTCCCCCTGACCTCCTCCTCTCCAGGGTGCTCTGTTGGGTACCTGTAGCTGCCCCCACAAATCCCAGACAACTTGATCCAAGTGCACAAAAGCAACCCCAAGGCCCTCTGCTCTGCCCAGGTCCCCTGGGGCCACCTTGCCAGGGTGCTTGACATGGAGATGGGCTCTGTTTGTCTTCATCTGACATGGAGGCATAAGCGAGGAAAAAACAGTTTGCCGAGGAAAACTGCTGCCGTGGCATCGGGGGCTGCCGTGGCATCAGGGGTGCACCACACCGGAGCAGCTGGCAGCTGTGGCCCTTCTCCTGCCTGGACACAGAGCCCAGATCTCAGTGTAGGCAACAAAGGATCAGGCAGTCAGGACACCCGCACGGACACCCTGTCCTAACACCCTGCCACCGCAACCCGCGGTGACAACCGTGTCCCTTGCAGGTGGCGGGTGCGTATGTCCTTGGTGATCCCGTGAGGGAGAGCTTTCCTCTCAAGAAAACTCCTCACCCCAAAAAATCCCACCTGAGCCCAGCCACGTCACCCCGGGAGCCTCAATCAGCTGGGGATCCCCAAATTATCGCCGTTTGGTGGGGAGCCCTGGTGCTGCCGGTGCTCGGTACCTTTCGGTTTGCCACTCATGGCGCGCTGCGGCAGCACATCCCCCTCGGGCTGCGCTCAGCGTCCCGGCTGGTTGTTGCTCTCTCATGCCGTCCGTCCGTCTGTCCTCCCGATGCGGGGGCCGTGGCCGCAGGGCTCCCCCCGGGCAGCAGTCTCCTCCCCCGCTTCCCCTGCCCGCGGGCTGACATCACTGCCCAGCGCCGCAGCCCCGGCGTGACTCAAGGGGGACGGAGGATGGGAGGACACGGGAGGATGCCGGACCCCCTCGGAGGGAAGCGGCCCCGCCAGCGCCCCGGAGTACAGCACACTTCGGTCCCTATGCTTCCCTCCCCACCGCCTCCCTAGGGAAACTGAGGCACGGGTGGGAGGGACGGGAACACACTGCAAACCCGCCCTCGAGCGCCTCTCTGGATCGCTCCCCTTGGAGCCCCCGGTGCCGCCCAGCACACGCCAGGAGCACACACCGCTCCTGCGGGCAGCGCTGGCGGGAGCTGCACCCGCGGCTGGCTGGGGGATGAACTGCCCCTCGCCCCCATCCCTGCCGGCTCCACTGCGGGCAGGCACAAAGCCGTGGGCAGCTGATGCTCACACCACTGCCGCTTGCTTCTGCATTGCTTGGGTTTAAAGATAAGTACATACAAATATAATAAATATATATCGTTATATTTATGTATATATAAAACCACCGTGGCTTTGCTGTAGGCTTCCCACAGCATGCAATCCCGTGGCATGCCTGTGGGCACCCTCCAAGATTCAGGAGCCACTGGGAAAAGGATTTCCTTGCTCAAAAGTCTCTACTTTGTATCCTGAGTACCCAAAGCCTTGGAGGAGCTCGCCTCAGCCACAGGGCTGTCCAAAGATGCTGGGGTCCAATTCCCATGGGAATGCTTTCCGTGGGATTCCAGCTCTCACAGTATAATACGATATACCCATCTGCCCTCCATGCCAATCCCAGCAGCCAGCAGCACCTCTCAGGCCCACCGCTCCCTGTTTAGTGCCTTAAACAACCAGGAGACTCTGTGGCACAGATGTCACCATGCTTCAGCACTGGTTCTGGGAATACCAAAGACCCCTCCAGGTTGGACAAAGGCTGGAACAGTCAGCTCTGTCCTGGCTGGGATCAGCTGCCCTCACCACGTCACTGGAGCAGGAAGAAACACCTCCCTCCCAGGCTCTTTTCCTGTTTGCTGCTGATTTTAGAGCAAGGTCAGGACAGGTTCAGAAGGAAAAGCACTGGGACAGAGTCTTGGGGGTCCTTACAGATATGAGGTCCTCCTGCAAAGTTAACTCCTCCCCTAGATTGAGAGCCTTTTGTGGGATTGCTTCCCCAGCCCAGAGCAAGTCCCCTCCCTGCAGTCCTCTAGGGGACAAGAAGCATCAGGGCCTCCCACGTATAGCGGCACAGCTGTGGGCACCCACATGTGGCTCTGGAGCCAGCCACAGTCAGGCTTGCAGAGCTGGGGTTGCAGCAGTGTCACCAGAGAGTGCTGTGACCCAGGGCACCCACAGGTCCCAGTGCTCAGGTGGGTGCCTGGGTGGGTGCACAGCATCAGCCACATTGGAAGAGCAGCTGGAGCTGGTGAGGCTGGGCTGGCTCTGAGAAGCACCCGAAGAAAAACCATCCCAGGTGCCCACCAGCCTGCAGCCTCCATGCCAGTGCCACAGGCCATGGGGAGCCAGCAGCCCAGCACACTGCAGAGCCCATCTCCACCCCAGCCTTCCAGAACATCAGCACCACATCTCCTGCCTGGCCTGCACACGATGCATCCCCCCAGCTCTCCCAAGCGACGGGCACAGTCCCATCCTGGCGGCTGCCGTGGGCAGCAGCCACCACCCGGCTTTTCACCCCGTGCTGCTTCTCCCCAGGGAATGGCATCAGGGAATGGCATCGGGGAATGGCATTGGGGAATGGCATTGGGGAATGGCATCGGGGAATGGCATTGGGGAATGGCATCAGGGAATGGCATCAGGGAATGGCATCGGGGAATGGCATCAGGGAATGGCATCAGGGAATGGCATCAGGGACTGGCATCAGGGACTGGCATCAGCCGGCACCGCCCCGGCTCTGACCATCCTTGTGCAAAGCCAGCGCCCGGCACACGGCCAGGCAGTGCCGGCCATGCCAGCTTGTTTGTTCTCATTAAAGGTTAATGAGAAAGCCATGCTAAAGCTGCCCCAGCCGCGGGAATGGCGGGAGGGGCATTCCCTGGTGCCACACAGTGAGGGGACTTCCAGGCTCCCCTCTCAGAGGTGATAGCCAGGCTCTGCTGCTTGCAGGGACTCTGCCTCTCCCTCCACAGCCTGCAGTCCCAGTGGGATTTGAGTGCCTGGCATGGCACCACCCCCAGCATCACCCTTGGGCAGACCACCAGGAGCAGGCAGGAGAGAGGGTCAGGCATTCCAAAAGCAGCAGAGGGTACTAGAGAAGGACGCATCACATCAGCCATGCCCTTTGAGCACCTCACAGCAGCTGCATGGCATTTGGCAGGGCTTGACAGTTCAGGACACCTTGCCAAAAGAGGGCAGAGGAAGGGCACAAGTCATGCCAGCTGTGCCACCATGGTTATTCAGTTAAATGAGTCCCTGTTCCTGGCTTGGCCAGGGATAGAGCGTGGGTGCAAGGACAAGGATATCTTCATGTGACTCTTCAACTCAGGATTTCCCTGCATATTCATCACCCTGGCTCAGCTCAACCTGCCAGGGTGGCTGCCCTAATCTCTCTGCAGAAATGTGGGTGTAATGCCCCAGGTGCTCCCTTTTTGGTGGTGTCTCTTTATGCCTTCCTCTTACCAGGCCTGAGGAGCCCCTGGGCATCCCCACCCCAATCACAACTGCTGAACCCGCAAACAAAACACTCCATGGGCAGCCATGCTTGGACAGACGTGTACAGCCACAGCCAGTTTGTGCACAGCCAGAAAAATCCAGCAGGTTATTCCCACTTCCCTGCTCTGCATGGGATAGAAGACTAGCTTCCCATTGATCCCAAATCCTGCCAGCAGAGTCTTAGGGAAATTCTCCAGCTTCTCCCTGCTGGCCCAGAGACCACCAGCACTGAGGCTGAGCCCACCCAGTCCCTGGAGAAGCCACCAGCCCCAACCCAACGCTGCCTTGGTGGCACCAGCACCAAAGGCAAGGTGATGAAGAAGCTATTTCAGGCTGTTTTGGACAAGTACTCCCCAGCCACAGACATCCTTGAGTGGCTGGAAATGGAAACATGACAGGAAAGGGCATAGGCCAGTCTCAGTTGGTGTTAAAAGCCACGGCTGGCCAAAAAGGTTTGTGGAGATGGAATCAGCACCAACCTGGTGAGGGCCAAAAAGCTCCTGGCTGTGGGGGAGTACTGGGAGAAGGCAGGAGATGACAATTTTGTCAAGAAGACACACAGTCATGGCTTGAAAGAGAAGCACAGTAAGTGACCAAGTGACTTTTCCTGGTCTGGGACAGTTGGTCCTAGAGCTGCAGGGGGTCACCCCCACAGTGCTACAGCTGACTTCTTGGACTTTACTTCCTCCTAAAACAGGCAAAGCCATCTCCAAAAAAATCCTGGGAGCTCAATGCAGAGTTTTTTCCACAAGTGGATGCCCTGAGGGCTGGAGAAGGACATGCCCCTGTGCCAAGCCAGGCTCTACCCCCAGCCAGGCTGCCCTGACGCTTTCGGCAGCATCCCTTCCCGGAGGGGCTGGGCATGGGGCGGTGGCAGACTCGAGCCCTCCCCCCTGGCTTCCTCACATCGTCCCCACACGGCAGCAGAAATAGAAGCATTATAAATGGCAGCCCTATAAATAACCCCAAAGCACGCGGCGGGGAGCTCGTCCCAGCCCAGCACTGGCCTCAGCCCACGCAAAGCCAGGGCTTGGGCTGCCTTCACTGTGCCCTGGGGATCTCAAATGCCAGCTGCTCCCTGCCTGCCATGGGTTTCCCAGGGTCCTGTCCTTTAGGTCAGTGTCATGGCAGGAGCTCCAATGCACCCGCTGAGCCTCAGGCACGGGCAGGATCTGGAGCCCAGCCCGATGGCATTCCTGGGGGACACCCTACACCCATCCAGCTCCTCCTTCCCAGCCAGCACTGGACAATGCCCATCGCAGGCACCCTGCTGCAACCCAGCCAGCAGATTCCTGGGCAAAGCAGCAGCTCTGACCAGGAGCCTCAGCAAGGCTTGGGAAGATATATCCCTGTCCTCACCACTGTCCTCACTGCAGATCAAGTTATTCCCTGGTTGCACCCCAACACCTCTCAGCTGTTCCCCCAACATCTGCCATCATTGTCATGTCCATTGCTGCCCCCATTTCCACGCTCAACCCCATCATGCCATGTCCTCCCTGGGGACTCAGCCACCACCACGCCAGGGGTACCACCACACCACCACAGCTCCTCTCCACCCAGGGGACTGTGGCAATGCACTGGGGACCCCCACAAGCCGAGAGGATGCAACGCCGCTGGTGACAAGCTGGTGACAAGCCCTGCACTGCTGGATTTTGTGCGGCGTCACAGCCTTACGTCCCAGCCCTGCCCGGGGGACGCAGTGAGGCCACCCGCCAGGAGATGGGAGACATGGGGTTTATAGGATGGTCACGACTTCCCAGTGCCCTCGGGAGCCTTCTCTAGGAATGCGGCAAGGGTACAACCCGCTAAGGCTGTTTGCACGCCCTGGGATGGCCGGAGGTGCGGCAGGGGAAGGGTTAATGGTACGAGGCCTTCCCGAGTACTTCTTGGCAGGCTGGGAAGGGCTGGAAGACAGGAGGATCGGGCCAGCAACAAAGCGAGATCTGTCTCATTAATTCCTCCGAGCATTCCTCCCTCCGTCAGCCCGGCGGGGAGGAGGAGGCAGCACCCAGCTGACACGGAGCACCCCGATCCCTCGGGAGCGCGCCGGGACCCGCTGGGCGCAGGGCAGGGATGGGGGACATGGCCGCGGCCTCTCCCGCGGGACCCGGGGCTCTGCCGTCCCGCAGCCGCTCGGCACGGCCCTATATGGGCCTATATGGGCACGGGCAGCTTGTCCTTCGCCCGCCGTACCCCTGCCCGGAGTCCCAAGGGAGTCGGGGCAGGAGACGGCTCATGCCACCAGCGTCATTCCAAACCCGGGAGCCAAAGAGTGGCTGGAGAAGCTGATATACCGCGGACAGGGTCTGGGGGACACCGGGTGACACTGGGGGTGCTCGCCCTGATATCCCACTGTCAGGCGGCTCTTTCTCCGGGCGTGCCGGCCCCGGTGCCGGCCGGACCGCGGGGTGCGGAGGCTCCCTCCGAACGGCAGTGGGGCGGAGGAGCGGAGCCCCGTGTCCCCGCGTCCGTGTCCTCGTGTCCGTGTCCCCGCGTCCGTGTCCCCGTGTCCGTGTCCCCGTCGCCGCCCTCCCGCCGTGCCCGGACACCCCAGCGCGGCGTGGGGCGCCAGCGGGGTGGCGGCAGAGGGGACGCGGGCGGGCGGTGGCTTGCGGCGACGTGGCCCCCCAAGGGTGTAGCCCTGCTAAAGCCACCAACCTCGCTCCCCTCGACCTCCCCCCGACCGCGAGGCGCAGAGGTGCGGGTGGCACTCACATGTCCCAGGAGAGACGGGGGACGAGGCGCGGGGCGAAATCGGGCCTGGCTCGGTGCATCCCCTTTGTTCCACTCCCATGGACGGGAGCAAGCGGGGAGTTCGTGCAGGCTCTTGGCAGCGCCCACCCCGGCTCTCTCCATGGAAACGCGGGAGCCATGTGATTTCGGCAGGAAACCACGGCCCAGCCAGCGCCAATGGCAGCTGCATGGACGGGAGCACCTCCCTCCCCGAGGCGACCGACACCGCTGCCGACACCGCCATCGCCACCGCTACCACCGCCACCAGCACCGCCACCGCCACCACTGCCACTAACACCGCCACCGCGGCCCTGCGGGGGTTCCAGACCCGCCGGCCCATCAGCATTCCCCGGGGGTCCACAAGCCCCACCATGAGCAGGAACAGGATCCCACCGCCCCCGGGGAGAGGGGAGCGGGGACAGCCCGGCTTGCATGGCCCCGGGCTGTTCGCCTTCCTGCCGCACATAGCGCCCACAGCCTCCCCTTGCCGGGAAAGCGATGGCTGGAGCAGCGCCTTCCCCCTCAGCACTGCCGTCTCCCCCACAGCCTCCCGGGGTTCAGTGCTCTCTGACAGACCCCGGGCATGTTTCGCATTCCAGCAGTGAAGTGACATGACCAAGGCTGTGCAGTCAGTCAGTCGGTGGCAGAAGGAACACCTAAACATCCTTGCTCCCAGCTCTGTGACATCCACCCCACCCTGCCTTCCCTCCCTGAGCTCCTGCATCGAACTGAGCCGTGCTCGGACCTCTGCCAATCAGAAAGTCCACTCTGGGGGAGCAGAGCATTGGCACTGATCTGCATTCCCCATCCCACCATCCTAGGGGAGCAGCAGAGGAGCGCTCCCAGCTTCCCCAACTAAGGGACAGCCCCAATGTAAATGCAGGCTGTCACCCAAGGGATGCCACAGTCACACGGTGCTGCTTTCACAACTGCCAGTCCACTTCCTAAACCCTGAGCCTCTGAACATCCCTGAAGGTGGAGGGGTGAGGAAGCCACATGCCTGTTGGGGGGATGCATCCTGCTCTCTCCTTTCTCCCAAGACCATCTTTCTCCTACCTGTCCTAGATCATACTAAGTCAACCCAGTTTTAAATGGAACTGAAACCTTTGCAGCCCTGGTGAGACACCCTTCATGCAAGGACAAGGCTGCGCAGTGCTCCCGCCAGCCCTGTGAGGCAGAAACACTAATTAGACCACCATCAGGTCTTGGAGCCCAGTGGAGCAGGGCAATATCAGTGACAAGGAAATCATTGCACCACTCTCACTCTCCTGGGGCCCCACCAAGGAGCAGAGCATTTGCTGCCAAGGTTGCTCGGTGAGAACCAGGGCGTCCCAGCTCCCAGCCCAGTTCTCCAGGCTGGCCTGGTTACAGAGAAAGAGATATGATGCAAAGATGGGAGAGGGGACAGCAGGTCCTGAGGCCACCAGGGAAAACCCAAGCCAAAAGGCCAACAAGGAGAGGCTGCCAGGATGGATCCACCAAGCCATGTGGTTGATGAATCCCAGAATGGTACCTTAAATACCACCTGGTTCCAACCCCCTGCCAGGGACTCCTTTCACTAGACCAGATTACTCTAAGCCTCATCCAACCTAGCCCTGAACACTTCCAGGGATGGGGCAGCCACAGCTTCTCTGAGCAACCTGTGCCAGAAACTCCTCACCCACATAGGGAAGAATTTCTTTCTAATTTCAAATCTAACCCTGCCCTCTGTCACTTAGAAGTCATCCCCCCTTGTCCTGGCACTCTGTGCTCTTGTCTAAAGTCCCTCCTAAGGTCTTTAGGAGCCCCTTTAGGTACTGGAAGGGACTCCAAGGTCTCCCTGGAGCCTTCTCATCTCCAGGCTGAATAACCCCTACTCCCTCAGCCTGTCTCCACAGCAGAGATGCTCCAGAACTCTGAGCATCTTCCTGGCCTCCTCTGGACTCACACAAACAGGTCTACATCCTTCTTATTTTGAGGTCCCCAGACTGGATGCAACAACCACATCTCCAGGAAGTCTGTTCCAGGGTTTGACCACCTTCTCAGTAAAAGCTTGGGGTGCCTAGAGGTAGACTGACCTGCAGCACAACATTCCACTTACCTATGCACCACCATCCCAAGGTAAAACCCCATTCCTGGTTGCTGCTGGGGAGCAGCTGTATCCCTGCAGCCAACAGGAGAGGGGAGTGCACCCTCCCCTCGGCCACATGCCCGCTTGCCCTGCCAGGCTGGGTTGTGGAGCCAAGCACTCCCTGTGCCAAGGCCAGGGCTGGAACATTGCACTGGCTGCTCTGGGAGCTTGCTCAGCACGGACCAGCTTGGCAAACAAAAACAAGGACAGGCTCCTGCCCAAGTTCTGGCAGCACCCCTGGCCTTCCTGCCCTTCAAAACTCCCTCCTAGACTTATGGAGGTATGGTGCCTGCTGGCAGGAAGGAGTTAAACCTCCCAGCATGGATTTGGATACTCCTGGGTTAACCTTCCCAGCATGGATGCAGATAATCTTGGTTTAACCCTCTCATTATGGATATGGATACTCCTGGGCTAATCTTGCCAGCATGGATATGGATGGATGGATACTCTTGGTTTAATCCTTTCATTATGGATACAGATACTCCTGGGCTAACCCTTCCAGCATGGATATGGATATGGATATGGATATGGATATGGATATGGATATGGATACTCCTGGACTCCTGTCACTGAAGAAGCATTTCTAGCAGTCCGGTTCGGAAGCTGGGCGTTGGTGCAGGAAAGAGTCCCTGAGCTCAAGGGCACTTTGTCTGAGAACCTGCTGGCATTAGTGAGCTCCTCCCAGCACAGGATTGCACCTTTCCAGAGCCTGGTGACCCGAGACCACTCCAAGCACATTCCCCTCCTCCTGGCAGCTTCAGCAGCAGCCGTGCCAGCTGCCTGCAGCCGCCTGCCGTGGTGCAGAGAAAGGTCTGAGCCGTCGGCACAGCCCTGCACCGCGGGTCTCTGCCCAAATTGCTCTTCTCACTGCAGGCTGGGCCTGGAGCCACATCTTCCTCTCCCCTCTCTCTGGAGGGCTGGAGGCCAGCCCTTGGCTCCAGGCTGGAGCTGCTGCATGCTCAGCATTCCTGCTCTGTGCTGGAGCAAGGCAACACACACAGGCCAGGGCGCCAAGCCTTGCACCGGGACAGTCACACTCAGAGCCCGGCCACCACCCCTGTGAGCAGCTGAGGTGCTTCCATCGAGCCTGCCACCATCCCTGCCACCACCCCTGCCACCATCCCTGCCACCACCCCTGCCACCACCCCTGCCACCATCCCTGCCACCACCCCTGCCACTGCCTCACAGATGAACGTCAAGCATCCCAGCACCGAGCTCCGAATCCCTCCAGCTGCGCATTTCTGGGGAACACAACCTGGTAAAAAGCTAAGGCAGCCAGGGCGGTGCTGATGCAGCATGAGCAATGTGAGCTGCTGCTCCAGCTGACTCACCGGAGCTCTGGCTGTGCTCAGGAACTGGCCAGCAGCACAGAAAGGCTGTGCCAGCAGGTCCCCTGAGCCCTGCTGGAAAACCTTCCCTGACACACTCGGGCCAGCTCACAGCAGCAGCAGGCTGGGACACAGCCCTGACCCAACTTGCCCTTTTCCATGGGGTAGAATTACATGTCCCAGCACTTCGCCTGCCATGGGGCCAGGAAAAGGGAAGGCAGGATACCCCTGGGGTGGCCACAAATCTACTCGGTGTTGGCTAGCACTGGGTGCTGCTCAGCTCTCCCAGACTCTGGCCAGCAATCCAGAATCTGGGTGAGGGCTCTGCAGCAGAGCCAGGACATCCAGACTATGACTTCATCAGCTCCAAGCCTCAGCATGGGCCAGGAAGGTAAGGACCTGCAGAACAGCACTGGTCCAGACTCTCCAGCCACCTGCCCCCACTCCTAACTCCCTTCTCCACCCAGGAAAGTTGCTGGCAGCATCTCCAGCTGCTATTCCAGCTCAGTCTGAAGGGCTGAACATCCCCTGGGACCACTCCACCTCCTGCAAGCAGGCAGCCATCCCCACCTCAGCACAGCAGGAACCAGCTCACACACACACCCGCAGGATCACTCCAAAAGTATCCATGATTCACAAGATTCCTTGCTGTTGTCCAACACTGAGCAGGAAGGCTGAGGTTGTGGGCAAGCCCAGAAAACAGCCCAGCCCAGCCCAGCAGACATAGCCAGTGGCAGGGCAATTGGCACAGCTGGACCACAGCTGAGGTGCCAGCAGCCTTGGGGATTCAACACTGCACCAGGTGAAGCAAAGCTTGGCCAATCAAACTGGCTGAGGAAGAAATGCATTGCCTCAAAGCTGGTGCTGCAAGGATGTGAGAGCAAAAGGCCATTCAGAGCACGAGGTGTTTTGGCAGGGCTGAGTCTGCAAATTTGGCAGAGCTGTATGCAAATACATGTAAAGATGGTCCTCCCAAGCAGGGCAGGGGATCCCACACACACCCTGATTCGCTCCACTGCTGAGGTGGGGTCCCTGCTCCTGCATGAGCAGCTCCTGCTACACCCAAGAGCACAGTGAGTCCATCAGGGAACAGCCAGTGGACACCATGTGCCTCCCAGAGCCTGAAAGTGCTTCTTTCACAAAGTGAGCACCAGCCTCCAGCAAAGCTCTGTCCCCTCCAAAGAAAACAATCAAGAAAATGCTGGGATGGGGATTAAGGAAATGAAACTGGCTGTGCAGGGTAAGCAAGGATAGGAAGTGGCTGTGATATCTCCTCTCCCCACTGGCCTACAGCTCTCCCAGCCCAGAGCCCACAGCATGGCACATCTAAACCCAAGGGAAATCACATGCTGAATAACTGGGAGGTTTCTGAGTGATCTCTGCTCCTGAGATGGAACAGGCACTTGAGGAGCTTCTATGGTCCCAGAATCTCATTTCTGTGCTCTCTCCATCCATGCAGGGAGACCTCCTAACAACACAAGCTGCACTTTACTTCTGAAGCTGGCACTGTGGGGTGGCATCTCAGGAGTTTTGCTCTCACAGAATTATTACGGTAGGAAAAAATCTCTTAGATCATCAAGTTCATTAACCCTGCACTGTCAATCCCACCATTAAACCACATCCCCCAGATGCCACATCTGTGTGGTTTTTTTTTAATACTTCCAGAGGTGGTGAGGCCATCATTGCCCTGGTCATCCTGAAGCTATTCTACCTCTCCTGAGCTGTTGGCCCAAATGGGTTTGTGCTGGGAAGGGTGTCTCTGGAGGAAAGCAGTGACAGTCAAACAGAAAGACCAGGATTAAAACCAGTTGGTAAAAGCAGCTGGTGAGGTAGGGGTAGCAGAGGGGGGACACACTGACAGCAGGGATCCTGCCACATCCTCCCCATGCAAGTGATGCTCCTGAGCAGGGCCCATTCCAGCTCTTGTTCATGCCTCTAGCACATGTGTGAATGCCACCAGCCCCAGGCTGTGGCTCCAGCCGGTCTCTCCTGTATCTGTCACATGTCCTGTGCGAGGGCCAGCAGTGTTTACATGTGCAAGTCTCAGATTCTCCTGCTGGGGATGAGTCAGGCTTCCCTCGACACCCTGCTGAGGTGGCAGTGTCAGGGCCCCAGCTGGCGTTTGCCTCCTGAGCGGCACAGAGCCAGTGGATGCCAGGCTGGGGAATGGCTGGGAAGGGCTCACAGCACAGCCCTCTGCTTGCTTTCCATCCCAATCTGAGACACCTGTGGCAGCAAGGAAGGCGCTGGAGGCAGGAGCTCACTGCCAGGAAGCTTTCCCTGGCTCAGCTCCACTGGGTCAGCTTCCTTCCCCTCCACCCCACAGGCATGTCATGGCTCAGTGTGGGGCAGTCAAACCCTGAGCAAGCCCCCAGCCACCTCCAGAGAGTCTAGAGTGGGCAGAATGGCCAGGCTGCTGCTAAGAAAACTCCATGGCTTGCAAAGCCTTAGCATGGTGGGGTGTCTCCTGGGTGTCAGCTCACAGGAGAGCGAGGTTTCCTGGATTTGGGATCCCCAGGGACAGAGGCTGGAGCTTGAAGGAGAAGCCAGCCCTCTTCCCATCTGCACATTGCCTGGAGACGCTGAGCTGGATTTGTGGGGTGGTGATAGGTGCCAGCTGCACACCCCTGCCCAGCCTGTGCACAGCATCAACCTGCAGGCTGCCCCATCCAGAGAGACCCCAGTGAGCCAGAGTGAGCATCCCATGAGACTAGGAAACCTCAAAACACCCCAACCACATCCAGCTCCCCCTTCCCTTTCACTGCTCCCAGCCTTTGCTTTTTGCTCCTCTTTTCCACATATCCTAGAGTCAGAAAAACTCTCCTCTCCAGACAGAGGCCTTTTCCCTATGCTCCCAAATTTCCCAGGGTGAGAAAAGAGCCTGGAGGCTCCTTTTTGGATCCTCCCACCTGCATCCCCCTTGCTGTGACCAAGGCTGGGCTGGCTCCGTGCAAGCACAATAGCCAGAAGTGTGTGGAGCCGCTGGAAGGAGCGATGTTCCCGGATGGTATGCAGCCCTGACAGCACTGGCTCTGCTTTAAAGGGTAACTTTATCCTGTAATAACAAACAAGAGGAGCCAAGTTCCTCCCCAGCGTCACTTCCCTGGCTCTGAGGAGAGGGACATGGGGGAGAGAACTCATTAGAATGAGCTTGGATCCTTGTTCTTGCCATCACAGGGTCCTAACTCCATTCCCTTCAGACAAGGGGGGAAGATGCTCCAGGGCAGCAGGTCTGGGTCAACAATTGGAACAGATACATTTGTGTGCTGACATTCTGGGGACTGAGGAGATGACCCCTCTAGCAACTCCTGTCCTGCAGACAGCAGCAGGAAGCCTGCCACAGCCCATGGAATGTCCAGCTGAACCCCACCACCACCCCCACAGCCCCCCTGCATGCTCACAGCACTGGACAGGCACACTGGCATTTCGGCACAGTGCCAGCTCCAAGTGCAGCCACCCGGGAACTTGTTCTGCAAAAGCTGGAAATTCAGGCCCAGCTGGTGCCATGGGATGGGCAGGGAGAGGCTGACCTGCTCCAAACCCCTGGCAGGACCCTGCAGAGCAGGACTGGGTGCTATGGCCAAGGCATCATCCCTTTCGTGGGCATCCCTGGGGGCAAAGGCATGGGCAGAGCCCAGCTGTGGGAGGAAGGGCGAGCACCTCTCTGTGACCCATGGGTGCACTCGCCTGTCCTCCCAAACAGGTTTGTTTTTTAAGATCCATGGGTGTGGCAGGCACAGAGGAGGCAAACTTATTCTTATTCTTGGGGTGCACAGGGGGCAGCGGGGCATGTGATGGGGTCATCAACATTTGTGGTGTATTCACAGGGGACATGGAGGATCTCTGCATCACCCCATCAGGCTCAGCAGTGACTGACCTACCTCTGCTCCTGCAGGGACACTGATGCTCAGGAAAGGTGTCCCACGGTGGTCATCACCAGGGAGAGCACAGCCCAGCCTGTGCTGATGGGACACTGATGTCCCCTCCCTGCCAGTTGAGAAGTGGGGACAATACAGGAGAGCTCAGTTGTGTGAGAAGATGGCAATCTGGAGAAGGCTGCTGAGATGTTCTGTCTGATTTCCACTTCCCCAAGGAGCACTTCTGGAGGTCCTGGGGTTTGACTAAATCCCAGCCTGTCAAACGAAGCTGGTGAAGTGCTGCAGTTTTCTTCCTCAAGACGGATTTCCTCCAAACCCCTTATTAGGGGTTTGAGTTAAGTCTGTGTGAAGCTGGTAAAGCTGCTGCCTCCATGGTGCCCCCCCAGCAGACCACAGGGCTTCCAGAGGAAGCACGAGAGAGAATCCAACCAGCTAAAAAGGGGAAGAGAGAGGAAGGAGGGAATCATTGCCATCTAAAGCTTTCAGGGCCTTAGAGGTGACAATGCCAGTATCTGCCCTCTGCAAAAGGGGTTGTTGGAGACCCATGGGAGACAAAGTGGCTTGAGGGAGATGAGTCAATGGGTGCTGCTGGTTGCTAGGGAGGTAAAGCCTGGAGCAAGCTTCCAGTACCAGACCATCCTCCCAGGGCAGACATGGAGCTTGCCTGGCTCTGGCTGATGGGAGTGGAGAGCATCAGGGCAGGCACCAGGGGGTTAAAAGCTTGAGGTGGGACTTGGTGAGCTGCTTCCTCCAGGCAAACAATAATATGTGAAGGAGAAGGGCAAACAATAACATGGGAGGGAGAAGGGATGCATGGGGCTCTGCAGGGGCTGATAGCGATGGAGCAACCCCAGCCCTGCAGCTGCAGCTGTGCCAGAGGAAGCCTCAGCACATTATCTGCTGGTCCCACTTGGCTTCCTCAGCAGCCTTGGTGCTGCAGGGACTGAGTCACTCCTCCTCCAGAGCCTCATTTCTCATGCACCCAAGTTGGGTCCCTGCGCTTTGACGGCAGCCCTGGACCCCCAGCACCCCCCAAACCCTGCACTCCCAGACAATCCAGCCTTCCCAGAATCAGTGTTTCCCACTGCTGGAGGCTCTGGGAATGGTCACCCAGGCCTCACAGCCCCAGGACTGCAGTGCCACCCAGCAGGTGGACCCCACAGAGACCATCCTGCTGCCCCATCCCCCCACATCACAGACAGTGCCCACACCTTGGCAGAAGGAAGTTTTGGCGACTCCTGCAAAGGGGATCTCCAGGTCCTGGCTGAGGTCCCTGCAGTTCTGGTTGCCTCTGCTCCTGGTCCTTCTCAGCAAAGATCTGCTGCACCTGGAGCTGCTGCAGCCTGGCCACGCTGGCTGGAGTCCCAGCACTTCCTCGTGCGCGGCTGTTTGTGACCTGCCTGCTGCTCCACCTCCGCAGCTGCATGGCTGTCACAGGAGCAGCCCTTTTCCGTTCCGTTTCCTTTTTTTGACCCTCTCCTCCTGTAGCAGCCTTTGCTTTTCACGGAGGCTGTGCCTGCTGCTGTTTGCCCCACTTGGATGTGGGAGGATGTCTCTCAAAATGGGTCTTGCCCTGATCCTGGCAAGTTAGGTCAGGACTCCTGATATCCTCACTGCTCCTAGCCCAACCCACAGACCTGCCTGACTCCAGCTCCTGGTGCAACAAGTCTTTGCCAGTGGCTATGGGTCTGGAATAGGGCAGCTGCTAGAAAACCCTGGGAAATGCAGGCTATTCCCATCACCGAGATCAATCCCAGGAGCATGGAGAGCTGCTGGGCTCCCTGGAGCAGAGAGATACTTGCCCCAGATGTTACTATGACTCCAAAGAGGCTAGGGGAGGCTGTCTGAGCTGCTCTGGGTGACAACTTCCCTACCCATGGTCTCTGGAAGTCCCCAGATATGTTTATATGACCCTGTGCAGTCTAAGGAAGAGTCCTCAAGGGGTTGTCCAGCTTTCCCCATTGCTGGAACCAATACTGGCACAGCTTCAGAATAGAGATGGATCAGCTGCTAAAAGCAGAGGATCTTACTCTGTCCAAACCTGCCTTTGGTCCCAGGGAGCAGCTAGCTGGTCAGGTGGAGCTGGGATTTCAAGTGTCTCCTGGGGCACTGTAGTGCATCCAGTGAAAGGACACAGGGCTTTGTGCTGCCATCCCAGCGGGCAGCGGGGACACTGAGGTCTGACACTTCCCAGAGCCAGGAAATAAGCTTGACACAAAGGGCAAAACCAGCAAAAGGGAGGGAGGGAGGCAGGAAACATCAGGCAGGAGAGGAAACCGGGAGATAATCAGCTCCATGAGCACAAACACCCGGAACTTGTGCAAAGGAAAAGTCGACACTACTTGGCAAGCATTTGAGCAGGGAGACCTGCCCATGTGGCCTTTTACTGAGGCTTCCTGAAGAACACATGCCCTGCAGCACCTTAAAGTTCCCAGGGGTCCCTGGCCTCCAAGTTACCATGGGTGGCACAGTCCCTGGTAGCTTAGCTCCAGTATGTGTACCCTGGGATGAGCCTTGTCTTCCTTGGTGGAAGGATGGGCTCCTGGAGAGCACCTAGCTGCACTTGTAAAGGCAAAGCACTCAGCAGGGGTGAATCCCAGTTGTAGAGAGATCCAAGCTGGGTCACCCTGCCCCAATCTCCTGCTGGCTTGAAAATTGGGATCAACTGACCGTTTTTGCTTGGGTCTGCACAGCAACTATTGTGCTACCCCAGCACCCAAAGGGAAGGCCACTGCACTGGGATTCCTACAGGCTGATGCTCCAGGTGCTTCAATGTCCAGCAGTGCCCTGGAGTTAGCTCTTCTCCCCAGGAGCTGTGCCCAGTACTGCCAGACTGGGCTCCACCTGCAGAGCTTCCCACTTCTCCTCCTACCACCTTCAGAACACAGGGCTGCCCATGCCCTGGGTGACCTGACCACATAGCAGGTGATGTCCCAGGCTGACAGAGCTTGTCCCAGCTGTCAGCAGTCCTGTCTCCTGCCATGTTCCCAAGAGAGCAGTGACACACATCTCATGGGGTTGGCAATGACCACAAGGCGGGGGACAACTGTAAGCTGTCAGCAATCCATGGTGGGATTTCTGGCATTGCTCATCTCCCAGGATCCAGCACGTGGTGTGGGACAGAAGGGAGAAACATGGCGAGAGATGGGCATGAAGCCAGCCTGTGGTGACTGGCCAGGCTCCAGCTGGCTTGTGTGGAGTAACTGGGGCAGAAGAAGCTCTGCCAAGGGGCAGGGAGGGCACTCGGGGGAGGCTTGGCCGTGTCTCTGAGCCAGCACTGGGCTGAGCACGGCAATGCACTGGCAGCATCAGGCCCCTCACCCACACTCCTGTCCCTGAGCCATTCCTTCCCAGGGATTCTTCTCCTCCTGCTGCCATTGCAGCACTGATAGGGAGGTGCCCAAGTGGGCACTGAATGCTCTGACCACAGATATGAGCTGGGAAAGAAAAGAGCAAGCATTTACATGGGAAACCAAGTGGCTGGATCAGGTGGAAAAGCACAGATGGTTCAGAGCTCCCCCAGAGGATAAGGCTGAGGTCAGTGTCTCCCTGGCAGGGGGCACCCATGCAGCAGTGGGTGCCTCATGTGGGTATGCTCCCTGCAGCTCTGCTGGCAGCGCTGGCTCCTGAGGGCCTTGGAAATCACAGCACAGGCTTGGAAAAGAGATGTCAGCCTGGGCATGGGGAACACAGCTCCTCTGGCACAGCCAGGCAGGGCATGGCCTCAAGATTCCCAGAAAAGCTCATGGTGGCAGGCAAGTTCCCACTCCAGGAAGAGGCACAACCCCAGCAAAGCCCAGGCCCAGAGGGACCCAGACGTTTCAGCTGGTCCTCTAGATACAAAATAAAAGGTGGTAGCCTCTGAGGGAAGGAGCAGGGGGTTGCCTTTCCTGCAGGCCAGGTTGCTCTGCCCACCTGAGACCAGGCTTATTTTTGCTGAAGTCCTGACTCCTTTTGGCCATGCCCCTTTAAGAGAAGCTCTTTCCAGAAGGGGCAAAAACCTCGAAATCCCAATACCACCCCATAATCCATTTATTTGGGGTTGTTACCACTTCCTGGTCAAATTCATGCAGTCCAGGGCTGCCCAGCCACCTTAATTAGGTTCTCAGCTTCTCCATCCCACAGAAGCACCATTCTCATGCTCTGATCCCCCATGGGACCAGACTTCCCCCACCCAGGGGTACCATGCCCAGTTGGGGCACCATTACTGGAAGAGCAGTCTGCCGGGGATTGCAGAACTGGACTGTAGTACCTGGTCTTCCCATTCCAGCCATGAGGCTGCTCCCAAAGACACCATGTCCAGCACAAAGTCACCCCAAGAAATCTATGGCAAATACAGCATGCCTTGGTGGAAGCATGGCAGAGACCAGGCAGACCTGGGCACACCCTACAGCCAGGCAGGACAGCAGGAGGATAGCAGAGCTTTGGGTGAGTTACATGTCCCCTACGACATCCCTTCAGCTCAGAGCAGCTGAAGACAAGGCAGGCAGACTGCTCAGATCAGAGGATCATTCAGGTTGGAAAACCATCTCCAAGATCATAGAGTTCAACCATTAATGCCAGGGGCAAGACAGTCTGAGTGGAGACAGTGCAGCTGGGAGAAGGCACAGGTACTAATTGACTTTATTTATTAGGAAGGCAAAGGCAGGGATCAACCACACCCTGCCCACCCACTGGAGTCCCAAGCAGGTCCCTTGCAGACCACAGAGGTCTCAGCACCCTGGTGCACCTGTGGCACTGTGGAGTCCCTGGCAGGGACCAAGAGCAGTCACCAGGGGATAGCTTTACCTTCCCAGTTGAGCAGAGCCCCACTGTGTTTCTCAGAAAGGATTGGCAGCACAGACAACAGCCCCCGCACACTTGTGTCCACTGTCAGGTCAGCCTGCAAAGGGCAAAATGAGGCAGTGGCATCATTCCAGGCCATCCAGCAGCACCAGCTGAGCTCATGTGCTGGAACAGCAAGGCTCCTTCCACCCAGAGTGAGCAGAGAGCCATGGCAGCTGGGACAAGTCCACTGTGTGGGAGGATGGCTGGGTATCTGCACTGCTGGCTTGGAGGGACGTGGCTTGGGTTGGGAAGCCACCCACAGGTTCAACCAAACAGGAAGAGATCCCTGCTGCAAGTGAGATGCTTTGTACAGCCTTCACAAAACTCCAGTGCTGCAGGGACCACCCCACTGCAAAACACAGATCCTGCAGGATGAGTGGAAACCTCATGGAGCTGCAGTTCTTCAAGGAATGGGGCACAGGATGGGATGGTGTTGCTCCTCTCCTCCCTGCTCTGTTGGATTCAGATTCTCTGCATATCTTCCAGGCTGCCCAAAGCCCTTTTTCCCCCTGAACAAGCAGCTTGATATGTGCTGATGCTACTTCCCAGACAGTATCCACACATTCTGCAGGGGCCCAACACAAACATGGGCACCTTGGAGCCCAAGAGGCAGCTCATTTTCACGTGGATCCTCCCTCCAGAGAGCCATCTTGGCCACCTGGGCTACCTCCTGTGCAGGTTTGTAGCTTTGGGTGCCATCCATGGGTTCCCTGCTGACCTGCTTGGCCAGAACTCACCTCCTGGGTGCCCATGTCTGTTTTCACCCAGCCAGGGTGCAGTGCCACACACAGGATCCCAGCTTCCTTGTAGGTCAGAGCCTGGCACATGGTCAGCATGTTGAGGGCAGCCTGGGTGAGGAAGGAAGCATCATTTATGGGCAGCAAAAAGCTCCATGAACCAGATTCCCTTCCCATCACTGCTGCTTGGTGAGGGGGAAAAAGCAATGCCAGGTCTTCAAGAGACAGTGTGTGTTTCCCCTGGGTGGGAATGGAGATGCCCTGGGAGCTTGGGAACTCCCTCCATCTCTCAATGTCAGGTGTTTTCCTGAGATCTGGCCTGTCAAGGGCAGGTCTGCACCCCAAGGAGCTCAGGAGCCCAGGCAGGTCACCAGTGTCCATACCTTGCTGCAGCGGTAGGAGATGACAGGGCAGAAGAAGGAATCAGGTGTTTTCTTGATGGATCCCAAGATGGTGGAGATATTGATGATGGCTGCCTTGCTGCAACTCAGGCCCTTTTCTTTGCTGCCCTGGGCAGCCTTCTTCAGTAGAGGCAGGAAGGCCTGGGGAGAAGCAAACCAGTGGGACACCTGTGCCTTAAGCCAGTCCCACTTATGGCAACTGCAACCCAGGGAGGGTGAGGAAGGACAGCAGGATATCAGGAGAGCCCAGGTGTTGCTGCAGTGGCCCTGCACAACTCAGAGAGGCTGCAGAAGGCTTAGGCTTGAAGAGCAGCCCTACCCCTCTCCTGCACAGCTCCAAGAAACTTGACAAAGCCCTCCAAGATTTCCATTGTGACCATTAACAGCCTGGGACCCTCAAGCTGGGCCAAATTTCATCCCCAGAGTTTCACCCGTACCTGGGCCATCAGCATTGGCCCCACTGTATTGGTTTTGTAGGTCCTGACCATGTCCTCAGCATCCACTGTCTCCAGCGAGGCTGTGGGGGTGTAGATGCCAGCGTTGTTTATCAGCAGGTTCAGCCCCATTCCGTCCAGCTTCCCCTCCACCACCTTGGCTGCATCGGTGATAGCCGAGGGGTTTTCCACATCTGCAGCGCGAGAGAACAGTCTGAGAGTCAGGGGCGTGCTGGGGACAAGAGGCAGGGGAGGACACCGAGGAAATCTGCGCGTTCTGACCCGCGCGGCCCTTCCATCCTCGGGCACCAGATGGTGCTGTGAAACCAGCTCATCCCAACTCATCCCAGCTCATCCCAGCACCGCCTCCTCTGCAGCAGCTGAAGGCTCCCACCAGGAAAAGCCCATCGTGGGGGCAAACCTCTGCTGTGACTCCAATGCTGTGTCAGCTCCCAGCAGCCACAGCCTCCAAAGTCTACGTCTGAGCAATTTCTGGAAAACCCAGAGGGTCCTGAGGGGACAAGTCCCCAAGAGAAATGTGCTGGGAGCTGCTGTGGGATGGCTCTGCAAGGTCCTTCTGCTCCTGCTCAAGCTCTGGGCTGACCTTATAGCATTTCCACAGGAGCTACTTTCCTCCAGAGCCCTTCTGGTCTTGCCTAGGACTTGGGATCAAGGCAGAGCAAGGATGTGGTCACTCAGCTGGGGGACCCAGGGGCTGCCCAGGATAGGTCTCAAGAACATTCTGGTCCTGTGGCAATGGAGCAAGGAGGCTCCAGGGAATGGGGTACTGAGGCTGAGACAGGTCTGGAGAAGCTGGGGTTTTGACAGCAGGAATTGAAGCAGCTCTGAAGAACTGGAACCCCATGTAGAACCTGAAGGGAAGGCGAGAGGAAGGAAGGGAAGGAGAAATGGGGCAAGCATGGCTGGCAGCCACAAATTTACCAGCTCAGAGGCAGAGCACACCTACCCAGCTTTACAAGAACCAGGTTTGGGTGTTTGGATGCCAGATCTCTCAGCTCCTACAAAAAGAGACAGGGAAACAATCAGCACGAGGCAAAGGCTGGGGTGCCAGCAATGGCCCACCCTGAGGGAAACATCTTCCAGGTGTTACTCAGTGCTTGTGAACAGCTGGGCTGGGGACCTGCCTTGGTTCCCAGGCTTCTCCCAGGCTCCACAAAGCAATGTGCATGTGCTCAGGGAGTGACACAGCCATGCCACAAGATGCTGTGGTCACTTTCCTAAGTGTCAGCAGCAGCTCAGCCAGAGCCACAGCAAAGGATGGGAGCAAACTGTGAAGGACCAGTTTACCAGGGAAGTTATGTGAACTGGCTGGGGAGACAGCCAGAAGTGTCTCCCAGAGGCTGCTGGATAATAGGTGAAAGAGGAAATCACATCAGGATAGGCCAGTCCCAATTCTACTTGCTCTGGACTTCATTAATGATTAGTGAATTTAACCACTTTGCACACTTTTATTGTTTGTTTTAATCTCATGTGGATATTGGGAGGAGTGGGTTAAAAGCTAAAGACTAGGGAAAAGAAGGACTGTAAATCAATCAAGTGACCTTACAGCTGGAAATAACACTTGATAAACTATGTAAACAGTAGTCAGTGATCGACTAACATGGATCTTAACAGTACCTGTGTCTCCTGTATCTCTGTACCTCCCTGTACCTCTGCCCAGTGTTGCTTCAGGGATCCCTTGGTTATCAAGATAACAGAAATAAATTTATTCTTTGTGTTTTAGTCATTGATTGCCCTGCCTGCCTGCCTGTGCCAACTCACACAGTGGAGGATTCAGAAGTTCTTTTCAAAAAGGAAACTTTCGACTTCACTGTTCCTAGAAGCTCTTTGCTCTGGGTCTCCAACTATGGCAGGTTTCAAACACCAGAAACTGAACCATCTTGTTCAATGTGCCCAGAAGGATTGCTTTTAGAACTAAAACCCTCTTCCAAACATGCCCACAGGAGAAACACAAATTGGTGGTTTCTTTCAAAAGGAACATGGAGGTGGAGAGCTGCTGGCACTGGCTGTGGTTCACTGTCAGTTATCTCTGGGCTTCCCCACCAGACCCCATCATCCCACATTAGCTCTGGGCACAAGAAATTATGTAAAATCCATTACTTTGTTTGTAGTGGCCAATAGGTATTTCTCCTCTCCTGTTTTACCCAACTGCCTGCCTCAATACCACCCCAGCAGCAACCTCCCCCCACCAACACCTGGCCCAGGCATGAAAGGGCAGAAGTGATGTGGCACCAGGCTGGTGGAACAACGCTCTGCTCTCTATGTCCTGTGGTCATGGACTTCACTGGCACCCTGATGACACTGTCCTCACCCTACCACAGCTGGACAAGGCTTTGGGAAGTACTCCCTGGCTAGCAGAGTTACATGAGGACCACCTTATAGGAAAACTGGCTCCAGTCCAGCCTTGAGAAAAGTCCCTGATCTCATCGCTGCCCAAGTCCTTTGAGTTGCGGGGAGGAAGAATGGGGCAAAAATAAAAGACCTGGCCTATATTTGACCCAGACAACTTGGGCACCTGGCCCAACATGAGCTGGGGACCTCTGGATTGGCAGTGGGGTGGGTTCTCACTGTGCCAGGATCACTCCTGACATGGAATAATACACACTTGCAAGAAGGTGCCACAAACAAATCAGCTGGAGCCAGGATCTGTCAGAGAGCAAGTTTCTCCCCATTAGTATTTCAGTGGGACAGCAAGCAGAGGAAGACAAGCTGGATGTTAAGAAGAACAGGGAAGCTTCGTGATTCCATGCAGAAGCAACATGTGTGAGTCTCTCCCATTCTAGCACAGTGGAAAGCAGGGACAGGGGCATCCCACAACTTCACTGGCACCACTTTTGGAAACCCCACGTTGGAACCTCTGGATTTTTCAGAGAGCGGCGTGACTCAGCAGAAGCAGCCCGAGCAGCAGCGCTGCTCGCACCGCCCCAGCCCCGAGCCCAGCCCAGCTCGGCCCGTGCCCGCAGCGCAGGGCGAAGCCTTGGCACGAGAGGGCGGGTTCGGGCACAGCCAGCGCAGCCCAGACCAGCCTGAAGGGTGGCACGGCCGATCCTTCGCCGGCTGCGCTTCAGGTGACAGGTGATTTCAGGCAGCGGAGCCCCGCGCCAGCAGCGAGTTGTCCAGGCCGGTGACGGGCCGAGCGTGCGCCCGCCGCCCTCCCGGCCCGCACTGACCTGTGCCCGCGGCCCCTCGGGGTCCCGGCAGGTGGCGAAGATCCAGGCGGGGGGTCGCGGCGAGCCCAGCAGCTGCTTCACCAGCTCCAGGCCGATGCCGCGGTTGGAGCCGGTCAGCAGCACGGTGCGCGCCGCCGCCATCGCCGCCCGCGGCCCGGCCCGCCTGGCGCCGCCTCTCGACCCCGCGGGTCGCTCCGGACTGCCCCAGCCCGCGGGGGAATGGAAGAGAGAGAGAGTGTGTGTTTGTATTTGTGTGTGTTTGTTTTTCTGTGTGTATATGTGTTGGCCTGCCTGCCCACCCCATGTCCGGTGCAAACACAACACCGCGTCCCAGCCCTGAGGGGAGGAGCGCGGGGTGTCGGGGCGAGCCGAGGGGCTGAGGGCGCCGTGAGGGAGAAAGCTCGCAGCGGGTCTGGCGTGGTGTCCTCAGCGCCTTTAACACACTAATCTTTACCAGATAAAAAAAAAATCTTTACTAGAATAAATCTTTACTAGAGGGGAAAAAAAAAAAAAATTCAACCCAAACCAAACCGGTTTGCGTGAGGAAGTACCAGTCCCTTTACAAGCTGTTTTATTGCAGGCTCAGAAATAAATGCACATGATTTGGCTCTCTCCCTGACCATTACATGCAATAAATCTGGTAAATAAACAAATCCACGAAGATACTGAGGCTGTAGCACGCCTCCTATAGAGATGGGCTGAGAGAGTTTGGGGTTGTTCAGAGATGAGAAGGTTCTGTGGAGCCTTTAGAGCCTTTCCAGTGCCTCAAGGGGCTCAGAGCTGGAGAGATTCTGCACAAGGGCCTGCAGGGACAGGACACGGGGAATGGCTTCACACTGACAGAGGGATAGACTGGGTATTTGGAAGAAATTGTTCCCTATTAGTATTAGAATTTGGTTATTGGAAGAATTGTGAGAGTGGTGAGGCCCTGGCAGAGGCTGCCCAGAGAAGCTGTGGCTGCCCCATCCCTGGAAGTGTTCAGGCCAGGTGGACAGGGCTTGGAGCAGCCTGAAGGTGTCCCTGCTGATGGCAGAGGGGTTGAGATGGTCTTCATGGCTCCTTACAATCCAAATAATTCTGTGATTTAGGCAGCAGTTTGACTTGTAGGTGTTTTGAGGGATGTTTTCTCCTTATTTTTGTTTCTGAGTGTCAGGTCCCTGGTTAAACAGCTGCACCAAAAGGGTAGTGTAGAGTAAAGCAAGGAAAAGGTTTGCTGGCATCTAGGGATGGCAAAACAGGGCTGGAGGGAAAAGAGAAAAGACATAATCAGCACCAGCTGGAGGATGGTGTCTGGAGGGGCTCTGCATTTACCAGCCCTGCTGCCAGCCTGGAGGTGGGTGATATTGTTTTGTTTTTAGCTGTTATATGGACAGCCAGATACCCATTAAAATCCCATTATGGTGAGCACACAACTGGGATCTCAACAGCAAAGTAATGACTGGTGGATATAAGGGTTATTACTTATGTTGCTTATTCTCATCCTTTTTTGACAAACACTACACAAAACATCTCTAATACTGATAAATACATCAGAAACTAAATATTTATGTAAGTCTGGAGATAGCATTAGGTGATTTTTGCTAACTCTATTCTGCTCCATGGTGGTTCAAATACACAGGAGCCCCAGTTTACTTCAGAATATTAAAATGCTTTTAGACCTTTCTTTTCTTTTTTCCTTTTATGGAAGTTGGAATTCAATAAAACTAATCTTTGATTACACTACTAAATACTAAGAAGAAAAAACCCTTCCTTTTAACAGATATTTGGATTAAGGATCCCATTCTCCTTTTTCTGCCTCCTTCTGTGCTCAGGCCTTTAATTTGGTGACTTCTCACCAGAAATGCTGCTCTGTCTATGGCAAAGTTTAGCAAACAATGACAAAGGGGTACAAACACTCAAGGTGAACCACAGGGTTTGGCCACCTATGCCACACACATCCAGCATACTGCAGGCAAATTGCACTGATGAACTCTTCCCAAAAAAATGCTTGTTTGAAAAAGCCATGGAGACAGGGCACAGCGATCTGTGCAGCCACATTAAAGTGCAGCCACACCTGGGGACTGTTCTGAATGCAAATGTGAACCTTGAAAGAAAGGCAGTTCCAAGTATCAGTAACAGTACTTTCCAGGCAAGTGTGGGCATTTCTTCACCTGCTTTTTTGCCTCTGTTCCCCATGAATGAAATAGAGGATTATCTATTCTTTGAAAACATTGTTAGTTAAGTGTTGTGAGGCTTCCAGCAGGTAAAAATGAGAAATGCAACCAAAGAGAAAAAGAACACCAACAAATAATAATAAAACAAAAAAGCCCCAAGGCTTATCCAAGTGCTCGTTTCACTACAACAGGCATTGGGAAACTCATTCTGCCTGGTAAAGCATGAGTGTGATATTGGGGAATTTTGGAGTGTTTGAGGGTGTAAATCAGAGAATCCCAGAATGTTTTGGGTTGAATGGAACCTTAGAGATCACCTAGTCCCATCCCCTCTGCCACGGTCAGGGATGTTTTCCACTAGACCTCCCTAAGGATCCAAAAAAGTGTTTGAGTTCACTTATCTTAAAATCAAAACTAGTAATTCCTGTTATCAGGTCATTGATGCTGTAATTTGGTTAAAGTTTCTGGACTCTAAAGAACAAAATACATGTGGCACATGTCCTCTGCATTGAGCTGATGGATCCATCATAAGTGCTGCTTTAAGTCACCGGATTTAAGAAAAAAAAGCAGTTAGAGGAAGAGGAATTTTAATTAAAAAAAAAAAAAAGAAAGTTAAGTGGGTTGTTTTTCCTCTTCCTTTTTACAAATATGGTTCGAAACCAGAATGAACAACTACTGTAAGTTTTAATTTATGCTGATAAAGTACCAGTGCAGCCCATTTTACTCAAACAGTGTCCACAGCTACTTACAGAACAATGTGAGTTTTTGCTCTTTGCAGACTGCATCTTTTCTGCTCAGCTGTGTGGGCAATGGGTCACATCTAGGCTGGCAGGGCATTTTTGGAGTAGCATGGTGCTCAGCTTTTAACTTCTTTGCAGGGAGTAAATTTTCAATAGTCCCTTATATGCTTTTTAATTTAAAGATTATAGTCATTCTTTCCTGCTTAAACGCTTTTCCTTAATAAGACTTAATGATTCTTTTCAATTGGATTCCTGAATTAACATCTGCCTTATCATGTATTTATTCCTAAACTTACATGTGCCTTTTTTTCTTACTTCAGCAAGTGGATGTGTACCCAAGGCAGTCACCAGCTGATCATTTAAGCTGTGCCTTAGTATTCCTGAGATGGAGTATATCTGCCACATGTGATAGCCTGTTCTCAGCCATCCCTGTTAGCAAATCTAATAGTTGAAAAGCAAATTCATCTTGCTTGGTGGTTCTGAGGTCCCTCTTCATGGCTGAAGCATGAAGGATAACCCAGCCACTAATCATTAGAGGATGGGAGAAAAGAATGTCTGTGAAGATCTGTGCTGTCCCCATGGGTCCTGGCAAAACAATCCTGTCCCTGTGCTGCCAGCCCTGTGGGCACCTTGGCTGTTGTCACGAGGGGAGTATCTCCAAAAAGTGTTTCTGAACCCTGTGTGAGGCCCCAGGCTGGCACAAGGTCCAAACACTGTGGCCCAAGGGAGATTACATGGGCAGTGTGAGCATTTTAAATCCTCAGAGTCATAGAATCACAGAATGGTTTGGGTAACATAGAACCTTAAATACCATCTTGTTCCAAACCCTGCCATGTGCAGGGCTACTGTACCAGGTTGCTCAAACCCCAACTAACCTGGCCTTGAACACTTCCAGAATTGGAGCAGCCACATTGTGTAATCTCTGCCAGGGCCTTCCCCACCCTCACAGGGAAGAACTTCTTCCAAATATCCAATCTTACCCTGTCCTCTTGTCAGTTTGAAGTAATTCCCCCTTATTCTATTGCTCTATGCCCTTGTCCAAAATCCTTCTCCAGATCTGATAAAATGCAGGTGTAACCTGGATAAATCTCTTTGGAAAGCAGCAAAACTATGACAAAGGTACCATGGAAATTTCACTTGGGAGCTACAGATAAGCTCAGGCTCTCACCCCCCTCCCCCATCCTTTTGCAATGGGGTATCACTACTCATGGAATCATATTATGGAATCACAGAATGGTTTCTGTTGGAAAAGACCTTACACATTAGGTAGTTTCAATCTTCCTGCCATGGATTTCCAACCTCACACTAGATCACTAATCCTCTTCAGCCCAAAAGAAAGTTAATCAACGAGGGTGGGTGCTGCCCATCTTCAGTGACAGTGCTGGGTTGGTCTCACCCCACCTCTGGCTCACCACTATCTATTGATTCTTTAGCGAATGACTAATAGGTGATGACAGACCTGAATGCATTGTGGAGCAATTCGGCCTGATGAACAGCAGCGAGTTTATTTCTTATTTACAGTAGATTAAATGTGCTAAAACTAATTGTGCCACACCCCTGTTCCCCTGGCAGGCAAAGAAAAACGTGTTCCTCCATGTTTCTGTCAGCAGCGCTGTCAGTGTGGAATCACCGGTGTCTGAGAGCATGCTTGAGCCTCCAGCAACTAGGGTGGAAAAGGTGTGACTGCCTCTTGGAAAACTGGCTCCGAGTCTTCCCAGTGTGGTGATGTGAAAACAGTCCATGGGTAAAATGTGCAGCAGCCCTGGGGGACTGGGTAGAGGAAGGAGAGGAGCTACAGTGCCCCTGAGCTTGATGTTTGTGAGGCTGCACCTTGAATCCTGTGTTCAGTTTTGGGCCACTCACAGAAATACATTGAGGTGCTGAAGCGTGTCCAGGGAAGAGCAAGGAAGCTGGGGAAGGTCTGAAGCACAAGTCTGATAAAGAACTGATGAGGGAGCTGGAAGGGCTTAGCCTGGAGAAAAGGAGACTCAGGTGACTATTATCACTCTACAACTCCCTGACAAGGAAGATGTAGCCAGGTGAGGTTGTGCTCTACTCCCAAGTAACAAGTTGTAGAATGAGAGGAAACAGCCTCAGGTTGTGCCAAGGGACGTTTCAATTGGGTATTAGGAAACAGTTCTTCACAGAAAGAACTGTCAAGCACAGGCTAGCCAGGAAAGTGGAGGTGTCACCATCCCACAAGTGTTTAAAAAATGTGTGGTTATGGCATCTGGGGACATGGTTTGGTGGTGGAATTGGCATTGTTAACTTAATTGTTGAAATTGATTATCTTAGAGGCCTTTTCCAACCTAAATGATTATATGAGGACTTTAATGCTCAGCTTAAGATTTAGTACATGCAAGAACATTTCAGAGCAACGGAAGCATCTGAATCCTCTCCTAGGAGCTTTCCAAGATCCT
Source organism: Erithacus rubecula (assembly GCF_903797595.1). Classification (NCBI taxonomy): domain Eukaryota; kingdom Metazoa; phylum Chordata; class Aves; order Passeriformes; family Muscicapidae; genus Erithacus; species Erithacus rubecula. The sequence continues at coordinate 6,817,322 of NC_136664.1, read as the reverse complement.
TTCCAGAGGCTTGGGGACAGCAGCAGCCCTTGTGACAAGGCTGAGCTGCAAGGCAGTGAGGCTGGTTTCTTTCCCCTCTGCCACTTTATGTCAGGCTGGACTTAAACTACTGGTGAAGTAGTATTTGTTTAAACTCTAATAATCAATAATGCAGTGTGGGGCCCCAGAGCAAAGTCAACATTATAAAGTTACAGCTCCAAAACAGTGGAAGGCTACACAAGTGTGGTGACACAAAAATTGGAGACTTAAAATATTAATTGTTTGTTTTCTGATGCTATCTGCTTCTGAGGCATTGTGGAGGTTTCAAACAGGCTGCAGGTGATTGCATCATCCTCCACCTAGAGGAAGAAAACCATGAAGTCTATTTGGAGGATTTGAGCTCCAGTGCATCTGTTGGCAAATATAGTTGTGGTTTGTAGTCATTGAAAAGGAAATACTGAAATGATCTGTGGAGCCTGAATGCCAGCCCAGCCATCTGGGAGATCCTCAGTGAGAGATCAGTCTGAGACATAAGCTGAAAGGCTCAAAGTTTTGTATTGCTGGCAAGTGGTAGGAGTTCACAAGGGAAAAGAAATGTCTCAACTGAGTGTGGAAAAATCAAAAAGTAGACAGAGGTCAAGTTAATGTCAGGAAACAAAGTGGGAAAAAAATAAATTGCGTGGAACTTAAGAAGAGGCTCAGACTTGACAGAGAGAAGATATGGGATGGGCTCACCATAGAAGCTGCTGGTGTGCATCTTTCCAAATGGGTTTGGGGACTGTACCCTGTGCAGGTGGTCCCAGGTCAGAGCAGGGAAGCACCTGCTTATCTCACAATGTCTGCCAGCTGAGCCCCAGAAAAGAGGCTGGGGTGGGCAGGAGGGAATTGGCTGCTGCCAGAGCATGGAGACACACTTGGCATTGCCGCTGGGAGGAAGCTGTTCTGGTTAATGCTGCTGCCAAATATCCTGGGGCAGAAGGTGACAGGAGAGCAGTGTTGTATCCATTGCTGCCCAGCAGCCTGTGCAATGGCTCTGGGACTCAGTGTAGGAAAACAAGGGGTTGTCAAGAGGCTTCTGGGGGTGTCTTCACTTACAGTGGGGCAAGAGCACATGCTGTACACATGCACCTGATCCAGCCTTGCAAACCTATAATGCATCACCTCAGGTACCAAACAGCACTGGCTTCACTGGTGGGAGCACAGAACAGTTGCCTCATGACAACAGGCGAGGTGGAGAATAGGCTTTGAGCAGGGCATTTTCTTTGTAGGTGAATATCCTGGGTGCCTGAGTCCTCTGTGGCTCTGAACAAAAGGAACAGCTTGACTTAAGGCTACATCCCAAGGGATGGGGTGCATGACCTGCAGCCTGGTATTGTGACAGCCGCACAGGTTCACACACTTCTGCCAGGAGACCAGGCTGGGTTTGCTCTCCCACTCCAAAATCTTTTGCTGCACCATGAGGGAGAGGTTATTGTCTTGGAAGAGGCAGGAGAAAGACAGAGAATATTTGCTCAGGGCCACCTTAGGCACAGCCTGGTACACTGTGCAAAGACCATCAAGCCCATAGGATGCTCATAAAAGTGTCAAGCCCACCTCAGCTGTGGAGCTACCCACATCAACCCACATACTGCTCCCTCCCTCTACACACACAACAGCCCCACCTGACTTATGACATCAGGTTACACAAAAAATACATAATTTACCAGAAAAAGCCAAGTGACTTTTGCAAATAGGTCGCTAGGGTTGGGCCCCAGCCAGGATATGTGTCTTGGAGCTCAAAGAGGTGGAGCAGTTGCTCCTCCTGGGGAGAAGCCAGGCTAGGTGCAAGCCGTGAGGATATAAGGAAGTATTAGAAATCTGGTTAAACAGTGAGAGTTGGAGCAGAGGAGGACAAGCAGCATGGCAGAGCTCAGTGTTCGCTCCGTTCTGGTCACTGGGGCCAACCGAGGCCTCGGCCTGGGACTCGTCCAGCATTTCCTGAGGATGCCAAAACCACCACAGTGGATCTTTGCAGGCTGCAGGGACCCCAAGGGACAGAGAGCACAGGTGAGCCTGGGCTGGGAGGCAGTGGCTGTGCTGGGGGATTGGAGGACTCAGTGCCAGCAGGAGATTGGAACAGGGAGGGCTCTGGCAAGAGTCTGGAGACTCAGTCAGGCACCTGGGCCACAGGGCAGCTGGAGCACAGTGCACGGTCCACAGTAGAGCAGGGATGGAGCCAGAGCAATGTTGGCTTTTCCTGGGAGAGGCTGAGTCTCTGCACAGCCCCTCCAGCCTCTCCCTGCCTACACAGTGCCCTCTCTTTCAGGAGTTACAGAATCTGGCCTCCAAGCACCCCAACATCATCATCATCCCGCTCGGTAGGTGCCCCGAGCTGGGGATCCTTTGCCCCAGTTCCTCTGGCGAGTGCCCAGGCTGGGCACACCCTGGGAGCCCCGTGCTGGGAGGGAGCTGTGCCAAAGGGCTGGTGTCTGTGGGGCCATGGGCACTGCCACCTCTGGGGGGACACAGGGGACTCCCCCGTGGGGACACAGACTCTGACCTCCCTGTGTTGGCTCTGCAGAAGTCGCTGACCCCAGCAGCATCAAGGCAGCTGCAGCCAAAGTTGGGGAGCACCTGGGGGGCTCTGGGCTCAACCTCCTCATCAACAACGCTGGAATGGTCAAGTCAAACACACTTGACACTGAGACACTGGAGGACATGAGTGAGGTTTACACCACCAACACCATTGGGCCCCTGCTGATGGGCCAGGTGAGACCCTCACCCAAGCTGGGCTGTGCTGGGGGAGCATGATGGGCTGGTGGCAGGGGGTCCTGCCTCCACTCCAGTTACCAATGGGCTCTCAGTTGATGAGAAACTCATAGAGCCATGGGGTGGAGCTCAGGAACTGCAGCCTGGCAGGGAAGAGCAGGGAGGATGCTCCAGTGCTGGTGTCAGTGTTTCCCACTGTGGAAGGAGCTTCTCCCCTGCCCTGTGCCATGTCCATGTGTGCTTCTGTCCCTCTGTCTCCACACAGGCTTTTTTGCCCTTGCTGAAGAAGGCTGCCCAGGGGAGCCCAGGCTCAGGGCTGAGCTGCAGCAAGGCTGCCATGGTCAATATATCCAGCATTGGCGGCTCCATCAGTTCCTTCTTTGGTTGGGACATAGTTGAAGCCGCTGCGTACCGCTGCAGCAAGGTACCGTCACACCTTTGCTTCCCCTGCCTGGCTCAGACATCGGTCCTCTTGCTGCCACTCCTTCCCCTCCCACCACCATGCCCTGTCTGTCTCCCCACAGGCTGCTCTGAACATGCTGAGCAAGTGCCAGTCCCTGGCGTACAAGGAGCACGGCATCCTCTGCGTCGCTCTCCACCCGGGCTGGGTGCAAACTGACTTAGGCGCCGCTGCTGGACACCCGGTAGGAATTCAATGGGGGCAGGTCTATCAGAGATCCTGTGCTGATTTTCCATGAGGGGAAGTTGCTGTCCTGAGCCCCATCCCTGCCTGGCCAATCACTGCTGGGCCACCTTCCCCTGTCCTGGTCATGGGTGTTGGGTACCTCGTCCTGGGTTCTGGGTATCTCCCTCCCCTCAGTTCCCTGCTTGGCCTCTCTGTCCTGAGTGTTCAGGGTTTTCGGCTCTCCCCTTTGTCCTGGAGTGCTTCCTTCCCCAGCCTTGGCTGGACCACGGAATCAGGCATGGTTTGCACCTCCCTCTCTGCTCCACAGCCACCTATGACAGTGGATGAGAGCGTGCAAGGAATGCTGAAGGTCCTCTCCTCCCTCTCTGAGAAGGACACTGGCACCTTCCTGGACTGGGAAGGGAACGTCGTATCCTGGTGAGACACCACTTCAGGATCCTGGCAGCCAAGAAGTACTTTTGGCACTGCTCCCATGTCCCCCACATTCTCAATAAACTCCTGCTGCAAGCCCCAGCTCTGTTGTGCATTGTCAGCTCATGGGATGGCCCATTCCCAGGTACCCCACTCCTCCACTGGGGATTGGTGGTGCTTCTGCCTGGCAGAACCAGGCAGGGGCTGGGTGGATGGGGCAGGGGGTGGTCCATGGGCTCCCTCCCCTCCATGGGCACCGTGCCTGGGACAGCATCTGCAGCACCTCCCCTGGCACCTCACCTTGCTGGCCCCATGAGTACATGGGGGCCTCTGGCACCCTGAGGCACAGCCCAATGGAGCCCAGTTTGGTGGAGATGTTGATGACACTGGCCCTGCTGCAGCTCAGACCCTGCTTCCCTTGCCTCTCCTGGCTCATGACAGCACATTTCCCATGAACAGCAGAATTTGCCAGGAATAACCAAGGGTTTTATGCCCTTTGGAAGTGAAGACTGGCTCCCTGCCAAGATCTTTTTCCTGGAGTTTAAAGGGCAGGAGCAGCAGCTCCTCCTGGAGCCATGGGTTGGTGCAAATCCTGAGTGGGAGGGGTGTGTGTGAATATGCAATAAGGAAATATTAGGGAGCAGAGGAAACAGTGAGAGCAGGTGCAGAGGAGGACAAGCAGCATGGCAGAGCTCAGTGTTCGCTCCGTTCTGGTCACTGGGGCCAACCGAGGCCTCGGCCTGGGACTCGTCCAGCATTTCCTGAGGATGCCAAAACCACCACAGTGGATCTTTGCAGGCTGCCGGGACCCCAAGGGACAGAGAGCACAGGTGAGCCTGGGCTGGGAGACAGTGGCTGTGCTGGGGGATTGGAGGACTCAGTGCCAGCAGGAGATTGGAACAGGGAGGGCTCTGGCAAGAGTCTGGAGACTCAGTCAGGCACCTGGGCCACAGGGCAGCTGGGCTGAGACAGCGGGAGAGCAGCTGTGCATGGGATGTGTGGAGGGAACTGTGCTACTTGGCCATAGAGTCCTCCCCATCCATTGGGTTCAGGGCAGCTGGAGCACAGTGCACGGTCCACAGCAGAGCAGGGATGGAGCCAGAGCAATGTTGGCTTTTCCTGGGAGACGCTGAGTCTCTGCACAGCCCCTCCAGCCTCTCCCTGCCTACACAGTGCCCTCTCTTTCAGGAGTTACAGAATCTGGCCTCCAAGCACCCCAACATCATCATCATCCCGCTCGGTAGGTGCCCCGAGCTGGGGATCCTTTGCCCCAGTTCCTCTGGCGAGTGCCCAGGCTGGGCACACCCTGGGAGCCCCGTGCTGGGAGGGAGCTGTGCCAAAGGGCTGGTGCCTGCAGGGCCATGGGGCACTGCCACCTCTGGGGGGACACAGGGGACTCCCCCGTGGGGACACAGGCTCTGACCTCCCCTGTGTTGGCTCTGCAGAAGTCGCTGACCCCAGCAGCATCAAGGCAGCTGCAGCCAAAGTTGGGGAGCACCTGGGGGGCTCTGGGCTCAACCTCCTCATCAACAACGCTGGAATGGTCAAGTCAAACACACTTGACACTGAGACACTGGAGGACATGAGTGAGGTTTACACCACCAACACCATTGGGCCCTTGCTGATGGGCCAGGTGAGACCCTCACCCAAGCTGGGCTGTGCTGGGGGAGCATGATGGGCTGGTGGCAGGGGGTCCTGCCTCCACTCCAGTTACCAATGGGCTCTCAGTTGATGAGAAACTCATAGAGCCATGGGGTGGAGCTCAGGAACTGCAGCCTGGCAGGGAAGAGCAGGGAGGATGCCCCAGTGCTGGTGTCAGTGTTTCCCACTGTGGAAAGAGCTTCTCCCCTGCCCTGTGCCATGTCTGTGTGTGCTTCTATCCCTCTCTCTCCACACAGGCCTTTCTGCCCTTGCTGAAGAAGGCTGCCCAGGGGAGCCCAGGCTCAGGGCTGAGCTGCAGCAAGGCTGCCATGGTCAATATATCCAGCATTGCTGGCTCCATCAGTTCCTTCTTTGGTTGGGAAGTAGTTCAAGCCACCTCGTACCGCTGCAGCAAGGTACCGTCACACCTTTGCTTCCCCTGCCTGGCTCAGACATCGGTCCTCTTGCTGCCACTCCTTCCCCTCCCACCACCATGCCCTGTCTGTCTCCCCACAGGCTGCTCTGAACATGCTGAGCAAGTGCCAGTCCCTGGCATACAAGGAGCATGGCATCCTCTGCATCGCTCTCCACCCGGGCTGGGTGCAAACTGACTTAGGCGCCACTGCTGGAAAGGTAAGAGGAATTCCATGGGGGCAGGTCTATCCGAGATCCTGTGCTGATTTTCCATGAGGGGAAGTTGCTGTCCTGAGCCCCATCCCTGTCTGCCGAATCGCTGCTGGGCCACCTTCCCCTGTCCTGGTCATGGGTGCTGGGTACCTCGTCCTGGGTTCTGGGTATCTCCCTCCCCTCAGTTCCCTGCTTGGCCTCTCTGTCATGGGTCTTCAGGGTTTTCAGGTCTACCCTTTGTCCTGGAGTGCCTCCTTCCCCCAGCTTTGGCTGGACCAGGGACTCAGGCATGGTTTGCATGTCTCCCTCTGCCACACAGCCACCTCTGACAGTGGATGAGAGCGTGCAAGGAATGCTGAAGGTCCTCTCCTCCCTCTCTGAGAAGGACACTGGCACCTTCCTGGACTGGGAAGGGAATGTCATATCCTGGTGAGACACCACTTCAGGATCCTGGCAGCCAAGAAGCACCTTTGGCACTGCTCCCATGTCCCCAATATCCTAAATAAACTCTTGCTGTAAGCCCCAGCTCTGTTGTGCATTGTCAGCTCATGGGATGGCCCATTCCCAGGTACCCCACTCCTCCACTGGGGATTGGTGGTGCTTCTGCCTGGCAGAACCAGGCAGGGGCTGGGTGGATGGGGCAGGGGGTGGTCCATGGGCTCCCTCCCCTCCACGGGCACTGTGCCTGGGACAGCATCTGCAGCACCTCCCCTGGCACCTCACCTTGCTGGCCCGGTACAGGTACATGGGGGCCTCTGGCACCCTGAGGCACAGCCCAATGGAGCCCAGTTTGGTGGAGATGTTGATGACACTGGCCCTGCTGCAGCTCAGATTCCCCTTCCCTTGCCTCTCCTGGCTCATGACAGCACATTTCCCATGAACAGCAGAATTTGCCAGGAATAACCAAGGGTTTTATGCCCTTTGGAAGTGAGGACTGGCTCCCTGCCAAGATCTTTTTCCTGGAGTTTAAAGGGCAGGAGCAGCAGCTCCTCCTGGAGCCATGGGTTGGTGCAAATCCTGAGTGGGAGGGGTGTGTGTGAATATGCAATAAGGAAATATTAGGGAGCAGAGGAAACAGTGAGAGCAGGTGCAGAGGAGGACAAGCAGCATGGCAGAGCTCAGTGTTCGCTCCGTTCTGGTCACTGGGGCCAACCGAGGCCTCGGCCTGGGACTCGTCCAGCATTTCCTGAGGATGCCAAAACCACCACAGTGGATCTTTGCAGGCTGCCGGGACCCCAAGGGACAGAGAGCACAGGTGAGCCTGGGCTGGGAGGCAGTGGCTGTGCTGGGGGATTGGAGGACTCAGTGCCAGCAGGAGATTGGAACAGGGAGGGCTCTGGCAAGAGTCAGGAGACTCAGTCAGGCACCTGGGCCACAGGGCAGCTGGAGCACAGTGCACGGTCCACAGTAGAGCAGGGATGGAGCCAGAGCAATGTTGGCTTTTCCTGGGAGAGGCTGAGTCTCTGCACAGCCCCTCCAGCCTCTCCCTGCCTACACAGTGCCCTCTCTTTCAGGAGTTACAGAATCTGGCCTCCAAGCACCCCAACATCATCATCATCCCGCTCGGTAGGTGCCCCGAGCTGGGGATCCTTTGCCCCAGTTCCTCTGGCGAGTGCCCAGGCTGGGCACACCCTGGGAGCCCCGTGCTGGGAGGGAGCTGTGCCAAAGGGCTGGTGTCTGTGGGGCCATGGGCACTGCCACCTCTGGGGGGACACAGGGGACTCCCCCGTGGGGACACAGGCTCTGACCTCCCTGTGTTGGCTCTGCAGAAGTCGCTGACCCCAGCAGCATCAAGGCAGCTGCAGCCAAGGTTGGGGAGCACCTGGGGGGCTCTGGGCTCAACCTCCTCATCAACAACGCTGGAATTCTGAAAGTTAATTCACTTGATACTGAGACACTGGAGGACATGAGAGAGGTTTACACCACCAACACTGTTGGACCCTTGCTGATGGGCCAGGTGAGACCCTCACCCAAGCTGGGCTGTGCTGGGGGAGCATGATGGGCTGGTGGGAGTGGATCCTGCCTCCAATCCAGTTACCAATGGGTTCTCAGTTGATGAGAGGCTCATAGAGTCAAGGGCTGGAGTTCAGGAACTGGAGCCTGTCAGGGGAGAGCAGGGAGCATGCCCCAGTGCTGGTGTCAGTGTTTCCCACTGTGGAAGGAGCCTCTCCCCTGCCCTGTGCCATGTCCGTGTGTCTCCTGTCTCGTCTGTCTCCACACAGGCTTTTTTGCCCTTGCTGAAGAAGGCTGCCCAGGGGTGCCCAGGCTCAGGGCTGAGCTGCAGCAAGGCTGCCATCATCAACTTGTCAAGTGCTGGTGGCTCTATCGCTTCTTTACTTACATGGGAAATAGCTCAAGCTGCCTCGTACCGCTGCAGCAAGGTACTGTTACACCTTTGCTTCCCCTGCCCTGCTCAGCTGTGTGACCCCTTGCTGCCACTCCTTCCCCTCCCACCACCATGCCCTGCCTGTCTCCCCACAGGCTGCTCTGAACATGCTGAGCAAGTGCCAGTCCCTGGCGTACAAGGAGCACGGCATCCTCTGCGTTGTCCTCCACCCCGGCTGGGTGCAAACTGACATGGGAAGATCTCTTGGGCTGCCGGTAGGAATTCAATGGGGGCAGGTCTATCAGAGATACTGTGCTCATTTTCCATGGGTGGGAGTTCGTGTCCTGAGCCCCAGCCCATGCTTTCCCTGCCCATTTACTGGTGGGGCAGTTCTTCCTGACCTGGGTGCTGGGCATGTCCCTCCCCTCAGTTCCCTGCTTGGCGTCTCTGTCCTGAGTGTTCAGGGTTTTCAGCTTTTCCCTTTTACTCTTCAGTTTCTCCTTCCCCCAGCCTTGGCTGGACAAAGGACTCAGGCATGGTTTGCATCTCCCCTTCTACCCCACAGCCACCTCTCACATTGGATGACAGTGTGCAAGGAATCCTGAAGGTCCTCTCCTCCCTCTCTGAGAAGGACACTGGCACCTTCCTGGACTGGGAAGGAAAGGTCATGCCCTGGTGAGACACCACTGCAGGATCGTGGAACCCAAGAAGTACTTTTGGCACTGCTCCCATGTCCCCCACATTCTCAATAAACTCCTGCTGCAAACCCCAGCTCTGTTGTGCATTGTCAGCTCATGGGATGGCCCATTCCCAGGTACCCCACTCCTCCACTGGGGATTGGTGGTGCTTCTGCCTGGCAGAACCAGGCAGGGGCTGGGTGGATGGGGCAGGGGGTGGTCCATGGGTTCCCTCCCCTCCATGGGCACCGTGCCTGGGACAGCATCTGCAGCACCTCCCCTGGCACCTCACCTTGCTGGCCCGGTACAGGTACATGGGGGCCTCTGGCACCCTGAGGCACAGCCCAATGGAGCCCAGTTTGGTGGAGATGTTGATGACACTGGCCCTGCTGCAGCTCAGACCCCCTTCCCTTGCCTGCCTGCTCCAGGAGTGACAGAAATTCCTGCTGCAAGGACACAGATGATGCATGAAGATGTGGCAAGCCTGCAGTTTGTGTCTTGCTGGAGAGCAATGTCAGCAGGTGGAGATGTGTTGGCCATGCAGGTGCCCATCCTTCTGCCAGGAGACTGGATCCATGGGTTTACTTCCCTCCATGAGAGTTTTGTTTCACTTGACAGTCAGGGAATGGGCATTGGCTTGGAGGAGGCAAGATCATGGCAGAAAGTGTGTGCTCATGGCCATGTGAGGAATGTCCTGGCTCAGTGGTGTGGGGCAGGGGCATGAGATCAGCCTGTTACCAGTGTTGTGTGGGTCTGATGTGGAAAGTCCTTCTTGTGAAGGTGTTCAGTCCATGTGAGCCATGGAGCTTCCCACATCCCTCTAAGGTTCCTGCTCCTTCTTTCCCTCCTCATTCCCATCATCTTCTCCTGGCTCATGGCAGTATGTTTCCCAAGGACAGTAGAATTTTCCTGGAATCACAAAGGGTTTTTGCCCTTCGAAAAATGAGGAATGGCTTCCAGCCAGGATCTTTGTCCTGGAGTTTAAAGGTCAGGGGCAATTGCTCCTCCCAGATCCACGGGTTGGTGTAAAACCTGAGAGGGAGGGGTGTGTGTGAAAATGCAATAAGGAAATATTAGGGAGCAGAGGAAACAGTGAGAGCAGGTGCAGAGGAGGACAAGCAGCATGGCAGAGCTCAGTGTTCGCTCCGTTCTGGTCACTGGGGCCAACCGAGGCCTTGGCCTGGGACTCGTCCAGCATTTCCTGAGGATGCCAAAACCACCACAGTGGATCTTTGCAGGCTGCCGGGACCCCAAGGGACAGAGAGCACAGGTGAGCCTGGGCTGGGAGGCAGTGGCTGTGCTGGGGGATTGGAGGACTCAGTGCCAGCAGGAGATTGGAACAGGGAGGGCTCTGGCAAGAGTCTGGAGACTCAGTCAGGCACCTGGGCCACAGGGCAGCTGGAGCACAGTGCACGGTCCACAGTAGAGCAGGGATGGAGCCAGAGCAATGTTGGCTTTTCCTGGGAGAGGCTGAGTCTCTGCACAGCCCCTCCAGCCTCTCCCTGCCTACACAGTGCCCTCTCTTTCAGGAGTTACAGAATCTGGCCTCCAAGCACCCCAACATCATCATCATCCCGCTCGGTAGGTGCCCCGAGCTGGGGATCCTTTGCCCCAGTTCCTCTGGCGAGTGCCCAGGCTGGGCACACCCTGGGAGCCCCGTGCTGGGAGGGAGCTGTGCCAAAGGACTGGTGCCTGCGGGGCCATGGGGCATTGCCACCTCTGGGGGGACACAGGGGACTCCCCCGTGGGGACACAGGCTCTGACCTCCCTGTGTTGGCTCTGCAGAAGTCGCTGACCCCAGCAGCATCAAGGCAGCTGCAGCCAAGGTTGGGGAGCACCTGGGGGGCTCTGGGCTCAACCTCCTCATCAACAACGCTGGAATTTTGAAAGTGATTACACTTGATACTGAGACACTGGAGGACATGAGAGAGATTTACACCACCAACACCATTGGGCCCCTGCTGATGGGCCAGGTGAGACCCTCACCCAAGCTGGGTTGTGCTGGGGGAGCATGATGGGCTGGTGGCAGGGGGTCCTGCCTCCACTCCAGTTACCAATGGGCTCTCAGTTGATGAGAAACTCATAGAGTCAAGGGCTGGAGCTCAGGAACTGGAGCCTGGCAGGGAAGAGCAGGGAGGATGCCCCAGTGCTGGTGTCAATTTTGCCCAGTTTGGAAGAAGCTTGTCCCCTGCCCTGTGCCATGTCCATGTGTGCTCCTGTCCCATCTGTCTCCACACAGGCCTTTCTGCCCTTGCTGAAGAAGGCTGCCCAGGGGAGCCCAGGCTCAGGGCTGAGCTGCAGCAAGGCTGCCATGGTCAATATATCCAGCATCGTTGGTTCCATTTCTACTTCCTTTGGCTGGGATAAGATGCATATCACCTCATACCGCTGCAGCAAGGTACCGTCACACCTTTGCTTCCCCTGCTCAGACCTGTGTCCCCCTGCAGCCCCTTTTCCCCTCCCACCACCCTGCCCTGCCTGTCTCCCCACAGGCTGCTCTGAACATGCTGAGCAAGTGCCAGTCCCTGGCGTACAAGGAGCACGGCATCCTCTGCGTCGCTCTCCACCCTGGCTGGGTGCAAACTGACATGGGCAGCGCTGGTGGAGAGACGGTAGGAATTCCATGGGGCAGATCCATTAGAACTCCTTTGCTGATTTTCCATGAGGGGGAGTTGCTGTCCTTGCCATAGCCCTGCGTGCCCAATCACTGCTGGGGCAGCTACCCTGGTCTGGGTGCTGGGTTTTGGGTATCTCCATGCCCTCACTTCCTGTCTCTGCCCCTCTCCTGTGGTTCTCAGCTTTCCAATTCCCCTGGGGCATCTCTTTCCGCTGGCATCTGCTACTCCAGGGCCCTCAGCCGGGCCTTGGGCATGGTTTGCATCTCCCCCTCTGCCCCACAGCCCCCTGTGACAGTGGATGACAGCGTGCAAGGGATGCTGAAGGTTCTCTCCTCCATCTCTGAGAAGGAGACCGGCGCCTTCCTGGACTGGGAAGGGAACGTCATACCCTGGTGAGACACCACTGCAGGATCCTGGCAGCAGGACCCTGCGACACTGCTCCCACGTTTTCCACATCCTCAATAAACTCTTGTTGAGAGCCTCCAGCTCTGTTGAGGATTCTCAGCTCATGGGATGGCCCTTTCCAGATATCCCACTCCTCATCCCAGGATGCAGTGTTGCCCACAGCTGCCCTCGACCCACGGCTGTCACTGGCATACCCATGAGTGTCCCATGGCACCGTGACTGCTCTCTGGAGATCTCCCCTCCAGGAGGCACTGGAGAGGCTGGAGCAGGGCCCCTTTCCTGAGAGGAGAGAGATCTTTGAATCCCTGCACAACTGGATTTCCCTTGCCCAGGCTGAGCTGCCTGAGGGGCTGGGTGACACTGGGACCAGCTGCCCTCTCCCCCCAGCTGGGAGATGCCAGGTCACAGAGGGGCAGAGGGACACACAGCACTTGGGCAGGGCACAGGGATTCTGCCCCAGGCCCCAGCAGAGGGTTTGAGACTGAAGACAGAGCAGAGAGGCATCAGCTGCCAGAGTTTACAGAGATGGGGGTACAGAGTAAAGGGGGACCACAGGGAACATCTGTAATTCAGGGAAAGGGGAGAGAAGCTGATTCCCCAGCACTTCTCTTCTTGAAGCTCTGCAGCCAAGAAACTCATCCCCATGTTCTGGGCAGCCTGGAAGAGGCACAGCCCTGCCAGCACATCTGGGGGAGCAGGTGGGCAGGAGAGGAGACATTTCCCATCCACAAAATGGCTGTGAAGGTGGGAAATGGGACTTGGTCCTGGGACAAAGCATCAGCATGACCTGTTGGAAAGGCTCAGTCCTGGCTCCTGCTCTCCCAGTCTCTGTGCTTCTGCCTGGCAGAACCAGGCAGGGGCTGGGTGGATGGGGCAGGGGGTGACACATGAGCTCCCTCCCCTCCACGGGCACCGTGCCTGGGACAGCATCTGCAGCACCTTCCCTGGCACCTCACCTTGCTGGCCCGGTACGGGTACATGGGGGCCTCTGGCACTCTGGGGCACAGCCCAATGGAGCCCAGTTTGGTGGAGATGTTGATGACACTGGCCCTGCTGCAGCTCAGACCCTCCTTCCCTTGCCTGCCTGCTCCATGAGTGGCAGAAATTCCTGCTGCAAGGACACAGATGATGCATGAAGATGTGGCAAGCCTTCAGTTTGTGTCTTGCTGGAGAGCAATGTCAGCAGGTGGAGATGTGTTGGCCATGCAGGTGCCCATCCTTCTGCCAGGAGACTGGATCCATGGGTTTACTTCCCTCCATGAGAGTTTTGTTTCACTTGGCAGTCAGGGAATGGGCATTGGCTTGGAGGAGGCAAGATCATGGCAGAAAGTGTGTGCTCATGGCCATGTGAGGAATGTCCTGGCTCAGTGGTGTGGGGCAGGAGCATGAGATCAGCCTGTTACCAGTGTTGTGTGGGTCTGATGTGGAAAGCCCTTCTTGTGAAGGTGTTCAGTCCATGTGAGCCATGGAGCTTCCCACATCCCTTTACGGTTCCTGCTCCTTCCTTCCCTCCTCATCCCCATCATCTTCTCCTGGCTCCTGGCAGCATGTTTCCCAAAGACAGCAGAATTTTCCTGGAATCACAAAGGGTTTTTGCCCTTTTTTAAACAAGTACTGGCTCACAGCCACGATCTTTGTACTGGGGTTTAAGGGCAGGAAAAGCGGCTCATCCTGAAGCCATGGGTTGGTGTAAAACCTGAGTGGGAGGGGTGTGTGTTGAAAATGCTAAAAGGGAATGTTAGAGAGCAGAGGAAACAGTGAGAGCAGGTGCAGAGGAGGACAAGCAGCATGGCAGAGCTCAGTGTTCGCTCCGTTCTGGTCACTGGGGCCAACCGAGGCCTCGGCCTGGGACTCGTCCAGCATTTCCTGAGGATGCCAAAACCACCACAGTGGATCTTTGCAGGCTGCCGGGACCCCAAGGGACAGAGAGCACAGGTGAGCCTGGGCTGGGAGGCAGTGGCTGTGCTGGGGGATTGGAGGACTCAGTGCCAGCAGGAGATTGGAACAGGGAGGGCTCTGGCAAGAGTCTGGAGACTCAGTCAGGCACCTGGGCCACAGGGCAGCTGGAGCACAGTGCACGGTCCACAGTAGAGCAGGGATGGAGCCAGAGCAATGTTGGCTTTTCCTGGGAGAGGCTGAGTCTCTGCACAGCCCCTCCAGCCTCTCCCTGCCTACACAGTGCCCTCTCTTTCAGGAGTTACAGAATCTGGCCTCCAAGCACCCCAACATCATCATCATCCCGCTCGGTAGGTGCCCCGAGCTGGGGATCCTTTGCCCCAGTTCCTCTGGCGAGTGCCCAGGCTGGGCAAACCCTGGGAGCCCCGTGCTGGGAGGGAGCTGTGCCAAAGGACTGGTGCCTGCGGGGCCATGGGCACTGCCACCTCTGGGGGGACACAGGGGACTCCCCCATGGGGACACAGGCTCTGACCTCCCTGTGTTGGCTCTGCAGAAGTCGCTGACCCCAGCAGCATCAAGGCAGCTGCAACCAAGGTTGGGGAGCACCTGGGGGCCTCTGGGCTCAACCTCCTCATCAACAACGCTGGAATTCTGAAAGGGAATTCACTTGATACTGAGACACTGGAGGACATGAGAGAGATTTACACCACCAACACCATTGGTCCCTTGCTGATGGGCCAGGTGAGACCCTCACCCAAGCTGGGCTGTGCTGGGGGAGCATGATGGGCTGGTGGCAGGGGGTCCTGCCTCCACTCCAGTTACCAATGGGCTCTCAGTTGATGGGAGGCTCATAGAGTCAAGGGCTGGAGCTCAGGAACTGGAGCCTTGCAGGGAAGAGCAGGGAGGATGCCCCAGTGCTGGTGTCAGTGTTTCCCACTGTGGAAGGAGCTTCTCCCCTGCCCTGTGCCATGTCTGTGTGTGCTCCTGTCCCGTCTGTCTCCACACAGGCCTTTTTGCCCTTGCTGAAGAAGGCTGCCCAGGGGTGCCCAGGCTCAGGGCTGAGCTGCAGCAAGGCTGCCATCATCAACATGTCCAGCTATGCAGGCTCCATCGAGGATATGTATGTGTGGGAGTATGGACAAGTTGTCTCCTACCGCTGCAGCAAGGTACTAGCAGATTTTGCTGGGAGTGAGCCCAAGCATTTTGCCCTCCATATGATTACACTGCCTTCCAACCTCCCTGTCCATCTGTGCCCCTCTCTACACTGTGACTGAGCTCCTGTTTGTCCCTTTGTACCTATCACAGCACAGTTAAGTGCCTGGCCCTGGGTTTTACCTCAGAGGGATATGATATGGTGCACCTTCAATTAGGCAGGGCATCCGCACAGGGGTAGTGAGGGAGTATCATGTACCCCAAGAAGTGGCCCCCTCTGCCATATCCCTGCCCCAACCGTGGGGTTGGCACATGTCCCCTGGCAGCTGCCTTTCCCCTCCCACCACCCTGCCCTGCCTGTCTCCCCACAGGCTGCTCTGAACATGCTGAGCAAGTGCCAGTCCCTGGCGTACAAGGAGCACGGCATCCTCTGCGTCGTCCTCCACCCCGGCTGGGTGCAAACCGACATGGGAAGATCTCTCAGCCTGCTGGTAGGAATTCCATGGGGCAGATCCATCAGAGCTCCTGTGCCGATTTTCCATGGGTGGGAGTTCGTGTCCTGAGCCCCAGCCCATGCTTTCCCTGCCCATTTACTGGTGGGGCAGTTCTTCCTGACCTGGGTGCTGGGCATGTCCCTCCCCTCAGTTCCCTGCTTGGCGTCTCTGTCCTGAGTGTTCAGGGTTTTCAGCTTTTCCCTTTTACTCTTCAGTTTCTCCTTCCCCCAGCCTTGGCTGGACAAAGGACTCAGGCATGGTTTGCATCTCCCCTTCTACCCCACAGCCACCTCTCACATTGGATGACAGTGTGCAAGGAATCCTGAAGGTCCTCTCCTCCCTCTCTGAGAAGGACACGGGCACCTTCCTGGACTGGGAAGGAAAGGTCATGCCCTGGTGAGACACCACTGCAGGATCGTGGCACCCAAGAAGTACTTTTGGCACTGCTCCCATGTCCCCCACATTCTCAATAAACTCCTGCTGCAAACCCCAGCTCTGTTGTGCATTGTCAGCTCATGGGATGGCCCATTCCCAGGTACCCCACTCCTCCACTGGGGATTGGTGGTGCTTCTGCCTGGCAGAACCAGGCAGGGGCTGGGTGGATGGGGCAGAGGGTGGTCCATGGGCTCCCTCCCCTCCACGGGCACCATGCCTGGGACAGCATCTGCAGCACCTTCCCTGGCACCTCACCTTGCTGGCCCGGTACAGGTACATGGGGGCCTCTGGCCCCCTGAGGCACAGCCCAATGGAGCCCAGTTTGGTGGAGATGTTGATGACACTGGCCCTGCTGCAGCTCAGACCCTCCTTCCCTTGCCTGCCTGCTCCATGAGTGGCAGAAATTCCTGCTGCAAGGACACAGATGATGCATGAAGATGTGGCAAGCCTTCAGTTTGTGTCTTGCTGGAGAGCAATGTCAGCAGGTGGAGATGTGTTGGCTATGCAGGTGCCCATCCTTCTGCCAGGAGACTGGATCCATGGGTTTACTTCCCTCCATGAGAGTTTTGTTTCACTTGGCAGTCAGGGAATGGGCATTGGCTTGGAGGAGGCAAGATCATGGCAGAAAGTGTGTGCTCATGGCCATGTGAGGAATGTCCTGGCTCAGTGGAGTGGGGCAGGGGCATGAGATCAGCCTGTTACCAGTGTTGTGTGGGTCTGATGTGGAAAGCCCTTCTTGTGAAGGTGTTCAGTCCATGTGAGCCATGGAGCTTCCAACATCCCTTTACGGTTCCTGCTCCTTCCTTCCCTCCTCATTCCCATCATCTTCTCCTGGCTCCTGGCAGCATGTTTCCCAAGGACAGTAGAATTTTCCTGGAATCACAAAGGGTTTTTGCTCTTTGAAAAATGAGGAATGGCTCCCAGCCAGGATCTTTGTCCTGGAGTTTAAAGGGCAGGGGCAATTGCTCCTCCCAGATCCACATGTGGGTGTAAACCCTGAGTGGGAGGGGTGTGTGTTGAAAATGCTAAAAGGGAATGTTAGGGAGCAGAGGAAACAGTGAGAGCAGGTGCAGAGGAGGACAAGCAGCATGGCAGAGCTCAGTGTTCGCGCCGTTCTGGTCACTGGGGCCAACCGAGGCCTCGGCCTGGGACTCGTCCAGCATTTCCTGAGGATGCCAAAACCACCACAGTGGATCTTTGCAGGCTGCAGGGACCCCAAGGGACAGAGAGCACAGGTGAGCCTGGGCTGGGAGGCAGTGGCTGTGCTGGGGGATTGGAGGACTCAGTGCCAGCAGGAGATTGGAACAGGGAGGGCTCTGGCAAGAGTCTGGAGACTCAGTCAGGCACCTGGGCCACAGGGCAGCTGGAGCACAGTGCACGGTCCACAGTAGAGCAGGGATGGAGCCAGAGCAATGTTGGCTTTTCCTGGGAGAGGCTGAGTCTCTGCACAGCCCCTCCAGCCTCTCCCTGCCTACACAGTGCCCTCTCTTTCAGGAGTTACAGAATCTGGCCTCCAAGCACCCCAACATCATCATCATCCCGCTCGGTAGGTGCCCCGAGCTGGGGATCCTTTGCCCCAGTTCCTCTGGCGAGTGCCCAGGCTGGGCACACCCTGGGAGCCCCATGCTGGGAGGGAGCTGTGCCAAAGGGCTGGTGCCTGCAGGGCCATGGGCACTGCCACCTCTGGGGGGACACAGGGGACTCCCCCGTGGCGACACAGGCTCTGACCTCCCCTGTGTTGGCTCTGCAGAAGTCGCTGACCCCAGCAGCATCAAGGCAGCTGCAGCCAAGGTTGGGGAGCACCTGGGGGGCTCTGGGCTCAACCTCCTCATCAACAACGCTGCAATTCTGAAAGGGAATACACTTGACACTGAGACACTGGAGGACATGAGAGAGGTTTACACCACCAACACCATTGGTCCCTTGCTGATGGGCCAGGTGAGACCCTCACCCAAGCTGGGCTGTGCTGGGGGAGCATGATGGGCTGGTGGCAGGGGGTCCTGCCTCCACTCCAGTTACCAATGGGCTCTCAGTTGATGAGAAACTCATACAGCCATGGGGTGGAGCTCAGGAACTGGAGCCTTGCAGGGAAGAGCAGGGAGGATGCCCCAGTGCTGGTGTCAGTGTTTCCCACTGTGGAAGGAGCTTCTCCCCTGCCCTGCGCCTTGTCCATGTGTGCTCCTGTCTCTTCTGTCTCCACACAGGCTTTTCTGCCCTTGCTGAAGAAGGCTGCCCAGGGGAGCCCCGGCTCAGGGCTGAGCTGCAGCAAGGCAGCTGTGGTCAATATATCCAGTACTGGTGGCTCCATTGGTGCTTTGCTTACTTGGCATAGAATTCAAGCCACCTCGTACCGCTGCAGCAAGGTACTGTTACACCTTTGCTTCCCCTGCCCTGCTCAGCTGTGTGTCCCCTTGCTGCCACTCCTTCCCCTCCCACCACCATCCCCTGCCTGTCTCCCCACAGGCTGCTCTGAACATGCTGAGCAAGTGCCAGTCCCTGGCGTACAAGGAGCACGGCATCCTCTGCATCGCTCTCCACCCCGGCTGGGTGCAAACCGACCTGGGCTCCGCTGCTGGAAAGGTAATAGGAATTCCATGGGGTCAGGTCCATCAGAGATCCTGTGCCGATTTTCCATAATGGGGGTGTTCGTGTCCTGAGCCTCATCCCTGCCTGACCAATTGCCTCTGGGGCAGCCTCCGCTGTCCTGGGTCCTGGGGCCCGGCTGCTGTGTGCTGGTTGCTGGGTTCTGGGTATCTCCCTCGTATCCGTTCCCTGCTTGGCCTCTCTGGTGTTCAGGGTTTTCAGGTCTCCCCTTTGTCCTGGAGTGTCTCCTTCCCCCAGCCTTGGCTGGACCAAGGACTCAGGCATGGTTTGCATCTCCCCTTCTACCCCACAGCCGCCCGTGACAGTGGATGAGAGCGTGCAAGGAATGCTGAAGGTCCTCTCCTCCCTCTCTGAGAAGGACACTGGCACCTTCCTGGACTGGGAAGGAAAGGTCATACCCTGGTGAGACACCACTGCAGGATCGTGGCACCCAAGAAGTACTTTTGGCACTGCTCCCATGTCCCCCACATTCTCAATAAACTCCTGCTGCAAGCCCCAGCTCTGTTGTGCATTGTCAGCTCATGGGATGGCCCATTCCCAGGTACCCCACTCCTCCACTGGGGATTGGTGGTGCTTCTGCCTGGCAGAACCAGGCAGGGGCTGGGTGGATGGGGCAGGGGGTGGTCCATGGGTTCCCTCCCCTCCATGGGCACCGTGCCTGGGACAGCATCTGCAGCACCTCCCCTGGCACCTCACCTTGCTGGCCCGGTACAGGTACATGGGGGCCTCTGGCACCCTGAGGCACAGCCCAATGGAGCCCAGTTTGGTGGAGATGTTGATGACACTGGCCCTGCTGCAGCTCAGACCCTCCTTCCCTTGCCTGCCTGCTCCAGGAGTGGCAGAAATTCCTGCTGCAAGGACACAGATGATGCATGAAGATGTGGCAAGCCTTCAGTTTGTGTCTTGCTGGAGAGCAATGCCAGCAGGTGGTGATATGCCGGACATGCATGTTCCCATCCTTCTGCCAGGAGACTGGATCCATGGGTTTACTTCCCTCCATGAGAGCTTTGTTTCACTTGGCAGTCAGGGAATGGGCATTGGCTTGGAGGAGGCAAGATCATGGCAGAAAGTGTGTGCTCATGGCCATGTGAGGAATGTACTGGCTCAGTGGAGTGGGGCAGGGGCATGAGATCAGCCTGTTACCAGTGTTGTGTGGGTCTGATGTGGAAAACCCTTCTTGTGAAGGTGTTCAATCCATGTGAGCCATGGAGCTTCCCACATCCCTCTAAGGTTCCTGCTCCTTCCTTCCCTCCTCACCCACATTATCCTCTCCTGGCTCATGGCAGCATGTTTCCCAAAGACAGCAGAATTTTCTTGGAATCAAGAAGAGATTTTGCCCTTTGGAAAACGACGACTTACTCCCAGCCAGGATCTTTGTCCTGGAGTTTAAAGGGCAGGAGTTGTTGCTCCTCCTGGAGCCATGGGTTGGTGTAAACCCTGAGTGGGAGGGGTGTGTGTGAAAATGCAATAAGGAAATATTAGGGAGCAGAGGAAACAGTGAGAGCAGGTGCAGAGGAGGACAAGCAGCATGGCAGAGCTCAGTGTTCGCTCCGTTCTGGTCACTGGGGCCAACCGAGGCCTCGGCCTGGGACTCGTCCAGCATTTCCTGAGGATGCCAAAACCACCACAGTGGATCTTTGCAGGCTGCAGGGACCCCAAGGGACAGAGAGCACAGGTGAGCCTGGGCTGGGAGGCAGTGGCTGTGCTGGGGGATTGGAGGACTCAGTGCCAGCAGGAGATTGGAACAGGGAGGGCTCTGGCAAGAGTCTGGAGACTCAGTCAGGCACCTGGGCCACAGGGCAGCTGGGCTGAGACAGCGGGAGAGCAGCTGTGCATGGGATGTGTGGAGGGAACTGTGCTACTTGGCCATAGAGTCCTCCCCATCCATTGGGTTCAGGGCAGCTGGAGCACAGTGCACGGTCCACAGCAGAGCAGGGATGGAGCCAGAGCAATGTTGGCTTTTCCTGGGAGAGGCTGAGTCTCTGCACAGCCCCTCCAGCCTCTCCCTGCCTACACAGTGCCCTCTCTTTCAGGAGTTACAGAATCTGGCCTCCAAGCACCCCAACATCATCATCATCCCGCTCGGTAGGTGCCCCAAGCTGGGGATCCTTTGCCCCAGTTCCTCTGGCGAGTGCCCAGGCTGGGCACACCCTGGGAGCCCCATGCTGGGAGGGAGCTGTGCCAAAGAGCTGGTGCCTGTGGGGCCATGGGCACTGCCACCTCTGGGGGGACACAGGGGACTCCCCCGTGGGGACACAGGCTCTGACCTCCCTGTGTTGGCTCTGCAGAAGTCGCTGACCCCAGCAGCATCAAGGCAGCTGCAACCAAGGTTGGGGAGCACCTGGGGGGCTCTGGGCTCAACCTCCTCATCAACAATGCTGGAATTGCAAGGCCAAAATCCATTGATACTGAGACACTGGAGACTATGAATGAGGTTTACACCACCAACACTGTTGGACCCTTGCTGATGGGCCAGGTGAGTCCCCAGCACTACAGCATAGCTACAGAAGGAGCCTTTCTCATATCTTCAAGCTGGACTCTCTAGAGGGTGTGAATGGCCAGTGGGAGGGGCTCCTGTCACTGTTCTCTTGCCGGGTTGATAAGAATCTTGTAGTGCCAAGGGCTGGAGCTCAGGAACTGGAGCCTGGCAGGGAAGAGCAGGGAGGATGCCCCAGTGCTGGTGTCAGTGTTTCCCACTGTGGAAGGAGCTTCTCCCCTGCCCTGTGCCATGTCCATGTGTGCTCCTGTCCCGTCTGTCTCCACACAGGCCTTTTTGCCCTTGCTGAAGAAGGCTGCCCAGGGGTGCCCAGGCTCAGGGCTGAGCTGCAGCAAGGCTGCCATCATCAACATGTCCAGCTATGCAGGCTCCATCGAGGATATGTATGTGTGGGAGTATGGACAAGTTGTCTCCTACCGCTGCAGCAAGGTACTAGCAGATTATGCTGGGAGTGAACCCAAGCATTTGCCCTCCAAATGATTACATTTCCTTCCAAACTCTCTGTTTGTGCCCCTCTCTACACTGTGACTGAGCTCCTGTCAATCCCTTGGTACCCATCATAGCACAGTTAAGTGCCTGGCCCTGGGTTTTACCTCAGAGGGATATGATATGGTGCACCTTCAATTAGGCAGGGCATCTGCTCAAGTGAAGTGAGGGAGTATCATGTACCCCAAGAAGTGGCCCCCTCTGCCCTATCCCTGTAGGGTTGGCACATGTCCCCTGGCAGCTGCCTTTCCCCTCCCACCACCCTGCCCTGCCTGTCTCCTCACAGGCTGCTCTGAACATGCTGAGCAAGTGCCAGTCCCTGGCGTACAAGGAGCACGGCATCCTCTGCGTCGTCCTCCACCCCGGCTGGGTGCAAACTGACATGGGGGGCGCAGGATCCTTTAAGGTAAGAGAACTCCTGTCCATGGTCTGGGAGAACCTCATCGTTTAGGAATACAGAATGTAATGGCGTCTCATGCTGGGCTATGTGAGAGCTCCTGGGCAGATACCCTGGAGGCACAGGAGGCAGGGAGATCAGCAATTGGGAATGCTTCTTGCCCCGGATAATGGTCTATTTCAAGGCAGACCCTTGAGCACCAAACTGTTGTTCCCTCTGCTCTACAGCCTCCCCTGACAGTGGATGACAGCGTGCAAGGGATGCTGAAGGTGCTGTCCTCCATCTCTGAGAAGGAGACCGGAACCTTCCTGGACTGGGAAGGGAAGGTCATACCCTGGTGAGATGCTGATTCAGGATTCTGACTCTGAGAACCTTTGCTGCTGCACCATGTTGTGCCTGTCCCTTAGTAAATGAGTGTCCACAAACAATAAGTAGCATTGTGTGAGCCTTCTTCCCTTGATCTTCGATTAACTGTCACTGAGAGAGTCCTCACTGGTGCTTTGAGAGTTCTTCTCAGTTATTTCCTCATATCATTGAGCTAGGCTGGTCTGAACATTCGTTCTTATCTAACTGGGGGCCTGGACACCATCCTGATAGAAATTTGTCCCTGGACTTGTCCCAGAGCTCTCCCTCAGAATGGCAGCACCACCTTACAATGACTCAGGCATTCCTGCCAGTCAGTCCTTCCTCATTTTTCAGTACAAAGTCCAAGCAGAGTATTGCTCAGTGTTAGCTCCTTCACCACATAGGTCAGGAAGACAAAACCTGATGTGATCTTCCTGGCTTGCTTTCGCTCTTCTTTGTTCCTCCAGCAAAGATCAAGCTAGTTAAAAACACCCACGAAGACCAGGGCCTGAAATGGGAAATCTGTAAGTGTAGTCTTGAGCCGTCTCAGGGTTGGGAAGCTATTCTGTGTTCCTGTTAAATCCTGTCTATAACTCTTCTTGGCTGCTGTGCTCCCTGTTCTGGGCTGGTGTGTGGAGGCAGGATAGGCTCTTACACCTCCATGGGGGCTCCATGAGCAGAGCAGCTGCTGTGCTTTCTAGAGGTTTCCTGAAATTTCTACCTGCCAAGATCTGAGCAGTCTCCCTGACAAAAAACAATCGGTGTCAGTTTTTTAAGATTAACACAGTGTTACACCAATGAGAAAGTTTATGCCTTTTTGTGAAACACACATGTGAAAACAAATAACCCCGGGAAAACTCCGTTTCCTTTGGGCCCTCACGAGGTAACTCGGGGGGCCGGGCAGGGGCGGGCGGGCTGTGAGGCAGCACGGGAGAAGCTGCCGGGCCTGTTTGCAACCAAAGCCTCATAGCCCGAGGGAGGAGAGGGCTGTTGTTAAAATCCTAAGCCATGCACGGGCAGGTTTGGCAGGACCCTGCCCTGCCTCCGGCCGGAGCAGCCCTGAGCAGCCGGGCCCGCCCTGCCGCCCCTGCGGCCTGAGGGAGACACAGCCGGGCCCACCCCGCCCCTCACGCTTCCCTGCTAGGCAGAATGCCTAGATAAAAACACGGGCCTAGATAAAGGGAAATGTATTATATAAAACCATTCTGCTTAGATACCCCTGTTATGAATATTGTGTTTTCTAAATAACTTGTATTTTATACCGCTTTGCAAAAAGGTTTTCCACGGCCTGAAAGGTTTTTGCAAAATCAGATTTCCTGCCTTTGTTGTAATCAATTGCAGCCTGAAAGATTTTGCAAAATCAGATTTCCCAACTTTGTGTGATCAATTGCAGCCTGAAAGGTTTTGCAAAATCAGATTTCCTGCCTTTGCGTAATCAATTGCAACCTATCTGCTAAGACCAGACTTCCCACTTCTGCTGTTTTGTATCTGCCAAGACCTGATGGTTGCTTGGCAAATTGTACAGAGAGCAGTTGCACGGATGTTTCTTTGACCACCTCTGCTTACCTGGCAGAATTATGCCAACAAAACAATAACAATTATTAAGTACTACAAGGAAAACCATCCTATAAAAAGGAGCTGCAAACCAAGTTTGGTGGAGCGTGGAGCGGGCGGTGACCGCTCATGTTTTCCTTAGCGCTGCGCTGCTCTATCTATATAAAATAAAGCAATCTAAATTTTGCTGAATATCGAGACTTTTGTTTCTCATTTATAACAGTGGAGAGAAAACCATCCAGCCCAAAGCTGGAATTAAATGCAGCAAATACCAAAAAACAGCCATGGAGCCAGAAAACCCATCACCGCTTTCTGGCTGGGTCCTACAATCGTAGCCAGCCCTAGCGTGGCCTTAAAAAACTCTTTATCATAAATAGCTCCAACTGCCCCACCTGAAGAAAAATCACAAAGTCCTCTGCTGCCCAGGCAAGGTATTAACTCTTTCAATGCCCAAAATAAAACTTTATAAATACTTTGTTGTTTCTCTTTAATAATAAAAAAAAAAGAACCAAAATAGTGATACACACTAAAACAACATGAAAACACCGAAGTGAACAGAAGGAAGAGTCAAATACCAAATGAGAGAAAGAGAAGAGTCATGGGCTGAAATTTCTCTTTTTTAAGCTATGGAGAAGAAACTCTTATTTCCCTATAACACGTAAAAATGTTGTGGGGTGGATGTGACTGTTCTAACTGCAGATAGAAGCAGAGGTGTTAGCATTAGAGTAAGTAAATGTTGAGATGTTTGTAATCCCCTGAGTTTAAATAGTGAGAAGATGAAAACCTCTGCTGTTCCACAGGGAAAAAGAAGAATAAGATGAAAAAAGACCTCTGTTTTTTCAGAAGTGAAAAGAGCTTTTGTTTAATCTGTTATAATCAGTATGCCCCATAGTTAATATAGTCCTCAATAATGGTTCTGAAAAAACTATTAGTTGAGGAAGAAATTTTTATATAGTAATCAGAATTCCATTCTCCTGGGTGGCTGATCATTGTAACATCAAGGCCACAAAAAAACTGTTTGTTGTGGAGAAATCTCCATAGAAGAGGGAAGTCTACGCTCCCAAGCGAATTGGTAAAAGACTATTTTAGAGATGGTAAACTGACTAAGTCGTTTTCTGTACGTTTTCAGTGGGGGATAACAAAAAGTGGTCTAGAGTTTTATTCTAAGTTTTAGTTTCTTTCTTATAGTTTCTAATAATAAAGTTTCTCTTTGTACTATTTAAAGTTAAGTCTATTTGACCTTCCTCCTAATCCTATCTCACAACAAAAAAAAATTTCAAATTAATAAACCTGAACCACTACACTAAATCAGTGTTTCTGCCTAGTTTCAAACTAAAATTAAAACAGGTGCCCACAGGTCCTCTGGGACTCGCCATAGGGCTGATGGAGTGGGGTGTGGGACCAAATGGGCACATGGGGCCTCAGGATTCATGGGGACACCAGGGATCCCCCACTGTGTATCCTGTGATGGGGTATCCATGGAGGGGTGGGCAGGAGGCAGCAGTGGGGAATGTGGGCTGCCTTGGATGTGGAGCAGGGAGCTCTCACCCTCACTGAATCCTTTCTTCACCACCAGCACTGAGCCCAACCTGCACCAGGGCTAGAAAATTCAACTCTGAAGTCACCAAAGTACAATTCTGAAGGCATAAAATTGGGGAGGAAACATGGAGAAGAATCATGAACAGGCAGGGAGGTGGCAGTGGGGCCCTGGGGATGATGGATGACAGGGACTAAGGACATTCTGGATTCTCCAGACCTCCCTGACTGTATCCTTTTCACAGCACCACTCAGCTCCTCATGGAGATCATTGTGCCATTTGTTGTATTTTTACCAAATTCCCTCAAATTTGTTGTATCACACACGACGCTAAGAAGTTAATTAATCCCTCACCTCTTGTATCACTTAGATTTAGCTGAAATGATTTTAACTTTGACTTTGCTGTATTACAAGATGATGGCCCCCACTGCATAAGGCCCCTCAACAGCACTGTCCTTTGCAGCAGTCTCATTTCCTGGGTGCCATCCCAGCACCGCCAGTGTTTTACACAATTTAGCGCCCCATTCCAGATTGCCAAGGCTCTGAGCAGCATCATCCAAGTCCATTTATAGCCTCCTTAATTAAACAGGATTTGTTGGCCGGGCTGGGCTGGGTGTCCATGCCGGGGGAGGGGACAGTACAGGGACTCCCCTCCCCGTGTCCCAGCGTGTGGCAGGACCCGGCAGGTGGCAGGATCTCTTGTGCTGTGATCGTATAGTGGTCAGTACTCTGCGTTGTGGCCGCAGCAACCTCGGTTCGAATCCGAGTCACAGCAATTTTTGCCAAGAGCGGGGAGGGAAGCAGCTGAGAGGAGGTGGTTTGTGGTTTGGAAAGATACCGTGCCCTGGGAGGGGGCCACAAGCTTAGATG
This sequence comes from Erithacus rubecula, assembly GCF_903797595.1. Taxonomy (NCBI): domain Eukaryota; kingdom Metazoa; phylum Chordata; class Aves; order Passeriformes; family Muscicapidae; genus Erithacus; species Erithacus rubecula. The sequence continues at coordinate 6,790,978 of NC_136664.1, read as the reverse complement.
GTCCAAGAGTGACCAGACTCATACCAACAATGATTTCCCAACCTGTAGTCACTGTGCAGGGTTTCTCCAGTGAGGCTGCAGTGACACTTCTGGGCAAGCACTCCAGCTTCTCCATTTTCCAGGCAAACTTGAGAATTTAGAAGAGTTCACCCTGCCTTCCACGTTTCACTTCCTCACAGTTTTGCAGAAAGAGGATGAGAAGATGCTGTGGCCACCCTGAAGAGTGAGAGGACATGGGAGGCACAGCTTGCTCAGCTCCTGGCCCCCAGGGCATGAAGGATCGGCAGAAGGAGGAAGATAACCAGATTAAAGTCCTGCAGCTGACACTCCCTGCTCCAGAGGAGCAGGATTTTGGTTGCAGATCTTCCAGGGATGCTTCCACAGCAGAGGCAAAATCGACCCAGACCTGAGGGGTGACCCTGACAAACTGTAGGTCTGGGAGCTCGAGGTCTCACGGGCACCAATAAGCAGGTGGAGATCTCTGGGTGTACCAGGAGATGCTTCAGCCTGGGGGAGCCCCTTAAACTGTTTCCTTTACTCTTCTGGAGCTTTACTGGAGTCACCCTGTTTGCTTGGACTTGGTGCCCTCTCCTGACAGCTGCACAGAACTCACTCTGGCCGGCAGCTTTCAAAAGAGAAGTTACATAATGTGTGGCACAGGCTGGTGGAGAAGGCACCACCCGAGCAGTGGGTCTCAACTCGTTGTGGGAGCAGCTGAAAGCAGCAGAAAGCTGCAGCACTCAGTCAGGTGGGTTTAGGCATCTGAGGGCTGGTGCTTGGGAAAAGGAGAGAGTGGATTTCTTTTCTAGCACAAAATAAATTTATTTTCTTTTGTATCTTATCCAGAGCAAGAAGAAAAATAAAAATCATTGCACATTTACTTTTGGGATTTTCAGTTTATAGAGCACTTGCAGGACTTCACACTCCTCCAACATTCATTTACTGAAAACAATATCTTTTTACTTAGGGTAAGCTCAAAAAGCATTTTTCCCTTCTAAAGATAATACAAGGGGGAAGAGAAGGCAAACATCTGGAGGAGTTGCCCATTAGCAGCAGCAGTGCCTGCCCCACTTTTACCCAGCAGAGATACAAAGAAATACGTAAGTTCTCATTCCTCTTTTCTTCCCCCCCCCCCGCCCCCCAAAAGTCAATGTGATATGTAAGGCCACTAAACTTACCTGAAAAATAATTTACTATGCTTGAGCAACTGATGTATATTCAGGTTGAAAAACATAAACGGTTTTTTACATAGGACAGGGGATATTTTTCATCCAAAATATCCTGAAGTGTTTATACACCTACAGGGCAGTTCGGGGGCAGTGTGATGATCCCACAAGTCACTGCAGCCTCTGCTCTCACATGAATTGTATTCCCTTAAAGTGGTGCAGGGTTCTGCTGGGAAACTTCCACTCATCACCCTCCCAGTGAAAAAGAGTCCCCTGATGTCCAGCTGGAGCCTCCTGTGTGTGACCATGGCCTCAGGCACTGGGCACCTCTGAAGAGAGCCTGGCTTCCCTCCCGAGACAGATGCTCCAGTCCCTTCAGTATCTTCATGGTGATCAGCGCACAGAAAAAAACAACTGCCAGCAGGAACCCAAACTTTAAGAACACAGCCTGAAGTCAGTTGGGGCACGCGAGAGAGCACTGGAAACACAATCCCCGACTTCTTCCCTGCATCAGTTGCCCCAGGCGGGACTGTCCTGGCGGGAGGAGGTGCCGCTCCTGCCCGTGGGTTCCTAAAGGATAAAGCCACCGCCTGAACAGGGGCTTGAACCCTGGACCCTCAGATTAAAAGTCTGATGCTCTCCCAACTGAGCTATCCAGGCTCACATTTGGGCTCAGGGGTGCATGTCTGTGACAGACAGGGGAGACCCCGCTTTCCTGCAGCATTGCAGGGACACTGTGGGGACTCGCTTTGGTATTTCCCACTCCCACGCCACCCCAGCGAGGCAGCCGGCGGGGCCAGACTGAACACGCGGGTTCTGGGAGTCTCCCCGGGCACTGATCAGGCACAGGGATGCGCCCTGGAAGGCGCCGGTGCCGCAGGGATGCAGGAGCCGAGGGGAGCAGGATGCTGCGGAGCGGCTGTGAAGCCCCCGCCGCTGCCAGAGGGAGGCAGGAGGGTCCGGCGGGGCACAGGGGCAGCAGCGGCGGCTGTGGCCGCTCAGGGCTCCGGGCTCCGTCTGTGCCTGCAGCAGCCTCGGGTGAATCCGAGTCCCGGCGGCGCTGCCGCAGCAGCCGCGTTACAGCAGCAGGGAGGCGGCTGCGGGGAGCTGGGCTGCACAGACCGAGCTTGGATGGGCACTGCAGGTGCCACCCCACATATCCTCTTGCCCTTCCTCCCCATTCTTCAGGAAGGGGCTCCTGTGCTCCACGGGGAACCCAACCTGTCAGCCAGCACACCCATCCGTGCCCTACAGCTTCCCGGTCCCACCTATCACTTCTCGGAAGGAAGAAGACATCTGTCTGTCTGCACTAAAATACGATTTTGCCCCATCCCTTTAAGTGTTCAAGGCCACGTTGGATGGGGCTTGGAGCATCCTGGCCTAATGGGAAATGTCCCTGCCTATGGCAGGGGTTTGAAATGAGATGAACTTTAAGGTCCCTTCCAGCCTGAGCGTCACTTTTCCCTGAGGGTCCCCAGTACCCAGTGCAGGCTGAAGCTGCAGGGGCTTCCCCCAGCTGGGACTGTCACAGAGGATGTGTGGATCCTTCCAGAGGATGCTGCACAGAGCAGAGGCAGTGCCCAGGATGGCACTGGGGAATGTGGCACTGCCACGTGGCACAAGGAGCTGCCCAGATGTGTCTTTTCTTATCCCAATCTCTCCATCTTCTCCCAGATACCTGGAGTCCACTTAGCCACGCTGGCAGCACCAGCATCCCCTGCCGGGGGCAGGAGGAGTGGAGAGGGGCTGCATTCACCAAGGCAGGGAGTGAGCAGCCCTGGGGCGTCACCCCTGGAGAACCATGCATGGGTAAGAACGTGGCACCTCCCCAGAACACAGCAAAGGGACACTGATGCACTGCTGCTCAACATGCAGCACAGCACCCCTGAGCAGGGCTCTCGGGGCGCTAAGAGCCCCATGGCACCGCTGGACTGCTTTTGACAGGCCATGGCTTGTCCATAAGGTCAGTCCTTCGTCCCTCCCCGTCCCTCCTCCTCCTCATGGCCAGCCCCTTACAGCTCTCCCCTCCCCTGCAGCCCGGGTGCCTCTTGGCTGGACCTGCGTAAAAATTATAAAAGGCTGTTTGGCTCGGGGCCGTCCGGAGGATCCCGGCCGAGCCTGCCATGGGGAGCAGCGGCGCCGGGGTTGCTGTGCTGACGCTGTCGCTGCTCCTGCAGCCCACGTCGCAGTTCTGGCTCTTCAATGTCCTCTTTCCACCCACTACCACCCCAGAAGCTCCCCCGACAAACAGCACGCCGCCCGTGGTGCTCGGTAAGGTCGCGCCAGCGCGGGCACCGTGGGGGTACGGGTGGGCACTCTGCCATGCAGCCCCCCGAAGCTGGCAGGGAGGTTGGGGTCCCACGCCGCTGGTGACTCGGTGGGGTTTGGCTGCGATGGTTCTGACTGCCTGGATTGGAGCCACCAAGTGAGGGTGTCACACAGCTCCTCAGTTCCCTCCTATTCACTGGGATAGGGACACAGGGCTGGCCATGCCTAGTAGAGCTTTTTGGAGTTGAGGGGATAGACTGAGCACCCCAGAAAGTGAATGGATCTCTGATATCTCCCACCTGGCCCACAGAGTGTTTTAGAGCTTGTTTGGGTCTGGGGAACTCTGCTGGCAGAGGGACAGGGGCTGCATCACAACCTTTTCTGCCACTTCCCAAGTGGGCTGCCATTGGTGCGGTGGGTGGATCCACCACCTCTCACTTCACTGATCCTTTGATCCCACTCCATCCTGTGTCTTCTCCCACACCCTGGAGATGGCTAAGTCATCCTCTGCTGCAAAAAAGAGGATCCATCTCACATCCCACCCAATACCAACTCCAACTGGGGGCAGGCCAGCAGGAAAAGGGGCACAGGGAGATTAGAGGAGATGCGGGGGCATCATCTCAGGGAGGTGGAAGCAGCCACCACCATCTGATGCCTCTGTGCTGCATGGCTCTGCCTTCCTTTGCCCCTGTGCCATCACCAGACACTTGAGCTCAGGTTTTGCTATGAAAACTATGCTGAGCAGAGTTGAGGTTTTCCTCCTTTTTCTTGAATCGTGATGAGTTTCCCCTTAAAAAAAGAGAAGAGAAAAAGCAGAAGATCTCTCACTGCTGCAATGCCAAGGGCTGACCCTGTAAACTCCCTTCCCAGGGGCATCAGAGTGTGCAGGCCTCCATGTCCTGGGGTGGCCAGAAGGTGTGGGTCAGTGTCACCAGATGCCTCTTTTCAGGATTACCTGTGACAGTCAGAGCATCTCCTTTTGTCCCTGGTGCCAGCCTCGGGCCATGTCCCACGCCCAGCCAGACCCGGGTGCCCCTTGTGCCACTTGGCTGCCCCTCAGCATCCGCAAGTAACCCATCCCCCTGGGCCGGGCGTCCTGGAAACCCCCAGTGCCCTTGGGACCACTGATAACCCCTCTGCCCTCACAGAACTCCCTTAATAATTACCTAATGTCCTCTGGAAGGGGAGGCAGAGCTTGGGGCTGTGTGCCAGGGGCAGGGGGGTGCTGGCTGTGCACATTCAGGAGCTGTCAGAGCAGATCATGATCCTGCTCCTCTTGCTGACCAGGAAAATCCCTTCTGCCCACTCCCTACCAGGGCACTCCTACATCTGTCTGATCCCCATCCAGGTGCTTTGAAGACAGGATTAGACCCTCTCTGTACCCCTAGAGACATGCCACAGGCATGAAGGAGCTGTGAGGCAGATTGAGGAAAGTTACTGCTACATCTCCTTCCCCTTTTGCATGGCATGAGATGATCCACACCAGCACCAGCCATGTATTGCAGGCAAGTCCTTGGACCTGCTGGGGCCTTGGGATTTGTCACCTCGTGCTCTCATTCCACCAGGTTCACTGTCCCCTGCAGTCATTCACCTCTAGTCCTCACCCTCACAGTCAGTGCTGGCACCAGGACCTTGCTCTTGGCTCCTGCACACAGCTGGGAAAACTCTCCATGGTGTCTGATCCCAGCACAGACACATCTCCCAGGGAAACAGCATCATGGCTGTCCCATCCCAGCTGGGAGCCACACTGACACTCCCAGAGGGAGCCCAAACACCCCTTCATTGAGAGAGGCAAGGGCACACAGATGAACTTGCTTAAAGCTGTGCTGTTTCCTGCACACACTATTCCCATTGAACTTCCACAGAGATCAGTTCCACTCAGCATTGAACCACTTCAGAGACTTGGTTCAGGCTGTATGGAGGGTTTAAAGTTCAGGAAACTCTCCCTGGGAGTTTTGCATCCCTGAACTGATCACTACCCCAGGACAAGTTATCAGGACTGCATTGGGAGTGGGCAGCCCCAAGCAGCACCAATTTCTTCCCCCAGGCTGCAGCAAAGAGAGGAGGAGGGACACCCATGAAGGGAGGGGAGTAATCTGGAATACTTTGTGCTGCTGGGGACTCACACATTTGAGCCAAGAGTGACAGCTCTGGGGGTGACCCCATGGAAATGCAGCTCTATGGGTTCCCAAGGGTGTATTTTAGCACTGTTTTCATGCTCACTCAGCATCACAGCTCCAACCATCCTCTCCCCTATGTGGAGCAGGTCATTCTCCAGGTGCTCCAGCAGGGGAGCACTGCCTGGGGGATGGAGTAAGCACAAGGTTGGACAGCCCTAGAGGACTAGTGGGATGGGGTTTGTAACTGGCTCTGCTCTCCCTCTGTGGTGCCTCCAGTGCCTGGCTGTCTTGGGAACCAGCTGGAAGCAAAGCTGGACAAGCCAGATGTGGTGAACTGGATGTGTTACCGCAAAACAGAGGATTATTTCACCATCTGGCTCAACCTCAACACCTTCCTGCCAGTGGGAGTTGATTGCTGGATTGATAACACCAGGTACCATCCAACCCTACCCTGGGAGCTCCCTGGGAAATTACCTACCAAGGATCTCCCTCCCCTCTCCTCCCTCTGGCCATGATCTGGAAAAAAATGGAGGGACCATGGGGTTGTTTGGGAACACAAGTGACTGGCTACTGCTCTGAGCATCTGTCTCTGTCCCAAGTCCCTGCCATGTGCTCAAGCCCAACCAGGCCACCCTGAGCACCCACTGGAGATGCTGCCACCCTTCCCAGGGCTACAGGGTGAGGGGGCTGTGGTAAATGGTTCCATCAGAGCCTCCTGTGCCAGGATGCCAGGAGAGCAGAATGTACACTGGCTGGGCTCCAGTGCACCTTACATCCACACAAGGCTTGGAAACAGCCAGGTCCAAGCTGCTATCCAGTGATCTCCACCCCAGCCTCATGTTCCCCATGGGGACATGGCTCTTCTGCCACCTTGTGTCCTGTCCCCACAGGGTGGTGTACAACCGAACCTCTCGGAAAATGTCCAATGCCCCAGGGGTGCACATCCGCGTTCCTGGCTTTGGCAAGACCTATTCTGTGGAATACCTGGATCAGAGCAAGCTGGCAGGTGAGAGGAGGAGAGGCCAGGGTGTCTGGGACCTACATGCCCCCTGCAAATGGGGACATGTCCCCACATCCCCAGCAGGAACTGGTTCTGCAGAGACCCCAGGGCACTGGGCTGAGGGACATTAGCCTGGGGGACACATGAAGCTGAGTGCTGGCAGGGAGCACCCTATCCCTTACCCCAGTACTCAATGGGATGCACAGAATCACTACATCTGGCTGGAGCTACAGGGCTTATCAGGGAACATTTTGACCATGACCAGGACTAGAATGAAAAAAGCCTGACAAGAGAAGATCACAGAACTAATTCCCACTTGTTCCCTCTGCCCACAGGCTACCTGCACACCATGGTGCAGAACCTGGTGAACAACGGCTACGTGAGGGACCAGACAGTTCGGGCAGCCCCCTACGACTGGAGGGTTGGACCCCGTAAGTCTGGGGGTCGTGGCCAGGACCCTGTGCACACAGGGAAGCAGGATGACCCTCATGCCATCATGCTCCCCTCTTGTCCACAGAGGAGCAGCCTGAATACTTCCAGAACCTGAAGGCTCTGATCGAGGAGATGCACGATGAGTACCAGAGACCTGTCTTCCTCATTGCACACAGCATGGGCAACCTGCACGTCCTCTACTTCCTGCTGCAGCAGACCCAAGCCTGGAAAGATCATTACATCGGGGGGTTCATTTCCCTGGGTGCCCCCTGGGGAGGCTCTGTCAAGCCCCTGCGTATCCTGGCATCCGGTGGGTGACTCCTTGTGTGCAGCCACTTCTATGTTCTCTTTCCCTCCTGCAGAAATGGAAGGGTGGTGGTGGGCAGGGAAAGGACACAGTGGTTAAAGAGGTGGGGGACACAGTGAAAGTAGGGGGACAGTTCCTGTTTAGCCTCTTTGCAGCCCAGAAACTCACAATCACTTGCCTAATGCTGACAGCCCAAAATATCTACAAGTCACAAGTCCAAAAATGCATGAGATTAAAAATCATGTGCTTGAAGGTTTTAACATCTGGTCCGTTGCATCACCCTTAAGTCACCTGCTAATATTTTTCTCTCTTACCACAAGAGCCAGAGATATTTTTAAGGTCATCTGAGGTCATTCCAATGTCTTAAGACTCCAGACATACCAAAAATGCCAAGACTTGAAGGAAACATGCAAGTTGTTTCCTACTGCTGCTCGCTTCTGTCCCTGCAGGCAGGTGTGCAGGTGCCAGGGTTGCAGGGAATGTTCAGGGCTGAGTTGGTCTGTGCCACCACATATCCAGGTTTGTCTCCACTCAGGCCCTCTGAGCAGCTAGATATTGGGAGATCAAAAACACAAGAGACAGGGCAACTGAGAGACTTTTTAAAACATGGTTTATTGCCTCATGGCGTCAGTCTCATTGAAGGGTGAGACATTAAAGGTGTTACATTTAATGCCATAATATCAGAGTCCATCTAATTCTGAGTTACAATGCCTTATGTTAGTTTTTTAGCCAATCACATACTTCTATGAAACTCGGTAGCATCTTTTTACACCAATCATTAATTGCTTTGCTTTTCCCGGCTTTGCTGCAATGTTTCATTTTTTAACCAATCATGTAACACTTCATAAACCTACATTGATACATCTGAAGCTTCTAACTAATTTTATAACAGTCTCTATTGCTAAACTTTAAAATCCTTTATGCTCTTACTTAACATATTGCTTTGCTTTTCTTACATATCTCTATTTGCTTAAAACATATTTTTTACTTAAACTACAAACTTATATTCTTGTTTTATGCCTGTTTCATTTGGTGGTGCCATTTGTGATGAGCCCTCGTATGTCCTGCAGGTGACGAGCAGGGTATCCCACTCATGTCCAACATCAAGCTCCGTGAGGAGCAGCGCATGACCACCACCAGCCCCTGGATGTTTCCCACCACGCTGGCCTGGCCCGAGAGCCACGTTTTCATCTCCACACCCTCCTACAACTACACCTACCGCGACTACCAGCGCTTCTTCACCGACGTCAACCTGGAGGATGGCTGGTACATGTGGGAGGACATGAAGGATTTGTTGAAGGATTTGCCCCCTCCTGGGGTGGACACGTATTGCCTCTATGGCACAGGCTTCCCCACTGCAGAGACTTACGTTTATGATGAGCGTTTCCCATATGAGGACCCTGTGAACATAATTTATGGTGACGGGGACGACAGTGTCAACACACGGAGCTTGGAGCTGTGCAAGCGATGGCGTGACCAGCAAAAGCAGAAGGTGTTTGTCCAGGAGCTGCGAGGTGCCCACCACTTCAACATGGTCTTCAGCAACCTGACACTCAGTTACATCAACGAAATCCTGCTGGGGAGCAAAGAGGAGCAGGGGGAGCCAGGGCAGGCGAGATCCAACCTAGAGGCTGGGAAGTTGGGAAAGATCCTACGTGAACACAAGGTCCTTAAGGAGCCTAAAAAGAACTGAAAGGAGAGAGGGCCAGCTTCCCTCCATGATGGTAGGCACCACAAACTGCTGTGCAGGGGAGCAAAGGACTTGGAGCTGAGTTTGGAAGGAAAGTGAGCAAGACCAACAGCTCAGGTGGATGGGCTGGCACCCACTTCCACACTGATTGGTTCTTCTTTCAGGAATGGTGATTAATTCTACTTCAGAAGCTTGTCACTTCCCACCAGCAGGTGGATAATTAACCATGCTGCCAGCTCTTTAACAACACACTTGTGAATTCCAGTATACGCACCAGCCCTCGTCGCTAGCAAGCCATTTTTAGGCACTTTAGAGGCTGTGGACTTGTGGTGCCATAGCTTCTGCTCACTTGGGACAGAGCAACTCACATCACAAGAGCAGGCTCTGACTTACCAGGTGGTCACAGAGGTAGTAGCATGGGGGTAGCACAGTAGGTATGGCTTACAGAGCAGCGAGCTAGGCACCTTGGGCAAGACCAACTCAAAATCAGCAGACTTACAAAATAATAAACACACTTTGCTTCTGTATGCTGAGCCTGCCTTGTTCTTCAGAGCTGGATGGTGAAGCCAGCCATAATCAGAGAGTGAGGTGCTTGCTGCCTGCAAGCATGAGACAGGGCTTTGGGAAAAACCCCAAGGCCAAATATGCAGCTGGAGTTGGAGATGCAACCAGGGCTGGCAACACAATGCGGGTGACACTGTGGTTGGGGTTGGTGACATAACCAGGGTTGTAGGTGCTACTGGAGCATGATGCAACTGGTGCTGGCAGAGCAACTGGGATGGAACTATAACTGGCCTTGGAAATGCAGCTGGGACTGGTGACGCAACTGGGGGATGGAGATGCGAACAGGGTGGCAATGCAGCTTGAGACAGGGATGGCAATACAAATGCGGTGACACAGCTGGTGCTGGCCCTACAACCGAGGCAGCAATACATCAGCGACAAGCTGTGCAACTGGGACCGGCAGTGCCTTCGGGGCTGCCGGTGCTGCCGCGCTCGCCCCGGCCCCGTTGCGGAGCGCAGCGCTCCGGGCCGGGCGCGGCTGTGCCGCCGCGGGGCGGGGCGGGGAGGGGCGGGGCTCTCTCCGCGCTCCCCTCCCATTGGCCGCGGCGCGCCGGGCGCGGCGCTGATTGGCGGGCGGCGGCGCGTGCTCGGGGCGGCGGGGCGGGGCGCGGAGCCGGCGCAGCGCCGGTGCCGCCGCGCTGGAGGCCGCGGGCGCGGGCTGGGCTGCCATGGGCTCGGGCGCCGCGGGCTCGGGGGCGGCCGGCGGGCCGGGACACGGCGCTGCGCTCTGCCCATGCCCGTCCCCTCCGCCGCCCCCCCGCACCGCGCTGCCCGCGGGGAACCCGCCGCCTCTCCGAAACCGGGGCCGGGCCGCGGCGGAGCGAGGGCGCGGCGGGGCGCGGGGGGCTGCGCGCCGCCGCCCTCGCTGCCGCACATCGCGCGGGGCCGCGGGGAGGAGGGCGGCGGGCGGCGCAGCCCCTGCCTGCTCGTGGCGCTGCGGCCGCGGAACGTGGAGGCGGAGCGGGAGCGCTTCTTCCGCGCCAGCTTCGCCTACGACCCGCAGTTCGAGTACGCGGAGCCGGTGCCCGCCGCCGTGCTGGACAAGTACGGGGCCGCCTCCGACCGCTTCGTGGCTCAGGTGAGGCGGGGCCGGGCAGGGATGCTCGGCCTGGAGGGAGGAGGAGGGACCCCAGCTCGCCCGTGGGCTGGTGCGAGGGTGTGGGATGTATCCTGGTGGGACTGGCCAGGAGATGGTCCATGCTCATAGAATTCTGGAAAGGTTTGGGCTAGAAGGGATTTTAAAGACCGTCTAATTACCCCACACGCCCTGCCATGGACAGTGACATCTTCCACTAGATCGGTTGCTTCAAGTCATATCCAGCTTGGCTTTGAACATTTCCAGGGATGGGGCAGCCACAGCTTCTCTGGGCAACCAGTGCCAGTGCCTCATCACCTTCACAGGGAAGAATTTATTCCTAAAAAATAGCTTTTTATTCCTAAAAAATAGCTTAAAGCCACCATCAGTCCACTTCACACCATTCCCCTTTGTGTATGTGTATGCCTTCTTTCCTTCCCAGTTGCTGCCTTATCCCTCTCCCCTTAACACCTCTTGTATCCTACCTTTAGAACACTCACCCCGTGGTTTCTTAAACCTCAGGTTTTAGTAAGCTCACCTTACCTGCAGGGATGGTACATGCTCCATGGTGATATGGGTCATGCTGGTGCTGGGTGATGCCGGGTTGGATGGGGCTTTGAGCACCCTGGTCTAGTGAAAGGTGTCCCAGCCCATGGAGGAGGATTGGAACTAAATGATCTTAAATGTCCCTTTCTACCCAAACCATTCTGTGTTTCTATGGTCATACTGGTTCCTGCCTATGCTGGGAGGTGTGCTCCATTAGGGACACCTTGCTGGTGTGTTTGGGCACTTGTTGCAGTAGAAATAACAGCAAAGGAGCTGGAGCACATGGGTGACAGCATGGGAAGTGGTCCTTAGCCTGATGGTTGTCTGGCTTGTTTTCTAGAAGACCTAAATGTTGTCCAATGCAGCAACATCCTTAAGGCATCAGCAGACAAGGCCAGTAATTATATTAATTGGTGTAGAATCCAATTAAGGAGTCTGTATTGTTTTGCTTAACTGTTTCCACGGCTTATACACTACTGAAACATTTCAGAGTTGCTCTCTGCCATGGGGATGGCACTGAGAAAACAACTCCTGGTCATTCAACAGGAGAAAAGAGGCAGGAGTGTGCTTTCAGGGTTCTCTGCCCACAAATGAGCCTTTTGTGGATGCAGGAGTAGAGCTGCTCTGTCCCTTCACCCTGTGCTTGGAGCTGGGAGCCTGGCCACGTCCCAAAATCAGTCTGCACCTGGGAATGAGCATCTTGCCTCTAGGAAGAGCATCCTTTCTGCCACAAACAAGTGAGCAGATAAAAACCCACTCATCCCAAATTCAGACTGGCACACCAGAAATGTTTCTTTGCACCTCTCAGTCAGGAGTTACTTGTTCCAATAACAACTTCTTCACTGATTTATGTATTGTTTTTCAATGTTTGCTTATTCCCACATCACTGCCCATGTCTCTGCCTGGATTATTCTCCAGATGATTCAGGTCCTTTCTGTAAACAGCTTTCTAAGCAGTTTGTCATTCCCAGTGTGTGGCCTACCTCTGCCCCAGATAAACTGGTGCCAGCAAGGCTCTTGCAGGGGAGACACTGACGCCTGCAAAGACCTCACCAGCTTCCAGCATTTCCCTCCTGTATTTTATTCCTTGAGTCCTGCAGTAAAAAGAGTTGCTCAGAGCTGTTTCACCCCCTGCTTTTTCCTTTGGTGCAGTTGGCTTGCAGCACAGTAAAAGATGAATATTTGAGATTATTTTTCTCTGGGCAGTGCTTTGAATGAATGGAATTAAGGTTTGTAACCACTGTGGATCCTGGAAGCTTTTGCAAGAGATATTAAGTGTTGAGTGTTTTTGCCAGTGTTTCTCCAGGTTTTTCCAGCATTCATGGCACTGTTCCTCTGCTCTTACCCTGCAGTAACCTCCTTCCAGTCTCTTTTATTTTGGGGAGCATTTTTTTTGTTGGCAGCTAACTCTTAGCTATAAACTGTTATTTTCAAAGACCTTCATTAATCATGGAGATTAAATAAATAAGACATTTTGCTAAGTCAGCATCCTTGGATGTGAGCAGACAAACCAACACCACCTCCCTGCTTCCAGCTGTTGTGCATAGCTTGGGGGTTATTTTATTTTCTTAATAGAAAACTTAAATAAGCCCAGGAGGATTCTTCCTGTGGAGGCTCATTGCCCTGGAGATCACATCCCTGGTTTGCCACGTGAATTTGAGCGGCACCAGCACAGAGCTGGGGGATTTGTTATCCCACTGCATATGGTGGGTGCATGATCTGGGGATGCTCAGAACATTAAACTTGGAATCTCAGGAATTTTGCTCACCAGGATGTGCTCTGAAGGTCAGGAGGAGCCCTCTGGTTGTCTTTATCCTGGTCATCAGCTGTGCTGGGTTTCTCTTGGCTCAGTGATTTGGGTCCCCTGGGAGGAGAGAGAAAAGTGGCTGAGCAGAGGTGGGAGGATAAAAGGTCCTTTTTCTGCTGTGCTCAGCTGAAGGTGCCTTGCAGTGCTGTAAAAATGATCCTGATTGTTCTGCACACAAAGCAAAAAACCCCAAAAACCCCCACCCCAACCCCCAGAAAACAAAACTAACAACAGAAAAACTGTGCACAGCTTCTCCTGGAAAGACACAGTGACTTGAAAATAAAAACCAACTGTGAGAACTGCCCAGGGAAGGAAAATCAGGACCTTCTGCAGGGATAGAGGAAGTTGCTCACCAGATGCAGATCTAAAGCCCCTTTTAGGATCATAGAATTGTTTAGGTGGGATAAAACCCTTAAGATCAAATCCAGCTGTAACTTAAGCACTGCCAATCCCACCACTAAACCACATCCCCAAGTGCCACATCTACATCTTTTAAATAACCTCCAGGAATGGTGACTCCTCCACTGCCCTGGGCAGCCTGTTTCAATGCTTGACAACCTTTTCCATTAAGAAATTTTTTCTAATGTCCGTCCTAAACCTCCCCTGGGACAACTTGAGCCATTTCCTCTTGTCTTATGGGGTGTTGGGTGATTTGAGCACCAGTACTGGTAGTGATCTCCTGATCCTGGGTAACCTTAGGGACTAGGGAGGGACAGCAATTGGTCCTGGGCTGGGAAGCTGGGCAGGTTTGCAGATGCAATAAAACCACTGGAAAAACTCCAGAATTGGTTGAAAGTCATCTGCTTTGGAATATGTACTAATGTAATATTAATATAATATATAATATTAATATATATTTCAATGACTGGAGAAAGTAATTGCTTGAAAATGTCTGCAATGGAAACACACTTTTTGGGGAGGAAATGTGCTAATAAATGTTCATATTTTATAGATGCTCCATAAATATTAATGTGAATAATGGAGCACGTGATGCATTTATTAGAAGGCTGCTGGGTGTACAGCAGGCTGGTGCTGCTGAGACCCTGTTTGAAGCAGAATCATTGCAGAGTGTGATGCACAGCCTCACTGCTGAGCTTGGAATTCAGCCCCAGAGTAAGAAATTCTGGGAGTAAAAAGCAAGCTCAGAAGCTGGAGATCTTTGTGCAGGCACTGGAGTTTGCAAGGAAAACTGAAAGCAGAAAAGGCTGAAAATAACAATGGATTTAAACCACGCTGTGATGATGCAGTTTCACTTCTGCTTTGCCCCATTTCTGCAAGAGATGCCTGCAAGGGTGGCAGGAAGCAGAAAGAATATGCTGTGGGTCATGCTGATTGTGTGAAATGTCTGTCTGTCCTGGTGGCCTCCTCCAGCCAGCTCAGTCTCCTTGGTTTTTTTAGATCGTGCAAAACCACAGCATATTTTGGAGGCACTAATCGGGGGTTACCTTCACTGGGTTTGCTGCATGTGGGATTTCAGGCTGTATTTGTAAGGTGGTGGGGAGGTGTTTGTGCTTATTTTGTGCTTTTTCCTGCCACAGGCCATCAGGATCATCCGTGCTGTCCTGGAGAAGTACGGCACCTACGAGAGCTTCGAGGTGGCCACGGGCGGGAGGCTGCTGAGCAAGTGCCAGATCTGGTCTGTGATCCGAAAGTACATGCAGAAGGAAGGCTGTGCAGGAGAGGTAATCTGTGTCCCTGCTTTATCACTTGTAAAACACAGCAAAATATTGATTTTTCTGATAAAAAGGATCCAGATTGAGAAATGTTTTGGTTACAAAGAGGAAACTTTTCTGCTCTGAGCAGTGGTGTCCTTTCACCTCCAGCTTCACCCATACCCGGCTTTAGCACATGGTGCTGGTTCCCCACAAAATTCCATGTTTTCCATGTGTATCCCCCTTTTGTGCTTGAGAGAGAGGGAGCAGCTGCTGCTTGTCTGCACAGCCATGCCAGGAGCCTTTTGCTGTGTGCATGAGGCATCAGTTACTGTTGGGAAGTCATCTCTTGCTGTTGGCAGTGGGAGGGCAGACTTCCCCAACAGCTGCCTTAACCCACACATCCAAAAGCAAAGCCAGGGGAAGGGATTTCCTGCCATCCTGCAGGACATGCAGGTTATGGTGCTTTGGGTTTCAAAGCTGGGAAATACCTGTTTAAGATACACAGTAGCCACTTGGGATGGAGCCAGGGGAGAATTCAACATCTAACCTGGTTTCTCTGCACCTCCTGCAGCATCCAGCTTGGGGCATCCTACAGCTGCCATTGAGCTTTTTTTTTCCCCTTCTGCCGGCAAGGTGTGGGCAAAACACTTCCACCTTCCTGGGTTTGAGGTCTAAGAAGGATTTCTGGACCTGGCTTTGTGTGGGTTGGCTTGCAGGGCTCCCTGGGGCTGTTGGCTGCAGAGCAGGGGCTGTGCAGTGCTGGATGGTGTGGGAGCTTCCTCATCACTGCTTCTTGGCCAGACTCTATTTCCTACTTCTGATTTTCCACCTCTGTCTCCAAAGAAGTTTATTGATGAGCCTTTCTCCAGAGCATCACCTTGCCCAGTGGTACCCAGTGCATTCCATGCAGGCAAAAGCAGGAATGAGTGGTCCCCTGAGGTCCCTCCTGCTCAAGGATATTCCTTTCCTCCTCAAACACCCTTGGTTTGCCCTGATGCCTCCTGAGGGTGTTCCTGGGATGTGGATTTGACACCTTGGTCCTCCTAAGCCTTTGCTTGGGACAGAACAGATTTCTGCAGATGTTTCCCTATAATTCATCTGCCTTTGAGTGCCAAAGACCAGTCCCAATACCAGCCAAGATCTGCCAGTTTTACAGACCTGCACTTTTAACTTGCTAGTTGAGCTCTGTCTCTCGGGTTTATTAATTGATTAAATTCAGCTACACTCTTCTCCATTAATTGAGCACTGGCTGGGCAGAAAGCCATTGACTTTCTTACATATTGGTGTACAGCTGGCTTCCTTCCAACCCTGTGTAATTGTCCCTGTACTCAAAACTATTAGGTGTTGGACTCAGTGAACTTTGTGGGTCCCTTCCAGCTCAGGACATTCTGTGATTCAAGGCAACGCAGGGTTCAGTCACTGTTTGCACATCGGTGTGGCTGTTTTATCTGGGACTTTTGATAAGTGCTTTTATCAAAACAATGAAAGCATTGGTTTGTTCCCTTCTATCCAGTGGAAATTTTGCTGGATGTGTTTGGGGTAGAGAAAAGAGAAGGGTTGTACCTACTGCTCTCCATACAGCGATCTTGGCAGAGCTTGCTCCCTGTACAAAACTAAAACTTGTTGAAACTTCTGCTTCACTGATAACCTCACACTCTGTCAGGGAACTGGGTGGTTTCAGGGGTGTATCTCCCTCCCTGCACCTGTATCTCTGATTCCTGACTTTCACCATCTGTGCCTTGTCTGTTCTGCCGTGCCCTTTGCTTCTCTGATACATACTAATCGTGGTGGCTTGCTTAAAAGAGAAGAAACTCGTGTGGGGGTAGAGCAGCTGGTGTGTCCCTGCCCAGGCTCCTGGCAGGCAGCGTGGCCAGGCTGGTGGCAGCCTCTGCAGCTGCCCTTTGTCCCCAGCACTGATCAGCAAAGGCAGGATCCTGCATTCCAGCACTGCAGGCAGCGTGCTCCTGGGTAAGTGTTCGTGCTGTCATTGAATTTGTGCCCTCAAAAGCTGCTTTGTGGGGGTCCAGGCTGCAGATCCTGAAGCTCTTCTGCTTTTCCTCTGATGTAGGACAGACAAGATGCTACCAGAGGTTTCCATATGGATTTCAGTGGGCTCACAGCTTGCAGCAGAGAAGCACCTGGCCCCGCTGGTAAGTGCTGCATGGCAATCCTTGGGGTTGTGGAGTGTTGTCAGCCTAAACTGTGCTAGCTGGTGGCTCTTGGGATCCCATCAGTGGTGTCCCTCTACCTCTGAGCTGCTTGCTCAGTGTTGGAGGTCCTGAGCAGTGCCAGGTTGCTGGGGAGAGGCAGGAACCAATACCCCAGTGGCATGGGGACCAGCAGAAGCCTTCCCTTGGTTCCTTGGGATGAACTTTTTCTCCATCAGTGCATTCACAAAAGCTGAGCAAAACCATGAACCACAAGGATGTACTGGGGATGCTGCTCAGAATGAGAGATGTCACAGACCTGGAGAGCTGGTGCTCCTCCTCTTTGGCTGGAGTTGCAGCCCTGGTTGTATCTGCAAAGCTGGAGGGTCCCAAAACAAGGCAAGTGGTGCTGCTCAGTAGGATGGGTTTTTGTAGCACAAGAAGGGCTGCAGTGGGCAGCATAAGAAGCTGTGGTCTCTGGCACTGCCCAGAGTCCCTTTCCATTGCTCCTGGATGGCTGGTTCTGCACGAGGAGTTAGAGGTGAACTGACAGTTCTCAGCGTTGGAGGGATTCCTTTTCACACTGGTGTATTTTAACCCAGGTAAGCAGTTGCACTGTGAGTATGTTATGTTGTTTGTTTGCCCAGTGGTGGACTCTGTTAGGCTGCACTTTTGGCTTTCATAATAAATAATAATAAATCTGACTTAAAGCAAACCAATTCAGTCTCCTCTCTTTTTTTTTTTTTTAACAAGAATTGTCAAGTAGTAACACAGGCACGTTTTCATCCTGAAAAGTGTCAGTTATGAATTAACAGATGATTTATAGAGTTAATAGGTATGTTTTGATTGCTATCTTGAGGTTTGCCACTGCCAAACCTTGGATGCAAGGGCTCCCATCCTCCTCTGGTGATGCTGCAGCCTTGAGTTGCTGCAGATCTGAAGTCAGGTGGTCAGAAAGTGCTGCTGGCTGGCATGTTAACTTCTGGTGAGCAGCTCTCTTGGCTCCAGCACCTGTGTTAGCCAGGTTTCTCAAAATACCATTTTTTTCAGTATAAAGATACTGAATAGTCCTACAGATGCAATGCCCATCCCTGCTGTGAATTGTGCCCAGCACACACAGTTTCTCCTGTGAGGGTGAGCTGGCGTGGAGCCCATGTCTTCAAAACTCAAAAGAATCCGTGGAGGAGTCCATGAAAATGGAACCAGAGCCTTGGATCCCTCAAGAGATGTTTCTTGGGGGGTGCAGAGCCATTACAAAGCTGGATTTTGTGCTGGTTGGTGTTCTGAGTGGGGTTAATGGCCAGAATGTTTAATGTTTAATCCCATTGATAGTGGGGCTGAAGAAGGGGGCCCAGGCAGGTCTCCAGAGGATCCATCCTGTGTGGCCACTGAAGTGTTGGAGCCCATGGGAAGAAGCTGGGGAGGGTGATGCTGGAGCCAGAGGGTGCTGGAGGAAGCTGCCCAGGAGCTGCCTGCTCCCCCCACAGTGCCTGCTCAGCTTTGGTGGCTGTAAAGAGATTAAAGGAGCTCCTTCATCCCTGCATGAGATCATCTCCTCTCATTATCCCCCCCACCCCCAGCGGCTCTTGCTGTCTGTAATTCCTTTGAGGAGCTGCAGCACAACCCAGTGATGGTGCAGCAGTGCCAAACGGCGCCAGTGGGTTTTTCTGACCATCTGCCACCATCCCCCCCTCTGCTGAGAGCCAGGCCCCTCTCATGGCCCTTGCCTCCTCCTCCTCTGCAGGTGGTGGTGCAGCTGACCGATGACCTCCTGTCGCAGGCAGTGATGATGGTGGAGGACAGCCGGCCCACGCTGGCCATCAACCTGGCCGGAGCCCGGCAGCACTGGCTGGAGGGGATGCTGCGCCACGAGATAGGTGAGTGGGGCTGCGGGCAGGGGCAGAGCCAGGGATGTGCCAGCCTTGACTGCTGTGCCAGCATTGACTGCTGTGCCAGCATTGACTGCTGTGCCCTCTCCCAGGCACCCACTACATCCGGGGGGTCAACAACACCCGCCAGCCCTGGCACAGCTCCGAGGGCCGCAGGCAGTACAGCCTGAAGCCTGCCAACCCCACGGAGGAGGGCCTGGCCAGCCTGCACAGCGTCCTGTTCCGCAAGCAGCCCTTCCTGTGGCGGGCAGCCCTGCTGTACTACACCATCGAGCGCGCCAGCCGCCTCTCCTTCTCGGCGCTCTTCCGGGACCTGGAGCAGTACGTGCAGGACGCCGGCGTGCGGTGGGAGTACTGTGTGCGGGCAAAGCGCGGCCAGACAGACACCTCCCAGCCAGGTACCGCTCGCGGCTGCCAATTCAGTTTTGAATTATTGACTTATTTTATGGATTTTTTTTTTTTTTTAAGAAAAAACTGTGGTATGTTTTGTTGCTGTGTGTAGGTTGAGCATCACCACTCCTGTAGAGTGTGAGTTGGCATAGGCAGCTGGAACAGGCGCAAACTCGTGGCTAGAACATAAAAAGTAAATTTATTTGCATTACCTTTTTAACTGAGGGATACCCAGAGCAAAAACCAACACCTAGACAGAGGAACACAAGATCAGAGGATCACTGGCCTGCTGTTCACAAGCTTATCAAGAGTTACACCCAGGTGCAAGGTCACTTGAGCAATTTACAATCCTCCAGATCAGTGTTTTGCTTTTAACCCTTTCCTCCCAACAGAGCCACAGTACCCAATCCCCACATCCATCCCCAGCACCACTCTCCCTGTCCCATAGGAGCAACTTGCACAAGCTCTTGGGGAAGCAGCAGGCAAAGGACAGGAGAAAGGAGCATTCCTGTGGATACCTTTGGATGCTTGCAGTGGTCTACCCTTTAAAAAATTACTTGGGAAGAAGTATGACAGTATCCCAGTGGTGTTTGTGGCTCTCACTGCACCCAGCTGCCTCCCCAGTGCTCATCCTTTGGGACCCAGCGGTCCTGAGCCCTGGCACATTCATGGGCAGTGCCCTCATTCTGCTTATTGTGGTCAGCAAACATTCAGGCAAGTGGAGGGTGGTGGGAAGCCAGGAGCCCTCTCCCAGGCCTTTTCTGCTGTTCCAGGCTGTTTCAGTAAGGACCAGGTGTACCTGGATGGGATTCTCCGCATCCTGCGCCATCGGCAGACCATCGACTTCCCACTGCTGGCTGCACTTGGAAAGGTAAGAGCCAGGGTGAGGGTGGGGCACAACCCCATCCCAAAGCTCACACGGGCTCCTTTCATCTCACATGGGCTCCCTCAATCTCATGGCTTCCCAAAAACCAGCCCTAAAGCTCTTTGTTTTTCCCTGCACGTCTCTGTGTACCAGGGAAGGGCTGTGCTGGGTAGGATGCAAGAAAGGATGGGACAATCCATAATCCTCTGTGGGAGACCTTAGGGAAGAGGCTTAACCCAGCAGGTTAAGCCTTTCTGGCTCTTGGCCACAGCAGTCCTGCTGTCACCTGTCCTTGCAGTGACCGAAAATTACCAAACCCACAAATCCTTGCAAATCCCACAGCCCAGCAGCTCTCCTGCTGCCTCCCACAAGCAGCAGCGATGTTTTGACTGACCCAGGGGGGCTGCAAGGGGACCAGATGCCCCCATGGAGGGGGCTGACCCATCTCTGTGCTTCCTGCCAGGTGTCCTATGAAGATGTGAACCGGCTGAAGGAATTTGGGGTGCTGGAGAAGGCGCGCATCCCCCATTTCATGCAGGATCTGGAGCGGTACATGAAGCAGCTGGATCACATCGTCACCACCAACGGACTGAACGAGGAGGAGCTGGAGCAGCTGCTGCCTGACTGAGGGGCACCCCCTGAAGCAGCACCCCAAGGGTGTGACTGGTGCTGTTCATTGGGTATTTATTGGGCTGGAGCAGAGGCAGAGCCCGAGGCGGGCGCTGTGCATGTACTGCTGTGTAGGGTAGGTGGCCAAGGGCCCTGTGGTTGTGTTGATGTGTCCCCTACATCGTCCCTGTGTATTTTGGGGATGGCTCCACGTGGCTTTGGGGAGCCAAGGAGGGTTCAGGGAGAGCGAGGGCAGAGTTGGGGTGATGTGCTGGTCCCCGAGTGCAGAAGGCTGTGTTGGGGGATTTCTGTAGGGTACCAGGAGTGCTCCTAGCACTGTGGGGCACCTGCTTGGGGTCAGCAGACAGGGCTGGGGACTCTGGGCTGTGCCTGGCAGGGAATAAAGGATGGATTGCACCCACAGATCACCTTGTGGATGCCTTTTCCCCTCCCTACCCCTCCCTTATGTCCCCCACCAGCAGCAGGAAGGACTTTAATCCCCCATTACAATCTCTGCCCAGCTCTGAACCCCAACTACAGCCACCCTGCCTGGCTTTGAGGACGTAGGGTGGGGATTTGGCTTGATGTTAGGAAAAAGCGTGTAATAAAGGTGATGAAATGGAAGAGACTTGTGGGCAAAAGGTTGTGGATAGCATTAAAAACCAGGCTGGCACCACTGTGAACACCCACCATGCCTCCTGCTGGCACAGGCAAAGCTGCATGGTCTCAGCTGGTGCATCAGGGGTCATGCACTGTGACAGACAACATACTGGACAGGGACATCAGTAAGACAAAGCAGGCAGAAGTAAAAACTACCCCAAGCTGTTCCTGGTCTCTTAACACATGAGCTCTGGAGCAGACATGGAGTACCCTCCTAAGAAAATACAAAACAAAAAACCACAACAAACCCCACAGCTTCTTGGCTTACATCTCACTGAGCTCTTGCAACAGTAGCACAGGCCAGTCTGTGGCTCCAAGAGCTCAAGCTCAATCCCAAAAGCTCCAAGTTTGGCTGCAAGCCCTGCTCGCAGCATCCCCAGCTGCCCCTCACTCCTGATCCTGCAGGGCAGCTGCAGTTTCTCCACAGGGTGCAGAGGCTGTAGCAGGCAGGGCAGCACAAACCAAGCCTGGGAAAGGAGGAGAGCACTTATCTTTGGGGATTCTGCTCCCTTCTGGCTCAGCTCTCCAAGAACATGCTGGCACTTTTCACAACTCCCTGCACAAACCCACTGCCAGCACGGTCAATTAAGACTCTGCTCTTTAATGTACTATTTCCTCCAGCATTGCACTCCCCAATGCTGAACACAATACAGCACTGCTTTAAAAAGGTATTTACACACATCCCAGCATCACCCCCTTGTCAGCCCAAGGAGCAAGGCCTCAGCCCATGCTAAGACCCAACCAGGGGAAGTCTCTTGCAGCCTTCCTGGCAGAATGGCAGCAGTGACAGAGGGCAACGGAGCTACTGTGGTGGTTTTGGATTGGTTTTGGTCGCATCCCTGATGAAAGAACAGCATGGAGATGGGAGAGGGTGTGGATCTATCCTCAGCCAGGGCTAGAAGCGCTTCATCTGCCGGCGTTCCTGTCGGCGCTGCTTCTTCTCGTTGGGCTCCTGAGCAGCAGGGGAGGACTCAGCTGTCAGCCAGGGCCCCAGGATGTTCACCCACAGGAGGTAGAGAGCACGCCCCGGAGCCTGCAAAACACACGTGGCACAAACCCAGTCACTCTGGGGCTGGAGGGCTGCTCCTCCTGAGGGAGACAAAGCAGCTGCATCTCAGGGTGCACAGAAATCAAAGGCAGTGGCAGGCATCCAGAATGAATGGCCTGATTTCATCTCATGGCTGAGGAACGTGCACAGCACTCAAACCTCATACACGGAAATCCCAGCATCAGGTCTGAATTGCCCAGAGAGATCCAACAGTCCAGACATTCCACCTCTCCTTCCTTTGGAAACACACCCACATTTCTTTGAATTTATGAGAAAAGCAATCCAGATGGTCTCCAGGGGACAGCTCAGTCTAGGCTGCCCTCTGCCAGGCCAGCTAGAGAGGAGTTTGTGGGTGAGGACTGAAATGAGATCAAGGACTGAACTGGGATAACCTTCCATGCTCCCAAAATTGCCTTCTGTACCTTTGTGGGATATCCTCAAAGCAAATGTGGGATTTTTAAACTAAGTGGAGACTTTTTTTCTCTTGCACAAGCAGTTTTAGCTTGTGAGACACTTGACAAACATTTCAGGAGCAGGAGTTTGGTGTGTTAAGGGGAATGAAAGCCTGTAGCATTTTATCTATCCAGAGGCACAGTGTCCAGCAGATCCCAGCCTTGGTCCATGCTGAATGGCTGAACAAGCCAAACAAAAAGGAACTGTTTGTTACAGACACAGAAAGACTCTGTGTACCAAGATAGCTTTGATCTGCCTCATGTTGCTTGTTGCCCTTTCATGGGACCAGAGGGTGCCATGAAAGGGCAAAGGCCAGCCTAGTTTTTGTGTGGTTGACCCAGAGGGACCAGCACTTCTTTGCCTTGTGCAGCCTCATTTTTAAACAAGATTTGACAAGGAGATTAAAAAACGTATCAGAAAATGGTTCAGGCCTGAAACAGGACACTGAAATGAAATGGATAAATAATGTCCTCCATCCTAAAGACAGGGAAAGACAGCAACAATACAGAGCAAGATGGAAAACAGTAGGAGCTGGAGCTTACCAAGAGCCAGAAGTACCAGATGTAGAGCGAGAAGCAGCTCAGCACTTGGACTATAGCTGTCAGCAGGATCACATCCTTGAGGTGCCTGAGGGAAGAAAAGCAAAGCATTAAGCTTTCAATCCAACCCCTGCCAAACAGGCAGCTCCTCTGCCAGCACAGTCTGCACTGCCTCAGGGGAGCGACCCTGCCCAACCCAGGGACTGTCCCTGCAGCCCTGCTTTGCTACACAGTTATCTAGAAGAATCGAAGCAGTAAACAAACAACAACAGCAAAATACTCTGATGAATCATCTAAAGAGATGATCTCCCTCTGAAAAAACAACACTGAGAAAGCTGAGGAATTGCTGGGGGTTGGAAATCATCAGCAACAATAACCACCCCTCAGCCCCAGAGCTGAAACAGCAGCCAGCAGGGCTGATTTGACACCTATAATGACATAAAGTGTAACTCCTGAACTCCTGTGCTGAAGGGAGCCATGAATCTTCCCCGTGCCATTTCACAGGCTGACAGACACACTTGGGGTCACTGAAGGACAAGCACACCACAAGCTGAGCTGCAGCAACAGACTGCTCCTCCTCCCCTCCTGCTTATCTGAGTCCAGCCCTTCCGTGCCAGCCTGAGGCAGAGATGAGAGCAGCTCCGGAGAGGAATGAGCTGCCCACGCCTCAACCAGCACCCTCGGGGGATCTGACACCCAGGAGAGGTAAACAGGGATCAGGTTTTCAACACAAGCCTCGGGGCGTGCCATGAAGGTTTAGAAAAAAGGCCAACTCTCACTCTGGTTAAATCATCATCTGCTGGAGTAAAAAACCCTTGAGTCACATCCAAGAATGGAGACAAGAAAACAAAGGCTATGGCATAAACAGCATGGACTCAAGACACTGCAGAATCCACCATCAGCAGCTCTAGCACAAGACACTGAGGGTTCAGTGACCTCTGGCATTACCAGAGGGCACAGAGGAGTGAAGGCAGAGCTCCCACCAAACCCAGCTCTCCCACGATGGGCCCTCCTCAACCCCAGAGCAACACAAAGCATCCATTTCAGAAAAATGCCATGAAATCCACAGTGTTCCAGAAAGAGCTCCAAAGGAGCAACATTAATCAGCTGCAGACACTCAGCTAAGAGGCTGAAAACATCCACTGCTTTCTGAAGTACCTGCTAGCCTAGGGTGGTCCCTTGATACCCAGAGAGGTAATTTAGAGGTACCTAAATTAGATGTAAGGGTACAGGTAAGGATGGGAACTTCAGCTCTGAAGACTTTGTTTTTAGAGCTCTGCCTCCCCCTGTGTTTTGACTCAGATAAGCATTAATTCATTTTAATGTGTCATAAACCTCACCCCAAAGGCTCAAGCAGAAAAACCTCTGTGCCTCAATAGGAAGAAAGACATCTGCATCCAGGGCTGCAGCATTGCTATGGCTGTGCCTGTCACCTTTTCAGAGGGTGCTGGGATCCCTGTGCTACCTCCTGTCAGTCATTTCCCCTGACAGCACCATCACACACACACACACACCACAGAAAAGTTATCAGGCACTCTGTCTCAGTGCTTTGTGCAACTCCAAGAGGCATCTCCCACAATCAGCACACCCCAAACACCAGAGTTCTGTATTTCCCCTCTTTGACTGTTCCACATTATCTCACTAAAAAGGCATTAAAAATATTTTGCAATTCCACTCTAGAGAGCCAAACCAGTGTAAAATGAGAGCAAAATACTCAGCTGACGAGCAGGGAAATGAAGTCACTATGGGATGAAGAGGGGGTAAAGCACCCAGCTCACACCCCCTCTCCTCCTGGCCCTTGTCTGAGGGTCTTATACCAGACACCTGAGTCACTCCTGCTGCAGCCAGAAAAGGCACCATTCCAGCAACCCAAACACAATATGAGAGCTCATCCTGTGCAGAGACAGCAGGTTCTGTTCCCCACTGCCTGCTGATAACACCCTCAGGAAAAAACCAAATTTAAATTAATAAAACTATATACATCAATATATGACCCTGACAGCCTGAGAACACCTGATGCAACACAGCTGGAAGCAAGGCCCCACTGTGCTTCTTCAAAAGCCTGGCAGCAAGGGAAAGACAGAGATAAACCTAGAACTGCAGGCCAAAGACATGGGAGGAAGGAGCCAAGGAACCCAGCACCTCATTGAGCATACAATGAAGATCCTCAGCAGAGGCTGAGGGCAGGGAAGACAAAGAGCACAGCTTGATGTGTCCACAACTACCTGGCAGTTTTCTGTAACTAGTTTGAGGCTCACTGTTGGAAAACATGTAAATCTAGAAGGTATTTCTGTACCAGCACTGGTGTCTCCTTATTTTATTCAGCAGTGCTTTGCAGGAATTTCTGCTGTGTTTCCTGTAATACTGTGGCATTCCTTCACCAAGGAAAAGACAGTTACAGTGGCACCAAGAGCACTGGACAGGCAGACACTCAGTGCTGTCTGCAGAGGGATATAAGGAAGCACAAGCATGGGGGACAGAAATGGCTGAAGAGGTGACAGGAACTGGCTGAGACAAAGGCAAGAATTGCTGTTGTGTAGAGCATTTCAAGACATGGCCAGTTTGCAGCCAGGATGGTGTAACTGGCTGCATGTGCCCTTCTGCTCTGTCAAGCATTACTTGCTGTGCTGGTTTAAAAACCTACCACTGTCTGCTGCAGCAGTGTTTGTTAACTGAAGGATGATTGTAAACTACTTCTGCTGAACTTTGTGATCTCTTACCTCTACAGCTCAGCCCTATGGACAGAGACCATGTCAGGCTGACACACCCACACGGTGACTGCTTGACTGGGGAACACCAAGCCAAGTGTTCAGGTTAGACAGTTAAGGACACTCTGAGAAAAAATGGCTACAAACTTCCAGCTCCCCTGATGCCCAGGCCAGTGGGCAAGCTGAGGAGGGAGCTGAGGCTCAGCCTTCTCCTCGGGAGCCTCTCCTGGCTCTGCGTGCACGCTCAGGCAGCAGGTCCTGCTCACCTGGACTCGTGCGGGTGTGGACACTCACTCTGCCATCCCCTGCTCCATATTCAGGTCAATTCCCCCGTCGGCAAGGCTGCCATCGTCTGTGAAAGACGGCTTTGCCATGGAGTTCATGGACCGGTAGCTGGTGCCGTAGACCACCAAGCTGAAGACGAACGCGACCTGCAACAGGGAAGCCGCTGTCAGCCGCGATGGCCACGGGCCCGGGGCCACGAACGAGCCCCAGCCGGGGCAGAGGCGCTCGGTGCTCACCCACGTCCAGGCGGAGGCGGCGGAGGAGAAGATGACCAGGTTCACCACGGCGTATATGGCCTGCGGAGAGAGCACGGCACGGCTTTCCTGTCTGCCCGCTCCCGCCCCGCCCGGCCCCGCGCCCCGGGCCCTGCCGCCCGCACTCACGGAGGCTCCCAGGATGATGCGGAGGTAGAAGCGCAGCGTCTCCCGGTTCTCCTCGAAGATCTGCTTCTTGCCCTTGGTGCCCGCCTTCCCCTTGGGCTGCGGAGCCAAGACAGGCGGTCAGCGTCTCCCCGGAGCCCCGGGCCCCGCAACCCCGGCCCCGCACTCACCGCCATGGCCGCGCCGGCTCCGCGCTCCGCTTCCCGCGGACGTGACGCAGCGGAAGCGGCGGGACAGAGCCCGGGGCGGGGCAGAGCCGGGGCAGAGCCGGGGCGGGACAGAGCCCGGGGCGGGGCAGGGGCGGGGCAGAGCCGGGGCAGGCGGGACAGAGCCCGGGGCGGAACAGAGCCGGGGCGGGGCAGAGCCGGGGCGGGGCAGAGCCGGGGCAGGCGGGATAGAGCCCGGGGCGGAACAGAGCCGGGGCGGGGCAGAGCCGGGGCAGGCGGGATAGAGCCCGGGGCGGGGCAGAGCCCGGGGCGGGACAGGCACAACCCGGGGCGGGCAGGCCGCGCCCGCCTCGGGCCGGGAGGGACGGCACTGCCCCGGATTTCTCCCACAGAACAGCGAGGTTGGAAAGGGTCAGTTGGTCCAACCTCCGTGCGGAAGCAGGGTGCTCCCAGAAGGTGTTTTTTAATCTCTCCAGTGAGGGAGACTCTGCACTCTTTCTGGGCAAGCAAACTTGGAAGGACTTCACTGTGCGAGTAACAACGCAAAAGACAGAAATTTTGCCCAGCACGTGCCTGGGACCATCCACAGTGCTCCCAGACTTCCTAGGCTGGAAATGGCCTTAGCTGTGGGGAACTTTGCTCTGAGCCTGCATCTCAATACCAGGAACAAGATCTTGCCAGCCATCCTCCCAGCTCCTTCATGCACAGCTCTCACAGTGCTGCCATCCCACCCTTACCCACTCTGGCGCCTTTTGACCCTCAGTCAATCTGAGCCCACCCCCAAACCTCTGGAAAGGACGCGGCTCCGAGTTCTCCACAAGTGTTTATTGTGCCAGTACACAGGAGACAGAGGCACGGTTGGATCCAGCTGTGGCTGGCAGCACAGCAGCCTTGGGAGAAGCTGCAGGCACGAGGAGGTGCAGGGCGCTGGGCGGGGGCTCTGGGCCGGGGAGGAGGTAGCTTGTCGTGGTGCAGCAGTGCAGCAGCACGGCTGAATGTGCAAGTATCCGCCCCAGGCGGGGAAGGCACTGGAATTGGCACGATGGGCAGACCAGCATCTCCTTCTTACACCAGCCCCAGCTGAATGGTGCTGGGAAAGGGGGCTTGTACCCTAAATACCTCCATTCCAGGACGGCGCAGAGGGCTCAGCAAAAACACCTTTCAGCGCAGGAGGGACCTGGCAGGGCAGGCACACTGTGCCCAGGAGATGCCATCTGCTTGACAAACTTAATGGAAAGGTGTGTTCCATCCTTTTTCTAACCACTTTGTTGTCCCCTACACTGATGGCAAAAGTGAGGCAGTGCAGATTCGTACCTTTGTAGTGTTACTCCCCCTCCAGCTATCCCAAGGCTACCTGTACCTTAATTCCAGTCCACATCCTTGCCCTCTCTGCCCAAAGCCTGGCTGCAGTGTGGGGGAATCAGTGCCACCATAGAGGGGTTTGCCTGTATTTCATCTCACCTCTCCATGTCAGGGGGGCAGAGCAGCCAGGTCACCCTCCTTAAACAGGAGGCTAATGCTTGGTGGCTCATTCCCATGCTCTTCAGGAGGGCAGGACACAGGCAGGGAAGGGTGGGACCCCCAAGCCCCCAGCCAGCACCTGGCCTGTCCCTTTGGGCCAGAGATGAGAGACAGAGCCTGGAGGGAGGGGCTTGATTTTGAGGGGCATAGAGGGTGGGGACAGGGCACAGGGAGGAACTCACTGCTCTGTATGGCTGAAGTCATAGCAGAAGTTTAAGTTGCTGGGGGGCTTTGGGATGGGAGGGGGTTCGTCAGGAATGCTGATGTTCTCCAGGTCCAGGAGCCGCAGCTTGAGCTCCATGGACAGCAGGACATCCAGGTCTGTTTGTGTTCGCTCACTTGTCATCTCCTTGCCCAGAAGAACATTCAGCCCATCTGTCCAGAGGCAGAACTGGGGAAGCAGAGCATGTGCACCTCTAGCACCAGCCCTGGGCAGCCAGAGCCCATCTCTCCCTGCTGCGGCTTCCACCCCCCAGGGACACACACAGCTCACTCCCCTGACTGCTGTCCCCTAGCAGAGGCATCTTGGGCACTGTGTGCCACCCCAGTGGCCCCCTGGAGCTCACCTCATACCGGGTGGGGGCAATGAAGTTGAGGCAGTATTCCTCCACATCATGCACAATGGAGAAGGCCAGCTCCAGGACATCCTGCAGGGACAGCACAGGGGGGTAGCTGGCTTCTCAGCTGGACTCCTCCCAGCCCTGGTGGGGTTCAGAGCAGGAGCTGCACCCAGCCTCCTCCTCTGTACTCCAGGAGAGCCAAGAGGTCTCTGTCCATGAAACCACACAACCTGCCACCATCCACCCACTCCAAAAACCCATCCCCAGCTGGACAGGATAGGGTGAGAGGTGCTGACCTTGTTCTGCTTCCCAGAACTCTTCTCCTTTGTGTGTGGACACTCCTTCCCCACCAGCAGCATCTTCATGTCTGCCACAGGAACTGGGAAAAGTGGAGGAGCTATGAGCTCACTCTTCCCATCCCTCTCCCCCTCCTTCAGGTCCCCTGTGCCCAGAGCCCAGTACAACCCAAATGAGAAGACTCACAGCCATCCACAGCTTGGGGTGGGGAGGGTCAAGCCACTCTGCAGCACCCTTTGAAAAGCCAGCCTGAATTCCCACAGTTCCCAGTCCCACAGTACCAGAAGACACTGGGACAGCCATGCAGCAGCCAAGCAGAGGGTAATTCCCACCTTAAGACAGTCTTAACCTGGAGGTTACCAGAGGGTTCCCCTCCCTCCTTCACACCCTCTCTTTCTCTCCATCACCTACTTTTCTCTGGCAGGCTCTCGATGGGGGGAGACTGCACCCCCTCCTCCACATCCCCATAGTGCAGCACCTTGTGGTTGGGGGACAGGCGGCAGTACCACAGCTTGTCTGCAGCAGAAGAACCATGAGAAATTCTCAGCCTCCCCTTGCAGGGATGCCCTTCCCAAGGGGGATGGAGCTGCCCCCTTATCAGCACTCTTCATTTCTCCCAGCCCACGGGTTTAGCCCATATCAGCTGTCCAGGGAGTTGGGCATTTTACTCCGACAGATTAACTGGGACTTCACCCTTGGCAGGGGACATGGCAATAAGCCCCTGCCCCCCTGCCAGCCCCCCCCCCCCCAGAGCAGGGCTCTGGCACCCACCCTGCCTGCGGCGGCTGCTGATCTTGCGGAAGAGGGTTCCCTCACAGAGGTGCAGCAGGCGCTGCTGTCGGATCAGCTCCAGGAGCTCCGGCTTCAGCTTCTCCCGCAGTTCCCTGGGGTGAAAGCCAGCAGAAGAGGAGCACAGCCATTTCAGCAGGCCCTCACTGAACTCCCAGCCCTATAGCATTGTCCCTGCCTCAGGCTGCCATCACAGCCCCACTCCCTGCCCATGGCCCACTCACAGCACAGGCACAGCCAGCGTCTCCTCCTGGTGCAGCCGTTCTGTCTGCCGCAGCTTCAAGATCTCGCTGTAGTTCAGTGCGTTCACTCTGGTTTTGAACAGCTCCAGGGATGTGGGCTTGAGGGACAAGGTCCTGGTGATCTGCTCCCGCACCACCTGCATCACCTGCCAGGCCCAGGACATCAACTCCAGTTTGGCAACAATCTCCAAATCCCTGAATTTGTACTCACGTGCAGGGAAGAAGCATCCCCCCTCACCTTGTCAAAGTCCTCCTGGGTTGCTCTCATCTCCTTCCAGGTTTTGTTCACCAGCTGGATGCAGATGCAGAATAGCTCTTCAAAGAAATGATCCTGCCCGAAGAACATAGGGTAAAAGGCCTGAGCCGTCTCCGAGCCTGTGGTGAGAAGAACAGATGAAGCCACACTCCCCAGTTTTTCGAGAGGATTTCAGTGTCCAGGGAAACCTGGGTATTTCCCAGCCCCACATCCCATTCTCATGCTGTCAGCCATGCCAGGACAAGACCTGGCAGCTTGTCCCCCAAGCAGGAGGGCAGGGAGAAGGACAAGCTTGGGCACACGTACATGGCTCTCCAATGTGCAGGATCTCGCAGAGGATCAGGGTGAGCTGGATGCTGCTTCGAGCAAAGGGACATTCGTGTTTGTCTTCCCGGCTGCTGTTCTCGAGGACAAACTGGAGAAGAGGGCCATGATCTCATGTTACATGGACTTGGAGGGCTGTCCCAACAGTAGGTGTCACACATGCCACTCTGTTCCTGCATTCCTAGTCAAGCTGTCCCCCCAACAGGTGAAGCCATCTCTAACACAAGTGACCCATTCTTCCCAAAATCCAGCCCTATCCTTCTCTTTCCCTTATGGCAGTGTGGGATCTGGTCACAGGCACTGCAGGTTGGAGCATGGCTTATGCCCTGCTGGTTTTGCCCAAACTGCCCCAGTTTGCTCAAGGCCTGGAAACCAAGCTGTGAGCAAACCCCTAAAAAATTATGGGGACCCTTCAGAGGCACTGGCCTCAAATGGTTTCTCCTACCCACAGGAAGGATTTGTCTCCATCTGAAAAACCAACAGGACACTTGCCTGGGTGTGGCCAAGGACAGATCACAAAGAAAGGAAAAGAAGGTGGAGATCCACCAGCACTTCTCCACTAGGGAGTTTCTGGGAGAGCACAGCACATACCCTGCTGTAGGCATTAGGGGTGTTCCTGGAGAAATACACCATGTTGTCCAGGGCAAGGAGTCCTGGTGGGGCACGGCGGAGATCCTCTGCTGGGTTGCTGTTGTTCTAGGAGGACACAAAGGATGCAATTTAGCAGCTGCTGCTTTGTTCTTCAAGCAGCTGTGTCTTCCCAACACACCCATGGTGTTTGCCTTTGACACCCAGCAGCTCCATAGCACTCTCTGTCCAGGAGTGCCTTGGGAGCAGCAGGGAGGTATTGCATGGTCCATCATCACCAACAGGGGCACCAGGCTGAGGGGAGCCATGAGAAGGCGCCACCAAGGCCATGTGGGGCTCGTGAGGGGATGCAGGGGGAACCCACCACAAAGCCCAGCTTGCGGAACTCCTTGGCGCACAGGGACCGCCGGCGCTCGGTGCTGAAGGTGCCAGCAGGCACCTCGCCCTCCGACTCAAATGCAGCCTGGCGCAGGGACTGCAGCAGATCCCGCTCTTCCTGGAGAGGAGGCAATGCCAGTGAGCCCCACAGAAGCAGGTTCTCCCAGGGCAAACCCAAACGTGTTGGGTTCACCCAAATGTGAACTACTTCCACAGGTGGAAGAGACCAGGTCCAGACTTGCAAGGAGAGTACTCCCAGACCTGTGAGTAGGGATCCATGGACATTTTCATGCGACGCTCGCACAGGTTGAGGCTGACAGACTGCAGCACGTACAGGTAATGGGCCATCTCATCCCCCAGTGGCTCGGAGCTGTGGATAATGTTCTACAGGAGATCATGAGACAGAAGGTTCCCCCGTGCTGCTGCTTCCAGTCTAAACACAGGACCCAACAGCCAAATCCCAGCAGGTCCTGCTGCTCAAAGGGGTGTTGGGAAGTGGAAAACTCCCCTTGGGGTTCAGTAAGATCTGTGTGCACTGAATTGCAGGTAGATGAGGGTGCAGCCCTAGGCACATGGGTGCCAGCAGAGCAGCACCCACAGGCATTCTCAAATAAGGGGTATGGGGTACACAGGCAACCCAGCCACACACAGTCACCAAGGGTTGGGACTCATGGGACAGGGCCGGGGCAGAAAGGACAGAGAATGAAGCACAGAGCAAACCCTTGCACAACCCCAGCTTCTCACCTTGTGGATAAACTGTCTGATGTTCTTCTCCCTCAGGGTCTCCATCATATCCTAGGAAAAAAAAAAGTCTGCGAGACATTCCCCAGCTCAGCACATCACCATTTCCCCCCAAAAAAAAGGATGGGGCAGAGTGAGGACATAGACTTTAAACATCTCTGGGCACTTTTTGCAGCCCTGCAATTCCAAAGACCACAAACCCCACAGCAGAGGACCCAGCTGCCCAAGGTCGCATCACAGGGGGGGCCCACCCTGAGAGCTCAGATGTGCCAGGGGCTGGGTCATCACAATCATGGTGCCACCACTGTGATACTTCTGTCATTTGAGACAAAAAGTGCTGATAGCTGAGGGCTCTCTCCCAGTGCCAGAGGCACCGTGGTGCCTGACTCTGCAATGCCACCACCCTGCCACGCTGGCCTCACCCGCCGCTCGGCGTCGGTCGCGCTCAGCAGCAGCGCAATGAGCAGCGCCATCGCCTTCAGCTGCAGCTGGGCATTTGTCCTGTGGGAGGAAGAGCAGGAGGATGTGAGAGTTGCCAGCTCTGAGGCTGGGGGTGAATGGTGCTCTGGCCTCTCCACTTACACCTGCAGGTGGGTGAGAAGACGGTCCAACGTCACTTCTTTTCTGACCACCTCAAAGAAGACGCGACTGGTAGGCACCATATTCTCCAAGATAGACAAGGAGAGCTGCTGGATAGATGCATCCACTGCATTCATGGTGACATAACTCACTATCTGTGAGACACAAAACCATCTGTCAATAGCAGGCTGAGCCTGAGGCACAAGGATAACAAGGAATCCCACAGGCACAAAATGTGGACTTTGTAGAAAACTCTTACCTTCTTGATGAAGACTGTACTAAGATTTTCCCAGGAAACAAAATCATGCTCCATCAGCTCTGTGAAGGCTTTGAGGGTGTGAGCCAGCATCTCCCCTGTACTGGAAGGACACATGAACAAATGCAGTGAGGATGGCTCCAGATACCCTACTTCCATCCTATGGCGGTGTGTGCACTTGAACCTTGGTGGGCATGTTAGAAACAGCTAGAGAAGAGAGCAGTGAGCAGGAGAAAAGAAAGAGACTGTTGGGTAAGAAAACAGACTCTCACTTAGTCATCCCAGGAACTTGACTTCCCCAGGAAGTCAAGGCAGGGGAAGTTCAGTTGTTGGAAAGCTGCATCACCATGGTACAAAGATCACTGCAGACAAGCCCTCAGGAAAGTTGAATCACCCCATATCTCTCCCTCTACTTCCAAGAAACATGTGCTACATTGCCTGGTTCCACATTCTCTGTGTGACAGGAGCTCAGAGGAGCTGCACCATCCTGAAAGAATTACACAGGCAGTGGTATTTGGAAACCAAGGTTTTCTCAAGCTTCCTGCAGATCTCTTGCAGCTAAAACCTCAGGGCAGAGGGATCATTCAGGGTGGCAGGAATGAAGAGCAGCACTAGAGGCCAAGATGATTGCAGCAGGTTTCCTGGTAGCAAACCCCACGAGGCTACAGATAACCCAGCCAGAGAAGGGATTGAAATTTCAAGTCTGGGCACATTCACAAGGAGTCAGGACTGCATATCTGTGGGGACCTTCCCCTGGCTGCCAACATGCAGGGACACAGCCACAGTGCAGGTACCAACAAGTCAGGAACACAGAGTCCACTCCAACGCCCAGCTTGGAACTCACACAGCATTAGCAAGGGAGAAGAAAAGTCAAGAACTGGAAGGAAAGTCCTGTCCTGATACTCACTCATTCCCTTCTTCCACAATAGAGTAGATTTGCTTCAAGCCATTCCTGCTGATGAACTCTTGAGCAAAGGTAACATCCTGGGAGAGGCTTGCAAGCTTCTTCAGTGAGTCAGTCCTCACATCCACATTCTTGCTCTGGATCCCGATATACAACTGCTCTGCTTCTTGGTCCTACCAGGAAGGAAAGAATCAAGCCAAAGGGGCTCACTGAAAGACAGCAAGAAGCTTGAAGGTGGCTGTAAGAGCTGAAGTGCAAGTTTTGGAAGGAGTCTTAGGCAAGAGCAGCCCCAGTAAGGAGCTGGATTAAGAAACAGAGCCACCAGAGCAGAGACCAGGTGGAGCTGAGGATGGAGGTCAAACTGGCATGACACCAAGAACACTTGATGAGTTGGCCCCCGCATTCAAAGCATTTCAAGAAGATTTTGTTTCTCTTCAAACTCCCCCAAGCTCTGCCGAGGGAAAATGAAGGCAGAGACACATCTGCCTGTGTAATTTCTGCTGGGTCTGAGGCACAGCGAAGAGCCAGAGGCAGTCAGAGGCAGGGGGCTCGGAGCACCCCACTGCAGGGGCACGCAGCGAAGGAGGAGACAGGGGGGCAGAGGGATGTACCGGGGAGATGGTCAGCCGCAAAATGCTCCCGTTCTTAATGTCCCTGCGGTTCTGTAAGGGGAGAAAGAGCCGGTGAGGCGGTGGGCGCCGCAGCGGCGGGCCGGGGCTGAGGGGTGGGCGCCTCACCGACTCGGTGATGTATGTCTGCCGCCCGTCCGCGTACTGCAGCGCGTAGCGCTCGGCGTTGGGCAGGCTCCACCTGCGGCACGGGCACGGGTCACAGCCGGGAACGGGTCACAGCCCCGCTCACGGGCTGTCACGACCTGTCACGGCGCGGTGGCCGGCAGCGAGCGCGATACTCACGTATCACAGACGTCCTTGAGCACTGAGGCGAGCGGCTTGGTCTGCGGGAAGGAGGCCGGCCGTGAGCTGGGCTGGGGGGCGCGGGGAGGGGCGCGGGGGTGTGCGGGGCAGTACCTGCTGGAGCTCGATGAGCTGCGGGATGGCTCCCACCATCTGGATGGCGATCTTCACCACGTCCTTGGGCGGCGGCATGGCTCCCGCACCGCCGGCAGTTCCGGGTTGCGCCGCCGCCGCCGCCTCCCCTCACGAAGGGCCCGGCCGCCGCTCCGCGGCCTGTGCCGCCACCCCAGCCCCGGGCAGGCCCGGCCCCCTCACCTGAGCTGACGCGGGTGTGGCAGACCCACCTCCGGCACAGGACACGGCCTCCTGCCGGGAAACAGCGCTTCCCAGGGAGCCCCATCCCCCGGCGAGGGCACAGAGGAGGCACAGGCTGCGGCAAGGTGAGAAACTCTGGAAAGTTTTTGTTTATTCACGTCAGAGAACACTCTGTACAAATAGGACAGGCAAATTTCTTTTCCTTGCAAAAAAAAAAAAAAAAAAAAGTATAAAAATAATCTTTATATATGAATCAAAAGTTCATTTGCAACTGTAAATTTTTCTCTAGGTATCCTTTCCGGGAGGTCTAACTGGTGGCGGTCGTGAACACTGGGAAGGAGGGCAAGGGCCAGGCAGGACATGAAGAGCTCGAGCTGCAGCAAAGCCACGGAGCCTTGTTAACAGCGAGGATTCCAGCCAGCTCCACGTGCAGGGCGAGGTTCAGGGACTGGCTGCGTGCAGGCTGGCAGCTCACCCCCCACAGGGGTCTCACACCTCGGCTGTCTCGCCAGCAGCAGCTGCCTGCTGCCAAAATAGTGTCCCATTGCTCCTCCCGAGTTCTTCGTGTTTTCCCAAAGAGGCTGCTAGTGCTTTGTTACCGCAGAAACAGTCCCACGCAGAGTGAGAGGGCCTGAGGAGCTGCTCCAGGGACACAGGTCCCAAGAACATACTCTTCTCACCTCTGCAGGCTCTTCATACTTTACATCCCTTAGTGCTGGTGCTGCAGCTGTTGTGTGGGTCACAGGCAGTGAGCAGTTATGCAGAGAAATTAAACATCAGCTGTTTAAGTGGATGTCTGGAAGCTCCCTCTCTGCAGAAGCCAGCCATGGCTTGGCCTGGCTCTCTGTTCAGCAGTTTGCAGAGCAGGAAAGGCAGGACAGCTGCTTCCACCGTGGTGGCAGGAAGATGTGCAAAACTAAAGACACTCACAGGATCTGACCAAAACCCAAAGTTGGAGCTTGCAAAATACAACACAAATCCATCAGGACATTTTTACTCCAACTAAACTGCACAAGGTCCCAGCCTGGTACCAGCTGATGATCCTAAAGAACCCAACAGCAGAGTTTCTGTTACAAAGCAATGAAGAAAATCTTGCAGAAAAATGATGCAGAGAAAGCATCACAGTAGGTAAAGATCTGCCACAGGATCAGGAACTGGGAGTGTGGGTATGGGCACTAAGGGAGCACAATCAAATACACAGAAAACCTGATCCTGAGAGAAAAAGGGGTAAAAAAAAGCTCACTATTTTGACAACACCTACATAACCTGTCACAGCAAAATACTACTGAATTGTAACTGCTTGGTCACCTTTCAGACAGTTGCAGGTTCAAGTGCAATGGTTGGAAAAACCCAGCTAATTGCAAATACGAGCAGGCTCTGATGTCCCTGGAGTACCTTACAGGCACCAGCTGGAGCAGTCTTAGCCTTTCAAACATCTCTTCAGTCAGGCAAAACCAAAAATTAAAAACAAAACCATACTGGCACCTCTGCTTTAGCCCTGTAGAAACAGCACAGCTGCTGGAGCTCCTGGGGTTGTGCATCAGCAGACTGGTGAAAGCAGATCCAACATTCCTGCTGATGCACCAGCAGGGAAAGGCTCAGTGCTCCTGGGTCCTACAAGGAGTGCTCAGCTCCTGAATCCCACTAGGAGGCACAGCTGGCTAAAAAAAAGTGCTTTTTGTAAAACATACTAGCTTGGTCTGAAGTCACTGACAGAAATAGACACTTTGGTGCCCTTTCTTTTCCTCTTGGAAATAAAACTCCTTTTGGAAATAAAACTACCCCAATCCGAACCACTTACAGAAAGAAATCCAACTAACAACCTCTGGGCTTGTGAACTGACCATGGTATTGGGGCTCCTTGTAGCAGCTGGTACCTAAGAGGTGCAAAGTGCCTCTGGGAGTGCAGGAAAAACCAAGGCATGCAGATTGGAGGAAGCTCAGAGAGGCACGTGGGCAAACTGTGCAGGTGAACTGGGAACACTCAAAACACAGACCCTTTGAAGTGAGGCCCAGGATCCAGTGGAGAGACGCGGGGGGAAAGCTGCACGTGTGTCTTGCACGTGCACCAGAGGGAGAAGCAAACTACAGGGAGGCTCCCAGCCTGCAAGTCCACATCTCTTGGTTGTGAGTCCATTTGAGAGCATCTCTGAATTACTCGGCCTTTGAGCTCTAGCACAAAAGGAATCCAAAAATAGACACTTTCCAAAGAGTTACAAAACAGTCCGTGTTTGCAGGGCTCACAGCCGCACTGAGAAGTCAGAGGTTGAGGACAGGCACATCAAAGAGGTCACAGACACCTTCACTCTCATCCAGGTTATAGATGTAGTCGTGGTCTCCAGGTGGAGGGGAGAGGCGGAGCAAAGGAGCAAACACTGGGGAAAGAGAAGGCCAGGGTTGGTTACAGAACTCAGCATTCTCACCCCAGCTGAGAGCTGCCAACGCCACTGAGCAGCACAGCCACCCCACAGGAACAGTCTTTGAGGTTGCTTCAGTCAGCCTCACAGAACTGAAGGGACCCCTGGCTCTCACACCTCTCTCAGGGACTGGCAGAACAGTGAGAACTGAGTCTGTGTCCAGAGCCCAGAAAAGATGAGGACAAGTCTGCAGTCACGAGGCTGCCAGCTGGGTAAAGACACACAGCAAAGTCTTCCTCCCAGGGAGGGCATACCATGACAGGAGACTGAGACTCACCTTCAGATGACATCAGCTCTTCCAGCAGCTCAGAGTTCACACATTCTGGGGAAGAGACAAGCATGGTAGCAAAACAGTCTGCTCTCCTGGTCTGCTCCTGAGTAATTCCCCACTTTCCCCACCCTTGTTATCCCTTCTCTGGCTAAGGCACAGCACGTGCAGCAGGCAGTGAAAGGAAGCTTGTGCTTAAAAGAGAGAAAACCATATAGTAAAAGTAATTCCAGCACAAAACACTATAGGAAAACTCCAGCTCCTGTGGCTTAGACTGCACAGCCTTAAAGCAGCTGCCAGTGCCAGGGCAACATTACTGGGATCACACAGGGATGAGAGAGGCTGCATGGAGTGTCCTGCAAGGACCATTCCTTTGAGCTCTGCAGTGCTGCTCTCTTCCAGTCCTGAGTTTTGCCTCTGTAGCTGTTGACTCTGTTTTGTCCTTTGCTCCTGGATTTTTTATCTTCCCCCTCCAAACCAGGAAGAATACTCCACAAAACCACATACTTTACCATAGACAGCAAACATCTCCTTTACAATAGTGTCCACATAGTAACACAGTAGTTACTTTGGGTAAGTTAGATCTTCTACACGGTTGGAGCTTTGCAGCAGTTTATATCCCACACTGTGAATTCAAACTTACTCTTCAGATGTACCTAGACACCATCAGGACTTCATCCACTATCTTGTAGCAGAGGTGTTGGGCAAGGAGGAAGGATGACTGTGGAGCCCAGGGCTAAGAACACACAGACTGGAGATTCACACATGCCTGTGTTTGGGTCTGTGGGGGTTTGTACCCAAAGGCAGCACCTTCACAAATCATCTGCTAGAGCACAGAACTAGGGACAGCTGTTGTACATGTCCTGTGACCACCACTGAAGTGTTTAGGTGTACTTGGCCCTGCCTGACTGTGAGGCTACAAAGTATTCTGCCAGCAGTGCAGAGAAATAAATGTACTGATAAAAAGTTTCCCAATTTAGGTTTATGTCAGACCAAGTTCCTTCACCTCTTCTGCCATTAACCCAGAGTCTGTCCCACCATTAGGCAGCAACTCACAGACATTCCTTGGGCAGAATCAGAACTCCAAACACAAGTAACAGCATCTTCCTCCCCTACAGCTCCAAAATAACCAGCTCCTCCACCACCACCACTGAGAAGTATTTTGAAGAGAGAACACTGTCTCCCCAGATTATTTGCTTGGATTAGCCTTGGGCAGCTAAA
The DNA here is from genome assembly GCF_903797595.1 of Erithacus rubecula. Taxonomy (NCBI): domain Eukaryota; kingdom Metazoa; phylum Chordata; class Aves; order Passeriformes; family Muscicapidae; genus Erithacus; species Erithacus rubecula. The sequence goes on along the minus strand of NC_136664.1, from coordinate 6,751,641 downwards.
GCTGAAACAAGACTTAGCAGGGATTTTTCTTTTCCATGTGGCTGACAAGCTGAAGGAGGAGCACAGGAAGGCTGAACACGGATTAGCATCAGCATAAGGACAGGAAAGCCCTTGCTGGTGCACTGCAGGCAAGATCTAACAGAGCTTGCTGGAAACATGGAGACAGAAAAATACATACAGAAACCAGTAATTTTAAGAGTGCCTAACTACTCTTTATAGAGGGCCAGCAGCCACCAATGACCACAAGCACCTTACAAAACCACATCCACAAAATAATCCAAAAGGGAGCGAATCAAACCAATTGTCCCTTTTCTGTGGATAGATGGGCACAGAAAAAAGCTGTGGTCAGGGAATGAACGTACCTCTCATTGGATCAAACATCTCTGACAGCTCTTTGGGAAGTTCCAGTACTGCAAATACAACAAACCAGATGGTTTGGATCATTACATGAAGAGTCTGAAATGCTTTACAGCAGAATCACCCACAAATCTACTGTGCTCCTTACACACCCAAATCATCTGGAAATTCTGTTCCCACACTCTGGGTCAGATATTTCTGCTGCAATGACAAGCAACAAAACACTTGAGCTCCACTACTGTAACATAAATTTGCAGGAGTCCTGGGACATGAACATGTTATCAGGCAGCAGCTGTGACTGTAAACCTCACCCAGTACACTGCCTTGATTATCTTGTGAAGATGAGGACATGCCTTTGGAGAGGCACAGTGGTGAGATATATGCACATCTAAGGCCTAATTCCACAACCAAGATGACTCCAGACAGCTCATGCTTCTCTGAGACACAACAGCAGCAGAAGTGGAAAAAAAACTGTGTGAGCTGCATTTGAATAAGATTTCTTCTAACCATAACCTAACCTTGAGTGTTTTCTGCAGTGAAGTTGGGCTTCAAAACATTCCAGTAGTGTGGCTTACCTAGAGGATGCTTTTCTCTCCTTGGGCCAGGCTGCCATTTCCTGGCATAAAGCTCCAGGGTTCCTTTTTTAAAGCACATCAAGGAGCTCCCCAAATATATGCTGCAAGGTCACTAAGAACATAAGATCACTAAAGACAGATGAAGTGTTCCTGAGCAAAGAAGGAAAAGGGAGACAAGAAATCTCCTAATACAGAAGACTCCCTGAGTTACAAAGGTGCTCTCAGTGGTGGCTGAAAATTCTGTAGCTTCACACAGTCTCAAAAACAGAAAGGATTGAAATGTGTGTCATATGGATGAACCTTGCAGATTTTCTGGTACTGATGTCACAGAAAGCAGCAGGACAGTAGACAAGACAGTCATCTTGTCACCATGTTTCCTGGCAGCCTCACAGGGAAATGCTACCATCCTTTGCAGACCCTGGCTGACAGCAAAGGCAGAATGGAGTTCAGCTCCTTCCTCCAGGCCCAGCAGCCTTTCCCTCACTCCCAGCAGCAGGATTTTGGAGCAACACATGAAACAAGCAGCATACTCACCTCCTGTGGGGTCGGGCTTGATGGGCTCAAAGGAGGTAGAGGTGCTGGGCAGGACAGAGCTGCTGTCCAGAGAGGCTGAGGACTGCAGCAGCTGCGTGTCCAGCGCCGCCGGCTGGGCCTCAAAGTCACCACTGCCCTTGGACTCTGCTTCAGGGACATCACACTCTGGAACAGCCACAGACACACCCAGGAATGTCATCTCCCACCAGCCCCAAGGCAGCTGCAGCACAGACTCAGCCCTCTCTGGCAGTGCTGGCCAGGCAGCTGCACAGGGAGCAACTTTCCTGCTTTCCTTTTCCTTCCTTTCCTCCAGGTCCATACTTGGACATATTTCCTGCTGATCAGTGAACCTGCATGAACAGTTTCTCCCCCACAGGTGCTCCTATACACTGGCACGACCTGCTGAAGCCAAGTGGCTGATCTCCCTGAGCACAGCCAGTCCCACTAACCAAGGCCAAGGGAAGGGCAGCAGCAAAGGCAGTGATGCCCCTTTGCCAGGAGCTCTCAGCACTGCACGTCCAGCAGTGCCAGCCCCAACGGCACCAAGGAATGTACCCTCCTCTACCAGCCACCAGCCTGTTGATGCCTCTCACCTGTGCCTGCATTTTTCTGTGTGGGAGGGCCATGGTCCTGAGTGCTGGTGGGTGTTGGTGTGGAGGGCTGGGTGCTGCTGGGGACGGAGGCCTCCTGGAAATGGGCGAGTGGTGGGACTTGTGGTTTTGAGGGTGCAGCTGCCTGGCACTGAATGAGGTCTTCAGGGGGAGGGACAGGGAGTACAACAGGAGGAGAGCTCCAAGTATCTTTGTTTACTAAGAGAACATCAATGGGACCACTTGTGCTCTTCAGGTGGATCTGGTATTTCTTCTGTCCATTTAGGCCCTGAAAAAAATCAAAAGCAAAACACAGACATACATTAAAAACCATTTTCAAAAAGCAGATCAATTTTCCACAGACAAAACATGCATGTACACACATACACACACAGAGCTCCTGCACTCTGCCCATGAATTTATCACTCACCTCAGGGACAGGAACCTCCAAACGTGTGCCAGATGGGGCTCGAATCACGAGGAGGGTGTCTCCTGTGAAAACAGAACCAAGCAGGGCTCCTGTGCACAAGCTGAAGACTGTGCCCTCCTCAACCCCCTCCCTTCTCCTGGCAATCCTCCATGGAAGGAAGACATCTACACCCCAAGCACACCATACAGTTCCTTAGGTACCAATGGCCCAGGGCACAAAGAACCTGCAAAGCTTCTCCCAGTGCAACCCTGAAGTTTTTCAGCAGTGTCTTTATCAAGACTAATCTCTCTTTTCCTCGCCAGAATTGGCTTAAATTTACTCCTAAGGGAAGTATCTTTCATTCTGCTGTCACTTTTGGATGTTAATTAGAAACAAAAGAGCTGCACTGCCAGCAGAGAGACAGGGTTGAAGCAGGCTTAGAGTCAGGCTGCCATCCCATCACCTGAAACCAACACTCCCCAGTCTCTACTGATCAGAGCTGCTTTAGTTGTAGTGGACCCTGCAGAGCCCATCACATGTGGAGATTGGAGCCAGGCTGACAGCATCCCTCCTTTTCAAGTTCTGCAGCTCCTTAACACCTGCACCCTAATAACTCAACAGTCACAAGGAAGCAGCTCCCAGCCCATATCTGGGTTTAGAGAAACATGAACAGAGAAATACCAGAGCTGTGAATATCTGACATATTTAGATCAAGCAGCTTACAGCTTTCACTTTGAATATTTAAGCTTTAGTGTGGTTAATATTCACAATTCCTCAGTATTCTGACTAAGCTTCACTTGGTAATTAACACAGAAGATCCCCAGAGTGATGAGAGAGAGTGGACAGCAGAAAAGCACATCCTTTAATTTCAGGCAGGCAACAAAAAGTCAGATCAGCAAAAGGTAAAGTGATTAAAAATAACGTGGGATTTGTCAATTGGATGGAACTTGTTAAACAAATCTACACTTAAGAAAAATGTAAAAGACATTAAAAATGCATAATAAAGCTCAAAAACAACAGCTCAAGCTGTAAGACCTGTTAGTTTCAGAGACAGGTGCTGAGTTTGTCTCTCCTTTGATAAATATATCCCAAATACTTGTACAAAAAGCACCCAGTAGGTTTCCACTTCCTTTTTGAATCTGCAAGTACAAAACGCATCACAGCAACAGGTGGGGAAATCATGTTTCCCAGTCACTAAAAACTGACTTACTTATATTCTTACTTATAGCCTTATTTCTTTCTTTTTTAATCAATCCCTATTTGACAGGAGTCCAGGACATCTTGGAGTAAGCAAGTTCAATAGCATCAATTAGAAAAACCAGGAGCTGAAATTCACACTGCATCACAGTTCAAGAACACAAGTGGTCCACCAAAGAATCTCTGTAAGGCTCAGGTGTTCAGGACAGGAAAAAGAGTCATGTAAGGCATATTCATACAGGAACACTGGACAGGCAATGGAAAACCATGGATGAAGCCTCCATTCTAGAGGGAACTGACACCCACCCTCAGCAAGATCTAATCTCTGCATGTTTTGGTGAGGTCTGACCTCAGACACAAACTGGTTTACAAAAACCAGGTGCAATGAAATGCAAAACACTCAACCAGCCAAGCAATGAGCTGTCTGCTGGTCTCCAGTAAACTCTTCCAGACTGTTACGAGTGATCTGGCCCCCAGCACTGTCAAACTGAAAACACAATCCCTGCCCCCAAAAGTGCAGCTTCAACCAGAAGAAACAGTAAAGCCAAAGGGGTGGTGGTGCAGCTGTAACACTGGCAGGAACTTGGTGAACAAGGAAAGCACAAAGGCAGCAACAGCAAACAGAGGAGCTGATGAAGTGCAGGGGGAGAAAAGTGCTTGGAGGAGATGAGGAGAGTCAGACACAGTGAGATTATGCATGGCTGGAGGCAGCCAGGATAAACAGCTTCAATCTCTGCAGCAACCAAGTAGATGCAGGTCAGGAGAGGTCAGGCACCCACTGAAGCAGAAAGGAGCTGTGATTCTGCACCACCACAGCTGGGAAGTGCAGATCACTTCCTGAGGTTGCCCCACTGCATGCTGGCCACCAGGCATTAATCTGGTCTTACATCTATCATTAGAACTGGCAACAGAAGAAACAAAGACTCTCGTGGGTTTTCTTCCCTTTTGCCCAGAGACAGAACAAGGACTTTGGACACAACCCCCCCCCCCCCCAACTTTGGGAATGGAGTGAGGGCAGAGCAAGTGGTGCTTTCCCTTCTGTCCTCCACTGTCTCCTTTCTGGACAGGGGAAATGATGCAGCTGAGGGACCACCTTTAATACTATTTCCCTGCTTACACCATGGTTTCTACTGTGCAATAAAATTTTTTTCCTGCCATTAGAACACTGTCCACCTAAGCCCTTAAAATGAAGTGCTCCTAACATAACACACATACATCCATTCAGGAAGAATTCCCTAGGAGCAGCACCTCTATTATTTTAAGCACAAGTGAAAGATATGGCCTGTCCCCTCTAATGGAAAAGAAAGCTACAACTCAGTGGTACACAAACCCAGGACAGCATCAGAACTGACACTACATTTCACTTGATGCTGTTGGGCAGCCCATGGTCTGCTGCCCACTCTTTCTTGGAGAAAGAAGAGCATCTGGGACAGACAAAGGCCTGCAGCATCACATCTTTGCCATGGAGCACCATCTCCTCACCTGTGAAGCACTTGCAGATATCTTCATGTGTCACATATGCTAATGTTCCCAATGTTAAGGAGAAAGGCAGCAGCTTCCTGCACAGACAGAGAGCTCAAAGGGCACCTGGTGTTTCCTTCCTGAGCACAAGGAACACCATTCCCAGAAGGATCTCCATGCCACACTCTGAAGTGGTCTGCAGGTAAGGTCTGCAAGCTGCATGCCTGCCAGAGCTGACATCCTGAGATAGTTAAACCACAAGAGCTGCTCTGCACTCAAGAAAGTGGCACCTGTGCCTCAGAAAGAAGCACTTCTCTCACTGTAGTAAACATTACTCTGTTTTTTACTGCCAAAAGCCAGAGGAGAAGCTGGATGCAGAGACAAGCAGGTCTCCAGGCTGGACAGTTACCCAAATTTCAAACCAAGGTGCTCCTTTTGACCCTTTCAGTGCAATTTCTCCAGCAGCAACAGGTCAGCACCCACCAATCCCTCAGTTCTCAGCTTCCCAGCCCAGCAAGTGAACACAGAGACAGAGCCATCAGTTCACACAAAGGATATCGACTGTTCTGCATGTCTTCTGTAACATTTTTGATGCTCTGCTGAACCCACATCTTCTGCTGCTCCAGCTCCTGTTCCCGCTGCTCCAGGTCCTCAATGTCTGCCTTCAGCTCAATCAGTTTGTGAGCTATTTCACGTGTGTTGCAGCCAGGACCCACCCCCCTGAGTAAAATAAAAATAGGTTAAATCAGCCTCTGGAGACACCCAAACCAACACCAACCTCTCTGCCAGCCTCTTATTCCCACCTGTGTCAAACATCAATGCCAGATTGCCTGGAAAGCCATGTCTGTACCTGCTCTAGATCCCCACCTGCCAGCACAGCAATGTTTGGTACATCTTTCTACTTGCCACAGTCTAGCAGGACTCTTCCCCAACTCCAGTGCCACGACAGGTATCTTTTCTATCCCAAGGCAGTACAAATATTTAGTTTGTACCAAAATAACACCTTTGCTGTAAGAGAGACAGCATACATACTTCAGCTTTTCTCAATGTGCTATCAGCACAGCCCAGCTGGGGGAGGTAAGAGCACAGACCACTGAGGAACCTCCCTCTGCAGAGGGCATTTTAATCCCACTGTCACTTAAACCTGCACTAGAAGGGACCTGTGAACGATTTAGACCATCTCTGCCACTCACTTCCACTGGATACTGTTCTTGGACTTCTTCTCAATCAACCCGATGCCTTCCAGGACATTTGTGATATCGTAGATCCGTCGCTTCTGTCGCACAGCCAAGGTATCTGCAGCCTGAAAAAGGTTAAGTGTCTTAACTCCAAACTCTCAGTCGTGTTTAGCTCCTTTCTGCCTGTCAGATTAACTCCTGGCCAAGTACTTTGCTACCCATTTCATAGCTCTCCTGTTCCAGCGCTTCAGGTTACACAGACATGTTCTTGATCTCATATGACCATGAGAAGAAGTCACTCATTCTTCTTTCTTTCTCAACCCACAGCCTTCCCCACTAAACACAAACCAAATTCCAGCAATCCTACTTGCAGTGGATCCAAAAATCACCATTTTTCAGTAGCAAAGCAGTGCTAGAAAACAATAGTTCAGCAGCCTAAAAATTCAGTGTTCTCTCAGGATAGAGCTGGAGATTGGAAGGGGAATGCTGAGAGCTGTTTGTGCAACACTTCAGTGAAATCAACATTCACAAGATCTTTTCTAAAGCTGAATTGATGCCACTTGAATCTCTGTTCAAAAGATTCCTCTGTTTGAAAGACATGATTCCAGGTGGAGAGTAAACATGAGCAACCCTGGGGTTTCCCTGCCTGGCTCACACAACCCTTTTCCCCTCAGGTTTCAGGACTCAAGGAATGGCACCAGCAAGAGCTAATGTGTGCACAGCCAGGACCAACATCAGTGGCAGTGCACACAGGGCAGGTCAGCACAGGAACCATGTCCCTGTCCCCCACCAGTGACAGGCCACCAGGACTTTGGAGACCCTACACCACACAACTACACTAATCACACTGACCAACATGAATCCACTTAATGGACATTTGAAGCAGAAAGATATTGTGAAATCTAAAGAGAAAACAATTCAGCACCGGCATGGAGCCAGGAAACTCCTCCAGCCCTGCATTATTGGGGCTTTCTGGCACTTGCCTGTCCACACACGTGCCCACATAAGAGATGCTTATATAAACCACAGCAAAAGAACTTCCCCTACAGGAAAGGCCAGAGATTAAGTGCTGTACATGACACAGTGTTACTTCCTCTAGGTGAAGATCTTAAAACTACAGAAGCAAGATGCATTCACAGAGCACTTCTCCACTGCCTAAAGGCATCGGGGACAACCTCTGGCAGGTGCCTCTGACCACACTCCCCCTCCTGGTGTGTGCTGGGAGGGTTAGGTGCTGTATGGACAGTTTGTCTGAGGCTTTGCAAGGCCGGATAGTTCTGGTGCCAGTGATTAAATGCAGGGCAAGAACACAGAATAGAACAACGTGATCAAACGGGTCTGCAGCTGAAGCACACAAACACCTGCAATGCCTGGCGAGGTCCTGGGGAAAGAAGAATGCCTGGGACAACCCGATGGGGTGGGGAGAAGGGCTGGGAAGGAGGAGCAGGAGGGGTCAATGCAGAGCCCTCTGTGCGCGGCCGGCAGCTCTACCGCACCCCCAGGAACCCCATTTTCTGTGCACCCAGAAACAGAGAATCAGCACGGCTGGAAAAGTTCTTCAGGATCATCGATCCCAACCACTAAACCCCACTACTAAACCATGTCCCTAAGCACCACATCCACAAGCCATTTGACCAGGGACTCCACCGCTGCCCTGGGCAGCCGATTCTACCGGTGTCTGACCACTCTTGCCGTGAAGAAATTTTTCCTATAATCCGATCTAAACCACCTGCTGCACCGGGCGCTGCCATGCCCCCGTTCTCCCTGCCCGAACCCGCTCCAGCCGCCGGAGGGCCGGTCCCGCCGAGCCCCGCTCTGCCGGCGGCCGCTCCCTCCGCGCCCACCCCCGGGGCGGCGCAGCCCGAGCCCCCCGCCCGCTGCCCCCGCACCAGCTTGAGGTCGAGCACGCCGTCCTTGGCCTCCTGCAGCAGCGACACGAATTTGGTGGTCAGCAGCCCCAGGCTCTTCTCGTGCCGGCTGGGCGCCCCCGCAGCCCCGCTGCCACCCCCGGGGGGCTGCGCCCCGCACTCCGCCATCTGCCCGCCGCCGCCGCCGGCTCCGGGGCCGCGCATCCGCTTCCGGGCCGCGGGGCTCCCCGGGAACCTCCGGGGCGGGGACGGCGCCGGGGCGGGGACGGGGACTCCCCCCGCCGCCTCCCGGGGGAGGGAGGTGTTCCGCTGGGCTCCCGGTGTTCGGTCAGCCCCGTCCGTTTGGGGGTCCACCGGGTAAACCCCGGGTGCGTTCATCCCCTCGCCGTTCTGCCGTGCCAAAGTCGAACTCCCGCCCCGTGGTACCGAAGCCAAACCGCAGCCATGTACCCAGCTCTCACTGCCCGGGTGACAGGGGCGGTTTGCTGCTCCGGCACGCCCGGTGCCGGGGGAATCCTCCAGCCTGTGCCCGGGGAAGGCAGTGTGTGGCAGGGACACATCTCCAGGTCCACCCGCAGCCACGGAGGGTCCATCCCCACGTTCTCGCCGGCGGGTCCGGCTGGCACAGCGCGCCCCTTCGTGGTGGATCCAGCCCCGAGTGGGCTCCCACTGTGGGTGGGCTGGGGTCTGACACCGCGCTGTCCTCCCCGAGCCAGGGTGGGTGCGAAGGGGCAGCGCTGCGGGCACGGGCAGGGCTGAGTCCGGAGAACAGGGGGAGCCGGTGAGGGAGACAGGGCGTGATCTTCAGTATGAGAGGAAATGGTCTCAAATTGAGTCAGGAGAGGGTTAGATTGGCTATTAGGGGAAATTTCTTCATTAAGAGGATGGTCAGGCACTGGAAAATGTCGCCCGGGGCAGTGGTGAAGTCACCATCCCTGGGTATGTTAAAAAGGCGTGTAGATGTTTCACTTAGGAACATGGTTCAGTGCTGGGCTTGGCAGCTAACGGCTGGTACTCAATGATTTTAGAGGGCTTTTCCTCTAAACGATCCTTTGATTCCGTGATTGCTACCCCGCAGAGCTCCGGCTGTGGCGGTGCCTTCCCGTGTCCCCCCTCCCCTCCGCCCCCCGCTCCTGACGTCCTGATCGCGGCTGCGGGAACACAATGAGGCCCTGAGGAGCGCGGCTGCTGCTCCGGCTGAGGAAACGGCAGCCGGCTTCCTCCGCAGCCCTGCCCTGGCCCCGCGCTCCGCGCAGCCTGCACACCATGGGCATGTCTGCGGGGGACGAGCGCGCCGCCAGCCCCAGAGGTAACGGGATGATGCCAGCCGGGCAGGGAAGGGATGCTGCTGCTTGCAGCACATTTTGGGGATTCCCCTGCCCTTTGCCTCACCACCCTCTCCACCCTCCTGGTCCTTTTCCCTGTGCCGGAGCTGGTGTCTTGTGTCCTTGAGGGATGGCAGCCTGGCTGTGCTTTCTGATGGTGATACCTGCGCCGGGGTAGTACTGCTCAGCGCACATTTTATCCTCAAAGCTGCTGTCCTGCTCCCTATTCTCTTGGTCCCCAAGGCTGTCAGTGGCTCCCCAGCAGAGCAGGAGCCTGGCTTGGCATTGGGTGACAGCCCCGCGCGGCTGCAGGGAGTGGCTGGGGATGGAATGGGATGGGATGGGATGGGATGGGATGGGATGGGATGGGATGGGATGGGATGGGATGGGATGGGATGGGATGGGATGGGATGGGATGGGATGGGATGGGGGAATGATGAAATCAGGCACTGGGGACTGGGGATGGCGTGTGATAACTGTGCTGGTTCTCCGCCCTCCCGTGTGGCCAGGAGCTCTTTGGCATGGCTTTGGACGCTGTGTCAAGGGGGACAGCTGTGTGGGTGCTTTGGGGAGACGAGGAGTCTCCAATCCTCACCTCAGCCTGGCTCTCCTTCCTGCGAGAGCTGCCTCTCTCCATCCCTCCTGCTGACTCACTGCTGGAGCCTCAACCCCACTGACAGCTTGCCAAGTGCCATCAGACCCCCTCAGACAACCCAGCATTGTGTTTGGGGAGCAGTCTGGGGACAATCTGAGCTGGCAGGTTGAGTCACAGGAACCCAGGGCAGCCTTCTTGCTTCCACAGCTGCTGTGACAACCCTGGCCTGTGGTGGTGGCACCCTGGGGGGCCCTTGAGGAAGGACCCTCTTGGTGCTATGCTGCCCAGCTTCCCACATCCGTGTGTGCTTGGAAGTCCCCTGGCAGGGAGCTTCCTGCCTCTGGCCTCAGGGGCCCTTCCTGCCCCTCTTGGTTGCACTCACTGACCCCTGGCTTCATCCCCAGACGAGGAGTGGCCGGAAGCAGAGAAGGCTGAGAAGCTGGCGAGAGGAGCCGCTCTGAAATGGGCTTCGGGGGTGTTTTACCGCCCCGAAAAACTGGAGGGGCTCGGGCATTACCGGAGACGAGAGACGCAGAGGAACAGCTCCATCCAGTCCCGGCTGAAGGTTTGTGTTTGCCTATGGACATTTGCAGCCACACCCCCTCCTCAGGCAGGGATCCCAGCCAAGGTCTGCACTTGCCCCATGAATCCTCTGTATGTCTTCTTTTGGCAAAATCTTTTCCTTTGGCTGGTGTTTGGTGGGTGAAGTGCAATTACTAGGGGGGAGAAGACCCCCTTCACCCTCTGTCTTATCCCCAAGCAGTGTCTGAAGTGTTAAAAGGAGTCTTCTGTGTCTCTGACCATCCTTCAAAATAGAATACCAAGAGGGTTCAGCACATTTCATGTACAGGACTCAGCTCACCCCATCACTGCCCTGTCCCAGCCCCAAAGGCTGCCCTGCCCCGTGGCTGGGAGGAGGCACAGAGCTCCAACCTGCCTTTGCCTGTGGGTCTCCAGAGGAAAAACTCCATCTCCACACATTTGTAAGAGCTGTCCCAGTCCCCCTGCAGACCTCCCTCCTCACCCACCTCCTCTTCTGCATGGACCAAAGAATTATTAACCTCAGGCCTGATCAGTCTGAGCACCACAACTTTCTCCTGATAATTTTAGAGATGGTTTATCCTGACTGTATGAATTGTCTGAGAGGCCTCAGTGAAAGCAACTTGCTGCTGGTGATTCTTGGCATTAGGAGCAGAGAGTTAAATGAGTGGGTAGGGCATGGAGATGTGCCAGTGCCACTGCACTGGAAAAGATGGCACTCCATTTGGAAGGAGGGTTTATAAGACCTCTGAGGTCCTTCATGCCTTGGGGGCCCTGTGACCCACTGCTCTTTTGCTGAAACAAAGTAATCCTTTAAAAATGAGACATTTGATTACTGTTTACCTTGCACCTTGTGCGGCTGGGAGAGTGCCTGCAACACAGATCATGCAGGGCTGGGGCAAAAGGGTGTGGAGTACTCCTGCCTTCTGGAGCTGCTCCACTGCCCCTCCATCCTTTTCTGCTCCCCAGTCAACTGTGCAGTCCTACCTGGAGGGGGTAAGTGCAGGGCTGGAGCAGCTGCGGTCGGCGGCCCAGGAGGTGCAGAGCGTGTGCCAGGACCTGGGGGCGGCACGGTGGGCCCTGCTCGACAGTGCAGACCACTTCCAGGGCCTGCAGCAGATGAGGGAGCTGATGGAGGAGCATGTGCAGCTGGCCTCGGTGGTCCAGGTGCTGCCCCAGATCTTCTCGGGTAAGGCACTGGCCTGATCCTGGTCAGTTTGGGCTGGGAAGCACTGGGGGAAAACTCAGCCCAACTGTGGGCTCCGTGCAGGGCTGGTGGTAAAGCCTGAGCAGGTCACTCAGGCTTTGCCAGCTGGGTGAATGGAGATATCCCTGCTTCCCCAGGACCTAATCCAGTGGTGTTCCCAGACCCCCAGACCTTTCCCCTCACCATCTCCTTGATAACCTCCATCTGTGTCCCTTCATGTCCACGCTCAGTGCTTGCATCTCTCCTCCCTCTCCCACAGTCCACGAGGTTTTTTCCCATATCCTGCAGCTGCTCCGTGGGCAGCACCTCTTGGAGGCCCACGTGGAGCTCATGATGGTGGAGCAACTCCGGGATGACATCCTCTCCCAGCTGCACCTCCGTGGGCTCTCCAGTGCCCAGGCAACTGTGCTGTCCTACTTCAGTGGGCTGCAGGAGCTCAACGAGAGCCTGGCCAAGCAGCTGTGGGACATCGTGGGCAGCAGCCTGCGGCTGGTGCGCGAGGACCCCGTTCTCTTTGTCACTGCTGTGAGGATCATCGAGCGGGAGGAGAAAATAGATGACACTCTGCTCTTGGAGGCCACCTTCCTGCCCCCTGGCCGCCCAAAGGGCTGGAGGCAGAAGTTCTACCAGGTCCTCCAGGACACCATGACAGGAGCTCGTTTCCATGCTCCCCGCATGGATGCTGAGGGGCCGGGGCTGGCCAGGCACCTGGCAGCGCTGCAGAAGGACATCGTGTCTGAGCTGCGTGTGGTGAAGGACCTGATGGTCCAGTGTGTCCCAGCTCACTACAACATCCTCAGTGTCTGCACTGCCACCTACCACCAGGCCCTCAGCAGCCACCTCCAGGAGATCCTGCGGGAGGACCTGGACAAACAGGGACTCTTCCTCCTTCTGGAGTGGGCGCTCCGTGTGTACCACAGGTCAGCACCAACCCCAGCAGCAGCCCAACCAAGCAGGGGGTGCTGTGGGGAGCTGGGTTGTTCATCAGCTCATGGATGGGTTGGGAAAATGTCTCTGGCTGTCAGGGGATGATGACCAGGAGGGCAAAGGGACAGGTAGGAATTCCTGGAAAACAGACCTTCCCAGCCCTGCCCCACCTCTGCCCTCCAGCCCAGAGATGATGGGTCACCCTGACCTCCTCCCAGAAGTGGATGTTTCTGCTCTGCATCCCTTGATGTCCTCTGAGCTTGTGGATCAGACAGAGAGGAGATATGTGATGAAAGTCAAGGTGAGTGAGCGGGATGGGGACCCAGTGACTCCCACTGAGCAAGCATCTGCTCTGAGAGCAGCTGCAGACCATGAGCCCAGGATGAGGCCCAGGACTCGCTGTTGTGCTGTGTTGGGTCTCAAGGGAGTCTGTACTTCGCTTCTTGGGCTGCCTGTGGTGGGTGTCCATCCTACAGGCTAGTGTGGTCGAGTGGATGCAGAGGACCCTGGATGTGGAGTTCAAGGAATGGTTCAAGGAAGAGGAACCTGAGACAGACCATGAGGGCTTCTTCCAGTCAGCCTTGCCTGCCATTGTTATGCAGGTGGGACCCCAAGAACATGGGTACAGAGGGGGCATGCCATGCTGAGACCTCCCAAAAAGGAGTCCATGGCCTGCAGGCTCTTCCTGAATCACCTCCACATTCTTCTACTGCTGCAGATGCTGAATGAGAACATCCAGGTGGCTTCCTTGATCACGGACTCTCTGCAGCAGAAGATCTACAATATGGCCTTGGAGGAGCTGGAGGCATTTCTGGGCCGGTCAGTGGAGCCACTCACACCCTCCACCCTTGCACACCCTGGGGCCATGGCCAAGCATCACAGGCTGGTGGTGGAGATCTGCTGTGGGGCACCCAATGCTCACCCAGGTCACAGAAGGCTCAGCAGCCTTCTGCTGCTGTCTCAGCCTTTGGGAGCATCAGCTCTCCCTGCTGCCCCAAATCCTTGTTTGCTGAGCCATCCCAAGGGGATCCAGAATGGGTCCCACTGTCCCACCCTGCCCAACGACCTGTCACTCTCCAACCTGGTAGCAGGATCTGAAGGGGGCCAAGTGAGCTGGGAGGGTTGTGGGAGGTCCATGTGTCCCCAGGAAGGTGCCAGGGCCAGGTGTCAGTGTTGGGACTGGGGCTCTGGTGCCCGTGACGGGGCCTCGCTGTGTTGCAGCCTGCGGGAAGCGCTGGTGCAGTGCGGGAAGGAGCACCAGCAGGACAGGGCTGTTCCCAAGTACTACATCCCCCACCTGCTGGCCGTGCTCAACAACAACCTGGCTCTCAGGTAACCTGCACCAGCACCTGGTAGCTCTTGTAGCAACACCCACCTCCCCTGGGGCCAGAGTTCCCACTATGCTTCTCAAGCTGCCTGTAGTACCCTCTCTTCTCTCTCCTAGCAATTCTGTCTCCTCCCTGCACCCTGACACTGCCTGCAGAGAAGTCCCTGCATCCCTCCAGGCTGCTCTAGACAGGATGCAGAAGAAAGCCACCCAGCTGCTGCTGGAGGAGCTACTCCTGGACCTGCAGGTATGTTGGTCCAGCACCTGAGGCTGACAGAGCTGCAATAAAGCTGAACCCAGCAAGAACAGCTTTACTGCAACACCCCAGGCCTGAGTTTATTCCTGCCCAGGGTCCCTGCCTCTGTACCCTGCTATCACCCTGCAGACATCTCTGCCAGCCTGTCCCCCAGACCCTGATAAACCACCCAATGTCTGTTGCCAGCAGCACCACCCCGTATCGCTGGGGCAGATGGCTCATGGCCCCCAAATCACCAACGGACAGAGACCAGGAGCCACAGCCCCCCAGCTGCCTCATGCTCCTTCTCCTGGCTGTTCCATGGCAGAAAACCAGCTGGAGAGCAGCAAAGTCTGTGTGGAGGATACAAATCCATGTGCAACTGCCCAAGTAGTTTCCTGCTAGTGTAGTCAAATTTAGCTTTCCTGGAGTCTGAACCAAAAACCTGGAATAATTAATGACATTACTATTTAGGGCTTGAATGCCATGAAAACAAAGGAAGAGTCAAAGGATGAAGAGCTTGCAGGCAGCAGTGGCCCCAGCAGAGACACGAGTGTGTGCCTGCAAGCAGGAAGACAGCAAGGACAGCAGGGCAGGAGTAGGAAATCAAAAAAACATGTTATGTCTACTCAAGGGAAGTGGAGAGGAGTGGAAATGAAACATACAGCCACAGCAGGACAGGCCAAAAGCAAGTGTGTGAAGAGTAGCTTGCTGCCCACACCTCAGGCACACACCATGACCCATATAAAACCCCAAAATGAGGCTCTTAGGGTGTCAGAGAGGGACAGACCCAGTGTTTCCATAATTTCCTAACCTTAATCACTCTGCTGTTTTTACACTGCATTTTGACAGCTCAATCTAAAAACATCTGCCTGCTGTTTTTACATTGAATTTTGCCTGGCAGCAGGGGCTTGGGGCTTTGCAAGGCAAAGGGGCCGTGGTGCCAGGCAGCAGCTGTGGCTGCTGTGCTGCCCTGAGCTGGCAGCTCTGCCATGACTCCGGGCACAGACTCTGCTGCTCTGCTCCCCCCAGCCCCTCTGCCTGCAGCTGCCTTCCCGAAAGTGGCTCTCGGGGTCCCAGCTGGTCGGCAGCATGTGTGAAGTCGTCGACAAGTATGCAAAGGACTTCTCCCGCGTCAGGAAACCCGTGTTCACGGTACCTCCTGCTGCTGCTTGTCTGTGGGACAGGGGGGCAGAGGGGCCGTGCTGGGGTGCAGGGTGTTGGGAGTGCTGGGGAGTCCTCTGGAGCAGCCTGGAGAGCACCGCCACACAGAGATGTTCAGGGCTTCCCCCAAATCCAGCTGTTTTCTCTGTCCCTTCGGTCAGGGGGCATCCTAGGATTTGTTCCCATGGCTTGGTGTGGTATCAGCCCTTTTTCCCTGGGGGATGGGGTCCGGACACCCAGGCGATGCCAGCGCTAACAGCTGTCCCCTGCCCAGCTCCTGCTGGCGGAGAGCGAGCTGCTGGTGGCGAACCAGTACCTGCGGGCGCTGCTGCAGAG
Source organism: Erithacus rubecula (assembly GCF_903797595.1). Taxonomy (NCBI): domain Eukaryota; kingdom Metazoa; phylum Chordata; class Aves; order Passeriformes; family Muscicapidae; genus Erithacus; species Erithacus rubecula. The sequence continues at coordinate 6,735,816 of NC_136664.1, read as the reverse complement.
GAGGATGGTGTGCAAGAGCCGGGAGGAGCGGGGCCAGCTGTGCCAGCGCCTGCTGCAGGACGCCACGCAGCTCCGGGAGCTCTTCTGCAGCCTGGTGAGAGCGGCTGGGTGCGCTGGGGACGGGGCTGCGCCACGGGCAGGGAGCAGCACCTCATCCTCTGCTCCCCTCCTGCCCGCAAATGGGGCTGATACACTTGGGTGGTTGTGAGGCTGCATTAGGGACTCTGGGGACCATCACGCTGCCCCAGCAGCCCCTGATGGGTGGGACATGCTGAGTAGGAAGACACCAGCTGCAGGGCTTTGGTTCCCCAGGTGGGCACTGAGGATGCAGCTGTCTCCTCCTCAGGGTCTCACACCTGGCTGCTTTCCCTCCCAGGGCCTGGACCGGAGCCAGCAGAGCCTGGAGGCTGTGTTTGCCTTGAGGGAGCTGATAAGCCTCAAAGACCCAGCACTACTCAGCCTGGAGGTGCTGGGCTTCATCACCAAGTACCCCGATGTCAGGTAAGGTACTCCCTGCAGAAGGGGATAGGTGTGAGCCTGCCCAGGAGAGCCAGTCTTGGGCTGCATCCTGTGAGGTGACACAACAGGGCAGAAACTTGAGCCTTCACTCCCTTCTCCCTGAGGTTTCCTTTTCCCATGCTTCAGATTTGAGGAGTTCTTGAAAAGTCCCAAGGGCAAATGGGTAAAGAAAACAGCAGTTCTGCTGTGGCGTTTGGACATCTGTATTTGGTGGCCAAACAAACTGTGAAAAGTGACAAAACACCAAATTGAAAATATCCAAACCAAATTCAAAACATTTGGGGGGATTGTTTCCAAGAAAATGCTGCTTTGCCTGGTGCAAAGCACCAGTTTTCCCCTGGCCTTGGCTTGGCTCCTCTGGCTCGGGGGAGGTTTGCAGGACATGAGCAGTGGCCAGGCTCACCCCTGGCTCTCTGCCCAGCGACGAGCACGTCTCCACCTTGCTGGACATCCGCGGGGACGTCTCCAGGGAAGTGCGGCACGTGGTGCTGGAAATGATGGCTCAGCACCCCCAGCTCCTGCCCGAGGGCTACCGGCCCATCTTCAGCACCATCCTGGTCCCTGTGCAGGAGCTGCCCTTCTGCCTTCGCAAGGGCAAGTGTGCCTGACCCTGCCTGGGCTAGGGGCCATGGGGGCAGCTCTGTGGCTCTGCGTGGTGGAATGGAGGGGACATGGGCAGCCCCTACACACAGCACCTTGTCCTGTGTTGGGACAGTCTGGATAAAGGCCATCCTCCTCTGGTCTTGCCCCATAAGAAGATTGTGCCCTGCAAGCACCGGTCCTGGGATACCTGGACTGGGGGAAATCTGACCTCTAGCTATTTTCTGGCCTACTGGGACAGTGACTGAGAGCTGCTCAGCCCCACTGCCTGCAGCAGAAAGAAGAGTTGCAGAATGGGCAAGAGTCTGCAGCTGGAGCAAATTCACGCCTCCATGGGACTGCAGGGATGTTTGGGTTTGTCCAAATCTCCAGACAGTCCCCTGAGCCAGTGTGCCCCAGCTGTGGAGGCTGTTACCATTCCAACTCTGAGGCAGAATGGGGCCTTGCTGGGACCAGGCTGGCAGGAGGGTTTCAGCCATGGGAGCTCCTCTGGGCTCAGCCAGGTTGGGTGTTGCTGCTCCACCAGGCTGGGTCCTGCTTGGCGGGTGGGGAGCAGCTGAGCCAGCTCATCATGGCTCATGGATGCTGAGGAGAAGAGCACAAGGTGGTCTCCACACTGGACAGTGCCATCAGCCCTGTCCCTGCTGGCACTAAGGGAAGCTCTGAGTTCCTGCTGACCTGCAACACTCCTGGCTCTGGCTCATGTGCCAGCACCCAAGGCAGGACTGAAGTTGGAAGCTCTCAAGCTGAATGCAGAGCGTGGTTGTGCTTGGTGTGTTGTCCTGCTCCAGGGTTCCTCTGTGATGGGCAGCACAACCCTGAGCACTGGCTCTCCCTCCATCCTCTGCTGCTGCCCAGCCCCTGGCATCTCCTCCAGGTGCCATATGAAGATCAGGAGCAGTCCATGTCTCTACCTACATCGTTGTGCCCAGTCCCTGCAGTGCCCTGAGAGACCTCCATTCTCTGCCATGCTTCCCACCCTGGGATGGGCCACATCCCACTGTCCTTGCATGGTACCACTGCTGGAAATAAAGGCCTAAGCTCTGCACCTGCTCGCCAGTGTCCTGGCTCTGCTCCCTGGAGGGTCAGGGCAGGGATCAGGGTATGTGGGTGGCACAGAGAGGGAGGGTTCCATCTCCATGTTCAGCATCACCCCAGGCCTGGCTCCCTGCACCCAGGAGATCCCCCAGGACACAGGGGATGATGCAGACACTACATACCCTGTTGTCCAGGACAGAGGGGACTGAGTGCTCCCCAGCCCTGGGTCAAGTGGCTGCAGTGCTAGAGGGATGCTCAGTGAAGGGCTCAACCTCAGCTTGGGAAGGTGCCCACTGTTCCCCCTGGGGCTCATGGTGTGCTTTGTCCAACTGGCCACAGCTCCCACCTGCCTGGGAAGGTGTCTGCCCTCCCCACCTGCACCTGCTGGCTCTGGGACTTGTTTACCTGCACCATGGACACCAGTGGCCCTGAGCCCTGGGAACATCCAGCTGGGACAGCTGTGGCCGAGGCCATGAGTTCATGGCCACATGGAAAAATACCTCTAGTCCCAATGGACCTGAAACAAGTCTGAGCATAGGATTACTCCCAACCCAGGCACTGGTGCTCATTCCAGCATGTCCAGCCCCACTGCTACCCCAGCTGTGTGCCCACAGCCAGCCCCCTCCATCACAGCCCTGTGCTGCTCTCCTGCTCCAGCTCCACAGGCTGCAGTCAGAACTAACACAACTCATGACAGCAAAAGCCCAAGCCCCCCAGGTGTCTTCTGACAGTACCTTCCCACGTCCCTGTTTACCTGTGGTACAGTATGTACCCGTCACTGCTGCCCCCAGCTGACACAAGGCCACAGGGACCCTTAACCTGAGCAGCCACGTGGCTCCCTGGCTGCTATAAAGCTCCTGATCCCCAGGGGTCCAGCCTATTTCCTTTCAGGATGGCGTTCCTGTGGGTGGTTGCCTGTCTGGCCCTTGCCAGCGCCGTCTCAGGTAAGTGCTGCCCATGGGTGTGGGAAGGTGCTCGGGGTGCAGCAGGATGCCAGGGAGGGTGACACAGAGCCACCCACACCAGCACAGGCAGCACCCAGATGAGTCCTGAGCTTCTGGGTCACCCCTGTGCCTCTCCTGCAGGCTGCGGGGTGCCTGCCATCAGCCCCTCGCTGTCCTACAACGAGAGGATTGTCAATGGGCAGAACGCTGTGCCCGGCTCATGGCCCTGGCAGGTGTCCCTGCAGGTACAGCACTGTCCCGCTCCCTGGGCCCTGCCCTAAGCACTGGCACGGCCAGCTGGGTGCCACAGCTGGGCACCAAGGGGACCTCTGCCTGTCCCCAGCTTGGGGGTGTTCAGCCCACCCAGCCCCTCTTCCCTCTTCCCTCCCCAGACCCGCACAGGATCCCACTTCTGCGGCGGCTCCTTGATCAACCAGTACTGGGTCGTCACAGCTGCCCACTGCAACTTCAAGTAAGGAGTGATGCCTGGCCAGCCACGCTGGTGCCACTGGCAGGGCCAGGGGCTGGCAGCGTGCTGGGCATCTCTGAGTGCCACCCAAAGGCCTGAGCAGCCAGGGCTTCCTCCCCAGTTGTCCCCATGGCAGCTTCCCTTGGGTTCCTCACACCTGTGGCTGCCCCAGTGCTGCTGCCACCCTGGGCGCTGGCTGGACACTGCCCCTGACTCCCTCTTACCTCTCGCAGCCCGCTCTCCCACGTTGTTGTCCTCGGGGAATACAGCCTGGCTTCCAGCTCTGAGGCCGTTCAAGTGAAGACCGTGTCCAGGGTGAGCGGGGCGGGCGCGCTCCGGGGACGGGGCTGCGGCTCGGCGCCGCGGCTGCTCCCACAGGGCAGGCACCAACGCTGGGCTGCATCCCTCCCTGCAGGCCATCACCAACCCCGGCTGGAACCCCAACACCATGAACAACGACATCACCCTGCTGAGGCTGTCCACGCCCGCCCAGCTGGGAGCGCGTGTGAACACCATCTGCCTGGCCCCTGCCAACCTGGTCCTGCCCAACAACGCCTGGGCTGTCACCACCGGCTGGGGACGCACCAACCCCAACTGTACGTAACTGCACGAGGGCTGGGTGTAGCTGTGAGTGTGCCAGTGTGCACAGGGCTGCAGGTGTGTGCTCAGGGGCAGGCTGTGTGTGTAACCCAGGGATGACCGTGCACAGGCACAAGCCTGCCCTTTCTCAGGGCTGCCTGTACCCGGTGATCCTGGGGAAAGAAGGGGTTTGTTGGCATAGAGAAGGAAGGCCCTTTGTATGGCAGTGGAAGCTTGCCCAGGGCACCTGTGTGCCCTCCAGGAGACCCACAATGAGGTGATCTAATGGTGCTTCTTTCCCCCTAGCCCAAGCCTTGGCCACAGTCCTGCAGCAGGTGTCTGTGCCCCTGATCTCCCAGAGCCAGTGCAGGCAGTACTGGGGCAGTGCCATCACCAGTGCCATGATCTGTGCTGGTGGCAATGGTGCCACCTCCTGCCAGGTAAGGAGCAAGCTCCTGCTGCACAGCGAGGGTGGAGGATGAGGACACGTGGGGTCTGGCTGAGCTCCCACTGCATCACAGGAAGGGTGGAGGAGCAGGGTACATGTGCTCTTGTCTCATGGAGCCAGATATTTAAGCTACAGCATAGGGGATTGGATGGTTGGGCTGGCAGGGACCAGTTTGGAGCACGTGCCAGGAGCACTAAGCAGGAATCTTCTCTGCAGGGTGACTCTGGTGGACCTCTGGTGTACCAGACTTCGAATGGCTGGACCCTCATTGGCATTGTGTCCTGGGGAACCTCCAACTGCAACATCAACACTCCGGCCATGTACACTCGCGTCAGCCAGTTCCGAAACTGGATCGACGCCATCGTCACTCAGGGATAAATCTGTGGCCAGTGTGATCCCTTCACTGGGATTAATAAAGTACTAGCATTTGCTTGTGCCAAACACTGCCTCTGGCTCCTTTCTTCTCATGATGCAGAGCAGGGTGGAAGACAAATGGAGGAGCCTGGGGAACCTCGTGCCTCTCTCCTGAACCCCAGCACTGCCCAGAGCTGGAGCTTGGTGTCCCCCAGGGACCCGGGGGAGCTGCCAAACTGTCAGGATGCTCAGGGCAGGCTGTGGCTCTAGGGCTGCTCAGAGGGTCTTCAAACACACCCTGGCACCAACCCAGGCAGTGCTGAAGGTTGGGAGAATGGTCCTCTCACTAGTCCAGGTGTGAGGTGCCACCAGGAAAGGGAGTGTAGAGCTGCAGCTCAGCACTGCTGAAAGCACTCAGAAAGCACTGCTCAGCTTGCAGTGGAATGTGGGTGTGGGGGTGCACAGGAACCTAAAGGATCCCTGCCTGCACTTTAAAGCCATGACTTGTGCAGCAGCTGGGAACACAGAGCTGAAAGGGAGAAGGGCACAGGCAGCTCCAGCTCTTGGGGAAGGGGGAAGGGGACAGCTGGAGAACAGCACACTGCTTCACACCTGCAGATCTGCCAGCTAACAGCAGGAAACTGAAGGCCATTGCAAAGGAAAATTTGAAGCTGAAAACAAATTTCAAGGCCAGGTGACAGGGTTCCTAAGACAATGGGGGAAAAAAAAAAAAGTCTTGTGTGATATGGAAGTAACAAGACACATGTTCAATGAATTACAATCTGGTTCCCAGCAGCTCAAAATAGAGCTGGTGATAAGGCAACATGGAGAGAAGCAGGATCAGACTGTCCCAACATGACATGTGGGATTTAGTTTCCCTCACCAGTGATGTGAAGGGGATACAACACCTTTGCTGTGTGAATCACAGCCCCCAAATTGTAATCACTCTATTAAGCAGAGTGTGACACTACACAGGGACACACTGATGGGAAGGGGTATGGATCATCAATAGAGAGCAAACACAAATAGTCTGGCCCATATGATTGAGTTAAAATAAATAAAAATTGGCTTAAGTAAAGCCTATGTAAGGGAAGAGTTAGTTTTATTTAGTGGTCTGCTCTGCAGGGAGCATCTAACTAACCTTAAAGGTAAGTGAACAGAGATGTGGGGATGGACCATGCAGGTAGAGAGAACTGGTGGCTATAGGGAACTTCAAACAGCAGTGACCAACTGCAGCACTATGGGTCTGTGTGCTGAGCTCTCTGAGCCACTACTGAGACAGGGTCCCCTGGCCCTGGAAAATCCTGGAGAGGAGGTGGCTCAAGAGGGGTGTGCATTACTCACTTGATACTACAAGTTCTCCTGTTGGTCCATAAAAGCTCAGAGTGAAACTGGAGAGGTGATGAGTGGCTGCGTACAAACCAGAGCATTCCTCTGGCCCACTCTACTACCTTGCAGCCAAAGAAAAATAAACAAAATGTCCCAAAGTGCCTCTTCAGCCCCTCAACCACACTTTCCAGCAACAGGTTGAGTGCCTCCTTCATCTAGGGCATCCCATGGACATCCCAGCCCCCCACAAGGTTTCCCTTGGGCAGCTTCTGGCCTGGCAGCTGCCTTAAAGAAACCAGCAAACCCTTTGATGGGCACTTTGGTACCTCTTGCTGTGATCTAAGAACCTAACAGAGGGGTGAGCACATCCTGGCTCTCCACGTACTTACTGACCATCATTCCCAGTCTGGAAATCTTTGCCTTCCAGCAGCCAGCCCACCAGGCAGAAGTAAGGACAGCAGAGCCATGGGGTACACAGAATACATGAACATGTTTTAGCAGACCGAGTACACCAAATAAATAATTCTGTACACTCTTAACTTGAACATTACAGACTAATTACAATGGGTCCCACCTCATCTGACAGGACAGTCCTTAAAGCCAGGACTCCAAAGGCAAGGCACAGAAGGGGACATTTCTGAAGACAGTTCTGTGAGGAGACCGGAGTCGCTTCCAAACCATTCGAACCCAGCACCGGAAACTGGAAAACCCAAAATAACAGCGCGGGCGGGCGGGCCCCGCCCAGGGGCGTCCCGGGAGGATCCTGCGGCAGGGAAAGGCAACAGGAAAGCTCAGGCAGCTGGGCGTGCTGCTTGGGACACACCTCGCCCCACAGCCAGCACACAAACTGCAACAGCAGCCAGAGCTCCTCGCACAGCAGGGATTTACAGGGAGAAGGGACAGCTGTCCCCAGGCTGAGCTGCTGCTGCACTCCAGGCACTCAGCTCCCAGATGCCACCGCACATCCCCGCTGTTCACATTTATCCTTTGGGAAGTTTCCTGCACAATAAGGCACAGCTGGCATGCAGGCACCTGCCTTGGAGTGCTGCACGCTTAATCCAGGGTGAAAGAGGAGACTGAGTGGTCAAGAAAAGCACCAAAACCCTCCCAAGAGTGGTGAAGGCAACTTGGGGCTGGGTGCACGCACTGAGTGGCACAGGCACTTTGTGACACTTTCCAGGAGAAAGCTGAGTGGGTGAGAGTCTGGACACAACCACCCTCCCTGCAAATTCTAGGGCTCACACTGGTGCCAAAGAAGCCAGTGTCTTCCATTGCTGGTGCTGCTATGCATAATTTAGAAAACTAAATTAGGTCAAACAACTGAGATTTTAATTTATCACACCTCAACCTCCCCCAAATCTTCAATATCAGTCCTTAAAATAATATGGTCCCACACAGCCTAATTAGAAACCTGTAACAGCCACACTGTAGTTGCTCTGTGTGGTACAAGACTGAGCTGAGCCTGCACTGCAGGTCCTCAAAGGCACCATACAGAAGCTTTTACCTTGCCCCAGGACTCACCACAGCCCCTGCAGAGCCAAACCCAGAGCTGCTGCCCAGCAGCCAAGTGAGCCATCATTCCTATTCCAGTTTGTGCATCAGATATAAGTTGACTCTCTTAGTACTGCAGCCAAACACCCAGGTAGAAAACAGGACTGAGAAATGGAGCCACAGAAATAGCTTAAATTACCAGAACAGAAAATATCTGGCCTAAAAGAGGGAAGTACAGATTCCAAAGAAGAGTGTGAGGGTTTATCAGGTCCAGAACAAACACATGAAGCAGGCCCTACACTGCAGCTGGTTTCCACATCACTACCAAAGCCAGCAGGTCAGAGCCCAAGCTCCTCACAAGGCTCTCAAGCTTTCCTTCACATACAGCTGTGTGCTTCCAAGAACAATAGCAGGAGCATCTGGATACTGTCACAACTGCAGTGTTAAATAGCACAGACTTCTTCAGAACTGAAGGAAGGGTGGCTTCTATCCCCACTGGGTTAATGTGTTAAGATTTTTAGAAGCCTGAGTGAGAAGTAAATCAAACATGGACTGGTAAGTGCTGTTTTAAGAAAATACACTGCACACTCAAAACCCTGGATGTGAATCTTTAGAGCTCTTAATGCAATTTCTGGAAGACTTTTTCACATTCTTCTCCAATAACCCTCAACAAAAATAATAAAAGCCAAGGAACCAATAGGCCACATTCTTTGAAGCTGCAATTCTCTCTCCCAAGAGAGCCAAACTCCCAGGACAAAAGGATTGTTTTACACAGTACTGCTAAGTTCCAAAAGACAAACCACCCTAACTCCCTTCACTCCTCAAAGAGCATCTTGCCCAGAAACAGAGGAGAGAGCTGTGCTTGGACAAGGACACACCACAGTTTGCCACTAGGTGTCATTCCAAGTCCACTTCCCCTGTGTGAACCAAGGCAGGCAGAACAGCAGCACTCAGATTTGCACCCCAGCTAATGCAGAGACTGCCTTCAGTGGTGGTCTGGAACAGGCAGGTGACACCTCTGTCCTCCCTGCACTTTCAGGACCAGAGGAAGGATTCCAAAGAACACTCTGCGAGCCAAATTAAGAACCACCATTAAGAGTCAAAGAAAGACATTAAAAAAATTAAACAAAAGAGCAGAAAAAAACCTTTTCAGAGAGATTTTAGTTTCTAAAATCCCCAAAAAAGGCACTCCTGAAAAGTGTAAACTCCTGAGACTTAAGAAAATTGAGCAGTGAGCTGCTCCTGTGGAATGAAGACAGATGATCAAGGTAATTCACAGTGAAGAGTTTCTTAGAGGACAGACTGAGGACACCTGGACTATGGCTCAGAATTCCAGCACTTTGCCTGTCCCCCTCCACACCAGACCCAACTGAAAACGTGTCCCACTTGCAAGAATAAAAGCACCTGAGGAATTTTCTTGAGCTGGACCTTCCAACATGGCATTTGGACCATCACAGTTTTCCAGACTGAGTGAAAGATCACTGAGGACTTCAGGGTGGCTTGGACAGCTCTGCTCATCTCCCCTCTGCCCCCATGTTACTGCCTGCTGCAAAGGTCCTACAAATACTGGATTTAGAAAAAGAAGAGGGGGTGAGCAAGAGGGTTAAAATTGAACCATGGAAGGAAAGCCTGGAAAGGTTTTTCCCAAGTTTACACTGATTTTTCCATGCTAATAAGAAAACATTGCATGTGTGAGAAGAATTGGAGTTCTTTTTTGGAAAAGCCAAAGCTCTTTATGGGATGGCCTTGGTCTTCCTGCAATTCCCAAGCAGGGGAGTGCCTGAGGACCACAGAGAGCTCAGAGAGGCAGTTGCAGCTATCCAGTATTCTCATGTATGTGATGGATCCTCTCTTCTGCCCATTCACCCCCAGTCACAGAGCATCACCTCCAAAACCTGAGGTTGTCAGGAACCTACACAGCAACCTCCCACCTCCCAAACCATATTCCAGCCCAAAGTAACAACAACAGCTCAGAACTTTTCCCAGTGAAAAAACAGCTGTGGAAAAGACAAAACAAGCAAAAAATGTCACAGATGAGAAGATTCTTGTTCTGCTTTGGAAGGTGGAGAAACAAGCCTAGAGCTTTATGTATTCCTCATCCCACAGGAGAAGGAAAAAGGAACAGCATGGGCAGACATCTGCATGATGCCTGTGCATTTTGATGGTTTAGTGGTTAAGGAAAGGGTCTCAGTTCTAGAGGTCTTGGCTCAGTTCATCAGTCTGACCCCTTCACACTAGCAAAATCCCTGTTTTATGGACAGACATGCAGGATAATCTGGGGAGGGCTTTGGGAGCAGCCAGGAGGTAAAAGCAATCACAGTGCCTGCAGTGATGCTCCAAACACACCAAAGCATCTTCAAGTAATGGCTCAGAACCAGAAGAGCTCCAAGGGAGCCTCCTGCCACCACCTGGCCTGCAGGGCCCCCACAGTCCACTTGCTACTGGCCTTAGAGGGGCTCCTGCTTCTGGAGAGCTGTTTGCAGTACCATGAGGGACACTGAACTGCTCATGAAGCAAAATGTGGCAAGCTGCCTGCTTTATCAGAAATCACATCTAGTTTATAGCTCATGGTAAAAAATTAAGGAAAAACATGAGGAAGTAAAAGATGGCAAAAACATTTTTGTTTGCAGTCCACAGAGTTGGGGAAAAAAAAAATTGGGGAATTCTGCAGTATGTTAATGCTGATGGAAGAAAGACTGTATGTGACATGGTAGGAGGCATTGCTCAGTGAAAGGGCAGCTTGCAAAGGATGTGAGATTTTCAAACTAACATGCAAAACCACACAAAGGATTTCAAATTCACTCATTGAGTTTCTTCTACTGTATTCCCCACCACATGCTTGGGCACACCAGGCTGGTTACATGTATTTACAGCCCATCCCCCCTTTAGGGTGGGAAGCACACCCCCAGAAATGCCCCTTTTCTTTGCCTCAGCACAGAAACCTCAAATCTTCTCTCACTGAAGCTGCTTTGCTGTTTGCTGACTAGGAGTGACTGTGAGAGCTCCCTGGAGATGTGAGTGACCACTTCAGCCCTGCTGACACTGAAACACAGTGGCACAGGCATCAATCCTAGGAAAAGGCCAAGCTCACCAGCCCCTTGAGCTTGGACTGCCTGCACCTCCAGCCCAGAGCCAAGTGCACAGCACAGAGCAAATCCTGTGGCTTCAGAAGAAAAGTTTCAAACCCCAGCATTTTCCTTCACTGCTGATCTCTGCTACCATGAGAAGCCAAATCCATCCTGTGCCATTAGCCCCACTTTGCTGCTCTAACTAGCTGGGAAGATATCTCAGCAGGCTTGCACAAAGCTGAGCTCTGCAGCCACCTCATCACCTACACAGCACAAGGACACTGAAAGGCAGCTTTTTCCTGGTGAACTTAAGTAATTCCTCACAGCTCTAGGGCCTTTGTACAATGTCTCCAGGGTATTGCCACTGCTGACACTTCCAGATTGGGCTTCCACTACTCAAGGCCCTACCCTGATGCTATGGAGCCATTTGTGGCCACCCCAACAGCTCCTACCATCACTGTCCCAAGGCAGGGATGGCAGTGCTGGGGAAGCACAGGCACAAAAAGCAGAGGAACCCTGTCAAATCTGCAGGCAGGGAGCAGCCTGGAACCACCAAAGTTCTGGTGCAGTGACATGGTCAGTAACTCTGTGATTACAGTGGTTATAGCCCATCCCAGCTCTGGGGTGGGAAGCACACCCCCAAAGCATCCCCCCTCTTTTTTCCCCCTTAGCACAAAAAAAGCTCAACCTTCTCAATCTTCTTCTGAAAGGTGCAATGTGTGTAACACATCAGAGACACAACAGAGCCACAAGAACAACCAACCCTGTATGACAGGAAAGGACAATTCCAGGGGTAAATCCTTGATGTCATCAGGCAAGTGAGCCCTTGATGTCATCAGGAGGATGGCAGCCCTTGGGGGAAACCTTGCAGCTTTCCAGCCCTGGTGGAAAACTGCTGTCTGGCATCTCTTTGGCGAGGAGCTGGTGGGCAGCACAGCAGTGAGTCAGAGCTATCCCACTTCTAACTGCACATGACTCATTCCAGCTTTGCTGCAAAGGCACCACGGGGTCTGACTAAACCAGCTCAAAATCTGTGTATACATAACTTTTAAATACATATACACCCCCACACGTGTGCTGCACACACGGACGTGCACGCACGGACACACCAAGCGATTTCTTCTTTGTCCCATACGCAAGTGAGAGAAACTAAACGCTCTGGAATTAATAAATAACTATGAACAACCAAGCTCCTGGGCTACAGAAAGAGCTCTTCTCCCCACGTGGCTCCTTAATTCCTGCATTCCTTGAGGCTCTGAGCCCACAAGGACTCCCCCATTTGCGGCACAGCTCGCAGGGCGTGGCGGCCACCACAGGGTTCCCTTTCCTCGGCTCGGGGTGAGGGGGACACCTCCTCTTGGATGGGGGCAGGGAGGAGGAACCTGGCTGTTCCTCAGGGGGCGAGGAGACCTCAGGCAGGGCGGGCTCAGCCCGTGTACTGCTGCTGGTAGCGCAGGTTGAGCTGGCGCAGCTCCCGCTCCCGCACGCGCCGCGACTTGTTGGACTTGGTGGAGCGGCTGGAGCGGGTGGACTGCGCTGACTTGGTGCTCTGGCAGCGGGAGGACGCCCTCTTGAGCAGGTTCTGAGAGATGGAGCGGTGCAGGTTCTTCATGGAGGAGGAGGCTGCCATGCTCACCACCCAGGGGTGCTTCAGGGCCTGAAGGGCTGTCATCCTGTCGCTGGGGTCCACCGTCAGCAGGCGGTCGATGAAATCCTTGGCCAGGTTGGACACACTGGGCCAGGGCTGAAACACAAAACAGGTGTGCAATGAAACATCCTGGCACAGCTTTGCTGATTAATTAATTCCTCCTGTGTCTGCAAGGTGCTTTGGGGGCACTCTGCTGCTTCCCTTCTCTCTTTTATCCTCAAATCTTCCAAGCTGTAACTGGCAGTATCTGCCCAAGGAGAATGAGACACAACAACTTCACACTGGGGGAAGAGGCTGAATTAGTGGAAAACACCTGGAGCTACATAGGTGCAGAGTAGATCCCTCCAGCAGCTGGGCTCAGGCACTGGGTAGCTGACCCTGCACATGCAGACACTTACCCACCCTTGTGCACACACTCAGGGGTCTCAGTCACCCCCAGATCCAACCACCTCTCCAGCAGTGATCCATCTGATCCATCCCTGATCCATCTGGTCTCCATGGAGTTTTGTCCTTGTCCTTAGAGACACACACACATGGACACCCCCAGCTTCCAGGCCCTTTCCCTTTGTCCAGCTCCATGTTCTCCTGCAGTCACACACTCAGTCACACACCCACCCACCCATCTGAGCTTGCTGCAGCTGCTGCACCATGACACACACAGGCTCCCAGGCCTGTGTCCTGCTCCAGCTGCTCCTTCCCATCACCTTCCAAAATCCTACAACTAGAAGCACAGTAACTGTATCTCACTGAAGACCCTTCCCTGTCCAAGTGCTTTCCATCCAACAAAGCCATTCCTGCAGGAAGAGGAGCCCCATTGCACACCAAGGATGGATTCTGACCCCAGACCCACAGGGCTCTTCTGACTCTTCATCTTAAGGCAAACATCTAGGGAGGAAGCACTGACCTCTGCACTGATCCTGGAACCAAAACTAGGCACAATTCTGCTGTGGAACTTGGTCTCACTCCCACACAGAAATTTAGATGTTGCTACTGGTTAGCCCTGGAACAGCAGCTGAGCCCAGATAGAAACAACCCCATAAAATGTTCTAAATATATAGAAATATTAGATGTAAGAAATTTCAATAATGTTTAACATGGAAAGAGGAAGGAATTTATTTTATAATATGCTAGTTTTAAAGAAACAAGCCCAAAATAATTAATTAGTCCTGTAATAAATATCCTCCCAGCACACCCAAGAATGGCCATAACAACTTATGAGTCAAACACCTACAGCCACAAATGTCAAATTGCTTCATTTCTGACAAAACACTGTATTTGCACTAAGGTGGGAAGTGAGAACATTTCCTTCTGCATAAGGTGAAGACTGGGCTGTGGATGTGGACAAGGCTGGAAAGAAAAATGTGACAAAATAAGGGTAGAGAGGAGGAGGCAGCATGGCCAGCAGAAAGCTCCAAGTGGTGAATGGAGCCAGGCACGAGCAGGTTTCTGCAACCACTGGGTAATTTGGGGGTCTCACCTGTCCTGAAAACACCAATACTGAATTTTTCAAGTCAGTGAAGATCATCCCAAGCTGCATTAAGAAAAGCATGAGCAGATTCCTGCAATGAAGATTTCCATATAATAATGGTGGCATACACATAACTGAGTGGACCCAGCCATGTCTAGTTAAAAAACTGAAAGTCTGCTATTCTGTGTCTCTCATTCTTCTCTTCACTGGGAGAGGAAGAAAGGCACCCAGCTATTTTAAAATTCAGGGTTCACTGCCTGTACAACCAGAAATAATGCCCTTTTCTTGTGCAAAAGGTCTAAAAAAGGTATGGCCTGATTTTTTTTGGAGGTTTAATTCATTGCTACAGAAAGAAATTTTCTTTTCAAAAGACTCAAGGCAGCAGCAAGAGAACAGATCCCTGGGAGGATTTTTTAATGAAAGGGAGGATGGTGTGAGAGGTACAGCACTGCTCCCAGCCCACAGCCTGTCAGTGCATGGCCAGGAAAGGTGAACTTGAGCTTCAGTTGGGGCTGTGAGGGGGATCAGGGTCTCACAGCCTTATTTTGCAAGGACTAAAACAGCCTGGCTTACTCAGCTGAAATGGGGAACATGATCACTGCCAGTAACCATGCAAGAGAAGACTGAAAATTATATTAACTATTTGATACAAAGGAAATACTGCTACATGAATAAAAACCTATAAATGTTCCTGAACATATTCAGAATAGAAATGGAAATATTCAGTGCTCAGGGAGGAAGCAGAGCTTCTCCTGCAGATCAGGTACCACTTCAGTGCTTGGAGCAAAGTCAAAATCCACTCCACTCTACATTTCAAGAATTAAATCCAATAACAAAAAAATATTTCTAAACATTCAAGCTTTTCTGTCGTAGAATCATTAAGGTTGGAAAACACCTTGAAGATCATGGAGTCCAACCATTAATCCAGCACTGCTGTGCTCACCACTAAACCATTTCCCACATCCACAGGCCTTTTGAACACTTCCAGGGATGGTAATTCCACCACTGCCCTGGACAGCCTGTTCCAGAGCCTGACCATGCCTCCAGTGAAGAACTTCTTCCTAATATCTGATCTAAACCTCCCCTGGCACAACTTGATGTCATTTCCTCTTCCCCTGTCTACTGCTTTAAAAAGAATATAATGTAACATATAAATAAAATTACTTTGTCACAACCTGCCTTAAATGACTTTCTCTTAGCTGATGAAAATCACCTTGGCAATGAATGGCAAGAAAAAAAAAACAGATGCTTGTTAGAGCAGAACAGGGACAAATTTTGATCACAGACTCATGAAAGTGTTTGTTTATAAAGAAGGCAAATAAAAATAGCTAAAATCCTTTTCAAATTATTCAGGCAAACCACAATAAAGGTTCAATTGTAGCTGAAGACACTGGTCTATTTTGCAGATGGATCACTGAGGAGCTCAGCCCTAATGGTACTCACAAAAACAGAACCAAAAAGCTGAATCTGCCCTGCCATGGGGGAATATAAATCACACTGCAAGCCTATGGACTCCCAACAGACTTTGGATAAGGTACTTCATTTGTTTAATAACAGCAAGGGGAATCAACCTGCAGGATTTGATCTTCACTGGCATAATCTCAGCTGATCCCAGGTGGTACCAGAAGCCAACAGGCTTCACCTTCCCTTCACACTCAGCATCTCCAGCTGCAGAACTCTGGGTTCCCTCTTCACTGGTGGACAGATCTAAATGAAACCCAGGCAACAAGAGGTTTTGCCCCCACTCTTCCAAGCTTGCCTTGAAAAGCTTTTAAAGCTTTATTTTTTGTAGTTTTTTTATTTCAGCTATTCATTCAGCTGAAATCACAAACACATCATTACCTGGCTACACTCCATCAATCCCCAATTCCTTCTTTCCCTCTCCACCTCCCAGGAGTCACAGCTCACCCCATCCTGTTTCCTTCACAGAGGACTCATTTTCCACTTCCAAACAATCCTAAGGGGACATCCAAGCTAATGATACATCTACTAAATTCACCAACTTTAACTCAAAGTGAAGGTAAATGCAGGTGACAATTTTCTCTCTGTGCAGTAACTTTTTAAGAACTTTTCACTACCATTTTCATTTCTGTTACTGGCACTTGAAATTACTTAAGACACCCACCCTGAAAGAGCTTTGTCCCCCTCAGATGGAGAAAACACATCCACACAACTCCAATCTCATGGATTTTCCTGGGTATTTCTTCCCCTCTTCCCCTAAAACCTTTTACCTTTCTGAATATGGTCCCTCACAGAAATAAAATCATGCCAGCACCTCCACCCTCTTTTTTACTTAAGTCCAAAGAAAAGCAAGAGATACTAGAGTGAAAAGTATTTGAGAACTGGCACAACAGTACTTGGAAATACATCTTCAGGACATGCAGCAGAGCATTATTTTCTATTCTAGGTGTAAGTAATTGCAGAAAACTAGAATTTGAGGCAACCCAGGAGATATTTTGCTGTCCAGATGCATTCAGACTTCAGTCAAATGAGATTCTGGTGAGTCAAATGAGCCTCTAAACACCAGGAATAACATCACTTCCATCTTTTCAAGTCTTATTAAAGGATGAAAAATGTGATGATGTGGAATTTGAAGAAATCTATGAAGTCTGAGGGCCTAGGAACTGTGATACATAACCCTAAACCTTGGGAGGCCCATCCCATTTAATGAACCCTAAAGAAGAATAAACTCCAAACAAAAGCACATTGGATTTCTCATTATTCCAATTACTCTAGTTTCACCACAAATGTTGAATGTGGAGTAGCTGCAATTAGATTTTTCTTCTGGTCAGCAAACACAAATCAGTTTATTGATCTGTTTACACAGCTGGAGGTTTGATTTGCTGCACCACACACATCTTCCCCATTTCACTGAAGTTTTTTCTTTAGTGATACATAAGGCTACATTCTACCAATGCAATTTGCAACCCCAGTCCCTGGAGAAATGCATCCACTCTCCAGAAAACTTGCATCAATTGACAAAACAGCAGTTTTAACTTAGCAAAATCCTAGTAACCCTCCAAATTAATTCTGCAAGGCAGCAGCAGAGGGCTGTGCAGGAGCTGAGGAAGGCTGACACTGGTGTGTTTGGGGGGACACGAGTGCAGGACATGAAGTGTGCTCACAGGACAGGACTGAAGCAATCCAGAGGAGATTCTGCCCATCTGCTTCCTTGAGGAGAGGCAGAGAATGGCTTGGCAGGAAAATGCTCCCATGAAACACTGGATGAGTTAAACTCTACCACAGATAGCCTTGCCTTTAAATCTCAGTGCTGCAAAGGACAGATCCTGCTCTTTTGTGGCACAAAATGCCACAACCATGCCACAAAAATGAAGAGAAATCACCAATACTTGCATTTCTGTTTCTCTAGGAAGTAATTTCAAATGTGATGCAGTTTGAGTACACCTTCTGCTCCTTTTGTGCTCCTTCAGAAAGGTGAAGTTCTGGTGTCTTTCTGCAGAGAAGCACAGAATGGGTTGACAGGGACCTTAAAGCTCATCTAGTCCAAATCCCCTCCATGGACAGGGACACCTTTCACTAGCTCAGCTCCAGCCTGGCCTGAACACTTCCAGGGGTGGGGCAGACACAGCTTCTCTGGGCAACCTGTGCCCAGGCCTCAGCACCTGCACATACCTTAACAAATGGTGGAACAATCAGATTTTGAGCTGAACCTCAGCAGCACCAGCTGAATGACAACAGAGACCTTCTACATGTGACCAGCTTTTCTAACAAATGCAATCATGTCCTCTGTCTGGGGTACCTGGAGCAGTGTCTGCTTCAAAAACCACATTTCTCATTAAATAAACCCTGGATACAGACTCATTCAGCACTGGAGACTATTGGTCTCATGTTGGATGTTGGAGAGAGGACTAAACATCCTCTGGAAAGTAATCTCTGTAACTCTAGAATTTGACACAGTGACTAAAAACATGATCTACCACAAATGAAAAGGAAAAAAAAAAAAAAAGTGGGGGGAGCAGAAGAGCTGCACAAAGCTGCAGAGGGATCTTCTGGTTAGTTGTGTGCAAATAAAAGAAGGAACAATCATCTGACTTCAAGCTCTGCTTTCAGTCTCAACAGTACCCACTGAAGGAAGGATACATATTAGTTTCCTGATTCCTACCAAAGTTACATGTTGTTTGCAGGAAAAAAAAGGACAATGTTTATGAGGAAGGTGAGGGAAAGGTCTGGATTTCCCTTGCCAGTCTTTACAAAAACATGAAGCACAAAGCATGTTATCACAGCTGCAAAAGATTGCTCTTAAGCCAAAAATACTGTATCCCAGTCCCACTGATTCCTAGGATGACTCTGCCTGAGCACTGCAGAAGCCTCAAAGCACCAAAGAGACTGAGGAGCCCTACAGCAGCACACAGGCTCCTGCAAGGCTCTCCTACAGAAAACCTTCACATATCTACTTTGACATTTCACAAGATAAAATAGATTTATTTGGAATAAGCCTGCCCCAACAAACAGACTGGTTTTCCACTTGGTCAGAGGGAACTGCCTTCACATGGTGCCCTTATCACCATCAGCAATGCTCCACATCACAGGAGATGAACACATCCCTGTTGTCATTCCCATCTGATGTGCATTCCCCATTGTGCTGGCACAGATAGCTCAGTTTGTGCAAACAAAGTGAGCCAAACTGGGGAGTTTCTGTAAATTTTTCAGCTGGGGTTTTCAGCCCAGCCATTCCTTGGCATGACTCACCAGATGGCTGCAGAAGTAGCTACATCAACCCAAGAGAGTGACTGGAATGGAGTCCAGAATTAGCAGCACTTTAACCAAACATGAAACCCATCCCACAGCCTGTCTTCCAGCCTCAATGACAATGGGAGAGACTCCCTTGGTGGAGACACTTTGCTCTGGTCCCTCAGGAATGCCAGCTGCTGCTTCTGAGGGTACACTAGCATTCCCTACAAAAGCATCTCCTGGACTTCTAAGCTCTATAAAACACAGGGCACTTTACTCATCTGCAACTCCAGCCCTGCTAGATAACAAACTCAGGGGAAAGCAGCCTCCTTTACAATGCCTTAAAGAGCTCTCAAGTGTGTTATGTTTTGTTCAGACTCAGGCTCTGAGGCTGTAGGAGGAGGAGAAGAAAGAGATCCTCCTCTGAGTGTCACTTAGGCTGGGCAATTGCGTGCAGCAGCTCTGCTCTGTGTGATTAAATCCCTTCACCACCCCTGCTTGTTATTCACATCAGCAGAACAGCTATTGAGGCTCTGGCCACGCTGGCATGTGGGGAACAAACAACCAAACAATGTGTTGTTCTCTGGTTTAAACAACCAACCCACCTCTCTCCCCTGCAGCTGATGTGAGCCCAACACGTGTTGGAAACCAAGCCCTGACCTGTGTGACTGCTGCACATCTCCTCACTCCCCTGATGGACCCAGGCAGGGGTGGGAGCCAATGCTCTGGAGGCAGAACAGCTTTCTTTTGATCTGCTGATCAAAAACGAGCAGATTTTGGATACTAGAGCTGAGTCCTTGAATTTTACTCTGCCTGCCATGGGAACTGATGTGAAGTCGTTACCAAAGCCTCCACTGCAAACTAGCTAATGACTTATTTCTTTTCACAAAAATCACTCAATCTAACATACATATGTGATGGTGAAGGCATGGCACATCTCTCCAGCTTCTGTCATTTTTCAGAATAACTGCACCTTAAAATTCAGATGTTTCTGACAGCAGACAAATGACATGCTGTTAGTTTTGAGAAGGAAATTAATTGGACTTGATGCCCTAAGAGGTCTTTTCCAATCTGATGTTCCTAAGCAGGTCCCCAAGAACTCTCTTCATTGCACTACCCATTTATGCATGATGCAGTAGTTTTGTTTAATTTAGGAGATTCCCACATGACATCAGAAAGCAGAAAGTGTCAACTCCAAAAGAGCAGGTTGAGGACAGCAATTGGGACATATGACAGAGCCCAGGGCTGTGCTGGGGCTCCAATAACACCAGGTTTGCACCATCCCAGGCATCACTCAGCCCCCAAACAACTGCAACGAGGTGATCAAAACCAACTGGTTCAAAAGAGCTGGAACAAGAAGTTTCCAGTGAAAAGATGCAATGTGCTAAAGACTGCACAGGGCAGATTCCCAGGCATTCAGCATTAATTTGTTGATGTGGGGAGGAGGAATAAAGGAAGGATGAAAGAGGAAAATACAACAGCCCTTTAATAATCCAGAGCATTATAAGTATGCACAGCCATCTGGTGCAGTGAACTTCTATAACCCAGCTTTTCGAATGGAAATAGCCAGCCCATTTTCACTGGACAGGCACTGAGTATTCAGATGGAATCATGCTCTAAAATTACAGCAGCTACAAAAACAATAAACACAAGGCTTTTCTCTCCAGCCAGGGGCAGCTCTTCTAAGTGCAATGCTTAGGGAATAGCTGTTAAAATGGGGTAATACCACATTTCAGCTTGGATCACTTTACATCTCTTAAAAATGTGTCAGCAAGTTACAGCTGCACACGGGATTTTAACCACTGCCTTGACTGAAAAATTATCTATTAAGGAAGCTCAGGGTTAAGAGAACTGTACTTGGATGGATGCAGGTGAAAAGATGAGACCACCAAGCATACAGTTCTGGGGATTGCCATGAAAACAGAATGAATCAGAAATTTCCAAAGGTATTGCTGTAGCACCAGCTCACAGCAGTATTTGCAGTAACTAAACTGGAAAATACCTTCCCCAGACTGTTCCTAGCATCTGGGTATCCTTACATCTTCAATGCTTTTATTCTCAAAAAACTCAAATCTGAGCTGAATTATGTTCTCTCACTCTGAACTATCACTTTAAAAGAGTATTGGCAGTGAACTGGAGCTGAAGTCAATACGTGTTTCTACGTACAAATTCAGAGTAAGAGTTTAATTAAGAAATGGTGGTTCCTGACAGGGAGGAAAGATCTTCCCCAGGGAGGAAGAATGTCTTTCATCATGCTGATTAGTGCAGTGTGGGGGGATGAACAGATAAGCTTATAACCTCCCACATGCACACAACCCCCTCCTGCAAGCTCCAAGCTGTCAGTGCACAAGCCCTGGGCTCTTACGAGGGAATGAACAAGGGGGAGTAAATCCTAAGACAATCTTAGCTGCCAGTCCAACCCTGCCCTGCTCCCCAGCTGGCACCAGCTCTCCTCTGCTGCTCTGGACAGCTCCTTCAACCACCTCAGCACACAGATGAACCAGAGAACCATAAAATATCCTGAGCTGGAAGGGACCCACAAGGATCAAGATGAGGAGCTGTGCTGCAAACACCAGCAATGTCCAAGCCCCACTGCCCCACTGTCTGGCTTGACTCTCATTTCTTCCTCATAGTCACTCTTTCAGTTTTAACCAGAATCCAACCCTGTCACAGTTTCAGAGGAGGTGAAATGATGCCTCTTTCATCTGAGCATTTCCTGAAAGCACAGGTTTAAGTGCTTCCCAAGTTAGGTCAGTGTGGCTCAAAGCCATTCCTGGTTTTCTCACAGAAAGCAGGTTTTGGGTAGGCAAGGGGGATATAACCCATTTTAAAGTAAACAAAACATCAGGAGACACTCTAAACAGGCTTTCTAGGTTTACCATAGTTCAGTCCTGGATCACTGGTTTATAATTGTCTTTCCTGGCACTATGTGGGACATTTTTGTCAGAATTCAGAGCAGGATAACTGTTTAGATCCCATTCCAACACATTTCTCCATATGTTCTTCTCAGATTTCTTCCAGCATCCCAGCTATTCAGTGATGGAGACAGAGATCCTGCTGAAAAACAAAGTATGTCATTGACACTGCACCAAACTGCACATACACAAGAAGGAAAAAGGACAAACCAAAAATCCCTAATATAACACATTCCTAATTCTGCAGCTATAATCTTGTACCAATATGATCTTTTTCCCTGTTAAAATCCTACCCTGTTCTTACCTACATTGTTGGGGTACTTCTCTTTCCAAAAGAGGATTAAAACATTTCAGTTTGCTTTGTGGAATCATACTGCCTACTGTTGAGCCTGGCCATTCCCAGGTATAAAAAGACTGTGGAGAAGATCCAGGTGAGAGCTGCCAAGACAGCCAGGGGTCCTTGACACATGGCCTTCAAGAAGAGGTGAAAGGAGCTGCACTTGTTCAGCTGACAAAGAGAAGTCTAAGAGCAATCTAATAACATACTACATTTATTTAAAAGTAGTTGCAAGGATTGCAGAGCCACACAACAGGTCCAAACAAGGGGCAGCAGGGAGAAGCTGTGCCTTGGAAGATTCATATCAGGAAATACCAGGGGAAGGGTGGTGCAGCCCTGGAAAAGGTCACTGGGGAGGTGGAGGATCTTCATCCCTGAAGCCCTTTAAGACTCAGGAAGACAAAGTCACAGTCAACATGACCTAGTGCTGGCAACACTCCTGTCTCAAGCTGAATGGGATTAGAGCTCTCTAAAGGTCTCTTGTAACCAAGGTTTCTATTACTCAAGTGCTTGTCTCCTCCCTGTCCCCAGCCAGCACTGTCATATCCCCTCCAGAGCAGCAGCACATCCCTCCTTCCAATATATATATCCCTGTCCAGGCTCCGTCCCACGTGCTTAACAGGGTGAAGCATGCCATGAATGCTTCAGAAATAAACAAGTGCTGATCAGCTTTGGGTAAATTTGGACTGATAATCAATTACCTTTCCTGCAGGAAGGATGTGCTTTAGTTCTCTCTCCTGCTGAGCCACTGACTTTATAAAATTCATAGCAATTTTGGGTCCTTCACATTGCTCAAACTGGGTTGACACCAAACTTAGAATTTAAATAGTTAATTCTGGAAGACTGAAAGACAGCACAGTTCCATAAACTTTGCTTCCTTGGGAAATCAGGGTGAAGGCAGGGCTGCAACAGACACCCAAAGTTCATCCAATCCATCCCATGGTCCCCCAAGGATCCAGCAGAGATGCATCACTCCTGACAGATGACTGCCTCACTCGTTCTGCAAGACAGCTTTGAAAATCCTCTGGGCAAACATTTTTTGGAGTGGGAGACACCAGCATTGTAAAAAGTTCAGTGTGAATCTTTCTTAAGTGCCATTTAAGGCTCTTGTTTGACATAATCTGGAAAAGAGATTATTCTGTTTCCTCTTTGAAGCAGCCTTTTACATATTTGCAGACTGCTATGACAACACATTCCCAAGGCCAAACAGCCAAAAATGTTTTAGTCTTCCGGAGACAGTGTTTTTTTGACTCACAATTATTTTTGTTGATCTTCTGTCAAGTCTCTCTGCTTGGCCTGCAGTGTTTTTGAAGTCTGCTGCCCAGAAGTGTCAGAGCTTCAGCTTGGCATCTGCAGCAGCCACTACACACAGCAGGATCACACCACACGCTGCCTTTCTGCTCATACACCTCAGTACATTCACCTTTTCCCACAAGTATGATACTGCTCTCACACAGCAGTTTGTGATTCATATCACACTCAGATCCCTTTATGAGAAGCCAACACCTCCTGATTTTCTGTTCTTCACCTATTTTTGTGCACTAACTTACTCTTGCTTAAAAAAAAAAAAAACAAAAAAAAACAACCAAACTACACCTGCTACTGAATTGCTCAAAGTTGATAGGGCTATCTGGAACTCCCTTTGCAGCCCTTTAAATTCAATGCCATCTGCAAATATAATGAACAAACCTGCACTTCCCTCACCTGGGTTGGTCAATAAACCCCAAATATCTCTGGACCTTCAGCCATTTCTAGAGAATCACCATCACTACCATGTTCCACTTTGTTGATGAGCCACCAATAACTAAATGCCACCTTTAACATTATAGATTTGGGGAAATACAAGATTTGGTCCCCAGGCTCTCCCTGCTCCACAGTTCACTTCCAAAACCATGGAACACTTCCATGAAATAGCTGAAGATCTCTCCCATGTCAGATCTATCCTTGCCAAGCTCTAGTGCCAAACACTGGAGGTATGGGAACTCCTATAACTTTGGAAGAGGACTTTGCCATGAAATTATTTTACATTCTCAGCCAAGTGTCAAGTTTCCCTTAGTTTTGCAATATTGGCCTCTCAAGCAAAACAGAAGCTGAAGAATGCCATCAACAATTCCTGAAGCTTGTAAAGCTAAAAGCAAATGAAAACAAATAGGAAGGGCTAAATGTAGAGAGGTAAGAAACTGTAACCCAGGCACTCCTATCAGCACTGATAAAACAGTATATAAAATCTTCTAAGTCATCCCAGCTGTAATGAGAAACTTTTCTCACACGTGAGCCACATAATCATTCTCAAAATGACCAGACTATTAAAATATTTCTTAGAAATTACTTTTCAGACACAGACAAAGGTAGGAAACACATAAATACTTTTATCAGAAAGCTCAATTCTTCCTTTTGTGAGATATAAACCCAGACTCTGTTAATCACTCGAAGTGCCTGCAGCACTGGATGTGCAGGGAGTGCCATGATTATGAAGTCCATGACCTGCAGACACACAGGCAGGCATGGGTCCACAGCAGCACTTTGGAGAACCCTGCAGGAACAGCAGGGATCTCTTAACAGCCATCTCCAGAATGTTCTGCCTCACCTTGATTTGTGTGAATGGCTCTCATGTCACCAATCAGCACTAATCTGGTGCATTAGTAAAAGCTCAGTTTTCAGGAAAATCTATAAAAACATCCATTTGAAATAACAAAGGTATTGGAAAACATGCCTGGTTTTTCTACCTTGTCACTCACTGAGGGCAGCAGGGGGGCAGAGCAGGGGGTGGTGAGACAGAGAGAGGAGGAGCAGCTCAGGCCCCAAACCAGGGAACATGGATGCACCACTGCCAGTTTGAACCTTCCAGCTCCAAACAACTACTCCAGTTCCCTTTGTCTACAGCCTCAACTCTGCAATCTTGTCAGATTTAGGGATTTCAGGGATTAGGTAAAGAGACTGCCAAGAAAATCTCTGGGTTTAGGAAGCACTTTTTCATCACTCTGGCTCTACATGAACATAAATTCCCCAAAACAGTTTTTGCAGTTGAAAAGAGATTTCAACTACGTGATATTAAAACCTTGACTTTCTACCTATGCCAAGCACGCTGCTTAACTCCTCCTTCATCACATCCCAGGGCAGGAGCACACTGCAAATGCTAGGGAAGTCCCAAATTCCAGTCAGAGGAAATCTGAAACACCTTTCAACACCAGACTGTACCAAATATATCAGGTTCAATTGCTCCTCTCTAAGGCAGGGTCAATTACAGGCCACAAAGTGGCCATAGAGCTCAGTCTTGATTAAACAAAAGTGGTTTTTAATCTGCAACAGGGGCAGCAGCCAGAACCACAGGCAGGTGCCAGCTCTGCAAAACCTCAAAGCCCCAGCCTGGGGCTCAGAGCAGAGTCAGGAAGATGCTGTAACTTTCTCCAGAGTGCCACACTTTACAGCTCCACCCTGAAAGCTCAATTTAAAAATGTTTTATAGGTGCCAGCCAGCCCTCCCTGTGCCCCTAGAGCTGCAATGCTGTCCTGGTGGTGTAATTCCATACAATCATCTGGGGCCTCAGGTGCAGGAAATTCAGCTGAAGCAGTGCAAGGTGCCACCCCAATCCACTCACCCCACAAGCTGTGACAAACTCCCATGTGTCCAGACTCCAACCCCAGGGTAACCATTCCCAAGGGAGGGGAGGAGGGGACAGTGCTGGATTTAGGGACAGGTTTCCTGCAGGTCACAGCTCTTCTCACTGCAGATTTAACACATATTCTCACTCTCTGAACCTTGGTCCTAAGTCAGTGAGTGTGCAATAGCATGTCTTGCCTCAAAATACACCTCCACTAAGGAATCAGAAAAAACAAAATATCTGAGCTACAGTTGGAAAACCAAAGACTCAATCAGCCAAAGGTAAAAGAGGAAATGGCCTAGGCCATTTTTAGGCAAATGTAAAGGAGTCAAAGACACCAATGGTAGTTGATAGTTCAAATCCTTTCTGTTAATAATGTGTATTCTGTACAGAGGCAGCTTATTATTCTTTCTCTACCCTACCAATGTGCCTTTATCCCTACATCCCTAATTCTGCAGAAATACTATTCCACCATTAACAGGATTTTATAGGGCCCCCAGATGAAGGAATGAAAATATATGTCAAACCACAACACTATTGTAAACCCCTTCCCCCCCAGATGTGGCTCTTCCCTTCTTCCATCCTTGTATTACATACCATATATTGTGTACCACTTCCCCAAACCCAGTCTTTCACCCCAAAAATCTTAACCAAAATGCTCAGCTGCTGTCCCTCATTCTGCCTTGAACCTGCAGGTACTACTGGTGTGGACAGCAGCCCAAAGATAAAAGGGCTGTGAATTAAATAATTGGGGAAAAAAAAAATCACATTCCTCTTCCCCATGGAGATTCCTTCCCTGCTTTCTTTGTTTCTAGAAGCTTTGAGGCTTAGACAGTGCCCACCCTGTCCTGATGACATGCACAATTCTGTGAAATACAAACTGTTAACACTGAGTGCTGCAGACTGCAGCAGAGAAAGATCACCCCTCCCCTTGCTTACCCTGCCTTAGCACTGGGGGCTCTCTTCACTGTTGTGGGGCAACATAAGCTGAAGTACATAGTAAAAAGGCTAAAGGATTTTGAAAAAGGTCCTTGTGACACCAATTCTGTTGGAGGAAACAACCTTCAAAAAGAATATTAAGATTCAACCAGAGCAAGAGGGACTTGATTTTCAAATGCATGCATTGGTTTCAACACCTTTTCAATGAAAAAGTGTTTCTTTACCTGTAAATAAAGTGTTTACCAATGCAGCATGCTGAGTTTTTCAGGAGCATAGTCACTGCTACATGCAGGAGGATGGAGGATTTTCCAGGTTTTAATTGAGGATATCAGGTTTCCAAAGATGTCCCTTCCTGCAGAGGGAGAGATCTGGACAAACACTTCAGCTCTTGGAGATGGAGCTTCACAAACACACCAATCCTCACACCCACTGATCTGGTGCATTAAAAGAAAAGAAAGAGCAGAAGCCAAGAGAAGTCCATTTATTGGGCTGGCCTCAGTGTTCTGTGCCTGGCTTGGAGAGGAGCTTTCATCCTGTTCAAGTGCTGCAGCTCTTCAAAGGAGAGCAGAGTGCCCTTTTCAGCAGAGCCCTGCCACTGCAGCTCGCCAACACTCTCGTTGTTCTACTTCAAAATCATTGCTTTCACACAGCCATGTGAAATGCAAAAGCACATTCCTCTGTAAATTGATGGGTTTTTACTTTTTCCAGGCAAAGGGCTCAACAATTTATATAAAAAACAATTCTTCCCTACACGGGGAAAAAAAGCCAACTCTAGTTTTTAGGAAAAAAAATGCCTGCTTTACTCTAAGAACAAGGCTATTGTAAAACACTTCTACCATCTAATGTGGCTCACAGGAAAAAATAGCAGCTGCTCTAAGTAAAAAGCTCCTTCTTCTCCCAAGAAGGCTAAAACGTGGTTCCAGAGATTTGTATGCTCATGCCAATAAGTACTGCAAATGTGTTTTAAAATCTTGCCTTCAACTGCCCCGTCCTTGTTTTCTTTGTTACATTATATTCAACAGTTTGGGCCATTCAAACTCCGGGGAAAAGAACGGAAAATCGGCCACCCTGCTGCTTTGAAATCTCTCTTCTGGCACAGACATCAGAGGCCAAGGTGATGACTGCCCTGCAAAAGCATCTAATGGCTCTAAAGACCATCTTGGCAGAGCCGTGGAGGCAACACCAGTGTCAGAGTGGCCTCCTGGGGACCCTCAAGGGAGGGATCCTGCTGCACCCAGACCCTCCCAGGCACTGAGCCCACTGAGAGCTTCAGAACAGTCAGGTGCCTCTGCTCTGAGCTCCACTTGGAGCAAACAACAGCTCTACACTTTGCAAAGGTAAATCCTCCATACAGGGGGGCACCTACCAGCTTTTCTGGCCTCTTGTACACACAGGACTTTATCTCCTGTGTTAAAAAAATATACAGGATCAAGGGAGCATTAAAGGGCAGTGGTGCTTCTCTGCTCCTGGCTGTATTTTAAACTAGCTTTGAATGTGTTCCCAAAGACATACTCCAGCCCAAATTCAGAGAAGCCAGTCTCCCTTACTGCCCAACTTAAACAGGACATGTACTACAAGATCACCAGGGTTTTCCCTCTTTCAGGGCAGTTGCTACCCTTCATTTTAATTAGTACATAACATATCACACAAAACTTAATGATATGTAACACTGAAGGTATGAACTGCAGGAAAAAACCTGGACAGATTTTTAAGTGACCAAAAGTACAAACATGCAGGAATTACTCCAGCACTGGCAGCCAGCCAGACCTGCCTCAGCATCAGTGCAAAACTTACTGCATTGCAAAACTTATGTACAAAGACTCATCCAAAGTTTCAGAATGCTTGTCCTATACCAAATGAATTCTCCTGAAAGTGATAAGGATTATGGAGAGATTTTCTCTGATATGCAAGTATAACTTTTTTTCCTCTTATAGGAGACCAGTTTCTACAGTAAAACACAAGCATGCAGAAAGTTGAGTTGCCACTATACATTTCCATCTGCAACTTTTAGAGGAAGCAGGTTACTGAGAATAATTACAGTTTCTTTTTGTTGCTTGTGCCTGTTTTAGATTAGGTTTGTCATTTGATAGGAAATCCAACCACAGTCATCATAATTCATAATACAATGACTGATCAGTCCCTCTGGGGCAGGATGGGAGATTCAGCAACCAGCTCCCAACTGAGTCAGAAGCAGTCTGGGTTCAAGCTCTACCACATTCTCTCTCAAAACACTGAATAAATGCAGGAAGTTAATACTAAAATTTGACAAGCCTGTCACCTGTCTCCTCCACTATGTGTCACAAGGGATTTGAGGGATTACAAATCCTCCACAGTCTTTTAACCAGCCCCCACAATGAGGATAATTACAAGGATACTTTGGAAATGCTCTGTAGACGTGCTTGGGTAAGGACTCATCCTATAAAGATGCATCAGCTGCCTTGGAATGGCTTTATTTTTATCTTGCTTTTTGCCAGGTGGCACAGGTAGTTTGTTTGTTAATGCACTGCCTGCACTCTCCATGCTTCCTGCTCCTGCTATCAGCTGCAGGCAGGAAAAACTGCTCAGGGAGAAAGTGGTTTATCTTTTCACTCACACAGACTGAGCTCGTTGTTATGGGAACACCATTCATGCTACTCATCCAGAGTAACTTGGTTTTCCTGTAACTAAGGGCATTCTTCCAGCCTGAATCTATCCATACAGGATAGATTACTCAACAGAGCTTACTCAACACCTGCGTTTAACTTGGTGCTTTAAACTCCAAGTTAGGGTAGAAGATCATTAAGATTCTGAATGTTCAAGGAGAGGAAAGTAGAAATGCAATGCACATACAATTTGCAAGTCAGGCTTCTCCTCTGACTTTTGGTCATTTTCTCCACCAATGTGTCTTCCATTAATTCATCCAGTTGCTCTTCAAACTCAGAAAAACTTCCACGTTTTTTCCTTTTTTTCCAAGGTCCCCAGCCCTCATTTTCACCCTCTGAATAATCTGTATCATCAGAGACTGTGCAGGTTTGTTAGGGAACTTTCTCCTTGCTGGCTTTTAGGCAGAAGGGCACAGATTCTTCAGTCTTCACAAGTTTTGAGCTTCCCTATGGAACTGACCTTTATTTCCCATGTATGCTTATCACAAACTGCTGATCCATGTGAAGGCCACTATCACAATACAGCTGCAAGGTTCCTTCAAGAGATTTTGCTGAGGATTTTGATCAAAAAATATTGGAAAATCTAAGCCACACAAAAGCAGATCATCTCTCCACAGGCTGCTAAGTCCCTTGCAGAGCTCCTACAGACTTGCAATGCCCAACTTCCTCCACATATCAAGCATGTCTCTCCTATGAATGCATCCACTAGCATCATAATTTAGAACAAGCTTTTTTGGTTATTTGATTAAGACATGTTCCCACAGCAGCACACACCAACCTCACCCACTGTGAGCATACCACAAAAAGCTGATTCTGTTCTAAGAATAGGAGAACAGACCATGAGGGAAGTGATTTGCCCAGATCAGGTATCAAAATCAGAACAATCCATACACCTTAGCTAAGTTTCCCAATTTAACCACAGCATACATTATCTTCCACTTATTCCACCAAGTTTCCCAGGTGTGTAAAGCAACATAAAAGTACTGGTATTCAGCAAAAGGAGAAGCTTTGAAACAGAACCAGAGCAAGCCTGTCCTAGCAGGATAATGATGGTCCAATCTTCAATTCTGCACTTTTAAATTCAAAGGAAACTAAGAATGGAATTCCAGCTTTATTCCTCAGTCAACTTTCTAAGCTACAGAGAGATCCCAGAAATCAGTTTTAACTCCAAGATTTCAATTAAATATTAAATAATTATGTCCAAACATTCTTTTTAGTAAGTTCTAACAAAACAAGTGAAAAAGAATAATTCTGCAGGCTTCATTCAAAGCAGTGTCAACAGCCCACTTAACCCTTACTCAGGATACTCAGGAAAAAAAGCACACCCAATTACAAAGCCAGCTGTCCTTCCTTCCTCATCCCAGCCATTACTCAAAGCAGTTCAAAAAGTATAGAAGGAGATACAAGAGATAATCAGAGCAGTGATGTCAGCAGTACCTGAATAACCTATTGTGGGAGACCTCTCCTATTGATCTGCTAATGGCCTTTTCAAACAGACCTCACACTCCAGGAACAGGAGCTGGGCTGAGGGTCCCAGTCAGAAAGCAATTACACTAGCTGGCCTTGACATCACTTGTTTTTCCAAGAAAATGGAGCTGCTTCTCAGGTCAGCATGCATCTTGGCTTTTGTTCCTCTTTCAATACAGCTTTGTCCTCTGTGACCAGGTTTTGGGGTCAGACTTTTCAAAAAGCAGGACTCTGCGCTGAGACTCAGGGCTCTGCTGCTGCTGCCATGGTGCAGATTGAAGACAGCTCCCTCCTTCCCACTGGAACTTGTCTGAGCCACACAGCTCAAGCTGTCAGCTCTGGGCACTCCAGTTCACAGGCTTCTTTCAACATTTCCTCTTCTGTTTCAGATCCTTAACTTTCAGACTACAGAGAAGAAAAGCAGCTGTTCCCATGAAACCTCTGCTCCTGCATCCATCCAAGACAGATGCTTTCAGCAGTGCACTGGAGTATTCTGCCCACTCTTACTCCAAAGAAACCAGGACTCAGAGCTCTTGTCATGCCCATTAGACTGACAAACTTAT
Source organism: Erithacus rubecula (assembly GCF_903797595.1). NCBI lineage: Eukaryota > Metazoa > Chordata > Aves > Passeriformes > Muscicapidae > Erithacus > Erithacus rubecula. The sequence goes on along the minus strand of NC_136664.1, from coordinate 6,704,705 downwards.
CAATACCCTCGTTACTGATATCTTCCCACTTCTTCCAGTGTAACACAAAAAAAGAAGAGCCATTGTCTGTGAACATCAAAAACTCAGAAGCATTTAAAAACCCAGAAGATGGCTTAAAGAGTGCTGGCAAGATTGTGGGAATCACAGCAGACACCTATAAACCTCTGGCTCACTTTGTTTCCTCCTAGAATTTATTCACAAAATGAGCAGCCTCTTCACTGCTTCTCCTGCCAATACCTGCCTACAGTCAAGCACTGTGCAATTTAGGGGCATAGGCTTAATTACACTGGTAAATTAAAGCATTCATTTTCCTTGGCTCTACAGGAACAAAGCACCCAGGCAACAGATACAGGCTGCTAGCTGACACATATTTGCTTTCCAAGCAGTAAAGCATCGACAGCTTTCCAAAACAACCACTCATGTCACACACAGTATCCATAACAGCTTCCTAAAGTGTGTAATTTGTGGTGGCAGAACAAGTAAAATGCCTCAGGCTTGTGCATTGACACTTCCAAAATAGAGTTTAATGCTTTCTCTGTGGCACATGTGCTACCTCTGCATGTACAACTAACAAGCCTCCATTGCCTTAATTGCAATTCACAGTATCTCTCAAAACTAGTCCATTCTGACACAAGGACCAGTGGACATCAGAGTAAATTACCCCAGTGAACCTTCAAAACACTCAATTCACTCTCTCCTGATTGCCTGTGGCTGTACTGAGTTTGATCAGACCCCCTTCAAATGTTAATTTTTTTGAAGGAAGGGCCCTAGTCTGTTCATTCATTCTTCAAACAGAAGCCAGGCCATGCCTTTGGTTATTCACATTGCCTTTCTACACGTGCTTTTCAGCTCTGCATTTTTATCCAGAGAACACAGACCTGCACACAAAAGTCAAGTGCATGGCATAGCAAGGACATGACAACAGCAACACTCATTCCTAATACCAACAGGGTTTTGATCAGAAGTGTGAAGATGTTATTTAGAAGTATTTAACTTCAAATTGTTTCTTCTGAAGAAGAAAAAGAAGCACCTCCAGGCTGTCATTTCCAGAATGCCTAAAAATTATCCCCCAAGACACTTCTTTCCATACTTACCTATGCAATGTATCTTTCAATCCTTCATTTGCTCACATACTGAGCTCAGGAAGCAATGCAGATCAATTTCTAAAATAATCCCATCTCCACATGGAAGAAGCAAGTGTCCCTTGCCTGCCATAACCCTGTCTCTCAGCAAAGCTATTTTCCATACTATAGTTGTACTTGTGTGAAAAATCAGACTAGTGATACACGTGCCACATTTCAAACACCCTGGCACAAGTTTAATCTGCAAAGCCTCTAACAGCAGTTTACCACAGTTAGAAGCCCACAAGCATCCCAGTTCTGTTCTACAGCAAGTTTCCTCTTTTTCTGCACATTTTTTTTAAAGGAGCTCGCTATGCTGCACTGGGAGCAGACAGAAAACGGGAAAGGATTTTAAAAGCCACAATCAATAGATTTTTTTACCCCTGATAATGTTACCACCCACATGACAGCCAGCTTTTGGTCACCACAAAGACACACACCTAGGGAGAGCTTCTTGCTTGGCTCCCCCACCACACTGACCTCGCCTGAGTAGCTGTACTTTCCCTTGAGGATCTGCCGGTACAGGCGGGTGCGGTTGTCGTCCTCGAAGGGCATGGTGCCGCTGAGGAGAATGTAGGAGATCACCCCGAGAGCCCACATGTCCACCGAGTTCGTGTAGGGCTTCCTGACCAGGATCTCGGGAGCAATGTACTCGGGGGTGCCGCAGGTGGTTTTCATCAGGCAGTCATCTCCCTTCTTCCGCGCGCTGGCCAGCCCGAAGTCCGTGATCATGATCTTGGAGTCGGTGCCCGGGTGGTAATAGAGCAGGTTCTCCGGCTTCAGGTCGCGGTGGGTGATGCCCAGCGTGTGCAGGTACCTCACCCCGTCCAGCACCATCTGCAGCACGCGCGTGGCGTCGCGCTCGGTGAAGGAGCCCTTGGCGATGATGCGGTCGAAGAGCTCGCCGCCGGTGGCCAGCTCCATCACCATGTAGACGCGCTCCTGCGTCTCGAACACCTCGATCAGCTGGATGATGTTGGTGTGGCGCACGCGCCGCAGCACGCTCAGCTCCGACTCGCACACCTCCCGGCCCTCGCGGTACTTGGTCTCGATCATCTTGATGGCGTAGGGCTGCTTGGTGGCCTTGTGCTCCACGCGCACCACGCGGCTGAAGCTGCCCCTGCCGATCAGCGCTTTGATGTCGTACTTGGCCGTCACCCGCGGGTCGAACTTGGCGCGGTACTTGGCCACTTTGTTCTTGCGGGGCTCGGGCTGCTGGGCGGGCAGGGGGCTCCCGGGATAGGGGCTGGTGTGATGAGGAGGGGAGGGAGAGCCAGCTTTGATGACAGCCCCGCAGTCATCTCTGATGAAATGCTTGTAGATGTCGCTGTGGCCCGTGTAAGGCTCGACTTTTTTAACCAGGTCTAGCTGCACATCTTTGGGGGGCTCGGGAAGCACTTTGCTTGTCCCACAGCCCATCACTGACGGGTGTTAATTCCCTATCAAGGCATGTTCCCAGGGGAGCACCAGCAGCAACCACATCCGGGGCGATTCCCACAACTGAATCTTAGAAAAAAGAATGAGAAGAAACAAATAGGCAGGAATTAAGGTAGTAAAAAATCAAATGGGACCGTGCTATCACAAACTGAGGATATGAGATTTTCACTTCTCTCTACTACAGAACATGCACAATGCTCTGCTGCTTTCATCACAAGCCAGTGAAGGCAGTGCCTACAAACACCCAGCCATGGTCAGAACAGAAGTGTCCACAGAAATCACACAGTAACTCTCTTTACTAGGGATTGTTTGTTTTCTGCTCCCTGCTGAGCACTGAATCAGTCACAGAGCAGTTGAGGCTGCATCAGACTTCTGGAGGTCTTTTTGTCCAGACACAATTGCTTAGTAAAAATCAAATCAAGGAAAAAGTCAAGCATTTTCTTTAGTTTTGTTAGATCTGCTCAACTTCCTCAGTCAGCAGCCAATCCAAACCCTAGAGTTCTGAGTTTGCTCAGCAGAACACCCAGAGAGGACCTCAGCAACTCGTTCACTTAACACATCTTCCCAAGATTTTTTTTATACTGAATTTGTACACTGTCTTAAACTTCTCACTACTTTGCTGCTGGGGATCAGTGGAATAGAAGAGGCAGGGAATATGAAACCAGAGGCACACTAGTTTTAAGGTGCATTTTACCAATTAACTTGCTGCAGCTAAAAGGGAAATGTTCACTTGCCCAGAGCAGCTTCCAGTCAGCAATTCCCTCATCCTTCAAACCCTGAGAAATCAAGGTGGGCTTTCACATCTTTCAACAATCTCAATTTTGCTCTATTTTACATCTTTAGGCACCAAGTGGCTCTTCTGGCTTTCAATACTGAGCTGCCTGTAAGAAGTGTCTTGGGTGGAATTCCTACCAGCTGTTCCAGACTAGGAGTTCTTGCTTATCACATTGGATTCCAACAAATCCAAACCAGCTGCTCTTGGGCAAGTCTTTATGTGCTGATTAAAGCAATACTGGTCAGGAGATGTGGAAGCCACCCCTGGTTCTGGCAGTCACTGGGCAGTTTCACATTTGCCCTTTTTTGACTCAGAATCCATCAACATGTGCCTGAGCTTTCACAGGAGGCTTCAGAAAACCACCAGCCTTGAAAATGTGATTTTAGGTCTTACCATCACCAGGTGTATCTCCACTCACACACCACCTCTCCAAGCACCTGCTCAGCATGAACAGCAGAAAAGGAACCCCAGCCGGTCTTCCACTGGGAGAAACAAGTGGAGAAATAAGAAATGCATTAAAGGGACACCTGGAAAAAGTTCAGACTCTCCATCCAACCTGGAAAGAAAGCCAGGCTTTAGTAAAGATTCAGTTTTATAACTGATCATCAAAGTAACTTCTCAAGGGAGAAGTTCCCTCCTGGCAGCACCTTGAAGTCAAACAACCCAGCCACACATACACATGCCCTAGTAAGGTGCAGACAGTAAAAATAAAAAACAACTTCACAGAGAGCTTAGCTGACTTTCACCAAGCATTGCCCTGGACCTGGGGCCTCATTCAGATTAAAGCACCATGATAAAAAAATTCAGAGCTCTGGCTAGTCTTGAGTAATGCCTCCTATGGATAGTTTTCCCAGCATAATTGAACCTTAAAGCATTTTAAATGGATGAGAAATGGATGAGAGCATCCACAAACAACATTATTACAGAGCAATTCAAAACGCAGAGAAGGTTTTACACATCGTGTAAAACACCCCTCCTATAAATAAAACCAAACAAAAGGATCAAACACTTGAAAATATTATCTATAAATCCACTAATGGCATTAACTGAGATGTGGCAGCAATTCCAGCATGTCAGTGGCTCCTCCTTATACACTTAAGTGTTCCAGTGAAGGCAACAGAATCCCAGAGCTGCACACCAGAGTCAGCAACAAAATGCTTAACTCCACATTAGTGCAAGACATGCTTCTGTGTAGTAATCACCGAGAACGTGGGGAAAGGAATTAAGATAAATTACGAGCATTACAAGCTCTCCCAGTGGGAAACCACATACTTGACAGGTGGCAAACTATCTGCACAGCAAACTACCTGAGCTACAGCTGGAAGGGGTGGGAAGAAACACGGGTTTATGCTTTTCCTCTCGGAGATTCAGCTCCTCGCCTGCCGTGTCAGTAACACATCTCAAACGTGCCTCTCACTGCCTGACACAACCTGACACAACCTGGCATTTCCATTTCCAGCTTCTGGTGGATTTCGGAGGAGAACCCCGGGGCTGGGGGTGCTGCAGCACGGCGGGCAGCTGTGCCGGAACCAGCGGCTGGGCAGAATCAGCCGAACCAAGCGGGATTGCTAAACGGTTTGTTATCAGAACTCATCCCAACCCAGGCCGTTTGTCGCTACACTGGAAAGGGGACCCAGGGCCGGGCCGGTGCCGGGAGCTCGTCCCGCGGCAGGTTCGGCTGCAGGCCTGGGGAGCAGCGGGCCCGCCCCACTGAGGGGACACTCCGGGGGCGGGCAGGGCTCCCTCCCCGGCCCGCCCGTGTCCACGGCCCAGCGCCCCGGGCAGCAGCAGGGCTGAGGCGCCGGGGCCCGCCGCGCCCACGCCTCCCGGGCCGCACCACCGCCGGCCCCGGAGGGAGGGGAAGGGAGGGGAGCGGAGCCGCAGCCGGTGCCGGGCCGGGCTGTCCCGGGGGTGCCGATCCCGGACTCACCTCGGCCCGCTCCGGCCGCGGCGCGGCACCGCCTCATGGCGTCATCACCGCGCGCCGGGGACGCCCGAGGGGCGGGGACACCGCGCGCGGCGATTGGCGGAGGGGGCGGGGGGCGGAGCCAAGACGGGGGGAGGGCGGGGGCGCTTTACCGCCCCCTGCCGGGGCCGCCGGGAGCGCTGCGGGAGCGTGAGGGGCTGAGGCGCCTCCCTGCACCCCGAGACCGCACTGCACCCCGAGACCGCACTGCACCCCCGAGACCGCACTGCACCCCCGAGACTGCACTGCACCCCCGAGACTGCACTGCACCCCGAGACTGCACTGCACCCCCGAGACCGCACTGCACCCCGAGACCGCACTGCACCCCCGGGGGCCCTCAGCCCCCCTGGCCCCCCTCAGGCCCCCTGGTCCCCCTCAGGGCTCCGGGACCCCTCACACCCAGAGCCGGGATCCGCCCTGGGGCCGCCCGCAGCTCCGTGAGCTGAGGGGTCCCGGGGCCTCACTGTGTCCCCCTGGCCTTCAGCCCCACCTCTTAGGGCTCTGGGTGTTTAAAACGAGATTTGGGAGTTTGGAATTTTTTAAAAGTTTAGTAAGGGATAAAACAATGACAAAAAATAAACCAGCGGTGAGGTGCCCTTGACGTTTGGCCAAAAAGCACAGGGGTAAATTTGGACAGTGTGATTTTTTTGCTGTTACGTTACTGAGGTACATACATGTCACGTGCTTCACACATTATTCAGACATTCTTGTGCGTTTTTCATATTTCAGGAACTCACTGGTTTGTTTTCTTTACACTCTAACTTTTCTGACATCCTGTGAGATATGTTTTAGTTTTTCTTATGTCTCCATCCTGTTGTTCCACGTCCTCCAATAAGGGCTTAACAAATTCTTCTACGATTTTTTGGTGCTCTGCTTTTGTGAGTTATCTCTTGGAGAGATCAGTCAGCAGATGTGTGAACCAACATAATTGTTTCCCATCATTCTTTCAGTTAACATTTCGTGTTTTTCTAAGGCCCATGATATAATAAATTTATCACACCACTATTTCTATATGGTGCATACTTAAACTAATAGATTGTGTTACACTAATGAACAGCTACATAGAATTATACATTGTACTATATCCGAATATTCAATGCCAGCGTCCAAAAGCTAATGCATAAATGTGAAAGCCAACATTACTTTGTAGATTTTAATGCAGGACCCCTCAGTCCCCTGGAACTCCTCACCCCAGGGCCCCTCTCACCACTCTGGCCCTGCTGTTACCCACAAAATTGGGTTTATTATGACACACTTCAGAGAGACTGTGATTGTTTATTTCAGAGCTGCCCCAGCCTGGGTGCTCGGTGTTATTCCACAATCCAGCACACCCCACCACACTCTCTGTTCCATTATTTACAGAGAAGTTCAGGTTTAGTCATTTCCTGAGCACAGCTCCACTATTAAGATTGGTTAATAATTTACATAGAAATCATGGAACGCCAGCTACCTTCTCATGCCCATGGGAAGGGTCTTCACCTCAACAGGGTCTTTTTGAACCCCTAGCATGATTTTTAGTGTTACAATGAAGACAGCTCAGCTCTAGGATACACAGATATGGAGTATTCTGCCAGGTTAGAAATGTTTGCACAGCCAAACATCAACATCTTAGTTCCAAGATGTGCTTGGATGAGGGAGCTGGCTGCTCCCTGTTCCACTGATCAGGTCTCCTTTGTTGCTGATTAGGTTTGAAAGTGCACAGAGGTCTTACATCAAAGAACATCCTGCCTTAAGGTGGTGTTGACATATTCTGCATTTTGCAAGTCATCCCCGTGGGCTGAGCCGGTGGCCCTGGCAGGGGCAGAGTTCCTGCTCCCCATGCTCCTGCCTGGAAGAGTGGCCGCAGTGCCTCCCCTTTGGAGCCAGATCCAGCTCTGACAGCTCTCCAGCCGTGCCTTGGAGCCCGCAGCCCGTGGATCGGCTCCGAGGGCTCCCCACTGGGCTGCGGGACTCTGGAAAAACATTCCCTTTGCAAGAGAATTGCCCGGAAGCATTGGTGCTTTTCCTTGGCAGGGAAAACCCGGCCCCTGGGGGATAGCTCTTGCTGTTCTGCACAGCAGAATAACGAGGCACATTCCTTTCTCCTTTCTTTGCCCCAGCTACTAAGTGCCACAAAACCCACAAACTTTGCTTGGTAACTGCCTGTGGACTTTCTTCCTCATATCCTTTCCTCATCCTCAAACAAAACACTCCTCATCCCGGCCCTGGATGACCTGAAAGCCGGGAGAAGAGGGATGGCACCTTGCAGGGATGCTGACGGCACTCCTTTCCCTTGGGGACACACCAGCGCAATGCTGTCGGGCTTGTTTTCCAGCCTGGCTGGCACGTCATTCCCGAGGCGGCTCAGGTGGAGCGGGGCTATTTTCACACTCCTACCATGCTTTTAAAAATAGCCGTGTTTGTTTCAATGCTCCTGGGATCTTCGGCTGTTTTAAAATGATTATTAAGTCATCATGTAGTAAAAGTTGTACCTGCTGATGCACATTATTGTCATCAGCTTCTTCTCTGTGTAATTCCTGACAAAGCATGGAAATGTGTGAGGGTAGAGAAGGGGCTGCCTGGGCTGGAATCAACAAATCTGGTGAGTTGTGCAGTTGTCTGCAAGGGAAACTTCCCAGTTCTTGTTTTCTCAAACAGTAGTGGTGTTGCTGGTAGGTTTTCAGCCCTCTAATCCCCCCTCTTTCTTTCTGGAGATGTTTCCACAGCCACACATCCCCCACACTGTCCCTGAGAGGTGGCTTAACCTGTGTCTGACATGTGAAAGCTTGCACGTGTCCCTGTTAAGGTTGATCCTGTTATTTTAGGCTGTTTCTCAAGGTCATCCCAGCTTGGTTCCACCACCATGTTCATCTCTGTCATCCTGGCTGATGGGTGCAGAGCAGTGGGCTGCCTCACCTTGGCCAGGGATGCTCACACAGGAGTAAGTGCTCTGCAAGGATGAGTTTGCCTCAGGGGATGCATCTTCCATTAGTCACTTCCTCACAGCTTTGTTTCCTGAGCAGCCTCATGGGAACACTGAATGAGGCACTTCTGGGTCCATCATTGCTGAAAAATGTCAAAGAGCCAACAGACATCGACCCTTGGGCCAGAACTGTGGCCTTCTTCTGAGAACTTCAATCAGAGCAGCTCTTGTATTATTTATGCTGTGTGGGGCTCTGAGGCCCACAGGAGCCAAGAGAACATGGCACCAGCCATCCACACAGAGCCAACATCCGCCTGGCAAAACACCCCGGGATGAGCCAGGGAGCTGTCTGCTCATCCATGTGATCCACTGCCTGCCAGGTCAGGCACCCAGCTTGGCTTTGGGGTCATTGCCTGTGGATTCCTGATGCCTGTTACTCCATCTAGAGCCTTTCCTGCAGCTACAGCAGGAAGTTTTCTGACCAGGATAAGCACCTTGCTGCTGGGGCCACCAGCCATGGAGCTCTGAGAGGCTCTGCAGCCGCTCGTCCTGCCAGGCTCTGTGTGCCCTGGGCTCCCACCAGCACTGCTCCAGCCAAAAAACATTGGAGATTTTTCTCCCTCCTCCAAGAAGAGACTGGTAACAGGTTCCTGACACACTCACAAAGCAGTGCTGTGCTTGGGCAGTGTCTAACAGCAGGTTTTTCTGCCAAACAGGCTCTTGTCTCTTGGTTGTTTCTTTTTTTGCCTCCTCCCTTCCAAGATGCTGCTCTCCCTGGAGAGGAGCCTGGAGAGGAGCCTCCCCCTGCTCTTCCATGCTGACCCCTTCAGAAATCCATGTCAGCCTCCCTCCAGCCTCATGGGAAGGATTCAGCACTTGAGGCAGGAATATCTGGGAAGAATCACACAATCTTGGAATGGTTTGTGTTGGAAGGGACCTTTAAAGGTCATCCAGTTCCAAACCCCTTACCATGGGCAGGGACACCTTCCACCAGACCAGGTTGCTCAGATCCCATCCTTAAACACTTCCAGGGCCAGCCACCTCTCCTCTGGTCCTGCAGCCTGGCTGCTCCCTCCTGAGAGCCTTCACCCCTCTGCAAGGATGGGTTCCCCTAGAGTTTTGTAGCTCCTGATTTCCTCTGAGCTGCATCCCTGCCCTGTGCAGCAGCCAGCCCAAGCCTCATGCCAGGCCAGAGCTCAAGGTTGTCCCAGCAAGGCTGAGCAGAGGTCGTAACAGGAGGATGTTCAATTAAAGCTGCTTAAAAAAGAAATCCAACTTTCCATATGCCTCTCTGGAGAATAAAACAGCCCCAAAGCTGAGCACAGATGGGGTGCCAGGCAGGGGACTGAGCACAGCCCCCACGGCAGAGGTGACTCCAGCTCAGCTGTCCCCACTGCCTCTGATCCGCAGGGATTGAGGTTGTCTTTTGGTGTTTCCTTATGGGAAGTTGGACATTTGGCTCAGCAGAAATCCCCATGCAATCTCGGATAGTGGCCAGCCCTGTGACATAGTGTCCTCCAGGCTATGTTTGTCTTTCAATCCTCCTGCTCCCCCTGGGGTGCCAGCAAAGCTGGAGGTGGCAAAACTGGTGCCTGGTTGGGGATGCCAGATTGGAATAGTGGCACTGGGGCTATGGAAGGGCAAGGAGACATCCCCCCTCAGCTGATGGCCTCCACGCCAGTCTATCCAGTTAGAGAAACCCAAGTACATCCCCACAGATGAGGAGTCGTTCCCCAGCTGCACCTTCATCAGGAGGGATTTCCCTGGGTGAAGGAATGAAGGATTCAGCCCTCGTGTGGCAGAGGTGTTGGGCAGCGTGGTGGGAGGCCAGCCCTCATTTTGCTGTGGCACGTGTGCTGTCTCACTCTCACAGTCACCTAGGATAGTGTCACCATCTGGTTCCAGCTGCCCAGGGACACGAGGACCTCCCTGGCCCCCTTCTGCGATTACAAAAAGTGAATTCAAGCATCAACTCAGCTGGACTCAGCTGGCCTTTATCCTTTTTTTCTTTTTTTTTTTTTTTTTTTAATAATTTAGGTTTGTCTCTTAGAGAAGAGAGGGAGATAATGTCTGCAGAGCATTTAATCTTCTGCCCAAAGAATAGCAGAGAGCAAATTAGGATCTACTCCAATTAATTTGCCTTGATGGGCAAAATCTGGAGAGCGGCCATATCTGGGAATTAAGAACAAAAGCAGGGAGTGTAAAGTAGGTCACCGGAGTTTCGTAACCACAGCGAGGGGTTTTCACAGCACGCTCCAAAGGCTCCTGGTGCTGGGATCCACCAGTCTCATTGCCCACCGTCCCCTCCTTCCAGCCTGGACTGCTGCTTTAGGATGCTGTCAGAGTGCAGGGAGCCAGCTGCTTGTTCTCGGGACAGGAACGAGCAGGACACGGCTGCAGGACTGTCCCAAACCCTTAGACAGACACCAGCCCGGTGTGCCGGTTTTGGAGCACCAGAGAGCTTTCCTGGGGTCAGCACGCCCACCCACTGCTGCCCCCGGCCCTGCAGGGACCTCCCTGAAGGAACTTTGGGGTGACAGGTGACATTGGGTTTTGGGCAGTGCTTTGCCATGGACGAGTGGTGTCACCAAGCCGTGGAGGTGTCACCAAGCACCTTTTCAGCACCCCCAAATCCCAGCCCTGGCTTCCCAGAGCCCCCAGTGCCTGCAGGCTGTGTGCTGACACGGTGACACCTTTCACCTGCAGGACACACGCGGAAGCACAGCCAAAGGTGTGAGCCATGTGTGGTGACAAGTGCTGGTGCTCAGGACGCCTGGTGACATAGCTAGGGGGCTGTGACATGTACGGTGGCATTTTCCAGGACACGGCACCTTCTGCGGTGTGTCTTTCTGCGCACGGGGTGAAACACCCGCAGTGTTTGGTGGGTGTGGGTGGATTCCGGCTGATTGAAGCAGCACGGCTCGTTGTCCCTGCGGTGTCCCCGCCGTGGTGGCAGCCTGTCACCGCACCGCGCTGGTGATGCTCCATGCCCCGGAGGTGCCGGCGGGCGCTGCGCGGTGCGCGCCCGGCGCCCGGCTGGCGTTTATCCTCTTAGCCACCCTGCCGGGATCCGCCACTAATTCACCCTTAAACACAGGATTGTCAGCAACTGGGAAGGAAGGAATCGGCGGATTATCCCCCCGCCGCTGGCGTTAAACACGGGGAGTGGCAGCTGCTGCAGGAGGAGAGCTGGGGTGGGTCTTGCCCCGTGTCCTGTGGGATCAGCATCTTCCCCAGCAAGGGCAGCCAGGAGCCCAGATGTTTGTTGTGCCCCCAGCCAGCTCCAGGCTGGTTAGTGAAATAAATAATGGGAAATAAACACAGTGCCCCACACAGAGCTGAGGGATCAGCAGCAAACACTCAGCCCCATGAGATGGACCAGCAATCCTGTTAGTGCTCCCTGGACCTGGCTGAGGACTGGGACAGCCAGGGTGACATCCCAGAGGTTACCAGTCACATGTTTAAGTTGGTAGACCTCTCAGGAAGAGATTTTATGTGAAACATGCAATATTTTATCCTGGCTCAATGAGGACAGTGATTCCTAAGCTCCTTGCTCACGTTCTGAAGGCTTTCAGCCACAGGACAGTGTGCAAAGGCTTCCCCAGGCCAAAACCATGTGCCCAGCTGCTGGAATGTTTTTGGGACAGCCTTGAAGCCACAGAAATCACAGAAACAGCAGCAACTTGCTACCCACAGCATGTAGGAGCTCATGGCTCCTGCTCTCTGCTGTGCCTGGAACAATCCTCACAGCAGTGGCACTTGTGTTGTTGGCCAGAGGATTTTGTTGCCTTTCCCAGGTGGAATGGTTTCCCACATGCCAGCCAGATTTACCCACCTCTGCTGCTGGGGCCTGGGGGCCACACAGGAGGAGCTCCTGATCTGTGCCACAGCTGGGGTGGCCCATTTGCAGTTCCAGTGGCCCTTTAGGAGGTGGGTGGGGAGTGAGGGATGCCTCCCCAGCCAGGCCTAGGGGAGATGATTTGCACACTGAGCTTTAGTACCTGGGAAAAATACCCTAAGTTTTCAGCATAACAGAGACAGGGATGGGAATTAGAGCATATTCTACAGATAGATGAAAGTTTAGCCAAGTTAAATGCCCACAAATCATCTTGGTTTAACTTTGACAAGTTCCATGTGAACCTGGATGAGATTTCCAGTTCCCTAGCATTTTTACTTCCATCATGTTGATTATAAAAACCCCAGAAACCTCTCTTCCTCCCAAACCATAGTTTTCTTCATGACCATTAATTCAGCAAGGCCAGAATAAAAAGGGTGGAAAACAGAAAATGTCACTGGAGTTGCCCATCATAGGACAAGCTATTGGATGCCAAAAAGACAAAGAAATCTGTGCCCTGTGTTTTCCTATGGTGCCTTTTAAAACAAATAAAACGTTTGACCCACCTTTAAAGGGAATATCTGCTATGCCTAGCCCCGAAAAGCAGAAGCCAGGAGCACCAGGGCAGTGGGAATCACCCCCTCCTGGGGCTGTCCATGGACCCATGGACTCCCTGACATGGCCATGGGCAATACACTGAGGGAATGGAGTCACAGACCCTCCCACTGACCCTTCTTGGGGACTGGTGGGGGAGCATCTCCTCTCCAGCCCCCAGAGCATACACAGCGCTTGGGAGAGACTCAGGGGGCATCCCATGGCAGAGAGACAGGAGAAATGTAAAAGTGTCTTTTAATATAAATATAAATCCATCTGAAGTGCTGCAGGAGAGGACCGTGGCCCGCGAGGGATGCCCGGGAGGGAGGTGGGCGTGGCGGGGAGCGGCCAGCAGCCCGAGGAACCGGGCCAGCATCACCTGGGCACCCTGCGGCGGGCCGGGCTAGAGCCGGAGCAGCGGCGGCAGGGCCAGCAGGGCCAGCAGGGCCAGCAGACGGGGCTGCAGGGGGGTGGCCGAGCCCCGCAGCGTGGCCTGGTTGGTCTCGGAGGCGGGCGAGCCGGGGGGCTGGGGGCTGGCCAGGCGGCTCCGGGCGCTGCACAGCTCCTGCAGGTTCCCCTGGAACTGCATCTTGCGGGACTCCTGGCGCAGCGACTCCCACACGCTGCTGGCTTCCACGGGGCATCGGGACAGCACGGCGCTGGCGCAGGTGTGGAACTCATCCCAGGACCTGCGGGAGAGGGCGGCAGTCGGGGGCGGTGCTGGTGGCGGTGACCCCGCCGTCCCAGCCGCTCCCGCACGGACACTCACTTGCAGATGGTTTCCAGCTCCTGCGCCTCCTCGCCGGCCTCCTGCTGCTGCTGCTGCTGCTGCTGCTGCTGCTGCTGCTGCCGGACGTGCTGGGTCATGCTCTCCCCCAGGCTGATGAGGCAGCCCGCGAAGCCCCTGAAGATGCTGTCGCACTGTCCCGCCATGCTGACGGGCTCCTGGCTCGCGGCTGCGGGGCACACAGAGGAGAGGCCGAGCTGAGCCTGCCCAGCTCAGGGCAACGTGGCTGTGAAATGTGGCGAGGGGCTCCCACACCCCCCGCACCGCCGGCATCCCCTCGCAGTGTCCTTCTCTCCTGGCCCGGGAGCCCGAGGGATTCACGGCCCCGCAGCGATGCTGCCATTGCCCGCAGGGCTCCAGCCGCCCACCTCACCTCGAGCTCTCCCCAGAGCCATCTGTCCCGGCCTTGATCCCCTGACAGCAAAGATTAATTTGTGACTACAACAGATAAAAACAAAGCAAAGGATCAGCAAGCTGGAGTCCCTGCCCTGACTGCAGTGGAAAAGAGGGGGAAAGGGGAAAGGAAAGGGGAAGGGGGAAAGAGAAGGGGAAAGTGGGCCAGAGAAAGATAAAGGGGAAGGGGGAATGGGAAAGGAAAAGGAAAGTTGAGAAAGAAGGGAAGAGGAAAGGTGGAAACAGGAAAGGGGAAGAGAGAAGAGAAAAGGTGAACAGGAAAAGGGAAATTATAAAGAGAAAATGGAAAAGGAAAAGAGGGAAGGGGAATCGAGGGGAGGAAAGTGGAAGAAAAAGTACAAAAGGAAAAGGCACAAGTGCAAGTCTGGCTGCTTCATTCTGAGAAGCCCCAATTCCCTGATCTGCTCCCAATTCCCAAAAACGATTCACCACTGGCACTGGCCAAACCTTGGTGCTGGACAAGGGACAATGGGTGACAGGGTGTGTTAATGAGGACTGCGAATGCATCCACGACTGGTGGGAAGCCCAAAAGGAGCTGGTGTGTGACTGGGTCGCAGAGAAACTTGCATGATCCTCAACTCTGCCCCAGAGGTCCTGCAGGTCAGAAGATGTGGGGTCCCTGTGCCAATTCACAGGAGTTACAAGAGTTTTGGAAGTAACATGGGTGTGCACCAGGGAGGTTTCTAACTGAGGGGGAGGTTTCTGCAGCAGACCCCTGTGGAAAGGCAACCCCAGAAACAGCTGAAAGTTTCATGGTGACTGCTGAGGCAGCCAGGATGTCTCCAGGGAGCCGTGTGCCTTGCTGCTGGCATCCCATGCCTGCACTCCTGGAACAGGGTCCTGAGCAAAGGGGCTGAGGTCGAGACTAACCCCACAGTGAGCCTGACACGATCACAGGGCACTTTAGGTGTTTGCAATGAGAACCCCCTGAGCACAGCACCGAGGAAAGTCTAGGACTGATGCCAGACACGTGGGTCGCAAACATCACAGGTATCAATAGAGAAAGTGGGATCCATTGCTCCTCTTTTGAACCAGCCAGGTAACAAGCGTGCCTCCCACCAGCCCAAGGACCCAGCAGCTGATGCCTCCCCTCAACCGGCTGGTCCCTGCTGCAAGCTGAGCTTGCACCTCCTGCTCTAATGTCCTGCACAAGCTCTCCCCTCTGCTCAGCAGCCTCGGCATGAGGCTGGGCAGGGCCAGCAAAGAAGGAGAGAGCAGAAGGACAAATCACCTGTGCTGCTCCGCTGCAAAACCATGGGGAAAAAGCTGCCCCCGGCTCCGTCAGGGAGAAAGCCCAAGGGAAAAGCACGGAGGAAGTTTCCCAGGGCGCTGCAGAGCATCCCTGGCTCCCCAGCGGGTGCCGAGGCAGCCATCCTGCTCCTGGGGAAGGGTCGGAGTCACCGACCCTCTGAGCTAAAATCCACCAGAGCTTTGGTGGTCCCTGTCCTCCATCCGTGCAGCCGGACCCGGTTAGTCCCGGGCTCCCCATCTCTTTTCAGAGCAGAGATGTCACTGGGTACCGCTGTGCTCCGCATCCTCCCCCGGCTCTCGGAGGAGCGGGAGTGTGGAGGGGACACGCTGGTGCCAGTGAGGTGCAGGACCTGCCGGATAAGTCCCCGAGCGGTCAGGATGCCCCCCGGCCCCGGTGAACCAGGGCAGCAGGGAAAGCCAGCAAGTGCGTGGGGCTGGAGAGCCAGGGCTCGGGAACTGTCCCCGCCTGAGCAGAGAGACCCCGGACAGCCACGTTCCTGCTTGCCCGGCGTCTCAGGACACGGGACAAGGGTGGATAGATCGCTGAGCCGTGGGGCAGCCGGGCACCGCGCTCCCCGCAGCTACAGACGGTGCGGGACGCGGCCGGGGTCCCGCTCCCGCCCTCCCGCTCCCCAGCCCCGGCGGGGACAGCCCGGCCCGCGGCACTCACCGAGGTGCAGGAGCAGCGGGCACACGACGCCCAGCAGCCGCCAGCAGCCGCCGCCCATGGTGCGGACCCCGCGCCGCCGCCGCCGAGTGCTCCGCGCCCGCCGCCGCCGGCAGCCCCGGGACCGGCACCGCCCGGGACCGGCCCCCGGCACCGCCCCGGACCACCCCCGGCACGCCCTGCCGAGCAGCCCCCGGGGCTGGCGGCTCACGGAAACACGCACTGGTTTGCGTTGAACGGCACCGTAAAATCCATCTCGTTCCAAACCGGCAGGGACATCTCCCAGCGCTGTGCAACCTGCTCTTGTGAACACTTCCAAGGATGGGGCATCCACAGCTTCTCTGGGCAACCTGTGACCCACTGCCCTCACAGGGAGGAAATGTTTCCCAATATCCAATCTGCTGTGCCCTCTGTCAGCGTGAAGCCATTCACCCTTGTCCTGTCACTCTCTGCCGTGTCTGAAGTCCTCCAGCTCTACTGGAGTTCCTTTCTGTATTGGTAAAGTGCTGCAAGGTCTTCCCAGAGCCTTCTCCTCTCCAGGAAGGAGGAGCAGTCAGACACATTTTTGCTGTGAAAAGCAGAGTTAATGTCCCCTTCCCACAGCCAGCAGCCCACCATCACCTCCTGCCTCTCCCAGGAAGCAGAGACCACTATGCCCTGCTGGACTCACACAGGAAAGCTTAAGCAGAGACAGGAAAAAATCTGGGAAGAGAAAACATCCTGGCCCCCCCACCTCAGGCTCCAGTCTGGAGATGGTTTGATACCCTCAAAGACCCCTCAGTCTTCCCTCTCCATCACACAACAGAAGAAATTCTCCTTTTTTTTTTTTTTTTCTCAAAAAGTTTTTTATTGAATTGTTCTTAATGTTATTTCCAAAAAAACCCCCAAAACAAAAAACGAACAACAAAACCCCCCAAAACTTCAAAATTTAGATAAAAAGAAAAACCTCGGTGTAAAATCAAAACTAATGTCTGAAACATGGACATGCTCTGAAGCACAACAGAACCTGTGGACCCCAGGGGCTCTGGCAGTTTGCTGCTGCCTCAGCACCCTGACCCAGAGCCCCTCCCTGGGGCACTCCAGAGGTGTCACCCCCTGCCCAAACCTGCCTCGCTGCGTCAGGCAGGCCGGGCACTCCACTGTGCATCTGGAATTAACAAACCTCAGAGTAACTAACTAATTAATGAATTTTAACTAACCCCTCTTGCTCAGCTGACCTCCTCCCTGTGCCTACAGCCTGCCAGGGAGGAGGAGCTGGAGCCCTTGACTAGTGTGGGTACAGGTTTCTGGCGGCAGCCCCTGTGCTCGGGCTCAGCGCACACCTCGCTGCTCCCTTGCTGACGGCAGCACATCCCAACCTTGAAGGGGGTAAGAAAATCCATCGGCTTCTGCTGCACGACATGGACTGCCAGCCAGCCTTGGGGACGGATGGGCAGGTGAAGAAGAGATTTAACTCTCAAAAAAGAGGCTATTTAGGAAAAATAAGCCAAGTGAATGTTCAGTGACTATTTGGAACTATACACAGATGGCGTTCGCCTTAGAGACATCACACACGTGTTGATAGATTTTCTTGCAAGAGCTCTTAACACCAGCCAGACGTCATCAGCAAGTGTGGATCTGCTGGGTGGGCTCTGCTGGAGCAGCCCAGCAGGCAGCCAGGTGCTCCTAGGTCATGCCAGGGGTGACCAGGCCCTGCAGCATGATCATGAGGCGCCGCGCGGGTTTGCTCAGAGGGTTGTGCAGTTCCACCTGGAGGAACTGGAAGAGCTTTTGCCGCACCTGGTTCATGACTGACCCCATGTGGTCTCGGGTGATGGGGTCACTTTGGTCCAGGTGCATCACTGCATCCTCCAAGTAGCTGAAGGAGAGAGAGCAAGGTTAGGACCAAACCCAGAACATGATCCCAATCTGAATCAGTTAATGTTAGCACTGAAGATGCAGTTTTGTTCCCCACTCCACCCAAATTCTGCGATATGTTCAGTTGTCACAAAATAAATATTCCTGACTCACAGCAGAGACCACCTATCCCCTCCTAAACATGTGAGGTCAGCCTACAGCTCCCAGCCTGCCCACCTGCCCCACAACCTGGCTGCTGGAACCAAGGCAGAGGCAACAGGCAGTGACAACTCCCCACAGTGCTGGAAGTAACTCTCAGTAGATTTTTTCTTAAATGCCTTCAAGCAGAATTAGTCACTCATTAGGCAGTAAAACCCCTCAGCAGTGAGGCTCAGTTTGTGTAGGGTTACAATAAAATCCATCCAGGAAGGGGTGGGAGAAGATCAACACTTTTACCAACAAGACACTCAGAAATTCAGATGAGCCATCAGCTTTTAAACCACAGCCTGAGTAAAGCAATGTGGTCACTGCAGGTTTTCAGGAACAATGCAGTTTAAACTTTTCAGCAGCAGCTTTAACCCCAATTACCAGCCTGTAACTTGACTGTAACTTGAAGCTCTTTTCAGTTTTTCTAGCTTGCTTTACCCTTATTGAGTTAAAACTCAATTTAAGTGATTTTTCCATACAAGTCATAATCAAAACCTGTAGGTACCTTAACAATTTAGCTTTTAAGGGCAGATAGCAGGGTTTTGACTCAGACACTAAAAATGTTCATGGCAAGTATCAGTACAGTCACTATTTTGTCACACAAGCTTTGCTTGGAACATCCACCAGAAATTATACCAGTAGCTCCTGCTGCAGCCTCCCACTGAGCCTTTCTGGCAGTCACGACAAGAAACTGCTGACACAAAGTCCAGCGATGGGTTAAGAGCTGAGGACACAGCAAACTTGCCCAGGATATTACACTATCCAGGGAACATGGCACCATCCCTCCTTTGGCCTCCACAGGGAAATCATTCCTTGGGGAATGGGGATCACTGCACAGGCTTCAACTTTTGTCCAAGTTCCACCTTCCACTTCCAGGCAGTGAATTTAAAGCCAGGGCTAAGAACAGGACCCAATTCTCTGGTCATACTCACTTCAACTTCAGCTCTGTACGAGTGCCCAGATCTGAGGAGAGCTGCTGAATGAGGGAGAGCAGCACAGGCTGGGACAGCGGGCATGGATGCTGTCCAAATACTTGCTGAGTATCCACAGTCTCACAGACATACAGAACCAGGTTGAGATCAGCTGCTGTTAGAGCCTGCAAGGAAGACACAGCTAAACATGCACAGGAACCAACAGGCAGGTGAGGGACACAGGACAGGGTGACAACACTGAGATGCTCAGTGGCTCAACAGCCTCCTCTGGGAGCAAAAATCTCTGCTGTACAGGCCAGCAGGGCCATCTTTAGGCTCTTGCTCTATGCTCTGAAGACACTGAACAGAGCACAACCAGACAGAGGGGAGCAGGTTACTGTCAGCAGCATGGAGCAGGGTCAACAGTGCTATCATTTCCACAAGAGTTTGTCTGCAGCAGCTCAAAGGGATCTGCCTGCATGTTCAAAGTTAGAGGCAAGGTCAGGCCCCAGCTGGTAGATCTGCCTGGAGAGGCTTATGAAGCTGTTGCTCTTCAGAGGTGAGCCACGTGTCAGTGCTATGGCAGAACACACTGGTTTTACTGGAGCACTGACACTGTCCTGACAGGACATGGGCAGGGAGGAACGTAACTGCTGCCAAATCATGGAACCTGCATGGCTCTGGCTCCACCTGCATGACAGCAGCTGCACCCCTCAAGCACTTCACTGCCACAGATCTTTTCAGTCAACTCCTGTGTAAGCTCTTGTGAGATCATGTGCCCACACCAAGAAGCCCTTTTTTCCTCCTCACTCCCCAACAAGCAATGGATGACTATCAGGAAAACGAGGTACCTGCTGGAAAGCTTGGTTGAGGTGTCCCTGCTGGAGCAGCTGAAGGATGTGAGTCTGCTGGGACTGGAAATCCATGTGAGTAGAGGGGATGGGTGTCCCGGCTGCCGAGCGCATTGCCTGGACGATGCTCGAGGTGACAGCTGCCTGCTGCTCCTTCATAGCCAGGCTCACTTCTCCTTTAATGACTCTCTGCACCTGGGCCAAAATAGACTCCTGCATGCTGAAAAAAACAAAACACAACCCATGGGTACCTCTGAGAATGAAGAGCCAAGGGATAACACTGCACAAAGCTTATACCAGTGAGAAAGCACAGGCTGGTTTGCTTATTGTAGTGTGGCTCCCTAAGGGTTCATACAAACAGATCTGAGGCACAGGCAACTCTGTGGCCAGCACCACCATGTCCCAGGGTGCACCTGGAAGATGATGGGATTCTGTGCAAGAAAGTGACATTTCAGAGAACCAAGCCTCTCATTAAACAATGTTTTAAATCTTTAATGTCTCTGTCTTACAAGCAAGGTAACTAAGCTGTGGGTTTATTCCCAAATGGGGCCAGCTTCCTACAGGAGATCTGTCAGATGCAGTTCCTAGTGTGCAGATGACACCTTTAGAATGAGAACACACTTACACTGTGCCTGTGGCTTCTCCAGAGAAGAGGATTTCACAATGCAGAATCTGCTGCTCTGTGTGACACCTTTTCCCTCAAGGGCTGGATTCTCCCCTCTCACAAAGGGTACAAAGCATCAAACCTGCTTTACTACAGGTAGAAAAGCAGGAATTCCCTGGGAACAAGAACTGCCCATGCAACAAGACCAGGATTTAGCCTGATGGCCTTCCTGGCAACTATGGCCTGCACTGAAGACATCAGTGTGTTCTGACATGTTCTAGTGCCTTAAAATAGACAGGGCTGTTCTGCCCCACAGGTGACCACCAGCCAATCCCAATGCCTGGCAATCTGCCACTGCCTCATGGTGTGAATGTGCTGGAGGCACTGCTGGGATGCTATCCTGAAACCAGGAGGGCAAAGCACAAACTGCTGCAAAGCAGCTGTGGGGAGAGAGTAGCAGCCTGTAGAAACTGTTGAGGACACTAAGTAAAGAAAAGCCTTCAAAAGACTCCTCTGAAATGATCTTCAGGAAGCATTCAGATTTCAGTGAGCTTAGGGGTGCCTTAAATTCTTCTGTTCTCCATGATGCACATGGGACCTGGGAAAAAGCTGAGCTTCCCAATACAGCTGGGAAACCTGTGGGCAACAGTCACCATCCCACATACTGTGCCATATGTGCAGGGCCAACAAGCAGCCCCACAACACTCCTGGCTTGCTTCCACAACTAAGCAAGGAGAGGTGCTTGTGATACTGGCATGTAACATCCCAGTGCCATCTCTTTGCACAAGCCCAGCTGCCAACTCACTTGCCCACGATGATGTGCAGCTGGTGCTGCACCTCAGCATGGACACTGGCTGCGATGGTGGTCGCCAGCTGCTCCGTGGTGCTCTGGAAGGAGCTGATGAGCTGCCGCAGCTGGTTCAGCAGCGGCTCCCGCACCTCCTGCTCTCGTACCTTCTTGTTCTTCAAGTGAGCCTCCAGCTGCTGGATATCTGCAACAAGCACAGAGGGAGATGTTTGTGCCATCTGTAGCTGTGGAGATGATCAGGGCAGAAATCCAGCTGTCAGGCTCTACACGTTCTCCAGAAGAAGCAATTGCTGAGCCCGTGTATGAGCACAGGAGAAGCACAAGCCTTGGTTTGGGCTGCATTAAACTAGAAACCCATCTTCCAGTCTCCCCATCACACAACACAGCAATAAACCCTCCAATCCTCCTACAACAGACTTCTACAGGCACTCCTTGCTCAGCAGAGACAAAGGCAGGAGTGAGGGTGTTTTATTTCATACCTAGTGTGAATTGTGATCTGCATTAGTTCAATGCTCATGAAGAAAGAGGGGTAAATTTTCTGACAAAAAAGAAATTATGTCTCCAGAGATTTAAAACACGTATTTTAAAATATCTTATGAACTGGTCTGATCAAAAGGGAGAAAAATGTAAGCTCTCGTATTTGTGGGAGACTTGTGCAGAAGAGGAAGGGTGTAAAATAAACAGCAGCTGGAGACACTCTGCAGATCTATGGCAAACAGAAGTCACTGTGCTAGCACTGCCCAAATTCAGGCCCCCTCAGAAACCAGCTCTGCAGAGTAATACCTGTCCAGCCTCCCCAAAGGCCAAGGATCTGCATCCCAAACCTGAGAATAGGAATGATCTTCCATAGTGCATCAGTGTATAGGTTTCTTTACTTAAGGGTATACTCTATTTCAGCCTATGTCACACTGTTCAGCCACTGTTTAACCTCTGGTCATCCCAGAACCCTTCTCTAAACTCCTCCAATCCATTAGCCCTCTGAGAGGAGGGTCTAGCTGCAGGACTGCTACCCTGTCCATTCATCATGTTCCTGACACCAGGAGGGGATAATCCTGCAGCTGGGCTTTCCTACTCAATGGATGAAGTCACAGATTCCCAGAACACAGCTGAGTGTTTTGCTATGTGGGCTGCAAAGACCAGAAGTGAATTTGTACTCTTGTAGCACCACTCACAAAAACCTCCCCACTTCTGGTTCCCAAGTATGAAACAGAACACAGGGAGGGGCTAAGAGGTTAAACACTCAGCAGTGAAACTCTGAAAGACAAAAAACGTAAGGACAAAGTGTTGCCAGCCACTAGTGCAAATAGTGAAGAGGAGACTTGAAGAAAAAAACCTACTCACATTCCTGTGTGCCCTGCTTGAAGGTGTCATTGATTTGCTGGAACATGGACTGGCAGCTCTTCTCAAAGGCTGGCAGCACGACGCTCTGGAAGGCCTCCCTGTAGGCTGACTGGATGGGTCCCTGCAGAGTGTCAGCTGTGGCCCTCACAACACTGTCTGTAAGGTTCTTACAAGCAAACACAGAAGATTCCAGAAAATTAGCTACAGTCTGCTCCAGGATTAAGGGTGTGAGCAAACAGCAGGTCCCTGCAGCACACCCACACCAGGTAAGGACAGCCCAGTGTCCAAGGGTGCTCCCTTGGCTCTTCCCACTGGCCAGGCTGCACTGTGACACAGCAGGCAGAACCTCTGCTTGCTCAGGGGCTGCCCAAAACCAGCACAACTCCTCTGTACTTCTGCTGTAGAGCAAGGAAAGGTGCCACAGTCAGACATAGCTCCTTTCTCCTTCTCTCCCTTCCTTCCCAAAAAACCATAATTCCCAGCAAGGTAAGTAAGCAGCTTGTGTTCCCTAAATAATGTAGATATGGAGAACAGAATGAAGCCAGTCAAACATTTGCCACTTGACTGAATTGGTGCTAAAAGTCACTGCTGTGGTGAGAATTTCTACACTAGTAGAAAATGAACAACTTGGTAAATTAAAAAAAGTGCTAATGAGGGAAAATAGGCAAGGGAGCACACAAAGAACTTGTCCTAATGAGACCATGAAAAAGCTTTGACTACTGGCAGCTAAACTGGCGTTACCTAGAGACAGAGGTGAGGGGACAAGGGGTAAGAAGTTGCTACCCAGGCAGGTGACAACTCACTGTGCCCTGGAAAATCTACTCTGGTACTCCTTACCTTTGATTTCACTAGCTTGGTAATATTCTCTTTCAGTGTCCCCTCAACAGCAGTGAGCTTGGCTGCAACAGTATTACTGAACTGGCTGACAGTTGGGTCCATGCTTTTGGAAATGCCTAGAAATAACAAAAACAGGATAAATTTGCAGACTTAAGCCTAAAGACATATTACAAAACCCAGAAAAGAAAATGGAATCAAATGATTTCTGGATATGACACAGCAAGGGACAATGACCATAAACTTTGCTTGGAGAACCAAGGTTGGACATTTGAAGAAAGTTTTTGCTAGGAAGGTGGTACAGCTCTGGAAGCCACCAGAAGTTGTGGAAGCTCCAGCCTTGAAGATTTTTAAGAGTTTGTGTGACAAAGTCACAGGTGACCTTATCTAGAATAGCAGGTAGCCCTGCCTTAGGCAGCTACTGGCTCCAGGTTTTCCCCCCAGCAGCTTTTGGAACATTTCCTTACATGCATGTTGCATTGAGAAAGAGCAAAAACAACTTCAAGCTTGCTCCAGCCAAGTCTGAGCATTTCCAAACTCATCAGCCTCTTTCACCTTCCTCCTCTGAACAGACTCCAAAGGCTTTAGAAATTATGAGGGTCAGACCACATCCTCTGGGAAAGGCATTCCCTCTGGGAGCCTCATACTGCTTCTAAACCACAGCCCCTCTTCTCAGATTACACTGGGGCCCACAGCAGTTTATTGTACAGACAAACTGGTGTCCACACAATTTCAAATCTGCTTCACACAGTGCCAGCACTTCCCCAGTGTGCTTTCAATTCCAGTGGAGCTACCTGCAGGGATCCACCTGCCAGACTTAGGCAGCCACACTCACACTGGGGCACTGTCTTCTTCATCTCCTCGCGGATGGTCCTCTCCAGCCGGTTGCACACAGCTGTGGACAGGGACTGGGACAGCTGCTGGGACAGGTGCTCCTGCAGCTGCCCACTGCGCTGCTGCCCTTCCAGCAGCACCCGCTCCAGCCTTCTCTCTGATGACAACTTCTGCTAAGGAGCACAGCAACAGATTTCCTGTCTACCCACAACACTCCTGTCCACAAAGATGGACAGTAGCTTCACCTCCAGAGGATCAGTGAGAGCAAATGTGCAGCTCTAGTGAGAGTGGTCTCTTAACATTACTGCTGTGTTCCTGAAACAGGGTGCTCTTGAATGATTGATCAGGGTGAGAAAAGAGCTTTGGAAGGCAAGATAGAAAGGATCAGCCCATAATTACTCTTGTGGAACTGGCCACTGCCAGAGGTGGGATAATGTACCAAGTGCACTTCTGGTCTACACCAGCACTGCAGCACTTTTGGCTTAATGGGTAACTAAGATTTAGTGGCACTGAGAAAGTGTCAGTTCTCCTCTGTTCTATTTCTGAGTTTCTTGGCCTGAGAGGAACTGGAATAGTTATACTGCAGCCATGCAATTGTACTGCACCTACAGACCCATGCTCCCACTATCCTTGACCTTTCAGAGCCCTCCTCAGGCCTCTGGTCTGCCTTGCAGCCTCCCACCCAACAGCTGCAAACAAGGATACGCTCCTGCTCCTGCTGGGAGTCCATCACCCTCTCCATGTGGCCCATGAGGGAGCTCTGGATGGCATCCAGGTGATCCGTGAGTCGCTGCAGCAGCTCCATCTGGTTCTGCCGCAGCTCGGAGAGCTCCCGCTGCTGGCTCCTCAGGATGCACATCAGCTCATCCTGGAACTCTGCTGTCACCTGCATTGGACAGGACAAGCATTCATTTCTAACAGGACTGGAGGTCAGCTGAGCTTTCTGCTCAGTGTTCAGTTAACCCCTGTGCCTGGAAGTGAAGTGTAACACACAACGCAGCAAACAGGACAGTTTAATGCCTGTTCCCAAGAACTTTTGTGCCAAGGAATGAACTGATAAAGCAAGTTTCCTGCATGGAATTAACATATGGTTGCTTAGAATATCAACTGTCTAGATTCAAGATGCCCTTTGAAACAGAAATTATTCACTTTTGGCCAGGTACTGAGAGTATTCATGCCTACAAATGCAAACAGTGACCTCAAACACTCAAAAAAGAGCTGTGCAATCAGTATAGTAAGGAGGCTTCTTTAGAGCACTTTTTCAGATCTTTAATTTATTTATGAAAATCAAACAACTGGACATGTATAAACTTATATATGTTGTCTCTTCACCTGCTCAAAATAGTTCAAGGAGTGTGATGACCCACTCTTAAGGGGAAGGAATAAGGAGACACACACATCAAGGTCAATCCCCCTGTGACCCTTTCTTTGCTGGGAACAGCTTATCTTGCTGTAGGCAGAGGCAAGTATGAGAAGGAAATCATCAGTCTGGAGAGCACAGAGCTCCTTCTTTGCTGCATGTCAGCACAGAGCAATTCCAAGCCCAAGTGCAGCCTCATCTCAACCTGCTAGGGCATGACCCTTGATACTTCAAGGAACTGCAATGAACTTTCTCTTAGGTCTTTCCTAGTAAGATATGAAGCATCATCAAGAGCAGCTCTGACTCACCTGGTTGTTAGATGATCTTGGTGACTGGTTCATATCCCTGGAAATAAACAGAGAAAGAGTAGTAACCCAATTATGTCAATTAACTCCTCTTATTATCCAAGTCTTCTGCCAAAACAGATCACATATTTTATGGTTGCTTTTGATTTCACACTCCAGCTCGTAATTCCATTTTGCCTTGTGTACTATAGAGAATTATGGGAAGGTGATAAAATCCCAGTCCTTACAGCACTGTGACACTATAATTTGCACTGTTCACAGACCCTGAAATTCCTAACAGACTGGTCCCTTGACATGGAAGAGACCTGAAGCAAGTGTTAATGAGGACTGTTACAAAGTGTATTTTTCACCGATTTTTCAAATTCAAAGCCATAGAAGACTTTGCCAAACACTTTTTGAAGATCTCCCAATATTTTACCAAAGAAAAAACAAGTATTCACTTGTTAAAATTTAGAATGAATGAACACAAATCATCTAGTGTGATTCCAGCTCTCAAGGTTAAGAAACTAGTGACACACTCCAGTTCATAAATCAAAATAAAGAAAAATACTGAACTGATGCACTAATATTGCATGTCTCCATCAAAGTCACAGATCTCTGAAGAAAAGCAAACATTTTAGTTCTTAGACAATACCCACTCAGCAACTTTAAAAGGACTGAGGCAGAAAAAGTGAAAGTAATTTAAGAGGCCAAGAGCATCTGGCTGTCACTGTGCAGGACCACAGCCAGAATTAAATGTCATAGCCCATCTTTGTTGTGATCTGCACAGCATGAGATTCAAACCATGGAGCTATGGGAACACAAGAAAAGGAGGGAGCCCATTGCAGAAGTTGTGCTGCTCTCCTCACACTGATGCAGACAGATTGGTCTAATGTGCCATGGGCAGACCTTTCCAATTTCCACTTGCAGGATATTGATATAGGCATGTTTAGAAACACACAGAAGAAGCAGGCAGGTAACAAATGACAGATATTGCTGAACAAGGGCACTGTGCCACTGTTCAGAAGCCAATTAAAAATGGAGGCCATTGTGACACTCACAGCATCACAGTTCCAATAAAGCCTTCACTGAAACCAGTGAAAGGGCCCAGTGTCCCCTCACAACATGCAATTTACCTCCCACACACTCTTCTGAAGCCCAGACTATATTTTGGATTTTGAGTCCCAGCTGGAGATAGTGCAGAACCATTCCCACACCTGAGTGCCAGTCAGTGTTTGAGTAGCCAGCAATGCCTTCTGTGGGGCTCCTGCCCTTTGCACACGGGGGAGGGCTGGGAGCACTTGGCTGCTGCCTCACACCCCAGTGGCTACAAGGGGCTGTGGCCCTGCCCAGCTGCTCCCTCTGTGCCCTGGCAAGCCCAGCATACCCATCATCTTTCTTGCCCTTCCTCTTCAGCTTGGGGGAAGCCCGGGGGGAAGCCTTGACTTTCCAGTCCTTCACAGGCAGCCTCTGTGCAGATGCTTTGGCACCAAATCCACCCGACGTGGAAGCCAAGCTTGCAACTTCATCATCATGGTCACTGTGAAGGAACAGCAGGGGAGAGGACATCACTCAACACTGGACTGTGTCAGCTTCACTGTGGGGATGGATTCACACAGCTCTTCATCCACACATGGCCAGAGTCAGCTACAGACAGCCCCACCTTAACCTTTCAGTCACCTCTGCAGAGCTCAGAACAGGCTGCTCTGCTTAGATCCAGGTCTGCTCAGGCTGAGCTCCAGTGCTGTGCAGCAAGGCTTGGAAGGTCCCTGCATTAGGGACAGCAGGGGCCCAAGCAGTGTGGCTGAATGATGCCTGTTTAGCAAACAGTGGCACTTGAGCCCCAGGATGGCCAGCAGGGAACCAAAGCACAGCACATCCTTAAAGCTTCACAGACAGCAAGCACTGGACACTGAACACTTTGCAAGAACAGAGCAGGATCAGGTGAGCCTAAAATATCTCTGATCCTCAGTATCTTGGAGACTTTCACCTGCTTCAAATACAAGCTACACATTTCAGTCTAAATTTGTGAGTGGATTGTGGACCACCCTCAGCTGTCAAACAGGGCTGAGCTTGTCAGGCACACAGAATGTGCTCACAGAACTTCAGGGGAACTCATAAGGGAGGAAGGATGTCAGAACCTTTTCAGTAAGAAACTTACTCCTGAGGTACCCTTGATACCTTAAATAAGGCCCAATATTTGGAAACTGATCCTTTAATAGGTTTTTACTGGTAATTAAACCAAACTTGGTCCATGCTTTTAGGAGCAGCACAATCATACCTTTCCCTACAGAGAATAAACTGGAAAGTGCCCAGAGGCCCATCTTGAGATGAGCTGAAGTCATCAGAACATTGGGGAAGCTGGGCTGGGGACAGAGGCATGAATGCAGCCTGAGCTGAGTCCATGCAGGGCAGGAGAGGGGGCTGAGGACTCTGGTACCTTTGTTCTGCACTGGCATCCTGGCTGTCATGTTGCAGAAGGTGGTAGCTGTGTCGATGGTAGGAAGAGCTCTTGTGCTTTTCTTCAACCTCATCTCTTGGGCTAGAGAGGGGAAAAAAAGAAAATACCATCATGAAAGTCTCTTTCAGCTTGGACATTCCCTCTCTCCATGTTCCATGAGGGATCCTGATAGAAAGTCTGTAACAAAAATTAACCCCACACTGATCCCACAGATCCAGGATGAAGCAGGTGTTGTGGAGAGGCACTAAACACTTGATCTTGTCCATATGCATTTCTGGGGCCTCAAAAAGGAAGAAACAGTTCAGCTATGCTTGAAGCATTAACCAAGAACTATCTCCTAACAGACATTCATACAGGAGAGGTAAGCCTCTACTCAAACCTGGCAGCACACCATACTTCAATGAACAGCATCATCTTGGGTTTGTTTTTCCTCATTTAATACTGATCACTGAAGAAAAAACCATCAGTGCTTCTTAGTTCTTTTAAGTGTCTGAGGAAGTGTGTGAATTTGATGGGTCAGCTCTAACAGACAATTGTAACAGTGGATCTAGTCTGAGTACCACAATGATTTTGAAAGCAAACTGCATGTGCTTCTAGGCTGTCAATTAGGTCTGCCTGAATGCAGCTTGCAGGAAGGACTCTAAACATGTGAGCACTTGTGAAATCCCTCACAGTCAGACATAGCTGATCTGGTGTTCTGATGTAAGACATCCTGAAGAATTCAAAGACAGAGTGGGATTGAGGGGAGTTGTAAACTCCTACAGAAGTATTTTCTCAAATTCAGACTATGAGTAAAAGAAAAAAAAATTGTGTAGAAATACAGCCTTAATGTGCTCCCCAAGGCCATCAGATGGGACTGTTTCCTGGAACAACAGCCTCAGCTGTGGAGGCACAAGGTGAGGCCCTTCTTTGCAATTCTGATGAGGGAACAGTCCAGGATTACCTGAGGGACAACACTGACCCTCTCAGCCTTCTAGTCCTGCTGAAAAGGAAGGTGTTTTCAGGTTCACATGGTGCATGTGGCATTAGCCTAAGTGGTCTCTGGAGATATCAGATGCATCTTGCTGTTCTCATCCCACTACAAGACAGGGACACTAATTCTGTGATGAAACCCCAGAACTGGCCCAGCATAACAGATTGCTCCTTCTAAGCAGCCTAAGTGATGTTGCACCATCCTTCATTCCTGCTCCCCTGCCAGTTATTTTCTTATTGCTAAAGTACTTATTTGTTTATAACACTAGCTGCATAGAACCAATCCTAGAAGAGAGACATACAATTAACCCACAAGCAAACCTGTCATTTATGTTGTCAATTGATTCAACAAAAGCCTGCAGGAATGCATCACCTGGGCTTAACATAGCTTGTACTGCTTTGATTTACAAAGCACATAGAAAAAAAAACCTTAAGTCTCCATGTGAACACGAAAGCCAACAAAGTAGAGTTTCACCTTCTTAACAGAGATCATTTATGCTGCAAAGAGTATCAGAGAGCAAAAATGGTTAGAGGTGGACTGGGAAGTTCAGGACACAGCATATAGACCAAGCACACAGGAAGGCTGACTCATCAGATCCTTTAAGGGAAAGAGGGATGGAGAACTACTCTGGATTAATCACAACATAAAAGCTTTTCACCAAGCTGCCAAATTGGCGAGTGCAAACAAACTGCCCCGTGCCAGACAAAGCCAGTGATTACCTGTCTGCCATGCTGTTCCTGGTCTCCCGGGTTATGTCAGGAGCCGCCGGCCACGGCTGACTCACAACACTGTCAGAAGAGGCGTTTTCCTGAGTTAAAGCAGTCTCCAGCAAAGATGGAGCGTTCAGTCTGTCCACCTCCACCGGAGGCATGTCCAAAGAGTGGTGGCTGTGCTCGGAGTTGTGGCGGTTCCTGGGGGACAGCAGGTGCAGGGCAGAGGCAGCAGAGGCCATGCTGTCTGCGTGGTGCCCGGGCTCCAGCGCCTCCCCGGGCAGCGCGGGCGCCGCGAAGCTGCGCTGCAGCGTCTCGGAGGCGATCTCCGGGATGTCCTGGGACATGGCAGTGGAAGCAGAGGAGATCACGTCTGGGGAGCGCTCACGGGTGGGAGAGGCCTGGGGCACCACCAAGGGCTCCACTTCCTGCAGTTCCAGTGCTAGAGAGGAGTTTCCTGGTGCGACCTGAAAGCAACAATCAAATAAGAGCCTTTAGGATAATGTGGAGACACTCCAAGAAGCCCTGGTGCCTTTCACTAACTGACCCTCAAACAGCCTGCTGTATCCTTTCCTCATGGGATCCCTGGCTCCCACTTCTTCATCAGACAGAAAATGGACTTGTAGTGGACTCTCACACTTAAGCCAATGCTAGCTTGAACTCATTTTCAGAAGAAAATCTAACACTAATTCTACTTCCCTGGTCTGCTCCAGACTCCCTCCTCTTTGAGGGAGAACATTAGTTTTAACATTGAACATCTGGACTGAAAACTTGTTTCAATTACAAGCTTTGGTCATGATCTGTTTTACACAACATCTGGAAATTAAAATTTAGGGATAGGAAATCATGATTCCAGACTCATCAGACCAACAGCAAGAATAAACCTTTCCAGGTAGCACTGTCTCTTAACACAAAAGCTGACCACATTCAGCCACTGGGACAGTGACAGCACAAGCTGGAGCTGTCTCTGGTTTTCAGAGACATGCTGTTCTTCACATGGACAAGCTCCATCAACGTGGCTGAGTAAAGTGGGCTGCACATCTGTGCCAGCAGCTGTGGTTTCCAAAGGGCACACACTGTCCCTGTTAACATCCAAGTAAGTGTAACTTCATAGAATCCTAGAAAGGTTTGGGTTGAAAAGGACCTTAAAGCTCATCTTGTTCCAACTCCACTGCCATGGGTAGGGACACCTGCCACTAGACCTGGCTGCTCAAAGCTCCATCCAATCTGGCCTTGAACACTTCCAGGGATAGGGCAGCTACAACTTTCCTGGGAGGCTCTGCCAGTGCCTTACCACCCCCTAAAAAAAGGATTTCCTCCTAACATCTAACCTAAACCTCCCCTCTTCTAGTTTATAATCATTCTCCCATGCCCTACCCTTGTCTGCCCATGTAAAAAGTCACTTTTATCTCTTCTAAACACTGAAAGGCCACTCCACTCCTCAGAGCCTTTTGTTCTCCAGGCTGAACAATTTCAGTTTGTACAGGCCCACAGAGAGGTTCCCTGGCCTATGAGAAGGAAGGGAGCAGTATTTGGAGCCTTACTGGAACAGGTGCCTTTGGTGTTAGCTTGTCAGGGAGTCCTGGGATAAGAACAGAGTGACTCCTAGGACTGGTCTGGAGACTGCTGCTGCTGCTGCTCAGCGTGAGGCTGGTGTCCAGCTGCATCTTGGGGCTCACAGTCAAGTCTTCTGATGCTCTGCAGAAACAGACACCAGCAAATCAAGCAGCCCAAAGAAATGACTGATCTGCATAAAACACTCCAGGTGAGGAGATGGGGTACAAAGGTCAGTGGAGGAGTCCTTGCTTCTCCTGGTCAGCTACTCCCTGTCAATGAGCATCTCCCTGTCAACGAGCATCTCCAAGTCCCCATACATGTCAGAGAGATACCAGGTGGAAACAACAAAAAAGAAAAAAAAGGAGCATTGTAATCTTTTAGAATTCGAGGGGTCAGTGAGAGAAGGGACCATTTGTATCTCCAGTGCACACTGTACAGAGTACAGGGAGAAACAGGACATTATGAATAGGTCTCCCTTCTTTTCCCAGCCCCCAGAAGTGAAGCTCTCAGCTGTTATGCAGCCCAACCCACTGTCACACTAAGATTTTCCTACCAGTCCTAATTCTCTCCCTGCCCTTGGTGGCTGCAGTGTTCTCTTACCTGTAAACAACAATGGCCCTTTGGGAAAAGCATGTAGAACAACAAAACTGAGCTGCAGTAACAGGATCCCTATGAGGCACACATAAAACACTCTTGTTGGCCCCTAGATGACAACAGGCATGTTCCAAGCTGCATTAGGGATGCAAACAGCTGCCTATACAGGGATGCTGGGACTCAGGCCAGTTTCTAACTCTGGTTATAATCTCCTCTCCTCCAAGACACACTACAGCTCTGCTACCCCAAAGTCTGTGTCACTTCAGCTGCAGTTGTATTATTTAACTCATGTGCTATTTACCTGGGCAGAGAGGCATCTGTGACAGAAGTGCTGCTCATGGCTGTGACTGCAGTCAGGGAACTGACACTGCTGCCTGGAGAGACAGCGATCTGTAAGGAAACACTCAGCAGTCAGGATGGCACAGAGGGCAACAACAACTCCACCTGAGAAAGAAAGACTCCTAGAAAGTCTTTGGTGAAGAGGGAATAGAAAACACCCCCACACGTTGGGTTGTGCCACTAAGGTGCACAGGTGCTGGTCAAAGGCAAGTACCAAAACATCCTCAAGTGACCTCACCAGTGCAGAGGCAGAGGGCTTATGGCAGAGAGTGGGGTACTCCACTGGAGTCTCACAAGTCTGAACAGTCCCATCTACCTATCTGGTCATTTCAGATCTGCATTCCCACAAGACCCCATCAGACAGGATGTGCAAAGATGGCATATTTTCTTCCATTACAGTTACATCATAACCCCAAACAACATATGCAAACCAGTAAGAACAGTCTCCCAGCTTAGATACAGTTATTTAGCAAATTTTTGTTTCTACAAAGCACACCTACATCAGTGGTCTTGCAGTTAGACACAGCATTTACAACACAAGCTTAGGCCAGTTTAGCATTTTAGACGTGCCAATAGGTCTCTGCTCAGTCTGGTTACATGCAGAGTTTCCTGTGTGCTCTGCATTCAGCTAGCAGAGCTCATCACAGTCATTACGTCCAAAAGTGCCAAAATCCACCCCCATCCCTTGCATCACCACAACAGTGCTGATCTCTGGTTACCTGTTGAAGAGAAGTACTTGGTGTCATGAATGCATCTGGAGTCATCAGCTTGGGTTTGGCATCACTGGAGAGGGAGAGGAAGTCTGCAGGCACGGGCAGCTCAGCGATGCGCCGCAGGTCTGGCTGCGAGCCGTGCACGGACTCCTTCTCAGACCCCAGCCCCTCCGTGCTCATATCAGCCATGTGGTCTGGAAAGGCTTCAAGGGAGAGGTACAAATCAGTTTGGAGCTCCCTCCAAAATTAAAGCACTAATTCCACCAAGTATGAACTGATGCCATTGCATGCCATGCTTGATTCCAAAAAGAAGCAGCAAACACCCTGCAACATTCCAGTCAGAGCTTAAAGCAAAGCAAATCCTGTGTTATGCTTTCTCTTTGTATGCCAGACTGGATTTTATCAGGCTTTGACAATAAAATGTCCAAACTTCCTTTCTTCCCTAAAAGCAAGGCCAGTTGAACTGCCACATCCCAGAATGGTGAATGAGCTGAAAGAGCTCATCACAGACAGCCCAGCCCCCTCTACTCCCACAGCTCTGCTGTCACTCTGATCTCTTCCACCTGACAAGAGACAAACTTCAAGTTTCTTTCACAAGTGCCAATTCACCCAGGAAGGTGAACTCAAGCATGCACAAAGCATTAGCACTCCTGGTCTAACACATCCCAAACTCCATATTCACAACCAGGGTCAAACCAGCTTCCTGCTTCACTGCTACTCCCTATTCAGAACCCTTTATGCAATGACACCACTGCAGTACAAAGAGATACCAAAAAAAAAAAAAAAAAAAGGAAAAAAAAATAAAACCATCCTTCTGCTCTCTCCACCTGCACCAATAACCTTCAAAGGCTCATCAACACTGAAGGTCAATTTAATACACATGCTCACCAAACTCCTCATGAGAGCTATGGGAAGGCATGGAAGCACTTGTGTCAGGGCTATGAAGAGGCTGGAATCTAATCTGCACATCCTGTAGGGCCCTAGAAAGAAACAAGCATCTCTGATCAGCTTAAGAACCACCAAGAGAAGACTTAAGGCATCATTAAGGCTCAGAAGATTCCTCTTCACTGAATTAATTCTCTTGGAAAAATGCTTCAGTGATTTCTGCCTGTCACAAACTACAGAAGCTGATCCTCATTCAGCCATGTCACCCAGTTCTGCCACCCCAGGGTATTCCCAGCACCTGTGTGTGAGCACAATTCTTAAATCAGTCATGGCTATGGAAATAAAAGCTTGTCACACTGTTCAGGGCTACCTCCTAGTAAGGCCATACACACCACATTCAGGAATTTCTATGGGACCAAGTAGCTTTCGTTATGAGCAAAAGAATTTAAGTTAAATTTCTACAGGTCAGTGCAGGGTTAGGACAACCAAAGCTGCACACACATACTCACTTGGTGTGAACACAGAAGAGTTTTATCAGCACACCTGCTGCTGATTCAACAGCCCCAGAGCCCTGAGTACCTTCTGGAAGGGAGACAAAGGTAAAATATAAAGTTGCATGGAAACCACACACAAAGTACTACAAAAAGTCACAGCAGGATGAACTGACAGCAAAGAACCATCATGATACAGATTCTCTTTATCAATGATCTGGATGAGGGGATCAAGAGCACTCTCAGTGAGTTTGCAGACAGCTCCACAGAATCACAGAATATCCTGAGCTGGTAAGAACCCATGAGGATCATTGATTCCAACCCCTGGCCCAGCACAGAACACCTCAAGAATCACTGCATGTGTCTGGAGGAATTGTCCAAATGCTTCTTGAACTACCAACAGTTCTGCAGACAGTACTACTGCCCCAGGGCATCTGCTCCTGTGCCCAACAACCCTCTGGATGAAAGACTTTCTCCTGATACCCATAAACCTCCACTGACTCAGCTTCATGCCATTTCCTTGAGTCCTATCACAGGTCATGAGATTGAAAAGATCAGTTCCTGCCCCTCATGAGGATGCTGCAATGAGGTCTTCCCTCAATCTTCTCTACTCCAGGCTGAACATGCCAAGTGACTCAGCCACTCTCCATACAGCTTCCCCTTCACCATCCTTATGGCCCTCCTTTGGACAATCTCTTAGTTTAGTGTCTTTTACATTGTGGTGTGTCCAAAATGGCACATGGCACTCAAGGCCACACCACTGCAGAGCAGAGTAAGACAATCCTCTCTCCTGACTGGCTGAGGATGTTGTGCACCTTGTTAGGCAGTTGGCTGATCTGCTGGAAGGGAGGAAGGGCATACAGAGGGGTCTAGACAGGCTGGATTGATGGGCTGAGGCCAGTTGTGAGAGGTTCAACAAGGCCAAGTGCCAGATCCTGTGTTTGAGTCAAGACAACCCCCTGCAGAACCACAGGCTGAGCAGAGTGGCTGCAAAGCTGCCCTGCCCAGTGGAAAAGGGCCTGTGGGTGCTGGTTGAGAGTAGCTTAAAATGAGATAGCATGTGCCCAGGTGGCCAAGAAGGCCATTGGCATCCTGGCCTGTTTCAGCAACTGTGACCAGCAGGACCAGGGCAGTGACCAGGCCACACCTTGAGTCCTGTGTTCCAGTGCTTGACAGCCCAGCTTCAGCCCGGTGAAGAAATTTTTCCTAACACCCAATCTAAACCTCATTGGATGCAACCTGAGGCTGTTTCCTCATCTTATTATTTGGGAGAAGTGACCAGCCTTTCAGAAGAACCAGCCAAGAAAGAAATCCTGATGACACAGCCAAATTTAGTCACCTACCTACACTCAAGGTGTCATTTTCCTCTTCTGCTGGGAGCACCTCGGTGTGCCTCAGCCGGCAGCGGCTCACGGCCTGGATGCCAAAGCTCAGCACGGGGTGGGTAAGGAGGAACTCAGAGATGGAGCTGAAGTAAGCCTTGCCCTCCTCTTGGTTCTGCATCAACTCCATCACATACAAGACCTGGAAGAATCAGAAATGGTAAATCAGAGCTTTCAGAGCAGATTATACACATGTGAGGATTACAGAGCTGAGCATCCAAAACAGATCTGTTCCAAAACAGATTTGGAACAAGAGAAATAATGTGATGAATAAAACCTGGATCTTGAAATTTGAAATGGAACATTCAAGGGAAGCACAAGCAGCACATTCTTAGGTGAGTCAATGTTGATCAAGAACTCAATCCTGCTGTGCCAGGTAGAATCTCCAAGTGTCTCCAAATGAGAGCTTTGCAAAGGGTGAGAAACAATCCTTAAGGCTCCTCAGGATTACTCAAATGAATTGCTACCTTTTTTCATCTAACAGTGAAATTGCTGAGTCAATTTCTGCATTTTTATCTACTAACATGCAAATGTCAGACTTAGGAAGCAGAACCAGTCACACACAAGGCCAATTCTGCTTCAGCCACCATTTCCCACAGGCAGCAATAAAATGAACTACTTACCTTTCTCTGCACATCACTCAGTATCAGATATTCAGCAGAGAGGTCCAGGCAGACTTTCAGGCTGGGAAGAATAGTCATGGAGCTGAAGATGTCAGGAGAAAAGCTACATATACAAATAAGAGGGAGGGGGTACAGACAGCAAGGTAGATCAGCCCAACCAGCATGATTGTTATGAAACTGCACTAATTACCAAAACACCCACAGAACCTTGAGGAGTTTACAACCCTATTACAGTGCAACCACCCACTAGAACACAAACACCTTTGCTGAAATCAGTGCTGACATCAGCTAAGGAAGCAGCTGGGAGATGGCACAATAGGATCAAGTTATGGATTCTGAACACTGAAATGAAAGGTGACACTTTGTCATTACTCAACATGTTCCACACCCATAGGATTACAAGAGTCAATGCTACTACAGATTTAAAACCAAAAATCCACCAAATAAAATAACCATTCCACAAGTTTTGGACCTTCTATAGTATGAGGTGGAAAAAACAGCACTTGCCTCTATGTCATAATCTCACTTAAAGAGGGAAAATCCAAAGTGGCCTTAAGCATGTGTGTGGTGAGAAGCCATGATCCACCATCAGAAAAACAAAATCAGGGAACCTAAGTTGAGTCAACAGATGGACCAAAGCACAGTTTGAATTTCTGGACCTACAGGGCTCAACATTTTAGTCTTGGATAATTTCTTAAGCTCTATCAGCATAGTAGCTTCTCATAATTCAAACAGAAAAAGCATCAATAGGAAAATATCCTAGATTGGTCATTGAATATCTAAAATTTTTATAGAAAAAAACATTCAAGGTGTACAGTTTTGCTGTGCAACCTCTCCTCATGCTACAGCTATGTCTATGCTTTAGAGAACAAGGCAAAGACAACAGATCTTGGTAAGATAAATAATAAAAGTATAAACTTCCCTGGCCTTGCCAAAGCTTGACCTGACAGTCTGCCATAGCTGAAAGCTTCCAAAGACAGGCTGGAATGGCAAAGGAGTAGGCTCACATTTGGGCTGGAGTAGAAACCATTGGACATCAGGGATCACCTTTGCAAATTCAGTACCCCCAAATCCCACCCCTGAGGGGTGTCCACCAACACGTACCGAACAGTCTGCAAACAGGTCCAAGACACTGTGCACCACATCTTCAGTTCTCTGTTCTGATCAGCTCCTGTGATGAGAAACCTCCAGAAGGGAACTCTGTGGGCACAGCAGATACAAATTCTTTTAAAACAAGATCTGGTCCTTCCCAGAAAAGCTCCTCACAAGCTGCCCGTGGCTGATTTTGCCCAACTGTGGTCTAAACTTCCCAGAAAAATTCTGCTCTATGCAGACTAGAAACCACTACACCAGAAATCCTAAGGCCACAACTGACTGAAGAACCAATAATAACAATAAAAGCTGTACTTTCAGCAATGTCAGTCGAAATTTGGAGCACTAACAGGCCATTTAAGACTGACCATACCATGAACCTGAGTGGACTCTTCAATTTAGAGTTCTCATTACTTTCATGGAATTGGCACTATGATTAAGGTCACTTTAGGTTGTGCTTCAGAGTCCTATTTATTTCTCCATCACCAGAAAACTGACTATAAAGATGACAGGACTTTTCCTACTACAGAGCTAAATTTAAGTATGATTCAGTTACAAGGAACTTTCAGGCAAGGTAGAGTTAGAAAACAATACTGAACTTTTAATACTTCAAGCACAGGATTGGGGACTTACTCTGGGTCTTGCTTTTTATGGTTGTCACAAAAGAGCAGGCAGGAAAGAGGTCTACCATCATGGGGTTTCCATTCATGAAGACACCTGGGAATAAATCAGAGAAAACATCCAAGTGTGAAAGGAGGGGAAAATGAGGAGGATGCTGACAGTGAACACACAACTCCTTGTTCAGAAGCTTGTAGCTCTTTACAAGTCTTATATAAAATAAGGAGATCACACAAATACTGTTATTAATAAATAAATAAAATCCTATGTTGCCATTTAGTCTGGTGTCTTAGCAAAAATACAATGCAAAAAGAAGTCAACATTGAGAAGAACAGCTCAGAGCAGCTTCCTGCATTTACATGGACAGTGCAAGAGTTTAACTACAGCTTGTGCCAAGCACAGAACTCCTGTTTCCAGATACAGCTCTCTGTTTTTGCCATAAGCCTATGATATTCAGTGATGCAATTTTCAGCAACAAATTACAAACACTTATGCTGTATCATTATAATGTCCTGAGAATGATCATCACAGATGATTCTGTATCAAGGAAATTCTCCCCCAGAAAATGCTGCTCTCTATTCCAAGATCCTTCATTTTCCAATTCTCCAGTTACCTTGGCTCATCTTGTCCCTCAATATAGATCTGCCAGAATTTTACAAAACCATCATGGCTTGCTGTGGCCAACACTGTTCCATCTGGAGAAAGTGCTCCCTCACTCAGGCACTACACAGAGAGGGAAAAGAGACACAGAAGAGTAATTTTACAGCTTTTCTTATTTTACAAGGAGAAAAAGCTCTACCTTCAAGCAAGAATTTGACTAACAATCTGATAGTAGAGAAGGCCAGAGTGATTTCTAACAGAAACTGGTAGCTTCTAACATTCAGCCTTCTAGCCCTTCACAGAACAATTGACAGGCACCCTCCTTCTTGGTAATAATAAACCATCACCTTTTCCACACAAAAAATTCAAGTACAATGGATTCTGTTGCCACTGCTCTTACTGTTATTCATGTTATGAATAGAGCTTATTTTGGTTTGGGATCTTCTGGCTTTTCACAATTTTAATTGCCTCACAGCTGGTTTTTTTTACAGCCAACTGTCCTAAGAACTGCAGCTCCTGAGACACTATAACCCAAAGAAACCAGAAAACCCCCAGGTTTGTACCGTGCTGTGTCCTTTCACCACAATGAAACCTTCTTTGATATCAGGCACTTCCACTGGCCAGGAGCTGTTGTTGGTTCGGATGATGTCCAAATCCCACACTTCTGCCTGGAAAACAAACATGTAGGCACACAGGTTTACTTTTATAACCACTGGTTTGACCCAGAGAACTTCCTAGATCCTTATCTTATGGCCTGATACACCAGCCCAATGGCAAGTGTGTGATATAAACCTTCCCATTACCACCCAATCTGGCCATTAGATGCTTTCCTGGCACTATACATAAACTGCCCTTGGCATTTGTGGCTGCTGCCCACCAAGCCCCTCCCTCAAGTACTGGCTCAGCCTTAACACACAAGTGATGCCTGTGTTTTAAAGTCATCCTTGGTATTTGATGGTGAGCAGAAGTTCCCTTTCCACCCTCCTGAGGCTCAGAGAATGATCCCTCCTGAGAAGAGAGGAATCCAACATCTAACAGAAGGATTCCCAACATAGGATAGACAGGAGCCTTTACAACTCCATTATAAACTCAGCTCTTTCCTCCATTAAATTCTCTCCTTCCAATGATAAATCAGGACAGCATTTCCAAAGCAGAGTTTCCTTACCCTGTCCTCATGCAGCAATGCCAAGGTCTGACTGCCCTCCTCCCCATTCTCCTCGTTCTCATCAGGGATGAAGGGGCACCAGATGATTCTTCGGAAGGTGTTCAGTGGGGTGCTGTCAGGTCGCTTGATGTGAACCAAGATCTCCTCTCTGATCACCAGGGTTAAGCAATGTAACATTCTGCCTCTGTTACTAATGCCCAGCAATAACTTGTTCAGGCTTGGTGTGCTGTTTTAATACTGCTAAACCTCAGGGTTTTTTGGGTGATTGATTCAAAAAGCAAGCAGGAAAAGGGATTCTGCTGAGAAAGCAGCCAAGCTAGAGTTTCTTCACTGAAGAAGAGAATCAGCTTGCAAAAGTTCATAGGTTCCCACAATTTTCTCTTGCAGGCTGCAGTGACAGGATAAGCACAACAGGGGCACACAGCTACATCTGAATGTGTAATTTATGTGACAGCTAATGATTAAATGATTTGTTAGCATTCCAACACTACCAGAGAAAGACACAAGAGCTTCCACATTGCCACCAGCTGAGTGCTTGAGTGCACCACTACAAATCAGGGCTTTCAACAACTACCACCACCTTTGCTCCAGTTGCTTTTGAAATTATGGTACACAATTAAAATTAAAAAGCTACACTCTGAGGTGACATACCTCACACGTTTCCCAGAAGCACTGAGCAATCACTCCTAGCAATTAAAAGGAAAATATTTAGGGTAATGAACACTGAAAATAAATTTCAGGGCCACCAAAAGGATGACAGGTTTGGAAGAAAGACAGTGAGTGGACTGGAAGTATTACATCCTCTTCCCCAGAGAAGTAACTGAGGAAAAGAGCTAGAAGCAGACAAGACAAACCTCTGTCACACACTTGAGGTGATCACACACTTGAGGTGACACTATCCATGCCCAAGGCCAGCTGGTACAGACTGACACTTCTCACTGTCTACATTGCCTGGACCAGGAGCACAGAGGTGCTCCTAGAATTTCAAGCAATGCAATATCAAGCAATGATTGTGCTGAATGCAGGTAAAAGTTGACTGATTTGATACTCTGGAAGGGGCATAACTATCCATACTCCCCCTGCAAGCTGCTATTCTGCAAAGGCTACAAAATTAAATGGCAATGTTGAGGTTGCATTGTATTTGGACAAGATACTGGATTTTTTCTTTATCCATGGCCAGGCGCCAGACAAAAAGGTTGCCAGCCTCGTCCAGGCAGGCCAGCTGGTTGGAGTTGAGGTGAGCAAAGGCCAGGTCTGCCACTCCTCCTGTGAATCCCTTCAGCAAGGTCCGCTCAGCAGTGCTGACACTCAACACCCGCACCATGGCAGAGCCATTGCTGGCAGCTGTGAGACACACAGAGGGACAAGTCACCTTTTATGTCTGTGGTTTCTCTGCATAATTCTCATAAACCTCCCCCAACTCCCATAAACTTCTCATAATTCCCAGGGTGATCCTCATTAAAGATGCTGCAATTATATGCCAGGCCTAAACCTTCATCCTGAGCTCTCCACACTTCCAAGGTTTGCCTCCAGTGACAGTGAATCAATTTTACTTGCAATTTCACTTTCAGTTACTGGAGAAAAAGAGTCACTGAGAGGCAGATAGTTCACATACATTTCCATAAGGGGAAGCAAAGGGCATGAACATTCAACCTACAAAAAGCACTGCTTTTTGGCTTGTATGACTGAAAAGAAGATGCTTTAGAACATGTGCACACAAAGCAAAGTTTCCAGGTTCCCTTTTTCAGACAGACACCATTCACTACAAAGCAGGCAGTCTTACAGAAATCATGGTGCTTCCACTTCCTGATTCCCACACCAGCCCTAGCAAACCACTCAGCTTCCCAGTGTTACTGCACCCAAGCTTGCAAAATATTTTTAAAAGGGTGAGACATCCTTAAGCTACTCTACAATAACCTCAGCTAGGAACAACACAAGAGTAGAGTAGTAGATTTCATAAAAGACCAGATAAACTGGTGCAAGAACTAAGAACAAAGGCACACTGTGCTTCTATGAGAGCAGAAAGAGACACTGTAGATAACCAAGTGTTCATTTCATAGAACTCTTAAGGTTGGAAAATACCTTCAAGACTATCAAGCCCAACCAGCACAACCCTCATGTTTGCCACTAAACCATGTCCTCAAGTGCCATATCCACATGTTTTTTGAACACTTCCAGGAATGGTGACTTCACCACTTCCCTGGGCAGGGCAATGCCAATGTTTTAGAACACATTCCATGAAAAAAATTTTCCTAATATCTAATTTAAACTTTCCCTAGCACAACTTGGGACTGTTTCCTCTCATCCTGTCACTTTCTTTCCCATTAGCTGTGAAACAATCTTTCCTTGTACTGTTCTGCTTTCCTCTTTCTATTACACAAGACACTGCATCTGCTCTGCTCTTTGGATCCTCAAAATCTAGCCTTAAACTCAACTCTAAATTTATGCAAGCAAATCCACCATAAACACTTATCTGCACAAATTACCATGGGACTTTTTCTGTGCTTAGATACAGAGGAACTTGTTTGCTGTAGAAATATTTAATTAGAGGAGGAATCTGAACATCAGCTCTCCAGTAAAAGCAATGTACTCCTTCAACTTTTCCTACATCTCCACTGAGTCCTTCTTTTTTTTTGTCTAACTCTCCCACATAACAAACTCTTCTCTCCACTGTTGCTTATATTCTCTCTACAACAGCACTCTCATCTGGGTATTGCAAGGTATGTTTCAATCAGTGCCAGTTATATTGTTCTGATGTAAACTCTGCCTTCCTTAGTGATACACAAAGCAAAAAATACAAATCACATCCAAGACAAGAAGGTATCTCACCTCTAATGGCATAAGCCAGGTAAGAGTTTGAAACAGCTATCAGATTGCCATAATAGTATTTCTGCTCCCAGTCATATCTAGCAACAGGCTGTATTTTCACCTGTTCAGGAGAAAGAAAACAAAACATGAGAAATGTCTGGAATTATCTTTTCCATCTTCGTGGTCTCTTAGTTCACTGCACACTAAGGAACAAACTGGAATGGAAAATGGAAAAACACAACATGGAAAATTAAGGAACCAAATGGAAATGGGCTGAGTGGATCATGACCAGAGGTCTCTCTCCTAATCATCAGCATTTGCTCTGAGCATGGCTTAGTTCTCTGCTCAGCACCAGCTATAATTTCAGCACAGTGATTCTTGCAGCTTGACCTGCTGGCCAGAGCCCTCAGCAGGACTGATGCCAGCCAAACAGCCAGGGAAACCCTCCCTTCAGGGACCAGGGAGAAAACAATCAGCAGAAAAATTTTGTTTGTGGAGAAAGGACACTTTCAGGAACTACAGCTTAGATCATGGACTTCTGAAAATTAAAGGGTAACCTGGCCA
The DNA here is from genome assembly GCF_903797595.1 of Erithacus rubecula. Lineage (NCBI taxonomy): Eukaryota > Metazoa > Chordata > Aves > Passeriformes > Muscicapidae > Erithacus > Erithacus rubecula. Next base: position 6,661,511 of record NC_136664.1, on the reverse strand, counting down.
GACTCTGGAATAGCAGAAACAATCAGTTACAAGATACTGCTCCAACTTTTTTCTCCTTGTTAAGCTCTTTTACAAACTCCTATGACACAAGAAAGGAGGTATATATTTCTGTTTAAAAATATTCAAGCATGAGCTGATGTGACCAAAAAAAGAGATAGACCATGCTTTCTCTTGCTCCTTACCTTGTTACTCCCTCTGGCCTTACTGGTGATGCTGGAATCACTGCTGGCCACTATCTCCACATCTTTTGCTGATATCACTAAGCATGTGGAGCTGTCGTCACCAGAAAGGCAGCTTTAAAAAAAAACAAAGAGGGGGAAAAAATCAGAGAGCACTCACAGGAACAGAATATTTAACACTTTATGTTAAATTAATAATTTAACAGCAACACAGCATCTAAGAGCTTGAGCTGAACAACTGAAGACAGGAACTCCTCTCAGCTGAACCTCCCTTTCCTATGTGTCACAGGTTTGAGAGACTCAAATACCTGCTTTGTTCAGCCTAAAAAACCTCCAGTTCATTTGACTTGAGCACAGACCTACCTTTGACTCAAGTCCCCAACACTGGAAGGTGTGAAGAGACCAAAACCAACCAGCTGAACCTCCCTCATCAACAGAACAGTGCACATTGCTTGTGGTGCTCATGACATCCTCTTTCAAAACCATGGCCAGAGAACCCAAGCAAAAGTGACTTCCATGAGCTCTGCAGCACCTCAGGTGACTTGGGTCCCTGAAGGAGTCCTGTTAGACATCTACAGGGGAACCACAAGTTTCAACCAGAGCCCTCATGATTTACATTCATGCTGACCTGCAATTTTCACCATGTACAGTCCTGTTGCCCTTCTCTGAACAACTCTGCAGATATTCTTCAGTTCCTGAGCTGCAAGAGTGGCAATCTCCATGCATCAGCCCCACAAAAGCTACAAAAGCTCTAACCAAGAGCACTGGCTCACAACTGCCACCTGAAGATAAAACCCATGGTCACACTCCCAGTATGCATGTCCACGCTCAAGTGAATCGAGTCTGAGCTGTTTTCTATTCCCTCTCAGCATTTCTTTGACAAAACTTACATGACTTGTTTTTCCTGGAGGGCTCCTAGAGAGATGCTGCGATGCACTGGCTTGGCCAAGGCAGGTCCATCTCCACTCCCAAGGGGATCAGGCACCAGCAGCCCGTTCAGGTCCCCGTTATAGGAATTTGATGGTCTCTGGTTCTCATTCACCGAACCTGAGGAAAAACACAACCAGCTGTGCCCAACATGCATTTTAAAGAAATAGCACTGTGTGAAATACACCAACTCCAGATGCTTTTTGTCAGGTAGAATACACTGAACTGATTGGGAAAACTATTCTACAACCTTCCATGTGATGAGAAACTCACCTCCACACATCTGAGTGAAACAGCTTCTTCTCACACCAACCATTCCAGCAGATCACACAAATTCCAAAGAATGTGTTTAAAGGAACTTACCAGGCTCAAGGAGAAAAAAGCCTTAGATCAGAAAAACTAAGCTGGTAATTCAGGTTTACTGAATCAAGTGCCAGACCAAAAGATTTTTGACAGATCACTTCTAACCCTCAGGCCTGCAGAGAGTCTGAAGGACTCTGAAGTCCAGCAGTGCTGGGATCAGCTGCAACATTTGGGGCTGGCTGGAAACAATACATTTGTTACTTTCCAAAACCCACTTCCGACTATGAGACTTGACCTCAAAGTCCAGGTGTTTAATTAATTTTGCTAGGAAACTCTGTAGCTGTAGCTATGGGATTCCCATATTTTTCCCTTGGTTGAACAACCACATAGAAGTTCACAGAACTCCAATTTTGTGTAAAGCAGCCATTTGTTCAGAGCTGTGCTTTGAAGAGTGTGTGTGCCCTGACTTTGCACATCTGGCCTAGCAGAAGCTGCTTGGTGGCTTCCATGCCTTCTGAAGGCTTGAGGAGGAGACAGAGGTAACAAGGAGTGAAGGAGACTCTTCTTCTTCACTAGCAAGGCAAATATTTGACAACCCCCACTGCAGAGCAAGGCCTCTCCATCTGCACCCCCACATCAGCACACCAGGAAAAGCCGCCTGCCTCGGCGAATTCTCGCTTGCAATTTTCACTGGTTTGGAAACCCGAAATTTCGTATACTGTTGCCAGGTAACAACTGCTGCTGAGCTCTTGCAAAATGGCTGCTCCCAGGACCAGAAGCTCCCCTGTCACTGGCACATGTAACAAAACTAAACATAACTGTGGGCAAGAGGCAGATCCTTCCAAAGTAAGACAAGCTTTCCATTATCAAACAGGCTTCAACAATTCAAGGTGAGTGCTGCTGCCTAAAACACAACTGCAACTATTTATTTGCCAGAAGAATATTTTATACTTGCCTGTTCATGAAGAGTCATTATGGACACAGAAATGTGACAGGGTACCCCAATGCAGGGACAATTTGGGCACTCATTTCAGTGTACCTGCACTGCATGAAGACAAAGCAGCAGCACTCACATAGCACAAGGAAATTCAGGCCAGGGAATGTGATCCTGTAACCACTTCACATTGGTGCTGTGCTTGCTGTCACAACATTAAGATGTGCCCCTTACTCCTACAGCATTAGGTGGGTGTTTGTCCAGCTGCAGCTACTTCCACTGACAGCACTTTATCCTTTGTGACCAAAGGCAGGAAAATATTCCCTAGAGAAAAAGCATCCAGTCTCCCAGAGAAAGCTGATACGTGCTTTGCCCTTTCTGCAGCCACAGCAGAGTCTCATGTTAGTACTGCTGCCCTTTTACAGACAGCAGGATAGTGATGTTTGGTCCATGAGAAAAAGGAAGGAGGAAACACTCCCCAGAGGCTGATGGGCCCAACAACAGCACACCCAAGCTCAGGAATGGGCATAGCTCATTCTGTTTTAGTGGAAGCCAGACAAGCCCAGGTGCTGCCTGTGCACAATCCTGGAGGTATGAAAGAAGGGAACAGGCTCTATTTAGTAAGAACATGAACTAAAGAAAAAGGTTAAGGCAGACTAGTAGATCCAGGCCTCAAAGGGAAAGAAGAGTGTTTGTATTCATTACCTTTTCAAAGAGCAGGAGCAGTCAGAGCTGAGACACTGAACTCCTCCTGCTCCCACCATCAGCTGCACCAGGAGATGCCCTGATACACCATCAGCAGGGTGAGCCTGGTTATCAGCAGAGATCTCTGCATGCATTGAAGGATCCTGCCCACTAAGAGCAGGGATGCTCCTCCACAGCACAGTGGCACTGACAGCCTGCAACAGCCATGAAGCATTGGATGAAGTTTGGCAAAACTGGGAGAAATTCTGTCAAGAGAGACAGACTGGGTAGAGGATTACATTTTCACAATCACCAAATGCAGCAGAATCTCAAAAGAGTCATGACAGTTGTAAACTCTTTAGAGCAGGGGGTGTTTCTTGTCACCTGACTGGACAGGATCTAGAAGAACACAACACTGCTCACAGCTACCTGCACCTGGTACTGCAAAACTTGAAGGCTCCTCTATTCCTCTCCCCTGCCATCCTAACAGGAATTTCAGACTTTCAGCTAACATGTGCTCTCTTCTTCCCTTATGTCAGTCTCTTCAAGTTTATTTGCTGTTAACCAGACAGTGATTTCTGCTGAGAACCACTACAGGTTCCTTCTGTGAACTTCCTGCCCACTTGCTCCTTTCCTCTCAAATGTCTTGTGCACTGGAGTCAACAGTGAAGGAAAAAGAGGATGAACAGGAAAGAAGAATAAAAAGAAATAAGCCATACTCTGTCAATAATTCTTGACTTCAACCAGCAGGAGAAGCTGCTTCAGAAGAAAGTAGTCACCTTGAGCAACCACTCCACCCATTTCTCAACCACAACATATCCTTTCAGTTCAGAAAGTGCTTGTGAAACTAGTGCTCCCCATCCCTGTGGTGAGTTTGCTTTCAGTCTTTCAAGGATAGTGCTGCACTACAAACAAAAAACACATTTTTCTTTTAAGAATTAGAATTCAGGAGTGTGCCAGCACTCCAGAAAGCAGAGAAACTATTCCAATTAACAAGAACTTTCTCTGTGGGTAGTAAAGCTAATAAAGCTGCCTTCCTGCAGGTTTGGCCCAACACCTCATGTGCCTCTTCAGCCTTCCACAACAATCCCACACCCAACCTCTTTTGGCCAAGCAAAAGGCAGCACACATGTTCTGGAGGTAGCACATTCCTGCTGACCCTCAGGACATTTAGAAGTTGTATTATTCCTGTCCTGCCTTTCCCTTGAAGGGAGCAGAAGAGGGGCATAATTCTGTCCTCTACCCAGAGGCTAAGATATTTTTACAAAGCATTCATGTCTTGGCCTCCTTCAGAGTGTTACCTTACCATGTTTGACTGCAACAGCATGGCAGATTGAACCAGGGAGACGAGAGAGCCTAAGCTCCAGGAGAGAGGGAACATTATCCAGCTGACTCCTGAGCCCACTGCTGACACTCTTACAGGCAGAAGGGAGCCCGCTGAACGCTGAGCAGAGAAGTATAATAGTTCAAAGCACAGGGAGAAGACCGATATTGGTGATCCCCTTTCACATACAAATAAGGAGAGTGAAAAGTTCGTGTAAAGGGTGAACCCGGCACTGATCTCAGGGCGGCCTGACAGCCCCTTCCACTCAGCGACACACCTGGGAAACACTCCAAGTACTCCTGGAAAAGGGGACACTCGTGTCACGGAGGTCGCTGCTGTTCAGCTCCCAGCAGCAGCAGCTCTCAGCTGAACGGAGCCCCGAGACCGCCGCAGAGCGAGCTCCGGGGCCGGGCCGCTCTCGCTGTGCCCAGCGCCCACACCGCCAACACCGCCAACACCGCCAACACCGCCAACACCGCCAACACCGCCCTCCCTCAAGCGGGTCCCCAGGCCGGGGGCTGCTCTCCTCCTCTCCTCTCCTCTCCTCTCCTCTCCTCTCCTCTCCTCTCCTCTCCTCTCCTCTCCTCTCCTCTCCTCTCCTCTCTCCTCGGGCTCTGCGGGGAGCGGGACCCCGGCCCTGCGCGGCTCGGCGGCGCCCCGAGGGGAGGCGCTCCCGCTTCCCGAGGCCGCGCTCCGAGCGCTGACAACCGGCGGGGCGGCGGCGCAACGGCCGAGGGGCTCCCGCGGCCCGGCCGAGACAAGGCCCCGCCCGGCCTGGCCCGGCGGCCCCTCGGGGCCCCGCGGGCCCCGCTCCTCACCTCCCGGCCGGTCCAGCTTGAGGATGTCCCGCAGGTGCTGCGTGGCGTCCTCGATGTCGATGCTGGAGCAGGAGGCCATGGGGCCCGGCGCGCCGCCCGCCCGCGCCGCCGCCACCGCGCTGCCCGGCCCGGCCCCGCCGCCCGCGCTTCCGCCTCCGGCCCGGCCCCGCGAGCGCCGGGCGGAAACCGCCGCCCGAGCGGAGCGTTCCCGGCGCGGCGGGGCGGGGCGGGGCCGGGGCTCCCCGGGGCTCCCCGCCGCCCCCCAGCCCCACCGGCACCGGCACCGGCACGGGACAGCCGCCCTGGGCGCAGCCAAAGCAGAGCAGGCTGCGCACACAGCACCGCTCCCGGCACAAACTGCCCGCGAGGCACCGGAGCCTCCCTCTGCGGCTGCCGCCAAGGAACAGCGGCGTGTTGGGCTTGCAGGGGGCACGGAGACCGACTACAGCTACCAGCACTGCTCTCATCCTCCTCTGTCGCGTGGGGAATTTGCATTGGTAAAACGCAGCTGTCAGTGTTAAAAACTGAGCCAAAAGGCTCTGTTTGGAAAGCTGCTGAGGAGGAGCAGCAAAGGTGGATGGAGGAGGGCAGAGCTGCCCTGCACTCACTGTAAAACTGGCAGGAATCGTTCAGTTCCAGGTCCAGCTCTGCAAACATTTCCCCCCCAGACAGACACAGTCTACCCCCACACTCCACAGCCAACTCATAAAAATAATTAAACTTTTAAGAAAAATCTCTGTTTTATTGTGTAATGTAGCATTGAAACATCTGAACAAATCAATAACTGGGCTGTACAGGCTGCTGTTCTCTCATTTCTTTGGGTTATAGAGCGTCTTGTCAGTACATAAACAACAACCTTTTTGCATTATAAATTCTTTCCGAGGCATGCTGGTACAACACAAATTTCTCTTATCAAATGCAGCTAAGTCTAACTTCCAAACATCATGCACAAGAAACTCATCTAGTGACAATGTAAACTCAGCAGAAGGGCAGGTCACAAGTCTTGCTTGCTCACGCTCTGCAGTGCTGCAGGTTTGTGTATGATATTTGGAATGTTCTGTGAGTGTGGATAATACCAGTTAAGAGGAGAGGAGGAAAATGGGTAAAAAAAAAAAAAAAAACAAAAGAAAAAAAAAAAAAAAAAAGAAAAAGAAAAAAAAAAGCCCGGGTGCCTCGGGATGGGCAGCTCAGCCGAAGTTGTGCAGTGCTAGCCTGAACATGTCATTGGTGCACACCCAGGCATCGTTGATGTTCTTTAATAGAAATATCTGGTGGAATCCCATGATAGGATCTTCATCAGCCTGTAGAAAGAGAGGAGGGGGGAAAAGGTTCAAACACTCATTTTTTTAAAAACTTATTACAAAACTCATGATGAGACAACTTCAAGCTAACATTGACTTTACATGCTGTAAGATGTGTAGCACCCCAGGAGACACCAATACCACCAGAGGGTCTGTTCTGAGGGGATCTGCAGACAAACACCCAGGGCCCAGAGACATGGAAATCCTGCAATGGCATCTGAAAGTGGAGTTTTGTGGAAGACTTGCTGAATGTCACTCACCACACTGATGGAACATGCCTGCCTCAGTGTTGAATCCCTTGCCCAGAATCAAGCTTAAAAGGAAGTGGTTCAATTTTTAGCTGCTGAACTTTGGGTTGATGTTAGAAGGGAATTTCTGTAGAGGTTGGTATCAACACATTGCCTGGATGATCCAGGTGATCTGGGCTTTGAAAGCCTTGCCAGAGCAGGTGCAGCTGTAAACACAGTACTTCCACTGTCCAGCTGGAAGGGAGCAGAGCATTCACACAGCTGTGACAATGTGTTCCAAGCACAGGGAATGGCTGCAGCACTGCCTCCACTCCTGACTCTGACAATATGTCTGGCTATTTACAATATTACTACAAAAGTAGAAAATAGCATTAGAGGGAGACTAGTACTCCCACCTACTGTTTATTTACCCATCTTCTCAGAGATATTGTGCAGGAATTAAATCCTCAAAATAACATAAATGATTACCAAATCAATCAGCTGGAAATCACACAACAGAATTTAATCTGAACAGCACACAGGAGCAGCTACAAAACAAACTTCTGATGGTGGCTGTAGTGTGTCAAATTCAGCATTTTTCAAAGATTTTAAGCTTTATTTCAACTTCAGCAAAGGGGGGAAATTTATTTAAAAAAAGCCTTAAAAAGCAGCAGCCAAAGCAGTTAATGAAAGAGGCTGTCAAAGCACTGAATGTTCATTGGCAATGCTCTGCTGCTGTTCACAGAAAACAAGTGGAAAGTCTGAAGAGCAAAGCACACTACAGAAGAAACAAAAAACAAACTTTACTTTAAAAAAAATAATATTCATGGACTGTGAAACAAGTCAGCTTTGAGAACCATTTTGCAAAGGACATCAGTTACATCACCGAACAGCAAGTCTGCCAGAACACTGGTGGCATCTGGTGCATGGAAAGGAAACATTCAGATCTAAAAACTGCTGCAAGGATCTCCCAGAGATGACTGCTTAGGAAGTTCAATGTGTACATGAAGTGCAGGTTCAGTAAGTGTGTGCTAATTCACAGAGGTAAACCAAAGTGGGCCCTAGACTGGCCCCTCAAGAAAATGATACTGAAATAATGATAGATATTTATTTATTAAACCAGCTGAGATCTCTAAAGCTATCAAGGCAAGCACATGGTTAGCAGTTGTTAGAGAACAACAAAGAACCAAAACCCAGAAGTAAGCAAGTGCATAAATAGGCAAAGAACACCCACAGATCAAATCCTGCATGCATTTCGTAAAAGTTAAAAAAAAAAATAAAATGCTACCAATAAAGTTATAAAAGGACAAGAAAAATGATTCAGCTACAGGACAGCTTCCTACTGAAGAAACTGAGTACAACTCTTCAGCTTGCAAAACTATGGAGAATAGGCAAGAAAAATTACTATACAACCATGAAGAACAAAGTGAATGAGGAAATACTACAGCCAGAAATTAAGAAGGCAACAAGTAAGGCCAGGAATATGAGCAAGTCAGTGTTCAACACATGACTGAATGAGAGAAAAATCCTCAAAGCAAGACAAGTGCCAGCAGTGACTGTCCAGCAGACAAACAGGGCAGCTTGTCCCTCAATGCACACCTGCTTTGCAGGAGGCTCCCTAGGAACAGCCCAGTGTGAACACAAGCAATTCTGCTGGGTGAGACCAGCTGTCCCTCTCCTGCATTAGCACATATGACAGCACCCATGGCAATTATTCCAAAGGTATTATCCCTACTACACATGGCCAGAAGAGGGGCTCACATATCTGGCTTATGCACTGAAGCCTGTGGGTCTGTGCCTTTTCCACCTTCTCCTGGGTATCAAATGGAATCCATCCCAGGAGAGCCTCACCACTGCCTGGGAGCTGGCAGGTTCTCAACTCTCAGTTGTCCTCCTTGTTGCAGATCACTGAGGCATCTATTACAAGCTGCATAAATACTTTTCACACCAATTTTGAGCTTGTCATTATTGACATGAGTACACTTTAAAATATACCTCCAGGAAAAAAATACCATTGCCAGACAAGCTTTAGTGTAGGTCTCCTTGATTTCTGATAAGCCTAGGTAGGCTCTGATAAGAGCACTGCAGCTCTTGATGCTTTGGTTTAAGAAGAATATCCTCCTTTCTTAAGAAATTCAGGCTGGATACATGAAGAAAGACTAAAAGGGAATTCTCCCCCAAAGCACTTGGTGTGGTACAGACAGCAAATTTCCACAATGAAGTCACACATTCTTATTTTCTTTATTCCTTGTTATCCCTTCATAGCATAGAGGAGCAGTATACTTCAAAAACAAGGAAAATCCTAGACTATATTCAAGATTAAGTATATACTTTATAGTCCATTCCCAAATTTTGACTATGTAATATTAGCACATAGCAAAGGCTCACAGCTCAGTGACTCAAGATAGCCCAGAAAACACAGACTAATCCTATTCCATTTTAGTTTAGATCTTCATCACAGCTCAGATAACATCACACTCTATCCTTACTTTTAACTCCAAATTCAGGCATGTTCAACTCAGGATTTGCATTCTAGATGTGAGCCCAGGCTTGAAACACAAGGGGCTTCAGTATTCCTATAAAACTTCCCTTTGTGCAGTTCAAATTCTTCCATGACATCATTGAATTAAAACAAAAATTAAAGACATCCCAGAATCAGACTGGAAGAATCCTCTGATTTCCAGGCCAGCCTTTTGCTCAGCATGAGCACAGACTACAGCAGCTCTGCATCACAGAACCACAGAACACACTGGACTGGACCACCAAAGGGACCTTTAGAGATCATCTAATCCAATCCTCCTGTCCTGGGCAGGAACATTTTTCATTGCATCAGCCACAGCTTTGTCTAACAGTCTTCAAATTCTCACAGAATAGATATTTCACAAGCTGTCCAGGCACCACTACCTAGGGTTTCAGTCTTCCCATGAAAATATTCCCTTGTGTCCCATGTGTACCTTCCAAATTATGGCTTCCAACCACAGTCCCTTGTTACACTGTCTGGCATCATTAAGAAGGGTTTGCTTTCAGGTTGTTGGAAGTACTCAATTACTTTTCACTGACATTTCAAGCAGATTGCCCTTAGCCACCTCCTCTCCCAGTTCCACAAGCTCTTCATTGCCTACAATCTTGGCAGCTTTTTGACCTTTCAGTTTTTCTACATCCTTTCTGACCTGGAGGCTCAAAAGGAAGCCCTCAGCCCACAGAGCAGTGAGTCATGTCAGAGTTTGAGATGCAACACTGCTTTGCATTTCAGGTTTAGCTACACAGCTTTCCTCCTCCTGCCTGATCAGAGAGGGTTTTACCTCTTCACCAGCAGCCCCAGCAATTATTGATTGAACTGCAGGGTTACAACAAGCCCTTACCTCAAAGGAAAGGCTAATTACTTGAGACTGCAGGTTCTTTCACATGTTAAGCCTTATTTAACAGGCTTTAAGCAATGCTTTAAGTGTTCAGCATGCATTACAAAAATATCCAGTGATTTTAATTGCAAATTTCCTTTTCCTTTTAAGACTAAGAAACACCGCATAACAATTAGTTATTTACAATTAATTCTGCATCAGTCACTCCAAAAATCACACTCTGGGGAGAGTCACAGATCTGCCACATGGCTCTGAGAGCACACAAGCCACAGCCATGCTTCTCAGAGAGCTCAAGGGACAGAAGGGCAAGAAGAGAGCACTCCTTACTCAACCAGGACAGCGAGGACTGGAAGGCAGGTAAGGCAGAGGGTTAAACGTTGTGGAGGGCTAGCCTGAAGACTTCGTTGGTGCATACCCAGGCACCTTGAAAATTTTTCAACAAAAAGGTTTGGTGGAAGCCTAGAACTTGGTCATCATCTGCCTGAGCAGGACAGGAGAAATACATTAGTAGGTGAAGCAGCTGAAGATACTGGGTGACATTCTAGATGAACATTGGCAAAGCAGGGTCACACCAAAAGGAATTCACTCCTGAAAGCTTAAACTGATGCTTACCCTTCCCAGCTGAAGCAAGCAAGCAGCACTCAATGATCAGCAATAAAAACCAATATGCTTAGAATAAGTGGATGTATATCTGTTATACCTCTACAAAAGGATAACCTCAACCAAACATTAGTACCTATCAGCATCCATTAAAGAGGATCTCACTACACTGCTTTAGCCAGCAAGTTAGATCCCTGCTAGTGACATTCACCTACTTAGATGTTCTGTTACTCTGCAGCATCTTGTCAAAGAAGCTGTTGTGCCCAGATACATCAGTGCAGGTGATTATTATGCTGCAAAAGGGGTTTAAAAATTTTTATTTATAGTTCATACTAGTCTATTAACATGCTACTGGTGGTCTTGGAAGTGTCCTTCCTTGTGCAAAATTCTCTTACAGTTCTCCTTGAGAGCAACATATGCAGGCTAGGCAGCCACACCACTAAGAAGGCAGCTTTAAATAACAGTGAGTATGCAGCTCCACGTTTGCCTGTTATATGCTCCCTGCTCAACTGGAGCTACATGTGAGCCACTTGTTAAAATGCACCACCTGCACCATTTTCTCAGTTACTGTATTGCACACAGAGCAGCACTGGGGTGCAGTAAAATGGCTGTGAATGTGTGAATTGGCTTGAGAAAAAAAGCATTCACTACATATGACAGCCAGTTCATTCATGCCACTGACTGTCCCTGGTATTTCATTAGTCCACCTCTATAAATATCACACAGGGCAGAAGCGTGAAGTTAAAGTTTTAAGTTGACTTTGACTTTCTAGACACTTGTTCTGTGAGATGCAGCATTCCCAGGGATTAAGATGTGATTTTTAAAGCTAAGGTTTGAGACATAAATGTGAAGAATGGAAAAACATTTCATCACCTACTGAAAATTCACAAGCAAATTGGATTTGATCATGACAGTAAGCATACTTTAACCCAGTATGTTCTCTCCAAATACATGGATGCTCTAACACATGATCCCCAAATTACACTGAGTAATTTCTAGCTGAAATTGCTCAGAGGTTAAAAAAAATACATCAGAAAATATCACTCCAAGTCATGGTATTTATGGAAAGCTCCCAGACTGCATTTATAATTCTTCCATGGTTTGAGAAAACCCAATAGCTTTACAGAATCTTTTAGAACTTGGTATCTTCCCACAGGATCCAACACAACCAATGTTGCAAGCTGCAATCTGCTTGATAATTATGCAATAACCTTAAAAAGACTGTGCAAAACCAGGTGCAGATGTGACTGGCCCAAGACATTGAGTCAAAAGGTCTTGATCACATCTCAGAATTCTGTGCACATCCAAGAGCAAGGCTTAGGAGATCAGCATGTCTGTCCTGCACTTCAGTGCTTTCCATGGTCACATGTGGCTGCTTTTCCATGGAGTGTGTGCAGCTGGGACTGAGCAACAAAAAAGTTGGAATCCAACTTGCAGCTAGGAAGCAGGAGCAACTTTAATGAGAGCCAAAGCTGCCTATGTTAGGTTTAGCACTGGATGCATTACACTGGGCACTGCTCTTCTCAGCTGCCCAGCCCAAAACAAAGAGAAAAGCTTAGCAAGCAGATTCAAACATACAGTCCTATGTCTGCTTAGTAAACAGTACAGTGTCAATGGAAGTTTGAATGCTTTGATACTAGAGGTGCCACTGAGTTAGGAGGAAAAGGAAATCTAAACAGCTATTTTAAAACAAACTGGGTGCAGGTAACTAAAGACTGGATGGCATTAGAGGCCTGACTTCACAGCATGGCTGGACCAAAAGAACTCTGGTAACTTTGACTACTGCTACATAATTTCACATTTTTTAAACTAACCACCCACTGTAAGCAAGTTCTGCCTGCAGCTGACTTCACACACAGAGTATTTTTTGCAAATTCCTGAATAATATCTTTCATTCATAAGCAGCTTTATTAATATAAAAGTATGTGGCCCTGGTATATTGGCAGATTGGGTAAGTTTACACAGTTCACTAGTATCACTCACACAGCAATATGATACTAAGCCTGAAAAACAATCTGATTCTTCACAAGAAGCAGCTGTTTTAACAATAAGTGTTTGATCTCTGAGGCAACATTCCCATTGCTGAATCAGTTTTGATTACAGAGGTACTGGACTGTACTAACACCAGGATTGCATTCTTGTGTCCTGAGACAGTAAAGAAAAAGTATGGACTCACTGAAGGGTGATCAGTTAACAAAGTGAAATCTGTTAAATCAGAGCTCAATGCAAACATTACATCAAGGAGGATGTTAAATTAGATGTGCTTAAATTGCCCAAGAACACTGTGACAATGCTTTTAAATGCAACAGAGGCCATCAAAATGTTACTGCATCAGGGTAGGGGAAACACTGATGCCTTCACAATCCACATGATATTTGTCTGCACAGTAAGATCCAAAATACTTTGGCAGAAGGTGACTGTCAAATTACAGATGGTTTATCTAGCACTAGGTATCTGAAGGAAGGAGCATTTCTTGACAGTCTTGAACAGCAGAGGAACAATATCCCAATGCAAGCTTAACTTTGCTTTCCCCACCCATGAGAGTGTTTAAAAGCATTCAGAAATCAGATGATTTAGAATCCTGAAAAAGGATTCTAAAGACATAAGCACTCATTAACCTGTAATGGAAAGAGTTTACCTTAAGCTGTCCCACTACCATACTGAGTATACAGCTATCAGGTGTAGGTTGGTGGTCTTGTGCTGTGATGCTGTGTTGTATTTTTTGGAAAGGGAGGCTCTGCAATGAAAAGAAATCAAAGTAAGGAAATGTACAGTAATTGAATTATTTAGCTTACAAAACAAAGCTTGAGCAAATCCAACATTATGAAGTGTTAAACTATTGTGGCAGTACTGCACAGAACTGTTGCAAATGAGGACACTACTCATGCAGGGTAAATTTTAACAGGTGTGTTTTTCAAGCACCAGAGGAGGAAATGTCACCATACATAGTAAATGGTACCTTCTCCTAATCTAATTGCACTGCCTGAAGGGCTTCACATCATCTGTAAGCTCAAAGTTCTTATGATGATGGAACCAACCTCTGCTCTGAACCGTGTTAAAAGATTTTGTCATCTAATACTTGAGGTTTACCAGACAACACCAAATTTGCTTCTTTGTTAAAATGGCTATGAATGGAAAGGTGGAAGGAATCTTCAAGACTAAAAATCCACATATCCACCCTCCCCCTTTTTAATTCCCTTGACACTCAGGTAGCCAATGTCAGTATGTCTGGAGGTATGCATGCAAGGAACACACCTTGAGAAACACTAGGGATTGGAGAGTAATTCCTGTCTTTCAACTTAGACCACATTCACATTCCAGCATGGACAATTCCAAGCAGTGAGTGTGGAATATCTGGGAAATGCAATTTTGGGACTGCCCTCTCAAAAGCTGCATTACTGCTAGGTGCTTTAGTGGCAGTTCAGCATGGATGGAGCACTGAGTCACCATGTGGCAGATACTCAAAGTCCAGGAACTGCACAGGGTGGCAGCACGTGGTTATTCAAACCTCAGGTGGCTCTTGGATGTCTTTGATGCATTTTCCTGATTTGGAAACAGTTTGAAACAGATCCAAAAGCATACTTTAACAAGTTCTGCATTTCCCTCTAGTGGAAGGAGCCTCAAAGATTTCCTAGAAGGCCTAGGTAGAGACACGAGTCCTGTGGTAACAGATATGACGTACAGTCTTGGCTCTACAAGCCTAATGCTCAAGGAAGAATTCCAGGAAGCTAAATCCTTGGATAATAGAGAACACAGAAACTGTGGAAGGATCAGGACCTGAGGAAGCAAATGATGTGTAGTGAGCAGCCCTCTAATTAGGAGGACACTATTCAAGAACACAGCCTGCGGTGTTTCCTCTTGGCTGGGAGTGCAAAGTGAACTGACTGCTTTGTAGTATGGAACAGACATTGAGTAACAACACAAATCCAGAGCCTTTTTTTCTGAATGACCAACAGACTGTTTTCCAGGGTCACCATCCAGAACCTGAATGTGCAAAATGTCCACACAAGCCAGCAGAAGCAAAGGCTGGGAAGTTCCTTGGACAAAAGGGTACTCCAAAGCCTAGTCCCACTTCAGCACAAGAACTTCTTGTTGAACAAGCCCTGCAAAGAATTCTCTTGAAAAGGCAGAGTGATGAAGGGGAATGAATGCAATTGTGTCCAGGGAGGAAGAAAAGGCCTTGGAATCAAGAGCTCTGCAAAATGATGACAAGGAACCAAAGACAAGGCTGAGTAAGACAGTGGCTATTTCAAGTACCTGATTCCACAGGACAAGAGGAAATGGCCTCCAGCTGCATCAGAGGAGGTTCAGGTTGGACATCAGGAAGAATTTGACTGAAAAGGTTAAGCACTGGAATGGGCTGCCCAGGGAAGTAGTGGAGTCAGCATCCCTGGAAGTGTTCAAGAAACAACTGGACATGGCACTTAGTGCTATGATTAATTAACAAGGTGGTGTTCAGTCAAAGGTTGGACTCGATCTTGGACATCTTTTCTAACCTCTAAGATTTTGTAATAGTTCCTCTTCAGAGGAAAGGACCCCAAATTGCTGACCAGCCTGATGAGCTACTCACATGATGCACTGGGAGAAACCCCACTGGAAAGAGCAGGAGTGTAGGTGACAGAAAAGATCAGATTTTTAAGACAGGCAGAGGCTACTTCAAAAGGATAGCTGCTTACAGACATCCATCTGTATTGGAGTGAAGGACTTTGTAGCATGAAAAGTACATCAAAAGTGTTTAAAATGCATGGAGCCACATAATAAGCAAGGTATTTTACCATCCTCTGACATTAGAAATTATCTTTCACTATGAAATGATCTTTCACTATGAAAACTATGGAATCTCCTTGAAGTCAGGTAAGAGAAATTAGACAAGAATAAAGTTGAGTAGCATAAGTTCACTGCTGAAAGCAAGAACACCTGTCTCAGCTTCCTTCTTGGTCCAGTATACTCACAGAACTATGTAATTTTTATCTCAAATGCTCAATGTAAATCAGGCTGCCCTTAATTAGTACAGGCACTCTATGTGAAACAAGTCCAGCACCAATTAGGACAGAAGGAACAAGTGTCAACTCCCACGCTGTAAGAAGGCACAGATGTGCCAGGATTGCAGAGCCATGCCCATACAACTTTGCCCTACTATATTAGCAGATTGAAAAGGTGCCATACCATTGCTGTCACACAGCAAAGAAACTGGTCTAAAAGAAAATGCCACCTCTTTGTGCTTCCATCAGTTCACCAGCCAGGCACTGAAGATGCAAGACCACAGAAGTGCGAAAGAACTTCAGTGTCAAACTTTCAGGGATGTGCTGAACTGACTAAAGAGCTCCAGAAGCAGAGTAGGTGAGCACATGAAGCTGACACAGCAAAGGGAGCCCAGGCAGCTCAGTGCTGACAGAGGAATGCTGAACATTAGAGTCACTGTAAGCTGATACAGCCCACAACGAGCCACAGCAGTGGAAGGGCACAGAGTAACTTCAGTGCATTTCCTCCTTACTTTAAAGCAGATGGATACAAGCCAGAAAAAATTCCCCTAAAGCAGAATGGTGTGTCTTCACTCACCAATTACGACTGCAGCAGACACATAAATCCAAAAAGTCCACGTTGCACCAGAGACAGGGAAGGTAAAGATGAGCTGTGTCACAGTGGGAAAGGGGTTGGATCTGCACTGGGCTGAATCCAAGGAGCAATCAGACACTGTGGCCAAGCAAATGCTTGGCTGGTTGGGTATCTAATGGCTGCAAGCCCAAAAGTCTAAAGAACACTGAGTACACAAACAAGCAGCCCTGGAGCTTGGGAATCTCCTCACCTACAAGCAGGCAGTTGCTGCTGTTTCTGAGATGTGCAGCCTTCTCAAAGGCAACACAGGTACCTAAAGCACAGATCTGAGAGCAAACCTCAGTCTTTGCAGCTAAAGATGCCTTCAGCAAAAGAAGCAATTCCATAACATAGGAGCAGTAGCTGTGCAATAAGCCAAGTGTCAAGTTACAATTATTTTCTTCTCAACGTGCAATAAAAATGTCTGAAATACCATACTCAAAGCAGACTGTCTGGTGACCTAAAAAGCATGTCCTCTGCATATCTTGCAAGAGAAACAAACTTTCTAGTCTCATGACAGCTTGCAAGCACCCCCAGTTTTAGAACAAAAGCATGGATTTACTCAAGAAGATAAAAATTCTTTTAGTTTAACTAAACGAACATGGAATTCCAGTATCCTCTCATTTGCTGAAGAGGAAATACATTTTTCAAAGTCCTGAACCATACCTGCTTATATCTGAACTGCTGACAAATCTGCACTGAGGATAAGTCAGCTTCTCCACTATAGAACTTATTTGCAGTTTACGTATCAGAAAACAAGTTGTTCCTTGCTGTAATGTGTCTAGCCTTTATCACAGACAGATCCAAGTAACAGGTTTGCTATTGCTTCTTCCTTGGCATGCCTTAAAAGAGCAAAGGCACCTTTCACTCCTCTAGATCAGAGGCAGCTTATGCATTAGACCTTTTAAAAAAAATAAATCAATAATGTCAAATACAATTGCAGTCACAAAATAACCTTGCAAACTATGGAGTCAATTAACATTCCACCATTAGAGCCATCAGTGGAATAACCCACTACACAGCAGCAATTCATAACATTTCTTGGAGAGCTAAGCTGGAAACACAAGTTCAAGATTTTTGAACTGCTTAAGTCTAACTCAAATTTTCAGAAGCCATTATCTGCTAGTTTTCATAACTGTTTCCCAAAACATTCAGTAAGAATTACAGACTTACAGTAAGTTTTTCAACAATGGCTGCTTTGCCCTGGAACTGCTGTCCTTCCCACGTAAGGCATGATGCATCAATCTGGGGGGAAAAGGAAAATGTCATCAACTTAGGTAACCCTTCAGCAATCCTGATAAGAGACTTTGTTTATTTAGCATAAATCCTCAGAATCCAGCTTTGAAAAGGGACACAGAAAGAAACCAGCAAAATCTATTGAAGAAGTTTGGAACAATCTAAGTAGATTACATTTCATTATCAGAAGTCTACCAGCAAAAAGAGTTCCTGCCTTTGGATAAAAACTACATTTCAGAAGAAAATCTAAAGGATTAAAAAAAAAAAAAAATTATATGGACACAAAGTCAAGCATGTGGAAGAATATATGAAGAAAACTGATGACATGGGTTATACCAGGGTAGTGCTCCAACTCACCTAACTCAAGCAATTCAAAAGTGACTGCCCAGGTCCCTCCCTGGAATAGGTGAAAAGTCTTAATTGACTCTGATTACACCACTAAAGATAAACTGAACCTTGTGGTGGAAGTAGTGATACACAAATACAGACCAAATCTAAGAGCTCCCTGCTGCATTCCTGTGTCCTATAAAATTTGTTTGCTCCCCCAGGGGCTCTGAAAGGAAAAAGCTCATCATTGAAAGACCATTTCTACAGAATCTCCCCAAATTTAGACAAATTGTGACCTTGGTACATTTCAGTCACACAAAACAGGGTGGTCCCATTCTCCACAGTTCAGGAACTCCATAAAACAACACACATCAGTGACCTGCATAATAGTTTTCCCAATTACATGTGCACAGGACTCTTCATTGAATGATGGAAAGCAGAAAGACCCTAAGGGCAGAAAAAATGCCAGGAGGTCACTGTGTGGAAGGCCCTGTCTCCAGGAATTTAAATTAGTTTGTGCTTACCACCATTTTGAGGACTGAATGCATTTTTGTAATAAAATACAAACTGCTAGGAGCCCCCATATTTAGAGCTGTGGTTAGAACACAAACTGCTTGGTTTTCTTCCTCTCTAGGCTCTAAACAGCTTCCTGGGCAAAGTAAAACAATAATCTGGCAGGTAGCAAGTACACAACAATCCCAAGAACAAATGGTATCAGTGCTGCTGGATATTGCTGAGGTATAAGGAGGGGTGTCAGAGAATGTTGAACCATTTAAATCCTCAAGAGCTTGCTAAAACTTCATACAGCTCATCTAGCAGATGAAAAAAACAGCCAGAAAAACAGGATATGCTGCTAGAAGACTTGTCAGCCTTGAATGTCTTGCTGCAACTCCTCAGGCACCCAGCACCATTCTTCACCATCAGCAATCAACTCCACACACAGAGCACTTTGCATGCTCTGGAGGAATCTTCCCCCAAAATTAAAAGCTGATGTTCCTTTGTTTGCTAGTTATAGCTTTTTAATTCTGGTAACTGAGTCTACTTCACCCCAAATAAGAAGCAAAAAAATTTAAAAAACTAACAATTGAGGAAATTTAAACTAAATTTACTTTCATTTACATGTTATTCATGTTTAAACTGGATTTAAATCTATTTTACTGTTCAGAGGATTAATATAGCATGAGGCCCAAGAACCACCTGCAAGAACTGCTAAACACAGGGTAGAACTTAAATTACATTCCACTTCAAGAGGGATCCAAGCAAATTCATGCCTGTAAATTAATGGCAAACTAAGAATGTTTGCTTTTACAGAGCAATTCATCACAGGATTATCATCAAGCCGCTCAAAAAAAAAAAAAAAAAAAAAAAAATCACTGCCTACAGCTAAACATGGATTTTGTGAGTCTGACTGCCTGAAAGGCAAACAAAGCTCAAAATAGAAGTGAAACAGAAAAGAAAAGCTATAAATAAAAGTGAATGTGATTGCACTGACTGGCATTCTGGAGTCAGGATAATGCCCACTATCCCACCCTGTGTATTCTCACACATCAAAACAGGGAATCCCAGACACATAATGGGACAGAACTCCAGCTCCCTTTCTGTGGGTACTTACATATATTGCTCCTAGCTGAGTCCTGTCTGCATCAAAAAGCTGGTAGTAATGTTGTACAAAGCTGGATCCAATCTGCTCCCAGATAGGCTTGTCTCCCATTCTGAATCCTCAACCAGAGCCAGTGACTATAAAAAAACAAACCAAATCATCAGAAAGAACACAGGAATAAGTGTAACACTTGGCTTGAGTACTAACATCGAGAAACACAGATCCTCTCAACTGGCCTGAATTTTTCTTTGGGATAAGTAGGACAAACTCACCTCTGTATCCAAGACCTGTAAATAAAAAGTCTTGGATACTGAATAGTTTAATTTCTAATTATAAATTCGGTTTGTAGTGCTATTTCAGTGTGAGGTCACATCTCATGTACAATAGAACAAAACCAAGTGTTACCACCTCATCTTCAGGTATTTCAGAAGTTACACCATCTGAACAAGCTGGCAAGTGCTCCCTGTTTCAACTTGATCTCATCTACTGTAAACAACTGACCTGTTAACATGGATTGTCTGCAAGTGGCTTACACCAACTGATTCATGTATTT
This sequence comes from Erithacus rubecula, assembly GCF_903797595.1. NCBI lineage: Eukaryota > Metazoa > Chordata > Aves > Passeriformes > Muscicapidae > Erithacus > Erithacus rubecula. Next base: position 6,641,544 of record NC_136664.1, on the reverse strand, counting down.
AGCTCCTCAGGTATTTCACCATCCACAGGCCATTCTAAGAGAGTCCTGTCAATGGCACATAACAAGAATTAATTCACTAGCTCATTGTTTAACATAAGCTTACTGCCCATACTCTTCTGCCAACGAGGCTGAAGTAGACTCCATGTGATCTATGATACAAACCATGATTTTTCATAGTGGTGAGAATGGTGCAGTTCCTAGTGAAGATGCTGAAGGCATCCCACTCTTCTGAACACAAGTCCCTCTATTCTATAAGAATCTCTAATCTATAAGAGAGATTAAGCACAGAGCATGCATGCACAGCAGTCTAGACAGGCCCATACTGATGGCTTTATCATGACTTCACATTTGTCAGGAAAACAAATTAATTCTTATTTATCCTGATCTCTCTCTGAAAGTCTGAAGAATTGTGCTAAAATTCAAAACACAAAAATGCTGCACTCAAACCCCACTACATTATATTTTAAAACCTGAGTTCACTTCAAGCAAACTATACTTGCTTAACATCTAGATCCATCAGTCACTAGTCCCTCTTTGCAACCCCTGTCCAGGAACTTTGGAGTTACAGGTTCAAATTGCACTGCAAGCCTGAAAAGGTATGGAATTCTGTTTTAGGACACAGGACATATTAGTTCTTTTGGCTTCCTTTAGTTCTCAATTACTCACACACCTGTATAAGACTTGACAAATTCCTAAGAGAAGCAAAACACATATTCCCAAGATCTCCACAGAGAGTACTCTCAGGCCCAGCTTTCTGTGCACAGCTGGACAAGAAAGCCATTTTCATATTTTAGGCCTTTGGCTGTTTGAGCTTTACTCATGCAAATGGGAACTGAAATGGGTTCAGACTCTAGGAAGTTTTAAGGTCACACAAATTTGGCCAGATTTACAGAAGAGTAAATCTCTTTTATCAAATCAATGGCCTAACGGCAGGTAACATCTGTGTTTTCAGGGTGGTAAATTCAACTATCAAGAACTGCTATCACAGCTTTAAACATCCTTATATCACAATCAGGCACCTAGGCAGTATAGTCAACATCAAACTCACCAAGCCTGCACACTAACAAAAATTCAGTCTTGCTGCCACACCTCTATTGTTTCAATCAGATCTACAATCTGGTGCTAGTCACCATCATGAGCACTCCACTGATACTTGCAGTACATACCTCACTCTGGAGGAGTTTACCCAGTGTGGTCACTCCTCTGGGAAAACACATAGCAAATTAAAAAAAACACCCAAGTACAACAGATATTAAAAAAACCCAAAATCAATCCCACACTAACCTCCCAAACAACTTAAACCTAATTCTTTACAAATAAAAAGGTTGCACTGATTGCACATCTATAATTGCTGCATAGCAGCCTAACCTGGAGTTGATCCAGAAATCAAATCACTTCAGCCTGCATTAGGGGATTTTATGAAGAAAAACCACCCTAAAATAATGGTACCAACTCCCTGGAAACTCTCCTGAGTGATGTCCACCCTGCTGAGAGGCAGGACTAATGTCATATTTCAAAACCAGAAGTAGTAGAACTCAATTTTGGTGCCTGCAGTTTCCACTCCAGACCTAGAAGTGTGGAGTTTGGGATGGCTGCAGTGGAGCCAACAATCAGCACAGGTGAAAAACACGTTGATTCACTTTTTATAGATCATCACAGCTTCAACTTCTAACACATGAAATTACATCATTGTCAGATATTCCTAAACATTTAAGTGCAAATCTAGTTGACAGTATTGATGCTCAGCAGTCACACATCTGACACTGAAGTTGAGGGCAAAATAACCACCAGCTTCTCCTTCTGAAGCTAAAACAAGTCAGCTACTGCCATATTAAACCTCCCCACACACAAGATGTGCATTCCCCCTTAGCAGCTCCCTGCACCATCATACAAACCCAAGATCAAGCTGAATGTCAGCACTGCACCTCATTTAGTCCCTCAAGGCACAACAGCCTCACTCAAGCACCAGATGCCTTCTGTTCAATCCTGAAACTGTGAGAAAGCCTTAGAGGCTGCAAGGAATGAAGGAATTCTTATTTTAAATATGGAAAGTAGAATTATGGTTTCTAGATCTAAAAATTAGTATGTTAGCTTGCTATCTCCTCCTAAAAAAAGTAATTGCATTTTGATCAGTAAAATACTATTAAATAAATAAAATAAAAAGCAGCATAAATTTGACCAGTTAAAATGTTGATTTTGTTAGAAATGAGAACAAACTAAAAAAAATAAGGTTGAAATTAATGATCCTTGACTAGTATTTTTTGTTTGCTACAACCTTACTCTTTCCTGTGCCATCATATATGGTTTTGCTGAACACTCATTCTTCCTGGAAAGCTTTATTTTCCTTTTCTAATTTGTCACCTTTTGCTCCATGCTGTGCTGTGTTTTCTGCCTGTCATTACAGATGTAAGAAGCTTAGAGAGGTACCTAAAGAAAGAACAAGATGGGAATGATCTGTGTCATCAAGTCCAATTCCTTTCAGTGAGGCACAACCCATGTAAGACCATATTGATAAACTTAGGAGTACAGTATTTTAGTGAGATAAATATAATATAAAAGGCCTTAAGATCTATTGCAAACCTATGAGGAAAGCACAGGTTCTTATATCAAACACTATGCAACACAGAGGTGCTTCAGAGCCATCCAGCCAAATCCATCTGTGCTTCACTCAAATCTGTCTGCAGTTACAGAAATAAGAATATTCACTTCATATAATGCCAGATAAAAGTTTATTGAAACTAGAAAGCTCCTAAGATTGTGGCACACCTGTCCTTTCAAAGGCACCTGCTGAAAATTACTATTGTGTAAGTGCATTACTGGATATTCCACCTAAATTCTTCATGGAAAAGGAGATCATTTCCTTAAGCAAATTAATTTTCTTGCCTTTGTCACTCCAAACCAAACCTACCTCCTCATATCCACTTAAACACCAGCCAGCAGTCAGTGCTGAAGCAGAAACCCAATACAGTGCACAAAAGCTGCAGCTCCCAGCAACTCTGTCTTCAACAGGTATATGCTGACACTGCTGAACTGAACCTGCACAGGGGCCTTTTGCAGTGACACCAAAACAAAATTCTCCAATATTTGCCAGGCTGCACACTGACATATCAAGAGTAAATTCCATCCCTCTACACATCTCTCACTACAATCCCTGTACATCTCATCCTACAAGGTACCAGGGCATCCCTTGTGATCTGCTTTGGCACAGGGCAGGCTGCACCAAGAGCAGAACAAGCTGCAGGACCCAGCAAGGAGCAGCACCAAAGAGAAAGATGCACTCATAAGACAGAGAAGAGAGCAGAGCTTCCACATGGGCCATGGGTGACCTTGAGTAAAACTAGGGTCACACAGCCTCAGGGAGACGTTTTTATCCACAAAATCCAAATATACAGAATCTTTTCCATTGCCTGTCCCAGCTTTGGTGTCTGTCTACACTCACCCCTCTTCCAACCCTCCTACCTTAGCTCTGGATATGAGATTAGCACGAACACACCAACCCTGCTCATAACTCCTAGGGGGAACTCAGTCCTTTAGAGACTCATTTCTGCCACCAGTCTTGATGAAACCTCCTCCTACTGCTTCCTTCACATGATTCTGTCAGTTTGCTGCAGCACAAAGTCCATCTTCCTGCTCATGGGGCACCACCAGAGCTACTCAGAGGGGTAGCTTGAAGAAGACTTGGAAAAACAAGACTAATAAAGAGATTGTCTTCTCTGAAACACAAAGTGCCAGTGACATTTTGGAGCAGGTGAGTTACTGTCACAGCAGTATGGAGAAAGAACAAAAAGGTTGTTTCAGCCAGCAGTTATGCTTTACCACATTCTCAGACCTGGACACATGTAAGCTTGCTGCTATCAATTAAAAAAATTAAGTCATTCTAAATTGGAGAAAGGTAGGCCTGCAATTCTAAAATAATACTATATTTCAGAAAAAGTCAACAAAACCTGGCATGAGCAATAGTAAAATATAAATTGCTAAAGAAAAACAGAGATCCCCTATCAGGGATTGCCACATTTAAAAAGCAAGCTGTATTCAAAGAATCAATGAACCACCACAGCAAAGAAGGTCTGTAAAGTCTTTCTGGTCTGCAAAACACTAAGAAAAAACCCTACTGAATTTCAAGAGGAAAAACCTCAAACCAATACATTTTAATGCTAGTGGAGAAAATTGCCTTCTATTATTCAGTTATGACTATATTCATTCCACAAGTAATCTCATCATAAATAAACCATGCTCCCAGGACAGTAAAGGCAGCCCAACACACCACCAAAGTAAAACTCTCTTAAGATTGAATTCAAGCTTGTTTTCTTGAGAATCAGTGCAACACAATAGCACCAACACCATCCTTAAATCTTGCTGCTGGTCCAGTGACACAAGTGAACCCACAGCAAACATGATTCAGACTATCAGCTGCTGCACCCTTCACTACTGATTAACAGGAGAAAACAAGGACAATGAAAACTCTTTCAGCTTTTTCAGTTCCCGTGCAATTTCTATCATGCAGGTATTTTAGATCACTCAGATTAGAAAGTCAGTCTAAAGACTGGTAAGTAAAGTAAAGAAGACAACAGTTTTAGACTATTTTTCCTTCAACTGCTTTTCTTTTGCCACTAAAACCTGCAAAGACAGGAGTGTCTCCAGAGGGCACTTTCTAGGAACACAATGGAACCAGCATCACAGGACCAGTTAATCCTCTTTTAAACAGGTCATCTATTCAACTCCAGCACTTGATAACAGATCATGCTCCTTTAGCAAAGGATGCACTCCCAACAGAGAAACTATGCAAATGACCACAGAATAAAGCAGGTTTGCAAGGGACCTCCTCCAGCTGAAAGCAGGAGGACAAACCTGTTCCACCACCTGCCTGTCCTCATGCAGAGGGCAGCTGTCCTGTGCCCTGCCCGGATCCCATCTGTTCCAGCCCTGCCACAGGGACCCTGAGAACAGCCTGGCTCCATTCTCCTGATAATGGCCTCACAGAGACTGGAGGCTGTGACTGAGCCCTGCCCAAGCCTTTCCTACACTAAACAAGCCCAGGTCAGACAGGATGCAGGACAACACAGGGATGCAGAAATACTGGAACTTTCTGAGGGGCATCATGCCTCATCAGCCATTTACCTTCAACACACTGCATCTCTGCCTGGTAAATGCCAATTCAGCAGTCAATCTTTCTCCATTTGAAAACCTGCACAATTTCCAGTCGAGGAACAAATTTATGCACTCAGAGACTGGAGGAAAGAAATGTTTCTCTGATGTGTTTTACAATTATCTCCACAGCAGTTGACTGATCCAAAGAGGAGAACCCTCTGTGAACTAGAGCTCAAGGCCAATCAGAAACCATTGACTTCAGAGACCTCCACCAAGTAATTGCCATGGACTGCTCTGTGCAAGAAATCACATTATGCTAAATATGCTCTTACAGCTAAAAATAATTAAGTCTAGATATGTGAACAGTGAAAGGATGGAAAGGGAGAAAGGGGAAGATGATAAGGTCCAGACTATTTCCTTTTGGGAAAGACATTTACTTTCCCCTTCTTAGTCTTTTTATTCCTCCAAAACTTCATTAAAACAAATTAATGAGGGAATTATGCCAACCTGAAGTACATTTTTTTTGTTAGAAATGTCAGCAAGTGTAAGACTACTGGTACACAAAGCACCTGAGGAAGACTCTGAGAAAGGTTTCACTGTGCCTGCAGCTTGATGCCCATCCCAACTGCAACCTGACAGCCCAAGAGACCCACAGAGAGTCAGCCAGGATGATTTTCAAATATACAGACATATATTACACACAACTGCAGAGGAAGACAATGTTTTGATGTTAAGAAAAAGCCACAATGCTACACAATTGCCTTTTCTTGCAGAGTATTCTTCATGCAAGCCAAAAACAAGTTTGCAAGGCTGAAGTCACATTTCCTTTCCCCAAAATGAATGCAGGACTGCTATGTTTAAAAAAAAACAAGGGAGGCACTTAGGAACTGGAGGGGAGAACTGCTACACCCTGTTTTTCTTTACCTTATAGACAAAGTAACAAAACACTTAATGGCCACACTTGCCACAATATCTATGAGTTTCAAAACAAAAAGAATTATACTTGCAATGTATCAGTATATATTGCAAGTCCTGAAGTTACCATCCTTTACACTTTCACTAATTGATCCTCTTCTTAACAGGGACAAAAGAAATCCCAGCAGAGGGAACTGCAGAAAGTTGTTACCATTTGCATTTTTCCAAAGACCTGAACAAACACAGATGTTAACCAAATATATTTCAAATCATCTAACAAATAACTTGCAACCTTTTAGATAAATAATAATTAGGGTCACAGTGGGAAAATAGTTAAATAGTCCAAAATTGAGCCAAAATATCACCTCCCTGTAAATGAGATCAGGTATTTCACTATGTAATTTTGCTACTTCCAGGTGAAGATCTGTGAAATGCCTTTTTGTGGTTGCTGCTAAAAGAAAACTTAAAAAGTCACTACACACAAATATAGAAATCACTGCTTGAATACAACTTCTCAAGAAAGCAAAAGAGTATTAACTTGAGACAGCAGCTGATTAAGGAATCAGAATTCACTTTCAGGCAATGTTTCTGCATCCAATTCCCACTCAAGCATTTACCTGGGCTTTTTTTTCCCCCCAGTTCAACTGCAATGCAGGATGTTCAGCTCTAAGATATATTTACACTGGAAATTATGGACTTCAAATGAGCTGAATTATTATTTCAGCCTGCCTCACACAAGAAATTCAATCTGAATTACAAGAACAGACTTTTGGAGATTTAAATGTCTTCAGAAAGCTATCCCACATTAACTAAATGTAACACACATTCCTTGCTATCGCACACCTTTGCAGGTTTTGATTGTTTTCAAAGCTGAAAAGAGACAATAGCTAGAGAAGCAAAGAAAAAATTCTCTCTTGCAGATTATACTGGAAAAATGGCAACACAAAGTAGAAAACTACACAGCTGCAGATCACCGAGCATAGGCAATCTGCTAGTTTCACTCCAAAGAAGCATGAACCTTTCACATTCAATGTGACAAAGTGATTCAAGCATGTCAGGTAACTTCAGTCCTCTCACAACCCTCTGGCAAGACAGAAATCAGCGAGAATAAAGCCGAGTACACCTTCTCCCCTGCACAAAGCGTATCCTCTCAGCTCCCGCTTCACCCCATCGCTCCCCTCCGTGCGAGCCCGAGCCGCGGCAGAGCAGCACAGAAGCACCGAGCGGCATCAGGCCGAGGAGGAGGCGCGGTGCGTGTGCGGCGAGCGGGGCTCAGCCCGCAGCTCCCGCTATCCCCGGGCCCGGCTCGGCCCCGCCGAGGCCCCTCGCTCCCGCCGGCAGCCGGGTCGGGGCCGCCCGCCCCCCTCAGCCCACCCACACGCGGGCCCCGCCCGCTCCCGGGCACGGGCGGTGGTGGCTCGGCTCCCGCCGCCGCCGCCCCTGCGGGACCGCGCTGCCGGCGCCTCAAAGACGGGGAAGGTCAGGGCGGCTCTGGCCGGCGGCTCCCGCCCAGCCTGGCCCGCGGCGGCCGGCAGCGCCCCGCGGCGGGGGGATGGGCTGGGCCGCGGGGCCGCGAGGGGCGAGCGCGGGGTGTGGCGGCGCCGTGTGCCGGCCCGCGGGCGGTGCCGGTGCCGGTCCCGCTGCCGCTCCCGGTCGCGCCCCCCGCACTCACCCGCGGCTCCCACTATGGCGGCGGCAGCGGCCCCGTGCGCGGCGCGAGCCCCCTCTGCCTCCCTCGCCCGCGCTCCCGCCCCGCCCCGCTCCGCCCGGCCCCGCGGCACGCCGGGACAGCGAGTCAGACGTGCCAACGGACGCGCGCTGGGAGGGGCGAGCAGAACTACAACTCCCGACAAGCCCCGCGCCGCACCCCCGCCGTGGCTCATTTGAATGAGGGAAGGGGCCCGCGCGCCGCTGGCCCCGCGGCGGAGCCCCGGAGCATTGTGGGATGGTGGGGGAGCGGGGCGGGGAGGGGCGCAGCGGCCGGGGAGTAACGGGGACAGAATTGCACCCTTTGGGACAGAATTGTACCTTTTTGGGACAGAATTGTACCATTTGGGACAGGGATGCACCCTCTGGGACAGAACCCTAAGTGGGGACGTGGGTGATCAGCCACAGAACTGCAGGTCCTGAAGTTAATTTTAGTTCTCCCCATAAGAGCGATACAGGGACAATTTTTCAAAAAATTGCTGGACTTGATTGCAGTGAAAAGTTAGCAAAGAAGGTGTGGGGTGGGTAGAAAAACGCCTTCAAAATAAAAACTGTGAACCTGTAAGTGGTCTAAATAGCGTGGCTTGGGTCTCCCTGGAGCCTTCTCTATTCCCTGAGGCAGCAGAGAGAACTCATAAGAGTACAGGAGTTGTCAGGATTTAGGATTACATGTCTAAATGGGCTGTGGACAGAGTTACATTCCTACATTTCTTGTGTAAATATAAAGCTGAACTGGTAGGTGGTCTTGTACTACAATGGTGGACATGGGTTACTTAGCTTGGGAATGCTGGACAAGAATACATCATTTTATATAAAATTATTAACCCTCTGGGCCAAAAGCTATCATACTATTACATAAAAACTTTCAAAAAACTAAAAGTCCCCCCAACCTTAAAAAAAAAAAAAAAAGTATTAATCTCTACAGGAATTGTTAAGAACCTAAGGTTTTCCCTTATAATCAAAAGTCATTAAAAAGAAACATTTTTCAAGTCCCCTTCTAGGGCTGACATGTGATAATACACAGAAATGTGACAACCAAAAATAGTCAAAACTGGTAAAAGAAAAATATTGCAAGGGTACAGCCTGGATTAGAATACAGAAAAGTGAGGGGTTGAAAGAGAAGAAAAATGTTTGCATTGAGCAGCAGCAAAGATTTTTTTGCCAGCATAGTAAGGTGCCTTCCTACAGAATTAACCTCTTAATTTCCTGAGGTATGGTTGCTCACTTCCTTAATTTAGCAGGAAATGGGGAGGAAAGTGTGCATGAGGAAAAATGTCTGCTTTCATCAGAGTTTATCCTGCATTGGAAGGGACCCACAAGGATGGAGTCCAGCTCCTGGCCTTGCACAGGACAGCCCAACAATCACACCACGTGCCTGAGAACAAACAATTCTGAACTCTGGCAGCCTTGGTGCTGTGCCCTGATACCTTTGCTTTGACCTAAACCACTCAGGGGTAACACATCTGCTGGCCCATCACTCAAAAACATTTCAGGACCACCAAACCCACTCAATTCTTTGTCACTTCTCACGGTCTGACTTCCCCCCATCACAGAGACTCTCCAAAACACTCAGTTTCTGTCTCCCCTGGGCTGCACACAAGTTTAGATTGCAGTGCACCAAGTTCCAGTCCCACCCATGGGGTTGGGTGTACAGTGGTGGAGGGAACATCAGCCATGCTACAGAACTTTTAAAATAAAAACACTTCTTTCCTCTAACTCCCCTAATCCTTCTGAAATGTGTTCATGAGAATCTCTCCAAATATGCCCATACCAGTCCTCTGGATCTGCTGTCACCATCTAGAAGTGGATAATCCTATTGTTTGATGGGGTTGGTTTGTTTTTTGGGGTTTTTTGTTTGGACAGTTTTATTTCAATCCTTTGTTGCTCTCTGTTGCTCTTATTTGCTCTCCTTCCCTGTGAGTTCTTTTAAGACACTGGTGTGTAGCTGTTGCTCTGTTCCCAGTCCCCGGGACAATCAGGGTGTGCCAGTACCAGGCACGCTCCCAAGGTGGCACACACGCTCTCTTCAGCACATCCTCTTCTGCCCGCAGCAGCGCTGCTGGGTCTCTGCTCACCTCCTCCAACCTTTCTCCTTCACCCTTCCATCCCTAAAGGAGAAGGGGGCACAGCCCTGACTCCCCAGAAACCCCTCTACTGACATCCCTGCTGACTATGCCAGCACAATCTTGTGTAATCTTATAAAACAAGGCAAGTAATATATTCAAATGGGATTTATTTCCAAAGCAGCTGGCAAAAGAGCTTTCATTTGCTCAGCATGGCCCTTGCTGGCAGAGGGTATATGCCATGAGCAGCAGAGCTGTGCTCACATCAGGCCCTGCTGGGGCTGTGGCCCTGTGAGACCTCAGGAGGACACACTGCACCCCAGGGTGGGAGGCTCGAGCTTTTGGGCACAAGGAAATTCAAAGGTGATGTGGTCTGATGTTTTCTAGATGAGAGCCTGTCTTCTCAGCATGTCTGTCCCCTGAGCCATCCCCATCAACCCTTCTTTGAGGCATTCCCTCCCTCTTCTCCCATCCCCTGCAGGGTTCCCTTGCACCTGGCTGAGAGGCTCATGTCACACTCCCTGTGTCACCTGAGCTCTTGCTTGCCCCAGCAGGCCTCCTGGTGCCTCTGACTGCAGATCCAGCTAAGATCCAGTCATGTCTGGAGACTAAGTCCTGAAGTGTGGTCTGACTGCACAGCTGCTGCTGCTCCTCCAGTTTCCCAAGGGTTTGTGCACCTGTGTGATTCCTTTTGCTTGGAACCAAGACAGCTTGGAGCTGTCAGCAGAGATGGTGTCTGTGCTGCCTGTAAGGGCTTGATGGTCTGCACTGGACCCCTTCAGCTGTAGGAACAGAACCCCACAGCTGTGGGAAGCTCAGCAGAGCCAGGTTCAGCATGCTGCTGGGAAGGGAGGGCACTCAGCTGCTCACAGAGAGTGTCACAGCCACCAGGACCAGATCCCAGGAGCAGGGGGCACTGCTGGATGTTACCCACAGGGCACCTGGAAACAGGAATGGGAGTCACTCACTTGACAAGACCCTGATGCATCTGCTTATTAAAGATCCTGTCCTCTGGATGATTTCATGGATGACTTCATGGAAGGCTTTCTAGATGACTTCCTGGATGACCCTATGGATGACCCCATGATCACAGAAGACTGCAGATAAGACGATCCATTGCTCTGCCCTTCTTCTTCCTCCAGGTTTTCTTCTTCCTCTTGCAGTATCTCCTCCCACTCTGTAATGTCCAATGGAAAAGATGGTGCACTGTCCTTTATGGGTACTCCCATGTTTTGTCTTTTCTCTTCCAGTATCTTCTCATATTTTTCATTTCCTGAAGGAAAAATTATCCACAAATAGGAGCATAGTGCACTGCCAGTCCCATTTAAGAGGAGAAGTCCCACTTCCCCAAGACTGGCCTCTCCCAGAAACAAACACCTCAAGCCATCTATGAAAAGTGGATGCTGCTGCTCCTCTCAGAATCCTCATATTCACTCTCATTTACCTTTCCCCTCATGAGGACCATCTCATCCCCTGCAATGTCATGCAAATTCAAGCCTGCCAAAATCCCTGCCAGCCTCTCTTACAGCTTTCCCAAGCTTTTTTGCCTAGCCAACATCTTTCCAGGCCTCCAGCAATGTGCTGGCAAGATCTGCAGGATGGTTCCTGGGAGATGGGCTCAACTGTTCAAGACTCAGGAAGCACCACAGAGGTCAAATGTTGGTCTGGCAGCCCTGCAACCTCCAGACTTGGTGGAGATGGGTGTCAGCTGCCTGATGTGGTGTGGTAGGGGAAAAACCAGGGGATCTTCCTGGAAGAAAATAAGCAGTGCTCACCTTTCAACATGCAGGGTAGGTCCATGGTAATCCTAGGAAAGGTCCCCTCTCCTTTCAGGTAGATTTCTGCAGGTTCCAGATGAGCCACTTGAACCTGGAAAGTCCTGCAGAAGACTCCTACCTTTCCTGGCAGGTAAAAGACTTTCAGCACTTGCTCTCTGCCAGGTGCAATGGAACCCTGCAGGGACAGGAGAGGAGGAAGGGAATGCATCAAAGAAGAGTTGATGGGGATGGCTCAGGGTCAGACATGCTGAGAAGACAGGCTCTCATCTAGAAAACATCAGACCACATCACCTTCGAATTTCCTTGTGCCCAAAAGCTCGAGCCTCCAACCCTGGGGTGCAGTGTGTCCTCCTGAGGTCTCACAAGGCCACAGCCCCAGCAGAGCCTGATGTGAGCACAGCTCTGCTGCTCATGGCATATACCCTCTGCCAGCAAGGGCCATGCTCAACAAATAAAAGCTCTTTTGCCAGGCTCTGTGGAAAAGGAGTGAAATGCCTGCACCCTCAGGAGGGCCAGCAGCCCTTGTCACAGCACATCAGGGGAGTCTAGTAGGTGAGCACTTGTTTGATCTCTCTGCCCCCAGAAGCAATTGCTTACAACACAAACTCAGGGCTGAGTTTGGGGGTTCCCCTCCCACACTTTTTTTTCCCTCCTTTTTTCCTTTAACCCTCTCCTGGGCCACCTGACACAGGGGCAGAGCCAATGACTTGTGTTACTCACTGTGGTGGGCAGGACCAGGGGCACACCAGGCAGAGGCTTTGCTGCAGTGCCAGTGCTGGAGTTTGGCACCACATAGGCGAATTCAACAACCCCAGTGTTCCTCAGGGTGACCTTTGCTTTGAGGACTTTGTTAAACATCTGGAGAGAGGAAAGAGGAGTGGGAAGTTATAGATACAGGTCTGATGCTGGCAATCTCCTTCTTTTTTCATGGGGTTGAAAGCAAACAGCCACAATGCAACCACAAATCTACAGAGAGGTGGTAAAACCAGGTAAGAGCCAGTAATATATGAACCAAAGGACTCAGGTCCTCTGCACTCTGAGGGGTCACCAACAGCTGGGAGAAACAAAGGAGGTGGCACTGAGGGGTTCCAGAAGAAAAGGCACCTGCATGCAAATACTGGCAAGAAACATAGAGGCAACAAGAGAGAGACACACAGGGCAACACAGACAGGCCAGCAGCTGGAAATATCTGTGGGCTTTTAACTGAAGAGAAGTAAAATGGGGATTACTCTGGGACATTCTCTTCAGCTACAGTGACTGAAAGCCCAGCTTCCTCCCTGGATTATTTTGTGGACTAAGCAAGAGCATTAGACAGAGCATCTCCTTGGAGCTCAAGCTTTAGGAGCAGATCAGTGGAGGGATGTCTCAGGGACATGAACCTCTGGACATCTTCACTGGGATGCTGCCTTCCCCAGGAGGCTGTGTTAGGTGCCTTGAGGGAGACAGTGTGATGCTCCTTGGCCAGGAGAGAGGGGAGGAGTGGAGATGGCCATTTAAAATCAGCTGGGATGCTGGATTTATCCCTCAAAGGTTGTATTCTAAGCCCCAGAGCCAACAAAGGAGCTGAAGAAGGGGAGAGAGCCTGGGGTTCAGGTGGGCAGGAACCCACTGTCCATGATTCCAAGACAAGGAGCTGTGCCAGGAGAAGCCTGTGGTACCTGCAGCCCCCAGTCAATCTCCTCCACGTCCAGCTGGTAGCTGGGGCATGAAGCCTCCCCAGCCACCACCACCTGGTAGGTGGGACCTCCCTGCACGTGGCACAGCGCCGTGACACGGGCCACGATGTTGGCGTGGCCAAAGAAGGTGAAGGTGACCGTGTGGCTCTCTCCAGGCTGCAGCTCACCCCACAGGGGCTGGACATCAAAAACCTGGAGGGAGGGGAGGAGAGATAGAGGTGATGAGTGTGCAAATGGATGCAGAAGAGCAGCTGTGTCTTGGAACAAAGTACAGTCATAGCTGGAGGGGACTATTCCCCAAACACAGCCAGAATCACCCTAATCTCATGCTGTGTCTGTGCCACTGAGCAGTGGAGGGACATGGGGAAAATCTTCTCCCTCCCTTAATCACTTATCCATGAGTATATACTACATTAAAGTAAACTGGAATATCTCCTGGCAGCAAGAAATTCTCCCTGCTGTAAGAACTTGTCTTTGGAATATTTCCCACTGTCTTCAGAGCAACAAGAGACTTGGAGGTGGGAGCCCTTGGAGCTGGGGGAAGGACTCCAGCCTGGCTCATCTGACTTCTAAGGCTTTCCTTCTCTCTGATTTATGTGCTGCTCTTTCAACCTGCTACAGCAAAGTTCCTACAAAAATTTCCTGTCAACCACCTGATGAGATAAATGGGAGCAATGCCCTCCACAGGTGCTGCACAGGGAATGTCCTGGGGGCAGCCCCAACAAAATGTCCCACATGTCCTCTCCAGTGACCAGTTGCTTCACAGTTTTGTGATGGGCTTGGAGGGGTGTGAGGCCCCTCTGTGGCCAATGCTGAGGGCCATTAGTGGGAGTGGGGCTACAGAACTGCTTTCCACATTGGGAACATGGATGTGAGACATATTCCCACTTACCTCCTGCATGCCAGGGTTGGGGTGCTTCACCTCTGAGAATTGACTCAATCCCCTCTTCCTGACTGGCCTCTGAGGTTCCACAGCAGGGGATGACAGCTCCTGCAAAACAAGCACATGGGCTGCAGTGAGCAGCTGGCTAGTCTAAGATCCCTGTGCTGCAGGCTCACCACCTCACCACACCAGCAGCAGCTGAAAGGACCTGGGCACAAATCAAGTATGGAAATGTTGCTGCCATCAGTCAAGTGTCCAAGCTCACCCACAGATGAGGCCTGGGCTCTGTCTGCACTTCCTACATCAAACTTCCCTGAGGGAACTGAGTGCTGCCAGCACTCAGGCAGGGATGGTTGGAACAACACAACCTCTGAAAATCCCTTCAAAGCCAAATCATTCCAGGATTCTGGGATTGCCACTTGAATTTGCCTGGTTTACCTGTGCATACATGGCAACAACCAGGAAAATAAAGATGATTTATGCTTCTATCTGAAAACCTTCAGCCATATTATCTTTGAATCCAAAGGGCTTTTTTTCCTCCTAATCAGAAAAAAATTGAGAGTTAAAACAACCAATATTTGTGTGTGAGCAAGTACAACCCCTCTCCTTAAACTTAATTCCAACACTGGGGCTTTCAGAAACTCTTCTGCTTTTTTACTTTTTTTTTTTTTTTACTGCCTCATGAGCAGCCTCTGTTCCCTGTGATGCAGAACAAGGGGCCACTTCCCAGACCAAAGTGCTAATGTTCACCAGGCAAGCTGGCAGACAAAAAGCTCTTTTCCTTGCATGGAAGAACAGACAGTCACTTTGCAAAGTCTTGTTTTATAAAAGATGCTCTGGGGCTGTCACTGCAATACCAGCTTTTGGGTGAAGGCACAGATGTGGAAATGGGTACATGGAGATCAGGACTTGTCATGGCTTGACACAGGAAGAAAGCTGGAAGCCTTCTCATCATGATACAGATAAAGACTTCATTTACATTGTAAAGCAAGTAAGCCAAAAAATCCCAAACTTGGCATAGGTCTGTAGGATCTGAATGTGCTTCTCCAAGCAAAACTATCCTATTTCTCCCTCCCCAGACACCCCATGCCCAGCTACTGGCCCTGCTGCTCAGCCCACTCTCAGGGAACAGGACAGAAGGGCAGCAAAAAGGGAGCTTGGCATGAGCATGGCTTTTCAGTGGCAAGCTGGAGAGGCAGTGCAAGGTACACAAGAAAATCTACCTCTACTTCCTGGGAGTCCTCTTCATCTGCTGGCTGCAGGGCAGAATCCTGAATTTCTTCCAGGGCTTTGGTTGGCTCCTCCACATCTTTAGCCTTGGAGTGTCTCCTTGGAAGCACTCCTCTCTTCTTTGATGACTGGGGTTTGAACTTAGGTGGTGAAGGCCTGAACCTGGAAAGTAACATAACTGTGATCATGGATCTGTAGTGGGAGAGAGAGAGATGCCTGCACAAGCAGCTCCTCATCAGGGTGCAGCCCCTGGCTGGGTGCTGGTGTGGTGACCTCAGCAACAGCCACTCCAAAACCAGGCTGAAGCACGTCCATGCTGGGAGCAGCCCAGGGATGATGCTGGGGTAGCAGTGCTGCAGGCAGCTGGTAACTGCTTGCAATGAGGAACTAGAGAGGACAGAGATTAAGACCTCATGGGGAGGCAGAAAGCACAGCAGGAAAGGAAAAGACAGAGAAATCATTCCAAAAAGTGAGACTCAGGCATAAAGGGACAGATGTAGCCAGTGATGAGCCAGCACAGCCCCCCCAGCACCTGCCTGAAAGCACCCACCCTCCCTCATTCCCTTCAAGCCAAATGCCAGAAACTCTGCAGCTCTCCCAGCTGTTTATCTGGAATGTTTCCCCAACATTGCTGGGAGGGTTAGGGGTAAGTTAGTATTTTCCAACACTCCCAGGTAACTCACCTCACATTCCCTGTTTTAAATCCCAGCAGGTGTTCAAGGGAACTGTTTTGTCTTTAATGTCACGCTGGGGACACACTCCAGCTGTGCCTGCCTGAGATTGTGCCAGGCTGTTTTCCCCACACAGTCTAACACAACCCTCCTCAGAGCTATAGAGACCATCACCTTGGAGCCAGATCCCAATTCCCTCAACAAAACTGTTTCTGGATAAGCTCCATTCTGTGTAAAAGCAGCACTCTGATGCCCCGTGGTTAACTTGGCTTGGTTTCCTGGGGCATTGTGGAAAAACCATTTGCTTCTGTCATGAAAACTGTCCAGCTCAGACTTCTGCACTCTGTAGAGAGGTCACAGTAGGAACAACTTCCAGAAGTGTGTTTATACATGTGCCCAGTGTGAATGCAGGATTGCTCTTGGGCTTGAGAAGCACAGCCCAGCCCTGGATGACCCAGGGGTTCAGGTGGGTGCTCCCCCCAGCAGCTGCAGCCATCCCTAAAGCTGCAGAACCTGCTGATCTCTGTCAAACACCAAAGAGCTGCTCTGTGAAGGTGACTGTGGATTAACAGGCCAAAATTCCTTCCACCAAGGTCTTTGCCTTAGGCCACAGCTGTCTGAGAAAGCAGCTTTCCTTCCCAGGGGAACCAGTATATGGAGGTTACACCAGCATCAAACTGGTGCAGATCACCTATTGCCTGAGCTTCCAGCCTGGTCACAGCTGGTCAGTGTTATTGCCACACACTTTTTCAAATCCCTGGCAGACCTTGGTCTTTGCAAAGTATAGCAAGTACAGGAAGAAGAGTTTTAAGCAAAGCACAAAGGTGCACACACCTTATGGTGTTCACCTGTCTGTCTGTCTGGAATGACCAGTGGTACTGGACAGGAATGGGGCTGCAGTTGGTCATCTCCATATGCAGTTCTTGTTCAGTGTCATTTATGATGCAGCCAAAGTCCACAGCCTTGGTCTGGAGATGGAGATTTGGGAAGTAGACTTCTCCCCGAACAATGACCTGCTCCTCATGAGGATGCTCCAGGAAATGCATCCTGAGCAGCCTCTCTGCCACCCAGCTATTCAGATTGTTCTCATAAGCTGGGTCAAACTGGATGCAGAGATGAAGTTCCTCCCCTACATTCAGTGTCATGGGCTGCAAGGAGATAAAAAGCATTAATCACAAATTTGTGATCACGTCCCAGGGTCTCACAATAGGAAACAGTAAATGTTCTCAGTTCACTCTCAGTTTTTCACAGTGAGGATCTGTCTACAGACCCCAGGCTCACATTTCCATGCTCAGCAGCAATACAAGGGGATGGCTGCTGGAGAGCTGGGATGCTTTCCAGGGGACACCTTTACTGCATGGCTTGCCCTGATCTGCTTTCCTGCTCCCTTCTCCTCATGTCTCAGAGCCAGGATGGATGTTCCAATTCAAATGAGATTTTGATTTCTTCAGCAGCTCTGCTGATTCAGTTCAGGCCAATCCACTGCTGACACTACAGAATAAACTTCTCAACACGAGGACCTCCCAACAGAAATGCACCATCACATCCCTCCTCTTCAAACCCCTCTGAGGGGAGCCCACAGATGCTCACCTTGGAATCTGCAGGGAGGGGCTGCTGCTCCACATTGCAGATTTGGAAAGGCTGCTCCAAGTCCAGCATAATGCTGAATGGCAAGGAGCAGGTGTTTTTTAAAGACAAAGGCTGGTACTGCAGCGTCAGGACATCACTGGGTTTCTACAGAAACAGGAGACAAGGGACAACAACCTCAAATAGCCATGGACCTCCTTCCCTTTCTGATGCATTTCACATTTTCAACCCCAGAAGTGCATACATCTCTATTTAGTTCTAGCCAATTTAACAATTACACCTTTAAATGCTAGGGTGCAATCCAGAGACTTACCTTTTCTACATGGAAAGTGATTGCTCTGGGAGACATTTGCACAACAGGCAAAATGAACTTGCAGGTGACATCCACTTGCATTATTTGTTTCTTCGCTGTCTCTTTCGCCACAGTAGCATAACACAGCAGCCTCTCCTTCACCTCCTGCATGCAAGAGTCACTGGTCATCCAGTGGGTGCTGGCAAGCCAAACACTCCACACTGGCTTACCACCCACCATGAGCCCTATTCCTGTCATTTATTAGTGACTGTAATTAGTCTCTGCTCCCCTCAATAGTTTTCTTTTCTTTCTGTGCTGCTGCCGATTTATTCTAAATGTATGTGCCCAGGGGTCCTGGAGCCAGGGAACACATACCAGGGTTAGCTGGCAGCTTCTCTGCAGAGTTAATTTCCCCTGGAAAGAAAGGTCCAGGTCCCAGACTCTGCTAAAATCTCCCCTTCTGAGTTGCTCTCCAAGGGTACTGCAAAACCTGGCTGCCCTGGGGACACTAGGGCTAGCTGAGAGACTGGGGCAAGCACTAACAGAAAAGCTGACAAAAGTCAGTTTCTCAGTTATGATGATCCCTGGGAACAGTTTCCAGGACATGTGGATGTGGATGGACATCACACTGATCATTGGAGCTGGCACACTGTGGTTTCTTCCTCCAGGACTCAGGGCTAAACCAGCCCTCTGCTCATGTTTGTTTTCAGACGAAAAGCAATGCTGCTCCCAGACATTCCTGCCATTTACAGGGCTTTTGTTTTGCTCCCTGCTTCCCTTGGAAAAAGCACTTGACACTAGTTTAGTTTACTTCTTACCTGACTTCTAGTCTAAGTCTAAGTTATTTTCTCTGTTCTTCCTTTCTGCCTCAGCACACAACACTGGCAACCTCCTGTTTGCCCCGAAGGAGCAATATTTCCATCAGCCTGTATTTTGGGATCAGCACTGGGTTTTGGTAGCTATGGAAACACAAAAAAGCCTTAGCAACTGATGGTGGCCAGCAAGGAAAGCAACTGGTGCTGCCATGGAAACCTGTGGCCTTAAAACAGTTTCTTGAAGTCACTTGCTCCTCTCCCCAGGCAAACATCAAGGGGCTGCAGAAGCAGCCCCAGTGGAGGGGATCTGGTAGGGAAGGCTCAGCCTTGGCAGGGGCCTCACCTGGGCAGTGCTGGAGCTGCCTTCCAGCACCATCTCCACAGCCTGGCCCGGCCTCAGGTCCATCATCAGTGGCTGCAGCTTAAACACAGGGCTGCCAGGTCTGGGGCTCTGGGAAACATTTTTACTCTTGGTGCCACAGAGGGCAGGGGGACGAGTACTGCGGTGAAAGATTCTGAAACCTTCTGTGGCCCAGAAGAGCCGATGGATGCGGCGTCCCTTGTTTGTCAGTTTGAACTGGTAACGACAGGGAGTGAAGCTAGAAGAGGAGCAGAGATGGAAAATGGCATGGGAGTTGCTATTTCTATGTGGTCACTCAGTTTCAGCACTCTGGGGAGGTTCCCTGACTGCACATTCTGCAATAGATCTCCCACCCAAAAGGCTGCCCAGGCTCAAAGCTTCAGCCACAGCCAGGTATTGCAGCTTTTCTATTGCTGTGGCTTTCCAGGATATCTAATGGTTCTCAGATGATGTATTTCTAAAGGAATTCCTTGGCTTCAGTGAAACAGAGCTGAAATATTGAAGAAGATCTAGCCTTAAGGACTAAGCAAAAATTGTTCCTTGCTGAACCCACCAAAGGGAAAGCTGAGAATCTCCTACCTGAAGTGGGGCTTAAAGTCAAACTTCGGAGCAAAGGGTTTGTCAGTGACAATTGTGGTGCCAATACCCTCAGCCTGGACAGAGATGATGGTTGTATGGCTGTTCTCAATGAACACCTTCACCTTGTCCTGGAATTTCTTAGTGTCATCCAGGTTTGCTGTGACAATCACAGACACCTTAGACATAGGGGGGATCACTCCTTTGCTGGGTTCAATCCTCCAGGGTGAGCGTTTCCCAGCCTGTAACACAAGCCAAACACAAACTTAGGAGGGAAACCATGGACCCTGCTCTGCTGTGAGGTGCAGGGTAAAGAGAGGATAAAAATCATAAAGCCTTTATTACTCTGAATCTACTCTAAATCTACGGAATCTGGCAACAGCAACTCTCCAAGAGCTTACACAACCTGTATTTTACTCTCCTTTAAAAGACTCACATCAGTAGCCCAGTTTTGCTCAACCCACGGGATGCTCCTCCTCACAAGAAGGTTATTCCCCCTCCAGTCTCTCTTTGGAGTGCTTGCCAAGGGAAGCTATTTACTCTCTCCTGGCTTCCTGACACCAGAGCTGGGTCTGCACAAAGGTTCAAGGCCAGAGGAAGCCAGGACTGCTCAAATCCCAGCCCAGCAGCCACACAGCTGGAGGGCACTTCTGAGAGCCTGAAGAATAACTCTGCAAAGCCAGCTGAGCAAAACCCCAGCACCAAAGTTCCCTTTCCCAAGGGGCTGTCAGTGCTTCTCAACAACCCCTGAAGGACTGTTTACATTTATTCCCCAAACAGATGGAAAAGCAGCAAGAGGAAAATTCACCCCACTCCTCCTTGGTCCAGGAGGCTGAGTCTGGACACTCACACAACACCCAATGCTTTATCCACAAACAAGTGTTTTTCCACAGTGTGAGGGCTGGCTTTAACCAGCTTCAGAAGTTAAACCAATATGTAGAAGATCAAGCATCTTTTCAAAGCTGTTTTCAAGCCTCTCACAGATGCACTCTCCAGCAGGGAGCACATTCTGCTCATCCCCAAGCCATGTACCCTGCCTGGCTGCACCAGCCTTGCTCCTCCTGCCAGAGGAGCAGCTCCAGCTCCAGTTCTGCTGCTCACCTCCTTATGTAACCTCTATAGATTAAATAGGCTTTCTCTGCAGGTGAGCTCCAGAGATTCTGCAATGCTGCAGTGACAACGGGCTCTGGGGGTGCACAATCCTCACAGGTGCATTTGTGTGCCACTGGTTTGACCCACAGGAGTTGTGAAATTTGTCTTCCCACAAGCACTTTGAGGGCAGATCTCACACCCTGGTTTCTATCATTAACAGAAGATTGGCACAAAGCAAATGCAGATGGAATGGGGAATCCATGGGGAAGTCCATGCCCTCTCAGGAGCAAAGGGTCACAGGCTTCTCTTGATTTCAGAGCTTCAAAACCATGACTTGCACAGCTAAATATCTTCCACAAAACAGAGAAGTTGCAAACATGATCCAGACTCATTTGTGCTCCAACCTCTCTGCAAACAATTTCACTGAGGTGTGCCTGAGATCCTGGCTCCTCTTGTTTGCACCTGGATGGAATATCTTGCTTCCACTCACACAGAATAACACAGAAACATTGCATACAAAAACCAAGTCAAGGCCTGCTACTAAACAGCCATTTTCACTGGAAAACAGCCCCACAGAGACTTACCATCTCTATCCAGAAGGGTGCTGGGATGCCAGCCTGATTGGAGAGCTGGAGAATTTCGGAACTATCTTGTAAGACTTGGATAGTGCCAAAGTTTATCTCCCTCGGATGGACACGGACAACTGGTCCCTGGCCAATGCACTCTAAATGGATTTCCTGTTCCAGGAAGAAGGTAGGCAAGATCAAAAAAAAGACTCAGCAAGGAGAGTTTTAAAAACTTAGCCAGCTCTTAGAGCATTCCTAGATTGGGGATAATTATGGCCATTTGGCAGAAGGGAGGCGCAGGGGGCTGCAGCCTGGCTGATGCTGCCCAAGCCTCCCTGGAAGGAGGAGCAGTGCCTCACCAGCTGGTTTTGCTTCCAGGTGATGCTGGGACAGAAGCAGCAAAGGCAGAGCAGAGCCCTTTGGAGATGAGCAGAATAGTCCCTGGAGGATGCCAGGCCCAGCTTCAGTTAGCATGTAACAATGGGATACAACCTCACTGAGGAAAAGTTTTATCAAAAAAACCAAACACTTCATCTACATTTTTTTAAAAAGGGACAAGAAAAGCCCTGTTCACCAGCATTACAGGCAATAGGACACACATGAGCCAGAATAAAAACAGATGGCAACTCTGTCCTCAGTGCTACTGCTACATAAACACACCCACATCCTGCAGCACTGCTGGCTTTGGTGGGGTGGTAATGCCACAGATCAGACTATTTAGGGACATCCATGTCTGGCAGACAAGGCCTACATTTTGTAGTCACTGTTGCTGTTATGACATATGGCTGAATCCTCTTTTAGGAGGCTTTAGTTCAGGAATTGTTTGCCTCATCCATTTCCAAACTCGATGGAAAAAACAAGTGAAGTCTGTGCTCCAGATGCAAGTTGTGTGGACATTCATTTATCTTTAGCTGGGCTTTTGTTGAGGAGATATGATGGATATTTCTCAGATCTGAGGGACCTGACTTTCAGAAAAGCCTCAAGTTAGCTCTGCACAAAACATTCCTTCAGTGTGGTCTTGTACACAGTGCTTGCTTTAGCAGGATTCAGGGATGTCCCTGTGTGATCCCAAACAGTTGTCATGAAGCAGCACTTGTGTTCATCTGGCAACAGCAGACTGTGAGACCCAGGGACTGGTCTGGGTTTCAGACTGGCTTGTTATCCCATATCCAGATTTGTAACTACATGCTGGGGCAGGCACACTGAGATTGCCACCTATGAGGTTCCACTTTCCTCTTTTCTAGGCATAAGCTGCTGCTTGTGCACCAATCCCTTCTCTCCTTTCCACACCAGCCATATAGCACAAGTTCCTGGAAGAATCCCTGTCCACTTTACACCCCACTGGGATGAGCTGCCCCAGGCACACATCTCCCCTCTCTCACCAGTGGGGATCCTTCTCTCCCAAGCACAGAGACCTCAGCAGTGATGTTGCACTCTCCCAGCTGCTGAGCCTCAAGTGTGATTGGGATCTCCACCAAGCTGTGAGCCTCAATAATCCCAGATGGCTCAGAGCTGGAATACCACGCAGCAGCCTTCTCCTTGTGCTCCTGCAAGGGACAGAATCAAAAGCAACTTCAGAGCTGAGGAAACTTTAAACTTCTTAATGTCTACCACAAGAGCAACTCACACACACTTGTAAAAATCCTCAGGAGAAAGTAAAAAGACAAAAGACAAGATGCAAGGTGTAGGTAATGAGCAACCCCAGGGGGTCCAAAAGTTGCTGCATTCACAGACACCCACTTCTGTGCTGACAGCATCTTTACATCAGATTTTCACAACCTTCTAAGCTCTCCCACTTGCAAACAAGTCAAAGACTAGACTATAAACATCTTCCTCAAGATGTTAAACTGCTTCTTAAAGTTTGTATTCAGGTAAGTTCCCATTCTTAGCAAACCTTTAGGTTTGAATAGAAACCAGCAAGGTCTTATCCAAACCTTTTTATTCCCCTAATAACACCCCCAGTAACATTTGAGGGGAGGAACTGGAGGCATGGCCAAACCTGAGGGAGAACACAGTAGCAGCCAGGAAAGTCACTGTCATTCACAAGGGCCAGCTTCTCCTCATAGGGGAACTTCAGGCAGCAGTGCCCAAACTTCACCACAGGGCTGAGCACTCGCAGTGGAGGAACAATGCATCTGGGCAAAGAAATGACCTCAAGGCAATTAGAGACTGAAAGCATTTTGCCCTCAAAGAGCATGGAATGGAGCATAAGACATTTGTCAAACTGAACAGAGATTTAATAGTCCTACAGTGATAAATCATCTTTAACTTCTTTTCACTCAAACACCTCTTGTCAAGGAGGGGCAAACCCTAAGGCTCAAGTGCTGAAGTGAACCAGACCCCAGCTCTCAGCAGGCTGCTCACTGCAGGAGGGTCAGAACCCAGCACAAGTCCACCATTTGCAAGAAGAAGGAGAAACAACCCTTGGAAAATTTGTTACAACTCAGGCCAACTGATGCTCCCTTTAGAAAAAACCTAGGGTCATGCCTGGCTGTGAGCAGGGGGGCATCTCACCATGGGTTGCTTTCCTAGCACTGTTCTCATGTCTAGATGGGCAGATGCAGCTCATTAAGCAGCAATTCTCCTTTGGAGCTGCAGCCAGGAGCCTGCTGGTGCTGGATGCATGAGGAAAAACTGCAAGAAAAGTGTTGGTACCTGGCTGTGAGGGGCAGTGCCAACAGCTTCTTGCCAACACCATCCATGCCCACCACCAGCTCCAGCTTGTACTCTCTGACAGTGTTGGAACACAGGGTGACCTGGTAGAAAAGAGCAGTAAACAACTGCTCACTCCCAAAACCTCATCACCCATGTGTGGTGTCCTCCAGTTCTTGTTCCATGGTACAGAAAGGGAGGATTTTGCCTTAACTCTTCTGCTGGTCCATAAGTAGAGCAGAGTCTTTTGGAGGCTAACAAAAGCCCTCTGGCAAGATGAGATTTGTTTAAGGGACTAATTTTTCACTTAACTACAGCAACATAATGCAGAAGAAATCAGTTGTCTTGAACAGAATGAGTTCAGCTTTACAGCAGGAAGCTGAGGGCAAGCTGTGGCCCAGCAGATGCTGGGCAGTTTGTGGCTGCAGAGTATTTTCTGTCCCTACTAAAGATCCCTGCAGTGAATACAACTCATCTGCTTGCCAGGAGAAGAGAAATGAGACCAGGAAGAAAAGCAAACTTCTCTATACAGTGATATCTCTCTCTTTAACAGCCACCTTCTGTTTTCATCCTTCCTCTGCTCAATTTCAAATAAATCACTCTCAAAAACACAAGAATGGCTTCTGCATTTGAGCATCCAGTACATGGTTTCAGCTTGTGATTTTGGCATCAGAACAGTGCTCCTTGAGGAATATCCCGAGTAACCCAGCTAACAGAGGCCTCACACCAGTGCAGATCTCTCCCTCACACGATGCTCAAAGCTGCAGAGCTGGCACAGCCAAAACCCTCCCACACTCCAGCAAAGCTTCAGCCCCACCAGCTGGACTCTTCCCATACCTCGATATCCTGGGATCCCAGGGCATGGACAGTCCCTCTGCAGGGACTTATTCTAAACTCCCTTGGCTTCATAAAACCTTGAGCTCCCTTCCTCCAGGGTGGACGAGTGACTCTGAATATCTGAATGGAGCTGCAAATGCTGGGCTCTCCCAAGCCATCCTCAGGAATGCAGAGGTTGAAGGACATGGGTGCTGGGGAGGTGTTAGACAGGCAGCACCTCAAGGTGCAAGGAAAACCTAAGAAAATGACACAAATATCCATTCAGGTGTTTAATTATCTAATTATTCCTGGTGTGAATGTCCTGGTAGGATAAAACTGCTGAGCTCTGTTATCTGAACTACAGCTCATTGGGAAGCAGATGGAGGAATTAATCCTTAGTTCCCTTTGATGCTGATCCCAGACTGCTGCCTTGGAAATGCCCAGTCTTAGAACATCACACACTTATCTCTCTCTCTGGCAAGGAGAAAATCTCTTACCTACCCCAAAGCAGCATCAGTTATTTCTCACTGATGAATATGTATCCAGACTGACTGTTTACTCTGAAAACTCAATCTGTAAAATTCCCTGTTAACTCCACTAACACTCAATATATAAAAGCAGTGATTTGTCATCAAGGGAAACCTACAGTAAAAAAAGGGAGGATGGAATTAGGAACTAGAACATGATGCCAAGCACCCTAAAGCAGTTTCTCTGGGCAGGATCCTTATGGCATCTCCTGATTTGGGGTAATCAGACTGAGCTTGTGACAACTCACAGCCCACTCCACTGGAGGCAAACCTGAGCCTTGCCTCAAGATCAGCAATTAGGAACCACCTCAGACAACAAACGGGGACATCACACCCACTGCTCACTGGCTGTGATTGCTGCCTGCAGAGATTTACACCAGTTCAACTCCAAGACTTGGTTTCCATAATGGAAATCAGGGATACAGCAACACCTCATGGGGATGCCCTGCAGAGCCAGGACACCAGCCCACAGGCTGCTCTGCAGGGGATACATGGCTTGGCTGGCCAGCTGTGTGTGGAGGAGACATCTCTCCCACAGCCTTCTTTCTACTCCTTCGGTCCTATCTGATCTCAGGATGACAAAATGCTGCCTAAGGCAACCCTGGAGTTAACACCCTGAAGAGGCTGTTGTGGAGGAACACGAGTGATGGATGCTCTTGTGTTCAAGTGCTCCATTCCAGCAACTCACAAACCTCTCACAGCCTGGTGTGAGCCCAGGGCACACTCACCAAAGGAGACATCACCAAAGTGGAGGGCGGGCACATTGAAATGGAAATTCGGTCCCTTGATGCAGCCCCTGGGAGGACAAAGGCAGGGAGGCAGTGGATTTGCTCAAGGGAATTGCAAAGGGTTCCAGTGTTAGGGCTGGGGTGGATAAAAGCTGCTGCCAGAGCACTCTGGGTTTCAAATCAACCCACCACCCATGTGGACAGGAGACAGCCAAAGCAGAGTGATCAGCAGCTGACAGATTATCTGGGACAAGCCCTCAGGCTGCTGTGGTCCTGAGAAGTGAGTTTTACTTGTCCTATCATCACTTTTCCTCTTTTTTTCCCACCCCTATCTTTTGCTGAGTGAGGATGTTAACCTTTGCAATGGCACCAGCCCATGAGATGATGCCCACATCCTTGGGACAGTGTCTGCTGCACATTTCCCTGTCTCCAACATCAGTCCTTTCCTGGCTGTGGAAAGGAGGTACCAGAGCACTCTGCACAGGAGCTGGGAACTTGTCTCACACATGAGAGGTGAGGTGAGGCTGCTGCTGCCCATTTGGGATGGATTATTAACAGAAGTCTTAAAAACACTGCCAGGCTGGCCCATCTCCAAAGCCCTGGGGGCCTTGCTGGGTGTTCAGGGGGGACATCCCAGAGCAGCTACTGCCCAAAGCTGATCCATCCCACTGCCTGCCTCAGCCTAAGCAGGAGACATCCAGCTCCTGGGTACCCACACAGGGCAGCAGGCACTCCCACACTAAAGGGATGCCAGAACCAGAGCAAAGACTAAGACTCAGGCAACACCTTTTTTCTCTGATCTGCCACAAAATGAGGTGGATGAGAGATGATTACCCAGAGACAGCTACAGATGTGCCCAGCAAGCTCCCAAAGCTCTCCTCACCTGATAGGCAAGGTGGCAGGCTTAGGGGATCCAGTCACATGGAAGCAGAATTCTTCTTGGAACTCCCCCAGGATGGTGGGACAGAAGGAGATCTGGATGGTCTGGTGTCTGTTGGGTGCCAGGATGCCCTTCTGAGGCAGGAAGGTGAAGCAGGAGCCCATGGCTGTGTTTGGAGGGACGAGGCTGAAGGAAGCCTTAAGAGGTCCTTTGTTTAACAGGATCACCTGCAGCAGCAGGGAAGCAAAATGGAAATACATGACGAATCTTTCTTTCTTACTGAACTCTGAGTTACTTTCAAATTAAAGGATTAACACCTGTAACAGGCAGAAGATGCCCTGTGCTGCTGCACGGTGGAAGTCAAAAAATACAACTTTGTATGGCTTTGGGTTTTTCATGCAGTGTTAACTTCACATAACCAGAGTTTCTCTGGGGCTTTCCCATAGGCAGACAGTCCACTCTGACCTGCAGCACAGACGAGCTGCTGAGCATCACCAAGTTCATTCACACCCAGCCCTAAGAGCAGCACTGGGCATTGTAGAATGAAATCAGTGAAATCAGCACAGAGCTGCTGCAGCTGTGCCCAACCCCACCATGGACACGGCACATTCAGCTTCCATTGCAGCCAGCTTGTTTACTGCATGTGGAAAACACCAGAAACAGAAATTGTAGAAAGTTCCCTTGCTTCCTTCCCAAAAACACTCTGCTCTTTCTAGAGCCAGAGCTACACCATGGCTGCAGGGTGGCGAGGGACTGGTCAGCAGGGGAAAGCTCTGCCCAGAACAGGCAGGAGGGACTCCACTCTAAAGCACTTGCAATGGACTTGAACTCAAACGCAGCCAGTTTGCAGCAGCTGCTTTCGCACAGCCTGAGCACAAAGGTGATTTGTGTCTGGGCCCACAACAAAAACCTCTGAATGTTCAGCTTTTGACCCAGTGCTTCTCTCATATGCCAAGGGGTCCTGAAGGAAGCCTCTGTGAGAAATGACTGCTCTCTTTTAAAATTGTGAAGGTTTATTAAACTTCAACGAACACAAAAAAGGACTAAATAAGGAAATAGAACAGCAAGACACGTGCGACTATCTTCCGCAAGCTCATTCACCAAAAAAAAAAAAAAAAAAAAAAAAAAAAAAGGCTGCTCCGCCTTTTATACCCCCGGTGTATATCACCCACTCCCTGACCCCGCCCACGGCCTGTCAGTCACCGCTCCCTCGCTGCCCATTGGTGCAGATCACTTTCTGGCACCGTGATTGGAGCGCAGGCGCTGCTGTGCCACGCCCCCAGCAGCGAGCCCGCCCCTCACGGCCCTGGCACCGGGCCAGTGCCGGGGAAAGGGGCTCTGAGGGGACGGAGGGTGTCCGAACAAACTGCAAAATCATAACCACACATCAACAAAACTGCTGTTAACATACACACAATGCTCATCTCTTAACTGCGAGAGCCAGTCATCCCATTACCCATCCATAACACCTCCTCGGGCTGGTCTCAAAGGGAGGCTGCCAAAAAGCAAGGATTGGGGTTTCATGAGTAACAGATGCACCTTTCCAACCCCATCAAAAAGACCCAGATTGTAAGAAATCCCCCAAATTCGACTGGTATCACAACTGCCCAAGTTGCCAGGAATTCCACAAGGCTCACTGCTGCTCCTGGAGCCACCAGGATCCAGCCCAACCCTGTGCTCACCTCGTATCTGTGAGTTGCTCTGAAATAAACCTCCCCAATGTTCAGTTCCTCAAGGCTGAATTGGAGCTGGGGCCCGAGGCCTTCCCCTTCGAGGAGCAGGGGCAGCCTGGTCTCACGGCCTGGGGAGAGATTTCTATTTCAGTGTGGTAATTCCTTCTGCTATCTTACCTTTTCCAGGCAGCCTTAATTTTAGTCCCTGGCTCTGAGCTGCCTGGGACCGGCTCCTGATATTCCAGGAGAAGATATGGATCCTTCTCTTCCCTCTAGAGATCTGCTACATCCATAGAGAACATCATTTTTTCTGCCCCTATGTTGATAATGGAACTTTAGGGAATACCAGAAATTTTACTCTTCCTCCTGGGTGAACCTCAGAGAGTGTTTTTCCCAAAGGAGGAAAAATAGACTAAGTATAGGCAGCATTCAGAACAGCTGAGAGGGGAAAAAAACAGAGAGGAGATTCCCTGGAAGCTGCAGGGACAGTGGGGATGTGCCAGCACTGCCCTGCTGACCACAGACCCTTCCCAGCAATCACACAGGAGCCCAGTGACCTGGGGGAGTATTTGCACCTTGCCTGCACTGGGGTGAGAGAGGCAGGAGAAGGAGCTGTACCTGAGATGTCACAGTAAACTGCTTGATTATAGACCTGGGCTTCTTGGGGCTTAAAGAACACACTGATTTCAGCTGAACATTTTGGCCAGATCTCTCCTTCCTAAAATAGAAGGAGACAGCAAAACATTTGTCTTTGAACATCACATTTCTTGTTTTCAACCATAGCCCTGTAAGCCTTTATTTAGAACATCAGTGACACCGTGATTAGCACTTACCAACGACACTGATAATAGAGTTTGGAAGCTTTAGTCAGGCTCCTGTCCGTGCCAGGAGCCCACAGGGCAGAAATGCTTTCTGCAGCCTCACCAGAATCCTGATGACTTCTCTCTTGGCACACAAAGCCAGCTGAGGCAGGGATCTGTCAAGTGACCTCATCCAGGGATGAGGAGGAGGAGAATGAGGAGGAGCAGAAGGGAGGTTCTCAGGCATCACTTACCTTTGGCTCAAGACAGAAAATGTCATCATAGAACAGCATGGGGTCTTCTTGCACCTTTGCCCTCACTCTCTGGAGGGTGTGGGTGAGAAGAGCTGAATGTTCTCGGCAAGTGATGTCCACTCTGTGCTCCTTCAGAAAATCAGACAACTTGTCCTTGTTCTGCTGACACAGCCTGTGATACTGCCTGCAGCCACAGGAGAGACAAACCCAGCAGGCTGTTTAATAAGCCACATATTTGCAGAGAGAAGTGGAAGTGCAGGAGCAGCAAAGCACGTGGGGAGGAGCAGCAGCAGCTCCTCAGCAAGGGGCTGACCCCAAGCCACGGGGTCCCAAATGGATCAAAGGATCACTTGTTGTTCACTGGCATAGCAGGTAGTTTTACTCCACACTTAGAAGCTCAGGAGAGGTTTCAGAAGCCAGCAGCCCTCAAGAGAGGGCTCAAAGCCACTGCCACAACTGAGGGGGAATCCACCAGCCACCCCTGGTGGATTTACTTACCCTAAGCCATTCAAAACCACCAGTATCTCCTGAAGCCATATAGTTTTACCCATGGGGAGGGTATCTCATTGAAATGGGTCTCTCAGACCTACCTCAGCTTCAGCTGATCTTCCTGTTCCTGAGTATCAGCAGCCTTCCACTGGAAGCAGGCTGTGATATTACTCAGGTTGTGAATGTGCACAGTTGCACAGTTTGACCGTGTGATGTACGTCTTCCCAAATGTCACAGTGCTCCTGTCCAGCCTGATGTCCACATCCACAGCTCTTCCATGAAGGTTTATGTGGGTGTCTTCACCTGGAGCAAAGCAAAGGGGAGTCTTTGCTCAGCTCACTGGCTGATGGAAGCACAAGGGACAGAACAAACCAGAGGTCCCAGAAGAAAGTGTCACAGCTTTAGCTGAATGAGAAGTTCCATGGATCAGTGCCTTTATCACAACCTGAGAATTGCATGTGCACAGTATGAGGATACCCTGGACAACCTGCCAACATTTCAGCATTTCACCCTCTAGAACAGACCTCTGCCAAAGGCTCCCTCATTTCCAGAGCTTTCAAACCTTCATTATTCCCAACCAAATAAGTCCTGGAATTCACTGGGGCTCAAACTTCAATATCAAGCTCACCTTTCCTGTTGCAGGTGAGTGTTTCCCAGGAAAGATGGGACAACAGATATCAGACATTCTCTCTAGGAATGGCATTTATATGGAGCTCTACAACAATCAAAATGACAAATCACTACAAAATGAACACCATGAAACCAACCATCATCTTCCTCTTTAAACCCATGACCACATCAGCCCTTCTGCTTAGAGAGGGCTCTGCTCTGAGGAGTGCAGAGTGCCCTGTGCAGTGCCCAGCACTCACCTGTGTCATAGTGCACAATGAGGGATGCAGAATGGTCACCAGTCCTCAGTGGCTGAAATCCCACTGTCACCTGCATGCTGTCACCAATGCCCAGAGTTACCATGGCCGGAATGACAGAGAAAGGGCTGCAACACAGAGATATCAGGGCTCTTGGGGGAGATTTGGGGATGTTGTCCCTTTTGCAGTCCAGTTCACTTCTGCTCACTTGTTCAAGCAAGGAACAAACCAACAGAAGAAGACAGAACAGACAGGATCAGAAACAGCTACTGACTCTAGTGTGAGGACATACTGCCCTCACAAGATCCTGTGGGATAAAATTGCCTCATCTCCCCATACTCTGCCTCCAACTCTCTGCAATGAGACACAAGGGTCATTTACATCTTGCTTACTTTTATCAGGATCAGCTCCTCTTATTGACAGAGCTGGACAAAAGTTATGGCCATGGGGATACCAAGGACCAAGTACTTCTGACCTAATTTAGAAACAGAGCTGACAAGTGAACAGAACTGGCAGTTCTATGACCAAGGCTCTCAAAGCATCATGCACCTACACTTTTGGTAAATTCCATGTGCATTGAGGCTGCAATCAACTTCAAGTCCAGTGGTATAGTTATCTTCTACAGACAAACTTTATTTTGTCCACTGTTCCCTTAACTGTCATTATTATATCCTTAGATTTTGAGAGAGTTGATCTCATTAAAAGCTACCTCTCAACTCAAGGAAGACAGAAATAATATTGCTAGTTGAATTGCCTCATCTGACCATTAAACCCAAATATAATTTTATCTTAACATTTATTACTTCTTAGTGATGGTATAATAGCTGACATCAAACAGCATTAACTATTCTAATAAACCCAGTCTGTTAGGTTAAAGCATCCATTACTCTCTCTGTGCTGAAAGTTCCGTTTTTCAGAATTTTAAAGAATCAGCAGCTTACAACCTCCATCTTTCCCCTGTCACTGCACCCAGGCTCTATTTCATCTATTTAAATATTTAATTCCTGAAGTTCAGAAACTCTTTAAATGCCTATCAAGCAGGATCCAACATGTTCTGCAGCACTCAATAGAAGAGCTGGCAAGTACATTTCAAAAAGATGCCAGAATTTATTGGGTATTTATTTTGGCAATGACAAAACAAGATCTGGAAACCCCAGAGAAAAACTGTACAGGGATTTACAAGTTCCTGCCTACATATTTACACAGTCAAAAGCAGCAGCTTGTTTGAACAGCATCTGAGGAGCCTGCTTAAATAGCTTTGGCAGGCTTTGGTGGAAGCTCCTCTCAGACCTTCATGTGTCACAGCAGAAAATCTTTTGACCTCTGTTTTGCCAGGGAAAAAAATCAAAGCCACTCAGGTGCCCAGGTTAGACAGCAGGTCTGTGCTGCATTCCTGACCTCAGCTGCAAGACCTCT
This sequence comes from Erithacus rubecula, assembly GCF_903797595.1. NCBI lineage: Eukaryota > Metazoa > Chordata > Aves > Passeriformes > Muscicapidae > Erithacus > Erithacus rubecula. The sequence goes on along the minus strand of NC_136664.1, from coordinate 6,609,143 downwards.
GGGATCACATAACCCTCAACTCACCACCAGCCAACTGGACTGGTTTCCTTGCAAATAACTGTGTCAAAAATGCACAGGAGAAACAGTGATTGTCTCCTGAGACTGACAGGAACAGCACATGCTGCTCACATGGGGCATCCCATGAGAGGCCACTGGAAAGCCACGTGCCTGTGGCCTCCCAGACAATGGTTCTGTTTGGTGAGTGACCATTTCAGAAGCTGCTTGTGCTCAGGAGGGTGCAAGCCAGCTACTAACATGTTCCAGCACCCTCCAGGAAATCTGGGACAGAGAAAGCTCAAAGGCTGCATCCTGCCTAAAGCACCAGAAGCAGCAGCAGCAAACCCCACAGGTGCTGCCCATTTCCAGCCAGGGCTGCAGGGCAGCAGCTCCCATGCTCTGGTTCCTGTGTTGCTCTTTACCAGCTCTGCTCTCAGCCAGTGCTTGCAGAGCAGCAGCTGAGCTGCCTCACCTCTGGGTGCTCAGCTGGCAGTGAGCTGCCCGCTCCCCGCGGTTTCGCACCAGCACAGTGCTCTGGCTGCTGACCTTGACCGGGCACTCCCACAGGTCCAGCTGGCCAGGGAAGTCCAGGATGGCTCGGGCACCAACGGCCCGAATTGGCACAATGAACTCTTCCCTGTCACTGATGCAGAGGAGCTGGTGGAAATAATCCTGCAGGAAAATAAAGTCTCAGCACAGGGCATTTATCCCCATCTTCAGCATGGGCAGAGTATCTCCCAGTCTAGATCCAGTGCAACTCCACTGAAACCAGCAGAGGTCCTCAAAACCCAGGCCAGATGCCCTGGATCCAGCCTTGCAGGTTCACCTTCCACAGAAGACTCCAATCTCTGGGGACCTGCAGACTCACCTTGTTCTGCCCAGGGGTGAAGAGGACATGGACAGTCATAGAGAGGCCCGGGGGCACCTTGCGGGATGCATCACTGGGGCCCACCAGCTGGAAATAAGGGGAGCTCTCCAAGGTGACCTTCACCAGATGAGAAACCTGTGGAAAAGACATGGAATGATGGTTTTGCCACTTGAGGAGACAGGTGGACATGGTCTGGTGCCATCCTTAACCACCCTTTTGCACTATCCTCTTCCAACACAGAGTTAAACTTCCATGTGCCAGCACTTACCTTGTCCCTGTTCCTCAGAACCACTGGCACTTCACAGACCTCACCAGGGCTGTAGTTCTGAAACACCACCTCAGGTGGGCAAAGCTGAAGTGAGCTGTGGTCTGGGCCAGCTGCTGAGATCTGGAGAGGCAAGAGAGAGCAGGGAGAGGTTCAGTTCTGCTCTGATCCCAGTGATGTACAGACTCTGGGTGAGTGCATCTGCCCAGCCCACACTGGGGAAACAGTGGCTCTTCCACCTCTGCCAGGGCAGATCAAAAGCTGCTGGAACACACTTGGCTCAGGCCAAGCTGCTCTTCTGGCACCCTCCTCAAATATCACAACAAACAGCAAGGGCAGGGAAAGGCTACCTTGTGATACTTGTGTTGAGGCTGGACAATCTGAGGCAGATTTAGCTTCTTAGTGCTGGCCAGCCTCTTGTTAATGGTGAGAGACATCTTCTTCTGGAAGGCAGAGAGAATCAGATGAAAGCTAAAGAACCACAAAGAGCCTCAGAAATGCACTTGTTCATAGAGGCTTTTCTTGTTCACTTGCTCCTGATGAATAATTTGTGATCACAGCCACTAGGGCAGTCCTGGAAGTTACCTGCTGAAATATTTAACATCAGTAAATTAATGATATAGAGCAGAATGCACATGCTGTAACCACGTGGCTCTGTCTCATTATCTGCTCCATGATTTGATGTGACATGTTTGGGGATTTCTGTTCTTTGGGCATTTGTTTCCTCTTTAGTTTCACTGGATTGAGCTGGTGACCTTTGCAGAGAGTGGGGAGGAGTTATCAGAACTCCCCTAACTCCATCTCTGTACAACACTCACAACTCACACTGTGGAGGTGTCACTGCTGGGTGGGTCTGAGGGAGGCAAGAAAGAAAGCTGTGCCAAGACTGAAGTGCACATGAGTGGGTCCAAGCTTCAGTGCTCTCTCTTTAATTAGCATTTGTTTTCTCTGTCTGGCCTCACAGACCCTCCCAGAAGAGCACAGAGATGTCCTTGACTGAGCCCCAGCACCAGGGCAGCTCCAGTCAGCAAAGAGACATTTGTGGGTGGGAAGGAGGAATTGCCCTGACTCCATTGTTGGCCTGGATCTGTGCTCCACACAGGAGATGAGACAGAGCAGCTGGTTTGGAACCTGTTCTAGCTAGACCAGCCATGCCTCTCAAGGCTCCAGGCAGAGTTTGAGCTGCCCTCCACATGCCAGGTGCCCAAGGGCAGGTTGGTGAGAGCAGCACAGGTGAGTGTCCAGCCTGACAGAAGGAATTGCACAAAGGGGATGGAAAGAAGCACACACTCATAACTTCAGGTTTACATTGGTTTAACTTGGCTCTTGGCAGAGCCAGGCAGGACACTGGACTGTCCCTGAAGCAGCACACAGTGTTCCCTACTGCACCAGGACAGCCCCAACCAACAGGATACCAAATCCCAGTTAGCAGCATCCTGCTATGGAAGCACTTCAGCAGGGCAGAGGGAATTATTAATTCTGGGATGGAAGCAGCAGTTTTTAGGCAGGATGCATCAGCCGAGGGAGCAGTAGCAGCCGCACGATGGCATTGTTCGCTGCAGCTCGGGGCAAGGCTCTGCCAGCTCGGGAACCTCCGCCGGAGCCTTCGCGGGGGCAGAGCGCGGTGTGAGCTCCCTGGGCCCGCGGGACCCTTCCAAGGGCAGAAAAGGACAAAGGACATGTGTCCCTTCCTCACAGCCCGTCACATTAGGGCTGCGGGGCCGTGCAGACCGAGGGCAGGGCACGGGTGGGTTTGTTTTTTATCAGCCATCCGGTGAGCCCCCAGGGGAAGCGGCGCATCCTTTGCTGATGGGGGCTTTTCCTCCCGGCGGATGTGGCCAGTGGTGGCCGGGGGGCTCAGGGGGCAGCTGCACCACTGCCTTGCACCTCTGCCAGACACAGCCTTGGCCACAGCACTTGTGAGTGCTACCCATCCCTTCTGTCACACCTCAGGGGAACCCTCGGGGTCCTGCTCCTTGCAGTCAGCTTGGTCCCTAAATTTCACCCCACTGGCCTGGAGCGGGTGAAGCTGCAGTTCTCTGGGCAGGGAGGATTCCCGCACGCAGGGAGGACTCTGGGCTGTGCTCTGGGTCAGCGAGAAGGGACAGACACTTCTGCTCTTTGTGCAGACAGGTCATTTTCTTTTGGCACACAGTTATGGACAGGACTGCTTTTGCTCATAGCCCTGGTTTGACATCATAGGGGGCAAAATTGTTCCCTAAATAACACCTTGAATCCCACACATACCTCTTCTCTGCTTTCTTCAGTTCTTCCCTGCTGCCTCCTTGGGTTGATATGAGGAATCATAGCCCGGGGCAGGAATCTCTTTGCCTTTATCCACAGCACTCTCCTTTTAAACTGTCCCCAGCTGACAACAAAATGCTAATGTCTAGCATCTGTTGCTCCTTTAGGCAACAGGACAGCTGCATTGACCCTAAAAACACGCCCACAGTCATGACAGTGGGTCAGAAACCCGAGAATCTCATGCATCATGCAGTGAGACAGGCATGATGCTGTCATGGTTCCAGAAAGAAAGCTTGGCTAAGGCAAAAGCATGCTGCCCTGGAAACAGGCTAACTGTTCATCTGAATGCACTGTTGAGGGAGCAGCTCCCCAGTGGGGTTGCAGCTGAAACCCACAGCAGTTTGGAGGCTCTGGGCAGAGGCAGAAGGGGAGGATGCACCCTGTTTTTATAACATGGGGTGCAGAAAAGCTGGGGTGGGAGAGAGAAGGGGTCTGGTGACAACCTGCTCTCTCAGCTGAGCCAGCAAGGCTTGGAAAGGGTTAAAAACCTGGGCAGGGAAATGCTTGCCTGGGCTTGTTTTTCTGCCCAGCCCGTGTGTACATTTATTGTGCTGGGCCGTGGAAAGGCTTGCTGGCTGCTGGAAGCTGTGCAGGCTCCTGGTTTGTTTGCTGTTGCGTGTGTAACCCTGGGCACCGATGGGGACTTGGTGAATGCCTGTGGCTGAGGAGAGAGCCACTGGATGAGTGGGGTGACAGCTCCAGTCTGGAGGGCTGTGATATCCCATTCTATAGGAAAAGTGCTGGGATGGAAGGGCTCAGCTCAGCCCAGGGGCTGCCAGTGCCCCAGCACAGCCACATCTGTCAGGTCATAGCACTGCAAGTGACGGCTCCCCTTGTTTTTGGGGCTGGCCCAGGGGTACCACCAACCCTCATGGAGACACTGCTGGGGATCAGCCCCACAGCTCCACTGGAGAGAGGTTTGGGGATCTCTCCTTCACCAACCATCACAGCTTAATGATAACATCATGTCAAACAGTTCCCACAGCCTTTGCTGGAAGGCTCATAGACATCTCCTGCCCAGAGGAGATGGGAAGAGGTGAGCCTTTCTGAGAACAGAGCTGCTTCTGGTAAGTTCCTTTCTTCAGCACTGTCAGCATGTGCAGACACGCTGGATGGAGAAGTGGGAAGAGGGGATGTGGAGAGGTGCTGATTGCTGGCCCCAGCATGCTGAGGGATGGAGTCCAAGGACTGGCTTTGTGGCAGATGGGGACTCCCAGCACTCCAGGCAAAGGTTGCTCAGAGCCTCATCCAACCTGGCCTTGAACAATTTCAGGGATGGGCCAGCCACACATTCTCTAGATAATCTATGCCAGGGCCTCACCACCCTTTTAGATTTGAATTTATCCCAGATATCTAATCTAACCTTGCCCTCTGTCAGTCTGAAGCCATCTTGCTGTGTCCTGACATTCCATGCCCTTGCCCAAAGTGCCTCTCCAACTCTCTTGTAGTCCTGTTAGTACTGGAAAAGCTCTCAAGTCTCCCTGGAACCTTCTCTTCTCCAGGCTGAACAACTCCATCTCTTTCAGCCTTTCTCCATAGCAGAGGTGCTCCAGCCCTCAGAGCATTTTGGTGGTGTCTGGACATGCTCCAGCAGCTCCACATTCCTGCTGGGGCTCCAGAGCTGGGGGGACACATCCTCTGTCTCTCCTCCATTATGCCAGTTTTGTGGAACTGTTCACTTCACGATCTGCAGCTACAGAGAAGGATTGGGACATCAGGATGTTTCTCCAGCTCTGTAGGGGCTTGGGCAGGAGCCAGGGGCTTGATGTGTTCAGGGAAACCTGCTCTGGTAGAGTCCCTTCATGCTCCTTCCCCTCAGCTGAAAAGCTGCCCAGGTTTCACCTCTGCCATCCAGGCACCTTTCCCAAGAATTCCCCATCCCCTTTCCTAGGAAAGAGCTTGCTCCCAGTGGCTGCATTGCTCTGTGGGAGACAAGTGTCTTTCCCTGTTTAGAAAGAGCATAACCATGTTGTGTACTGAAGAGCTCTGTGTTTGTTTCTTTAGACACAATATTTTCAAACAACTTCAGTCTTGTTCCTTGCAGCAGACAGTGCAGCCCTTGGCAGCCTCCACGGGACAGGATGAGTTTTCCTCAGTCCAGGCTGCTCCAGCTGCCAAGGAGAGTCACCAACTCCCAGTGCAGGTGTGCACCTTTCCCTGCAGTGTCCCACTGGGATCAGCCAGCAGTTTGCACACAGGTGTGACACTGCCAGGGGAAGAGCTGCATGCCACAGCCTAGCTGCCTTGGGCTGCTGACGGGTAGAAAATACAGAGTATCAGCACTTTGCACTGTGCTGGACCCCAAATTGGTTCTCATTTATAGAGAAGGAGGAAGCCATTGTGTTCAGAGAAGTGAAAGTGTGATGTTCTCTATTACTTTTGAAAACGTTTTCTACGTAAACCCATTTCCTTAAAACACAAGCCCCAGAGTGGGTGGTATTTCCAAAACTGTAGGTTTTCCATCTCTTGTGGAGACACTGGCTGCAGACAGGTCCAGACATCTGCTTCTCATTTCCTGCTTTATTCTCAAATGTGAGAAAATACGAAATCATGTGGTGCCAAGCAGACTCTCTTGATCCCCTGACATTTGATTCTCTCCCTTATTACAGTGATAGCTCAAGTGCTCTACATGAAGCACAGAAGCTTCTCCAAAATAAGAGGCCACATTTGGCTCTAAGGAACCTTCTCCTCTTCTCCTGAGCCTGGCACTGGTGTCCTTGGCCAGGGCTTGGTGGGTTGGTTTGTGTCAGAGCAGTGGCTGAGCTGCCAGTGCCACTGAGGAGAGGTGGGTTAGTGTGAGGATGAGCTGCCACGAGGCAGCTGGGAGCTTTGTCAGGGGACAGAGAATCCCATCATATGTCCAGAGCTGGAGTCGTGTCAGTGTCTCCCTTGGAGGACAACACTGTGAGCAGACAAAGATGCTGTCAGTACCTGGTACCAGCTCTGCTCACCTGTCCTTCAGGAGTCACCAAGTCCTGAGGCCTTGGGAGCTCCTGAACCCATGGAGTGAAAATCATCAGCATTCTCATCTGATCCACTCTCATCTTTCTTCCAGGTCAGATACAGGCTCCTAGCTCTCACTAACTTTCCTTTTTAATTCTCACTCTTGGCCTTATTTCAAGGAATACAATCTACTGCAACAAACAGTTCTTCATTCTCAAAGAACCAAATAGCAAAAATTGCCAGCACGGAAACTCCCCGAAGGGGACGGGAGGTGTTCTGGGGCCATTTCCTGTTTGTTTAGGACACAGCCCACATTCTATTCATACATTGTTTTGCATATAAAGCTTGCAGGTTCAACGTGCTTTTTGCCTTCAAGACCAACTCCCCAGGCATTAGTCATCTATTCCCTAGACCTGTGAGGACTTTGACTCTGGGCACAGCTCAAGCTGGTTGTGAAGAGCCCTGGCAAAGCTGTGTTGGGTGGGAAATGCTGGAGCTGCTTTCATGTCTCTCCTGAGTAAGATGGGACCTGGCACTTCGACCTGTGGTATCTGTGGTTTGGAGCAATAAACTGAGCTCCTGGTTAAGGGTTGCCAGGGAGCAACCAAAGGTTAGGCTTCTGAGCGTGCCTGGTACCTGTCACCAATGTCCCCAGCACACCGAGCTCTTCTTTTGTGTGCATCAAAGCCAGTGTGTAGGTAGCAGAGCAGAACATCTGTCCTGATACAAAAATGTCTTCAGAGCAGAGGAGGAGCTGGAGGCAGAGAGCTCAGATGCAGCATGGACACTGAACTCTCTGAACATCTTTTTGTGGGTGCTGAGGGTCACATCTGGGCAATGCTGGAAGGCCCAGAGCTTGGAGGAGCCCCTGTTGGTGCCCAGTGTCCAGTGTGTGGCCCCCTCTGCCCACACTCCATGGCAGGAGCACGGGTGAATGTCTGTGGATGCTTTTCCCTTGTCCATGTTCCCAAGCCTTCCTCAGCCATACTTCCTCAGCCCTCTTCCTGTTATCTACTGCTTTTCTTTGGTGCTGTAACACCCTTCAGAGAGCCTTTGGGTGCAAAGAATAACCTCAAGAAATCTCCCAAGGAGGAATGGGAACAGACTGGGATAAGCTGGCCCTGGCTCCCAGTTACTCAGTTTTTCTGCTCTTTGCTTCCCTGAAGGTTTGGATGTCCCTGACTCGCAGGGTTGCACATTCCATCACTTGGATGGTGTGACTCTGGGACTGCTCGTGTGGGAGGTCACCTGCCTGTGCTCATCCATAGCACAATTTAATCAGGTCCAGATCTACACTGAAAAAACAACCTCCTATTCCTGTAAATAAAAGTGAAACTAAATCAAATTGAGGAAACAAGTACCCAGACAATTTCTACTGTAACTCAAGAGGCTAAAATCTGTTGAAGGCAAGATGAGCTCAGAGAAATCCTGAGATCCTTCACTGTCAGACTGAAATAACACCTGTAGTTTACCACTACTTACATCAGGAATATCTCCTGGAATACATCAGTTCCTCTGACTTTAGATTCCTCAATGCTGCAAGACCTCAAAGAAGTGCAGTAGGGTCTGGTCTGCCACTGGGGTGGAGGAGCAGATGTGGGATGGGATGGGATGGGATGGGATGGGATGGGATGGGATGGGATGGGATGGGATGGGATGGGATGGGATGGGATGGGATGGGATGGATGGGATGGGATGGGATGGGATGGGATGGGATGGGATGGGATGGGATGGGATGGGATGGGAAGGGATGGGATGGGATGGGATGGGATGGATGGGATGGGATGGGATGGGATGGGATGGGATGGGATGGGATGGGATGGGATGGGATGGGATGGGATGGGATGGGATGGGATGGGATGGGATTGGATGGGATGGGAGGGGATGGGATGGGATGGGATGGGATGGGAGGGGATGGATGGGATGGGATGGGATGGGATGGGATGGGATGGGATGGGGTGGGGTGGGGTGTGGGATGGGATGGGATGGGGTGGGATGGGAGGCTGGTATAGGAAGTGGGTTGGGAATGATGGTGCCAGTTTTCTGCCAGCTCAGCCCAGGTTTGTCAGTGCTCAGTGGAGCTGCCTGCTCCCATTGAAGGCAGTTGCTGTGCCTCTGTGTCCTGCTTTTGGTGGGAAATACAGGGCTTGGTGGTGGCTTAGGCCCTCACTGTTGCCAGCACTTGGTGGCTCGTGGTGTCCCACGAAGCCATGCTGAGGCTGCAGCTGCCCTCCACACTCCTGCTGTGGAAATTTCCTTGTGCAGATGTCACCTCCAAATCCAGCTGCCAAGCTCAGAAGGAGCAAGTGGAGATGTCCAAAAGTGACCTAGAGGAGTCCTCTGCCAGGTAAAACACCTCCAGCCCAATCTGCAGAGGAACAGCAGCTGCCTTATCTGCCAGAGAGCAGCTGCTGCCTTAAAACAACAACGCCTGTGGCAAGTCATGCCTTTGGCAAACAAAGCACTCCCCCTCCCACTCACCTGAATGTCAGAGCCCTTCCTCAGCTTTGCCTTTCTCTGGCAGCAAACCTTTTGCAGAAGAAGCAGAACCTGTTTCTTCAGGGGAGATGTGAGCATGTGTGGGCTGTGCCATCACTTCCAGCAGCCAAGGTGCCCGATGGCCTCAGGCAATGCCATTTCAGGGAACAAAAGTTTCCAGTAAGGCTCTGTGGAGTCTGAGAAAACACCATTTGGGGAAGGGACAGGGAACTTCCCAACACACTCAGCATGTTCCGTTCTTGATGGATCAAACAGTCTATTTCAAGCCTTAATTTTTATTTTATTTCCTTGAAATGGGCTTTTTCTTATAATACAATATAAGCAAAAGCTGGGATTTTCCCCAAATGCAATATATGGAAATCTGGGGGTTTTCTCTTTTGAAAACTAAAATCCAAACTGGAACCATTGGAATTTCCCACAGCACAGAGATGCCAGACTCCCACCAGCCCTAAGAGAACTCCGGCCAAAACGATTTCTGAGCTTGTCTTGATAAGTCTTCAGCTTATCTTCATCTTTCAGTTGAGGGAGTTGGCAGAGGATAATTGTTGTGTTTGTTGGGACCTGAGATGAATGAGAAAGTGCAGGATGTGTTTGCAGTGTTGGTATATCCGCTTCTGACCTGGCTTGGGGCTGGTGCCGGAAAGCCCCGAGACACTCTGGTTCTTGCAGAGCTGGGGGGCTCCTGCTCCTGCTCTCAGCATCAGCCTCTGTGTAAATGGAAAATCAGGCTGTCACACCAGCACACACTGCAGACAGCACGGCCAGGGCACAGGAGCTGCCTGCAGAGTCACTGGGTCCCTGCTCACCCCTCTTTGGTGATGCTCCTTAGAGACAGCCTAGCCTGAGATCAAAATGTAGCTGATGAAATCATAATCCCGATTAGCAAATTCCGTCCCTTTTTGGCCTAATGACTGCTGTTATAAGATGGCTGCCAAAAAGGAAAGGAATAACTGCTTTGGCATTTTGGGTAATTAATGAGCTTACTGAGCAGCGGGGAGCTGTAGCTGGAGGTGGAGAGAGCTTCGCAAGCCTAAGGACAGCGATGCCTTGGCACTGGCCAAGAAACACATTGGTGAGAGAGGAGGAGGGAGTAGACGACCACTGAAAGTCCCTGCCTGAATAATGTGCCGAGTATTCTGCGTGTATTAGGAAAGCAGTGCAAGTACAGCGGGGAATTCCAGCAGCCATCCCGATCCCTGCAACCACTATTCCCTCCCCTCTCCTTCTTCCCTCCGCCTCCTGTCGTCACCCTGGACACGTGTGAGGGAGATGAATAACAACTAAAGCTCTGTCGCGGGGCTTCATAATCCTGGAATGAGCGGCCGCATCTGCGTTGCTCCGGAGGATGCGATAAACAGCCGGGAGTGGGAAATAGTGCCCGTAATCCCTCCCTGCCTGGCATTCCTTCCGCCCACCACGGGAGCATGAAGGCTGCGTGTGTCCAGCTGCTGCTGTGGGCTCTGTGCCTGGTGACCCCGGCTGGAGGTGAGCCACAGCTCCCCGGGAACAGCAGGACGGGATGGGGACGGGGATGGGGACGGGGCCGGGGCCGGGGATCGGGCTGCAGGGACCTCTGTGGGATGCAGAGATCTCACAGCAGCATCAGGCTGGGTTTGGGAAGCGGTGGCGGGAAGCCAATGGCCGCAATGCTGGCAGCAGACACAGCCGAGCCGCCCCGTGATGGCTTTGTCACGCTTCAGGGCAGATAGCGAGAGTGTCGGAGACTTCCTGATAACCTGTATCGGGAAAAAAGCATCATGTACTTCTTGTTCCTCTTTTTTCCACGTCCCTGGGGACGTGACAGGAAGACTGCAGCCTGGCCAGGGGTGGGTGTCTGAGGAGACGGCGCCGTGTCCTGGAGGGGGTGTCACCTGCAGTGTGTGCGAGTGGGAAAATCTCTGCATAAAGATCCCTGCGAGCTGCGGGGCCGCTGAGCGGGGTCAGAGCCGGGCCGAGGTGGGCTGGGCTGGGCTCACGGTGCCGTGCTGGGCTCACCGTGCCGTGCTGGGCTCACCGTGCTGTGCTGGGCTCACGGTGCCGTGCTGGGCTCATGGTGCCGTGCTGGGCTCACCGTGCTGTGCTGGGCTCACCGTGCCGTGCTGGGCTCACCGTGCCGTGCTGGGCTCGCCCCACCGGGGCTGGGCTGGCTCTGTCGGGACTGGGCTTGCCCCGCCGTGGTGGCTCGCCCTGCTCTCAGCAGGCAAGGCTGGACTTTGCCCAGCCCCGGGGAATGTTGTGTTCCCACGCTGGGAAGGGAGAGGGGCAGGCAGAGATCGGTGCTGCCGCCGGACGGGAGGGTGAGGAGAGCTGGGCATGGAGCTCCTCCCTGCTCACACCTCCGCCAGGTTCTCCTGGGCTGGAGAAAAAGTGGGCAGCAGGGAGACCAGGCAGTCACCCTGCCCTGGGTGAGCCTGCTTGGCACTGCTGGCTCTGCTCAGCTGTGGCCAAGCATCCATTTCCCCAAAATAAGGAAACAGGGCTGGCTCTGCTAAAAGGCTGGTGGAGCTCCCTGGGTCTTTTGAGGAACTGTGCTGAAAAGCAGGTGCCAGTGGCTCCTGAGAGCAGCGGTCCTGGGTGGAGAAAACCCCAGATCCCTTTGGCAGAGACTCAGATGCAGCTCAGAGAAGCGGGGTTGTGTGCCCCAGGAGGAGGACTCCTGTGACATCTCTCTGCCCTTGGAAGACAGAGCTCTTTCCAAGCTCCTCCACTCTGCGAGAAACCTACCAGGAGTTCAGCCAAATGGAAACCATTTGCATTGCTGCCAGTAATTGCAAAATCAGTTCAGGGTTCTCAAAGGAACAGGGTCTTTGGGAGCAGTCAGGGACTGCTCCCCACCGTGCACATCCCTGGCTGCCCACAGGGACAGTGTGGCCCTCTCGTCACTGTGCTTGTTTTGTTGAACTGTGCTCTTTGAAGTGGAGGACACCAGCAGAATATCCTCTGGCTAATGGGAGCTGGCAAGTCAGCTGCCCCTGAGCAGGGAATTCTTGACCCTAAAGTGCCACAGAAGACATTATTGCCTGAAAAAAGAGTTTTGCTGTAACTTGACTTGACTTAGAGGTGGAAAGAGGCTTCTATAGAGGGGCCACAGGAGTGTTTGCTTGGGATTTCTTTGCAGCCAGGGTTTTCCCCAGTAAATGATTCAAACGATTCAGAGTGCTCCTGTATTGATGCTCATTCTTGTACCTGGATCATTCCTAAATGAATTGCATAAAATTCGCCACATTTACTTGGGAATCAGAGGCAACATTTTGTAAGAGGCAGCCTGATTGAAACCAGATGCCAGTTCCTTTGTTCACAGAGGCCCCAGATAAATCAGGGCTTGTTTTTGTAAATCTTGCCCCCAGGGATGTCAGGAACAAGCTGGCAGGATGTGTTGTGCAAGTGCCTGTTGTGGGAGGCTGGAGGTAGATTCAGGCATGAATGGTCCCCAGTGGTGTGACTGGCCCTGCTCCTTGAAGGGGTCAAAGGGGGTTAATTTTTACACTTTGCAAACTGGAAACCGTGTTTTCTGGTGGAGGTTGGAAAGGTTTGGGAAGCGGGGCTGCTGAGATACCTGTGGGAGTGAAGCATCATTCACCACAAGATTCTTCCTCTGCACCCTTTCTCTGAGCCCAGTGGTGTTGAGGTGTAGCAGCAAGCAGAGAGGCAGGATGCTCACCTGGAGGGGAAGTTCCACAGGAGGAAAGGATAAGACTGATAAAGAGAGATCAGAGCATCCTGCCCTCTGGTGGGGGTTGCAGCAGGTCTTTGGGGGATGTAGAAATGCATTTTCTGGGCATTTTGGTGAGTCCTCCTGGTACCCAAAGGAGAAAGGACCTGCAGGTCCAGAGGCTTACACATCCTATGGGACAAGCTGAAATGTTGTCCCCAAAGCCCACAGTTTTCACAGTGTTTTTTTTTTACCCCTCAGTTTCCTGGGTTCATCTTATTACATGTGTGGGTTCTGCAAGCAAATTTGGCTTTGTCTTCCTCAGGATCTGTCTTCATCTCAGTTCAGCAGGGATTGGAAGCTTTTGTGGCAAGCTTTGGACTCTTCCCTGGAGAAGGGGGAACAGAAAAAGTGCCGGTTTTGAGAGACCCTGATAAAAAGCCAACACTGAATGAGGTGAAATTTGTATTTCAGGGCGACCCAAAGCACATTCCAAGTGTACAAGGGAGTGCAATAATTTTACCAGGCCGTTACCAGAGAGGCAGATCAGCAGCTACCGCCTGACCGAGCCCGACTGCAGAAAAAACGCCACCATGTAAGTGCTGCCCCTCTTCCAGGTGGGATCAGGGTGAAATGGGTGGGAAAGGGACTGAGGGATGTACCTGGCAGGACAGGGCAGAGGAAAGATGCAGGGAGGGAGATCACATGTATCTCTGAAAGCAGATACTTTGTCTGAAGGCAGATTCAGACTTGTGAGTTTGTCTGGAAATGAGAAAAGCTCCATTTTTTTTTTTCTTTGGGATAATTGTTGTTTTCTGCTTTTGCTAAAGTTGATGCACCATTGCACCATTTTATTGCAGCCCAGGGGGTGGCTCCAAAGTGAAGTGACCTTGGGAAGTGTCACATCACCCGGGAAATCAGAGGGTTTTGCATGAGTGCCCCAGGGAAGCTGGTGCCTGTGGAGCTTTCTGACCTGAGTACAAGAGGGAAATGCTGTGTCCAAGCAGGACAATGCTTTTGAAAGTGAAATCTTCTTAGGGGAAAACCCTTCACTAGTGAGTCATGCTCAGCTGATGTTCATTCAGTGAGATCTCAGCAGCACCTGCCTTTCCTGAAATGAATCATCCAGACCACACTTGGTGTTTACACACCTTCCTCATAGCCCTAATCACCTGAACCAGTGTTTTCTTTATTCAGTGAGTAATCCCTCTTTATTTTCAGACTTATTACTGTGAAGTCCAAGGAGATTTGTGCAAATTCAAGTGAAGACTGGGTGAAGAAGATCAAAGACAAACTGGATGGGAAAAAGGCCACAGTGATGCCACCACGTGCTGTCACCTCAGCAGAAGGGCCTGGTAGTATTGAGAAGCATGTTGGTCTTCCAGAAATGGTTCCATCTCAAACCACTGCTCCAGCTAGTTTCCTCCAAGGGACTGGAACAACACTTAGGGAGAGAATACAAGCTGCTGCTGCCAGCAAGCCCCCAGTGGGCAGGCAGGACCCCACCCAGCTCCCTGCAGGATGCAGCCCCGTGGTGCAGGAGGAGGCTGCACACTCTGAGGTCACTCCAGAAGCACAGAGAGAGTCCTCACATTCTCTTGTGTCCTCAACAGATGTTGCAGCAGGAATGGGCTCCAGCCAGCCCAGCCCACACCCCACTGTTGAAGATAGAGACTCACATTCAGACCTGATGTCTGCTACTACAGGATCAAACCAACCTGTGCTTTCTCCAGATGGATCCCTGGACCCTACAAGTGCCAGAGCCAACACACCAGACACTGCTTCCAGCAGCTCTAGCTCAGATCTCCCCTCCATCTGGGATTGTATGAAGGGCACAACAGTCACAGACACAACACCACACACTTCTTCAGTTCCTGCTCTAAGCTCCACCTCTGCCACAGACAAAGCTGCTTCTGCCCACACCAGCAGGGAGGTTGGTACTACAACATTTGATCATTCATTGCCTGTAGGGCAGCAAGAGCCTTCAGACACAGTAGCTTTTACTCACAAGGCATTCTCAGGCGAAGCCAGAGTGCAGATGATCACAGTCAGGCCAAAAAATCTGCCTCTGCCCAGCTTCTTGTCCAAGTCTCAAATGCACTTTGTCATCCCAGTTTCTGTGGTATGTGGACTGATGGCTAGCAGTGTTGTTCTTGTATGGGTGTATCTGAAATTTGGAGTCAAACCAGAAGAAACTTCAAGAGAAATGGTACAGGGCTTGCTCTACCAGCAGGCAGGACATCAAGACAATGTCTATCCAATGGAGGTGATATGAATGCTTCATGGCATGGACATTTCTGGCCACACCTGTATGTGTGTTGCTGCAGAAAAGCTGTTCATGCTGAACTAGTGACCAGTAGGAAGCAAGTCTGGGAATAAAATCACAGATTTTTTTTTAGAGCAGAATGCCCAACAATATATCTACTTCATCACTGACCAATCACAGTGTTTTGGAAATAAGGGAGACACTTCTTTTCTCCTGGCACTGTTTGTACAAAGGCTGTGGCTGTTCTCTTGCTGTTGGTGGTTCTGTGCCAGCTGATGTGATTTTCAAAGCTGCTGTTGGGAATTTTTCTGTGGTTCATTGTGGCCCAGGCAAGAAACCACTCACCCACCACACTGTTGGACTTGGGCTCAGCCACCTTGAGCAATCTTAACACCAAACCCACACAATTTGCACTTAAACTCTCTGCTGCTTCTGTCTTTGCACTTCAGGTCTCTGCTCTGTCAGACCAAGACTGACCTGGTGGCCAGCTGGGTGCTGGCTCTCCTTGGGCTGTTTGAATTTGCTCTCATCATTTTCTCTTGCTGGAGACATGAGGGATAGCCCAGCTTTTCAGAAATAGTTGACCAACACTGCATCTGATCAAGGACTGAAGGTCAGTGCTACAGATCTTATATGCAGAGAAGCTGGCAACCCACAGTGCATCTTCTCCTTGAAACCAGACCCTTCCTTTTAGCAGCTATGGGTATTTCTTCTTGCAGATGAATTCTGAGAGCTGGGTCTTGACAAATCAATGCAATAAACCCCTTCTGCCAGCTGATGCACCTTGTGTCCAGCTGCATCCAACTGCAGTGCAGGATAACTGATGAATCTTCACAAATGGGAGAAAACAAGAAGTCACCCAATAATTTTCCTATTCCTGTATTATCATTGGAACATTTTTGCTGTTCTTTGCTAGCACAAAACCCAGGAAATGTGGAGCTAAAGGCAATTCTGGATGTAGTTATGCAGGATTTACTCTACCACAGCAGACATTACACCCTTGTGAGCCTATTTTCTCTCTAGAAATAAGCATATTTGCTGATCCTCAAAAAAAAAAAAAAAAAAAAAAAAAAAAAAAAAGCACAAAATTCCTGCTCATGGTCCTATACTTCAGCCACATTTTAGTTTTTCTATTTTGGATTGCACTGATAACCAGGCTATGAAAGCACTGTAACAGAACCAGGCTTTTTTAAATCCCAAATTGATTTTGATTTTTATACATCCTGACATTGCTGTACATAAGTCTTATGTTTTATCTATGGTCAAGTCCTGAAAGCCCATATTAAACCTTGACTCCAGGATGAATTCTGCTGGAGTGTGCAAAGATCTTGATGAGATGATGCTTTGTAAGTAGATACATATCCAGGGTCAGATCCTAACCAACCTCAGTGGATCAGATCCCTAAGTACAAATATGCATGCAAAAAATGAAAGGAAAAGCACAATAAGCAAGATCATTAAAAAATGATGGGCCAGCTGTAAAGCAGAGTTCAAGGGATGTGGCCTGTTAGATCTGTCAGATTGCACACTCAGGACATTCCTCCAGCCCTGCAGGGGAGAGGACAGACTACAACTGTGTTTGCTTTCTGCCATCTCACATCCCTTATTTCTGCATCTTGTTGAGAGATTCATCTTGGCCTTTGCAAGTACAGGGTGCAGTCAGATTAATTGCAATGATTAATTTGGAGTGAAGTCCTTCCTTGTGCAGCAGCTCAGCTGTGGAACTCTGGTGGGGGTTGATTTTCCTCGAGGGTAAATCTGGCTCTGCCAGTGCCACCTCCCCATGCACCCACTTGTGCACAGCTGGAACTCATGAGGCAATGAACTGTGGTATTATTTTTATATGAAACACTAGAAATGTTATTTTTGTAAAAAAGTTTTATAGCTTTTTGAATGTAGGTAATGTCCTGTCTGAGCTGCTTGGAGTCGAGGCCCTTTTGGCAGCCCTGGCAAACACTGTGCCTTGTCTATTTTGTTGCTGGTCTTAGATGGCTTGTGCATGTCCAGGGGAGCTGGATCACTCCCCAGGCCCTTCAGCAGAGGGAGTGGACACCTGTCTGCTGCAGGTGCAGTGCTTGTTTTGGAGCTGGGCAGATGGATGTGCACCATCAGGTCACCTGGATCCCACCAGCCTTTGAAAGGACACAGCTCCCAGCTGGGATCCCACTGGAGCTCATCAGGAGGAGCAGCTCTGCAGGCTGGCCCTGTCCTCGTGCTGTCCCTGCAGGCAGGGGCTGGCACTCACAGGGGAAGGTGAAACCCAGGGCAGGGGGACACTGCTGCTCCTCTCTGCAATGGGCAGCCTGGGAGGGAGGGAGGGAGGGAGGATGGAGCTTGTGGGGGTTAAAATTTCTGGGGTTAAAATACCACTTGCTGTAGAGCACAGTGACTGTTACAAGCTCCAGCTCATTTGTATATTGAGTGTATGCATGAGATATGAGCTGTACATTTTTATAGAAGTAATAAAGTCCTTATGTTAAAAACCTTCATCCTCAGGGGACTGAGCCTTGAGCTGTTTTACCAAGCCTGGTCCTTGCAGAGATGAACACCTATGACTGAGCACTGTGGAAAGCATCCCAGCACCACCAGGAGATGGTAAAGCTGGCACAGCTGGATGTGGCCAGGCTATTGCTCCATGTCCTTTAAGGGTTTTGATCTTGCAGTTGTTTGCAGGAAATATCTTTCCTCACAGGGATTTGTGTTTCCCATCTTACTGAGGCAGTAGAGAAAACAAACAGCTGGGGTTTTGCATTGCTTAATCAAAGCAGCTCAGAGACAGCAAACATTATGCTCCAAGTTGTTCTATAAAGAGGCAAGAGGGCAAGGGCTGAGATGGGACCTCTCCCACCCAGCCAGGGTTTGGGCTGCCCCTGTGTGCTGCTCTCTGGTGCTGGAGAGGTGGAAGAGCAGCTCAGTGAAAGTCACTACTCAGGGGTTTGCCTGGAGTGGGAAGCTGGAGCAGGAGGGTCAGGGATGAGCATCTCTGCTTTTCAGGAGCTCTCATCCCAAACCTCTCAGCCCTGTGCCCTTTTAGGTAGATGTGGAAGTCAATGAAAATTTCCTGCAGATGAGTCACCAGGCCAGGAAGGTCATTTGAGGGATAATGAAACTCTAAGGAAATGAAAGCACTTTTTGTTTTTTTTAATTTCATTTCTCCTCTGTGTTGTGGAGCAGGAGTTGAGGAAGGAGGAGGTGGTGCAGGGCAGGCAGGCCTGGCAGGATGAATCATTTCCCTCATTTCCCACGCAGGGCTGGCGCCAGCAGGGCTCCCTGGGCTGCTCCCCTGCAGTTTTTGGGTGCTCAAGGCTGTGGGTGGCTCCCTGGCTTTGCTGGTGTTGCTGTCTGGCTGTGCAGGGCAAGGCTGTCCCTCCACACCTTCCCCTGCTCTCCTGGGGCTCCATGGGCTGCCCCAGGGATAGAGTTTGGAGCAGGGGATAATTAATGACTGTTCTCAGGGGCAATGAGAGCTGCATTCTGCACTGGCAGAATGGAAGGTGCATGTCCTGCTTTGATGCTTCCCCCCAGGAGATGAGGGACCCATGGTCAAGAAGTGACTCTCACTGCCCCACACATTCCCTTCCAGCTCCACAACATCACCATGAGCAGCTGCTTTGGTTGAGCCTGTGAGAAGGAGCAGTCACTGGGACTCCACATCTCCATCCTTTCATATCCCCACAGCATCCATCAAATGCAGGGCCTTGAGGGCACTAATTGGCCACAATCATCCTGAGCAGCCTCACCTGTGAGGAGCAGGAGGTGGAGAAGGTGCCTCCATTCCCCTTTGGGCTGGGATTTGTGACCTGTGTCAGCACAGCTGCTTTCCTGTGACAGCTGCACAAGAGCTCTCATGCTGGGGCAGCCTCTGGTGAAGCTGAAGCACTCCCACCTTGCCACTGCTGCCTCAGCAGGAGGCAGATGTGCCCCAGCTGCTTTGGCTCCCAGAGAAAGCAGCCATGGTCCTGCCAGGCTTGGCATTTGCCTTTTCTCCACTTCCATGGGATCTGGGTCCCTGTCACTGCCAGGGTGCTCTTGTTGCTGGAGTCCCCCTGGGTGGCACAGAGGTTGTTGGGACCTCGTGGGTGACAGTCACAGCTGATGGAGGAAGGCTCATTTCTTGTGCCTTCAGAATCCTGCCCCAAACTAAATAATTAAAAAAGGAAAAAATAGATATAAGTGAGAGTCACCCTGCAAGGAGGGGGGTGATGTTGATTGCTGACTCTGACCATAACCCCATCACAAACGCATTTTCATTACATTATCTAGGTACCTTAATGTGTCTTGCTCATCACATTTTTTAACTGCATTTATTTTTCTGATTGCTGGGGTTTTATTCTAATCAAACACTAAGGAGCAGATAAATTCATAACTTGTTCTAGTGTCATCTTGAAATTAGCAGGACTTCCTCTGTTCAGAATTAAATCACTAAAAATTAGAATGGAATTTCTTTCATGTCCTATATTTTTCTGTTAGCTTTGCTTTAAAAGCTGAGCTGAAGCATCTCTCTGCTGCTTGGCTAAACCCTAGGAGCTATAAAAGGCTCAAGGTTGAAAAAAAAGAGCCTGAAGTCCTCATCAAGCATCATTTCCCCTGATTGCTGCTTGGCATAGAAACCTCTCCAGTGCAGAGTCCATCCTCCACTTAACCCTAAAGTGGTTGATTGACCTCATTGGATAAAAATGGAAAAGTCTCATTATTAGTGTGTTTGAGGAAACTGACATCAGATCTGTTATTTTATCTTCCTTAGCAAGATAAGGCCAATTCCAGTTTCTGGCACAGAGCTCTGCCTCTTCTTGGCTGTAGCTGTGAGGTTTGCTGCATGCCCACAGTGATTCCTGCTCTCTCCCTGTGGCTGTGCACTCCCTTGCCCAGGGAGTTGGTGCAGGCAGAGCCCTGGGAAGGGCTTCTGGACTCAGCTGCCTTCCTGCAGCCTCTGCCTCGTGCCTCTGGGCAGAACTTCCCACTCAGGATTATCTCAGGTCACCACTTACAGTACTTGGTGGTCCCCAGGGTCCATCTGTAGGAAGCAGTCTTTGGAAGAGATTCTCATTTTTCTAATTTTAGAGTGTCTTTCCAGGCTGTAGGACTTGGCACTGCTGTACCTGGAGTCACAGGGATTTGGGGAAGGAAGAAGAGAATCAGCTTTGGTTTGTGATTGTGTCCTGAGTCAGTCAGGGCTTCCACATGGAGCTGTGGAGATCCTGGAGTGAGCACCTCAAGGAAATGTGGGGGAGCTTTACACACAGAATGGGTGAAGAGGGTTTAGAGAAACCAGACAAGGATGTCTCCTATTGTAAATGGAAAAGATTCAAAGTGACTGAGTAGAACAGAAGAAAACAGGGAAAACTTATTCCAAACCTTCCCACTGCCTCCTTGGGGACGAGTTTCAGGGTGATGCTCCATTTCTCCTGCCTTGGCAGCCCAGCTGCTCCTGCAGTGCCTTCCCAAGTGCACAATGTCTGGTTGTGTTTCCTGCACAGCTGGGAGTGCTCATCACCCTCTGGGACCCCAAACCCAGCACAGGCTCTGCCCAGCTCCCTTGTCCCCCCCTGGCACCATTGCTGGCACAGACACATCTGATGTGTCCCCTCAGCCTCCCTCCTCCTCCTCTTGCAGGATAACAAGGATGCTCTTCATTTTTAATGTAAACAAGCACATTCTTCTGAGCCCACTCAAACTAAAGGAAAACTTGGGTCTGCAGAGGGGCTTTCCAGCACTTAACAGCTTTTCCTTTTCCAAAGTGTAAAAGAAGAAACATCAAAAGGTCTCCAGGGAGTTGTGAGTCATCTAGCTTCCACAGACATGACTTCAAATCCTGGGAAAAGGGAAACAGAGCATCCTAGGCCAGATCTTCTGCCAGAAAAAGAAACACAGCTCAAGAAGCTTCTTGAGGTCCATCCAGAGCAGTGGATGTTGAGCCTCCATCAGCAGGAAATGTGTCTGATGAAGCTGGGCTCAGCATTGAGTGGTTCTTCTCCCAAGTATCTTAAAAGACATCCAGGGATGATGTGCCAGGAACAATATCCTGCTCCAGAGAGTGGCTGGAGGGTGAAGAAGGACTTGAGGTGGCCCCTTGGGTAGTTCACAGGGAATGAGAGGGGCTGTGGTGCCAGGAGATCTGCATGGGACCCCACTGCTCCATCCACCCACTTAGAGTCTGGTTAAAAACAGTCAAAAAAAGGGAAAGGTGAAAAAAGTGTCTGAGCATGACTGACAAAGAGCTACAGAGGGGCTCCTTGGAGCTCTGGAAGGTCTGAGGAAGGGGAAGAACTGTGCTGAGGGGACTGTGCCCAGGTTAACCCATGGTTTGACTCCTTTCAGCAGGTCCCTGCAGGGTCTGTGATGCCTCAAGGCTGTGGAGGGAGGAAGATGATGGAAAGACACCCAAAAACTTTGAATAGTAAGTTTTCCATCCATTCTCCTCAGCCTGATGCTGACTCCTGCCCTGCCCTGTCCACAAGGAAAGGCTCAACTACACCCCCTTCTCTTTTCCCCCCTCACTGCCCAGTGACAAACAGGGATTCTTGGTGGAAAACTTGTGTTCCTCTCCACAGTACCAACATGGAATGTGATACAATTTCTGCCAGCATTTGCCAACTTGCTGCTTTCAGGCCACAGAGGGCTGGTGGCAGCAGCAGCCACTGTGCTTCTGTTTGATGCTTCCACCATCAGCCATCCAGGCATCTCCAGCACATTTGTGTTGGCTCTGGGCTGGGACCTTGCATGGAACACCAAGCTTTGCCTTTCCTATTGCTACAGATTCCCTCTCTAAAAGCCCAGGAGGCCCTGAATTCGCATCTGCAGAGAGGAGGGTTTCACTTCCCTCATGATTTTCCCAGCGTGGGTAAACACAGAAGCTGACACAATTTAGTCTTTCCAGGTATTGTCTGTCTGCAATTCTGATGATCCCATGTGACATGGAAATCCCCATGGGCAATGAAGTAGTATCTTTTCCTTAGGATTGGTTGAAATTCATTGGAAAACAGACAACAGAAGTAGAGAGCATAAATTGCAGCACCTCCTTGCCTGAGCTCGGAGTTGAGCATCCCCAAAGAGGCAGAGCAGCTCCAGAGCCCTCCCAGAGCCACCATGCTCACTGCAAGGACAGTCCTGCTGCTCCTGCTGCTCCTCAGCCTCTCCCCATGCTCCAGGGCAGGTAAAGAACCTCATGGGCCCCTGCTGGGACTCGGGGGGTCAGGAAGGAAAGCCCAGGGTGGGGCAGGGGTGGTGCTGCTGGCAGGAGGAGCAACCCCTGGGCAGAGCAGCACATGCTGGGGTGCAGGGAGGGATGGAGCTGCTCCTGGGCTGGGTGGCTTTGGCAGAGCTGCTGAGGGCTGGCTGATAACCTGCAGCATCCTTGTGTCCTGGGAAGGAAGGAGGAGGGCACTGGGGCTCCTCATGGCAGCATTTGCAGAGTTTGGGGATGCTGTGTTCACCAGCCTTGTCCTGGGGCAGGTCCTGTAGACAGGCTGCCCTCCAGAGCCAGCACTCACCATCCCTCTTGTGTTTTTCCAGGTCCTTACTCTCCATCTGAGTGCTGCTTTGGCCACCTGAAGCGCCCTGTCCGCCTGGACAACCTCCTGGGCTTCTACTCAACTCCCAGGGAATGCTATTCCCCAGCAATTGTGTGAGTCCTGGCACCCTCCCTGCTGCCTGGTTCAGCTCATCTGCTCCAGCTGGGGCAGGACAGGGACAGGTCTGTGTAACCCCCATGATCTTCCAGCAGAAGGGGGGGATGTGACTGTCTGGGCACTTCTGCAAGGCCAGCACAGCTCCAGGGGCTCCAGGGGCTCCAGGGGCTCCAGGGGCTCCAGGGGCTCCAGGGGCTGGGCTCAGGACGAGCTGCCTGCAGGACACCAAGGGCAGCACCCAGGGACAAAGGGAAAGGGAAAAGGTGCTGGGCAGGGAGGATGGTGTGGGCACAGGTGGAACCACAGCTGTCATTCCTCACAAAGCTTCACCTTTAACCTTGGCAGGTTTGAGACCAAGAAAGAAGTCAAGATCTGTGCAAACCCAGAGGACAAGTGGGTGAAGAGAGCAGTTACAGAGCTTCTGAAAAGGAAAGAGCTCCGTGCCCCGTGATGCAGAGTGGGTGCCCTGGTTCAGGCTACCCCACATCCTGCTGGGAAGGAAGGCTCCAGTCCCTGTGAGCTCCCAGGAAGGCTTGTGGATGTTCCAGCTGCTGGGAGAGGGCACTGACCCCCAGAGCCCTGCACTGCATCCACAGCTGGGCACCAGCTCCTGGAGTGCTGCTGGCCCTGCCAGCACCTGCCTGCTGATCACAGCCACAGAATAAAGTTTATTTCATGTGATATTGGAGAGTGCTGTCCTTTCTTGTCCCAGCCCCATGGCTGTGCTGCTGCCAGCAGCTGGGGCTGGATGCTGGCTCTTCCCACTGGCTCTCACTAGGGCAGGAAGGGAGGGGGATGGATGGGACTGCAAGGGAACCCAAAAGGGGCTGGAGCCTCCCCTGAGGGTTTTTAGGTGCTAAACTAAAAGCCATCAGTTCCCATTTGCTCCTGTGAAGGAGCACAGCCTCTCTGCCATGGGGGGTCTGAGCTGGGCTGCAGGGGAAGGTTCCTCTGCACAGCTCCCTGGGCAGGCAGGACAGACAGGGGATGCTGAATCAGACAAGGGATTCCTGCAAACACAGCCCTGGAAATTTTGCCCCTGCCAGGGGCCATGGGGAGCTCAGCAGTGATCCCTGCCAGGGATTTGGGAGGGGCAGCAGAGCTGGAAGAGCAGGAGTGAGGAAAGATGTGAGTTTAAGACAGTTTAATAAATAAAGCAAAATAAGGGGTTCATTCTCTCCTTGCCATCAGTGATCAGCCATGGGGAGCAGAGCAGGGCTCTCTCATGTGTAGCAGTGACCTTGGAAGACAAATACTGCAGCTCTGAATGTCCCCCTACTTCCTCTTTCCCCAGGACAGTTCAATAAAGGGGAAAAAAGGAGAACCAACAAAAAAGAAACCTTCCAAGAAAAGCCCCACCAAGGGACAAAAGAACAAACCATCACTTGCCACCAGCCCAGAGGATGCTCAGCCAGTCCCTGAGCAGCAGCCAACCCAGAGCCTTGCTGCCAGCACTCACAGCTCCTGGGGAAGGGGGTTTTGGCTGCAGCAGCTCCAGGGATGCTTTCACAGCAAAACCCACCCAGAGCTGAGGGTGACCCTGACACGCTGCAGGGCTGGAGCCTGGGGTGTCACAGGCAGATCTCTGGGGGCACCAGGAGAGGCTGCAGCCTGCAAAGCCTCTAAAACTGTTGCCTTTCTGCTTCAGGAGTGCTCAGGCCATGGAGTCACCCTGTTTGCTTGGACTTGGTGCCCTCTCCTGACTGCTGGGGCTCAGGTGCAGCACAGACCTAGGGCAGGGCAGGGCAGGTCCAGCTTGACACTGACATTTATCATGGGCAAACACTTCATGTTCTTTGTTAAAGTACTAAATTTTGTGATTATCCACTCAAAACCCAAAGTATTTTATGAGTCACAGAATATTTCCCGCCTCTACATTGCTTTTAAAATTTTTTTTGTCCATGCCTATCCATTTAATTCCTAAAGTAGAGGTTTTCCTCAGCAAATTTGTATTCAATTATTAGTTACTATGAGGTTGCAGGTGGTTTGGACACCCACAGAATCCTCTGCAGAGTCTGTACCCCCTCTTCTCTCTACTTGCCTCTGCATTTGCCTAACCAGGAGCTGCACACCTGGGGAAGGGGCTGTGTCCCTGCTGGGGATGGCCCAGGCACTGCAGAGGAACACCTTAAACACTAAAGCCAAACCCAAAGGGGCACTGCTAGGACAGGAACACAGAGGGAAACCCAATCCAGAGCCTTGGGGGGCCTTTCCAGGCCTTCAAACATCCAGCATGCACTGATTTGCTCTGTGAAGAACAGACAGTAGAGACATCTACTAAAGCTTCTGGAGAGAGGAATAAATACCAAGGAAAGGAGGAGCAACTGTGTGCCCCAGACAAGCCTGAAAAGGGAGCTCAGGGCTGGCACATGAGGTTTTCTGCACCAGGAGATGCTGGTTGGAAAAAGTCACTAGCTCAGTTCTCCCTTAATTACAGTTGTGTGCTTCTAAGCAGTGCCCAGGAGCTGGAGTGACCCTGGTGGCTGCTGGCCCTCTGTGCTCTGGGGACATGGACAGGGAGGGCAGGAGAACCTGGGGGTGATGCAAAGCCCACAGAAGAGGACTCAGCTGCTGTGCCAGATGTTTTCTCCCCGCAGAGCCCTGCCTGGGGACAGTGGCACTAGAGCCAGTGAGGCTGTGCCCAGCTCTCTGCATGGCCCCCCTGCCCAGGCAAGGCCAGCAGACCCCACATCCTGCACAGCATTTCTTCTAAACCAGCGTTTTCAGCACATTGGATCTGTTTCCTTCTCCTTTCTCCTTTCAGAGAAGTCGTGCAGACATGACATAATCTTCAAAGAAACCTATTTCCATCTTCCTGAGAAGCCTTGGATTGCCTCACCCCCCAAACCACAGCCAGGTCCCCTCCTGTGCTCCCCCTCAGCATCATCCCCTGTGGGTTCCCAGCAAGAACCAATTCCTCACACAGAACTGTACCTGCCCTCCCAGGGAGCAGCTCCCTGCTGGGCTGGGCTGATGTCCAGCAGTGCTCTGTGGTGCTGCCCCTGGCATCTGTGCCACCCACCCCTCCTCCCTGGCACCTGGGATGGCTCCTGGGGCTGTGGTAGGATCTGTCCCATCTCCCTGCAGGAATGCCCTGTCTGTGCACTGAGAGCTACAAGCCTCCATCCCCTGACTCTCCTTTCAATCCCAGTGCTGCTGTGGGAGGCAGATGCAACACGGGCTCAGACCCAGACCCTCCTCTGACACCCCACTGCTCCTGCTCCATTTCTTCCCCTTTCGTGAAGTCTGCTGAGCCCACCAAAAGCACCTCTGACACCCCCTGCTCTGGGGTCCCTTCTGGATTGGTCCAGTGTGGCTTCTTCTGCCTGACATGACATCCCATCCCATCCCATCCCATCCCATCCCATCCCATCCCATCCCATCCCATCCCATCCCATCCCATCCCATCCCATCCCATCCCATCCCATCCCATCCCATCCCATCCCATCCCATCCCATCCCATCCCATCCCATCCCATCCCATCCCATCCCATCCCATCCCATCCCATCCCATCCCATCCCATGGTGCTTTCCTGCCCCACCCAGTGCTCTCTGTGTGCCCAGGGTGTCTGGGGAGCTCACTTTGGACGGGATTCCCTCACTGGCCTTTGACACTGAGCAAAGCAATTGAACCCACTCAGGACCTGTCCCTGCTCAGGGACTGGGGGATGTCTCTCCTTTAGAAACAGACAAGCACTGGACTTGATGTTCTGCCTGCAGGGGAAGATTATTTGTATCTGCTTTCAGTTCCACCAGAGTCTGGAAGCTCCCTTGCCACGTCACGTCAATGCAGAACTGCTCCTCGAAATTTTCCACCCAGCGCTGGATGTGTCCCAAAACCAGAAACCCCCTTCAGCCCCACTTCCCAGCACACCCCTGAGCTTTGTGGAAATGCAGCCTGAGTGGGCGGGCAGGCAGGGGATAAATAACGGTGTGGAGAGAGCCTCAGGCACTGGGCAGGGCTGCAGAGAGCAGGAGAGCACCCAGAGCCAGCCAGAGCCAGCCAGAGCCACCTAGAGCCACCATGCTCCCTGCAAGGACTGTCCTGCTGCTCACCCTGCTCCTCACCTTCTCCCTGCACCACGCCACAGGTAAGGAACCTCAGGGGCCCCTGCTCAGGGCTCTGAGCCCCCACTGGGGACATCCCTTTGGGCAGCAAGCGCCAGTGGGGAGAGGGAATGGTGCTGCTGACAGGAGGAGCAACCCCCTGGGCAGGGCAGGGCAGGGCAGGGCAGCACATCCCGGGATGCAGGGATGGATGGACAAAGTGCTGGGTGGTCTCAGCAAAGCCAGACCTGGGGAGAGGCTGCAGGAGCTTGGAGGAGGCTCTGGCAGTTGCTCCTCAGGTCTCAGCTGGATGAGCAAGAGGCTGGAGGGAGGAACAACATGCAGCTGTTTGGAGCCTTTCTAAACACCCTGCAAGTTGTGCCCCTGCTTTGGAAAACCACAAAACCTCATCACCAGACTGAGCACCCCGACTTTACCGTGTGCTCTGGGGGCTGCAGCAATTGGGGCTGGGAGGTGGCAGGTCCCAGGCTGTCCCCTGCCCCAGTCCTGTGCTTGCTGTGTGAAGGTGACAAACCTGAGATGCTCCACAGCCTCCACGCTGTGCTCCAGACCCGGTGGTGCCATTGCCTGGCTCACAACAATCCACAACATCCCCTTTCCCCCACAGCACACTTTGCACCCGTGGAATGCTGCTTTAAATATGCACAGAAACGCATCCGACACCCTCAGAGCTACTATGAGACATCCAAGGACTGCCCCAAGCCTGCAGTTGTGTGAGTATCCCAGGGCTTGCTTCCCATCCCAGATCTGGGATCCCTTCCTGCCCCAAGCCTGCAGTTGTGTGAGTATCCCAGGGTTTGCTTCCCATCCCACATCTGGGATCCCTCATCCCTTCCTGCCCCACAGACAGATCAGTCCCAGCCAGGGGGGGCTGGGGTAGGAAAGCAGCTCTGGGGAGTGGCAAAGAGGGGGGGAAATGGGGTTTAGTGCTTTTTGCTAATGCTAGTGATGTGGGAGGACTCACACTCACCATCAGCCCAAGGAGGGCACAGGCTGCTGGAGGTGGCTCCAAGCCTCAATCCAGGATGGGGCTCCAAAAAAGGGAGGGGAGAAATAGTGCACAGGAAGGGAATGGCTCTTAGTTTATGTTTTCACTCATTTTCCTCACTTTCTCATTGCAGGATTGTGGCTGGCAATGGTGATGAGATTTGTGCTGACCCCAAGAAGGACTGGGTGGTTAAAACCATAAAACGGCTTCAAAAGAAAGTAACAACCCCATCCAACATCTGACCTGCCTGTCCAGCCCTCCTGTCCCTCGAGGCAGCCAAAGGTGCTGCAGCTCTTCTCCAGCAGCCTGAGGCCTGGGCACTGCAGGAGGAGCCACCCTGCACCCAGCAGGATCAGGTGTCAGTGCCATGGACCAGGCAGCAACTCCTGCTGTCGCTGCCCTGCCAACGTGTGCCTGTGGAGAAAATATTTATAATAAAGACTCGTTGCTACAAGCTGCTGTTTGAACTTCTCCTGATTCTCCAAACCAAGCAACAGGTCCTAACAAACCCAGGGCATGCTGCAAGCAAGAAAAGCCTGAGCCACAGGCTTGTATTTCTCCAGTAGCAAACTGTGCCTGGTCACAGTGTGCTTCACTGGGAATGTGAGAGCAGAGCCAGGCCCTGACATGCATGTCCAGGACCCACAGGTGAGGTTATCCTCACCCTAGGGAAAGCTGCACATCCTCAGGGTGTGCTCACAGCCCCCTGGGCTTTGCAGGGGCTCCAGAATTAAGGGGAGGGTTCTGGGAGAAGACACTGATCTACCAAACCCTTAACACCTTGACAGCTTCCAGTGTGCTGGTGAAGAGCCTGAGGGAGAGAAGGACCAATGCCCACAGTGCCAGGAGGGTGAGGACACAACCCTTCAGCTGGACAGAGGTGTCCTGGTCCCTCTGCAGGGCTGGGGAAGGGTGGGAGCAGTGTGGGATCCCAGACACTAAAATCAGGCTGCTGGCCCATCTTGTCATGGGAGAGGTGCAAACATACAAGGGAAAACCCCAGAAAGGCAAAAGCAAGGAATGTGGCAAATGATCCTAAAGATACATCAGTGTTTTGTGCCCATGGTTAGGAAACACTTGAGGGCAGAATGGCACAGGAAAAACATCCCTAATGGCATTTTTGCCTATGAACTGTAAGCACCATGGGAGGAAGCAATGGTGGAAGGGGAAGCTGAAGCAGAATCAGAGAGTGGGGGACAAACACCTTGAGGACTGTTCATCCCCTGTCAGAGAGGACATGAGCAGAGACTGACAAAGCACACAGCTCCACACTGGCTCTTGCACATGGATGTGTATTTTAATAAAAATAATTCTGTCAATATACAGCAGAATGTCGATTTCTTTACCATATTTCCAGTATATTTTCATAGGCTTTTTCTCAGTTAAAATCCACCCCCCAGCCCCTTTTTGAAGTTTTCATGCGAAGCATCAGATAACTTAATTCACAAATACTAAGCGTAGACTGAACCAATGTGCACAGTTTGTGTAATGTCCACGTAGCCAATGCTGTAGCCAAGAGGTGACACTCCCTCCTGAGGGCCATGAGAAGCCTGGAGTGGCACAGGGAGCTGTGCCAGCAGCAGCTGCTCCTCCAGGGCTGCCGGGAAACCTGCGGAGACCTCGCACCCCAAGCTCCAGCTGAGCATTTATTTCATACCTGAGTTTTGAGCAACCAGCAGGAGAGAAGAGTTCACTGGGCTGGGCAGGTCCTGGGGCTTGCACTGCTGAGTGGGAGAGCTTCAGGGGCTGCAGCCTCCTCCTGCCTCCCTGGCTGCACAGGTGGGACTGACAGACACGATCCCAACCCAACACTGGTGCAGTCCGTGGTCTGGAAGTCACCATACTTGTGGTTTTCAATTTTTCTTTAAAATCTGGATTATCCCCAGAGCTGCTGCTGCTTCTCCTTTCTCCAAATCTAAGCATGTGAGAAGCCCAGCATACAAAAAATCCCTCTGTGATCCCTCCTGGAGGAAGGATGCAGCTAAAGTCCTCCCGAGCAAAAAACGTCCAAGCACGCACCTGGACCCAAGTGGAGTGACCAGAGAAAAGGTGTCTGCCTGGCCATGGCACTTTCAGCAAGGAGCAGAGGTTTGCATGGCCTCCAGGAATGTCTCAGTGGTGACATGAGTGTAAATTCCACATGGGACTTGTGGGTTTCCTGTGAGCAGGAGAGAGTTAAATAAAAGAGCTGGCAGCATGGGTGCTCCTCAAGCCTGGGTGATGCCCTGGTTTGCCAGGCACTGGTCCAGCTCAAGCTGCAGGCTCTGAGCTCTGAGCTCTGCTTTGGGATGTGGGGAGAGGGCCAGACATGCCAGGTACATTCATCCCTCACCTGCCACCTCTTGTTGCAGGGAAGGATGGTGGAGAGCAGCTAGTGCTGTCTATGGAAGAGGCCTCCAGGCTCTCAGCTCCTCCCTTTTCCCCCCAAATCCCCTCACACAGCCCCAGCAACACTTCCTCCAGCTCTCTGCCCCTACACAGCAGATGGGACAAGGCTCACAGCCAGCTCTGACTCTGACCAAGATTGCAGCTCCCTCCATCACTCATCCCTCTGGGGCAGAAGGTCCCAGCAGCACCCAGCATGTCCCTGGCATGTCCCCACCAAGTCCTTCTGCAAAAACACCTTGGTACAGCTGACACCCAACATCTGCTCTCTGCAAGAGACCTGCTCTCTCCCTGCCCCAGCACTGAGGCTGCTCTCACACTGGCAGGGCCAGAAGGAAGATGCAAAGGGGACTCCTGGGGGGACCAGGGCCCTCTCTCCACCTGCTGCCATAGCACAGCTCAAGTCTGCACTGATTCTTTATGGGAAGAACTCCCTGATCCCCTGTGGTGCACCACACAGCTCATGGCACTCACACACTGCTCTACAGCCTGGCTGCCACAGGTCATCTCCTCTACCCAGGACAGCAGAAAATTCTGGAATGTGTGTCTAAGCAACACGTGCTGTGCATTAGCACTGACAGGTACCAAAGCACAGCTGCAATCCAGCCTGGTCTGCTCTGCTGAAGGAGGAGATGGTTCAACATCCCTGATACCCAAGGTGGAAAATGATACATTCAATCCCCAGAACTAGCTCCAGCAGCTCTGGTTGCTCCAGTTTTTCAAGGCAGCCTCAAGAACAAAGCTATTTAAAGAATGGTAAAGATGCCTTAATAAAATGTGAAAAACAGGGACACAGCTTGGGGACAGACTGAAATGTCACTGTGAAAGAAGAGAAGGAAGGATATGAGAAGATCCCAGGTGTAGGTAACCATGAGGAATGATACTCCTAGAGGGACTCATCTCCATGCCAGCCACACTGAATCTCCCAGTGTCCAAATCCAGTGGGCAGCAGCACAGCAAGGACCACTAGGATTCTGAAATAGAAACAGGCTGCAGCAGCCATCTTTCAGCACACACCTCTCACATCCCAAGGCACCAAACTCCAGCTTTGGCTCACGTGGGGCTGAGGGAGAGCATCCACTGGACAACCTCCCCTAAAGGGCTGGAGGCTCTGCTCTGCCCAGTGCTTCACTGGGAGCCCCTCTCTGTTCTGCTGGCCACACACAAGGGCTCCTAACAGACTCCAGAAGAACAGCAGAAGCGCAGCAGCCAGCCCAGCTGCAGGCTGGTGGGATGCTCATGGTGGCAAAAGGGACTGTCACATGTGGAGCTGCCCCTTCATGCCAGCAGGGAAGGATGAGCCAGGAAGGGCAGCTGGAGTTGTCCCATCTGTACTTGGCACAGAGCCACAGAGCTGGTCCTGGTCTTGGAGCAGCTCCCACAGCACCCAGCAGTGCAGATACCATTGTGGTCATGCAGCTGGAGAATACTGGGATTGTGGGAGGCACACAAGCAAGAAAGGATTGCTGGTAGCAGTAAGAATTTTTCCCAAAACCAGCTGGTTCAGAGAGTACACTGAAGGATGCACAAGAAATAAACTTGTTCACAGGAGAGGCTGACTGAGAGCTCTCTCAACCCTCTAAGTTCTGAAATAGCTTTGGTTAAATACTTGCTAGAGTAGGCTCAAGGAGCAGCAAAAGGAATCATCTGGAACAAGATGGTTCCAAGAGGAACAAGATTTGGCTCCCCTGGTATAGGAGAGATGTCCACAAACTGGAATCCACCCAGCAGAGCCACAAAGATGATCACAGGCTGGAGTACCAGGTGTATGAGGTGGATACTCCTCCAAGAAACACTTATCCCAGCTACTCCAGTGCATCTCACTCCAAAGTTCTCCCCATGTATTCTTGATGCTCTCACTCTCAGCTTGTGGGGGCACCATGAACCTTGTCCATGGGGAGAGAAGCCTGGTGATGTAATTCAGCTCCACAGAACCCCTGAAGGACACTCTAACCAAGGCTCCAGGTCTGGAGTTCCCAAAATGCTCCTCTCTAAAGGCCACTTAACAGGCAGGGCACTGGACTCAAAGCCAGAGCC
This sequence comes from Erithacus rubecula, assembly GCF_903797595.1. Classification (NCBI taxonomy): domain Eukaryota; kingdom Metazoa; phylum Chordata; class Aves; order Passeriformes; family Muscicapidae; genus Erithacus; species Erithacus rubecula. The sequence continues at coordinate 6,577,245 of NC_136664.1, read as the reverse complement.
CAGGATGTGCAGGCTGAAATCAGGTTCCACCAGGTCCCTGTGCAATGTTTTCCTCCTGCCAGGCCTTTGCTGCAGTGCCAAGTGCCAGGAAGGTGGGTGGGTGTCCCCACAGAGCTGGAGGGTGTTTGCTGCTCTCTAGATCACAGCTCTTTGGTGCCTCTGGACTGATCAGGGGACAGCTGAGATCCTCTGAGTGTGCAGCCACAGCAGAGCTGGAAAAGGCCCAGTTGTCCCAGCAGTGGCCTTTCCCAGGCCCTGGGAAGGACAGAAGAGTCTCTCCTGGGGCTGGGGAATGCTGCTTGTGCAGGGTCCAGCTGAAATCTGCAAAACCTTCTCCCAGCATCTGAAGCCAGCCCAGCAAAGACCAACCTGAGTCAACCACACATGATGGAAGTCCCACATCCAGGGCTATCAGCACTGTGGGGCTGTAGCTGAGTCCTTGTCCCCTCACCAGAAATGGGAAACCAGCAGTTCCTCCACTGTCATTTACATGGTTTTACTGAAGGACTCTTGGGAGCAGTGACCAGGTTGCTTGAGGCACTTGGAATAACAAAACCCAAATCATTTTTATAGAAGATAAACTTCTGAATTGCCATGTAGCCTCTGGTTAGATGTACAGCCACATTCAGTGTTACAGACCCCACTTCACTTTAACTCTGTTTTAAAACAAATACTGCAACACTCCAAGTTTCAGCTAACTTGAACCATCAAAGAGCAGCCAGGGAGATACAAAGGCAAGAGGCTTTGAAAGACAACCTGAGAAAACCACATCAGAAATCCCATCTAGGAATCAGGGGTAGGTTGGGGCTGACATCCCACCACACACCACAAACACACTCATCTTCTCCACGCTGAGTCATGACCACATTAGTCAGAATCTGAGTACAAGAAGCAGAAACCACTGGTGAAACCACCAGAACACTTGAAGTAAATTTTAAAAAACCAAAATAACTTTCATCACACATTTCTTGGCACCAAAATAGCCAGATATCTAGGAACATGTCTTGGTTGTTGTTCTGTTTGTTTTGGTTTTTTTTGTAGTGAAACCAAAATAAAAAAGGCACTCCAGGACAGTCAACAAAGTTTTGCTGAGAGACCAAATGGGGCATTAATATGACATATGATGAAGAGACTTGACTTAAAGAAACCACAAAGAGAAAGGACCAAAAAAACCTCAGAGAGAGATAAAGATGGTGTTGCTACAAAGATGACAGAGAGGCCTGACTGCAGCCAGACTGCTGCAAAGTGCTGACCAAGAGCAGAAGCAGCTGCCAAACAGGGAAGGCAAAGCAAGGTCCTGGCTGATTTCAACCTCAGTCCCCAGAATCAGCCCAGCAGTGTGCTGTCAGTCTAAGGAATGGAAAGCCTGCAGGAGAATCCCAGCAGGCAGAGCTCACAGGCTGCCTTGGCACATCTGGGACCAGAGGCTTTGGGAAGGAAACCTGCCCATGGAGTTCTCTCTGCACTTGCAGCAAGGCAGGGACAGCAGGCTGGGCTAAGATCCAGCAGCAGAGCTGAAAATCAACAGATGAGCTTCAGGCACATGAGCTGCTCCCCAGAGCTGGAAGAGAAGCTCCAGACTGGCAAGTTCAATCCTGCCTGGTGCAGCTCTGCCTCCCTGGAAGAAAGGCTGTGGTAGAGCTCCCTCTGCTTTCTGCAGCTGTACCAGTGATCGATAAAACCATCTCCTCCTGTTCTCTGAGACCACCTACAAACTTCAGCAAAAGGCAGGGATAATGTTCCCAATCATCTCCAACACCATCTGCACATCCAGTGCCACAGGCTGCCCTGGCACCTGCTCCCCTGCTCTGCCTTGATTTCAGACCTGATGTCTGCAAATCCATCCTGCAAACCCAGAAAATCCTTAAAGCTTTGGGCTGCTGCTACTTTCCTTCTCAGTGGCACACAAACTCTCTTAGTGCTTGAAGCCCTGGCACAGGCTAACCTCCATTTTAAGAACAAACCTCAACAAAACCTGTTCATCATTCATTGACCTTCCAAAAAAAAAAATTCATGAACAGCAGTAAAATTCATGTTTGGTTTGAGCTCCCTTGGGTCCTCCCCAGAGCTACTGACCTACAATTAATTTGGTGCAGAATTCCAGCTCCTCCCATGCAGCCAGGCTGAACCTGCCATCTCCTAAGGGTACAGCAGAGGATGCAAAGCACACGGTGCTGCCAGGCCAGGGGACAGAACATGCTCAGAAACACTCTCAGGTGCTCTGAATGCTTGGTAGCAATCAAGTCCCTGGGCCTGGCACACAGCATGGACCATTAGTCCATTTTACTCAGAGGTTACTCACCCACAAATCCTTGCTGATCTCTTTTGGGCCTGAAACTTCAGTAATTATCTTATCTTAGTAATTCCTAAGGAAACACTGCTGCTCCTTTCTGAATGGCTCAAGCCTGACAGAGCTGGTACTGACCCCAACCTGCAGCCTGACCTCAGCTTGTCCCATCTGCAAGGACAAGCACAGCTCAGCCCAGGTTTCTGCAGACACTTCCAAAATTTAGAAGTGGTTATTAAGATCAGTGTTACAGGGATGGGAGAGGCCAGGAAATACTGTTATTACTGAGTTAGTGGCAGAGCCCTCCTCCACGGGGAAAAAGGAGGATTTGTTATTTAATTAAAAATTGTCAGCCCACCAGGGCATCACCCACAGATGTTTCTGGCCAACTCACATGATCTGGTTCTATCAACAGTGGCAGATGACTTCATATTCATCAGTTCTGTCCCTCCAGCTGTTCAGAGAGCTGCATGTAACTCCTTCTCAGGGCTGTGAGATGCTTCTACAACACAATGCAGGCAATGTCACTCTTCTACTCTTCCCACTCACAAAGCCAAAATTAAGAGTCTTGGGCTCCAAAGAGAGGCACCATGAAGGACCAGGCTCCTCCAATTCCCATCACCAGTGTGTGACAGGACCTACCTCACCCGGCCTGCTGAGGGGTTGTATGGTGTGTGTGGCTGGGAACGAGTCTGTGGGCAATAAATACATCAATGACTTTGTGGAGGTGGAAGAGACCTTTTTAATAAACATGATTCAAATAAAATAAAAAAAAAAAAAAAATCCCTCTGAACTGCCACTGTGAGAAGAGTTCTGATTACTAGCACGGATGATGCTGTATGTGCACGATGGAGGGAGAAGGGAAGAAAAGAACAAGCTGTCACCAACTTGATGAGCTTCCTCAGTAAATCAGCATAAACCAGCTCAGCAAAACTCTCCAGATAAAATATTGGTGGAACCATGAGAAACAACTCAAATCAAAACAAAAGAGAAAAAATCCCTACATCAGAAGGCTACATTAGAACAACCAGCGGAACCCCGAGCGCCGCCGAGATCTGCCAGTCCCGGGGCAGGGCAGCACAGCAGGGACTCACTGGCGCTGGCACGGGCAGTGTGTGCTACGGGGCGTTGGTGCAGGAGCTCAGCTATGCACGGGTGGTGGTGCAGAGTGGCAGCAGCAGAGGGAGGGCAGCGCTCCCCGGGCTGTCAGTGCAAATAATCGTCGACTCTGGCGAAGGAGCAGGAGCCCAGCCCCGCGCGCGCCATCAGCCGCAGGCACTCCGAGGCCTGGCCCAGCGCCAGCATCAGCGGCGGCTGCTTTGGCAGGTTCTGGGATTCTGTGGGGGCAAACGGAGAGCTGCTCTCAAGGGCTGTTCTGTGCTCTGCCTGCTGCTGCCTCCCCTGAGCTGGGGCCTCTCTCTGTCCCGGGCTGGCTCTGAAGGAAGCTGCTCCCCAGCGCTGCTGCTCTGCACACCCACAGCCCTGGCACACCCCCAGCCCAGCAGGGCCTTTCAGACACTGCTGCTGTGCTGCCCAGAGCAACAACATGCAACAAACCTACTGCTGGTGCTGTTTGCCAGGAAACCCTTAAAACATGACATACCAAAGCATGGAGGAGTAAGGAAAGGCAGGAGAGTCTGATCCCAAGCCCTGGCTGAACTCACTCCCTCATCACCACATTTTTACTGTACTATGGTTTCTGAGCTGGACAAGGTGTCTGGCACCTGTGTGATAAAGCATGTCCAGACACCACATATCCCTGGTGACAGCCCTCAGCAACTTGTCCATACTCCTCAAGTACTGGACAAACAGCTGCTGACTGTCAGGGGAAGGGACTGTCCTTCCCAAAACATGCAATTTCTGTTCCTCTGCTGAGAACAAAGAGCCCTCATGGGTGTGTCCATCAAGTTATCCCTTTCCTCAGAAGGTAATCTCTAAATTTCCTTCTGGAACATTCAGTGTGAGATGCACACTGGAAATCTGCCTGGGTACAGTGAGCCAAATTGTGCAGAGGATGCAACTGCATTCCCTCCTAAAAAACAGAGTGGTACCAGGGTTGAACTCTGCTAATCCATACAGCTAGAAAAGAACCCTGGTAAAGTCCACACAATGATTAAGGTGGGTTCAGAGCATGAAGGGAAGGTGGGAATAATTCCCACCAATAAGGTGGGAAATGCATCAAAGAGATCTTGGTTTCCTAGGTAAGCAGGGGAGGAAGATCTTGAGGCACATCCTTGGGAGCAGCATTGAGGGGAGATGCAAGGAAGGGAATCAAAATATGAGTGCATCAGGGGATCTGTTTTCTGCAGGCTTCCCTCCTACCCCCCTTCCTGCATTACTGCCCTGACAATCCCCAGCAACACAAAGAAAGGCCAAAGCTAAACACAAGTATTTCTGAACCTTCCCTAAGACTGACAGCCAGCCTGCCACAGGACAGCCCTTGAGAGCAGGTATGTCTGGAGAAACACTCCCACAGGAAGCAGATCTTACCCAAAATAGCACTATTGAGAGCAGCACACACAGGTTCCCTCTGGATGGGGTCCAGCTGTTGGCCAACGGGGCAGTTCCAGGGGTCTGAGTAAGCTAACAAGCTAAAGGCGTCCTGTCAGAGAACAGAAAGGCACAGTCAGGCCAGGCAGGGCTGCACACTCACAGGAAAACCACCAAGTCCAGCTGGGGCACCTCCTGCAATCACCACGCTGACAGGTGCCTACCTCCTGAAAAAGAAATGGACCTTTTCTTCTTGGCAGCAAGGACCACAGTGGGCCATCAAGATAGAAGGTTAAAGAGGGTGTCCCCTCTACCTGGCAGGGGAGCCAGCACAGGAAGGCAGGTGGAGTGTCACCTGCAGAGAAGAAGAGCATGCAGTTGCTCCAGGAAGTCAGGCAGGAGCTGTATTTCTTCTGTCTTGTACTGAGAATTGGGTGTGGATGCTCTACATTCATGTTTTGATCTCTGATCCCCACCTAGGGCCCTTCTTGCTCAGCAGGTGCAGAAGTGGGGGTACCCAGGTATCTGCAAGGGAACCCACAACCCCAGACCTAGCCCAGAGAATTGCTGCAAAGCAGCACAAGGCCCAGGCTTACCTGAAGCATTTTTTTGTGCATGGTGTTCTTCCCATACTCTCTGCAAAGCTGCTCGCTCAGGATCTGCAGCTCCCGCCCAAACTGGATCATTCTCTCTGTGGCAGCATGGTTCCCTCCACAGAGCTGCCTCTGGGGGCAGCTGTCTTCTAAGGAGAAGCAGTGGAGAAGGAACAATCATCTTGCATTCCCCACCAATGCCCACTGTGTGTCAGGATATCCACAAACTCCCTTCTGGAGCAGGTAGCTGCTTCCTGCCCTAAGTTTATCCCAATAGAAGCTTTCTGTGATCCCTGCCCTACAACAGCCAGTAGTGGGTTTGTCATAGTGCCCATAAATACAGGGAAGATTTGAACTCTGCTTAGTGCCTGAGGACTACCTAGAAATCCTGATAAAATCCTGGGAGCTTGCAACTCCAATCTGTTATCCTTTCATGTGTGTAACACAGCATCTATAACCCAGAAATCCCTGGTCTAATAAATCCTGGACTCAGAAAACTTTCAGTCAGAGATGCCAACACCACCAGCTTCCCAATATTAATGGCCACAAGAGCCATTATAACTGGATGAATCATTCCAGAGCTAGTGTGGCTGATCCATCTGCTCCCTCCTGGCTAAAGCACCTCAAACAAGACATTTCATGGATGGAAGTTGTGCTGAGGCCACTCTGCAGCTGGACATCACCAGCCTGGCACAGCCCAGCCCAGCTCAGCTCCCCAGCAGGCAGTTTTCTGCCAAGTCTGCTCTGAGCTCCATTTCATAACCAGCACAGAACAAACCTTTGACTCCTATTGCTTTCCTTGCTCCAAAATATCACCAGCACTGCTGTGAGTCTATGAAAAGCCAGACTTAGTTTTAGTTCCAGGACAGATTAATTTTCCCCATGAACCAGGCACTTCATATATGTGGGGAAAGCAGCCCAAAGTGCACACTTTTTCCCCCACAATCCAATCACAGTTTTAAGTCTTGACACCAGCTCCTGTTTCCCCTCACCCCTCCTGACTCTGAGGACCTACCCATGCTGGACTCATCTGTCTGCAGGATCTCTTCATGTTTGTAGGTGCCATTCATTATCCTGGTGGATGAATTTTCCAGGACTCCATTGGGGTAATGCTCAGCCTCCATTTCCATCTCACTGTCACTGAGGTGAAGAGAGAGAAGGAAGGTCAGATATCTAAATTAAAAAGGGAAGTCAATGAAGAGCTCATGTGCCAAACAGTGCCCAGCAATGGCCAGAACACCAGAAAAGGTGCCAATTGTACTACAGGGAGCCAGATGGTCCAACTCAGTGCAGCAAAAATTACTGCATGCTTCTGAAGACAATTTATGAAACAGGATTCTGTTCCCTAAGTGCCTGTCATAATTCCAGGTGCAGAATGTTTTTTCCCTTAAGGAAGTGGTAATCCTTGGGATAGGAAACAGCAATCAGGTAACAAATAACACACTCAGAGACTGCACAGGAGGGAAAACTTGGCTATGATACATCCTCAGTCCTTGGAAACAGTGCACTACTGAACACTTCTATGTCCAAGACAGCAGGCTGACTGATACTGCTGATTAACTACTGATTAACTGAAATCATGAGAAGATCTTACTGGAAAAGAATGACAAATCCAGCATCATTAAATGATTCTGGTAAATTGAGTCTGAACAAGTGTTGCTCACTCAGTTACATGCTAGGTGGCCCTCCAGAGGTCACAACTGAGGCTGCAAACTGCCCTGCAAGCCATGCTCAGCACAGCACCTAAAGAATGAGTGCCAGCTGCAATTAGCAAGAGATTCTTTTAATCACAATAACACCCTCTGCTCCAGTGAGGGCTCAAACAGCCCTGCACCAGCAGTGTGGAGAGTGAGCCCAAAGGAAGCTCAGTTTGCACCACAGCTCACTCTGCTCCACAGTCCAGAAAAGGCAGCAGTGACTGCACTGAACTGCTGCATCACCTGTGGCTTGCTGCAGAAGGGAGGCTCAGTCTGACCTGCTGTCACAGCATGAAACAAATCACTGCTGGCACCTGGAAGGAACAGGGCAACAGGCAGCCCAAGGAAATTACACAAGAGGGCACTGCACCACGCCAGTGGTGGCCTGAGCTGCTGCCTCACCCAGCACAGGGCAGGAAGCTGCTCAGCAGGAACAAGTGCCTGGCTGAGGCAGCAGGAACACCACCAGGCTGACTGGGAAAGCCTCTGGGCAAACTATCACACTGGGATCCAAAAGCATCAGTGTAAAGGGACAGCTTGGTGCCTGAAACAAGAGCATCATAACATTCCTTATGAGATGAACCTCCAAGCCTGAGCCACAGCAGGGGAGCCAGAACAGGTTTGTGTCTGCTGGGCATAGCAGTGACTTTGTAGATAACCAGTGTTGTTCAAAAGGGCAGGACAGATGACCCTCTGGCTCCTTAGAAAGCTGACTGGAACTTTTCCCACCATCCCACCCCCCTCAGGTGTCTCCAGAGGAAAAGCAATACCTGGTTTCTTGATTACTCGTACTACTGTGCTGCTGAGATTTGGTAGAATCTGTAGAATTGGACTCAGAGTAGTTCACAGATGAAGGGGAAGAGGAGGAGGAAGATGAAGATGATGAACTCAGTGTTGGGTATTTACTGTGACTCTGTTTGCTTTTTGTGGACATGACTCCATTGCTACAGGTTGGACTATCTGCTCCTGAAAGCCAAAAAGAAAGAAAAATGAGATCAGACTGACAATGTCATTCTGCTGTGAAGCCAACTATTTAGCAAGACAGCAGGCCCCAAAGAAAGTAAGCAAAGTAAGACTGCAGATCTTAAATTATGCTTCATCATTCTTAAATTCAATGGGGTTTACAGAAGACACAAGGAACCCCACTGCTCACCAGCAACACCTGACCTTCATGAAGTTCTAAAAATGGGCTGTAAATTAGAGACTGGCAGGAACAGTTCGCAAGTACAGAAATTATTGTTGAAAGTACAACTGCCCAGGCTTTCCACAACCTATCTAAAGTCAGAGATGTATGTGATTCACACAACACTCAGCAAATAACAGCAACCTCTTAATGAGCCCAAGCTAACCTTCCTTGTTCAGGAGAACAGTAACCACCGAGAGTCAGGCTTGAAATTTCACCTGCTCCTCCACAAAAGGTGCTTATCAAGCTGCAGAACACACTGACACAAGACACAAATGTTTATTCATTACCACAAGTTTTATATGGATTCAGAATTAACAGAGAATAAAATATTTTGGAAAAACCTCACTATAGGCTTGTCTTCTTCATATATTCTTCTCATTCACAGGACCTTGGCTAAATGATGAACCTGCCATGGCTGTTCTCCAGATGTGATGGTGATATATCAAACTGATCAGCTGATCCCACATTATGTTTATATCAGGGAATGTATTTCTATTTTCTATCACAGCAACACAAGGATTCAAACAGGCTGCTCTGTGTGTTTTAAAGACAAAGATAGAATACCCTGTTCACAACAGGTCTGTTTCATCTCTGAAATATGCTCTGAAATGAAATAACCACTCTTTTAAAAGAACAAGGTCTGACAGAGAACTGTGGAAGGTGATGTCCATGTGTACAGATCAATATATAAAAATACTACCCTGCACTGCAGCTGCAGATGTAGACATGGGTATTACCAAGAGCTTTTATGGACTGATGGGATCATTCTCACTATCTAGTCAAAGAAAAACACCCAGAGCTTCTCACAACACAGCAGAAGAAAACAAAGATACTGGCTTGGAAAGGTGAGTGACAGTTTGGAAGTATTCAAATAATTGTCTTTTCCTTAAATATTTGCCTGTCCACAGTCTGTAACATGCAGCAGTGGGAATACCAACCCAAAGCCCATTCAGATGGCTGTGAGCAGCTCAGCCTATTTCCAAGGGCTCTGCAGGCAATTTTTCCTGGCTTGCTCCATCTCCAAAGCTGCAGTCAGTGATTACCTAGGGAGGATATCTCAGGTGCCCTCATTTATCTTGTTCCCTCTACTTCAAAACCTGAAGTTTAATTTCCCAGACTCTGAAGAGCTGATGCTCCAGAGTTGGGTTTTACTGGAACAGAACTGTTCTCTTCTCACATGTTTAGAGCTGGCAAGGTAAAATCCATGGGGTAGGGAGAAGCTTTTGTGCAATGCATCCCCCTGACCTTTTGCTCCACTGGCAAAGCAGCTTCAGCTCAGTTCTTTCTGGAAAGCAATTATTTTGCAGACTCCAAGGTCCAGAAAACAGGCTTTGCTTTCCAGGCCTCTCTCAGCACTCCATCAGTGAAACACTGAGTTAGGTGGCTGCAGGAGAAGACTGCCTTCAAAAGCTTCTTTATTCTGAAATAAACCTGCTCTGCAGACAATTGCGGAAAATAACTAATGGAAAACCAATTCTGTAACAGCGTAGAGACACTCATGGTAAAAAACCATTCCTTCAGCTGGGAGGGGAATGGAAATGAACATTTCAGAGAATAACACACGGAAAGCAGCAGGTAATGTTATGTGGACACTGCTGAAGGCCTAGGCAGATTTCAGCCAGGCCTTTTCTCAGGTTCTGAGTCTTTTACTCTCAGACTGTGAGGATTTTTCCTAGGCTGAGACACTTTCTCAGCTCTGGCCTGAGCTTTCCCCAGGGTGATCACTTTTTTGTAAATAGGAATTAATAAACAGGAATTAACATCTAGTGTTGACTGAAGGACAGTACATAATACACGTGACAGGAGATGTTTTCTCCTATTGTCCAATGAACTACTGTCCTGCTTGAGCTGTGTGAACCACTCTATAAATATGGTTTGGGTTTTCAATAAAGCGCTTATTTCGCCTAAGAAGTCAGTTGTTATTATCTGCTGCTCTCTGCAAACAGCACCAATGCCAGACACCAGCACACCTGGAGACACAGGACACGCTTACCAGCACTGTGGAGGTGTGAGTTGCTGGATCCATGCCTGGGACTGGAGCTGGGGGAGCCGGGGTAGCTGTCCTGGGAGCGGGGGCTGCGGGCGCTGAAGCAGCGCACCTCGCTGTCCGTGCCGTTCACCATCTCCACGAACTGCCGGCACCTGCACTCATGGGAGGCAAGAGGGACAGAGGGGGCGTGACAGCCAGCAAGCCCTAGAAACTGCTGCAGGAGAAACAGGGCTTTGGGACACCACATTAATGTCATTATGTAGAAGTGGATCCATTGTTTATTTTTTTTATTTTTTTTTAAGACTACTGTCTACGCGATCACGCATTTTTTGATCGGTGTTTTTATGCTGTTCACTTTTCAGGTTGCTGTTTAGAACTTTGCTGCTCGCTTTGATTTTGGGTTTTTTAATCTCAGTATTTTGTTTTTTTCAGCTTCTTTCTTGACTTAGCACGATTTATGTTTCAGTGGCTTTGAAGGGTCTTAACAAGCTGCAGAAAAACACCTAAAAATTGCTTATTTTGTGCACTTGTTATAAACATTGGTCTAAACTAAGAAATATACAGAAAAACAGCTAAGCATGTGAAGAAACAGTAAAATATGCAGAAAAATAACTAGGCAGTAAAATATGGAGAAAAACAGTTAAATAGAGTTTAGCTGGTGCACACGATGCAGACCATGGCCTGAACTTGTTCAGACATGTCTCTGTGGCTTAGACTTGTTCAGTATCACTACAAACTTTCAAAAACACATTTCTGACTCCTGATGCCTTTGTATTGTGAGTGCTCTGATGATGCTACAGAGGAAGGAGTTCAGAAACATCACCTTTGATGCTAATGGATGTTGAGACATTCCCAAAAAAGCAAGTTTAATTCTACTGTACTAAGAAAAAACTGTTCCTTTGCAGCTTCACCTCCAGAGCTTCTGCAGGTACTCCAAAATTCAGTTTTGGAGAGGTTTTTTCAGGGAGAAGGTACTAAATCTGTCAAACACCATCATTCCTTCACTACTCCAATCAACCTAAAAATACTGATGGCCAATGGAAAATAGAGAAGGAAGAGTAAAAAAAATGCAATATACACAGTGAGGAAAACTCCTTATTTAGCTTTACTGGGAACTGTCCTCATATGTCTCAGAAGTCTGGGAGAGCCACTCTGTACTGCTGGGAGAACTGGGACACTATTTTCTTTTAATCTCTACCCCAGACAGCATTTTCCATACATCTGCCTTTCTAGGAACCTTCACAGTGACTGACACTGCTCCAGCACTGCAAGATCTTCACAAGGCCAGTAAAGAAACTGCTCTGAAAGAATTTCTGGCAGTCAGCAGAACTAAAATTCACCCACCTATGCCTGACCTCACGCGGCAAAGCTATACTAGGTCTGAACAGCAACAAAAGGGTGACATCTATAGTGCTACAAGCACTGTGCAAAGGACTCCCAAAGGGAGCTCAAACAGTTTGAATTCAGAGCAAGGTGTGCAGCCAGACTGGATGTTTGGACAGGTTCTTCTTCCCTCCTTCATTTACACATTTCAGCATTAGTGAGCATAAAGCTTTTCATACTTACTTTAACATGAAGAGCAGGTTGGGGTTATGTTCTAGGAGGCCGGGATAGAGCTGCTGGGTGGCTTCTATGGCCTCTCCTACTCTGCCTGCTAATACTAGTTTCTGTATTCCTGAAAGCAAAAACAGACCTAGTGACACACAGGACCAGCCCACAGGAACAGCCAGAAGAGCTGTCTCATCTGTTCCACCCAGGTCCCCATCACCACCTTGCAGTTTGGGAGAACTGGAGACCATATTTGGTTTATTATGGATTAGAGTGAGGAAAACCCTGTGAAAATGTGAAAGGATCTTTCCATAGCAAAAAAACCATCAGGAGCAGAAGGATCTGAAGGATGAAGTAGGTAGGTTGGGGTGCTCTGAGACTTTAGTCCTTTAGTCACAGAGCTCTGCAGCAATGGAAACAAGGAGGCTGCTGGGGAAGTGACAATTTCAGAGGGCAACTTCCTAGGTCAGCCTCATATTACATTCTCTGGTTCAAGCTTGGAAGCAAACATATGGCTCAGTATGAGATAAATGGAGTATTCTTAGAGGGTCTGTGGTCTTAAACAACAGCACAGTGCTGCTTCCACAATATTCTTACCACTGAGCAGAAGTCATGATATCAACAAAACTACGTTCCTGCAAGTCCACCTCAATGTATTCCCAGAGAAGTACCAGCAGTTGACTACACTAGAAACAGCTCAACTACTTGTACACTTCTAGGAGGTGCAAAAACACAAGGCAGAAGACACTTAAGACACTTATCATGCTGGGTGTTCATGTCCTGTGTATGTTCCTGCAGTTGGTCACAAGTGATTTCAAGATGCCTGAAAGCTCCAAGAAGCTGCTGATATACAGTGACTCACATTTCTTTTTATTAAGTGTACTCACAGATAAAAATTACATGTACTTAAAACTAAAACTGCATTGTTGTTCCTTATAACCAGCAGAGGGAAGGTTTGGAATGGCCTGTGAGGTGCTTTGCAGGCAGGGCCTCTGATAACAACAGGCTGTGGCCTTCTCAAAGTGTTGGAGCAGTTGGAAGCACAGCCTGGTAAATCTTTATTAACAATCCCAGTAACAAACTGCAATGACTTGTCTCCCACTTTTCAGTGTCTATGGTTGTTATTGTAGTTGAAATCTGGAACCAAAGCCGTGGCTCTCACACCACCACAAGAGCTCTCATTTCACTCTCCTGCACGTCCATTTTCTGTCTCGCTGCTTGTGACAGCTCTGCTTTGTCTTGTTTGGCAACTCTCACAGATGTCATTCCCTTTCATATTTCCCCCTTTTTTTGTTTTCCCATCTGTGTTTTCCTCACACCTTTTACTCGAGCCCCAACTTCAGGGCTCTGCATTCCTCCCCTCCATCTGCCTTGTCACCTGTCCCCAGACAGACGAGCCCGCGCGTCTCGCGCGCCCGTCGGGCTCTGCCAGTGAAACCCACAGCACTGGGAACCCTGCTGGGCTCAGGGCTGCACAATGCATGGCCTGGGAAGCACCAAGCCATCAGCACTAACAGGCAGCACTGCAAGTTATTTAAGAGCAGAGTCCCCAGATGAACCCGAATGCTGGCAAAGCACATGCAATGTATGGAGAGCAAAAGGGCACAATGCTCTGCTACGTGACAGTCACACGAGAAACAGTTCACAAAGGGAAGGGAAAGGTACAGGGATGTGGCCTGTATTCAGCAGCCAGGAGAATGCAGAAAACACACCAATGTTCTGCCATTCTGCAGGCTGAGCCTGTGAATAGAAAAGCTTAAAAAAAGGTACAGGAGGAGAAAGCTGCCAGACTTATTCTGCAGGACCAAAAGCACTAACAGCCCTGCCAGCTGAGAGATGAGCCACTTGGGAACAAACAGCAGCACCCAAAAAAGACACAGAATACAAATTCTTCACCCAGTGTGAGCTTAACACATTGGATGTGAATTTGAAAACCCCTCAGCATGTAAAAGTTACCTGAAATTACAATGTGCAGAGGGACTGGAAGAATCCTTAACTCGGAACTGCAGCAAATGGATGTGCCTGAGTCCCTGTGCCAGGCTAATGGAACTGTCCCTCCTGCAACAGCCTGCAGTGAAAAGCTCAGATCCAAAGGGATCTCTGGTGCAGTGATCTCAGCTCAGGTAAAGGCCAAGCAGAGCAGCCAGGCACAGGAAGGAACAGGGCAGTTCTCCAGGCAAAGATGGCAGAGGGTGGAGAGGGTGCAGTGAGGATGGGAAAAGTGCTCCTAGCACAGGTTCCAGAGCTCTGCTCCGTGGTCAGCAGTGTGCTGTGGACAGCCCTGCACTCTCATGGAGCAATTTCAACAGCACTCACTCCTCTGCAGAGTCCCAAAGGGAACACTCTTGAGGAGTGACACCTGAGAGACTTACTTTGTCTGTTCTTTATTGAGGTCTGTTCTTCCTGGATTGTGGTGTCTGTGACCCTGGCAAAGGCAGTTGCTGTTGAACAGTAGCCATGGTGAACCAAATATGATGAAACCATACTAGAAAGAAAGAAAATACAAGGAGATTGTGAGGCACCAGTGAAACAGAGTCATCACACTGGAGAAAAAAGAAATCAAGGCAACAGAAGTTGCAATTTCACTGAGAAACTCAGCTTGCTTAGAACATAACCAAGGTTCTACTTCTGGGTCTAAACTACATGTATTTACAAGACAGGCACCTGGTCCTCTGCAAACAGGAGGGAGGCTCTAAATTCCTTTTATGGAGTGGAAAAAAATTAAAATATTAAGAATCTCAATGCATATTCAATATTATTTATGACTGCTGTCCAAGGGTCACTTGTAAGGGCTCAATACTGTGTTACTGCCAGTGACAACCTATATAGACATAAATCTGCACCTCAGAGAGGTTCATGGCTTTCAAGTAGATTTAAAAAGGAAGAAATCATTCTGGTCCTAAATTTCTTCCATCACTTATTTGCCAGCAATTCAGTAGTCCAACCTCCTTATGAATTCTGCATGCTCACAGATATTTTAATCTGGGGACTGTCAGCATTGATTTAAAAAACATTAACATGCTTGCAAGTTGTATTTTCAAAAAAAATCTTGGGAAGGGAGGAGTATGACTGTCAGAAAACAAACACAACAAAACCATCCTCCTCAACAAACTATTTCTAAGGCACTTGTGCCCTCCCTGGACACAGTGACTCAGTGTTAATGCTCACTGGATTTTAACAAATCTAAAAAGCCAGCAGCAGGATTTCAAAGCTCCTCACGATGAATCTCAAACAGGCTTCTCATGATGAAGCTGGCATTGATCTGATCAAGTCACAGCTCACAGCATACACCCAACTTGGCTACTTCCAGCACAAGAAAGAAGTCTTTTATGAGTCAGCAATCATTTTTAGGCATAACATTGTACACTGCAGGTGTGTAATTTTAAGAAGTTGTTTTAAATGCAAGTACTTCTGCCCAAGAGCTCTACAGGAGGAACTGCAGAGTGGTGACCCTGATAACTCCACCATACACATCAGAGGAAAAAATTCTGGAGAACACAAGGAGCAAATACAGGGATAAATTGGTCCCACTGCAGCAGAATCAACAGCTCTTATTAAGGGAGGTCCTGGCTCTCTAATTTGGTCCCATTTTGGAAGGCAAATAACAGCATCAATAACACTCCTGACCTCTGATAACTCCTGCCAACTGCTCTCATCAAGCTCCACTCAATCCTTTATGCAATGAGAAGTGCTTTCAATATTCACAAATTTATAAAATGCCATAATTGTGCTTTCAGTTGGGTTTGGAAGCCTTTGGTTCAGGCTTTCTTTCTCTTTCATTTCTGAACTCAGCTGACTTACATACTGGCTTTTCTTCTGTATTAAGAGTTCTTATGGTGTCTTCTCCCCTCCCACAGTGCATCACCCCAAAATGTATGTTCTTCCATTTCTACAAGCTTTCATGCAGTCTTTGCCTGAAAACTTCTCCCATATCTTTTACATTTGAAAAAGCAGCAATCTACACAGGAAATACCCTTAAACAACAGAACAACTGGAGGGTAGAACAATTTGAGAGTGGCAATTTTTGCCATAAGAGGGTACAAATTAGCACTTAAGAAGTACTTCAAGCCTAACAAAAGGGAAGAAGCTGAAGAGCAAGGCAGTGACTTACTTCTGCAGCATGGCTTGCCACTCTCCCAGCCTGTCTCCTATGGGAAAACGTTTAATGGTGCTCTGGATCTTTGCCCTCCACTCCCTCATGTAGTCCTCAATGTCAAACACAAAGGGCTGCTGCCCAAAGTTGGCATCCACGATCTCTCCTGGAGTCTGGAGACCCACTGTAGGGTAGAGGTTTGACTGGGAAGGAAGAAAAACAAACCTGTATGAAACACAGCTTTCTCCTTCTGCTTCCAGGTATGTGGTTTGATAAAACCAAAGAGCTGCTCTTTAAACTGAAATAAATATAATGGAATTGGAAGAGACAACAGCTCTTTGGATATTTCTCAAGGAATCCTGTGACTTATTGTGCATTTGGGAAAAGTTATTGCATCAAACCAGAACATTGGGTTCTATCCTCCAGAAGCCTGTGATGGAGGCCATGACTGCTGTCTGTGGATGGTCACTTCTGCTTTAGTTTTCTGCAATTTCTACCAAGCTTCAAAAGCCAGCAGATAATGTAACAACAAAAACAGCAACAATAATGGCAATATATAATAAGAATAATTGCAATCAAAGATATAATAATAATAATAATAATAAATGAGAGGTGCATCATCTCAATCAATGGGTCTATGTATTCCCTCCTATTTCAACTGTCTTCTGCTCCTTGGAAATTGTTATCTCAGTATTCCACATCTCTGATGAAAAGGGAACAAAGCTCTGATGTTAGGTCTTTGATAATCCCAAGACATTACACTACTGACAGATGAATTTCTTTTTAAGAAAATGTCTATAGATCCAGATGGAAGCTTCGACCCATCACCAAAACATGAGGAAAATAAAAAGGTTACCACCATGAAAGTGTTTCTAAAATTCAGCCAATAATTCAGCTTCTAAGGATGATCTAATAGAAAATAGGTGTTCAAATTCTATCAGAAGTTCTCTGAATTCATGCTATTTTAAGAATAAGCTTATGGATATAAATGGAAAGCCTGAGCCCACTTAAATGTTGGGAAAAGAGAAATAGCATCAGAAAAGGTACAGGAGTGCCTGGTTCTCATCACTCTGATCACATTTTTCAAGAGGATGTTCCATTCACTGTCAAGTTACTTCTGTGAAGCACAAATTACTTTTCTGCCTGTAAAACAGACACAAACTGCACTAATTCTCTGCTCCACAGCATGTGCTGAGAGTCTGCAGGGTGGGGGAAGAAATCTTTCTCGTGCCACTCAGGAACTGTTTGGTGCTGGGCTTTTTCCACTTTGCTCTAAAACAGTGGAGCCAGAAACTGGACAATGGGCAAGGCACACCTGGATGGAACTGAAGTCTGGAAGTGCCTGTGCCTTGCTCAGGGCTGAACCCCTATCAGATATTATAACAGCAGAGATTTCTCTTTAAGCCAAAGCAGAAATCTAGGATGACCCTCTACAGCAACAGACATGGGCTTTCCTACAATTATCTGGAAAATTTCTTCAACTTATTCTTCACTGTGGCAGAGATGGGGATGATTTAGGCCTGGAAGGGGTTCCAAGAGGGACTGCAGCATCTCTGTTCTCATTTTCAAAACTGAACTAGGTAAGAGCCTGACCAACCTCCTTTACCTTTGAAATCACCAAACCTCAAAAAACAAAGGAAATAAACGAATCTAGAAATAGAGGCTGGAAATTGAAAAGAGATCAGTATGACTGCATTACTGGTGATTCACCACACCTCCTCCTTTCCTGCTCCCACACCAAGGGAGCCTCTAGGTCAGGGATGTGCAAAGTAAATACAGCATGATAAAGGAAGAGCTACCAGAGGAAAATGCTGCAATCACATTTAGTCCCTCCATCCTTTCAAAACTGGCTGACATGGAAGTATCTCTAATGAGGGATCAGATATTTTCCACAGTCCATACTTCAGACTTTTTATTATCTTCTCAGTATCTTAAACCCAAGGGCTATCAAAGCCAGGGATCAGACACCCAAAATACTTGGAAATCAGAAGCAAACCCACCCCAATTCACAAGATGCCATGTATTTTCCAATCACTTTTGGCTATATTCATCTTCAACAGAAGCCACCTACCCTCTACATCTCTCAAATCATCTTTGAGGTAAAATTCCTTTTTTTAAAGAGGAATGTATTCTCTGTTTAGCAGCTGCTGGGAACTACATGTACCTCCAGCACCCTGCCAGATGCAGGCAGACACAATCCCACAGCCCACTGACCCAGGAGATGCTTTTCCTGCCAAGTTCTTCAGGAACACCTTCCCTGTGACATTTGGCCCACCTCTTGCCCTGATGCTGGCTGCCAGTTGCTCACAACCCCCTTGTTCATCTTGACCTGGTTCTTAATTCCCTTGTCCCTTTGTACTCCTACAATCCCACCCTGGGTTCTTCTGGCTTTTTTTAATCTTCTGTTATTCCTTCAAACCTCCAGGCAGGATTGATCTGATCCAGGCTTGTGCAAATAAGAGTTGGGCCTGAGCACTGACTTAAATTGGCAAAAAAAATAAAAGAAAACTCCCTCTTTCCCTCCATGGGGATTCACTCCTATTTCAAGCAGTTATTTTGGTTTTAACTTCAGCCTGTGCTAAGCCAAAATGTTTTTTTTCCTATCACTGTATTTTTGTACAAATGAAAACACCCTTTAGAGGAAACTGAAACAAGCCAAAGCAAGTATGTTTCAACACGTGTCCCTGGTTTTCAAATTAAAGCATCCATTTCAACTTCCTAATATTGTGAATTTTGCAAAATATTGCCTTCACCATTTGCCTCTGAAAGGGGAACTTTGGAACAAGCATTTCAAGTAAATTATTTCAAATCTGGCAATGTTTTGAGGGGCCAATTTAATTCCTTGTGTGATCTCACTGATATGCCAACCCTAAAATTTAAGCTTAATAAGTGTAGAAGTATTAGGGCTTATTGGCCAAGCTTCTGACTGATGTGTGTTACCAGTCAGCTTCAACAGCCCTCAGGCTGCAATGCAAGGAAAGGCAGAGTTCCCTTAAAGCCCTCCTGGAGGGTGAGTAATGAGGAGTGGATCAGAGCCAAAAAATCCATGTGCAGCTGCTCAAACCACAGCACCTCATGGGTCACTCAGGTAGGTTTGCTGTTCACACTCCTTGTTGGCAGTTAAATTTTCAGAAATGCAGCTTCAGTAGGTGAAGAACACAGACCATATTCCATCTCTTTCCTATAATGGATACCTTCTCTTCTTTACCTTATTGTGGATATTGTGTTTGAGCCTGGATCAGAGAACTAAAAAAAGAGAAATGTCACCTGCAAGTGATCAACTTCACATTCTCTATTGCCTCAAGAATTCTACAATCTCTGACAATATTCATTATATTTAAACCAAAGTCTATCTTGGGTTTGGAATCCCCTTCTTAAGAAAAGGCAGTAACCTCAACTGCTTGGAACAACCAATGGACCAGAAATAGCACATTGGTACCTGCAAGGGTGAAGGAAGAAGGCAGTAATCCAAGAGAAGGATACTGGAAAAGAGAATGCTGAAGTCAGGTGCAGGCACCCTTAGGATGAAGCTGCCAGCAGAGCAATTTTGCATATGCAGAGGGATGACCTAGATCCACCTGTAGGCACAAGTCTCCTATCCTTGTTCCCATCCATAGTTAAGGGGTGAAAGGACCCCACAAAGTCTCTCTCCTCCTCTTTTTATAGAGGAATTATCTCATGAAGGGTAATTCTTAACAGTAGGAGCCCTACAGGGCATCAGCTGTTCTCCTTCCTGGCCCAGAAAAACAAGTGTTATGGATTAGCTGCTGCTGTAAAAGCCAGAGGGGATTTCCCCAGAAAACAGCTCAGCAAACTGGCTGGTAAAGGCACAGAGACCATTTAACCACTGGAGATTCCACCACGAGGCATCTGCCAAAACCCACCCTGGCCAGATCTTCTCCCAGTTTCACACTAAAACATCTCTGCACAAGACACACAGACAAACAAGCCTGAGATCCTGGGAGGGTGATGAAGAAACAGCAGGACAGAGCAATGCCAGGAGAGTTCTGAGCTCAATCTCACTGGCACTGCTTCACAAACACCCTTCTGTCTGCTCTGCTCCCCCAGCTGCTCACCCCCTGTGCCCCTCAGAGACTCAGCACAGAGCTGAACAGCTCACACACCAACATTAAATGTCTATGTCAGCTCACTGGGCACTCCAGGATCAACAGGATGCAAGTTAAGGATGCAGGACAGGGAATTCCAACCTGCCAAATCTGTGCTGTGAAGCTCCACAGCAAGACTTGAGCTGTAAATGGCAGAGCAGTGGCACATGTGCTGCACAGCTATTTTTGACTGACAGGAGCCTAAAGAGCCATTCTCTATCTCAACATGGAGACTGCTCCTGCTGCAGAAGAAGAAATCTAGCCAAATGAGAAGATAAAGTGGTGAAAAAATTAAAAGGAATATGATAAATCTGTGACCACTAATGCAATCTATATCCAGAGGGAAAACAAACAGCACCAAAAACTAAGGGACACATCAGAGAAGCATCTTCTTGCTGTGGATGCAAGGTTAACACAACAGCTTACTCCAAAAGGTTAATCCTCATGGAAAGGCAAACTATTACTGTACTTTATTAAACTGTACTTGGACCAAGTAAATGAACTGTTGTGAAACAAACCACATAAAGAGTTTCTGGTTTAGAACAGAAACAGTAACTGCAATGTTACCAAGTTCAAAGGCCCTAGGACAAAAAAAACAAAAAACCCCCACCCTGTATTGACAGCTGATGTGAAAAGGCCAATCAAATCACTGCAATTTAAGTGCAGGCCATAGCTGAGTATGGGAGAAATCTGAAAAGCCCTAAATCCCACTGGGAAGGTGAACAGGGTGTGCTAGCCATTATTTCTCACAATACAAATTAGAGGAACAAGACAATTTTTTTCACAGGAAATACAGAACAAAGCAAAGCAACCTTTCTTCCAGACAACAGAGAAGTCAGCCAAGAAAATGGATCACTTTGGAGGCCTAAAAAAAGTTATTGAAACTAAGAAATCTGTCAGAGGACATTAATTTGGGGTTATTAACCATAAAGACACGAGTGCAACCTTAGGGAGAAGTCCCAAGTATGAGATGGATGCAGTGGATGTGTTGGTGTATGCCTGACCTGGGTTTACCTTTTTTCACTGAACACATCTTCCTTGCCCAGGAACACCTGGGTCTAGAAAAAAGTGAAGATTTTCTTGTTTGTGACCCTCTGTGCTTTTGTGAGACCTGACCAGACATCAGTGTAACTATGTACATGTACTCCTCCTCAGAGTTGAAGCTGCATTTGGAAGACCTGTAATAAAGTTTGCATCCATGCTTTAATTCCAGGAGAAGGAGCAACATATTCTTAGAGGTGGTGAGGGATGATAGGAGGCATGTGAGTAGCCCACAGACCCAGTCACAGGATTACAAAGTTTCAGAAAAAGGAGCATCCACATCATTCAGTGATCTGTGTTATGTTTTTTTCCAACAGGGCATCAAACAAACAAAAAAAAAAAAAACCAAAAAAAAAAAACCCCAAAAATCAAAAAATCACACCCCCACACTCTTCCCCCTCCCTTCTGTTTGCATTCTTAGTTAAAATACTTAAAATAGGTGTACTTACAGGGAGGTCTGTAAAGGCTATACCTGTGGGGGGAAAAATATTAGAATTAAAAAGACAAAGGATTTTTTTCCCTGCTTGCCTAGATCCTTAACATGCTACAAAACATTACTGCATTTTCAAATCTCAGCTCTGACCCTGCATTTCACTACCTTACATATTTAGAAGTAACTTCCCTCCCCAGTCCCCTCCTCTGCAAGGTTCTGCATCTGGAAAAAGGTTCAGGAAAAAACCTAAATGTTTTCAACATCTCTCCCAAAAATGTGATTTTCTAAAAGCAGCTCCTCTTTCCTTTGCTTCTCCCTCTGTTACTAGCAAGGAGTTAGTTTTCAAGACTCACTTTGGTGTCAGAAACAGAGTTTTAGTATAAAATTGCTTTGGTTTAGGCTGTAACAGGTTTTTCTTATCAGGCAGAGAAACAGGAATGAATATTCAACACTTGGCATTACAGCTGGGGAACAGCCCTGTAACAGCACCAAGCTGCAGCCAGGAGCACCTGAAAACACTGTGCAAAGAACAGCCTCAGCCCCAACTCAGCTGATACAGCTCCAAAGAGAAAAGATGGAAACAAAGTGCATGGTTTCCCTTTTTATTTACATCTGGCACACCAGAAAATAGGTATTAAGCTGAGGCAGCCATTGCCTGGATGGCTAACAGAGTTTTGGCTATAGACAGCACTCACCACAGCCAGACTACCCCAGGCACAGCTCTGCATCTCATTCAGAGGCCAGTTCCTGCTCCAAAGGATGCTGCCTCCCCTCCCTCTCCTGCCAAAGGGGATCCAGCAGCACAGGAGATGGATCAGCCAGACCCACAGGCTTTGGGTCACCCCCACCAACAGCTCAGGGGACACTGCTGCCATCACCTCAGCAGGCTGAGCTAAATCCAGATTCCCAGCCACCATGCCAGGAGTCAGCCTGGAAGCTGCAGCCTTTCCCCATGTGTGTGCTGGTACCCACACCAGTACACCCAGTTCTCACACACGTCCCACCTCTCCTCCTTCCCTTCTGCCTGGCACTGAAGGCACTGCAGAAGCAGAACACCACCCTCTGGTTTTAATTTTAGGACTATTTTAACCCAGAGCAGCAATGTAACATTACCAGAGCAGTCTGAAATGGTAATTTAAACCAGTTTTAGGAGTCAAGATAGGAAACAAGTAACTTCTATTCAAAACAGCACAGATCCAAATCAAATGCTCGGAAAGAAATACTGAAATTTTACTAAACAAACAGCCCATAAAGTTAAACTAACATCATAGCATATAGTCAATATGGTTTAATGAACATCCTGGCAGTTTGGACCTTGTTTATTGAGCACCCTGTCTACAACCCAACCAAAGATTGTGCACACAGGTGATGCTGAACAGGTGGCAGAGGAAAACATACAGTAAGCATTTCTCTCACCTTGTCACTTTGCCCAGATATTGTTCCTCACTCAAACCTTTTTTTTTCACTTTGCAGTTATTTTGCTCAGCTGGATGAAAAGGTGGATGAAAGCTTGTTCCTACCCTTATGCCAGAATGAGGCCAATCTCCTTGAGCCTGCTGTCCACTGGAGCCCTCCTCTGCCCCAGCTCCTCTCAGAGCCAAAGGTGGCCAAGGCTTGTGCAGCTGTGTGAAGCTGCCTCCAGCACCTGGACAAGCACATGGTTTTTAAATGAACCACAAGGTGGGTGGAAAATTGGCTGAACTGGCAGGATGGAAAAGTTGTGATCAGCAGCTCAAAGTCCAAGAGTTGCTCCTCAGGGATCAATGGCAGGGCCAACACAGTTTCATGCCTTCACTAATGACCTGGACAGTGGGATGAAGTGTGATCCCAGCAGGCTCACTCACAGGTGTCACAGGTGTCACCAAACAGCAGAGGGGACAACAGGCTGGAGGAATGATCCAGCACAAGCCTCCCAAAGCTCCACAAAAGCAACCCAAGAGCCCTGCCACCAAGTTGTGATACTCCCAGAAAACAGGACAGGATGAGGCTGGCTGGAGAGAAAGCAGATCTGCAAAAAAGATTCAGGGTCCTGCTGGGCAACAAGCAGAGCAGGAGCCAGTGGTGGGTCCTTGCAGCAAAGGAGATCAACCCCATCCTGGGCTGTATTAGTGAGAATGTAGGTTCAAGGATGGGATTTCTCCCTTCCCTTCCAACACTTGCTAGTCTCCACTTTGGTTATGATGCTCACTTTAGGGCTCCCCAATACAGGACACAGTAAGACTGAATTGAGTCCAACAGAGGCCAGCAAGACAAAGACAGGCCAAGGGAAAAGTCTCTGTTCATTCTCAAAAACATTAGGGCAGACACCAGTTGCTGCCTACAACTGTCATTTAGGAGGGTATAAAAGGCTTTTTCAGAGATGCATGTGGCAGGAGACAGGAGACAACACAGACAAGCTGCAACATGGGAAATTCTAATTAGAAAAATTCAGTATGAATTTTGGTCAAACACTGAATCAGGACCAGAAAAGTCCCCAGGGTGATCTCCATTCTTGGAGAGTAAAACTTGATGAGTTTCTGAGTAACATGATCTAGTTTGGGCCTGCTTTCAGCAGGGTGTTGGATGCTTGACCTCCAGAGATCTCTCCCAGAGAAAATAATTGTATGATTCTATAAATAAACTTATTATATTGCCTTTACAATGAGACAAATGTATGTTTTCCACATTCTGTTGTGTAACTCAGGCTAATAAAATGCTTTATGCAAACAGCACTTGGTCTGTTGCACAGACATGTCTGCTTAGAGTTTCTGCATCTGCACTGCTACACACCTGCATGCAGGAAAGGCAACAGCAGAAAGTGAAATAATCACAGCTTGAATGTTAAACTGTTTTCTTTCTCTGCAGCCCCTCCAAAGCCTGGATCCAGTTTAAAACCACAACCTTCTTAAAGACTTAAACTGGATAAATCAAGAGGTCAGGAAGCAAGAGCAAGTGTGTGAAGGGCCTCCCTTCTAAGTCCATGAAGTTGATGTGATCATCCAAGCAGTGACATAAAGACATGAAATGAAGGTTCAGTGCTAGGGCACAGTGTGACTGACATCTTCACCTGCCAGCCAAAGAAAGGACTCCCACTTTCCATGACTGAAGTGCAGTTACACATGACCCCATGCACAGAAAGTGTTTGTGGACCCTCTAGCCCATCTCTGCTCTCCACCCAGCAACAATCATCCAGTCTGCCTCACAACTGGCCACTTACAGAATTCAATTTGCACAAGACAACACACATGTGGGTGATCAGCCACAGCACCCCACTGCCTGCACAGCAGGGCACTCCTCCAGCATCTGTAATGCACAGAATTCTTAAGCAGTGCTGGATTGCAATAAACACAACACGCTTAGCAGTGTGGGCAACCTAAAGAGCAACTAGGAAATGCCAGCCCAGGAAAATACTTGAATAATTCTCCAATGTGCTGCTGAGGAGAAGCACTGCCAAACCCACACAGCTCTGCATGCCCTTGGAAACAGATATCCTCCAGTCAGGGCACTTGGGTAAAACTGCTCACACAGAGCACTCACACTATTTTCTGTTCATCTCCACAGGGAATGAGGGTGGTGAGGTCCTGGCACAGGTTGTCCAGAGCAGCTGTGGCTGCCCCATTCCTGGAAGTGTTCAAGGTGGATGGGGCTCTGTGCAAGCTGGTCTAGTGGAAGATGTCCCTGCCCACAGCAGAGGGGCTGGAATGAGATGATATTTAAGGTCCCTTCCAACCCAAACCATTCCAGGATTCTGTGATCTTATATTTGATTCATCTGAAGTCTTGTTTTGAACATGCCAATGCCTTTGCTCTCTGCAAACTTCATTTGAAGCTCTGGGGTCAAACCTATTAAACCTGGGACTGACACCTGTATGTCTCTGACAACAGACTTTTGCATTATTACCCATCATGTTTCTCCTAGTCTCCAAACTGGCTGCAGAACAGATATTTTACTTTTTAGGTTAACTTAGTCTTTCCAAGAGCCTGCACTAGAACTCAAACTATGGGAAGTTTTCTATGCCAAGACTTCAGAGGGTTGCATGCTCTTTTTATAGCCCTGCTGCTCCATTTACCTTGGTCTGCTGTCAAAGTCTGAGATCTGAGACACTCCTACATTAATCCCTGAGCAAACTCATCCACTTAAACCCAGAGACCTGCAGCAGTCACATTTCCTCCTCATGTCCTGGTCCAAGACCTTCTGCTAAATGGCTGATGCCCCAACATTTCTCCCTCTTTCTCTCAAAATTCATTCTCTTCACACTTCTAGCCACATCTCACTGTGTTTTTTACTGCCAGCACTCTGCTCAGAACTTGTCAAAAGTGTTTCATCAGCAGCCAGAAGACATTCAAGACATTTTCCAGAACAGAGAATTAAGACTACATACGATGTCAAACAGTTCTCATGTGACGTCTCCAAATAAAGTTCAAGATTTAGCTCCAACCAGAACATCCAGAATTTGTGATGGCCAAGAAAACAGTTCTTATACAGTGCTCCTGATGGATCTGATTAAATGAAAAAGTATGGAGACAATGGAAGATAACAGTTAAGCAACAGAAGAAATTGCAAGGAAAACAAAAGGGGGTGTCTAATTAATAGAAGAATAGGAGAGGACTTAAATGGTGAAGAGTGAACTGCAAAGACAAAGCTTTTTGTAATTACATTAAAAGAAAGACAAATTCAAACTCTGAAACCCTGCTCTCAAGCTAACTGGCCTCACAAAGGGGCTGATTAGTCTCATGAATACTCTTGGCATCTGCAGCAGGATTACACAATTACCTCATCTCCTAGGAGGATACATACATGCATTCACAGCTTTATGTCAGGGAACACCTAGAAAAAACACATTCATCCCCTTCCTGGTAAACCTTGGGTTTACACAACACAGAAATGAGATTCTCAGGTTAGCACTAAATATTTTGGAAGTTCAAGACCTTCAAGGAGTTGCTTCTTTCAGGGAAGGAAGCATTCTGACTTCCAAATCATTGCTCCTGCCTCCATCTGGCATTAGTTCCTCTGCTGACACCTGTCTCATCCCCTCCTCACATCTCTCTGCTCTGTGTAACCCCTGGGCAAGGGGCTCCTCTCCTCACCATTCCCCTGAGCACCTCTCCTGGATGCTGTTTCTTTATCAGTGACACACACAGACACTGCTTGCCCTTCCCAACAGCCTCCTCAGATGAGCTTTTCATTCTGCTTTTGGAGGAAGGCAGTAAAACATTCCTGCAGCTTTTGTGGGGTCACCCAGCAAGGCCTGAGCTCTGCACCTCCATCCCTGTCACCTCTAACCACATCACCTCTCCTCTCTCAGTACAACCATTGTGCCACCACAGCTCAAAGAAGAGCTGGTGCACACAGGAGCCAGCTGTGAATGCTAAGGAGAGGCTGCTACCTGTTCTTGTCCCAGACACATCATTGCACTGCACATCTGAAGAGCTCAAGAAGACACCCAGGGACAGCAGTGTTTAGAACTGATGCTGTTCTCTAAGGATGGTAACAATTCCTGTTTCTTCCCACTGGCATAGGTTATTTCTCAAGGGGTCATTCAATGTCAGATTAGAAAACCATGAGCTTTCCATCCAAAAAAGCCCCATCTTTGAAGGAAAAGGAATATTTAAATTTTAGAAAGGAAGACTAGATAAATTCATTGCTGTAAAGAACTCTGAATGTCCCAGACAAAACAAATCCCTGAGCAAGGACATGAGGCAAAGAATCAGAGGATGGTAATGACAAAAGGTAACACAGAAGTTACTGAACTGGGCTGTTTATTTGGCTTCATCTGCCCAGACACAACACAGTCCTGGGTACAGAACAGAGAAGGGGAAAACCTAAACTTTTCAATTGATATAGCTTATACTCTGGAGATTATGGTCATTAGAAAGAAATTAAATTTCAAATGAACAAACTTGTATTCATTACTTAGAAGACCTGGCCTCCTGACTCACACACTTTTGTTATGATGAAAAGTAACAGCACCATCAGGGTGAAAAACAATGAAGCTGGAAAACCACCCACTTCAACAACAGAAAAAAAAACCATCCAGAGGAGCACAGCACAAACCACTACAGGGCTTCTGTGTAAATACATGATAAAAATGAAGGAGAGCAACTAAAATGAGATTTTTTTGAAGATATTTCATTACCTCTTTGCTATTGTTTTATCTTGTCTAAAGCAAAAGCTCCAGCTCTACAACATCAGCTGTTGTTTTCAAGCCTCTACTTGTCTTACCAGACTGGACTGACATGGGCAGCCTGAACAATCCCAGCTCTCCAGCCTTTCCTCCTAGCACAGACAAACCCTTCACCACCCTGGCAGCCCTTTGCTGGACTCTCTCCAGTATTGGGCAGCCCAAGTACTTTTCCCAAGAGTTCACCAAAAATCCTGCACTCTCCAGGAACACACTGCACTCCAATCCCACTCCTTCCTTCAGCCCAGCCAGTAACTCAAAGCATCTTTGCTCTTTTAAGTGTTTTGAGCAGGGTATTTTTGGTATTTTTCTACCAATTTAATCTTGAATTCAACAAAGTAGAATTGACACAGTAAGGAGAAGCAAAGGAAAGGAGTGCTCATCCCTCCTGCCAAATCAAATGAATTCCAGCACAAAAATGAGATGAATTTACAAAAACTTACTGCACATTTATGTGATAAAAAACCACAAGAATTTATCTGGGATGGAGAGCATGTCATCAAAGGAAAAGGTATTTTAGGGGCAAAAAGGCCAAAACTTTCTATTTTAGACAAATAAGATATAACAGATGCCTGGAAAACATCTGATGTATTAATTTGGGCAATATTTTTAAGTCTTTAAAACAGTTACTGAAACAAGTATGAAATGAACCAAATTATAGCTCAGTGCTTAAATAAGACCTCTTGTGCTGAATTAATGTTTAGCTTTGGGAATGCTCAGACCAAAGTGTTGAGGCCTTCAGATGGACAAGTCCCTTCAAAAATTAAGACAGTGGTACTGTGGCTTTGGAGATAGTTGAACAACACAATAATTAGACTTCCCACTTCTTTCTTTCTTTCTTTCCCTGTTGTCCAGCCATTGAACATCTCACCTACTGTGTAGTAGCAGAGGAAAGCAGTAGAAGCTGTGGATGAAATTCTAACTTATCTAAACAAACTGAGCAGCATGGAAAGCATTTTACCTGCTGGAAGTATTTCTGTCTTGGTGCCAATTTACAGCTGCTGACAGCTGCTCTCTTCCTCTGCCATTTAAACCTTACTCACAGGTGTGGGACAAGAGTTACAAGGAAAGTATTAAAGAGCAGGAGAGCAGAGCTGGGGCATCCCTCTCCTGAGAACACCTTCCTTCACTTACCTAAGCTGTGGCCATTTTTTGTGTAGAAGCAGGTGTTGTTGATGAGGTTGACACAGCAGCCAATCACATCTCCAGTGGTGAAGGTGGGGCCATAGGGCTGCCCTGTCCCCGAGGAACAGAAGGAGTGCCCATCATCACCATGGTACCCATAGGAATGTTTATCCCATCCTGCAAAACACAAGGCAAAAGAACAGCACAGCAGTGAAGCCAGTTCAGCAGAGCCACATGGAACTGCTACAGCTCTCAGGACACCATTTTCTGTGAGGATTTTAAAATTTCATTCCCACTCTTGATTCATCCCAATATTAATTTTCACATATCAGTAACAGAAAATAAGTTAATAGTCTTTAATCAGAACACATCATTCCCATTTCAATCTGTTTCTCTTTTGTTTTGCTGGAGGTGAAACAAACTTCTTTTGTAAAACACTTGTGTTTCCCAAAACCAAAATCTTCCTGCAAAAGCATTTAACAAAATAATTCTCAGACAGTTGCAGCTTTGTCTGTAAGTGCTGTCACAGGTGTACCAAATGGAGAGAGACAGATTTTGCATCCTCAAATCTGTATTTTCCTTCTAACAGTTGATAAGGATTTCTATGTTTCCCTTGAGATTCAGTATTTCCCATTCTGCAGATAGCTTCAAACACAACCCTCAAATGTCTAAGAGGAGTTCAATGCAAAGTGGTCAGTTCCATATAAATATCTTGTATTTCTTCTGCCAGTAACATTGTGCTAAGGGTAACAGCTGGGCTCAGGGATTGCACCCTGCCCACTTGCTCTCTTCTGTATATCCCAGAAATTTCATTTGGAGCATTCCTCTGAACTGCACAATCAATGCCACACCTCACAAAGAGACAGACTTCTATCAGAAAGTGATACAACATTAAAACCAGACCTCTGTGTTTTATATGGATATGGCTGGATCTTCAGGGAAGCAAAAGGTGCTTTGGCCATCTACTGACCTACCTACCCAAGGGTAGTGCAGATTCTGTTAAATGTGGAGTGATGGCTCTGGCAAAAGGACTATGGAAGGGACTGTGCAGGAAGTGCACATCCTGCAATGAGGCACATAAAGAGCACACAGAATTAGAAAACAGAGCCCTGCAAAGGTGGGCTGGAGCACTTCTCTGACCAGGATTTTCCTCCAAAACCACCAATAGCATAAGGGCACTAGAAATTTAATCTTGTAAAATAGTGTTACAACACTGAGACATCAGCACCCACATGCTCAGGATTTCTGAGAAAAGCACAAAATAGTCAGTGCATGTCTAAGGCCTTATTTATTGTACCACACCAAATGAATGTCAGTGGAAAGTCAGGGAATGAAGCAAGACTGAAACATGCCACAGTCCAAGATTTTGAACCTCAGAGAAAGTTTGGGAGTGAAAGGCGTGAAGGACTCCCAGCAAATTCTAGTCTAGAAATGGTGAGTAATTTCCTCTGTTTAGTCCCACACATCCAAGAGGAACAGACTGAGATGTCCCAGGAGTCAGCTCCATCTTCCCTCGGATCAGCTCCAAACAAGCTGTTGACAGTAGCACCAGATTCAAATCTTCATGAAAGACAGGGACAACAGCACAGGCAGCACCCTCAGCAAGCACAAAAGCAGTGCCAAACTGACTTGCCAAAACAAAGGAGGAAGCCATAGGGGCTCTAGAGTCTGCTGTCAAACTTCCACTGCTAAGTCTCCATCCAGTAAAAATATCATTGAAATATTTTTGAATTCTTAAAACTGTGGCTCCTTTCCACTCTCCCTTTTATTTGCTCTGTTGCCATTGCTGATCTATTATTTTAGTTTCCCCAAAACCAGACCTGTCACATGAGTGTCAATTCAGAACTTCTCTAATGAAGCTGTTGATAAGTTATAATTCAGATAATAACTTAAATCAATTTATCTCTTAACCTACTCATAATACTATACAAATACAAACTTCTAGATCTTCTGCATACAAAACACTCCTGGCACTACAAAGCACCTACCAAGAACTTGTCAGCAGTTACATCTAAGCAGTGAAGTGCTAACACATCATGTACTGGGTAAGGCTACTGTAAGAAATACAAGACTGTGACCAATCATGGGGATGAGCTCACTAAATGCTTGGGCCAACACAGACATTACTGGTTCTGCAGTGTAAGAAATAAAGGTTTCATAGCTGATCCTACTGAAAAAACCCTCCTGTTTCTTTATGACTTGAGCTCCAGTGTGTCAGTTCTTGCTGTAGCACCAATGGAAGTGAATTCCAGTAAAAAGTGACTGGATAAAGGCCTTGAAGACAACATGGTACAAACAGCAACAATGCCTGGGAAAAGCTTGTTTTGAATCTTGTTCTCCCTAGAAAACCACTAATATAACTGGTTAAGGAAATTTGCTCACTCAGCACTTTGCACTTTACTTTTTCAACTCAAATGTTGCGTCGTGCTGAACCTGGACCTGGCACCACACTAGGGGCCATAAATCTGGACTGTCAGCCTTATCAGATTACCATGGTCATCTTAAACAACAAGCCAGAGCTGTTTACAGAGTGAACTTACTGTACTCACTGTAAACATAAGCTGAGTGGCATTAATTATACATCTAACAGTAAGTTATTTATTAATAAAAACCAGATTCCTATTCCTAAAATTCTGCCTGAAATAAACATGAGGGCAGTGGCATACATGTCATTCCAGCATTGGCCAACTTCAGCCAATCTTCTGAAATTTCCTAATAAACAGAATAAAAAACAACATCAGCACTTCTAGTATTTCTAGGTCAAAGTTATCAAGGCCTGTTGATTCAAACAGTGTACCCCTATTGAAAGCAGTTGGCATTATCCTGGAGTACCAGAGTGAGGAGTAACTCATCACAAGTATTTTGAAAACATAGACTCCAACTTTCCTCAAAACACCTCCTGAAAACTTGGGCTTTTCCTGCATCATTAACAATTTGCTATCGCCACCTAGGAATGGGTCCAGCATATTACAGCCTCCTCTGTGACTCCCACAACACCCCCTGAGCCTCCAGTTACTCAACAGCTTCTTCCTCTACAAAATCCAGCAGGGCTTTAATAAGGAGTGAATCAGAACTTCCTGAAAGCCCTCCCCACAGCTGCATCTGCAAATTCTCTGGACAGTTTAACCTCTGTGCCACTTGTACTCAAGTACTTGCAGATGTCACTGTTGTGACCTGGAAGGCAGAGATGGGGTGATATCCACATGCTCTTCAAAAGGCTGTCCCTGTGGGATGGGGGGTCAGCCTGGACAAGGATGCTGCCCAAGAACTGAGACAGCAGAAGTACAGGATATGTAGGTATCACACCCTGACTGAACAGTTACCACTTTCCAACCACCTGTAAGCACAGGCAGACTGAGCCAGATGGAGATTCTGTTCACTCAGTACTCCTGAAAGGATTTTGTTTCCAATAAATTGTTCAACCCTCCATTAAGAACATACAAACACTCATATCATTCACTGTGTCCTGCAAGAAGGAGTTTGACAGTGTAATTGCAAGCAGTGGACAGGTGCCTCCTCCTGCTCATTCTTGCACTGGAGAAGATGAAAAACTATGGATTTGGTGTCTCCACATCAGTATGCAGACCTCTGCAAAATCCCCCATAATTATCCCTTTTCCAGGCTGATGACTCCTAACTTATTTAGCTCTTTCCTGCTTTTCTGACCATCACCATCTGAGCCTTCTTTCTCTGGATTTACAGTGTTGCCTGTGAGAATGGAGATGAAGGTGCCCCATGGAGAAGGGAAGCAGGCTACAGTTGCTCTCTGCACTGTTCCCCAGCCCTCTACAAGTTAATCCCAGCATTTTCCCTTTATTGTCTTTTTTACTACTGACCTGATGTTTCATGAGGTGATTGTCACCACTCCAAAATGCATCACTGCTCTTGTGACAATGCTTTGCACAGATTCTCATGTGCATCTCCCTGCCTGGGGCACGTTGCCTCAGCTCCCCCCAGCACCTCTTACCACCCTCAATCTCACAATCCTCAGCAGCTCCAGAAATCCATCCCAGGACAGAGAGGGGCAGGCAGCTGCTCCTAAGAAAACCCTGGGAAAACCCATGCACTGACAGTTTGTGACTCATAGCTCATTGCAACAGGGCTGCTTAAAGAACATCCCATTTTGGTGTCCTGGTGATAGCTATGTGAGAGCAATGGACACTCAGAACCTATGTGCAGCTGTGGCCAACTCTAAAAATTCTCAAGTGCAAGTTCAGATTCCTCTCAAAATTTCAGAAATCTGGGCAAAATTGGAGAATGTGCTTTTTCTTGTAAAATAAGAGTAGACTCCTGATGGGCTATACTCTATAGACTGATATCAAGTGAGCTGGAGTGGCTGCAGGGTTCAGTTTACAGTTCCTTTCCTTTTTCCATTCCTTTCCTTTTCTTTTTCCTTTCTCCCTTTCCTTTCCTTTCCTTTCCTTTCCTTTCCTTTCCTTTCCTTTCCTTTCCTTTCCTTTCCTTTCCTTTCCTTTCCTTTCCTTTCCTTTCCTTTCCTTTCCTTTCCTTTCCTTTCCTTTCCTTTCCTTTCCTTTCCTTTCCTTTCCTTTCCTTTCCTCATCCTCTCTTCAAAACCACAAAACCATTTTAAACAGGGGAGACAGGCAGAGAACAGAAAGGATTTGATCACCTGGCCCGTGGCAGTTGTCAAAGCAGAATCTCAACGTCCTGACTCTAAGACTGTTCTCACTACAGCTCATTTTTATAACTTTGAATATAGAATCACAACCACTACAGGTAGGACTTCAGCAGCTATTGAGCAACAAGAGGTTAAATTTACATCCCTTTGAACTGAACCCTTCAACACCCAAACCTAAAATATACCTATGTGTTTACTAACAAGATGCAGAATAGCTCAGATTGTGCCAAAGAAAGGGAAGAAAGAAAAGCAAAAACTGTGAGTAGGGCTTGGGAGGACATTTTTGTATGTTCAACACCAAACTGAAGTTCTGTTTGGCCTGCTAACAAGAAAAAGCTGATATGCTGACCTTCTTGGCAGACTACCTTGATCCCAACACATAGGGGAAAAAAATGAACAGCAAGTTCCATTGCTGCTGCTTGAGAAACAGGTCAGAATTATGCAATGCCAGACACGTGGCAGAAAGGACTTCGAGTTACTTCAGGACACAGTTACAGGATAAACTGATAAACACTCACTCTTAAACACTGGAGTTAGATGTGTGCTACTGCTATCCCTGACTGTCCTATATCTGTCCCTGTTCAATCCCAACTTTCCCATTCAATGTTAGCCCTGCTTTACTCTTGACTTTTTGGTCAGATCCTGACTTCTGTACTTGAGATCAGACTCTGCCTCAGAAGGCAGCAAGTGGGAAGTGGCTCTGCTGAGCTGGGTGACCATTTACATCTCAGCATCACAGAAATAACAGGGCAATTTAGCTCTCAGCTTCAAGCTCTCTCTCTTCTCCCAGCAATGAACACAGAGCTTTTGGTAGGCTCTGGGTAAAACTGACATCATGGCTACATCACACACCTAAAAAAACCAGGACCTGGATAAGCTGCTCAACCTTGAAACTGGGGAACATCATTCAGAGGATGGATGGATGGATGGATGGATGGATGGATGGATGGATGGATGGATGGATGGATGGATGGATGGATGGATGGATGGATGGATGGATGGATGGATGGATGGAGGTTACCAAAGGCAATATTTTCACTATGCCTTTTCTGGCCTGATGTTTTGTTCACACAGGGTAGAGAAGAAAGCCAAGTGATGACATCCTGCAGTGCATCAAGGTTCAGACATGTCAAACTTGCCCTTGGGCACAAGGGAACAGGGAAGCAACACCCACAGGGATCTGTACTGAGATCCCCTCTGATGACATGCCAAAGGACTGACATGCAAGGCTCAGTGATCATGGAAAATACACTTTTCCAGTGAGTTACAGCCAGACACATCAGACTCTTCCTGCTCTGCACTTGCTGGGCTAAAGATGTTGGCAGACAGATGAACTTTACCACTGACACATGGACCATTCCCTGCTCATGAACATTCCAAAGGAGAAACACATTCTACTGCAACTCAGCCCAAGCATCCAATGCAATGGGTGCAGAAGCTGCTGCAGAGGGCAGGGCCTTGCTGACCACACAGTCAGTGGTAACTTCCCTGCAGAGATACCTGGGACAGCTCTAAGGAATGGTGGAATATGTTTGGGCACATAAAGGGCAGATGGAAGTTCCTCAGAAAGAACCTGAAGATCTGTAAATAGGGTTTGTATCTGTTGTGTCATGACTAATGGCAGAATCTGAGACAATCTTCAGGACAGACATCAGTGACCAGTCAGTCTTTTCAAATTTTATCTCTATCTGCTTTTTCTCTTTCATATTTTGGAACATTTTTTCATTTTTCTCCCCTCTCTATTCTTGCCCAATATTTTGCTTGTGGCATTCCTCTTCCCACTCCCCTGGCCAGCAATCCTAGCTTCCCACAGCTGCCCATACCAGGGCAAGTGTGTGCAAACACTAGCTGCAAAGGGACAAGAACTTGTGTCAACACACCAAAATAAACCAAACAAAATAATTTTATAAGATTTATTGAATCCTAAGTCCAGCAGAAACAGATGTACAAACTTTTCTTGTGCAGTGCTTGGGGAATGGGATGTGGAGGGTGGAGGCAGAGCCCAGAGCTGCTGCTGGACCACGTTCCAGTTGGAAGCAGGGCTTTCTCCATGCACTGGGCTGAGCAGGCTGCTAGTGCTCAGCCAGCTATGGGTCCCTGGCAGCAGCAGAGCATGAGGTCAGGGGAGGGGAAGGTATGTTCAGCAGAGGCTGAACAGATGGAATCTGGTACACAGAGAAGTTGGATGTTGCTTCTACACCATCCTGGGCTGAGCAGTCCCAGGCAGGGACAGGACAACCATGAACATGGGGCAGGAGCCAGTACCACAGGAGAAGTGGAACCACCCTCTGCTGATTACTCCATCTTCCAGGGGAACTGGCTCTGCAAGGAATGTGCCTCTGGTGGACATCAGGCCAGAGCAGTGAGCACAGCAAAGGGAGGCTCAGCAAGCTCTGGTGTATGACCATCCAGATGGTCTGTATGCCTCAAAAGAGGAGGACACTGGTGCTCCTCCAGACTCAGACACCAAATGCCTGGTCATGAGAAGTCTGTAAATGCCTGGCCATGATAAATTGATGCCCCAAGAATCATCTGAGGTGCTGGAGCATCTCAGCTGCCATTCAGTTTTATGGCATTTATGCCAAACCTTATGAAGCTGCATATACATCACATGTTTCAGTGAGAGCAGGGTGGCTGCTTTGCTTTCCTTTATTCAATCATTTTTTTAGAATCAAATCAACTATTAGTGCTGCAACACATCCTTCTGTTTCCATAATGAGCCTACAAAAACAGCTGCTCAATGGCCACAGCAACCTCTGTTACAGAACTGGGGATGTAGGCATGGGGGAGCACAGCCCTGGCATGGAACAACTGTCTAGGTGCAGTCACAACACCAACTGCAGGACAGGAATAGGACCAGGGAACAGCATGCTGAACACATTACAGCATCTCCCTGGCACAGCTTCAAGGGCCTGGACACCTGCCCAGAACATGTCAAGGGTAAAAAAAACCAAAAAAACAACAACCCAACAACAAAAACCAACCAAAAAACCCACCCTAAAACCCACTTACCCAGGGATATGAAGAAAGTCCCAACATTTCTTGCTTGCAATAACCTCAATTTTTTTTCTACAAGGTAGCAAAATGACTGAATGTAGTAGAAGGCCAAACCTTGCATGACAGGACTGATGTTTGTACAAAGAATAAAACCACTTTACCCCATGGAGCACAAACTTTCCCAAGCAGGGGTTGGAAGGGTTCAGGTGCCATAACCTTTGCAGCATCCCACTGAACCCTGTACCAGGCCATGGAGCAGGGCAGCAGAGCACCACACACACCCCAGAGAGTCACTGCTGCTCAGGGCCTCCCCCTCACCACAGGTCCCAGCAGATGAAGCAGAGTCAGCCTGGCCCTGCACAGACACAGCAGATGATGCTAATCAGAGAGTGCAGGATTCTTGGCAGGCCTGGCTGCAGCTTTGGCTCAGAAGCTATTCCATGTTTTTCA
Organism: Erithacus rubecula; assembly: GCF_903797595.1. Lineage (NCBI taxonomy): Eukaryota > Metazoa > Chordata > Aves > Passeriformes > Muscicapidae > Erithacus > Erithacus rubecula. Next base: position 6,540,411 of record NC_136664.1, on the reverse strand, counting down.
ATAAAGTACTTGCAACTGTAAGAGAGAGAAAACTCAGACCAAATTCTCACAGCAAGACTTTTGTGTGGCAAGAAGCCAAGGGAGAAGAAAAAAAAAAGAATCACAACATCTCTCTCATATTAACAGAGAGCAGGAAGAAAAGGACACAGTGACCCAAAAATCAGTATGACTCAAGAGTCTGAGAGATTGAGCAGAATGTAGGTGCTAAAAAGCACTGCCTGATCTACCATGGAGACAACAAGCAGAGTAACACTGTACAATTCAATTTTTCCACAATATTGATCTGGCACAGTGATATTTAGACCAGATTAGCAAGTCCTACCATTAAAAACCACTGCATGTTAACCAACCTTCAAAACAACATCAAACCACAGTCTACATCATTATATAAACTGGCTCTACCCACTGACTCATAAAGAAAAAACAAAACTAGAAGGCTCTGGACAGCTGCAATATAGACCTTTTCAACAGGAAAGGTCTGTTCCACCAGCCCCAGGAATTTGTAAGGAGCCCATTTCACTATTACTTAGTATGCACCTCACCAGAGAATACAGTAATCAAGATAGAAATCATACTTCCTTGAATGAATAAAGATGGCAAGTCCTCCTAACTTACAAGTTTGAAGGGTCCATCTTCTGCCAGAGTCAGAACATGATCTGGGTTTCCCTACACCAGAGAGGTCAAGATATGCTAGGAGCCACTTACAGCCCTGTGAAAAGCACTGCATGGTGAAAGCAACAGAACAGGCTGTTTCTGTCTACAAAGGAAAAGCTCTCCAGCATGATCAGGTCACCACTGCACTATTATATCTTCTTTATATTCCCTGAAACACCACAGTGGAGAGGGTGGGAAGCAGAGCAGGGGTACAAAATAAGCCAGGACAGGGATGGGGAAAGAGAGTCAGATGAGCTTTTCCATTTAGTGGAAGGGCTAAGGAACAAGTTACAATCAAAAGCTTATCACATACAGAGGCTTTAAATCTCATCATACTAAATAATTCACATGTTTATGGCCCAACATTTCAACCTTCAGCTGATGGGCAAGAACATCTCTGTAAAATATTAAGACACAGCAAAATTTTGCAAGGTAATAGGCAAGAGTCATTTTACAGAGACATCAAGGCAGGACAGTTTAGTGACTCAGCCAAAAACAATGCTGGAGTTTAGTGCAGAATGCAGGGGGTTCATGCCCAGTTACTATTAAAAAACAATTCCTAAAATGGTATGTAATAAGCTAAGAAAATAACCAACAAAAAACCCATTTATCTAAACCCAAGACTTTTTGGAGAAAGAAGTCTTCCAGAAGAAGCACATCTCATGATATTAAGAGGTTGCAACAAGGACTTCTATATTTCAAACTGAGGTTTCTTAAACACTTTCCATACTAATCAAGGTGAAGCAACAGGGTTTTCTGAAGAGGACCATATTTATCCATCAGTGGAAATAGCTGCAGCCCAGAGTTTAAGTTGTAGTGAAACTGAGCTTTGTGTTGATGTTATCTAAAAGGCTCTGATAACAGGTACAGCCACATTAAAGAATTTGTTATAATCTGAAAAACAAGAAGTGCTGTGATTACAACTTGTGTTGACTACTAAACTGCTGTCTCTGAAATGCCAGTCAACTCTTAGCTGTCATTAAAATACCTGGATTTTTCATAATCTGTGCTACAGCTGGAGATGCAACCTGTGGCACAGGTGATGGCCAAACCCCAAACCCCACTGTGCTCTGCTTTGGAAACTCTGCTTTCACATGGCACACAACCAACACAACCTGCTGGATGACAAAGAGATCCAGACAAAGGCAGGAGCTCCAGCACACCATATCACACATCTCTGGGAAGATGCTGCATGAGGACAGAGCACAGAACCTCTAAAAGAGGCCAGCCCAGCTCTGCAAGAGACACTGCACAGAAATGAGGGCATGGAAAAGTGCAGGATAGCACAAAGAATCACTTACCCACGCTGATGCCTGAGCACTTAATGGCCAGTGGAAACACTTTGGTTATTTTCCAAGGGCAGGATTACTGTCTTGAAATACTGATTGATGGTTTTGTTCAACTTTAATGGAAAAGCACTTTCCCAACTACTCCAGGGTGAGGCACAGCTGCTGAGAGCTCAGCTGGAGCCTTAGTTCTGCTTCTCCAGTCAAACCTGAAGTCTGGGTGCCCAAAGCCAGCCTAACTGAACACACCAAAATAAAAAAAAATAGAAAACAAATCCAACACCTCCCAGAAGTCCAATCAAAATGATGGCAGCAGTTTTTCCTGCTGCAGGCAGGACAATCATCACAATCAATATGAGCAAACACATTTCTGGTGTCAGTCAGAAAGGGAAAAAGGCAGGAACTTTTATACAGCCCTAGTTTTCATCTACACAGGATAAATTTAACCTTAATTCAGAAGGTAATTCATCCCAATTCTGTGTTTCAGGAGCTGGTTTTGTTACTCTCCAGCTCTGAACACACCTGACAGCATCAGGTCTGGCCTCATTTGGGGACCTGATCACTCTGGTGTCACCCTCCAGAGGTATCATGAAGGAAATAAAACATCTGTCCAACCCCTCTGTGCCTCACCAGCTCAGGCAGTATCAGCCCTGAGCACAAAGCTGGTGCTCCAGAACATCCACCCAACCAAGCTGTGCTCAGCTCTGGGCATGATAAGCACCACAGGGGCAACACCCCAAATGTGCAGAGCAGGCAGCGTGGGAGGAGAGAGCTTCTGTCAGAAAGGCCATTAAAGAGTTCTGAAAAACTGAGGAATGGCAAAGAAAGAACTTCCAGAAAGGCCATTAAAGAGTTCTGAAAAACTGAAGAATGGCAAAGAAAGAACTTCCAGAAAGGCCATTAAAGAGTTCTGAAAAACTGAGGAATGGCAAAGAAAGAACTTCCAGAAAGGCCATTAAAGAGTTCTGAAAAACCGAGGAATGGCAAAGAAAGAACTTCCAGAAAGGCCATTAAAGAGTTCTGAAAAGCTGAAGAATGGCAAACAAAGAACTTCCAGAAAGGCCATTAAAGAGTTCTGAAAAACTGAGGAATGGCAAAGAAAGAACTTCCAGCTCTTTCACACAGTGGGATGTGAATGAATGCACAGAACATGCAACAAATCTGTTTCAATATTCAAGCTGGAATTTTCATACAAGTTCAGATGAACTCAACATATAAACTGAAAAACTGAAAAAAGAGAAAAATGGCTTGCAATGAGAGGACAACTGAGCAGTTCAGTGGAACTCAGCTGAAGTTGAAAGGAAGAGGACAAGTCAACCACAAATGACAAAGATTCCCAAAGACAAAAATAATTAATTTTTTAATAAAGATCATATAATTTTGAGAATTCTAAAATTTGAAATTTAAAAAAAATTGTGGTTTAAATTTTAATTTTAAAAGGGGTTCAGCAGAGAGCAGAAACAAGAAGAGAGAAGATGAGAATGAGTTAAGTAATGCCAGAGGAACTCAGATTCTTCAACATCTGATGCAGCAGGGCAGCCATTAAAATATACATAGAATACATGTACATATAGAATTTAAAGTGAAGATGAAAAAATAAACAATATAATGAGTTGTGTATGCCTAGCATAAACAAAAATTAAGTGCTCCTCAGATTACTTTCCTATGATGGCATTTTACATACACTGAACACAAGATTGATTCCATATGGAGAAAAAAAAATCTTAATACTAAAAATATGTGAATGCTTAAGTTCAAAGAAAAACCTTTTGTTTTATTACAAGACCCCCACATTTCTTATTAATTTCTTTAGTATGACCTCAATTTTGACTTAAATTTAAAAAAAAATAAAGAAGCTATTTTGAAAATAGCAGATGGTACAGTACAGTAAGAACAGATTCAAGAAGGAAACAATCAGTTTCAACCAGGCTCAGGACACTTCTGCCACTATGTGACATTTTAAATTTTTTAATTTTTTTTCAAATGGGGCTGGGTAAGGTTTATTGCTTAGCCTTGTGTAGTGGACTGAACACTCATTAGTGGCTGAAGTGCACTAACTGTGACTCTGGAGTGCATCCTGCAGTTTAATTTAGAAGAAAGGGGGGTAGCACAACCAAAGATGTAAATAAAAGTACAGGCAGTGGTGATAACCAGGAGATTCACTTACATAAATAAACCTCCAAAAATAAGAGACTCATGTAGATAAATCCAAAGGGCTCTGACTTATAAAGTCCAGAAATCTCAAATCTGCTGTAACACATCCTTTTTTGGCAGTGTATGTTTTTTATCCACCACTGTTCTATGCACCACAATAATCTTCACCCACCCATGCAAACTCTCATGTGGTGAGGAATTTTTCTAAAACCCAATCCTGCACAAATGGATTCAATAATTCCAGAGCTGACCCATCACATGGAACCACTTTGCCCTCTTTTCTTCCACTGGCTAAAACCTGCTGTTTCTAAATATATCTCTTAGGAGGCAAAAATTATGCTTTCAGGTAAAAACATAGTTAACTCAGCAAAAAGGCTACTCAAGTGAAGCTTCATGAGAAGTTCTCACCCTAAATAAAAATTCAGGGAGACTGTGCCTGGAAAGATGCCCCTTTGTAAAAATGTCTCCATGATCAGGGTAATATTAATTTGGGGCAAATTTAATTAAGGTTTTCAACACATATCTCTTTCTATCAAAAATAGCCTCTGACCACTGTTAACCCTGTGATTCAGGAGAATAAAGTTTCCCAAAGGAGCTATTTCAACGTGCATTACCTGTGTGATGAACCAGGCAAGTGGACAGATCTAAGTTAATAACAAGCCCAGAATCAAGCAGTGCCCCCCACCCATAATTATTAACCCAATTACATGACCCACTTCACATGCAGCCCCACAAACTGGTTTGATAGGATAAATTAGAGAGTACCAGAGGCATAAGCAATTTTGTGGACAGGAACTGGCACAGCCAGCTGAAGGACTCACTGCATGTGTAACTAACACCTGTCCAAGGCTTTGCTGTGACACCCTGTGGAAATCCCACATGCCTTTTTGGACAATTGTTTTTAAGGATAGCTCTGAAAGAGCTTTGCAGCAGGACAAACACCATAAGGTACTACGAGCCAGAGCTTCATCAGCTGCATAAATAAATAAACTTAATAGAAATTACTTCTAAAGACAGAAAATCAAGCAGTGTGTCCAAGCTGCTGATGCAGCCAAGAGGCTCTGAAAGCAGACTGATTCACTGTTTGTTTGCCAAATACTGCTCATGGATTTAATCCCATACTCCAGGGCTTTTGCTTGTTCTAGAAGCCAAAGGCTTTCCTTTCCCAGGTAACCATGTAGCTTCTTCCCTCCCTTTTTTTGCTGAAGCCATAAGAATTGTGAAAGCTTGGCAAGGATTTTCCTTTGTCCTTGCTTGCAAGATGGGATAAGAGCCACTTCCTGTACTTGCTCTGAATGTTAATGTTTTCTTTTACTATAAAAAGCAAGATACTGGTGCTTGTGATACATGCAGTGATTAAATGTTCAGAAAACTTCTACAAGAGATGTTGTAACTAACAAACAGGGAAGGGTGAAGAGCCAGGGATGTATGATTTGAAGAGAAGACCACAAAGCAGTGATAGAGATTTTTGTGTACAGAGCTACAAAGAGGAAAGAAATTAATTATTTTCTACCTCCACATGATCCAAGAATAGACTCAGACTAGATGGGATATTCAGCTTTGTCATCAGGAAAGGTTTCCAACACAAGGACAGTGCTGGAAGAAGTTGCCAGAAAAATAATGAAAGGCTGGTTTAGACACACACCTGTCAGGCAGGACTAATGCATAATTGAACTCGCTTCAGATCAGATGATTTGGTGAGGTCTCAGCTTCTATAATTACTACATTTAGCATGGGACTGAGTCCTTCAGCACAAGTCCTTTGTCAGTGGAGTCACAGAAAGTGACAAACTAAAGCATAAACTTAAATACATTTGAAGTAGAAAGATTCCATGGCAATCACAGAAAACAAGGGAAAAAAAAGAAATTAAAACTAAAACACACCAAAACCAAACTAACACTGGCTAGAAGGAAAATCTGGAAGACTTCAGTGGAACTTCTCACTTGTAGCAGGATTAACTTCAGAGTTACATGAGGCTGCCAGAGCCCTGTGGAATTGAGGTTTGAAAATCTAAATACAGAGGCTCTGCAGAAATCCATCCCCAACTCTGAGGGATAATATCTTCCTATGAGAATTTTACTTGTGCAGGACCAGGAGTTGGACTCAATGATCCTTCTGAATCCCTTCCAACTTGTGACATTCTATGATTTTATGACACAACACCTACCCAGCCTCCCTTCTCTGATTGCTCCCAAATGGAGTATACCAGCATGAAAAACCCTTGGGAACATCCCTAAAGAAGAAACAAGTAACTTTTCCTCTCAAAGGAACAGGAGGACAGAGTCCTCAACAGTCTTGCTCCCTCTGACAGCTTGTAAAATAAGCTGAGCAGAAATAAAGTCCTACCTACAAATGTCAATAGAAACCTATAAGCAAGAAAATTCAAAAGACAGGATTTCCAAAGAAAGCTGAAATGGAAATCCAAGTCCACACATTGGAGGACAAAGGATGGATTGCACAGAGGAGGAGAGCATGGGGAACTCTTAATTCCCAGGGTTCATTCCTATTTTATGTCTAGATAAAGGATTGCTCACAAGGACCTTTTGCTGAACAAAGACTCAAGACACCTGGGCAAAATGTTTCTGGTTTTGCTGATCTGCCTCAAAGCACTACAGACCCAGAAGCCAAACCCCAATAGGGAGCAGATTTCTCTATTTCAAATTGTCCTGATTTATCTGGCTGCACACATAACTCAAATCTATAAAACATTCTTGAGAGCTTGCTCTTTTAACAGAGAATTTGAAGCAGGCAGATAGTGAATAAGCCAAGCAGTATCATTTTGTTTGAAAAGCAAGCTGAAAAAATTACCAATGTTTCTGAAAACCAAAGGATGGTGAGTGACAGCTGGCACCCTCCTCAGCATGCACAATACTGCATAGCAGGGCAAGTAATTTATTAACCAGAGGGTGTTTAAAGTCTCTAAAAGTGATTGGCCAGCTCCTATCTATGCTGTTTAAGAAATCCAAGCAGGGTATGCCTAAGGGTGTGGTTTCACAACATTCTAGGTTGAATTGAGAACTTGCTCCTACCTTAGAGATTCATCCCACCTTCCCTCTCTGTCTGGCTCTATGCTCCTGCTGGGTTACCCTCAAAGAGCTCAAACAAATGAAATGTTATTTCTCAACAGCATGAAGACTTGAACTAATGCAGAACATCACATGCAGGAGAGACTAATTTTCAGTGTGCAGTCTCATCCATGTTAAGGACAGGACAATTATCATCTTCCCATTTTATGAAGGTTTGGTGAAACTTGTAGCAAACCATCAATGTGTTTTCAGAAGGGCTCAGAAAAACTTACTGGACTGAGGGCTAAATAATAATAATAACATGTTAAAAAAAGGATGCAGATATATTACATGCAGGATGAACAAGAGCATTGCTCCATGAGTCCTGAAAGAACCAGCCCACCACAACCCCAGCACAGCAGAGGCAGGCAGGCTCCTGCCTGGCCAAGGTGACAAAAAGCAGAGCCAAAGGCTTGCACCAGGGATGAGCAGTGACTGTGCAGATGGGGTGGGGAGGAGGGAAGGGTCAGGTTTCTCTCCTTTCATGACAGGGAGTTAGATCAGTTCAGTTGCAACATGTAATTTCATCCTCAAATACCAAAATGCTGAGCACACGTGAAAAAAAATTGAATGTGGGGAAAGAAGTGAGCAGACATTTCACTAAAAGCCACTGGCTGAAAGAAGAATGCTTATTAGTAAGTGTTCTAAATGTCTTTAAATGTTTTTTTAAAATCAAGATATGACAGGATGAGAAAAACTGGTAGTTAATAATAATCCCACAGTTATTTCATACCTGATGACTGTATTTCAAAGCACAGCACAAAGAAACCCTGAGTCCAACAGGGATGGGGAACTCTCCAATTAAAGCACTTTCTATTCCCAATGCAGACAGGGATAGTTAAGGGAACTCAGCTCATGTGGCTCCAATCACACTTGTAACCTTCAGAGCAAGCTCAGCACCACCCCCACCAGCACCCAGCTGGGCTGAAGCCAAAATAAATCCTGTAATAAAGCACAAATGCCCTGACTTGGAACTGGATAAGGCAAAGTGTTTGTCCTTGTGGGGAGAAAAGGAGTTTGTGACAGAAGCCAGCAGCAAGACTGTCATTTGAATTAGGACTCCCAAGGTGCCACCAAGGATCCCCAGTGAAACTGGGAACAAGAAAGGGACCAACTCTGGCTCCTGTACCAGGCTCCCAACCACCACTTGTAGTGGTTACACACTTCCCTGGCAGCACACTGAGTGAAAATCGATCTGTTAAAGCAGAAGTGACTGAGAAAGGGCCTAAGGAGACAAACCTGGCAGGGTTTCAGGTCACAAAAAGTTAAAATTACACTTTGACGTGAAGCCAAGTCAAGACTCCAAAGTCTGTCACTTCTTTGTGAGCTCTCACTTACTCTGTGCTGTGAAGGACCTGATAACAGTTAAGCCTGGAAATATGTTTCTCACTTCAGTTACTTGAACAATGTAGTAAAAAATATATTAAAAAAAAAAAAATCACACTCATTCTCCAAAAGCCAGGAAGATAATTATTGAGCTGTAATACAGAACCATGCAGTTAAACTTACACAGATGATGGGAGAGCAACCTAACTATGACCACAGAATGACTCTTGGCAGCATAACCTGCATGTGATCAAACAAACAACAGGTTCACAGGATCAAATCTGTACAATTCACTGCTAAATAAGCACTATCTCCAGTCTCAAGTTCACTTTATGCTTTATTTCACTGAGAGAAAAGATTTCTATGTTCATCATACTCTCTCTAGAAATGCCAGTGGTATACAGGCACTTTGACTCAAACTGGCCACAACTGCAGCCTGTACAACTCCTGGGCTTTAAAGTCATTTATCAGAAGTGGTTTGGGTAATTTAGTCACCAAAGAGAAAAAAAAAAGAAGAAATTACACTGGCTGTTAAATTTCAGGACAGCACACTGAGATATTCAGTACACACCATCTCAGGTTAGTATTGAACCATGTGTGTACCTGTGTTATAACCCCAGGAGAATCCTAAATTAAAATAATCCAACCAACCATCTGCAAGGCTGAATCCACAAGATATTCCTCCATCTTTCCATCACACACACCATAGAGCCATTTCTTGAACAGAACAGGCTCCATTAAGAGCCAAACAACCCCTTTTCCAAGCACTACAACCCTGGTAAGAGATGATGGGACTAGAGTCATGCTTTGCATTGTACATGGCACACAACCCACTTGGATCAGGAGGACTGGGGGGAGAGAAAGTAAAAGAGAGTAGGACTGACTGGTGCAGTTGTCACAACAATTACAAACAAATATAGTTTGCAGTAAGATACAAATTCTTTAAAGCACAGGTGTCTCTCAAACCATTCTCCCCAAGACAGTTATCAGATCTTTGTTTAGTTAGAACAGTCACAAAACACTCCTTTCCAGATACCAAGATCCATGGCAAGGGCTGAATACAGATGTAATTTTTAAAACAACTTCACCAGAAGTAACACCCAAGCCAGTAAAGCCCCCACCACTGACCACCTGTCATTCATTGTGGCATCTGGAGAACATTTACTTTCTACCAAACACAAACTTCCAATTTCAAGCCCAGGTGAAAGAATTTCTGGTATAGAAGTCACTGCATCAATACATACCTAGAAATTGTTATTTTACTCAATAAATTGCATATTGTCAAAGAAGGATTACCCATTATTTATTTCTAAAAAGAAGCCACTCAACCAACTTAGCAGCAAACCTCAAAACACACATTTCAAACAAAAGAAGCAACAATATTAACTGGAAATACCACTCTCACATTTCTGTAGTCTTTCAGTGGGAAGAAGAAAAGAAGAGAGACAATACAACAGGCCAATTATCCTGTCATTTTCAAATTCTTTCATGTAAATTTGTCAAGTGGAATATACAGAATAAATGCAAAATGATTTTCCTACTTACTTTTCAGTCACAAAGAAGAGTTTAGCTGTCTGAAAGCTCATCATCTTGCCCATTACTCATTAGTTTAGTTTTCATTTCTGTTATCTGCTAAAATCATCATGGCTGCATCAACAACACCAGTAACTCAATTTAAGATAACACTCAATAGGTTGAAACTTCCAGATAAGACAATTACAGTAATGCAATTTTATTAATGGAAACACACATTCACTAATTCATATATATAAAGAAAAATCTTTATTTCAAATGGAAATTTAACACAGACTGTAAATCAAAACAAACTTTAACAGTGACTTACCAGGAAGCCTGTTCATGTTGACTCCTTGAGCAGAAAGTCCTATTCCCATGTACCTTCAAAAAAACCAAAGTATCAGTCAAGCAAAAGAATGGTCACAGCACAAGATTCCCTGCAGCAGAAATACAGCACTAAAATAAACCCAACCCACACACAAATTATTTAAGAATGACAGAATTACTAAAGATTTTCCATTACTCATGTCTTTTATTAAATCCAAAACAAAATATAAGTCTCCTTTAGTAACTGACAGGTTTCCAATGTATAACTACAGCTACTCTTTAGCTCTTGATTGGTAGGAAATGGACTGGACAACAATCAACAATTTAATTTCCAAATTGGTATTTGAGAGGTATTTTTATTCATATATCAGAAAAAACCTATTTATATAGGTGATTAACAAGACAGTAAAAAAACACCTAAGTGCAGATACAGTATATGAGGACAGATGTCTGTCAATCACCAAAAATAGCTGACAGTGGATGCAGAGGACAGAGTACACAGTTGTACTTTCCAAGAACACTCTTTCATTGCTCAGCAGGTATTTTACATAATCTCACCTTCTGAACCTTTATAAGCTTTCTTGAAAAGGAAACATCCTACAGCTCCCCATTCAATTCCAACCCATTTTTTTCTTCACACTTGCATTTTTAAAATTGGAAGAGAGAGGAAAAGCATTTCCCTGACAACTTTCTTGAGGATTTTGAAATCCTGATTCACACCTGAGGCCCCTTCTCAAGGCTGGTTAATCTCAGTTTACTCAGCTGTTCTTATGGGAGCTCATCTCTACCTCAGTGCTCCTGCTACACTTCCAGTTCTGTAACTTCTCTGAGAAGCAGGGAATAACCAGAGCCACCAGCATCACACAACACAAGCCCAAAGTGATTATTACAGATAACAGCATAACAATGTCCTCTGTTTTGGTTTCTATTTCTCCCCCTCCTAATCTCCATTATTCATTTCTTTTGACTGCAATGAGAACTGAACTCACTTTTCCATGGAAGTGGGGCAAAGCTTGACTCTGCACTCTAAGTGGCAGCTCAGAGGCCACTTTTTGCATCAAGTTTGGATTGTTTATTCTGCCCTGGCAAAGCCAGCCTTCACAGTGTCTCCTCTTCCTTACTGCAATACTGATTTATGCACATTCCCATTTTGTGTCTTCTGTTTCTGCTGATTTCCATGGTCTGCAATTCTCTTAATATCCTCTGGTAGCACAGTTCAGGTTTTATTTCAACACACTCCCATATTTTTAAGTTACTGAGCTTTGAAATTAACTTTTGGGCTCTTGCTCTCTCAAAGGTAAGAATCCAAGTGGGCTACAGGCAGTGTCCTGTTATTCTTTCACTCTATCAGTTTTGTTCCTGTGGTGTCCTTGGCCACCTGCTCCATAAAACATTAACCAGGTATGAAAATACTATTTCAGAATTTCACCCCAAAGTTACATTTCTTCAAGTTATGTGTGTCAAGTCCCCTGCAGAAACTGCTCCCTGTCCTTGACTTCCCTATTTCAGTCACTGTCACATGGAAATGGCAATAACTGATTGATTGTTGTTTACACTGAAATTTTGATCCTTAGAGATCTGTAAGTTTATCAAAACTTAGCCTGTAATCCTTTTAATAGCATGAAATAGTATTTTTTTGGTGGGAAAATGCCTTTAAGATTGTCAAGTCCAACTACTGACCAAAACTGCCACACTCACCACTGAACCATGTCCTGAAGTGCCACAGCTGCTCATCTTTTAAATCCCTCCACCACATCCCTGGGCAGCCCATTCCAGTGCTTGACAAACCTCTCCATGAAGAAATTTTTTCCTGATATCCAACTTAAACCTCCCTGGTGCAACCTCTGGCCACGTCCTCTTGTCCCACCTGGGAGAAGAGACCATCCTTGCAAACACTGCCCACTCTCTTGTACACTCCATGTTTTGGCAGCATGACTCTCTGGATTTCAAATACAGTGCTTTAAAATAAGACAATCCCTTCTGTTTCTGAAGTGCACCAGCTCCCAGAGGATCCAGGAAGAGCAAAGAGGCAGCAAATTCTCAGCTTGCAGTGCACAGAGCAGGATATCAGGAGCACAGCTCCCTGAGCCACACACACACAAGACTGCACAGCCCTGAACTCCCAGCCTGCACATGCCATGGTGACACAGCCTGGCACATCCTCCCTGAGCCCTCCAGCTCCTGAACAGTGTTCACTTCAAAAAAACCAACAAGGGAAGTTCTGCTCTGATGTAGAGATCTCAGGGATGGAAGAGACTTCAGAGGAAGCACTATGTGCTCCTCTGTATCTTTTTGGGGGGGAAAAAAACCCCATAGGCACACCTCTCTTCTCTGTAATCAAGACCTTTTTAAATGTCATTGTCCATGGCTCAGCTATTTCATTCTTTAGAACTCTTGAATGAAGACCAGATAACCCCAGTGATCTGTTCCTGTGTTTTATGGGTGGTTGTGTTAATCCTTAACAGGAACCAGATTATCATTTAAAAACAAAGATTGTCATGTATTTTGTTGACAAATTACATTGCTACGATATTGACTCTTTTACTTCAGAAGGATAATCCTTTAAAAACAGAAGACTGGGAATTGTGAGCCTCTAAACATTCCTGTTTTCAGAGTTCTTCATAAAAAAAGTTCTCCTGCATTATCTCCTGGTTATAGAGACTCTAGCTTGCTTCCCATCCCTGATGTGTTGGGAAGGAAAAATACTCCTTTAAGATTTCAGACCTTTAGCCAGATGTCCCTCAACTAATTTTGGTCAACCTTATTGGGTTTTTTCAAGCTTAAAAGTTTGTTCTTTAAATTTTTCTCACTGAATAAAAATTTAAACTTTTGAGGTGTGTATCCCTATTGCCTCTCATCCCTGTGTCTAATTTTGTCAACTGTCTGTTCCTCCAATAAAATGTCTTCTTAAAGAGTCTCTGTACCATCTCAAAGTATTTACCCTTTTGATTTTATTAGCTATTCTTAAATAAGCTTCTTCAATTTACAAGGTTTGTTTTCTGGCTTTTTTTTTTGTTGTTGGATGGTGGGGTTTTTGGATGAACACTGAAGTGGCAGAGTCTGGGCACCTTTTATAGCATTTCTCAAAGGATACCAAACATGAGTGATTATTGTCAGTGCTGCAGAGCAACTTCTAAACACACCTTTGCTGTAAACTCTGCTCAGAGCAGAGTCAGAAGTTACATCCTCATGTGTTCCCTGACTCACAAGAGCCTCTCCAAAACAGGCATTTATGGCATCTGAAAATTCAGCCTCACAGTGTCATCTGACATATATGCATCTCTAATAAACTGAATTTGGGGATATTTTTACAGCCTTCCAGGCACAATATGGAAGACTTCCCCCTGTATCTTCAGGGAGTACTCCAGCTCTTCCCTGCCACCTTCTTAGTGCACTGGCAGATAAGAGAGTTCTTGTTCAATTTCTCTATTTCTATTGAGTCTGGAGTCTTCTGCTGCTACACAGGTGGGTTTTGCCATGTGTTTTTTTCCAACTACATGTGCAAGCAGGCAGGATCCCAGTCCACAGCTACAACTGCACCCAGCTCTGTGAGAGCAGTGACAAGTTCCACCTCTGCCACCTGTCCAAGCCTGAGTGGAGCTGTGAGTCAAAGCACCCAATTGCTTCAACTCCAAGTAAAAGCACCATCTAAGCCTGGAGCAATAACACCAGAGAGCCCATCCTGACACTGGCAGCTCTCAAACACTTAGCAGAGTCCTGCCCAGGAGCAGGACATTCTGCTTCTCTGGCAGAGCCATCCCCACCAACCTCACCAGCTCACACCACAAGCTCCAGACCTCCCAGATTTGTTGGCTGTGACAAATTTTGTCCAAGGAGCAGGACGTGCCTCTTGGCATAGGGAATGTTCCTTCTGTGCTGATCTGTCTGGTTCAGCTGAAGGTAAAACACTGTACAACTGTGGCCACTTTGTCATGTGGTGGTGTCAGATTCCTTCCTTTCAGTATCACACAGCACAACTCTGCTGGCACAGGGCCAGGAGCCAGCTCCATCCCTCCTTATTGCCTGAGGGTGCTTGTCTGCTCCTCTGCCTCTGCTGCTGACATGAGCAGCCTCACTGAGCACAGGACAGCTCTGCTCACAGCCTGGCACAGCTCCACTGCAATCCCAGCTGCAGCACTTCCATGGGTGCCCTTTGTCCCATCCCTTGCTGGGTCTCTGCAATGCATTGCACCACAAGGGTGGCAACACCAAGGAAAACATTGGAAATCAGAGGAAATAACCTAATTGTCAAACTCAGATAAAATAGGTCATCACCCACTTCAGCTTATCCTGCTTAACTTCATTATTTTCTATGCAGATTCATCCTCCCTCTGTTGTGTACAGCAGCAAATCTGATGCACATAACCAAAGACAAAACTTCTACAATAATATCCTTCCATTTTCAGAAAACAGTTTTAAATTGAGACTGGAAGCTTGCATTTTTATAAAAAGCAAGCACTACAACTCCACAAATTCTAAATTTAAGATTACATTTTAATCTAGATACACAACACCATGGAAATAAGTTGCTAAAAAAAAGGAACATAACCACAAATATTCCTGGTTCACAGTTTTTTGCTCTTCAACTTCTGCTCCCATTTAAAGCTCAAGACAAACTTTAAAAATAAGACCATAATGGCTGTAGAACTCTAGACAGAATTTGCAGACAACCTAAAATAAAAACAGATTCCCTCACCATGTTGAGCTTCAACTCCACAGCCCACAGCTTATATCCAGAACTTCAAATTGTCACACACTTCACTGCTGGGTTTTGTTTTAGAAAATGCTACTTTGCTTTTCCCATCTATAATCAATTTATGTACCAGAAGTAATGGATGAAACGAGCTCTAAGATCAATAAAGCCTCCAAGAAAAAAAAAATTTAGGAAAAAAAAAAAAAAAAATCACTCTATTCTCTCAAAAATTGGGAGGAAAAAAAGTTAATCTTCAACTACCACCCCCAAAAAGCACCAGATGCTTTCTGAACTTCTTGGTGCAGAACAGCTTCTCACTTCCTTGATCCCAAATCAGTTTTGTGTATGCAACAAATGCAATTCTAGTTAAACAGTGTTTGTGGGCATTATCAAGAGCAAAATACTGCCTTTTTTTTTTTTAATAAAGAATCCATTCTATCAATTATGATATTCAATATCATTCAACATAAATCTCTATGGCCTGCCTGCATCACCCATAGTTTTGGACCATAATGTGTGGACAGATTCCCTGTGGGGTATCCCTTAACTGGAGTTCCTTATTGAGAGATCCAAAGAGCCTGTTTAAAAAAAAAAAAGAAAAAAAGGATGCACAGGAATGTCAGCATCCAGTCTCAAACTGAGAAAAACATGATTCTGGGGGTAACAATACATTTATATCCATTATCCATCATAGGTAAGATGCAAAGCTAAGCAAAAATGACCTCCTAAAACCATCCTCTCACCAGTGAACATTGAATACTTGGACCTGTCCCCCACACCTAATCTGAAGCTTCAAAAATGCTGCATCAGTAGACCAATTCCAAATAGAGCAGACTGACAAAAATAAACGCAGACACATGCTGGTGATTCAGTCAGAACAGTCTTGTTTCCACTCACCAGCAGCTCAGCAGTTACCATAGCACCAAATTTTTCCAGACTCCTACTTCACCTCAGCCCTGCCCACTGTTGGTTGCTTCAGAAAATGTGACTGAATCAGGCACACTTAAGCACCAGCCACAGCATCAGCTCTGCCTGTTCTACCCACACCTGCCTCCCCCTGGCCTCAGCAGAAGAAAGAAGGACCTTGGTGAAAAGCTCAGAAGATGCTGGCTCCACACACAACCAGCAGTTTTCCCAGGATTTTTTCCTCTAAGTCTTACAGCACCATGACTGTGCTGGGATTAATTCAAACACACAAAGCTTTTTGGGTCCCTTCCCAGTTCCCAAGTGCTTCAGCAGTAAACACCAACATGTAGCTGCTCCAGCACAGTGACATCCAAACAGGACAGCATCCACTTCTGCCTCCTAAGACAACTTGGGTGGTGGACTCTGCACTGCAGATGTTTTTAAAGCTGCATTTTAAATCTGTATGCTTAAAAAAATATGTTGTGGTTTTTTTTGTTGCTGTTGTTTCTGTCAATAAAACAATTTCCCTTGGAAAACATATGGAAAACCAAAATGATGACTGTACTTCTGAATGAACTAAAATTTAATTCTTGAAAACACAAAAGATCTCAAACACACTGATTCAGGAAGAATTATATATTGTCACTGGGTAGAAATTATAAATATCTGAAAAACAATGAGAAAAGTTATTTCACAGGAGTGACAACATTTGACTGACCTAAACTGAAACAAAGAGATCTCTCTTAAAGAGGCTGCTCTAAGCATTACAGAGTCATAGAAATAGAGGAGACACTGATGGCTGTGTTTAGTTTGTCCCAGAAGGGGAATCCACCCATATGAGAAGAAATTTGAGTCAAAAGATGCTTCTCCAGAACAAACATGATACCCAGAGAATCTGCCAAAAAGTCAATGTAAGAGAAGTTTTTTGTGTACTCTAAAGATACTTTGTATGAGCAAACCCACAAAAATCCTTGTGAACCCAGCAGAAAAACTTCAGAACAGATCTGCTCTTTGATAGCAAGTGGCCAATGCTGAAATTCCAGGATTTGATTCTATTTGACTTTTCCAGTGCAGGACTGAAGAACTCATTGAGTAGAACAGAGAACACAGCAACAGAACCTGTACTACATTCTTCAGTTTCAAGAATCCCAGGAGCAAAGAACATTTCCACAGAAAGCACCCAGCACCTGAGAAGCACTGCTATGTGCAAAATAAAGGCAGGGCAGAAGGAGAGAAAAAGCAATTAGCCCATGGTCCTCACTGGACAAACAGTATACTTTGAAAAAAAGGAGCTATTTATTGACCTAAAATGCTGCAAGACTTTCTCCAATACACTTAGACCTAGTACTCATCTCTAACACTAGCTGACAATTAGCAAGGCAGATTTATTAAGGTTCTGCCAGGAGAAGACAGTATAAATAATAAATACAGGTTTCCCCTGTATTTATTGTTTAACCTGTTGAAAGGTACCAAGTCAGGATGGTGAAACAATCCCTGCCACTCTTCTTTCAAGTGGCTGTGAGGTTCACCCAGATGCCAGACAAAATTCAACCCATCTGAAAGCTGGGGAAACAAAAGGGAGAAAAATACATTGGTTTAGCATTGGCTGTGTAATGGCCACGAGCCCAAACTCTTCTTTCCTGAGCCAGTCCCACCCTGGCACAGTACAGGAGGCTGAAACAAGACTGCCAGGGATGCCAACAGGCACTGAGGTCCAAACATGAAAGAGTTAAGACCAGAGAGGTTATATAAACTGGTTTTTAGGCCATGACTTCCAGTAAAGTTCCCTGCTCAGCTGTGAACCAACATTAACATGACACGCTGTAGAAATTCCTGGGATTGGCATTTTATGGCTCAGCCAAAGCAATCCCACTGAGCCACCAGTTAAACAAGGGATGTTCCACTCTTCCAGAGGTTTGTGATTCAAAGCTTCCTGTATCCTGCAGTTTTTTCTAATAACCACACCTATGTGGCAGGAATCCTGTCCTCCCAGCTATCATGCACCCCACTCTTTCAACATGCACAGTTAAATCTAAAATAAACAAACTAAATTATTAAGTTAGAGGTGAATAACACACCACACTGGTGGCATTTCAGAGACTTTCACAGTCTCTTGTGCAAAGTTCTGAATTATCATTCTTGTCTGAGGTGGGTCCTGACTTCATGCCAGGTTTAAAGAGTGGCTAGAAATGATAACCCTTATCAACTCACCACGTGAAACCACGTTGTGGCAGTTCTGGTGGGGGAAGGGGAACATTGTTTTAAGGCAGTGAAAAAACAAGTTACATCTGTTTAAAAAAATTACCTATGGCATGTAAAATACTGTATTCCAACAGTCTCCAATTCCTTAGTCCAACAACAAATATTTTGGAACTACTTCATAATGGAATATCATCTCCAGAGTGGAAGTGGTTCTGGTTTTATTTGTGCTGTTCTGTGATGGTGCTTCAGAAAAAGCACTGATGGGCTCCAGGAAGAATCCCAATTCCCCAAGAAGAGGCCAGTAAAGACAAATAATGAAAGACTGAAAAGAAGGGGATAAAGGGAAGAAAATAAAATTTTTAAGAGCTCATTAAAAACAAATACAAGTATCCTGAGGCAAGGAGGAATCCATTGTACATGAGCCCTTAGAAAGGCAGAGAATCCTTAACAGTTGAAGACTGTGGAAGAGAAGGTGAGTGATCAGCACAAACTGTGAGGCAGCAATCCAGTAACATCACATCTTCTCAGGGTGGTTATGAGTAATTAGTGACAAAATGACAGAGGAAGAATGAAAAGCTATTTTTGACAGACCAAGCTATCATATCCCCAGCTCCCTTCCAGCTTTAGGATCACAGTCAACTGGTATCTGCCAGCTCTAAGGAGGGCCAACCCATCCCTTGTCTGTGCTACCTTCAGGAAAGGAAGACTGATGATGTAGATTAACAATGTTTGTAGAAACACTGAAAGATGGAAAATACAAAGACTTGACCTGAGCACCATTTGAGAAAGGAAGGCACAACCCAAGCACCACCAGGGTAAAATCACCACTAAAATCTGTCAAGAATAACCAGTTTCTCCATCTGCTACCCCAAGCATCACCACATCCAACAGAACCCCAAACCCTGTGGTCAAATGCAAATGTAGATGAAGCAAAGGTGTCCCACCAATTTATTATTTTTTTCACTCTTGGCAGCTGACTCATTCTCCAAGTCAGCTGATATCCAACAAAGTTCACACACAAACCATCTCAGTGGCAAATGGTGCCTAAAGTCTGGGAACAGCACAAAGCATTACTGATACTCTTTCTCTGATTATTTATTCTGGTTACACCCAAGAGAATAAGTAGGATTTTTGTTCAGGTTGTCCTGCTGATTAACAACCTCACTTCCAAACACACTGCTCATAGTCACTGAAAATATATTAGGGAAGTTAAACAGGTTTCCACGACTGAATGGACTTAAAATTGTTTGATTGCCAGTCTAAGTAATAGAACATTTTTTCTGCCATAAACAAAGCCTAGAAAACAGTAAAAAATATGTTAAGAGTTACCACAAATGTCTAACAGAAAGGCATCCAAAAGAGGTCAAGTCATTTAAAGACTGTTTCATTCTGGTGACTAATCTTGCATTTCAGTCCATCATAACAGAGAGATTCAAAATGCACCTTGAGTCCCTGTTTCTTCCTCTCTGAAAAACAGAGGGAACAATACAAATGCAATACCAAATCAGAAGAAAACACTCCATCACCAGCCAGCTGTCTCTTAAGGGGCATTCTCACATCCTTATAGGCTAATTTCCTCTGCTTAGGCTGCATGGGTAACAATTCTTAAGAAAGGAGCATTTACCTGCTAATAATCAATGAAATTACAGAAAGAAGTAACTGCAATATTTACATAAGATCTGGAGGGGGGATTAATTATGAGGAAAAGATCTCAGAGAAAAAGTAACACCTGAAGCTTTCAGAGAGAAATAAGAACACTTTCTCTTTAAACAGCAGCAGAGAGTCAGAGCTGGGGCTGTGAGTACTGAACTCACAGATCTTTACACACTGACATCTCCACAACAAGGGACAAAGGCTTCATGTGGACCAGAGCATCACTACAAAGAACTTGTAAACAAGCAGGCAGACTGTTGTGTGGAAACAGGGATTCAATCTTATATCACATGTACAATGTAAATCTCATTGCTAGAAAATCAGTTTAAAAAATGAATCTCATCACAGAATTGATATAACACAATTAACACAATTCAGCTGCAGTGGAGAGCTGAAGAAAAAGAGTCAAAGCTTTACACTGGATGATAAATTCTTCAGCAGTTCATCATTTCAAGGCTTCTCGAGTGAAATAAAAAGGTTTTCCCTATATAAAAGTTACCCAACTTACAAAATGTAATTATTATACAGAATTCCTTACATCTGCAAGCTTAGAATATGTAAATAATTAGCTCCCATTATTCTATGATTTAACTGCAAACATGTTCTGAAGAACTGAGCATAGTAATGTTTTACACATATTCTAAAGACATTGATTTTGCTAGAGTTTGTTTTTGTCACATTCTTACCTTTCTATAACAGATACTCAGATATAGCAGAGGGAGGGGGGACAAAAATTTAACCAAATAAAAATAACCCCTTCCTGAAATTTTTCTTCTTTACTGTGCAAAATTTCCTAAGAAGCTGAACAACAACAAAAAAAAAAACCCAACAACAACAAAAAATAATTATCACAGTCTGAAATCTAGGAAATCTCAGACCTCAGACATACCTAAATCCACACATCACAAGTGGAAAAGTAACATTATCACCATCACTGCTTCTACTACATTGCCTTATTTCACCAATTATTTTAATGATAAATTGATACTCAACTATTACAATGGATGGCCCATGATCCTGCTATAAAATATTTGTTTAAATTTCCAGAAAGGAATTTAAAAAGCTGTCAACTGCAAATCAGATATTTCAACCTCATGACTCCTTTACACTGAAAATTACACTGCTCTCAATATTACTCCCTTTTGGAAGAGTGTAGCAGAACAATGACAAAGAAATAACAACTTGTATGAGGTGTCATCAATTGACATGAAACCTCTGCAGAAAATGAGTCTACACCTGAGAACACCAAGGCACAGTTGGTAGCTGAGCAAGCAGGACTTGCTTGGGAAATCTGCAAATGGGAACAAGGCAGGAACTGTTTATGGAATCTACTTGGGGGCTTTATTTATGTGTTGGGTCATTTAAATGAGTGTCTGCAGAACAGCATAAATTCAAACAAGCAGACCTACCTGCAATCAGAACAACCCCCTCTCTGTGCTGGTTTTGGGTTCTTGGAAATCAGGATGGAAAAAAAAAATAAAAAGGGGGGAGGAAATAAATTATTTACAGGCTTACCAGTGACAAATCAGGAATCACACAAAAAATCCTCAGTTCCTATAGAATATCCCTTATCCCTCCCTGCACATCCAGACAGGCAGGGCACTCCAAGGTGTCTGAGCACAGGCAGGCAATGCTGTCAGAGCTCTCCATGGACAGGCCTCTGTCAGCATCTGGAACCCATTAGAGAACACGAGCAAAAGGCTTTTCACAGAGCCATCACACTCACCATATGCTGAGGAGAAATGGAAAGTTGGCAAGGAGAAACATAAGCAAGGAAAAGGGGCAGATGATTTGTTACTAATGTACAGACTGCAACCAACCAACACATCTGACCTTTATTTTTCTTTTTCAGTCAGAGAGAAACTAAGCTATTTTTAAGTCTAGCTTATGGTGTACTTGTGTATGAAAGCTAAAGGAAGATTTTAAATAAACTATGGTATGGACTGAGCTTGAGTAGCTCTTCAGCCACCCTCCTCAAAGAACTCTTTTCTCCCTCTCCCAGAAAACTGTCCTCAACCTAAGCTAGTGCTGACCAACATCTCTGGACAACAGGCTGCACAGATCAAAGCAACTGTGGAATGGTGCTGGAAGGATACCAGCATTCCCTGTGGCTTCTGTCTTTCCAGCTTCCCTCTCCTGCTTTTCTGGGTCTCAATCTAATGCAGAAATCCCTGTTTCAAGTACTGATCCAGCAAAAAGACACTGAGTACAATCGAGCTCATGACACAGTCACTAGTGCTGGCACACAAAAACACATTATGGCAAAAAGAAAAGCCATACTGAGATGTTTCCTGGGATGGATCAAAGTCCTGATGAAGTCACTGGGCTGCCCTGGTATGGGGGGCTGGGCCCCCTGGCACCTCCTCTGCCCACAGAGCACACTTGCTGTGTTTGCACAGAGTCACTATGGGCAGGCAGTGGCTGTGTCCCCACCAGAGAGGTCAGGATGCCAGCACACCAAAGTATGAGTAAGCAGCTGTCCAAGACCAAACCATGCCCAGAAAAGACAGCAAAGGCAATCCACAGGCTGCTGGGCTGTTTGTTCCAGAAGCAGCTCAGAAATGGAGAGGAAGCAGTAGGACAGGTGACTTCTGCCAGGATTCAGAACCCATGCATCATCAGGGTTGGCCTCTGGAATGTCCTCCCCAGTCACACTCCATCACAACCCAGCACGTGGCTGGGGGAGGTAAAACCAGTCCAGAAAGCAAACTGGTGGTCAGGAACACACACTGTCACCCACAGACAGCTCACCTGGCCCCAGCATAAAGAGGACAAGAAGGATGACTTGTCCTTCTGAGTCACAACAGCCTCTAAGTTGTGGGTTGGCTGCCCTTCCCTGATGAGTCTCTCCCTGTTCCTGTTTACCAAGCAGAGATCATGCAGTGGGGAAACAGAGGCTGTGAGATGTGCTGACAAATCACAACCAAACAGAACCTCATACTGGAGGGAGAGAGGACAAGAGTTCAGTGCTTCAAACACAGCTAAGGTTGAACTGCTACGAACAGCACCAGGATAAAAGCCTGAGTTATTTGTGGCAGCTCAGGAACAGAGGAGTCACAGGCATTTCTGCCAATCTGCTCATCTGAGGAATGCTGGAAGCAAGCCATCCACAGATTTACAGAGAGGTCTGGACAGGAAGGGACCTTGGGACATTCTTTCTTCATCCTTCTGCCCAAAGCATAAGTAACTCTGAAACTGTCAGTCAGCAGACTGAAGGCTCCCCCAGGCAAATTTGATGAGGGAGATGCCAGTGCCTCTTCAGGCATCCTGTTTGGGTGCACAACCATTTCCACAAAGAAAAATTCTCTCATGTCCAGCTGGCATTTCCCTTGCCACAACTTGTGACCCACTGCCTCTTGTCCTTTTGTTCCAGTTGACAACACTCAGAAGACAAGCACACAATAGCTCAGGAATTAACCACCAGCATATCTTAAAACTGCTCAACAACACTTGGAATGGAACTGAGGGTTGCTGCTCCCAGCTCAGGCCATGCCTTTATTGATTCTCCTTCAATTAATACAAGGAACCCTGAAAAGTAGTCCTCAATTTAAAGACCAAAAAAAAAAAAAAAGAAAAAAACCCCAACCAAATTCTGACAGTGATGGCAATAGATGAAATCATCATCCATTATTTTCTGGCCAGCTTTCCACTAGTTATTTCCCTCAACCAGCTCACCATAGGACAGGGTAGCAGTCTGTCTGCATGAGAGGAGGAGTAGAAACATGCAACAAATGCAAGGGCAGAGGGCAGAATCCCACAGCCCTAACATGTATCACCTAAAATGCTGTGGAACCACTCCCTGCGTGCTCAGCACAGACAAGGAGGTGACAAGAGGGCTGGGACTGGAGACTGCAAACTGAGTTCTCCTCTGCTCACTGAGGATAAGAACCTTGGAGATCTCCCCCCTCAAGAAGTAGCAACAGATCAACCTACAGACAGATCTGATTTGTTCCATGTTACCTAGAAACCTTGTCAAGACAATTTTTGAATGGTATCCTGACAGTCTCCCCTCTCCCAGAAACAAAACAAAACAAAACCACACAAAAACCAAACCCACCAAATAAATGTGGCCTCTTATTAATTAAGACTAAATCCATCAGGATAAAAAACAGCCACCATCTACAAAAAGTAAGTTTGAATCATGCTTGTCCCTCTCAAAGGACTGTGGTTTCATCTCATGAGCAGTGGAAGATCCAAAGGTAAGAAAAACTGATCAATTTTAAAAGTTTTTTACATGCACCAAATGGAATTTTTTGGATGTTGTACTTGCTTTGAAATATCCACCAGGAAATGATTTTACTAATGCTGAGGCAGAAAAGTCCAACGATGGCAGAGTTTTCATAAATCATTTTGCTTGCTTCTTTTAACAAAAGCACCTTTCTGGGGAGACAAGGCAATCCAAAAGAAGTTTTTCTACCAACTGTGGCAGGGCAAATCAGCTTGTGTCTGTGCTCCTGCAATCACTCCTTCCCTCTTTCCCTGTGCTGGCTCTGGGGTCAGCACAGAAGTTCTCAGCCTGGAAAACAGGGGGAGGCAGGGATGTGTGTTCTGACTGCTAGGATATGATGTGGAGGGAGAAAACAGGAGAGAACCAGAGCATAGTGGTTTTAAATCCCCTCAGTCCAATGAAAAACAGGGTAGAAGTTAAAAAGGTGGTCCTGACAACTGAGTCATCTCCATAGCTCAGGTTTCTCTCCCACAGTGAGATCACCAATCCAAAATGGCACTGCCTGATGCCAATTCAAGCCTCTTATCAGAGCATGTCACACACAGACAACATCCCTTGGTAGGCTGCAAAAAGCAATTGTGTGAGCTTTGGGATTCTTACTTCTCCAATGA
Source organism: Erithacus rubecula (assembly GCF_903797595.1). NCBI lineage: Eukaryota > Metazoa > Chordata > Aves > Passeriformes > Muscicapidae > Erithacus > Erithacus rubecula. The sequence continues at coordinate 6,515,791 of NC_136664.1, read as the reverse complement.
GAGCCACTGGGAGCTTCTATCCCATTTCTTATCTGAAACCTCAGCTTCTGTTGTTTATTAGCAAGTGTCAGTACCTAACCACAGTGCAGAGCCCTAAACTAATAATGCTGAGCACAGAGAAACAGCTTTGAGTAAAATTAGACTTCTCAACACTTACTGAAATTCACTTCACCAAAGCCTTTCTTGAGCAAGTCTTGTTTCAAAACAAAATCACTCACATTTTAAACCTAAATGTGAAATGCCATCACAAACTCCAGGAAGAGATACACAGAGAATAACTTCACATCCTTACCTCACTACCTCATACAGAAGTCAAATAACCAGCTCTAGGGCAGAGGCTGAAATAGCCATTCTGAAAATGAGCTCAGAAGGATTCCTCTCCCCTTGCTGAAGGGCTCCCAGTGTTGTTTCTAGGGACAGGCTTTGCCACTTACACTGCTTGAAAACTTCATTGCCTCAATCCTTACTTTGGATGTCTAGACCTTTAATCCTTTAAACTGAAGTTACCATGATGGAATAAACACTGGGGAGCCTCCTCAGGAGAGATCTCTGCCACAGTTCACTGGTACAACACACTGAGCCTCCAGCAGGAACAATTCAAACTATTAAAGGTGAGATACACAAAAGCACCTTCTCAAGTGACAGCCAGGCAGCAGCTACAGTGGAAATTCACAACCACAAATCCCCAGCACCACCCTGTGTGAGATAAAAGTTGGATCTGTCTCTACCAGCAAAAGAAAAACAAGGCACAGGAATGGCTGAGACATCAGAGAGGCTCTCAAAGCCTCACCACTGCCCTGACCTCAGATCAGAGCTATCAGCAGCTCCTGTTCAGGCTGTTGTGTTAACACACATGGACCTGTCTCTTTGGACTTATTCCTGGAAGGTCACTGTAATTACAGAATACAATAAAAACAACAGATCATTAATACAGAAAAAAACTGACCTTGGAAAACAAGCAGAAAATTCTGTTATCTCTCTTTAAGATTGATATCTAGACTGCTGTAAGGATTAAATGCTGTTCAGTGACCTTTTGTAATGTGATTTCTTTGGAAAACTGTCTTGAAGCTCACTGCAAATTATTTCAGTTTTAGCAGTTACATAAACTAATCAAGGGCAGTGTTTCAAAACAGACAAGGACTTAATAGCCAGGTCAGTGAAATGAAGGAGTAAGGATGGTCCTTTCCCTGCATTTATAAGGAATTCAGCCCAGCATGCACCTTTGCAGATAACCTAGTAATTATCAAGGGCCTAAATGCAGCACAACCCGAGATCCTTCACAAGCTCCTTTACAAGTAGGCCACTTATCACTTCAACAACGACAGCAAAAAAAATCAACTGTAACAAGTTGTCACTTTCATTTGGTTTTTAGTTGGATCATCTGCTGCCCTTCCCCACAACCCTTAAACTGGTCAGAGTTCAAATGTCACACTTGAAGGATTGGATTAATTAATTACCCAAATCCCTCCTCCTGTGTAACTTTCCCTTCCAGATAATATTCCTGCCATATCCATCCTTTAACAGGGAACAATGCCAGGGCCATCCACACAGAGCAGACTGACACCTTCATAAAAAGTAAAAATTAAATCCACATTAACAAGAGAACACCAGACCTTGTAAGAAATTCCCCTTTATTGCTTTCCCCAGTGCTCCAGTCTCCTCACTAAAGCACCACCACTGCAGCAGTCCAAAATTAACCTCAAGGTTCCTCCCTTCTGCTTCACTTCATTCCAGAAATCACAGTGCCCAGACCTTGCCAGCAAGAAGAAAACCTATTTTAATTCATCCTGCACCAGAGACCTCCAGTTTCCTGAACTCTTTACAAGTGCCCATCTCCAAGAGCTCAGGGCACAGCCGTGCCAGTGCCTCTGCTTCCAGGGCATTCCCCCTCATTTCCATCCATTCATGAGGACAAACCTGCCCGTGCTGAGCCTGCCTGCTGCACCCAGCAGCCACGGGACCTCGCACCCTTCGGGAAAGGAGGCCAGAGTCCAGCAGGGCTGCCAGGCACACATCCCCAGCCCCTGAGCTGCAACCAGGCACTTACCCATCTCTACCTTTACTGACGATCTTCACTTCAAAGTAATAAATGCCACAGGCTGCAGGGATGGGGTGAGTGGCCCTGACCGAGGCAGCATCTTTGTGATTTTTACCGTGACCTAAGAAAGAACAGAAATATAAATACTGAGGGGGTCTGGCCTCTCACACGTCCTGATCTAAAGCCTCGCTATCTGAAGCCAGCAGGGATCTGTTTCTACACGGAGCCAGCCATTTAAAGCACACTTTCCAGAGAACCTGCATATACAACTCTGCACTGCCACCAAGAATGATTCCTACAGCACAAGCATTTCAGTTTTCCCTTTGTTTTCACTACGAAGTTTTTGAGAAAGACTCTCAGTACCACCTCTCCCCCTCCCCACAGACATAATCTGAAGACCAATGTACACAGACAGAAGACAAAAATGATTACACAAGAGGGGAATGACATCAGTGTTTACTAGCCAGGCAGGAAAAGGAATAATCAGCTCTCCGCTGGGTGGGTAGGGAGAACAGCTCCAATAGCGAGCAAGGAAAACATCGCACTACAAGTCTGTGAGCAGCTATTCGGTGTAAACCCGAGGAGCCAAAGCCCCAGTTCCGCAGCGCGTCGGGGCCATCCGAGCCCTCAGCCGGGTTTTAAGCAGGATGACAGAGTAAACAGCCGGTCTGGCTGCACCGGCCCGGGCGAGCGGCACTGCACAGCGTTATATAAGGCCACACACTCGGCCGGGGAGAGCCCCCGGCCCCCAGCGCCTCCGCTCCCGGCCCGGGCAGGCGCCCCCCGCCCCGCGTCCCTCACGGCGCCGCTGCCCCGGGGCTGCTGCCGGCTCAGCCCGCGCCCGGCGGGCCCGCGGAGCGGCCGGGCCGAGAGCCACACCGGGGCCGCCCCGCTCCGGGCCGAGGCCGAACCCGGCGCCGCCGCCCCAGCCCGGCACCTTTGTAGTGGACGCGCAGGTTGCCCTGCGAGAGGCCGATGTAGTTGTACTTGTCCTTGGGGCTCCAGGAACGCGGCAGCGGCGTCTCGTCCTGATTGACGGCGGGGTAGAGGCGGCGGAGGCGCCGGCTCAGCTCCTGCTCCTCGGGCGGTCCCGGCGGCGCCGAGTCCCCGCCGTGCGGGCTCCCCGCGCCCGCCTCCGCCATCTTGGAGCCGCTTTGTGTCAGCGGGCGGGGAGCGAGGCCCAGCCGCGGCCGGCAGCCAATGGGCTGCGAGCGTGCCCACAATGGGGCCGCGCCGCCCGACGGGAAGCGCAGTCCCAGTCACGCCCGCCCGCTCGGCCCTGCCTTTCGCCGAGACTACAACTCCCGAGAGGCGGAGCACGCAAAGCCCCGTCCCCCCCTTCGGCGCGCTGCACGCTGGGAACCGTGTCCCCGTTCCGCTCTGCTCCCATCAGTTCCGTAGGGTAGGAGACTCCCATTCCCAGCGTGCTCCGCGACAGCGCGGAACCCAAGGGCCGCCCAGCGCTTGCAGGCGCCCGCCGGCCGCCTCCGCTCACGGGCCGGTTTCGGCCGCCGCGCGGTGCCCGCGCGTCAGGCGCTGCGTGGGCAGCTATGGCACCGCGCGAGGGGGTCCTGCGGGCGTGGTCGTTGCCGTGGCGACGGGTAAACGGAGCGCGCTGTGCGCCATGGCGGCCTCGGGGCTGCGGCAGCGCAGGGACCGCGGCGGACCCGCTCCTGCTCCTCTGGCTCTCAGCTGGACCCAGATGGCTATACAGTCTGTGTATGTATTTATATTTTTAACACAATTATGTCTTGAGATTACACGACAAAAACTGAACTCCTGCTGTGAAGCTACAGCCAGCAGGAAGAAAAACAAGATCCTTGAGCGGACTTATAGTATGAGTTCATTCGTCTGTATATATGACACACGTAATTCCATGTTTCCATTCTTTTTCCGTGTCTCCATAGCAATAAACAGGCCCTGTCATCATTCCAAAGCCATGACTGTCGGAACAAATGGAGACCTGCTTAAGGCAAGAGCTGCTTTCTCTGCATCTGAACTGAAGCTACAGGTGCTCGTGACAGAATGATCCTCCCTTCCCTGAGAGAATATTTATATAGTTATATATTTAGACTTGATATATTTAGGCTACATATATAATTACATATATTTCCATATCCATACAAGCCAGTTTCATACAAAAAGTTACAAACTCTGGGACTCCAGACTGCCAAAGAGCTATCAACTGTTTGGAAAACATCCAGTCTAAGGAAAAGGCTCCAGTGAGTTGAGGAATTCCCATGGAACATCCAAACCCAATGACAAGCACCAGGTGCAAAGCACTGTCTCCTTCCATTGCTCCCCTTGGGAATCTACACTTTCCTGTGAGAAGAAAGTGACCTGACACCCACTGGAGAAGGGAATCCCATCCCTGCAGGACGTGCAGACGCTGCTCCCAGCAGAGCTTCTCAAAGGACTCCTTACTTTCCAACACTTCAGTCACACTGTATCAGCAAAAAAATGCTCTTAATGTATTAATGGAATTATGTTTAAAAAAATCCTTGAAAAACGTCTGCCCTTTGGATTGGCATTGCCTGCTGAAGAGATTTTAACTCTATTGGCCATTATGTCCTTTAGTCTTGTGCAAAACCTGTTTAACTTCCAGCTCCTGCAGTTAAGAACTGGGTTGGATTTCCAGCAGCCCCTACAAATTGTGCCATTTGGCTGTTTGAGAAGATATACTACACACACAGCATAATCCAGAGAGAGGATCCACACTTGCAGCAGGATTTAGGACAGCCTCAGGATGGAGAGAAACAACTCCTATCACACTGACTCCACAGAAGGACACTGAAGAGGAGGCTCAATATCCATCTCCATCCCTCTGAAACTGGTACATGTGACAGGCATCATTATTTCCCAGCTTCTGAACTGTTCTACAAAGTCACACTCCTTGGCACCCTTTGCTGTGTCAGATCTCATTCCTACTGTGGTTTAGGCTCCCTGGAAGCAGTACAATCACACACAGAAGTTTTGTTTTGTTTCCATGTGTGAGGAGCACATGCACCAAGTGTCTGTACAGCAACACCAGTGGAAAACAAAGGGGCACTGGGAGCAGAGCCACAGAAAGCACACAGGTGTGTCAAACAGACACCTGGTTGGTATGAAAAGCACCAACATTTTGAACAACACAATGCAGGAGCCTCTCAACTCACTGGCATAAGCAGCACTGGCATCACACAAAATGCATACAACATTTTATTTATCATAGCTGTACAAATATTCAAAGGTAACATACAAAAATAGGGATAGTCAAATGACTTGTAACAAAGGCAGATGAGACCCAGCAGGGTGGTGTGGTGGACACAGCACAACCTGCCTCCACTCAGAACAGCCAGGAGTCACTCTCTGACTGGTTTGGAAAAGCATCACCTGGAGCAGGGCCATGGAACAACCACAGCCAGCCCCTGGGAGGGGAGCAGGCCACCTTCCCACCCAGAGGGGCCACCCCTGCACCTTCACTTGCTGGAGATGACTTTATTTCCACTCACTGCAACTGGAATCAGCATTTTCCGGTACTGCAGAGGGAAGTGACGCTCTATCAGCACGGTCAGAGGTGTCCTGTCTGTCACCAGCCCCTGCCTTTGGCCAAACAGAGCACACAACAAACAAGAGCTGTTAGTCAAATGTGTTCCCATTGCATAGCAAAGTTTTCTTGCAGGGATGGTTTTGTATTTTAAAGCTGAAATGCTCTGGTTGCTTGTGACAAACAGCTCCAGACTGGTGCTTGCAGGCAGCTTCTCAGCTCCTGTGCATGGTGCAATGCCAGGATTGCCCACACAGCAGAGCAGACAGACCCAGAGGGTTCCTGCACAACAGCTTCCCACTGAGCTTCCCACTGTTTACCGTGGGGATATTCATCTATATTGATCAGGATCAAAGTAGAGGCTCATTGCTTTTTAAATTCACAATCCACCTACCATGGGATAAATTCTACCCTTTGAAGACATGCACAGAATGATGTGACAGAAGGAAATAGCTCAGTACTCAGATTTTTTTAAAGTCACAACTCAGAGGTGGTTGGCATTTGCCAACTGTGTAGGCCATGGAGTTTTCCTGTAAACCATTGAGCTGACTGGCCTGAAAAAATCAGCATCTCCCAGTTTTGTAGAAAGAAAAAAAGTGAAACATTTATTCACACTTTCTGTGTGGAAGGAACAGAAATGCTGTTCTTATGCATGAGCCAGCAACAATTACTGATCTCTTTATAAGGCAGTAAAAGGCATAAAGACATCTAGAAACGGGTGAAACAACTAGTACACAGAATTTTCAAACCAGGACAACCAACCCATCGTGCCTCCTGGCCTGTCAGGTGGGAAAATGAAATCTCTGGATCAGGACAGCAACAGGTTACTCTTTTTAAGCATCAGCACCAACTCACCTAAGAGGCCCATGTAAAGCCTTGGTGACACATGCAAAGTGTCATCAGCTGTGCCCTGTACTATCTCCCAAGTGACTTTAACATCACATTTGAAGTTCTTCCAGTGGAGATTAAGAACAACAACCCAGAGTCACAACTTTAAATGAAAACTGGTGGTTGCTTCAGGCCCCACTGAGTTCTACAGAGGGCTTCCAAGCCAAGAATAAATTCCATGTGTTTTGGTCATAGAACAAAGTAAATTCAGACAGGAGATGGGGCAGCTGCAAGTGTCCAGAGGACAGAACACCAGTGTAGCAGCTCTGAGAGGAGCTCTTCCAGGCTGTTGTCCAGGAATGTCACTGTTAGCAGATGCTAACTGCTAGCTGGGGGCTCCTTCTCCTGCTCTGGAGAGGAGCTATCAGTTTAGATCCCAAGGATCAGCTTGTGCAGCAGCAGGAAGAGGTGTGTTTTGTTTGGAAGAGCAGGTTACCAGAACAGACAGCAGAAAACATGTGAAAATGTCAGTTGTAGATTATTTTAGCAAAGAGATCCCTTGAGGATGCAAACAGTGCAGCCCAACTTCCCTCTTAGCATTTCTCTACTTTTTCTACACATTTCCCAGACATTAGTGCTTCACCCTTACACAAATCCCTCTCCTTCTGGTTCCTCAGATGAGTGCTTGCACTCACAACCCCTCCCTACTTCCTCTTGCCCCTCCACCATCACCAAGTGGTGAAACCCAAGTCCAGGGATGCCTCCTGGAACTGCAGTGGCCTCACACAGAGTAAATACCAGATCCCACTTACTGTGTAAACACTGCTGGTGCACATTCTGGCAACAACCAGCTGTTACTGGGCTACCAAAGCACCACCAAACACTACTGCAGGTTAGTAACAACCCTTCCATTACCTTCTCATGAGGACTTCCAAGTCAGCTGCCTCCACTGTCTTCCTCCCTGCATGGTGGGTGTAAGCTTCCAGATCATCACTCAGCTGCTGGAAGTATCTCTCAGAGCTGAGGGGGAGAATCAAATCAGACTGTAGAGCATGTGAACACCAACTACTCACTCACTTCTGCAGGGAAAGCTGCACTAGAGCTGCTCATTGTGCAGATCACATCCTGCCAGGGAAAGCTGGGGGAGAAGAAACTCTCCAGCCCACAGACAAAGCTTGGCTTCTCAGCCCAGGCTCCCTGGAATTTCCCTGCCAAGACAGATGTGAAACAGCTGCACATCTGATAACCAGAACCCTTCCCAAACTTCCCACACATGCAGGAACAGGGGCTGACACCAGTGACAGAGAAATCAGCACTGAGGGTCACATAGTGGCTGCTGCAGTGACACTGTTCAAACAATACACAGATTTTACTTGTGAATGTTACAAGGTCTAAGGATTCAAAAAGTTGATAAACCTGGATTCCAATGGAACACTGCACACCCTCACTGTGACCCTTGTCCAGAGCCATTCTGCCCATGGAAATTGATAATGACAAGACTCTGACTGATACAATTTATTGGGACAAAACCCAGGTGCTCCTGCAAGGCTGCACTTTGCCCATTTCTGCCCATTTTTATCAGGCCTCCCAGAACTCTTTCCAAATGAAGAGAGAGGGGCTGTCAGCTTGTCAGCAGAATTATTACTTCAGAAGAGAAAAGACAGGAAAAAGCCTCAACACTAAAAATAATGGAAAGAACAGTTTGTTGCTACATACCATTTTTCAACAATTTTGTATGTTTCTGTAGTCACTGGCATTTTAGCAAAATGTCTGAATGCCTCCTTTATCAAACTCCTTGGTATTTGAGGCTCACGTGGTTTCCTCTGGGATGTTCCCAATCTCTTTGAAATTACCTTGGGCTGCAGCTGCTGCAGGGGAGACCTTTGAGGGAAACTGAAAATTCACACATTGAATGAACAAGGGAGAGGCAGAGAGCAAACACCAGGCTGAGTTCAGAGAAACCCTAAGCTGAACTGGGTGGGACAAGAACTACCTTGAACTCTTCATTCTTTTTCCCTCCCAATTCTTCAAAACTCTCATGCCCACACAGGAAGTTTGCAAACAGTTCATGTGACAATGTGGCCTTGAGAGAAGCAATCCAGGCTCAAGTTCCCTTGATTTCAGAGTGCTCATGTAACACACTGTCAGCAAACTGGAGTTCTCTCCAATACATAACTGCAGTTTCCACAGCATTCTTGCAGTATTCCCTTTCCAGTAGTGCACATAATCTGAGGCACTTCAGGTCACCTCTGCACCTGTGGACAGGGGAGGCTGCTCTGCAGGGAATCATTCAACACTATTAAGAACTTCAACTGGGGGTTTTTTTGTGGGTTGTAAGGTTCCCTGCCCTCTGCCCCCTTAAATAAGACTGTACATCCTAAAGGAAATTACAATTGTGTTCCATTGTAAAATAGGAAAAATTGCAATATGGAAGAGTTAAGTGAAATCCAGGGATCCACTCAGTATATAATTGGAAAACAACAGAAAAAACCTAGAACCTCAGGCTAACACATGCAAAATCCCCAGAGAGAGTGTGTGGATCACTTGACTCTCTCCAGTCTACCCATACATGGGCACAAAAATTTTATTCTTGCTTACTGCTTTGAAGTCATGAGCTAGAAAATTCCTCCTGTTCTCTAGGACCCACCACTAGTGGTTCTGATGAAGCATACAGCTTCACCAAATTTCTAGTCAAGAGGGTGCAGGTGTTAACTATAATTTGGAGTAATGCAGAGGACAACTCTGCCTCTAGGAGAGCTTCCTTTTACTCAGCACATGGCAACTGCACACAGCTTCAGGCTTCTGCACTCAATGTAAGTATGTAATTCCACTTAGACAGTGTCCTGCCATCCACAATTCCCCTGCTTCTGCAAGGGCCTCTGCATCCCACACTGGAGTCTACGGCTCCAGAGTGGCTTACCAATTGAAAAAATTCTAGGAAAAGTTTTGACCTTCAGCCCAAGAAAATATTACAAGAACATTCATTGCAAAGCCTTAAGGTATCAGACCTACTTTGGAAGAGTCTGACATTCACACAATTCCCTCTTCACTCAGCTGCTACAGCAGTGAAAGAACCCAAGACTGCAGCACTGCTCAGTCCCTGTGGCAGCTGCCAGAGCAGCTGGCAAAGCTGGGCTCTGCTCTGCCCCCAGCCCCACTGCCAGGCCACTGCTGGATGTGGCTTAGGCTTACCTGGGAGCAGCAGGTTTTGTAACACGTGGTGTTGACAGCAGGAGGTTGGAGGCTGGAACACGGACAAACGCAGGAGTCTTCATGGAAACCTCTGGGAAAAAAGTACATGAGAAACTGATGTGTCTTTGCAGAGCTCCTGGAGCAGGCAGTGCTGCCACAGCTGACAGAAACCCAGCCAGCTCCCCACATGCCTGGGCCTGGTCACACTGTCTGTGCTCTGGCTGTGTCCCCACAAAGAGAATTTCAAAGTCTACAACCTCTGTCATCTTGCTAAGCCACTGGCAAATTCTCCTTAACAAAGGGATAAGCTGAGCTACAGACCCTTACAAGGGCCAGACTATCAACTTCTCCCTGTTGGTAGATTGTCCTAACTCCCTCCAGGCAAGGCTCCTGTTACCAGCATCCCACCTGTCCTCCTCTATGAACCCACAGCAGTTTCCTCCAAGTTTAACCTGCATTTTCTTTAACTTCACTCTTGAACTTCTTAACAAGTGTGATCAGGAGAGAAACAATGTTAACAGAAATGCTGAGCAGCTTCCTTACCTTGACTTGCAGGGTGTTCAACTTCATCCTCAGCAGGCTCTTCCACTGAAGTATTCAACTCTAGCATGATAGCCTGGTCCTGTGGTTCACCTTCTTGTTCATCAGTTTCATTTACTGGAGTCATCTCAGGTTTGTTAAATGAAGAAAAGGCATGAGAGTGCCTGCCCAGACTTTCAGCTCCAATGCCTCTGGTAATTACATGTTCTAGATTTCCAAAACAGGGGGGAAAAAAAGCTCTGAAACAAACAGCTTTGCCTGATTCTGGAACTTCCACCAGTAAATTTTAGTCAAAGATACCTGCTGTAACTATACATTTCTAAACACTACTGCCAGTACAATTTTGGTTTCCCTTTAAATAAAATGCAGAGTTACATCTTAAAATTACAAAACTGGTTTGATATTTCCTCAGTAATAAGCCCAGATTCCAGAAAACAAAGGAAGTTAACAAAGGAAGTGAACAAAGGAGCCTCTTTGAGCACTGATGCCAGCCATGCAGCATGAGAGCACTCTGGCACTACAGAGAGCTGTCAGCATTAGAGGTGTCCTCACCAGCTCTGGGAGAGCCCTGGCCTCCAACGCTGCCTTCTGCCAGTTCCTTTCCTGCTGAAGGAGCCATTTCTGTTTCACCTCTCTTGTCTTCTGCTGCAGTTATCTGCAATTCTGCTTTTTCAGACAGTTTTTTCTCCAAATGTTCAGAATATCCAGCATTTGCACCATGTTCTGCAGCTAAAAAAAGAAATTCTATCATACATCTCACCTACAAAAAACCCCCAAACAACCACCAGCACAGTTTAACCACTAAAATTTGTGATAAATAAACCCAGCCATAAGCTGTAAATAAAACATGCAGATGTACTTCCTTTTACAGCTGAGAAATGCCCAACTTTTCCTGTGTTTCCTCCACAGCCACCTAATTAGAGGCACATCAGATCCTGATGAAGGAATTTTACTTACAGTAAGCAGAGCTCCTCCAGATCTGCCATCTCTATGGCCATTTTCAATTTTGGTGATTGTGTAAAAGACCAATTCCTTTTCCTTTAAATCTAAAAATACCTGGAATTTGTGCTCAGATTCTCCCTCTCATTTCCTCTGTTTTTCTGAATAAACATTTTCGTAAGAGATATATTCCATTATAGAGAGAAGAAAGCCAAGAGTGGTTTTAACCATCTGGGACAAGCCTCTGGCAGGTAGGATGAGAAATATACAGACACATTACTTGCTCCTGTTTAAAAACTTGAGCTACTGACTATTTAAGTATTCCTTTATCCTTTATATTATGTATCTAGCCCACATATCTGTTACTATGTTTCAGTTAAGCAGAAACCTAAACAGGTAATTACTTTGAGAAAACTGGACAATCTCACAATGCTGTCACTTGCTGAAGGATTTGGAAATCTTGGCTGAGTCCAGAACCAAAAGCTGTCAAACTGCACTTTCACCATCCTCTCCAGCAACTGGAGTTTTAACTCTGAAAAGTACGAGTGTGGCAAGGCCTTGGGACCTCCAAGCCCAAGGAAATGTGCCCAAAGGTGGTGCAAAAACCAGTTTTATCAATTCCACTAATCAGAATATTGGGCTGCCTACATCAACACAGGGCCTAAAGTGAAGTGAAATATTAACTAGCTTGGATTAGCCACATGTATTCCTTCCTTGACAAGAGACAACTTTCCATCTTTCCTATGGGAAGTATTACAGACCTGCTAAAACATATTCTTAGGTTTTTACCAAAACTTTATTCCACTTCCAGTCACAGCCCACTTTTAGAGTGCTTGTCTAGAAATGTCCAAGTTCTCTGCTATGACTTGAATTAAATTATTTCCAGCATCTATTGTACAATTAAGTCTTCTTATAATCTGCAAGTCACCTGAAAAACTGTTGAAATCAGATTATACTACATTCCCTTTCTTACCCTCTTGGGAAATCCTTTCCTGTTCCACTACATTCCCTGTATTAATCATCTCTTCTGTTTCACTTATTTCTAGGTCTTCAATTATATGGGAGACAACTTCTCTCAAAGATATGGTGGAAATATTTAGAGTGACTGGGGATCCCAAATATTTACTTCAACTGGTGGAGGACAGAGAGGAGCTCCATCTATAAACACCTAGAACAGATCATTAATGTGTCTCCTGGCAGCTTTTTGAATTTTCTTTAGCTTTCCTGATATATTAAAAAAACAACCGACGGATAAGACACACAAGAAACACTTAAGTGTACTTCAAGAACCTTAGGGAGTTTGCACTGAACCTTAGAAACCAGTTGGAAAAATCCTTACAACTGTTTTTCAGTTGACACTGAGGAGTAGCATCACCAGCAGCCTCCTGTGGTAGAGAAGAACTATGTCACCATTAACGTCTGACATTAATGCCTTACTGACTCCAGCATCTTAAAGATCTGCTCACTCCTCCTCATCTTCCTCTCATTTGATCTAGTCCCCTATTCCACATTCTCCCTACTTTGCATTATCTATCCCTTTGTCCTAAAGATGCCTGCCACTGGAACTCCTCTGAGCAACTAACCTTTTTCTGTTGATTCCTTCCCTTGTCCTTTCAAAACAATTTTTGCCTGGTCAAACAGTATGAGGAAAACATTTACACAACTAGGACAAGGCCAGAGAAATGAATGCCAAGGAGAGGTACCAGAGAAAAACTGGCAAGCAATGGGAATTACAAAGCAGTGATACAGAGTGAGCAGAGAGGCAACTGCCTCTGTCCTAAGATTTTTAAGGCCCTGGAAACAATGGAGAGTTTGGCTGTGACAGATAAGCAACCATACCACAGTGAAGGTCTGGACTAGGAATTTCCAGAGACTCCTTCCAAGTCTTTCTGCATGTGCTACATATTATCTCCTTACTTTTTGTGATCGATTTAGAGTGCCCACTTCTGGGGTCTCAGTACAAAGGAGAGTTGGACACAGTGGAGTCCAGCAAAGGCCACCACAACTGAAAGGACCAAAGCATCTCTCCCAGGAGGAAAGGCTGAGAGAGCTGGGACTGTTCAGCCTAGAGAAGGCTTGGGCAGATCCTTCCAATAGACACAGGTGTCTGAAGGCAGGGTGTAAGGCAGACAGAGCCAGACTCCTCCCAGTGATGCCCAGTGCCAGGAGAAAAGGCAACTGGCACCGACTGGAACATGGGAGGCTCCATTTGAAGAAGAGGAAGAGTTTGTAGCCATTACCCTTGGGGACTCATAAGAGCCACATAGACAGGGTCCTGGACAACCTCCTCCATGTGGCCTATGAGCAAAGGGGTTGGAGAAAATAACCTTGAGGTCCCTTTCTACCTCAACCACTGTGAGTTCAGACAATACCTGCTAAGCCTAAGCCTTAAACCATAGTACTCACTGCAAACCTCCTCCTCTTCAGTAAAAGAAATCTGTGCCATTCGGTTACTCTGATGGGAATGATCTTGCTTTTCTTTTTGCTGTTTTGCAGGGGTTTGTGGAGATATATGAGTCATTCTGTCAACATGCTCATGATGAAGGCTTGAGCTCTTGGAGTATCTTTTCTCATTTGTGCTCACACCAGACACCAGGCCCTCCAGTCTTGCTTCTTCTTGATCTGCATCAGAAATCAGGCTCCTCTCTGCTGAAGTTTTCAAATTGGACAGTTGGGGTTCAAGAACAGATTTATTTTGGCTCTGTTCATCCAGCTGGGGCTGAACAAAGAGCTCTGTGCTATTCATCATCATTTCTGCATCACTTGTCAGGATGCTTGTCCGAATCCCAGATGCAGATGGTGAGTCCACAAGACAGTTCTGTCCTGTTGAGAAAGTTTTAGAACAAATTTTATGTAAAAAACTCTTCATGGTCATAGGGACATACTTTACTATCAGGACTTGTGTAATTCACGATTTAAACCATTCAACCAAATTTTACTCCTCCTCAACAGATGAAACACTGAAACTGTATGACCCCACTTCTGTACCCCAATTCTGCCTCCCAAACCAACAGAGATCTCAGTACCCACAGATGATGATGATGATCTCAGACAATTCCTGTGGTTTAAATGACCAAACTGGGCAAAGCACATATTTAAGTGCATAGAATCAAAGGAACTGCTGAGACAGAACCTCATTCTAATCTTGCTTCCCATATCCCATTCTATTTCTGTGAATGTATTAGTAAATTTTAAATTCTAAAATACAGACCATGATTCAGCAAGTGCTTCTAAAAGCCCCTTTAATGTAAGGCCCTGCCTCCCAGAAGAGAAATAACACAAAAGTAACCTTTGTTCTTCAGCATGTTCTGTTCCACTCTGCCTTCAAACTCTTGCAAGTCAACAGCCCTGCGGATTTTTGGCCTCCGGAGCAAACCCCTCTTCTCAACAGTGTCTGGGGCCAGCAAGGAACCCACAGACATGTGAAGGGATCTGTAAAAACAGGGAAGAAATTGTCAAAATCAACCAGAACACAGGCATGATGGCACTAACAGTGACACATTTCACAGAACTAGGAGAAATTTCCCCCAAAAACCCTTGAAGATTTTGTCAGTCTTTAAATGAATTGCTTATTTTCATACTATCACCCAACATCAGGATATGTATCACAGAGATCAGGAAGCAGACTGCTTTACAGCCTCCCTGAGACACTGCAACACTACTGACAAAAGGGTAGGAAATTTTAAAAAATCTTAAATAACAAAAAAAAAGAGGGAAAATACATGTTTGAGAGTAAAGACATACTCTAGATGACAATGGGGTGGTAAGAGGACTTCCCAACAAGTTTAAGAATCTACTAAGTATCAGTACTCTCAGCAAAGTACAGCTACCAACACACTGTGACTGTTTTAAGAAACACCTAAAGCATAGGAAAAGATGTTTCTCACTGTAGGTGTTTTGCACCCTGAAGACTGACCATGCTCAAAGACCTCCTGTCCCTCTCTCCAGGCAACCTGATAAAAAAGGGGGTTCAGAGAGTTCAAAGACAGAAGTACAGAATGCAGCTCCAGAAAGCATCTCATGGTGGCAGCCCAGGCAAAGGCTGCAGTGATAAAGGTGAAATAATGGGCTGACTTTGGCCAAGGTCATTAGCAGAGTACACAGACAACAGCAGAAAGTAAGTTCACCAAAAATCTTTTAAAGTCCAGAAACTACTGCACAGATGCAAATGATATGATAAAGCTATTAACAGGGATACTATTCTAAAGTACATTGTATACTGATTTACTGCTGGAAGCATGAGAATGAAAGGAAAAAAAGGAATGATCCTGTCAAGTAAAAAGAGGAGCAATAGTAGCAATACAAGCTAAACCAACCCAGGCATACAGTGCAGAGCCACAATTTGTGAAAATCTAAAAGTGTGTGGTGCAACACCTTTAAATTCTATCAGCTGAGGGGGAGATGACTGTGTTATTGCTAACACTAACACAGGTTTTTAACATGAACCCAGGTATCTGCACTGTTCTTCACCCCTTCAGATGTAATCATACCTAGGACAGCCACAAGTTAAGATATTTTAGGTTAAACTCACCGAGTCATAATTGTGCTGTCCAACGCTGACTGAGCTGGAAAAAGTTGATTACACTTTAGTTGAGAAATTACTCTTTATATAACTGGCTACAGAAACACCCCAATGGATCTTCCTCTTTTCAGAGCCAGTCATGCTACAATCCTCAAATATCATACTTTGGTGCAAACAGAATTAGATAACGGGATCACTTTACTATTTCTTGTCTACATTTCAGAATTGCATATTAGAAATCTACTAAGCAATTTCTGAAAGGGTAAGAGAGTAATTATATCAACAAAAATTTAACATGGCATATATTAAATCTGTATGGCAGACTTAATAATTTTAATTTTACCACAATGATAACAAGATGTTAGGCCTTGATCACAAACACCCTTCAGCAACCCAACCCAAACCCATCTGGAGCTTTAGAAACACAGACAACAATTCCAGACCCTTGATGAAACTGAAACTCAAACCTGTTCTGGCTCACAAAGAACTTCATAATTAATTTATATAATTGCAATGGAAACTATGCAGCTGCTAGAACTGAGAAGGCTCCTCTGGAGACACACCAAAACTCAAAAAGCACCAAATTGCAAAAGTACTCAAGAAGTTTATATACAGTCATGGCAGAGCCTAGAACTTGGTTTAAAAAGGCTTCTTTTGAATTTTATAGGATGGGGGCTTTTACTTTATCTATCACCCTCTTTGCACCAGATACTGCAATGTGAATTCCAAACCTACAACTGCCCAACTGGATAGCTCCTGACAACTGAGCTGAGCAGGTGAGAACCAGCTGAGAGCAAATGCAGCAGTGATCAAGGTAATTCTTGACAGCAGCCCTACCTTGGTACTGGGAAAGTCGTTTCTCTGCTGCTCTCTCAAATTCAGAAATGCTGAGTTTCTTTCTCTTCTTTGTCATGTGGAATACAGTGATCCTGTCCTCAGGAGCAACATCTGACAGCTGCAACTCCCCCCTACCAAAACAAACCAAGCTGGAGAGGCATTTCTGATAATTCCACCTGACAAGATGCAATTCTGATCAAACACAAGTCCTGCTACCCAATCTCACCACAGGAACTGCTATACCTGGCAGTGTAATAAAAGTGCAAATTATAAAAAATCCTACTTACATGCTGGAAACCCTCTTAGATGGGACTTCTGAATGAACTTCTTGTGTGTCTTCATGGGTAGATATCTGAGGTGCCAGTGGTGAAACTGGAGGTTCTACAAAAAAACCAGAACATTTCCTTTCCACAATTCAACACAGCAAGAACACAAAAATGCAGCAGGGAGTCACGTCTACACTATAGGCTGTAAACAACATTTACTAACAGGTTAAAATAAAGACCTAGTGAAAACTCTTTGGGTTCTGCTCCTGGGAAGGCTGGCAATGACAAAGCCAGTGGTGACAGATGGCAGCACAGGGGCTCCTGCACTGCAGCAGAATGTGCCTCTGCAACTCACACCTGATCCTACTGCCAGAGGCAGCACCAGGATAAGACCAAGTGAAGAAGGTTTTTAAGAAGATTTTCAAAGCTATGATTTCACCAGTGTGCAAGGTCTGATCTCTCACACAGTTGTATTCAGGTGCCTTGCAGTGGTTCCTCTGTAATATAAATCAGTCATACAACAATATCTGATTTCTGTTCCGTGTAACAGCGAAAGAAAAATGGGCTACCAAGGAACGTGCTCTTTTTTTTCTCAACTCTACTAAAACATTGTCTTTCTGTTCTCAATTCTTCTGAAAAAAAAAAAAAAAAAAAAAAAAAAAAGACACTTACGGCTCTGTATGACTCTCTTGAGCATAAACCGTGGTGTGCCATTTCTGAGATCAGGGAACACTGCCAGTCCCTGCGTCGCCAAAGTGCTTCTGACAGATTTACTCTGATTTTCTACACTCAGTCCAGTCTAGACAGAAATCGAGACAAGCAATTCAAAGCTAGTATTTTCATTATGAAAGACCCAACATCAAAAGCATCCACCACCCATATTCTAATAACAAGCTAAGCAAGCTGGTAAGCTGGTATTCACAAATTCCAAAGAAAAATTGCTGATGTTGGCTTTTTGACAACGGTGGCACTTCCCACGTGCACGGGAGACAATTCAGCTCGGGATGTCACCCAGGTGGGCTCCAGAATAAAACCCTCCTGTGGACCAAATTCTGAGCGGCCTCAGAGCACAGCGCGAGCCGCGGGCGGCTCGGCCCCAGCCAGGGGTTCCGGCCCATTTTCCACGATTAAAGGCAAACGCGGGTGAGGGAGCGGCCTCCGCTCCTGCTCCAGAGGCCTCGTTTCTGTCTCAAACCGAGAGCGGGCGGGAGGGCGGCGCCGGGCGACTCCCACGGGGTGGTCGCTCCCAATAGCGACTCTCCTTTCCTCCCTTCTATCTTTTCTTCCTCCCCTCCCTCCCGCCCGCCCTCGCAGATCCTTGGGGGCACCTGGGCCGCCGCCTGCGCGTTGTGGCGGCCGCTGCGCCTGAGCGCGGCCCTGCTCCGGGTCCGCCCGTCCGCCATGTTGGAGCCGGTAACGGCCGCACCCCTCGCGCCTCCCGCCGCCTCTCGCGAGACGTGCGCGCGCGCCGGGAGGGGCCGCGGCGCAGTGTGGGGCGGGTAGTTCCGCCGGCGGCGCGGTGCATTGTGGTCCGCGTAGTTCCGGGGCGGCGGCGGCGGCGGCGGCGAGAGGCCGCCCGGGCCTTGTGGGAGCTGTAGTTCGGCGGGGCCGCTCGCCCCGCTCGCCGCGGGTGTCCCCCCGCCCCGCGAGGCCATGCCGGGCTTCACCTGCTGCGTACCGGGCTGCTACAACAACTCGCACCGCGACAAGGCGCTGCACTTCTACACCTTCCCCAAGGACGAGGAGCTGCGGCGCCTCTGGCTCAAGAACGTCTCCCGAGCGGGCGTCAGCGGCTGCTTCAGCACCTTCCAGCCCACCACGGGCCACCGCGTCTGCAGCGAGCACTTCCAGGGCGGCCGCAAGTCCTACCTGGTGCGGGTCCCCACCATCTTCCCGCTGCGCGGCGTCAACGAGCGCAAGGCTCAGCGGGCCCGGCGCCCCCGCCCCGCCGCCGCCGCCGCCGCCGCCGCCCCGCCGGGCCCCGCGGCCGCCAGCGAGGCCCCTGCAGGGGGCGCGGCCGAGGACGTGAAGCCCATCGACCTGACGGTGCAGGTGGAGCTCGGGGCCGCCGCCACCATCGGGCCCAGCCCCGTGCGGCTGCCGGTGCCGGTACCGGCGGCGGCGGCGGCGGGGGAGGAGATCCCGGTGGAGGGCGGCCCCCCCGATCACTCGTACTCGCTGTCGTCGGGCACCACGTCGGAGGAGCTGCTGAGGAAGCTGAACGAGCAGCGCGACATCATCGCGCTGCTGGAGGTGAAGATGAAGGAGATGAAGGGCAGCATCCGCCGCCTGCGCCTGGCCGAGGCCCAGCTCCGCGAGGAGATCCGCGAGAAGGACCGGCTGCTCCACGCCGCCAGCGCCGGCACCCGCAAGCGCCACGGCCTCTGAGGGCTGCCGGGGCCCGGCCCGGCGCGGGGCTCGCCATCCCGGAGCCCCCGCCGCCCTCGGTGCGGTGCCGGGCGGAGCAGGGATGGGATGGACCGCGGCCCCTCGGTACCCGGCTCGGCCCGCAGCACAGCAGCCCCCAGCTGGGCAAGGCCATCGGATCCCGCTGCCTGGACCGGACCGGCTCCGTGCCCAGCCCCGCTATCGCCCCGACATTATCTCCGGTGTCACCTCACAGCGGGCCCATCGAACCCGCTGCGTGCGGTGTCGGAACGCGCTGCTCCCAGCGTGGATGGGACCCGAGTCGTCACTAAGTGGACGTAGGGTATCAGTTTTCAGCAAATAAACTCGCTCTGTGTCAAGTGAGGTAACAGCAACACTACCCTGGAGAAGGCGTGTCCGACTGCCGTGGGCACCGTGCCCATCATAGGAATGGTCGGTGATGTCGTGTTCAGCCTCGCTCAGTGGAGGAAAGCTTTAGAAACCCTCTCAGGGTGATGTGTTTCTTCAGTAAATTACTGATGCCATAAAAGACTGCCGTTCCTAGTGTGACAGAAGCCCCAGATTAAAGAGTGTTCTTGTACTGTGTAGTTTCTCCTTTCTCTGCAGCGTGTGTGTATTGGTTACAGGTGTCTCGATGCTCTCGACACCACTAAGGATCACAGTCTGGTACAAAGAGCACGGTGGCATTTAACAGCTGTAGTTTATGTCATTGGTTTAAGACTCCCTCTAATGAAATGGAGGCTTTGTAACACATTGGAATTTTAATCCTTGGCTTTCGTTCAGAGAACCAGGATGAAACAACAGTGACTTTACCCGCAGTGGTTGCAAACCTCTCCTGTCTAATCCTTAACTAGTTGGCATGACTAATAATCTGTACATTAGGCAAGACCGTACTAAATCTTGCTTGTGTGTTCTAAACCAAGATTTAAGAGTATTGTAACAAATCTATGTGGAATGGTTGTGTAGTTTCTGTTTCTAGCCAGCATCAGTCCCTTCACTTTCTGCAACAGGAAACCAAATCAGTTGGCTGGAAAGAGGGTGGAGTGAGGGTGGCAAAGCCACGGGTGTGGCTTGGTTATGCACATCCAGCCTGGCTGGTGGAACAGATCCCTCAGGAGTTTGGAGGAGGAGGAGAAAGGGAGTGTCTGGTACCCCAGCATGGCCCTGTGGCAATGGGCAATGAGGATGGATGTTGAGAACAAAAGGCACTTTTGAGAGCAAAAGGCACTTCACCACAATGTGCCCATGTTCACCTTGGAGGGAAGAATTCCCAGGTGTTCTCTGGGTCTGTGAGATCCTTCTGGAACCAGAATGCATTGTACTCAGCAGACTGGGATGTCACTTTTACTAAATTTTATAGAGGAATTTTCTAAATGTAAAAAGTATCTTTAGTTTGAAATTATGTAATCTTTGTAACACTGGCTAATGTAGCTTTACAACCGTCAGCTTCAACACTGTATACAACCGAACAAAAGGGCAAGGTGGGGTTTTGTAGCTGGAGGTTTCTCTGTAGATCCTAAGCCAGTTCAGCTCCAGGTTGTCACAGCCTGCTATGTGATGCATGGGTCATTTTTTATTAACGTGTGTGCCAAGTTGGATGGTCATCTGTAAAGATACTACATGTCTATCTGTGTACTAAGTCCTTCCCATTACTTCAGTTTAATTTATTCTCCAATCTGATATGTAACTCTCCAGCTCTGTGCTATACTGATTTCTCTGCGAGTCGAGTTAGCGGCAACTTTTTCATTTGGTTGGTTTGGCTTGTTGTTTTGAGTTTGTTGGGTTTTTTTTTTTTTTTCTGTAGGACAAGCAGATAACTGCTCCACCATGGGATCTAACATAGGTGATTGGTCCAGCAGCTCTAGATGCTCCCATCAGGACAGTAGGCAGCACAACATCCTCCTTGCAAACGAGGCTGGTTGTGCATCTGAGCTTGTTGAGAACGTGCATGTCGTGACAGTCGTGGTACTTTTTCTACCATTGGGATGCACTTCAGGATGTTCAGCCATTCAGCCTTGCTGGACTGGTTACCTGCTGGACTGTTTGACTTCTCCAGGTTACACTGAGGTGCTAACATGCTTAATTTTAATAAAGTATATTTTGTTTTCTTATGTTTCCTGTCTCCTTGCAGTTTATATATCTTTTTCTGAAAGGTTTGTGGCTGTAACTTTGTCTTATCTTTTGTAGCATCTTTTTTTTTTCTTTGTGAGCTGCACAGCTGGAGCAGCAGGAATATCTTTACATTCTTGTAGGGTGAAGAGGAGGAGTTTGAGGTCAGCCCAGTGTACCTCACACCTCCTTGTGCAGAGGTTGGAGCCATTTTGATGAGCAGTCACAGGGTGCTCTCCCTGTAACCAGGAGGGATTTGAGCAGGGAGCCAGGCTTCCCACAGTTCTTCCCCCAGCATGACTCCCCTGTCTAATGCCTGGAGGAGGAAGAGGAAGGCATGGCCTCCCATGAACCAGCCTAGTGCAGGGAAGAGCTCACATGTGCTCTTAGAGCTTGTAATTCCACTTGCCAAAGTTCCTGGTTTCAGATTCATTTAGAGCTATTAGTCTCAAGCAAATGTATGCAGAGAAAAATTTCAGCTGTGCCTCAACCATCACATTTTTGGATTGAACTGGGAATGTTAAATGCAGCTGCAGGATGGGGAGGTGATTGTCCCACTCTGCTCCGTGCTGGTGCAGCCTCACCTCAAGTTCTGGGAGCAGATGTGGCCACCATAGCACAAGAAGTATCTAGAGCTGAAACAGAGCATCCAAAGGAGGCCATGGGGATGGTGAAGGTTTTAGAGAGGAAGCCATGGGAGCAGTGCCTGAGAGTGCTTGGCCTGTTCAGCGTGGAAAAGGGGACACTGAGGGCAGAAATTTCCTCAGGAGGGGCAACAGAGGGGCAGCGCTGGTGGCTGCTCTCTGTGACCCGTGAAAGGATCCGAGGCTGAAGCTGTGCCAGGGCAGGTTGAGGCCGGATTAGCAAAGCGTTCGTGAGGCAGAGGCGGGTCGGGCTGTGGGCGCAGCTCCCCAGGCGGCGCCCGCGGAACCGGCACTGCGAGAGCCCCGGAACGTTTGCACAACGCCCTCAAGTGTAGCACGGGCCGCCAGGGGCGCGCAGCGGTGTCAGGATGGCCGAGCGGTCTAAGGCGCTGCGTTCAGGTCGCAGTCTCCCCTGGAGGCGTGGGTTCGAATCCCACTTCTGACAGCTCGTAATTTTTTGCGTTACTTCCAATAATTAGTATTTACTTTCAATTGCGCGCTCTTGGTCGGTTTCCGGTTTTTTATTCAGGATCCCACTCACCTTCCCAGCTAAAAGAGGCCGCGAGGCGGCGCAAAAGTTGCTGTCAGAAGTGGGATTCGAACCCACGCCTCCAGGGGAGACTGCGACCTGAACGCAGCGCCTTAGACCGCTCGGCCATCCTGACCTGCTGGCAAACTGATCCTTGCAGCCATGTCCCATCCCAGCTGCCAGCCGGGCTGTCCTGACTGGTCACGGCGGGGACACTTCGGGGACAGCCCGGGGACAGCCAGGGGACACCTTGAGGACAGGGGGACAGCCCCGTGTCACATCAACGACCTGCGTGATGGGGCCTGGGGCGCCTGGGCACACGACACCATACAGAAAGCAGTGGCTGAGGGTCCTGCTGCCGCCCAGGGGGACTCGGACCAGCCCGAGATACGGGACGGGAATCCCTGGAGTGGAGGGTGATGAGGCATTGTGCAGGTTGCGCAGAAAAGCTGCGGCTGCCCCGTCACTGGAAGTGTTCAAGATTGGAGCAAGGCCAGGGGCTTGGAGCAACCTGGTCTAGTAGAATGTGTCCCTGCACGGCAGGAGGCTGGAACGAGGTGCTGTAAGATCACTTCCAACCCAAATTATTCCAGGATTTAACAAAGAGACGCGTGTCGCTCGGCCCCCGCAGAGGAGCAACACCAGGATGCGCCGGGAGCCACCAAATGTCCCCGGTGAGCACCGAGCGGGACATGGCTGCACAGAAGGGTCGCGGTGACCCGGGCTGCGCCAGGACGCGGGGAGCGGGGCTGTCACCCGGTGCCCGGTACGGGGACACGGGGACACACCGGGAGCGCAGCCGCATGCCCGGGGGCGGCGGGGCGGGGGCAGCCCGGGGCTCGGCCCGGCCGCCCGGTGCCACCCGCGCCCCGCCCGCGGAGGGGCCGTGCCGGGGCTGTCCCGGGGCCGGTGCGCGGCATGGCGGGGCTGCCCGGCTCCCGGAGCGCCTCCCCGGGCTCCCCCCCGGCCCTGGACGGCTCCTTCTTGCTCTCGCCGCTCGGGGGGCTGATGGGCGCCCAGGCCGTGAGTACCGGGGAGGGGGCGCGGCGGAGGGGGGAGGGCATCACCACTTCGGTGATTTTCTTCACCTGGAAACAGCCCGGGCTCTCTTCGGTTGCCACTCCGACCCAATCTCCGCTGTCTAACCCTAGTTGATCCCCAACCCTAAGACAGTGCAGCCCCCTCTCTCCTCCTTCCCTCTGTAAAGCCAGAGGAAAAGTCGGATCCTTGTCTTCACACCCCTTGCCGGTTGTAACTCAATGCCGGCTGGTTCCCAGTGCCAGGCACGGGCTGATCCTCGAGGGAACAGGGCAGTGTCTCCGCAGGGCACAGGCAGTAGCTCGGGGGGCGTGTGAAGCCCAGTGACTCCAGGTGAGATGTGCTGGCGGTGCTCTCACCCTCCCTGGAACACTCAGCTCTCCCAGGCTGCTCTCAGAGGAGCCCAAGAGTGTGCACCGTAATTTCGAGCGGCAGCATCACCTCCCCGTTGCTTCAGCATGGGAGGCAACCAGAATAATCTCCGCTGGTGCTCTGCCTTGTAAGAGCGTCAGGAAAGAGAGATGGAAGCAAGACCAGCAGCGGAGACCTTTCAACTCTGCTCCCACCCTCTGCAGCCCCTCCCTCAGGACAGGCTGTCAAACAGGGAAAGCTGCTGCTTTCCCCTGCCAGCAGCCGCAGCGGGGCCGCTCACACATGGAGCTCCCACCCCTGCAGAAGCCCCCTCTACATGTTTCTCCCCAGCACATATTTTGCGATCACGAGTGTTAGAAATGGATGTGGCAGACAAGGAGGCATTGTCGGGGCCGCCGAGCACCAGGGCGTTGGACGCGGGCAGGACAAAGGCTGTTGTGTTTCTTCCATGACAATAAGTGGTGCGGGCTTACACAGGGACACAGCGGCTTGCCAAGGAGCCCTTCTCCTGCCGAGTGTGCCGCTGCTTTCCTGGAGTGAGGGAAGCACAGCTGCTGATGGTGCTGGCGTGCCTGGGCTTGTGGGAGATGTTCTGTGCTCCTCCTGCAGGAACCAGCCCCTGAACACACCCCCCATTTCACCCCACAGGTGCTCGGTTTGCTGGTGTGGTCTCTCATCGCTGCCACGACGTACCACCTGCACGCAGCATATGGCTGGGTGATGTTTGTGTCCCTCTTCTTCTGGATACTAACAATCCTTTTCCTCGTGACTTACCTCCTGCAGCTTCATCAGAAGTTCTACATGGTCCCCTGGCCCCTCGTGGTGGGTAGCTGAGAGGGAGTGAAGTGGCATCCCAAGAGGGAAACCTCTTGGAAAGATAGTCTGGGAAGGCTTCAGTCTCTTCTGGGCTGATGGAACCAAGGCCCCTGCACTTTGCGCTGTGGCATTGTTTCATTCTGCCCTCGAATTGCTTAGAAAATGCTCACACCAGAAAGTCCTGTGTCAATCCAGAAAGTTACAGCCACCAACTGCTGCTGTTGTGGCATCATCCAAACCCCCCCAGCACAACCTGGGGCGCATTCAGTCATTCTCCTGGGGAATGGGGAGGAATGTGAACCTGAGCCTTTCGCTCCTGCCTCTCCCCGGCATGCACGAGGTTGAGCCCAGACCTCACGGCCTCCCTTTGCTTCCCCAGATGATGATCTCCAACGCCGTGGCCACCGTGCTGTACCTGACGGCCTTCGTGACGAGCGCGGCGGCCGTGCAGCCCACGAGCTGGCGGCAGTGGGACTACAACCGCCGAGCCGCCGCCTCCGTGAGTAGCGGGCGCGGGGGAGGGGCCGGGCGCTGCGGCAGCCGCCCTGCTCACACCGGGGAATGAATGCATCTGCTCCTCTTGCAGTTCTTCGCCGGTGTCACCATGATCATCTACGGGGTGAGCACCTTCTTCAGCTTCCGCGCCTGGAAAGGGCTCGGCAGCAACGCGGCCACCAGCCAAGTGACCGACCACGTGTGAGGAGTGAAGAGCAAAGCCCAGCCAGGGCCACCCTGCACCAGCTTGTGCCAGGCTTGGTGGCTGGGAGCCTCGTGTGCCACCAGGGCTCGTTTTGGGACCAGCCTGCGCTGGCAGCAGTGATCAGCACTGGGTCCTGTGGATGCTGCCC
This sequence comes from Erithacus rubecula, assembly GCF_903797595.1. Taxonomy (NCBI): domain Eukaryota; kingdom Metazoa; phylum Chordata; class Aves; order Passeriformes; family Muscicapidae; genus Erithacus; species Erithacus rubecula. Next base: position 6,490,359 of record NC_136664.1, on the reverse strand, counting down.
TGAGGTTTCTGATGATGCTCCAGCTGATGTGCCCACAGCACAAGCGGCATCGCCTCTGGGGGACACGGACTCGCTGGGGCTGCAGCTCCTGCTCATCCCCGGGGCTCATCCGATCCTCGCTGGAGCAGCTCCACTGAGGGGGCTCAATTTGGCACAGTCCAATACTAAAATTCACTAACCCAAGCCCAGGCTCCCCTCCCTGCTCATTCACAGCTACAGTGTAAGTAATGCCATTAACGGGATGCAGAAACAGTGGCAGAGCTGGAAGATGGGAAGCGAAGCAAAGGAAGCAGTCATAACTGCTCTTGTGTATTTCTAACAATTTGAATATAAATTTTATGCTTTAAATAAAAACATTCCTAAATCCAGCACTGGAGTCTGTCATGAGAAAGCTTGTCTTGTGAGCAGGCAGCACATACAGCACGGTGGGGACAGCAGAGATGTCACTGCAGAGGTGGCTGCTCCTTCCACTCTGTGTGGGCTGTGGAAGGAACAAGTCCACAGAGTTCACCTCAGGGCTCACCTTTCATTGCTTTATGCACACACATGCTCAGAGTGTGCATCCAAGCCACAAGAAAACAAACGAGGTGCCAAGGCTTTGATCACTCCCTCCTCCTGGCTCAGCACCACACACTCCTGAGTTCACCTAATTAATTAGAAAGGCAATTTTGCCCATTAGCTGCAGGTCATTTGCAGAAATTACAATCAAGTCTGCAAAAGCTCTGGGAACACAGGCAGGATCAGTGCCTCAGGAGAAGGAAGAACCACGCTGCCCCCCTGTGCTGCAGACCACAAATTCACCTTTTGGGGGTTTGTCAGAACAAGGAGTGATGCTCAGCAGGCAGAGCAGCTCTTCCTTTCACACCCTCCTGGTATAAGGTAGTAAAAGTAGATTCACTGAGTTCAAAAGCTGGTGCATGGTGAGCTACACTGCAAATCTCACTGCATGCTCTGCATAGGAAAAGTTTTACCAGGTTATCTGCAGAGGCAGGACCAGGAAATGGAACTGCATCCATGGAAGGTGAGAACTGAAAAGGAACTTGACATTGGCCCATGACAGATCTGCCTTTATTTGGTTGCAGCAGGTAAATCAAGGGTGAAATTTCCACAATTATGAATATATAGACATATATATATACATAAAAGGAACAGTAAGAAAACAAAACAAATAAAATTAATAAATATTAACATGGGAGATCACCACGGAATTCCCCAGTCTAACCAGAAAATTGCAATCACTTGATAAAGGACACTGGTCTCAGCCTTCCAAACTCTGACATGTTCCAAATTATTTTAGTTAATTAGCTAAATCAGTTTAGCTAGCATTTCTCCAAATTCAACTGCATCACCAGGCAACTGAGGCTCCAGAACCTGAATCTCTCTGGGAAGGATGTGACCAAGAAAATGATGTGCTGTTCCTATAAAGCAGCTGATATCAGCATGAATTCTGCCTTGGTACCTTGTAAAAAACTTCCCTGCACACACTGACTTCTCAGCTAAAACCACATTCCTGAGAACTGAGTATCTTTTACTGCCAGGTGGCCAGGCTGGATGGGATTGTGAGCAGCCTGCTCTGGTGGAAGGTGTCCCTGCCCATGGCAGAGGACTGGAACTGGATGATTTCCAGTTAAGCAATGGGGCTGCAGGAACAGAAGGAATAAACTGTTCTCTGTGTTCAGCAGAGACAGGACAAAGAACAAGGAGCTCAAACTGCAGCTCAGGCACTTTATATCAGAGTGCAAAAGGCTCCCTGCAGCTGGGCACTGCAGAGAACTGCCCAGACAAACCACAGCAGCTTCTAAAGATCCTGCAGACAGGTAAAGAGAAGTTTGGGTAGAGCTGGGAAAAGGAAAGCTGCCTCTCACAGTCTCTTCTGTCCATTTTGTGTAAGGGTATAGAACTTCCAGAAAGTTTTGATTTCACCCCCTGGAGAGGGACTCACATCCTGGCCCTGCCCCACACCCACCGTGGAGCTGAGTCCCCGCCCCTGTGCCCCAGCTGTCTCTCGGGAATCACTGCCTTTCACCTCTGAAACCGAACAGACCTTGCTTAAAATACAACAGAACTCCCTTCAGAATGACTTGTTTAATGGTTTAATGAAGTCACCACTAATGCACTGCTTAAATCCAGACTTCGACCTTCTTTTTCCTGGAAACATGGGGAAAAAAAAGAAATCTGTGACTCCATGATGGTTTGGAATAACAATTTCAAAAAATGAAAGACAATACATTCTCTGCTGCATCGAACCACCAGAAAATTACATGTGACTTGAGCATCTATGATTGAATGTGAAGCCAAGAAGATTGTGCAGGAATCTCTGGAGTGAGGGGACTCCCACTCTGCCAGTGTCTGTCCATGTCAGAGCAGAGTCTTGCTCACACCTGGATGGGAATGCTGTCCCCATTTCCACAAAATTCATAGGGATGGGGAAGGGGCAGAGGCATAACCACAATTGTGATTGTTTTCTCCTTGTCAGAAAGGATTGGACTGACACTAGAGAGCACTGATTTTCATTCTGCTAAGGAAAACCTCATCCAAAAATCTTAGCACTTTTGTATATTTCTCCAGCTGACACAGAGAGGAGGAGAAAACAAATGAAAGGGGCTTAAAAAGCTAATTTTGGATAGATTAGGAATGAAAAATAAAAGAAGATACTACATCATTAGAATGGCTAAGGTGGAAAGGGATCTCTGGAGGTCATCTGGGGCAAACACCACACTCAAGCACAGCCACTCAGGACTGTGTCCAGACTACTTTAGAGTATCACCAAGGATGGAGACTCCACAACCTGTCTGGGCAAGGAAGCTGTGACAGTGCTCAGAGACTGTCACAGTGAAAAAGTGTTCCCTCCTGTTCATTTGGAAAACAATGTTCACAAATGCAGGAAGCTCACAAAAAGCATGAAGAGCTGCTCCAAATGCCAGCTTCATTCATGTTTTCTAGAAATTATTAAACGTGCAGTTTGAGTTTAAAAAGCCAATCAGTGAAGTAATTTTTCTTTTGACTCTGTTACAGCCTTTGATGAAATACTGTGACCAACTGTAGTAGCTTTTCCTTTGGCACTCTCAGGTGGAGCTACACCAAACCCAGAGCCACTGTGCCAATGAAAATAAACAATGTGATATACTCACAGCTCTGTATTCCAAGAACATTTCTTTGAAAGCCAGAAAGTCTGTAAATGTGAGCAGCAGATCAAATATATCACCTGGCACTTCATCTTTGTGTTGTCTACAGAGAAAAAGAAGTTGGGAAATGAGAAAATTGTGTGAGAAAAATTCATTATTTTAAAATGGTACAAGGTCAAAAAGGACAAGTAGAACAACATCAGTGTTTAAACAAGAATGTTATTGCAGGTTATCATATAGCAAAACTGCAGCCAAATATTACCATGTAGTTATTTCCAATCCAACCACATTATCACATTTATCTAAATCCAAGACCTATGAGTATCTTATCAGTCCTGGAAAACCAGACCTGTTTATTTAAGAAACATTTAACAGATTCAAATATTTTAAGATACTCAATTCCCAATTACACTTGATAATCTTATTCAAGGGTGGAAACCAGTAAAAAAACAGGGAAAAGCTTTCAAAAACAAGCTCTTCAGGAAGCTGGTTAAGTTACAATGACCCAATGCAAAAGATGAACACAAGCCAAACTGAATGCTCCATACAAAAATTGCAATAAAGGAATTTAACCACATGACTGAAACACCACCTACTGAGGTGCCTGGAAGAGAGAAACAAGACCCAACCTTTTAAGGGTCTGGCTTCAAAGTGATAAGAAACATGAAAATCATCCAGTGCTCTCATTGTGATTTCTCTTCCTACCCCTTCAAACCCAATATATTTCAGTTTGACAATTCAGAAATTTAGAGTAGCAGGACATGCTGAAGGCAAGAAAAGTGGTCAGGCACTGCCTGCATGAACATTTTACTTTTTAAGTTGAAGTGGAACCATTATCTAAAACAGCCATACCTAAGCTTTAATCTAGATAAAAAGAACTGAGAGGCACATAAGCCACTCCTCAACCAAAGTAAAGCAGAAACTTACTGCAATGACACTGTGAAAGCAACCATATCAAACCCACGAATCCGATCGAGCAACTTCTCCTCAATGTATTTCTCTACTAAAGAGATCTGAAAAAAACCCAGACAAACCACCCCAGTAAGATGACAACAGATTTCAGAAGCAGATTTCAAACAGCATCCTTACACTGACACCTTCTTGACACTCTGCATGATCCTCACTGGGCTCAACTGCAGATTCCTCAGTGGGTGTTGCTGGTTCTGTTCTCACAGCAGCCCTGAGGCACAGAGCTGCACATTTTTTCTGGGGAGCTTGGGGAGAACAAACACTGACTATTTGTATCTAGTAACAAATATTTTTCAAACTGATTTAATGGTACTGAATAGTAGACTGGTCTAGTTACTTGATGATGCTTTGCATGAAGAATGTGATTGAATTATCCAATACAAGAAATAACACAATTGGAAAAGAAAAAAACTTTGTTTGCACACATACTAAACACATTATTTACTATAGCAAAATTTCTATTCAAGAGAGCTACACAATTTCCAAAATAACTCTAGAAAATTTTGTGTGGAAAAATAAGAAAGGAACCTAAAGCTTCAAAAACTTTTCTTGCTCACAGATGATGGTTGTGCTTCTGAAGCAGACAGGAACATGTTGGGATCTGCTTCATGTAAGCCCAGTATTTTATAAAGGGAGAACTATTAAAAAAAAAAAAAAGCAATACATATGAAAAATAGGAAAAGGTATCTTACATATTCATTAAAAATGTCCGTATAGATGAGCTTGTTTTCTTCTGAGTCATCAAACTCCTGGTAGTGCTTCTCCAAAAAATTCCTCTGTATTAACTGGAAATCATCATCTGGGCCATAACAGAAATGCAGCACAGAGTTAGGAATTTAGTCATTCTTTCTGTAACAAAACCCCACATTCACTGCTCCTCTGCTTGCCTGCTGTAACCACAGAGCCCTGCACACGTGCAGAGTTCATCACATCAGCACCACAGCTGCTGCCAAATCATCACTTCTGACCCAACTGTGAGAGGACAGAGGCTGCTGGTGAAATATTACCCAAACAGTCTTCCTGCTCTACATTTATTAATAGTTATTTATTCTGAACCTCTTTTTGTTCTGGCTCTAAAGTCAGCAAAACATCTGTATTTTTTTAAGTGAATATCTCTTTCCCACAAGAACTCAAAGTAAGTTTTTTTCTTTGAATTTAAAAATATTGGTGAAACTCCCAGATTAAATTTTCAATTGCCAAATAATTTTCCAGTTGTGGAAGAAGAGTAAAAATTAACATGGGAGGAATTCCACAGAACAGGTCTAAATAAAAAGTTTAATTATAAACACTGATAAAGGAGACCAGTCACAACTTTCCAAACTCTGACATGTTCCAAATTAATTTAGTTAGCATTTCTCCAAATTCAACTGCATCACCAGGCAACTGAGGCTCCAGAACCTGAATCTCTCTGGGAAGGAAATGATGTGCTGTTCCTATAAAGCAGCTGATATCAGCATGAATTCTGCCTTGGTACCTTGTAAAAAACTTCCCTGCACACACTGACTTCTCAGCTAAAACCACATTCCTGAGAACTGAGCATCTTTTACTGCCAGGTGGCCAGGCTGGATGGGATTGTGAGCAGCCTGCTCTGGTGGAAGGTGTCCCTGCCCATGGCAGGAGGGTTGAGTCATCTTTAAGCTCCATTCCATGCCAAATCATTCTCTGGTTCTCTGACCACCTTTGTGCTTTAGGACTGGATACAAAGAAATAAGGTTGCCCATTCTTGCAGCTTTCAGTGCTGGAATAGAACCAACTCTGAGTCTGCAGCTCAGGCACTTTGTATCAGAGTGCAAAAGGCTCCCTGCAGCAGCAGCAGCAGCTGGGCACTGCAAAAAACCGCCCAGACAAACCATGGTGGCTTCTAAGAACATCCTGACAGATGTCACAGGTTTGGGCAGAGCTGGGGAAGGGAAGGCTGCCTCTCACAGTCTCTTCCATAAAAATCCCAGAAAGCTTTGCTTTCTCTGTGAGATGTACAAGCACCTTTATTGTTTCTCTAAGAAGCAGTGTACTGCACTGATGTGGAGAATAATTTTCAAGAGTCATAAGCACACAGAAGAATTTTATGTGTATTTTTACTACACTACCAGGTTAGGGGTTCATGGGGATGTTTCATCAAGGGATGAAAGCTTTCATGAAGCTGTCAGGAGCTCTGTATGTTTTTTTGCTAATTTCTGGCTAATTACCAGAAGAGTAGCTGGCAACATGTTTAGCAGCCCTGATGTTGTCTGTACCTACTTGCAAACCTTACCCATTATGATATCCTCCAGATAACCAACAACTGCATCAAACTCATCAGAAGTGGTGGAGCTGAAAGCAAAGAAATACAAATGCATAAATATATATTCTGACCACAGCAGAAATTAAAGTAAATTTAAAAAGTATTAACAAAAGCCTAAGTACAAATAAACCCAGATAAAGAAGATAACTGAAAAACTTCCTAGTTTCAACCTACAAAATAATCCATGGCACTGATGAGAAGACTGCTCCATGGAGATTCTCATTAGGCATCTACTCTATTTCCTCCCAGTAAGGTGCCTAATTGCAAGAAAGAATAAATGTTGTTTTACTGGCATTACTGTCAAGGTAATTTTAATTCTGGTACAAAAGAATGTAAAGAGTGTAATTAGAACAGCAGATTAATTAAGCATTTTCCAACCCACAAATCCCAGCTGCTACCAGTTTCCCTTCTCTTTCCTCCACATGGTGATCACAGAACTGTACACACTCTAGAGAATATTTTGAAATTTTTGGTCTTGTTGAACAACTTAAACTGAATGTATACACAAGTATTCCATAACTGAAGAAACTTAAATATTTTTCTTATGCAAGAAACATCCTTATATGATTCAAATAAATGGGATAATCTTCTAAGATTATTCTATCATGAGCAAACATAAACATTATGGATCTGAATTCATCCAGGGAAGAAATCTTCAGTCTGGATCTGTTATTGTGCAACTTGTTCAAACACAGTAAATAATCCACAGAATATCTTTGGCATTCACAGCTCATCTTTAGTGGGAGATGGACTCTTCTCATTCTCTCCAAGGGATGAAAGAAATTTTTCTCACACATGAGGGAAAGAAGTCTTAAAGAAACAGGGACTTTTGTCTTTAAGAAAAAAATTCACTTCCATCAGTGAAAGCACCATTTAAATTCAATGGAATGTCTCTTTCTCATCAGTAAACAGAGCAGGATAGGCCTTCAGACTAAGTTTTGAAAACCTCATTAAAGTTACTTTGTCATTAGAGAATACTCTAGTGAAATTAATCCAGTAGTAGTTTAGCCAACAGTTTAACTATAATTATGCTTGCTCTGATCCAGAAAAACTGAGAGATCTTTGATTTTCCCCTCTTCCCAATAAATGCTACTCCTAGTTTTACAGCTTATCCTAACAGCAACAGAAGTGTTAATTTAAACCCGGGTTTAAATCTGTGCAAGTAATAGAATTTGTTCCAAAAGAACCCAATTCCATCTCTTTATACAACACACCTACAGAGACACAAGCACACCAACCCTGTGGTTTAATTCCCTGTCACCTCACAACACCCAGTTTGGGCCAGCACACTGCTGCTGAGGCAGCCCTGGCACGGCTGCTGCTCAGTCTGAGGCTGAAAGAGTTAAATCCACGCAGGACAGAGGCACAGTCACACATCCCCTTCTGCCACAACTCCTGGGAGAAGAGCATGGCAGACACCTGTGGGGTGAAGCAGCATCTCTGCACCTGCCAGTGTGAAATTTAGTTGAGGTTACCTGTGAACAGGCTCAGTTTTAGCAGGTGAACACAGAGGAAGAGTCTCCTCTCAGGATTAGTGACACGAGACCACAAACACTCTTGAAAAGGAGGAATTCTGAATGTCAAACAAACACCAGGAAAAACAATTTCCAGCCTTAGAAGGCTTGCTCTGATCCCCCAGAAGAGCTACCCAGTGGTACACTGACCACAGTGATATTTAGTTTAACTTCACCTAAACTCTGCACTGATGTTGTTCCCTCTTGCAGCTTTGCATTCTGCATCTTTGTTCTCTTAAGAGGCACAATCTGACAAACAGTGTTATGTAAATTATATCGTGCAATTCTATTTCTATCGATATATTTTAATTAGTAATTAGCTTACTGAAAATCTGACACATGAGAATACAGCATACTCACGTGGCTACACCCAAACTTTCTCCATCAGAAGTCTCCATTGTTCCTGCCTAGCCAGAGTGGAAAAGAATCTGTGTTTCAGCTGTTAGTGGTAATTTCTTCTTTTTGATCAAAGTGCTAAAGAATAGCATGACTTAGTGTTAGTACAAATTCAATTGCTAAACTGCCATACATTTCCTAAAGAGCAAATCAGGAGATAAATTTTAATTCTTAAACACAGGAATTCCATGTTCTTTCAAAACTATTACTACTGCTTTTCCAAATAATAAACCAAATAATGTAGAAACTTTCTCTGCCTATTCAGAGAACAAGCTCAAAATCCAACGAGACCCTATGAAGGGGTTTTGAGTGACGTCTACGTATTTTCTCCTGCAACATCTATGGCTGACTATTATAGAAATAAAGCTAGCTAAGATAAAGGCCAGGCTGCTGCAGGCTTTGGACAGCGGTGCCGGGGGCTGTGCGCGGCCCGTGCCTGTGACAGGTACCGGGACAGGGCACACAGAGCCCGGGGCGCTGCCGGGCAGCACGGCGGGCACGGAGCGGCCCCAGATCCCACCCTCAGCCCCGGTGAGGGGGCAAAGCGCCCCAGCGCTGTCCCTCCCCAGGAACCCAGCCCGCCTCGCTCTCCTCAGCGGGACCCATGGCAGCGGCCAGCACCCTCCCTCTCTCTCTCTCCACAGAGCGCCCCGGCAGCGCCATCCCCCGCTCCCCGCGTCCCTGCCCCGGCCCCCGCCCGCACCCACCGCCCTCAGGCCGGCGCGGCGCCCCCTCCCCGCCCCTCGGGCCGTCTCCTGGGGAACGCGCTCTTCCGCCCCGGCCGCAGCCAATCAGAGCGCGGCCCCGCCCCGCTGGGCCCGCCCCGGCGCGCCCGCCCAATCAGAGCGCGGCGGGGCCGCGCGGGGAGGCGGCGCCGCCGCCATGGCGGGCTGGGCGCGCGTCCTGCGCCGGCCTGAGGGGGGCACAGGGAGACAGCGTTAAAGCGGCTTCCGAAAAGGAATTAAAGAACAACAAACAGCCTTCAGGACGTTTTTATTGTTGAATGGACAACTTGCTACAATTCATTTCCCCCTGCGAGGGCCTGTGGAGTCGCCACCTCCCATCCCTGTCCCCAGAGCCGGGGGGTGCAGGGAGCGAGGGTGGCACCGCACTGGTCGTGGAGTTCCAGCTTGGCAGAAATGCCCCCGGCGTGGATGGCGGCACAAAGCCAGTCCAAGTGCACAGTCTTTCCCTTTGTGAAATGAACAGGACAGTTCTCTGCAACACAGCTCCCTCCTCCACCACCCTTGGCTTCCTCTGCCCAGCACCAGCTGCATGGAAGACGGTCTGGGGCAAAATTTTCCAAAGCGTTCACATCATTTCCATAAAGAACGCAGGCACTTAGTCCCATGTCCACAAAGGCAGCGAGGCTCTAAGGGCACCCGCATTCCCAGGGGACAGCAGATGCCTAGAAGCCATTGTGGACTTGGGCCTGAAGACCTTAATCTCAATACAGCAGTTGATACAAAGTAGGAGCTCTAGGCACTTCTGAAAATTTTACCTCAGTTAATCCTGGCCAGGGAAACCAAAGCCCTGAAATTACTAGACTCTATTAAGGCAGAGTTCAAAATGGTTCTGTCCCACTTCTTCCCTAAAGTACGATTTGTAACTTTGTACCTTAGGGATAAAAACTCATCGTGGCATTTGGAAGCGCTTAAAACTTCATTTCAAGTGATAGTGAATTCCCAACACCCTTGTGGCAGTGATGGTGGTCACGTTTGCTCATTGAGCATGGAGCTGGAAGGGACTCGGCCCTGGCTGAAAACACAGACACAGCAACACATTGTGAAGTACAGTCAAGTGAGGAAATGAGATCCCTGTGGCACAGATCTGCCAGTCTGGCTTTAATCAAACCAGGCATCCAAGGTGGGAGAGAATCCACATTTTAGCAAAACACACGAACCAGCACTCTGCTGCTGGATTCAGTCTACATTTGGACAAAAGTCAACGTGAAAATGATGGACAGAACTTTCCTAATTCACACATCTCTGGATGAAGTTCAGCACCCTTGAGTTAGCAAAGGCAGAAGGTGAAAGGAGCTGCTAGAGAGCTGGGTTCTGGGACCTGTGTGCAGAGCTCTCAGCTCCTCCCGAGGTCTGTAGGGAGCCAGAGCGCTCAGGAAGAAGCAGCCTCAGCTCTGCTTTGTTAGTACTTCATAGTACAACAAAGATAATAAAGGATTTTAAAAATAAGCTACATCATACCATGAGAATTCACTGTAACAGCCTCTGCTGCTGAACCACGGCCAAGAAGTGGGATGGTTTTGGTGTAAGTTGTGTGTGAATTAGTAAAGTTCTACTATACAGACACATATTTTATAAAATCAACCTGTACAAGACTTGGAAGAGACCGAGTCACATCCTCAGTTGGTGCAAAATAAGCAGAACCCCACCAATTTTTGTGCTACTTCACTGACACCAGCTGTGAACCCTGATTCCTTGTAGAAACCTAGTAAAAGTCAAGAGCTGCCTACTGAAGTGCATCCTTAACATACAAACATCACAAATGTGTAATTAAAGTGGAGCAGAGATTCCCACTGTATGATCCCTACCAAAAATAGGAAGTGTGGCCCCAAACCTGCTCAGAGCAGGACTGACACGTGGCAAGCAAGGTGCATGTTTAAGGAGTTAAGAATAAGACTGAAATTGCTATCCAAATAACCTGGTTTTAAATAAACTGGTCCAGAATTCTCCTCTAATATTTTAAGATATTGGAAAAATTGAGCTAGCTCTCAAAAACAACACTGATTAAAAAAGATGTTTGATGATACCTTAAAAAATACCCAGAATATCAAATTAATTCCAGTCCAGCATTGTAATTAGTTAAGAATACCTCCTGAAAATTATAACCTCACAAAAAAATGTGGGTACTGAAGTTAAAAGCATCAGAAACATTATGTACTTGAAAATACCACTGATCTTTTAACGTTTAAAAACAAATCAGAACATTCTTTGGAATCACCAAGTTATTAAAACCTGTGAGTTTCTCTACAGTCTCCACACTGCCTTTTCAAATCAGTCTGTGTATGGATCCAGTCTTTGAGCAGTTTAATATCAGAAAATACAGAGTCTCTGACCAGCAGGAGGCTACATTAAACAGGAAAACATTGGCATTCTCTTTTTAGTACTGACTTCTGCCAAAAATAGAGACTTTCGAGCACAAGCCAGCACGGCCCTGTTTTAGGAAATAGTTATTTTCTCTTCTTTTCTAAAATGCATTGTATGTGTACTTCCAGTGCAAATTTTTTCAGCACTTGCGACAGGCGAGAAGGAAAAGGGGAAGAAGAGACAACTCCCTCAGCTCCTGCTTGGAGGGACCAATAGCCACAGCTCCTGACTGCTGAAACCAGCTCCCATGGCTGGCAGCTGCAAAGAGCTTGTTAAAGATCTCAGCTTTAAAATAAACAGATTACAAGTTAGCATGAAATCTGGCCGTGGCTATGGTTCTATGTGCATAAAGATTGGATAGAGATGCTTTCCCCTCTCAGTATTGGTTGGAGTTCATTAAAAACAAGTCTGTGGTATTTCTCCACGTGTGTCATGAAATGTGAGAGATCTGTCTGACTCGGGTTTGTATTTCCTGTCGACACAAAGGGCAGGTCTCCAATTGCAAGGCACACTCCATGCACAGGTCACTGAAGGAGAAGAAAAACCAGTTAAAGCCTGCTTTTAAATACAAAAAAACTAACCACCACCAACAAAACAACACAAGCACTAAGCAGTTTAGGCAGCCTGCCAGAGGCACAGTCAAGTTAAGTCCCTCAGTGTGGAGATTAAGCATTGCAAGTCAGGTGTGGATCCATTTACAGGCTTTGAGAGCAGCTCCTGCTGCTCAGCATCTCCCAGACCTGCAGCTGCTCTTGCAGTTGGTCAGGATCCCACTGTTCTCATTAATCCTAGCACTCACTCAGGTCTGGAGAGCAGCAGCCTCAGTGCCCTGCAGCAACTTCTCCACTTTTTGTTGGCACACACCATGCACATCCCTTTTTAACTTTTCAGCATCTAGACACATGGCAAGACTCCTTCCATGAGTGCTCTAAAACTCTAAGGAATTGGACTTAACTGGATTCATTTCCTAGTAGGCTACTTTAAAGGCAGGGAAGTGCTATTATGATACAGCTCATACTGCTGTCTCAATTTCAGCTTTTAGAGGAATTTGTGACTTGAGGCAATCCATTTTAGTATATGAGTATATTATGAATTTTCTGCTTTCCTCATGTGATCTGCATTTCACAGCACCAGTATCAAGTACTAATCAGTAAAGCCTTTAACATCAGGGAAATAACAGTAGCCCAGGGCAGCACACAGATGTAGCCTCTGTACTTCCCCAAATACACACACCATTAGGGCTCAATCTGCTCAGGTCTAAGATGAGGGGAATAGTGGGATTACTGTGTTTAACATCTACACATCTCATCCTTAAAAGGAAGGAAGGTTATTTCCTTTGTCCTGGGGAGTCAATCAAGATGAACAGGGACTGCATATGGCCTCATCTAAGCTGAACATCACACACACATTCTCCTATTTACTTGGATTTGGGCTTTTTTAAGGTTTTACCTGTGTCCACACGGCCTGAGTTCTGTGTCTGCTACCTCATCACAGCAAAGTGTGCAGCAGTTCTCTCTGATACTCACTTGCTTCAGCAAAGCCAGGCGCCTGTGTCTGAAGGGAGAGACAGATAGATACCCAAACATCAGTTGAACTCAAAACAATAGATTCAAAACTGTTCTAAGAATTGCATCAAGGCTAACATAACACTCCTGGCATTGCTACACTGCACTGCTGATAAATATCAATCAAAACTGTCCACAAAAAATGTTTAACAGACCCAGAAACCTGCAAAATAGCCTGATTTCCTACTCTGGTCTAGCAGAAAGGGACAAAGAGGGGATTAAATAACAATTCTCCTAGTTCCCACAGCTGAACACTTAAAGAAATTGTTCTTTTGTACCTGGATACTTTTAGGAGTGAAAAAAAAAACCACCCAAGCAAACCTCAGAAACCCCTGTATCAACAATACACAGAAACCCTATACTGCTCTAACACAGTTTAAAATAATAAAACCCACAAATGAAATCAACATCCCAGTGTGGCAACAGCCACAAAGGAGAGAAAATAGGCAAAAATCCCTCCTTTGATGACATAAGACATTTCCCACCTGGAACACACACACACAAAACATCCATCACAACTATTCAATGGCAGGGAGATGTGTCCTGCCCCAACACCAGATGCACTAATTTCAGCACAACTCTGCACGAGTTAATGCTAAATCTTGTGATGGATAATTAGGGTTCACTCATACAGTCCTTGGCCTTATCTCCTACCACTTTTAAGATAATCAAAGCTATCTTTTAATTTGGGATTGGTTTATCATTTCCAAGCAGTTCAGGCTGTAAGGCAGGGATGATCTTTGTTTACACAAAGAACAACAGTGTCCAACCTTGAATGGAGCCTTTCAGTGCTATCGCATAAGGAAGAGTCTGTAACACAGGAGGCCAAGTTTCACCAGTCAGGCATCAACAGGAAACCAGTTTCCCCCAGTTTGTCTCTCATCTTTTGGCACAATCAGCTCTCACAGCTATTGCCTGAACAACATCAGTCCCATCTGAGCATCAGCCAGAAACTACAAACCTCTCATCCCATGTGGGACACCACCAAGACAGAAGAACACTTAATTTGAAAAGGGAGGGTGACAAATTTGTACCTAATAGATCATCTTAAAGACAACACTAGACTCTCACTTAAAGCACCTGCAGTCACAATAATTTACTCTGGTCATAAGCAAGCACAAAATGATTTTTCAAGTATTTGATTTTCTCTGCATAAATATAATATCCTGAGCCTCAAACTTGGCCAATGTGTCTCCAATCTAGAAGGGCTTTTTTTTTTCTTTTTAAACACTAAAATACTTAAATACCTCAAATACACTTGATCAAAGTTAGATAATTCAAAACCAATCTCTGAATTTTATTACAGCCAGGGATAACCCCTCCAACAACTTTGCCTCCACTTAATTAGTTGCAATTTAAGATTATTTCAGCACCTGTCTGAGGGCCATCTTCAGACAAAGCTGGAAACCCAAGGTACACCACACAGATTATACTGTACACTGTTACTGCTTGTGTTCCAGTAAATTATTTTATTAGTAATAACTTGAATCAGATGAGCTATTAATTCTTCATTCCTGCCAGAAGTTTGGTAAGAGCTAAAGAAGAATGTATCCAGACCTGTTTCTATCTGGGTTGAATTATATTTAGGTGGGAAAACACTTCTAAATTTGAATAACCTTTGCCAGTACCTATCATTCAAAACCAGGGAAATTTTCATCAGGATCAGAAAAGGACAATTTCAAGACTTACAATCATTCAGCACTTCCATGCTGCCAACACCACAAATTAGGTCAATTTTAAATATGACATCTTTTTTTAATTAACACTATGCCTCCTCAATTAACCTAATAATTCTTAGATGGCAGAAGGCACTTCTACCAAAACAGCTTACTGTGTGGTAATAGTTAATTTTAATTTAGCTTAATATTACAAAATGTATTTTAATTTAATGGATTTTGGGTTGCATATGTCCTGCCCTAGTGATGAAATTGCACTGATGCCTATTGTCTCATCCTTTTAGAAGAGGAACCTGTGGAAGTATGACCCCATAAGAAATTAATTTTGCTGAGTACAGTGCAAGACTTTGCAACTCAGACATGAAATATTTTAATTCTCTGCATGCAAACACACAAGGTAGGAGGATTACCTGGGCAAAATTATTTTCTCTTCTGCTGTCAGAAAAGCATGATCATTGAAGGTACTAAACTTCATTGGTGGTGGGTACTTGAAGGGTTTTGCTCCAAAGTTGAACTCACACTGTTGATAGGACATGAAACTTGCTGCAGCAAAAAACCCTGATCTGCAACAATGAACAGGCATTTTAGAATGACTTCAATAACAGTAGAGCTTTCAGACATGTTACTATTACCATTTAAAAATGAGACAGAGACAAGTTTAATACCAGTGTTTTGCAGCTAACATCAAGCTGCAGCTGCACATACTTACCTTGTTTGGTTCTCAACTCTTGAATCAGGATTTGTCTGAATTTCTTACTGAGTCAGCCAATATTGTACAACTAGGATCTGTCACACTTTTAAAACCACAACTATCACCTCTCAAGTTTACTGGAAGGGCCAGAGTTCAGTAATACCCCAAGTTCTAAAAAGTACTCAAGTTTACCAATTTCATACTCAAAGAACAGAGCACTAAAAGCTGAATAAAGAAGATTCTCAGCAACTCTTTGAACTGAACTACTCTTTGCCTGCATCTTGAACTTTATTTTGATGAGAAAACATGCATGAAATTATTAGCCTGGTAGAAACAACTGTGATGTTTAATTAAGCTGCATAGGAAGCTGCTTTCCCAAGTATTACACCAACTTATCTTTTCTGAAGTAAAAGGCAAAACTTCCCTATGAGAGTTAGAGTTCACCATGTGTTCATTTTAACAACAGTTGGCAAAATAAGCCCAACACCTGCCTGCAGTGCTACCAAGAGACATCCCCTGATGAATATTCAATGTGCTGCTCCAGGAGCTGGTCCCAGTGAATGGCAGTCACTTAACAAACCCTCTCCAACACTTACAAGACAGGCTATATTTTCCAGAATTCCTCAGGCACCAGAAAGCTGCTCATCTTTGCTGCAGCCTCATTCTATTTTAATGCTATGCTAATTGGACAGTATAAAACACTGAGCTGAACACACCTTTGGAAAGTCCAAAGTATTTATTTTGGATCCTGAAATGCACCTGTAAAATTATATCCTTCTTACTGATTTCTAAGCAACTTTCAACGGGGAAACTTGCTTAATGATGGCTTCAGGTAACTAAATATGAATTTACATCTCAAATTTAAAACTCTTCATATAATTAAAGCAATTATCCACGGAGGTCATGTCCTTCAAAATGAGCAGATACTTACACAGCAGATGAAAATACTTGCTTCTCAGCAGGAAGCTGGTTTCCATTTAAATAGAAGATCATTTGCTTTTCTTGCAAGTCTAGTAGAAATCCTATTGTGTCTCCTTACATGCAAAACAAAAATAATTTAAAGATTACATTTCTCTTAAATGCCAACAGCTGAAACAATTATTGTTTCAAGTATCACATATGTCACTGTGAGTTGTCTTACTTAAAAGGAACTGTTTGCAAAAACACAAAAGAAGAAACATTGATACAGACAGTAACTAAAAAAACCCAAAAACCAACCCCAACCAAAACCAAAAACCCAGGAGAAAATAGTAAAAAAATTAAGTATTTTAGTCTGCCAGAGCATTAATACTACACAGTTGTAGAAGTATTGCAGAGTATTTGCCAAAGCCAGAAGAAAGCTGCACTCTGTCACTCCTTGGCTATTTTACACCTGTTGAAAATAGACTTAAGCAAGTGGGTGTTCTGAGGAGAAATTTCCAATATGCTTGTGCTATTTATTTTTAAGAGGTGTTTTAATTTAGCCATCCTTGGGGAAAAAAATTTAATAGAAGAGAAGGCGGCACAGTTCACACAAGCATGGCATGCACAGAATCCTACCAAGATTTCAAAGCTGAGATCAAGAACAGAACTTTGCTGTCCAAGTAGTTATCCAAGAATTTAAAGTAAGCAAGACAGTGCAACTCCTCCTTAAAAAAGAAAAAAAAGTCTAATTCAGAGATCAAGGTTTTTTCCCCTTGTCTAAAACAACTCTTTTAACCCAGAAAGGAAGATTTCAACCCTGTTGCGTATGACTACAAACAAATGAAAAAAAGTCTAATGATTAAATGACCAAATTGGTGCTATGATTTTCACTCTGCATTTGAAAAGAAAAAGTGTTTAACCAACAAGAATCTCTTTACACAGACTTGTTGAACAAGACTGTAGTGCCCACTGTGCTCACTTCAACCACTGTTAAAGAGACAGAAATTATTAAACTTTTCCGATCATCCGAATCAGGCAATAACCGCTTTGTTCACACCTATGAACAGACACCTGCAAGAGGAAAAAAAATCCAGTTAGTATAAAGAGCAGCAGACAGAGTGAATACCTTCTTTCCAGCAGGGGTGGGAATGTGGTTTACTCCTGGCATTGTACCAGATGAGCTGCCGGCAGCCGTCGTAGGCACACGAGTACTCATCGTCGCCGATACCGTACCCTTCCTGCAGAGAGAGCACAGCAGCTCAGCTGCAGCCCCTCCTCACCACAGGGCTGCTTTCATCCACTAAACCACTCTTCCAAGAGCAGAAAAGGTTTCTTTTTCTTCAAACTGGTTCTACTTTCATTTTCACATCAAAAGGGGATTTGTTGGGGTGAGGAGGAAAGAGGGGGATATTGCTTCCAAAGTATTTTCCATTCTCTGTGACCTCAAATTATTCCTTCTGTTAAAGTATTTAAAATTCAGAAGGCTAGTACCCAAACAGGCTAAATTTTTGCCTCTTAAAAAGTCACCATCAATAACAACCACTTTCTTATCTTGAAGTCCCAGTACCAAACTTGTAATGCCTTTCCCATAAGATATCCATGTGCCACCAGAACTCATAGCACACAAAGGAAAAAAAATAAAAAATGAAGCTCCTTTATCTAATTTGTTGCATATCATGTCCCTTTCACTGCCAGCCTCCCTCAAATTGCGAGAACATTATCAAGTGATAGTCCTAAAGTCCAAGGCAAACACAAAACTGAAGAGTTTCAGAGCCCAACCATGAAACCCAAAAGCATTATGGAAAGTAAGTAACTTACTCATGCTCAGCATGGTTTGTCTGGAGTGCAAATACCAGACAGCATCTGATTACCCAAGTACCACATCCCAAATTAAAGCTAAGCCCAGCTAATGGGTGTTTAATGTCATATTTAGGACTAGTCTTTCTGTTACAGGTGCTGTAAATAAAGAGCATATGGCTTCTGTGGCCCATGTTTGTGACATACCCAGAGGATAATATCCTTGTGTTTCAGGCACACACCTGATGAATTTAAATAACAGCAGCATTTTGCCACCAGCAAAACAGCTGCAGCAACAGAACAATCATCCTACTCAGAGATGTGACATCTCCCATTTTTACACCTTGTACAAGACACACAGAAAAATGCACATACACCAAGCTCCTTAACAGTAAGTGGGGAAAAAAAAATCTTTTAAGCCTCTTAGCAGTCTAAAGGCAGACACATGGCCTTTTATTTCAAACAGTTTCTCTTACACTTAGTGTCTACAAGGACTGTGCTCAGCATAGGTCTGCATGATATTTTTGTTTGGTTGGTGCTTTTTGATTTTATGTATGGTTTATGATTTTTTTTTACTTAAATCACACTTCAATTTCATGTTAAAAATGTGGGACTGGACTTTGGATGTGACACAAATATGTGCATGTTATACATCAGCAGAAGCCAATGCTATTTCCATGAATAATTAGAAGAAATGGAATTTCTATTAAAGACTTCTGAACTCACAAGAGTACCCAAGTTAAATGGTGAGAGAAATTACTCTTGCATTCCCATTCTTGCATTCCCACCAGTGGTTTCTTGCCACTGGTGTTTGTTTAATCTCCTTCATGTATTTAAGTTGTATATGTATAAGTTCTTTATAGCTTCCAGACAACAGCCACTAGATAACAAGCTGTCTCTGCTGCAGCTCTGCATGACTTAGGTGTGCACTCTGTAGCAATAACAATGCTGACTTCTCTTGTACCACCAAATTCAGCAAAATCAGCTCTTCATGGACACAGAAAAACTGAAGGAAACAAGCAAGTGCTCAGTTACAACCACAGAATAACCAGAGCTATTTTCACAGATGTAAGAAGGAAAATGATGTTACATTACCAGCTCAGTGACATTACAGGTACTCACATGGTTGAGAAATTTGCTGTCTTTGGTTGCCCATCCTATCTGCATCACTCCTGAAGTAATGACTGTAACTTCATAGTACCAGACTCCAGAATCAACACAGAATGTGCATCTTACACTCTCAAAGGATGAGGCATCACATCGTGCCTACCAAAACCAAACAGAAGTTCAGTGGCTACAAAATTAGCATTCAAAAAAACCTTTCTTCCCTGGATCAAGTTTTTTGCACACAAGAATATGCCAACATAATTTTAGAGGCATTTCAGACAAAGTGACCTCTCTTTATAGCAGTTGTCACAAACTAGTGAGTAGGCAAGACTGAAAATTGTTCAGTGGTTAAGCCACTAAAAAAAAAAAAAAAAAAGAAAAGTAGAAACTTGACAGAACCAATTTAAAGATGTAAGACTAAGAAAACCAAGACAGGAAAATGTAAATAACTGGTTGTTAACTGATTCCTGGTAGGAAGGACAAGGAGGCATTCAATGTTAATTCACAAAAATTAATCTCTAAGCAGTCAAACAAGTTTTTAGAATGAGTTAGAGAAGAAGGAAGAAACTCCATATGGCTGAGACAAAAATCTGACTGCTGTGAGCTTTTTAAGATGAGACAGGACAAAGAGTAGAGTGATATTTTGACTAAACCTGTTCACAAAGCAAGTGAAAAGCCTGACTCTTAATCTGACTCTTAAGAATCCTCCTAAGTTTTGGGGCACAGGCTTTACCTGAGTGTGAACATTTCTTCAATTGAGATCAGTGTAGTGATGTTACAACCCTTTGATGACAAAGCAAGTTTTCTGTACAAAGCTGGCAGACAACATGACTTTCTACAAAACCACAGGAGCAAGAGCAAAGCAAAAACCTGCCTTTTTCTTCAACCTCTTTTTCAGGTTGAAAACATGAAACAATTTCCTACCTCTAATCCATGTGGGGAGATCTTCAGGTATTCACTGACATCATTACTGTTCAGCATAGCCCTAATGTTGGTCAAGTCAACCTTTTCATATGTAAACTGTCTGCCTTCTTTTAAAACTGAAAAAAAAAAAAAAAAAATCCCAACCAGAGTTAGTTACTGCTGCTGCAAAACTTGATTTAAACATTTTTACACTGATAATCTCTCTAGGATCCAGGTAGTTTTTGGCATTACTGAATGAAACATTGAGATTTTGCCTACATAAAAACAGCTTCCAATACAATGTGTGTTAAATACCCTCCAAACATGAAAGCATGACCTGTGCCTCTGACTAGAGCTCCCACAATCTAACTAGTACTTGCAGGAAACCCACAGGCAAATGGAAGGCATCCAAGTTCACACCAAGATGCCACTGTTTCAGGATTTACCATGGTATTTGTATGTTCAGTGGGGAGAGTTGTTCTGATTCATTACAGTGGAAATAGATTTTGGGATAGCAAGAAGGGGAAAACAAGGATTTAAAGGTTCCTACAGTCTAATTTTTACATGATGAACTGGAACTGAGCCAAAGCAGCTCTCTCTCTCCCTGCTTGCCCTTTCTACATGGAAGGATCAGAAGCCTGTCTCTTGCCAGGTATCAAATTGTTGAAACATACATATTAATTTACAAGTCAAAGATCTTATCTTAGGACCCTTCATATAACTCAAAGTTGCTACAACACTTACACAGACATTTACTAAACACAGCTGACACTGGCTTTCCATAAGCTGACTAAAGCCCCTAAAGCCCAATAGACCTTTTACCCAAATTTATCTAAAAGGCATTAGAAAATACAAGGTCATTAAAGTTGCTGCACCCTTGAAATCACAATTAACCAAGCAAATCCAGTGATTTTTAGTAATCCAAAAGATTGACCTAGAGAAATGCTTTGCACCAAATACTTTTTACTTTTGATCTCAAAAATAAAAAAAAATATATTTAATTTGAAAAGTTTTCAGTTTCAGTGATTCTTTGAGCCAGTGTGCCATGATCACAGGTGTGTCCATCACCAGGACATGTCAGCAATCCAGATGTTCCACAGAGACAGAGCTGCACTGTTAAGCCACTCAGCAAATCTGCTGAAGTGTGGGTTACAGGAAATTGGTGTGAAGAAGAATTTTCATTGCAGCTCCAACTCAGAGTACAAACCACTTCCTTTTGAAAACATTTTCCTTGCCAAAATTTTCTTTCCATACAATTACACTGGATATATTTGTTGGTGTGTTTTTTTGGTTGTGTTTTCTTTTTCAAGGACATATTACAAATGCAGCCAGGTACACTAAGTGCTCATACAAAATGAACACAAAGCAATCCTCCCTCTCTTTGGAGGAGAGATTACTATTAAATTAATCCATCCTTTGTTATACCTACACAGATTGTCTAAACTCCACTGGGCACAGAATCCAACCTGGCGTTTTAAGTAGTCTGGATTATCTGTCCATTTCTCCAGCAACATCAGTTGGTCGCTAATGCACGATTCAGAAACTGTCATTTTATTTTCACCTGCAATTTAAGAGGAAAAAGAGTAATTGTTATCAGCTAGGGATAAGTTTAGTTAAAAATAATAGTATCCTACAAATGCAGTAGGACTCTCTACACACATCTAAACCTCAGTATTGCAAGCAGCAGGAAACTGTTTCCCCATGCAGATGTGGAATTATTTTCATTCAGATTTACCACTTCTCAGCATGGAGCTGCATTATCAAGAGACCATCACAGCTCTGCTCCATCTCTCCAATACTGATTGATTTATTTTCAAGTTACAAAAGTCTCATGTCATTATGTAATAATTTCTAAGATAAGGACTGGACTAAGTTTCAGCAAATATCATAAGGGTTGGTGGGTGAGGGTTTCATTAAAGCAAAAAATATTTTTTCCTGCCTACAAACTCCCAATCCTAACTGTTGTCCAGCTCTAATACAAATTTATGTCAGTAACAAAGGCCTTGTGTCACAAACCCTTCTACAGCAATTTCTAACAGGGAAAATAAGTTTCAGCAAGTATCTCAGGGGTTTTGAGGGGTAGGGAGATGTCACTACAGCAGTAAATACCAATGCAGACTCAAGCTCACAAGTGATCAGGCAAAGCAAGTGACAGTAATGCAGCAGAAGCCACAGTGTTAAGAGCAGTTCCAGGCCAATACTCACTTGTTTGTGCAAACTTCTCCAGTGCTATTAGTGCAAAAAGCATCACTGTTGGGTGGGACTGGAAGTTCTAAACATGGGCAGTAAGAAAAAGTTAATTAATTAATACCCAGTACAGACAGACAAGAAAGGTTGCAAGTCTGTCACAGAAGGTTTTAGGTTCAAAGGAGCCTCCAAAGTTCCTGCATTCCACCCTTCTGTGGAGGGCTGGTTCAAATAGATCAGGCTACCCAGAGCCTTGTTCCATTGACTTCCATTTATTTCCAAAGATGGAGATCCCACAGGCTCTGGAGCCTCAGCTTTCTGTAACATACACTGCTAATATTTAGCAAACATGACTCCAACTTTACACAATAATAGTAATAAAAAAATTGCATTCTAATTGCTATGTATGGATTCATACAAAAGGATCAAAGACACTTACCAAACTGTGAAGTAAATATTCCAATATGCCTGGGCTGAGTAAGCCTATGCTTGCAGGACCTGCAAGAACATCAGGAATTAAATCTCCCCATGGGAAGCATCCCTTACCCATCACCACAGATGTTTTAAAAACAAGGTAACAAATTACAGAACACCAAACAACTTCACAGCAAGGCAAAACTATAATATAAAACAATTATCATTGTTCCCAGTAAAATACTTGGTGCACATTTAATAATTACAGAGTTACTGGCACATTACAGTCCTGCTCAGTTCTTTGCTCTAAGTGGGTACTGAGTTCCAGCCACTCTTATGAGATTTTTGAGTAAGACTCCAGCAGCCCCCACTTAACATTTTCATGCTCTTTATTTTTGAAAAGAGTCTCCCCTTTACTTCCAGAGTCAATATGTAAAGACCAGCTCCATCTATCAGTAGCCCAAAATAAGCAAAACTGAGCACCTTGATATGGCAAACTTGATAGTTAATTATACAGCTTGCAGCAGCCCAAAGCAAGCAGCCAATTCAAAATGGGAAAGCCCTGAAATAGTGTCCACTTAATCAAGAGACAGACACGAGGGAATCCAACTCTGGCATCTACAGGCTCTTAAATTGCAGCAGGATCCAACACTTCATTAACAGATTTGTTGTCTGAGCTGACACAATGAGATCTGTGTCCACTAAGAGGAAAATAGATATAGTATCTCATTTTGACTTAGTATAATACAGAAATATTACAGCACAAAAACACTTCCAAACTTGGTTCTTTACAATTTCTGGGTTTTTTTACAGAAATACAGTAATTGGGTTTTAATAGCCATTAGGTGACACCAGACAATTGTGTTTTTCTCCTATTTCCTGTCCACTTTCAGAAAAGGAGCAATAAAATGAGATACAAAAGAGGTCATCAGCAGGAAGGAAACTTAATCAGTTTCCAACAGTGTACTAGGTAGGAATGACAAGGAATAAAAATTCTATATGGAAATTCATCTTAAAATAGAATTACAGCAATTTTCTTTTAAGCAACAAAGAAGAAAAATCTTTTCAGCTATCTACAATAGAATAAGACATGTCTACTGGAAAAAGCATATTTTTTATTTCTATACAGGCTTCAAGACCACTGACTTGATACTCCTGCCTACTCTAGAGGATCTGTCCTCAGTAATTCACAGCCAGAGTGGGTCTGCAGAACAGATTGATTCCCAGTGCTAAGACAATATAACAAACAGTGATCTCCAATCTCTGACCAACCACACATCAGAAGGATTTTTGAGTGGCTCATTCAGACATTGGAATCAACCAGATTCTGCCACGCCTGGTACCCCCATGATGCAGAACACCCAGTTCTAAGAAAACACCTCTGACCTAGTGTGCATCATGGCTGCTGATGCAAGAGGAGCTGCAGAGAGCCAAAAGCCAGCAGAGAGGAGAAGCCCAGGGCTTTACCTGCTAATTTCTCTGCCAAGCAGCCCAGCACTGCAGTCGTGTTCCGGTGCTTGGCTGGGTGACAAGAGTCCTGGCAAGCAGCAGCTCCACTTAAGTTTAATATTTCAGTTAACTTCTGTAATGCATCCTGCAAAGGAAAAATCAGGAATCTCTTCAATGTTACTGACAGATACAGTTTTGCCCCTAATTCAGTATCATAGGAACAAACTGTTCTTAGAAATTACTGAAGTTGGCATCAGATTACAGAAAGCATGGCGTGGTTATCTTCTAAGATAAGATAATGAAGGACAGATGAGAAGAAAAGTTCAACAGACTCAAGGGTTGGAACTTTAAAATTACCACCAGATTGCTGGTCCTTGTGATCAACAGCTCAGGACACTTCTGGACATACCTAAGTGAGCTCCCCATGGCAACAAGAACCAATTAGCACATATGGCACCACTGCCATCTGAGCTATTTCCAGTGTCCTAAAACTCACACCCTTTTACAAAGAAAAGGATTGTTTCACATTTTAGAATTCAGGACAAAAGACACATCCCCTCCCTGAAAAGCCCACATTCCCATCATAAATTTGTCAGTTTTACAGGATGTCAAACTGTATTCTTGAGAGCCTAAGTGGTTTTCTGTAATCACACGAATTTAGGAAGCAACCAATGAGGGTAATAAATCCAAAATGCCATGATTTGACTTGCTTTGTTCAGGCAGTATGGTATGGTCTAGAGCATTTCCAGGGTAGTTAGGGGTTAATCTAGAGCCAGAACAAGTCATCCCACAGGGAGAACCCCACCCTGAAAAGTTCCAAATCCTCCTCAGTTTTCCAGACTTCATGAAAGTTTCAGCTGATTCAGATTGTAACTGTATAATCTCAGGCAAGGATCTAATTAAAATAGAACTCCTCATATTGAAGTCATCAGCAGCCATTTGGAGGAAAAATGAGCACTGCTCAAGTTGAATTTTTTTGAACTATGTTCTGAGCTACACTCGAATCAGTTGACTGTGCTAGAGTCTGAGGTCTGTACAGAGATCACACTGAAAAGTAGTTATGTTCTTAAAAGGAAAGCCACAAAAACAGAACTGATGAACAGCACTGAGCTAAGTGGAAAGAACAGAGAAAGAAGAGAATGACTGAGCTACAGACTTGGGATGGAAAGGACTCACTAAAATTAGACTCTTGACATAGTGATACTGCTTTTAGCCATTATTAGAACTGTCAGAGATCAAGTATTTTGAGTTAAATAAAGATTTTATAGAATAAACAGTTTACTGGCTACCCTTTTAACTTTATGGACTTTATAGCCTGCAAAACCAGAAAATTAAATACAGCCTGCTGCTGTTCTCCAGCTGTCATGAAAGTGAGGCACTGACTTAAAACTTACCCTGTATAGAAAGAAAAACAGCACACACTTTATGAGGCTGCATGTGGCCAGCAGATCCCACAGCTGCAGCTCCTTGCACTGCAGAGGAGCTACACAGGAAAAACCACTGTGTCCCCCAGAAAAACAGGCACCTCATTGCTTGTCTTGATAAGGTCAACTATTTTATAGCAAACTCCTTAAAAGTATCCAAATAAAAGTCACATGGCTTTTGAAAAACAAATAATTTGATTGCCAAGAACATTGTAGAGCCAAACAAAAAATCCAAAATCACTCTCCCTATGGTGCATTCACAGTGGTCTCCATTTCCTGATTTTTTTTTTTTTAAAGTAGACTAAGTGTCTAGTCATAGGTTTGTTTTCAAAATAATTCAGCAGTCTCTGTGAGAAGTCATACATTTCTCTTGTTGAAAAGTCTCAGATAACTTTAACCAATACCCTAGAGGAAACAAACCCACTCAATTCTCCAGCCACTGACACAACCACCAGCTCTTTATATTCCTAACACCACCAATGGAAGAAGACTAAAACTGACAGCATCAGGAGCTTGAGAAATGAAAGCAGCAATGATGTGATCATCAATTTCTGAAGAAATGAGATAATGACAAACATTTGAAGACAGACAAGTTCTCTGGCACCTGAGGCTTTCAGTTACACACCTGCACCAACACCTCAGGTCACCTTTCTGCCTAAAAACAGATCAGTGGCCAGTAAAACAAAAGTATTCTCATTTGCCAAAACCATATATAGGTATTTCATAGTTGAAAAATGTAATTTGTTTAGCTTAACACACCCATTTGCACTGCATTCCTCATGTGCAGGGCAGGAGCAAATTCAAAAGTGACTTGTAAATATGCAGCTTTGCAAATGAGAGAACAAAAGGGCAGAATTGGGCAGCTTTTGCAGCACCTGCACACTCCTCCCTTCACAGTGTAAGTACCTCACAGGAGGAGAGAGGGGAAAGAAAAGCAGCCAAAACCCAAGAGTCTCTTGTTCCTTCCCCTTGGACTAAATTGTCTTTTTTTTGGGGAATGCTCCTAGCAGCAGTTCGACACCAAGCCACCCCACAGTACTTGCAGCTGAATGTTGCACCCCTTTTCTGAACCACTATCAGTCTTGCATCACTGGTGAAAGCCACTCAAAGAGATCATGGGTGTGGCAAGTACAAATAACTGACATTCAGCCACAGATAAATGCATTTGCTTTCACTCACTTTTGTTGGCAGAGGACATTCATCAAGCAGTAGCGTTATAACAGCTGGTCCCAGGGGATCTTCTAATGGAATAACTCTAATTAAAGACTGGACAACTTCCAACCAGCCTTCATCTGCCAACCACAAAACAGAAGACACACTCAGAATTAACAGTGCAATTCAGAAATGTTCAAAATACATCCTGAAATGTAAACTGAGAAATCCTCAAAATTATTCAGTGGGCTTAGAGACATCACGAAAAACAGTTTGCTTTTTACACCTCTTAGTTTGCAGTTTAAAAGTTTAAATTCAAGAAAGAAAAAGTTGACAGCAGCTTGGGTAATAGTGAACACCTCTACAGTTTGGAGAAGAGTCTTGCCCAGGCCAGAGCATCCTTTAACTCCTACTATTATTAGGAAGGAATACTCATGGGGATGTGGACAACTACTTTTGTTCTAGTGTGATACTCAGAGCTCAGCATCCAATATCAACTCTTAAATGTTAAATGCTACAGACACAGTGACACTGAGGAAATAGTTCTTTTAACCAGAATCAGCCTTCTTCCTGAGTTCCCTGATGTAACACAAAGTTCAGATAAACTCAGTGGGTTTTTCTCATGCCTGCAGATCCAAAGAACGTTTATTTTCCTAAGGAGCTGCTCTCACACTGAATGAGTAGACAAGGGCTTTTACTTGCAAGCAAACATCCACTAAGATGTTAAACTACTGATAAAGTAAACATGTAGATTTACAAGAAAATAGCTCCCTTAGAAGGGAAAATAAAGGCAATTTGTATCTGTATACAGGGTGAGTAAGGTTGAACAAGCAATGTTCCCTACAACAGCAGAAATACATTGGGGGTTTTGTTAGCCCATTCCCCTGAAAAACATTTTATTGAATTGCTGTAATATCTAATCAGATTGATTTATTTTAATACAGAAATATATTTCCTAAGACCACTACCAACACTACTAAGTAGAGAGATAAAAACTCAACTAAACCAGAAGTTTTGTTGAAGTCTTAAGCTGGGAGAATTTTTCCTACTGTAACAAAGGTGAGACAGCCCTTGTATAAATGTAGTTTGTCTTGTAGGATCACTTAGGGACAGAGTTAGGACAAATACATCAATAAAGCAGAGGTCTAAGGCCAGCAAGGGCCAAACCAGAAGGAACATGCTATGTGCTGTCAGTGGAGCACCTGGGCTTAGCCCATGTCTGTGTACATGCACAGATGCTCCTGCTCAGCTGCAAACAGCCATTCTTTGTGGCTTATGGTTTAATACCACTACAGTGTGTTTGTGGCCATCCACTGGCTGCTTCTGGAGATTTCACATGGGAAGTTTAACTGAATTTAAAAATTCTCATGCCAATGCATGAGTTCAGTGAAGCTCTGAAGGGCAGAACTGTTCTGGTTCCCACATCCCAACACATGTGGCTGAGGTGTATTTTTCTTTGCAAGTAAAAAAGGGGCTTGAGATTTGTTTTATTTCTTTTGCTTGTGAGTCACAACTGAAATGCCCAACACAATGCCTTGATACCTGTTTCTGCCATTTCATGCAACGTGATCATTGAATAAGGAGGCTCCTGGTCACTGAAAGAGATATTGCACAGGTCAAAATGGACACACAACCATCAACGTAATACACTGAATAAAAGGATTATACACAGACAAAACAAATCCAGCAACCATTTAACAAAAGGAAGTTACACAGGCTGCAGATTGCTAATGTCATTTTCAGATCTGAAACACAGATGGGATTTGATCCTCTCTCTGGCTCAGCATCAATATCTCCATGTCTGCAACAGCTGACAAGTGAAATTGTGATCCACATCTGTATGTCTAAAAGCTGAACATAATGCCCAGGCTTGTGCTGTTCTTTAGCAGGTTCCTTGTAGTACATAATGAGGCACTGCATGTCAGAGGTCACAAAGTGAACCCACAGCAGTGCACAAGAGGCACTGCTTCAACAGGATTTTTTTTCTCAGAAATTCTCTGCTAAATATTAAAAAGCATCACAAAACTTAAATGGGAAGCCACCTAACAGCATCATAGTCTTCAACAAGAGCTGTTAAAAGAAATAGTTAAGGCAGTTTAACAGAAAGTATTTGTTCCAACCCATTTTCCAACATGAAAACCATAACAGGTAATTCCTCAGTCCAGTTTGCTGGAGTAAGGACACAAAGCTATGGACACATCTGTGTATCTGAGCAGGCATTGCCAGTGAAAGTACCTAAACCAAGACCCCAAAATCCTGCCCAGAAAGCACCTCTAGGTCCAGAAAACAAACTTATCCAGCAGCATGTCCCAAAATACTTAATTCAGTGCTCCTTAGGCACTGTGAACTAACCCCAGGCTTAGACTGGATGTTCCACACAATCTCTATCATACAGATCTGAAAAGAAATTGGAAATGTGAAATACAGAGGAATTTTAGAAAATTTCAACAGACATTACTTATGGAGATAATAAAACTACCTAGTTTGAGAGATTAATCATAAAGAAGAGGAAAATCTCAGCTTTGATGAAATACATGACATAAATGTCTTTTTCTTATAAGAAGGTGAACACATTCTTAAATACTTCCACAAGAAAATGCTAAAGTGAAGTTTAATGCATTTTTATATTAACATAACATTTGGAACAAATAGTTGGGTTGTTTTTAACTTAAGAAACCTTCACTTTTCTTCTGGAAAGTAATCTGCACAGAAGGAAATAGAAGTGCAGTTTTGCAGCCAAAGTTATATCAGGAGAAAGGACAGAAAGGAGGAAAAAACCCAACAAAAATCCCAACCATAAGTACAAGTAAAGGCTATGATAAAAAAGGATGACATTTTTATCTGCAAAACTTCTGATTTTGTCATGAGTTATAGGTTTTCACAGCACTGGCACTGAGAAAAGGACAATCCTGTCCCACTGATTTGCCATTTTAACCACTTAATTTCCAACATCCCTTCCAGGACACACCTTCTTCATTTTGAAACAAAACAGTCATTTTGGTCATCTCTTAATTTGCAAGGCAGCTTTTCAAATAAACCCCAAAATAGAGAACTTATTCTTATGAGTTCATAAAATTAAACTTCTAACAAGTAACTTCTATCTCTAAAGAGAAGAGAAAAAAACCAGTTGTCAGACATGTTTTAGGTCAGGACTGAGATCTGATAAAACCAAAACCAACAAGGAATAAAATGAATCCCATGAAAAAACAAACAAATAGCAAACAGGGAAAGCAACTATTCATAGCTTATCAGTGTATTTTACTACAGTCTGTGTAAAAGCCCCTGTAAAAATACAGTAGCTCCAGGAATCTGTCAGAAACAGGACTCCATGGACAATGAAATAACCATGCTTATTGTGTCTCAGTGGCATAGGAAAGTGCTTACAAGATTACAAAACTGATTGCAAGACCCACAGGAACAGGATCAACTGTGCACAGAAGTGTTGTGAAACAGCTAAAGGAGCTGAACTTGCTGGAAAGGGGATGGCACGTGGGACTGGGCAGAGACTAAAAAAAGTTTGCTATGATTAGAAGACAGCACAAAGTAAAAACCTTTTAAAAAACACACATTTTAGAGTTAAATGTTCATGGAAAACATCAGTCCTGGTATTTTCACTTAAAGCCTCTGACAGCAAAGGCAAACTCCTTCTCTGCAGGCACATTCCAGAGTTGATGCAGGTATATGAATCAAGGCTCACTTATTATGATCCTTATCCACCCTAAACTCAAACCCCAGCTATCAGGCCTGAATTGTGTTTTTCCTTCAGTTCTGGTCTTTCCAATTTCTAGCCTGCACCTAACCCAAAAGGTGTTGAGCTAATTTAACCCATCATTTTTAAGGTCCTTTAAAAGCTTTGTAGAAAGCAACACAAAACCAAAAAAAAGACCAAAAAATGGATGAGCCCATAAATATCCCCCACGCCTTTAATGGATGCTTTGAGCATGCCAGGAATGCAATACTGGGAGTGAGTTGGGCAGTCACAACATGTGATCTTTAAAAAGTAGTCAGACAAAACTGGAAAGAAAACCTCAGTTTGTTTATCCAGCCTAACAAAGATCAAAGCTCCTTATTTTGCTTCACCATTTCCAAAGAAGTAAAATCCAGCCTGCAAACAGAAAACTGCAGAACAATCAATTTTTAGGACAGAAGTTCCCAGCCTCTGGAGTGTTTATTGCTTCCTAAACTGTGTATCTGTGCCAGGTAAGAAATCCTGAGCACTCTCCTCATCCCACATGGGTGTAGGCCCATACAGGAATTGTGAGGAAGCTCCTCAGCTCCTGGAAGAGTCTGTACCTGGGCACTCAGGAGCTACTTCTATTACCTAGGAAAGGTGCTCCTCTCCTAAGCCTCCAGATGGAAACACGTGGCTGCTTCAGGGAGGGTCAGGTGTAGATCGGTGAGAGGCTGGAGCCACAGTTTGAGAGAAGACAAGAACATTTTCATTCAGGTTGAATTATTCCTTGAGGAGGTACTTACTTATCTACCAACGTCCGAATTACAGCCAGTGTGTCAAGCACCAGCCCATCCACATTCTGTTTTTTCCTTCTTGGCTCATGAGGCCCTCGACCCCTCCTGGGTGGACGGACAGGGTCCCTTGGGTGGCTCCTTGCCTCAGGGAGGTGTGTCCTGCTGCTGTCACCCTGCCTGCCCTGGGAGTCCCCGCTGTCCTCGGCGCCGCTGTCGTCGCGGCACACGCACGAGTTGCCCATGCTGCCGGCCCCCAGCACACGGGCAATGTGGTGCTCTACAGTCAGCAGCAGACCTTGGAGAAGGCTTCTGCTAGCATAGAACACAACCAAAGCAACTACAATCATCTAGGAAGTCTTAAGGGAAATGTTTGTGTGATCCTGGTTTGTGATCTTTCTGCATTTTAAACGTTGCTACCAGCTGGAACGAGTGGGAAGTTGCAGACTTGGTTGCCGACAGAATCACTTAAAACACACGTTGGTCATCCAGGAGGTCTGAAAAAGCAAACCCAGAACAAGAGTCAGTGTTACTACTGCTAGACAACAACAGAAGAATTCCTGTTTTAGTAAACACCACCAGTTTAGGTGGATAAAGCAGCTCAGAAGCACAAGGCTTTACCTGAAGTCTATTGTGGGGAAAGGGAAAGGAAGGAAGAGGAGGAGGAGGAAGTTCCTTTGGTTAAGAACTCTCGCCCACACACCATTCCTTTCTACACTACCTGTTACTTCCCAGCTCCTTCATGGTTTTTGGATGCAGAAGAACAAGTTTGCCTGCAAATCTGGCACACTGCTGCCCTTTAAATACTAAGTATCAACAAACCATTTCATTCACCCTTTGCAGACACATAGGGCTTGTACCACCCCAATAAAGGCTGTACACTTAAGGTTCTCATTGTTCATCAAGAATATTTCCAAACTATAAAACAGGAAATTGTAAAGAACTGATCTGACAAATTATAGATTTAACAGAGAACCATTTGGCCTACCTGCACCTAAACACACCTTTTGGAACATGCCTACATCTCCTGCATTCTCACCCAAAGAAGCACCAACACTGAATCAAATGGAAACTATAGACACCATTTTAATGCCTTACAAATACAACTGGGATTTTGAAATGGGTGCTGTGTGCCTGTTTGGATCCAGTGTCAAATCAGTCTTCCCTTTTTGGGAAAAAAGACTAATTCAATGATTCTTCTGTTCTTCATTCAAATGGTTTGGATCACATATAGGCTGAGTAGCAACTGAGACCACAGGGCAGTCTCTCCCAATAATTAAACTTGAAAATGCAAGAGAAAAAGGATTCAAAGTCCTATTTCATAACAAGTTATGTTTCAAGCCATATGGCATATTTCTGTAGAACATTACTTAAAGTCCCAGGTAAAATAAAACCCTACAAAAGATGTATCACTACTTACACACTTCATGTCAGAATAACTAATTTTTATCCTTTCAAGAATCAAGTTCAACATTAACACTAGAAGTTATGGTGAATATCCTGTAATAGGTTATTTCTATTCTTCAATTATTAAATAATCTCATTAGTAGCAGGCATGTAGCATACTAAACTCAAAAGAAAGTCAAAGAGAGTTGACACCTTTCAAATATGGAAGGCCCCCACCATCAGAGCCAACTGGCAACTCTGCAATTGCTGGCTGCCCTTTGGGACAAGATCACAACAACATTCAGGGAGCCAGACACTGGTCATATGAGCAAGTCTTGGGATGTCAGCTGTCACTGGAAAAGCACTGCAAACAGGCTCTTCTGTAGTTTGAAGCACATCAGCTTCTAGCACAGTGAAATGTTCAGTATTAAGAAATCAACTGGAGGCTAACTAAGAAAAAAAAATCCTCAAGGGATCTTAATTGGAAAAAAATACAAGATCTTGACTCCTTGGTCAAGAAATTCCTAAACCACAGATCACTGAAAGGGTTTCAGCATCACATCATGCCTGCTTTATGCCCTAAGCAGTTTGGCCATCAGGCTCAGAGTCCTTCCATCTGAGCCAGGACAGCTGTCACCTTCTCAGGCTGCAAACCACAAGCAGATGAGAGATGCCAGGGCAGATTGCAAAGACCTCAAATAGAATTGTCTGAGCTCACAATTGGTTCAAATTACTTTCTTGATTTTAAAATGAACTAGTTACATTAAATGCAAAACATGTCTTTCTAGGGAATATGTATGTATTTATGAATCCGGGTTATTTAAGGACATTTTAGCAAGATAATACTAAAATGTAAAGATTTAGAACCTGAATAAAGTTGTTCTGTAACTTACAGAAATGTTAACACAGTCAATCTATCTTGTCATCAAAACAAGACTAGAAAAGCTGTATTTTAGAGATAAGAAATGAGTAAGAACCTACCGAAAGAAACAAAAAGAGGCATGTCAAGATTAAAGCTGATTATTGAAGCCTAAGTTTTTCTGGCTGACAACTTAAAGCATGATTAAAAATAAGCAATTATCATCAACTCACCTGTAAGTCTGCTTGGTTAGGAGCAGCTGGGGAAGCTCACAAAGTGCTGTAGCAGAAGTGGATTGTTTTCCTCCAGGGCACAAAGTATCTGGAAAAGGCAGTAAGCCTTTATGGTGGGCAGTGAGTCATTACTGACTCCTTGCACTCCTAGGAACTATGCTGAGGAGTCCCTGAGGAGAGATGGAAAAAAAAATTCACTTGGAAACTGCTTCTAAGGTAGACATACTCCACCTCCTCCCTACAAATGCCATGACATCAAGCTATATCCAACCTTTACAGAGGGAATTCTCTCCATGCTTCCTCATGACTTCCCAGTTTGTCATCTAAAAGCTTTAGGACTAGACACAGATACAGAAAACCCAACCTGCTTCTATAGCTCTGATATTCCAGATAACACAGCACCAAGTGCAAAGCAGTGCCTGACTCCTCACCTCAAATTACTCCCTACAGGAGGAAGAAGAGAGCAATAATATCTGCTCCAAATCCCCCTCGAGTAGACACAGCAGAAAATAAAAGTACACTATAAAAGTTGATTAGATAATAGGAAGAGAGAAATGACAGGATAAACTCCCCTTATTTAGTAAAGAGCTGGGTTTAACAGCATTGACTTGGCTCTTGCTCACCCTCACACACAAGAAGCTCATTGTCAAGCCTCAAACAAACTGAAAAGCTAAATAATTAGAAACACAAGGTAGGAGAGATTGCTATAGATCTGCTCACAAACCAGTTTGTTTGGATAGAGCATGAGTGCAAGAAGACAGGTTCTGAAGTGCAAAGGAAACTAAAAAAGGACAAGTTTTTATTCTGCAAGAAGTAGCTGGTACTCCAGCTCTCACCCAACAGCACAAAATGCCAATGCCTGACACCTCCTCTACACCAGACAGCCCCTGTGGGACACTCACTGAGCAGCTGCCCCAGCACATCTTGCCCTTAACAAAGCCCCCAGAGCAGATGCTGCTGGTGCAGGACTCCTTCCCTGCAGGGGAGAAAAGCAGCTGCAGCTCCTGTGCCCCCACACCTCCATGGCCACTGGGACCATCCCCACCACAGAAAGCAGCAGCTCTCCTGGCAGGCTCCAGCACATGTGTGCATGCACAGAGGAGCTACAGGCTCCACAGGCTGACCAGCCTGCCATGGCTGGAAATCCAAGTGGGAAAGACAAAACCATCATCCACTGCAAGGGATGCAATGGGAGTGGATTTGCACCTGCCCCAGAGGAGCCTCCTCTGGACAATCAGACTGAGCACAGCAGTGGAGGAGCTGGCTCCAAGTGGCACTGGGATCATTTCTCTGCAATGTGCAGCCCAAGAGTCGGTGATTCATCCCCTCAAATATTTGGTTACAGCCAACCATAATACTGCCTCATGATGGAAAATGCCTCTTCTTTCCATGAAATGGGAGTGCACTGCCAAGCAAACAAAAAACCCCTCGTGCACATAAATGGGGATGGTTTCAGCTACCAAAAACACTTTGCCAGTTTTTTCTACCACTACAAGAGTAAGACCAGTGATTTCCCCTCTTGAGCAGAGTAACACATGAGCTCAGTCAGCAAATCACATAGTAAAGCTGACACGTTTTCAAAGGCAAAACTCTAAGAGTTTTGGCCAGCAGTTTCCTATTAAGGAGATAAAATAATTAGAAATATTTCCTCAGCATTTCTTTCCCAAAGAAATGATGCTCCTAAAAAGGAAGAGATGGAAATACTTGTGATGCCTGTCAGATGAAAGTTCAAACCAGAAGGAAGCACATGAATTGCTGCAAGATCATCAACTTTGATACAGGAATAAGAGAAAAAAGCAGCCAGTTTGATAAACAAGCTTCTATAATAAGGAGAATTTTCAGCTCTGAAATGATGGGGATAGTACTGAAAACCAAGAATTTCCAGTAAATTACATACAACTAGAATGTGAAATGGAAGCTTTCTCAGGAGATCCCATTGACATGCAAGGTCAACCTCTCACCTGTGAGATGTGCAGCTGAAGAGAAGCAGCTGCTGGGTGTCCAGCATGGCACCACACAGTCAGGGGACCAGGAGCAGTGAGTAAATACCCTGCTGGTTCTTTTGCATGTGGTAACCAACCACCATATTGTGTAATCTGAAGCAAACCCCTAATTCAGTTCTATTTTCTTTAAAAATACCTTGGAGGGTTGAGACTAGTGTCAAAACACGATGGGAAGCAGCCTTTAGTGGCATGCAGCATTGCACAAAGCCACTGCCACAGCTGGTTGCTTTCTTGCTGAGGCAAGAGCACCCTAAACCAAAAGCAGACTGACCTTGAGTGTGCCAGTTTCACAGAGAGGTTCACCATGTCTCAAAGTTTTCCAGCTCCTGCACAAGTGCTCATCAGTGAAAACCCCCAGGGCTGAACAAGATTTATGCAAACAATTGGGTTTTAACCCTGATGTCTTCTCTAGGTAATTAATCTTTGTCACAAACACAGAGCTGGAGGATCTGATCTCATTTGACTTGATGTGAAACAGAAAGCAGCAGACAGTAACTACCACCACAGTAGTTTCTTTTTCTGTAGACTCACTGTGAAAGTCAGATTTTATAGTCACTTGCACATTACACTTCCTTTAAACCTCCTTTTAAGCTGGTACAGGAACACTAAAATTACAATACAGTTTTAAAGTGAACTTCACTTTCTCTCTTACATGAGTGTTGTCAGAGCAGACCTGTAGGGATTCCTCCCTGCACAGTTTCTCTCTTACCTGTGGGTACAGGAACACTAGTGCTCAGGACATGTCAGGCATCAGACTGTTCAGCTTTCTTTCTGAAATGGAAACTGAAGCATTTACCATCTTCTGAGCTTCCCCATCTCAGAGCTCATCATTTTGTCATCTCACAGTCATTTAGGTGGAACTGTCCTTTGTATCACAGAAAATCTCAACTTTGCTTCATGTCTAACAGTGGTATGGATCACACCTCCTGCTTCTCAGCTCCCCAAGCCACAGACAGATCATGAAATTCCTTATCAGAGACTGAGCTTAAGTTATGCTTTGAGGCAGATGAAAGCACTTCTGAGATAATGATCTTTTATAAAGATAGTGGTATCTGACAGCTCAGTGAAGTTGAACAAGAGGTGCCTCCAGCAGGGTGATGTGGCCTGGCAGAGCTGAACAAGCTCAGCAGTTGCCCAAGGAGCAGAGTATAATGCACTGCCTGAGAAGGGCAGCAGATAAAGACAACGCCCTGTAGATGGCAAGGAACACTAATCCTATAAACTGCAGAGATACAAGCACATGAAACAAAATCAATTAGCTTTACCCTATTAAGTTTTGGCACAGACATTCATTTGGAAGCTTATAAATAACTCTTTCAATTAATTCAAGTTAATCTTCCTTGATGCCCAGAAAGTTAAAGGCGTTATCAGCAATACAATTCTTACAAAAGCATTCCTGACATCAGGATTCAATATTAAAAAACCCACCAAGAAATCCAAAACTCTCCCAAAAAATCCACAAGAAATTCCAGAATAGACAATGCTGGGAGGAAAGTGACTCTTTGGATACCAAGCAGAGGTATAGAATAGCAAAGAATTCATTAAAAAAAAAAAAAAAAAAAAAAAAAAAAAGAGGATTTCTAAAGAAGCTTTATCTAGCAAAATTTACAGCAGTCCATTTCAGAAAGGATAAAGCTTTATCTATATCAGTATCCAGACACCACTGGATACACCACTCTTCAGTCACATGGAGATCAGCTCTTTGCAATACTTAAAGAACCTTGTGCATGAGCAAAACCTAAACCACAAAAGCATTTTGAGGGGCAAGTCAAGAGACTGAGCAGCTCAGTCAGTGCAGCCCTGCCCTGGGAACTGGAATTAGAGCTAGCACAGGGGCATCCAGATCATCACATTGTGGGCACCAGGAAGATGCTTCAAGGAGAGACTGCTGGAAGCAGTGACAGATTCTTGTCAGCAAACCACCAACATCATGTAACTGAGCCAAAAGAGTGGCAACTCAGAGTTTGGCTGTTTCTTTTCTAACTAACCTTAGTGCTTTTCTAACTCAGAGCTGGGCTTGTTTTCAGAGGAACACTGGGTGCATTAACTACTCTGTAGAAGGCAGAACAGCCTCCAGCCATGGACCACAGAACTTAGCCCAGCTATAAGGTGTGACTATTACAAACACAAAATTCACACATCCAAAAACTGCTTTCAGTGTAAAATTTTGATAACTGCTGAAAAAGTCAGCAATGCCTCAGTTGGATGCCTGACAACTGCCTTGGTGAGCAGGGCACAGAGCAATGTCTAGAAACAGGCTGAAGAAAGTTCCATATCTTGATAATTGAAGCAGTATCAGAGCTGATCTTTCAGAGGACAGAGCTGAGAGTCATCTCTGTGGTCATCCCTGCCAGCCATGGAAAGCTGACTGCTCTTTGCTAGACAAAGTTCAGGACTGTACTGACAGAGCAGGAAATGCCCTTCCAATTCTCCTTTCTCCAGTGAGTGGATACAGTGACAGCTGCTCCAGAGATGTCATCTGAGTCCAATACAACATGTAGGTCACTAGGCTAGCAAACCTGCCTGGGAAGCACTCATGGAAAGCACAATTCCTGAACTACCTGGGGCTTCCAGAGCTGAATACAGAACCCAAAACACAGCTCTGGCCAGTTCACTGGAACCCCCTTATCCCACCTACTTCACAGAATCACTGGGTTGGAAGAGACCTTTAAGACCACCGGGTCTGACCCATGCCCTAACACATCAATTAAACTATGGCACAGAGTGCCACATCCAATGTTTTTTAAACCACATCCAGGATGGTGACTCCATCACCTCCCTGGGCAGACCATTCCAGTACTTTATCACAGAACTTATTTAAAAGATCAGAAAACCCATACAAGAACTCAGGTTCATTTCTCCCCATCTGTCACTTTGGGACCTTTTCTTTCTGCAGGAGAGATCCTGGTGTGGATTCACCAGCCACATGCAACAAGTGCTGCTCCTGCCAGCTCTCACAGGTGTCCTGCTCCAACCACTGAGCTCTGGCATTTTCTTACAGTGTTTCAGGTCTCTGCCAGTAAACCCAGAGTTGCTCAGTGCTGACTGCCCAAGAGATGGCTCAGACAAGTGCAGGTGAGTCAGGAAATGGGAGGATGATGGGCACATTCCTGTCTCACAAGGCACTCTGAATATGGCTTAAACAAGAATGTGTACCCAGTCTGGTCAAAAAAGGCAGAAAGCTCAAAAACTATTTAAGAGGCTTTCAAAATCCTGTAACAGTACCAGGAACGCAAAGTCTCAGCAACCTGGGGCTTCTGCTAAATAACTTTCAGAGGAATTTCAGGAGAATTAAGGTTAAATTGTTTTGCTAGTTACATTTAAACACCACTTCACTAAATGGTACAAAGGGGTAATGCTCTAAAGAGAGAATAGCTCACCTGTTGTTGTTTTTTTTAAATCTTTTATATCAGGACTGAAACATTAACCAGAGTTTGAGTGCAAACACACACACACACACACCATTCTTCATCTCACCATTAGCTGAATGTTTTTAAAAGCAGGGAGAACAATTCTAACCCTGCTCCATGCCAGACAGCTTTGCCTTTAGAGAAGAAAAAAAGAGCATCAGCAGGTTGCTGGATTTCCTTTTTTCAGTATGACTTTCTAGCACATCCTACTGTCTGTAGGAAGGTATAAGATACACATGAATGGTGCAGCCCCCTGGCTCATAGTTCACCAGCTGCCCTCTAACCTATGATTCAAGCTGTAAAATTGTGCCAGTTTGTGCACCTGCACTGAAGCCAGCAAACCAAAAACCCATGCCAACATTTGAGATCAAAACGTCCTTGACACTCATCCTTCTCACACCTAACAAAATACCAAGATATTCAGATACTTAGAGCAAAAGCAAAGCATTTTCTATGGGGAAAAAAAAAAGCCTTAGAAAGGGAGAAAAATAATTACAGTTGTTTCATATGCTCAGAAACCCCTATTTCTCTGAGGAAAGAGATTTATTAGGAAAAAGATGGATTTCTTCTTACTAAATTCCATCTAATAAAAGTGCATTAAAAACCAAGGAGCAGCCCCTCATCCCAGACCTTGGATTGCCAGGTATCCCTGCTGCACAGGCAAACCCCCCCAAGCACACACAGTTCCCATGGCAGAGCTGTGCTGCCAAAGTACAAGTCTGGTCTCAGAAATGGCAGATCAAGGGCAGGTAATTACAAGCACTTCTGAGGAGAGATCGTGATGCATTGGTCAGTCATGCAACCTCGTGAGTCATGTGTGAATATTTGACTTTTATTAGACCTCAGCAACATAATGAAGAATAGAAAAGGAAATAAAGATCATGCTGGCACAGCCACTGCCCTGCAATGCCAACTTTACAGCTATCACTCACAGACCAGGGAAATAAAATACATTGTCAGGACACAAGGCAATAAAAAGTACATGAGATACTTGAAAGATGAGGAATCTCAGTGTAAGGACACTGCCTGCACTGCTTTAAACAATTAATAAATTCAGAGTCTACTGCCCAATCATAAGATCAATAGAGGAAAAAAAATACACACAACCCAGACTAAAATGGTGAACACAATATATTCATAACTGAGCAGAACAGGACAAATATCATGACATTAGCTGACCTTCAATTTACTACAAGGTGACAGCATTTTAAGTTGCTGCCTCTGTGTTTAGAGGGAAACCCACCATGCACATGATCAGTCTTGCTCCACTTTGTGAAGATATCATCACACAGCTACATGAAAAACAGAGGATATTTCCAAACACAGCACATTTCCAGGTAGGGGAAATAATGATATGAAAGGAAATTCAAATGAAGAAACCTAAAGAGTTACAGGCCAGTAAGTGTTCTATGACAAATCACTGCCTTTATCACTAACTTTCTGCTTACACTAATAAATATCTTCCTGTTATTCCTTCATTTTAACAAAGAAGCAAAACCTTAAGGAGAATTGACCCTGATTCCACCTGATGGGCAGAACATGAGGGATGTCTTACTTTACAGGAGGGAACCAGAACATTATAAGTGATCTATTTCAGTCCTAACCATTAGACTCACAGCAAATGAAATGCACTTCAAGCCAAGACCTCCTATGTAAGAACACTGATAATGTACCAAGGGAGAGCACTGCAGGGTTGTGCAGAAAACCATCATGTCCCTCTAAGAGGAAAAAAAAAAAGAACGTTAAGGAAAATCAGAGAATAATGTATCAGTAAGAGAACAAGAGAGCCACTGAGTGACCAAATCATGAGGCCACTCTATAGAGTCGAATACCACAGTGGTTACCACCAAGGATTGCAGTGAAATTCCATATATAGGAGGCTGAAGGTAAATAAAAAGGAAAGTTAAAGACCTTGGGGAAGCCAATAAGCCCACCCTCCTGCAAACACACACTGGTATCAGAGCTGATGATAAGGGAGGTGTGTGGGCAAGCTGGATTAGGTCTATCAGCAATCTAAGAGTGGGTAAACAACCAAGGCTAAGCTAATAAACAATCATCATCAGCAAGAATTACAACAAGAGTTGTGCAGAATGCAAAACACAGCACTAAAATACCCTGGAGGAGCTTCCCACTCAAGTGATGGACAGAGAAAGCTGAAAACTTTCAGCTAGCAGGAACCTCAAGAGAACGTCTGGATGAAAAGGGAAGAGACAAGAAGCCATCAGGCAACTACAATTGTGCTTCACTCATCTGAAAAAGAACACACCACGGGAAATTCACAATCTGTTCAAGCAGACCTATAAATAGGAACAAACAGCAGAGATTGGGGCACAAAGCAATAACAGCAATGTCCTAAAGGCAGGGACAGAGGAATGGGTGCCAGGAGGAGAAAGGACCTCTTTTGCTGAGTGGACTTCAGCAGAGAACAAAAACACAGGCAGAAGCGCTTATAGAAGAATGGGCCCGATTTAGATCAAAGAACAGATCAATTCTGTGCATTTGGATAAATG
Organism: Erithacus rubecula; assembly: GCF_903797595.1. Taxonomy (NCBI): domain Eukaryota; kingdom Metazoa; phylum Chordata; class Aves; order Passeriformes; family Muscicapidae; genus Erithacus; species Erithacus rubecula. The sequence continues at coordinate 6,448,834 of NC_136664.1, read as the reverse complement.
CAAAACAAAAACACATTTAACAGCACTACAGACTCTTAAAATAATACGACAAGTTTAGAGAATGCACAGCCCTCTGGAAATTCACAGTCAAATCCAGGAGTACAAGAGGAGGCGAGATGCAAGGGAATATTTCAGATGGCTCAGAGGTGATGAGAACATTCATTATTTAAAAATCTGTATAGTTTAACAATAGCAGAAATTCAAATATCAGGAAGAAAACAAGGGAAAGTCACAGTACACAAGCGGATGCAGGTTTCCACATGACAGTAATCTCATAGCAGTGATGGATGCAAAGAAAATTAGTAGAAAAGAACTGAGCTCAGGACCAGCATGAGAAAGAAAACAACACCAAAACAAACGCATTCATTCAATGCAAGACAAAGGACAGAAAAACTAAAATCCTGAGGGAAAGCTAGTGCTAAGCAGAAAAAAAATCTCTTATACTGAATAAACACTGACACAGACATATAATAATTAAAAAAAAAAAAAATCACCAAACACACCAGCATTCAGAAAACAGAGCTGTATAAATTTAGGAGAGAAAAGCAGTTCTTATGCCTGCATCTCTTCATGCACCAAAGTTTCACTACATCAGAAAAACTGATAACACTGGCTGAGCACTAAAATGAACTCTGGGCTCAGGGATAAGAGTTGGCAAGAACGAAACAGAAAATGAAACGTAAAGTGACTACAATCACCCTTGGGACCAACATTAAGATTGTACCTAGAAGGGACAGTGCACCTACTGCTACACAGCAGAACATACAAAAAACAGCAGCTCCTAAAAAGAAGGGGTCACTGAAGGCCTGCGAGACAGAAACAGCAACCAGCAGGACAGAACCAAAGGACTTAAAAGAGAAACTCGTGCTCCATATGAGCAAAATACAGACAGTGAACAAATCCTGCTGTAAGCACTGAAGAGCCGAGGTGTTACCGCACCTGTAGCAAAGGTGCCGCTGCCTAATCTACCGCCCAAGAACTGGAGGAAAAAAAAATAAACAAAAAAAAATCCAGGTAAATGAGAGCATTTGGTGGCCCGCTACACACCTTCACATCTCCTCTGCAAAGACAGAAAACTTGCTGAGAAACATTTTCGCATTGAGAGCATAAAGTTTTCAGGATTCCGACTGCTCGCATTCGTGTAACAATATTCAAGGGCTCAGCAACACTGTGGCTGCCGGAGCAGCGGGTCGGGGCTGCGGCTCCGCGGTCCGATGCCACTTTGCCCCTCGCACACCGAGCCCGCCGTAGCCAAGCCCTTGTTTTGCAAGTCATACGAGCCCCGGCAGCTCTGCCCGCACCGCAGCCGCCGTTAGAAGTTCCAACCCCTCCCGGCCCCGAGCAGCGCCGGGCTCGGGGCTCGCCAAACCCTCCGTTCATTCACCTCTCGCCGCTTTCTTCAGCGAGCTCCCAGCTCCACACGCCAGCCCAGCTGTGCCCAGCTCCGGGGCCTCGGGAGAGCCCAGCGAGCCCGGGGGCTGCACCGTGGCCACTCGCCTCTCCACCCTGCCTGCCCTCCCCAGGACAGGAGGGACCGGTAACCGCGGCGAGCAGCCGGGGAGTCCCGACAATCCTGGGGAGCGCCTGCATCAAACACCAGAGCCGACGGGACCCCGGCCGCTGCCGGGGGGCTGCGCTGGCCCGGCCCCCGCCCCAACCGGGACCTGCGCCGGCGGCCCCCGGGGCAGCGGAGGGCGGGGAGGGCTGAGCACGGTGTATTCACTCGTTAACGCACGGCCGGCAACCGGGCCGGCAACCGGGCCACCAGCGGGGCCACCAGAGCCCAGCCCGCCGATGTCCCTTCCCCTCAGCCCGATGCGCGCCCCGCTCCGCTCCACCCCAGCCACGCAGAACCCGCCAGCCGGGCCGCGCCCGCCCTGCCTCACCTCAGCTCCGCGCAGCCCCGCCGGGAGCGCAGCGGGGCCGCCGCGGACCCCGCGCCCTCCGCCCCTGCCCAGCCCCGGCCCGGCGCTGCCGCCGCTCCTTTGTGCCGAAAGATGGAGGCGACTCACGGTGCGGCCCCGCCCCGCCCCAGGCCCCGCCCCGCCCGCGGCCGCGCCCCCCGCCGTCTCCCGGGCGACCCGCCCCGCCCTCGGCCCCGCCCCCGGCGCCGGAGCTTCGCCCAATCACGGCGCGGGGCCGCCGTGACGTTCTCCCTCCAGCCAATCTCCGTCCGCTCCGCGCGCCTCTCTGCCCGCCGTAAGAGCGGCGAGGATTGGCTGCCGCGTGGGCGGGGCTACCGGAGGAAGGGCTCGCTCGGTTGGCTGCGGCGGGCGGAAGGGGCGGGGCGGCCGGCGGAGAGGAGCGGGGTCAATGGCGACGCTGCGGGCCCGACGGTGCCGCTCGCTGTGAGGGGCCGCGGTACGTGCCGGGGGCGGGCCGGGGCGGTGGGGCCGGAGGAAGCGCCGGGGGGCGGGGATAGCGGCCGCGGCCCGGCCTCCGGGCCCTTGGGGTGCGGGGGTGAAGAGGGCCGGGCCTGGGCCCCGTGCGGGCGGCGGGCCGGGGGCCGCTCCCGGGATGAGGGGCTGGAGCGAAGCGGGGGAGAGGAGGCGGCTGTGAGGGCTCGGAGAGATCGGGCTCGGCACTCCCGGGAGGGTTCCCGCACCGAGCTCCGGGCGCACCGCAGGAAGCGCGGCCCGGGGGCGGGTTCGGGCCGTGGGGAGCGATTCATCCCCTCCGTCCCCGGGCGGCTCCAGGCTCGGCAGAGCCCGATTTGATGTGTGCGGGCAGCGCTGCCCGACTCGGTTCAGTGGTGGGTTGGTGAAATGGGTAGTGAAGTCCTCTTTGTTATTAATGAGGACTGAATGTGCTGAGAGGTCCCGAGACACCGTCGCTGCTCTACATCTGCTCCAGCCTAGGAGGTGTCACGGGTCATGAAGTTTAGGAGGTTTTTTGATCCTGGGGGTGTTACCATCTGGTATTATAAAAACCTGCAACGACTGTGACAAACTTTTGTCACTTTTAGTGACAGCATAGCCCTAGAATACAGTCACCAGATGCAGGCATAGATAAATAGGGAGTAGTTGCCAAGTGCATGTTTTTTGTCTGTTCTGGCTTGTGTTTGTTTGCTTCAGATGGTAGAGGACAGAATACAGCAAGATTAGCAAACTTTATAAGTGCGAGTGAACTTTAATGTGGTGCTGCTTGATGGGGGTTTTTCCCCCCACATCTCTTTTCCCCACGAAAGGATTGTCAGTATCAGACACCAGTTTTGTGGATGGTGTTGAAAATGCTGCATCTCAGGCCATACTTAAACCTTAATCCACTTATTGTATCCTAAAATATATTGTCTGACTGACCCAGATGGTTTACTGCTTTAGTCCCCAGAGAATACTGTGTTCTTGCAGAACCCCTCTCAGTTTGCTTTTATTACTTTCTGTCAGCATTGTATTGGAACCTTTTGTTTCCCCCTAAATATATAGGTTGAGATGACACAAGTGGAGGAACAAATTATGTTGTTTATGCAGTACTTGGATAGGAAAGCTGGCCTTGTGATCAGGATATGTATGCAGCAGTGAGATTCAATTTTCATCTTCTCTGTAGGTTTCCAGCTTGAACCACCTTCAGAAATTACACTCAAGGAGCAAATGTTCCATGCTTTCTGGAAAGTGGACTTGTCTTAGGGTGAATTTCATTGTTAGATGTTAAAAAAGATAGAAAGAAAAGTTTTAAAAAGAGAAAATCCACAGCCCTGAATCTGTCCTTCCTGTCCCCTTCTCTTAAAAGAATTCTTTTGTCTTAACTTCTTCTAATAATGCTAACCTTAAGAATGCATCCTGCTGTAACAAATATTTGTCCAGTGCTCTAACCTGGATTTCTCCTGAGACCTCAAAATTTTCATTTTTGTTACAGGCAATACTCCACAAAAGTGTCAGTTTTAGTAAGGATTTCAGGACTTCTTGCAGGACTGATTCCTTGTGATATGAAGGAATGATGATAAACAAGTTTCTTCCCTTATTTGACTTACTGCATCCCTTCCTCCTTTCAAAAGTAACTGTTCTGTGCTGAAATGCAGACAGGGTGAGATCCCAAATGAATAGGACTTGGCAGAACTATGGGCAGTCATCTGCAGTCCTTAACTTGCTGCAGGGAGATCATGAAGTAGGAAAAAGTTATATTTGCATGTCTTTAAATGAGCGGCTCTGTGTGTTGTTTTTAAATTTTTTTTGGGGGGGGTGGAGGAGGGTGGTTTTTTTTGTTTGTTTTTTGTTTTGTTATTTTGTTTGTGCAGTACTTCTGTGTACAGTTTTGATGTACAGGCTTGAAACAAAAACAGGCATTAGGACTTCATTGTGTGGCATGGAGCTGACAGAATAATTCTGAAAGGAGACACCGAGAACTTACAGAAGCAGTTTGTTTCATCCTGCACTTACAGGTGTCAAGAAACTGAGTTTCCTTGTTAGCTCAACTACTTGGAGCATCTCCACCCTGCACCTGGTGCTGAAATCTTGAAGCAGAGTGGCTGCACTCTATGGGAAGGGGCTGTGCTCTCTCCAGGGGAGCTGCTGCTCATTTTCTAACCCCAATTCTCTTTTAGCCACAGGGAATTCCCTGTCTCACTCATCTGTTGACCTCCCAGCAAAGTCCCTGAGTTTTTATACCAGTCACAGTGTTCTGTGGTCATGATTCTCTGGAATATCCCTTTGGCCAGTTCAGGACAGCCAGGACTGTCCTGGCCACGCTCCCTCACAGCTCCTTGTGTAGCTCCTTGCTGGCAGAACCTGAGATACTGAGGAGTCCTTGACTTATGCTAAAACTGCAGGAGTGTTACCAATGTTATTGTCACACCAAACCCAAACCACACAGCTGCACCACTTACTAAGAAATTTAGCTCTGTCCCAGCCAAAACCAGAACAGTTGCTAGTTTCTGAAATCTCATTGTTAATCACTTCTAAATACATACATTCAACAACTGAAAACAGGCAACTTTCTCACATTTTTATAGGTTGGGAAAAAAGAACTTGGGAGTTGATGTTTTGCCATCACTTTATCTCTCTTCAGAATTTACATGGAGGAACAGAAAAGGGTGGGAGTGTAGTGAGGATATTTAATTTTTTAAAAATATTTATGTGAGCTAAGTAAATCCATTAAAACATGACTTTCAGAAAAACAGCCTGAGGCAGACAACTATCATGAAAGACATAATTATAAAAAAAGAGTAAAAAAAGAGTAATAGAAGATGCTTATTAGTCTTAGCAGTTATGCAGTGATTTTGTGTCTCAGTCAGTGCTTACTGTGCATTGTTCTTTAGAGAACTGAAGTTACTGTAAGTGGAGCAGCAGATCTGTTTTTTGGATATTTAATTATGTTTCACTCACTGAAAAGCATAACCAGACTCCTGATGTTTTTTGCCTGTTGTGTTTTTAGGGGACACTATTCCACAATGGATGGGGCAGATGGAACTGCTGACCTCGTGATTAACAAGAGGTTTGTGTCTGAAGCAGAGCTAGAGGAGCGGCGAAAGAGGAGGCAGGAGGAATGGGAAAAGGTCCGGAAACCTGAGGACCCAAAAGGTACAGGCTAAATGTCAGTAATTACAGGAAAAAGAGCTGAGAATTATTCACTTTAGTGCAAAATAGAAATAAAAAGTAATGGCTTTTTATATTCTATCATCTAAAAGGTTTTTACTTGAAGGAACTGAGAAGTGTTGGTGATTTAGTGTTTCTGACATATGGTCTCCCTTCCTGATTTGTTCCTTTCAGAATGCCCAGAGGAGGCGTATGACCCACGGTCCTTGTATGAAAGGCTCCAGGAGCAGAGAGAAAAGAAGCAGCAGGAGTTTGAGGAGCAATTTAAATTCAGTAAGCACCAGCAGCAAACTGCATGTGTTATATGCAACAGCTGTGCACAACTTCTGAGTCTAGGACTTATCTGTCTCTCTCTGAGAGGAAAACAAAAGCTTTAGGAGAGTATTATTGAATTCGTGGATTTTTAAAGGAACACTGGACACTGAGGCAGCACTGCACACATGCAAAACTCAAAAAGTGTTTGCTGCTATCAAGCTGCATGCTTGTAAAGTGTTGAATGCTGAGCTTATATTGCATATTAAAAAACCCAAACAAAACAAAAAAAACAACTTGATAGCAATCATGAAAAAGTAGAAATATGCTGTGGTTTTGTGACTTATGAACTCATGCTTTAATACATGCTTGAATCAATTAAAGAAGTCCTGTTAGAGCAGCTATTACATTTCCAAGCCATAATTACTGGACTAAAAGTGATTTGAGAGTTAAGACTATGGCTTCGAAGCAGTAAAATTACATGTTTTGATTCTTCAAAAGTGGATGTTTGACTCTTGTAATGAAATGGGAACCTAATTCTATTGATGTTTGAATTTCTGGTTTTATAGAAAAGCCCTTTGAAAATACAGATACAGATACAGATAGCAAGCAGCATTCATGCATTAAAGTCTCCAGCTGGACCTACAGGATTCTTTCCACCTAGAGAGTTTCCAGGAAACTTCAGTAAACTTTTGATCCCACTTAGTTTTGGTAACACAATTAAGCAATTCTTGCCCAAGGAGCCACCCAAAAATTGACTGCTGTTAGCCTGAATGGGAAGGGCTTCTAATAACTGTCTAGATGAATAGTTTTTCTTGCTCAGTTATATTTGATCTGCAACACCTTTGCTTTGGTAATCCAAGTACTGGAATGGAAAGTTGCCCTGAGAAGTAAACCCACTTTGCTTTTAAGGCAACCACAGCAGAATATCAGATGCCAACTAACCTGGAGAACAAAGCCTACTGCAGAGTGCCTGGGAGGGAACCTCAATAAAACCTCAGCTCAAAGGACCTCAGTGGCTGCTCCTCTTAGTTCACAAATGAGGCAGGCAGGAAATGAAATTATTTCATGTCACTTGCTTCAAAAAATGTCCCATGTTTCACTATTTATGCTTTCTGATGGGGCCCTCAGCAGTAGCACTGAGTGCTACAAGTTACTGTTTAAGGATTTATGAATGAGCTCTGCATGAGTTGGAAGGAGCAGGGATTGGCTTTTATAAAGTAACCTCAAATAATAATTGATTTCCAGAGCTTTTCTGTCAGACACAAGCTTGCCAATTATCAGTGTAAATGGATTTCCTAGTTTGTCGTTAAAGTGATTAGGGCTTGCCTGTGTGGGTGAAGATTAAAAATATGGTGATTTCATGTAAAAGCCTAAAAATCCTCCTATAGAATTAAGCTTTAATGAAGACTAAAGGTGATGTTTGAGCTAAGAGCTCTAATGATGATAACAAACAGCAAGATTTGGTCTCTCTAAAACATACTGTTTATTGTCATTCTAATTAAATAATTTGCTCAAGAGGCACTAAACATTTGCAGAGCAGGAAATAAAAACTTCCTGCTGCACTAACATGTACTTTCCTTAAAGTAGGGTAACATATTTAGGAATAATTTGTTATTATTTGGAAATTAGGAGTTGTCTTGCTTCTACTTTTTAAAAATTTTTGAACAGGTATTAAAAACTAATTAGGTTGGAATCATTTGTTCTACGACAATGTACTTCCTCTTTTGAGGAAAGAAGTAATGTGGTATTTTTAGTTATTGGTTGTTTTAAGAACATTCAGAGGAGACAGACAGACTTGGTGTTTGAAACCAACAAATTTCTTCTTTCTTTATTCAGAAAATATGGTAAGAGGCTTAGATGAAGATGAGACACATTTCCTTGATGAGGTTTCTCGGCAGCAAGAGCTACTAGAAAAGCAACGAAGAGAAGAAGAGCTGAAAGAGCTAAATGAATACAGAATATCCTTTACAATAAAGTCACTGGTGGTTACCTAGAGGAGGGTAAGAGTGGGCTGTAGTTTGTTCTGTCAGTTGACATTATTTTTATAAAACTGTTTCTTACAGAAGGTGTACAATGATAAATTTTCAAAGTTTAATGGTTTCATTGTAGCTTTGGTAGACTACTGCAATGTTTGATAATCCCCCCTCAACTCCCATTTCTTTTATACTTTTCTTTCCTTCTCCCCCTTCATTGTTTTGGGGTTTGGTTGTGGTTTGTTTCTTTTCTGTTATTGATGTCATGAAATATCATCACTAAAAAGAGAAAGAGAACATAATGAAAGCCCAGTCTATTACTTCCAATCTTTTGCTTTTGTCTTCTTATGGAAAATGACTTTTTTTTTTTTTAACTTCCTGATACCTGGTTGAAATAAGATGTGGATTTCTTTCTCTGGTACACTTTTTGGAGTATTAGATACTTTCTCCCTTGCTGATACCTGCAGGATGAGAAATTAAATGCATCTGTGCAGATGTGCTGACTTTCTTCTGGCAAGTCAGTGCCCATGGAGCCTCGTGTCCTTTGGGTAATACACACTTGCAGGCAGGACTAAGAACAGGACAGTTTAGCTTTGTTGCCAAATTAATTGCCAAATTAAATGCCTACTTTTCTTGTAGATAGGCTAGAAATTATAGGATGCTTTTCCTCTCTAATTAATGCCAGTCAGGGAGTTTGGAATGATTTGAGAATTGCTCTTTTGAGGTTTACTGAACCTATGCAGAATCTGATGGTTTCCTTGTCTCTGTTGCTTTTGAATTATGGGTGAACAAAACACAAGTTCTCAGGGGAGCTTCAGTATAAATAAAAGAGCTTGTAGACACAAGGAGGGGACCAAGACCAGTGAGCAAATAAAATTGAATAGTGCTGACACTACAAAGATTGGTGTTGTCTTGTGTTAGTCAATGATTTACAATTTGGAGCATGTCCTATGAAGAGCATCTCAATTAGCTCAGAAATGCGTTTATGAAACAGCAATCCTGACGCATTTTTTAAACTTCAAAAATAGGCTGCAGTTAGCTGATGGATTTGGAGTATTTTCTTGATTTGCTGTATCTAATCTTGGGATATTGATGGGATATATTTAGTTTTGGTGATGGTTGCTGGCGGGGCTGGCTGAAGCAGGCTGTGCAGTGTGACTGTGCTGTGGGAGCAGCTGACAGCTCTCGTTATGTCACGTACATCTGGGGTGAACCATACCAGCCCTGAGGGAATCTTAAGTTGCCTTGAATTAGCCACATAACACACAGATCCCTGAACAGCCTGATCAAGTTGTACAAGCCATCTTACCTCAGTCTTTGCACTCTTAGCAATACTGGTGGCTCTGTAGTCTTGCTTTAAAAATTAAACTGTAGAAATAATTGCTGATGGGGTGGAGGAAGGGAGAATGTTTTATTGTCATCTCATCTCATGAGAAAATCAAGTGTTGCCCATTTAATTTCCTTCTTTTAATTGTTTTTATTTAACCAGAATATTTCAAGCAATCTCAGAGCAAAATTACTTGTTTTTGAAATTTTTGGTGGTATTCTGAAATGAAAAAATATTTTTTTGCTTCTGCAGGTTGTTACTAATGGCTTGTCACTACAGTGACAAAAAACACTGTGCTGCATCTATAGCTGCTGTTTAAGTGCTCTTCCAAATTAGTAAGAGGAATGTCAACACAATGAATTTCATTATTTACTGTTTTTCCTGGTATAGCATCTGATTGAAGCTACCCAGAGGCATTAATTTCATGATAAAAACTGCATCAATATTCAGCTACAGAGATTTTTTTTTTCCTTGATTTTTCAGGTTGAACAATCACGAAATTATACATCTTCAGGATAAATATGCCTTAGAATATTTTAATGTACACTTGAGCATAAGAAATTCATATGCATGGATGAATAGGAATTTTTCTTTATCCTGCATGAACAGCTAGGTTTGTTTGTTCCTTACCCTATCCAGACCCCCCTGTTCGGATAAAGATTTACAAATATTTTTTAAGCCATTTCCAAGAAGTATTTGAGAACTAGAGCATCTTGTCTTCATTGCTATTTAAATGTAGGAACAGTCCCCCTCCCAAGAAGCTGGCTTTACTGAAGGACAGCTTGTTTAATGCAGTTGATATTTAAGATTGAGAGGTTTGTTTCTAATGTTGTCTTCCTGAGAGGGAACACGTCTTGGCTGGTTATAGCATTACATTTGCTAATGACAGCAGGATGTATAAAATACCTACTAAAAATGTGCTTTGCCTTTCTAGTTGAGGAGGTTTAGGAGAATGCCATCCTGGATGGAAGCTAAAAGCCTGTGATTTGGTATCTTTTAGAAGAAAAGTATTTGAATTCTTCAGGCAGGGTTAGAGTATAACAAGGTAAAGGACCTAAATGTGGTACTTGAACACTGCAGTGTGTGGAAGAATTGTGTGGAAACATCAAATTGTGTTCAGCACAAGGAGCTTTCAGATGACTTCAGACAGCCACAGGATGGCACTCCTGTGCCATCTCACAAATAGATAAAATTGAACAGTGATTTGGGCTGAGAAGACTTTTGTTTGAAGTAAGTCTGTGTTACTGCTGTATCCTTAGGAAAATCAAATAATAAATGGCATCTGCACATTCCTGTCGATAAAGTGATTGGTGACTGAGTGTCACTTCAAAGTAAAGTCTAAGTTTTTGGTTTTTGGGTTCAGTGGGGGGAAAAAAGATTCAGATATATGGTCCATCAACGTGAAATTCACTATCCAGTATATGTCTGCAGTGACTGGGGCATCTGTAAAACTCCAACTTGTGGGATTGTAGTCAGAAGAAAAGCTGTTAGAACACTAGATTTGAGTTTACAAAGTTGCTTTTAAACTAGGTTAATTTGCCTTTGCCTGTGCAGGCAAAATTTTTGCTGAATTTTGTGTGACTCTCCTGGCACCTCATCTACAAACAGAGTCTTTGACAGATTTCTCTTCATCACACAGGGAGACATGTTCAGTGTGTGCAGAGTGTGCCCTGACAAACACACCCAGCTCCTTCTTATCCCATCTGAGAAACCTGCTTAAGTGTCTCCACTTTGTTATAGTTTTCAGCTGCAATTCCACCTTGCTAACACTGTTTCAATCTACTTAGCTTTTCTGAGTAGTTGCAGTCTTTTTTGGGTGAATCTTGGACCACAGTTCCACATAGTCAGTGTCTCCTTTCTCATGGGATTGGTGCTTAGACCAGCAGTAGAAGCCTTGTAGTCCTTACAGAGAGATGAGCTGAAAAGGTAGAGTGCTGAAGACCAAACCCAAAAAATGGAGCTGTTCTATCTTGCAAGGCTGAAATCTGCTGGGCTCAGCAAAAAGGGTTTGAGGAGTGCATATATTGCAACTTAGCTTTTCTGCTAAGGACTAGAGTGGAGCAGCAAATTTGAATTACAAATGTGTTGATCCCTATAGAAGGGGAAGTACTGCATTTCCTGTTTGGTTTGTCTGTTTTAGTCCAGCCTCACCTTTTTGCTTTTCTAAGGCCTTTAGGAAAAGGCAGGATGGTGGATATGTTCATGGGTGCTGGGTGTTTTGTGTTACACCTTTCTGGCTTCAGAACAGCAGCTCCCAGGCTGCTGCCTGGACATCTTCACAGGCAGAGCTGGTCCTGATACCTGAGGGAGCTCCACTGACAGAGAGCCAAGTTTCTTCTCTTTTGGCTGAGGCTACCAGCTCCATTTCATTACAAATAAGTTTATTTTGATAGAATATGTGAATGAACTTCGGTCGCTGCTGTCAGCAGAGCTGCCTAAATATATCAGGGAGGAAATGTCTGTTCTCCCCCTTCCTTCCCAGTTGATCCTTAACCCTTAATTCACAGCACTCTCGCTAAAGTGGGAGTCAGTATGGACCCAAAGAAGGAAACTGAGAAGAAATTGCCCATGAAGTCAGTGGAAAACAAGAACAAATTTTCTCAGGCAAAGCTGTTGGCAGGAGCTGTGAAACACAGAAGGTTAGTTTCACACCTCTATAAATTCATGAGGAACGGAACCCAGTTAGCAGTGTAAAGGGAGGCAGGCCAAAACTGCCTCCAGAGAGTGAGGTGTAAACCTTAGCCCTAAAGAAAAAAGGGGGAAGGTATAAGAAAAGACCAGTCTTGTTGCTATAGGCTCTCACAAACTGTGGGGAAAAACATGAAGCAAATCAAATAGATAAGTGTGTGTAAAGCAAGTGGGTAGGATCTTCATTTTAGAGTGCCAGGCTTGGGCAATCCTGCTTGGGGTTCGAGGGAATCTATTTTACATCTCTGTTTGTAGATACCAGTGTCACCTCATGCATGTGATTTCATTCAGGTTGCCTAATTTATAAGCCAATTTTACCTGTGTTTAAAATGGATTGTTTTAATTGCTGCTGGGGACAGCATGGGAGAGGCAAGGTTACAAGAGAGGAGCTTTGTGCACCAGTTTGGTCCTGAGGATATCAGAGAAACTTCCCAGTGATTTGCACTGATCCATCAGCACCCTTTCCATCCCAGGGAGGTGCCAGCTGCGTTTGTGATGTGTTTGCTGCTTTGATCTTGGCCTGCAAACACAGCTGCTGGTGTGCTACAGGTTATGGAGAAACCAGGCATGTGGCACCAGACTTTTTTCCCCCCACAAATAAATAATGTAATACTTAAGATGATTACTGACATCGAATTATCTCAGAGAATGTGAGATTATTTTAGAAGCTTATCTTGTAGGGTGATGTTTAGTTCCCAGCACAGCAGTTAATTGCATGTCTGAAAACTGAAGTAAGCATTTCCACCACGTAATGTCTGTGGGGTTGGGTAACAGTTTGGGTTTTGGGAAGGCAGAAAAGAAAAACCCTGAGCTGATAACAAGCAGCCAGTAATGTTGTTTTTGTCTTGTAACTAATAGTACTTAGCCCAGTAGGATGTAGAAAAGGAGCTGGCATGTGCTTAATGGTACTTCTAAAGTCTGCAGATGGCATCTTTTTAAAGAGAGCATCTTAACTGACATGTCAGTGCCATTGCAGACTTGCTTTGCAGTCTTCTATTTTTGCCATCTTTTATTGCAAAGTGGCCCTAAGCAAGTGTGGTGTTAGCTCAACATCTGCTCCCTGAGCTTTGTAATTTCCTGTAAAGGATGTATTGCTATTAAAAGCTCTCTGCACAGAATAACCTTTCATGTGTACTGCATGTTCTGATAGGGACCAAAAAGAGTTAATGCATAATAATGTTCATGCTTCATCAGTTCATCACTGCTGAATCTGGGAAGCATTTATTTATGTGGATGCCTTAGAACTGGGAACATGCAGGAGTGGGGGGAAATCTGAGCAGTGACAGGGGAGAGCTATAGGAGCTCTGAGGAGCCAGAAGTTCAAGTCGTGCTCCTTTCTCCCAATGCCACTTTGGACCCAGAAAGGACCTTTCTGCACACTGCAGCTCTGTGAATTGCTGTAAGACTGTCTAGGCTTACTGGGTGCAAGATTTCCAGATGTTTTAGGATTTCCAGATGCTTGAAGGAGGGGAAGGAAGCCCTGCAAGGGAAAACCCATGGATTATTGGCACCAGCAAGCATGGTAATCATCCACATGTGCAAGGCTGTGGTCATGTGGGTATCTGAAGCTCAGGTAGTCATTCCCTGTCTCCTGTGGAGCACATCCTGCTGAATAGGCAGCTCTAGGTTGCTTTGCAAGGGGTTTCACCTGAGCTCTAAGAGTTGTGTTCCTTTCCCAGGTTAACAACTTGTAGTGTAGGTGTTGAAGCTTCCTTGGATCCTGCATGTTCCTCAAGGAGCCTCAGCTAATGGCAGTTGGAAGTGGTGATGGTCATCAGGGTACCCTGCTGACATTTGCTGTAGCATTTGAGGCAAAGATATAACAATGATTTCACAGTAATTAATTGTTTATGAAGAACAAGACACTTTCTCATTTTTTCCACAGTTCAGATAGTGGTAACAGTGTGAAGAGGTTGAAACTAGACACTGACCATGACGAGAAGAATCAAGGTATGTTCCAGCTTCTGCATGTGGGAAGCTGTGTGTCTGTCACTGTTGGGGTTAAATCTTGTAGAGGCTTTGCTTTTCTGTTCCTTCACTGGACAAGACAGCATGGACTTTGGCTGGCACATTCTCTTTTAAAGCAGTAGAAATGGTAAGTGTGGGTGCTGACAGCCTTCATGGAAAACAGAGCTGCAGGGAACCTCTGCAGGTTATCAGGATGTCCCCTGCCCAAACCAGTCGTGACAGATGTTTTGCTGAGGAGCTCTTAGATCTCCCCAAATAGAGACTCTTCCTTCAAGAAGTTTATTAATCTGAAAGAGTTTAACCTGATAACTAATGGAATTGTCCTTAGGTGCATTTCAAACCTAATGCTTGTTCTGTGAGCAGGAGACATGAAGAAACAGATCATTCCCTTCCTCTTCACAGCAGCATTGCATGGTATTTGTATACCTCCACTTCAGCTTTATGCTCTGAAGTGATTCAGTCCATCCTGAAATCAATTTGTTTCAGAAAATTGTGGGGAACTAGAAGAAAAATTAAGTTGTGTTCCAGCTTTAGCTGTCAGGGCTGCAATTGACTTGCTGTCAAGATACTCTGACACAAATCGGGTGAGCTGCAGTTGTGTAACGACAACCCAAGGCACTTCCTGAATCTCCTTCTGTTCAGTAAACTTTCAGAACAGCAGAAATAATTAATTAGCCATGGAAGATGGGTGATGTGTACTAGCAGAATGATGGAATAAAACTTTTTCTCAACTATGCTGTTACATTGCAAAAAAATACTCAATTACTCAAAGCAGAGACATTTATTCTTATTTAATGGGTTTGGTATTTGACAAGCATCAAACTGACAACTTTAGAATAAAAAATCTGTAATGCTAGTATAGAGCTGGGCTTAAACTAGTGCTGAGAAGAAAAAATCCCCTGAGGTAGCAAGTCCTCCCTGTCAGAATAGCTTTATTACAGCATAAAGCTGCCTTATGCTTTAATTAAACCCTGAAATCAACCATTGCTTATGTGGGAAAAGCAGGTGAGTGACACGTGGCAGTTCCTGGGCTGACTGAAAACCCTTTGCTGCACTCTAGTTTTTGACAGAGGTTTCTCTCTTCCAGAAAAACCCTCCTGTGTTCCCTTGGGGAGCAGCTCAGTGGGAGGCTCCACAGTGCACTGTCCCTCAGCAGCCGTGTGCATTGGGATCCTGCCCGGCCTGGGCGCCTACTCGGGGAGCAGCGACTCGGAGTCCAGCTCCGACAGCGAGGGCACCATCAATTCCACTGGCAAGATTGTCTCCTCTGTCTTTCGTGGCAACAGTTTCTTTGATGGTCCATAACAAAATCCCTCCGTGAGTAATGTAGTGCAGAATATCTTCCAAAGCCCTGATGGATGCTTGTTGCATCCTTCTGCCCCAAATATAATCTTTCTAGCTAACTTCTCAACTTTAATACACTCAGATACTCCTAAAGTAACTCATTATTCCCACCCCCCCCACCCCCCCCCAACTTTCCATTTCTGGGGTGCATACTGAGCTGGAAGAAAAGCTGCCATCCTAAAGCAGAAGGCACTCCTAACCATGTCACAAAGGTCTGAGGGTATGGAGGAGAGAGCTTTATCTTTTACAATTCTTATGGAAAGAATTATGTTGATTTAAGAAGTTTATACAAGACTTATAGGCAAAAAATAATCACTTGAAGCAGTGAAGTCTTGTAGAAGCAGCCATGTGTTCTGTTTTAAAATGTCATTTTTATTCTGTATTTGAAAAATGGGGGCAGAACCAAATTTGAGCAGATGGTGAAGTGTAGATTGCCATGACACTGTAAAGAAGTTTTAGTGTTACATGATTAAAGACGTTCTGAATGCATTTTTTTATCTCTGCCTGTGCCATTCATAATTGTTCTCATTCCATTAATCAATTTCTGCTGTATCCAACCAGCCCTTCCCTCAAACCACCATCCACAAGAGGTGTAGGTCAGTTTCCCACAAAAGCAGAGGTGCTGATGGAAAACTTTGGCTTTTCTGCTCACAGACTGTTGCTCCAGCACTGGGGCTTGACAAATCATGAAGCTTTTCAGCAGCAGTGTCCTGAAGGGCATGAATCTAGAGTAGGTGGGACTCCCCTGTTCAGCCATACTCTTTTGTACAGGGACTGGAGAATTCCAGAAGTAGGGCTGAGGATCCATCCTTATAATCTCAGTGTGCTGATGGGAGTTTGGAGGGTTGGAACAACTCAGCTGGGCTGCTCAGAGGTAGAAGTGTCTTTGTGTAGTCCTGCTGTATGTACTGCCCTTGTGAGACAGCAGCTGGTCAGTGTGTGCCAAAAGGCAGTTACCTGGAGGTTACACTGAGGGACTTGGGAGAGAGCAGCTGGGCTAAAAGAGAAAACAAGGCCTGTAGTGGATTCATGCCTTAGCTTGAGTGTTGAATTTTCCTAAGGAAATGGGGAGAGCTGTGCTCACAATGAAGCTATCCTTAGCCAAATACTTTTTGTGTTTGCACAGCTCTGTTTTAAGTTAGATCCTTACAAACACACTGCAATTTCTCCCCTGTTCTGGGCTGCCTGGAACCTCCTGTGTTTGCTCCAGAGTTGCTTCTGCCTCTTCTCTAGCTACTGTAATTATGGCACTTTAAGGTGGAAGATAAGTAGCAGCCTCCCTAATGCTTTGCTTTTGATGACTTTCATCTTACTGAGCTGTGGAATGAAATTGAAGTGGTACACAAAAAAAAAAAGCTTTTTTTTTTTTATTAAAGTTGCTTGGGCAAGAGCCTCAAGCCTCAAGGAGTTGGTATGAGAACTGCTGGTGTTCTTCCCTGGCATTAAACTAGATCAGTCATCTGACTGTAGAGTCAGAGCAGCCTGGCCCAGCTATCAACATGCTGGGACCATTTTCCTGAGTGGTATCTTGCACAGCTGCAGTCAAAATGCCTGATTTTGACAGAAATTTATAGTAGGAGTTTCCAGTCAATTGTGGCAAATGCAGTGGTGGGCTGCAGGTGAGATGGTGTGTATATTATGGTGTGTATATGGGGCCATGCAAGGCCAGGAGGAAACAATCCAGGAAAAGCAGATGTGCCTTTCTCCTGTTCCTGGAAGAATGGAATAAGACACTTGGGGAAATGCCTTTGAGTCTGAGTCAGCTCTGCTGTTCTCAAGGCCTGGCCCCTGTAAACAAACTGCAGAGCTGTCCCAGCTCCTCAGTCCATCCCTTGGTCCCATTTACCTTGGTAGATCAGAAGCCATCTGACATTAAAATACTCCAGTGCTGGGAGATGTGCTGGGAAGTGCAGAGTGCATGGGATGGAGGATAAATCAGACCTGAAAAGGGCAGCTGTGGCAGTAACCTTGCCCCAGGCTGCCAAAGCTGGAGACTAAGAGCAGGCTTTGGCTGGCTCCAGCAACTCTCATTCACTGGTGGATTTAGAGATATTTTTTTGTTATTTTTAGGAAAAAAACATGAAGCATAGTGTGTGCTTCATCCCCTCCCCAGGGACAGCTCAATAAACCACTTGTTGTCTGTGCTAGTTGTTAAAGCTTCAGCGAGGTGTTAAAAAAAACCCAACAAACCCCCACAAACACTCTACTAGCAGAAGAGCTTACAAGCTCCTGCAGCTGCGTGCGAGGTTCTCTTATGGAAATTAAATTTTAAAAAAAGTTTTTCTAAAGCCACAGACTTCGATCTGGAAGCTGAGCTGGATACAGCATTATTTTTAAACAAGCCACCCTTCAAAGGCTGCTTCTCCCTTTGGAATAGGGTGATGTTGGTTGTTTATTTTCCCTTCCAGGAGGTTTTGCAAGGCAAATGTTTCTCGGAGCAGTCCCACCTCTCCCAAGGGATGGGGTCTCACCCAGAGCTGTGCTTGGAGCAGACTCACTGTGGGACTGCCCGGGGCCATCTGTGTGCTGGTGACTCGGTGGCAGCAGTGACAGCCACAAGGCTGCTGGCAGACAGCACAACCAGTAGCACACACCTGTGCAGAAAGGCTTTATATAGGGACAGCAACCTCCCAGCTCAAAAGCTTCCATGAAGGGGGAGGAGACTGGAGTCCAGTCTGCTTGAGTTGGGAGTAGGGCTGGTGATCCCTGCCGGATATTCAACAGCACACTCAGCTTCAAAGGACCTTAATCTAGTTAGGAACAGCATAAAGCAGTAATTAGCACATTGCTGATGAGCAGCTCAAAGGAGCTGCTGGAGAGCAGGATTTCATTATCCAGCCCATCTTCTCCCAGGCAGCAGGGAGCTTTTGTTACTCAGACTTGGAAAATTCTAGAGTTGAAGCAGCAGTGAACCATGAAACTCCCTTTGATGGTTTTTTGTGGGATCACTGGGTTTTCCCAGTCACACAGACTCAGCTCAGGCAGGCATTAGGGGCATGCTGCCTCCCTCAGGATATCCACCTTCACTAAATCTCCCTCTG
The DNA here is from genome assembly GCF_903797595.1 of Erithacus rubecula. Lineage (NCBI taxonomy): Eukaryota > Metazoa > Chordata > Aves > Passeriformes > Muscicapidae > Erithacus > Erithacus rubecula. The sequence continues at coordinate 6,430,710 of NC_136664.1, read as the reverse complement.
GGATGCTATCATTGACAGTGTGGGGCACAGCCAGCAGAGCAACTGAGGGACCAGGACAGGTCCTGTCAGGGTGACTCCAAACACCCAGCACTACTGACAACATAATCTGATCCCAGACCTTCCCATTTAGAAGACTCTTGTTTTAAATGTCCAAGTTTCTTTATTAACCTGAGTATAACAAATATAACATGTACACAGTATAAAAATGAACACAGAACCTGACAGGTGTACAGGTACAACACAAATACATGAACTATACAACGACCAGTTCATTGAATGATAATAATATATTAAGCATTTCATTGCTTGGAAAAAGCAAGTTTTGATCATAAAAATTGTATCCTGTACCACTGAAATTATACAAAGTACATTCAATACTGAAAAGTGACTCAACGGAGCAGGACCAAGGCATGGCCTGGCTGCTTAGTGTTACCTTGGGCCAAGACTGTACAAAATGAATCCAGACACTTTGCTGGGATGAGTCTTAAGAACTTAGCAATTAAATTAAGAAGTACAAAGTGTTTCAGGGAGGGTATTCTTCTCTTTAAAAGCATGTGGAACGTGCTTTTGGCAGGACCAACAGGCTTCGGTGACATGCAGAGGGTGCAGCCTGGCACGGCTCTACGCAGGCTCCGAGTTGATGGGTGGCAAGTTTTGGTGCTTGAAGTACTGCACAACTTGCTGGGGCAGCTCTGCCAGCACAGCTTTGGCCAGGGTCTCCTTGGGGACCTGTGAGCCAAAGGGAACCAACACCAGTGTTAGAACAGCCACAGGGGACTGACTGAGCAAACATGGCTGGGCTGTCCCCAGCTCCAGATCTTGGCATTTCATTTAATACCCCCTAGAGTCTCTTGATAGCCAGCATTTTATACACCTGGGTTTATTATGTTCTATACTACCCTTCCCTCCAGGAGAGACTCCACTGGTACAGAGGAATAAAACATCCTGGGAAGGTCAGAAAAAACAGGTGTAAATATCAGGAGGGGAAAGAGAAAGACACTGATTAATTGCAAAAAAGTGGAAGATAAGCACAAGCTCTATCCTTGGCAATCAATCCTTTGCCAGCCACAGCCTCTGTCCCAGAGTTGTCTCCTGGATGACTGCAATGGACTCATCTCACAGAGGGGATGTGCAGGGCCAGTGCCACCACTGCCCCTTCCCACAGGGGATCAGGGGGCATGGGGACAGTTCAGCATGGAGCCCTCGGGGTGTGGCACAGCAGGGAGCTGGATGAGGCCTGAGAGGGACTCACCAAAACCAGCACAGGACTGTGGTGAAGGATGTGAGGAATCAGGAGCCCAGATCCTGCTCTGAGACACTGGTTTTTGCTCCCACCTGTCTGACAATGACAGGGAAACATGGCATGCTCAGGTGGAGCCCTGCAGAGCACAGTTACCGCTCCCTGCCCCTGCCTGCAGTGCTGATTTATGTGATGCATACCAGAGCATCCCTGATAAGACAGGGTAAGACAGGCAGGTACCCCCTGCCTCTGCCTGCCTCTACCATGGTTGTTGCACTTCAGGGTGATTGCAGGTGTGCCACTGCCCTGTGCTCAGCTCCCCGCCCTGACTCACGTTGCGGAAGTTGCGGAAGGGCACGAACTGGACGATGTCGCGCACGGCCTCCTCGCCCGTGTAGGAGTGCAGCACCCGGCTGTCCCCGTCCAGGAACTCCATGGCAGCAAAGTCAGCGTTGCCCACGCCCACGATGATGATGGACATGGGCAGCTTGGACGCCTGCACCACGGCGTGCCTCGTCTCGTCCATGTCGCTGATCACCCCGTCCGTGATGATGAGGAGGATGAAGTATTGCTGTGCAGGGCAGGGCACAGGGTCAGAGCCAGTGGGATGGATCCCAGACACCCCCACACTGCAGCCAGGGCTCACTCTGGGAGCTGTGAGTGGCCAAGGTGCTCACATGAGGGCTGGCAGGTCTGGGGATTTGGGGGTGAGGTTCCCAAATTTCCACCATTTCCCAGCACAGCTGGCATCACGCCCTTTAGCAGAATCCAGAAATTCAGGTGCTCCTATTCCCCCTGGTTTTTGAAAGATCTTAATCAAACAACAAACCAGCTTTCACTCCAAAATATTTTTCTGATTGCTGATTTACTGTACCTAAAACAAAAAAACTCACCTTCTAAACTGTACAGGATCCCTGTCAGGGCCAAGAGGATTTCATGGTAGGGACATGAGCCCAACTGGGAAATGAAATCTCCCTCTGCCTGCACAATGGGGTGTGTTTTGGGCTGCTCCCCATCAACATCTCCCTGCTCTGATGGGGAGCATCTCCTGTACTGCACTGCCAGGCTGTGGGGCCACCCTCTGCTCAGGGCCTGTCCATCTCCTGTGCAAAGCCATGGGTATGGGACACACTGAGGGGGCATGCAGAGGATATCCCCAGCTGGGGGATGACAGAGCAGCAGCATTAGAAACTGCTCCCTTTCCCTTGGGAAAAGGAGGGCACCAGGGCCACTCCTGCAGAGCTGGGGAAGGATGGACAAACAGATGGACAGATGGCCCTGCTGGACGCAGCTCAAACCTGGAGCATGTGGACCCCCCAAAATCCCATCTCCTCTGTCTCCAGGGAAAGTAATGACTCAATTTTGGCACATTACAGAGCCTGCTCATGCTGGAGAAATGACGAAAACAAGCACTTAAGAGCATTAAAGCCCTTTGTTCTCCTCATTCTTTCCATTTCCTCTGAAAACCGCTAGTGCAGCATCCTGGAAGAGCAAAGGAAGGAATGCTGCCCCAAGCCTGTTTTTCTGGTCTTCCTCCAGTCCACGTCCCCTGAAACCTTCTCTAAGCTTCATCCACTACTGATCTGCAGTGCTAAACTCCAAGTACTAACAAGGCTGTGTAGAGCTTAAACACAACCTGAGGACATGGGTGAGGAGATTTTCCCAAGTCAGACCCTTCCCCACTCCAGCCCCTTTTGATGCATTAATCCTGCCTGCACAGGATTTTTATCTAAATGTTTACTTTTGAGAGTAAATCCTGGTGAAATGTAAGTCTGCAGAGCAGAATTGCAACATCTGAGTTTGAAGGACTAAACTAAACTGCAGGAGAGGACCTGCACTGGTCAAAACTGGAAGCAGGACTTAGACCTCACCCCATCTGGGAACCAGGACGGGAGGAAGAGTATAAAACCTTGAGGGGAGTAGCTGATAATGACTTTAAGCTGATTCTCCCTTTCCCTATCAGACCACTCTACTGGAAACATGGAAAGGGTTATTTCCCTTTGTTCCCTTTTTTCTGTGAAATCCCTAACAAGATCTGAGAAAAATGCTGGAAAGTATGCAGGAAAAGGGGTGGGGAGGCAGAGCTTGTCAAATGTTTATCACAACATATTTCAGAGGTCAAAAGAAGTAAGAGCTGATGCTGGAGATCAGCCTCAAAGCCCAGGGGCTGTGCAGGGGTGATGAACATCACTGCAAGCAAGGGACCAGGGGGCAGTGCTGGAGAGCATCAGTGGGAGATTCCCCAAGGAGCAGTGACAGTTTTGGTGGTGTCAATAAATGACAGCAGGACAGGAGTGCTGGTGGCACCTCCGGGCTCCAGCTGCAGTTCCCAGCCAGAGTGGCACCTCTGCCAAGCCACAATCAGAGCTGCTGATGCACAGGGACCAGGCTGGGGGGGTCTATTACACACCAACGCAGCAGCACCTGCCTCCTTTCTCCTGTTTTCCCTGTTAAAATGGCTGATCTCTGCATCCCCATGGGCTCCTGGGATGATTCCTGATCCATTTGTTAATGATATCAGCAATTAGGCTTAGGCGGGTGAGCAGGACTGGGAGGGATTAGGCAGCACTGAACAGCATGAGATGAGAAAAGGGGAGGTTTGGATGCAGGGACCCTGCTGGAAAGGTGAGTTTTAATTCCCCAAAGCTTATTAATCCTTTCCCCAAGAGTCAAATGGTGTAATATCCCTCTGTCCCTCCCCCAGCCCTAGGATGCTCTAGTCTCCCATCCCTTAAGAGCTGAGGGCTCTGTGTGTGATCCATGTTGCTATGGAAAAACCACGAGGTTTTTTGGTCTTGTTTGAAATGCTGGGAGCAAGGGAGAGGGGAGGAAGAGAAGGGCAGGTCCAGGCAGCCACTGAAGCCATCAGCACCAGGAGTGGCTTTGATGCAGGAGCTGAAGATGGGAGGGAAGAGGAGAAGACCCCGGGGGAGTGAGATCCCTCATCAATAACGCTTTGTGCTGCCAAAAAAACACCGAGCCAAGCCAGGCTTGCCTCTGACGGCACTATTAGTGCCCATTATTTAAAATCTCCCTTGATTAAACTATTAGTGCCAGCAAAGGGGTGCAATTTGCATACGATTAGCGCCTCTGCTCGGTGCTGAGCCCGTGGGCACTCCCTCCCCCACTGACAGCGACACAGAAAACGAAAAACTGAGGAGCGACCTGGATCTGTGCTGAATTAAACCAAATTCAGTATTTCCTTATGCCTGGAGCTGGGAAGAGCAACAGCACTCCCAGCAAGGCTGGAAAAGCTCCTCGTGGGAAAGAGGTTTTTGGTGTGATCCTGCTTTGTTCCAGGCAGGAATCAGGGAGGTTTTTACCCCAACATCTGCTGTGCAACTGCTGATGTCCAAGCTGAGCTGTTCTGGCCAGCAAAAGCCAGGGGCCAGACCTGCCATCCTCCACCTGCTGCCACAGGGACCCAAGGGAGCTGTATCTTACAGACTTCAGGTGCTCTTCACACCCCTAAGAGGACACTTTGCTCACCACTGGCAAGGCTGGACCCACAGGAAAGCCAGCTCAGGTTTTGTGATGCCCTGCCCAAAGCCATCAGGATTGCCATCACATCATGGGATCTTATGGACTTACCGATGCAGTTTCCTGCTGGGTGGCTTGAGCTGCAAAACGAGCCACGTGGTTGATGATGGGGGAGAAGTTGGTGGGTCCATAGAAGCGGATGTGGGGCAGGCAGGCAGAGTATGCTTGGACAATGCCCTCCACACCTTCAGGGAAAGCAGAGAAACCAGGCATTACAGACTGTCACAACTCAGGACCACAGCAAGCCCAATTAAGAATCATTAGCTCATGCTGGCATGAAGTCAGATCTATTCCCAACACATCCAGATCTACAAGTTTCTTCCACCCCAAATCTCTGAATATCCATTGTTTGCTCTTCAGTCACTTTGCAGTGGGTCCTTATACCTTCTGTGGTAGGAAAGCCCTTGTAGTGCCCACAGTCAATGAAGGCATTCCTTGGGATTGTGAAAAAAATCTCAGAATCAGCCAAGGATGAGGAACAAACAGAAAAGCAACTCCTGGTCTCTGAACATCACCAAAAAATGATAGAGGGTCCATGGTAGCCCTTACCACTTAGGGTTTGAGCAGTCCTTCAGCCATCACTGTGAGCAGCTATCAGCTGCTAAATGGAGCATTAAGGCTGAATTCCCCATCTGCTAAACAGGCCTTGTGTTTCTTGCAGCCTTGCTGGGAGAGCAGACGGCTGGTAGGACACACCAGACAGCAGAGCGAGGGTGGATTTTACACAGTCTGAATCCAGCTGCATCTTACCCTGGCCCTTCCTACACACCCCCAAATTTTCTGTGCTTCCCTCTGAGTGTGCCTTTAGCTGTGCTCTGCTTCACTGTCCATGTCTGCCTCTGAACATGCCTTGAAAAATCCCCATGATCATAGAATCATGGAATGATTCATGTTGGAAGGGACCTTAGAGATCATCTAGCACCAACCACACTGACACCACATCAGTGGTGATGCCATCCACTAGATCAGGCTGCTCAGGGCCCCATCCAACCTGGCCCTGAACACATCCAGGGATGAAGGACGAAGGACAGAAGGCACTGAAGGCATCTAAGGAGTCCTAAAGGCCTGCCAGATGCATACCTGAACAGAATGGATTCCTGGGATTGAAGTTAATGGCAAACTCATGGGATACCTGTGGAGAAGAAAAGACCCAAATTAATCCGCAGGGCCAGTGCAGGGCAGGCAGCTCATTAACAGTTTAGCTGATGCTGCAGGGCTGGTTTAGGTGTGATGCTCCCCTGGAGCAGAACCAGGTGGTCACAGAGTTATGGTCCATCCTGCTGGGTCAGTGACACTTCCCAGCCCTCTGCTACCAAACACCAAACACAAACATGGTCAGGGCTGAGCAGCACTGGAGGATGAACCAGTTCCCCAGTGCCCCCATCATAGAGCCTGCTGAACTTATCACACTATACATTCTTCCACGGTTATCAAAGCAGGTCTGTCCATGAGGCTTCTTGCTGGCTGCCCAGAGGGGAAGCAGGTAGAAGGTATGCTCTCATTAAATTGTGCCATCTCACCAGTCACTAGGAGAAATTACTTCATCCTGTTGCAGGATTTAAAGGGAGAAAACTCAAACTCATCACGGGCAGTCCCAGTCCTGGCAGCATCCCCATTCTCCATCTCTGCACAAGGATGATGCAGCAGGAGGGAAGAAGGCACAGAGTGAGCTTGGTTGAAGACCTGGTGTGGCATGTCAGGTGCAACAGCAAACCAGCAGCTGATTAACTTCATCATCTGGGCCAGCATGAGGGCGGAAGGCAGCGTGGGAGAGGAGCATGAAAGCTTGGGTGTGATGGACAGTGAGTTCCAGCACAGTCTGGGCTGGTTTTCATTGCCCATGAACCCATCCTTCCACCACAGCACATCCAAGACCCTTCAGTTTTTCCACCACCTCCTTTAAAGATGAAGGAGATGGTCTTGCAAAAAGGTCTGGTGGCAAGAGCAGACAGCTCTCACACCTTGATCCCTGGACAGCAGCTGCTTTGAGCCTGTCTCTGCCAGCAAAGAAAGCTCAGCAGCCCAGCTGCAAGAGAGAGCTCCTGGCTTCAAGAGAGAGCTCCTGGCTTCCAGCATGACCCTTTCCAGGGCTGGTGTGGGTCAACAGCCACCAGATGTGTGGGGTTAGACATTCCCTGCTCTGCTCTCAGCAATTTAGGCACTCTAAGAAGCAAACAGACTCTCAAGGATATACAATTGCCTCTTCCAGCACCTCTGAATTTGAAGGGGTCATTTGGGTTTTCAGGCCACCAGCTCAAGGACTCTGAAACAAAATGCTCCCACCCTGTTCGTGCCAGTGTTACAAAACAAGGATATTGTCTCCCTCTCGGAAGGGTGGAGGTTTGCTGAGCTTTTCAGCATGGGAATTGCTTCGGGACACGAATATTCCCAATGCTGGCAGAAACGAATGTCCTGCAAAGCACCGTCTGAACCAGAGTCCTCCCCAGGCTGCAAACACAGCACGCTGTGATTCAGACTTGCCAATTATGCTGGGCATTGTGTCGAAAGCAGCAGAAACTGTTTTTACAAGAGGCTGTGGGGTGGGAAACAGCAACCAAACAAAAGTAAAGTCAACCAAAATCTTCCCCGTGCTGCAAAGCTGATGGGCTGCCTGGCTGTTGACTGGCCACAGCCTGCTCAAGTCTCTTCAGGGCTGCAGAGCACAGCCAGCAGCACTCACCAGGTTAGAGAAAGCTGAATCTATCACTGTGTTTTGCATACACCCCTTCTCAGAGAAGCCTTGATTTGGGCAATATACCCAAATTCAGTTGACTTGTGGTTGTAATGGGCTTGCTTCTTTTTTTGCTTTAGATGATGTTCAAAATTCTGCCACAAGTATTTATAGATAAGGCAGGCAGAAATATTTCCATGTTTTGCTCTGCAAAAGAGGTGTTTCTCTTTCTTTTAAGATGACATGAAATGATTTCAAGCTATATTCCTCAGTGTCTACAGAGCAGAAACCCTACATGACAAAAGTGTTGCAAAACCTCCTCTGGAGTTTTTATGAATTTTACATATATATAAAAATATATATGTGTATATATATGCTAAAAAAATCAGCAGAAGGGCTTCAATATAACAAAAAAATTTAAAGAAAGGATGTCATTCCCAATTCAGCTTGTACTTTGAAAACAGTTTCTGTGCAATCCAGCCAAATGTACACGAATCACCTACAGGTATCCCATTCCCCAGTAACTCACAGGGAGAAACTTCTGATCCACCCCAAAGGGTAAGACCAACCTCACTGAGGGTTCTCTGCCACCCCCAGAAGGAATCCCACCCCTGCTATAACTCAGTTTCCCTATATATAAGTCAAAAAAGCACGGAAAGCATTGGAGGCTGCACATCAAGCTGCCAGCATCCTCAGGCTGATCCCATCCCCCAAATCAGGTCACCCGTGTGGCTCCAACATTAAGAATCCCCCTCTCTGCTGCTGCTTTGCCTTTGCTCATCCCCCAGAAACCACAGCCCATCTGCTCCCCTCTCCTGTTCCCTGCCAGGAGCCACTCGAGGCTCTCCACAGAGCTGTTACACAGCAAGATGTTCTTTGACATTTCCAACGCGACTTTTGTGTGCAAAACATCTTCTCCGATGGGCGCCCGAGAGGCGTTGGGGGAGCCATGGCAACGGAGCACAAAGCACCATTTATGCCTCTTGTATCTCCTGGCAATCTTTGCTTGGGTCTGTGGGTCCCTGGTTCCTGTCCACCGTCACACAGGGCACAGGTTTTCATGAAGAGCTGCTGCTTTGGCTTTGAAATTACCCAACGAGCCTTGATTGCCAAAAAATCTTTAGTGAGTGAATGGAGGCAGTGATGGTTAGAGAGAGCTGGGGAGAGATGAAGCTCCAAGCTGGAGGGGTGCAGGGAGATGCCCCACTGATAACTTGAGACAACTGATGGGTCGTGGGGGACCTGCAGGCATGGACCAAGCACTGGGGAGAACAAGCTGCTCCCCACTGGGGTTTGTTTGGGCTCAAAAATCATTCTGCATAAAAATAAGGTGGTTTTTTTTCTGGTAGGTTTTACAGAGCATCTTCAGGCCCACAGGAGGTACATGCAGAGCCCCCAGCCCTCATCCTCAACCCAGCACCCACCTCCAGTATTACCAGAGGGGCTGTTTCCAGCCCAGCAATGCCCTTCCCATGGGCACTGACTCACACATATGGGCAGCAGAACAGGATGCTCTCCATGATGATCCTGAGCTGCTGTGCCCTTTCCATCCCTACTGCATTTGCCATTCCCATTCTTCTCCCCAAGTAATAAAGCAGCTGGCAGCAGCTGGCTCTTAGATCTTGGAAGCTGCCTACCTAGATTTTCCCAACAAAAGTGATAAAGTGATAGACCAGAGACATTTGCAGGCCAAGGAGGATGAATCAGCTCCAAAGTGCACATGGAGGGATCTCCTCCTGTGGCTGGCAAACAGCAAGAGATCCCACTTGAGTCATATGAATTCTGGCTGCCAGCAGAGCAGAGAAAAGCACAAAGCCAGAGTGGGCAGGACATCCCCAGCCATGAGGGTTGGCAGTGATGAGCTTCCCAGCCCAGTTCCCAGCTGCTCATGACTTATGTGCCCCGCTGTGCTCAGCCCAGAGCACAGCTCCCCTCCCACAGAACACAAAGGGCTCGCTGAGATTCAACCCCAGCCTGAAGCTGGGAACGCCTCAAAACCAGTGAGCAGAAAGAAAATGCACAGGAAGGGCGTGAGCAAAGAGTGGCCAAAAGACCCAGCCAGTAATTAATGATGGTGGTGTCCCAGCACATTGTCTCAGCTGGGAGAAGATGCTCCCCATCTGCCAGCCAGGCTGCAGGAACAGCCCCATTCCCTGCCCTCCAGATCAGCAGGTCCTTGGAGGACCAGTGTCTAATCCTAACCAAAGATCAAGGTGGATTTTTGGGAAGGCTCCTCTGCTTCAGTCCTTGCAGGCTCGGCCTGTGCAACATCTCATCAAGGCTCCCGAGCTCCCAGCCCCCTTCCAGACTTAGCTGCTGTCTGACACATTCATCCAGAGGCCTCTTCCCTTCCCCAGAACTGTTCCTGCCTTCTGCCAGGAGAATGAATCAATGCCTGGCTCTGCCCATTAATGCCAGGGAGCTGCTGCTTTCATGCCAGTGCAGAATGAAGGAATGGGCTGCTTATGCCCCATCCCTGCCTCGTTGCCCACCCACACTGACACATCTCACTGGCTGAGATTCCACATCTGCCCATTCTCCCTCTCCCCAGCAGCTTTTCCCTGACCAAGCCCTGGCAGTTCTGCTCCTGCCCAGGCAATATCAGGACAAACTCATCTCAAACACTCAAGTGGCCACAGAATTTCACCTTCCAGTCTGGCGGGAGCTGGGCACCGAATCCCAGAGCAGGAAACATCTTGTCCCTAAAGAGAAGGAGGAAAACATATGGGTGTACTGACACACACAAAGCAGGCTTGCGCAGATTTTCCCAAAACATACAGTGCTTTTAAATGGGAGATGAACACAGAGAACAGATATTCCCCCTTGAATTTGATCTTTAGAGAAAAAAGAGTCCAGCTTTGCTCTGTTTCCCATAGAGACCAAGAGCATCCTCCTGCCCAAACACTTGCGTCTCCTGCAGGCAGGTAACCCTGGAGATATTAAGAAATGAACAATCTACTTTGGTCACAAAAGCCATCACAGTGAGAGCAACAGACTTCTGTTTTGTTTTCTCTATCAATGTCTGAGATGACATTTTTCTGGTATTTTCTGCACTCCTCAGGATGTCTGAGGAACGAGGCAATCTGGGGTCACAGCTCTGACAGTAAACAACAGTGAGCTGAGGGCACCTGTCCCCAGCAGAGGATGCTCCACCTCTGCTAATGCTCCTTCCTCTCCACAGCAGCAACGGGGGGAGAGGAGAAAGCCTGTGCCAACCCTCTCCTCCTGCATCCTGATGTTCATGGTAAATAACATCCTTAAGGTATTATTTATCCCTGAATCAAGGCAGATGCATTCCAGAAACTTCTTGGGAAGCCAGGGAAACATCTGCAAAACAGGGGTGGTGGCAGAAGGGCAGGGTGCTTACGAGTCATAGTCCTGGATGATCTGGCCAACAGCCCAGATGGCTGACAAGTACTCGTTTGTCCCCAAGGGGTTGATGTAGTGCAAAGAGGAGGGTTCCTGGGGGTTCCCATTGGAAGCTGTGAAGTCAATCCCAACCTGGAGGACAAGAGAGATGCACAAACCCATCCTCTGTTAGTAAATGCCACCAGAGACCTGGCCACCAAGCCTCCACTGCACACACAGTTTCCCTCAAACCCCAAATCTCAAACGTTTGAAAAAGTTTAACAAAATCCATTTTATCACCTTCCCTGCAAAAAAGCTGATTAAATAATACATTAGGCAAAGTCATTCACTCTTACCTCTCCCCTTTTCATCAAAGAGCATCACATAAGGTGTCCCCAAGCAGTCCCTACTCCTGGAGGAAGCCACCACCACTGAGGACTTTGGCTGTCCATCTCCCAGGTGCACAGGAACTGAGTAGCCCCAGGGACACCAAGGCAGCCAGAGCCATCTGGGTATCTGGATCTCAAGGTCTTTGACCAAAGAATCCCAACCCTGAGCAGATCTTTCCCTGCAGGCAGGAAGACCTGCTCTTCCCCAGGCTTCCCCAGGGACCAATATATGCTGAGCTCTCAGGGGACTCTGTCAGGAAGGCACTCATTTTTCTCCTTCCTAAATTAGGCTTTCTATTTAAAGGCATTTGTAGAAATCAGACCCAGATAAATCTGGCCAGAAGAGGAGAGATGCTGAGCCACCCAATTCGATTTGACTGGGAAGGGAGAGTTGGGACGAGGCAAAAGGCAGCGTGACTGCACTCCACTTGTGTGCTTAGCAAAGAGGCACAACCCAAAATAACTCCACTGCCTAAATTGAGCTCAGGCATTCTGCAGGAGATTTTGCTCCATATCCATAATGGGAGAGGACAAATGGCAGTTTGGCTGAGGCAAGAAGACATCCCAGCCCAGGATGTGCCACCTCCTTGTGCCAGGGTGGCTGGTAAAACACACATGGCAGGACAAGGGAAGGTGTTTCTAAACTGGAAGAGTGTGGGTTTGGATTGGAGATAAGAGTGAGGGTGTGCACGGTGAGGGTGGTGAGGCTCAAGTTGTGCAGAGGAGCTGTGGCTGCCCCATCCCTGCAAGTGCTTGGGCCAGGCTGGATGAAGCCCTGGGCAAGCTGGTCCAGTGGAAGTTGTCCCTGCCTATGGCAGAGGGCTGGAATGAGATGATCTTTGAAGGTCACTTCCAACCCAAACCATCCTATGGGTCCATGAACACCTAACTTCTTTGCAAACAACTGTGTGACCTCACCAAAGCTGTGGTTCACCTCTGTAGCACCCAGTGCCCAGCTCTGCCCAAGGCACCATGGCCAGGGAGCAAGAGGGAAACTGAGGCACAGGGTGGGGGCTCAGTGCAGTAAGGGCCCTGCTCATGCAAGCAATGTCACCAAGAGCAGCACCTGGGCCATGTCTGAGAGGGACAGAGCTGCTCTGCTGCCAACACCTCTCTGTGGCTTCACCCTTCTGTCCCCAGCCCTCCCTCGGTGGGGAGGACACCAGTGTCCTTTCCAAACAGCAGGGAGTCTGTGCAGCATCCTCCTGCCAGCTCAGGTGTTCTGCAGTGTTGCACCCTTTGGAGCAAAAACGCCTTGGGAGGAGGGGGAGGAGCCCTCCAATAACCAGTAGATCTTTAGACGGGGGGAAAATTTCTGCATTCAAACCTAATTCACACAAGAGCTCTGTACTACCAATAAATTCACTGATTTTCTCTTCTATTCACTCTCCAGCAGCACGACCAAAGCACACACAGGCAGAACAGCACACAAAAAGCTCTCCCAATCATTGCTGTTCCTATGGCAACTCTTCCTCCTCCTCCTACTCTTCCCCCATCATGTTTTCAGATAAAACAACAAAATACAAACTGATCTGTGAGTGCCTGCAGCTCTCTGGATACTGCACCAGGAAAGTTTGCAGAAATTGAAAAACCCACTTCTGCATTGTGGTGGTTTCACTCAGAATTGTCATGTTCTTGCTTATTTACTCCTGACAAGCCATGTTCCAGCTTGAAAGAAGGTGGAAATGTCAATAAAAATGCAGAAAACCATCTCTATAACACCCCAAAGCCTCCTATATGGGCTCAGAATAAGGAGAGCTTCCATACAAAATTGAGAGTGGTTAAAGCCTGAGATGGGGAGAGAAGCTGGTGACATTTTGTGAAGGGTCAGAAGGTCTCTTTGAAATTCTGGCCTCCAGCCAAAGTCCAGCCAGCTCCCTCCATGCTACTGGATGTACCTCAGCACCCCCAAAACCCCCAAACCCACACGGTTTAACAGCAAAACTGCCAGTTCCTTCAGGAAAAGTGACCCCAAGCTGGTGCCAAACCTCACACAGAACCTCACTCCCCACTCTGCCCATTACACAGGTGTTACTATTACTGGGCAAAGCAAAAGTCCTTACAGTGAACATCAGCTGGCAGCCTCCCAGGATGTAGTCCAGGAAGGAGAAATCTCTGGTTATCTGAAAGAAAAAAACAAAAAAATCCCAGAGCTTTAGCAATTGTCATCATTGCTCAGGCTATGCAGGTCCTTGGAAACACAAGAGAGGCAGAGGCAGAAGGGATGGGGGAGCTTGAGGAGACCCAAGATGAGTCAGGGGCTGAAGGAAACATCCCAGTAACATACTCACTTTGCAGGACTTGACAATGATGATCCCAGAGTTCTTGTAATTCTTTTTCTTCTTTTGCTTTTTGGGGTTAATGCACTCTAGCTCGAGCTGTAACACAGGAGACAGACCCTGGGGTGAGAGCAGTGCTGGGCTGTGCACCTGGCTGCAGAGGCCACCAGCAGCATGTCCTGGGGGAGCCTCCCTCCAGTGAGAAAAAGAAGATTTTATTGCCAGGCTATTGCAAATCCAGAGGAAAAACAGGCTCTGGCACCACCACCTTGTGCAGTCCTAGACAGGGCACTTTCCTGCCTCTGTGCCTCAGTTTCCCCAGACAGGAAACTCAGTGCACCACACATGGTGCTTTACACACCCTGGCCAAGATCTCCTGGCTGCAATGCTGGTGAGCACAGCAGTGCACAGCCCTGCTAGCCAGGGGTCTTCACAACATTCCTTCAGTCAGGAGGCATCTGCCAAGGGTCCTGGCCAGCACTTCAGGGCAAAACGGGGACACCTGTGGCACAAACTGAGTTGCAAGGCAGCTGGCACTCCTGGGGACCAAATTCAGCCCCAGCAGCAAGCCACACCTCCCCTTCTGGCCCCCCCAAACCACAGGGCACCCCCAAATCATGGGTGACATCCCAGCAGAGCCTGATTCTCAGCAAAGTCTGCCTTAGCTCTGCCTAGCTCAGATGTCTGAGCTACAGCCACAGCCTGGTCACTCATGGAGAGGGTGAAGGAGAAAGGAATTTAGGCTTGGCTTCTTCTAGCCCAGATTGAGGGTGCAAGTACCAAAGTCTCTCACCAACCCTGAGCAGCCCCTTCCTCATTCTTCCCCAAAAGCATGTCAGCACTCACTGGAGAGGCATCCTGGGCTTCACACAGCCTGGCCACTGAGGTCTGAAACTCCCCAATGAAGTCGTGCCCCCCATCGCTGTCGTAGTCGTAACACACCACCTGGGGTGGAAGGAGCACACACAGCCTCAGAAACAGGAATTCTGCTGAAGCCCCCAGCCTCTTCTGCTGGAGACCCCAAACAAGGAGTATTTTGTTGTTTTGGTGGTTTGCTGCTTTGGGGTTTGTTAATAAGCCAGCCATGGGGGCTCAGATGTTTAACAGTCAATCCCAGAGGCTGATCCCAATACCAGCCAAGGGCTCCCCTGTACCTTTATCAGCTTCTCCATATCTCCATCACACAGTGACACCAAAGGCACAGTGAACGGCTTCCAGACAGGATCCAGTGTGTATTTGATCACCTGGAGGTGGGAGCAGAGGCTGCTGTCACACTGGGCACATCCACAGGCAGAGATCAGCACAAAGCAGGGACACATCTCCACGATGGCTCCAGGCCAGGCAAGCTGCCTCAGCCCTCTCCTGCTTCCATAATTGAGACACAGCAGCTTGCCCTTCTCAGGCTGCAGCACGTGTGAATTAGAACAGGTTTATTTTCATGTGCTGGGTGATTTATCCACCTCTGGGAGCAATTAGATAAACTGCCTGAGAGAACAGCTGTGGCACACTGGGCAGCACGGGCACAGCAAAGCCTGAGCACAGGCACAGCCACTCACTCCACAGCTCCCAGGCCAGCAGCTGCTATTAATGCCCTGCATCCCACTGCCTGCCCCCCACTCAGTGCTTACAGCCCCCCAGCACCCAAACACAGCCCAAACCCATCTGGGGTCTGACCACTGAGAAGATGGAGCAGCAAGATGCTGCAACCAGCCCTGGAAAGCCAAAACAGCCCTGGGCACATTAAGCTCTCTTGTCTCATCTGTGTAACATCTGCTGCCTGAGCTGGAGAAATATTAATTGATGCTTTTTGACATTTCCTGAGAGAATGCAATTGCTTAGTAGAAAGCTAAGCAAACTGGAGCAGGCTCCAGGCACATGCTGTGTACATGGGAGGTGCCTGCAGGGCAGGCAAAGATCCCTTTTCACAAAGGTGTGGTGCTCACAAAGACAGATTCACAGGGATATGAAGAAAGGCACAGGCAGCAAGTTAACCCTTCTCTGTGCAAAGCAAACATATCTGGTGTGGAGGAATCTGGATCTGTGCAGCTGGGACAGTCCCTGCACAGAGCAGTGAGGAACAGACCAATGGCTGCTGCTGGGGGCAAACTGGGAGCTGCAAGGGACCCAGAACTGGCATCCTGTGTGACAGCCAGGCTCTTACTGAGGCTGGGGGAAACCCTGACACTGCAGGAACAGTTTAGCTGAGTTTGTAAACACCTCCCCCAGGAGCCTGGGAGAGCAGGGAGAGCCCACACATCCCAAGATGCTGCCCACAGGCTGCCAGGTCGACAGGGTGGGTGGGGAAGGATCCAGAGTTCCAGCTGAGCATTCACAATTGTGCTCAGACAACAAGGTGCAATAGTGCATTAATCCTGCCCTGTCAGACCTGCCCTGTCCATTGTGGCAGGGGAAATGCCAGCTGGAAGCTGTTTATATTCCTGCACTGAAAGCTGCAAGAATGGAAAACTTAATTTCTTCTTACCCAGCCACAAAACACAAATATGGTCACAGTATCATGGAATGGTTTGGGTTGGAAGGGGCATTAAAGATCATCCAGTTCCAATCCCCTGCCATGGGCACAGACACTAGACCAGGTTGCTTCAAGAACCATCCAACCTGGCCTTGAACACTTCCAGGGATGGGGCACCTAATGTGCTCTCTCCCAGGGCAGCTGGATGCACTCAGGGCTGGTAAGGTGGAGGCTGTTGGAGCACCCATTACTTGAAAGAAAACTTGATCCAGTGAGACAGGACAATGGGACAGTATTGACTTCTGCTCCCCACAAAGCCGGCTTGCTTCCAGAGATGCCAGCAGTGGCTGGTGCACAGTCACCTTCCCATGCCACTTCCAGGAGGAAGGGCTGGGGGCCACTCCAAACCCCCACATCTGAGAAACATGCCTTGTTGAGTCAAAGCCCAGCTACACACACTGAATCATGAGGAAATAAACAACTAAGGTCTGAGCCTGGTCCCACAGAAATACAGGAGAAGTACTAAGGTTGATATGAACTAAATATGCAGGGAAAGGTGTGTGGGAAAGCACCAAAAATAAACAGCAGAGCTGAGGTTATAAGGATGGGCTGTATTGGTACCACAGAACACAAGGTGCCATCCACATCCTGGTGCTCGTGGATGTGTGAATGAAGGAAATCCTCATGGACTTTGCACAGAGGTGCTAAAACCAAACACACGGAGAGACTTTGTAAATAAACACCACTTCCTCCTTCCAGCTGAGCTCCCCCATGTTTTGTCACAGCAGCTCCCTGTGATGGTACAATAGGCTCCTTAACCAGGCTTTGGGGGCACAAGAAAAGGGATGGAAAAAGCAGGGTGTGAGATGGGAGCTCTTCCTCTGCCATGGAAGCTGAGTCCCCCTCCAGTGACTCCCCCTCCTCTCTCTGCCAGCTGCCAGCAACTATGTGCAAACTAAAAAGAGCCTTGAAACAAGCTTTGAGGACAAATAAAAAAGCAGTTGAAAAGTACTTATTAGTCCATTGTTAAAGCAAAAGCCAGCCTTTTTCTCCCTGCCCATACTGTGCCTGGTGTTCCTAACATCACTGGCTTTAGCAGCTTGAGAATGTGACCAGAGGGAGCCCAGATTAAAAAACCACAGCAGGCAAAAAAGCAGAGGAGGGGTCAGCTGGCCCTGATCAGACCCACCAAGACCCTGAACAGGTCTCTGCCTCCTTGGCTGTGCCTCTGGCTCATGAGAGACACGAGGCTGAGTGCTCATGCACTGAAACTGGAACCTGAACACCCAGCTTAGGTGAGGGTTTGGCAAAAAACTCATTTCAACCTTCCCCCAGCTCACACCACCTCTCTCCACCATCTCCCCAGGTCACAGCTCATCCTGATGCTCCTGCAAGTGGAGGGAGAGTGGTGTAGGGCTCAGTCTAAGCCCAGGATGACACTAGAGATTTTTATGGGCTTCAAGACCATCTCCCTCTCTGCATGCTTGATACAGCAGTGGGTAGTACAGAAAACTACTATAGAAAACTATTTCAAGACTTTGCTGGCCTCAGTGAATCTTCATCTGGAGTCCAGCAGCCTCAACTGGACACCAGGAAACTGTAAGGTTTTGAAACCCCTGGATCCCACCCTGCTCTACAGGCAATGGATGAGATAATGCCATGAAGAGCAAGAGGAGCTGATGTCAAGTGGAGGATGGGGATGTTTCAACAGCTCAGGTTGGAGTTTTACTCACCTCTGTTCTGTGAACCAGCATCCACTTCCCATCATCACCTGGTTTATGAAACTCCAAGAAGGGGTCAGACTTCCCAAAAAGGTCCTGGAGGGAGAAGAACAGGGTGGGTTACACTGCAAGCAGCAGAGGTCCAGGAGAGATGTTCCTGTGCCACTGCCAGCCCTGCAGACACTCTCCTGTCCTCATGGGGCCAGCTCAGGCACACTGGCAAACAGGCAGCACCCACAGGCAGTGTCCTGCCCACCTCCCTGTCCTGGGCTGTGAATCCCCTCCATTTCCCCAGCACATTTTGGTGAGGTGGGTGTGCTGGCACCCATCGTGTGCCTGTGCCCAACAAAGTCTCTGGACACAGATGCCACAAAAAAACAACCCCAGCTGGGAGGCAACTGCATTTGGGCTTGGAAAAACATCCAAAGCCTCAAAGAAAAAACAGAGTTATGAAGTGCATGTCTTGGGGGAGAAAGGAAGAAAATCCACCCTCCTACACACAGCAGTAAAGCACAAGCAGAGGAAATCTTTAAGGAGCGAGCTGCCCTGGTGTTGACAGAGATCATGTAACACCCTCTGAGATACACAGCCCTGAGTCAGTGTGTGCTGCCTCTCCTGCCAGCATCTCCTCAGATAATCCCCAGCACAGGGCTGCTGCTTTCTGAGGAACACACACACACACAGAGCCCTGCAGGAGCTGCACGGGGGCTGAGCAGCCCGGGGAGGAGGGAGGAAGGCGCTGGTGGCACTGATGGGAAACTCCAGCTTTTCTAGGCAGAACTGCAGCCCCATTCAGAAAAAAACAAGGAGCTGCTGACAAGAAACCAACTCCCAAGTATTCCAGACAATCCATGGAGAATCCAAGTTATTTCAGTTGGGTTTTCCTCCTAGAGGGAGGTGGGTGTCTGAATCCTTCAAAGAGCTGGAGGAACTTTTTATGGGTTCGAACAGGAACTTTTTGTGCTTCTTAGTGATACAGTGGGGCTGTGAGAGGCTGTGCATGGAGCAGGAGGAAACATGGACACTCCAGTATCTCCTGGAGATGGCAGCTGGGATGTATGTATGGGTTCTAGCGACATCCCAGCAGAAAATCCATCAATATTTCTATCTAAATCCTGTTTCTGATGCCAGCCAGGAAAGTAAATCACTGCAAAGTGTTTTGGCTTGAGGGAACTACAACTTGCTTCAGTCAAAATTCTCCTGCAGAGAAGCAGACCATAAAGGCTCACAGGGATGCTCTCTGGTGAGATGAGGCTATTTTTTTCCTACCCTTTTCCACACATTTGTAGGATAGAAACACAAGCCATTCCTTCTGCAGCATTACAGCTACAGCACAGCTCTGATCCTGCTCACCCACCACCTGGACTTGGCATTTCCAGGCCTCACAGATGGATTAAAGAACCAGGGGTGGGTACCTGTGCTGGGGTAACCTCCAAGCCAAGGCAGCTTCACCAGCAGCAGCCCAGCGTGGGCTGCTGGAGGCAGGGGCTCCCAGGGCAGAGGGAGCTTTGAAGGATGCCTGCTGCCATCCCACACAGATCAACCTGGCTTGCAAGTCCAGTCAGCCTTGTTCTGTTCAAAGCAAGGTGGGAGATGCCTCCAAGCCACAAGATTGTGGGCTGCTATTTTAAAACATCAAACCCACACACATCTCACCCCTGCAAACCTGGCGGGAGATGGGAACGGAGCAACCAAAGAAGCTCAGATGAGAAGATCCATCTGCAAATTGGTGCAAGAATCAAAATGATCCAATCTGGTTTTAATAACCATGGAGAAGGAGGGTGGAGCTGGCACTTCCAGCTCCCTAAATCACAGCTTCCAGCAGCAGTCCTGGCTCGCAGCACTTGCTGTCCCCCAGCCATGCTGAGGCATCATTGCCCTCCTGCTGTCCCCACCGTGGAGGTGGCACAGACAGCTCTGAGCTTCACCTGGCTGGTCCCAGGGGGAAATACCTCCTCTTCTGCAAGGTACTTCATCTTCCAACAGCTCTCCCAAGAGCTGATCTGACATAAAGTACAAGAGTCCCAGGCTGAATCTGCTCCTGCTTTGCAGTTTCAACACTGAAGGAAAGGCAGTGAGCTGCAGGTGGAGAGAATGGGCTTGTGATGGGGAGGAGGCCCTGCCTGCAGCCCCAAAGAGATGCCAACCCCAGGGTAGCCATGGCACAAGGAGCTGCCTGGGGCTGAGCACATCCCATGTGGCACAGCTGCCAGTATGGGATGATCAACAGCTTCAGCTCAGTGTGTTCACTGAAGATGATGCCATGACCCCACCACAAAATCCTGTGAGATCCAGTCCTTGCCTGTGTCTGAGCCTGTAGCTCTGCTCCCCAGCTCCATGATGTGTGGTACAGGATGCTGTAACTCCCCAGGCTGCAACCTTAGTCCTGACTTCCTTTCATTTACTCAATTTTTCACTGTCTTTCCTAAGCTTAAACAAGTTTTACTCAGCTCCCACAGCTGCATTTCAACCATAACCAAAAATTATGCAAAAATACTGTTTACCATCCAATTTCCTTTTTCATTTCCTTGCTTCATTTTAATTTGCATGAAGTAACCTGAGCATCCTTTGCTCCTGAGCAGAACTTTGAGCACTGCAATTCTGTCCTGCAGCACAGGAATTGACAGAGAAACCTTGTCAGCTCTTGGTGGCAGCAGGTGGTCACTGAGCACAACCTTTCTGCTGACACTTTAGATGAAATTGTTTGTTATTTGTTACTTCTTAACTGGGGCATTTGGCTCCTTGCACCATGCAAGGTAAGTAGAAGAGTGAGAAATTCCAACAGGTGGGAAAAAACACTTGATACACCAGATACCCACTGAGTTTTAACAATGGGACTGGATGAACCCCATCTTCTGCCCCAGCAAATACCCTTCTGCCTGGCTGCTTGCTTTACCCTGTTTTCTAGAAACTGAGGGCTATCCTGCCAATAAAACAAGCTCTGGAGAGACTAGGAAGAAGGAAAAAAATAATATTCCCATCGATTGCTTAGCAACAGGACTGGTTCAAGAGGAATAGCTCTGGTTGCCTGGTAAATAAGGTCAGAAGATGCTGTTCAGAGAGGTTCACTGTTTCCTGTGCATCACAGCCAAAGCAAAGCTCCTGTTACCTGCCCCTGTGAGATCCACTCTTCCTTGGAGAGACAGGCCCTACACTTTGATACAGAACCACATTTTTGCCTCATTTCCAGAGGGGCTGAAGGTGACAAGGCAGGAGCTCTCAGCACATCTGAGATACAGAGTCAAGGGTCATCAAAACTTGCAGCTCTGTCAGGAGGCAACTCCAAAGAGCTGCCACTGAGGCAGTGACTCTGAGACATGCTGATACACAGATCCTGTGCCACACAGAACCCTTCCACCATGTGTGATGAGGGAAGAAACAGTGACAAAAGGGAAACTGAGGCACAGCTGTGCCCAGCAGCCAGAGGATCTCACCCAGTTTCACCCTGAACTTCTCTCCAGTGGGACTGCTTTCTGTCACTGATGCACCCAAACCAGAGATTCCTTTAGATCCCAATGGCAGAAGTTGAACATTGCATCCCCCAGACACTGCTCCACTCACCTTTTTATCCAGTTTTCTGCCAGCCATGCTGAGAGTGATCACCCTATTATCTGAGAGCTCCTGGGCAGCTATCTGAAAGACAAGGGAAGGCTGCAATCATTTTCAGCATAAAAAATTAGGCTCTGGTAAAAAACTCAACCCCCCTCTTGAATGTTATGCTGGACTTGGTCTCACATGGCTTTTCTGCCCCAAGGCTCATTCAGGACCTCCAAGGAGGAGAAGCCATATAAACCCTTGCCAGCAGATGAGCCACCTCATCCTCCCTGTCCTGGCCCAAACAGGCATCCCATCCCTTGGGGGAAATGCTGGTGGAACCCAGGACTTGAGCCATGTCTCCACATGACCCCCTGCTAAGGATGAAGGTTCCATCACTGCTCCAGAGGAGCTGCAGGAGCACAGCCCAGATCACTTCAGTTTAAGAGACTTTATTCACACATGCTGCAGAAGGGCTTCAGCTGCCAACTCCCAGCAGGCCAGTTCTGTCTGGAATATGGTCTAATCAGTCTCTTGGTATTTTAAAGGAATGTTTGTAACAAAACCCCACATTTATTCACTTTTATTACAAGCTATTTTCTGAATCACTTGTCTTTTTCTTCCTGCCCAAGCATCTGCTCCCCACCTCTCCTTCCTCTGATGTCCTGAGGTGGGCTGAGCTGCTCCCCAGCATTCCCAGCTGCATCCTCCTCCTGCCAGGGCAGAGCCAGCACCAGAACAGCCATGAGCACAGCATGGACATTGTCCTTGTGCACAGTGTCCCAAGCATGGCTCTTTGCTGGCTCTCACAGGGGCTGTCCTGCACTGAAGTTATGCAGTGTCACTACACCAAAGCTTCTAGAAAGACTTGCAGAACTCCAGATGACAAATTTCTACAGAATGAGCAATCAGAGAGTCACTGGCACTTAGGAGAGCTGGGCAGGTGGCAGAGGTGAGGATGCAGAGATGCAGCTTTTGCATCTGCTGGGCAGCTGGGTGAGGGGATGACCACAGCTCCTGCACAACCTCCTGGTTGTTCCCATGTGGACACAACTCTCTGGTCCACAGAGGACCCAATCACTGCATATGAACCCCAGTTTTCCCCTCTGCTCCATACAGAAGTTCTCTATTGCCATGACACAGAATCACTTTTCTCTCCCACCTAGTCCCTGGTGGGTGTAAGCAGCCACCAAAACCAGCAGGAGGAAGAGGAGCTGCAGGGAAGAGAAGGAAATTCACCCTTTCCTCAGCCCCACAAAAGCATTCCCAGTTGGAATCCAGCACTTTAGGGCTCACTGTAGGCTATTTAAGAGCCAGGATGTGCAGACAAGCCAGGAATGTCCTTATGCCACCCTGCCACAGGCTGCTGGTCGCATCTTCTCTTGGCCAGCACAGACAGTAACAACATCCCTACCACTATGTCCAGCAGAGGTGTGCAGCAAGACTTTAAAATTGACTTCTACAGACACAGAGGTTTGCTTTGGGATCTTCTCTCTTCAAACCCAGGGAACCTCCACAGTCCCTCCTATTCTTCTGCTGCATTGACCTGAGTGACATCTCAGGAAAATGGAGAGTTGGGCAAAACTGAAGGGCATGAGGACAAGGAGGTCAGGCTTTGTCTCCAGACTCCCTGAAGTCTGCTCCTCCAGTGGTGCCACAGCCTGTGCTCCAGCACTGCACCAAGCAGCAGGGAAAGGTGCCCCCACCACACACGACCAGGCCAAAAAAACCCAGATCAAATTGTATCAGCTGTACAAAATGAAGCAGATCCCTCTGCCCCTTGCATGTATAATGATACATTAGTGACAGAACAGGACTTTCCTTTTTCTAAAGCATGTAACCTTTGAACTTGACTGGAAACTTTTCCAGCTCCTCCCAAGCAAGCACCAGATGGGATGAGGAGAGCCCTGGGAATGGTTCCACTTCTGAACCTCTCTGCAGCTTTTCCTCTCCATTTAAAGACTAACTGCAGCAATTAGGAGAGGAAAATATCTTCCCCTAAAGCAAACAGCAGTGGAGATGCACCAGGTCCCAGGCTTTTAAACCTTCCCAGTGCTTTCAAACCTGACAGAAGTTTAACTCCTTGCTGGCCTTTTCTTCCAAAACTTCCCAGCCCAGCTGCACATCTCACAAAACCCATAACACAGCAGAGATCCAGAAATGATGGGAGCTGTGGCAGAACAGAAGCACACCTAAATTTAATCTCTTCTTTTTAAAAAAGAACATTGCTAAAGAGATCCGCAGCAGGATCCACTGCCCGAAGGGGTCTGCATCAGAACCAGTGGCTGTTGCTATGAGAGTTGTTGCCATGGCACATCCTCATCCTACAAACAAAATCACCCATCCCTGGAAAAGGAATGAGCCCTCTTACCTGTCACTGCACCAGAGGGGTCTGAGCAGGCGCCTTGTGCCAGATAACAAACAGCAGCAGCACAGATTTCCTCTGTACTTCTCCAGGCTGAGGAATTTTTTATTTCTGAGACTCACAGTGCAAAGCAATGGACAGACACTGAGCAAGACTGTCCCTGTCCCAAACAAACTGTCCTCCAAACAGACCAAAGTGGCCAGGAAAACAAGATGTAAAGGGAAAATGTTCAAGAGCTACACCCCAATCTCCTGGAGCCCATGTGAGTGTCCTGCACTGCCCCATCCCCTTTGCACAGGCACAGTAACACAAAGCACAAACATACCGTTATCATCCCCTTCCCAGCTGGTTTGCCATTCCCCAGGAGGAGAGTCCGTGTGATCTTCTTGCTGGAGACAATCTGGAGAAGCCAAAGACAATAAAGCCATGATTGTACAAGTGATCAAAAAGCAGACTCATAAGCAACTGATCATTGCTCATGTTGGTTAATTCAGATTAAGCTTTTGCAAGAGCAGCAGAAAGGCATCAATATCCAGGGATGACAGTGAGAGTGGGAATATCACCACTGGCAGCCCAGCCTTGGGGGGCACAGTGCAGAGAGCTGATGGCACAGGAGGATGAAGCATCACTTCCCACTGAACCCAGGGACCAGTGGAGGAGATCAGTGGGACCTCACACAGACAGAGCTACTGCAATTTGCTCCAGCAAAATCAGCACTCCACCCCTCAAAGCCATTTCATAAACTTCTACCATGACCCCTGCCAGCACCTTGACTGCAGGACATGTTTCCATGGGGTGTCCTGGTGACAAACTGGATGGTCTCACCCAGCACCATTCTGGACCCCTGCACAGCACCCCAAGGGCATGTTCTGCCCTTCACTCCTGGTTTGTAACAGGATAGACAGAATAAACTGGGAGATTAATTAAACCCTTGGGAATTTTCCCAGCTTGGTTTCAGTTTCCTTCAGATATGGAGAACCTGTAATTTTTCCCTATGAGGTGCAGATGCCCACATGGAGGTCCAGCAGCCTGCTGGAACTTCCTGTGCCCTGATCCCACATCCAGTGGGTGCCCCTTGAGATCAGATGAGCATTAAAGGTCCCTTTCAACCCAAACCATTGTGTGATCCTGTGACTCTTACAATTTCAAAGCAAAAACCCTTTCCATGTGTGAGGAGCAGGCAAGTGCCAGTGCTTTTGATGCACAGGAATCAGCAGGCAGTGTAACCAGACCTCTGTACCACTCTGGGTGCAGGCAGGACAAACCTCACAACCCTGGCTAGCAGGAACCATGGACACCAGCCTGGAGCTGATCCCTGCTACATTTCCTTTGGCCACAGCTCATTAGAGGCCTGGGAATGATCCAGTTGCCCTTCAAAATCCTACTACAGATCTCATTAGCTGCACTAAGAAATCCAGCTAATCTGACAGCTCCCATGCAAACTCAGAACTGAAAACTCAGATCCTCACTGCCCAGTTACTGCCCACAGCTGCTGTCTGCTTCTGAGAGCTCATGGAAACATCTCACCAGGCAAATTCCAGCCACCAGGAAACCCACAGCAAGGTGGCTGAACCCACAAGCCCCCATCCACTTTTTTTTCACCCCTCTCCTCACCCTTGCACAAGTGCCACCTCTCCAGTCCACCTCTGCTCCACGATTGGCTGTGCTGCCAGCCCATTCCAGCCACAGGGAGAGGAGGAAAACAGGATTTCAGGGGCAAAAGGGAAATTAAAAGATTCCTCCATTCCAAGCTGGTGCCTTGTTTTGGACTAAATGTCACCAAGAAGCTGACATGGGAACTGCTGCAAAAAATTGGGAACAGGTCAAGTTCTCCTCTGCAGAGTGAAAATCCTGGTGTAAGCTTACAGAGTTCCAAGCTCTCTTCTTCCTTCAAGACTCCCACCAGCTGTGCCCAAAGACAGCAGACAGTGATGCCACCATGGCAGAACCATCAGCTGTTCTGAGAGAGCCCCTGGGTGTGACCTGCCACAGCTGCCCAGCCCCAGCATCTCCCCAGCCCAGCAGGGTCTGGCCAGGCTCATCTCTGACACCATCACCTTTCCAAGCACCAGGGGCTTGAGATCATCTGGGACACACAACAAGCAGGAGGAGATGGTTCAGACCCTTCCTCCCCACTGCATAAGGATAATGCTCTTCTCCAACATGAGCCTCAGAGCCTGAACTGCTGCAGAGCCACATTCAGGAACACAAAGGTTCCAGCTGAGTCCTTATGTCCATGAATCCTCTGCTTCTACCACAACCTTCACAAGCAGCCCCTGCTGAGCTGCCCCACACAGGAGCTGGATGTGTTTCAGCAGCAGAACTAACAGTAAAGGATGGGTTTGGGCTGAACCACTGAACAGAGGCCAGAGCTGCTGCCTGCACTGGCTCAGCTTCTGCAGGAGCAGAACTAGGTCATCACAGAACTCTTCTAAAATTCCAGCCATTAAACTTGAAACTCTGTAAATGTCAGTGCTCTTCTAACACATCAAGCTCTGGAGCTGGCAGTGGTGATGTCCCTGGTCCTGCCTGTCACAGCCAGTGCCATGCTGCAGTCTATGTAGCAAAGCAATTATGCTCATGAGCTCCCTGAGCACCTCGGGCTGGCTCCCCAGGCTGCCCACCTGTTACAGCACCTCCTTGCTCCCATTCCCAGCACTCAGCACGACAGAAGCAGTTTCTCCCAGCCTCTGCATTTGTGCCAGGTACCACAGCAGCCCTCAGCTGCTGGATGCTGCAAAAAGATGGAGAAAATCCCCCTCATTCCCTGCTCCTGAGCCAGAAGACAAAGACATTTGGAGAATGCAGCTGCCAGCTTCTTTCTAACAGTCTGGGATCATGAATGAAAAGACCTTCCAGAAACTCATAAATCACACTGTGTCTCAAAAGCTTTTCCACACAAGACACATTCCAGCATAACATGCTCAAGCAGGAGGAATGTTTTGCTACACAACAGCAATGGACAAAACTTTCAGAAAGAGAAAATCCAAACTGAGAAAGAAAGGCAGGCTGCATGCACCCTAACTTTAAATATCTGGAAGTTTCCCAAGCCCAAAGTGGTCATCAGGGCCCTTGCTATATCCCATGGTGAAGACAGAGTCAGAAGCTTCCAGCTGATTTCTCTTTGCCAGCACCAGCAGAAACCCTCACCATTGCTTAGACTTGAGCAAGACAACAGTTCAACCTCCACAGCTGAAGTGGGACAAGCAAATTAAATTTGTCTTTCCAGGAAGGAGCCAGAAAACTATGCAGGAAGTAAGAGCAGCTGTAATCCCAGCACACCCCTGTGTCTGAGGTGTTTTGGGCTGTGTTTTTTTGGGGTTTTGTGTTCTGGGGCCCCTTTGCTGCAGGGACCCCAGACTCACCGTGCCCAAAGTGCAGGAGAACTCGCCCAGGAAATCATGCTCATACAGCTGT
Source organism: Erithacus rubecula (assembly GCF_903797595.1). Lineage (NCBI taxonomy): Eukaryota > Metazoa > Chordata > Aves > Passeriformes > Muscicapidae > Erithacus > Erithacus rubecula. Next base: position 6,403,736 of record NC_136664.1, on the reverse strand, counting down.
GTGCTTGATTTATCCTGGTCAAACAGGGCAAACTTGAGCTTCTGCACTTCTTCAAAGTGGTAGTCAATGATGAACTTCTTGGCAAAAGCTGGGTTGAGGTTGTTCACTGCTGTCTCTGTCCTGTCCAGCTGCAAAGAAAAAGAGGCATTTTAGGCAAGTGCATTTTACAGTTTGAAACTGAATTCAGCCAGAGCCACCCAGAAACCCCACGGTGACCATCAGAAGAGCACACCAGGTCCCCAGCAGAGCTGTCCCCAAACAAGGCTGTGACATCCAGGTGCAAAGCTGGGATACATCTGGGCACACAGAGGCACATCATGCAGAGCTGCCTGCCCAAGGATGGGGCACATGGGGCTGGACAAACACACCCCATCCAAACCCAGAGTGGAAATGCCCACCCAGCCAAGGCTCAGCGTGGACTTGAGGATCACTGAAGCCAGAATTGCTTCATTTGCTTCTTAGCCCTGCTCTCCCAGGAGCTGAGGCTCTCACACACCTCTGACCCTCAACCAGACTCTCACAGCTGTAGTGCCAAACTTGGTCCTTCCAGGCTGTGCAGCCAGCAACAGGCAAAACAAAAAGTGCCACGAGCCAGAACCCAACTCTCCAGCATTTCCCTCCAGAAAACCAAAGCATCCATGTGGTTTCTTCTTTATTGGCCTTCCATAGATAAATAGATAAATAACATCACACAGTCCCTTTTTCATAAATTTCATCAAGCATTAGTAGCAACAAGAGGAAGGGCCCAGAGACAAAACTTCAACAGACATTGTCACCCTGAGCTATTGTGAGCAGGCTGGAAGCAATGGTGAACTGGAAGGGCAGGCACAGAGTGGATGATGGAAACTGGGGAACCCAGCAGGGAGGAGAAGCACCACAGCTCTCTGCAGCATCCCACACCAAGAGCAGGGAGAGCAGCACAGGAGACCTGGCAGGCAGCTGGTGGAAGTGTGGGCTTACAACACTGCATGGCACAGGTGGTCAGAGAGCCTTGTGTGAGCCAAAAAACCATCCTGAGGACAGTCATGATGGAGATCCTGGAATGCTGGAATGGAACTTTGGTCCCACTGCAGGAAGGGTGGCAGCACCAGCAGGGATCCTGTCAGGAGCTTGCACCAAGACAAACCCCCACGATTTCAAAGTGTTAGAAACTGGGAAAATTGGGAAACTGAGGCTGAGAAAAGCTGGTGTTTTTATTCCTGGAAGTCAATTGGCAAGGAGAGCCTGAACTCTAATGTCAGGACCCATACTCACCCCAGACACACTGAAAGTCAGGAGACAAAGGCAGGTTTAGACCCCAATATGCAAAATACCCTGATAAAGCTGAAAGGGGCAGGAAGGGCATGGGCAGCAGAGCCTGAGAGCTGAAAAAGCAACACCCACACCTGGCAGGGGAAATCCTGCAGCATGCAAAGCAAGCAGGAGCTCTGCCAGAAGAGCAGCAGTTGGTATCATGCTGATATCACTGCTCAGCCTGGAGAAGATAAGGCTCTGGGGAGAGCTCAGGGCACCTTCCAGTGTGTACAGGGGTCCAAGAGAGCTGGAGAGGGACTTTGGACAAAGGTTGGAGTGACAGGACAAGGAGGAATGGCTTCAAGCTGACAAAGGGTAGGTTTAGATGAAATGCTCTGAAGAAACTCTTGCCTGTGAGGGTGGTGAGTCACTGGCACAGGCTGTCCAGAGAAGCTGTGGTTGCCTCATCCCTGGAAGTGTTCAGGGCCAGGTTGGATGTGGCTCTGAGCAACCTGGTCAAGTGGAAGGTGTTATGACAGCACTGGCATTCTGCCACATCACCCCGTTATGCCAGGAGATGGTAACATGGATATTGAAAGAGAAGGGAACACAGGCACTGTCCAGTGTGATCTTATCAAAAGCTGCTGCCCTTGGTGTCTGGAAAGACCATCCCATCTCCCAGCACAAAGACTCTGGCCATGCTGTGGCCCTGGCCAGCATTCCACCTTGTCTCACAGCCAGGACACCCAGTTCTGGGCAAGGCTGAGCTGCCTGTTCATCCCAAATCCAGGGCAGGACCTCTCTGGAAAGCAGCTGGCATCCCTGGGCAGCACCAGGCTGTGGGATGGTGGGATGTCAGCCAGAGCTGCTGAGCCAGGAATAAGCAGAGCAGAAAAAAGCCTCCAAAAAAAAAAAAAAAAAAGCAAGCAAACACATACCTTAGTCCCAAAGAAACTCATTCAGCACAGAAGGCAGGTTTTGGAGGGGCTCAGTGGAAATGTGGTGAGTTTGCTATATATACACCCAACCATCACAGGGTGTTTTTGAAATTGCTCGCTTAGTCTGTCTTAATTGCCAAGAAACAGCTAAAATAAATGCTGTGTTCCCAGAATAGCCACCTGCTGCACCCCAGGGAATCAAATCCATCCACACCAGTGGGCTGTGAGCTGGCCAGGGCCACACAGCTCCACACAGATCCTCCCCTCTCTGCTGCCATCCTGCACTGGAGGAGCCAAGCATCTGCTCAGAGGTGTGCAGGACCAGGGGGCATCCTCAGCTCTGCTTTATTTCAGCAGCACAAGGCACAAATCCTCCCTTCAGGCCCAGGAGATGAGACTGCACAGGCAGTAGAGATGGATTTTAGGTGCTCCCAGGTTCTTTGAATGGCTGGGAAGCCAGGGACCAAGGGAAACCATCCTGTCACACCCTCCAGTCTGAGTGAGATAACTTGAGGCTCCATCTCCAGCTCAGCTCTGGAAGAGGGAGTTGAAGGAAGGGTATGAAAATCCCAGCCAGCTTGAGGTAACCTTGGGAGTGATTTGGATTCCTTCAACACTCAGTTTCAACAGTTTAACCTCCTGCCAGTGCCAGTGTGAAGCATAACAATATCCCAAGGCCCAGCTGAGAGCTGCACAAGGTTTGTTTTGATCTTTGGTGAGCACCAACCACCTGCATGGTCACCATCACATATGAGACCCCTTCACCCACCACCCCTCACCTGCCATCAGCTCCTGCCATCCCCTTCACATCTGCACTCCCTGGAAAGAAAAGAAGTGCCTTTCCCAACAAAAAGCAGAAAGCACAAGGGGTTTTAAAAGGCAGACAGGCTAATTAAAGGAATCTGTTTGGATAAGGGCCTCAAAGGGCCACAAAGACAATTAGAAGGATGGAGTGCCTCTCCTGTGAGAAAAGGCTGAGAGACTTGGGATTGTTCAGAAGGCTCAGGGGAGACCTTGGAACACCTGAAAGGGCTAAAAGAGAGCTGGAGAGGGACTTCAGACATTGGCATGGGGTGAGAGGGCAAGGGGGAATGGCTTCACACTGACAGAGGGCAGGGCTGGATTGGTATTTGGAAGAAATTGTTCCCTGGGAGAGTGGTGAGGCCCTGGCAGAGGCTGCCCCATCCCTGGAAGTGTCCAAGGCCAGGCTGGATGAGGCTTCAAGCAGGGGGGAGGAATGAGGGCATCTTTAATGTCCAACAGAACCATTCCACGATTCTGTGATGCTGCAAATCAAGCACAAACCCAGTAAATCTTCTCCAGCAACAGCCCTTGTGCCCAGTGACTGCAGCTGCAGTCTCTCAGTGCTCAAAGGGTGTTTGGCTGGAGACCTTCAAGCACCTCCAGCACTGGAGGAGCTTCATGCTCCAGCATGGGGAGGTGCTGCCTGAATCACAAGGGGAGTTCCTGAAGGTGCAGGACTGCCTGGTGACTCAGTGGCACAAAGGCAGCTGCAGGGCTGACTCATGTGTCCCTTGTCCCTGTTCCTGGCACCACAGGTCAGCTCTTTCATGGCTTCTGTGAGATGACATCACTAGGCAGAACATTGAAACATCACCCATCTTCCCTTCCCAGCCTGTGGTTTATTGTCCCTCCCTCTCTCCCTCCCTCCCCCATCCCTCCAAGGCTGATTCACAAAGATTTTTAAATTCCTATTAAGCTCAGTGAGACAAAATAATTGTATTTGGGAACAAATGTTACAGCTAGAAAGAACAGTGAGCAGAAATCTTCCTGCTGGCATCAGCTGGTGCCACGGTCCCACCTCCCAGCTCAGAACCAGCACCAGTGCCAAAGGAGAACATCCACCACCACAAGCAGGTCCAGGGCTTGGGACATGTCCCTAATCTGGTGTGGAGGACAAAGGGCCAGTGGCGTGGGATGGGCTCACACAATAAGCTTATTCTGTCCCCAGCCATTCTCTACACTTCAGCTGTGTTATTCAGGCCATCACTTTCAGACAGGAGAGGTTCCACTCAGGGCACATCTGTGTGCCCAAAATCTGTGCAGAATAAGGAGGTAGCTCTGAACCCCGTGCCATCAGCTGCCAAGAGTCCACCAAACATCCCATCCAGCCAGGCTCTCATGGCTCTCCTGGCTCTGCCTGGCACCCAGCCACGAGCCAGACCCACACAGCACCCCTGACAGTGTGGGAGCTGGGGCACCTCCATGCCAGCAGTGTCCCCAAGGTGCCACTGGCCAGAGCCAGCTCAGAGGCACAAGCACACCACCCCCTGTGCCAGCCCATCCCACCTCTGCTGACACCAGCACAGCACTGAGCAAGCTGCTGCTCAAGGCTCACGTCCAGTGCCTACCGTGCCAATTAAACAAGCTAAAAATAGCAGAAGGAAAACAAAACAAAACAAAACAAAAAAACCTAAAAGCACATTTGTATTGCAAAGAAAGCTTTGGGTTTAAAACCACTGGACTGAGACACTGCTGACAGAAAGAGAAATTCCTGAAAAGCACAGCTAGGTCAGAGATGACACCTGTCAAGGCTGGAAATCTCATTAGTCTCACACAGGCTGTTGAAATACGTTAATTGCAGACTGTGGCAAAGTGAGGCTTCCCTCTACACTCTGCTGAATGTGAGATCAGCTGCTGGACACTTCAGGTGCTGCTGGTGATTCCCCAGCTCCTTGGCCAAGTACCTGAATGGCATCACCTAATTTGCCAGGAACTGGGAAAATTTTTGTTTGGTTTACATGATTTAAATCCCTTAACGCTCATTTCATGTCAATGCATTTTCTGCTGCTCCCAGTGTGGGTGTCTGTATCCACCACACACCCATACTCTGCCTACCCTGCTCCCTCCCAGACCAACCACACTGCAGGTATGACATGGAATTTGCAGGCAATGCCCAGCACAGAGCAGAAAGCACTGATGGGAGAAGGACCAGCAGTGACACAAGAGAATCCATACAGCATCAGCAGCACCAGGAGAGCCTCCAGCTCTGCTCAGGGAGGAGAGAGAGGGACACAGGAGGAGAAAACCCACACCCCAGGACTCACCTCCACCCACTTGCCGCCGAGTTCCAGGAAGAGCACGCAGAAGGGGTCGGATTTGGAGGTGACGTCCCTGTCCAGCAGGCTCTGGGCGCACACGGACAGCTCCACCCGGCACACGCAGTACTGGGAGCCGACGGGCGCGGCCGCGGGCGCCGTGAACGCCATGGACCCGCCGCACTCTGGGGACAAGGGACACGGCTCAGAGCTGCCCCGCGCACCCGGCAGCACTGTGAGCCCAGGCACAGCCCTGCTCCAAGCCGGTGCCAGCCAGCAGGCTCCATCCTCCATCCTGCCCCCACCCCCACATGTCATGAGTGCAAGCCCTCCGCAGCATCCGCGACCTGCTGTGAGTTTGCTCCATCAATTATAGATTTTCAAGGAAAACCTTACCCCCTCAAGGGAGAGGGAGCTCCCCAACCTCTTCATCCAGCATGCTGGGCTTTAGTTTGAGCTGAGAAGCCACATTTCCACACCACCTTCCAGCACAAACCTGATTGTTGTCTGGCTGTCCCCAGGCAACAGACCATGGACCAAAGCTGTGAGGAGCAAATTTGAGCTGTGCCCTGCAAATCTGCACAGGGAAAGGGGTGAGACTGTGAGGAGGATGTGATGGAGGGCAGCTCCAGCCCTCGATCAGCCCCATCTCCACACAGCAGAGAACAGTGGCTCTGGCAGCAGTTAAATGTGGCAATAGTTGTTTCAGAGCAGTGAAGGCAAATGCGACAAGCACTGCATGACCTGCAGCACGATTTACAGGGCCATGACTAAAAATCCATTTAAAATCTTACCAGAAGTCTGCTACCAGAGTAATTTTGCAGAGATTAATGCATTTTATACCATTATTACTGATCCCACAGGACAGTCTTGACTTCTGATATACATTTTATTTGTCACGAACCACCAGTGGTCTTCAATGGAGAAGAAAGGACAGAAAAAGGAGGGAAAAAAGCATTCTCAGAGTAATTTATACTAACAAACCTTTGTGGCTATGGTTACTAGTGGAGAGTAAGCTCTTCTCAGCAGCTGCTTCAATATCTTTTGTCTTCTTTTTCAAGAGTGGCTCCTGGCTCATCCACTTTATCTGAAACCCCCAAACATTGCCTTTCTCCACCTTGATAAACCATCTGCTTCTGTTTGGCATTGAAACCCCAATTAGTATTATCTATTTGTTTTGCCTGGGTATGAGTATTTACAAGCCCTTGTGCTGCCAGGAGCTGGCTGCTGCCCTTCTCCCTTGCAGCTCAGCTTCCAAGCTGGAATGGGGACGGAGGGCAGGGCCAGGGTGATCCCAGCAGGGCTCTGGGACAAGGAGCTCCAGGCTCACCATGGGCTGTCCCAAGTTCCCAGCCCTGCTGCAATGAATTCTGAGCAGAAAACAGCTCCAACTCCCAAGGTTGGAGCCCTCCTCTCCTGACTGCCAAAGTCTCTGCTTGGCACTAAGTTACCAGAAACAAGCCTGGTTTTAACCCCCACCAGTAAACACAAGCTCTTCACCCCAGACTGCTGCTCAAGGGAAGGGTGCTACAACCATCCCAGCTCAATCAGAACCCAGAAACTGCTCCAGGAGAAGGAAAACCCCATCCCTGGCTGCAGACACTCGTGTACATCACCAAGGCAGCACCCACATCCCTTTCCCAAGCGTGACTCCCCCTTGTCTAACCAAGCCTGTCCCGTGCCATCACTCCCCATGCACAGCAGCACATTGCCAGACCAGTGGCAGTGTCACCCCAAAGCTGTGACACACATGGGCAACCTTCCACCTACTAAGGAGGAACACATGGAGAAGTAAAAGTCCTCATGGTTCATCCAACAGCTCCAAGTGCCCATCCCTGCTTCTGCTCCACCTAAGCCCATGTTGCCAGCAGCAGCTAAAGTGAAGATTTTGCTTAATTATTTTTCTTTAATGCACAGATCATATAATCAATGTCTTAAAATAGCCAAGTCTGTTCTATTTATGCTGCTGTCTGTCTGCTACTCCCTCTGAAAAGCAAACATGGGGCAGCTGTGCTGGCATGAACCAGGTCCCTGCCAGAGCAGGGAGATCTGGGCTGGGTTTTTCCATCTCCCCTTCCCCCAGATCTTAGTGCTGTCTCATAAAAAGCAGAGGCAGCAAGTGACTCAGTGGAAAAACCTTTTTTTCCCAGGGATGGCAGACGCCAAAACATCCTCTTGGTGTGCAGCACATCAGCTGTGCTCCAGCCCTGAGCTCAGCCTGTCCAGCTCCCCGGGTCAGGACAGGCACTGGGATGAGGTGATGGGCAGCACCAGCCAGAGCAGACACTGGAAAGCCACCTCTCCTGTCACTGCACAGATCCAGATCCAGCACCTTCCTCAGGGCCAGGTGTGGGTTCAGCCCCTGCTGCCTCAGCACCAGCCCCAGCTCAGAGGCTTCACATCTGAGGCACTATCAGTGAGCCAGCACCACTCCAACACCCCACAAAACCTTTCACTTCAGGGGGTATCTGAGCTGGCACTGAAAGACTCACCATCCCATCATCTGTATTCCAGTCTCTCCTCCCATTTTTGTTCTCCTCTCCCCACATTTGCTGCCCTGAACAAAGTGCTGTGACTCTCTCAGCCTCTGCAGCCAGACATTCTCCTGGTGCTCCATCCCAGCTGCCAGCTCCGTGCTGAGCACACACACACACACACACACACACACACACACACACCTGGTGTCCCAACAAAACACAGCCAGGGTACCCATGAGGGCTCCCAGGGACAAGGCAGAGGGTCTGACTGCCCCAGGGTCCCATCTGCCAGCAAGGGATGTCACAAGAGCAAGGACAGGGTCACCAAATCCTCTCTGGGCTCCAGCACCCAGGGCCCTCTGAACTGAAGATCATTGTGCTCACAACTTTCAAGTACTTTCTCCTCCTTGGTCATTTCCAAGCTGCTCTATGTCCACAACATCTCACAGAGAAGTGTTTTGTTGGCTGGGGCTGCCCTGAATATCTAAGAATATCTAATAGTCCCAAAGCAGAGTCTCACTCCTAACTCTACAGCAGATTGCCAAATCACTTTTATGAAGAGTAAAAGGGTCAGGAGAAAAAACAGAGAGCAACCTTTACTTCCTCTCTTATCTGAAAGGGACAGGGGAAGGAAGTATCTATTTTGCAAACTGACTCAGAGCAGCCTCATGAGCAGCAGCTCCTCAGGCCATGCCAAAGCTCTGTTTTAAGCATTAACAAGGAAAAAAAAGAGGGGAAAAAATAAAGCTGTGCTTCAGGTGAAACACTGCATGGCAGAGGTTGGGAGGAAGGTTTCAATCTTAATAGTGTCTTAAATTCAATGATTTCCTCTCATTAAAGAAATAATTTATTTTCATAGCCAATACCAGGCATATTTGAAACAGACACAGAAGCACTGACACCCAGCAGTGATACCATGCAAAACATGCAAAACCTGTCTATGTCCATCCAGGAAACAGGAGATCTTTCTTTGGGATGATCCATGATTTCTGTGATAGCCCACAAAAGTCACCTGTGACTGTTTTCCCACTAAGGCTGTCCCACTAGAGCCTATTGCAACTGTGGAAGCAAAATTCCTTTCGGGAAAGCAAAAATGAGAGAGGAGTATCAAACAGTTAAATTGGGGTTGTTTTAAATCACATATCTGAGCTCACAGGCAGTGGAGACACAGAGGGAGAGCAGCAGGACCCGAGGGAGGATTAAGAGCAGGTGAAAACAGGTTGTCAGAAGATTGAAGCAGCAGAGTGTGTGGCTACAGAAACTGATTGCCCAGAGCAGCAGAAAAGCTGAACACAGGACACATGGAGCTGGAGACACCAGGAGAAGCCAGGATCACTGCAAGGGACACCCAAGGCAGCTCCCCACACCACCACAACTCACAGTGGTCACTTTCCTCTCTCTTGCTGACAAAGAGTCATCTCCAGAATTTTTTTGCAAGGCAAAAGCATTTGCCTCTCAGTCCCACCCAGGCAGTTCAGTGGATTCACAGCTTGCACCTGGTCCTTTTAGCAGCCTCTTACCTTCTGCACACAAGTGCAACTAGCCATGTTCACAGCACCTTTGTCCCCCCACAAATGGCTCTGCCACAGGTGAGCAGCCTGGGAGGCAGAAAGGGGATGCTTGGTACATCCCTGTAGATGTTCCTGTTCCTGGGTACCTGCTACTGCCAGAGGACCTTCATTTCTCCCACTGGGCAGGGAAAGGCTGAAAACTGCCTCTGAGCATCCCAGCCCAGGCAGCATGGCTGGGACTGAGCTCAAATTCTTCCAAACCCACAGAGATTGGGGTAGACTCAGCAGAGATGCCCAGGCAGGGCTCTTGGCTGTTTCCAGCCTGACACACAAGAACCACACTCCTGCCTGCTGGAGCCAAGGGGACTGTACTGAGATGCTCTGGTGCCTGACACAGAAGCACAAAGTGTTTCAGGACAACCTAATAAAGTGATCTCTCCAATGAGCCCTTCCTGATGGAAACTGTCCCTGATGGGCTGCAATAGACAATGCTGCTCGTGCTGCAGCTGGGCTTCTCACACCAGCACTGTGAAATTCCCCCTCAGACTGCTGCTGCCCCCAGAAAAGCTGTCACCCACCAGGTCTCTGCAGGTTTGCTGAAACCCCAAGCTGCACCATGGGCAGCACCCAGCAAAGTTTCTCCAGGGGGTGACAGTCAGCAGAGCCCTGAGAAGTCACTTGAGGTAACCTGGGAGTCACAAATCACAAGAAAACTCTGAGGCAAACCCTGCAGCACCACAGCTGGACACCTCCAAAGGGGTTAATCTCATTTTGAAAATACCATCACCTGAAAAGCAGCTCCAAAGCACTTTGCCATGCCCAGTACAGGGCTGAGACAGCCACTGCTGATGTCAACACGGCTCCAGCACCTCCAGCAGCTTCTGGCCACTGCTCCAGGAGCACAGGAGGAACACAGGTCCTCACAGAGACCCCAAAACTGCAAATCTCAGCACGCCCGGGGTGCCAGAGGAAAACCAAACCTTTATGTACTGCTGGCAGGGAAGCGGCTCCGGGCAGAGCCTGCCCCGGCACTGGGGGCCAAGGAGCAAATTTGTTCTCCAACACTGCACAGAAAAAGTCTGAAAATGCCCCCCACAGTACCTAAACCCACTTACCGGTGAGAAATCAGCCCCGGAGCAGCCTCGCCAGGCGCTCCAAGGAGAGGGGCGCCGGCGGTGCGGTGTTTCCGCGATCCTCGCAGAGCCGAGGGCTCCCGGCGCCCAAGCGAAAGCAAAACCCGCTCCGAACACCCGCGGCGAGGCGGGGACAGGGCGGCACCGCTGCCACCCTGCGGGCCGAGCCTGCTCGGAAAAGCACTGAGCGGGGAGAAAAACCCCAACAACAAACAAACAAAAAAAAGAAAAAAAATACCAACAAAAAAACAACCCCAAAAACCCCCCCCCCCCCCAAAAAAAACCCCAAAACAACAACAAAAAAACAAACCAAAAACAACACAACACAAAAAAAACCCCAAAAATCAAAACAAAAAAACACTAATAATAATAACAATAATAATAATATATTAAAAAAAGAAAATCAAACAAAACCAAACGAACACACACACACCAAAAAAAAAAAAAATTTCCTTCCGCAAAACCGAGAGGAAACAGAGGGGCTCTGAGCAGGGGAGCCTGTGCAGGAGGCAGAGCCCACCTCGGTGCCGGTCCCGTGCCCTGCTCACAGAAGCCCCCCGGGGTTTTTTGTGGGTTCGTGCTGCTCGGACAGCAGAAAGGACAAGCGAGGAGCGGGGCGAGGTGAGAGCGTAGCAGCGGCACAGACAGACAGACAGACAGACAGACAGACCCATCCCGTCTCCCCCGGCACGCACGGGCTTGGCTCACACACGCGGAGAAGGGCTGCACATTTTCGCTTGACTGCGAGTTTCCTCTGGGGCTCAGTTTAGGGAAATGTGTGATTCAGGGCAGAAAACATCGTGATGTCGCTGTGGATCGCGGCGACCGCATCAAACCCCGCACACAGCCGCCCCAGCCAGGGAAAGGTTCGTGTGCTGCTCGGCACACACCGCGTTCCGCGGCAGAAACCCACGCTGCCCATCCCATTTCCCTCTGCCCGAAAGTAGAAAATGCCAAACACAAATCTCCTGCATCCCCAGGGCAGCGATGCTCTTGTCACACACCTGCTCTGGGTGGGACAAACAAGCAAACCAGGAGATGCAGGAAGGGAGGGCAAGGCACTCTCAGGATTTGGGGCACTCCTTGATTTTAAAATTCTGGGAGATGAGGTTTAATTTCTCTAATCGATCTGGGGCATATTTGAACTTGTATTAAAAATGCCCTGCCCCATCCTACAGCAGCCATATGTCACAAGGAGGGGGGATAGATCTGTTTCAAAACTGGATTTGGAGGAAAAAGTGGACTTATCGAAGCCAGGCATGATGGAATGTAAAGGATCAGGGCTGTGGGGAGGGTGCAAAGACACAGAGCCAGCAGGGCTCCCTTGCAGGTGCAGAGGGAACCTCCCATCCTAACCATACACCATGTATATAAGAGGCTGTTTAACTTATTAACCACTTTTCTATGCTATTGAAAGCAAAAATGCTGGCTTCCTGAATCTTAATTGGATTCCTATTCCTAGCCAACACCATCTATCACATGTGAGAGGGGAAGAAAAAAATTATCATTTATGTGATCAGACATATCTTTAGCTGCTTTTGGACCTCACTGCATGTCAGCCTAACCTCATGTCAGCCAGAACAGCCCCAGCAGCAGCAGCTGTGCAGGTCCCTCCATCCCATGCACCAGTTCATCCCTAAAGCAGCCACTGCTTCAGAGCTGATAAGATAAATAAATATTAATTCATGGTTATTTGTGTGCAATGCTCGTTTGCACTGGGACACCAGCACCAAGTCATGCATTGCACTGATGTCCCCATGGCTGGAGCCACCTTTTCCCCTCCCTTCCACCTCACCACTCAGAGCCCCCCACCCCTTCCCCTTCACAGACGGGATTTTCATCACTAAGATCCAACATTTTCCCACGGAATTTTAATTTTTTTGGCCTGCTTCACAGCAGAGAGATGCTGCCACTCGATGTGTGAAGCCTAACCCTGAGACAGAATCGTGTGCCAGCGACACAAAAATGCTGTGGTTTGTGAGAATGACGTCTGACTAATTCTCGACCCCTTCTCAACAGCTTTAGACACTGCTCCAGGCAATATCAGACTGGGTTTAAATGGTTGCACAGCACTGAACTTGTTTAATAGAAAAACTTGTGTTCCCAGCTCGTGTCATTTTTAAAATCAGCCTCACGACAGCTGATGTTTCTTCCTAAATCCTCAGCTTCTGGAATCACGTGATGATGGAAAATCCAGGGCTGGAGGGAAGGCGACTATTTTAGACACAAGATTTTTCCTTCTGGCTACAGGCAGAAAATATGACAGCTCCCAAACACAAGGCCTTAGCAAAAGCAGCACACAAACAAAATTTGAGCACTTCTTGTTGTATTCTACACTCGTTTGTTTTTCTGGCATTTTAACAACAATTTTATGATCTCCAAACTCACCTGAGTTCCTGGGAATTAGTTTTCCCCTGCTCCCATGATCCAAACAAGTACCCTTGCAAAGCCAGCAGCCAGGAAACTGAGCCAAAGCAGCAAAAAGTGATGACTCAGGTCCTTCAACAAATATTTTACAGAGGTTTAAAAGACAAACTGTAAGATTTCAGAGGCAGAAAGGGTGGGGAAGTATTCAATTCCTTTTTTTTCCACACTGTTTTGTGGGTTTTGCATCCCGCCAGGAGCACTATTTCAAGTGCCAGGCTACTCCATTGCACCAGAAAATTTACCTTTCCTTCTATCCCCTCACCCTGCCTCTGAGCACCAGCCAAGGATCTCACATAAAGAGTTCCTTATGAGAGCTGGCAGCCCTGAACCCGGACAGGAGGCTGCAAGTGTTGCTTTTTCATCCATTGCTCTGGAATTATGTTCCCAGCACACCGTGGCTCCTGGAGAACAAGCCCTGATTTACACGGCTCCGGCCGCGCCCCCGGCAGAGGTTTCCACTGAAGTCAGTGGGAAACTCTTTCCACTGAGTGTAACAGGAGCAGGAGAAGTTATTCCTCCCAGACTCTTCACTCTGAGACTGCTGAAAGGCAAACAGAGCTGATGCAATTCCAGAGTACAACTGGGCAGACTGGTAAATCGTGGGGCAGCTGCTCCAGCACTGCAAAATCCTGATGTTTTGGGGTGAGGGAGGGGGACTGCTGGAAGAGGAACAGAATTGAGGACTGTCAAGAATTGGGCAGCTGATACATCCCCCCAGGGCAAAGAGCATCTTCATCCTCAGCTCAGCTCCAGCAGCTGAATCCAAAAAGGATTTTTCCACACTGGAATCCCCAGTTCCTGGGGCCCAGGCCCCCTCCTTCAGCACAGGCTGGCCATGCACTGGAGCTGTCTAACCCTGACAAGCAGTGGCTGCACAAACAGCTTGTCAGCAACCAGCATGGAGTCCCTTGGTGTCCCCCAGCACAGACCCCAGGAGCAAGGATGTCCCCAGGACACATGTTGATCCTGAGAGCTCCAAGGGCAGCAGGGAGGGAGAAGCATCACAGCTGTCTGACAACCCTGCTCACCCTTAGACTGCACCAGGGCAGTGTCTGCAGCCCCTCCAAGAGATCCAAACTGTGCTCCTGAGCAAGCAGGTCCTGGGGACAGCAGGGCACATGTCAACAGTGCCAGCTGAGGCAGGCTGCTGGCTAACTCCATCCCCAGGGGGTTGGGGACAGCCTTGGCTCTTAGAGAGCAGCTCCAGGACTGTGTGTCTACCCAAGGCAGGTGCTAGGGGCTGCCTACATCACAGGAAGATGAAATCTGGGGACATTTGGAAGCCTCACTGGATGCCCTCACTCCTTTATCCACTTTATCCCAGTCAGGATGCTCCAGCAGGGAAAGAAAAACACACATCACCAGAAACGTATGTCCCAGGCTATCACACAGCTGCAACCAAAGCAAATGCAGCATTTCCCCAAGGCAGCTACAAGAAAACATCCTCCACTGACTCTGTTCTTCAAAATAACTCCTTTCCACATGCCCCGAGCTTTTGTTCCCAGCCCTCCTCCTCCCATCTCTCCACTCCCTGCCCCCAACGGGCTTTGGTGGAAGGCTATTTCTGGCTGATAATAAATGATTTTCTGACTCCAGAAAAGCACAGTGGTATCCCAGGCCCCAGTACCTGGGCTGGCTCGAGGAGGCTGATGCAGGTGGAGGGGAGCAGGATCAGAACTGAGCACACCTGGGCTGTGCTCTCAACTCCAGCTTTTCCAGAGAGGTTCAGGTGTGTGGCCAGGAGGTTCAAACCTGGTCTTCGAGCTTCATGAGGATCCTCCCAATTCCTTTCCACAAAGCAGCTCACACTCTGGGGAATCAGCAGCAGGGATCCAGCCCTTTGGAGATGTTTCTGCCACCCAAGCTCAGCTCTCACTCACCTCTATTTCCTGTTCCACCCTCCTTGTGGTGACCAGCTCCAAAGGGTGTGTTTGCCCATCAAATCCTCCAGACCCTTGTCTAAATTAGGGTTACTCACACAAACACTTATTGCATCAGGTCTTCAGGCTGGCAGAGCTGACAGGAAAACACCTCCCTGCCTGCCATCCTCAGAGCAGCCTCACAGTGCAGAGCAAAACGCTCCGCTCGCCCCTTCCTCAGAGAACAAAGCTGGCTGGGCACAGAGGAGAGGGAGGCAGCACAGGGTGAGCATAAACCCTCCCAGTGCCCCCAAAATGCACGGCATGAAGGGGAGCAGCAGCAGCTGGAGCAGCAGCAGGCTGCAAACAGCTCCTGAAGAAGCGACCCCGTGATTCCTCAGCCTCCAACTCGCCAGATCCCCCCGCAAAGCCAGAGGACAAAAAGAGAGGGGCTTGCAGCAGCTGCCCGGAAAAAACCCTACAAATATCCCCAGGCTTGGGGAGTGAAGCCACCAGCCCCTGGCATTTGCTTGGGGGTCGCATGCCCAGTTCACACCTTTGGAAGTGGATGCAGACACACAGAGAGATGGAACAGAACAACTTCCACACCGTGCATGAATGAAGGGACCCGGGCTGGGGAAGGGGAGCATAAAGTGACAGGGGGACTGTCCTGAGGGATGGCCAAGGAACGACAGGTCTGTCTTAGGGGATGGAGAGACTGTCCAAGAGGACAGAGGGGCTGTCCCAAGGGATGGAGGGCAGAAGCGCCATCACACACCGCTGGACCAGCCAGCGGGGGACACTCCCCTGCAGGTCCCCATCCTCTGGCTGACACCGGTGCCACCCTGCCCCGGCCAGCGCCACCCTCCCACCCAACTATCCGGTACTCAGCACCCACCCGAGCCACCCGGAGCATCCGCACCCCGTTATCCCCAGAGCATCCTCGGGGGCTCCGGTACTCACCGCCGGGCCGGGCCGGGCCGGGCGAGCAGCTCCCGCGGGGCTGCGGGCTCAGAACCTCCCCACGGCCACGGCCGTGCCCGCCCCTCGCCATCGCCCTCCGCCCCTCGCCATCGCCGCCCGCCCCTCGCCACCGCCCGCCCCGCACGGTGATGGCGAGGGGCGGGCGGGCCGCGCTCGGGCTCCCGCCCCCCGGAACGAGCATCGTTTCGGATGTAAAAAAAAAAAAAAGAAGAAGGAAAAAAAAGCAAACAAAACATACATACAAAAAAAAAAAAAAAAAAAAAAAAAAAAAAAAAGAGGAAGAAGAAGGAAAAAGAAATAAAATAAAAGGACCCACCGCAAAACTTCTCTGCTGGCTGTGTTTGGAAAAAAACAGCCTAAAAACCACATCTAGAAAATTATTTTTCCGTGTTATGCGCTCAGAGCCAAGGGAAAATATAACTTTGTTGGGTTAACACTGGTAATTTTTAAGTAGAACCACTGGGGTTTTTGCTGTTTGGGGGTTTAAGCAGGGTTTGGCTGCACTGACAGTGTGGGTGCTCCTGGTGCTGAAATCATTCAGGCCGGGACCGTGCCCTGCTGATTCTGCTTCCCCGTGGAAAAAAGATGGTTAGAGAAGGAAAAGAAGCAGGCTCCAAATGCACAGCCCAGACATGAAGGGCTGGTCACACTGAGCCATCACCCCCTCAGCCCAAGAGCTGCTGTGTGCTCCCTTCGAGGCTGGCACCACTGGGGTTTGACCACAGCGAGCCATCAGCAACCTCACCCAACTCTCAGACACATCATCAGGTGTCCAGGATATTTATAGAGATATTTTTGATGTGGAGATAAGGTAATAAGGCGGAAAACCTCCCTCTGAGGCTGCTGATTAAATAAACCATCTGTATTTGTTCAAAGATCTTTACTATGGGCTCTGCTCATGCTTTGGAAGATCACAGGCAAATAAGTCCTGAATTCCCCTGGCCAGCTGGAATACTTTCCCCTCTTCAGTTGGTGGAAGGCATAGGAGTGTTAAGGCACCAAGTTTTTAGCCTGCCAAGGTGCTCCCTGTGCCAGCCCCACTCCCCTGCCAGCCCCAGGAGTGGAGCAGTGGACACAGGACAGGCTCAGGGGTCACCAGTGCTCCTGCTCAGCACAGGCACCACTCAATATCCAACTAAAGCTGAGCCTGGTGTTTAGGAGCAACCCTGTTCTTTCTGTGTAAAGAACTGTGTGGCCAGAAACCATCACAGAAAGGTTGTGCCTGAAAGAGGAATTCAGTGGGAGAAGTGGGGTCTGTGCCAGACCTACCCTCCCACCTCCTTGCCTGAGGCTTAAAATGTCATTTAGAGGGGGAAAGGGAGAGGCATTGCACAAATGCCAATATGCCTGTTTTCTCCCAGATCAGCTTTTCCTGTGTTTCCCCTGCTGCCAGCACAATGCCTCCAAGTCACAGCAGGTTCAGGGCTACTTGGAACTGGTTTTACCAGAGAGGAAAGAGTGGCTGTGTTTCCAGCTCTTCCTGGAACTGGTTTTAGCAGAGAGGAAAGAGTGTTTCCAGCTCTTTGGAGCTGTGCAGGAGGCCAGCCCAGCCTGGCTCCAGCTGCTCCCAGCACAAAATCCAGGCTCCCTCCCGCCCTCCAGCAGTGTGTTTATTTACAGCACAGTGTTTCTTTCTAAAGATCCGGTCTCAGGGGGCAAAATGCCTTCTGTGCATGAATCCAGTACTGACTAGCTCAGGCATTGTCTTCCAGAGACTGCAGGCAGCCTGAAACAATAGGGGTGTGCAGAGAGTCCTGATGCATTTCCATTTTTGGACCATGATAAATCCAAAACCTAATAGTAACAGCTCTAAAATGGCCCAGGGTAATTAGGTGGTTGGGAATTGGTTTGTTATTTGGCCATCACACACAATCCCTAATGGCCTCACGTCTTCCTGCATTCCAGAAGATTCACTTAACCCCTCAAAATTGGACAAAGCACCCAAGTTCCCCTCAGAAACTTTCAGAAACGAGCACGAGCTGGAACATGGATGTGGCAAGCAGAATGGAAATGGGAAGCACATCCCAGAAGTCCTTGGAATTACATGGAAGAAATGAACCACAGACCAATCATGTTGTTGTGTTCAACTAGGTCCAAATCTTTGATTTTTAAAAAATGCAACCCATGCACATAAAATACAGCACAGAGCTCGTTTTTCTCCTAAACCACTGGTTACAGGCAGCTGCTCCCCATTTTTGGGGTTTTGCTGACACCTGGTGTTCTGGAAAAGATGCTGTGTGTTCCTGCAAGCTCCCTTCCCTGCCCGTTGGGATGGCCACTCTCTCAGGTCAGACTGGAGTCCTGAATTTGGGGGAGACCCTGAGAAATGATTAGATTTAGGTTTCAGTTAGATTTCAGAGCCCTCTTTTAACATCTCAAGACAAGGGCAACGCTGCAGGAGCATTCAGATGATGTGTCACATCCCTGCAACCCCACGGTACAAATGGACAATTCCTGACTGCAGGAACCAGGGGGACCTCAGATCTCATTTATCATAGAACAGTCTGAGTGGGAGGAGAGCTTAAAAATCATCTTGTTCCAAGCCCCTGCCATGGGCAGGGACACTTTCTACTATCCCAGGCTGCTCCAAGCCCTGTTTGCCCTGGCCTTGGGCACTGCCAGGGATGGGCAGCCACAGCTGCTCTGGGCACCCTCACCAGGAAGAATTTCTTCCCCATATCAGTTCACCACATTTGGTGAAGATTTTTGTAAGTGGCAGTGTTTAGATCTGAGGTATTTGCTTACTCCATTGAATTATAGCTTGATGAGGAATTCCACCACCTCTTTTCTCCTTTGTTTTTGTTTCTAAACCCTTTTCAGTCTCCGTAAAACGTGTCCCACTTTTACATCACCACGTCATTATGTCACAAAGCACCGTGCTGATCTTTAAATAGGGACAGTGGCTCCCCCAGGAATAATCAGCACCATCTGTTCACAACCAGTTGCCCAAAGATTTGCTGGACCAGCATTTCTATCTCATTCCAGATGTCTGCCCTGCCCAGATCAGATCAGTTACATCTCCCCAGGCAAACACCACTACAAACAAAATTCCATAAATAAACACACCACAAGACTTAAATATTTACAGCACAAACATGCAAGGAAAACATTATAACACCAGGTAATAAATGAGAAGAGTATGGCTGCACTCCTATGACACAAAGCAGAATTCCATGAGTCCAAGGGCAGCTTTTGTCTGTCTCCTCTAAGCAGCAGCAAATTTGGTGTTTGGGATCTTCTCCCTGCAGTTCCCACAGGTCCAAAATCCACAACCCAGCAACACACAGGCTTTGGGGTTCAGGGAACAGCAGAGACTTGAAGGGTCTTTCATGGGGACAACATATCAAGCTAATTGACCCCTCACTTGTCCTGGAAGAGATTACTGCAACCAGTCCAAACCCCCACAAAGCCCCACAAGCAAACAGTCAGTAGTGTCCCGTTCCTGTCACACAGAGCAGTTGGTTTTCCCACAAGTTGTTTTACAACCTCAGTCCCTTAATGTTTCTCATTGAAATTTATGGTAATATCAGCATCTCCTTTTTATCACAATATAGACATTGATGATTCTTAGGCAACGACTTGAAATTTCAAATGGCCTGAAATTTGCTTTTTTGTTCGTTTTTTTTTTTTTTTCCCCACAAATGTGAAGCAATTCTGTGTGAAAAGGAGGCTGATATGAAGAAAGCAAAACCAAATATTACCTTTTTCTTGCAGTTTTTTTTTTTTTTTTCATTCTCATGACAAAACCTGTGGCTGCCCCATCCCTGGAAGTGTTCAAGGCCACCTGGCTTTGAGAACCTGGCCCAGTGTAAGGTGGTCCTGCCATGGCTGGAGTGCTGGACCTAGCTCCTTAAAGTTCCTTCCAACACTATCTGTGATTCTATGATTTTTTTCCCTAAAAATCATAGAGGAATTTCACAGTTACAGATGATTTTCAAGCAGCCTGTTCATCTGTAACAATGTCAAAAATTCACAATTTTGTAAATAATTTTACATCCTCTCCTGGAGGATGTGTATTCTTTCACTGCAACACCCTGTAGGTGTTGTAATCTTGATTAAGGATAATGAAATACTCTGCTGGCTTTCTGAATGCCTGAGAAGATGCATTTCATCCTAGAATTGTGCAATCATAGAATGGTTAATGTTGGAAAAACCTCTGAGATCATTGAGCCAAACCCTTAACCCAGCATCAGCATGTTCGTCTCTAAGCCATGTTCCAAGTGCTCAAATCCACACATTTTCTGAACACTCCAGGGATGGTGACTCCAAAATCTCACAGCTCTGAGAAAACCTTATATCTGCTTTTTTGTGACTGTGTGTGAGAACTTAATTATGGCCTCTATTATTTCTGCCCCTCCTTCAAAATAAAGACAAAGTATTCACCTTTTAACACAGTTGAAGCTTGGATGGAGGTGATGCCCTTTCATTGCAGGGCAATACATAAATAAATAATATCTAGTACATAAACATTCTTATCACTATTTGCTATTCTGGTAAGTTATTCTCTTGGAGAGAGTTTCAGTGTTTTTACGCCAAGAATACTGAACTGCCTGCTCAGCAGCAGTTCTTTACACTATTTTTCTCTTCTGCAAATAACAGAATAAATTATAATAAAAAGTCACAAGAAATAAAACAAACAAACAACAAAAACAAAAAACCCAAACCAACAACAACAAAAAAATGCCAGTGTCCACACTTGGTTCAGTGCAGCAAAGAAAACCACAAAAGTAACAATTAAATTGCAGGAGCTTTGAGTTCCTGGGCTCTTCAGTGCAGTTTTGAGGGCAGTAGGAGACAGAGAGAGCAACTCCTAGTTAGGCAAAGGATTTTTTCTAGCTGAAGGAGAAACACAATCTTGGGTCTTGGCTTGTCAGACTCTCAGCAAGGCCCTTGGGCACTGGATTGTCCCACAGCCTGCAAGGACAGCAAATGTGTTATCTGTATCTGGAAGATGTGGAGCCCAGGAGAGAGTGGGACAGGGCAGGAATGTACAGCAGAAGTGAAACCAGAAGGAATAAGGGAAAAAAACCTTTAAAGAACAAATGCAACAACTTCCTGATGGGGACGTTACACACCTGGGTCTTCATTTTGCCTCATTTAAAGCCAGCAGGCTTTTCACTTTCTTTTTTTCCTGGACTTTCTGAGAAGGTGAAGCTATTCTAGAAAACCCTCAGCTTACCTGTGTTCATTCCTTGCAATGCCCTATTCCTGCCAGCTAACCCAGGGCAGCAGGGACATGGGTCACATCTGTCCCCAGACTCTTCACCCTGACTTCTCCTTGCTGAGCCAAGACCCAGCCACAGAGCTCTGTGATACCTGCTCACCTTATGAGCTGAATTCCTGGGCATTTGGCAAGTTCCTCCATGAGTTTTGTGGCCCCACTGGCTCCAATGTGGTTTTTCTCCAGGCTGTTTTAAAAAACCAAAACCGAATTTTGAAATCCAAAACAGATCCAGAGTGGAAAACAGCTGAATAGTCCCATGCTGTGATCACCTTAAATAAAATAAATGCTGCTTCAAGTGTGTCAGCCAGGCAAGGCTGGCCCTTGGTGCATGGAGCAGGCTGAGCAAGAATTTAAAGTGCAGCAGCCTGTCTGTTCCTCATGTACATCCCTTCTCTGCAGTCCAGTGACTGAAGGCTCAATGACAGAAAAATGAGCCTTCCCAGGGTTTTTCTCAGGGCTGTACTCACTCTAACATCTTCAGCTTTTCCATTTTTGGGAGAGCAGTGGCCAGCTCTTGGGCTCCTCCATCTTCAAGGGCATTCCAAGACAGTCTGAGGGAAACAAGAAATCCCAGCTGTGAGTCTGAGCAAATGCTGGTGCCACTACTGTGACCTTACCCCTCATGGATCAGCCTAAACATCCTCTTCTCATGACAGGTGAACATTCCCCTGCATTACAAGCTTCATTTTGTGGATTTTCCTTCATTTCATCACATATTTCCACGTGGACTGTGGTTATCTCAGGGTCCTGCAGGCTCAGGAATGGGATGTGAAAGGTGGCAGTGCCTGCTGAGCACACACCTTTACCCCATGACATTTTTCAGCTGCATGCTTCACCAATTAGTAAATTACTGGTACATTTACCACCAGGTGGAAAGCATTAACAAGTATCCAGCAGGCTCAGAAGTGTCCTGCATTTCCAAATAGGAGCAGACAGGAAAGTGGGAGTGCCCTGTGTGTGCTGAAGTGCCTCCCCACCATCCCCACACTCACATTATCTCCTCCACGGAGGGGCACCGTTGGAAGGCGAGGGAGAGTGACCTTGAAGCATCATCAGTGATCCCACAGAATTTCAAGCTGAAGCAGCAGGGAGAGAGCAAAGAGAGGGCATGGGGTGCTGGAGGCAGAGCTGTGGGAGCACAGCTCTGTGTCCTGCCATGCTCTGCCCCTGTACTCACTCCATCCTCCGCAGGCGATGGAGGCACGGCAGCCCCTGGGACAGGGCACGGACACTCTGCTCCCCCAGGACATTCTCTGATAAACTGTAAGAGTGATGGAACAGCTTTCAGTGGTGCAGGAAAAGCAGGTACAGTCAGAGAAAAGCCACCTTGAAAACATCATGTGAAGTAGTAAGTTAATAACTGCTACCCAAAGTGAGGAGTGTGCAGGCAGCAGGGATGAGCCAGATTGCTGCACAGCAATTTAAAGTCAATTCACTGCTTGGTACAATGGGAATGACAGCCCTGCTGTAACTCACAGCCTCAGTCCTTGCTTGCAGACAGAAACATGGGGATAAACCTGTGCCAAAGAAGGACAGATGTGCAGCACATCACGTGCTGCATGTGGAACTGGAAATAAAAAGTTTTTCTGGAGTTAATGACTGGTGTGACTTGAGAGGAAATGACAGTAAGGAAGAATGGGAAAAACACCTTCCAACACCTAAAGGGGCTACAAAGGAGCTGAGAGAAACTTTGGACAAGGGCAAGGGCAGGACAAGGGGGAATAGCTTCAAGCTGACAGAGGGCAAGATTAAATTGGATATTAGGAAGGAATTCTTCCCTGTGAGGATGGTGAGGCCCTGGCTCAGGTTTCCCAGAGAAGCTGTAGATATCCTATCCCTGGAATTGTCCAAGGCCAGGCTGGGTGGAGCTTGGAGAAACCTGGTCCAGTAGAAAATGTCCCTGCCCATGGCTGGGGGATTGGAATGAGGTGATCACCAAAGGTCCCTTCCAGCCCAAACCAGCCTGGGATATGCTTGGCACCATCCCAAGTGCACCTGCCATGACCTACCTGATCTCTTCCAGCAGCTCACACACCACCAGGGCTCTGGCCAGCTCCAGCCCTCCTGCCTGCCCAATTTCATTGTTCTGGAGGCTAACCAAGGAAACATAAGCATTGGAGAATTATTTTGAAATAAAGCTGTTACAAAAGCTCATATTTAACTTGCCAAGAGCCTAACCAGAGGTGGTCTCCTACCACTGGGATTCCTTTTCTAAGTTATCTTTTGATCACATTTTTGACACAAGCTGGAAGAGTTGCCTCTAAGCTAACTGAACCCAGTGAGCACTTCTAACTTACCAATGTCTTGCTTTGTTACTATAAAACAGAACAAGAAAGTCCTACAGGTCGGAGTCCTGGAGAGACTCCCACAAAAGTTTTAAAAATACAGTAACAGTGAGTTCAGGGAAAATCAATGACTCAGAGGTGCCTGCACAAAAAAGTCAGGGTCATAAAAGATGCTCATCTTGATGCTTACTTTCCACCAGAGGCATCAGAAATCAACATACTCAAAAGCAATTTTAAGGCTTATTTTACTGTACACTCTCTTCCTGGTTCATCTCTATAGCTAATGCTGCAAGAGATTAAGCAAGAAGAGTCTGCAACTCTTACAGCAGAGTAATTGTGGAGGGTTTCTCAGTCCTGGGAAATTACTCTCTGAACAACCAGTGCCCATGCCTTTTCCCATTCCTTCTTTCAGCAATCCCCATATTCCCCAGGATATCCAGCCCTCCTGGGCAGAGGCTGACACTTACTGCAGGATCTTCAGGTTGGTCATGTGGGGCAGGCACAGGGCAAGTGTCACTGCTGTCCTGTCTCCAAAACCATTCCTTGATAGTCTGGAAGAGGCAGAAATGAAATGTTACTGGCAGTGAAGTCCTCATTCCTGACCTGTGTGTCTCCCACAGGGATGTGTGACCCCCATTCCTCACCCACGTGTGCTGAAAGGACCCAATGTGCCTGATTCAAAGGGCTCTGAGGGTGGGAGAAAGAAACAATGAGGTTTTGAAATCCTTCAGCAGAAGTTAAACAGGAAAATAAAATTGAGCTGCACTTCCCAGAAGCACACTTGTCTCCTTACCGGAGTTATCTGAGCTGGAATTTAATTGAAATTTCACTTTTTCATATGTGCCCTTAGAACACACACCATAATCCAGAGGTTACAAGGACTTAGTTTAAATGCAACTTTTCCTTATTTATTATTTTTTAAATTGTATTTATTTCTTATGGTAGGGCACATACATTTTTTAAACTGGTCTGGAATAGAACATCAATAGATCTGACTGTGTAAAGCCTTTATCTGTCCATTTTCACAGCCACAGATTATTGGTGATTTCCTGGGCAGCACAGGCACTGAACAGCTGCTGTGCTTGAGACACTGCAGATTCAGCTTTGAATCCATTAGTCCACTAATGCAGACTGCACAGTTCTTGGAAATCTTTAAGACAATCCAGCAACCCATCCCCAAACCTTCCACACTCAGCACCACACATTTCCATGGTGTGCAGCAGAGTTTTTACCCTGCTCTCACAAGAATCAGTGGTAAAACTGATCCTGGCTTTATTGGAGCTGTCTCAGATTTCCATGCCTTCATTTCTGCCCTGTTTCCCAAAAGGACATTTGAAATGACACACTTACAGTAACTCCTTGATGTGCTTGCAATAGGCAAGAGCTGCCATCAGCTTTTCCCCTCCAGCAGGACTAGGACAATTCCCTGAAAGGCTAAAAGAAAGAGTCAGTGAGTAAATGAGAACCAGAATGTACCAGCTGAAGGTATTTCACTGTTTTCCTGCTGTGATGGAACTCAGGTCTCTGGGACATGATCTGGGGATTTTTAGGCTCTTTTGTTAAGTGCTGAGTAACTCCTGGCCCTGCAGGTGGGGAAGGAACAGTTTTCCCTTTCACAGACAAAATTGGAAACTTCTTCTTGCCTTCAGTCATTTCCAGGTTTTTAATTTCAAAAAGTTACAAGGCTTACACCAAGAGCTGAGCCTAACAAAGAGTCTGGATGCTCTAATTCCTGTTCCCTGGGAGAAGGAACAGTTTGAATCCAAGTCTCAGAGAGCCTTGCACAGGGATTCCCACACAGGCTTCCCCACCCACCACAGCCATGACTGAAAAACTGAACCAAAACAAAGGGACTCACTCCAGTTTCTTCAGGTTTTGCATTTCCAGCAGGACAGCAGCAAGACTTATCAGGCCTGGATCTCCAATCTTGTTGTGGCTTAAACTTTAAAGAAGAGACAGAAGGCTGTGTTGTAAAGGAAAACTGCAGGCAAAGTGCAAGATCTTACTTAATGTGTCCCATTTGCTGGATGACACCTTGTGCCTTGCCAGCAGAATCAAAGAGCTGTTTATCTCAACTATCTCACAAAAAATTAATAGGTGCTAATGAGGAATTTTTAAAAATTGCAAAGCAAATTAAAATCACTGGATCCTGTTGACAGGTGGGAAATTACTTCAGCCAGAATACCAAGACAGGATGAAGACAGGTTGTTATTATTTTCCAGATTGCTACAGTGGAGAATGGACATCATTTGGCCAGAGAGAGGGAGAAAGCAGAGGAAGCCTGGGGTTGGCTCCAGACACAGATCTCAGACCAGGCAAATGCTGGGTCTGAGGCTCTCCAGGACAGAAGGAAGTCTCTAGTCCTATTCTGGATCCCAAGGAAGATTTAAATTCTGTTTAATCCATTTTCTACATGACTGCAGCAGAGTGGGATAAGACCCAAGTTTCCTCTTCTGAACATCAAGTTCTGATTTCCTCTAGTCCAAGGTACCTGAGCATTCTGCAGCCTTGCTGCTTTTCTACAATACTGTGTAAAAGCACATCTGGTTCTCTCCAAATGCTGGCACTAGTGCTCATCTCTCTGCAAGAAAGGAGAAACTTACTTGACTTCCTCTATGTTGTGCATTCCCCTCAAGGCTTCTGCGAGTTTGGAGCAGCCATCATTCCCAATATTGTTGTGGTTCAAGCTGGAAACAACAATCCCCAGGAAAATGGGCATTAAACTCCTGCTCAGCATCCCCAGCTGGGCAGGGGTGAGCTGCAGTCCCATACTTACAGCAGCCTTTTCAGGGATGGCATCCCACAAAGCCCCAGCACAAGCCCAGGGATGGCAGCACTGCTGAGTTTCATGTAGCCCAGGCTGAAAGATGGAATGACAAAGGTACAATTGTACAATTATCTACCCAGGGACAGCCTGTGAGCACTCAGCACAGAGGGAGCAGAACACGAGTGGGAGAGATGGGGGAGAGTATTCTAGTCCCTGTGGATAATTTCAATTTTGTTTCCTAATGCAAATCTAATGGACCTGTCTGGGTTCTGACAAAATGCCAACAGAAGCAAGAGCCCAGCCCCTCGTGGAGCAAGGTACCACTGTGACCACAAGACAAGAGCCATGCAAAAACAAATACCAAAACATTTGATTCTCCAGTGGAATTCCCTGCCACAGACCACTGATCTCTGTCTCACTCACTGTTCATTGCAAATAAAAAAGAATTATTGCTTCTTCCCTATCATAAGCTATCAGGAAAAGCACATCTGTCCACAGCAGAGGCAGAAGAGAGGCTGCAGTTTAACTAAAGCTGCTAGAAAGACCTGGCAGGCTCTGGACAGCCTGGTAACAGCACACTCACTTGAGTTCTTCAATGGCCTGGCAGTTCTGCAAGCCTGAGATCAAATACTCAATTCCAGTTGCTGGAACACTGCTAGAGGTCAGCCTGCAAAACAGCAAGGATCAAATGAGCAGATTAGGTCTCAGCACACTGAGAAGCAGGAGTTTACTCCACTGACAGGTAAACTGCCCCATCCCAAATCCCAGACAGCACAGACATCAGGGATTTAAGTTTGGAGAGATTTCCACACCCCTTGTGTGCAGGACTAAGAGGACTGGCCTGAGGCACAGGATTGAGCAAATAATAAATATGTGGAAAAGCCGGAGACATACCCAAACATCTTCAGCTCTGGAAGGCACAGCAAAATCCTGACTAAAATTTCTGCTTCATCTTCATGGAGTTCCACGTGAGACCATCTGCAAGGAGGGAATGACAGCTCTGGGCTTTGTCCAGTGGTGGCAAAAGGTCTGTAAGACACAGCTGGGAGACAGAAGGTGTGACACAGCAGTGGCACTGGGCAAGGTCCCATGGGAGCCATGGTGAATGAATATAGCTGATCTGGGCACTGGGAGATTCAGATGATTTCAAAGGATACCCCAGGAAGCCACCAGGTCTATGGGTCTTTCCTATTTTCCATTCAGACTCTTCAAGTAGGGGACCCCAAGGGCAGGGACTGGGACCTTGCTCTGCTCTCTCTCAAGCCCTTCTGTGTGTTCACAGTGCTGCACTCACCAGGACAAGCTGCTCCCCTCCCCAAAAATCCAGCACAACACCTGCCAACTCACCTCAGCTCCTGAAGCTGAGCACATTTTGCACAAAGCCTTTGGCAGAAGGAGTGTTTGATTTCTGGCTTGTACAGACTCAGTCTGCAGGACAGAAACACACAACACAACTGTCAGGGAGGATCAGCAGAGCCCAGTGCAGCATCTGGTGCCCCCCAGGGACATGATTAGGGACAGATCAGGGCTTCCAAGAGCCCACCTGGGGCTTTCCTGCCATGTCCCATTTATGTCACAGTCCAGTGTGCAGAAGCACAACCCATCCCCACTGCCCAGGACTGGAGCTGCCTCTTCCTTCAGCTGCACAGAGGGAAAAGGGCACTGCTGCTGCTCTCTGCATGCTCATGCAGAAGCCAGGGTGTCTTAAGAGTCTTCAAAGTGCTCCTGTTCCTCCCAGGAAGGTGGATGGATTTTTTTTTTTTCTCTTTGCCTTGTTTAGGTGCAGTATGGGACTGAAGGAGAGCAGCCCAAAGGACACATGCACGTGCATAAGGTTTCTTCCATATGTGTGGCACAGAGCTGCTTTGAGACTGAACCCATGGAGCCTTAGACACTCTGATTATGATATGATATTCTTCATCCCACAGTGAAACTCAGAGCAAGCAGGAAATAATGATAAATAGTCACTTTCTCACCTACTAACGACTGATTCTGTCTTTTCCAGGCAGGGTGGGAATCTTATGACTAATTGGAAGAGAGTTTTATCTTTGCATATCCTGAAAAGGTAGAGATTAGAGAACAGAATGAACCTGTGAACTCCCAAAGGAAGAAAATACTATTTTCCATAGGAAAAATCTGAATGGGACAGGGTGATGCTGGCACATGAAAGATAATCACCCATCTCTGCAATGTTTAAACTAGCTCCAAAACCAGCCTGAACTTGGCACACTTTCTCCAAAGGATAACCAGGAACATGGTCTCCTTCCCATTAAACCTCCTGAGCTGTGTGACCATGAGCCTTCTAAGCACTTCTTCCCACCAGCCATTTGGGTTAAAACTGGGTCAAGTGGGCAAACAGATCACAAATGCACTGGAGATAGTGAATAAACAACAGAAGAAGCAGTGCTGGCTTCAACCTCATTTCCTTAAGAGTATCAGGCCAAAAGAAAAGGAAGACACCAGTGAAATGGTGGGAGACAGCAGAACCTGAGGTGCCACTTACGTGATCCCAGAGATGTTTCCAGAGGCCTGGACAGCCAGCTCCAGAAGGCTCCTGCCTCTCTCTTTGCCCACCCATGGCTCTTCTATCCTGCAAAGCAGAATTCAGGCAGCTCTGCTTTATTCACACACCTGGACCCATCTCTGCCTCTGCCAGCTGAGTGTTCCACTCTCTAAATACATGGAAAGGCTGCTTGGCTTAGCAGAGTAATGTCTGCATGGAAAACGGGTAACCTGGGAACAGGCTGCAGAGGACAGAGAATTTGGTACCCAGGCAAAGTACAGGATGCTCTGGCAGCAGGAATGTGTCCACCAGAATTGTCCCCCTGCTCTGCAAGGCTGGCAGTGGTCTGTAGAGCCAGCACAGTTTATGGCCAGAGCTCCACATGAGGCTCAGTGGGAATCAAGGAGATAAAGCCAAATACAATAACAGAGTCAGCCATGAGAGCATCTCAGGCCAATGTTTCCTGCCTTTGGAAGATGCACAGTTCACTTTTGTTTTTGATGAAAGGAGATCTTAGAAGATCAAACCAGTCTCAGATCAGTGTCTACAAAAGCACAATCACACTGTACCTGATTTTCAGCAGCCCCAGATCTTTCCTCAGGGAATGCAAAAGTCTTTCTGCAGCTTGGACTGTCATGTTGTTATTTGAGAACCTGGAACCAAAGCTGACAGTCATGAACAGCTCACAAATGAACCCACCCAAACAGGGCCAAGAGGCACCAACTCACCTGTACTCTGTCAGAGCAGTGCACTTTTCCAGGAGCAAGAACAGCTTGTCCAAGTGCTCTGGCTGAAAATTGCACTCTGCCAGTCTGAAATGATGAGAAAGAGAACAGCCTTAGCTCATCAAAACAAAAGTTCAGGCTTCCTGAGCCAGAAATACCAGCAGCATAGCCTAACCTCACAGAGAAAGAAGGATGGCACAAGAACCTTAAACAACTTTAAGAGTTTCCAAAAAAAATATTGTGGCAACACTTCAAAAGCATCTGTTGAGACACTCTGGTAGAACATACCTGTACTACCTGTATGCTACAATGACACTGCTTTCTGTAGGACCTTGTCCTGTGACAGGGCTGTAGGAACACCCACAGGTGCCAGGTGAGGAACAGACAATGGGGAAGCAAAAAGAAAAAGGGATGTGGGATTCTCTGTGATGTGAGAAAACTCTTCTCAAAAGGTGAGTCAAAAGAAATCTATCAGCTATCAGTGTAAAATATCATCATGCCAGGAGCCAGGGGAAAAAAGATGTTTTGTCTGCCTTGTCCCTTGAAAAGGACACCACCTTTGCCAAAGAAATCACCAAAAAGTCTGTAACATTACCTCAAAATCTTTCTTGGGTCATTTCCACTTGTCAGCTTGATGATTAAAGTTGCTTTGGAGCACAAACTGCACAGAGAAAACATGAGTGCAAGATTTAGATAGATAATTACTACTTTGCCCAGTGGTCAGAATTTTATGATACCAAACTCCAGAAAATAATCCAGCACAACACTGACAGAGGTACCAGGCCCAGCTTACCCCTCCCTAAAATAAACCAGCCCAGGGAAATGCTCAATAAGGTCTCACTCCTGCTACATTGGCAAAAAGGCAGCACTGGTGTTTGGAGAAGCAATCCTGACCTGTCCTGCTTTTATCTGCCTCCTCTGCACTCTCTTGAGCTCTGGGGAGGGGTACAACAGTCAGGAGATCTTACAGCATCCCAAAGATTCAGCACCCACATCCAACTGCAGGAATGAATGGAAGTGCCCCTGGTTAAAGCTGGCTCAGGACAGACCAACTGGTCCCATGAACATAAACACTGATAAAGTCCCACAGATGTGCAGCACAACCCAGTCTCATGACTGGAATCTGTGAGAAAAGCACTTTGTGCCAGAGCAACAAGCCCAGAGCCCATGGGATATTTTTGTCCTGAGAGGAAAGGAGATAAAGATGCAAATCCAAGTAAAGAAAATGTGGGAAATTGCTTTCTATTGCCTCTGAAATCTCAACATACTGAAGATACCCTTAGAAAGCAAATGCTGGCTCCTGCCCTGAAGAGGTTCATTAACATTAACATGACAATAATTGGTGCAGCTGAATATCTGTGTCTATACACAAAATAACCTGGCCCTGTGGAATGATAGTTCTGCTTGGCAGTTATGTTTGGCCATTAAAATGGGCATAAACCAAAGCTTTAGGTAGTTGGATAAAGGTAGTTGAAAGTGTGGCCCTCATCATTATTACCTGAAGATCACAAACATTCAATAATTAAGAGGAAAACAAGAAGGGAAGACTCAGAAATTAATGAAGAAAAACAGTCACCTGACTTGAACTTCAGTGGTGTTTCCAGATGTGACAAAGGCATTTATGAGATGCAGGACTCCATCCTGAGAAATGCCATTATGGCTGAGGCTGCACAGAAGAGAAGGAAGGATTTCCACGTGTCAGGAGCCAGGGCTGTCCCCAGGCTACTCAGGCACAGAAGTAAAATTCAAGTTGGCACCAAAGACAGAGCAGTTTGTTGTGGTGCCAGTGAATTACAACAGTTTGTGGGTGTTGGGCCTTTCCAGCTTTGCTCAGTCACTGAAACCCCCCCAAGACAGAGCTGGTGACTTGGGGGACACAGAAAATGGGATTTTCCTCTTGCACCACAGCAGCTGGAACAGTCATTGCCCCACCAGAAAGGGAAGGGAGAGGCTGTGGGGCTGTGTAACTCAAAAAGGACACCATGTGCAGAAGTGAGATGAACTGAAAACTCTGGGAACTGGGTCAGCCTCTGTCTCACCACCCCACTCTGGCCATTGCTATTTCCTGCTGGCATTAATAAAAAAGCTTTTGTTTATTTTCAGCAGGTTTTGGGTGAGAGCCTGAGCCACCACAGCCTGGTGGTGTTGAGTTGTGCTCATGGTTCAGTCAGAGCTTTTCTCCTGAGGCAGGAGGGGGCAAGAAGAACAAGCAGCAGCTTCATGAAGGATCTCAGCAACCCCCTTGCTGCTGGGGAGGAGGTGATTCACCCAGAGTCACCCAGAGTCACTCAGATTCACCCAGAGTCACCCAGTCACCCAGATTCACTCAGAGTCACCCAGATTCACCCAGAGTCACTCAGATTCACCCAGAGTCACCCAGATTCACCCAGAGTCACCCAGTCACCCAGATTCACTCAGAGTCACCCAGATTCACCCAGAGTCACCCAGATTCACCCAGAGTCACCCAGTCACCCAGATTCACCCAGAGTCACCCAGAGTCACTCAGATTCACCCAGATTCACCCAGAGTCACCCAGTCACCCAGATTCACCCAGAGTCACCCAGAGTCACTCAGATTCACCCAGATTCACCCAGAGTCACTCAGATTCACCCAGATTCACCCAGAGTCACCCAGAGTCACTCAGATTCACCTAGAGTCACCCAGATTCACTCAGAGTCACCCAGATTCACCCAGAGTCACCCAGTCACCCAGATTCACTCAGAGTCACCCAGATTCACCCAGATTCACCCAGAGTCACCCAGATTCACTCAGGTTCACCCAGAGTCACCCAGAGTTACTCAGATTCACCCAGAGTTACCCAGATTCACCCAGAGTCACCCAGATTCACTCAGATTCACCCAGAGTCACACAGAGTCACACAGAGTCACACAGAGTCACCCAGATTCACCCAGATTCACTCAGGTTCACCCAGAGTCACTGGGTTCTCTTACTTGAGGGAGCAGGTCCCAGGCACTCGATGCAGGTGGTCCAAGAGGCACCTCAGGCCTTCATCTCCCAGCTCATTCCTGGAGAGACTGAAAGGCAGAAGAACAATGTGGCCAGCTCAAACCCAGCCTTTTGGGACAGGCTGCCCAGAGAGGGGGGAGTTTCCCCATCCCTGGAGAGATCCAAGGCCTGGCTGGGCAGGGTGCTGAGAAACCTGATCTAGGTGAAGATGTCCCTGCTCATGACAGGACTAGATGTCCTTTAAAAATACTTTCTAAAAAAAGTATTCTATAATTCTATGTTTTGTTTAAACAGCTCCTCTGAGAAGCTTTGAAGGGAAAAAACTCAAATTTCCTGGACTTAAATCCTAACTTAGCCAATAAAGTTCTGTTTAAAATAAATCACTGCCTTGTGAAATTATCTCATGCATAAGCTCCACAGTAAGCTCAAATGAAGAGCTCAGGTGAAGCAACAAATGCCTCAAACCAGTAATGGAGTGCAAATCCCAATGAATTTGTCCCATCAGCTCAAAAGGACCTGTATAATTTCCAATTGATTGTGTTCCTCAGCAGTCTGAATGAGCACACATACCCCTGCAGACAGGCTGGGAATCTCCAGGCAATGCTGAACCCCACAAACACATCTCCCCCTCAGTGACCCTGCTCAAAATCATGGTAAAACCCCCAACTCCACTTACTCTACTTCTGCCAGCCCCCCGTGCTGCTCCAGGATGCTGCAGAGCTCCTCCACCTGCCCTGGCCCGATGGCACAGCCTGTCAGCCTGTGGGACAGCAAGAGTTAAACGTGGCCAGCAGCCAGCTCAGCCTGAGCTCTGGGGGCTGCCCACCATCCCTGGGCAGCCTTCTCATGCTTTGGAACAGAGACATGTCCCATTCTCCTGGCCAGGGGCACTCAGGAGCCTGCAGACACACCTCACATCACACTGAGGTTCACGTGGGGATTATCACCCAGAATTTGAGGTGCACCTTTGGAAAATGCAGTGATGAGGGCTCAGTTCATGTGGTCATGAAGCAGAGTTTGGTAAAACTCAAGATGATCATAAACAGCCCAGAAGAAAAGAGAAAAAGAAAAGGACAGGTCTCTGCCATCCCAATGCATCTAAATGGTTCTGAGTTGTATTTAAGCAGATGAATTGAGACCAAAATCTTAAGCTCCTTGACCACCCATGAATTCCCAATACAAGACAAAATCTGCCTCCCTGCACCAATGTTTCAAACCCAACCACAAGTGAATTACAGTAAGTGTTCCATGCCAGTACCTGCAGGATGTCTTTTGGCTTTGTGTGCTTGCTCCTAAATGCAAGAAGGCATTTTCACCTGACCTGGAGCAGAAACAAAACACAGTCCTTCAGCACTGATCTCCAAGGATGACAGGCTTTGTATCCCTTTGGGGCTGAGCTCCTGGGCTCCAGTGGGAGTCTCTTACCTGGTCTCCACCACTCTGACCCGCTCACAGAGGATGATGGAGTTCAGGAGTACAACAGCACAATGTGGGGACAAGGGGTTTCTCCTAATACTGTGAAGGAAGGGAAAGAAGAAACACTGAGATCAGCTCCCAGGAAGAGAGGTTCCCATACACACAGCCCAATTTTCCCACTGTTCATTTGGAGACACAAAAGATTGGATTCATCCCATTTAACTCAGGATGAGGTAGCAAGGACCTAAAGTTGTGACTATTGGCACAAAGTGTTCCTTTACCTAAAGGAGAGTCTCCTTTAGTTCCCTTTGGCTAAAAAGGGAGTACAGACCAAGGGTTACACTGAACAACTCCTCTCTGGGGCTACTGGACTGGAGATACTCAGACTGGAAGCAAGCTCCTGTGTGGGCAAACTCAGTCTCATAGGAACCTGCAGCTCCCCCATGCTACAACACCTTGTAAAAATGGCCAAGCTCCTTCTAGGACACAGTGGGCTGTCCTAGACACATTTCCTACACTTGTTCTGGATGCTGAAAGTCATGTTCCATGGGACCTGTTAAGTGAGGATTATATGTATGCTTTGCCTAGGACAGACAGCTTTCCTCCTGTCCTTTTTTACTCTCTGCTAAATATCATTAAAGGGATGCTTTGCTTCTAGAAACAAGAAAGGAATGGGTATGAAAGCATTTCTGCCTTTTATTTGCCTTACTTGTTATTCTACAATTACTGATTAATGCTCCTAAGATCTTCTGTGGTATTAACACTTTCCAAACCAATGTTTCATGGCAGCAGACAGAGCAGGGACCCCAAACATCACCTCAGGAGTGTCAGATGGCAGAGGGATGGCAGAAAGCTCAGTAACCTCTCGATGCTCTGGTCACTCAGTGAATTTCCAGACAGACTGTAAAACATGGGAGGAAACAACACACAGAGAAATTGTTTCATTCCCTAATTATTTCTGTAACATTTACATGGACATGCACACACACGCGGTGTTATGGGCAAATTCTGAAAAAGAAATGCCATAAAGGTTGGGCAAGATTTAGTCCTTACAGCCTGATCTCTCTTCTTTACATCCTACAGCCAATTATCACTCCAGTTTCAAGAGTCTAACTTTTGTACATTTACAAAACAATGCTACTGATGTCTTTCATGCAGTCAATGGGGTATTATGTTATTTTTATTTGCCATTACTCAGCTTTTGTTCTGAGCAATATTCTTTTAATTTAATTGGTGCCAAGCTCCTGCCTGGAGTGAGCAGCCCTTCAGGAGCAGAGCTCATGGCTTAGTGGCCAGGAACTCTTGCTCTGGCTGTACAACAAGCTGAGGTCTCGGGGAATAGAAAACAATCTAGACACAGGAGGAAGTCTAGAGAACTTTTAGTTACTGAGGAATGAGATTATGAGAACACACCCTTGTTCTGGGGCCTTTACACACTGATGTGGCAGGCTTAGGAGGGAGCTTTGAAGTTCTCTTTGAAACAGGGCAGTACAAAGTCTGGGTTTAGCTTAGCATGGGGGTGAAGTTCTGTGGGGAGCCCTGGGAGGATGTGGTGAGAGGAGAGCTGGTGTTCACCAGCTGCCACCCTGAACATCAAATCTGTGCCTGGGGCTGGGGAGGCAGACAGACAGACAGACAGACAGACTGACTGACTTACTCGATTTCTGTCAGCTGGGGACATTGAGCCAGTGTCTGGCACAGCCTGGTCACATCCTCCAGACCCACTCTGCAGTCCCTGAGACTGAAGCAAACCAAGCACTGAGGAGCTGAACATGACACAGGATCCAACATTCCCTGCACAGCCCAGATCCTCAATCCCAGGGCAAGGCCCATGGTGACCCTCTCACCTCCACTACATCTATTGTGCTAGGACTAAGAAATCAAAACCTGGGACAAGCAGATGACCTCATCATCCCTGAGCTGATTCCAGAAAGCCAGTCCAAAATACCAATATTTTGGGTGCTGCCTCCCTAGAGCCACATCATTGGTGATTCAGTTCTCAGGAGAGTGGACAGCACCTTTCCCTGCTCAGCACTGTCCTGGCTCTCCCAGAGGGAGGCTGGAAATGGTGCCTCCAATGTCCTTCTGCAAGAAGGAAATCATAGAAGCCTTTTAGGGTGACAAACTGTCAGGTCCCCATGGGATGAATGAAGTAGTCACACAGATCTTTCTCTCATTATTTATAGTTAGAAGCTTCCTCTGCTGGAAAGCAAGGCAATCCCCTCAAGCCAAGCAAAAGATGCATTATTTATTTTCCTCTCTGAGGAGACACAGCTGGAGGGATGGTTCTGTCCCACACAGCACACAGACCCCACTGTCACCTCTCCCCCAGTCCTGGTGACAAAGGGGAGCCAGGCTGCCATACCTAAAGCTCTGTCCTTCTGCTTCCAGCTTGGGATGTGCCTCAGAACCACCTCTCCATCTGCTGGCACTTCTGGGGAAAGAAATGTTTAGCCCATGAGTTATGCATTTGCTCTTGCTCTCATGTAGCCAACTCCCCAAGGATGGGGTGAGGAGGTGGCAGTGGCCTCATGTTCCAGACTGCCAGAATGAGATTTACCCCATCCCCAGAACAAAAAGAGCCTTATTAGCCCTCCAGAGAGTTCTGCACCCACTTGAGCATCTGCTGTGTCCTGGCCCAGCAGGGAGATGAGAGCTGCTGGCTGCTCTGTACCCTCTGTTCCCCTGCTGTCAGTCCATCAGCCATGACAGCTCACTGAGCTTCCTCCACCCTGCCTGGAGTTTGGCTCTTTAATTTACACACCTCAGGGACCCACGTGTCACCTTCTGTTTAGAATTTCACAACAAGTCTGAAAGACTTTTATGAGTGGGTATGATTTTACCTGACTCTTTCCCAAAAGGTCAGATGAACCACCTGTGTGTGTCCTAAGCTGTAACCAGAAAAGAACACCATCAGTATGGAGTTTGACAGCACAAGCTCCTGTATCACTCCTCAAAACCCACAGCTTGAGGTTTTAAATAGCAAAAGAATACAGAAAGTACTCTTGGTCATACCTGAGGCTCACTGTTTTAATGTGTTCCAGTGTAGCTAATGACTGAGCTAAGAAAAACACAGAGTTCAGGGAGATCTGATTGTCATTAAACCTACAGGAAGAAAAGATGAAATCAGCTGCTGCAAGCAAAACTGATAAAAGTTAACCCCATGCCACAGAAGAGTGCTCCTTTTGCAGCACTGCCAGGCTGTGCTTTGCTGCCTTCTGCCTGTGTTTCAACTAGAGATCTGCAAACACAACTCACTCCCATGTATTTTAAATTCATTCATCTCATCAGAGATTCACAGAATAACTAGGCTGGAGTGGACCTCCAGAGCTGATTTAGTCAGTCTCCTGCTCAGAGGAGGTTTAGCATGGAGGAGACTGCTCAGGACATTGTACAGCTGGGCTTTTAACACCTCCAAAACAGAGAACTCACAGTCTCTCAGGACAACCTGTACTAGTGAGATTGTCTGCAACAACTGAAACAGTCTTGGCTTGAGAACAGTTCAATTAATCAAACAGGAACAATAAATATTTCCCCCAACAGTGCAGAATGGTGCCATGCTCTTTAAGCCACAGCTCTGTAGAGAGCACTTGCAATGGAGTGCCAGGTGAAATACCCAGATAAACACCAGCCACCAGCTGGTTCAGACCCCACCCCTGGGGCTGGATCTCCCCAGCACTTCCCTTCCTTCAAAGCTCAAGGACTGCTCTCCCTCCCAATGAAGAACTTGAAGAGGAAATATTCAGTGAGTTGCTCAGACCTCAGGCAGTTTCAGACACCAGGAGCTGACACAAGAGCACCTGTCCTCTTCATGGGGGAGCAAAGCACAGAGCTCTTGGGCACTGAGCTCAGTCAAGTGGAGTCAATCTGTTCTGGACTGGAGGTGGGGACAGAGCAGACAGCACAGTGCAGCACAAAATATTCCTGCTCTTGGCTGTGAAGAGCTCTTCCCAAACGTGCACTGTGCTTCCACAAACAGCACTTCACAAAACCCAATCCGTGCACAAGCAAAAAACAGGAGCTACTCACTTGAGAGAATGTAACATTTCCAGTTTTGGGAGGCACTGAAACAGCTGCAAAAGTCCCTCGTCTCCCAGATAATTATGTGATAGGCTAGGATTTAAAGAAAGGCATTTAATTTGCACAGTAAAAAAAGCCAATAGGCACCATCAGCTCTATTTTCTATGTACAGCCACACCTTCCCCCAGGCTGTGCCCCTCCCCACTCTGTACAGCTCTGCAGAACAAACAAGTGGCATTTTCTCAGCATCCCAAATAACTGCAGGTAAACACCGTGGGGGATAAGGAGCACTCACTCCAGCTCAGAGATGTGGCCACATTCCTTCAGGACTGCACACAGATTCTTCAGGTCACTGGCTTGAAAATTACAGTCTGTCAGTCTATGGGGGAAAAAAGAAATCAATCATTCAGGTCTGTAGGATTTCAAATAAGGCTGTAAACCCAACTGCTCTGAAAACTAGAGAATCAGTGCAGAGATAATAATGGAATTAAACAGTCCCATTGGAATAGCTCACTGCTTACCAGCTCCACAGGGTCTCCAGGTGATGGGGCCACCCCTGCCTGGCACTGCAGTCCCTGTGCCCCTTGTAAGGCACAGGGTGGGCACAGGGTCTCAGCCCCTTGCCAGGGGCTCCAGCCATTCCCCCCAGGCAGGGCAGGGCACCCCGAGCTGCTGGCACTGGGGACATTCCCAATTCACCACTAAGAGATGCAGAGTTGGAAACAGGACCCAGAGACAGGACATGCATGTAAGACAGTGAGAATTGCCCGGGGTACCTTATTCTTTGGGAGCTGGTAGGAGTCTGGCTTTCCTCCCCATGTTGTTGGTCATCAGTAGAGAACACAGGCTCGTCCCTAAGGGAGCACAAAACCAGACAAAGGTAAAAACTCTTTTGCTTTAGCAATTGGGCAGATCCCTGGGGCTACCCTGGCTCCAGCCCATGCCTGTACCTTGCCAATTGCAAGCTCTCCTTTTCTAAGCAAATATTTCAACATGCAGGCTACTGGGGAGAAGGGGAAAGAGATATTTCTACCCAAGTTTGATGGAGATTTCAGCTTTTGCTGAATTTAGCTTTTGCCAAAATAAGTTTTGTGAAAAGCCTGTACAAATATCTGACTATTCATAATTAAGTGGAACTGTCTATGGCTAATTAAACTGTAACACTGTAACTAAAAGCTACAACTACACACAGCAAAGCTATAACTAAATCTGACTATTCATAACTAAATGGAACATGCAAAACCTAAAATATCAGACTTAAAGGAGTCCACAGATCATGTGTGTCAGGCTGTCACTCCCTTTCAAGCACAACCACTGGACTGTACCCCATGACAGCTCTGCTGCTTCTCCCTGGCTAAGAGGAGGAATGCAGGTTTACCATGGCAAATGCTATTTTACAGTCCAAAGAGAACAAGGGTATAAATAGTGAAATTTCCTAAAATTCCAGGAGCAACAGGAGAACATTTCTTGGTCAAAACCTTCGGGTTGAGATGTTTCAACCATAATTTTCTCAGAGGAAAAATTAAACTCCAAACATCTCATGATTTAGGAGTACCATGGTCCAGAATGCATAGTGTTCTGAACTGCAGGGGTCTGTGAATCTTTTCAGCATTTGGTGTGACATTCACTCGTTTTTTCAGCCTCTCTTTTATCAGATAGCACAAGTGCCACTAAACAGCCTGCTCTGCTTGGGATGAAATGTGCTGTAGAGACATAAAACACTACAGAAGGCAGTGACTACTTTTAAAATGGCTGAGAAAGCCAGGAGACAGTTCTACATTTAGATTTGGGGGTTGGGTGGGAGGCAGGAACTGCTGTGAAGTGGAGTGTTACCCTTGGTACCTACACAGGATGCAAGAGCTAAACAGGATGCTGAGATAACACCATTTGTGCACACACAGCCTACCTAGGAGGAAGGGCAGCAACCTCCCTGTCTTCTCTAAATCTTAGGACTGCAGTATCATGACAAAGGCTGTGAAAAAGAGAAGTCATCAATCAATGTCATGGTTTGGTTATCTACAGGACTTCTTGTTTGCTTTTGTTCTG
This sequence comes from Erithacus rubecula, assembly GCF_903797595.1. Lineage (NCBI taxonomy): Eukaryota > Metazoa > Chordata > Aves > Passeriformes > Muscicapidae > Erithacus > Erithacus rubecula. Next base: position 6,364,162 of record NC_136664.1, on the reverse strand, counting down.
CAAAACTCTTGTGACATCAATCTCTTCTGCTTAAAACATTCCCAAAGCAAGAAAAGATAATCTCCATTAGTTTACATTCTGATTGGATCAAATTATGCAGCATCTGATGATCCAGTTTCTCTGAATCACTAAACAAATCCCAGACCAAACTGCTATACTTGAACTCCAATGTGTTTTCAAGTGAAAGCAATAGAGGAGAACTTTCAGTTCTGCTCCAGGAGATGTCACCAGTTCTCATACTCTGCAGAGATCCTGCCTCCAAAACTTCCCAAGGCACAGAGCAGGGAAGCATTTTAAACCTCCCCCAGGCATGAAAGGACAGCCAGTTTTGTAAGTGCTCAGATCCAGGTTTATGGCCCTGATAAAATCAGCTTTACAGCAACGTGTCACCAAGTGCCAGTGTGAGTGACCACCTTGGGACATGTTCTCCACCCACCACACTCCTGAGCTGACCCAACAAAAACCTCAGAATGAACTCCCAGACCTGCATTTTGGGATTAATCCCAGGGATGATTCAAGATCCACATACCTGACCTGCACCTCCATCACCCTCTGGCAGCTTTTCACTGATTTCAACAGGCTGCAGATGCTGGTGACAGAGAGGCAGTTTTGACTGAGACTGAGAAAGAAAAAGGCAATTAGCTGGTCCCTGAAATCCCACAGGACTGTCCCAGTGTCCTGCATGCTTGAAACCATTTCCCTTCAGAAGAGGGCAGGTTGGTTTTGTGCAATGCAACACTTACTTCAGCTGCTGGGAAATCGACATCCAGGGGAGGCTTTCCAGCAGATAACTGCAGCCTTCATCTCCAAGCTTGTTGCCTGATAAACTGAAACAATTTCCAGTTAGTGGGGACTGATTTGAACAGTAAAAACAAAGCCCTGAAAACCTTGCTTTCCCTTTCCTACAATTGTTTTTTTTTCGTTATTGTTTTTTGCCTGAGCTGTTCTTCTGTCTCCAATCAATCTTCCCTGTTCATTTCTGCATGAACCACCCCAGACAAAAAGTTTAAGCTCTTTGGCAACATGATTCATGTTTTAGACCTAAACCATCTTGCTTTAGAAAACCTGTGATCTTTAAGGCCTTTTCCAAGCCAAGGCAGTCTGTGATCCTATGATTCCCTGCTCCCACACCACCTGCCTGCAGCCACCCAGCAGGAAGGAGAGGAGGCACTCACTCCACTTCAGAGAGACAGGGACAGCTCTGGAGAATGTCCACAATCATCTTGGAATGTTGGGAAGACAGCCTGTGATCCTGCAAGCTGTGAACGAGAAGCCTTGGTGAGGAGTGAGGGGATGGGGGTGCTGGGTAGGATTTCTATTGTCATTTTTATTTACTGATTTAGGTTTATTTCAAATTTTTCCACATGTGGAAATATCCTCTGCCTTCAAGGATGAACATATCTGCTTTTCTTGGCCTTCTACAATACCTGCCATCTGCAAATCACATGCACCAGCAGGACTTTCAGTGTCTACTCTTACCATAAATTCACACATCTAGCTGGAATTACATGTTCTTTATTCTCTTCCAACTTCAAATCCAAAGATCTGCAAACAAGCAAAATATTTGGCTTTTAATATGCCTTATAAATATCTGACAGCTTGGGTGCTGGCTAATATTTGACAGCAGAAACCACTGTGCTCTGTGCCTTTCAGCAGTTCTGCAAACACAGCACCTCAATCCTACCCAGGCACTAAAGAGCTGCTTCTGTGGAGCTGGCTGTGGGTGTGTGCAAACCCAGGGGTTTTGGTTATTTTTCTATTGCTCAGGCTGTGCCAGATGCAGGGGCAGTGGCAGCAGCTCTGCTGGGGTTGTGGTTTATGGTGGCACCAAGTGATGGCTTCAACCAGCCTGACTGAACACAGCACAACCACAAGTGCAGCATCTCACCTTTGAACTTCCCCAGAGGAGCCAGAAAAATAAATAATCACAGTGTTCACCCTGAAAAAGAGATCCAGGTCAGTATTAGAGAGGAGGTGGAAGGATGCCATTTGTTTAGCAGAGGTGGTTGGTGAGGACCAAAGCTGTTGCCTGGATGCTAAAGAGGGTCCTCTGCCTGACCAGCTCACTGCCACAGCCAAGCAAAGATCACCCCATGTGCTGAGCTGGGGCTGCAATGCAGATAAAACAGTCATACTGTGGAGAGGATTGAGCCAGGATATATATATATATTTTTTTTTTTTTTTTTTTAAAGGGCAGAAGTTTATTGGAAAGAGATTCAATAGAAACTCCCTCCCAGCAAGAAAAATAAGAAAAAGCCATATGCAATTTAAGTTACACCAGGGATTACTTTGATCTGTTAAACTTAGAACATAAGACAAGCACAAGAGTCAGGATGATTTAAAAAATCTGCCCTGTGTCATCCTGGACACATGAAAACACCAAAACCTGTAATTTAAAGGAATGTAGAGCTAGAGCTAAATTCACACATTTTCACTAAACTTAGCTGACTGATAGCAAATTTATGCTAGTTGGTAAAGAATTTCCTTTGTGATATAGTGCAGACTTTAGAAGCAAGTATAAATTCTGTTATACAAGAAGAAATATCACACCCTGCAAATGATTTTATAGACCAAGGATAAAATGACCTATTAAAAATACAAAGAGGAAGTAAATGGCACAATGAATTCCCATTTTGTTTCCAATAGAAAAGAAAAGAGTCAAACTGATTTTTGTTCACTTCAATTACCCAACGATTAAGCAGGAAAACAGTGTCCATTTAAAGTCAGCATCTAAAGAGACAAACTCCTTGCTTTTGCAAGAGCTCCAAGTGTTGATACCTGGCACACAGTTCAGTGACATTTTGACACACGATGCCTTCCTTTGCCAAACTGAGAACAGCACTCAAGTAAAGGTGGTTGTTGCTCAGGCTGTGAACATGAGGAAAAATAGAATCTCAGCTGCTGGACCCCACAGCATTGTTCTTTTGTTACACAAATGTCCTCTGCTCTTTTTCCCCAACATCCTTGTGAAAAACAAGGTTCACTCTTCTAGTAAAATTTAAAAGTTTAGTGAAAGACAATAGGAAACAAAGATAATAAAGCAAAGGTTTAAGAGCCAGGTGCTTGGCACTTAGCCAAGAACACACCTGCTATTTTGAACACACCACTTTATACACCTTCTTTATTACATCAGCCTACTGCATATTCATAAACAATTATGCACATTTAAACTTTTCCTGGAACTAGTTCACATGTTCCAAGAACTGCTCCTCCTCAGTCTGCCTTTGTAGAGCATGCACATTTCCTGGCTGTGGTTTTAGTCCCTTCTCATTATCACCTGGGCTTTGGGCCATGCTTTCTACAGACAGTAGGTGCTAACAGTAGCAGGAGTCTCCATCATAGATTCATTGTATGTTGTCCCAACAAGCAGGTAGTTTAATTACCACAAGCATAACTTCATCTGCTGTTTCACTACCATGTCTAATAAAAACTATATCTTAACAGCAAACTTACTTTTAGCATTGTACATATAGCATCTATTACAATATTTGTGAAAAGCCAATATTATAATGTGTATTTATAGCATCCTGAAGCACACAGTCTTTTAATTAGGGTATTTCTCAAAAATTTCTTAAATTTACATCTAGGACTCAACAAAAGCATTGTCAGATCATAGTTTTTTCTCTGCAAGCTGTAGCTCCCATTAATTTAGAATTAGAAATTACTCTTCTATGTGCTGCAGAATGATCATTAACCAGTTTGGGGTTAGTTAGTGGAGGTAGCTCATACCTTCATGATTACACCACTGATCCACAGTGCAGTTAAACTCCCACTACAACAAATCCATTTTAAGCATGGCTTATTAAACAGGGAGGCCTGAACACAATCCTCCAGCCTCTGAGGATTTATTCTTTAATTGCATGCTCATTCTGTTTCATTACTTGTTGGACTTCATTAGATATGACACAAGATCTTGCTTCTACAAATCCTCTGCTTGTTCTCAGGGCACAGGGCACTGAGAGCCTGGAAGGAATCATCCCTGGAACAGCCCTCTGTGTGTAACAGGGATGGGTGAGAGAGTGAGGGTTACAAATGGCACAGTTTTCCTGCCTTTTCTGTAGGATAAGCTGCTTCCCTGGGGGCAGGCTGGCATCCCCCACAAGCTATTATCCAGTGTGCCCAGGAAAGCAAGAGCAGCAGGTACATTCCTCCTTCCCCCCTCCTTCTGCCCTGCTTTTAAACACCTCTAACCACACTGCAAAGCCAGTAATTAATTCCTGGATGGGTCCAGCAATGACTGCAGGTATTATGGATTCACCTGCTTGCACCTGTGTGGGTGTGTGGAAAACCTTTAAAGGCAGAGTGTCTCCCTCTCAGCTGGGGTAGTGCTCTGATTCCATGGCTTTGTGTCTATCCCTGTCCTTCACACAAACCACACTCAGACTCCAGCACCTACAGCAGCTCTTTAAAAGCTTTAAATCCCTTCAGCGAGGTTGGTTCTCTCCATCTAAAAAGCTGCAGATTCATCTGGGAGTTTCACTAGCAGTCTGTCCCTCTCAGGCAGCACAGGAGAAGAGGGCTGTGGAAAGGCTGGAAGACTCTGATAGAGCCATCCTCCCTTAATCAGAGCTGAGACATCTCAACCTGAGCCTCACCAAGGGGGAGAGAAGAGGGAAAGTCGAGCTAGGCACTGAGCTGAGCACATGCACTGTAATTCCTGGAGAGGGGTCAGTGCTGCCAGGATTCCTCTGGGATGATTTAAAAAGACTCAGATAAGAACTGTGAGGCTGAGTCTGTCTCAAACTCAGTCCAGCACAGTCCTGCTTGCACTTAAAAGTCTGTGCCTCAGCTTGGGGCCCCACATCTTGTGCTGTGTTTGTCTTCACAGTAGCCAAGGTTTAAGCCATTTTTACTCACTCTATTTTCTTCAGCTTTTCCATTTTGGAAAACAGGTCCATCACCCTCTTCACGTCTGGATCCCGTATCCGATTGCCCTGCAAGCTGCACACGGATTCATTCCAATCAGTATCCCAAGGAAGGAATGGTTTCTCTGATGATCATTGCCACAACACACTCACTTTATTTCCTCAAGCTGAAGGCACTGTGATGCAGCCTGGACCAGGTTAGTCATCCCCTCAGCTGTGATGCTCCCACCTGTCAACCTGGAAAGAGAAAGGATCACTCAAACCAAGCAAAGGGAGCACTAGAATCCCCTGCAGCCTCAGACCTGTGCCTGCACCATCTGCCCAGCACACAGAGGCAGCAGCCTGGCTCTGCCACCTGCAACCAACTCCAACTCCTTTTCCAGCAGGGAAGAACAGCACTGCTCTTGCTGCCATCAGAGAACAAGAGCCACAGGTGTCTGTGCTGCTCTGTGCACTGCTATCCTCACATGCTGCACAGAACACATCAGCCTGGGGTGAGCAAGTGTCACTCAGTTATAGAAAACTGCTGTTACACTGGTGTTACAAGCAAAGACTTACTCCAGTTTCTTCAGGCTCCCCATTCCTTGCACGGCCTTTGAAAGAGCAGCAGCAAAGTCATCACCACATCTCCTGCTACGAAAGCTAAAATGTGAAGAAAAGGGAAAAAGAAAAACACACTAAAAGCTGATATTCTCATTTGCTTGCACTATTCCTTCATAAAGAAATACCTATCATCTTCCCTCTTATCTACTGCATTAACTAGCCTGTTGTTCATCTTAAACAAAATGGAAAAACAAACAAAAATACAGCCAGAATGAATTTATCACCTTATTATCCTTCAATCACTCATAAATTCATTCTTTCATACATTTCTGCAGTACTGAAGTTATGCTGTTCAGAGCAAATTTTCTCACATCATCTCTCTCTCTCTCTCTTCTAGAACAAACTTGAGGTTTGACCTTCCAATTCCTTAGCCCTTCTCCCAACCCACCAGCTCTCAGCATTCACTGTATTTACCTCAAGTGTTCCACATTTTTACAGCCAGTCAGAACCTCCAAACAGTCAGTGTCCACAAGACATCCTGCAAAATCCAAGCAAATCAAATCCTGGCTCGAGTTTATGACAAAAACCAAAGCTGACATGTCCAGCGTTGTCAGTCTGAAGTTTTTAAACTCATACTTGAAATTCAGCAGGCTCCCAATGTGCTGGGCTACTTCAAGGTTTTGTGTTTCAAAGGTGCAGTGGCAGAGCTCAAGGACCTTGGGCCCTGTCAGATGAGTGGCTGCCAGTTTCTTGAGAGACTGCAGGATCACATCCTGCTTTTCCTGCACCCAAGCTTCATCTTGCTCTGCCAGCAGCATGAGAAATGTCCTACACTCCCTTGATGACAAGCCTGAGAGAAATATGTGAAAACTCTCCATAAACTCAGTCTTTGTCTCATTCTTTGAATTCCACTTTGACTTCAAGAAGAATTTCTTCTTCAAGTAGTTCTTGTCCACCCTCCTACTCACCATGAGGCACAGTGCTGCAAAAAACTCCTGCAAGCTCAAGTGCACAAAGGCATAGCCAGCCTCTGGGCCAGTGCCACTCGTCTTCACCTCAAAGACAGTCAGCAGTCCATGCAAGGAAGCAAATTCCTTCACATCCTCAGGAATATCACCAACATAAAACACAAGTTTCTTCTCTTCCAGGCCTCTCAGTGCAAGATCAAACAGATCCAAAATGACCTTTTTGTTACAGTTCAGCTGAGTCACCTCATCACCAGCACAGTCCCCTTGCTGCTTGTTTAGGAAGATGAGGAACATTTTGATATAAAACTGTGTCATAGTCTGAGGAAGCTCCACGCTCACCTGGTGTTTGAGGAGCAGGTACTCCAAGCAGATGCACACAATGTTACACAGAGCAGGGATGAGGCACATGCTGAGGAGTTTGGTGCTGTTCTTCACCTGAGCAATGGCTCGCTCTCTGAACGAATGCTGACGGAAATAGTGGCTGACATATTCCTCAACCTTCTCATGGTCAAACCCCCAAATCTCTGCCAGCACACTTACTGTATGTAATAAGAAGTCAGGTAACCTCTTAGGTCTGCTGGTGACCAGCACTGTGCAACCAGGCAGGAGCTTCCCATGGCAGAGGTCTGCGAAGAGCTGGGATATGGGCACAGGGGAGGAAAAACCTGAGTCTCTTCTAGAGGACCATGACACGTCCATGTTAGCTGCAAACTCATCCAGCCCATCAAAGATGATCAGAGTCTGCTGGGCATTCTCCAGCAGGCCCTGGAACACTGCATCAGGGCTGTCCTCTGGCTGAAGGAACATGTCAAACAAAAGCTCCTTCAGCGTCAATTTTCTTTTTAACAAATTCAGCTGCCGAAACTCAAACAGGAAAGTGAAGAGGAACTGAGGTAGGAAACCTTCTGCCCATTTCTGACAAATCCTGTGCATCAGCCTGGTCTTGCCTGTACCTGGTTTACCAAACAAAAAGATCACCTTTGTGGAGTGCAAAGGGGCCTCGGTGCAGAACAGATCTGACACTTTGATGGCTGTGTCTGCAGATTCCTCTGGCTCAGCAGCACCTGCCAGCTCCTCTCGGGGTTTCTCTGCTCTCTCTCTCCAGCGGGGGGCTTTGCTCCGGTGAATGACAACGTTGACAAAGGTTTGGTTGAAAGGCAGTGGTTGTGTTTGTCTCTGTGCTTCTGCTCCTGCTTCTCTCCTGCCTCCATATCTCTGGTGGATAGAATTGATGAGGAGACGCCTGTACTTTGCAGATGAATCTAAGAGAGGAGACAACAGAGGGGGTATGAGGGTTAAAAAGTTAGTTGTGAGTCATGAAAGATCCAAAATAATACCACTTACAGGCAGAGAAACAATGGCCCTGATCAGAGGTTGCTGGGTAGAAATGACAAATTTGGAACTCCTGAAAATAACCTATAACTTTTCCTAATTTTTCAAAGAAGAACAACATTCAGGAAAAAGATGAAACAGCTTTCTATGAAAATTAAATCTTACTATCTCTAAGATGAGAATTGGGTATCTGTGTATTATACATATTATTCCCTGTTCATTAGCTCCCTCTTCACCCATGCTGGAAGTTGATTTCTTGGGAGTTTCTGCAAAGAGATTAAATAGGTTTTTCCCTCAGAGGGAAGCCCAGCCCAGCTTCTGGGATATCCACATACCCAGCCGTCGCTGTTTGGCTTCCTTGTCACTCCCAGAGCTGCTGGGACGGCGACGGCGAGCAGAGCCTGAAAATGGAAAGGTCACAACCATGTCAGGAGAGTGCTTTGAATGGCAACATATTCAAGCTGGGCAAGACTCTCCAGCAAAGCATTTGGAGGGCTGAAGAGGAAAAATTGGACAGACAAAACTATTTGTAAACTCGGGATGAGATTACAGAATTTCTTTTTCTGAGATGGGCCACAAGCAGCTCATGGTGAGTCTTCGTAAGCTGATGATGGACCTGCCTGGCTTTGAACAGAGGAACTGCTTTGATAATCTGGGGAATGTGGCAGGGAATATCTGCTCTGGGGAACACAGGGTCCACAGATTCCCAAGGTTGTTATAGTGGTTAATATTTGTTATGGTGGTTAATTTTTGTGGTGCATTGTCAGATAGAAGGAATGGACAGAGCTGAATGTCTTTCTTAACTGGTCTTAATAACTTTCAGCACTATTTTCAAACTTCTATTCCACCAGCAACTGTCAAGATGGTCTCACTAGGACACCACAGCAGCTGGCAGCAGTCGGAATGCAGAACAAATGGCACTTTTTTCTCATTTTTTGAGATCTTAAACCTGCATGTGACACACAATACATTTGCAGTGCTGTGACTCAGAAGTCTCTGAGCAAAAAGCAGAGTGTCTCTTCATGATCTGCACCACTAGGAAGGTTTCAGTTCCAAATTCACCCCTGAAGAAAACCCTTAAGCTCCTGTTCTGACAGCTCTGGAGTGGTTTCTGCTTGATTGATGCCTGAACAGTTTTTCTGCTCTTCCTTTAAAAGCCAAACCAATTTCATCCACCTACCAATGAGCAGACCACAGTAAAAATGCAAAAAGCATGGTTTTTGTAGAGTGGGTGGGAGATTCCTGCACAGAAACTAAAATGAATGAGTTCCTTAGCAGGGGGTCACCAAGGCTTGTCTGAAATTCAGAGAGAGAAAACAAAACCAAGAGAAGTTCACAGGAAAAACACCAAGAACAGAACAATGAAATGTGAAGTTGCAGTGGCTTTTCCACACCTTGCCTTGCTGAGAGTCAATACCTGGGACATTTGGAGCCCTGCCAAGGCCATGAGCAGAGAAGACAAACTCCAAGAGCACAGGATCTGTTCCAAACTTACCTTTTGGCACAGGTGACTGGACTCTTGTATCTGTGCCTGCTTCTTCTGTCTGGCTGAAGTAACCTAAAGGAGTAGAATGGGAAATTCATTATGGTCAATGTGAGTGTTCTGCCCTTGAAATTTGGAGTGTGGCTGGTCAGAGACAAAGGGTAAGCATCTTGAAACACTGACAGTGGCACAAACCAAGACTCACTATAAGGAATGTAAACATCCAGGTTTCAGGGTCCTCATCTGATCTTTTCCTTCCAGATTACTCTACAGTGCAGTTAACTTTGCTTTCAAGGAAGGAGAAAAACAGCTTTACTCTCTGATACAAACAAACTCAGAGCATGGGCAGCTTTGGCTGATCTGAAACCACACTGGCCCAAAAGGGGAGCCTTACTTTCCCTGCAAAGAAGGATTTTCTGTGAATAAACCACTGGCAGAGTCAGCACCCCAGTCAGGGGCCTTTTCTGGCTCACTGCATGGCTCAAAGCTGCCACAAAACCTCCTCAGCATAACCAGAAGCAATCCATCTTCAGAAGGATTAGTGATGCTCATCTGTTACTACAAAAGTTAAACCAGTATAAGACAGCTCCAAGACCTTAAGAGACATCATCTTTTATGATATGTCACAGTATCAAAAGGCTGAAAACTGTTTCAGCTTCAGTCCTGAGAGAAATCTCCCACCAGTCCACATTCCCCCTTGGTTGTCTGGTCTTTGCCCTGTTTCATCTCAGCCAAAATTGCTGCTTCACGTGGTTACTGAGGTTTCATCCACCCAACTGATGCATCTAATAAGAGTTACTGCAAGCGGGATGTGAAAGCAGTGCTGTAATGAAGGACTCACCCTGTAAGACTTCCTGCAGAAGAAAACAACTAATTACCAGATGAAGCAATCCACTAAAGGAGAGGAACAGCTTAGCTGGTGCCACAAAGCAGAGTGTTCAAGTTGTGTAGTTTGTGAGATAACACACACTGATTGTGGTCCTTATGAATTGCCTCATTTTCTCTAAAGCCATTGCCTCTGCTAATGAGAAATATGGAGAAGCGGCTTTCTGTGGTTATTTTGTGACTTGTGTTCTTGCCTTTCTGGATCAGGAGAATTTAAAAAAGAACAAAAGTGCACAGAACAAAGAGATTGGAGTATTTTCTTCTTCACATAAATCCATCCACAAATTGCATCCCAACTTTATTGGAGGTGGGGGTGCACAATTTTTATTAGTTTCATCTGTTAACGCCAGGGGTTTTTTTACCACAAATTACATTTCTATGCCAAAAGTTGTGCTTCCAAGAAAAACAAGGCCATGCAAGTGAGGGCAGTGGTGGTCCAGTAGTTAGATAGGGTGAATGGGTGCCAAGGCTGTGTCTGGTCAGAGGATGCTGGTCCGATCCCCTCTTACCTTCTCCTGCAGAGCTCATGAGCAGCACCTCCAGATCCAGGGGCAGGTCATACTCCATGCAGAACGACTGTGCGAAGTGTTTCCAGGCGGCGGGCCCGGCCTCCTCCAGCAGGCGGAGCAGCAGGGATGTTCTCTGGCGGGGCTCAGCCGTGCCCCGCAGGCTGCCCAGGGCGGCGGCGGGCAGCAGGCGCCGGGCGGTGCGGAGCAGCCAGCGCGGGCAGCGGGACAGCAGCTGCACCAGCCGGGGCCGGGCCCTGCCTACGGCTGCCTGCAGCTCCAGCTCCTCGCTCTGCAGCGGGGGCTGCGGGCACAGAGACACCTGTGCCTGCCGTGATCTGCTTGTCTACCCCTCTGCCTAACCCAGAATTTCTCACCCTCCCTCCTGGGTTTGGAGCAGAGATCTGAGCCCAAGCACAAGGGTGAAAGGATGGCAGTCCTTGTGTGCACAGTGCCTGACAGCAGGGCTGGGATAATCCCTGGGAGTCCCTGCACCAGCCAGGGAGAAGCTCTTGATATCTGTGCTGCTGCAGGGGCCAGCTGCAAATAAAACTTCCCAGACACCTTCCACATGTACCAGGACCTCTGGGGAGCTCAGGGATGTTTTTGTTATTGTTATTGTGCTTACACATGGTCAAGGCCTTTTCTGCTTCTTATAACACCCTACCAACCAATAGGTTGGGGATGCACAAGGAGTTGGAGGGAGCACAGCCAGGACAGCTGACTTCAACTGACTGTATTGTATGGCATCATGCTCAGAGCATCAAGCTGGGGTAAGAGGGAGGAAAGCAGGGAGTTATAGTGATGATGTTTGTCTCCCAGATCACCATTACATGTCATGGACCTCTGTTTTCCTGGAGATGGCAGAACACCTGCTTGCCCATGAGAACTTGTGTATTAATTCTTTGTTTTCCTTTCATTGTGTGTGCAGCTTTTGCTTTACTTGTTCAGCTGTATCTCAATTCACAAGTTTGTGCAGGACCCCCCTGCACAAAGGGCTCAGGCAACTGCTATTGCTGTTCATTTTGTGGGAATGAACAACCCATTTCTGCTTTGGTGACAATGCCACCTCCATTCCCACTTCCTTCCCACAAAACCATGCACATGATCTCCTACCTGCATTGTTGTGTGATCAGTCTCCTTCCAGTTGTCAGGTGCAAAGGTGGGTTCTGCTCCATATTTTGAGAGAGAATTGATCTGCTAGAGGCAGTCTTGGCACACAGACACACCCCAATACGTGGGACATGCCTCACTTGGTGCAGATACCTGGGGATAGCACCAACAGAGCCCGATGTAGACCTGCTAGGCCATGGCAATTATGGGGATCACAATCTAGAAGCTCTGCCTTTGATCCAAGGGTCAGCTATGATGTCTTTCATTTCTTCTCACTCAAACCAGCAGTGACCACAAAGTTTCGACATTTGGGGATTCACTCCTGGTCTCATGAAAATGCAGCACTGAGCCTTGTGCCCTAGGATGCAAGTGAAGACAGCTTTAGGGGGACACTTTGTGGAAATCACAGCTTTCCTGGTGCCACTGCCTGGTTTAAGCTGGGCTATGCCACTGTGCTGCTGTCAGCAGAAGCAGCAGCATCTTACTCAAGTCACACCAGAAAAACTGTGAAAAGCTGATCCTCTGAGACTACACAGCTCTCACAAAAGAGTTTCAAGTGTAGAGGCTGAAAATGCCCCAGTGCCAGCTCTTGACTCTCAGCAGAAAGGGAGAAGGGAAATTTCACCCTGCTCTGCACCTGGTGTCCAGCCACCTCTACCACAGGGAAAGGGAAGAGGAAAGCAATCACTGACTGATGAAGAACAGGCTTAATAAAGTCATATTAAATACATACATAAACAAATAAAATCAGCCCTTAATGCCAATGAAGACCAAAAGCCATTCAGGCAAAGAGGAGACTCATGCAAATTAATGGAAGACTCATATTCAAGAACAAAACAACACTGGAAATTTGGATGAAAGCTCAGCCACACTGCACAGCTCCTGCACTACTGCTCCGCTCAATAAGACCATCAAGAACAATAAACAACAGTAAAATACCTCTGATCCCAAAATGAAGCACAAAAACCTCCCAAGAAAAGCCAGAAAACTTATGAGCCTTGATCCTTGCCCCTCAAATGCAAAACCATCTTTAACACACTTAACAAAACTTAACTTCCCTTCCCCAACTTAGCATTCACAGCGTTCTCAACCATGAAAAATTAAACTGAAATGTGAAACTCCCTGTTGCAAATCTACCAACTTATTTTCTGCTCTGAGGGCACAGAGTACTTACCAGAAACCCAGAAATAGTATCAGCACCAAAAAAAAAATGTGGAGGTCACCAAACACCAAAGCTGAAGGACAATATCCAGTGCCTTGATTTCCCCATGTGCTAACACACCACTGCCCCAAGGCACAAAGCCCTTCCGTGCCTTTTAGTCCCTAATGAACAAAGAACTGAGCAAAATGAAAGTAAAATCAGCCAGGAATTCCCCAGCTGAAATGCATCCGCAGTAAAAACAGCAAAAATAGCAAACATATCCGGTCAGAACAGAGGAAAGGTAACATCCTAGCCTAAAATCTGTTGTTAGGTGATAATTTAGGTAAAGCATCTGAGGAGTGGCCCAAAAAAATGGGGCACAGGGGTAAACACTCATCATGGAGTAAGCTCTGACTTGGTTTTGGTTAAGGCACTTGCAATGGGAATATTTCTATTTACATGCATAAATCTAACTATTCTGGCAAACAAGGAGATTTTTAATTACCTCTTCCATTATATCTAAGAGGAAAAAACAAGTTGCTTTCTCTTTGCAAGAGGACAAGGTTTAAGGGATAATGTAGCAGATGTGAATAATTAGTGACAAGATCTCATGTCTAGATAGAGCTGTGTATGCAGAGATCACCAGATCTAATCAGATGGGCTGCAACAATGAAATGTTATTAATATTTCTCTGAAGGGCAGAGAAGCTACATTGGAAAACCAGATGGAGCCTGCAGCCGAGTCCCAGAGAAGGCAAGATGGCACAGTGTGCTGTCCAATAATCCACTCATGAAAGAAAAAAAAATACCCAGATCCAGCAACCCCCGTGTCTCTGGATAAACACAGTCTGGTTGTCCTGCCTGGAGCATGGTGCAGCGAGTGAGGGGAGCTCTGGAGAGGATGGATGGCGCCATGGTGACACCTGCCAGGCTCTGCCCCACTTGCCACCTCCCGGCCCAGCTCTGTGCCTGGCAGCACAAGTCACCACTCTTTGCCTAAAATTTGGCCTCAAACACCTTGGAGGTGTTTCCATGATTCCCCTTCTCCATCCCGGCTTTTCGCATAAGGCATGAGCATATAAGCATATGAGCATATAAGATCTGGGGAGCAGAGAGCCAGACCCCCACCCCCAAACCCTCCCGGGGTCCCAGCAGGACCCTGCCCCGTCCCCCCGTCCCCCCGTGTCCCGCCCGGCCGCGCTCACCGGCCCCGCTCGGCGCCGCTCCGGGACGGCGAAAGCTGCCGGCGCCCGAAAGCGAAAGCGGAGCAGTGCCGGGAAAGCACGTGGGGCTGCGAGCCGGGCTGGGAGGGACATCAGCTGCCTGGGGATGGGGACAGGCAGCCCGGGACCCCGGGGAGGTGTCGCTGCTCCCCGCGGAGTCATTTAACATCACCGCGCAATTCAGCGCTGCGTGTTCACCGCTGGCCGTGCGCCAGGTGCCGAATCCTTTGGAACAGCGCCGGGGATGGAGCTTTCACCTCTGCCCTGTCCCCGCTTCTGCTGAAGGCAATTTCCCTAATATCCAACCTAGATGTTCCCTGTTGTAACTTGAGGCAGTTTGCTCTTGTTTTGTCACTTGTTATCAGAGAGAAAAGACAGACAGAGCCCTGCCTGGCTCCACCCTCCTTTCCGAGATTTGTACAGTGGAAGGTCCTCCTCCCCGAGCCTCTTTTTCTCCAGGCTGAATCCTCCCAATTCCATTAACTGCTTCTCATCCAACTTCTGCCCTAATCCTTCCCCAGCTCCACTGCCTTCCTTTGCCCCCAGTGGGGCAAGGCACCTTCTATAGCAGAAAAAGGGTGTTTTTTCTGTCATTTCTTTTTATTAATGCTCACCACCCTAGTGGGATGTCATTTAGGACAACCAGAGGGCTGTGGCTTGATGGAAGCCAGATGCCCATAATCCTGAACAGACATTTCCATGCAGGGGGTGAAAACATCACCTGGGCACTGGTGGCTTTAGAGCAGGAGGGAACATGGACAAGTCCTTAGCTGTCACTGAAACAGCTGTCACTGAAACAGCTGGCAGAGGCAGTGATGGGAACAGGGTGAGAAGAGAGGTAGAAAACTCCCCACTACACGAGGGCTCCTTCCAGGCCCCAGTGAGTCACAACACAGCATCACACCTTTTGTAGCCTTTGGCTCCTGCTGTCTCATGGATACCCCTGGGTCAAACCTTCCTTGGCTGCCATGGGGTCTCTGAGCCCCTCCAGCCTCCTCCCCCTCCAGCCTGGGCACCAGGACCACTGAAGGGATGTTGATGTTCATCCCAGCAGCCCAGGGAAGGAGGGTGAGAGAGAAGCAGGTCAGAGGGACTTGGCTTACATCCATGGCAATGCAGAGGGAGCAACCACCGTGCCCAAGGAGCTCAGGACACTGAGCCCAAACTGCTACCAGCCTCTTTCTGGGACTGAGTTAAATGCTTTTGTACTGCCCTGTGCTGGAGGAGAACATCACCTCTACCTTTGTTAATGTCATCACCATTACTGGTGCTGGGTTTGTCACCCAAGATCTCCTCCAAGTGAAAAGACAAAAAAAAAAACAAAAACAAATACAAATAAATTAAAAAAAAAGAAAACAAACAACCCACCAAAAAAAAAAAAAAAACCCAAACAAAAAAACCCCACAACAACAACAAAAAAACCCCAAACATGAACTGGTACAGGAAAATAACTGAGCCAATTGAGATAAAGTATTGCACTGCAATAGGAAGGAAAAGGAACTTGCTGATTGACTAGATACTTAAACTTTCTCTTATAATCTCTTTGGTTTCCTTATAATTTTCATTGCTTTTCTCTTCTTTGCTATCACTGTGTCAACAACATGGCCATTATCAGTTTGGAGCTCTACACTGAACTATCAGGGGCTGTAAAGAAATTACCGTGGGCACAAGATCTCTCTGTTGTACTGCACTGCAAATTCACCTCTCATTTACCTTTTCAGCCATTACCAGGTCTTTTAGCATTACTGGTTCTGAGCTTACTTGGAGTTTGGTAATATCATTTGACTTGCTGGATTCTGTCAAAATTAGGAGGTTCTTGGCAGAAGTGAAACCCAGGATGAGCACAAAATTTCCAAAATGTAACAACAGGGATGCCAAAAGGTGGCAAAACCCATTTTTGCTGCCTCCTGAAACCCAAAGCCTGTGCACTTCAAGAGCCCAGCCTTGATTCCTAAAAACACAAACCCTTTAAATATCCTGAAAAAGTATCATGGATTGAGGTGCAGACTTCAAAGTCTTGGCAGAAGAAAGGCTCCGTGGAAGCACAGTTGCACAGAGCCTAGAATGTTTCTCAGGAAAAGGAAATAAAATTCAATCAAAACTGATTTAAAGCAGCTCATCTTTTATTTGTTCAGGTACAATTTTTCTGGTTGTACACAAGTTCCTCTGTTCCTCTGTGAAGGGATGAGCTCTACAAACTTCTCTCAAGAAAATTAAGAAGCACATGACTGGGGAAGCCAAAGTCAAGCTGTACAATTACATATCCCTAAAAAGTGAGGAGAGAACAGAAAATATAATATTAGTTCATGCCACAATCCCAAGAGAGATTGAGAGCTGGGTAGTTCTGATCTCTGCTTACCTTTCCAGTGATGATCTCAGGATTTATGATATCAAAGAGATCAAGCCTTTTGCTGTTCATCAGTGAAGTCAGAGCTGACCCAATACCTGTGGAATCAGCAAACCCATCCAGTTACAGGGATGTCCATCCTGGCTTGCTGCTCATCATGTACTGCCTGTTGCCAAGAGCTAATTGTGCCTCAATGTCCCATGACCTTCAGCCTGACAAAAAAGCCACTTTTTCCTTCTCCCAGCCATTTACACAGGGATCCTCATTCCCCAAGTGTATCCAGCAGAATTTCAAGCATTAATGTGGTCCCCCCCCATCCCAGTTGTTAGTATTACTGATGGTTTTTTTCAGTGGTCTGGTTTAGGAGATCTGATGTTAGACAATTTATGGAGCAGGCTGGCAATTCCAAAAATGAAAACTCACGTGAAGTTACTTCTGGAATGCCAGCAACCAAAATCATATTCTTCAGGAAGTTTTGTATGGATGAGTCTTCCTGAAAACCAGAAAATTCATACAAAAATGCTTTAAAAGACATTGTTTAGCCTCAAATGGCTTAGAGAATACTTGTTGTAGGACTTACCCCACTTGGATTAGCTGTGCATTTAAACACCTTAATCTCTATGCTGAAGGGAAGGAGAGAAAAGGGGGGAAAAAGGTCACTAAAGGCTGCAAAGTTCCTCTTTTTGTGCTGCTCTTAAACATGGATCAAAAGAGGCAACTCTTAAAAGGGCAGAGCACCAACCTGGAGTCCACAGGTTGCAAAATGAGTTTCTTTTCTGCGTAGGTAGCTTGGATAGTGACGGTGACTTCCTGCAGAGAGAAGAGCAGCAGGGTTCAGGCATAGCCTTATAGCAAGGAGCTGCATTTGGACATTTTGGGGTGTTTCCTAGGAGCCAGAGTTCAATGTCCTTTTGGCTTTACCTCCATATAGTGCTGGAGAAGGACAGCATTTTCCTTCTCCACCCCTCATGCCCACAGCCTCAGTCTCTGAGGCTCAAGGCTGGCTCATCCCCTGCACTTTTGCTCTTTTGTAAATCCTGCACAAGGCTTATATTTTAAGGTTATATTTTGAGCTTCACATTCTTCAGAGCTCTATCTCCATTTCTGACACAGTTATACTCTGAGTGGGGACCTGAGCTAGAATTTGGGTACAGGGAGAGTTCAGAATAAATACATTCCCACAGTGCCTTCATTCTCTCCCAAAATATCTCAGTGGCACTACCCTGTGTCAGATAAAGGGGACTCATCAGAGCTTTCTGCTGCTTTGACCACCTTGCACACTGATAGTGTGGCCAAATTGAGGGGGCATTGAGCCAGCATGGTCACCATCATCATTCCCAGGCTCAAATGGCCAAGGAGCAGATGGGAGTGTTAAAAGAAACTGATTTACCTTCTCACCCTCCCCAAAGGGCTCCCTCCATCGCTGTCCCTGCACAGCAGGAATGGTCCTGCCCTGGCACAGAGCCTGTCCCAAGGGTTTCACAGCCAGGAGGTGCCAGGACTGACCTTCTCCATGTACAGAGCCACCAGGGGTTCCTCTCCTGCCAGAAGGATGCTGAGCTCCACTGCTACCAAGGACCTCACCACTGTCCCTTCAGGCTGAAGAGAAATCTGGGGCTGGGTGAGACTCCACACCTTGGCCACAGAGTCGTTGTAGGAGGTGCCTTGAAAGATCTGCTCGAGTAAGGAGTAACAAATGAGTAGTCAGGCTTTTTCCATGCCAATTTCATGCCAGCTTGCCACATAGTTGCATTCCTTTTGCAGTCCCCAGTTCCTCCCCCTGTTCACACAGGCCAAATAACTCAGCCAGGTTTCAGGGAGACCAGCATGGAAAATGGAGAAATCCTCCTTGCAAAGCACAACTGCTTCTCCATCAGCCCCTCTTTTTCTCCATCTGGCCCACCCAAGACTCAGATTGTCAAGGGAAGATTCCAGGTTGTTATAATACAACAGAATCCATCTGAAATCTCCTCATTTGACATGCAACACTCTGAATAGGACAAAAAGTTACCCTCTGCACTGCCTTCTGCTGCACTTCTGTGTCTTCCATCTCAAACAGCTCCTTCAAGAAACAAACCAGAAACAGATTGTGGGAAAACAGAGGACAAGGTTATGGTTGCTCCTGGTACAGGCTGGACAGCCCAGAGCACTGAGGTGGGGCCAGTGCCCAGTGCAGGTCATGGCTGAGCTCCCCTTTTTCCATCTCAGCCACCCCCCAGAAAATCACATCCCTTTACAACTCAGCAGACAAGTTTTCTAGATGGCACCAGTTCCAGGATCACAGTAGTGACTGGCTGTAGACTTCATTCTACAGAAACCAGCTCTCACCAAAACACGGTCTTCAGTGAATTTTTCACTTTCTGCCCAAACTATGATGCATGAGGAAAGGAGGGCACCCCTCTGGGCATCACCTGCAGTTTCTGCCCGCTGAGGCTGAGCAGCAGTCGCCCATCCAAGAAAGCTGCAGCTGCCAGGGAGCTGAGGCTGTGCTCAGACAGCCAGAAGTAGAGCATCCGGGACTGGGTCAGCAGGGATGGGGAGAACACAGAGTCACTGAGCACACTGGAGCTGTTCTTGTACAGGACAAGGCCCTGCAGGGGAAAACAACTGTGTTGGCCACAGCAAGCAGCAGGGGGGCAGGACACAAAGCCAACACCTGCATTTGCATGGCAATGTAAAGGCCTGGCTGGACACAGGAGGTTGGCATCATGTCTTGGGTTGCAATACAGGATGTGGCCAGAAATGTGTATTCTATCTTCTGCTGGAGCCGGGTGGGGCAGTGATTCCTTATCTCTGTGGCACATACCATCTGCTAATGGGACATCTTTAAATCAGGTGGGGCAATCATCTTTATCTTCTCCACAACCCATTCTCCCTCCAGGAAGATATCATCTGCTGCTGGGCCATTCAGTCCCACTGTATGACTGATAAAATTACATCATCCCACTGGGAGATGCTCCAGCCAGGGGGAGGAACCAAGCAGCCTTTCCTACCCAGATAAAAAACTGAGATTTTGGATAGCAAGTTATCCGTCTTTCCACCGGATTCCAGAGGAAAGCCAGACCTTTCCACATCATCCCTGGACCTTCAGAGGAAACTGCACCTTCTCCAGGAGCACTGCTCCAGCTGAACCACATCTACCACTGCAGGAGGATGCAGCCACCATTGAATGGGACTGCTGCCACCACCCTGACTGACTGACAGGGTGTCAGGCTGGATTCTGACTCTGCCAGGGTTGAGATTGTTCTTTGGAGGGAGGGGGTTTACATTCTCCATTTCAAAGAGAAGTTTCTGCCTTCATTGGCAGGCACTTGTCCTTCAAACCAGGACACATCAGCAGTGCCACAGCCTGACAGAACCTGCCCCTCCAAGCCCTGCAGAGCACACCATGGCCAGAAAACACTGGGTGTCTGAGCAGCCTGGGTCCTTTACCTTGTGGTGGGATTCTATGTAGTTTGCTGTTATGACAGGGTCTGATGCGAGGGAGATATCGACCATGATCTCCTTGTCTCGGACAAAATTGGCTGCAGGGAGAAAACACAGAAACCTCACACCAGAAACAGGACTTTGAGCAGAGCTTGTGCCAGTTGCTTTTAGGACTTGGTGCAGGTGGTGACAGAGGTTTTATGAAAGAACAGAGGGGTGGGACAAAGGCTCCCATTCCTTTGGATGCTCTGGTCTTTCTACAGCTCAGTGACTCTGCTTCTTCATGAGGAAACTGGGATAATTTTACATTCCACAGTTGTACATTCCACTCCTTTTCCCTGATATTTGGAACTGGGAAAATCTCCAGATGCTGTACAAAGTCATCCCTAATACTGCAGTGCATGCTCATGTTCTAGCTGACATTAGCCCTGCAATATCTTGCACAGCTGATCAGCACACACTGGAGAAATCCCTAATGAATTGAAATGTCTTTGAATCCATGTAATCACCCTAAAAGATCAATCTGATGCAGAAAAACCCAAACATAACATTACTAAGGTTTATTTTGCTGCTGTCTGTGGACTTGGGATCCCATACACAGTTTTGAAGGACATTCTTGATGGATGTGGCTACCATTCTGCTGGGGCACAAATATTAAAAGCTGAACATAAAAAAGAAAGCAGAAAAACCAAGAATATTTACCTGCTAAATCTAGTATAAAATTTGTCAGCGTCTGAGCAACAGCATTTATTTCCTTGCACACCTACATGAGGAAAGAAGGAGGAAAAAATTAGGGGAATTAATAGGATTTTGGATTGTAGAGCAAAGATGAGTCTCATTGAGATCTAGGGACTGTTGGTCAGAGTCCAGCAGCCTCAGGGTCAGCAACACCTCTCACTTTGCCCAAGCTGCTTTTTTATTGAGCATTCAATTTATTTGTCTTATTTTTCATTAGCACTAACATTACACTGCTGCTGTCCTGTGGGCAAGAAGAGTGTGTGGCACACAAAACTACAGAGCTTTCCTCAGTGCCCAGGCTGCTCTTACCTCCCTCTTGAGCACCAGCTTCAGAGTGAAGGAGATGAAATCTGTGAAGAGCTGCTTCAGCCAGCCAGGTCTGGGTAAGACAGGGAGAACAGTCAAGGACCACCTGTGGTCTGCACATTTGGGAACCAGCAGGGGGACAATAAATCTCAATTTTGGAAGGGGTCAGACTCACTGCTTGTCTCCTTGGAGGTGAAGTGTGAGTTTGTGGAAGGTCAGGTAGCAGTCTGAGGCATCAGGAGTCACTTGGTGCTTTTGGCACACTGCATGGGGCAAAAGGAAAAAAAAATATTGTTAATTTGTCACTGAGAGGAGGAGCGCTCTTTGCAGGCACTGCAGGCTTGGAGCAGGGCATCACTGCAGAGAGCCAGCCAGGGCTCCCCACATCTCCCAGGGGATGTTTCCAAAAGATTCCAGACCCTGCCAAGTTGGGGCAGATGGGGCTACCTTGCACCTGGATGGTTTCTGCTCACAGCTCCAGCTGAGCTGGTCTACCAGGCACCCTTCTTCACCTGGATACCTGCCAGCTGCCCTAGCTCCTGCCAGCAGAGACCCAGCAGAGACCAGGAGATCTGAACAGTACATGCAACCCACAAACCAGAGTGGGGAGGGAATTAAGTCATATTGCAAAAAGTTGGGGTGTTATGGGTACTTACTCAGATCAATATTTAGCTGGAGGTCAATGGAAGATTCAATTTCAAAATCAACTGAATGAAAAAGCTGCAAGCTGTAATGGCAGAAGAGGGGACTTTTAGGAACCTGTGCCAGGAGCAGCTTCTCCCTGACAGATGTGGATTTTATAACACCTCACATGTGTCATTACACTGCTATAGCCAAACCCCCAGCACATCACAGCCCATCTCAGATACTCTGGCTTAAAATCATTGCCAACTGCTGCCTTAGTGGCACTTTGGTACATTAACCCTCCTTTTTATCCACTCAGAGTTTACAGAGCAACAAAGAGGAGAGAAGGAGTCAACTCATTGACTTTGGCCATCTGGCCTTGTCCTGCAAGGTGAGGACAGAAAGGCAGAAAGTAAAATGGGGCTCAGAAGCACTGCTGGAGTATAAAATCCTGTCTCAGGCAGTGATCAGTGCAGCCATTGCCAGAGAGGTGAGGAGCTCAGCCCCTCACTTTGCCACAGGCCAGCCCCAGGGGCAGCAGCAGGAGCTGCTGTGGGGCTGAGCAGCCCCAGCCCCAGGTACTCACAACCAGGCTCCAGCATAGCCGTAGGTCAGGGTCCCTTTGAACAAGGCTGACACGTTTTTAATGGAGATGTGGATGGCATTGTCCTCCTGGAGCTCCACCTCACTCCTCTCGATGGACAGATCATTGACCTGGATGCTAGAAACAGCAGAAACAGGGTTTGTCCCCAGCCCAGAGCTGTTTGCTGTGATGGGGCAGGACAGGTTTATTCCTGAGGAATGGGACCCGTGCCTGTGCCAGACTCAGGAGTTTTTGCAAATCCCAGGGTACAGTGACAGTGATGCTTTTGCTCAGGCTTGGTGCACTGTGCAATGTTTGCATACAAGGCTGAGGAATGCTTTAAACAGGAAACATGGAACAATGCAACCTTGTCTTATTGCAGTGCTCTGTGCAGCTGTGGTCACAGCAGGAAGTCTGTTCTGTGAGTGCACCACTGAATTTGTGTCCCAAAATAAAAGTGGGTAACAGCAATACCCAGCCTGGTTTGTCACAAAGCACAGCCAAGTGACATCCTGCTGACAGGGGTGGCTCTGGCAGCCCTGGATGGGTCCCCCCTGCCTCTCAGTGTGGGCACCATCTGTCACCAGTGGTCACAGGGACATTACTCCCCATCCCCATTGTCAGAAATGAGCTCTACACCCTGCCTGGCTGGCTGCCCACTCAGTTGGAAAAATAAATAACTCTTAAATAACACATTAGTAGCCTAAACCTTAACATGGAAATGGTCTGTGAGGCTTAGATCCCAAACTGTGTCTGCCCCAGTGCAGACCTTTGCTTTCACCAGGAGCTGCTGGCTCAAGGCTCCCTCCAAGGCAGGTTTCTGGTCCCCTCTGTCCCCTGTCCCCTCCCCTGGCACAGACACAGGTACTCACTTGCTCAGCCCATAAGCCACCTGACCGAGGAGCCGCATGGACCTTTCCCCAGTGATGTTTGGGAATTTGGCATTCCTGAAGGCTGCTTGAATCACCTGAGCAGTTTCCTGGTTCACTGTTGGTGGAAGAAAAGGGCAAAGATGTCAAACTGCAATCTCTCCTGGATTAAAGCACTGCAGGAGGCTTTTATCTGAGGCATTTCCATTAGATCCAGGAAGCACTAGAAGTAGTTTCAGAGTAAATTAAAAAAAATTTAAATCCCTCATTATCCCAGCTGATGGCAGCAAGGGACAACAGCGTGTGTGGCTCGACAGCCACCAGTAGGAACTGTCTCCAGCTTGCACACACCTCAGGAGCAGACTTTAGAAATGTCAAAATGTGCTCATCCTTACACCACACGAGCTGTTGACTTTACCCCAGTGCTTTGCTTTGTTGCTGCTTACTTGTATTGCGGTCAGCTCTTGGGTCTGCAAAGAAAAATTTCTGAAAAAGTTTCTGTGCCCATTTTTCTAAGTTAGACAACCCATTACAGCCTCAGACACATGCTTGTACAGGACTTTTTCCTTCCAGAAATACTCTCTGTTAGTTCACAAATACATCTTCCTCTGCATGTACCATTGTGGGATGGGACAGGACAGAGCTGTTCCCACCCTCCATAGAAGAATTAAGTTCTTCCCTCACCAGCAAAGCTCCTGCATCTTTGCAAATAAACCCACAGCAGGAGAGAACCTTTTTCCCCCTTTCTTCATAATGACCTCAAGAAATAAGATTGCAGTGAAGAAAGAAATAAAACACACATTTGTTCAAGCTCTTTCATCATGCCAAGCTTCAGCAGGAACAGCACTAAATCTTGGGCTGAGGACAATTTTCAAGCTCCTTTGCCTGTTCAGGTTTTCACCTGTGCTCCCAGACAGGTGTTTACACAAGAGACAGAGAAGCAAGAACTCCCTCCCTCTGACTGTCACTGATTCCTGGCAGAGAGGAGCAGAGACAGCCCCAGGGAGGGGGAACAGCCCCGGGGAACGAGCACAGCCCCGGGGAACGGGAACAGCCCCGGGGAGCGGAAACAGCCCCGGGGAACGGGAACAGCCCCGAGGAAAGGGCACAGCCCCGGGGAACGGGAACAGCCCCGGGGAGCGGGAACAGCCCCGAGGAGAGGGCACAGCCCCGAGGAACCGGCACAGCCCCGAGGAAAGGGCACAGCCCCGGTGAACGGGAACAGCCCCGGGGAACGGGAACAGCCCCGGGGAACGGGAACAGCCCCGGGGAACGGGAACAGCCCCGGGGAGAGGGCACAGCACCGGGGAGAGGGCACAGCACCGGGGAGCGGGAACAGCCCCGGTGAACGGGAACAGCCCCGGGGAACGGGAACAGCCCCGGGGAGCGGGAACAGCCCCGGTGAACGGGAACAGCCCCGGGGAACCGGCACAGCCCCGGTGAACGGGAACAGCCCCGGGGAGCGGGAATAGCCCCGAGGAGAGGGCACAGCACCGGGGAGCGGGAACAGCCCCGGGGAGCGGGAATAGCCCCGAGGAGAGGGCACAGCACCGGGGAGCGGGAACAGCCCCGGGGAACGGGCACGGTCCCGAGGAACCGGCACTTACACAGCAATGCCGCGGGCTTGGTCATCCTGCAGACGATCCCTGTGGCTCTGTAGGGGAAGGGCCCAAACTCACAGGCTGCTGCTGCTGCAGGGACCAGCACCAGCAATGTGCTGAGGGTGCCCAGCATCATCCTGCCAGCCCAGCACATCCTCGGGCAGAGCAGAGAGCACTGATGGGACCGAGTGATCCCTGGGGGAGGCAGAGGCTGCTTTCATACCCCAGCAGAGCCCACCCGAGGCAGGACATGACCTGCTTCCTCCACTTATCAAAACTCATCACACATTTCCTAATCTTCCTATAGTTTC
Source organism: Erithacus rubecula (assembly GCF_903797595.1). Classification (NCBI taxonomy): domain Eukaryota; kingdom Metazoa; phylum Chordata; class Aves; order Passeriformes; family Muscicapidae; genus Erithacus; species Erithacus rubecula. The sequence continues at coordinate 6,339,299 of NC_136664.1, read as the reverse complement.
CTTGACACCATTCATGTTGCACTCTGCCTTCCTCCCTCAGCAGGGCTTGGGCTTCAGGGCTTGGTGCTCCTGCCAAGACTGCTTTAACTCAGGACATGTACACACCAGGGTGGGTGAAAAAGGCTGGAGAGTGGAAGAGGATAAAGTCAAGGGAGCAGCCTCAAGCCACTTCATCCTTTTTTCTTCATGCAGAAATATTCTTTATTTTGTATTCCTGCAGTATTTCCCCAGAAAAGCCATGTTTGAACGGTCCCTGTATCACTCGCTGCTCTCTCTTCCACTGATTTTATACACACTGTGGGGAAACTGAGGCATGCTCCTGGGAAAGGGGGTGTTTCCTGCTACCACTGGGAGATCCCACATCTCCCACATCCCTAAAAAACTCTATGACCACTGAACTGGAATGCTTTTTGCTTCTTGTCTGGGTTTGTGAGCAGGCTAATTTGCCACCATCCCACTAAGGCAGAGCTTTAGATGCTCCCAGACCCTCAGCTGCTCTTTGGGGAACATCAGAGAGCCAAGCTCACAGACACTCCTTGTGCACACCTGCCCTGTTTGCACTGTCCTCCTTCACCTCTGCTGTGCTGGTGGGGCTCATCCCAACCCCAAAACAACCTCCAGAACAAAACAGAGCAGGATTATTTCAGTAAGGAGGTTCACACCAACTCCCTTTTGCCAGAAAAGACTGAGGGAGAAGCACAGGTGAGAACCTGGCAGTGCTGCAGGAGCAGCCCCAATGCCCTGAGCAAGACAAGGTGCCAGCCTCCTCCTCTCCCTGGCAGATGCCTCATCCTCCCTGGGCAGGGTGAGCACATTCCTGAGCACATTTCCCGTGGGGTCCCTGCCGTGCTGTTTTCTTCCTGAGTTGAGGAGTGAATGGCCTCGGGTACCCCGCGGGAGGGAGGCACTGCCGGTCACTGACCCAGGGGAGCCGAGCATCTGCAGCTTCCTCAGGCTCCTCCAGGAGAGCAGCGTGCTGGCCATGGACAGGCTGCCTGCTGCCAGCCCAAAGTGCTTTATAAATGAGCAGCTAATTGTTGGAAACACGACCCACAAAAAGACAGCAGGTGCTTGAGCAGCAGAGCTCCCCCATGGCATCATCTCAGCTGTCACAGCATCCCTGCTGCCCTGGCCAGGAGAGCTCTTCCCAGGGCAGCTGCACACAGCATGTTACAAAAGGATTGGAATTCAGGAGGGTTTAACCATCTAACAGCTCTATTTTCTGTCCTCTCAGTTCAAGGGGTGTGGGCACAGTGGCCAACCCCTGGCATAAAGGGAACCCTGCAGCCCCCAGGAAGCCACAATGCACATCAGCATAAAGGGAAGGGAAATTGGCATTTTGATACAGGGGTATCTGCCACCAGGACAGATAAAAGCAGAAAGTCCCAGACCCATTGTGCTGGTCCTGGTAGTCCAGTGCATTCACAGCTCCCCTGCCCCAGCTCTGTGCAGAGTCTGCTGCCAGCAGCCAGAGCTCAGAGAAAAGGAGAGCAGGGAACTGCCGGGCATTGACCTCCAGTGGGAACAGGAAGGCTGGAGACTTTCTGCCTACAATAGGAAAAGCATGTGGAACACAGAGATGCTGTGAGCATCCTTGTCCTGGAGTAACCAGGCAGAGGCCAGAACAGCAGGGACACCACAGCCCACCCTCCTCCCAGTGCAAGGTCAGGCTAGGACAAGTCAGGTCACATTTAAAAGCCTAAGGAAAGGTTAATTTTGGCTAGCAGGAGGCAGGGCAGCCTTTAAACCCCCAAGAAAAGTTAAACACCCAAGCTGCAAAGGGGATGCTGGAAGATGTTTTGATAAATATTTGCTGTGTAAGGCTTTATCTGAAGGCTGTGCACGCACACATGTACTCACCACCTTGCTGTGGACTGTCCTGTAACTGGGCTTGTTTTTCCCCACATTGTCCAGGGCAGAGGTACATCACAGTGCCATTAATCTTTGTGCTGCATTGACCAAAACATTTGGTGTAACCCTGCAGATGCTTCCTGAGAGAGCCTTCCAGGTACTCTGGCTGACCCTGACTCAGGGTCAGCCCAAAGACCACTGCTCCCATCTGTCCTGGAGGTTTATAAAACTGAGACTAGTAACATTCAAATACAATTTATTTTATAAACTAGTTAAATCAATTAAAGCTATGCAATATTTAAATATAGACTTGAAATGCTAAATGAAATTGGTATTACCCAAGTTACTCTCAACATTTTAGAAAGTAGGAGTAACCTGGAATCACACAATGAAGTGAGGGCTTTCAACCTCAAGTATGTCTTTGGGTGATGTCCTGACCCCAAGGGAGGGTTCCCCCACTGCAACTCCAAATTCTCCTGAAGCCAACTCAATTTCTTCTCTTCTATACCAGTATTATGCATAACAACCCCTAAAAAGAAAAAAATAACCTGGCACACACGGGTGACCGTAAGTCAGCCCAGGCTTTTCACAGCTGAGGGTGCCCAGGAGAGCTGGAGCCAAGTGCAGCAGCTGTATTTCTGTGGCACTGACCCTGACTGGCAAACCCAGACTGAAAGAGCAGAAAATACAACTATGTATTGTAAACCACTAGTATACTACTGTAAGGAAATGGGGAGGTTCTTCTGCAGCACAGGACCAGAAGCATTTCCCAGGATTTTCTAACCCTCCCAGGCAGGCAGCTGAACATGAACTGACCTCAAGCCCTCGCTGCAGGTTTGTGAGGGGCAGAACTGGTTCACCCCCATATCACTCCAAATGAAACCCACACCACATTGAACAGCAGCTGGTATTTCCAGAGCTGTTCTTATGCAGCAGAAGGGCTGGAGGGAGGTGATGAAGATGCAGATGGCAGGTTTGGTAACACTGGGGGAGCTGGGATGGCCTCTGAGGAGGCTCAGTTAGTGTGCGCTGCTTTGTAAATCCCACCAGGCTCACAGCCAGAAATGGAGCACAGGACACAGAGCAGAGGGAGGTTTAACACCCAGCTGGGCACTTGCACACCTTTTGGGATGTCCCTGGCTGCTGCAAACAGGGACAGCAGATAAGTCAGTGCATAAATGAAACAGCTCTTCAGAGAAAAGGGGAAACCACACACAAACACCACCATCACCAGTTTATCTGCTCAGCAGCAACCTCATTCTCATGAGATTGAGGTTCCAGGAGCTGAGGACAGGACCATATCCATCCTCAAACAGGACTTGAGTGGTTCCCCAAGCAAGCAGCCTGTTAGGAGTTCCCACAGCAAGAACAAAGGTGTCTGAGAAAAGCAGATTGTACATTTTTTCCCAACTTTGTTTCTCAGTGGGGACAGAGAACTGCTCTCAGCTAGGAGCAGCTGCCAGAGTGTGTCAGGGAACAGCAGCAGAGGAACTGGCTTGATCCTGCTGCTCACTTTGCCACCCTGTGGAGCTCCAGAGGACTCTCAGTGCCACAGCCTGCCTGCTCTCAGGAGCCCCACACAGCACATGGTCAGCTCACAAACGTGCACAGGAGCTAAACCAGCAGCAGAATCAGAGCTTGAAGTGTGAGCCAAGGCAAACCCAGACTCCTAAACCCACAAACCACAAGGGCCCTTCTGGTGTCTTAACTTGTGTCCCAGCAGAGGGGACAGTCTTTGCTTCTGTTTACCTTATCTAACCTGGATTCCCTCATTTTCAGGCACCACAGCTGGCACCCAGGCTCTGTCCCCCTCCTGACACACATCACTGTTTACACTGACATCCCTCAGTCCTCTCTGCTTGCTCCCAGGGTCTCAGGCACCCACTGGTCAGGGTTAGGGTCACCCAAACTCCCAACTCCACCTAACACCAGGCTGGCTCAGTCACAAGACCCTCAGCCAGGCACTGTTCCTTCACATCCCAGTGCTCCTGCCTGGGTGCACACCAGTGGCAGCTGCCTCTGCAGGATTACACAGGATTTATTTCCACATTGTGTGTCCTCTGCTGCTGTCACAGCTCCCCTCCACCCCAATGGCAGAGGTTATGCATTTCACAGAACCATTAAGGAAATGTTCTCTAAGGTCCAGTACTCTCACTGCATCTCTGCAGTGACATTAGCTACACTTCATTAGTTTTTCAACTGGTTTTAAACCCATCTGCCTGCTCCTGGGAACAGCAAAAGCTGCAAGGCAACAGATGTTTTGCTGTCTCTGATACATTTTCAGATTAGAGATTTCACAAGTAATCCAGCACTATCTATGTACTCATTTTAACCATACCAAACCAGTTTATTTCTGGCTACCAGGAACTGCCCTCTGAGCTAAAACAGCACAGGCACAGCTCAGTTAATGAGGGCACTTTGCCAAGACACCTGAGTGATGGTTTGCTGCACCATGAGGGAGAAAAATCCACAGTCCACCAAGTAGCCTTGATGTGGAACATGCCAAGTGCAGCAGCTCAGGGTGCAGGTGCCATGTGAGCTGCAGCTGTGTCCAGGGTGGGGGAATGGTGTCACCTGCCACAGACACTGTGAGGGTGCAACAGCCTGGGGATGCCTTTTTTCAGGGAGTGCAGTTCCCAGAGCAGCATCAGACCATTAGCAAGGGAAGAAAGAGTGGGCACCTCCTCCAGGAACATCCTCAAAGGCTTATACAGGATATATCTGGCACAACAAAACTGACTTCCTCTCAAATGATTTCATTTTAAGTACTTAATTTGTCCTACCAATCTTCCTAGTCTCCAGCAAACTGAAGATATGGCAGAAAAACAAGACTGGAAAATAACTTGTTCAAACAAAAAACAGCACCAGGATTAAGTGGCTTCCACAGGTAACACCAAGAAACCATGTCCAACATTAATCTGACCTGACATGGCAAGATCAAGCATTACCTGCCCCAACTGATGTGTGCTGGCCCTGCCCACACTCTTCAAATTGTCCTGCCAAGAACAGGCAGCAGAAGAAAAAAGTGACAAGTTCCAGGAGAGTCAGCTATTCCTAGACAGCACATTCCAAGCCAAGTTAAACCCTGAGCCAAGACAGTGTTGCAACTCCACCTTGAGTCTCAGGCAGGCTTCAAGGAACCAAATTTCCCAAATACCTACAAAATTACCCATTTCAAGATGCCCACGGCCTTTCTGTTACCAGCTTTCCATAAGCAAACCAACTCCAAGCTATTGGAGGCATTTTATCTGCTGGAGGCTGCTGAAGAACACATCTGGGCCAGGAACTGAGTTAAGCACCTTTTCCCCTCATATCCCAACTCTTCAATAAAAACCAGGCAAGAACACACCCTGTGCTTTGCACAAGCAGCCTTCTGATTGCTGCAGAGGATATATACAAATGTAGATATAAATGCCTGCAAATTTTATTGCAATAACAGCCCTTACCCATATCAGAAATTAAAGGGAACACAATGAATACAAGAGGAGTTGCACTGGAGTGAGAATGCAAAGTTGAATACAGGAATTTAACTTTGCATCCAAAAGCAGTGAAGTTTACATTTTGCATAAGTTTTTACAAAATATATTTAGACCTGAACACACTTATTCTTCCCCCATGATCTGGCAGCAGGGCAGAGGGGAAAGAGGAAGAGCAGGGGGGCATTAAATCTTCAATTTAAACTATCTGAATTCAACAACATGAAATTTAGTCTGCAGCTCCACTGAGGTAATTTCTTATCTACAGTCCTCCACTTTGTCCAACAAGAAGATTGCACAATTAATTCTTCATAGGGAAATATTTACAAAGAGAATTTAAAATATTGTTGAAGCAATTTAACAATAGATCTTTCCTAAAAATCTGCTAATGCATATCTAGCAATTTTTGTTTGAGATCCTACACTCAGTGTAATTAAAATAGCATTTGAAACATTCCAACAGGAATCACATTGCACAGAAGAAGCAATTTGCTTCCCTAACATTTTTGCACACCCACTCAGAGCCTGTGCCTTAAGTGCACAAGTCCACAATGCCAAGCCTCTACATAGGTACCTAATAAATGCTATGGAACAAAGTTCTTTGGAATGAGGACAAGCATCTCAGTCTCTGGGCTGTAATGATCTAAGGCTTCTTGAAGCTTTATTTGCTTGGTCAGTGAAAGCCAGAGCAAGTGCCATCCCTGTCCATGCCTGGTGTGGAGCTGGTGTCCAGTTCTCTCAGGTGTCCACTGCACTTTCAGATGAGCAGATTGGTGACAAATCAGTTGCGGGTCAGTCCAGGCCCTTCTGGAAGGAGGGATGCAAAGAAAGTCTTGAAAAAAACCCACACTGTGCTCATGAGGGAAGGGTTGGCCTGCTGCAGTTCTTGGAAAGCCTGTCCCTCATCAGGTGGGGTCTCAGACTCATTTGTTCTGCCTCCATTTTCCCCCTGCCAAAATAAAGGATATTTGGTAAAGCAGAATTTCAGAAATGCATTATAAATATCAGGCACCAGACAGTGTTATTTGTTGCTAAAATGTCACTGTTTGAATATAAACTTTTCCAAGTAGCCCCAAATACAAAGTCAAAAACCCAAGCTGCACACTGGCAGTACTGATTAACTCACACTGGTGTCCAGAAACACTGTCCAGAACAGCCATCAAGCACCAGATCAGGTCAATTATGTATTTGCAGCTAATTACATTGATATCAGAACTGTCAGTTTGACATGAAAGATGAAAACTGCTTATAGACCCAAATCCTACAAAGGGGTAACCTGAACCCTGCCCTCAGTTTCAGCCTGTGACAGACCACTTCCCATTAGAACTTCCTGAAGGACAGAAGCAACTAAAAGATAACCTTCATCCTGAAATATTTTGGTATGGAGGACTCAGGTGGCAATTATTCTCCCATGGAAAATACTGTCTCTTACAGACATTTCAAGAAAATTGGGGTTTATTTCTACTACACAATTATTAAACCAAAAGCAAAACCCCAGAAAGTTTCATGGTTCAAAAATATAGCAAGACAATACCTGAAGGTTATTGTTCTGGTCCTGGTTTAGAGCAGCTTGAGGAGGAACATTGCCTGGGAAAGGCTGAACTGGTCTTCGTCTAAATGGGAACCATCCAGCATGGTGCCTGGGGAATCAACAGATTCATTAATTAATTAATGCTGTTTCAACATTGCTCATCCTGTTACACAACAGCTGCACATTTGACTGCTCAGAGCTGCTGGCAACCATCAACAGTAATATTTAAGGATTTTCAGTGGAACAATTAACCTTCAACTCTCCAAGTCTACAGAGATGTTGGAAAAGTTGCTCCACTTTTAACTCCTAGACCTACAATTCAGACACCTATATCACTTGCTCCACAGGTGATCAAAGAATTTGAGGACAGATTATCTTCTCAGATAAGATATCCCAAGCATAGCAGCTGAGGGTCCATTACCATCTGTGTTTTCAACCTAATTATATTCCCCACCCTGAAAGGTTCAGAGGCAGTTCAGCCTGATCTGCTTTCCAGAGGGGCAACACAGCAGAAAAACTGCATGGATGCATGACAAACAGCCAAGAGACTTTTCCCAGACTTCATCCACTTGTTTCCCAATGAAACTAATTTTCTGAACTGAACCTACAGGTCTGCCTGCTCTACGCTGCTGAGTTGCTGGAGTTTTACAACAGGGGCTTACTTTGGCTTCAAGTAGTTTCCAAAAATAGAAAGTCACACCAGAAACTGCAAAACCCCTGTGAGATCAGCCACATTCTTCATTTAATCCAGACATCGCTTAATTATATTTTTTTCTAAATACTGAGTTATACCAGGATATAAAAGAGTGGACATTTCCAGGTCCAAAAGTCCTATGAAGCTCATCCAGGAGAAAGCTGAGCACAGCACAGAACTCAATACTTCAGTGAAACCCTTCTGAACAGCAAATATTAACACCATACACTTACAGATACATCAGCACAGTGCCACCCATGACAAGGAGGAATCTGCTGATACTGGAGTAGAAATAGACCATGTTGATAAAAACATATAACAGTGTTGCTGAGTAGAGCCAGTCCAACCAGTCCCGGTTGCCACCCTCCTCATCTTCCTCCATGAGGGGCCCCCCTTGGGCATTCATCCTCAAGTTCTGGTCAGCCACTGCATTAACTTGAGCAGCAACATTCTGGTTTCCAGGCTGGTTTTGGGCAGGAAATGGGTCTGGGAGAGGAGCTGGAGGTGTCACTGGTATCTCCTGAGAATGCCGAGCATGGGATGGGTCAGCAGATGCAGCAGTAGAAGCCAAGCTGGAACCAGAGAGCAAAGTACAGAATGAGGCTTAGTCAAACCCCATCACACTTCACACAGGCCCTGTGTGTGAAAAATCTGTCCACCTCTAACAATAGTCAGATCACATGCAAGTACAAAGCATCAAGTTTAGAGGCCACAGAAGCATTTAAAACAAGTTTTAGTTCTGCCCATAACAGCTGTAAAGTGATTCCAACAAATCAAACCCTCCCCTTTATCAACAATAATGTCAATATCTCACAAAAACAATTTAAAGCAACCTGCAGATAGCCTAAAAGCTTTCTACAAGTCTCAGCTTGACCTGTCAGTGATGTCCAGTCAATGCTGTGTGCACTTTGAGCAGTCAAAAAAAAAGAAAAAAATGCAAGGCTCATCAGCAGGATCAGATTTACTCTAGAAACACCTGCCCTCCCTATCAAGAGTCAGGCAATGGGCAAGATTCAGAACCACTGGCCTGAAAAGTACCAGAGCAGCACAGCTGGGGTACATTCCCACAACATTCACCACAAGTTATGATGAAGTCTCCAAGCACCATCAAAAGAGGAAGAACTGCCAGGAGCACTCAAATTTCTCAAATTACAGTTTCTACTTCCTACTGGCAGCTTGGAATAGAACACTTACTATTGCATGTAATACTGTCTTGCATAAATCTGCTGGAACCAGGACATCTGAAGCATGCTGTAGGTTGTGTAGGCAGAGAAGCCAGGAGCCACACTCTGGAAGGGATGCTGAGTTGTTTCCAGCCTTGGTCAAAATTTGAACACATTCATTAGCAAACACTGGACTAACAGCAAGAACAATTTATTACAAAACAATGTAAATAGCTTCTGCCAATTTGTGTACCCAAGTGCAAAATTAATTCTTCCTTCCACACACCTCTTTATCCACATGAACAAAGGAAAAATTTTCTTCCTAATAAACAGAGCAGTGCATTTTCCTTTAGATGCCACATCCTTGGAAGTGTTCAAGGCCAGGCTGGACAGAGCAACCTGATCTAGTGAAAGGTGTTCCTGATGGCAAAGGGCTGGACTAGATGGCCTTTAAAGGTCCCTTCCAGTCCAAACTCTTGTATGTCCACTAAAGCTTTTATATAAAGCCTTGTTGTATTTGGCCATGTTCTATGGACTTATGACAGTATAAGTGGCATAAGGAGCTGGCATCCAACACAAACATACCATCTTAAACCTGAAAGATGTACATAAATTGTATTTACCCATTACTGGCTTCTGCAGATGAGTGGACACCTGAAGAGCTCCTCAATCTTCCACCATTTGGTTCCTGCCTGGCTTCTGAGGGTAACTTGGGCTGAGCAGCTTTAACCTACAGACAGCAGTGCAGCAGTGAGGTTTACTCAGAACACCACACACACTTCATGCAAAAAAGCTGAACCCCACAAGTATGCCCTTGTTTTAACACCTATTCCTGCACAGCACCTCTCAGTGCTGCCCCTGCTCTTGGGCACCACACCACAAACACCTCTACCAGCATTTTAAAGCTCCTGGAACCAAATGACTGGGATGTAAAACTGATTTGATGCTAGTCTTCCCTTTCACAAGACCTATACTGTATTTGTTGCTTCTTATGCACACATTCAGTGTCCATCTGGCTATAAAAACAAAATGCAAAAGACACTTTGGCTTTGTACTGCTTGCACAAATTGCTGTGCACAGTCCAACAGCTGTCCTGTGGTGATACATCTGCCTAGCACCCAGCCAAAACTGGCTCACATCTAGCAACCACCAGGCATGGGTAGGGTTATCTCACAGTGTCTTTAATGGGCAACAGGAACACACCTCTAGAAACCTCTGCACAGCCACTTTAAAGAAAAAATGGGTTTTGGCCATTTTTACTTAAGACCAGTCCCTGTGGAGCTCAAGCACTAAGGCTGAGCCTGTAGAGAGGAAGCCAAAGATGAGTCATTAATGGGAGCAGTTCAAGTATCTGCAGTTCTCAGCCTTCTTCCCTCCCCACACAGATCAGAACCACTTCCCTCTGCTTCTCTGACCACAAAGCTCCATCTGTCAAACGTGCCTGGGACATAGCAAGTCATAGTCTGTTTAATAAAACTGAATCTGCCAGAAAGCATTTCTACCCTGAGCAGCACATCACTACTCAATCTTTCTTAACAGATGCCATGAGAATCTTTACTGATGATTTGTAGAGGCAATTTTTTTTACTCAGCTTAATCCAAATTCTTACATTTGCAAACAAATTATCACAAATACTGCTGATGCACTAATAGGGAAAACCTGCAGTAACAGGGAACTTTAAAACAGTCATAAAACATGTCTTGTTTTCAGTTACAAGCCCAAGATTCAGAGTTAAGTCTAATTACCTCTGATTTGGTTTCTTGCATATTTGCAGGAGTCTTGAAGCTGTACACCAAATGAAGAGCATGCAGCTCCCCATGCTGAAATATAAGGGAAGATGTGTTAAAAAAAAAAAAATCCCTTTTCTGGATATAATTCAGCACATCGTAAAACACACTTTTTTATACCTTTGGCAACAACTCTCCCAGGCAGTGGTGATCAAGCAGCAGCTTCCCAGAATAAATCAGCTTTTGGCTCTCTTCAGGCTTTGAAGAAAGAAAACAAAGAATAGGATTACTTGCTCTGCCAAGCACTAACCAAAACAGCTCACAGCTGATGAGGGAGGCAGGGAGCTTGGAGCATCCCACATACTAAGGTGCAGAGGGAATTGTGTACATCTAAATTCAGCTGAAGTTATGAGAACTGAATGCCCAAGTGGGATATTATCAAGGTTCAAACACGCATAAGAATCCAAAATCCCATGGGCAAAGTTACATGCTGTATCTTTTATAGTCTCGACAAAAACACTTATGTTTCTAAAAAACAGAAGTTTGGAGCTCCATGTAATCTGCTCATCACCCGAGGTGGTGTCAAGTAAATCTGTTACACCCCATCCAAGGGGAGACAGCAGCTCCTCATCAGGAGCTGTCCCACAGCAGCTGGTGGAAGCACATGGAGCCTGTTTTGGGAAATCACCCCATCCCCAGGGAAAGAATGGCAAAAGCAGGGAAATCAAGTCTTTTCCCAGGAAACTAGTGACAGACAGGATGAGGGGAAACAGCCTTAAGTTTGCAGGGCAGTCTCCAGTCAGAATCTGTGAAAAATTTCTTCGCTGAAGGAATAGCTAAGCATTGAAATGGGCCACCCTGGGAAACGGAACCACTATCCCTGGAACAATTTAAAAAACCGAGTACAGACGTAACATTTCACAGCGTGGCGTTTGGTCGAAGGTTGAACTTGATGATAGTGGAGGTCGTTTCCAAGTTCACTGACTCTAGGAAGGCCACACACGCTGCGGGGGACACGGAGCGCGGGTGCCCCGGGGAAGCCACACTCCTGCATTCCAGCCCCGCCACAGCAGCGGCGCCTCCCGCCCCGGGAAGGGCCGTGGCCGCCCGGCCGGGCGCGGTGCCCGCGCTCTCCCGGAGCCAGCGGCTCTGACGTGCCCACACACCTGCGGGACGCGCCGTCCCGGGAGGCCGCTTAATGATTAACCACAAACCAGTCCCAAAATAGCCCGAGCGCGGCTGACGCAACCGGGACCCTGACACCACGCGGGGCAGGTACCGGTGCCGGAGCCCCTCGAGAGCCCCACGGCAGCCGCTGCCCCGCGGGGAGACAGCCCCCACCGCCCCCACACCGACCCGCGCGGCGGGGCTGCGCGCAGGGACCGGCCCGGCGGGGCTGCGGGAACGGCGCACTCACCGGCGCGTCGGGCAGTAGCCGGCGCAGCTCGGTCTTGAGGCGGCGCACGGTCCAGGCGGGCTCGGCACTGAGGCGGAGGTCGCGGTGCCGCTGCGCGGGGCTCCGGACCAGCAGCGACAATGACTCCTCCATGGTGGGCGCAAAGCGGGCGGAGATTGCAAAACCTCCCCGGCGAGGCCTTTATAGGGGCCCGCCCCGCCGCAGGGCCGCGGTGGCTGCGGCTGATTGGCCGTGGGCAGGGTGGGGGCGGGGGCTGCCACGTGGGCCAATGGGACGGAGCCTCGCGTGCGGCGCTGTGAGGGAGCGGAGGCGCTGATTGGGCGGTGTCCGGTGGGGGGCGGGGCCATGCGGTCACCACGGTGACCGTGACCCGCCCCGCCCCGGCCCTGAGGGGCGGAGGCCATCGCCGGGCCAGGGTCGCTGTCCTCCTTCCCTCCCTCCCTCCCTCCCTCCCTCCCTCCCTCCCTCCCTCCCTCCCTCCCTCCCTCCCTCCCTCCCTCCGTTCCTCCTTCCTTCCCTCCGCCACATCTCCTCCGGCACCAACGCAGCTCTTAGGGATCCCTTGTTCGCCTTCCCTCTCCCTCACAGCTCTGTGGAGCCCTGCGCATGCTGCATCCACAGCCTCATCCAGGTGAAACATTCCCCTTTTTCCCTATGGTTATTTTCCCCGACCTGTGTATCTACTTTAGCAGGTTTGCTGCGGGCTTTGTGGGTACAGGACAATCCATACTTCTAGGTGGAGCCAAAAGAAGTGTGCAGAGATGCTGGGAAGAGTTAATAATTAATGATATTTTTACTAACAAAAAAAATAAAAAGCCATAAAAATGTCAACCAGCAGCTTCTGAGTGCTCCTCCTCATGCCTGTCTTCGTGTGAGATGCGATCCAGCACTTAAAGGCCCGTGGTAATGATCCTGATACACCAGGAGGGGGTTTGTGCGTCCTCAAAACAAAACCGTAGGAATGTGAGATGTCGGGTTTATCTCTCGGCACCAGGTATTTACTCTGCGTGTTTCAGGAGCTGCTCAGTGTTCCTTGGCAGCCAGACCTGTTGCCCAAAGGCACGGATGAGTCTGCAGCAAGACTGGATTTTGCAAGTGGGAGAGACACTCAGCCACGGGGATCATCGCCCCGCGGGAAGAGCCGAGCGCTGCCGGGGGAGCCGCCAAAACAAAACCGCGAGAAATGAGCTGAGCCTGGCTCTGCTCGGGTGAAGCCTCCGCAGCTGCCCGGGTACGTCCCTGTGAAGGTGGAGAATTCATCGGAGCCCATTCCTGTCTCACATCCACATCCCGCAGCGAGCGCTAGGGCTGCACTCCTGCCTGCTCTGTCCTTGCTGTCCCTGGGAGGGCTCAATGCCCGGGTGGGCTTTGTCCCCAACCTCTGCTCTGTATCCCAGCAGCCCAAGGAGACAGTGCCTGAGCTATGTGCTGCTCTTGCTCCATCAGCACAGATCATGATCCCTGTCCCTCAGCTCCTGCTGGCAGTGGGGAAAGACAAACACAGTGTCCAGGGCCACGCTTGCCGTTGTCAAGGTCAAGGTGACTTCGCTGCTCTCTTGATTGCAGCCTTTGCTGAGAGCACCAAGAGAGTTCCCGTGGGTGGCAGGGACAGGGTAGGGCTGTGCAGGTGTTGGAGTGAAACCAGGATCTTGGACTCTGTGTGTTTTATCTGGGACTCCTTGTGCTGTTGCTGCCCCATGGACCAGCTGCACAGCTGTAGCCACAGCGCTGATCCTGCCCCAAGCTCAGGCTCCCGTCTTTCTCCTTTGTCACAGACAAGAGGAGCAGAACTCAACTGAGTTGCTCTCTACCCAGTCCTTGTCTGAGTCATTGCTGGGAAAAATGCCTGCTCAGTGGACAAGCTTACCTGAATCCAGCAGTGAACTGGCTTGGAGGAGCAGGGGCTGAAGGAGCAACCTCCTGAGGCACCTGAGTGCTAAATCTCAGCAGCCCCCTCTACATATCTGGGGTTACTGGACCCCCCAGGCCCTCACTGCCCTCACCCACAGCAGCCAAGAACTGTTGGATCTGGACTCAGTGGATACATCTGGACATCAGGTAGCACATGCTCCAGTTCCAGAGGCTGATTCAGAGCTCTGGGACTGAGGCAAAACAAACACTTGCCCTGATACCGTCTGCTTAGTTTAGCTCACTCTGTGGCAGCAGATAAGGAGCCACAGCACAAACCAGAAGGTGTGATCAGCACATCACCCCACTGTCCTGTTGAACAATTAACTCCAAGGTACCAAAATTGGAGATGAAGGGCTGCAAGCTGCTTTTGTTGCCTGTGTAAATATTAACCATGATGTAAATCAGGACTATCTCTCTGACCTCAACACAATTACTCTGTTTAAAAAAAATCCCCAAGACTGGGGGTAGGCTGAGTGGGGTATTGCTGATAAATTTACAGCTCTGTTTGTGGTCAGGCTGGTTTTCATGGTGTGGCAATCACTTGGCACAGCAGAAACAGCTGGAGGAGAATTTGCCAGCACACGAGGAGATGCCCCATGGTCTCAAGCCTGGTGTGCTCCTTTGCCCATCCAGGCACAGTGACATAGGGGACAAGCCTGCCAGGTGCCACAGACCAGCTAACACAGGCCTGGTGCTGTGGGAATGCCAGGGTGTGATGCAATTTTGTCCAAAGGTTGCTCCCTGAGCCAGGATATGTCAAGGATCAAAGGGCAGCAGAATCCAGACAAGCCAAGCTGATTCTCCAGGCTTGGTTCAATACAAGCACTTTGCTCATTAGGTGTCTGACTTTAGAAACTGTTTCATGGTGCAGCTGTCATGGACACTTTGGCTTCAAAATTCCTCAGAGCCCATGAACAAGAGTTTGGTTTTGTTCAGGTGCTGGGGCTGGTGATCCTGGTGTTGGCAGGGGGGAGCTCACGGTGTGCCCTGGCATCGCTGTGGGGTCTGCAGGGAAGGGTTCTCTGGCTGTCCCTGAGTGTTTCTGTGCCCGAGCAGAGCCAGTTCTGCCACAGACACATCCCTAGGGAATCACCTGTGGGCACAGCCTGGCAGCAGCAAGGAGATGTGCTCTGGTTGCAGATCCTGGCAGTCTGGTGCTGGGACGGGCACAGAGAGGCTTTGCCACACACCCGGTGAACTTGGCCAGTTTCCCTCCACTCGCTCAGCTGTTCCACTGCTCAGTCAAACAAATCATCCCCGAAATAATGAACCTTGCCTGGCCCACACTGCTCTGGGGCAGCGCCAAACTTCCCTGCCAGACAAGGGAGAAAAACCAGAACGAACGTGTAACCGGGAGATGGGGAATGAGTGGCACAGCTGGAAAACATCCCCTGCTACCAGGGTTGGCTCTGCCAAAGGCCACCAAGCCGGGAAGCCCCCGGCCAGTGTGGAGAAACACCCGGATATTCCCAGGCGGCCGAGGCTTCCACGGTGACACTCACGGGGATTCCGTGCGGATGCTGGCCGCGTGACAGAGCTCGGTGTCCCCAGAGAGGGGCCGCTGTTGGGTTTAATGTGTCGCTAATGAGGTTCCTGACAGCAATGGGATGCCTGAGGTTATCGGCGCGGCGCTCGGTGCTGTCCCGGAGCGACGGGAACCGGAGCCGTGCTCGGGGCCGACGTGGAGGGGAAGGGGATGGGGATGAGGATGGGGGTGGGGGTGAGGATGAGGATGAGGATGAGGATGAGGATGAGGATGAGGATGAGGATGAGGATGAGGATGAGGATGAGGATGAGGATGAGGATGAGGATGAGGACGGGGTTCCTGCCGCCCGCCCGTCCCCACCCCCGTTACCACGGCGACGTTGTCAGCAGCCACCTGGCCACGCCCCGCGCCCCGCCTGAGCCAATGGCGCGGCGGCGCCCGGCCTGCCCGCCGGTGACGTCATGGCCGGTGAAAATCCCCCGTGGCCGCGGGAGCGGCGGTGGCGGCGCGGCCCCGCGGCCCGGCCCGGCCCGCACCATGGCCAAGCACCACCGCACGCCGGCGCGCTCCGCCGAGCCCGTCATCGAGGTCAAGAGCAAGGTAAGAGCCCGCCGGGAACGGGGCCGGTGATGCTGATGCCGATGTCCGCGCCGGTTCCGCCGGGTCACGACCGAGCGCGTCGCCCCCGCGTCGGGCAGCACACGTGCGGTGGCACCGCGCACCGGGGAGCGGCGCGGGAGCCGGGCCGTGCGGGCGCTCCGCTCCCTGCGCCGCGGCGGCGCTGCCCGGAGCCTCCCCGAGCCCAGCCCGGCCCGGCGGCTGCGGGTCCCGTCACCGTGGGCTCTGTCGGGCCGCGGGCTCGCTTGGCGCGGCCGTGGGAACGCCGTGGGAACGCTCGCCAGATGCGCAGGGCGCCGGTGCGCCGTTCCGGCAGCGCCGGTGTGCGGGGTGGCCCCGCCGGTGCGGGTGTGCGGGGTGTGCGGTCACCCCGGGGACGCACCTCGTCCAGATGTGCACTCACCCAGATGTGCGTGCTCGCCAAGCCATGCTCATTCCCGGCCATGCCATCAGCCAGATGTGCACCCCCAGCGAGGGACCTGCCCCCGCCGTGCATCCAGATGTGCACACCTGCATGACTGTGCGTTCGCCCAGTTGTGGTCTCCCCCAGAAGCGTCTGCTTATCCAGATATGTGCTCACCTGGCACACCCTTGCCCAGATGTGTGCCGTCACCCAGATGTGCACCATTATCCACCTGTGCCCACAGACCCATCCCTATGCTCAGCCAAATGGGTGCACTCCCTTTCTGCCCCCTTATCCAGCTGTGCACTCGCCCAGCCGTGCCACTGCCCGCTCGGGACCCCCGGCAGGGTGCAGGGTGTCCTTCCCAGGACGTGGTGGCCACCGCCTGTCCCGACAGCTGAGGTGTGACCCCCGCGGGCAGCGCGATCCTCGCAGTGTTCCTCAGCCTGTTCTTAATTGGCTTCCCCTTGGTCGTGACGGAAGGAGGCATTAATTAGCGCTGTTGCTCACCAGGTGCTACGGCAGCGCCCGTGTCGCAGGGAAGGGCCTCCCGGCAGCACGGAGTCTGCCACGGCTGGTGGTGCGGCCAGAGGGTCCTTCCTCTGCCGCGGGACCATCTTTCTGCCCCATCCCTTCAGTGTTTGGGCAGAAAAAACGGCTTCGCTCCTTTTACTTTGTTTTTGGGATGGGCTCTTCCTGCCTGGCGCTGCTGCCTTGGTGCTGCCGGGCTCAGGAGCTCTGCCTGCCTCGGGGCAGCTCTGTGTGGTGCCCTGCCTGCATCAGTCCTGCCGGCCGGAGCCAGCCCTGCCCACAGTCACCCTCTTCCTCCTCTTCCTCCTCTTCCTCGTCCTCCTCTGCAGTTCGATGCTGAATTTCGCCGCTTTGCCATGAAGCGCTCCAGCACCGGCAGCTTCCAGGACTTCTACCAGCTGCTGCAGACAGTGCACCAGATCCCGCGGGTGGACGTGCTCCTGGGCTACACCGACATCCACGGCGACCTCCTGCCCATCAACAACGATGACAACTACCACAAAGCCCTGTCCTCTGCCAACCCCCTCCTCAGGGTCATCATCCAGAAGAAGGGTAAGTGGGGTGCTGGATGTGCCCTCCTGTCAGGAGAGATGAGCCACATCCCGTGGTGCTGTCCCACCTTTGGACTGCTCACACACGCTCCAACCACTGCTTTGGTGGATGGATGTGGAGATGGTGGCACTGGGAGGCTGCCAGAACCCTGCCAGGGCTGTGGCACCCACGTGGGCTCTCCCTGGCAGCTGAGGGCAACTGCCTCAGCCCAGCCCCATGTGACCTGGTGAGCAAAGGCAGATCTTTGCAATTCATCCCTCTGAAGTTGTGTTCTCCAGCCAAGCTTGCGTGGGCTCCAAGATAACACCCCTGTTACTCCTGTGAGTGCTGTGCCAGCAGCCTCATCCAGCTCCCTGCCCTGAGGGGGCAACAGCCATCACTTTGGCAGATCTCTCAGGGTACCAGGTGCTGCTGGATTTTTGGTGGTGGGAAGAGGCTTGGTGCCTCCCCGACAGACCAGGGGTTTGCCCTTACCTTAGTGGCATATTCCCACAGGTACACCTGATAGCAATCCTGATAGCAGCGTCCTGGAGAGGGTGAGAGCCTCCAAGTGACAAACACCCCGAGTTTGCTGGGAAAACAAGCCCGTCCCCTTCCACTCAGTTTAGCACCAGGGTTTTCTCTTTCATAGCATCATCAGTCAGCAGTTCACAGAGCCAGAGCCTGACCCAGAGCCACAGTTTTCCCTGCACAGTATCCAGAGCGAGTCTGTGTTTCCAGCTCATGTCAGTGGTATGAAATCTCTGAGGGGTGATGCTGCTGGCCAGCCCTGGCTGCTGTGTCAGTTTTCCTGGGCTTTTGCATCAGGGTGATGTGGGATACCCTGGACATGTGTTTCCTCTGTGGCTGCCTGGTGTGGGGGCTGGTAGCAGTGATCCAGGCTGGAGTAGGTAGTTCACTCAGGAACTGTGGCTGCCAGCACCAAACCATGCCCTGTTCTTGGCCCAGTGCTTGGACCCAGGCTGTGACATGGAGAGCCAGTGCAGGGGTGGGTGTGCCAGTGCTGTGGGAACTTCACTTCTGCTCCCAAGAGCCACCCTTTGAGCTGCTGGAATAGCCTGTGAGGGCCCATGGCTGACTGTGCCAGTGTGCAGAGGGAGCAGGCAGAGCCTGGCTCCATCATAAGGAAGGCAAGCAGGCAGCACCAGGGAGCCCCAGCACTCAGCTGTGCCCACAGGAGAGGGGCCACAGGGCCAGCAGCACCACAGGGAGGTGAGCAGAGAGGCCAGGAGCAAGTCCTGGGTGAATCACAGCTAATTTAAAATGGATCCAGGTCATCCCAAGGCTGGGCTGTCGTTGAACCGGTCTGGGTCGCTGAGGAATGTGGCTGCAGAGCCTCTCACATGCCGGGTGCAGGGAGCTGTGCACACACACAGTGTGCTCCTGGCAGTGGGCTCTCCAGCAGCCAGTCCTGACACAGTGAGGCAAAAAGCAAAGGCTGCAGCTGGGCTCCCCTCTGTGCCATCACCCTGTTGAGTGAAGCCATCCCTGCAGGGCAGCTCGGCTGGGACAATGGCACTGGCCCTCCTTGGCTGGGCCAAAGCTCATGGGAAGGGCAGGGGAAAGTGTGGGACATTGCCAGGACCACCACTGGGCTCATCCTTGGCGTGCTGGACCTGCCTGGCCCAGCCACTCTGCGCCCCTTGGAGAGGAGCTGTGTGCTGAAATAGCTGTGGGAAAGCCTCCGCCGCCCTTCCCCGAGCTAAAAATATGCCAAGGCTGTGTGTGCAGGGAGATATTTATAAGCCAGGAGCCCTGGCAGGCTGGCTTGCCTAGGGAGAAATCCCATGTCCCCTGGGCTTGGGGACATCCCTAGCAGAGCCCTGCAGCTGGAGCAGGGTCCAGATGCTGGTGGGGGACACTGTAGGGAATATGCTGACCATGGGTCCCCCATGGAAAGAGATGGGGAGAAACCAGAGAGGAACCAGGGGATACTCCCCAGCACCTGGTGGATGAGGCCAAGCATGATGGGTTGGAGCTGGGCCCCAGGAGCAGCCCCAGGCCATGGTCCAGAAGGAGGGAGTCAAACTCTATATGAAGGTGCTTGATGGTAGAATAAGAGATAGGGGCACAAATCAGTCTGGGATATTCAGGGGCCCTGAGGATGCTGCAGCCCTGGCACAAATTTCCAGGAGGTGGGGAGTCTCTGTCCTTGGGAATGGCAGAGTTCTGCAGGACACGGTGGTGATCACTAACTCATGCCAGCAATAGCCCTGCTGTGGTGGTGCAGAGGACTCTGGTGCTGTCTCCTGGGGTTGGACTCACCCTAAGGGAGTTGGCTGCCACCACAGCACACATGGCTGGGGGGGTCCTCTGTCCCCAAACCCAAACTGGGGCATGGCCGCAGCTCCCAGGCCATCAGGGCTGGCAGCTCTAGTGTTAAACTGCAGAGTTTGGCTTAAAGTGTGATTAAGGCTGAATCACTGCCTCGATCCCACTAATCCTGGCCTGTGTGCCTGTGTACGCCGGGTAATCCCAGGAGATGGGCCCCAGCAGAGACAGGCTGCAGGGAAAGCCAGGCTGATGATCTGGGGAGGAAAAGCCGGTGAGACCTGCAGGGCCCTTCTGCTGCCTGCTGCCCCGGCACCTGGGGCCAAGGCCACGCGTGCACATCCCCAGCAGCGCCTGACCCGCGTCCTCCCTTGCTCCCGCAGCAGAGTCCGACGCCAGCGTCTTCGCCTCCAACTCCCTGCAGCGCAAGAAGAAAGGGCTGCTGCGGCCGGCGCACTACCGGGCCAAGCCTCACCTGCTCATCGGGATGCCGCAGGACTTCCGCCAGATCTCCTCCATCATCGACGTGGACATCCTGCCCGAGACGCACCGGCGCGTGCGGCTGCACAAGCACGGCTCCGACAAACCGCTGGGCTTCTACATCCGCGACGGCGTCAGCGTGCGCGTGGCGCCGCAGGGCGTCGAGAAGGTGCCCGGCATCTTCATCTCCCGCCTGGTGAAGGGCGGCCTGGCCGAGAGCACGGGGCTGCTGGCCGTGAGCGACGAGATCCTGGAGGTGAACGGCATCGACGTGGCCGGCAAGTCGCTGGACCAAGTGACGGACATGATGGTGGCCAACAGCCACAACCTCATCATCACCGTCAAGCCGGCCAACCAGCGCAACAACGTCATCCGCAGCAGCAAGGCCTCGGGCAGCTCGGGCGTGTCCACGGACAGCACGCCCAGCCAGCAGACCCCCAGCCCCGCCTCGCAGTACCTGAGCAACTACAGCACGGCCGAGAGCGACGAGGAGGGCGACCTGGTCATCGAGAGCGACAGCGCGTCCCACTACGTGCCCGGGGGCTGCCCCAACGGGGGCCCCGCCGACGGACCCCTCCCACCCAGCCTGTCCCCGCACAGCTCGCGGGGCTCCCTGCAGTCCCTCGGCAGCCACGACGGCAGCCCCGGCCGGGGCAGCGCGCGGGAGGATGGCACCCTCCTCACCCTATAGCTGCAGGGCCTGTGCCACTGGCTTTCTGCTGGTCGGGCTGGATGCGGACACCAGGGTGATGGTGTGGGCAGGGCTGGAGAGGGGCTGCCCTCTGCCCTCTCCCTGTGACCCCAAGAGCTCCCACTGTGGCACCCACTCAAGCTGGGCACTGCCCCTTTGAGCCCCCTTGCCTCCCCTTCCAAGCAAGAGGGGGTTTTTAATTGTTTTATTGAAATATGCATCATTAATATATTGCAACGGACAGTAAAACTTTTTCTAGAAAGCATCACGCCTGTCCCTGATTCATCTCACTGCAGGGAGGAGGGGGACAGTGGGGGTACCCAGCCCAGTGCACAGCAGGCAGTGCTCACCCCCACCTGGGGACAGTGGCCTTAGCACACTTTGTGACTTTGCTGCTGTGCTGAACAACCCCACCGAGACCCGTGGTGCTGTCCCAGGACACTGATCCAGGCTGTTTGGGGCAGCCTGATGCAGTCAGCATTGCTTGGCCCCTCCATTCCCACTTGTCCCCACTACTGGGCCCCACTAGTGCAGGGGCACCTGGTCTGGCAGCAGCATTTTGGCTGTCACTCAGCACTAAAAATGCTGTTTGGGATAGTGCAGCCCCATCTTCCTCCTTCAACCCCAAGCTCAGGGAAGGGGGGTCCACACCTGTCCCTGCTGCTCTGCTGGGCTCCCAGCACCCTCAGTCCCTCTCCCAAAAGTGCCAAGCTGATGGTGGCACTCACTGCTGCCAAGGGCTTGTGGTGGCACTGGCAAGGAGGAAGACCTGCAGCTCTCAGGGTCTGAAAAGCCCAACTCTCCATTCAGAGCCTGAGGCCAGGGCAGGCAGGGAGTGCAGCAAGGGCTGAGGACACTCATGGCACACAGCCAGGGCCCTGACAGACCAGAGAGCAGATCTGACAGCAGGGCTGGTTAGCCCAGGCTTGTTTTGGGCAGGGAGGTGCCCAGGGCTGTGCCCATGGCCCCCAGTCACTCTCACCTGGCCGGCTCAGCCGGGCTCTGGGGTGGCCCCAGGGGCACATGGGG
Source organism: Erithacus rubecula (assembly GCF_903797595.1). Lineage (NCBI taxonomy): Eukaryota > Metazoa > Chordata > Aves > Passeriformes > Muscicapidae > Erithacus > Erithacus rubecula. The sequence goes on along the minus strand of NC_136664.1, from coordinate 6,317,469 downwards.
TGATTTTCCAGTTGGCATCTCACCTCCTCCAGCCCTTGAGTGCCAAAATATTCCCCAGCCCTTGGCAGCAGCGTCAGCCCTGATGTCCCAGGGCACTGCAGTGTGCCAGGCAGGGCTAGAATACTCCACAATATCCCCACCCGACAAAATCCTGTCCAGGATGGACAACCCCTGCTGCAAAGGCAGCTGCTTGGGGGATCCATGCACAGTATCCCCACCTTGTGTAGCAAAAGGAGACAGAACAATGGCACAAGCTGCAAGAAGAGAAAACTTGATGGGATTTCAGGGGAAGAAGTGTTCCCCCTGAGGCCTGCACTGTCTGGAGACAGAGCCCCAGCAGGGTGATGGGGGTAACCCCATCCTTGCAGGTTCTCCTAATTCAGTTGGATATGTCTCCAAGCTGTGGCACCAAGCCCTCCAGCCATCCCTTACAGCTTAAAATTTTCTTTGCTTCATGCAGCAAGATCCCTACAAAGGTCTGCACAGGTTCCTGCATGGCATCTGAAGGTAAGGCAGCAGTGAGCTCACCCACATGACAGAACCTTCCCAGCCCTGTCCTGCCAGCCTGTGGATGGAGATCTGGCAGGAATGTGCACATTCTCCAGAGCATGTCCCATCACCATGTCCCAGCACCCAGCCCTGCCTGCACACTGATGGTTTCTGCTGCCCACACCACTCCTCAGGCCCTGCTGGGCCCACTGGGAGCTGCACACACCCTGTGAGATGGAAATGATGATTTATTGGAGTCTCTCCTGCCACACAGACAACAAAGGCTTCTCCAGACATATGACCAGATCCTCCTGACAGCCCAGCCCTTCCCTGGGCACAATACACTGTAGCTCTGTGCCTCTTTCTTGTCCCCAAACTGTTCCAAGTCCTCATGTGCTCAGGATGAGCCATCACCATGGTCCTGCTTAGAGTGGTGAAAAGGAGTGGTGACAAGGAATACCACAGGCAGCAGCACAAGAGACCTCCTACCAATTTGTAGAAGTAGGAAAAAAGGGAAAGTAAGAGGTGATGCCAAATCCAAAACACAGAGCTGATCTGTGACAAGTCAAGCAGCAGAGACAACTGTTCTCCAGACCACTGAGCAGGGCCTTCATTAGGGCATCTCCCTCCCTTTCCTGTGGACAAGATACAGCTCACTGAAAGGTGAGCAAGAGATGCCAGCTGCATATTGGGCACTGTTATGGGTATTTGCATGGGCCCATGGACTGGAAATTGGCTTCTTCTCCTTCCCTCCCAAAAAGTGATGTCCATTCCTGCCCAGCAACAAAGGATGTTCAGGCAGAGCAGCACAGCACACCTGGTCCCACCAGCTCAGGAGTCCAACTTGATGAAGACTTTTGGCCTTGAGAAAATTTTGATTGCCTCATCTATCTGGGAGAGCTTCCTCTCGAGCTCTACCCGCCTCTTCTGCATCTTGAGGCTGTCTCCACTCATTGGCAGCAGAACCAGGTCCTTTATCAGCTGCTCCTGGCCTGTAAAAAGAGAAAACAAGAAGCTGTGTAAGTTGAAGAGCAAACAAATCCATCATTTTCCTAGTGCTATGAGCATGAACACAACAGCAGCACTGGACAAAGGACCTAGAATCCTTCTATATACAGCTCAGCTGGATGGGGACCTGAGGGACCTGCTGCAGCTTTGAGAACCAAGGATTGGACTACAGACCTCTGAAGGTCCCTTCCAAACAAAATCTTTCTAAGATTTTAGGAGCAATAGCAACCCCAACATGAGGTCCACTGGACAAGTCTGCTCCAGAGAGCCAGTCCTGTAACCTGCAGTAGATTGCTCTTTCCATTAACACAGCTCACACCCTGCCTACACACACCTTAACCCAGGCAACCCTCCAAGAGGCAGGAATCTGTGTCCCTGTGTCTCTTCTCCCTTATCCTGTCTAGGGTGTGTTTTTCAGGGCTGGAATCCCCGTTTGCTTTCCCCTTACTCTGTTGGAGGCTGCTGAGGGTGTCCAGGCGCTGGCTCTCGGCCATCATGGTGTGCCCGGGCGGCGTCTCGGGGTCGGGCAGGTTCCGCAGCCGCTCCTCCCTCTGCCTGCGCCACTGCTCCTTCCTCTCCAGCAGGCTGCAGGCAAAGGAGAGCAGCTGTCAGCACATCTGGCAGGGGGGTGGCACAGGGGCCAGGAATGTGCCCTTCAAACCCTGCCCTCCAAACCCTGCCCATCTGTGTCACTGGCTGAGGACCCCAGGGACCCACACGCTGGCACAGACCCTCATGGTGGGGGATATACTGTGTTTAAACCACACATGGGGACAAGCAAATGTGCTCCACGTGCACCAAAGGGCTCCTGGCAGAAATGCACTCAGGCCAACATGTGCTCCTTGGAGAGAAGGGCTGCTGCTTGTCATTTCTGGCTGAGTGCTCGCCAAACCATCTGTGGGTCAGTGGCAGAATGAAGGCAGACAGAGCAGCTCATGGGCAGGGATGCTGGCAGAGGACAGCACAGCCAAAGGACTGGCACCACAGTCAGTCCTAGGACAGGGTCTGTTTCCCATGCAGAGCCCCAAAATGCACAGCACTAGCTGGATGTTCCCAGAAGCCAGGTGCAAGGCAGGATGAGCACTTGTGAGGCACAGCGAGCTCCAAAATCAGAGCTTTTAATGCCAAAGCTGCATCACATGGAACAAAGCTTACAAAGGGGCAAGAACACATTTCTCAAGGCACACAGAGCTTCCCCATATCAGCATCACTGTGCAACAGCAAGCAAGGGAAGAGGAGACAAAACACCCCCTGAGCCCTGCCACACTGGGCATGGGATGCTGGTGAAGAAATCAGGAAGGACAGGATTTACACCCCAGCTCACTGTGAGTGCGCCTCTGTGCCCAGCCCATCTCCCTAGGCAGAACCTGGGGGTGCAGCTAATGTCAGGTGGAGCAGAGAGGGGCACACATACTACTGGGGGACGTGTCCCTTCTGCTTGGCGTTGTACTCGTCCTGCTGGCGGCGCCTCTGCTGCAGCAGCTGGGCCAGCGCCTGCAGGGACTGCGAGCGGCGCAGCGGCGCCCGCCCGGCAGCGCAGGCGTTGTGCCTGATGAAATCAACGCTCCTGCCCTCCAGCTGCACCTGCAAGAGGAGAGAGCAGGGCATCAGGGGCAGGCTGGGCACCTGCAGGAGGAGAGAGCAGGGCATCAGGGGCAGGCTGGGCACCTGCAGGAGGAGAGAGCAGGGCATCAGGGGCAGGCTGGGCACCTGCATGCTGCTGTTGGAGTGAGAAAGATTATGGAGAGGCAAAAAAACACTAACAAGACGCTCTCTTGCTTGGTGCGGAAAAGAGCAAGAAAGCAATTTATTGAAATTGCCTGAAATAAGGTTATTAGTGCAGAACAGACAGATCATTGGTCAGAGAAGGAGACACCCCTCCTCCCTGGCTTTCTCAGGGACCTTGCAGGTGTTTATCTCTGTTATGATTCTTTCTCTTGTGTTTACAATAAAGAAGAAACCTCTAGCTTGGGAAAAATCCTACCTGAGGCTGAGAAAGTTTCATGGCCTAAGAAAAATATTTAGAACTTGAGAAAAAGGCCTAGCTAAAATGTGCCTAGGCCTTCAGCAGTGTCCACATGCAGCCAGCTGCCACTGTTCACATAAGGGAAAAAGTGAAAATGCAGCACAGAAGGTACTGAATTGTATGACAGCAGGACAGGCACAACCCATCTCAGGGTGCAGTGGCCATGGTTGGGAAGGCAATCACCAAAAGACAAGCCTAAAACTGGCCTCTTTAAGGTCCCCAAGATGACCATATGGCTTAAAAGCCAGAAGGACAGAAAAAACCAGGCATGACATAGTCCCCATGGCACCTACTGCATTTTGAGGGCGGAGGAAAAACAGGTTGGGCATTCACCAGGAAATGCAACAGAACCCCTGGCAGAGCAGGAACTTTGCTGATCCTTGGGGCACTTCCCCATTGACAGCAACCCCACCACAGCTCCTTCTCCGCAAAACAGTGGAGAAGGTGGCTGTGTTTGCATTTAAGACTTCCCTGGTCTTCCTCCTTTGAAGATCATGTCCTGTTTAATTAAGTCATTCATGGCCTTTAGGAACCAACAAACTGACAATCTTGCACTTGCCAAGGGAAAAGGACATGAGTCATGGAGCTGTTTAGGACCTCCCAAACAGACTACTTGAAAGGTTCAGCTACTAATGCTGATTTAACTCTCCTCACTAAAATGCACAATTCATTTCCCACTTTTTAATCTAACATCCAGAAGCCACAGTTCCTTTGATTACACTGGGAACAGCCTCCAAATCCCCAAGATCTCCTGCAAAGCCCTTGGAAGAGCAGATTTGAGATTGTTGGCATGAGGAGGTGGAATTTGCACAGGGAACTTCATGATCTCCTTTACTCTGAAGTGAGGATGAAGCTAGAATTAACAGTCCCTGAATATCCATCTCACCACCCCACTGACCAGGACCCTGCTCCTTCCCTTCAGCCAGGAACAGTATTTACACATCTCCCACTCATGCAGCACATCTGACCCAACACTTGAGGAGAAGATATGAAGAGTTCAAAGCAGGAGCAATGGATCAATGCCAGAAATCCCTGGGATGGATGCAGCTAGTGTGTAACTCACCTTGTTTTCAGCACCCTGTGCCTCTGGAGCCTCTGTGTCTGCTCCTGTTTTTGCTCTGACAGGCCTTGGGGACAGTGGTCTGCATGGCTTGATCCCAGAGCCACAGCGAGAATACGCCCTCAGGAAATTCACAGCCTCAGGGTTTGGAGGTGGGGAGGTCTCCTGGGAAAGGCAAGAAAAGATTCACCACTGAAGGGAGCAAAGAAAAACCCTCTCAACCAAGTCTGGGTGGTCAACCATAAGCCCAGCCACAGGTTTCCAGCAGGCACATGACAGCACACACATTCTGCCATGGCTGGCAGAAGGGGGAAGATAATCTGCAGTCAGCCAGCAAAGGTCAACAAACAGCAACACATCCAGGCCTGGCCACTGAATGAATTGCTAAGAAGTGGGAGGAACTCTGCAGAAACACATTTGGATCCAGCAGGTAGGCACAAAGCTGCCTGCTGAGGTGCTGTTCTCAAGTGCTGCTCTGCTCAGCATCTCAAATCTGTGGTTATATCACTCTAGAAAGAAAAAGGAGCAGAGAGTGAAGGAGTCTGGTGGAATTGCATCTGAGGGGCATCTTCAAAGGCTGTGGCACAGGGATATAGGACTTGATGTCCAGCAGGTAGTCTGGGACTATCTCAGACAGTCATGTTGCAAACAAACCCCAAAAACTGGAAGTTGACACTGTGGCAAGTGAGTGACCTTATGGAAAATGCAGCTGGGGTTCTGTCTTTGGAGTGATGGGAACTGCACAGGGCCACCCCCAGATCCTCACAAACACCCAAGGCCTCAGCTGAACTGCAGCTCCCTGGGGAAGATTCCTTCTTGCCTGGCCCATTCAGCTGGGCAGAGCTGCAGACTGATGGTGGGACTGGACAGCCACATTGGTGGGTTTGGTGTGAGGAGCAGGAATGGGATGTCCTCAGCACTGCCCAGACTGTTCATGCTCCAAAGATGCTCAGTCTTGCTCCAACAGGAGATCTGGATCTCTCTGGTGAGTTAATGAGAATTGCCTTTTCCTAGCACAGCTGGCTCAAAGTTGATTGAGTTTGTGACCTCAGGAGCACAGAGCACAGCTTGCCACATCTCCCTCCATGGGAGCACTTGGACTGCCAGAACCCTTTCCAAGACAACTGCTCCAGTTAACAGCCTTGGGGACAGATGACAGAGAAAAAACTCTGCATTAGTCACCAAGATCCAGCAGAATCAACTGAAACTGAGCAGCAGTAGCAGCTCCACAGAAGGTGGAGATCCTTCACAGGGAACACCTCAGCTCCAGGAGAGCCACAGCAACAGTTAAAGCACCATGAGTCAGTGCCAGGGCCTCTCTGGAGGAGCCCACAAGTAACACACCACGCAGAAACTGCCTGCGCAGAGACCACCCCCTTCCCCAAAACAAAGGAAGAAATGAGCTCAATCTCCCTCTAACCCAGAGCATTTGTCAAACAAGAGTGTAGGCTGGTGCTCTTGAAGCACTCGTGGGTTTGCTCCCATGTGTGGAAGGGTCACAGATATCAAAGAGGTTGGTGACACACCAGGAAGAAGGGACACAGCAGTTGGAACCACTGCCTTGGGAATCATCTGGCCAAGTTTTGCAGTTGTTATCAATACATGTCATTTTAGCATCAAAAACTGGCCATAGATGAAAGGGAAGCAATGCAGAGACGAGGAGGAACTTGAAGGCTCCAACTCAGCACCCTCACAGGCTGTGCTGATCCATGAGGCCTCATGGAGATGTCTGTGCCCCTGAGCAGTGCTTATCCACCAGGACAATCACTTGGGGAAGAATGTGTGGATGCACACTGCCCACTGTGTATCCCCAGGGTGGGATAGCTGCACTGAGGCTCAGTGCAGCCTGCAGATCTGCCTCTGAGAAACCCAATCCATGGGGTTAAACACCACAGTCTATTGGCACAAACCCCAGAGAAGCACTGCCCCAAACATGGGGAAGCTGAGAAGTCAAATGGGAGCATCCCTTGGCAGAAAATATGGCTATGAGGGGGAAGCAGAACAGGGATTATTGCAACATTCTATGGACCCAAAGCACACACCTCACTCACAGCCCCACTGCCACATCTGCCCTTTGTGCTTCAGCACTGAGCTGCCCCCAGATCCTGCAGGCTCCATCATCCCACCATCCCTCATGGCTGAGCCACACCCCAAACCTGCAGAGCTCAGGAGCTCCTCCATAAATACCAACCTGCAGTTTGGCCTTCACCTTTGATTCCACATTTTGGTATTTCTGGGATTTCCAGAGAGCTTTCACAGGCTTGGGCTGGCTGCGCTCCTGGGCTCGCTCCTTCTCCTTGCACTTCTTCTGAATCTCCTTGATCCTCCTCACGTTTTCCTTCTCATAGTCCTTGGCCTCTTTCCCTGCTCAGCAAGGGGAGACACAGCTTCACCTCCCAGACACTGCCACAGCCTGCAGGCTTCTGAGTGCTGGCACCAGAGCACAGATCCCCTCCCAAGCTGGGCCAACAGCCCACAGAACCAGCAAGTTCTTCTCTCTCCTGCAGACTAGACCATCTCTGCATCCTGCCCCTGTTGGATGCACACTCCCAGACCGACTCTTCTGCCAGGGGATGCCCAGATGAGCATCAGAACAGGTCTGTGCACACTGTTGCTCTTCACAGACTCTCTTGTTCTCCACTTGTCCCAGTGTACACAAGCCAGACAAGCTATGCCAGCATCCTCTCAAGAGCAAGGTCATTGCCCAGTTCACTCACATTGTGTTTGTGAAGTAGAAAGGGCAGCAGAGCCTTGAACTTGCACTGTTCCTGGTTTCAGGGTCAGCCATTGTCCCATGTTCAAGTGGACATTATCAAGATTATGGATTAGAGGTTTTGTTTTATTTTATAATCAAAAGTTATCCTTCCTTGGGCTCCCAGGACAGGGGATATCTCAGATAACCAGATAACCAGATGCTCATCCTTCCCCCCCTGCTTGGGCACAGCAGCTGTGGCATCTACCCCACTGGCACCAGCTCAGGGCAATGCCAGCACATGAAGCAAATTAGGGCTCACACAGGGCTCAACCTTATCTCCTTCCTGGACCTCTGAATGTATTCTAGGTGACATCCCTGCCCCAGAGAAGGGAACATATTTTGCAAAGATGTTCTCACATCCACAAATCCTGCCTGGCTTCACCAACTAGGAACTTGCCATGTTAAGCATCCTCCATACATCAAGATTTTGTTTGATTCATCTAGAAGTTTGAGTATAAAGAAACACAAGTATTTGTACCTTTTTTCCAGTCTCTCTTCCCATTCTAAACCTGAGACTGGAGCCAAAACATCACTGACTCCAGCACAGGTGACTCCACTGCGAGGCCAAAGCTGCAGATGGGGTGACCAGCCCTGTGAAGCTCAAGCTCTCCTCAGGCAGCAGATCCTGAGAATCCACCCCAAATCCTGGATGCTTCACCCCTGGCCCCAAAGGCAGCTGAGGCCAGCAGTGATCTGGCTGTACTTACTCTTCACTGGCATCCCCTCATCAAGGGAGATCCCTTCAAGCTGCAGTAAGAGGCTGAGTGTCCCTTTCTGTCCCCTCTCCAGGAATTCCTTTCCACTGGGGCGAATGTGAGGGGCTGGCTGAGCCTGGCAGGCACTGCCCAAAGCAGAACAGGGGTTGAGAACTGAGTCCAGGGGGCCACAGGTTAAATACAGCTTCTGAGCATTTCCTTCCAGCCTCCCTCGAGCTACAGAGAAACAAAAAGGAGAATCTTGTCAGGAAATTATTTTACCTCAGTTTTCTGCACCCACAGCCCACAAACAATGTGAAGGCCCCCTCTTCACCTCTGCCTTATGCTTTCCCATCCTTCAACCAGCTGTACAGACCACTTCAGGATCACCTAACAGAATAGAGACTGCCCAGGACACCAAGGGATAAAAGGCCATCAAGCTGTGTCATGGCAAAGCACAAACTCCCAAACCTGTAACAAGCATCAAGACTCACCTGAGGAGGGGCGTCTGTAATACTCTGGAAAGAGTGTTGGGTCTGGAGGAATGGGTCCAGAAATCCTGGATGGTCCTTCACACATCCTGCCACACACTGCTCTGCCTCTGCCACAGAAGCCAGCCACCACTGAGAACAGAAATGAACAGGGCTCTCTGAGCCACTGAAAAGCTACATTTTATATATACACACTCATATGTATAGAGGAATTTCTAACTTTCATTTGGCACCTCAACCCCGGCTCCAGAGATGTCCTGCTGTTAACAACCACCCCAAATTGGACTTCATGCACCTGAAACAAGGGGTCCAACAGCAATGTCTCTCCTGTGGTTCTATTCTGTTTTTACCAGTGCAGAAAATGCCCACAGTTGCTGTAATATTGGTACCTTCGGTACAACAAATCCTTCCTGGCTTTGTTCTCCCACATGGGAACATCAAAAGCAGACAGAGAAGGAGTGAACAGGAAACACAAGATAGCTGGCCATCATCTGACATCAGGTTTTACCCTGAGATTTGAATTATCCTGTACCCTGGGTTCCCTCTAAAAGGCTCCTGTGGTTCAAACACAGTTTGTCCAGAGGAAGCTGAAGCTCCTGTCCCACATGGCCATATCCTCCCTGAGAACACACCTGTGCTGTCACCACCCCTGAGCAGGCTGGGGCTGAGCCCCAGAAGAACAAACACTTTACAAAGAGACAAAACATTCCACTGCAGGACCATGTGGGGCAGGGACAGGATTTCTGGGGAAGAGCCCAGACAGTTTCTCAGGTCTTGGGGAGAACAGAGTTACTCACTTAGAAGAACATATTTTTAATTTCTGAAGTACTTTTCAAAGCAGCACAGAGCCACAAGTCCCTGCCCTGGCCCACACAGATCCCTGCTTCTCTTCTTTCCATGACAGAATCAGACTCTCCACCAGGACGGGACAGGAGAGCCAGCATCACTCCAAGATCTCCTGGATAGCATTTTTATACCTGTAGCAAACCTGCTCATACCATGAGCATGCAGGGTGCCCCAGCAGCAGGCACAGGCAGCTGCTGAGCTCCCAGCAGAGTCACAAGAGCCTCATCAGAGTCACACCACGACTCTGACAGGCGCCAGGGCAGCTTGGCTGGAGCCACTGCTCTAAGAGCTGCGACTACAACCTGCATTCCCTGACTCCTCAGGCAGTAATTTAAACATTTCTGAGACACCTCAACGGGAACAACCCCTCTCAGGATCCTTGACATGCCAGCACTGATGGGATGCAGCATCTGCAGTTTAATTTATAAACCAATAAACGATCAGTGCAAGGCTGAGTGAGTCTGAGTCATAGCAACTAATGCACTGCAGTCTTCCTTGCTAAATCACCCCTGTTGACAGGAGACCCATTAGCAGAATGCTGTTATTCATCTCCTGGACACAACAGCAGAGGCAGTGCAAGCAGGGCTGACTGCTGCACACCAGCATGCATGTGCAGCCTGTAGCCAGCTGCTCTGGAAAAGCTATTTCTGAAAAGCAGGCACAGACTCTCAGCCACAGATAAAAGGATGCTGGCTTGGTATTATTTAATCTCCTCCATAATGGATCCAACTAAGCCAGACCAGCCTCTCTTATTCTAGAGGGGAAAAAAAAAAAAAAAGAAAAAAAGGATTCACCATGAGATCACTCCAGAAGAGCTACTGGCTTTGAACTGCACATCTGATCTTGATCTGAACTCGAGTCCCAACCCAGTGGTTTACAGGCAAAACGACAGGCTGAAATCAAGACCTGTAACACAGCAGACAATTACTGTGGGGGATTGAAGGAGGAAAGGCAGGCTGATGGGAGGCGGGGGATGAAGGCTCATTTTATACCTTCACATCCCAACTGCACCCTGCCCTGCTGCAGGGAATTTGCAAATGACACCCACTCCCTGATTTGCAAGTCACATCACCTCTGGCTTGGGATCCTGCAAGATCAGACAACCTCATTACAGCAGGGAGCACCTTGCCCATGTAGGGAGCTACAGGGACACAGGTCCCAGCAGCAGTGTCCCAGCCCTGTCCCAGCTGCCAAGCCTCAGTCCAAACACTGGCACAGACTTCCCAAGCTGAGCTCTGCTGACCACGGGCCTGTTTGGGGGACACAGAGAGACCCTCATGGCTCACTCCTGTGCCTTTGCAGCACACCAACAATCCTGTGCTGAGCCAACTCCATTCACTGCCCCTGCATCAAACAAGTCACAAATTTCACTGGGTTTGTTTTCTGCCCATGTAACCTTTTGTCCAGAAGGAACATGACTATTACATCCACAGGGGGATCAGAGAAACACTGGAGCAAGCACCAGGGAAACACAGCAGGAGCATATACTTATGGACACAGAGGAGAGGGATGAGGGAATAGGGTCAGACATCCTGGGCACAATCTGATCACTGCCTGCACCCAGAAAAGCATCTGCCTTACCACCACACCAGAAACCTAACACCAACAATGCAGTGCCAACCTGCTGCCATCAGACACACACCATTTATGCATTCACAGGCTGTGAGACGCAGGAACACTCTGCAGAACCAGCTGAAAAAGTCCAGGCAAACAGACATATGTGTTTCTCCCCACCTCTGCACTCCCTAGGGAAGAGTCACAGCTCCCAGAACTCTGCACAGCTACAGGAGGCACAGAGCAGTTGCTGGAGTAACCCAACAACTTCAACACTGCTCATTCAGCCCAGTGTGCTGCTCCCTTCTCCACCAGAACCACAGCTTAATGCTGCCCTAGCAGCCAAGCAATGCAGGCTCCAGCTCTCCCAGTGTCTGCAAGTTTAATAATCATTAACTCAACTCTGTGCCCTTTGCTGCAGCTGACCAAGTGGTAAAAATGCTACTTATCCCCCTGGTAAACTGAGCCCTTTCAGAGCCTGTAAGAACCACAGCTTCCTTTTGTGGCTTGTTTTTGGCATTGTAGTTAAGGTAACTGCAAAACATGGGAACAGACAAGTCTCAGGCAGGTGCATTTCACAGCCTTGAACCCTCGGCATCTGATTTTCAAGCATTCCCTCTTCCTCACACATGACATTTTCACTGTGCCTGGGTCCCTGGCCAGGAAGCTGCTACCACACACAGAGCTGATGCCAGCCCAGCTTCTTGCCTTCATGAGCCAATCACTGCAGAAAGCATGGGAAAAAACATCCCACGGTTGTGATAAGCTGTGATAAGCAGAGCAAGTCATCTGCAGCAAATCAAAGGGCTAATCTCCATGCAGCTGGTCTTGCATGTTTGATTCCTTCCTCAACAGTTTTAGCTGAATTGGAAAGTCACATCAGGATAACTTCCATGCCCGAGGGCAGCACCAAAACAGCACCAATGGATCTGAGACCACACCTGAACAACTGGGAGCTGGGACCAGAGGTCAATGTGCTGTGAACTTACCCAGTGGTTTTTGTCCCTGCCTTAGCCTTCTCCTTGCTGATTGCTATGGGAGAGATTACTATTCTCCTTTTAATACTATTCTCCACGCGGGTTTCCTCAGGTCTCACCAGCTTTTTCTCACCTACCAGTCTCAAAGACCCATTTTTCCTTTTGTCTCTCTGAAAACAGAGGGACAGGCACAGCCAGGTACAATTCTGGCATTTGCATTTCTGGGAGCTGGTGTGTCCCAGCAGCTCTTTAGGAATAAAGCCGGCTTGGACAGCCTGCCCAGGGAGTCAGACGCATTTCCTGCAGCAGCTGGGGCAGGAGCAGAACGAGGGCCGAGGAAGGTGGGCAGAGACTGATGTGGCTGTAACAGCTGCAGCCCAGCCCTCTCTGGAGGGCAAGGGCAGATGACGACACCTGAAAGCGTGGGATTCCTCTGGGATGCAATTCCCGTGCTGAGGCTGGAGCAGCCCCACCGGGAGAGCAGCACCAGCCGCGCCTGGGGACACGTGCTGGACCCGGCACGGCGCTGAGCGCCAGCGGGCACGGCTGGGGACCGGGCACGGCTGGGGACCGGGCACGGCTGGGGACCGGGCACCCCGGGAACCGGGCACGGCTGGGGACCGGGCACCCCGGGAACCGGGCACGGCTGGGGACCGGGCACGGCTGGGGACCGGGCACCCCGGGGACCGGACACCCCGGGGACCTTGCTGGCTCCCTCGGGAGCGCTGCCAGCAGCGCAGTCCCGCGTGTCGGGCCCGCAGCCTCCCCCGCGGGCGCTGCCCCTGCCCCGGGCCCGGCGCTTCCCGGCCCGGCTCCCCGCTGTCCCCGGCTCCCCGCTCCCGAGCCCCGGGCCCGGCAGGCCCTGTGCGGCTGGCCCGGCAGCACTCACCGAGGCAGGCGCGGAGAAGCGCTCCGGCCGGGCCGGGCAGGGCTGGGCCCGCCCGCCGCAGCCGCAGCCGAGGGCCCGGCCCGGCCCCGCCGCTCCCCGGCAACCGCCGCTTCCGCCGGCATGGGCGGGCCCGGCCCGGCGCCCGCGCTGCTGCCGCGGCACCGCCGGCACACCGAGCCCGGGAATACCGAGCCCCGGGGACACCGAGCCCGGGGGACACCGAGCCCGGGGGATACCGAGCCCCAGGAACACCGAGCCCCGGGGGACACCGAGCCCCGGGAACACCGAGCCCCGGGGGATACCGAGCCCCGGGGACACCGAGCCCCGGGAACACCGAGCCCGGGGGACACCGAGCCCGGGGGAACACCGAGCCCCGGGGGATACCGAGCCCCGGGGACACCGAGCCCCGGGGGATACCGAGCCCCGGGGGATACCGAGCCCCGGGGACACCGAGCCCCGGGGGATACCGAGCCCCGGGAACACCGGGCCCCGGGGACACCGAGCCCGGGGGATACCGAGCCCCAGGAACACCGAGCCCCGGGGGACACCGAGCCCCGGGAACACCGAGCCCCGGGGGATACCGAGCCCCGGGGACACCGAGCCCCGGGAACACCGAGCCCCGAGGACACCGAGCCCCGGGAACACCGAGCCCGGGGCACCGAGCCCCGGGGGATACCGAGCCCGGGGGATACCGAGCCCCGCTCCCTGATGCGCAGCATCTGCACCAGACGCAGAGAATGCCCGGGGGAATCCGGGCTTCGCGGCTGGAACGCGCCTCGCTCACAGGGGCGCTCCTGGGGTCGCCATCCCGCTCGCCGGGGCAGGGCACTTGAGGCCGTAGCCAGCCCCCGAGAGGCCCCTTCCACCTCTCTGCACTATTCTCTTTCTCACCTAGGAGTCTCGACACCCTTCTTCCTTCACGGGGATCATCTGGACACGTTTTGTGCTTCCTTCTAGAGAAGGAACTGCACTTTAGATTTTTTTCTGCCCAATACAAAGTTAGTGACAAAGGCACAAAGGAAAGTTCTCAGTTCCAGGACAGTTTCAAAACAGACCCCAAACTGGCATGGAAACAGTCAGGGCTTTTCTATCTGAGTGAAGGTGGTGACTGCAAGGTGAGCTCTGAGTCTCCTGTTCACTTTTATTAGGTTGGCTTTAGCTTGACCAAATCAAAAGCGCAAGCACACAACTGCATAGAGAGTTCCCTCAACAAACACAACTTTTTATTTCTGTAGAAAACATGGTTCTTTTCAGGAAGGTCCAGCTTATGAAACAGCAGCGTGCATGTTAATATACATAAATACACAGTTACAATTTAGTGGGAAATACATTTAAAAAAAAAGCTTTCAAGTACACAAAACAACAAATGTAGTAAAATTAGACTATCCTTTCCACATACCTGCCTCAGAGAGAAACATTTCTCAAAAGGAATGAACTTCCACCCCATCATCTGCCACCAAATCTCTCCACTGGACGCCAGCTGCAGGAGAGTGTGAAGATGGGCTGGACCAGAGGGTTAATAGCCAGTGTCTGAGATCAGGAGCACATTTACCCATGGCAGTTCAGTCCCTGTTCTCTCAACTATCAGGATGTGTGTAGTGTGACAGTTACCCAGCCTGCACATTAAGAGAGCTGCAAGAGGTAGGAAATACCTCCTTCCTTCCACTTTCAGGTCCCTGAAAGGTTCATGCTGTACAACTTTGTTACTCACGACATGTGGCAATCCCGTGACCCTGGGAGGCATTTATTTATTAACAGTCACAGAAATGAGAACGTGGCCCCACAGGCACGGCACTGGTGCTGCCAGGCAGTAAACACAACTGACATAAGCACAGAGCTTATGGAAAAACAGCTGCTGGATGCAGACAGCCTCTTGAATAGAAGGCATAATGTCTACAGATATGGAAGAATAGCTCAATGCATCACAGACTTCCTGAAGATTTTCCTGCCAATGGCACATCAACAACTGAGAATTATAGTATCATTTAAATAAAACATCAGTTTGAATGAATTTGAAAGACATTTACCACATACAGGAAGCCAAAAGGCTGATCCTTATGTTACTAACTTTAATGCATTCCTTCTACTTTTTGTCCTATAGTTTAGAGACCTGTTACATCACTAAACTCTTTTTTAAAAGTTTACAAACTGAGGATTAAAACATAAATCAGTCTCCAAGAGAGATGAAGAAGGCATCTGAACAATAGATACTCCCTGATCTTGCTCCACATGCTCTCATGGTTAAATCAGCAACCTGTGCAACAGGGGTTGTGTCCCATTTCCAAGCCATGCAATGGCAGAGATCCCACGATTCACTTCAGCTACTGCAAGTGCAAAGGGCAATTCAAGTTTTCCTATCAGTCTCCGAGACAAAAATTAAATGTTTGCAAAAAACAGAAACATTTAAAACTCTTTAATCAATTTAAACCACAACTGTTCCTATCAGAACATATTTTATATGTTTAAAAAAACCCAAGAAACTCACGCTATTAAATAACAATCTACATATCTTAAAAACTGGGGTTTTTTTTCTTTTTACATTACAGCCAGAAGTGTTAATTGTCCTATTTTCCAAGGTAGGAATGTTCATAAGTTATTTCTTTGAAGCGCCTCACAGAGGTTTTGGTTGGCATCTGGTTCCTCAGTCATCACCTCCACAGTCTCCCACTCACCTGACCTACTCGATTTCTTGATGGCCTCTACCACACTCTGCATGTACAGCCCATCTTCAAAAGAGGCTGCCATGGACACAGGTTTATGATCCCACGTCCGACGGTCCTCCTGCTCTTGGAAAGACTGCCTCAGGGCTTGCACCATGTACACCATGCCCTTCAGGTAAAGCAGAGGGATGTCCTTGAACCCCTTATCCAAAAGGCCCTTGTTGACAGGCAGGGAGTCTGTAAACAGCAGCTCCTCCTGGAGAGCAGTGTTCTTCTGCCCGTACAGCTCTGTCCCACGAGCTATGAGGCGACCGGCAGAGCCCACGACCATCACCTCGTGGATGAACGATCCGGGCATGTTGAAGTTGAGAGTCACAGTGCAACAGACGCCGTCGCCCATCAGCATCTGGAAAACGCAGAAGTCGTCGCTGGTGACGTGGCGGATCCCGCTGATGGCCGTGTTCTGCTTCACAAAAGTCTTGAGCAGCCCGTGGACCTTGTGAGCTCTCCTGCTGGTGAGGTGAGTCAGGAGGTCGATGATGTAGGTGCCCATGGTGTGCAGCCCACCCCCTCCCATGAGCTCGTCACAGATCCAGTTGTACTGGTGGCTCAGCAGGCTGCCCCCGTAGACGCGCACGTCGCAGACGATGACGTTGCCCACGTAGTGCTCCTCTATCAGCTGCTTCATCTTCACAAAGGCGGGCAGGAAACGCAGCACGTTGCCAACGATGCTCATCAGCTTGGGGTAATACCTGGCAGCTGTCACCATCCTGAAGGCATCCACAGAGGTAGCAGCTTTCTCACACAGCACGTTCTTCCCTATTCCTGCAGCATCAATGAAAAAAAAATACACACATGAGCAAATTGATTTTGCACGCATGAGCAAAACATGCTCAGATGCCCCAAAGGTTGTCAAGAATTGGTGTTTTTAAGAGTTGGGCTTTCCTGTTGCAATTCCTAAACTGGGAACTAAAGTAGGAATGCCAAGTACAGCGAGACTTGATGCTGTTTCCAAGATGCTCCAGTTGCAGAGCTGACAAACTCTCACAGAGGGAGGCTCCAAATACAGGGAGGATTTTTACATCATGAAAGATAAATGGCATCACATGGTATTAAAAGAAGACAGAGTATGAGTACTATAGTTAAAACATTATTTGAATACCTGTATAGCCAGAGGAGGAAAAAAAAAGCCATGTACCCTGCAGGGATGAGGTTGGGGAAGGGGAGATTTGATTTTCACTTTGTATTTCATCATCACTATACTTTTTAAAAAAATTAATTAATATAATGGGACATAACATTTACTCATATATATAAAAATGTATATTTATAAAAGACATACATACAGATTCTTAGAATTCTACAGTATTAGAAATAATGTTTTTGTAAGTGGACTGTCTTTTTAATTAGAAAGCAAATAATTTTGGTCTGCACATACATCCTGCTTGTACAATCTGACAAAAGGTGATTGAGTTGCACAGACAAGAGCTGCACCCCCAAGCTGACCCACTGAACTGTTATTGCTACTGATGCACTTTACATCGTGCTCAGCCTAAATCAATGAGGACAGTCAATAATCCTTTTTTCCCCCCTAACTTTAAAGCAGAAATAAATACAAAAGAGCATGACAGTACAAGTTTTAACCAATTCTTACATTTGGAGTTTTTCTGGTATTTCCCTTCTCATGGCAGGGCTTTACTTTCACTGGGTTTTTTTTCCTATTTTACATCTGTCCTGATCAAATACTTATCGAAACATTTTTCAGTGTAATGACCACGTTATTCCTAACATGATTATTACAGACATTCACTGGGGATGCCAGACCTGAAGGTCAGTCATGGCACACCACAGTTACTGCCCAAGGATTGCAGGAATGGCTGGTGGCACCTCTCTGAAAGCTGCTCCTTGGGCAGGAGCAGACGGTGCCCGATTGAACCGAGTGCCAGTGCGAAGGAACCAGCACAGGAGCCCCGCTCGGTCTCTGGCACGGAGGGGAAGGCGGATCCTGCTCTCCGCGCTCCCCCTCCCGGCCGCGCCCAGCCAGCCCTGCGGGAGCGCTCCCGAGACACAGCTCAGCCAGCGGAGCCACGGGAGAAACAGAACCTCTGCTTCTAACAGACACAGGCAAAATCCAGTCAGGAAATGGGAAGACTACGAGTGAGAAATCCCCTATACTGATAGGAGCCTACAGCAGCTTTAACAAACAAAGGGTCAGGTCAAACTCCCAGTGGACACTCTGGCTGTCCATTGGTAACCCCCTTTTCAGAGACTCTGACTCCCCTGCCCACAAGTCCTGAAGCTAAGGCAAGGCACAACACTGAATTCAGTATTTTTCAGGACTAGCTGAAGCACCTGGACAGGCATCTAGAGCTGATTCAGTCCACTTTATCAGCCTTGTTTAAATGGTGCTCATCTCCAGGCAGGTTAAAGCACCACCAGAGAAAGCAAAGGGATGCTCACAGCATCCCAAGCAGGTCTGCATCCTCAGAGCTTGTAGAAAAGCAAAGTGACTCTCCCTTCATGCACACCCTGGGTACAGCCCAGCTCTGCTTTGCTGCTCCCTGCCTGCCCAGCCCTGGTCCCTGCAGAGATGGCAGAGCCTGGGCACAGCCCTGGCACTCAGCAATTCCTCACACCGGGCTGTCCCTGCTCTGCTGACCAGCCCCACCCTCTGTGCTGTGCCTGTTCTGGCAGCCCAGGCTGAGCCAATTGAGCAGCTAAAACTGGCTGATGGCTTTTTTTGGGGTGGCAGCCAGTGCAGGGCACTGACAGCCCACTGTGCACTGCTGAGTGCCAGGAGGGAGAGCTGGGAACACAGAACAGCTCTGGGATAATCCTGCTGTTGCCTTCAGTGGAACAGTCAGTCCCCAAGCTCACAGACATGGCCGTGAAACAAGGACAAGGGCCAAATCAGAGATGGCTACAAGGTCCCTTACCAATGCCATGGCCATGCCTTTTGTTTTCCAAGGCAGTGCAGCTTACATCCCTGGGATTGTCACTATTGTTTTGGTAATGAATAACCTGAACTTTGTACCATATTGTTTTCCTAAACCACAGCTGCAAAATTTTCAGTTGAGGCCCTCACCAGCCAGGAGACATGAGAGCATGGATGGGTGCATTTAACTGTGGGACATGAACCACAACACACACATTTGGTGAAATGTATTTAGTTCCTCTGAGATCAAAAGAAGTGCAAATTTAAAGAGAGCTTCTTGCTTTGCCTGTTGTGGAGATAAACCATAAGATTACACTGATTTTAATATGAACTATCCCCTGGGCTTTGATCTGTTCTGTCTGGTTCATGAACTCAAACCAGTGTCACTGCTTTGTCCCCAGGCTTGTTCATGGATGCCTGTCAGCAAGAAACTTAGCAAAGGAAACTGCACCACCTAGAAAAACTGGGGTCTTCTCTCCTCTTTACCAGGAACAAAAATGGAAGTACAATTTTTTTTAAAAAAGTAGAAAAATGTACAAAAATAAGTGATAAAAGTGTCACCACTTTAAAACAAACAAACCAAGCCCAACAAAACATAACACAGAAGACCATTATTACTGCACCACTTCTGACATTTCCTGAAGCCCAGTCTCTTGGCAACTAGACACCAATTTGTTATAAACAACTCCCAGCTGATAATTCTCTGATTATAACCATCACTGTATAAATCTCAACTTCCAAAGAAAATGTTGTTGACATCTTTGGCCCTATCCTGGTTCTGTGTTCCTTCAGAACATTCAGGTACAGAAAATCACCCAACCCTTGCTTTAAATAAGTCATGATATACTGGGCAGTAGACCTACAAATATCACTGTAATGAACCTGGAAAGCTGAAAGGCAAGGTCAGCATCACACTGGTCTGTCTGCATCAGTCTGCAGAACAGAACATCTCAGCAAAGAAGAAGTGATTGTTACCCTTCCCTGCCACATCCTTCCATTTCCCTGGCTTTTTCAGCCTTCCACCTCCTAAACCTGCATTCAAGCATACATACAACCTCTCTGCATTTCTGCACCACTTGCTTTACCTCCCTTTCCTCCTCTGGATAATGCCATCTTATGGGCATTCAATGAAAGAATCCCAAATCCCTTTTAGTTAATAACTCACCAGAGAAGGTTCAATCCTCTCCTTTTTAGTCTATTTGATCCTCAAGAGCCACAAGACCTAGTGAAATGCATATCACCTAACTAGTGCTTTAAAGAGCTTTTAGTATATTTGAAGAGATAAATTCTAATTTACAGTTCAAATATTTAAAAATCAGAATAACTTAAAATTCAAACGACAATACCCTAATGAGGTAAACAAACAAATCTAACAATGTTAAAAAGAAAAGGAAAAAGAAGCCTGAAATCTCTCTCTGCATATCTAAGTGGCATTGCAAATGTTTGTGCAGGGACTTGTTTACTTCCAAAAGAAATTACTATAGAGAAAAGAGGCACAACAAACTACCCTGGCTCACATGGTCTGAGATTACCTGTCCTAAAATTAACTTGTGTATCTCCTGTAAACACAGTAAAAATATCACCCTTGTTACTTACAGAATTACATGCACACTGACACCCACGCTGCTCTGCAGGAGGGGACATTAACACTACAAAGTCACACACTGGGGAATTAAGAAATGTCAGGATGCCTGGGCAGTTGGCTCCCATCTCCCTGCCCAACCTGTCTGGGGTGTCATCCCTTCTTTCTGATCTAGCTGGATTCCTCCTGCTGTCTCCAGCATCTGCCCTCCTGAGTCAGGGAGAAGGATTCCTCCACCTGGGACCACATCAGCCTGCTATGGACATTACTGTGCCAAGAGTGGTCTCCAGGTAGAGGCCAGAGTCACAGCTAAAACAGCATTTCTTAGCTCTTAATTCACAAGATTCTACTGAGTGCATACAAATATTATTTTTTTCAAAGGCTTTCACCTTCCAAGTTTGATTGTACTTGTGGGGAAAGCATAAATCAGAGCTGAATAACCTTCCCCTTCCAGGCAAATCTCAGTTTCCTAGTACAGTACATGGGAAAATCTAAAATGAATTAAACAATTTAAGTTGCTTTGTTTGTTTGTTTCTGTTGCTCTGAGGTTTTTTTTAATGGGCATAAAGCCATTTACCCTCTCATTATTATTTCTGATACAGCTGATTTTTATTACAAACTCCTTACCATAACTTTGGTTTAGCAAGATATATAATTGGTTCAAACTGAGCTTTAAGCAATTATTAACAGTATTTTTACAAAAAACCAAAACAAAACAAAAACAAAACAGGTAAACTCTCTCACAAATGCCACACAAAACTTTTGCCAATTGGTGCAGCCAGAACTGTGCAGGGGTAACAGCTTCAAATTTCAATCTGCCATCAAGCTACTGATTTTTGATGCAACTCCAAGGATGAAAAGGTACCTAGAGCCTTCACAGCAATTTGCCGGGTCAGCGGTGGAGGGATGTTGATGCAAACCAAATCCACGTCCTGATGCAGCAAGACATCGTCAGTCCGACTCGTGTAGAAGGAGATGTTCATCTCCTCTGCCAGCTGTTTGGCTTCCTCTTCAGTCTTCCCCCAGAGAGCTTCAATGGAGAAACCTTCTGCCCTCAGCAGGGGTACCAGGACCCGGGCAGCACTACCAGTTCCAAACACGCCCACTCCAGGGAGCATTTTCATTCTTCATTCATGCATCAGAGTCTACACACAGGCCTTCGATAAAATGGTTGGCTCCTCAGCTTGGTGTTCCATCCACAGTTCCTAAAGTGTGAAAAGCTACAAATTATTATGAGAAAAAGGCACATTGTGGTATCAAGCACACCTGTCCTGAATTCCACCTTTTGTCCTTTGTGTGGCTGTTAACATTCTCAAACATCCTAATGACAAAATCCAAAACCCTCAAAAGGTGCAATCTATAGAGATATAGTATTAAGGGACAAGTCTAACAAACCTCTTGCAGAAGAATGGTAAGAAAGCAGCTTGTCAGTCTCCTCAGCTTCAGAACTCAGCACATGGGGACAGAAACACACACAAGAATCCAGGATAAACCAGACACAGAGAGGCACAAACAGGAAGCACCAAGAGGACAGGACATAGAGTCTGTCACACTGGCAGTAAAAGCAGTGCTGCTCTATTTGTGATGATGTAAGTCCCTAAATGAGATAAAGGTTTTTGAGATGAGGACATATCTTTTATTAGACCAATTGAAGTAGCTGGAAATAATAGACATGCTTTGGGACACATAAATCTTTCTTCTAAATTAAATACACAAACTGAAAATAACTACTTGGACCTTAACAATTTTATGGCAAATAGAGTCTAGAGAACATTTAGAAAATATGTCCTGTGGGGAAAGCCTGAATTCAGTGAGCTTGTTTTGCCTGAGGAGGAGAAGCCCACAAGGAGAGAGAATGCCAGTGTTTAAATACACAGAAAGCTGCTTTCTGAAAGGAAAAGGGTGCTCCTCTGTCTCCACTGTGGGCAGTTAAAAGCTTCACTTAGGACAGTTAAAGTATCTCCTTCTGCCAATGCCACTTAATCTCCAAGATTGCAGGGTTGGCAGAATTATTGTGGAATTATTATACTTCCTATATACAAACATTTGGTCAAGTCACACTCCTTTTGTTCTTCCAAATATTTCCTGGTAAATCAATTTCTTCAATCCCTACCTGCCAGTCTGTCTTAGCACAGCTGCTGCCCACAACTGCCTTCAGCACTTGCTTTAGCACCAGCCTCAAAGAGGGAATGTCAGAAGTCTCCTCAATCTCTGACACCACAGAAACCTACAATCCAGCTTTTGTTCTGTGCCTTTCTGAATTCTCATCTACTACACCCACTTGACCTTTCTTTAATTTTTTTTTTTTTTTTTTTTTTTTTGAGAGAAAACCATGATGAATTCAGTTTTCATTAGAAGCTTACAATGAAAAAGCAAAGCCCACATTTAAAGACAGAACTGGTACCAGCACCAGATCAACACCTTTGGAAAAGACACCTCTAAGCAACAAGAATCATGGCTTGTTTCAGAAACAGTGTTACCAATCTTCACATCCCAAGACACTCACATGAAGTTCCAACACATAAAAGCAAACCCTGACACAGCACTGGGCTGTACCAGCACAGAAGTGAAAGTACTCCCAGTTCAAGTGCTTTGTTTGCAATCAGCATCTCATTAGTCTGGGGGTGCCTACACTGCCCAGCACGTGTTATAAAACTGAATTCTGTCTGAATTCCTAGGTGTTTCTGCAGTACAGACACTAAACTAGAAAACAGAAATGCTTGAGAATATTTATCTTGCAAAATGCATAAATGTTTACAGATGCTATAAAACAGCTTATGAATATTTACTTAATTATTCAGTGTGTTTTTCCTAAGTCTGTGTGATGCAGCATTTGTAGTGATACTGTCACTGTCATTCTTTATAAGGATGAACAAAATTCACTGACAAACTCTTTTTTTATCCAACATTTAGCAGAACACTTAAATAAGGCAGTGACAAAGATCAAAAGGATCTTGAAAATATTTACTAGTCTACATAAAAGGGATCCTGGGATACTGGCAAGGAGCATGGCTTCTACCCAGGTTTACTTTATACAAATCACACAAACAACAACAACAAAAAAAATACCCTTGCAACTGGATGAAGGCATATCTACTGAAGTCCCCACAAATCTGTTTAGCAGTTTATGGTCTGGAAGAATTAAAAATCCTTACAGCAGAAAGAACATCTTCATTTCAAGTGACATGAAGTGAGGTGAAACAGAGACCAGGTGAGTGTGTACCTGCTTGCACCAGATCACACAGAGGAGTCTAAATTACACAACACCACAATAGCTTAGAAAAGGCTGAATTAATTGAAAATGCTCTAGGAAAACACCAGTTTATGCAACACAGTATACACAGTATACACAGTATATGCAACAGGAGACCCCTGCTACTCAAGATAAGCTGATTTCTGTAACAGTCACTCAGTTTAAGTGTTACTCTTTCCTGTTTTCCATTTCACTGCCTTTTAAAAATAATCTCAGTCATGTGGAATTAATCTTAAACTCACTTATCCCAAAACATAGCATGCTTCTACATTGCTATCACTAGGAGCTATTGGCACAAACCTACAAAATCTAGTGATTAGCCACCATCCACCAGCTCCTGATGCTACAAGAGCTTCAGATCACCAGCTCACCACAAAGCAGCAAGTGGCCAACCCAGCCTCAGCATTGACTTCCAGCAGGGCAGCCCCAGCTCTCTGGGTATGGAGACACAGCTTGCCAGTGAAAGGGCTGGAAACCCCAAACTTTGCAGCCACCAGGCTCTGCAGAGGGGCCCTGAGCAGAGGACAAGCTTCTCTTCCCTCTCCTTAGAGCCACCTGCAGCCTCCTCTTCCCCCAGCAGACTTTCACCAGCTGGGAAGTCCTGGTTTGGCTAGGCAGGCCCAGCAGGATGGATGTGGGTGCTGAAGGGCAGCACAAAGACAATCCTTACAAGAATCACAGAGCACATGGAGCACGAGCAGAAGTGAGCAGATGCTCAAAGACCTGTAATGGGAGCTTTTAAAAAGGGGCACACGTGGGTACTGCAGCCTGCACACACACTGCAGACACACTCCAGTGCTGGCAGGAGAGGGATTCCAGCCCAGGCACCCTGAGGAGACAGCCTAAACCCTCTATGCCAGAAAAAGGCCACTGCTGAGGAGAGGCAGCTGTAATTAACAGTTTAGGAAGAAGGAACAGAGATCTCAGAACAGCACTGTGCCCCCACAGAAGTCCCCAGAGCACCATCATCTGGATCTTTGTGTGCACATCTGGTAGTTTTCCTCTAAGCAGGGGGGCAGCAGAACTAGAAGTCCTGCAGAGGTGATCAACAACCAAAATCTTGTGAAAAGGAAGACCTAAGCAAAGAAAGATTTCTCAGTTGGGAAGAGACATCACCAGGTAATAAAGTCAAGTGTGGCTTAGGATGGAGAAAACCAAAATTTTCACTGTCCTTCACCGTATAAGAGAACATCAAATGGAGCTCAGAGAAGGCAGGATCAAAACAACCTGAAGGAGGTGGTTCCCTGCAGCAGACTGTTTTAAGTTGTGAAGTGCCCTTGCCATGAGACACTGCAGACATCTGTCATTTACAGGGTGTGAAAAGAGAGATTCTTGTCTATCCACTGAGGCTCACTGAATGCACAGAAGTCATATCTATCTGAAATGAAAACTAGAGAAAACTGGTTTTGGCAGAGCATGGGAACAGCTCTGAGAAAAATGCCTGAAACTGGTACCAACACCAGCTTTGAATTAGGTCCAAAACTAAATAGTAACAGTCAAGGATCACAGGGCCCAGAAACTGCTGTGGACCATTACAGATGGCCAAACATAGGGAAAGAATAGCAGCCCATGTTCAGAAGGGTGCTGGCCAGGGTAGCATTAGTTCAGCATAAAGAGAAAGCTTTTCACATGTCTCCAACTTATCCTAAAAAGTTCCACTGAATCTCCAAGAAAGAGGAGGCACATGGTGGAGGAGCACACCAGCAAGCACTTCTGCCCTCTGGCACGAATATACTTGAGGCTGTGTATGAAATGGTTCAGGTGTTGATATCAAAACGGACGTGCTTTCTTTACTAAATGTGCTTTTGATTCAGTGCCAGCGGGTTGTGTGATAACCCACGAGTCCACAGCCTCAAGGAACTCCCACCACACCTCGAGACAAGCCCAGCACAGCGTTCTGTCCTTCCTGCTCTGGATGCACAGCAGCAAAGGCCCCGTTCCAGGCACGACACTTCCCACAGGTGCCGCCCGAGGTCGAAGGTGGCAATGAGAACCGTGCCGGAGCCAGCAGCAGCTGGAAAATCCTGGAAACCAAACCAGACTTGATGCAAAGCTCATGTCACGGCCATGGCAGCCCCGGCGGCGCCTCTGGCATGGCCCACGATGCTCTGTGCTGCCCGGGGCTGCGGGGCTTGGGCAGCTGCTCTCAGCGTGCGGCT
This sequence comes from Erithacus rubecula, assembly GCF_903797595.1. NCBI lineage: Eukaryota > Metazoa > Chordata > Aves > Passeriformes > Muscicapidae > Erithacus > Erithacus rubecula. The sequence continues at coordinate 6,292,090 of NC_136664.1, read as the reverse complement.
CCTCACGGGGCTGGACGGGACAGAGCTCACCTGACCTCGCCTCACCTCTGGAACAGGGCAGGGCTCACCTCGCCTCACCTCACCACACTCCCCCCTTCAGGGCTCTGGGCGGGACAGGCCCCACCTCACCCACCGGCCCACACGGAGCTGGTACCCCCGGCCCCTTTCCAGCCGCTCCCGGCCCCGCGCCCTCTGGCAGGACCGCGCCCCGCTCGCCGCCCAGCGGCCCCGGGACAGCGGAGGAGCCCCGGGGGCTGGAGGGGTCCGAGCCGCCCTCACCTGTGCCCGGCCGGGCCACCGGGGTTCTCCCGCCTGGCGCATCCTCGGGCCGGGCGCGCTCCCGAGGCGGCCGCGCGCTCCCGGGGCGGCGCCCCTGACCGGCCCGCGCATGCGCGACAGCGCGGCGCCGCCCCGCCCCTCCACCGGGCAGCGGCCCCGAACATGGCGGCGCCCGGGAGGCTTCACACACTACGTGAGGGACGGCCAATCCCACGGCCGGAGATTGGAGGGGAGGCGGGGCTTATAGTGACAGACAGAGATTACAACCAATAGAAGATCAGCACGGGGTGGTGTCATCCCCGCGATGGGCGCTGAGTGAGGCGCTCTGGGCTCTAGGGATGTGCCCGGATCGGGGTCTCAGGAGCGGCCGTCTCCTGGCCGTGCTGTGCCTCAGGGACACGGGACAGTGTCTGCAACACCTTCTGCTCGGTGTCACCTCCTGCTCGGTGTCACCGGCACCTCCGTGAGGGCTCAGCTCAGTGTGTCCCGAGCCCCGTCAGCCGCACGCTGCTGTGAGGGCAGGATCGCTTGTGGCGGCCCTGCAGAGGGCACTGCACCGTGCCACCCCAGGAGGAGCCTCTGTAAAGCCACCACGGGCCCATTGAGGACGCGGCTTCTCAATTTCTCCTCATACTCCCCAGCATAGGGAGGCTCCTTGCCAGCTCCCAGCAGGGAGAGGAGGGCCTTGGTGGCACCTTCTGTATTTCCCTCGTTCACTTCAAAGGAGTGAGGAGTTCCTGAGGAACTATGCAGCCTCCCTATTGGGGTGGGCATTGTGTAGTCCCGGTGTAGCTCCTGCTGACACGGGCACTCTGTTATTAACAGCAGCATTGTCATTTCCTGCTCTCTTTTCTCCTTGGCAGAGAGCACCATGGAATGTGGCTCTGGTAGGGGCTCTGGTAGGAGAGCAGCTCTGTGGAGTCAGCAGAAGACATTAACCTTTAGTTCCACCAGCACCACAGCTGGGAACATGGGGAAAGCACTTCCTGCTGGAGAAGGTCCTGGCCTCATCAGTGCCAGGAAACGTGACAGCCAGAATAGAAATGGAAAGGAAGGAAGCAAACAAGCACACATCATTATGCAGTTATGAAATGAAAGAAGACGAAGATTCAAATGTAGATAGGAATTGAACATCAGAAAGAGCATGAGAAGAGATGAAGAGGTCCAGAGGGGAGAGTAAGAGGGATGCAGAGCCTCTCACTTATCATTCTTGCAGATCTTGTACCCTCTTATCAGCAGATATGATGCTGGTGTTGCTGTTTCCTCGCGTGGGTTTGTTTGCAGATGACACTCAGCTTTCAGCCAGGAAGTTCCACTGGCTGGTGGAGCAGAGTGAGCAGCCCATCTTCTGGAGACACGTGTGGCTGGGCTGTGTGGCCCAGCATGGTGTGGAGGGTGGGTGCTATGGATGCTGGTAGAAACTAAAGGGAAGGAAATGGCAGATGGGAGGAGGTTTTGCTCTGAGCATGAATAGGAAGAGCAGTGGCAGGCAGTGGGGAACAGCAGAGATTGCACCCACAGAGGCTGGGGAGACAGAGGGGCCTGTGCCTGCTGCACATGTCCCTTGGGTGGCAGGGGTGACACAAGCTGTGTCTGGCCTAGTGAATGTTCGTGTCCTAGTGTCCCTCATGCCACAGGGAGCAGGGGAATACAGGGGCTGGGCAGGAGCTGGGATCTGGGTGATCATGGCCAGAGTGGGGGCAGAGCTCTGCAGGGCCATTACATCCCACAACCAGAACACTGATCAAGCCCATCCCCGTGCCAAACTGCAGTTCCCTGGGGGCTGGCAGGGTGTGTGTGTCCCACCTGGGCTCAGCAAGCACACCCCATCACCAGATGGGTGTGGACATCACCTCATCCCCCTGCTGTGATGGCAGCACTGCTTCCTCCAAGGGGTCCATTCCCTGGTGTGAAACAAAACGAACCGGTGGCATGGGGAGGTGGTGCTGTAGGAAACTGGGGAAGTGACAGGGAGCTGCTGGCTGGGTCCTAGTCCAGTGAGAAATGGCCTTCAGCAGCTCCCATGGGCATTACTCAGGTCTCAGGACCACAGTATGTGGTCAGGATGAAACCAAAGGAGGAATCAGAGCAGAGAGGAGATAAGAACTGGGCTGAGGCCAGAGAAGGGGAAGAGAGGGGAAGTCTGTGAGCACAGAGGGAACTGCCTGGCCCAGTGGCAAAGGGGTGAGGTCCCAGCAAGGCTTCAGCTGCCCTTGGCTGAGCAGTGGCCCTGCCCTGCAAGGAGAGATGGAGGCTGCCAGCCCATCCCACCAGGCACCCACCATGGTCTCCATGAGGCTGTTGGGAAGTTTGGAGCTCTGGCTGGCCAACACCTTTCTGCCCCTGCTGCTCCTCACCTGGCTGTCAGTTGGTGAGTCCCTGAGTGCTCTGAGCTCTTCCCTCTTTGCTTATGCCTGCAGTAGTGTGCAAAGTGCCTGCTGCTGCTTTTACCTCTCCTCCTGCATCATTTAACCCCTCCTCTGCAGCAGCACCTTGCCATAGCAGAGGGGTCCCCGCTGCAACTGTGTGTGCACAGGCTGTGAGCTCCTGGGGCTTTGAATCAGCTTTGCCTTCAGCAGGGAGAGAAAACAGCTGGGGGGAAGGAAACAGAAATGCATATAAGCCTGATTACTGAGGAGGGGGGTCAGCACACATGGCAGATGTGGATATTCCTTAAGACAAAACCAACTTGTATGGGGTTTTGTTTTTTCCAGCAGGACTTGCTTACCAGATTTCAGCCACAGTTCATGTGTTGGTAGGGTTAGATGTCATCTTGCAGTGTCTGCCTCAGGCAGGCTTGAGCAGCACTGCCAGGAAGGTGAAGTGGTTTAATGTCGCCTGAAATGATGGAAAATAGCAGAATGGAGGTGGTGTAGAGAAGAAAAATGATCTGGCCCAGCTCATCTTTGCCAATGTGAGCAAAGCACATGCAGGAACATACACATGCAGGGTGGAGAACATGAAGAACATGTCCAAGAACAGAAGTTCTGAAGTAAGCAAGGGTGGTTAGGGACAGAAGTCCACTAACACCCCTTGAATGGAAAGGAAGAACTGAAGGGAGGTGAGAGAGAGAGGACTCAGCTGAGAATGTGTGGAGTGACTTCAGCTCAGAAGTTCATGAGTGATTCTGAAGTACTCCAGGGTAAGGGGGTGGGATGAAGCCAGAGAGGCTGCAGGGAGCTGTTTGCTATATTTTTTTTGCTTCTCTAGGGCTGACCATTGTCCATTGCCAATCCCCCAGTCCTGCTTTATGCTCCATGAAACGGTGGAGGAACTTCTTGCTTGGGTACCTATGTGACAGGTGGAGGAGGTGCCTTCCCCTGATCCTAATGTTTTCAATCCTCCCTGAGACACAGAAAAGTTTGTGCAGTGCACAGCATCCAGTGGCATGAGTCAACATGCAACATTTCAGTGTTGAGTGCTGAGGAAGGGTTAGCAGCCAGGTTTGGAAAAAATCATCAGCTGCTTTGGAAAAGGATGGTCACTTCACTGTGTCTTTCATGAGTGACATGTGGGACAATACCCTGCAAGATCATATATTTAATATATTTCAGCAATCACTTCTGGTTTTGTTTCCTCCAGGAGCAGTCAATCTGCAGGCAGAGCCAGTCACCACTGTGCAGTTCAAGATTTGTTTGGAGAATCTCACAGTGCAGATGGACTGGTACAAACCTAAATGTCTGGAGGGGGAGGTCCAAACCAACACTGTGGTTCTGGTAGAAAACTGTATGAATTTCAGCAGCTCAAGCCTGTCTACAGCCTGCACAGAAATCTTTGTGTGTAGGGTCTCCATCAAAAGACCAAACTCAACAGACACTGGAAAAAACACACAAACAGCAGTTTTCAGAGAAAACTGTATGAATTTCAGCAGCTCAAGCCTGAGTACAGCCTGTACAGAAATCTGTGTGTGTAGGGTCTCCACCACAAGACCAAACTCAACAGACACTGGAAGCAGCTCAGTTCTCAGTAAGTGGCAGTGGGTCTGTTTGCATGGGGGAGATGGGTGGGCAGAGAAGGGTGCTACATTCAGCACTCCTCTGGTTCTTCCATTGTTGTTCCCCCGAAAGTATCCTGAGAACTGGCAGAGCCAGCCCAGCACAGTCCCCTGGTAACAAGAGTAGAGGGTACAATGAGACCTCAGGGATAAAAGAGGGAGTAGCAGTAAAGGAGAAAACAGCCAGATGTTTTCTCATGAGTGGGTGGGACCCACTGCCAAACTGGGGTAGGCACCAGTGGATCAGAGGCTGTGATGCTGGGAAGGGGCTCTGATGCTCCAACTACCCCATGGATGAGTTTGGAGACCATTCCCCATAGGAATGGCTGGAGTGGTTCAGGATCTGGAAGCCCAAGTGTGGGAGGAAGCTGACCCTGCCTTGAAGGAGGCAATGGCAGCATGTGTCCCTGCAGGGGGACAATGGCTCACGATGCCTCTGCTGCTGTGTGTGCAGGCTTCCTGTGCATCCTCCTTGGCTTAGCGGTCGGGACGCTCCTTCACATGCCAGTGATTGGCTTCCTGCTGTGGCAGCGCACAAGGAACAGAACAGGTTGGCATTTCTTCCTCAGCTGCTGGTCTGGACAAAGCCAGGCTTGGGAGATGTCCATCTTTGACATCCTGCTGCTCTTGCTCACTCTGTGTTCCCTTCATAAGTCTGTCCTCCTGAACAAGCTGTCCCAGCGTGGTGAGAAGGCTCACCCCCCCCCCCTTCTGGCCCCTGGCTGGTGAGAGTCTGGTTATGGCACAGCCTATTGAGTGATTGAAACAGGTCTTGCATATCTAGAAGTGTCCATCTCAGAGCTCTTCTCCAGCCCCTCCAAGGGCTTTTAAGCCCTTGCCAACCCCTCCAGCTCCTTGGCCATCTTCAGAACCACAGAGCCAGTGTCTCATCCTCTCCCACAACAAAAACAAATGTTTGCTTCATTCTTTCATTATTTTCCTTATTTAAGATAATGATCATTGTCACTATTTTAATTACTATTTACGCTAGGTTTCCTTTTTCAGGAGAGCTTCTGAGTGAGGAAGTGGCGGAGGAGAATCAGACCAGTATGGTAAGCCAGGGAGTGCTTTGCACTTACCATTTCCTCCTCCCTGTCAAAAAAAGCATTGTCTGTTGAATACCCACTTAAAGGATTTCATAGGCTTTGCTTTCTGAAAACATGGTCCTAAACACTTATTAATTCCTATTAAATAAGGGCTTATGAGTGTTTGAGTAGGTGGCACTTCTGAGCAATCTGGGTAATGCTTGGGCAGCACAAAGAGTCGTGCCAGTGGAAATACATTAGCAGGGGAGACACAGAAAGAAAAGTCAAGGCTGTACTCATTGCTCTCTCTCTGCAGGCAGCTCCAGTGACAGAGACTGAGGACCTGACCTATGCCAACCTGAATTTTGAAAAGAAGGGGACAGGACCTGCCTCCTCCAATGTCATTTACACTGCAGTCAAGCCATTGCAACAAAAGCAGAGTGGTGAGGATGACAATGGTGCCAGCAAAGATGTGAATGTCTGTCCCGAAGATGAAGGCAAGTGAGGGAGGTGAGCAGCTTGTTGTCCACCTTGTTGGGGCTGCCTTCCTCAAAAACTAGGTCTTAGCTCATACAGCAGTGCAGTCTTGGTGACCAAAGACCCCTATGATCCCCAAGTGGCTGCAGAACCCTGCTTTGTATTCCCCTGAAAGAAGCCACATCTCACAGTGAGGGCAGGACTCTTGAGCCCATTTTCCCCTTGCCTTCTGCAGCTCCAAGCACTGCCAAGCCTCAGCAACTCTTTTCACTGTCTCCAGTCACTGGCAGGCTCCTCTAGCTACTTGCTCTGTGATCAGAAATGACACTTGTACACTGTGTGGCCAACATGGTGTTCAGGAAGAGCTTGGTCCTGGATGTGCTGGTGGCACAGCCATGAGAATTCCTGGAGCAATTTTCTGGATTTTCTCTAGAGCAGATACCTGCTGTGAGGTGGGTTGACCTTGCTCTCTTTCACTCACTTGAAATACAAGGGGCAAGGATGGAAAAGCATTGTTTGCTTCACAGAGGTGCTCCTGCAGTGATGCACATGGATCTGCTTTGTACTGGGAATGTTTCTGCTGGTTTGGTGGTGAATACCCTTCTCGTGGGTAGAGCACTCTCTTTCGTGCCTTCTTTTATTGATAATGTTGTGTTTATTGTGAGTTTTTCAATAAAATTATGATTCTCACTTGTGGTCTCACCTGGTGTTTCCTCTGCTGTTGGAAGAGGATGGGGGAAGAGGAGCAGCTTGACTGGAGTTAATTTTCCCATTGGGTTTGAAACCAGCACATAGCTCTAATGACTTAGTGTTACAGTCACAACAGGTGCTGAGGTTCAGAGATGGCCCCAAAAGATAGTCCAGACCTTCTGGGCTATTCACAGAACATATGATCCAACTTGGGCAGATGTCCAGCCATTAAACAAACACTAAACAACCAGGTGGTGTTACCTGACACAAATGTATAAAATCCAGGAGTGCAACCAAAGAAGGGGAAGAAGCTCCTGGGGGAAGACTGTGCCAATGGCTGACCCAGACTGGGATCATAGAACAGAAGCAGTGAGGAACACCTTGAGGTGGTGTGGAGATGGTCTCTGAGAATTCTAGGAGTGTGTAAAAACAAAAACAACTAATCAGAGTGAAGTGAGGGAATGTCAAAAGAATCCCATGATCCTCTACAGCCAGGCTGGGTGGCCCTTGGGCTGGACCAGCACAGCCCTTCTCTTGTAGCATGAAATTACTTATGTTGTTATTTTAAGGAGAAAAGGGTTTTTAAAAACCTTTAACTAAGGGACAGACTGCTCATGAATTCAAGAAGAGCTGAGGCAGATACCTGTACTAACAGTCTTGGTAGCCACTTACCATTTGCTGGGTGAAGGGGGGAAGTTTCAGAGGAGGCAAATATAGCTGCAGAATTCTTCAGAATCCCACTGGTCAAAACAGAAGGCCATGAGGAAAACCACAATGGACATGAGCAGAATGACATGTTCACTATATTGCAAAGAGGCAAAATTGGAAAGCTGAGGTACAAATCAAATTAAGACTAACAAGGGCTGCCAGAGGCTCTGGAATTGCTAAACTGCCTTAAAAAGAAGGAAAAACATGGCTCATTGCTTCCCCAGGGAAGAGTTACTGATCAATGAAATGGAGGAAGCTGGGACATTCATAGTGCTGCCTTTGCACCCTCCTTTATGGCCAAGGTTAGTGGGGAATCAGCTCTGGGATAGCATTTTTAACAGGGATACAGGCAAAAAAGCCATGAAATAGCCTTGGAGCAATAACACCAGCAAGAGGCAGGGAAAAGCAGCCAGGGCTGCTGGAGGAACTCACTGCAGCAACCTCTCCAGTGCAGGCAGGAAGGGTGGGGGCAGTCTTTGCCCACTGGCTATTTTTAAAAAGGTGAAGCAACTATTATGGGCAGAGCTAAGCCTCCAAATTTCCCTTCTCAGAAAGATACTATCACAAGCAGTTGAGCAAGTGTGTGAAGATAAAGCAATAATAAACACAATGGCCTCCTTGCCCCATACTCCTCCATACTGAGAGGGCCCCTTGTCCCTGTGTGCACCCAAGGCAGGTGGGTGAAACATCCACAATGGGTTTTCCTGCCAGGAGCATGGAGTGTATCCTTGCTGCCCCCCAAAACTCTGCTGCCATAAAAAGGAAGGCTGACTCATGCAGAGAAACAAAGGTAAGAGTGCTGGTTCTCCCAGTTTGGGCAAGAGGAAAGTGGAGTTTGGGGTAAGGGCTGCCTTTTATCAGGGTCCTCATAAAGAGATCTGATCTACTACCAGAGAGGCTGACAAAGGCAATAAAACCCCCAAAGGCTCTAAGTGTGCAGAGGCTTTTGCCTTCAAGATGCAACCTAACATTTGAGCAGTTTAAGAAATCCCTGAGAGGCTGAGTAGAAGGAGACACCCTTAGAATACCACTAATACCAGCCTTAAAACAAAGGCTTTACTATTGGTCACTTTTATTTCAAGAACAGAACAGTCTTTCATCCCAGCCCCCTCCATGAGTTTAGTAACTCAGGTAGCACACAACAAGAAATCACATCCTGTTGAGCAAGAGCTCCAAACAAAGCAGTTCCCACTGAGACACTGAATGTGGACTTTCCTCCTCCCTGGGTGAGAAACAAGCCCAGCACAAAATGTGAACAGCACCCTCATCCCACACCTGCAGGATGCTTCACTAGAAGTAACTACACAAATAAATAGAACCTCATGGAGAGAGAGCAGAGGGCCACCACAGATTATCTAGAAATTAAGTTATTGCTATGTTCTTATGCATTTGACACTGCAGGTAACTCACTTGGGTAACCACCAAGAGAGGTGACAGTCTCAGATTGCCCTTCTGTTATCAGTTTGTGTTGGACTGAAAGCTGTGGGAAGACAAGACAGATCTTGTTTCATCAGCTCTGAGCCTTAAAGGCAGGAGTTCTTGGTGGGACTGAACCTTTCTCATTTTCCTGAAAACAGCTGGGGGTAGGGGCTCCCAACACACTTGAAAACTCATCATGCCTGACAGCCTTTTCCATGCACACTACCAAGGGTACTCCATTTTCCTGACTTGCCACAGGAGCTGCTGAACAGCCTCCACATGATAAGGGGCTGCAGGTTCAAATTTCAAAGACAGCAGGAGCCCAGTCGCCTCAGGGGCTGAGCCAGAGCTGCTGATTCACCAGGGAAAATCAGGACTGATTAGAGCTGTAGGAGGTGGGCATGGGAAATGCCACAGGCACACAAGGACAACCTGACACGTGACTGTAGTTCCCCCTGCTGGTGGGACACGCTGTGACAGCCAGCGTCCAGGGTCAGGTCAGGTCAGCCAAAACAAGGTGTAACATGAAGTCTAATACGTGACTTGTCACCAGAGGATCAGGTAGCCCAAGGCTGGTGGCAAGCAGTGAGCTCACAGCAGTGTCAGTGCCTGCAGTGTCCCTCCCCACATGGAGTATCAGCTGAGAGCATGAGTTTGAGAGGGTGAGGAGGACTGCAGGAAGAACCTCAGTGATGGAAAAGCAGCAGAGTCCTTGGCAGGACACATCTTTGTTAGGCATCGTGCAGCTGGTTCTCTTGCAGGAGAATCTTCTCCCCAGGCTTGAAGGCAGGCATCCCCAGGTAAGGGCAGCTGGCACAGCGGAATGCATCCCCCAGGTAGCACTGCAAGGGAAGGAAAAGCACTGTCTGTAATCAGGTGCCACTTTCAGGTCTCTTCCCCTGTGATATGGTTCCTCCAGGTGAAGAGATGTCATGTTACTCAGCATCTATGAGCACAGAGACTGCTTGCCTTCTACCCCCTCTCAACACTCTGCTTACTGTGCACGGCAGAGCTGTGCAGGCATTGGGCTCACACAGAAATGAATCTCCACTCCACCTGGTGAGCCCATGCTGGGGCAGCCCCCTGAGCTCCCACAAGGCAATCCTCACTGGGCAGATCCCTGGTTAGGCTGTGAGAAGAGAGGGAAGGCTCACTCTTCACTCTGATTCCCTCAGGGAGTCAGAACAGACAGCATGTGCTGGTACAGAGCACATGGGTACAGGGCAAAGGCTGAAGCTCTGCAGAAACTGCACAGGCAGCATGTGGAAGCAGTGATCCAGATCAGGCAGCAGTGACCAGGGAACACAATTCTTACACAGAGATTATATAATGCAAACCATAGTATAAAGACAAAAATTACTAATTACATTTCCACAGGCAGATTTGGGCTGTGAGCTCTTCTTCTCCTGTTCCAATTCTTCAGCCAGGCCACATGTGCTGTAGAAAAACAAAGAAGTCACCTGCAGCTTTCTGCTTAAAGGTTATCAGTCATCAACACTTGTGCCAGCCCCACTCACATGCAACAGCCTTCACTCTGCCACACAACACAGCTGACTCTAGGAGTCATGCTCCTCACTTCATTCTTCAACACCATGGTTTATATAACAAGTGTTGAAACACTCCTCAAGTTTAAACTGAGTGGGAAATGACACTAAAGCACTTGCTGCATGTGCTATTTCTCCTTGGAATGTGAGAAACCAGGGTTTTAGGCAAGCTGCACAAGCTGTGCAACCACGTCCAAGATGGCTGCTTATCATCATCCTGATAATTTGTTGCAGTTCACAGGTCAATTCTCATTGTATTTGGATTTACATTCCAATAATTAAGATAAGAAAGGATATAAACCAAGAAACTTAGGCTCTGAAGAATAGTAAACTGCCTACAATCTTTTTTAAATCCCTCCAACTCTTAAGAGTTTAATGCTGCAGTTGAAAGGTTCACTGATACATGAATTCCAGCACTGACCAGTTCTTGCAGGCTTTCTTTTTGCCCATTTCTTTGCAGGATGGAGCTCTGAGGGATGATGGATCTGGCTTTTTCAAATCCTCTGAATCCAACAGCTCATCAGAGTCCAAAAGATCCTAAAAACACACCATGGGAGACAAAATGCAAGAAATGGACTTTTCAGTAGGGAATGATACTTTGAGTTATGTTCAAAGAAAGGGTGCTATCTGTACACTGGCATTAAAGTGCTGCAGCTCTGCCCTCTTATCCCTGTCTCCTCTCTGCCCTCATCACATCACTGAGCTCTCCAGACCCCATGAAGGAGATGAGCTATTTGGCCTTAGGGAAGCTTTTCTCTCTCTGAAGTTGTAAAGATTCCCAAGAGACACGACTGAAAGTATTTAGAATAGGAAAGAACGGGAAGAGAAGGAATAGCAAAGCCTCACAAAGAAAACCACTTACCATCCCTTCATCATTCATATCATTGGCAGACAGTGTCCACAGCTTGGCAGCAGCTGGGTCCACAGAGGGTTTTCCTGGAGCCAAAACAAAAGAAGAAATAGCAGTTATTCTACCCTTTGCCCCATCAACTCCAAACAGAGTTCAAGCCACTTTGGAAAGCCCCACTTCATAGGTTTTTACTGTAGCACTCTCTGCTTGGGAACTGTCTCCCTGTTGCAAGTGATGCCTGTCACTGAGAGCCACGAATCCAGATATTCAGAATGCACCACTCCTTACCTGAAGGACCAGGTGTCTTGGCAAAGGAAAGTTTGAGCTGACTTGAGGATCCCACTTCAAAATTGGGCTTCCTGCCTTCTATCTGAATAATGAGAAGGTCATTGCCTTGGTAACCCAGATGTTCTCCAACAGACTGGGCCTCCTCTGGGGTCAGCACTTCTTTTTGCAGCTGCCAAGGAAGATTTTAGGTTAACCTCATGCAGAACCCCTTCTTTTAACACCAAGCCCAGCATTCCAGTGAACAGATAGTCAGTATTTTCAGTCCTAAAGAAAAACACTATGTTGATTGTAACTAAAGTTTGTGCCAAGTAGTGGCCATGCACATTTACAGCAAACCAGGGCAGCTAAAAACTTAATCACCCAGCAAATCCCCAGGAAACAGCCCAAGGGCACTTCTGGAAATGGTAAACACATCCCTACCTCCTTCAGTTCCACCAGCCCAGAGAGAGTCAGAGTTGTGAGGAGCTTGGCTGCTGTCTTGATTTTGCCATTGTCTCCTGCAAGACACAAAAGCAGTGAGTAGGAGAAGGCCAGAACAACAATACAGCTCAGAGAAACCTGAAAGAGCAAGAACTTTAGAGGGAAATACTCAAGCCAAACTTCTGCACCAAAACTGGGCCCTTTCTAGTCAACAGCAAAACAAACCAGAAAAAAGCATCAGCAGCTTGTTCATTAAAATAACAATGGGAGGGTCATAAAGCCATTCTAGCTCCAAATACATTCTATATATGCCAAAACACTTCTAAATCAAATCAATACCCATCAAAAAAAAATTAAAAATTCCCAAATCCCAAACAAGCTACTTCCCAAACATTTTTACCTATTAAAGTAAACTACTCATGAAGTTTTCAAAACATGGACTCCTAAATGAACACACTGCATTAAGAAATCATCTTGAGTTCACCTTCTCATGGGTCGTCCAGCTGTCCCATGGCAGGTGCTCTGGCTTTTCTCCTAGAACTCAGCCCAAACACTTTTAACCTTTTCTGCATAACTATTTCTCAACTGACTTCTGGGGCAATCTCTTCAGCATCTGTCACCTGTCTTTAAAACCACTTCAGAAGCTCCTCAGAAACACAACATCTGCAACTACTTAACACTGCACCCTGAGGAGAAAACAGTGGTCACTGAAGCTTTTCAATGTAGTTGAAGAACAAGCCTATCCAGCATTTTTGCTAGGAGAGTGACTGCAAACATCTCTGATGGATACCAGCTTAAGCACAGGATAAAAAGCTTGTGATCTGGGTTAGTGTGTCAGGAGAATGAAAATCCCTCAATGCTGATTGGGGTTCCTGTCCTTTCTATTTCAGCCTAATCCTCATGAGAAATGCTCTGTTGCCACGGAAGCAAGATTCTCTCACCTGATTCTGTAACCACTGGCTCTTTCAGGAGGACACGGCCTCCTGGCTTCAGTATCCGAGCTACCTCAGCCAGGAGCTCCACACTGTGCTGTGTTGTACTGCCTGGGACCATGCCAGAGAGGATGACATCAAAACTGGACTCCCTGTGAGCCGCTGCAAAGAAAGAGAAGATGGTACAACACACAGCTTGATACACCAGTTCCACCTCCCTCATCACTCATGCTTGAGTACAACAGCAGTAATTGATTAAAGACAGCAATCACAGAAGCATGGCCAGAGTGCATCACTTCCCCTGCTGTACTGCCCAAGGTAAGTCAGCAGCAGCTGCTGTCGATGTTCTGAGTGCTGACTCCCAAAGCAGGAAGGTGTTGGCTCACACAGCAGCAGAAACTTTCAAGGAAACAGTGAAAAATTAAGCTGATTCTTACACTGAGGCAGCTGGTTAACATTTTCCACAGAGACACGATTATCAGCTCCCACCAGTGCCTGGACTTTATCCACCAAATCCTTCAGGGCTTGGACGGGCGAGGAGCTGTCCCAGACGATGGCCACGCGCTGGCCTGGAGCGACTCCGTATTCCCCCATTTCAGCAGCCAAAAACCTGCCAGGGGGAGGAACAGGGCAGGACACAGAGAGGAAGGGTAAGTGCTGAGCACAGCACAAACCTCTGTGCACTGTGACTTTATCAGTTGTTTTATAAATGGGGATAATTATCTGGAGGTCTGCAGTTCCAAGTTCCCACAAGCTGAGTGTTAGCAGGACATGAAGAAAGAGCTGAACTTCAGGGCATAATTCAGTTTTTCTCCAGTTCACACACTAGTTTTACTGGGAAACCACAAGCCATGCTTTAAAGAAACCAACAAAATAACAAAAAAAAAAAAAAATTACCTTCTTTCCTTAAAAATCAGAATAAGACAAACACAGGATTTCTGAATTCCCTGAGCAGCGACAGCTATTTGATATTAAACACTGCCTTGTCTCTCCTACTCCAAACACAACCTAGCAGAGTTTGCTTACGCAGTACAGGAGAAGTAAAAAGTAACTTCCATCATTCCCAGCATTCCAGATTGAGGCTCTTCCCACCGTTATGATTGGTGGCACCGGGTGAGCAAATTACAGGGAGGGAGGAGCGGAACAGAACGTGCAGTGACAGTTCTGAGAAAGCAGTCCCCACTAATATTTTATATGAGATGGCAATAGTAGCCCATCGTCACCTGTTCTCATAGCAGCACCAGCTCCTGAACCCGATGACCTGCTCTCTTTCCTCTATCCAACACCAACCTATTTTCTTCCTCATTTAACACGCCACAAAGAACAGAGAGCAACGTTGACCAGTTGCCCAGTGTATCTTCAATTAGCTGCAAACATCACACCTACTTCTGAAGAGCCAGTTTTAAGCAAGGTCTTTACCAGGAATCACTACATCACACATCCTGGTAATGCCTTACAGCCACCACGTGCTTTGTCACTTAAAGCACAGCTCATGGATATGCTGTACCAAATTTAACTGCAGTGAGGTGAGGAGGGATTTTGACCCACAGTTCTTCTGGCTCTGTGTGCTGTGGATTCCCCCTCTCACCTAGGAATTGCCAACAAGTTCAGAATGGGACAATCTTTGCTTTTTCTGGGCTACTGTGGTAGGAATTCACACTAAAACAACCACAATGGAGCAGTAGGGATGGATGTACATTGCAGGTTGTAACATCTCACAGCTTCTTTTGGGGGTGTGACACAAGCTAAGCAGCTACAGCAGACAGCAACATTTGTAAACACACACATTAATCCTATTAAAAAGTCATCTTTCCCAAGAAGAAGGCTGGAAACCTCGAAAGATACCTAAATTGCTATGCTAAGGTGTGAAAGAGAAACCCGAAGTCACACCCTCCTGTCTGAACAGCAGATTATGACCTTGCAAAATCAGCAAATGACTTTGCAAATGCCCAAACTGCATCAGCAGCAACGCCGCCTCCCCGGGGTGCGGGAGGATCCCGAGGATCCCGCGCGGGTGCAGTGAGGAGGAGCCCTTATCTCCACGGCACACACACATTTAACAGTCCTTGAGGAGAAGGGCAAGCAAAGGGGTTAAACAACAGCGCGCGTTCCGCTTCAGCAGGTTAGAAAGCTGCTGTGTTGGAATGCGGTCCCTTCCAACCCAAACCATTCCAGGGTTCTGCAGCACGTCGGGGCTGTGAACTGCAACCTCCTGAGGCAGCACAGCCAACTCCCAGAGCGGCCGGGAACGCTCCGGATCCCGGGAACGCTCCGGATCCCGGGGCCGGGAACGCTCCGGATCCCGGGGCCGGGAACGCTCCGGATCCCGGGAACGCTCCGGATCCCAGGGCCGGGAATGCTCCGGATCCCGGGAACGCTCGGGCTCCCAGGGCCGGGAATGCTCCGGCTCCCAGGGCCGGGAACGCTCCGGCTCCCAGGGCCGGGAATGCTCCGGCTCCCAGGGCCGGAAACGCTCCGGATCCCGGGAACGCTCCGGATCCCGGGAACGCTCGGGCTCCCGGGGCCGGGAACGCCTCGGTACCCAGAGGCCGGGAATACCTCGGTTCCGTTCCCGGCGGCCGGGAATGCCTCAGTTCCGGCGGCCGGGACGCCGCACAAGGCTGCGGGCCCTACAGCGGATGCGCATTTTAAGCACATGGAGAACGGCCGCAATAAACCTCTG
The DNA here is from genome assembly GCF_903797595.1 of Erithacus rubecula. NCBI lineage: Eukaryota > Metazoa > Chordata > Aves > Passeriformes > Muscicapidae > Erithacus > Erithacus rubecula. The sequence goes on along the minus strand of NC_136664.1, from coordinate 6,276,781 downwards.
GGTCGCCGAGCAGTGGCGGTTCAGAGGGAACAAGGGCAGAATGAGTGAGGAAATTTCGTGAAGGAATTACACACACGCAGACCGCCCACCCCCCAGCGCTTCAGACGAGGTCTCACAAAAGATTTTTAAGGGGGTGGAAAAAGGGGGAAACGCGAGCGGCAGCCCCGTCCCGCGCCGCTCCCCGCTCACCTCCCGCGGCCCGACCCGCTCCGCTCGCTCGTCCCGGTCTGACGCCGTCACCGTGACGTCATCGCGCCCTGCCCGCTTCCAAGATGGCGGCGGCGGGCGGGCTGCGGCGCGCGGGCTGGCGGCTGTGGCGGGGCCGCGCGGGTGAGGGGCGGGAGGGGTGCGCGCGCCCGGGCCCCGGCGCGGGGAGGGAGCGGAGGGGGGAGGCGCGTGCCCGTTCGTGCGCGCCCCCGTGCGCGCGCCCCCGGCGATCGGGGCGGGGCGGGGCGGGGCAAGGTGAGGTGAAGGGCGCGAGGGGAGTGAGGGAACCGGAGCGGGTGGGGCTGTCCCGTGGTGGTTTTCTTTAGAAGCGTGGGCCGTGAAACCCAATTTATTAAAAAAAAAAAAATGCAAACGAAAAAACCAAAAGCCAGCAGCTAAATTAAAAGTTCCTCCTGCGTGTCGTTGAGTAATCACTCAGTGGTTATCATGTGGTGCCTGTCAGGGCTCTTCGGCTCCCGAGTCGGACCCGCCTGGTATCCCCTGCTCAGAGGTCAGCACCTTCCTCCCAGCTCCTTAATCAGGGACCAAAATGGGCAGAGGGCACGTTTGGGTGCCTGTTTTGCAGTCCAAGATTGGGAAACTATTTTCAGTATGTGCCATTTGCACTGTTCTCACAGAATATTTTTGCTTCGTTCACATGGACATGAGCTCAGCTGAGAGCAGCACTTATCAGAAGCGTAAAAAAGACACTGTGGATTTGTGTTCTTTTCAGCTGCATTCACCAGTCTCTTCACCTCACTTTCATCCTCTTCACCTTAATTTTCCGTGTTTCTTGATGTTGGAAGGAGATGCTGAGTCTGTTTTTCCTTGCAGTGGTCAGCAAGGGGAGCCAGCACTACCCACCTGTCCGTGCCCTCCAGGCCTCGGCCGTGCTGGGGAGAGCCTCCAACGAGCACAAGGAGCCACTGGCATCTCCCTCTCAGCAGCACTTTGATTCACCTCCAGCTGGTCACCAGCCCGAGCAGAAACCTCAGGGCCTTCACCACAGGTAACTCAGCAGCTCCTTCTAGCACTGTCCTGCTGACAGAGGGATTGGAAGGCTTTTGTTTTCCTGAACCTCACGTCTGAAACTTGAAGACAACAAGATCCAGAGTTAAGGAGCCCCAGAGTGCAGCAGCTGGAGAGGTGGTTTGCTGTGACAGTGCTAATTCCACCATGGAAACAGTATGGGACTTGCTTTCAAGAGGGAAACTCTCATCTGCAAAGAGAAAGTTCTGGATTTTTGTGTAAATCTAAAAAAACAGGGACCGTATATCATCCATATGCCTATTGTATAAAGCCCATGTTGGAAAAGGTTATAGTTTAGTTTTCTGTAAAGAAGGGGGAATGTGGGGCTGATTGGTCTCCATGTAGGTATCTCCATTGAGCCCTCCTTCCCTTATTTTTCTCTTCTCTCACTCGTTAAGAATTTTTTCTGGACAGGGAAGGATTGTACTGAAGGAGGCCAGATTTATACTAAGCAGGTCTCAAAAGGTGCCTGGTGGCAGCGAGTGAGTGGCAGAGCCCAGGGTTCTGATGTTTGGTGGTGACATTCCCCTCACTGTAACAATACCTTCTCATAGTTACACTGGCCAGGGCGGCCAGCAGTCTGAGGACTATGAGAGCGAGGAGCAGCTGCAGCATCGAATCCTCACAGCGGCGCTGGAGTTTGTGCCTGAGCATGGCTGGACTGCAGAGGCCATTGCAGAGGGAGCCAAGGTATGTGGGGAGAGAAGCAACAAACCAGTTGAAAACTGGATGGAGCTGAAGTGCAGAGACAGCCAGGCCTGCATGCTTCCCCCACATACTCTTGGGCGATGCACCCTAGTCAGCAATTGCTACTGGGCAGAAATGAAACACAGCTGCTATAGGATAACCCCTTCAGAGTTAGACTAAGGCACAATGTGGAGTAGTGAAAACTAAAGAGAGAAAAACATGTCTAGGATGTGCTTCATGCAGTGTTGCTTTGTTGAAATTCACATAATATCTTTCACAAAATAAATACACCTTTTTTCTAGCTGGGTGCTGCTTAGCAGTGTCTGACCAGGTCTGTGCTTCTCTCTTCTCCACAGACCCTGGGTCTCTCTGTTGCTGCAGCAGGGATGTTTCACAGTGATGGCAGTGAACTGATCCTGCACTTTGTGTCTGAGTGCAACTCCAAACTGTCCGAGCTGCTGCAGAAGGAGCAGAAGCTAGTGCAGCTGGGTGAAGCAGAGTGAGTACTGGACGTGAACAATGTCTTCCTTTGCAGATTTTGGGAGTAGACAGAGAGGCCACCTGGAACACAGATACTTTAAGTTAAAAATACAGTTTACCCAAATAAAACCTTCTTCCCAAATATAGACTAGGACCAAAGGCATGAAGGATATATAATACTTTGCTTAACTACTGCTCAGCCAGGTGGAGATTGATCTTCCAAGATCAATCAGAATTGAGTTTAACTTGGATATTCTTCCTAAGTATGTTTTTTTTCTTACTCAGGAAGAAGCCTATAGATGAATTCCTGAGAGATGCTGTGGAAGCCAGACTGAGGATGTTGATTCCATATATTGAGAAATGGCCCCAGGTATAAAAGTAATATCAACATTGTCTCTTTTGTGTGTGCGTATTTTAAACACCCTATATAGTCTCTCTACCAGATTAGTTCAAGGTTGTAAATGAAACCCTGACTGGTTTCAAATGATTAGTAGCCTTCAAGAGGAGAGCAGCCTCAGAAGGAGGCAGTTAAAGGTGACCTTAGAGCAACTATTTCTCACAGTTCTGGAAAGGCAAAGCTCTCTGCTGTTCACTCCACCCATCTGGCATCCCCAGAGGATTACCTGTCTCTGCTCAGTCCTATTTGCAGTGTCACTGCAAGTCAGGCTCCGTGCAGTGTTGTTGTGGCTGCACCAGAATCACCTCACAGCTGGAAATGCAGAACTGCTTTGCTGCAGGAAACTGTCCTTCCAGTGTGTGACTGACAAACCCTTGGCAGCCTCAGGGCAGAGCTGTGAACTGAGAGGGCTCCATGCTTCTAAATTCACATTTAACTCTCAAGCCATTCTTCCCACAGTGGGAAGGGAATTGAATTGTGGCTACAGTGACAAGCAAAGAGTTCCTAATCTTGGGCTGCAAAGATTGCTGCGAGGTCAGCCTGTGTCCAGAACCACTGCTGGCCTCTGGGCAGCTGAATCCTGCAGGCCATGCACAGAGAGAGTACAGGCTTCATGTTCTTCTTTCAGATTAGCATAATTTGCCTTGTGAAGGATGTGGGTGGTTTGTGTCTCTCCTGGCACTGTGTGATTACGTTCAAAGGCTTCAGGATCCCAGTAGGGCCATTATGGCTGGCGCTGTTCTGCCCTTGGTTGCTGCTCTGAGTTCAAAGTCAAATTCAGAGAAATGAGAGATGTGACTCCCTGCCCACAGGGGCACAGCACAGTGTGAGTCAGCTCAGCCTCTGATGTTTCCCTGCCAGAGAGGCAGCTCAGGAGAGACAACACAGAGATGTTTGAACTGAGCAGGGATCAGCTCTAGTACAGGCTGAGGCCTGAATTTATGAGCCACACTATGTGTTCCCTGCACATCCTGCTGCTTGCAGAGACTGCAAAGAGCTGGGAGGACTTTTCACTGGGAGCTGGAGACAAGTCAGCAGCAGCAGGGATAAGATAACAGGGCAGAGCACTGTTGATCTCCTTTAGTGTTACCTCCTTCTGTCTTCAGCTCCCATTTCTGTGTGTGTTTCCTTTGCAGGCCCTGAGTATCCTGTTGCTCCCACGTAACATCCCTTCCAGCCTCAACCTCCTCACCAGCATGATTGATGATATCTGGCACTATGCTGGGGACCAGTCCACAGATGTGAGTCCTCATGCTTTGGGGACAAGCTGGTTCTACTCCTCAGCACTTTGGCAAAATCATGGGTTCAAGTAGGAGAGGGCCCAGTCCCTCTGCAGATGGCCCCTTTGTTGAGTGAAGAAGGCATTTGAGGCACCCAAGGGTCCTTATAAACTACAGTCTGATTTCTAAAGGGACTTAAGAGCCACTGAGACTAAATGCAAATTACTGCCAATGGGATTAGTGTAAATTAAAAGGACCTACTTTCCTAGGCTCTTAAGTGCTCTGTTCTTTTTTGAAGACACAGACAAAGTTGTTGAGATTTTGAGACTAAGAAGTTGATCCGGTTTTCAGTGAGTGAGCAGTGGGTCTGTCAGACAGCTCTCTTCTACCAGCAGTAGCATTTACAGACTTGACTTGAAAACCTTTAAAGAACCTGCCTAAAAATACCAGTAGCTTATTAAAGCTTTCATCTTTCTGGCAGGAAATAAAAGAAAATTATAACCTTAATTATAGCAATTAATAAATTACTTTAATTCTTATAGATGTAGAGAGAGATGGAAAAAGCTAAATGAACCATTTTAACAAACTACTTTAATAAGCTTCTTTTATCTGTGTATAAAAGAGAAGCTACTGCACTGAAAAATAAATAAGACAGCATAAAAATTAAAGGAATAAACCAGAAGACAACAGAAAGAACACAATTGCTTCAGGAACTGAAAGTCCCTTACACGTTATGCAAGTCAAATCAACGTGTTGGAGTCAGTGTCTGCACTGAGCTGTTCCTAAAGTCTCACTGATGCAGGGATTAGGAGAGGTTCCAGAGTTGGTGTTTTGTTTGCACCTCCTGATTGGTTACATGAGTTTTCTGGGGAAGCTGTCATGCTGAGCCTGCTCCCTCTCTCCCAGTAATGGAGTTTAAAGTTGTTCACAGCAGTTCCTTCTTCCCAAAACTGGGAGCCAGGCAGAGTATTCTCATGCCTCAGAGACCTCTTCAGGTGGGTTTTTAGGAGCAGGAAGAGAACAGAAAGAGTTTTGTCTCAGGCCCTGAGAGATCCAGCTCCAAATGGCAAATTCCTCCATATGGGAAGGAAGGTGCTGTGGGTGTGGGTTTTCCCTTGCACTTCCCATGTGCATTCAGGTCCCAGCTTTCCCTCTGCTCCTGTGCCCTGCAGTTCAGCTGGTACACACGCCGGGCTGTGCTCACTGGCATCTACAACACCACTGAGCTGGTGATGATGCAGGACTCGTCCCCTGGCTTCGAGGACACTTGGCGCTTCCTGGAAAACAGAGTGGCTGATGCCATGGCCATGAGCAGCACAGCCAGCCAGGTAACCTTAGGGACAGGTGTGCATGCAGCAAATCCCTTCTCCCCAAGGATGTGTGCAGGCACACCTGGCTTTTCCATCATGCAGATCCCACATCTGTTGTGAGACCCCCTTGTTGCTGTCAGTTCAAAATCAATAAATTATTACATGATTTTTAGTAAACTGAGATGTAGGTGCCCTATTTGCAGATTGTCCCAGTGGTTAGCAGACATCCCAGGAAACCCCTTCCTGTGCCCTGTGGCTGTCACTTGTCAGCACTTTTCTGTAGAAAATACATGTTTGTTGTGCATTCCCTCTCTGTGTTTGGAGGCCACAAGTGCAAGTGCAGGAAGCAAAATGTTGTTTTCTCCCTGTGTCTCCCAGGTACAATCCACTGGAGAAGCTGTTGTCCAGGGCCTGATGGGAGCTGCAGTTACTGTAAGTAAAGCTGAAACCAGCAGGGCTGTGAGAGCAGAATTGCTTCTGAATGTTTTCTGTGTTTTCCTCCCAAATCTAGAGGACTACATGGAAAAATGTTGTCCTCTAGATTTATCTTTCATAACTTAGATTTATTTAAGAGTGATTTCCTTGGTAGCTTGAGGTTAGTTCACTGTTTTGTGGTGAAAGAACTTGAATAGAGCATAAGGAAATTAAGTCTGAAGCTGCAGGGTGAGCTTAAGGGATGAGAGTGAGGTGATGAGAATACAACTGTTCTCCATTGCTTGTCACAAGATCTCTCCCTGTGCCAGGCCCTGTGCTGGAAATCTTGACAGAGGGGCAGTGGCCCCATGGATACTTGGGAGATGGCACCTGTCCCTGAGCCACAGCAGGGTGACTTCCTCAAGCTGTTTCATGTGACCTCAGTGTTCTTCCAAGAATTCATTCACTTCTTGGTAGAGTCCTAGAGTTCTTTCTGTCGGTGCAGAGGGAGCTATGCTTCCTCTGGGATACAAAATAACCCTTTGTGTACCCAGGAGTGACTTTGGAAGGGCTTCAGGGCCTCTCTGGGATTCTATTTTTGGACAACCCCAGTTGCATTTAGCAACAAAGTGATTTCCTTGTTATCAGAAATACATTTACCTTGTATCAGGACAAGACAAACAGGCTGGAACCTAAATTAGATATTATTTTTACTCATGAAGCACTTCTCAATAATTTCTCCCACGTCTTTCCCCCTGCAGTTGTGGTGGAATTTAGTGTCTCTCAGCCTCTCTGCTCTCTCATACCTGCATATGATAAAAGGATCCTCCACTGGAGAAATCCTGGGCTCTGTTTTACATCCACACAATGTTTTACATGCACAGATGCTCTCGGGTCCATTGCCATTGTTTGGTCTGTCCCTGCACAGATAAACAGGAGGGCCTGGATGGATTGTGAAGGGTGGTGGGTTGTAATCAGATGGCTTTAGGGCAGAATCATCCCAGTACATAACTGCTAGGGGAGCACATTCCAGACCTCCCCTGTCCAGGGTGTCCCGAGGTGTGCTCCTTTACAGGAGTGCTGAGTTCTGCAAAATGGATGAGCGAACATAATGCCCCAAAAGCATAAATTCAATAACCCAAGCTGAAACCTACTGACCGGCAGAGCAGTTTCCAGTCAGAGGGGTGGCCGGAGGCGGCTCCAGTTTGATTCTTGCCCATCCCAGACCACAGAGATGCTTCTCGTCCCCGCATCTCTGCTCGTAGCACACGGGCCTCCCCGCGGCACCTGCTCCGGCAGCCGCGGGACAGGAGCACTTAACCCCGTTCTCCCTGTGCCCACAGATCAAGAACCTGGCGGGGCTGAACCAGCGCCGGTGAGGCGGCAGCGGCGGCGAGCACCGGCGGGGCCGCGCCGGCCCTTTCCCGGCACCAATAAAGTCGTACTCAGCCTGGCACGGACTCTTTTTGCGGGCGCACCGGGGCCGGGGGGAGCGGGGCGGGGCCGGGCCGGGCGGCGGGAGCGGGGCCGGGAGCGGGAGCGGGAGCGGGGCCGGGAGCGGGGCGGGACAGCCATGCCGTACGCCAACCAGCCCACCGTGCGCATCACCGAGCTGACGGACGAGAACGTCAAGTTCATCATCGAGAACACGGACCTGGCGTGAGCACCGGGCAGGCCGGGCCGGGGCGGGCGGGCCCGGCGGCGGCTCCGTGGAGCCGGGCTTCTTGCGGCGCCGCCGGTGCGGCCGGGCAGGGTCTCTGGGGCAAAGCCCCGCAGCGGCCTCGGCCAGCGCAACTGCGGGCCCGCAGCCTCACGCTCCCTCGTGCCTAAACACGGTGTTTCCGTCCCTCAGGGTGGCAAACTCCATTCGGAGAGTGTTCATCGCAGAGGTCCCCATCATAGGTGAGGCCCGTGCCTGTGGTCGCAGTCCCTTGGGCTGCCCTCCCTGTTCTCCCACACCTCCCCCCTGCTTTTGGCTCTCCTTACCCGTGTTCACCCAGTACTGTTCCCTGCAGATGCTGCCTCAGTGTGTCTCTGCTGTCTCTGTAATGTTTTCTGTGCCCTCTCAACCTGGCTTTTCCCCACATGAGTATTTCTCAGTTTGTGACTTTCTTTTCTGTTCTCTGCAGCCATTGACTGGGTCCAGATAGATGCCAACTCCTCCGTGCTCCACGATGAGTTCATTGCACACCGACTGGGTGAGTGCTGCAGTGGGGGAGGAAGATGAAGGGCGAGGGGTGCTGAAGCCTCTTTGTCAGATGTTGTTCCTCTGCCTGTCTTGGCAGGAGGGTTAGGAGCTCTTGTGGTCTCACTCAGATGTTCCTCTGGTTTCCTGCTTCTCACAGGTCTCATCCCCCTCACCAGTGACGACATTGTGGATAAGATGCAATATTCCAGAGTGAGTCCAGCGAAATGCTGTGGGGCATCATTTTGAGGGTGGTGGGTGTTTGATCTGATGGGAAGCTCTGGCAGCTTCTTGCATAAAGAACCCGTGTGTGTGCCAGGACTGCACGTGTGATGAGTTCTGCCCCGAGTGCTCCGTGGAGTTCACGCTGGACGTTCGCTGCAACGAGGACCAGACTCGGCACGTGACATCCCGCGACCTCATCTCCAACAACCCCCGCGTCATCCCGGTCAGTGCCATCCCCCGCTGATTCCTGCTGGCAAACACATGGGGTGCAGGCACTCTGAGCTCCTTTTGTGTTTCCTAAGGCTCCACTTAAACCCTAGTGGGAGAGCAAAGCATTAATGTCTGCAGAAGCAGCGTGTGTGCCAGTGCCCTCCTTGTCTCTGCCACACTGTGCTTCACTTGTTTGATGGGGTGCAAAATAGTGTGGCCTCGTCCTGCATCCCTCATCCCAAACTCCTTGGCTGCCCTGTGACCTCTGGCTTGCTGGTTCTTGGCTCTCAGCATGGCAAAGTGTGAGGAGCCTGAGTCAGGGCTGTGCTGCCAAACAGCTTCTGTGCAGTTGTCTTGGGGAGGGTTGGTGGTGCCAAAGTGGGACAGAGGCAAAGGGACTTACAGAGAGAATATTCTGGTGCACTGTTGAGGTGGATCCAGATGTCACCACAACCTGGGCTGCTCCTGTTGCCTGGTGACAGTGTGTGCCTGGGTAAAGCCCAGCTGGAGCCTGCTGTTACTTGCCTTTGGCTGAGGTGCTCTGAGTGCTGTGTATCATCTGTAGTAGCTGTGGGAGTGACTCTGGGAACCAAGCAGATGTGCTGTGCTGGAGCACTCATCCAAACTGATCTTGTCCCTATTTTGCTTGGTTTTGTTTGGCTGCTGCAGGTGACATCTCGGAGCAGAGACAACGACCCCAATGACTATGTGGAGCAGGATGGTGAGTGGTGGATCACTGGGAATAAGAGCTGTAGGAGGAAATTAACTTTTTTCTCAGGTTCTTTGAACTCATTCTTCCTTTACTAGCTGTGCAACCCTGAGGCAGCTGTAAATATGGCACTTCTGAGCAGCTGGTGTCACTGCATGAGTGAGGTAGCATTTTGTCTTAATGCTATTCAGATTGTCCCAGAACTGAAATCCTGTGTCAGAGGGTGGTTCTGTCTCTCCTTGTGAGAGCTTAGACACAGCAAGGAGGTGAAATGATGAGGTGATGAGGTGAAATCTGCCTTTGCTGCAGATCCCCCACACTGATTTCTCCTCTGCAGCCTTCTCAAAGGAGCGTGTTCTTTGCAGACATCCTGATCGTGAAGCTGCGCAAGGGGCAGGAGCTGCGGCTGCGCGCCTACGCCAAGAAGGGCTTTGGCAAGGAGCACGCCAAGTGGAACCCCACGGCCGGCGTGGCCTTCGAGTACGACCCCGACAACGCGCTCAGGCACACTGTCTACCCCAAACCTGAGGAGTGGTATGTCCTGCTCTCTGTCTGCAGGGACTGGGAAGGGTTTTCCAGCAGGTGACAGCTCACACTGCAGCCCTGGGGATGATTTGGGTCAGTGAGTGATGGGGAGCGTGCCTGCTACATCGTCTTGTGCAGACTCTGCTCCTGGGGGTGGGTAGCAAGGCCAGTCACTTGTTTGCAGCTGCAGACAAGGTGGACTGGTTTGTGGTCATCTTTTGTCCTCCCTTTCATGCCCTTTTTCACCACTTGTTGCTGGTTTTTTTCTTCTCTCCAAGTGTTTTGTAGATCGGAGTAAGGTCTGAGGAAGGAACAGATCAGTGTGAGATGAAAGAAGTTGCTATGAGAGGAAAGAGTGGAAGGTTGGGTTGCAAGACTGATTTTTCAGCCTGGCTAGAGGAAGCCCAGTATGGCTGTGATTTAGTCCATACATCTCCTCACTCCTGGAGCCTGAGCTCTGGCAGGGTTTCCCTCTCTGGTCCTTTCCTCTCCTCTGAAATACCATTCTGCACAAGCTGCAGAACAAGTTGCACACAGCTTCTTATCCATAAGTGACGTGATTTTACTTTTGGAAAGCTGCTACCCTGCTTTGACCTGGGTGAGGACTTTATCCATCATCACTTTTCATGAATGGGTACCTGAGCTGCTCCTGGCTCTGTACCCAAGTGATCACCTAGCAGACATCCTGTAACTGAGCATGCTGGAGCCAGCAGCACAGTGAGGAACCAGGTGCTTTAGGCAGAGTAGGCTGAAGGAGAGCTGAGACTGGGCAGGGTAGTAGATGTGCTGCTGTAAACATTGGCAGACTCAGAAACCTGATGTGGTATACAACAGACAGGACACCAGGAAACCGTTTTTGAGAAGTGCTAGGCAAAATATGTGTAAAAGTTGGAAAAATCCCAGAAGAGGATTGATATTGGAGCTGCCAGTTCTTGACGATATGTCTGTCTTTTCAAGTTCATCTGACTCTCTGAAGACAATACAGAGCCAAAGGCTTCTGCTCTCAGAGGCTAGCTATGATTTTTTGTTTCATTTTTCATGCTAGTTGCTTTTTGAGGCTATTTTCAGAGCACTGGCATGCAGATGGACTCTCCAAACAGCTGTCAGGGTCGTGGAAACCTCTGCACTGTTTTGGTCATGGGTAGTTCTGCAAGTAACAAGAAATCCCACCTCCATTAACACTTCATCTCTCTCAGTGGTTTGTACAGGCAGAGGGTGTGTTTGAGAAATACAGTTTTATTTCAGACAGCTGATTACAGGGTGCTGGGATCAGAGTTTCTAGGCATTGCTTGGGCAGAGGAAGGCCAGCAGGAGACCTTGGTGGGTACAGGATTCTCTGTGCTGGCTTCTCAGACAGCTCAAGGTTTTGGGTTTTCTTACACAGATTATGTGGTTCCACACAGTCTCTCTGGTGTGGTGTTCTATAAGCCAAAGGATGCAGCAAGTAGAAAGATGATGCAAAGGTATTGCAGTGATTTTGGGAGAGGAGTGCAGGTGCAGGACATCAGGACGGAGCTCACTGATGCAGCTGGTGTCTATTGTACAGGAATTTTTTTTTTCCTGCTGGATCCAAACCAACTGTGCTTCACAGATGTGAGAGCTGCAGTACTCCAGTGCTTTCCTGGCCCAGTGGGAAGTAGAAAGAAAAGAGAACTCAGGGTCCATTACTCCAGAAAAGCATCCAGGCTCCATAAACACAGTCCCTTCAGGAATCAACATCCCTTCACTGTAAGCACCTGCCAGATTGTACCAGTGTAGGTGGACGGAGCACAGTACATGGCTTGCTGAGTTTGGGCAGAGCAGGGCTGATTCTCTTCTTCCAGTGCTGCTGGATGACTCTGTGGCATTAGTGAGGAGCCAGAAAACACCATGTGCAACTGAGCTTATTTCTGTGCCTTGGTGTTTGCTAACCACCCTGTTGTGTGCTGGATGGGAGCCCCAGTGCTTGCTCCTTGGCTGCCTGGGCTCTGTGGGGCCAGGCTGGAGCAGGGGCTCTGTGTAACCTCTCCTGCTCTCTGATTCCAGGCCCAAGAGTGAGTACTCAGAGATCGACGATGAGGATGCTCAGGCTCCCTATGACCCCAATGGGAAGCCAGAGAGGTAGGGAGCTGAATGCAGTGCTGCAGCTGGAAGATGGGGGGACTGGGTGGGTGCATCTCATGGGCTCTCATTAATAGAAGAGTGTCTACACTGTGCTGAGATTGCCAGCTCAGGGAGCTGACATTCCCTGGAAAGCAGGGCAGGAGTTAAGTGGTGATGTACCCAGATGTGGCAGGTTTTCCCCCCTGGGAGATACCAGACAGTTCTGAATTCATGTTGCCAAATAGGGCGGTGCACACTCAGTGAGGTGTGAGGCCTGCAGGGGAAATACCCTGGCTTAAGGTATTCATTCACCTGTGTGTCTCATGCTCTGATTGCTGGTGTTATTTGCACTGCAAAAGTGCCTCAGCCAGCCTTAGTCCCTGCCTTGGGGCTGCTGGCTCACAGGTCACAGTGCTGAACAGAAATCAATCTCAGAAGTGCTTTTGCAGCCCATGAAGTTGTGAGTGTTGTTGTGATGGTTGTAAAGGGGAAACACTGTCTGTTGCCTGCTTGGGGGGTGAATGATGATGATGATGATGGTTGGGATTCCAGGTAGATCTCCTGCTGTGAGTGTGGATAGGCTGGAATGATGTGCAGTCTGGTTTGCACCTCCTGGCAGAGGTGATGGTGACATAACCCCCTCCTTGTAAGTCAGGTTTTATTACAACGTGGAGTCGTGCGGGTCTCTGCGCCCTGAGACCATCGTCCTGTCAGCCCTGTCCGGCCTCAAGAAGAAACTGAGTGATCTGCAGACACAGCTGAGCCACGAGATCCAGAGTGATGTCCTCACTATCAACTGAGGGGGCCCTTGCAGGAGAGTGCTGTGAGCTGTGAGTGATGCCTGGCTGAGATCTGGGGAGAGGCTTTTACCTCCCCATCATCTCCCTCTGCTTCCTGGCCCAGCACTTCCCAGGGAAAGCCATTGTGATGTGTAGGGTAAAACAGGAAGGGAATCAGTCAGTGTGCATCTTAGCTGGGACAGGCTTTGTCTCCAAGTGATCCTGGAGTTGGATTTTGGCCATGTGGTGTTTGGGATTGGGAAGCATGTACCTTTGTTACACAACCCTACCTTATTTACATGTCCATTCTTTTCTGTGCTGAATAAAGCCTTACCCCCAAATTTTTCTGTCATCCCTGAGAGCTCATCCAAGGCTGCTGGAGGAGATGTCACATCATTTACTTCTCTCCAATAGACATTAACTTAATGAGATCTGCTTTGGAGGGAGCATTGCTCACTGATGCTGATTGCTGCTTGTGACATTATCTCCTGAGGAGAGCAGCACCCCTCCTGCAGGCAGCCTGTTGTTCATTGATCCAGTGCTGTGTTTAAAGCAGATGTTTGAGGCCAGGGTGGGCGAGATGCTGCAGAAGGCAGCACTGCAGGGGAGCCCAGCAGGGCCAGGCAGGCAAAGCTGTACTTACAGAATCCTCTGGATCAGACTCCACCCCTGTGCTGTGTAACCCTTTTCTGAGGAGCTGGGTGGCACATGGTCTGTCAGTAATGTTCCCTGGCTGATACCTTTCTTTGTGCCCACTGCCACCAGTGTGTGCTGGGGTGGAGTCTGGTGCAGGTCCCATGCCCTGACCCCCCTGGCAGTGGCTGAAAGCAATGGCCTTTGTCACCCCTCCTCTTCCCCTCCATCACTGTCCAGCATGATTTGGGATGAGCTTCTTGGTGAGACTTTCCTGGAGAGACCACAGCACCGGTACCATGGGGGCTGGGAGGGAGAGGAAGGCCTGTGTGCCCCTGTGTTCATTCTGGTGTGGAGTGGGACAGTTTAGGAGGTGGTGCTAGGGTCACACTGAGCTGGGGAGAGCAGCCCATGCCAGCATTGCCTTCCCCTCTAGGCAAAAGCTGCTGCAGCCAGGCTGCTGCTTCCATTTCCTTGCCATGGCAGAGCTGGCTGCAGCATGGCTCCCCATATCCCTGTCCCTGGAGGGATCACTGTGCTGGCTGGCATGGCTGTCTTACCTTGAGGCCAGTGGTGCCAAGCAGTCATGGCATGGATAGCTTACCTGGCACAGCTCTGGGAGAGCTGGGAGATGGTGTGCCTTGAAACTCCTTCACCTGGGGACTTGGAGCCACCACTGGCCTGGCACATCCCTGGAGCCCTGGGCAGCTGGAGGTGAGGGTGACAGTGGGGTGCTGGCATCCTGGAGAGTGGCAACTTGCTCCACCCTTCTTCCTATCCCAGCAGTTTTAGGGCTTCACTTGAAATGTCCTGGCCATAGCTGGAGGCAGAACAAAGCCCTGAGCCAAGCATGCTGCCAGGAACCTCAGGAAATCTCCCCCCATCAGCATTTTTCTCTCTGGCAGGCACGACTCCCACTTGCGCTTCCCAAGCGCGCTTGGATGGAACAGACAAACAGGAAGGGTGGATGTGGATAAGGGTTGTTTATTCATTGAGCAACTCCTTAAAAAACAGAAAACCCAATCATTTTTGGTAACAAATGTTAAATCTTTTCCAGATGAGGTGTGTAGCCAGGAAAAGAGAGAGCAAGTTCCACCTCTCACCCCAGGGAGGACACACTGCTGGGCAGTGCTGGGATCCAGAGCCCCTCTATGCCCTGCCATGCTGCAAGGAGCAGCCTTTCTCTGTCCCCATGTCCCCTCAGCCACAAGCTACACCACCCTGAAACACAGTATTTACAGACCACAGATTCCCACATCACGACACTCCCTGTGCCCAACACATGGACCTGGAGCTTTAAAGGGCAGAAATAAAACCACCAAGCATCCAACCCAGACAGAAAGAAGATTCCAAAGAAACACCAAGGTTTGCACGGCAATAAAAAGATAGCCCTTCTAAAGGAGGTCAATAAATAGGAGAACTAGAAAAAATCAATTGCTTTTAAGTTCAGCACATAAAGCCCAGTTCCACCCCCAGTGGGTGAGGAGGAAGTGAGGGCTATGGGAATGCACAGAGGAATGTGGCTCTCTCCCCATCAGCATGGGTTTCTCTGCCCTGGGGCTTCTCATATCCACAAAGCTGCCCCTTGAGACAGATGCTACTGGCCAAAACCAGTCCCATGGTTGCCCACCAGCAGAAAAAACAGGGGCATGGCAGGGGGGCACAGTTGTGGGAGGACTGAGGGGTGTTGGGGTGGGAGAAGCTGAGGAGGTCAGCTCTATGCTGCTCACCCCAACCAATGCCCCTGGAAGGAAAACCAGTTTCTCCTGAGACATCTCAATTCTACAGCGAGCATTTAAATAGCTTTAAGTGCAAAAATCAGCTCAGGGATGGCAGGGTGTCCTCAGGAGCACCCTGCTCTTCATGGAGGGGTGGGACCCTGCACCATAGCCTGGCACAGCTGCATCCTCCAATGCTGCTCCATGGCCATGGCAGAGCGATACTCCAGCCTTCCTGCCACGCAGAAAACTCTGAATTTCTTGACCCCCCCCAACTCTCTTCACCTCCCAGTTGGATCCCCAAGAGTCAAAAACCTCTGGGCATCTGCCCAAGGGCTCTTCAGCAGCCACCACATTTGCATTCATGTGAGAAGGAAATATCTCTTACAATACGGATATTCAATATATATTTGAAGTCAGTTGAGGCTGAGCCAGCCATTGCCTCCACTAATGCCAGACCAGGATGTGAGCCAGTGCCTGCTTCCTAAGGTCTTGGCACCAAGGTGCCCCAGCTCGTTGTCCTGGAGGTTCTGAGGGGTGACTGCCTGCATCTTTGCCACCCCTTGAAGAAGAAATAGGGGACCCTTGCCACAGTCCCCCCACACCAGCTCATGGAGACGATGCAGGCTCCCTGCTTTCAGGCTTGTCACTTTTAGAGGACTTTGGCTTCAGCAAGATGAACCTGTTGAGGAGGTCATTGTCCGAGCTGGCCTGGGCGCTTGCATACACCTCCCCTGGGGACAAAACAGAGGGTGGGCTCACCTGGTGGGGAAAGCTCTGGGGGCTGGAGGAGCAGCATCTCCTCAGGGTGGGGTGGGGACACTCACCAGCATAGCTGGAGGACTCGGCCATGTTCTGGGAGCCAGTGATGTGGTGCCAGTAGGCGCTGCGGGGCAGCATGGTCGTGGGGGTGCAGGGGTAGGAGAAGTGCTCAGTGCCCTTGTTCAGCAGCTGCAGTGGATGGGGGGGAGGAGGGTGACACAGGGCCCCCAGAGTCTTCCCCAGCTGTGTCCCCCCTCAGCATGGGCTGGAGCTCACCCTGACGTTCTTCTCCATCTCCAGCAGGACCCTCTTGTGCTGCTCAGCGATGGCCAATGTGGCGCTGTGCACGCGCTGGTAGATCTGCTCACCCTCCTGCGTCTGGAAGGTGTAGAGACCTTCTCCTGCATCACACATCCTGTGGGAACAGGGCACAGGATGTCACCAAGGTCTTCAAGCCAAGGGATGACAAACAAACCCCCCCCAGATGGCAGCTGATTCAGCTTCCCATACTGTTAGAGCTGTGCCTTCATGGTGTTGAGCAGCTGCAAGCCCCACCTGCCATGGGCACACTGTACAGACTATGGGCATCACCTCAGCCTCAGACATGCCTGTGGTGGTGCCAGCAGTGCCCAGCTGGATGAAGGCACACAGCTGTGGTCCCTGTCCTGGCAAGGGTGACATCTCACCGTCCAGCCTCGAAGGTGAAGCGGGTGGCGTCGCGGCCGTAGCGGCGCAGGGAGCAGAGGGGCCAGGAGACCAGCTTCACCCGGGGGTTGTGCGTGTCCCAGAGGTAGATGTTTTCGTGGGTGATCTGCAGCTTGCACTCGCCATAAACGTCCAGGTTGGGGCAGGGGAGGAGGAACACGTTGAACCGGTCTGGAGAGGGGGAAAAAAAAGCAGAAAATAAAATAATCTGCGGGGGGTGCAGCGAGGCGGAGCCCCGGGCCAGCACCCGCCGCCGCGCTCACCCGTCTGCTCGCACTGCACGCCGGGCGCCAGCAGGTCGGGCTCCCCCAGGCTGATGTCGTTCAGGCGGGCGCCCAGGCACTCCACCGACAGCGTCTTGTACCACTCCTCCGCCTCCAGCTCTGCAAGGCACCACGGCAGCCCCTGGGCGACCCTGGCCACGCCGGGGTGCCCCGCCCTCAGCCCGGTTTGCCTGGGCGCTGCCCCGTACCTGAGTCGCAGGTGAAGGTCCGGGCGGAGTCGTCGGTAAAAATGATGGCCACCGCCTGTCTCTTGGTCTCCTTGGGCAGCCGCGTGATGCACTTGACATTGCTGATCTCGGTGACCTGCTCAGGAGTTGGGGAGTCACCGGGGGCTGCACCCAGACCTTGACGCCTGCTGCACCCAGACCCTGACACCTGCTGCACCCAGACCCTGACACCTACTGCACCCAGACCCTGACGCCTGCAGCACCCAGACCCTGACACCTACTGCACCCAGACCCTGACACCTGCAGCACCCAGACCCTGACGCCTGCTGCACCCAGACCCTGACGCCTGCTGCACCCAGACCCTGACACCTGCAGCACCCAGACCCTGACGCCTGCTGCACCCAGACCCTGACACCCACTGCACCCAGCTGTACCCAGACCCTGACACCTACTGCACCCAGACCCTGTTCGCTGCTGTACCCAGACCCTGGCACCTGCAGCACCCAGACCCTATTCCCTGCTGCACCCAGACTCCATTCCCTCCGCACCCAGACCCTGACAGCCGCTGCACCCAGAGCCCGCTGCATCCCCCTCCGGAGCGCATGGGGTGCAGCCACTCAGCGAGTTCAGGCAAGGAAGGACCTGCACGGGTCCCCAAGCAGCGGGCAGCACCCCAGCACCCCCCCAGCGCACCCCCTCACCTTGGGGCACCCCCGCAGGCACGCTGATTTCTCATCCGGGTACTTCTCCAGGCGCTGGGGCCCTTTGCTGGAGGATTTGCGGAAGACCAGCCAGCACCGCCGGTAGATCTGCCGGGCAGAGAGCGCGGCGGCTGCTTGGTGCAGGTGGGGGTCCCTGTCCCCACCCATCCCCACGTCCCCCTGTCCCCATCCCCACGACCCGTGCCTGCTTCTGCTGACCCTGTTGGCCTGGGAACAGGAGGGGATGTTGGGGACAGGGATATGCCGGGGCTGCCATCATCTGCCCCCACCCCCCGCCAGTGCTGATTACAGGGCTTAATTCTTGAACACAGACAAAGCTCCCAAGGGGACCGCTGTTCTGGCATTTCCCCTCCCCGATATCCTCTGCCTCTGAAGGTGGTGGGGCCACCGTCCCCGGGCATGTCCCCCCCGCCTCGAGCCCGCTCCCTCTTTGTTCTCCCTAATTAGCATGAAATTACCCAGCATGCTCGTTGCTGCTGGCTCCAAACCCCGGAGATGGGCGACCAAACCCCCTGACCCCCCACCTAAGGGTGCTGCACTTCCACACCACCCAAATCTGCACCCAGCAGCTCCACCCCCTCCCGGTGTGGAGCATTCCCGATGCCAAACTGTGTGTGCAGGGAAACTGAGGCACGGGGGGAAGGGAAGGCTCACAGACATTCCCCAAACCCTGGGTGACCTGGGGCAGGTGAACGGGCGTTACTCGGTGCAGGATTTGGCCGGTGAAGGAGCTGGACCCCCGGGGCTGCTGGGTGATTTGGGTACCAACAAGTGGCCCGTCCCTGCCATCCTCCATTCCTCTGCCCCCACAGCCCCCAAATGCTGCATATTCAACCCCAAAATAGGGGCACAGGATTCGGCAAGAGGGACCTGCCCACGTCATCTCATTGGGAAACCAGCACCCCAAATCCATGGCTGTTCCCCCCCACATCTCCCCATTCCCCAAGATCCCCACTCACCCCCAGCTTCTTGCTCTTCATCCTCACATAGCCCTGCTTGATGATGTCGTTAAAATTCGTCGCCATGGCGATGGCTCGATAGGCTAGGGGATATTTTGGGAGGGGGGGGCTGCCTTCACCTTCGCCCCCCCCTCTCCATCCTCTTCCTCCGTATCACTCCTGTCTCACCACCGGCCCAGCATGGTGCTAGCAGCGTCCCCCATGCTGGCTGGAAAAGAGAAATGACAGATCGACGGGTGACATCTTCCTCGTCCTCCTCCCCCTCCTCCTTGTCGTCCTCCTCCTCCTCCTCCTTCTCCTCCTCCTCCTCCTCCTCCTCCTCCCTTCGCTGCCTGAACCATCCGAGTGGAACAGTCCGGTGTTAACCCCTGCCAGCACAGCGGAGCCAGGGTGGCACAGACAAGTGGTCAGTCCCCTGCCGCCAGCTCCAACATGTGTCCGAGGGGACACCCTCACCTGGCCTCGCCCACAGTTCTCTCCATCACCTCTCGCTCTCCCACTCCTCCCTCCCAGCCGCTCGCTCGGGCAGCAGCACGGCCCCGCTGGGAGGGCACGGGCTGGGTTCAGTTCTGCTGCGGGGGTCAGAGGGCCCCCGGCTCCCAACCTCGCACCCCTGGTGTAACCCAGCCTCTCTCCTCTCCTCTCCCACCGTGAGCTCGGCCTCGCTCAGCCTTGTCCCTGCTGCTTCCCCCAGCCACGACCGGCGGGACCAGGTGGGGACCACGTTCTTTTCCCAGGTGGAGAAATCCCAGGTAGAAGGCAGTAACCCAGGAAACAGAATAGGGCCATCCCCAGGGATGCTCCTCCATGCCGGCGACACCCTGGTCCCCAAAGCCCAGCAGCAGGAGAATCCGACCAGGACAGCACCTTGGGGACCGCCCGCCGTCCCGAGAGAGGCCGGGGGCAGCGCTCCCTCTGAGGGGAATATCCCCCTCATTCCCCATCCCCATCACCCCACCCACGCACATGGACACCCCAAGGGAACTCAGAGATGCTGGGGGGCACCTGACAGGGCGACTGTCACCTCGGCACCCCCACACCCCGAGCCCTCATCACCATCAGTCCCCGGTCACACCGGGACGTCCCTCCGGGCGTTGTCACCCCCCGGCCGTTCGCCCCCGACACTTGTCAGCCAAACCTCGGACACGCCCGAGGGTGTCACCCCCCTGCCGGTCCCCGTTCCCCGCCGGTCCTCCCGCCTTACCCGGCTCCCGGTGGGAGCGGAGCCGCCGGAGCCGCCGCGTCCTGCGAGCCCCGGAGCCGCTCGGCCCCGCCCGGTCCCGCCCCGCCCGGTCCCGCCCCGGTTCCCTCCCTCCACCCCCGGGCTGCCCAACCTGAGCCACAACCGGCCGCCCTGCAAAGAGGTTTCCATCGCCAGGCTTCAGAGCGAACAGCCCGCAGCGACTGACGGGCGGCAGCAGCCTGCTGTCTGTCCCTCAGCTCAGGTGTCGCCTCATCCCAGCTCTGTGCCACCCAAACTGGTTTCCAGGGCTCTCACTCAAAATGCTCCCAGGCACCCCCCACCCCCTCGGCTTCACTCGTTGGGCCATAAAAATATAAATAATCACTGGAAATAAAAGGGCATTAAAAAAAAAACATGAGCAGCAAAGAGCTGTGCTTTTAGCCAATCAATTAAAAGGCAGAGCAAGGGGATTAGCTCACCAAAATATTAATTTTTAATAAGGTTGTGTCTGAGCACCTCCAAAGCCCCCAAGGCTGTGTGCTGGGGGGCTGGGTTGAAGGGGCTGTGCTGGGCTCATCAGCAGCCACAGGTGAGCACCTCTGCACCCCTGGGTCAGCACCTCTGCACCTCCCCAGGGTGAGCAGCTCTGGGTAAACACCTTTCTCTGCACAGGCCCAGGGACAGGCTTTACCCCCACACTGGGCTGCTCTCCAGGCACGGGGACAGGGATGCCAATGGTGGCTGGTGAAGAAATGTCAATTGTCCCTGATGTGTCCCCTCTCCACCCTCGCTCCTGTGTGGGGACAGACCAACAGCTCACACCGCCAACAGAGCCTGGGTCCATCTGGGCTCTGTATTTATAATAAAAAATCATATACAAATACATACATATATATAATATATATAAAAAGAAGTGGGCAGTTCGTGGCTGGCAGGCTTGGTGCCTCTCTCTGCCTGTGCCTCCTCCTCCTGGGCTGCTCAGTGACGCTGGCTTTGCTGGCCACATCAGCATTTCAGGAGCTGCCAGTGGCCGAAGGGGCATCCAGTACTGTCCAAGAAGCAGTGGGTTTTGGAACACCCTGGGCACATTTCTCCCCACCGCTCCATGCCTCAGTTTCCCCATCTACACAAGGGTCACGGCACAGCTGAGCCCCGTGGTGACATGCACTGAACGCAGAGGACTGATGTGGGACGTCCTGCGGTGGTGGCACTGGCCCTGGGCTCTAGGGCACCTGGATCTGCAGGTCCTCATCCTCGTCGGGGTCGCTGGTGCCGTCGCCGGCATCGTCGGGGCCGAAGCGGGCGCTGCGCATCTTGCCGAAGAGCGGAGCGCTCTGCTGCCGCCGCAGCCTGCGGGACAGTGCTGGGCTGGGGGGCAGCACGGCCTGGGGGCCCTGAGGCTGAGCCCCCTCCCCTGCACCCCTACAGCGTGACTGCACCCCAGACATTCCTTCCTGCACCCTCTGAGCGCAGGTGAGCCCCCGCAGCCCGGGGCTCCCCAGCATGGGATGGGGAGCTGTGGATGGTGCTCAGCACAAGGGGCACAGGGTAAACCCCTCCCCAGCTGGACATCACTGTGCTGGGCAGCACAGACCCAGCCAGGACTGCAGAGAAGGGAGGTGTCATCCCCTTAAATTGAGGAACCCTCAAAGAACTCTAGAGTCCCCATTCCCAGGAACCTGTGGTGGTTTTAGCTCTTTTCTTGCATTTGTGTGAAAATTCATCAAGGAAAATTTATGAATCAAATTTAAAATACAAAGGCCCAGGATCCAGTGAGATCCAACCAGTCCACTACATTTTACTGGAAAGCATGAATTATTTAGGATTGAGCGCACAGGGAGTCTGGAGGGGGGGGCAATGAATCCTCCATTATGCTTCCAAGATTTAATGCAGATGTCCCAATAAAATAAAGAATGATTATAAACACCCCCCCAGCGCCTCCTGGAGCCACAGCATCGATCCCACAGCCATTTCAGCTCTTTACTGCTGGAGAGGCAAAGCAGAGCCAGGGAAAGTTTTAAGGGCAAGAAAACTCAGCTCCCACCTCCCCAAACTGGTGTGCAATGCTAGGAGCCTGCCCTGACTATGGGTAATAGTGGGTGCAACACTAAGCAGCATAAAACTGGGCTGAACTGGTCTCTGGGAAGCCTTGTGCTGGTTTAACTGGGAGGTGAATGGCACCCAGCTCAAAGCAGGGTGAAGATTGCTCAGAGGATGGCTGTGCCCCTTTGAGGATGTCAGAGACACTTTGGCTATGCTTAGCCTGGGGTTCAACCAGGCAGATGCTGGTTGAGGGATGGTGGCAAGGAGAACATCACCCCATCCTTGCTGGCTCACCCAGCCCCTGCTCACCGTGACTGCAGATGCTCCAGCTGCACCTGGAAGCTCTCGCTCTGCTCTGTCTGCTCGTCCAGCGACCGCTGCAGCTTCCGCGTCTGGTTGTGGGCTTCATCCAGCTGTGGGATGGGATGGGATGGGATGGGAGTGGTGCTGTTGGCAGCTGTGTAGGGAGCAGGACAACTCCCCACCCTCTCCACCAGCATGAGCTTTCCCACCTCATCCTCGGCTTGGGCCAGCTCCTTCTTCAGCTCCTCCACCCTCAGGCGCAGTTTCTTCACCTCTCCCTCGTGCTGCTCCACGCGGCGATTGGCATGGGCCAGCTCGGCCATCTTCTCCTGGTACTGCTTCTTCAGCTTGGTGTGGATGTGCTTCAGGTCAGCCAGCTCCTGTGGAGGGCATGGGGAGGGGGCTGAGCATGGGAGGGCCACCCCCACCATGGAGTGCCCCCTCCTCCTTCCCCAGGGACCTCTCCCGCTGCCCCACCCTATGACCCAGGAGCTGATGGAGCAAGGATGGGGTCACCACCACCCCTTGAAGGATGGTAGCAAAATTTGGGCTTGAGGGAGTCCTTGGGGAGGCTGAGGCCCACTAGAGTCACCCAGGGATGCTGTGGTGGGGGACAGCACCACCCCTACAGCACCTTGTTCTTCTCGAAGAGCTCAGCCTGGATGGTTTTGAGGTCGGTGTCCAGGGCACTGGCTGTCTGGCGCCGCTTGCGAGCCAGCACCTCCTCCAGGTCCTCGATCTGTGCCCGCAGCTTCTTGTTCTCCCTCTCCAGGTTGAGCTTCTCCGTCTCCAGGCGCTCCCTCCGGCCCCACTCAGCTGCATTCTCTGCCTGCAGCCGCTCCATCTGGGACAGGGCATGGCGTGGCTGGGGGGCAGCAGGACCCCCCTCGCCGCTCCCTCTGCCCCCACACTGGGGTTTGGCCTCACCTCTGCACGCAGCTCAGCCAGTTTCTTGTCCATGCTGGAGCGAGCACCCAGCTCATCCTCCAGGTCCTCGGAGATGCGCCCCAGCTCGTCCTGATGAATCTCCTTCAGGATGTTGAGCTGTGGGAGCACCAAAGGGGGCTGTGAAAATCAACCTTCCACCTGAGCCCTGCCCACACCCATCCACCCAACCTTTATGGATGGACCCACTGCATCAATACCACTAACAAAGACCCTTAACAAGCAACCTGGAGTTGAGGAAATGGCTGTGGGCCACCATGTCCACCCTCTGAGGGACAGGCCACCCTCTGGGGCAGCTCTGCTCTCCAGGCACCTCACTCACCTGCTTCATCACCTCCTGCTTGTTCTTATTGAGCTCCTCGTACTTGATCTTCCACTGGCTGAGCTCTCCCTCCAGCTTCTCAATATTCTTGCTGAGTGCCAGCTTGTCCCTGGGGAGAAGCCATGACAGTGACACACTGCAGGACCCCATGGGACACGCCATCCCAGTGGGGACCGGGCTGGGATCAGCTGGCACCCTGCAAGGATGATGAGCCAAGCACTCACTCCCGCTCCTTGAGCAGCACTTTTTGGGACTCATCCAGCCTCAGCTTGAGGGCGGTGACTTTGGTGGCATCCTCCTCCACCACGCTGACGTCCTCCCAGAGCAGGCGGCTCCGCTCCTGGCGGCTGAAGGAGGCGCGGGGGCCCCGCTGCTCCCAGCTCTCCTCCTGCTTGCTCGGCAAGATGTTTTCCATCAGCTCCAGCTCCTGTGGCGCCGTGGGTGGCCCAGCACAGGGGACAGGGTGAGAGGGCTTCCCAGCCCCTACAGCACCCAGCCCTCACCCCAGAACCAGGAGCATCTCTCCCTCCATTCCCCAGGGATCTCCTCAGGCTGATGAAGAGGGGTTTGCACTCCCAGGGGAGCTCCCACACATCATCACCCTGTGCTGCCAGCTCCCTGCCATGCTGGAAATTTGGTATCAAAAAATTTAAAACCAATTTATGTCACTGATCTCACCCAGGACTGCCACATGAGTGACCTTCTACCAGGCGCTCTGAGCACACAGTAGATGAGCCACAGGGGGTTTCAGGGGGACAGGATGTCCCTGAAAACCAAGTGTGGAGCCCATGGGGGATGCTCACATTAGTCTCAGATTTGTCACTTGGCAGCTGTGCTGTCAGGTGGACTGAACTGTCACAGCATAGCACCCCAAGCAGTGACTTCTGTGCTGTGACAGAGCCAACAGCAGCAGAGGGACGGCTGGAGCAGCTGGGACCATCCCTGAGGTGGCTCTGGTGTCCCATCCTTCCTCCTCCCGCTCCTTCCTTCAGCAGAAACCCCTTCCAGAAGCCCCTATGAACACCCTGACAGTCAAGCCATGGCTGGGAGATGCCACCAACACTGCCGATGCCATCATCCCCTGTACTAGCACAGTGATTTTTGTCTAGTGCCCCTGAAGGGAAAGTACCAGGAAAGGGACTGGTGTCAGTGCCACAGTGTCCTCTCACTGCATGAGATGCAGTGATGGGGCTATGATGGCTCTGGATCTCCTCATGACACTGCTCTGAGGAGTCTGATCCCTCCCAATACTGTTCCAAGAGGGATCTGACTGCCCTGTACTGCTCCAAGAGGGGTCTGAGCCCAAAATCCTGCTTGGAGGCATATGACACCCTCCATACACATCCAAGAGGCATCTGGCCCTCCCAATCTTCCCCACCACTGCCCATCCTTACAGCACAAGCAGTGGTGTTTTGGGGTAGCAGACACGGATGAGGAGCTCCCCTGTCCCCCTGCTCGCCCGGGGCAGTCCCGCACCCCCACCTTGGCTTTTTGGGGCACCTCAGTGCCCACATCCCGCACAGGCTCTTGCTCAGGGCCGGCGTCCCCCTCTGCTCCATCCGCGGCCGGGCTGCCGGCGCTGCCTGGTGCCGGTGCCGGTGCCGGGCGCTCGTCCGGCCGCTCTCGGTCGCGGTCCCGGTCCCGGTCGCGGCGCAGGCTGGCCAGCTCCTTGGTGAGCGCCTCCAGCCGGTGCCGCAGCTGCCGCACCTCCTCCCGCGCCCGGTTGCGCTCGGCGCGCACCTTGCTCCACTTCTCCCTCCAGTTGGCCGTGCAGTCCGACCACCAGCGCATCGTCTTCTCCATCTGCGCCGCCCGCGCCCGCGCCTCCTCCAGCTCCCGCAGCCGCAGCTCCTCCCGCCCTTCCCAGTCCCCTTCCAGCAGCGCCGGCGGGGGCCCGGGCGAGGGAGTCCCGCTGGGGGGGGACGGCGAGGGCTCGGGGGCCAGCAGGGCGAGCAGCGAGCCCCCCGGCAGCGGCGGGGAGCCGGCCAGGCGAGAGGAGGCCCCGCTTTGGCTCATGGCGCGGCTGGCCTAGGGCATGGCCTCACCTCCTGCACCCGGGGACCTGCAGAGACAGCAGCGGTCAGGGGGGACTGTGGTAGGTGCAGGGGGGTGCTTCCTGGTTTTGCCACTGAGTGGCAAGATCCCTGGGATGGATCCTCAGTGTGGCAATGTCCCCAGCCAGGTCCCCAGCAGGCCCTGGTCAGATCCCCAGTGAAGACACCAGTGATGTCCTCAACGAGGACCACGGCCCACAGCCCAGCCACCGGCATCTGGTCTCAGGTCGGCTCTGCAGGCACCTCTGCCGGCGCACCACAACCAAGGGAAGACATCTACATGCTATTCGCATGATGTCATCTGCATGAAATCATCTGATGACATCATCCGTGAGCCTCCAAGACCATCCCCTGGAGTTGGGGTACTCAGCTGCACCCCAGCAGCTCCAGCGGGGATTGCAGCCCGGAACCGGGGCCAGCACAGCAGGAACAGCTCCGGAAGGAGAGCGGGAGCTGCTGGATTGGCGTGGCGTGGCGGCAGGACGCGTGTCGAGCTGGACGTGCTCTCTGATGATGCCACACAAAGGGTCCGAGTGCCTCCATCCCGGCACGGACCTCACATCCAGGCACGGACCTCACATCCCGTCCTGGACCTCACATCCCGGTGCGGCCAGGCAGGCAAACCGCCCCAGGAAACCTCAATGGGAGGCTGCTGTGCGTCCTAATAGGATAAGTACAGGGTCCAGCCGCGGCTGCCCGCAGCCCCGGCAGGTTTTTGGGACGGTGCAGCCCAGACTTGCTACCAAATCCGGCTGGGCTGGGAGAGCCAGTGCTGGAGCAGCGGGAGCAGAGGCCGGTGGCAGTTCTGCGATTTGCATGGGGGAAAAAACCTACTTTTTCTGGTGATATTTGCTGAAATGGTGAAGTTTTGCTAAAACTCAGCGGCAAGCCCAGGCCCGTGCTCTCTCGGGCTGCTCCTGGAGGAATCCCAGGCATTGGCAGGACCCCGCACAAACAGCGGCCACGGGAGCACAGGAACCCACGCAAAAACCACATGGAACACATGCAGAGAACCGGCGACCATGCAGCGCCCGCGGGGAGCACAGGCACCCCTGGAACATCCACGGGGAGCACGCGTGGAGCACGAACATCCACGGGACAGCCGCGGGGAGCACGCGTGGCTCATGGACACCCGCGGGAGACACGCGTGGGTCACCGGCACGGGCGGATCGCGGCCCCGCTCGCCCCCCGCGGCCCCGCAGTGGCTCCGGGCTCTGTCCCTCACCCGCCGCGGCCCGGGCGGCGGGAGCCCCGCATTCCTCCGCTGCGGCGGAATTCCTGCCGGTCCGGCCCGGCCCCGCCCGGTTCGCCACGGCCCCGCCCGCCCCTCCGCGGCCCGGCCCGGCCCGGCCCGGAGCGGCCCCTCCCCCGCCAAAGTTTCTCGCAAGTTTCCCGGTGCCGCCCGGCCCGGCCCAGCCCAGCCCGGCCCGGCCCGGTCCCTCACCCGGCGGTGTCGGCGCGGCCCGCGCGGGCCGGGGCGCTGCGGCCGAGTCTCCTCCTCCTCCTCCCCTCCTCCTCCTCGTCCCGCCGCCTCTCCCGCCCCCCGCCCGCGCCCGGGGGCCGGTCCCGGGCCGCGCTGCGTGTCCTGCTCCGTGGCACGGCCGGGGGGGGCACGGCGGGGTTCCGCTGCTCGGAGGCTGCGGCGCTCTGCTCACACAGGCCGGGCCTGGCGGCTCCGACCCGCGTGTGCACGGGTGGGGACCGTGCCCGTGGCTGGGCTGCACACACGTGTGGCGTGGGTGCCGGGCGGGGGACGCGGCGGGGGGACACGGGCGAGCGGTGGCCACGCGACATCTGCACCCCCGCACATCCCCGTGCTGGCTCCCTCCTGGCCAAGCGGCAAAACCCCGAACCACCATTTTGCCCCCGTCTCTTTCCCTTTGCTGGATGCCTTTCAGACAAAAAAATTGGGCAATACTAGCGGCCAAGAGGGTTTGTGTTCCGCCGCACGTGGAATCGATGCCACGGGACACCAACACCTTTTTCTCGCCCAGGATCAAGCGAAGCATGGAAAACCAAATCAAATTAAAGCAAAACTGCAAAGCTCGTGCGTGTTCTTTCCAAGATTGGATTTTTTTCTGCTGGAAACAACCCCAAAAAGCTGGAGGCTAGGGATGCTTTGCTCTCCTACGCCCCTATCCCAGCGTCTTGTGCCAGGGGAACCGGCGCCGTCTCTTGCAGCCGGTGAAGCGATTTTGCAGGCGGTTTGGCCAGAGCTGCGGGTGCGTGGTTGCGGCTTTAACCCGCTCCCGACTCTAAAACCAGCAAAGTTTTTTCCAAGTGTCTTTACTATTTGCTTGGACGCACATGTCTTGGTGACACCAGCAGGCTCGAGGATGCATTGCAGCATCCTGGGATTTGTGTGGTTTGTGAAAATCAAATCTCCTTGGTCTCGGGTCCACCACCTAAAGATGTAGCCAGTGATCCATTTCTGTGGTCCAAGCAGCCTTGTCCTCCTGGCACCCTTCTCCTCTAGTTCTGGGTTTCCAGCTTGGCCAGCAGGGCCCCTTAAATCTGTTCCCAAGGAGCCCCCATTTGAAATAGGTCAGACTGAAGCACATGGTTGCCCTATGTCATGAACTGAAACCTAGAAATATTGCACGGGTGGCTGCAGGAGCTGGGCACGCACAGCGTGTGGCACTGCAGCCCCACAACGCTCTTGGGTTGCCCATCGCCGGGAGAGCCGGGCGGCTCTGGCCGGGGTCCCGCCGCCCGCTGCCGCTCGGACACCCCGCCGTGTGGTTGGTGCAGGTCCCACTAGATGGCACAAGGATCGCAGGAATGGTCCCAGGCCGGGAATATCCATGCGCAGGGACGGCCGGTGGCGATGCGGGACCGCGGCGGTGCCGCTGTGCGGTGCCAAAGTGTCCCCCGACAAATGGGAGGGGACTCTGAGCCCCCTTGAGGTGCTGCCACTGGGCATCTCACAAGGCACTGTCAAAAGCGGGGGGTCTCCGGCTGCATGGCCCAAATCCATTTGGTGCCAGCACGGCTGCAGGCTGGCAAGAGTGGCTGTATGGCTGTGGCAGCCCAAAAACACCCCGAGCCTGGATTTGCACCCACGATCGCACCACGCTTGAAGCCCTTCCTCTCGCCCCAAATCCAGTGCAGGGATGGAGGCCACCTGCAGCCCTGGGGCGGCAGTAAAATGGGTGAGCAGGGCTTTGTCTTGGAATCGAGCAGACGAGTTTGGGTGAGGAGAGGATGGGAAGTGAGTAAGTGCACTGATACTCGGCTTTCCTGCCGCTCTCACTGAGGAAGGCAGACGCCGAGCAGAGCTCCTCAAGGTGACTGGACACGGAGTTGAAGTAATACAGCCTGTGGAAACAAATAACCATGACAAATTGCAGGGGGACAAATCCATCAGTTAGGGGCAACGAGTCAGTCCTGAGCCCGTGGTGCATCCACATAAACTGGACTTAGCTGGAAATGTTCCCGGGGTTTTGCATCTCCTGATGACTGAGGTTTTGGAGCTGGACGTCCCACTCTGCCTGCTGGGATGCAGACCGGCATCGCAGCATGGCAAATCTGCCTGTGGTGACATCAGGGTCCCCACTGCCCCCATGCCTGTACCTGCAGGGTGGCCAGGGAGGTGCCATTAGCTGGTGCTGCCCGTTTCTGGCAGGGGACCGAGCACCACCGACCCGCTGCCCATCTCTGCCGAGTGACGTTTCCCTCTCTGGCTCCTTCTGGACAGCGGAGGAAGCCTCTGGCTATTCTTTGTTCCGTGCACAAAGGGCAGCCAGCACCGCCGCGTTCCCGTCAGTGCCGCGGCATCCCGGACAAAGGCCGGTCCCGGGGGCTCTGTGCCCCCTCCCCGCCGTGCCCCCGGCTCACATCTCGCCGCGGGGATGAGCTGTGCATGGCTCACCGCTCCGGCGGTGACTGCAGCTATTCACTGAGAGCCCTGCGGCTTTGGTGAGCTGCCAAGTGCCCGACTTTCCCCCATGAACCCCACCGTGGGAGAGCCACATCCCAGCACTTTCCGTGCCCTTCTCCTCATCTCCAGATTCGGGGTTTGTGGTGTGAGTCACTCCGGCTGCCGATGCCTGCATACATCCACCTTGTTCCGGTATCCGGTGGCGCTTGGAAAACAAGCCCTCGGTGGCTGCCCCCTGGCAGCGGGAACACAGCATCCCTGGGTGGTCCCCAGGGAGCTGAGCCTTTTGGGGACTGGTGGGACATGGTGGTTCTTGGGTAGCACTGCTGGTGCCCAGGGGTGACCCTTTTCCCACCGTGCCACACCAGGAGCAGGGTGGAAGCACACCCCGAGGCCGCTGGGGAGGGTGTGTTGGGATCGAGCATCCCACCCCTACATTGCCACGGGGCCAGGGCTGGCTCCACCTGGCAGCATGGGCAGGAGGGGCCCGGCCCCTATAATCTTCTCAAGGAGAAATGGTGCCATTTACCTTTCTGGGCCCCTTATGTGGCAGGAGGCCAGGGCCAGGCTGCTGGAGGGCTTGTGCCATACTTTCCTCCCCAGGAGAAGCACCACGGTGCCTTCAGGGTTCAAAGCCAGCCTTAGCTCCTGGGGAAAAGCTGTGGAATTATAGCAAAAGCTCCAAATTTTGGGGGAACAAGATCCAGGAAAGACACTAAATGCACATTTAGTGGAAGGTTTGGAGAAGACCTTGGCTCCATTTTGGGATCTGCCTTTGGGACCTGTCTGCTTGGGGAGCTGATGAACCTGGTTACTGCATCCTATGGGAGCATCCTCACCTGGTGTTTGTGCAGGTACCCCCAGGGACCGATTTCCCCCCAGACTTCCCTGACATCACCGAGGTTTATTTGCCTAAACAAATAATCCGGGTTTGTTGCTGTGCCTATGGGTTCGGGTTTTACTGCCCTGGCACCTGTTCAGTCTCTGCAATCATTGAGGGAGAAATCCCGACGTGGGGTGGGGCAGACCCACCTCCCCAGCGGATGTTTTTCCAGAGGAAGGCTGAGGGAGGTGGAGCAGCAGCAATGGGGGATCACCAGCACCCACAGCCGCTCAGAGGTAGCTGAGGCACTTCCCTAGGATCACCACCCTCCGAGATTCCCCAGAGAATCGTCCTGGCATTGCTCGCCAGATTTGGATAAGAGATTTAGGGGCATCCCTTCCCACCAGCGCCCATCTGCTTCCTCATCCTCCTCCATCCACCAGAGCTGGGCTGAGCTCTATTGGTGATGGCGTTTTGCTGAAAAGGCTTTGAGGGGGTCCGGGCACCGCTGGCAGTGGGGTGGCAGCTCCTGGCAGTGGGGCTGGCACAGCCCTCGGCTGCAGACGGCGCCAGGGCTCCCCTGCCCACACTTGTCTCGCTTGTTTGGCAGCAGCCTGGTGCGACGTGCCCTCCCCTGGCAGTCTGCCCTCCCCTCCCCACCCCGCCGTGATCTGCTGGCACCCTCCCTCCCGCCCGCAGCCGGAGCCTTGAGAAGCTTTTAGGAAGATTTGGGGATTTTAGAGGATTTTGGAAGTCTTAGGGTTCTTTTGGAGCTTTTAGGAAATTGAAGGGGGTTGAGGAACTTTAAGAGCTTTTTGGGAACCTTTAAGGGGTTTAGAAACTCCTAGGGCTTTTAGTAATTTTTTAGGGCTTTTAGGAACTTCAAGGATATTCAGGAACTTTTAGGGTTTTAGGGGGGTTTAGGGCATTTAGGATATTGTAGGGGTTTCGGGACATTTTAGAAAGCTTTAGGAGCTTTCAGGATCATTGAGGACTTTCAGGAACTTTAAGCATATTTAGGAGCTTTAATGGATTTAGGAGATCTTAGGACTCTTAAGAAGTTGTAGGGCTTTCATAGGAATTCCCCAGTTTGAGCAATAAACCCTTATCAGACCGAGCCCAAGGGCAAATGTCCCTTGCAAGAGACAACACAAGGATTTCCTCCCTCCTCGTGCTCGGGCAGTGTCTTTGAAGGTCTGTCGATTTACAGATAATCCCGACAACACCAGCAAGTGCAGGCGTTGACCTAAAAATAACTCCTGATAACGTCAAACGCGGACAAAAGACTCTTTGTTCCACGAACGGCAGCAAAGAATCCTTTCCTCGGTGGTCCGAGGGGTCTGCACCTAACTCCCCTCTCCAGGAGAGCCTAATCCTGGTTTTAGCAGCGCTATTCCCGGGAGGTGGATTTATGGCGTGTGCCGGTCGGGATGACCTGCAGTGGGAGGCTTTGGCTCCCCGCGATGCTCCCGCGGCTCTGGCTGCTCTGAGCGTGCGTTTCTGAGCTGGCCCAGCTCCCCGAGGCGTGGGGCCGGACTTCAAAGGCGGCTCTGTTAGCCACGCTCCGGCCGCTTTAGCCACGGCCCGGCCATGTGAGCTGCTTCCCATGGGAGCCTGGTCCCGTGGCAGCCGGGGAAATTGGGGATTCGGAGCTGGGAATTAAACCAAGCAGCGGTGTGATGCAAGTGTGCGGGATGTCCTCTGCTTCAGGGATCCCAAAGCAGCCATGGCACCTGCGGTGGCACAATCCTCGTAGATCAAGGTCCATCACCTTCTCTACTGGAAAGGGAAGTTGTTTCCACCCTTCCCCCTGCAGAAAGAAAAGTCTCATTCAAGCCATTGAAAATATCTGCAAGAGCAACTATTTACCCAGGGCACTTCCCGGAGCTCTCCCCCCGCCCCGCTCCCTCCGCTCCCTGCGTCTCGGCTTTCTGCAGCCCGGCTGTTTCCCGGGGCACACACAAAGGGCTGGATGCAGGCGCTGCTTGCCAGCAGCTTTGCCCACTCCAACAGCGCTGCCTCGACGCTTTCCAGCCCCAGCTCCCACTGAGAGTTCCCATCTCCAGCCTTGGGGTGATGGTGAGGGCACTGGGTCGCATCCAGGCTCTGCACCCCACATCGCAGCCCACCTGCTGCAGTGGAGGGCTGTGTATCCCTGCGATCTGGGCTCCTTGCCCTGCTCCTTTCCTCCCTCGCACCCTGCGGGGAAAGGGACAGGGGTCACCGGGACACTCCGTCCCGGCTGCTTTCCCATTAATTGTTATTTTTTAATCCCGTTGGCAGTCAGGCGTGCAGCCTCCTGGCTCCGGCTCCTCCGGCCCCGGCCCGCCGCTGGATGCCCGCCAGCCCGCAGCTGAAGGGCGGCGGGACACGGCACGCCCGGCTGGCCCCAGCCGGGGTCCCCCGGCCCACCGTGGTGCCGGTGCCGACCGGACGGGCGGGGGGACACAGCCCGGTGCTCCCAGCCCGGTGCCCGCAGGCTGCGCCGGGCCGGGCCGAACCGAACCGGGCAGGTGCCATGACCGAGGGCAGCGGCCCCGCAGCCCCCGCAGCGATCTCGGAGGGTCTCGCTGGGGATGGGGAGGGGCCGCTGGTCCCGGGATACGCTCTGAGCCCAGCCGAGCTGCGAGGTGCTGAGCCGTGCCGTGCAGTGCTGTGCCGAGCTGAACCGAACCGGGCCGGGCCAAGCCGAACCGGGCAGGTGCCGTGAGCGCCGGCGGTGACCCGGCGGCTCCCGCAGAGATCGCGGGGGTCTCGGAGGGGTCGGTGCCGGGCGAACAGTGGCGGTACCGCCCCGCTGAGTCACCGCCCGCCGGGGGGACGGGGCGGGGCGCTGCTCCCGGAGCTCCGCGCGGAGCCGCACGGGCTGCGAGGTGTGCAGCGGTGCTGGGCCGAGCCGTGCCGAGCCGTGAGGTGCGGAGCCGAGCCCAGCCGAGCCGTGAGGTGCGGAGCCGAGCCGAGCCGTGCGGAGCCGTGCGGAGCCGGGCGGTGCCGGGCGGTGCCGGGCGGTGCCGGGCCGTGCCGAGCCGAGCCCGCCCCGAGTGCAGGTATGGGAAAACGGGGCGCGGCTGAGCCGCTGGTGCGGGGGAGGATCGGGGAGCCCGGAGTCCGCCGTGGGGGTGCCAGAGGCACCGGGAGCCGAGGGAGTGCTGCGGCGCTCCGGGAGCGGGCAGGGCGGCGGGAGGGAGTGAATAGGGAGGGTGTCAGCCGGGGCTGGGGCACCCAGCGGGGCTGGGGCACAGGGCTCCGCGCGGACGGTGGCACCGGGCAGGGAGCAGCCTGGATGGATGGAGCGCAAGGGTCTCTATGGGGGGCTGAGCGGCACCCGCGGGGTTCGGCGGTCGGTGTGATGTGTCCGGCTGGGCAGCGCCCGGGGACTCTTCTCGTGGTGCGAGTGAAACCAGCCTTCATCCCTGCTCCATGGGAGCACTCGCCTGTCCCGGAGCCAGGCTGGATTCCCGGGCCATGGAGCCACAAAGCCCCCTGAGCTGCCCGGACCGGCTGTTCCGAGCTGCTGCCAGCGGCAGAGCTGAGCTCCACGAAGCCCCGGCCGTCGGCCCGGTGTGTGGCCATTGCTCCCCACTCCATGGGAAGCACCAGCACACCCCATTCCTTTCTTTTCTCCCTCCCGGCGGAGGGTGCAGCATCCCGTGGGATCACCGGCATGTCTCGACAGGATGATCTCCCTTCCCTAAAATGCCTTTTGGGGGGATTCCTCCTGCAACATCCCAGTTTGCTGCTGCCGGTCCTGGCATGTCACTGCGGGATCTGGGATGTAGGATGCTTGGGGTGGTCTCTACCCACTGTCTGTGCTGCCCCTCCAGAGAGAGCAGCATAACTCGGTGAGACCAGCTGGAGAATAGAAATGAAGTCTCCTGGAATAACCTCCTGGCAGAGAGTCTGGATGGCTGTCGTGGAGGGAAGGGAGCCAAAGCCCATTTCATGGTCTGAGGGCTGCAGTAACCCCCCCTGCCCCCGCCCCCAAGCTCCACCGCCAGCGGGGAGCCAGGAGTGTTTCGGAGGTGGGAGGAGGGCAAATCCTTTGAGCCCGGGACTGCAGCCACAGTGGGGTTTGCCTGTGTCCCTGCTGGGTTTGCAGCTCCCATGTGAATTAAGCCAAGGATTGAAAATGCTGCATACTTGGTTGCAGTCCAGCTCTTAATCCTGCGGTCTGGGGGCTGCTATTCGTAGAGTAACAGGTTTGCAAGCAACTGTGTGTTGCCTGGACGGGGATCTCCGGGATTGGCCATCCCTGCACCTTGCTGTGGCACCCGTGGGTGCAGGGTCAGAGCAGTGTGGCTCACAGACAGCAGGTTGGACCGTTCCCAGCGTGCCAAAGTCTGCACGGGACCAGCTGGGCACAGCCTGCTGGCGCCTGTTTTTCAGGAGCGCTTGGCCTCACCAAGTCCTTTCCCATCAGCTCACCCGACAGCTGGGGTTTGGCAGGAATCTGGGAGGCCCACAGTCTCTTACCTGGCTCCTTGGGTGCTGCAAACTTTGCCCTCACTAAGCTTCAGCACCTTGCTTTCTGTGCCAAATACCTGGGAGCCTGATCTGGGGTGATCCTGAGCTACTTCGGGCTGCTTTGCACCTCCCTTCCCTGGCACCTGCAGCACAGGCAGGCAGTGAGGACCTTGCTCATGTGAAGGGGGATAAGACCTGGCAGTGCACAGCGTGTTTTGGGAGCCATTTGAAACCCAAGGAAGTGGTTTGGAAGGGGGATATGCAGGAGGGGAAATGGGGCTGCTCTCTAAGAAGACTGTGTGGTGGGAGTGCATGGCAGGGACAATTGTCTGTACCCTCTGTGGCCAGAGGTGTCCTTGCATTACTTTGTCACTGTGTCACGTCAGCCTCAGTCTAGTGCCGGTGTACCTGGTTCTTTGCAGAGTGTGTGTGGCTGCTGCTGAAGCCACAAGGCTTCGTGTGCCACTGAGCCAGTGTTGCCCTGGCACTGGAGGAAGTGCTGGGTTAGTTCACCGTAATGTTTCTGTTTGTGGTGTTTTTTAGGAAATGGAAATTTTAAAAAAAAGTTTTGAATGTCAAGACCCATCTCTAAGCAAACGCTGTCTCAGGAGCCCCAGGCACTGGCGGGTGCCTGTGCCAGCCTCCCCCTGGTGCTCCCCAGGCCTTTGTGGAAGGGATGGCTGCCAGCAGCTGGCAATGAATAGATCTGGCAGGGAGCTGTGCCACTCCCGTGGGAATCACTACAGATCTGGTTTCATCCTCTTGGCAAGACTCATCTTGAAGGTGCTGGGTGTTCTGTGCAGTGCCACGGCCCGGGACAAGCTGAGGCACCCTGTGGCACAGCTTGGCACCACTGGGCTGCTGGCACAGTGCAGCTGCCCCTCGGCTCCTTGGGCATTAGCAAATGCACCCGGCTGGCCCCAGCTGCCCACCAAGCCGGGAATCACCTGCCAATGTCGGGAATCACCTGCCAATGTTGGGAATCACCTGCCAATGTCGGGAATCACAAGCCAGTGTTGGGAATCATGTGCCAATGCCATGAATAACGTGGGGCTGGCCCCTGTGGACACACACCACTGGCCAAGGACAAGGACACTTTGTGAAGCACTCAGATACTGACACTGGGGCATCCCTTTGTAAGAGAGCCCTGCTGGGCTCCTCACATCCTTGGACAGCTCCAGACCCAGCCACACTGTCTTTGGTCCCTATGGTGAGTGGCTGGTTGTGCAAAGCAGTTTTGCACCTCTGGGAGCCCGTCCTGGCTTGCCTCTCAGTACCACAGTTTCCTTATCATGTTGCTGAGTCTCTGCCTGAGTAACCCACTGTGGTGACGAGCTTCAGACTCATTAACATCTTGAGGAACACAGCGTCACTTTCCTAACGGACCTGGAAGGAAAACAGATAAAAGCCCCTGGATCTCCCTGTTTCCGGTGTTTGTTTGAGTCATCAGAGCATCTTCCCTTCTTGGGGAAAAAAAGTCATACCCAAAACCACGTGCCACCTCCAAGAGCTTAAATACTTGCTGCCAAGTCACCCAGAAAGCAGTAAGGTGGTAGTAAACACTGAGCTTTTTGTTTGTGGGGTTTTTAGTCTTTTTTCTTTCTCCATTCACCTAGGGTTCAGAGACCTCAATATAATGCTTTGGCCTTTCTTTCCAAGACCAGTATGTTAATGGTGATGGGAGGATAGGAACTGGTGCCCAGGAGTAAGGCTCTCTCTCTGCTGGTAAGGGAGTCTGCTCCAAGCTGTGCCCAAGAGTGTCTGCCACCTCTCTGTACATAATTTGGTTGATTTTGAGGCCAAGCCAGGAATTTTTCCCCACTGTCATCCACGTATGGGAAGATGACGAGGCAGGAGTCAGCCCTGATGAGAACTAGGCACATCCGGCTACCTTTGCTGTGCTTTCTGCCAGCCTGGATGGAAGCCGTGGCTTCTCACTGCGAAACCATTTTCAGGGGATTTTCTCTGGCTATTGTTCGGCTCAGGAAACGGCAATCGGCGTCAGGGCGAGCGGGACCGTGCAGGGCTGGGAGGGGAAATACCGGCTCCCCACCCTCCTTCCCACAGGGATTTCTGGTCCCAGTTGAGTAACGGTGAAAGGGGCTGGTCCTCTCCAACCATCCCAGAAAAACCTTAAAGATATCAGCATAGTGGGATGGGCTGAAACCTCATTAGGATTCAGCATTCCCCATCCAGAGGCGATGCTTTATTGACGTGCCAGCTCTGTGCTGCCTCAACAGGGTTGGCATTCACATTACTTTTAAGTGATCCAGATGTTTCCCATCACCAACAGCGTTTTGCCACCCCAGGTCCGAGTTTTTTGGATATGTATGAGTGATTTCTAAGTGTGTGGCCCTGTCCAAATCCATTTACCTTGCCAAGTCATGCCTGTGCCATACCCTCCCAGCTCACACTGGGAGACCTCTTTGGTGTCACTTAGTTACAGCCACAGCAGCAGGTTAATTAACAACCCGGAGCCCCCTTCTGGTGATAAATTGCCACAAGAAAAAAATAGATGGAGAGTGGGCTGTACACCTGTGCAGGACCTGTGCTGGCTAGAGAAACTTCCAGACAAAGCCTGTGCTGCTGGGAGAAATCTGCTAATGAGTTTGTAAGCATCTGGTGACCCTTGAGCATCTGGGAGAGCTCGTAAACCTTTGCAGGTGATGCTGGTTGGTGCCTCAGCACCTGCTCACAGCAATAGCTGTGATCTATCAGTAACAAAACAGGATTCCACTGCTTGGTGGGTTTGGGGGGGTATTTGAGAGCAGTGCAGAGTGGGGTGCAGCAGTGGCAAGTGGTGCTGGCTGCACTTTGGGCATTGTCCAGTGTTGGGCTGGGCCAGCTGCTCTGACAGCCCCCCAGTGCTGTCCCACCCTGGGGGGGTTTCTGCTGGTCACCAGACCCTGGCAGGGTGTGTCCCATGGGTGAAGCGACAGCAGGGTGAGGAGGAGGAGGTGACACTCGGTGCATCTCAGCAGAGCTGGAGCTGCAGTTGGTGGCCTGAGGCAGGCAGAAGGGGCTGTAGGTGTGAAGGCTGTGGCTGGGTGAGCACAAGGGTGTAGCAGCACTTGAGGCTGCCAAGTGCTGGCCTGGTGTAGGTCACAGAAGCCTCCCACAAAGACAAAAAAAAAGGGTTGCGGAGCAGAGTGACAGATGAAGGGATGGGCAAAGGGGTGCACAGGATGTGGTCCAGCTGGTTGAGAGCAGAAGATTTGGGCAGCCATGGCTGCTGTGCTGGCATTGCCAGGATGTGCCTGGGAGAGCCTGTTTCTGCAGACTGAAATGATGGAGTGGTCTGCAATGTGTCCAGCTCCTCAGCTAATCTGCAGGAGTTGAAAGCATCAGAGAAAATAATTTTAGGGCTGGTGAATTAGGAAACCACAGTTTCCTTCTGTTCCTATCATTTATGATAACAAGTCAGGGTGTTAACTGAGATGTGAAGCTGAGCAGAAGGGGGACCCCTCCTATGTGAGTTCTTTGATGATTGGAGTCTGTGCTGGAGTGAGGGGCACCCTTTCCATGCTAAGGACTCAGGGGCTTCCAGCCTCTGCCATCCTTCCAGCGCACAGCCAGCTTGGATGCCCAGTGTTCCTGGCTCCTCCTGGATGCAAAGGCAACAGGGAGCTGGCTGTGACATGGCTGGTGTCCCACATGCACAAACTTTGCTCTCCATCCCTGTCTTCATGGCATGGGGGATACTCAAATACTCACGTGGCCTCTTCCTTTTGTGCCCTTCCAGGCTCTGCTGTTTCTTTGAAGGCCAAGCCAAGGTAGAGAGCTGCCCAGGATGAAGGTTCTCTTCCTGCTCCTTCTCTCCCCCCTCCAAGGTAGGCTGTCCTGCTTTGGGCTTTTGAGCTGGGTTTGGGCTGCTGGGAGTAACTGGCAACCCCAAAACATTGTCTGGGGGGCAGCATGAGATGAAGGCTTCCACAGAAGTAAAACATTTCATAGGATGATGTGACTGTGGTGGGTCTGTCTTTTCCAGGGAAATGAGATGGTCTCCATCCATCCTTTCTGGGAATGGAGAGCTCCTCTTTCAGTGTCTGCTGATGTGACATGTGTGGGAGGGTGTCCCTGAGAGACAGGAGGGCCTGTTTCCCGAGGGCCCTGGCAGGTCCTGGCAGCGTGGCTGTGACACTGGGACGTGGCTGGTGTCACACAGCCTGGGGGACAGGGCTGGGATAACTGGGTGGAGAGCTGCATGCCACATGTGACAGCTGCTGCAGGGCTGCAGTGCTGGCTGGGGCTGCTGTCCAGCTGCTCCCTGTGCTGTGCCATGCAGGGGTGGGAGCTGGCAGGGAGGAGGATTTTCGCTTCTGCGGCGACCGGAACCAGACCCAGGAGAGCTCTGTCATCTACGAGGATGGCCCTGCCACCATCTCCATCCAGAACACGGCCCAGGCACTGCTCATCAAGAGGCCCTTCTTGCCAAACAGGAGAAACTCCTACTACAAGTACAGCCTGCCCCCCACCTTGGGCAGGTACCGCTTCTGCATCTACTGGTTTGAGTCCAACAGGACCCTGAGGCTGGTGTATGGGAAGCAGAGCATCCTCCTGGGTGGGGACCCATCCAGCAGCATCCCCCGGGGACAGGAGAGCCAGGAGACTGAGAGAACCACAGCCTACATCTTCAATGTGTCCTACATCGTCAAGGGTGGGAAGAACACCTCCCTGGATGCTAAAGCAGAATACTTCTTCCCTGGTAAATGCAATTTCATGTTATTTTAAGGAAATTAAGGGGTTATTTTGTCCCCAGCCTGTTCCCCAGTCATCATCAGAGCACTGGTTGTTTCCCAGTGTTTGGTTTAGCCTGGTGATTTGAAAATAGCTGAAGGGTGACTGAAGGGGATGTAGGTTTCTTGAAGCAACTCAAAGACAGGCCTGGTATCCAGCATCCCTAAAGGTGGAGATTTTCAAAATGCTGCCTAAAATCCTGGAAAACTGAGGTTTTTGCAGTGGTTTCTCAGGGTCCAGTCTCCACCATGAGGTCCCCATGGCCTCAGTGGGAACTGAGCTCTGGGTGGCAGGAAAGCCCTGTGGATTGGGGTCACTGTCAGCCTTCCTGGCTTGGGGTCACCTTGAAGCCTTCAGCTTTCTGCTCCCACCAGGGCTCTGCCAGTTAGTTTGGGGCACGAGGAAGCCAATTCTGCCATGCATTTCATGGCATTTCATTTCCACCAGCCTCTCCAGAGAGCATGCCTGTCTGGGAGCAGGATGTGGAGCAGCAGCTCAGCACCTTGGACCAGCTCATTGCCCAGCCCCTGGCAGCAGCCCCGGGAGCCAGGGAGCAGCAGAGGCTCCGGCGGTGAGTCCCAGCCTGTCCCACCCGTGCTGCTGCCAGTGCACCCCCCTGCATCCTCACTGTGCCCCTTCCCCAACAGCAAACTGGGGGAGCTGCAGAGGATGCTGGCCAAGGTGGAGCTGGAGGGGCAGAACCAGACCTTTGGGGAGGCCACAGTGCACGCCACTGTCCTGAGGATCCAGCCCAGCCAGGCTCCTCAGCACCTGACCTTTGCTTCCCAGAGAGAGGTGGGTCCTGGAAGCCTGCCCTAGTGCTCTTGGCTTATCAAGCTTTCTCTCAATCTCTGTTCCTGATGAGTCTTTCTTTGCAGGAGAGTGGAGAGGTCCAGGGATTCACAGTGGACCTGCCAAGCAGCCTGTTCACAATGGGGAAGGAGAGGGAGGAGGTGGTGGAGCACAGGGTGCTCCTCATGGACATCAGCAGGCAGACCATGTTCCAGGTAATGCCCAGGTGAATGGCATGGTGGGGTGTCCCGTGGTGCTGGGGTGCCACCAGACCAGCTGGTGCTCACTGGGAGAAGATGCTTCAAAGATGAGCTAAAAGCTTGACAGCTGAAACCATGAGACATTCTTCCTGGGCACTCTCCTCTGCTTCACACCTGGCAGCTCTCCCTTCCCACACTGCCACTGCCTCCTCTTCTCCTGCAGGATGAGAACAGCAGCCATGTCCTGGGGGACAAGGTGGTCAGCATCTCCCTGGTGGACACGGTGGTGGCCAACCTCTCTGACCCAGTGGTCCTCACCTTCTTCCACGACCAGCTGCTGGTAGGTGGGGAAACAGCCTCAGAGAGCCTGATCCCACCAGGCATGGGGGGAGGAGGGCTCAGGCCCTGCCAGCTTAGGTGTGGTCACAATGCAGCAGCTCCATGGCCTGCCTGTGCAGATCTGCTGTGTCTTCTGGGGCTGTAGCACAATCACAGCTTGGCTGTGGGCACTGGTGGTGGCACTGCCTTCCCCTCTCCAGGAGACACCTCATGGCAGGTGTGTCACACCCAGCACCGTCACCAGGGCTGGAGTACACCCTGTGCTGGCAGACCCTTGGCTCATTCATGGCTCTGACAGGTGCCTGCTCAAAGATGAGCCCTTTGTTTGGAAAGGAGGATCTGGAAGGAGGTGTCTGCTCCATCTGTTGGCAGAGTGGTCTCTGCCTGGAGCCCACTCCCACCATAGGGAAGCCTGGTTTATCTAAGTTGTCTCCTGAGACCATCTTGTCTCCTGCCCTGTGTTGTCCCCTATCAGAAGTGCTGGGCAGGCAACAGACCCAGAGCTGCATCCTGACCAGGGCCTGTGGTTTTGTCATTGCAGAGGAACGTGACCCCACGGTGTGTCTTCTGGCAGGAGGACAGCTCTGGTGAGTGCCCCTGCCTTGGGTTGAAGTCAGTTCCTTTTCCCAAGGTGCCACAGCCCCACCAGCAGGGTGAAGGTTGCTCTGCACCTCCCTCCCTCCCTCCATCTCCATAAGCCATTCCCACAGGGCTGATAGCAGTTTTTTCCCTCCATAGCTAATCTAAGAGTTTTCCCCTTCTCTAGGGATGGATTCTTGTGCTGAGGGGGCTATTTGAGTATGTGTGCTTGGCTTGGGACAAGCTGGGACCCCCCAGTCTAGTTCTCCCTCTTTCTATGGATACCTTGCCCATGGCAGATGTTCCTGCTGCTCACCAGGTGCTCTCCCTTTCTCTTGCACAGCCAGTTCTGGGAGCTGGGACAGCTATGGGTGTACCACAGTGACAGGGAACAGCCAGACAGAGTGCAGGTGCAACCACCTCACCTACTTTGCTGTGCTCATGGTGGGTAGCACCTTCCCTCAGATCCCTCACATAATTCCCAGTGGTGCTCTTCTTCACCATCTCTCCTTCCTCCTCTTCCTCAGGTATCCTCTCCAGAGATCACCACTGTGCACAGGAATTACCTGAGTATCATAACCTATGTTGGCTGCCTGATCTCAGCTTTGGCATCCATTTGCACCATTTTCTTCCTCTACTTCAGGTACAGTCTGATGGTTCACCCCCTGCTCCCTGTGTCCTGTCCCTAGCCATCAACACCTGGGTGGGCACAACCTCTCCAAGCAGTTGGTGGCCTGGATAGAAGCACCATGAAGGAGCCTTGTTTGAAGAAAACAGAGTTTTTCTGTCCAGAATCCACTCTCTTGGTCAGGTCTCCTGCAGGGGGCTCAGAAACACCAGCTCTTTTCAATGATTTTGGAAAATCTTGTTGTAATGGATGCAGCAGACAGTAAACTGCAAAGATCTTTTCAAGTACCTGGAGGAGAGCATGAATGTCTTCTCCTGAGTCATGTCACTGATTCTAAGTGGATGATTCAGACCTGAAATCATAGAGTGATAAAAATTTAGAATGGTTTGGGTTGCAGGAGACTGAAATATTATTTATTTCCAAACACCTTCCACTACACCAGGTTACTCAGAACTCCATCCAACCTGGCCTTGAACAATTCCAGGGATGGGGCATCCACAATTTCTCTTGGCAACCTGTGCCAGGGCCTCACACCCTTCTCACCAAAGGGAAGAATTTCTTCTGAATATCTAATCTAAACCTGCCCTCAGATTGAAGCATTCCCCCTCATCCTGTCACTCCATGCCCTTGCTCAAAGTTTCTTTCAAGCTCTCTTAGGCACTGGAAGGTGCTTGAAGGTCTCCCTGGAGCCTTCTCCAGGCTGCACAACCTCAACTCACTCAGCCTGTCTCCATAGGAAAAGTTTCAGCCCTCTGAGCATCTTCAGTGTAGGGTCAGCTGAGGGGGCTGGATTTGCACGTGGGATGGGTGATCCCACCTGTGGGGTTGGTCCCTCAGTCCCTGGCACTACCAAAGAGTCTCTTTGCTCTTCTTCTGGGGCAGGTAGCTCCATGCAGGGCTGAGGGGTGCTGTGGGCACTGTTGGTGCTGAGCTCTGTCCCTCTGATTCTCTAGAAGCAAACAGCG
Source organism: Erithacus rubecula (assembly GCF_903797595.1). Classification (NCBI taxonomy): domain Eukaryota; kingdom Metazoa; phylum Chordata; class Aves; order Passeriformes; family Muscicapidae; genus Erithacus; species Erithacus rubecula. The sequence goes on along the minus strand of NC_136664.1, from coordinate 6,234,115 downwards.
AGACCAGATCACGAGCATGCACATCCACATGAACCTGCTGGTCGCCATCTTCCTCCTGGACATCACCTTCCTCATCTCTGAGCACCTGGCTGCCAGCAGCGAGGCCATCTGCAGAGCTGGGGGGTTGTTTCTGCACTTTTCACTGCTGAGCTGCCTCACCTGGATGGGCATTGAGGGCTACAACCTCTACCGGCTGGTGATCGAAGTCTTCAACGCCTACCATGACCACCTCCTCCTCAAGCTGTGCCTGGTGGGCTGGGGTGAGCATGGGGGAGGCAGACATGGGTAGGAGGGACACTCAGGGAGGTCTTTCCCACTGATCCCATGCCTGGATGGGGATGGAGACACAGCTGTGGGGGAGCAGCTTGGTGGAGATCTCTTTGTCAAGGGCTTTGGTGGAGAAGGAGGCTCGAAGGCTGAGAGCAGTGGTTGGAGCTAAAGCAATGGGTCATCCTGGGGGATCACCCAGCAATGGAGAACTGTGAGAGCCACCACTTGGGATCTTTTAATAGTAATAGGGTCCTTTCTTTCTGAAAGAAACATCCAGGAAAGCCCAGAGAGATGGGCTGGATGCAGGAAACACCCATGCTTCTCTGCCATGCTCTGGGCTGGAGGTCATGGCAGGAAGATTTTATGATCCTTTATGGTCTAAAGCTCCACATCCCTGGGTGGTGCCTAGCTGGGGTCAGCACAGCACCACCCCCTCCTCAGCTGGAGCTCATGTTGTGCGTTCCATCCTTGGTTACCTTTTGGGAGGGAGGATGTTGGTTGTGCTCTCTGCAGGGAGAAAGGGATAACAAGTCCTTTCAGAAGGCCAGGGAGTAGGGCAGCCACTTCACTCTGCTCTTTCCACCCAGGATTCCCCTTCTTGTGTGTGATGCTGATCTTCCTGGCCAGCTGGACCAACTACGGCCCCTTCTCTGTTCCCATCTACGAATCCATTGATGGCAGATCCACCAATGCCACCATGTAAGTCCTGACATATGGGTTACCTGCTCTCTGGTCTTGGTCTGGGGCTTTTCTGGGGTTTTGTCCTTCCTCCCTGGTGCTGGGCTGGCACCACACTCCTGTGCTTCCCCAGCCCTCCTGGTGACCCTGGGGAGGGCACAGTGTGACCCTCTGCCCTTTCTCTCCCTCCAGATGCTGGATCACCAGCCCCCTGATCCATAACATCGTGAACCTGGGTTTCTTCAGCCTGGTGTTCCTGTTCAACTCAGTCATGCTGGGGGCCATGGTGCGGGAGATCCTGCGGCAGAACAAGAAAGGTCACAAGCTCAAGCACGTCCTGGCCCTCTTTGGGCTGAGCATCCTGCTGGGCATCCCCTGGGCACTGATCTTCTTCTCCTTCACCTCTGGGGTGTTCTGCCTTGTCTCCCTCTACATCTTCACCATCATCAACTCCCTCCAAGGTGAGCCTGTGACTGTGGGCTCTGCTAAAGGGCGCCAGGATTTTCAGGGATGCTGGTGGGGTGGGGATGCTCTGTCAGGTTGGCTGGCTCTCTCTCAGCTGGCTGTTTGTCCCTCAAGGGGGCTCACCTACACATCCTCTCCCCTCTGCCAGGTTTCCTCATCTTCCTCTGGTACTGGACCATGGTGCTGCAGGCGAGGAAGTCCCCTGACTCTCAGAGCAGCTCTGACAGTGCCAAGCTGCAGCCCAGCAGCAGCTGAGTGCCATGGTGGCCATGCTGTGCCAGAGCTCCCCACGCCAAGGACGGCCACAAGAAGGACCACACCGTCTGCTTTGCTACTGCACTTGCCCCCTAGTGCCACAAGGAGCCCAGGGACCCACACCAGGGCTGGCCATCCCCCACCTCTGCTGGCCCCCTCCCCAGTTTTCCCACCCACTCCATCCTGACTGGCTTGGCACCCTTGGGGGAGGAGGGAAGGAGGGAGGGAGGGATGCTTACTTGGGCAGTGGGGGCTGTAAAAAGTGGAAGGGGCAGGGAGAGGGTCCCCAGTGACTTTGGATGTCCCCTCCCACATCCTGAGGCCAGGGATGATGGGTGGGAAAGGCTCAGTTTTCAGCCCTTGCTGCTGGTCACCATGAGGGTCCTTCCCCAGGGAAGACAGATTGATTCTGCCCCCACCACACCCTCAGGCAGCTGAAATAATCTATTTTTGTTATTTTGTTGAATGTCTATTTTTGGGTGATGTAGGGGTTCAGTGAGCGTGCCTACACACCAGACTTGTGCCCATTAAAGTTGTTCCTCTCGGAGTGTGGGGTCTCTGCTCAGTGCTTTGGTGGGCTCTGCAAAGGGATTCATCTCTCATCTGGGTTATCCCATTCCTGGGGCAGGACCCAGCATTTCATCCTGCTGAGCTGGAGCTGATAATGGTGCTCCTGGCAGAGCGCTGCCTGCCTGGTGCCATTGGGGTTGGGGCTATGAAGGGAGGTACCATGGCTTGGGAAGTGTCTGGGGACTGTCACTAACCAGCAGAAAGGGAGGCTGGTGAAGGACAGGGAGGCATTAAGGGATGAGAATCATGCCCTCAGTGGCTGTAGGGCCAGGCACAATCTGGCTGTGCCTCTTGCAAGCAAAGCAACCTTCCATCCCACCATTCCCCTTCCAGCTGGCTGCTGATCATCACCCTCCACCCAGCTGGGGCAGGAGCACCTTGCAAGTAAGGGGATGTTTCATCCTAGTTTATGATGAGGATGCTCCAGCATTTGTTGGTTAGGGCTGTCAGTCCCTTGGCAGGACTATGGGGAGAAAGGGAAAGCAAAAAGCCTGGAGCTGGTTGTGGGAAGGCAGCGCTGGAAACGCTGCGGCTCCAGCGGTTGCTGCCGTTGCTGTGGGCTGGGACAGGAGGTTACTTGCCAGCCCACAGGAAAGTGTGAGGGGTTCCCAGAAGGGAAATGAGGAACAGCTCTTGCCTCAGAAGTGGCCACAAGCCCTGGGGGAGCCTGGGGTAGAGCAGAGCTGCTGGGACAAGGGGAGCAGAGTGTGCTGGGATGGCTGGGTGCAGCCAGGAGACCCCACAAAGTGGCTTGAAGTTGTTCCTGGGCACTGTCGTGCTGTTCCTGCTGCTGCCTGGTGAGTGGCAGGTGAAGGGGGGACAGGCATCCTTAGCACAGGAGGTGCACGGGGTCTGTGGGAAGGTGTTCACCAAAAGACCGTGTGGGGATTTCATCCTGAAATGTGGACAGGCCAGAGGGGAGCATCCCCACTGGGGTGTGCAGAGGTGAGCAGATTAGAGGGTTTTGTTGCTGGGGGCTTTTTTAAAACCTGGGTTCGGCAGTCCAGGGTCTCCTTTGTGAGCTCCTTTGGTAGTCTGCACACAGTGGTTTTGCCCTCACCAGCTCTGATTGCTGTCCGGGTGTTTTTGAAGCCCATGTAACTGCAGGACTGTTCTTTAAAACCTGGCAGCTGCCAGAGCCTCCTGCCTTCTCTTCCCCTTTGCCTCTGGACAGAGGGAGGGCTGACCCTAGATTTTGGTGTTTCCCCCCTTTCTCCATAAACTCCTCTTCCAGATGTTGCCGTAGGACAGAACAGCTGTTCTGGTGAGTGCTCCCCTCCCACTCCTACCCTCGCTCCCAGTGCCCTCCCAGTGCTGCCCAGTGCTCACCTGCTGCCCCCTCCCAGTCCCGCCTCGGGGTGATGAGCACCCCACGTGCTGCAACGCCACGGTGGAGCAGCAGAGCCGCGGCGACAGCCGCATCCTGAGCTTGTCCCAGAACTGCCCGGAGCTGTGGCGCTCCGGCAGCCGCGCCTGTGCCTGCCTGCGGGAGCGCTCCTTCAGGTACTGCCGGGGGGCAGGACAGGGTCTGTGGGCTCAGTGCCCGTGCCCAGCCGTCCCACGGACCCCTTGTCCCACAGGCTGCTGCAGTCGGGGCAGCACAGCAGGCTGGATGGGCTCAAGACGCTGCTCATGATTGTCACCAGGGATGACACCCGTGACATCCTCATCGCCTTCTCCCCCACAGAGGTGAGGTCTGCTCCTCCCTCTCCCTGCTTGGAAGGTCGCACACCTTCCGAGCATCCCTCAGCCCCTGCCCCAGGGCTTGGTGTGCTCTTCCTCATCCCTGTGGGGCTGCATCATGGGCCCACATCAGCTTCAACATCCCTTGGCAAGGAATCATGTGAAGTGACTTGGGAGGAAAGAGCCTTCCCCAAGGAGCCATCTCAGCAGCCCAGGTGGTCAGGGGGAGCGTGAGGTAGGAAAGGAGGAGAGACATGTGTGACCTTGTGCCTCCTGCCCACCCAGAGGCTCTCCAGGCTCTGGATGTCCCAGGGGACCGTGTGTGGGTGATGGTGGGTACAGAATCTGCTGGGTCCCACTCCCAGCTCTGCCCCCATAGCTGCTGGGTGCTGGGGATTTGGTTCTTCCCTTCTGCCCTCGGGGCTCCTGCTGATGTTGCTGAGCAAACCCACCTGGGGCAGGCTGGAGCAAGATTGGTGGGTTGTGAACAGAGATGTGACATGGCAACAGCAACCTCTCACTGTTCTCTGCTGCAGGGCCCCAGAAGGCTGAACACTACAGAGGAAGGGAATGCAGGTAAAATCCACCTCCCCAAGGAGATATTCCTCTCCCTGAGTAACAAAACGGTGCCTGTGGTGGTGACAGTCCTCAATATCCAGCAGCTTGGCATGTTCAAGGTACAGGCTGGCATTGCCAGCACCCTTCATGCTGCCACCAGCACTTGCCACCCAGCAGCTCAGCTCTTGCAGCGCTTCCCCTCCACAGGAAAGCAACCAGACAGCTCAGGTGCTGGACAACACCGTGGTGGGCATCACAGTGGGAGAGAGCAGCATCTCGGGGCTGCAGAAGCCTGTGCAGCTCACCTTCACCCACAGGGAACTGCCCCAGGTGAGTCAGCCCTGTCTCCCTCCCTCTCCCCTCCAGTGCCCATCCTGTGCCACCGGCTGACACTGCTCTCCCCCTGCAGGGCATCACCCCTCAATGTGTCTTCTGGGATCCCAGCAAAGGTACACCCTGCTGGGGGCAGGTGTGGGGCTGGCACAGGGGCTGTACCAGCACTCACAGCCTCTCCCTCTGCCTGTTGCAGGGCAGGCTGGAGGCTGGTGCAGCAGGGGATGTGTCATACAGCCCGGGGACAAGGGGACAGTCTGCTCCTGTGACCATCTCAGCTTCTTCACCCTCCTCCTGGTGACAATCCCACTTCCTGCAGTTCCTGCTTATGCCCTGGCAGTGCAGCCTGCCTGCTCTTGCAGCCTCTTGGGTGTCATAAGCAGCCACACAGGGACAATTATAGCTGTTCTCAGGCAAGCCCCAGGCAAGCTGTTCTCACCAAGCACAGCCCCAGCTCAGCAGGTCAGCTGGAAAAGGCCCCAGCCTTGTGCAGACTCTGGCACAGCAAGGCTTAAGGTCCCATATCGTGGTGGAGACTCCCAGAAGGGTGTTCATGGTGTCACCCTCACCTCACCCTACCTCAGAGCATCTCTGCTGAGCCACCACTGCCCTGCTTCCCTTGAAGACTTTCTGGGGGCTGGTGTGGGGTCTCTGCAGAAGCCCACTGGGTTTATCAGAGTTCTGGTAGCTGCAGTCAGGTTTTCTAGGCTGGCCCAGAGTGTCTAACCCAACATCTGCATGTTTGGCAGAACCCAACTCTGGATGGCTCCACAGCAAAAGCTTTGACAGCTGTTGCCACCGCTGGCTGTGGAGTAGCCATGGCTTTCTCCATCTTCACCATGGCCTTCTGCATATTCATAAGGTGGGATGTAAGGGGCTTGCCAGGCTGGGAGAGATGTGGTGTGGTCCTGCACAAGGCCCTGCTCAGCTGTGACCCCTGTCCTTCCTGCTCCCTGTGGGACACCCAGGTGCAGGTTCAGGTTTGAGGAGACCGTCCGCATCAACCTGGGGCTGCACGTGAACCTCATGGGCAGCCTGTTCCTCCTCAACCTGGCCTTCCTGCTCAACAGTGGGCTCGCTGGCAGGACCCACCCAAGCACCTGCAGGGTCCTGGGGGGCTTCACCCACTATTGCCTGTTCTGCTGCTTCACCTGGACAGCACTGGAGGGCTGCCAGCTCTACCTGCTCTTCGTCAAGGTCCTCGGCATCTACATCCACCGCTACCTGGCCAAGCTGGGCCTGGTGGGCTGGGGTGAGATGGGGGGTGAGAGGGGCAGTGGGAGGTTTGGATTGCATATTGGGGAAAATTTCTTCACTGAAAGGTGGCTAGGTACTGGAACAGGGTACCCTGGGCAATGGTGGAATTCCCATCTCTGGAAGAGTTCAAAAGATATGTGGATGGGGCACTTGGGAACATGGTTTAGTGGTGAATGTGAGTTAATGGCTGGACTTGATGATCTTAGAGGTCTTTTCCAATTTAAACAATTCTGTGATTGCGTTTCCCTTCTTCCAGGCTTCCCTGTTCTTGTGGTGGCAGTAGCAGGAGCTATTGGCAGCTATGGAGAATACAACATCCAGACCGTGGACCACCAGGTCATAGCCCGCATGTGCGTGTGCCACTGCCCCCAGGGCTCAGGTGGCCCTGTGGCTCAGGGAGGGGTGGCTCAGTCCTGCCAGGAGTGCAGCAGTCAGGGATTGCACCCATCTGGTTTGGCTTTGCACCATGCTTCTGCTTCTGCTTCCTTAATTGTGATTGCAACACATCAGCCACCCCCACCTCTCATGCCAAGCCTCCCTGGTCACGTCTGCAGCCCTCCAGGTCATGAAGGGATGTCCAAGGTGCACCTGGAGCTTGTCCAGGCTCCCTTCCAGCTGAGCAACACGAGGGCAGTGGATAGACATCACTGTCCCCCTGCTTCACCCTGGCCTTGGAAAATGCCCTCAGGAAAAGTTCCAATGGGTGCTGCTGAGGCTTGCAGGGCTGCCTGCTGGAGGCACCATGGTTGTCTCTTTTCAGGTGCTGGATCACTTCCAAACATCTTCTGGTCCACTACATCACCAACTGTGGCTACTTTGGCCTCATCTTCCTCTTCAACATGGCTATCTTTGGGGTGGTGACCCAGAAGAGCTGCAGCTTACAGGGCACTGGGGCAGTGCAGGGAAACCAAAAGTCCTGGAAGGTGGCTCTGGTGACAGCAGGGCTTTTCTGCCTGCTGGGAGCTACTTGGGCCATGGTATTCCTCACCTATGGCATCTCCTCCACAGCCATGCTCTACCTCTTCACTATCCTCAACTCTTCCCAAGGTCAGCACTCGCTCTGGGCTGGGTTCCCTGCGCTTGGGTGGGGAAGCTGGAGGAGGCAGGAACCAGCCTGGCTGTGGGTTGACCAGGGATCCCAAGGCACCAGTGTCTTCCCAGCACTGCCATGCCCTTCCTTTTGGCAGGGCACATCAAGCAGCAGGTCCCAAGCACCAGCATGGAGCTGCTCATGGCTCCCAATTACACCTGCTTGGTGGTTTTCCTCCAAGAAAGGCATTCCTTAGCAGAGGACTAGGGACATTATCCACTCAGGGCATGTCCCAGCCAAAGGGCTTATGTGAAGGAAAAGGGGGAGGCAGGAGTGAGCTGAGGGAATCCCCTGGAAGCAGAAGGAAAGTGTCATTAGCATCCTGGCAAGATGCTTCCCACTTTTCTCCTGCTGCTGCTGAGTGTTTGTCTTCCTATCCCTGCAGGAATATTCATATTCATCTGGTTGGTTGTCCTCTACTACCCAAAGACCAAGGAGACCACTGGTTCTCTCTCCTACATCATCAGACATGACAAAACTACCACAGCTTCCCAGGACTAGCTCCTGGCTGGACCAGCTCCTGGCTGGACATCTCTTCCTGCCTGCACCTGCATCCACTGAGAGCAGTCTGATCCTGGCAGATGCAGCTTCCTCACAGAGGCAGAGATCAGTTAACCATGCCTCAGTTTACCCTCCAGTGGGCATGATCCACCTCAGCAGGGCTCTTGGCTTTGTCCCTCTCTTTCCTGGTGGACTGCCCTGGACAAGGAGTTCCAGAGATGATGCTTCTACAAACTCCCTCCAGGCTGCAGTTCCATGGTCTTGAGGTGCCCCTGATCTCATTCCCCAAGGGACAAGGAGGAAGCCCACAAAGCACCTGCCTTCAGCCAGGAGGGAGCCATCACCTTTTTGCTAGAGTTGGCTTTTGGTGCTGAACCAGGCTGGCAGTGAATTTCCTGCCACTGGAGGGAGAGGATTGACTTGCTTCAGACCAGATGTGGGAGGTTTGCATCTGGGAATCAGCAAAAAGAAGAGGAAATCCATGAGCTTCTTTGCAAAACATCTCCTTGCTCTCTGGCAGAGATCTGCTGCATGTCCTTCCTGCAAAACAGCCTCTGGGGCCAGCAGCAATTCCTTCATGGATGTTGTGTTCTAGTCAAAATGCACACACAGCTGCCTTGCAGGGCAACTGCTGTCTTCTCCTGATCTGTGTTTTGGTATTAAAACCCTGGCAGCTGTCTGAGCACTGTGAATTTAGTCTTTAATACCTACAATATTGTTTGTTGTTTGCTTTATATTAGGGAAATCAGTGGGAAAAGTCTTGCTGGCAATTTCCCATGAATGAAAAGAGAAATGTCATGAATGGAGAAATCACTATGGATGGGTGCACACACACGTGTGCCTGCACAAAGCAGCCTTTTCTCTGGTGACACTACATTTGGGTGGCACAGAGCTATGCAAAGACCAGCTTTGGTAGGGCAGGTATCCAGAGTGGGCTCCTTCCATCTCCCCACACACCAGGGTGACTCTGTGGGGAAGAGGGAAGCAGGAGGAAGGACTCTCCCATCTCTGGGTACATACTCTGGGTTTAGTTATGGGCCGGAGGGGACAAGGTCCAAGAGATGCTGCAGGGAACAGAAACACTGTGATGCACTTCATCTTCAAGCACTGTTTGAGGATGTTTTCCAACTATTACCCCCTTCCCCAAAACACCCATAAAGACACAGCCAGAGCCTCTCTGCTCCTGTGAGGTTTATTGGGACCCAGCTGTTTCCTAGAGCCCTCGGCGCCCCACGCTGACGGCCGCAGCAGCCACAGTGAGCACAGCGAGCACACACAGCACAGTGAGAGCCCTGGAGAGCCACGGGCTGGGTCCTGCCAAAGAGGAGAGAGCTTGGTTGTGCATCTGGCTCCCCTGGGCCAGCTCTGAGCCCTGGAGAGGCATCTCCTGGCTGGGGATAGATTCAGGGAGTCATCCCCTGTGATGGATGCCACAGGAGCTGGGGGTGCTTTGGGATGCTGAGGCACTAACAGGGTTTGGTCACCTCAAACGGCTCCACCCAGCCCTGCTGCCTACAGCTCAGCATGCATGCCTGCCCTGAGCCATGCTGTAGGTGGGCTTGCCCTCAGCCCTGCTCCTGGGCTGCTGCTTGGACTCCTGTGCTCAGGACATACCCTCTGGGTCCTGCTGGTCAGTGCTGGAAGGACGGGTCTCTGCTCCCGAGGAAGGAGCAGCCAGCAGGAGGATGGGCCCATAGGATACAATCCTATTGTAGTCATCTGTCAGTGCCCTCCTGCTCCTCCAGTGACTGGGGCATTGCTGTCAACAAAGGCAAAGGAAGGGTGATGGGAGGGCAGGGAAGAAGCACCCTGCACCTGGGCCATCCTGTAGATCTCCCTTCTTTTCCCAGGGAAGAGGGAAAGGAGGTCTCTGGTGGTTCATGCTCTTGTACCTTTGGTTCAGGGCACTGGGCTGAGCTCCTGATTTATGAGGTATTAACTTTGTGAGGCCCCCAAAACCAGAGAAGAGCCAGTGAAGGGAGGTCCCACACCCACCCAGGGCACAGTGCAGACCAGCAGGGAGCTCACCTTGGCACAGGGCTCTGGGCTGTCAGGAAGACAGAGCTGGACACGGCAGTGCAGGAACACCTCGGGGTAACCAACAAACTGAAACATCTGGAAGCTGAACTTGGCAGCAGTGCTCTCTCCAATGGCATTCAGATAGGTCACTGTCTCGTCATGGGGACACCTGGGACATGAGGGCTGGATCAGTGGGTGGCAGGTGAGGTGGAGCATCCCAGCCTGGGATACCACATCCCACAGGGACCCACAGGTTAAACTGAGCAGGCCTGTTTCTGTGTCAGTCCTTGTCACACTGGGGTGCAAGGACATTGGATGTGCTGGGGACACTGCACTCACCCCTGCTCGATGAGCTTGTGCTGCATGTCCTGGTGTGGATCCATGCTTGGTGTGGCCCAGCAGTCCAAAACACTCAGCAGGAAGTACTTGAGCTGGTGCTGCCCTTCTATCTTCAGCAGGACATAGAGTGTGTCCGTGAGGGGGACAGCCACACTGGACAGCTGATAAGGCTCGAGGTAGGATGGGGACTTGTACAATCTCATGCTGACATTGAAGTGTCCTTCTCTGACCACAAACTGTACCAGCCTGAGAGGAGAGAATGAGAGCTCACAGACTGAACAAGGAGGTGGAAAGGACATAGCACAGGTGAAGTCACCACTGTCTGGCATTGCTCTCAGAGCTCTCAAGGGCTCCCAGAGCCTTTGCAAATTCTCTCACTGAATCTACTTTTCTCCAAGCTGAAAGACACCCTGTCAGCAGCAAGGTGAAATGGGACACTCACTTGTCAACAGCAGTGAGAGAGAAGGGCAGTCTCACAATCTGCTCGTAGGCGTAGATGCAGGAGAAGTGCACCTCCAGCTGAAAGCTGCGGGAGATCATGGCCCTGCCAGCCTCCTGCTCTGACTCCAGGACGTTGGAGTACGAGACATGGGAGCTGTTTTGCTGGAACAACACAGAAATCAAATCAGATCATGACTAAAACTGTACACAGAGCTGCAAGCTCAGAAGGCACAACTCAAATATAGCTGCTCCTGGCTGGATATCTGCCGGGCTTTCAGCTTGTGTCTGGGGGATGCTGGGTCAGTACAGTGAGCACAGGTGAGCACAGGGCTCCTCTGTGCAATGCAGAGCTGGAGCACCATTTCATCTGCACCCCTCCTGCTCCATGAAGCAAGTCAGGGACCAAAGGGACAGGGCTGCAGAGTTCAGAGGAAGTCTCCAGAAAGTGGAGGGCTGTTACCAGACCTCAATTAGACCTCCAAGCTCTGCTAAATATGACAAAATTTGCTGCCAGCAGGGGTTTGGCAGAGGCAGAAGAGCTTTCTGACATCCTCAAGGAAGACTGTCAAGGGGAATTGAGAACTTTTCAGCACCCAGATATAAAAGCAAAGCCTTTGGGGTTGCCCTTTGAAGTCCCATCTCACCATGTCTGCTCCCCTCCTGGCTTTGGAGCTGTGGATCCTCACCTGGATTACTGATCCACAGGCAGTGTGGTTTTCACCTGTGAGAGTGGCTGCAAAAAACAGCTCACCCTCTTCTTCCTTCTCTGAGACCTTGCATGCCTTGTTCTTCAAGTGGACAAGCTCCAGTGGGATTTTCAAGAGCTCAAATACTTCCTTCCTCACCATCATCTTCATGTGCTCTTCCTCGCAGGCCAACTTCAGCACCACATCTGGGGGAAAAAGCCATCTGCCATGGCAATAAGGGAGAGGCCTGAAGGAGCCCTAGGCCAGCTGCAGGGTGGCACAGTCCCACTGAGCTCAGCAGCCTTGGTGCAGGCTGCACTAGGGCTCTTCAGACACCCTGGGCAAAAGACAGTCTGGTCCCTTTTGAGGGCTGTTCACACAGCCCCCACAGTCTGTCTAGGGCACCAGAGGCACAGGGATCCTGTCCTTCAGAGGAAGGAGACACAGTTTTTGGGCAGTGTCTGGAAAGGGCTTCACTGTATCTGTGCCAGGGTACTTGTGCTTGTTCTGAAATTGTGAGACAGCTGTGCCCTGCAGCATGCCCTGGGCACAGCCGAGGAATTAAGGCTTTTGGGGAGGAAGAAAATGGGTTGTGGCTGGGTCTTGTGCCAGCATGTAGCCACGATAGGGTGGTAGTGGTGCAGAATGCACCTGAACCAGGAGCTGGGATGTGCTCCAGGAGTGGAGAGCAATGGTAACACCAGTGCACTGTGCCCATCACCCTTCCCTCTGGTGCCCATGGACAGACTGGGGAGGCTCACCTGCATTCCCAGCCCTACCTTGGCAGAATTCCCCTGTGAAGCCTGGCTTGCAGCTGCAGACTGGTCTGTCCACTGTCACCTGGCACTGCCCCTGGTGCTGGCAGGGGTTTGGCAGGCAGGCATCTGGGCTCCTCTGGACACGGAGGGCAAGCCCTGGCCTCAGGCCATGGCTGCTCACCAGCTCATCTGCAGCAAAGGCAAGGCAAGAAAGATGAAATGCAGCTAGAATATCTCCTTGATGAGAGATGTGAGAACTCACCCCACTGCAGGAAGCTCTGCACAGCTCTCAAGGGCTGAGATCCTCACCTAGAGCCAGAGCAGACACATCTGAGGAAGAACCTGCAGCCTCATCTTGGTGGGAGGCTGTGAGACCTCCTCAGCCTGGCTGCAATCTGGACCAGAGCTGTGGGGCCTGTCACTGCCACCAAGGAGCACGGTGGCACATTGCAGCACCTGTGCTTGTTTCTATGGGTTACACACCCTTCATGGCTGGGTGGGCAGCCTGCAGTTTCTGCCTCTTCTGCTGCCTCCTGGACCCCAGTTCCTGCCTCACTCAACCCTATTTTCTTGTTCCTCCTGGGCAGCCTTCAGCAGTGCCCTGAATGAGGAGCTTGAACATGGATCAGGTCAAGGTTTCCTTTCCTTTCCATAGTACCCATCCATGACCCAGCAGAGACAGAGCACAGGGAGACTCACTCTTGTTGCCTTCACAGCCAGTCAGGCAGAGCAGAGAGAGCAGCAGCAAACATCTCACGAGCCTTTCCTGGAAGAACAAGCAGGCTCTGGATAACTTGGATTGTTATCATGCTCACTGGAGATGGTGGCAGTCATTCAGAAAGGCTGAATCCTCAAGCATGTGTGCAATCATTTCTATACTGTATTTCCTAGATTCCATGGCCCAAAGTCATTTCCCACCCCAAACAGCCAGATCAGCCTTCCCCCACCAGATTAACACAAGGATCAAACATTATCCTGAATTTAGGTAGCTGTTTCAGAAAGGTGAGAGAAACCAGCCCTGGGACCCACAGAGATGTGTTGACAGTGATAAAGTCACATTTCAGTGGCAATTTGAGTAAAACTGCACAGCTGAGGCATCAGTCTGGGCTCCCCAAAGAGGAAAGGAGTCACCCTCTTCCCACTATAGTTCTTTTGGAGAGTTAGGATTTGCAAAAGGATCCTCACTGTTCCAGTAAGTCAACAAAGAGACAAAGGGATAATAAAACAAACCCAAAGCCTTGAACGTGACTAAAATTAGTGTCAAAAGGACACAGTAAAAAGACACAGAGTAAGTCAACCTGTCCTGCTGGTACAGATAATGCATTTCTGTAGGGAAATTATTGCCACAGTGCTGGATTAGCCCTGGACACCAGATACTCCTTATCAGAGATGTAGATGCAAGTCAGCCAGGTGACTGAGCAATGATCTGTCGGTGCTCTAAGAGCAGGGCAAAGCCAGAGCCAAAATCTCCCTCACACAGCCCACCCACACCCCCCTCCACTGACCCTGAGCAGCTGTGACCACCAGACTGCTGGACAAGAAGAATTAATCCCCCGTCTGCCCCTTGCTCAGTGCAGCAATCCTGAGAGATCCCACACCTTGTTCTCCCCCCGTTTACCATTGCCAGGCTGCTCCCTGCTCCTCCATCCAGCGCTGTCCCGGCTCCTTCCCCTCAAGGGTGGCTCGGCACAGCCGGGGCTGCTCCGTGCCTCCCGCCCTGTGCCTTATATCACCCTCGGACAGCTCAGCCCTCTCCCCCACGCAAACACGCTGCCTTTGGGATTGCACAAGAGCCTGCTCAGCATCCCTTGGAAGCCGGGGAGGAAAGGACTCTGAAAGTCCATCCCCCGGCACGGGCAGCCCCTCCAAAGAGCCGACAGCTTGTGGGTGCTGACCCAACTCACAGCCCTGACAGGGTCCCGAGCAGGGACTATCAGCAAACCCCTCCGGAATGTGGGGTCTGTGCATCCAGCTGCTTTTGTGGTACCTGTTTTTGATGCAGCAATAACAACAGATACCACAGCGGAACAGGCGAAGGACAGATAACTCTGGGTGCTGAGTACACGCAGTTTTGGAGCCACAACATATATTTGCTTTATCTGGGTTTTTTTATTGACTTCCAACATTTACGAACCACTAAGAACTGGTGAGAGATGGAGGGTCCTACCCCACTTTGTTTCATAGGAAATCCAGATGTGAAGTGCAAGGATTGAGTCCAGTTCCTGGCCCCTGCACAGGACCACCCCAGCAGCCCCACCCTGGGCCTCTCAGAGCATTGTCCAAATATTCCTTGAACTCTGGCAAATTTGGGCCCCCCCATGACCATTTTCCTGGGGACCCTGTTCCAGTGCCCAACCACCCTTTGAGGAAAGAACCTTCTACTAAAACCCAACCTAAACTCCTGCCCCCTGCCCTCAATAAAGGTCATTTGGGCAACAGTAACCATCTGCAAACTGCATTAATCACTCAAAATGATTCTTCCTTAGACATTTTGGCTGCAGTCTGTGCATCCTCAGAGTTTTAATTGCTACGGTTGCCTTAACAGAATGCCTAATATGGACATACCTCCATCAATCCATATTTTTCTTAACCAAAACAACAACAAACCAGAAAAAAATGTTTATCATCTGATCCTGCTTACAGTCTAACGAAAAAATAAAAAGGAAAAATAAAGGGAAAAAGGACCACTAAAATATAAAAAGGAAAGGGGAAAAGAGTAAGAGAATTAAAAAGAAAAAGGAAATGGTAAAGGAGAAGAAAATAAGAAGAAAAAGAAAAGAAAATGGAAAATGCATGATTAAATCATTCTGCTTTAAATCCATTATGAATATTATGTTTTCTAAATAAGTTGTATCTACTGACAGCGTGCAAAACAAGGCTTTCACACAGCCCAACAGATTCTGCAAAGTCAGATTTCCTGCCTTTGTGTAATCAATTGCAGCCTATCCCTGAGACCAGACTTTTTGACTTCTGCCATTTCTTATCTACCAAGAGCAGATGGTTTTCTATGGGACTTGACAAATTGTCTAGAGACTTCACCAGAGTCATCCAGTGGTCCCACGGATCACCACTGCTTACCTGGCAGAATTCTGACAGCAGAAAAATAACAATTATTGATGACTACAAGGAAATATGCTATAAAAGGGAGCTGCAAACCAAAGTTCGGTGGAGCATGGAGTGGGCAGTGGCCCCCACGCATCCCCAGCGCGCTGCTCGCTCTGTCTATATAAAATAAATTTAGATTATAAAATCTAATTTTGTTGAATGTCGAGACTTTGTTTGTCATTTATAAGGGGTGTGTCGGTGAGGCCGGGCAGCCGCAGGTGCCGGGAGGCCGCGTTGCCATGGCGAGCGCTGCGGGCCCGGGAGCCGCGGTGAGGGACGGCGGGCGGGGCGGGAGCGGGGCGGCACTCGGGCTGACCCCGCTGTGTGCCCCGCTCGGGGTCAGCCTGACCGCAGGGACGGGCACAAACAGCCCCGTGTGCCGCCGGCGATGGAGCCAGGCGCTGCCCTTGGGCTGCCCGCTGCCTCCAAGGCCCCGGGGCGGCCGCGGGCCGGGCGCGGTGCCCGGCGCGGTGATGCGGGAGGGAGGGAGGGCACGGGGCTCGCAGTGTGGGGATGTGCAGTGCTCTACTGAGCCAGGCTCTGCCTGCTCTGCCACGCTCAGGAACGTGGAATCACTTATTTGCCACTTTACTCTCGTGGTCCTGGCTGCCTCAGCCACGCTCATGTACCAAACCACTGCGGCCGCAGTGTGAGGGTTTCTCTGTTCCTGTGTAGCTGAATTCACCCTGGTGTGTGCATTCCTGTGGTGCCAGGCAGAATGGAGGCCCTGGAGGAGAGAGAGGAAGTGGAGGACACAGAAGAAGATGTGATCTCTATGAATATCAGCGATTCCCTCGATGACCTGGGTGAAGTTGTGGAGGAACTCTCAAGTGGTGAACCGTAAGTCTCTGCCCATGGCCGGGATGAGCAGAGATGTTCCCTTTGGGCCCCACAGGGTGACTGCACACGTGTGGGTGGCACATGTGGTCCCCTTGCACGGTGTTGGGAGTGAGGGAGTTTCTTGTGCCTGACGAGTTTGTCCAAGAGTGTGCGTGTGCAAGTAAGACAAGGTAACTCATTTGACTGTACATCCATTAATCACTGTTTAAAGTCCCCCAAGACTCTGGTTAGATGTCAGAGGTGTTTGGCTATGTCAAAATCATACCCTTGGATACAGCTGCCATTTTTTACCTGTGAAACAGGGAAGTCCTGCCATGTTTTGATATTATGTCATCCTGCCTGTATTGCTTCTGGCTTATTACTTGTGTCTCTCTGCTTCCTCCTGCCATATAAGTGATTTTGACTGGAGCTCCATTGAGACATCCCACTTACCATCTTCGTACAAGACAAATTCCCAGCAGGAAAAGGAACTTCTGCAGCTCGCTGACCATTTCTTGCAGCAGTACACTCACCTGTGCCCTGACCGCAAGCCACTCTTCATCCACCCGCTCAACGAGTGTGGTGTGCAGGTATGGGGTCTGTGGGGCTGGGCCACAGCACAGGCAGCACTTGCCTTCCACTCTGCCCAATGTGAAAGAACAGCAGCCCCTCCTGCCCTCCCTCCTGGCTAAAGGGAATGGGAAGCTGCTGGCTGAACCCACAGCCCCTCAACGGGCACACAGAATCCCAGGAATGCTTTATCTGTCCAAATCCATGAGCCATATAAACACTGGTGTTGCCATGTGGGCTGCAGCGTGGTGCTTAGGAAACAGGAGAGACCTGAAACATAAAGGGAAGGAAAAGAAACACATGAAATAGATAAGGCTCAGCCACAGACAGGGAGTATGTATCCAGAATTAGGTGTTACTCTGAACTTCACAGAAGTTACAGGAAGAATTTGTTGTATTATTACCATAGAAGGCAAAAAAATTAAAAAATAAAAAAAAGTTTGCTATTTATATCTGAGAAGGTAAATTGATGCTATTTATATGCAAGAAAGGGGGTAATGGTGCTATTGATGTATTTTGCTATTTATATGTGAGAGAAGGAGTAATGGTGCTATTGATGCTAAAGATCTTGAATTTGATCAGCAACATCCAGGGGTGGTCTTAGGATGGCTTTGGACAGGAGACTCTGCCAAGGGCCTGTTGGCTAACCAAACTCCTCTTGTTGCCCTACAGAAGTTTGTGAGCACAACAGTGAGGCCAACCCTGCTGCCTTTCCCAGACCTGTACTACTGGCCAGGCTGTGCCAGCTTTGTCTGTGATTACCTCATCATGGAGCCCCTCAAGTGCCCCATCACACCGGTAAGAAAGGGGCTGCAGCCCCAACAGAGACATTACAGAGGTGACAGAAGGGCCTTTCAGCAGGACATAGTTGAGGTTACAAAGGTCTTTGACACTTCCACCATCCCTTCACTATTTAGGCAACTCCATGATTTTCCCAGACCCCGTTCATTCTGTTGGACCCACAGTCCCAGTGCATGTTCAGTGTGGTACCTTTTAAGTAATAAAGCACCATTTCTTCAAGAGCAGACTCTGCTTTCAGTCAGCCCAGATGAGCAGCTGGAGCACTGTGGGAGGCAATGGCTGACAAGCTTCCCCTCTGAAAAGCAAGACACCTTGGAACAGAGGAGCACATAAACCCTAGGGGATGATACTTGGCCTCAAGTGACCTGTTCTTAGGGACTTTCAGACATTTCTATTCCCATATCTGGGGATAATTTGGGATGGCTGAAGGGAGATTTCTAGGTTAGCAAAAAGGGATGGTGCCAGAGATGGGGCAAGTTCTTGATGAGAAGATACCAGCAAGGATTGCAGAGTGACCTAAACAATCTATGCCAGCCACAGGGTGTCCCAAGAGTCCCAAGGTCTCAAGAGGAGCTCTGGCCCTTTGTGACCACACCAAAAGTATCTCTATTTAGCAGATGAAAACTGCTTTGATCACCTTAGGTGATGTCTGGGAACTGAGTGGGAGTAAAACCTCTCTGTTTGCAGTATGTGTGTACTGATACTTTTTATTGCTCACCAGTGGGGACCAGAAGGAAATATGTTTCCTCCTGTGATCTGTAATTTAGCTTATGCATGTTTTCCTGGAAGTATTGTAGACAGAACAGCAGGAGATAGAGGGAAATCCCATTCCAGGATTGTGATTAGTGTTAGATTTTCAGCAGTTTGATGAGTTTGTCATGTTCTTCCCTTCCTGTGGTTAACCTTCACGAGGTTTGGGGTCAGAGTTTCCCCAGATCACTTTGGAGGGGAGTTTTAGAGTCTGTGGCCTTTAAAGGAATGTTATATACCAGATTCCCTAAGGGTACAGAGCCCAGGGATGTGGGCAATGCCTCTCTCTCCTGCTCTCTGCCTGGTGCCTGTTTCAGCCTCACAAGACAAGCACTGTGAACATGCATCTCTCTCTTTCAAGCCCAGTTCACTCTATTCCCCAACCACCATTCTGAAATACCAGCGAGGGAACTGCTTTGACTTCAGTGTGCTGCTGTGCTCCCTGCTGATTGGGGCTGGCTATGATGCCTACTGTGTACATGGATATGCCACCCTCGAGATGTGCTCCCTGGACCAGACTCAGGAGCTGTGCCCACTGCTCAGGAAACCCCCAGAGGTGAGACCTGCAGTGAGGAACCCAGCACACATGCTCAGCCTTTCACGTCCAGTGAGCTGAGCTAGGGGGAACAGTTTCAGGTTCACACTGGGTTTCAGTCTGTACCAGGGACTTCAGCAAAGGAATCTTTTGAGGGATTTTCCACAGCCCCTTACAAGGCCTTTTTGGCTTCACTGAATTTCTGCTCACCAGGTGCAATATTGCAAACTGCCAAGTGTTGTGAACTGAGAGCTACCTGAAAGCCATACATTTACTTTATTCTCTTGACCTCTGCTGGGTTTAACAATAATACCCTACTTTTGCAGGTGCCAGAAGAGGAAGATCCCAACAAGTATAGAATTAAGTACCCTTTAGAACCACAAAGCAAGTTCGAGCTTCAGCAGAAGGCCAAGGAGAAAGAAGAAACTGAACCTGTACAAGAGGAGGAAATAGAAGAGGAGGTGGTCACGGTGAGTTAGCAAGGCCCACCTTCCTGTGAGCTGAGAGGAAGAAGAGCTGAGACACAGCTGGCCAAAGAGAGGAGCTCACACCCTCCTCTGTGAAGTATGACATGACCTTGATCATAGCCATGTGCACCTGGCCTCCAGGAGCACAGTGTGTGCTGGCACAGAAACATGTGCTGTGTATGTACTACCTCACTCTTAAAGAGCATCAAGAGCCTGGAGTTCTTTAGAAGTGGGCAGAGGAAAGGATAAGATTGCCCTTGGTTGGGAATAAAGTGTCAAAAAAATGGCAATAATTGCTGCTCTGTCCTCTGTGCTGCAGGAGGTGGCAATGCCCAAGCGAGACCCTTTGCACGGTTTGCGGGTGCACGCGTGGGTTCTGGTTCTGCCTGGGAAGAGGAAGGTTCCCGAGACCTTCTTCATCAACCCGTTCACAGGAAATCACCACAGCACCACAGATGAGTGCTTCCTTGGGATTGAGAGCATCTGGAACCACAGGAACTACTGGGTGAACATGCAGGACTGCAGCAAAGGCTGCAAGGTAGGGAGCCCTTGGCACCCTGGGCACGTGAAGGACAGCTGGGAAATCTCCTGGGGAAATCCAAGACCAGTAGTGGTCCAGTTTCCACTTAACCATTCCTTGTGTTGTTTTTGGTCATGTTGCTCTGATTACATAGACTATGGAACTATTCCAGGGCATCCTAGACTCTGAGCTAGCAAATACAGATCACATCTATCTCTACAGTGCAAGAGTTTCAGTTTTTAAGGCTGGCTAAGCATTCCTTCCCTCAAACAACAGCTTTTGAGGCAGAGGATGTTTTGGGTCTGTCAGGCATAGCTCAAGGCAGGTAAGATCTTGATTAGGCTCCTTCCACACCTCAGCTATTCCCCAGCAGACACAATGTCTGGGAGTTGAGGGTCTGAGTGAGATCAGTTTGCCCTTGGGGTTATACTTGCCCTGAGGAGAGAGGCAGAAGCATTTCCAGTCACTTCCTCTCATTTGAGGAAGAGGCACCATGAGGAAGGGGTTCTGCAGCCTCTAGGCACAGGGACAGTCTTTGGGGTCCCACCAGCCAGCTCAGTGAGCTCACATCACTGAGGTCCAGATCTCTAGAGTTCCTAAAGTGTCTGACACCCAGGCAGGTCCAGAGCACCACAGACATGTTGATGCAGTGGTCAAGTTTAGTGTCAGGCCCTTGACAATGCCCTGTAGTTAAAACAGCTTTTCCTGTATGCCCTAGGATCTCAGCTTTGACTTGAGTGATTCTATCTGCTGGGAAATAATGTTTTCAGAGAGCCATGAGCCCTCTCAGTCACCCACAGAGTCACCCAAGAAAGACACGGATGACACGGTGAGTGACCCAAGTGATGCTCTTGAGCCATGGGGACCTGTATGGAACCAGTGTGTCCATAGGCCTGTGAATATCTGCCTGCCTGCTGCCCTCTCCAGGTCAGATCCCTTCTACTCTGGCCAGGTTTAGATTCCTTCTCAATCTAGAAGAGTTCTGTGCTTTCTGAACAGGACCCCAAGTGGTACTTCAGGTGTCATAAGTGGCTAGGGATCTCTGTAAGTCTCCAGTGCATTGGCCTTGGGGGTGAAATAATTTTAAAAAATAAAATACAGAATGAGATTTTTGTGTACATTCTTTCTATGCTGGTCACCTTCCCCTCCTAGCTGCAAGATGGATCTGCCAACCAAATGCAGAAATAATGTGTGTATTCTAACACACAAAAAATGCTGTGTACTAGAGGCAAAAAATTGTTGTCCTGTTGGGAAAAGACAGCATGATAAAACAGGTATTGCACCCATACATCAGGACAGAAGAATGCAAATAATAATTCCCTCCTGCTATTTACTCTTCTCACTGTCCATAATTGGGGAGCAAAGAGTCCTCCAGGGTCTACATAAAATAATCTGGTCATTTTGGTGACTGCCACATTTATTGCCTGCCAGCATGAGCAGTAGACAGCAGAAGATAATTGCATCAGGCTCGAGTAGGGATGTGCTGTCATAACTGCTCACATGAGCTGAGCTCTGATCACTGTGGTTCACCAGGACCAAAATGCCTCCTGGCACAGTAAGAGATGCTGCCAAAACCACAAATCTCTGCTTCTGTTTCAGCCGGAAAAGGGGGAAGTAGACATGAGCTTTGAGATGCCACTATCATGGGTAACCCGAATTAGGGTCTCTTGCAGAGGTAGGTATTCTTTTTTTGCCTTTTGCTTGCCCCCAGCTGACCTTTCAGGGGATTTGGGACATTTGTTTGTCTCACTGGGTTCTCTCTTCAGGGTGGTCAAACAGTATCAGTGAAGTACAATAGATGAAGGCCACAACAGCTATTGGTTCAAGTGGCTGCCTCAGAGCTGCACTGTCTCATTCCTCACAGGCACACACCCCACACTGTGTTTTCCTGCCAGCTGGGAATTTTGCCTGGGATGGTCTTTCTGTTACTGCTATGCATAAGGAACTGCCCCTGCATTATCAAATACCTGTTTGGGGAGAGAAAAAAGTTATTATACTATTATAATATTAAAGACCAACAGGCAGGGTCTGACCAGCTTTATTGCCAGCAGAATATAATAAATAAATGTATGATGTATCTTAGACCATATTTTTTTCCCTCTTAAATTCTCTTTTTTTTGGGCTGAGTACAGAGGAGTCAATTTGTCTGACATCTCTCCTGTCCACTGCAGAATATGAGAATCCCTTTTCCCAGGGGAAGAAGGTGATCCTGTACGATAAAGCAAAACTGGAGAAATGGGCGGCGTACGCGAATGGAGATGGGCTGGTGGAACGCCTCACTGTCTATGCAGACACAGAGCGTAAGAGTGAATGAACACACTCCACACACTGAGCAAACAGCCTGGGGCATGCTGATGGAAAGGGGGAGGTGGTCCCCTTCCTGCCAGAGTCTATCTTGTGCTTTCTCATTTTCCTTTCACCTTTGTGGGGGAATTATTCACAACAGCCTCAAACTCTTCATCACACTTAGTCTGTCGAGCCCTGGAACTTCCCAGCATTGCTAGGGGTTTTCACAAGAGTTTGAATCTGTTTTACACACCAGTGAAACTGTTCAGTGTCACAGGTCAGCTGCTTGGATTTTCAGTCTTCAGATAAAAGGAAGGCTGGTTTGATTTGATCCAATAGTATCACTATCCTCATTTCCTCATTGGTGTCAAAAGGGGCCATAGAAAAGGGGAGCTACAGCCTGAGGATATCTCTGTACTTGAAAACATTATTTTTTAGCAGCTGGTCCAAGAAACCATACAGATTCCTAACTGGACATATAGTGTAATGCCCTCAGCCTTCTTGGATAGTGTGATGCTCCAATCTCCTGACACCATCATTAAGGATTTGGGATGGAATTTCTCTTGCCTGTCCATAGCCCTTTGCTGTGCTGTGTTCTATTCCTGAGCTCATTATTCTAGTTCTGGCTGATGGAGAAGAATAGACACTCTTAGGGTATAATTCATCTACTCAAATGTGGATTAGGATTCACATACAAAATTCCCCTGTGCACAGGAGCAGTTCCAGTGGCTGTACTGAGGCTGTATCAGGAGCACAGGGTGCTGGCACAGACACTGAGAGCTAATCAGAATTTTGCCACCTCCAAAGTTACAAAATGACTTGTCTCCTGCCAGGAACTGAAGAACTGGAGGTGAAGGAATGGTTCAAACACCGAGAAGACCTGTTGTATCTGAGAGAAGTGAATAAACAAACAGAGCTGATCACAGACCATTTCAGGCCGGGACACCCCCTCCTTCTTAAAGGTATTCCAGCTCATCTGGGCAGCCACTGCAGCTGATGGGATTTCACATGACTCCCTTCTAGCAGTGGCAAGAGCTCAAAGCTGAAAGGCAGGGGAGACAGGATACTTGTGAGATAAATTGCCTAGACAAATAAAATAGTCTCCAGTGAAGATTGGGTTGGTGGCTTGCAGTCCTGGACAGTGCTCCCCCAGCTATGTAGTTTTCTATGTATTAGAAAAATACACAGTTACCATGTGTGATACATTTCTACTTTTATCAGTGGAATTGATAGAAGCAGAAATTTTCTCTTTGAGATTATGTTTGTTCTCTCAGTGTTGTGCAGCTGGGGATAATTACTGCATCAGATCTAAAAATTCCTGCATCAGATCTAACATCAGTTGCTAAAGCTGAAGAAGATGAGCCCTCCCCTGGACATGCCTGTGCTCAGTGTATTACAGCTGCCAACTCTGAAAACATGTGTGATTTGTCCTTAGCTCACTCCTACACGTCACTGGAACCTGAGACTGGGCACACAGTGGAGTTTTATCACACAGCACGAGTTGATGGCCTCTGGAAACGTTTTGAAAATGCTACTGAGATGACAGAGTACTTCATGGGGCGGGAGGACTTCCTGCACATGCGGCACATAGAGTTTGGTGAAAGAGAAAAGGAAATGGAAAACGCTGGCATCACAGCTGATGCTAACCCCCGGCCTATAGTGGTATGGAACAGAAAAATATGTGTCACTGTGGTATTTAAACTATGCAAAACATACTGCCTGGGGCTTCAGTTCATTTTCAGCAGGCATGGCTGAGGCAAAACTCCAGATGAGACATCCCTGCATTGTTCAGCTGCTGTGTCTCACAGTTGCTTGCCTGACAGAGAGCTGGTGTGACCAGTTGTCAGGAACTGCATTGAGAAGCTAGAGTTAAACTAGAAAACTAAGGCTTGGAAATTGCATGTCAGAGGAAAGAAAACAAAAAAATGACTGTGATTTTGGAAAAAAATTTTCTCAAGAATCAAAACTAGAAAAAAGATTTTGTGTGCTGAGCCCAAACTAATATCATTTTAGGTTCCTGATGAATTTTGTCCCATCACTTTGATTTGTTGCAGGTGGATAATCTACCTCTTCCTCTTGTCAGGTCTGGTTTGCAGAACAGGAGGAGGAGGAAATCTGACACCTGGCAGTGTGGGTCAGACACTTCACTTGCCAAGACAGAGCCATGCAGTGGCCTGTCTTTTGGCTAGCACCAAACATGCTACCTTTTCCTCCCCTGTGTTGGGAAATGTGGGAAACTTCTCCAAAATACCTTGCTTCCTGCAGTTCCCTCAGGCAGGGATGCATCCCAAGCTATAAATTGGAGTTTGGAAAGCATGCTCTGCTCTGCAAATAGGAAACTTCTGTATTGCTTTAAGCAGCTTTGTGGTTGGGTATTTTTAAGGCATAGGCAAAAAGAGTAGGACCATTGGCCAAGAGATGCAAGTCCAAGCAGAAAAACACACTTTTTACCTTAGGGTTTTACCCAAATCTGTAAATTTGCCAGTTTTGTGTTGTCTAAGTTGCTTCTGTATCTTTTTCTCACTCTCCATTAGCAAATCAAGGAGTACTTCCACAGAAATCCAGAAAAGCCTGCTGATGAAGATATAGAGGAACGTGTCTTTATGGTCATAGATGATATCATCCAGCTGACATATCACCTCGAGCTTCATGACACCATTGCCTCAAAGGTGGTTTTCTGCAGAGTAATAGGGAGGGAGAAGAAAGAAGATGAAATCTTCCTGAGCAGAGAAAACACTGTCAAATATGAGGTATGAAGACCACAAGACACAAAGGTGTAATGTCAGTGAAAAAACTACAAACATGACACATTCCATGCTGCCCCTGTACTCCACCTGCACACCTCCAGGCTGACACCACCAACGGCCCAGGAGATGCCATGCTGGGAGTGACTGGGAGTGCATGACATGAGCAGACATTAGGCCTGCTCTAGCCATGCCTGAGGTCATCTTCTCAGATCTGGTCATCAGGCAGACTCCACATCCCCTGAGATCCTGCAAAATGCAGGTTCAGCAGCTGTTGGGCTCAGTTCTGCAGGTTCATGGCAGAGAAGCTGAAATTTCCTCTGTTGTTCTCTCAGAAGAGAGAGAACAGAGCAGCAAAGGCAAACACTCTTTGTTCTGGTTCTGTTTCTGCCATGAACTTCTTGGGTCCTATCATTCCTTACATCTCCCAGTGTTTACTCTGCACATGCAGAGCAAGATGCTGAGGCAGATAGATATAGATAGATAGATAGATAGATAGATAGATAGATAGATAGATAGATAGATAGATAGATAGATAGAGAGATAGCCTTAAATAAAAGCTATTCCAAGAGAAGTGAAGTGCTGCCATTAAACTAAATGATCTCATCAGGGGTGAGGGGTCACCCCACTAACAGCATCAGTGCGAGTCTGTAACCAGAGGCAGGAGCCTGCCAGTAAATTCTGCACTGATGCTGCACAATTACACTTAAGAAAACCAAACTGAGATTACAAATAGGGAATTTTTTTTATGTTAAAGGCTTTTTCTAAATTTTTGTTTCCCACTGGGGGAAATACACAGAACACCATTGCTGGAATCTTTTATCTCTATTTCTATACATTCTTATTCATCTAATTTCATTCCAATTATAAAGCAGCAGCATCAGCAAAGTGCAAAACATGCCATTTGGCTCACATTACTGATGGATTCCAAATCAAAAGGAATCAAAACTCGTGCTGACCATGGTTTTGATGTTTCAATTATGGAAATTAGCGTTGCTTTCTTCAGTGGAAATCAGTGTTGCTGTAGCAGGATTGTGCCAGTTTGTGCTAGCAGACTGCCTGATCCCATGCACCCAGAGAGTGCTGCTGTTTTTCACTGACTTCTCTGCTTGCAGCCATGGTCCTCAGAGAAACACAAGAACATGCTCCATCTGTACGACTTGCTGTGGGAGCTGAGAGCAGAACAGAAGGAGCTGAAGCACCATGTCCGGGATGCTGAAGCAGAGGTAACAGGGAGGTGTCACAGTGTCTGAGCTGATCAGGTGTAGAAATAGTTTCAGCTGACTGGTTGCCAAAGCCTCCTCAGTATAAACTGTGATAAAAGTAAGACAGACTGGTCTCCATGCTGAATTAATATGTTTGCTACTCAGGCATTGTTCAGTGAAGATGTAGCTGTAATATATTTATGGAGAGTCACATACTTTCCTACTCTTGCTCTTAATCTTCCTTCCCTGTGAGGAAACGTTTCAGAGAGCAAATGACAATATATGAATTGTGGCATCTGGAACCTACCTGCCATTTGCCCAGGAATGAAGCCAAAATGAAAGGATTGTATGTAATGCTTTATCTAGGTGCTAGACATTGCCAGGAAACCCTATCTAAAATACTGAAGTGACTTGTTGTGTGTGCAGCTGTAGGGAAATACTTCATAAAACACTTTGCTTATACTGCTTATCACACTGACTGGTGTAACAGATCCATGTTCTTCCGATTACTTCATGATAAATATAATCATTCTGTCAGATGGAGGCACAGCTATTGAATTTCTTTTAATGGTTTTTTAAGGAAGAGAAATCCCTGAAGGAGCTACAGAAAGAACACTCAACTGCAAGAGCCCAGAATATTAGTAATAATTAAGAACAACTTTGCAAAAATCACATTTTTTCCATAGAAATTTGAATCTAGTTCACTGTGACCTCATGAACTACCTTGCCAAATTTCTCAATCTTGATGTATCAACAGACAAAATATCCCCATTGCTTGTGCTGCATATCCTATGTAAGACAAAGAATAAGAAGCTATCAGTGCAATTTCTAAAGTAGTGCCAAAACTGACTCTAGAAAAGCTTTCATATCAGTAATATCAGTAATTGCACTCAAGAATTTTATACACAGTAGCAATCTAAAATTAAGACTACTATCAGTTTGACCTATCAGCAGGACATGGACATATTTGCCCAGATCTACATTTAACCTTATTCTGCAATTCTTGTATGCAGCATCTGCTCTGTTAGCAGGTCAGGCATGTAAAGGTACAGTCATTTTGTGGGAAAGCTGAGGGGTCTTTCTTCTGATTTCTTGGAAGATGTTAAATATTTTGATGGTCCGTGAGGATGAAGAAGCCAATGTTAAATTGTCAGCTTCAATGTACAACACTGCAAAGAGAGGACAACAGCAAGAAGCCACGGTAGGTGAACTTCATTAATGTCAGCATTCAATACATGTACTCAAAGAAAGCCAGAGTCAGCTTTTTCTTTATCAGGAGTTATCTCTGAAGAGCTTTTAATATCATTAAAATATATTGGGACAAATCACAGTGTGGTGTAAGTCAGCACAGTTTCAATTGCCTTCTCAGGGAAATATAACATGGTCATGCTGTGGTCACCTTCTGAATTTCTGGAAAAACTTGCACCACCGAGAATGATTACTGTGTTATTTTGTTTAGTTAATAAAGAAAATAATTAAGAATGATTAGCTGATAATAGGGATTATGGGGGAGTATTTTAAAAGAGTCATAAATATGCCTGTATATATATAGATATATGTATTTTTATTTGTAATTAGCCTATGAGATCAAAGAACAAAATAGCCCCAGGGTCAAATTTAGTCCTTATCTCAATCAGAAATTATTTAATTCTCCAGGGCTTCTTGACTCTAGTGAGGCAAAACATTTGGATTTGCTGCATCTTCCTGCTCCACGTTTTGATTGCCCTTGTTTTCTTCTTAAGACCTCATCTCAAACTTTCTGGCCCCCCTCAAAAATAAATCAGCTCCAGCCTGTTGTTTCCTTCATCTCAGCTCAGTGAATTGAGTTGTGCTTTTGTGTGCCTTTGCTCTTCACCTTCCTCTCTATTTCTCTGACTTCTGTTTGCTTGTTCCCTCCCAGGAGCTGGAAGAGGAGCAGAAGAGCTCCCAGAGCTCCTTGGAGAAGGAGAGTCAGCACATCGGAGGGGAGGCTGAATCCATCGCCCATCGCACGGCAACCAACTCCACCATGTAGAGACTGGGAGTGGCTGCCTGAGCAGGGAGGATTGCAAGTCAGCCCCCAGGAAATGGCACTGAAGCTACTCTGAAATACTTCAGTCCACATCCCACTGTGGTTTGCCTCTGATATCCCCCTTCTTGTTCTAAGGAAAAGCAGTTGGCACAATAGAAAACATTCTCCTCAAGAGATGCTGCTCAGGAATCCTCACCCAGCTGGGCACCTCGGGTGTGACTGATTTCTTCATTCCTTTTCTGGAGCTGCCTGCAGTAAATCTTTCAATATCATCACATTTGTGGAGATTTTAATGGATTTGCACCATTCTGCACCTTTTCCTTTTCCCTATTTTGTTTTAAGGCCCATCTGCAGTTACATAAATTGTCTCCTCATGAAACTCCATCATGTTTGAGACTCGAGTCTGAATGAGACTTTAACCCCAAGGTCTGCTTTGGAAAGGGAGACAAACCATGCACAGTCTTTCAGGGTTTTACTTTTCCAAATCTGCTCCATGGCTGCTGGCAGCAGGAGTGGGATTATTTGGGAATACTCATTCTTTTCCAACATATTATTTTAACTAATTCATAAATCAGTTTTACATAAGCAAACAATTTGAACTGCTGAGTTCATAAATCTAACATTTCTTTGACCTCATCTAGAGCCCTGTAATGACAAAACATTGCCCCATGTAACACTGTGGGTATGAACTTATCAGACACCAGAATAAATTAATTTAAAAATCCTTTTACAGGCATTAGGGACACAGCAGCTGCCAAATCATCAGCAAATGCATTACAGAATCAGAACATTACAGGGCTGGAATGGCCCTTAAAGATCATTAGCCACAAGTCCCCTGGCCAGATTTCCCTGTAGTCCTCCAAGGCCACCTGTCCTTATTTTCACTTCCTGAGAGTTTATTTTCCTTTCTGAGAAATAAGTCTTCTACAGTAGTCGTTTTTTGTTGTTTTTTTTCCTCTGCTGCTCAGCAGTTCCTTATCCATCCACGAAGGCCTCCTGGCATTATTGCCGGATTTCCCTCTTGACGGCATGCATCGCTCCTGAGCTTGAAGGATACGATCCTTGAAATTCAGCCTGCATTCTTGGGTCATTATCAAGGAGTAGCATCAAATTAATTTGATTTTCCTCAGTTGATTGGAGTAATTGGTTTCAAAGACTGCGAGAAACACGCACAAGCGGCGCGGACCTCAGCCGGGCGGCGAGAGGCACAGAAGCCTCGCAGGAGTCGCGGTCCCACCGGGGCTGTGGCACCCGTGAACCGCCTAATGGGAGACGGCGGACCGTGAGCTACGAGACCCGGGAGAGCCCCCGGCCGCCCTCACGGAAGCTCCGGAGAGGCGGCAGGACCCGAAGCGGCTGCAGGGCAGGAGCAGCCCGGCCCCCGCCCCTCAGGGCGGCCCCGCAAAATGGCGGCCCCCATCCAGAGCGCCGTCTCCTCATTGGCCGCTCCTGCGCGGCTCCGCCAAGAAGCCGCTCTGCGAATGGCGGCCGCGCTGCCGTCGCCATCGCAACCACCCCGCCCTCGCTTCCTATTGGCCGAGCGGCGCGCGGAGCCCGGGCAACCGCCCGGCGCGGCGCGGGGTTGTTGTGAAGGGCCGGTTGTGGGGCGGTGGCGGCCGGGGGGTCCCGGTCCGGTACCGCGGGGCCCCGCCGCCACCTCCGTCCAGGCGATCGCCCTCGGCTCGACCAGCGGTCCCGTACCGTGATGTTCATCAGCGGTGAGGCCTCGTCCCCCGCCGCGCCGCCTCTCAGGAGGGTCTCACCGTGACCGTGTGTGTGTGCCCGCAAGACGGCCGGGGCAGCCCCGGTGCCCGGCCTGGCCGTAGGACGCGCTAGCGGAGCGGAGCCTCGCCGGGAGGAGGAAGGCGCTGCCCGCCCGAGAGGCGCCGCGCTGAGCCATGGCTGTGGCCGTCACCACGAAGACGGCATGGAAGCTGCGTGAGTGCCGGGCGGGGGAGCCGCCCCGGCTGGGAGCGGGGAGGGACAGGAGCCACCTCATCCCTGCCCTGCGTATGGTGCCCTTTCTACATTGCTGACTGGAATTCTTAACTCCTGGAAGTCCTGTTGGAAAACGTAGCGGCACAGTGAATAGCTTGGCCTTGCCAGTGCTATTTTCAAAGGGTCACGGTCTTTATTTTTTTTTTTGATAGCTGCTGCAGCGCTAGGCTGAGTGCCTGTCTGACCCCACACGACTCTAGTGTAATCCAAGAACAACCGAGGCAGTGAGGGATGGGGCACCTGTCAAGGAACAACCCTGGATGTAGGAGAGGCTGGAGAGCAGCCTCACAAAAAGGGATGTGGGGTTCCTGGTGGATGTCAAGTTGAAAATGAGTCAGCAGTGTGCCCTGGTAGCCCAAAGAGCCAGCTGTGCCCTGGAGTGCATTGAGGAAGGTGATGGTCCTGCTCTGCTCTGTGCTGCTGCAGCATCACCTCGAGTCCTGGGGACAGGTTTGGGTACCACAGTTTAAGAAGGATATAAAGCTTTTGGAGAGCATCCAAAGAAGGGCTGTGAATATGATGAAACATCTAGAGGGGAAGCCATGCAAAGGAATGATTGAGATCTCTTGGCTTGTTCAGCCTGGAGGAGACTGAGGGCAGAGCTTCTCACGAGCTGCAGCTTCTTCATGAGCCTGTTGGAGGGACAGCTCCGATCTCTGCTGTCTGTGACCAGTGAAAGGACCTGAGCCAGGGGACGTTCAGGTTGAATATTAGGAAAAAAAAGTCCTTCACCTTCTCAGGAGCAGGCTCCCCAGAGAGGTAGTTACAGCACCAAGCCTGTGTTTGGACAACACTCTCAGGCAGAGGCAGGGATTGTCCTGTGTAGGACAAGCAGGGGTAGGACTTGATGATCTTTGTGGATCCCTTCCAACTCAGAGTATTCTGTCATTCAGTGGAAGCTGCTCTTGAGAGCCAGGTTATGATGGGGCATCTCCTCAGTATCAGGGAGAAGGCCCCAAACTTAGCCTCTGTGTGGTTGTCCTTCATTGGTGCTCACTTGTTAAAGAAGGTTCACTGAGCTCTCTGCTGCAGGAGGAATGGGATGGTCTCTGTATCCCTGTGTATCCCAGCCTCTTGAAAGTGCTTTGCAAGAGACAGTAAGAATCTGCTAGTTTCATGTCCATTATTCTTCCTCTGAAGGAGCAGTAGACAGTTGCTGACTCAATTTC
Organism: Erithacus rubecula; assembly: GCF_903797595.1. NCBI lineage: Eukaryota > Metazoa > Chordata > Aves > Passeriformes > Muscicapidae > Erithacus > Erithacus rubecula. Next base: position 6,203,233 of record NC_136664.1, on the reverse strand, counting down.
TAGCTGGTCACTGCTGAGTTATTTCATAGGGGCTGTTGAGGAATGCCTAGAAGCAATAGGATGTGATCAATTGCTTTAGTCAGTGAGCAGGCTCTGGAAAGTGGCTGTCAGAAATAGTGTCCTTGACTGGTAACACATGAAGTCATCTAAGATTACTGACTTAGGAATTTTGCATCTTCTTGAGCAGAAAGACAGTTTGCTATGTTATTTTCCCATCCCTGAAACTCCTATTTTAGGAAAAGCTGGAAGTCTGTCCATCTCCATTCTCCCTAGGTGGTCAGAGGTTCTTGATCTTCATTTTTGCTAAGCTCTGTCCCATCTTAGCATCCTCTTTAGAGGGAAGAGCATTCTGAGTGTTAGGGATGTTTCAGCAATGCTAATTAGGAGTTCAGTGTTACTGGGCTGGTGGGTAATAGCTGGTCACAAGAACTTCATAAAATAAAACTTTGTGGGTTTAAGGGACTTATGGGAGACCAAATGAACCTCTCTGCCCAAGGCAGACTTCAGTTTATCACCTGGCTTTTAGGAACAGAGGGTTGGATGCTTCCACAATGACTTTTAAGCTTATGATGTATTATTAAGAAGGAAATCAAGAGGGGAAAAAGTGCAGCTGCTGACACACTTGTTTCAGCACCAATTCTTAGCATCTGCCCTTACAGTTTTAACTAGTGAGTTGGTCTAGTAATGCTAATTGTACTTTTGGTTATCTTCTAGTCTGTGTATCCATACAGGCTTTGTTTTAGCATTTTTATGGTCTTTCAACACAATGCAGGTGTATTTTCAGATTTGCCCTTCACATGTAATTTATGGCCCAGTTACCTTTGTAATTTGAAAGGTGTTTCTCCAGCCCAAGTGAAAGTTGCACAGTTTTGCTTTTAAAAAACACTCTTGAGAATTTGAGATCAAAGTACCTGTAATTAATATTGCAGCCATCTAAAATCCTTTTGGATTAGTGTTGCATGTAAAATGATCAAATTGCTCCTCCTAGCCAAACAATATGAATGAAAGCTGAATTGATGCTACCTAGCCTTTTTACAGACTCATAATTATTCTTACAGTTTCATAACTATTAGGCATGCATATCCTGTGACCTTTCAAAGAAGAGAACAGTAAGATGAAGGTATTGGGAAATGCACCTGCCAAAAGCCCCTGCCAAAATTCTGAGTGAATTTCAAATTTCACTCTGAGAAGTCTGAGCAAAGATGCTCATTCACATTCTTTTTTGTCCCAAATTGGTTTCTTTTTGATGAGGTTTCCATAGAGTTCTGTTGTTGCAGTGTCAGAGCATCCCCTCAGCTCTGTTTTTAACAGTCATTTAGCATCAATCAGGTGTATTATTTTCTGCCCATTTGGAGGGATATTCACCCTCCTTTGTCACAGCTGCATGCCCTGCAGTGCTCAGTTTTGCCTGTGTTATCTAGTGGGGATGTAGCAAAGCCTCTGCCAAAGCTCAGGGAAGGGAGCTCCACCTCTCCCTGCTGCTGAGTCTGGCTTTTTTCTGGGTAAGGTAACAAACTGTACTGCTGCTCCTCTGCCAGTTCCTCTCAGGTTGGACTGTCTGCTGCTGCTCTAGAGCAGGATTAGAGGGCCTTTCACTAGATGACTCTGGCTGCTGTGCATTATTGCAGGTAAAGTGCCTTCTGTGATCAGATTGCTGCACTTGAACAAATCTTCAAAAGCTCTTGAGCTGCTGCAAGTGAGAGAAGATGCTTTTTGTCAGCCATGTGAGCATTTGAGTCATGAAACTTTGATCAGCAAATGTTTTAAGTGCAGCAGGCAGAGCCAAGAAGGACTGTTCAAAGCAAGATAATAATGGGACTTCTTATCTGGACAGTGGGCTGCTGCAGCTTGTCCAGTGGAAACTGGGAAGTGTTTCTGGAGAAAGAATATTTTTTTGGAGGGATGGGATGAAAATTTTTATAACTGATCAATAATAAGTGTTTGCTTTGTTTTGTGCAGAAGAGATCATGGCCCACAGCAGCAATGTGTCCTCAGTAGTCCTGGGAAAGGGTTCAGGCAGGATGCTGGCCACTGGAGGAGACGACTGTCGGGTCAACATATGGTCAGTTAGCAAGCCCAACTGCATCATGGTAAGAACAAGCCTGTTTTGAGCTTTTAGGGGATGGGAATATTCTGAGGTTTGGAGGGTAGAGAATGAGGGGAAAGATTGTTGGGGTGGAGCCTGTGGGACTTTTGAATAGAGTTTGACAACATAAGGCTATGTAACCAGATTCTGGCTAAAAACAGGGACAGAATTAATTTGTTGCCTGGTGAATCCACTGCTCTAGAGACATTGTGGGAATGCTTGAGCTGGACCGGTGCTTACTCACATAATAAATATTGTGCTTTATTATATTACCAGTCTACAAATAATTAAAGGAAGAGTTTTGTACAAGAATAGCTAGTTTTGTAGTGCAGGCTACAGGGGCCAGTTTTATAGCCTGGAGTTTGCAGTCACAACAGAAGATATCCCCAGCAGGATGCATTCCCACCTGTGCCACCATCCCTAAGTGTCAGCATGAAGGTTGCCATGATAGTTTGCTGTAGGCTGGGGAGGAGTTACAGTGTGTTAGCAAGGGTAGGGTTACCCCAGCAGTGATCACTAAAGAGCACCATAAATATCTATTTAACAGATATCTCTCCTGCATCACTTTGAGTGGGTGTTGTGTAGAACCAACTGTAGCACATCTCTTGTCATTTGTTTAATTACCAACACAATAATGTTGTGGTGTTGAAGGCGTTGCTCTAGCCAGTGTGAGCCTTGTGGGAAAGAAAGAAATCAGGAAAGTCTCGTCAAAAAGGCTAAAAGGAAAATCTGTCCACTTTATTTTTCTGTTCATTAAGTGTATGAAGGGTCACCTTTGGCAGGGCTGTGCTTTTTGCATTGTGTAGTTAAGCAGTGTCTTTCCAAGCTCTTGGTGGTGGAATGACTCCAGTTTGAAACTGGACTATTGCCTTACTAGAGAAGAAGGTTGAAGCACTAACTCTGAACCTTTTTGTGGTAGCAGAGCTGCACCTCTCCTGCACTTCCTGGGAGCCACAGACACTGAGAGCTGCTCCTTCTGAGAGGCAGGGACAGACTGAAGCTGCTTGTGCATCTTGTGTATCAAAAGAATCTTGATTTTTGGGGTTATCCTCTGAAATTAATTTTTTAGAGTTTATAATAGAATGATTATGGATGTTTGTGTGGGGAAAGATGGAAAAGAGAAACTTTTCAAGTAATGTTGTGACTTGGTTTAAGTGTGAGCTCTAGTTCTCACTAAGTAATGGCAGTTGCAACTGTGGATTTTGTAGAGGATTTCAATTGCACATGGATTCCTAAGAAAGCTCCATCAGAACAGGCAGCTTCCAACTGGCATTCCCAGCCTCTGTATGTGTGTGGGAGGCACAGAGCCAGTGTAGCTATTTAAAAAGACATCTGAGGATGGGCTAAAGCAGAGGATACTGCTTATTAGGCAAGCAGAAATGCAATGGTGGAATTTGTTTTCTAGAGCTAGTTTTAAATATTCTTGTGTTTACTAAAATGTAAGCCTTTTCAAAATTCTAATGTAATTTGTAAGCTTTTGGGTGCTCAAGGATGAAAGGAACTTCCTACATGTGAATTACTGCCTTATGCCTCAAGTCAGTACTTCAGTGTTACACCATGCTATCACTGTGACATCCATTGCTGGCAGCAACCTGTGGCTCCCTGCTTGTGTGCAGGTTTCAAAGTAGCCCTGCTTTTGCTCTTGCTTTGATTTTGTAACTGGTTCATGACACTTACATGACCCATTTAGAGCAAACATGGTGCCATTGTGCTACCACAGCATAATTTTTATGATGTAAGAATGTGTCAGCCTTGTCTGAGCATCCGCACCTAATGTTTAACTACCTATCTACCTACCTACCTGTCTCTGTTGATGCATCCTTTAAAACTTAGTCAGTGTGCCCCAGAAAATGGGATCATGTGGGAAGGCAGGTGTGCTGTGCTGGGTGCAGTGATGGGCTTTAGAGTGCTCTGCCATCCTGCTGGCTGCTGGGGAAAAAGGGCTGTGCACAGCCAGCTGGTGCCAGCTCATGGCTGAAGAGTCACCCCTGGAGTATGAACAATGCCAACACACAGGGCTGTGCAGCAGCTGTTGACTGAGACTGATGGTTTTCTCTGCAGAGCCTGACAGGCCACACATCCCCCATCGAGAGCCTACAGGTGAACCCAAATGAGCAGCTCATAGTTGCAGGGTCCCGCTCAGGGTCCATTCGAGTTTGGGACCTGGAAGCTGCCAAAGGTATGTGCCTATGAGATTTTGCTTCTGTTCATACACACTTTTTAGGGAGTTCTTATGTTTAGTGCCAATACTGACCCAGAAGGTTCCTGATTTAAGAAGGAACAGGAGCCTGATATTGCTTTCATCTTCATCTGCATCTCTTTTTTGCCCTTCTGCTGAGGCTGTAGAGCTGTGTATTCATGCTTCAGCAGAAATTTGGACATGTATGGGGACACTGATCTGAGAAAACAGTTTCTATGGTTTTGACCTGAGTGTGTCAAAATCTATATTTCAGATCAATTTCCATGCCTGTATAGATAACTAGGCATATAGAATTTGTATTCAGAGTCTCAGCTTAGAATTGTCAACCTTAATAAAAGGATCCCAAACCAGACTGGAAGTTTTAAGTTTATTAGGCTCTGCAAAAATGCAAAAAATCCTCTGCTTGTCTTCTTGTTCTTAGGTTCTAACTTTTCTTTTTTCCTCAAGCAATTTTTCTGCTTTCCTGCTCTTGCATGGGTACATAAATAGACAAAGACCTAATTTCTAATAAACTGTAAAAGCTATTAACTCATCAAGCTCTGATGCTTTAAAGGCCACTGTTGAGTCATCCTTTATTTGCTGCATTTTCTTCAAATCCTAGAATGAGTTTGCAAAGCTGTCATAAATCACTTGAGTGCATTCCAGCAGGAATACCAGAAAATGACAGAGTATTTCTTATTGGTTGCTACTTGTTCATAGAAGGAATGTGTAATGAAAATAGACTTACACAGGCTGAGCTAAGGAGGCAAACCACAGGCAGCATCAATACTGAAAAGCACTTTTGTCGTTCAGACAGTTAGAATCAGTTCAGTTATGGAATAGTTTGGCTCTGCCTGTGGGGAGTAGCTGATCTGGCTGCATTTACTAGAAGACCTATGAGCAAGTGTCTTTGCAAATGACCACCCCAGCTCTGTCTCAAGAGCTGATTTCTGCCAGGGGAATCATTGGCTTGTTCCAGATGACAGATGAGGGAGAGGGATTGCCCTTGTTATTATCTAAGCAGTTTCTCGTAGAGTTGAGTTCTGCATTTGTCACTGCTTGCCAAGATATGATGTACCAGTTCTACTGGTCCTTTCTGGTCTCCAGAATTACAGGGGGTGTTACTTGATGACTTGCTGAAACACTGATTGTTTCTTTGTCTCCTGCTTCCTAAGCATCCATTTCCTGTCTTTATGATGATTCTTGCAAGGGCAATTGAAGGAGTCCAGGGTGAATATTGGAACCTAAGAAGTGGTGCCTGGATGGGGTGCAGAGTCCTCGGAAAGGGTCTGTCTAACCAGCAAAGTGAATGCTGCAGGCAGCCAAGAGTGTTTCACTTCAGTTTCTGGCTAAAACTGTTCATCCTCCAGCCCATTTGACTGTCTGTGTAGCAAAGGGAAAGATGCACTGCCTGCCAGCTGCCTCATTTTCAGAATGGAGATATTTAGAGTTCTGTCTATACCTAAGGACAGGACTGTCATTAAGTTCATCGATCATGGGTAAAGTCAGAGGCATTTCCACAAAATAATGTATTTCCATAAAATAGTGGTGGCAATAGTATAGCTACACTTCCACATGGTGTCTGGTGGAAATAAACTATTAAATATTTTCCCCCTCTTCCTTCTCTCTGCTCTGCCTCTCCTTTTCCCAGTTCTTCGTTCTCTCCCAGGTCACAAAGCAAATATCTGCAGCCTTCATTTCCATCCTTTTGGAGGCTTTGTGGCATCTGGCTCTTTGGACACCAACATTAAGGTAAAACCCAGCTTCCACTAGATTTCCCTCTTTACTTGCAGTGCCTTTGTTTTGAAGAGTGCCAGAACATGTTTTGTGTCAAGCTGTTGGTGGATGCTGCACATCATCATTTCCATGTGTGGGCAGGTGTGTTTGTGAGTGCTTGTGAAATCTGTGTGTGTATTTTCACAGCCAGCTCATGAATGTGACTCCTCTGGTGTGGAATGTGGCTCTGAGTAAGGTGCCAGCCAAGGCCTGGTGTCAGCAAGCACAGATGTCCTGCTTGCTGGGGATTGTATCAACTTCCTCAGGCTGGTGTTTGACTTTCAGAACTGAGCTGCTGTAGTAAGAGATACCTTCCAGGAGTGATTCTCACTTGGGGAGTTAGAAAATACCCCTAAGGCCTACAGGGGTTCAGCAGCCCGTTCATTCTGCAGTATCTGTTAGCTTGGTGACACAGAGAGCTCTTGTTCTGGCAGGACCCTTGAGCTCCTAGCATACTGCTCTAAACATATAATTTGTTTGCTTTTCTTCCTTCTAGCTCTGGGATGTAAGAAGAAAAGGCTGCATCTTCACATTCAAGGTAAAATGCTTCATTAGGTTTCAGGCAGAGAGGGGAGAAATCTTTTTTCAGGACTCATGAGCAAACCTAAATGTGATTATGTACAATGAACTTCCTGGTATTCCAGCATGAAAATAAGATCTGCATGATTGTGAAGTGGCCTGGCAAACCTCAGCAGGCCTCTGCAAACTGTATGGGAATATGAAATGGATATTATGAGATATCAGTGGGTATCATATGCTCTAGTGTGGATGGCTTCAGTGGGGGATGGAGAGGGTTTCTTTACATTGTTGATGGTATAACCACTGCACTGAGATGGTTCTGTTCTTGGGACCTTCTTCTACTTGAAGAACTTGCTGTATATTAATTTCCTGTAGAAACCAGAGACTAAGTGTCATAGCACTTCTCTCTGAGTCTATGTAAATCTGTAGTTCAGAACTGATTCTTACAAGGCCAGATCTGTATTGACCATACTTAAACTGATGGCATAAATGACTAGGTGAGAGAGATTACACACATTTAGTGTGGCTGAGTGTAGTGTCTTGAGTACAGCATTGTGTTCAGCAAGCTGTGAGCTCTGTAAAACACTTAATTGTTTTTGGTTTATTATGATGTATAGAATTGAAAGACAAAATCCAGAGTACAGTTTGTTTTCCTCATTTCAGGGTCACAAAGAAGCAGTTCGGTGTCTCCGCTTTAGCCCTGATGGGAAATGGGTGGCCTCTGCTGCTGATGATCACACTGTAAAGGTAATTTATTGTGACACCCTCCTTATGTGCTTGTGGCACATGGGAATGCTGGGATTGTCTTTCTACCAGGCATTACCAGCACTCACTCATAAATACTCTTAGTTCATTTGGCAGCTGGCTGAGCCCTGTGGCTTTGCAGAGACCAATTTTCTTTTGGGGATTGTGTCTGATGGTCCACAACACCCATGGAAGAGCTGCAGGGGTTGAAATGCCCTTATCCAGCAGACACACTGGGAGAAACTATGCACAGAAAAATCAATGTTTTGGTGGTAGTAGAGTTGTGATACCTGAATATTGGCCTCAGTAAACCTTGTAGAATTAATTGTTTACAGGCACATTGCTTCACCAGACTAATTTCTGGCTGTTTGTGTTATACACATGACATGTGATTATCAGTCTGAAAATTGCTGTCAGGACTGAGCAGAGCAAGAGAAGGAATTCAGGAGAGTATTGACTGAAGTATGGAGGAATGGGGATGAAGGACTGGTTTTATTTTTAGTTTCACATGAAATTAACTGATTGGTTATTTCACTGCATTTTCAAATGGAGACTACAACACAGGAAGAAGGAATTGCTAGGGGATTCAGAGCTTTTGGATTTTTGTTTGTTTACTTTTGAGATACAGTCTGTGGGGACAGATGGAACTGCTATATTTTGTCTCAGTCTCTAAATATAAAACAGAAACTTCTAGGGGACAAATTACATGGAAAATAAAAGATAATGGAAAAAAAAAAACCCCACCAAAACAAAGCCTTAAATTATTTGGATGGTATTTTTTCCCTGATTATTGCCTTCTTTGACAGACTTGAGTCTGTTCGTGGTGGGGGAAAATGTTAGAAGCTTGCCAGTACACGAAGATCCCAAGTGTGTTGGAAATCTCTAACAAGAGTCTCTGTTATTTTCTCCTTTCAGTTGTGGGATCTGACTGCTGGGAAGTTAATGTTTGAGTTTACAGGGCACACTGGCCCAGTAAATGTTGTTGAATTCCATCCCAATGAATACCTTTTGGCTTCTGGCAGCTCTGACAGGTACGTAAGGGGAAGGAGAAAGAAGGGAAATGTGTATGTTCCAGTTCCTGATGCCCTTCCTTGTAGGAACATGGCAGAGAGAAATGTCAAACAACTCAAACCTGCCATTGCAACAGCTAGACATCTAGACAGCAGGACATGACATCTGTGATGGGCAGAACATGGAAATCTTTCCTTCTCATCCAAAATTGATGGCACCCTCTGCCACACTAGAAACCAGTGTGTAGCCCAGAGCCTTTCACAATCCAGCTGACATCCTGTGTGAACAGCAGGCAGCCCTGCTCAGCTAGCAGGGTGTTCTCTTAGCTCTGCATCAGCTCTAAATGCCTGTCTGTGTCTAGAGCCTCTAAGTATCTCTGTCTGGAGTCATGGATCTTAGCTAGACCAGCCTTCTGGTTAGGGTCATTGTGCACAACAGAAAAAGTCATTGTAACTGTTAGTGTTTTGTTAAAAATCTGGATCCTACTGTGATGTCTAGAGCAACGAGTAATGAAATTTATTGTGTTGTGTGTACAGGACTGTTCGGTTCTGGGACTTGGAGAAGTTTCAGGTTGTGAGCTGTATTGAAGAGGAGGCAACTCCTGTCAGGTACATTAAATTTCTACTGAAATGTGCTAGGCAGAGACTAAAGGTGGGGTGAAGGGGGGGTTTCCTCAGAGAGAGACTTTACTGGAGAGAGGTTTGGGCTGCTGGAGGTGTTGCACAGGCCTGCCAGGTTGCACAGGTGAACACCACATTGCAAAGTTCATTGTTAGAGACAGAACTGAAGGTGTGCAGTGTAGTCAGAGACCCACAAGGACTGAGCAAGGTGGGAATGCTGTGCCTGATTCTCCTCCTGCCTTCCTTCCAGGTGTATGCTCTTCAGCCCAGATGGTGGCTGCTTGTACAGCGGCTTCCAGGATTCGCTGCGTGTGTACGGCTGGGAGCCAGAGCGCTGTTTTGATGTGGTCGTGGTGAACTGGGGAAAAGTGGCTGACCTGTCTATCAGCAACAACCAGCTGGTAAGCCACTGCTCCTGAGGTGGGGGTAGGCAGCTGTGCAACACAAGATAAAATCCTGCTGCCTCCTTGCAGGCCTTCAGACCTGTAAGCTTGTGTCAGGGGTTACAGCGTGCCCAAAGGCTGTGTGTCTTGTGCTCCACTTTATGTCTGGCTTCTGGAGGAAAGAACTGGAGCTTAGTTTGACCACTATTTAGAAGCTATGCTTGGCAAAAGTTTAATCCAAGCTTTTCATAAATCACTGGCAACTTCAGGTTGAAACATCCTGCAGCACTGAATGGCACAGAGCACTCCTCAAGCACAGTTGCTCAGGGTCACCCCATCATGCCTGGTTGGTGTGCACCCCACTCCTTGGTGAATTATCTTGATCTTTTGCCTCTGCAGATAGGAGTTTCCTTTGCACAAAGCACAGTCTCTTCCTTCGTTGTGGACCTCAGCAGAGTCCCAAAGTCAGATTCTGTTCCTCATGGGTTGATCAGGGACGACCAGCCTCTTGTGCCACCTACCCCCACAGGGTCCTCCCTTCGCCGCATCTATGACAGGCCCTCAACGAGCTGCAGCAAGCCACAGAGGTGAGGGAGTCTGCTGGCTTGTTGAGTTTCTAGATTTTTAAGGAAATGTCCCAGGCACTCAATGCTCTCTCTCTCTAATAATATGGCTTCCCCTGACAACAACCCTTTTTCCACAGCAGAGTGAAGCACAACTCAGAGAGTGAGAGGCACAGTCCTAGCAGTGAAGATGACCGGGATGAGAAGGAATCAAGGGCTGAGATCCAGAACCAGGAGGATTACAAAGAGATCTTCCAGCCCAAGAATGCAATCTGTCAGTACCATGGTTTATTGTGCTTTTGAGTGGTGTTTGGGTTTGAGATCAGGGTGCTAGACTGATTCAGTAGAACTGGCCTTTGGCATACTGTAACAGACTTCCACCTGTGACTGGAGAGTTTAGAAAGCTTTTCTTTAATATTCCGTGCTTGGACACTGATGCAGAGATCATGTTGGTGAATGGCTTAAAGGTGGCACCTTTACTGGGGTACAGTGATGGCTGTTTGAAGCCTGGCTCAGAATCCAGAGCTTCATTGTAAATGTGCTGCCTTCCTATTCTGAATAGAGTGTTAAGGGAACTTTATTAGCTTAGAATTTTGATATGTATAAGATCAGCAGTCTTCATTAAAGGAGGAAAGGCGAAATGTTTTGTTAAAGCAAAGACTGTTGTTTAGGAGGCATTGTGCAGTGTTATTTTATGCAAGTGATAAAAATGAGATACTCTTTCTGAGGAATTCATAGCAATTATTTTTATTTACTTACATTAATCCCTAACAGGAGGTGGATTTTTCTTAATATCATTTGTTGTGACAGTGCCTTGTCTCACATTTCTACAGCAGCAGTGAACCACAGGGGTCAGTTTTATCCCTCGTATCCATGAAGGTTGAAACCTTTTAGCTGAATTCAATGTTAGTGTCAAGGTCCAAAGGAGATGATTCTTCTTGTTGCATCACTGATTACCCTCATGTGTTGAGATTTCTCCGCTCCAAGGCTGACTTACCACTTATCTGTAGCCTTGGATGCTCCTTCATTTGTTTATTATTTACATCTTTTTCTGTAGGCCGGACTCCTCCTCGAAATGAGCCGTTTCCTGCCCCTCCTGAGGATGGTGAGTATGGAAATGATCCCTTGGCAGGGGTGGGGTTAATGGCCCTCAAAACAGGGAGAGCTGCCTAAGGCAGAAATTGCTCCTTGTAGTGCAGCTAAACAGAACCTTTGCTCTCATCTCTTGAAAGTAACATCAGTTTCTTCTTTCCCAATTCTCTCCCTCTTGGTAGAGCCTGGAACTGCAAAGGAGGCAGTGAAGCCCAGCCAGGCTGTGGATGTCCAGACCTCATTGCCAAAGCAAGAGCTCGTACGTACTGTGTGATCTGTGAATGGCTGTTCCTGCTCCCTTGTGAACAGTGTGCAGAGCTGGAGAATTTGTGATTTCTACTCAGGCTGATTCCTTCACTGAAGGGCAATAAAAGTGCAGTTCCAGGTTTTGTGCTGCCAAGTGTCTTGCCTTAGCAGTGGAACCAAGGCCAAGCCTCTGACAGGCTCTGTTGTTTTAGTTTACTGCTTGTGCTTGCAGTGGTACTTCTCCTTGCATGTCAAAATTGGGACACTCCAGAGAACCAAGTGCCAGGTTTCAACAAGTGTTTGAACAGAGGCTGTTTTGTTGCCAAAAGTGCAAGTAGCTGATGGGCCAGTATTCATTTTACTGGCTTCTTTAGAATTCTCCCTTAGCCTTCAGGCTAGCCACAGCCCATTGCCCTAATTTCAGATAACAATAACTGCACTTGGCACTTCTGCTGGGACATCTCCATGTTCTTTACAAACCTTAATTACATCTGGTGTATACCTGAGAGACACTTTATTGCCTCTTAAATTGCTAACAAACTGGAGACTGCTTCTGTGTTATAACCCTGCTGTGAGAAGAAAGCAGGTCAGAAATAGAGGTCATCAGACTAGGCCCAGACTGTTCCTGCTAGAGCTTTTATCCCAATTTTTTCTGCAGCCTGATCCAGTCCAGAGGCCACCAATTGGCTCCTCAACTTCTTTGACCAGAACAGAGCCATCAGTGATTCCTGCAGCCAGGAATGAGCCCATTGGCCTGAAGGCCTCTGACTTTCTCCCAGTAAGTGTCTCTGGACAGTGTTTGTGTTGGGTGACACAGAAGGGGGTGCCCCACTGTGATAGGTATGAGTACAGCAGAGTTGAACCTTGCTCATGAAGAACCTGTTACCAAAGCAGAGAACAAGGGGTGAGACAGTCACTGAACTATTCCATGTACCAGTGGTTCATAAAAAAAAATTGGTGTCTGCCATTACATAATAATTTCACAGGAATCTCTACCTCTTGCATCTTGGAGGTTTTTTGGTCTCTCTTGGGGAGAGTATTCCCTTGTCCTATAAAGGAGGAAAGACCAGAGCATCATGATGATCCCAAACTCTTAAGTGTGAGTGAAGGAAGTATTGGTTCTAGCATGGCCTGGCAGGAAGCAAATTGAGAATCTAATGAATTGTGTAAGATTTATGCTTTGTAATAAAACTTGCAGTTCTCAAACAAGTGTTTCACATTAAAAAATTTGGTTTAGGTGAAAACATTTCTTCATTAAAACATACTGATTTTGAAAACTTGCTTTAAATTCACCTTTGTTCCAAAGCTTTAAACGTTTGTGATTGACATAGTAGAAAAAGCAGGAAACAAGTAACTGAAATCAGAACAAATTGAGCATTTGCATTTCAAAAGGTTTTTCACTGAATTGGCTCTCACCTAGGCCAGAGAATGCTCCCACCCTTCTGTGTCATCCTGCTCTCTTATTGGTGTCTGTACTTGCAGGCTGTGAAAAACCAAAGCCAGACAGAGCTGGTGGATGAGGAGGCCATGTCCCAGATCAGGAAAGGCCACGAGACCATGTGTGTGGTGCTCACCAGCCGCCACAAGAACCTGGACGCCGTGCGCGCTGTCTGGAGCACCAGTGACATCAAGGCAAGCATGTGGATATGGCTGAGGCTCACCAGGGGAGCAGCTGAGCAGCTCTCTTTGCTTCTCTGGGGCTGGTTCTGCCTCATACAAAACACAGGGTCTCACAGCTTTTGTCCCCAGAGGTGCACCACAGAGTGCTGGAGCTGAATGGTCACAAAGAAACATGGGGAAAACTTTCTAATGAGACAGTTCTCTTCCCTGGCCAACTTCATGTATCCTCTACCTTGTTTTGGAAAAGCAGCTCTAGGTACTAATTTGCATTAGCCTAACCAGTTTGACCTCTGTAATAGCTGACTTTCTTCCTCTTCTCTCTCAGAACTCTCTGGACTCTGCAGTGGCAATCAATGATCTGTCTGTTGTTGTGGATCTCTTGAATATTGTCAACCAAAAAGCGTGAGTCCTGGGTGGGGTCAGCCCCTGGGATGTGCCAGAGCCCTGGCTGGGAGTTGGGAGCTTTGCCTTGTACCTGCCCTGTGTCCAGTGGGCCATGGCAGCATGAAATTCATGTGCTTGTAGTCACATCTTCAAGCCTGCAGTGACAGTAACTGCTGGAGTTATCTGGGGCCAAGGAAAATCAAAATTTTGGCATTTTATAAAGTGGTTCTGCTGAGAGTCAAAGAAATATGTCTGAACCTGCCACTTTCTCTCACGAGGGGGAGTCAGTGAACTTGCTCTGTGAACTTGAGTGTCTCTGTATGACTGGGCATTTGCCAGGAAGTCTTATTTGTGTAGGCTCAGCTTTGTACAGGCTCAGTCTCCAGACTCAGGATATGTCATTTTCAGGTCTCTCTGGAAGCTGGATTTGTGTACTATAGTCCTGCCACAGATAGAAAAACTGCTCCAAAGTAAATATGAAAGGTAAGGCCTCAAGAACATGGTGTGCTTGGAGGATTGGATGTAGGTAATGATAGGGAGCTGTGCTGGATATTTTGTACCTGAAGGAAAATCCTGAGAAATCACTGCAGATACAGTATCATGCTGATATGACACCTGAAAAAGAATTATGGAGTTGCCAGGTGTGTATGGGAAAGGATACAGAAGGTATGCATGGGCAGGAAGAGCAGGATAGTGGAATTTGTTTGAGATGTGTTGGATTTAAGATAGCTCTGGCAGCCAGGAGGAGTCATATGAAACAAATGGGCTTTGCACACTGCTAGGAGTGAAGCTGTCAACTTGGGACTAAGGGAATGAAGTCCTGCAACAGCCTGGGGACTCATATTTAGGGGAAAAAATTGCAGTCTCTCTTAAGATGGAGTTTCTGTTCTTCCTTTCTTCTGGGAGAGAGGTTTCTGCCAGCTTCCCTTGGCAGGAAATCTCTGTCCTTGAGCAGAGAGGTCCCACTTGGGTGGAGTATGTGCCAGGACCTTTGTAACTGGCTTGCTTTGTGAAAGCTTTGGAATTCAGATGTGTTGTTGGTACTTGGCTGTTGCTCTCCTTCCTGGGTTACAGGTGGCAGAGTAGAGTTGTTTGAGGGTTGTGTGCTGGGGGAAAGGAATGAAATTCAAGTGTGACCTGATTCTGTTTTTCAGTTACGTGCAGACTGGCTGCACATCCCTGAAACTCATTCTCCAGAGATTCCTGCCACTCATCACAGACATCCTTGCTGCACCACCTTCTGTTGGAGTGGACATCAGCAGAGAGGAGAGGTGAGGCACACACTTCCACTTGCTCCCTCCTGGGACCAGCCTTTCTCTTGGGTGAGCTTTGTCCTTGTCATCAGGGCTCAGATACCAGACTGGACATGCCTTCCCTTTGTCTGCAAACACCAATCCCTCCTGCTCAGAGGAAAAGGCCAAGGACTGCTTTTCCTTTTGCCTCTGTGCATTGAGTCATACCTAAATAAAGTATTAGGAGTAAAACCACCCTGTGGCTTTCCTCTCTGCATCACAAGAAACATGATTTGGTAGCCAGGCCCTGGATTTTGAGTTCATTTACAGGATAGCTCCTCTCTGGGAATTGGCTTTTGGAAAATAGCACCTCCTTTTTCCCTGGACTGTACTGCCAAAGGGGTGAAAGAGCCCTTATGTGGATGCCATTCTCCTGTCTCATCGGGATGTGGGCTGAATGCCTGGTGTTTTTGCAGGCTCTGCTCATATTTCAGCCTCTTCCAGGTCGTTTTCAGGGCTTTTCTCTCCTGCTTGAATGGCCTCTCTGGCACTGCAGGAACAGCCACACCTCAGGCAACTAAGGATTCATGCTGTGTCTGCTGTCATTTTTTTCCAGGCTTCAGAAATGCAAGTTGTGCTACAAGCAGCTGAAAAACATCAGCAACGTTGTCAAGAACAAGTCTGGGCTCAGCGGCCGCCATGGTAGTGCCTTTCGGGAACTGCTGCTCCTCATGGCTGTCCTGGACTAACAGCCACCAGCTCCTCATGTACAAATACAGGTGGCCAAGCTCCCCCTGCTCGTGGTCTGGCTGGATTTCAGATCTCTCCGTGCGTCCGTGTTTTCCCCCTGCCCCTCTCCAGCATGGTGGGGAAGTGGAATCTGCCTGGCTGGTCGCCCACCCAGCCCTGGTGCCTCAGGGGCTGGATGGAGGACCCGAGTGCAGAGACGTGTGTGCTGTGAGAGGGGCCCTGGCGGGTGGAGGGCCCCACAAAGCCCTCTAGGGACTGCTTCATTTCAGCTCTTCATCTCAGCATCAAGCTCTGGGCTGCTCTGTGTGCTGGCCTGTCCCTGCAGGAGGGCTCTGAGCCTGCTGTCACCCCTCCTTCCCGCTTGTGCTGTCGGTTCTTGTCGCTTGGCCCTGTGGGCCTCTCGCTGTGCAGCTGCTGAGGACTGCAGCTTCTGCCCCACAAATGCCTGCTGTGGGGTGGATGTTCTTTCCATACAGAAGGGACTTCAACTGCCATGGGGGACCAGCCCCTTTGGCTTCATCTGCCATAGGCAAAGACACTGTGCCACTGTGCTGGTGCACCTCAAGGACCTGAACCAAGAGACTTGGCCTCTCAGACATCCCTGCTGGCACCAGGGCTGCAGAAGATCAGTATCTTCAGACTGTCCTTGGATCTGAGGTCTACCTGGACCTGTTAAAATATGTGACTTAAACAGGACTCATCGTATGTGCTTGCCTTTGGGGGTGAGGATTTGAAAGGGTGGAGGAACAGAGGGACATGGACTGAGTTATGTCTTTCTACATCCAGTGGACCATTCTTAGAGGTTTGTTTTTGGTTTTTTTCCCCCCCAATAAATGTCTGTCAGAACCTTTCTGTCCCTCTTTCTTCTTTCCTCTGGGGAAAGAGGTTCCTCTTGGTGCTTTCCCTGCTCTTCCCAGCCTGTCTCCCATTTTATACACTGGAGCTTGTTCTCCAGGAATCTGTAACTTATAATGAATTTTATTAAAATATTTGTAATTTTTTTTTAAAGTTGTGTTAAATGCCTGACTCTCTTGAAGTGCTTTTCACCTTGGCATGGCTCCTGGCTGGGAGTGCCCAGGAAAAGCAGGGCTCTGTTCCCTGCCTGTCCCAGAGGAAGCTGGCCATTCTCACCCTTCCTGCTGGGAGGCTGTGGTGAACTACGGGAGAGGCAGCACTTGCCAGGTGGCTTGTGGAAATCCCGGGGGTGGTTTCACTCTGCTGGGTTGGTTGTTCCCAGCCCAAGGAGCAGTGTCATCACTGAGGGCTCATCCTTCTCCCTGGCTGCACACAGATCTCCCTCCCGCAGCTCTCCAGAGGATCAGGGTGGAGTTACAAAGCTGCCTCTGAGCTCCTGGGCCAGGGAGCACCTTTGGAAAACTGCTCTGGGGAGGGGGAGTGGGGCCATCAGGGAAGCTAAAGCCCGTCCCCACGTTGCTGATGCTGCATCCAAACAGTCAGGTTTTGGAAACGAAGGGAAATGCCTGCCCTGCTCCATGGCTCTGGAGGAGGTGGCTCCAAAGGTGGCTTGTACAGCAAGAGGCCCTGGCACTGAAGCACTGCAGGACTGGCAGTGAGTGCTGCCTGCTTGGAGCACCAGGACACTCACAGCTCTGCAGCTGCTTCCTTCTTTATCTGGTGATAATCCCATGCCTAGACCCCCAAGAGGTGTGAAAAGGCTCTGCCAGCCACCAGCCTATTGTTGGGATGTGAGGTGGGGCAGGACATGGGCACATTGGGCCTCACTTCGGATTGAACCACTGGTCTGCTAATTGCAGGAGCCTTATAGTTGCAAAATGGGGTGGGGACTGTGCTGCCAGACTGGCCCCTGCAAGAGGAAGGATATGGGGGGCTTTTCCATGGGAGCTGCTGGGAGGAGGGAGGAAGCACCCACCCGCCTACAAGCAGGGTTCAAGAACAGTGCCGTACAGGAGGACTGGCTTTAAGAGTTTATTTAAAATAAGTTTTGTTACAAAACAGGATATTTTTAATTATTAAAATACATAGAAACATCTAATCTTACAAAAGGCTATATTAATTTTTCCCTTTTTTGTTTTTAAATAGAACACGCCGTGGAAGCGCAAGAGGAGAGGGCTGTGGTGGAAAGAGCCATCAGTGCATCCAGCAGGGATGCAGCAGGAGGAGATGTACCCACAGGTGGGTGTTGAGAAGTCCAAGGGCAGTGCCATCCCCTCCCCTGACCCTGCCAACCACCATCCCCATACATAAAGCCAAGAGGCTTTTGGGCTGGAGGTTTGGGGTCTTTTTGTTTGTTTTCCACTAGTTTTCCATTCCAAGACCATGTAAACAGGTATAAATATTTCAAACACTTTCATCTCGACCACACTGTGATCTCTCTTGACAAGACAACTGGTAAATAACTTTACAACAGCTTCATTTGAGACTGCTCCATCCCCCCTGGTGCCATGTACTGCAGGCAGTGTGGGGCCCTGGCAGCACCAGCACCATGAGGAACAGCAGCTCGGCTCATGCACAGCACCGGGGCCTTCATGCAACAACAGGGCTTGAGAAACTGACAGCGACAGACAGAGCTGCTGGGATTTTTTGTGGCTTAACGTGGAGGAAGTGCTGCACTGAAAGACATGGGGCAGCTGCCCAAACACAGTCTTGCAGGAGCTGTGGCCAGGCTGGCCCTGTGGCAGTAGCAGAGGCAGGGCCAGGGGCTGGTCTGGCTCTGTGCACCCCTTCCAGCCAGATCTTACTGTAAAAGCAAAGCTGGAGGGAGCAGCTTCCAGCAGCTCCCTGCTCTGGGTAAAAACATCTGTCCAGCAAAAATAAACTCACAGAGCTGAGCATCCGAGGGGGCAGATCTCTGCCCAGCACCACTGTCTCCCACCCTGAGAGGCAGGGGCTGGCTGCTGGGAGACCCTTAACCCCATGCTGCTCATGGTGAGAGATGCCATCACCCTCTGGTCCTGGGTCTGGTGACCAAGAGACTGGCACAAAAGCCTTCATGTCTTCCAGCAGCCATCTCTGTGTCACAGTGAGGGGCTGGGTCCTGTGGTGGGTTTGATGCCGTGGCTGGCACTCATCACAGGGGGACTGGCCTCAGCTTCCCTGAGGGGAGACATGCATAGGTTACAGCAGGCAGGGGCACAGCCACCAGTGCCCCAGCCCTGTCTGGTGGCACTGCAGCAGGAGCTGGTACCACAAGCATTCCCAGGAGCATCCCTGCACAGTCCAGCAGCCCTGCCCTGCCTGGGGAAGCAGGGTGAAGCAGAGCCCTCCACCAGCACCGGCCGCAGGCACTCACCTGGCAGCCACGGCTGCCCCTAAGTCAGGCTGAAATCAAAGGGGAAAGAGGTTCAGCCTGGTGGCACTGCCCTCCCCTTGTCCCCCCTGAGCCATCAGCAGTGCCTTCAAATCAGGGCACTCTTGGGGAAGTGCTAACCATGGCTAATTAGCTATTAGCTAATGAGCTGACTACAGAGCTGCTTACTCCCCATTGCAGCCTTTGCCATGGGCTGGTGGCTGGAGCCTCCTGGGAAGGAGGGACCCTGTCTGGGCTCTCAAGCTGTCCCAGCACCCACCTGAGGTGTGGAGCTTCCTGCGGATGGAGGCAGAGCGACTGGAGAGCTGCCCCGGGCTGGGGGATGTGTGGGCCCGGCCAGGAGGTGCTGTGGAACCCGATGAGTCACCCTGGGAGGAGAGGGGACACAGCCCAGGGTCAGCCCCAGAGGGAAAGGAACGGGGATGGGCTCACAGGCAGACAGTGTGTGCCTGGGTATTGGTGTCCAGATGTTCTCAGGGGGCACCATGGGGCTGCTGAAAAACAGGGCTTGGAACAGCCAAGGTGGCAGCATTGGCTGGACACTGCACCTCGGGGACAACCTGCATCCCACCCCAAAATGGAGGTGCTCTAGGGGAACATCCAACAGCTCTGGGGACCACATGTGGGGGCAAAACAGGGATCCCTGGGGTGAGGGTGAGGAGGAAGGGCACCAGCGGTGTCTTGAGTACCTCCAGGTGCTCCTGGCTGGTCCAGGAGCCCAGCTCAGCCTTGCGGGAGACAGGACCCAGCTCCACAGAGCGAACCCTCTCAGCAAACTTCAGGGAGCACAGCGTCTCACTGGTGTTCTTCTCAGCAGGGGACACCTGTGCTCAGGGAGGAGCAGGCACAAAGTCACCCTGGCAGCTGCCTGTGCACCCCAGGGGCTCCCCCCTAGGAAACCTGCTGCTGCTGGCTAGTGAGATACTATTATTAACTTGCCCCTCCCAGGCTAGCCCCGTCCATCCAAGCATGGGCCAGTGTCTGAGCCAGATGGATTCCCTGTCACCAACCACCCCAGTGCAAGGAGCAGCTGGGAGTAGCTGTGGCAGGTGCAGGGGCTCAGGCAGCCCCCCTGGGGCTCAGTGTGGGTGCCAGCAGCTGGGAGTGGGGGGGGTCACAGGGCAAGGGTGGAGAAGCTGCCAGAGCTTAAAATCCTCCCAGAAAAAGAGGGGATGGGGAGATGACAATATACAAAAAGATTGTCCCCATAGGAATAGCATCCATGTGCAGGCAGGGAGGATCATGGATCTCTGAGTTAATTCCCCATTCCTTGGCCTCATCTAGGGTGCAGCAACAGGGAGAGAGCTGCCGCTGGCACCATGACTGGAAGATGTCCCATGGGTGAGCCCCGTTCCTTGATTCCACCCCATCAGCACTGGGGCGAGGAGGGACTCAGAAAGCACTGACTGGCTGTGGGGATACAGGCACGGGGTGCCCAGCCCTACCTGCACCATCATCAGGGTCTTGCTGTCGCCGCTGAGCGAGTCCTGCAGCAGGTAGGTCAGCTTGGAGTTGCGGAAGGGCACGTGGCCCTGCCGGGAGCGCAGGGCGTAGATGACGTCGCCCAGGGCCGACAGGGACTTGTTGATGTGCTGCGCCTCGCGGAGCCGGCTGCCCTCGGCGCCCGAGCGCCCGACGCGCTCCGAGCCCGCCAGGTCCACCAGGTTCAGCTTCCCTGAGACACACAGCACAACCCACTGTGGCATCAGCGCCCTGCACAGCCCTGGGATGCACAGCCCAGGTGAGGGTTTGCTCTGACACCCACCTGTGGTGCGGAGCCCCGTGCTGCGGTCGAGGCCGCGGACGGTGACGATGAGGAGGGCGTGGGAGCGAGAGCTGTGCTCGTTCAGGTTGGTGCACTCTGTCACCCGCTTGATGTGGCCAAACTCAAAGACCTGGGGGAGCCCGGGGAGTTGAGGGAGGGAGGCCAACCTGCCCCAGTCCCACCACAAATCCCCTGTGATGCAGGGATGGCCATGGATGTAACCTGACCATCAGCCCCCCACGGGGTGCCTGGCCATCAGGGTAATGACCTCGGTCAGGTCTCAGCCTGGGTGATGCACCAAAGGCAGGGGGTGACAGACAGGGCACTGCGGTGACAGCCGCATCCCACTAATCCCTCAGGAACTCCCTGGGCCCCACGCTTTTATTTTTAACCCCATGTGGCTCATCCCATGGGACAGTGACTGTCGTATCACACCCAGGGACCTATTTTGGTCTCTGTTGCTCCCCATAGGCTCAGAAATGCTCCCAAATCCAGGAGTCATGCACCAAAGTCCCCTCCCCAGTTCACTGCACCCCTGCTGTGCCTGCCCCCCATCTCCCCACACCTTGTTGATGTCCTCCACGCTCTGCACCCTGAACTCGGTGAGCCCGGGCACGTAGAGCTGCCCGCTGCCGTCAGGGCACAGCTTGATCTCCAGCTTCTCCTGCGGCTCCTTCCCCAGCAAGTCCCTGGGCAAAGGGGCACCCGTTAGCATTCCCATCCCAGGGGCTGCTGGCATCTGTTCCACAATTCAGGGCTGTGTGCCAATGCTGCCAGAGCAGCCATCTCTTCCCAGGAAAAGCAGCACAGCCTATTTATAGACATAACTCTCTTGGCTCTCATGTGCCTCCTCTCACCCAACTCAGACCACTCCTATCCCTGTTCCTGGTTATTCTCATGGATGTGCTCCCAGGCTTCTCCCCTCCTGTGGCTGGACTAGGAAGGGAAATATCTCTCATGCTTTCAGCTCCCAGTTACAAATTCCTAAATATAGTGTCCGTGGGCAGAGGAAGGGGGAGAAGGGGATGCCCCCACTACTGCATGAGGGCCAGAGAGTGGGAGTGATGGCACAGCTGGGAGCCTGTGTAAGCGATGGAGCCCATGGGAAGGGCAATGCGCACCAAATAAATTAAAAATAAATCCTTGCAGGACCAAATGCAAGGGCCCTGGGACAAGCTGTGAGGCCTAGGCAGGGGTTGAGGGATGTGGGGGAGAGCAGCATGGGGTGATGTCCAAAAAAGCTTCTTCCCCCTGCCCGTACCTGAGTGCCTCGTTGTAGATCTCTGCAGCGCTGACAGTGATGGTGTAGTCCCAGTCGGCCGCTTTGCCCCGCACCTCAGAGAACAGGAGCTGCAGGGCCCGCTGGTTGATCCCTGGGTTTGCTGCCGTGCCCTGAAGGATGGGAAATTTGGAATTTTATTCTGTATTTTTTCTGAGCAGAAGCAAAGCCCAGGGGGATGTTGTGGAGCAGCAGTGATCATCACTGGTGCAAACCAGGTCTGAGCTGCCCACCAGCCTGGGTGATGAGACTGGGTGCTGCAGGGTGGGGAACCGAGGAAGAAAATGGAAATGAAGCCAAGCAAACTCACCTCCATTGTGTAGGTTTTTCCTGCCCCTGTCTGTCCATAGGCGAAGATGCAGACATTGTAGCCATCAATGCAGGAGGTGACCAAGGCTTGAACCTCTTGAAACACCTGGGGGAGACAGAGGAGAGTGAGGAGAAGGTGGTTGCCTCCCCACCTCACACCAACAGTGTGGATGGTAGCACCCACCTCCTCCTGGGATGCTTGTGGGGGGAAGACCTTATCCAGCTCAAAGGAGACCTGCTTCCCTTTGTGCAGGAGGTGCAGGACAGCATCATCATCAGCATCAAAGGTCACAGCATTGGCTGCCTCGGGGCCCTCCCCATCCTCTTTTGTGATGGGGCGGACTCGCCCAAAAACACGGATGTTTCCTTGGGGGAGAGAAGCAGGGAGTCAGCCATCAAACACTGAAGTATCCTGCAGCCAACCCAGCCACCTTATGGTGACGCTGCCGTGTCCCTCCTGTCCCACCTCAGGGCCACCACGCCCGCACACCTTTGAGCCGCACCAGCTCGTTGTGACACTTCTTGCGGAGCTGCAGCTCCCGCCGGTACTTGCGCAGCAGCTCCCGGTTGGTGCTGTGCACCTCCTCGATGGCCTGGCTGATCTGGGGACAAGAGACCAGGGGCTCAGCGACCCCCCAGCACCTCCAGCCCTCATGGAGGGGTGCAGGGTGGTGGTCCTGGGGGCTCACCTCGGCCCTGGCGCTGCGCAGGGTCTCCTGGAGCAGCAGGGGGAAGTCGCGGACCTGACGCTTCAGGCTGTTGTAGTCGTGGGTGAGGGTGCGCAGCGCTGGCTGCAGAGTCAGCAGGTTGGTCCGGACACCTGCAGGCACCAGGCAGGGTGAGGGGCAGGTGAGGACACCCCAACACCAGTCAGGCAGCACCCTGTGAGCCCCCTGCACCCCCTCACCTGCCAGGTTCTCATGCACCGCCTTCATCTCCACCTGGGCGCGGGAAAATGCCTCTTCAATGGCACGGTTCTTCTCCTCCTCCATCGCCTGCATCTCCTCCAGCATCTGCCCATGGGCTCGCTCCAGCTCAGCCTCATACATCATGATCTGGGAGAGGAGCGAGTGGGGGATGACACTGAGTGAGTGCAGACCTGCTGCCACACCGTGTCACCTGGCAAGCACCAGGCCGGCAAGTGTGAGGAAGGGGCTCTGATTTAACCTATCACACTCAGACCTGAGCTCGGAGCTGAGCCTCTGTCTTCTGGGAGCTCTGTAGCTGCTGCTCCATTTCCTTCAGCACCTGCTTCTGCATCCCCACCTGCTCCAGCAGGTACTGGTTTCGGGACTGGGTCTCGCACAGGGCTTGTTTTGCCTTGGCTGACTCCACCTCCACCGTCTTGATGATGTACTGCAGGGGAAAGCACCCACAGATCAGTGTACTGGGGAAGCAGCACCTGAAGGGCCTGGGATGGAGCTGTTGCTGGCCCAGGGGAGGTAATTCAGGAAATCCTGGTGCTGTGCTGATGTGCTCATGGCAGAGAGACACTTGCAGAGCACTGACTGGGCACTATAAGGCATCCAGCCCAATCTGGAAAAATGAAGAGCTCACCTTTATCTGCTGGGGCTGGGACTTGAGGCTGGCGATGGTCTCCTGGCTGTCCCGCAGCCGCCGGCTGAGCCGCTCCTCCTCCTCGGCTCTCTCAGCCAGGGAGTCCTTGAGCCGCAGCTCCACCTCAGCCAAGCGGTTTGTCTTCTGCTGCACCTCCAGGTCCAGCTCCACCAGCTTGGCCCGCGTCTCCTCTGCCTCCCGCTGCAGCTGGGACAGCTGCTCCTGCAGCCTAGCATTCTCCTGGCAAAGCACAGGACAGCCAAGGCCATGTCACCCATAGGTGCCAGTCACCCTGCTATCCCCCAGTGCCACCCCCACTGTCACCACCTGGGACTCACCTGCAGGTGGGGGCAGTCCCTGCACGGTGCCTGCTGCTGCTGCCGCTGCAGCTCCCGCAGCTCCCCCTCGCACGCTTTCATCTCCTGCCGCAGGCGCTCGTTCTCAGCCGCCAGCAGGTCCCGGTGCTTCTCTGCATCCGTGCCGCCCTGCTCCGGGAGCGGGTGGGAGAGGCCATGGAATCTCCACGTGCCCCAGGGAGCCCCAGCCTGCTGCCCTCACAGATCCCCAGCCCGCTGTAGGGAGCAGCCCTCAGTGTGCCATTCCCAGGGAGTCCCTGCCTGCCCCATTGGGAATTACTCAGCCTCCTCCCCCCAGGGAGCTCCAGACCACAGAGAGACTCCCCACCCTGGTGACAGCCCCAGGGTCACCAGTGTGACATAGCATTGGACAGAAAATCCCACACTTTTGTTCCTCAGTTCGGCCTGCATGGTCCAAACCGTGACCCTGGGGAGGTTTAGTCCATCTCCACCCGCCCCGTGTTCCCTCTCCCTCCTCAGTGACCCAGAGCTCCAGCGTCCCTCAGGGTGGCCCAGTCCCATCCCAGCTCACCAGCTCCGAGCGCAGCCGGCTGATCTCCTGTGCCTGCTCCAGGAGCTTTGCCTTCAGAGTTTCCACCTGCCAGCACAGACTGGGTTAACCAGGAGCACCCCAGCAGCTTCTGGAGACCCCGCGGTGCCGCCCCAGCCACAACGTCCAGGCTGCCTCACACTTTTGTTATGCTTTAATTTTCCACCTGGCTCTGAGCGCCTGATTCACACGAGCTGATTAAAATGAGCATTAATGAAAGCTTTGCTTTGACCTTGTTCAACCATGGGTATAATTTGTCCCATGTTGAGCACTAGCAGAAACCAATATTAAAAAAATAAAAAGGTATCATCTTTGGAGAAGGGAAAAAACAAACCTACCTACCAAACACATAACTGTGTTTGAAGAGCCAGAAGTGCCTTATGCTGCCCTCATAACCAGTTTTGCTCTACCTTCTCTTTTTTTCTTTCTAGGAAAGTTATCTTGGTACAAAGAGAAAACAAAAGCTTTTCAAGAAGACCACATGTCTGAGTCCCATGGGATGATGCTCTCCATCAATCCCCATGTGATCATCTGCCCATCTCATGAGACCAGGCTGCTCTCCCTGCAAAACCAGGTGGATTTCAAAAAGCCTCAACCTTTTTTGTACAGAGACCCAAAATCTGCAGTTATTGCAATAAACAGCAGCAGTGAGTGAAGCCAGCAGTTTCATGGGCTGTGTTGTAGTGGTGTTTTTCCACCTGCTCTATCCCTTGCTCGACCACCATCCCCCAGATCTCAGCCCAGCTCCCAGTTTCCCCACTCCATCCAGCCTCTCTGAGACACGCCTGGATATTGCCCCATCCCAATAACCAGCAAGCACCTGGCCCTCCATGGACCATAATTTAGGAACTGCTGATTAATAACCAATGCAGATGTGCTGACATGGGGCTGTAATTAATGTGGTAAATTATTCGGCCGCACCCTTGCAGAGATGGCAGCAGTGTGGGCAGCCCCTCTGTGTGCCCTGTGCTTGGCAGGGCTGGGAGCTGCAGCACAGCTCCCAGCCAGGATCAGATCCCCCTCCTTCCACAGCAAGTCTCCCTGGCTCAGCTGGGGGCCGAGCGAGCGCCGAGCGTTTGAGTGGGAAAAGCCCATTTCCACATCCACTGAGGGAGATTATTCAGCTATTTTTGTAAGTATTTTTAAGGGAGGGGAGGTACTGAGAAGAAAAAAGTTGCGGCTTGTTCTGGGAAAGCCGCCAGCCCAATCAGTCGGCGCACACGCCGGAGCCTGCCCACCATTCCCAAAAATGTCAATGCTCCTCCATTCCCTACCTGCTCAGGCATCTCCAGCTGCATCCTGCTCTCTGGACGTGACAGGGACTCCTTGGCAGCTGGATCTGGCTCGAGCCGTGGCCCGGCCATCCCAAATCTCTGGGAGTTTGGGCCAGCTCTTCGCTCCAGCCGGCGCCGGCTGCGCTCGCTGCCGAACTGGCCAGCACAGGGCCAGAGCCCGCTGTGCTCACGCTTGTGTCATGCAGAGCATGCCAACCAAATGCAGGACAATTACCTCCTCCTTTTTGACACCCGTGGAACAAGCAGAACCTGACTGTAACAGCTTCCACAACAGCCACATGCAAATCTATTTACGAGCAGCCAAAATTTCCATGTCCCTGAGACGACCCAAGTACTCGTGCTGAGGATGTGCCTGCATCAGTGCAGGAGATGGTTTGGGGGAGGCAGGCACAGTGGCCAAAACCTGTCCCTTCTGACAATTCTGTGCCTTCTGCTGAAAGTCACTAAATTAAGCTGCTAAGTTGTGGGAAAAAGTCAGTCTAACAAGCTGACCCTGTGGCAGCTGTCCTGTGCTGAGTGGATGGATGGATGGATGGATGGATGGATGGATGGATGGATGGATGGATGGATGGATGGATGGATGGATGGATGACTGGTGCAGAGCTGCATCCTGATGCTCAAAGCCCTCCTGGCCATGTTAATGTCCACAGAGCCACACTCCCTTGTCAGCACTACTGCAGTGTCACTGGGGACTGCAAGCATCCCAAGGGAGGCACAGCCAAAGCCAGAACTCAGGAACACGCAGCGAAGAAGATGCTCAATGATGGAAATCCTACACTCCTTCCAAGTGCAGCCATCACTGACTGCATGCTACAGTGTTTTAGCCAGAGGCTGAAGACCCTGATGAACCCACTTATGTCCCTGTCCCCACCATACCTGGCCTTGCAGCTGGAAGGAGAGGGAGAGCTCATTGTTCTCCTGGGCAGCGAGTTTCTCCTGCAGCTCCAGCAGCTCCTCCTGCAGCCGCAGCTTCTCCTTCTGCAGGTGTGCCATGGAGGCCATCACCTCCTGGATGACAGGGAAGGGCCGGGCTGCGGGCAGGCTGGCACGTTTCCCACTGCAGAGCCTCCCTCCTGCAGCAAGAGCAAAGAGGGAGCTGCTCAGCACACAGCACCTCACTGGGGAGCAGAATGCCAGCCATGGGGAGTCCCCAGGGGCTGAGCTGCAGATGGGAACGCAGGAAACGGGATTTGCACAAGTCCCAGAGAGAGCAGTGACGTGTCAGAGGTGCATCCTGAGTGCTGAGGTGCTTACCAGAGCAGGTTTGGCCAACAGTGGGGTCCAGCTGGGTGGGAGCCAAAGGGAGCTGCCCATGCCAGCAGAGCATCCCACAGCACAGAGCAGCTGCCCACACCAGTGCACTGTGCCCCAGCCCCATCACACACCAAAATGCTGCTGCCTCGCTCAGGTAACAACCACCCCCAGCAGGACGCTGATTCACCCCGGCATCCTTTCTTCTGAATGAGCAGGTGCCCGTGGAAAAGCAGTGTGTGATCATGTCATTAAAGTCTGCGTCATTACACACAAGCATAATGGAAGCAAAATTTAAATTATACAGGTACCCTGAATGGCCATATTGCCTAATCTTTGTGTGTTTGGCTTTCTAACCTTCCTAGTATTATTTTAAACATCACTTTCTGCATGTTAATAGAGCCACCAGTGCTGACAGAAGCCAACCTGGCCGTACATCAGAGCCTACCAAATGACCTGGTAGTTCCCAAGAAGCAATGAGCTGGCGTGACTCATTCCCAATGTGGGGATGAGGCACTGTGGCAGCAGGACTGATGGTCAGGATCCTGGCTGCCCTTCCCTTCCCTCCCTGCCTGCCTGCCATGGATTTCAGTTGCTGCCACCAGAAACCTGAGGTTTCTGAGGCAGGAGCTGAGAATTGCTGCACTGCCTGTGGGAAGATGCTGCCTGCTTCATGGGAAGCGTCCTGAATGCAAGAAGAGAGACTTTTTTGTCTCTGAGTCAGATTTTCTACCCCTAAATGGAGTAAAGGAGGCAGCGTAACATGCAAAAAAATGAAATGCTGGGACCAAACCACAACTCTGCTGCTGACTGCATGCCATGGGACTTATCTGGCAGCTCTTGCAGAAGCAGGTTTTGTCTTCCTGCTATGGGCTGGATACCCCAAAAGAGCACTGTCAGGTGCTGGCTTTTATTTCTTTCCATGCTGAAAGGTCAGCCCAGCTCAGGCAGGGGACCATGGTCTTCTCTTTAAAATCAACACACAAAAAACCCAAACAAAAGACAAAAACCCCACTCTGGAATCTGCAAAGTTGATAGGAATGCTAGCCTTCACCCCCTGGGGAGTGTGCAGAGATAACACAAAATTACAGGAAGCACCAGGCTTCTCTGGACACACCGCATGTCTGCACTCATCATTCACACTAATCCTGGGCTGGGACCCAAGGCAGAGCCAGGCTGAGAGCCTCAACACTTAGCTGCAAGTCAAATTGCCATGGAAAATCCTCCACTGATCATGCCTTCCTCCACACTCCAGCATCCTCCTCCTGTGAGAGCATCCACGGGAGAGGAGATGCCAACCAGCTCTGTGTTACATCTCCCCCTGGGCAGATGTGTTGAGGGTCATGTATGGTGTGAGTGTGGCAGACAGTGACTCTCCTGCTTTCCAAAAGGCAGAAATTTGCAAAATTGAGAAAGCCATTTGGAAAGATACTCGTTCCTCAGCTCTGCCCTATTACCACTGCCAATCAGACCCCCTTTCTCCTGCATCCTTACCCCACCTCAGGAGCTGCTCTGGGATGCAGCTGGAGATCAGGCCAGGAGCAGCTCCCAAGATGTGTCCTGACAAGCTCACACAATTCAATCCTGACAGAGAAAGACAGGAAACCCCGGGATTTCCCCACCCTGGCACAGCCAGGCACGCTGCAAGCGTTTCCACACACATTACATTTTCCTTAAGAAGGAGGAAACAGCAGTGGGTTCATCAGAGCTCACCTGCTCTGTTCATCCAGCTCAATAATTCATCAGTCCTTGTCACCAGCCAGCAGCTGGCTGGTGTTGGATTTCTACTGTGACCTGTTCCCACAGCGAGCGCAGCCACACATCGATGTGCACCCCAAAAGAGGAGAGGATTCCTGAGCACCCACTGGCAGATCCCCCATTCCATCCCATCCCACCCCTCCTCCTGAGCACCCAGCACTGCATCCCTGCTCGCCCTCACCTGCTTTCTCCAGGTTCATGCTGGGGGCTGCCTGCAGCGCTGTGGTGGCCGCAGGCTCCCGGGGGGCTGCGGGTGGCTCCTCCGTGGCCGCGGTCGGGGCGCGGGGCCGCGGCTCCTCCCGCCGCTTGCACCTCGTGTCCCGCAGCGCCTGGGAGCACAGACAGAGCGGGGAGCTCAGACTGTGCCCGCCCACAGCACGCTGGACACGCTGCCAGCAGCTGGCACTCCAGGGGCTGGCCAGCAGGAGTCAACGGGGCGGGAAGTGCAGAAGACAGAACAGTGAAGCTTGGGGAAACGCTCCCTTCAAGGGAGCTCTGTGTTGGGAAGCTGCCACAATGAACTTATCATGTTTTTAGTTCTCCACATAAAGAACTTCTCTCAGCTTGGCCACACAGTTATACTGAATATCTCCTATTTTTCTCTCTTAAAAAGAAAGAGACTCTGACTTGCAGGCATGGCTCATGCCCTGTGGGATGGAGCCCAGCTCAAAAAAAAATCAAAAGAAATCTGAAAGGAGCTTTCATAAGGCTGCTATGAAAGGGGATGATCAGTCAAGCTCACCCTGCTCAATAATGCCTTTCTTTCTTAAATCTTATCTCAAAGCCTGTGGCATCATCCCACAGGCCAGTGATGCTGGGAAGCCTCACTCCAGCAGAGGGGCAAATACTTGGTGCATGCCAGTAATTTGGGAGTAATTTGGAAGGAGGCAGCAGCATCCTCCTGGAGAAGCCGCGTGTCTGCGGTGCCTCTACATCTGAGACTCCAGAAGGGTTTTGCCCAAGGGAATTCATTGAGGCTGGAGTGTGATAAGAAGGTGTTTTCCTTCTTTTCAAAGAAGGGGAATTTGAATGATTTGCCTGGAGCCTGGAATGAACCAGTGGCAGCTACAGCAGTACATGGTGTCCTGATACTGTCCTTGGCCATGACACACTTCCACCTCCTTCTCCTCCATCCCACTGGCAAACAGTGCCTCACGGCCCTGCATTTTCTTATCACACTTCTGCCTTGAGTTCTCCTGCCAACATGACCATAAGTGACCCAGAAAATGCTATTCTTTTATGAGCACTGTTCCCTAATTTTGATACCTTTCAACTCCCCAGAGATGCTTTTCCCTCCCCACCCAGGCAGCAGCTCTGCTCGAGGCACACGCTGCTGGGGTCCAGACCCAAACTGGTTGTGGTGAGGGAGGGAACCAGTTGGCTCCCACCTGGATGGCCCAGATGGGTGCAGGGCATCCTCCCCATCACCCTAAAACTGCTCTCCCCATACATGCCATGGCTGGCTCAATGTTCCTCACCTGGAGAGCCCGGCAGAGCCCACGGGGGTTTGCAGTGTCCGGCCAGCTCACGCTGAGGATTTTGTGGTGCAGCAGTGCTGGCAGCAGAGGAGCCCGGGGAGAGGCACCTGCTCCGCTCCCAGTGCTGAGCCTGTCCTGCCCACGGCCTGAGATGGAGCAAAGAGCATCACTGGAGCCACCTGGGAGCTCAGCACAGACACAGCCTTTGGCCAGCTCAGCAAACCCACCTCCTCCTCCTCCCTGCTGCCGCCACCGCACCGGTGTGTCAGACAGTGCATGACTTTTATTAAAAATGTTAATTATGTTAATTAGAAAAATTAGCCCTCCGGGGGGCGGAGACTGGTTGCCAATGACTAGTAATGAGAATTCAGTGTAGGTTCTGTCTGGCCTCTGCAGGACCAGATCTGTCCCCTCACCAGGGATATCCCAGCTCTACCCCTTGCCAAGCTGCTCCACTTCCTGCGATGCTATCTCAGAAAAGCTGCCAAAGCCAGCTTGCATCACCAAAACCAGACGGACTGACCCTGACAGTGTCACCTCCCTCCACTGCCCCCAAATATTTCCTTCATTTGTCAGGCAGCCAAACCCAAAAGCAGCCAGGCCAGCACTTCCCTGTCCTGCTGAGCCACACAGAAGGAAACAGCAACTCAAGGAGCCTTCTCCCACGGCTGCATCCTCCTCTGCTACAGGAAAAGCAGCTGGTGAGGGCTGCATCCCACTGCTCGGGGACCCTGTGCCCCTGCACCTGTCTGCCACAAGCGCTGCCACCATCACAGGCGGCCAAATCTCTTCTCCAGCTGGCAGAGAAAAAATCAATCACTCACAAATCAAACCTCAATAACGCAGCTCTTTCCCCCTAAAACCATCCAGAGGAAGTTGGGCCAGAGGTGGAACCAAGGTCTGGAGGGAG
Organism: Erithacus rubecula; assembly: GCF_903797595.1. Classification (NCBI taxonomy): domain Eukaryota; kingdom Metazoa; phylum Chordata; class Aves; order Passeriformes; family Muscicapidae; genus Erithacus; species Erithacus rubecula. The sequence goes on along the minus strand of NC_136664.1, from coordinate 6,172,231 downwards.
ATGTGCCCTTATGAAGTTAGTCCATCACTCTGGACTTCTTCCCAGTCTCTAATTATCCATAACATTTTGCACACGCCATGAAAATTGAGCGTTTCCAAAGCGCTGGCAAATGCCCGAATAACAGGCGATGAGTTCCCCATCCCAGCACGGGCAGCAGCAGCTCCTGGGCAGAGAAAGCACTGAAAAACCTTGGTTTTGGAGGGTTTGGTGCCAACCAGCATTTGGCTGGACTGGCCCAAGTGCCAGAGAAGAAGCTTACCCAGAGAAGCTGCTGCCAGCACAGACGGATGGCAAATGCTGAAGCCAAGAGAAAAAATAGTCCAGATAGGGGGATTCAGCCTCTACCTTTGCAAAACCCATTCAGCACCATTGGTGAGGGAGGTGGGAAGGGCTGTTTCCCAACAAACGGCTGCAGGTTGGGGCAAGCAGCTGCCCGCCTGCCTGCAAAGCAGCTCAGCCTCCACAGAGGAAAACTCTGACTAAACTCACCCGTGGGGTCCATACGCCAGGGAGGGATAAGGAGCCCTTCCAAGGAGCCAAGGCTGGGAAGGGGCAAAGGCCCCGCATTTGCCCAGCCATGCAGATCACTCTGTTTTCTATCTTGCATGTTAAATTTTAACCTTTCTCCCTAAGTTTCCCTCTTGGAAGGGTCAGGAGGGAGATGGACGCAGCCCTCTCTTCTCACCAGCAGGCTGCCCAGGGCTTTGTGCCTGCTTCTGAGTCCCCGTTTCTCAAATCTTGACCTTCATCCGGAAAGAAATGTGAAAAATGCAGGCTGGCCTGTTCCCAGCCTCTCCTTCCCCAGTGAGCAGGGCGTGAGCGCGGCAGGCTGAGCCCCAAGGGGCAAGGACAAGCCACCGCGCTGTACTCACCGGCCGGGGCAAGGTCCTTCGTCTTCCAGGCGGCTCCGGCGGAGGGCCCGGATCCCAGATCCCAGGCGGTGCGGGATGTGATCATGGCACGGGGGTCCCGAGGACAGCAGCACCTCTGCGGAGAAGCGCAAGGACGGACATCTCAGCCGGTCTGTGTCCAGCTGTAAATCCCAGTGGGACGTTCTGGAGCAAAACACGACGGTAACAGCGGCTCCGACTCCCGAAACCAGCAGGAAGTTGCATCAATCCCGTTTTTTGCTCCCGAAAAGGCGACAGCCCCGGGCTCCCTCCGTGCTCCCGGCGGATGTGACATAAACGGTGTCTGTAATTAATTTACTCATTCCTGAAGCCTCTCCAGGCCCCTCCTAACCTCGGGCTGGGGCTGACTTTAGGGAGTTAGGAACTCCGGGACCACGGGCAGCCCTGCACCCGAGCGGCACCGCACCCACCGCATCTCAGCGCACACAATGCGCTGCGCTGCACCGCGCACACCGCTCTGCTCCCCGCTCCCCGCACACCACTCCCTGCACACCGCTCCGTTCTGCTCCCTGCACACCGCTCCGTTCTGCTCCCCGCTCCCCGTACACCGCTCTGCTCCCCGCACACCGCTCCGCTCCGTTCCGCTCCCCGCACACCGCTCCGCTCCGTTCCGCTCCCCGCACACCGCTCCGCTCTGCTCCCCGCTCCCCGTACACCGCTCTGCTCCCCGCACACCACTCCCTGCACACCGCTCCGTTCTGCTCCCCGCTCCCCGTACACCGCTCTGCTCCCCGCACACCGCTCCGCTCTGCTCCCCGCTCCCCGTACACCGCTCTGCTCCCCGCACACCACTCCCCGCACACCGCTCCGCTCTGTTCCGCACACCGCTCCGCTCCCCGCACACCGCTCCGCTCTGCTCTCCGCACACCGCTCCGCTCCGCACACCACTCCTTGCACACCGCTCCGCTCCGTTCTGCTCCCCGCACACCGCTCCGCTCCGTTCCGCACACCGCACACCGCTCCGCTTGGCACCGCCCGCTCCGCGCTCCCCGCACCTCACCGGGGCCGCTTCGGCGGGGAACAGGACGCGGAGCCGCCCAGCCCACCGTGGGTTCCCTTGTTCTCCCGACTGGCGGCTCCGGGCGGGCGGCACCCGCAGCGAGGCGGTCCCGGTTCCGGTGCCAGCGAGCAGGAGGCGCAGCCCCGGTCCCGGTCCGGTCCCGGTGGCCCCGCCCGCCGCGGGCTAACGGGGAGCCGCGCTCCAGCCGCGCCCCGGGCGCTCCGTGCCAGCGCTCCCAGCCCGTAGACAAAGGGAGCCGCGGTCCGGCCCGGTCCAGCCCGGCTCCCCCGCGCCGGCGGTGCCGGTGCCGCCCCGCGGGGCCACTCACCGGGCGCGGGGCGGCGGCAGCGGCGGAGCACCCGGCAGCAGCCCCGGCCCGTCCCCGCCTTCCCGGGCACTTCGGTAACGGAAGCGCCGAGCTCCGCCCCGCACTCGTTGCCACGGAAACCCGTGAAACCCCCGGCGGGCGGCGGAGGCGGGGCTGCCCTGCCCGCACCGGGAGCGGCGGGGAGCTCCGGAGGGGCGGCCTGGCCCGGCTGCGGGCAGCTCCCGGTGTGTCCCGGGGCACCCTCTGGCCAGAGCCCTGGAAGCACAGGGGAGCCCCGGTGTTCCCCGTGCCCTTCCCAGGACGGTTCGCCCCCACCGTGCTCCCCTGACCCTCCCTTGGCATTGCCCTGGGGGCTCCCGGTGTGTCCCGGTGTGTCCCCCTTGTCCCTGTGTGTCTCTGCCATTCGCACCTCGATCCCGGTGCTCTTCAGGAGTCCCAGTGTAACTGCATCCCGCCTGTGCTCCCCTCCTGGCATCACTCATCACGGTGACGCCGGGGACCATGGGGACAGTGGCACTGATGGACACACCAAGGACCTGCCTACCCAAACTATGCTCTCCTCACACTGCCACACCTCCACCGCTCCCAAACATGCACTGGCAGCAGTGCCAGTTGGCACCCCAGGCTCATTGAGCCCAGGGACACAGATATCACATGTAAAAGAACCTTTTTCTAACCCAGAGGCATGGAGGAAACAGCCTGACATGCCAAGACCTCTACAAAGGCCCTGGTGTCAGAAAGGCAACAGAAAATCTTGCTTTAAATATAATATATACACATTTTTAGGGTGTGATTTGTATTTGCCTCCCTGTATTGCACACACAGGTCTCACATTAATGGTTTGGGTGACATAAGTCACTCATGACTTGCTCATGGTAATGAACTGGCAGTACCAGATATTTCCCACAACAAAGCTCAACCTGGCATCCACAGTGGTGGCAGCGCTGCCCTGTGCTGGTGGCTCACATCTGCACACCTGATGGCAGGCTGACCCATGTCCCACACGGGTTTGGGGACACAGGAGTGGCTGTCCCTTGGGAAAGGAGGGTTTGATGCCAGCCCTGCTGTGCTCCCCTCACACCACATGTCCCCTGTGCTCAGTCCCAGCCTTTTGCTCACTCCTGGACAGGTTTGGAGCAGGATTCAGGCTTGTCCTTTCATCTTGCTCTGTTTTCCTGGACAGTCTCAGAGACCCCCATGCTCCACTCCCTGTCACGAGCCAGCCACATGGGTGAGGGTGATAGGAGGTCACTGATGTGGGGGGGACGAGCTGCTCTAGCCACTCAACTCAGAGAAAGGGGCTGTGAAGGGTCACCTCCATGTCCCCATGCTCCTGGCACAGAAACTTGCCCTTCAGAAGTCAATGCCAGCCTGGCCTGGCAGCTGCTTCCAGCTCCGCCCAGCATTTGCCATTCCCCTGCAGCCAGTGAAAACCTCCCAGCCTCCCCTTGCCTTCATCAGAGGTTTATTGGCATTCCCAGCATGGATCCTGGCATGGATGGATGGATATAGGTGTGTGTGTCTATAGACACACATCCATAGTACACATGTTTACCCACAGAGGCCTTAAGTAGTGCCTAATTTGCATGGGTACCCCATTATCTGTGCAGCTCTTGGGGCTGGTTTGGGGATAATATTGACACACAGAAAGTTACTTTCCCCTTTCTGATAGCAGCTGTAAAGCCATATCATCGCTGACTTCACTTATGAGCTGTAAAGAATAAAATAAATGTTTATGTAAATTACATTAACTGGTAAGTAATTTCCTGGCTTTTGAATGCTTCAGGTTTTTAATGGTATTGCAATTATGCAAAGCACATAAGTTGTATCAATTACATCAAATAAGTCTACATTAAGCAGGCACATGTGTGAATTCCCCAGTTTAGAAGAATAACTCAATGAATAAGCATGGAGCAAAATCCGAGATGCAGGAAGGGTTCTGTGCCAGCAGCCCTATTCAAATAGTCACCTGTGAGCATTACAAAACCCACTCCTCCCAGCTGCTGGGCTGCTTTTGGCAAGGGCAGCGTGGCTCTCTGGCAGCTCCAGCACACCAGGAACAGGCTCTCCAGGGATCCAGGAGTGGGGTTACCCTGCCTGCACGCTGCTGGCCCGGCACCAGCTCCCTTTCCCTGCACTGCAGTGCTGTTTGGCTCAAGGGAGCACTGTGGATCCCTGGGGATGCCCACTTGCTCTTAGACAGCCTGGGGGGCTGCAGGCACACACAGGAGCCTCTGCAGGGACCCTGCTGGTGCCCCCCTCTCCGCAGGGATAATCTCAGCCTGGTCCCCCAGCCATACTCCCATCCTCCTTCTCTTGGCTGTCACGTCTCCGTGACCTGAGCGAGCACCGGCTGACGACATCGCCGGAGGTATTTTTAGAAATGCCGCTTTGCAGGCAGGCAGAGGAGCGGCAGCGAGGAGCAGAGCTCGCTGCCAGCAGCTCCTGCCAGCGCCCAGCAGGTAGCGGGAGGCTCGATACATCGATGGCCATCCGTGCTAAAACATCTGCCCAGCGTGGACAGCAGCAGCCCGCCACTCACTGCCCGGGGACGGTGACCCAGGCTCGGGTTTGGCTCTGCTTTTAGCCCAGTCTGTGCTGTAGCTGGAAAGCATCGCTGCTGTGGTGCCATGAAGTCAGGCAGGTTAATTCGCCTTTTACGTGGATGAAGGGAAGCTCCAGCGATCGAAACGCATCAACGAGTGGGGCCCTTTGTATCGGGTGTTTGTTCTGCCCTGAGCAAATATTTGACCTACATCTGTTAGAGAGCTAAAAAATTCCCCAAATGCAAGAAAAAATGTGACTCCTCCTACTCTCCCTTGAAGCAACCCGATAACCTGGTCTAGGAATGCGGGCGGGAGCACACCTGATACCTGAAACCTATTGTATGTTGGGATGCTCCCTGTAGAAAATTCCCATCAGAAGCATCAGACAGCGTGAGAACGTGTCCCCAGAGCACAATTAATTATAAACCAGCTCATTACCCTAATTTTGCTCCTCCTTGAGGAGGTGAGGGGATTTTTCGGCTTTGCTGAGGCATGGTTTGCCAAGCCGACATGAAATGCTTTGCAAAGCAGGAACGAGCCCCCCGCATTCCTACATTCCTACATTGCTTTTTCACACAATGACAGGAGTTTTAATTAAGTCTTAGCATGCTCCTGAGAAATTTAAGACTCATTCCCAAGTTGCATTAATTCAACCCCGAGGCTCTGATCCTTGTGATAGGGTTATGTGGAACTGGGTGGAGAGCAGGAGCTGGGCAGGGGTGTTTCAAGGATCGCTGCCAAAATCCAGCACACGGGGATGCTGCTTTGGGTAGTGGTGGTGTCTCTGCAGCTCAGCACCTTGGCCAAGCCCCTCGAGCCTGTTAAACTCGGTTTGGGCAGCCCAGGGCAGCTCAGAGCCTGTCCACAGCTAAGAATCTGGTCTGGCTGGGAGCTGCAGCATGCCTGGCTCAGCTCTGCCTGTGTCTCCGTGCAAACCTCCTCTAGATCAAGCAAATGGCAAAAGCAACACTTTTTCCAGGCTGCTGCATTCAGGCAGACAAAACCTCTGCTGTTCTGGCAGCCAGGGCAGTGCCATGGATGGGTGACTCTTCCACCCTTCCGAATTTCTTATCTCAGACTTCAGTGCACACCATCTAATCAAACCTCAGCCTCCTTCTCCCTTTTACCTACCTTTTATCTTTGTCATATTTCTCAGCTGGCTTCAGGTCCAACTTGGGTTTGGCTTTAATGCCCATGCCTTGCCTAAGCAAAACAGCTCTGGGCTCATCTTGTGCTCTTCTCTGGCTGCTGGGGAGTGGGGAGCTGCTCTGTGGGAGGACTGTAGCTCACCTCCTAAGTCATTAATGTTTCATGGCATTAATCAACACAGGCTCCTGCTTATAAAGCACTTCTTAGAAACAAGGCTAAGAATAAGCACGAGGTGTCCTTGCTGAGGCTAAACCCTCTCTGCTGGCTGGGGGATACCCGTGCTGGTTGGAGCAGACCCAAAGAGGGAACAGCTTGACACCAAGTGAATTCCACCCAGGCCATTTCATCCAGCAAATAAAAGTTCTGGCTGTACTGGAAAGATGGCTGCATGCCAGGAGGAGATCTTGGTCCTCCTGGTCTGGAAGGAGACCACCAGCACACCTCCAACCAGTGCTTCCAGGGCATCTTTGGGACCCTCTGCTTGGGACATTGGGTGCTTTCTGCAAAGAAATGTCTGAAGCAGGTGGGAGTATTTTAAGAATTTTACTACTGGTGCTCATTTTTTCCTTGAATTCAAGCCTCCACAATGCCACTGAGCCTGTTACCCTGGCTGGTGACACAGTGTGGAAATGCAGGCTTCCCTCTGCACAGGCAGAAAGGAGGGGAGCCATCTCTTTAAGAAACAGATCCCATTCTCAGCAAACCCATTTATTTTTAGTGCCCTCCAAAGTGTGCTTGTCTTTGGAGAAGAAATGAAGCAAACGCAGTAATTCTGAATAATTTAGGGAATAGAGTTTTGGGGCTGTAGCAAATGGCTGTGCTCTGCTGGGGCAGGGGCTGGAGGAGTGCAGGGCTCACTAATAACACCCAGCTGATTTAGGCATGGGCAGAGGTAAATCAGAGAGCCTCTGCAGGGAAGAGGAAAATAGCCCCGTGGTCATAAAGCAAATGCAGCCGTGCAAAGGGAAATGTGATGAGCGATGGGCTCGGCTGCACCGCGAGAGCTGCGCCCGACAAAGGGATGAATATGCAAACGAGGTGGGATAATCACCGGTGGAATTACACAGCTTGCCCGCTAACCGGCTTTGGCTGCTCGATATCCAGCTGCCTGCGAAATCCCACCGAGTCCATCCCGGCCCGGGTGCAGCACGCTGGCCCCTCAGGTCCTTGGCTCGCTCCGTGTCACCTTCCTGTGCCCCGGGAATGCTCAGCAGGCACGGTCCAGCCTGACCCACATCCCCGGGCTGCTCTGTGCAGGATGCTGGAGCAATGCTGCTCTGCACCTTTGGCACCAGGGGGATGGAAACATCATCCTCCCGTGGGTCACTGACACCCGCTGTGGATAATGGAAATCCCAGTGCTCACACCACTGCTGGGAGCAGAAATCCTTCACCACAGGCTGGACCCAGCCCTGCCCAGGTGTCCATTTGCATCCAGCCCCCATTTCCCTGGCACCGTGGGGATGCTCACACTGCCTCCATTCACTGCTGGGTGAGCTCTTCCCCACTTTTATCTACACTGAGCATTCCAGCCCACCCCATGCCATCACAGCTTCCCACTCACCAAGGAAAAAGACTGAGGTATTTCTAGTTTAAGTTATATTTCATGCATATTTCATGGTGATTTAATTATTATGGACCAAACTGAGACCAGATTCTCTTTTTTTATAATTCTGAGGTGCAAGTGACATGGTGAAGAAAACTGCCCTCAGTTAAGAGTGAGTCACCAAAGAGATCCATGAATCTACCTGCCAAAATTTTACAGGAAAAATGGTGTTTTCTTATTAACACAAAAATAGATGCATAACTACCACGGAAGCTCATCCTGTTTCAAAACAAAAGCAAAATGTCTTGTTCCTGTGTTGGTGCTTCAAAGAGTCTTTCTCAGCAGACTATAGAATCACAAACTGCAAACACAGTGCCAGGATCTGTCCTCAAAACAGGTTTTACACCCAGTAAGGGTCTTCTGCTTCCTGGCTGAGCCAGGGGAAAACGTGAAAGACAAGCAAAGAAACATTGAATTCCAGCCTCCTGCTAAGGTTTAGGGAAAAAAAGGAGCAGCACAGCACTGTGCAAGAAAGACAATTTTAGAACAGAAAAGTTTTGCATCTACGCCCAATGAATATTAAACAGCCACACTTCAGCTCTGCTGCCTGCGCCCAGCGCCGCGTGAGCAGATTTAATTTCTCTTTATGGAGAGGAGCAGACCCACACCCAGATTTTCATGCATGTGCCTTAGAGGTGAATGGGATGTGAAGGGTGAACCCGAGTCTTCTCTGCCAGGAGATCCCTTCAGCAATCACTCACAACTGGAAAAACAAGGAGACATTAAGGAAAAGCTGGCAGCACAGGCAGGGTTTATGCAGACTGACATGGAATAACTGCCAGCTTGTGGGAACTTCATGTAAACCTTCCTGGGCTTTCACATCTATTTGCAGATCCAAGAGAGGTGTCAGGTGAAACAGAAAGGATGAGATGGAGAAGGAAATGGTACACAAGGTGGGAACAAGGCATGGCCAGGGCACTCAGTATCCCTGCTGAGGTGGGATCAGGGTTTTGTGGGGCTCAGGCATCTCTATACAGTTATCTTCACCTTCAGCCCACCAGACAAAATGTGCTTTTCCTAGGAAGTAACAGCAAAATAAACACAAAGCCTATGTGCAAACATCCAGGGATGTTTCATGAAAACAACTCCAATCCAAAGGCATTGTGCTGGTTTTCACCCTCAGCCTTTGATTTTCACACAGACTATGCCCTGCTTACCCCCAGCCCCCACCACTGCTCTCACCTGTGGAACCATCCAGGCCAACCCTGGTCCTGGGCACTTTTTCTGGAAGCATCCTCCTCCACAGGTGAGTCTCCTCGTGGTGCCCATGGGTCTGCAGCAGGAAGAGCCCTCGAGGCTGTGGTGCTCACACTCCTGGCCGTGGGCAGGGATGCTCTCCCCAGCCTGCATCCTGCTCCTCCTGCTGCTCCCCCAGCTCCAGCCCTGTACTGACAGTCCTGCCAGCACCCACAGAGTCTGCATGGCCCAGCACAGCCTGGGAAGGGCTGCTGAGCTCTGGATGTGGTCCCTGGGCAGCTCTTCTCAAGCCCTCTCAGACACCAGCAGCGAGCTGAGCTGGCTGATGCTGTTCAGCTCTCTGGGGTGGGATCCTTCATCGAGCTTTTCACACAGGGCTGGCACACCAGCACTGGAAAATCGTTGCCTTTTCATCAGGGACTTTGTTGACTCTGTCCCAGCCTCGGGGTCCCTGAGTGAAACCCCTCTGCAGTTCTCCTCTTCCCTTATTATGGACCAGGAAATGCTGTTGTAAAGTTGGTCCCTAAAGGTGCCAGGTCCCAGAAGGGTCCCAGTGCTGCAGACAGGCTGGTGGGACTCCCCAGGATGTTCCCCTTGCTCCAGCCTCCCCAGCAAGCCAAGGCACGGGATGGTTTCCTGCACCCAGTGTTGCCTTCTGCACTGAATTTCTCAGCCCTTCTCCTCAGGCTCTGTCCCATCCGTGGCCAGAGATGGAGATTGTGCTGTCCCCTCCGCTCCCATCTGCCAGTGCATTAAGAAAACGAGAGCTGATTAAAGTCCATCCCCTCCTGAGCACCATTGGTCCCCAGCAAATTGCTGATTTAGGGGCAGTGGCAGACAGGTGGACTTCCCTCTGTCCCCAGACATCCAGTCTTAGATGGGTTTGGGGTTGCTTGGGTCTGAGCATTTCCTGTGGTCACAAGAAATGCTTTAACCGCAGAAAATGAATGTGTTAATTCGATTTTCTTTTTTCTATTACCTGTTAAAAGGTTGGTTCAGGCAGTGCTTGTCCTTGCAGCCCTGCTCCTGCAATGCACACTATGCAAGGATGCCGAGATGGGATGGGAAGGAGCTTCTGTGTGCCCACAGCACCCATTAACCCACAGCAAGTGGAAAGCCCCTGTAGCACCAAAAAATCTCCTGTTTCTCAAGGCAGGCCAGCTGGAAAGTCCTATTTCCTTCCCATTAATCTCCACCTGCCAGCACTTTCTAGAAGGCAGTTAAGAACATTGAAACTGGGGAGATTTGCAAAATAAACAGCGATCAAACGCAAAGCCCTGGGTTCCTGCTCGGAGGGTGTCTGCCAAGACACACAGATCGTATCAGGCTAATTTACAAAAGGAAAACCGCCCTAATTAGTGTTCAGGAAAGCACTTTAATGAGAAGAGCATTAGTGCAAAAAGCAAGAGTGCCAAGAGGTCAAGCTGTTCCTAATGCCAGAAAAACAGGAAATGGGGCACAGCCGATCTCTGCCCACCCAAGCCGCAGCACTATTTTCTCTTTTCTTTAGCGATATCTCAGATTATTAGTGAGGAATTCAGAAAACCGAGGGCGTAAAGCAGGGCGGCGGGGCAGAGCCACGAGCTCTGATCACCGCCATGTGTGGATAGGGCTCCCTGCAGCCTCCTCCCCTCCTTTTTGGGGCAGGTTTTTGGGGTTTCATCCTCCGGAGGGAGGAGCAGAAGCCCCGCCAGTGCCACAGCCGCCTCAGTAACCATGGCAGCCGAGGGGTTCGCACGTGATATCGGCATTTCTGCAGCACAAAGAGCCTCTTATCGAGAATGAGAAACTGGGCTGGCTGGGCTTCATTCCTCTGCTTATCGCAGAGAACCGTGGGGCAGCTCCTGTGATGCTCACCTCGGGCACATTCGCACCATCCAGGTGATGCTCACGCCGGGACACATCGGGGGATGCTCCAGGATGCCCTGGATGCTCCCCCAGCCCCCAGAGCAGCCCCAGTTTGGGGGCAGAGCCAGCCCTCCCTGCCACTTCTGGCAGATACAGCTGGGGATGGAGCAGGGATGGTCCAGCTGAGCTCAGGTTTGCAAAATGAGCATCTGCAAACCCTGTGAAGCAATTTGGGCCACGCTGGTTGTCCCCAGGATGTCACAGCCCAGCTGGCAGAGGTGTTCTCTGCCATCCCCACAACCTGATTTATCTCACTTCTCCAGTTGTTTACATTTCCTCTCAGATTTCTTCCAATTTATCCAAGAAAACAGTTTAGAGACTTTAACTGTCCAGCTTGCTCTTCTCATGCCCTTTTAAAAGCAGGGGAAACTGCATGAAAGAACACAGGTTTCCAGGCTTCAATTCTTCAAGCCCAGCAAAGTGGGCAAGTTTCATCCCAAAACCAGAACAGGTAAAGGAGGAAAGAATGAGAAAGGAAAAGGTCATTGAGTCTGAGCTCAGCCTAAGCTGCTGCTAACAGGGCTGTCATGGGCATCCATTTGTGAACCTATGTGTGGCCCCTTCCCAAAAGTCTGGTATTTTTTCAAGGTGTTAATTCCAGTGGGATAATTACTGCGTTTAAAAGGAGCTGTGTGCTCATAGCAGAGAAATCAGACTTGTATTAGCTCAATTTTAGGGGAAGGTAAAAGGGATTCAGACAGATTTATATGCAAGTGTCTCTCAAAGCACAATTACACAAAGGAAAAAAATATATATAGACAGAAAAAGTGGGTTACAGACTGTTCCCAGAACTAGGAGTGTGTCCTGCTGGTTAAGGTCAGCAGGTTTCAAGGTTGAAGTGCTTAATTTTATTTCAAGCTTTCTAATTAAACACCATTTAACTGGGCTTTCCATTTATCCTGCAATTTCTTTCTGGACCTGATTCTAATCCCCAAACCTGCTTATTTGCTTTTACTTTCGTTACAACCTTATCAGTGATTAACCTGCAATTGCACTTAATCTTTTTAAAAGATTTCCCTGGCTATAAATACAGAGAAGCTACCTGCCCTGTTTCTGTCCAGGGGAAAATAACTTCCTCCACTGTCAGATGTCTGTGGTGGGTTATATTATTCCTTCTGTCAGCTGGTTTTTCTAATGGGAGACATTTGTCTCCTCTAACTTCCTACAGAATATTGAATCAGTGTCAGTTCTCTGAAAGACACAGGGCATGAGGAATATGACTACACCCCCAGTATATAAAAAAATTACATCTATAAAAATATAAACAGTGTATGTAAAGCTTCCAGTAAAGATGCTACTGGTGACAGTGAGGCAAAACCTACCACATTCCTATAGCTCCAAAGACAAGCTCTGCTTCTTCCTCCAGCACTTCTCTATTCTTATTTCACTAAAAAGCAGCAACAGCTAAAATATCACTGCAAGAAGACCTGGTTTCTATGGCAATAAGCAGCTGCCCATCAAGATTGCCCAAGTACTGCATTTATATTATGAGAGGAGCTCATATCAGATCGACCCAAGACTGAAGACATCAAGAGGAATGAGCAAAAGCTAATAAGAAATGCAGTAAAGATACATGGAGTGTTACCAAATCCATCAGGAATGTTCCAAGGACAGTGGAAGGAACACCAAGTGATGGGTGCCCTCTGCAAGGTATTTATTGGAACCAGTGCAAAGGAAGCCCATAGCAAATGCAGCAAAACTGGAAAATGAATGGAATTTAAAAGTTCAACAGAGGAAAGCCAATCCATGGTAACCCCCAAAAAAGGGACTAAAATCTCTGCCCTCTGCCATCTCTAAATAGTCCTGCAGAGCAAACAGACCTGAGCTCAACTCCCCAGCCCAGCCTGCAAGTCTAGCCCTACCTTGACCTTAATTATTACCTGGAGAATAATCTCTCCAAAGAACTAAAGCCATAAACAGATCACAGAGAAGGATAATTTCAGATCTCCCCATGGTTCCAGAATTACCTGTTGTGTATCCATCACCATCTCATGCTCCATGTTGAAAACTAAAATCTTCAAGCAATCTTTGCTATTTAAGAAAGTTTTTTCCCCCACCTATTAGTGGTTAAAGGCAATTTACAATTCTACTACCAGTATTATGTGACCTCTGAGGCTCTCAAATATTTATTGGGAAATCTGAACTGCATGTGAGAATTTTCTGGCTCTGTCAGTGCATGAGTGAACAAGAAGTTGAAAAATAGCTGGAATGTTGAAATAAATCCATAGCAAGTGAATGGTAATCTACATGGTGTTTATTGCAGATACAGTGAATTATGAGAGCAATTACAGCCCACTGTTTATATATACTCCTTCTAGAGAATACTAAATCACAGCAGCAAATCAGACCCCCAGTTTGATTTTTGCACGTTTCCTGGTTTGATTATATAAATATTTAAAGAGTGCAAAAAAAAAAAAAAACCCAACTTTGCACTCCCCACCAAAGTCTTCTACCTGGCAGGAAACCACTTGCAAATGACTGAGGATAAGAAATATACAGGGAGGTTTGGATGAGGCTCTCCCCTACAATTGTGATGGCTTCAGACCCTCCTACAGGATAGTAGAGCTCATTCAGTTTGTTTATAAAGAAAGCAAGACATTGTTAACGAATGCTATTCTGGCTTTTTTTTTTTTTTTTTTTTTTTTTTTTTTTTTTTTTAACTACAGAAACTCATACATTTTGCAATACAGGAGGGGAAAAAAGCAACAAAGGAAGATCCCAGAGGAGGTGAAGGTCAGCCCTGGGCTGCTGATGGGATGAGGGATCCCCCAAGGGGTGACACCAGCTCTGCCACCCTTCACCAAGAGCCTGGCTGTGTCACAGCCAGACCTGTGGAACCTGCAGCACTGCTCACAGCATTTGCTGAACACCTCAGAAGTCCCTTGGCCATGGTGACAGGACTGCTCCCTGCAGCAAAACCTGCCCCAGCTTTTCATCCAGAGGATGGAAAGTGGCTCCTCTTGATGGAGCCAGTGGTGCTGTGGGAACACGGACAGCCAAAAATTCGGGGAGAATCTGCAAAACCTCATCCAACACCACCTCATGCACTGCTTCCCACCACCTCTCAGCTCAGCAGCAGCTTGCTCTGCTTGGTGCTGGCTTTGAGGAGGGTGAGGAGGGACCTGGTGGTGCTGGAGGAAGCAGGGACACCTGGAGCCACCAGCTGGGTGCTGGCTGCAGACCAGATGTTTGCCTTCCCCTCCAGCACCCAGTCCCAGCACAGCTGGGAGAGTGACTGCAGGACTCCAGTGATGAGCAGTGCCAGAGTGGCTTCCCTCCCCATGGGAAATGTGGCCAAGAGCCAGCCTGAAGTGACTGAAGGGCTGGAAATTGCCTGCTGGAAATGTGGATGTTACAATGAGTGCAGGGGAGCAGCTGCATGCTCATGCACACTTGTTGGCACATTACAGGCTCTGAGCTGACTCTGAAACACTGTCTGGGAGAGGAAAGCACTTATTGCACTTCTATTTCCTCTCCCAGCTGGGAACCAACTCAGCTTCTCCCCTCCTGCTCTATGTTCATCCCTCCCAGCAGTGGCAGCACAGAAAAATCCCAAGGCTGGAGAAGAGCTCCAGGAACATCTCATCCCAGACTGTGCTTCTCTATCCTTGAAAGATGCTCATCAAATCTCTCCCTAAGAACCCCCAGCAATGGGGAATCCACCACCTTCCCAGGGTGGGCAGCTGGCCAGAATTCCTCCCAGTGGCAAAGCCAGGGTGGTCTGGGCACCACGCAGGGACCCTCAAATGTCTTGCAGTGTGTGCACTTGGGGACAGAGCTTGGCACTCTCATGACAGCTTGATTTGCTCCATGCTTGGCCTGTGAGCACAGTCCACATCCTTTTTGCATGAATCACTCCCCACTGCTGCTGTCAACCTTGAGCCCAACAGAGAAACCTTGTTGTTTTTTTTCCCTTGGTTGTTTCTAGCCAAGCGGTGACTCAGCTGTCAGAGGTGAATAACTCTTCATGCTTTGTCTGAACACTCATTAACCATCCAGAGCCATAAAAAGCAATTTTTCCATAGCTCTCCCTCCACAAGGCTAGATTTCAAAGCAAGAGGGCTGACCTGAGATACAGTGGGAAATTAATAAAGGTGCTCAATAGATCTGCAGAGCATAGAAACCTTATATGGTTCTGGGTCAAATGACAGAGGGTTTTATCAGCAGTGATTGAGGGTCTGGGCAGAATAGAGAGGCAGATCCTACCCACAGCACATAGCAAAACCTACAGTCACTGCATGGAAATCATTAACAACAAAAATCTGCTAGCTCAGGCATTTGTCTGACTCCTACGCCTGCCCTGAGACCTGCTGCTGTTTCATTCTTCTTCTTTTTTTTCATCTTTCTCTGAAATCTCAGCAGCAAGGATTTCCTCATCTTCTTTTGCTGTGGGAATCACACGAATGGTGACTGAGTGATCAGAAGACTCTGAGGATATTTCCTCTCCCAGGCAGGTTTGTGCTTTGTGGGATGTGACAGATGATCTCTGGTGTACTGGTGATTTTGGTGGGGTTGGGCTGACACTGGAAGCCTGTAATAAAAAGTTAAAAAAGAGGCAAAAGCAACCTTAGCAGATCCTTGCCCACAACTCCTAACATGGCAAAGCTGGGCAGGAGTTCTGTGGCTCCCCCCCAGGATCTGCATTGGGATGTCAGTGTGATGCCAGAGATGCTCCCTGCAAGAGGAGCTGCTGGATTACACCCTGCATGTCTTGGGAACCACAGAGAGGAGCACAGCAGAGCTTTCTCACATCTGCACTAGCCCCTGTTTTGCTCCTGAAGCTTCTGCAGGGGCTGATCTTGGCCAAACCCAGCACCAGTGCTGCTGTGAGGGAGCAGCCCCAGGCTGCCCTGTCTGCCTTGCCTGCCCCATGGATGTGCCATGGAGAGGGATGTTAGCAGGGCCCTGCTCACCCACGAGTGGGGTTAGTTCCCAATACATGCACCCTTCAGCAGCTGGGCTTGTTTCCACTCATTCTGAGCCCTCAGTGCCACTGCTCAGTGCTGCTGTTAACTGGTTATGGATTAATGTTGAACACCACATTGTCTGAAGCCTCTCATGCCTCTGAAGGGCTGCAGAAATGCAGCTATGCTTGGCATCAGCCTGGTGTTTACCCAGCCTCAAGGCCACTGCTCTCCCTACCACCTCCTCTTCCCTCTCTCTCTGCACATCCAGATGTGATAAGCGTGCCTGGTTCCGTGCTGAGAATAGTAACAATGTCTGCATGGAGACAAAACTTCCTTTACAAGTTTAGTTGAGACTGTTGGAAGAAATGAAGGGGGAAAAAAGAGGGCAGGGCCATTTTGCTTTTTGGCTGCTCATGACAGAAAGCAAGGGGGTTCGTGTAGAGGATGGCATCACCTGCTGCAGGGACCTCTGCCCCAACAGCTGGGGAAAGCTTTGGAACATCAGCTGGGCTGTGGGTGCTGGGTATCCCTGCCAGTACATTGATTTGTTATCAGGGGCTCTGTCTCTGCAGGACAGAAGAGACATTCATTCCTCTGTGGCTATAGCCTAGCTGGAAATTAGACTCAGGCTTAGCCCAGGTAGGCAAAAATTTAATGTATGTCCCTTTTGTATAGCAAAACAAACCCTGTGGGACACTGGCATCCCCCCAATGGCCTGTGCAAGATGCTGGTCGCCCCTTTCTGTCTGCCCAGGCTCTGACAGACCCCACATCCTGAGCTCAGTCCTTTGAGGCACCTGAACCACTGCAAGGCTGGTGGGGAGAGCACATCTGGCATCTCAGGAAGGCAAGGCGAGTTTCCCGTGCTGACCTGAGCCTCCTGCATGGCCCTGAGCTCCCGCAGCCTCCAGCGCAGCCGCCCCATTGCCCCCTTGCCCCCCGTCCTGCCCGTGGCAGCCAGGGCAGCCCGGAACAGCTTGGGCGTGTCAGCTTTTGGGGGGATGATCAGCGGATCTCCGGCACCTCCTTTCTCATCTTTGGGTTTGTTGTTGCTTTTCAGCATTTTCCTAGGAAAGGGAGAGATGGAACATGTTCTATCAGCAGAGAAACCAAGCGTTAAAAGGTCAATGATCTTTATGCGTCTTAGGGAGGGCAGAATAACAAATCTAAGCAATGCTAAAAGCCGAAACGGATTTTTTCACGGATTTTTAAAGAAGGCACTTTGGCCACGTTCGTTCCCCGTATCCACCCACTCGCAGAGGCGGATTTTGGCAGCGGCGAGAGCCGGGTGCCCTCTGCCGAGGGACAGCAGCTGCAGCCGGGAGCGGAGCCGCGGCCGGGAGCGGGAGCACAGCGCCTGCAGAGGAGCCTTCCAGGGCTGCACACACACAGAAAACTCCCCTGACACTGCCAAGCCCGGGCTCTGCTGTTTTCAAACCCCCCCAGGTTAGAAAGCAGCAGCCCAGCACGCACTTGGCTTTCTTACGCAGCAGCTTCTGAGACTCCGGGTAATGCACCAAGATCTCGTTCAAGTCCTTCTTCTCCAAAATGAAAAGGTTGGCGAAGCCGTGGGCCACCACATTTGCTGTCCTGCGATTTCCCCCTCCTGCTGCCAGCAAGCTGGGAGAGACAATGCAAGACATCAACACCTCTGCTCACAGCTCCTCTACACATCTCCTTTACACATCTCTCTTTCAGGGGACTCAGAGTTTAATTCTCACTCTGATGGAATTTATCATGCACAATTTTAAAAGGATGATAAAGGGAAACCTCGCATGGAGTACTATATAAAAAATTATGTGAGTGTCTGAAGGGTTAAATATTGTGTTTTACACCAGTCTAGTGTCTGCTGGGCTGTGGGGAGGCAGCAGTATTGCTGTGTTACCAACTGGTACAGGGCTTTTCATTCCCATTAAAGGGGTGGATTAATCACAGGGAGACTCTATTTGTGAAACACCTTTTCTGATCAATTTTTCCACTCCTCCATCCATATTCCTGTGTTTACCATCACCAGCTCCCCAGGCAGAAGGAAACACGATGACAAAAACAGCAGGAGAGCTGTAATTTGTGTCTCAGCCGCTGCCCAGTGCTCATGGCTCTCAGTCACAAAGATTAATTGGGATGCTGCTGATCCTTCCACCTCCCACCCTCCTCACCCAAAGCCCACAAGCTGCATTTTCCCAGCTCTCTGGAAAACCTTCACTCACCTGATCTCCCCAAAGACAGACCCAGCTTTCAGAGTCACCAGCACGGATTTGCCGTCGGGTCCCCCCAGCACCTGCACTTGTCCCGCCTGGATGATGTACATCTCACGGCCTATCTCTCCCTGCAGGGAACAGGGCAGCTGGGTGGGATGCCCAGGAACAGAGACTCCTCATGGATACCCTAAGCACCATCTTGCTGGAAACCCCCATGACCATACTGCCCTCTCCAAGCTCCCAAAACTGCTCACTCCTGAGCATCCTCATCTCAGCATCCCAAAGACCCAACAAGCTCTTCTGCTGATCAGAGCTGCAGCAGAAGAGGTCAGTCCTTTTACAAGACCAGATGTGACCAGCTGGATGTTTTTGCTCCCTGTGAGGTGAATCACCAGGAGGATGGGCCAGGGCTGCCTTTCCCTGGTGCCCTGCACAGCCTGGCTGTGGCTCCCCAGCATCTCGTTTTACCTTCTTGCACACGTAGTCGTTGGGCAGGTAGACCACAGACCTGAGCCTCTTCAGCATGTCGAAGATCATCTGTCTGTCACAGCCCTGAGCCCAAACACAGCCAAAAGATGCCAGCATTAGTCTGTGCTGGTGTGGCAGGCTGTGCCAGCAGGCTGTGCTGCAGGGGTACCTGGAAAAGGGCCACTTTGCTCACGATGTTGTAGTTCACGTCGATGGCGATGTCCAGCCTCATCTTGTCTGGCAGCTGCACCAGCAGCTCTGATTCATCTGTGAGACAAAGTAGAAAAGTGGCTGCTTCCAACACTTGATTTGAGAGCGTGTCCTTCATGTGGCAGTGGGAAAGCAGCCCATGTCCTGGTGACAGGGGGCGGGACCCAGCTCACACAGAAGGGTCTCCTCCAGCCTCTGCCCACTCAGAAACCTGCAGGTCTAAACCTGAAGTGTGATAGGAAATCACCCTTTGCATTATCCCTGCCCTGATGGCTCTCCTAAACAGACCACCGAGCCCAAGTCAGCATTTTTCTTGTCCAGGAGGGTGGGCACAGAAGTTCTGTACTGACTTGCTGGTAGCAAAGCTGGTGGCTTTGCTGCTGGACACACTCTGGCCAGTGAGTGACAGTCACTATCCTCTCTCCAGGGCATGTGGGGTGCTGGACTCAATGTGCTGTGAGTGATGCCAAGTCACCTAAATGCTGTGACCCAGTGGCAGTCTGTAAACTGTACAGGTGGGCAAACAAACTCCTATAGTGAAGAGCAAAATAAGCCACCCTCCACCCCCAAACTGTAGTGCTATTTGACAGTGACCTTTCAGCTCTGCAGAGCAACCACAGTGAAACAGAAGATTGAAGCAGTCACCCCTGGAGTGGCTGGATCTCACCTAGCATGCCCTGAGAGTGCCACGTGTACTCGTACCACGTCTTCACCCGGTTCTGAACAGGTCTGGGGATCTTGTAGAAGTTCATGTATTTAATGGTGCTGTCCATGCAGCTCCTATAGTAAGTTTGTCCTGCAGTAGCAGCACCAACCACATCTCTCATCTAAATGGAAGATGTGGAGGAAAACTTTAAGTTGCTTAAAAGTCACTTATCCATCAGCAGGTTAAGCATGCAAGGCAAACCCCAACAGCATCTGCCAAATCCTTTTTGTCTTTCACCAATGCTGAGCAAGCATTCCCATGGGGAAAACAAACCCAGAGAAGCAAACCTGGGATCAAACCCACCAAAACCACCCCCACTGAGGCTGTAAATCCCCCCTGACCAACTCACCTGCCCTATCATGACAGAGAAAGCAAAGACTCCTGTGAAGTAGTTCAGCAGCTGGAAGACAATCTCAAAGAGGGTCTTGGGGTCTGGCAGGCCCCCAATGGTGATGAGGGTTTTCACTGCCCAGTAATAACAGCGGATGTAGCTGGGAGAGAAGAGGAAGAGGAAGAGGAAGAGGAAGAGGAAGAGGAAAAGAGAAGAGGCATTTTTGTTTCACTCTTCAGCACCAAGCTCACAGCCTCTGGCCATGGCAATCCAGAGCCTGCTGAGAATAATTATTGTTGACAAAGACAAAAAACTGAAGGGCTTCAGACTCCCCATCACACCTGCAGGTGCTTCTGGAGATGCTACAAAAGCAAGAGAACCAATGGTCCCTCCAGGAACCTCCACTTGGGAGGCTCAGCTGCTCTGGTTACTCCTGTTTTCTGCTCCTTACAGATCTGCCATAAACCAGCAACATTTTCCCTTTTAGATATCATATATGACATATGATTTAGATAATCACTTTCAGATAACATTTTTTCAGCAACATTCACACTTTTATAAATCATCAGGGGGAAAAAACGAGTTTGTGAGCAAATTATTGGCATGAGATTTAGGAGAAGCCAAGTGAATTCCTGATTCCCTGGTGCTATGTGAGACCCTGGCTCATACCTGTTTCCTTCCCCATCATAGACCCAGGTGGTGGAGCCCAGTCCTTCGTAGGCTGAGGCCCAGTAGTAGAGGCAGGAGTTGACATGCAGGCTGTACAGCAGGTAGGCAGTGGTCCGAATCACCCTGCAGAAAAAAACAGGAGAGCAGAAGGGAGATGATGTCTGCTTTGAACTGGTGGTGAACAGGTCCTGCCAATGCAGGAATCACAGAGCATCTCAACCCTGCTGCTGCCTCCTGCAGCTCCAGAAGTGCCAGACAAAGCAGTTCATCTGCTGCTGGCTCTCCTTCACTGCCAGCACCCCTGTCCCCCTGGCTTGGAGAGAGGTGATCCTGCCCATGCAGGCTTTGGGACCCTGACCCACCATATCAGCCAGCCCAGGCACAGCAGGGAAATAAATCAGGGACCCAGAACAAGTGCAGAATGCCTCCCCAGAGGCAAACAGCAATTCCATGCTCCCTCCTTCCCCCATGCCCCTCACCTGTAGATGTATGCCTTGGTCAGGATGGCCTCCAGGCGGTTGTTGAACTCAAAGAAAGCCATGTACTGGGAGGAGAAGGAGAGCTGCATGTTCCAGGCTCCCTGCTGGGAGAGTCACCTCCCCATAAACCCCCCCTGCCCCTTATTTCCCTGCTGCAGCCCCTCTGCAGCATGGATTTGTCTCCATCCATAGCTGCCCTTCCAAACGTGAGTAGTTCAGGATTGAAATGAAGTGTTTGACCAACAGCCTTGCAAAGCCTTTGGGACAAAACTTCTCTCCATTTTATAATCCTCCTGTCATCATCAATGAGCATGACAAGCCATAGCTCACCCCAGCCAGCACAGGGCTCATCCATGCTCAGTGCAGCTGCTGCTCTGCCTGATTTTGTGAGCTCTGACTCACCTTCAGACAGCGAGGGAAGCGCAGGAGGGGGTTGACACCCACTTTGAAGTAGAAGAAATCCAGGGGCAGGAGGCACAGCACATCCATCTGAAATCCACACAGGGAGAAACCTCTGTGGGGACCTGCAGGAGCACTGGGGTGGGGCTGCAACCAGCAGGGTAGATGAGAGATTCAGATGAATGAAAAAAATTCTGACAAACCTTGAAGCGTTGTGATCGCATGTAGTTCTCTTTCATGGCCTTCTTGTCAGTCTGGTGGGGAACAGGAAGGAAAGAGAGAGAGAAATACTGATTATTGCTTAGAGAAAGGAAAGCTAGGGCCAGCATGGTCATGCCTGGCTTTCCTCCTCTACACCACACCAGGGAAGATGCTCCTTTGTGCCTGGAAAGGCAGAGAAGTCCTGGCTGTGTGCCACCTTCCCATCCTACCTTGGGACATCCTGTGTTGATTTTGCATCCCAGGAAAAGCACACCACAGTGCCAGCACCACAGAAATCAGAGAAACACAGAAACTGCCTGTCTGAGCATCTGCATGGCCACAGGAAAGCTGTACCCTCAAGGTGTGATTTTTCACAGCCTGTTTAATTGAATATGGAAATGAAATCAAAGGCTTCCCTTATCTCAGGCATGTGATTTGTGTGTTCAGATTGCAATTGCTAATGCATCCTGCCTGGCGTGCTCCTGAAAATCAACTCAGAGTTTGTTACACCCATGCCCAACGTTGGCAGCACACAGCTGTGCCAGGGCACCTCACCAGGGGCAGAACCACCCCATGGAGCAGCACCCTGCAGGAATCCCCACCCAGGAACAGGGACCACAGTGTTTCTGGATAGGGTGGTGTGGATTTTACAGGAAAAATGTTTGGCAGACAAAAAGACTGCTGGCTTATCCAGTCCATGTCAGGAGACATGCTCGTGGTCTCTGAGGGTGGGCAGGTGGCCATGGCCATGGTGAGAGAGCCTCAGAGCTCAGCTTAAGGCCAGCAGCACCTGTGTCCCTCAGGGGATGGGAGGTCCCCCAGCTGTCCCCAGTGCGGGGTGCAGTGCCCTGCCACTCACGATGATGTCTCCCCCCTGCACGAACTGCAGCCGGGTCTGAAAGAGGAGGATGTCCAGCAGGTAAATGAGGTCACACAGGTAGTCCACCAGCAGCCAGTAGTGGATGTTTGCTGCAGTCTGGTAGGGGAAAGCCCAGCGGACAGGGATCAGCCAGCAGTTCCAGTTCCAGGCCATGACAACGAAGAACAGCCACAGCACATACATCAGATCTGCACAGGGAACAGCAGCACTGTGAGCTGGGCACACAGCCCTCCCCTGTGAATCCTCTGCACACAGGAACAGCAGCACCATCAGCAGGCACACAGCCCTCCCCTGTGAAATCTCTACACAGAGGGATTTCCATCCCCTGACCTCCCTCAGCACAACAGGAAAATCTGCAGGAAGTCTCAGTGTTCATTTGCAGCCAGGCTCTAGCACAGAGTGAACACCCCTGCTCACAACTTTATCAGAAAGCTTCTTCTAACTTTGCTCATTCAGCTGTATTTGCTTTTGCTCTGTTCCCACAACCCCAACTTGACTGTTTTTCCCCTCCAGCCATGCTGAACTAGTGGCCAGCTGCCTGAGCCCAGAGGCTTCCAAAGGACTGAGGAATAGGAGACTAAGGAAAGAGCTGGGCTTCTGTGGGGTGGCCACAAGGCAGTGGAATCTTCTTTTGTGATTTTAATTTTTTGGGAGGGTATCTATACCACAGGGAAAGCAGAAAGCCCAGTCATGTTCCTGACACCCACAGTTGGAAGTATTTAGGAAAGCCTATGCCTTGCAGAGGAATTTGAAATTCTGTGCTTTAGTGAAAAATAAGCTGCTTCTTTCTTAGTTCTCCCCTCCTCACCCTCTCTCCCCCATCCCAGCTTGCCCCCAGCCCAGGCTGGAGGCTCCATCACTCACTGGTGAGGGGGTCGATGCTGCTGGGGAACTTGTAGCTTTTCAGTCGGTCCAGCCAGGGCCGGTGCTTGAATGTGCAGCACAGCATCTCACAGTAATGGTCATCCCCCGAGGGTCTGTCCCCCTCCAGCTCCCCTCCTGGGGCAGGCAGAGGTGCTGCTGCAGGTGCTGGCTTGGTGGGAGCTGGGAGAGGACACACAGTTATTTCAAAGGGCAGAAAAATCTTCTTACTGCAGTTTTTTTGTTTTGTTTTAAGGTCTTTAAACTGCTAATAAAAGAGCTGCCTCACAGAAAACACAGTCTGGATGGGGACCTGGCAGGAAAACACTCCCAGCCCCACCTGAACTCACATGGCACAGGGCTCTCCTCATCTGAGGTGACATCAGAGTCAATCAGCTTCTCCTTCACCTTCTCAGTCCTCTCTTTGAAGAGCCTCACCAGCTCCTGCAGCCGGCTGTTGATGGTGGTGCTGCTCAGGCTGGTGGCTGAGCCCATGCGCTCGGGCAGCCTGCAGGGACACCAGCAGCTTTTCAGGAGGGAGGAAAGCCCCAGGGCAGGTGCAGGGGATCATAAAACCTGCAATGGTTTGGGTTAGGAGGGACCTTAAAGCTCATCTCATTCCAACCTCTCTGCCCAGGCAGGGACACCTTCCATTAGACCAAGCTCCAAGCCAACCTGGCCCAGCCACGACCCATTCTTTAACCTACAGCACCTGAATTAGGATTCACCTGTGTTAATTTGGGTATTGTGTAGTGACAAGAGCACAAAGTGGAATGGCTCCCTCTCCCTTTGGTCACTTCTGGGATCTTTGCCATTTCCCCCAAGCCCCAGGGTGTGAACCCTGGCTGATCCAGAGCCCCTGGGCCCATCACACACCTTTCCTTCTGCTCCTCATCCCAGCCCAGCACTGGGCTGGGAGATTGCAGCCCATCCTCTGGGAGCCGTCGCTTCCTCCTGCAGGCACAAACACAAACACAGGATCAGCTCAGCTCCTCTCCCTCCTCTTCCTCCCAGCTGTGCCCCGTTCTCTGTTCCTCTTTCTCCTACTAAGATTAGTTTTCCCAAATTTTTGACATTGTCTGGAATAGATGGGAGTGAATCCCCCCTGCTCTTTTCCTGTTAAAACTGTTTTCCCTGAGCACCAGCAAGCCCTTGGCTCTATGTACATGCAGTCACCTGGCCCATTTTGCAGCTTGGCTTGGGTACCTGGCAAAATGCAGCAGGGCAGGCATCATCCAGTGCCAAGCTTCACATGACTGCACTTCAAGAGGCAGGCAAGGAAAGTGCAATGCCAGCAATACCTAAAAGTTGTGTCCTAACACAGCTGGGGGCTCCCTTCGACACGTTTCTCAGATGTCTTCTTACATGTGGGCAAAAAGTGTCAGAAGGCAAGCTGAATATGAGGATAGCAGTCCCAGCAAAAATCTAGACTGGTTTGCAAACCTGCAGCCAAGTCCAGAACTTTAGCTGTGATGAAGAAATTGTCTCCTGCCAGCACAAGTGCTGGTCCCACTGGCCATGGCACAAAATGCCTCAGTGCTGTGTGTGGAGCAGGAGAGAGCAGGGTGCTGAGGGAGCTCATCCTGCCAGCACAAATCTCCCAAAGAAAGCCAAATGCTGTGAGCCCACCACCTTCAGCCTCTCTGGCTCTCAGGTGTGTCCTGCTGGGAGGTGGAGCAGGTGAACAGGACTGATGAACCCTCATTTCCCAAATGCCCAGTGCAGGAGTGGAGGAGCCAGAGGCCACAGGCACTGGAACATGTGGGATGCACAGGATCCCTGCCCATGGCATCAGCCAGAGCATCCTGCACTGTCTGCAGGAGCAGGTTTCCAGGCTCCAGTCAGGTGTGTGGCTCATTTGTAATGAGCCTTTTATGACTCTGTCAAATGTTCACAGGAATCCTTCACAGAGCAATGTAGGAAATAATACTGTGGGCAGTAGAGGGGATTTAGAGATAACTGGGTGTCTGCTCAATGCAGAGCCACATCTTCCTCTGGAATTACCAGCACGACATGAGCATTTTCCTTCTGGTTCACAGCATTTAATTCTCATTCCTTTATGTAGGAGAACAGGAGTCCCTTGCTTTTAAAAACACCCAGTGTTGTTTTGAGGCACTCCCTGGCCAGCAGAAGGGTTCATATGCTCACATGTGTAACTGCAAATATGTTTAATGCTGTCAGTATTTTCACTGCAGGTATTTCACATGAAGCCTTAGGCTGTGCTGTCCCTGTATAAATAGCTGTTCAACAGACTGGACTGTGGACATTTTTGTCATTTTATTGGCTCCTGCAGGAGCTTGTTTACTAAAAGATCCAAACTATTAAGTGAGAATGACTACAGCACCTGGTTTTCAGCACAGAAAAAATTCCCAATTTAGCTTTCATTTTGAATCCTCTGCAAGAGTGAGCCTCAAAAAAACCTAGTGCCACAACAAAAAAAAATCCATCAGCTTCTTCCAATCTAAATTTTAAAGCTCAATTTTAATCCTCCCTCTCTCTAAGCATAGAATCACTGAATGATCTGGGTGGGAAGGGACCTTAAAAGACCATTTAGTCCAGCTCCTGCTATGGACAGGTGCCAGACAGGGACATCTTCCAACTAGACAAGGTAGCTCCAAGCCCCATCCAACCTAACCTTGAACACTTTGAGGCTTCCACCACACCTCTGAAAGCACAAAACCAGAGGGGACATGCTGGAAACCCTTGTACCAAAAATACAAGAAGAAAATTGTTTATTTTTGAGATGAAGGCTCATATCCAGCATAGAGACCCTCTGTGCTCTGAATGTGGAAACACAGACAGGTGCACAACAGACAAATGGGATTTGACCATGGCCTGGGGATCAAGCCCATCTCAAGGAGGACACACAGCCAGGGCTGTCCCTGGCCACAAAACAAAATGTGACCATTTAATTTAAAATGACAAGATGCAAGGCTTTCACCATCTCCTCTGCTGGGGGATGACACCCCCTGCATACACATCCCTGTCCAGGTCTGCTGGCAGTGAGTATCTCCCTATGGCTGCACAGGAGCTGCAGTGAGTGTCTCCCCAGCTGCAGTGCTGCAGTGAGTGTCCCCTGTGGTTGCACAGGAGCTGCAGTGCTGCAGTGTCTCCCCAGCTGCAGTGGGTGTCTCCCCAGTTGCAGTGGGTGTCCCTCCAGTTGCAGTGAGTGTCCTCTGTGGCTGCACAGGAGCTGCAGTGCTGCAGTGTCTCCCAGCTGCAGTGCTGCAGTGAGGGTGTCCCAGCTGCAGTGCTGCAGTGTCTCCCAGCTGCAGTGCTGCAGTGAGGGTGTCCCAGCTGCAGTGCTGCAGTATCTCCCAGCTGCAGTGCTGCAGTGTCTCTCAGCTGCAGTGAGTGTTCCCCCAGCTGCAGTGAGTGTCCCCCAGCTGCAGTGAGTGTTTCTCAGCTGCAGTGCTGCAGTATCTCCCAGCTGCAGTGAGTGTCCCCCAGCTGCATGCTGCAGTGTTTCTCAGCTGCAGTGCTGCAGTGAGTGTCCCCTGTGGCTGTACAGGAGCTGCAGTGCTGCAGTGTCTCCCCAGCTGCAGTGAATATCTCCCCAGCTGCAGTGCTGTAGTGTCTCCCAGCTGCAGCGCTGCAGTGTCTCCCAGCTGCAGTGTCCCCCAGCTGCAGTGCTGCAGTGTCTCCCAGCTGCAGTGAGTGTCCCCTGTGGCTGCACAGGAGCTGCAGTGCTGCAGTGTCTCCCAGCTGCAGTGTCTCCCAGCTGCAGTGAGTGTCCCCTGTGGCTGCACAGGAGCTGCAGTGCTGCAGTGTCTCCCAGCTGCAGTGAGTGTCCCCTGTGGCTGCACAGGAGCTGCAGTGCTGCAGTGTCTCCCAGCTGCAGTGAGTGTCCCCTGTGGCTGCACAGGAGCTGCAGTGCTGCAGTGTTTGCAGCCGCGCCGCAGTCGCACCGCGCTGGCAGAGCCGTACCTGGGGGAGGGCACCGCCAGCAGGTTGGGAGCAGGGAGCACCAGCACAGGGCTGCCATGGATCTCCTCAGCACTGTCCACATCCTTGATCTCCACGGTGGGGCAATTACCTGCTCCGTGGGGAAGGACAATAATGGCAGTGAGGGGGTGCAGGGCCCCTCCTGCAGCCAGGGAGGCTCCCCAGAGCTGCCCCCAGTGCATGGAAGGATTCTCCTTCTCCCTCCATTCCCTTCTTGCCTGGCTCTCCTTTCCCCTAAGCATTTGGAGCACTTCTTTGTTTGTTTTTTTTTTTTGCCCAGTTTTTAACACTAAGAGCTGCCATCTGCTCCCCTTTTGCTTGCCCAGCTTGCAGTGATTGCAGCTACTCCATCTGAGTGTTGGGTTCCCCATGGTTTGGAAAACAATGGAGGCTAGGATTCCCAGCTGCAGGTGCTATGCAGGAACCCAAGTTTTCCAGGAGCAAACCTGGCTCCCAGGGTGTAGAGATTCTCCTGGTTCTTGTGAATGTAGACATATGGATTGTGACACAGATTGTGACACTCTGAACCACACAGTGTTTGCTTTCCATGCAGAACAAGGCACTACTTAATTACCATTTATGGCTTCTTCTTTCTGCAGAGGTAATAACTGCTTCCTGCCACAGGCAAGGTTAGAAGCAGGAAGGTTGAATGTTTATAGTGGGTAAAGAAAGATGCCAGTTGTCCAAAGGAGAAATGCACTGGGGGATACCTTGGCCAGACCCCACAGCTGCTTGGCTGTGAAGTGTGATGTCTTTTCTTAGCTATTTAACAAAATGCAATGAATTTCTGCAGGGTTTCTTCTGTGGGAGGTTTTCACAGATCTGAAAGACCCCATGCACCTCCTCCTTCACACTGATGTGAAGCTAGTGGATCAGAGTGTGACTTGATTAAATACTGAGAAAAAGCCTGTTTGAGTTGCAAAGTTAAAATCCCGTTGCATGTAAGGAAAAGCAGCAGAATTCAGCTTGCTGGTTAAAAACAAAGCAAAGCAAAGCTGCAGAAAAGGCAGAAAGCCATGAACAGCAAATCTCCACCTTCCTCTCTTAGTATGAGCAGGTTGTGCAAATGCTGGAGAGAACTGTGTGTGGTGATATTGCACCCTCTGCCTGCAGGTCCTTCAGGAGAGCTTTCCTGAGCAGCTCTAGACACACAGCATTTGCAAACCCTCTCTAGGCTCAGCTGAAAAGGCACATGGTGATGATGCAGAAGCAGACAAACACGTGGATTTCGTTCCCCAGCCTCTGTGCTGCGACATGAAGCGTGCTTTTATTTTTTCAATTCTTCCCCCCTCCCTGCCCAGAAAGCAACAAAAAAAGCAACTACACCAGGAATCATCCCCCTGTAGCTACGCCAACATGGTCAAAGCCAACATCTCTAATACCTAGTGGGGATTGCTCCTCAGTGCAAAAGTTGGGGTTGACAACTCCAGCCTTTGTTGCGCTGGCAAGGACGGGGGTGCGGGCGGCAGCTCTGTAGCTGGGGACATTGGGGAGCTGCTCTAGAGCCCCCTGGGCAGGAGGGGAGGGGTCCCTGCCAGCCAGGGGCCTGTCATGCACCAGCAGGTCCAGCTCGACGTCCTGGGCCCGCCTGGCCATGCTGCCAGGAGCCTGCAGGGAGCTTCAAGCAAAGGGCAAGGCGTCTGCAGCTGCAATGAAACACAGAGTGGTTGGACAAGGGAGCGCTGCACAGAGGGTTTGGGGCTGCTCACAGGGGTGGCCATCCTACCACCTGCTTTTCATGGCATCGTGGAAGGTTAAGGGTTGGAAGGGCAGAGACATCTCCCATTTGATCTGAGCACTGTATTGAGTAACCTGGAGCAGTGGGAGGTGTCCAAGCTGGCCTTAGGCACAGCCAGGGTTGGGGCATCCACCATCCCCCTGGGCAACACGTTCCAGTATCTCACCACCCTCATTGTGAAGAATTTCTTCCTGATAATCTAGCCTAAATTCCCTCTCTTTCAATTTGTGCCCATCACTCCTTGTCCTGTCACTACAGTTCCTGACAAATCAGCATTTCCTAGCATCATTGCCCCTCTGCAAGGGCTGCATGCAGAGAATCTCAGGAGTGAGGACAAGCCATTCCCTGTGCAGCTTTCTGCTGCCAGTGGAGTTCTGCCAGGATGTGCCTTTGTTCAGTCAGACTGCAGTGGGAGCTCACCACTTAATTTTCATTAGCAACCATTACTTCCTAAAACGTTATATTAAATGTGTTTTATCCCACTGGCTATTTCCCAAATGGAGAAAAGTGGTAGAGAAAATACTTTTTATCCCTGCACATTCTCCAGCTGGAGAAGAAACTCTTATTTCATATCAGGGATTGCTTAATCAACAGGACTAAGCATTGTACATTCAGAGCCAGCTCCAGACAATGACAATATTGCCACTGTGCTGTGCCCACAGGATGTTTTACCCCAGTGAAAAGTCCTGACTGCCCCTGCAGGCTGTCGTGCAGAGAAGTCAGCTGCCTGCTCCTGACAGCAGGAAAGGAGAAGCTCAACTCTCCCCCCAGCAGGCACTGCATCCCCTGCTTCACTCCATCCCCATTTGGCATCACACTGCTACAGGTTGTACCTTCAGCATCAGTCTCAGAAGCTTCAGCTGTCTCCTCTTTCACCTTCAAAATAAAAAAAATAAAAAAAAAAGGCATTTGAAGGAGGAAAAGCCCATTCTGTCAGTAAAACAGCAGACTTTGCAGCTTGACTGGGTGCCCCATATCCCTCCTACTAGCCAGACTCTCAGCTTGTTGTTCAGTGCCTCCTTGGTGGGGTGAAAGGAGCCCTCCCTCCATCCACAGCTGCTTCTGCTGCCCCAGCTTCAGGGATGAGAAATATCCAGTGCCCAGCCTGCTCTCCCAGGGCACTGCACCCCCTGGAGAAGCTCTGAGCCCCCAGCACCTGCAGGGCAGCCAGAGCTCATGGCAGAGCCCAAGCAGGGAGTGATGCTGTACCTGCACAGGAGCACCTTCCAGATTTCTTATCTCAACTTCTTCCAGCTGCTCAACCCTGAGGGGCTCCTCAGCAAGGCAGGCTTCATCCACACCCTCATCAGCAGGGAGACAAGGCAGCTGCAGCAGGGGTCTGCAGGGGAGAGAAAAAATACTGCCAGGTGAGAGGCACATAAATAAAACAGGGCATTGCACGTGGGTAAGCAAAAACTGCAGAGGCATAAAGATCCAGAGAAAATGTTTCTCCTCCTGTGCATAATCATTTCTCATATAATTAAAATGGGCCAAATAAAAAGCTGAAACCTAATTTCCAGGCAAGGCTTTCCCCCAAGCACTATTCAAATCCCACGTTTTCCTGTGCAAGACACCACCAGGACACATAATTCTCATTTTCTTCAGCAGCTAGCACAGATCTGAGCTCCACCATTCTGACAAAGGGGCTCTCAAGACTCATTTTATTGTCTTAATTTAACTTCATAACTGAAATAAAAGCAGCTCAAATGTTGCTCTGTGCATTTATCTCTTGATTTGTTTTTTCATGGCAAGAAATGCAAAGCAGGGATTTGGGATAATGAGAAGAATTTTAAGACAGCTAAATGCAAGAAAATATTTGTTTTGTTATTTTTAATAATTTCCCCCCTTAATATTTGAAACCATACTCCCTTCAAATGTGATCACAAATCTTTCCACCCTTAACTGGAAAATATGTTGGTCTCTCTTTTCCCAATAAACAAACACATTGAAGGATGGAGAAGCATCTCATTTACCCCACAACTGAAGCTCAAGTTTCTACAGTGAAGCTCCAGGAACAGATTTTGATGAAATACAAACATATGGGTTTAACACTGAGTAATCCTGTGTTTTCAGCTTCTTCCTGAAAATCTAGCTACTTTAGAGGAATTAACACAGAATAATATTGTAGTACTAGGTAATAAATCCCTAAATGTTTATCTCATGTGAAACCAGAGCAAACTACTAATCTGAGCAGAAATCTAGACAAATCACCACCTTCCACAGCTGACAAGAACTCGCCTATTTTCTACAACAGAAAAAATGTAAAATTGTACCTACTTGCACGAAGCAGCATTTGCAGACACAACACATAATCCTGCATTTACATTGAGCTCTGTAACACTCAAACCAGCCCCGAGTGCCCTGAATTAATGGGTATTTAAATAGCAAGGAGCATCTCCCGAAGCTGCTGCTCCCGTGAAGGCGCAGGAGGAGCTGCGGCTGCTGAGAGGGAGATGGGGATGGAGACGGAGCCCGTGTCACCAGGAGACACTCGCCTGTCACCAGGAGACACTCGCCTGTCACCAGGGGCCGCGTCAGCAGCGAGCCCTGGGCTGAGCCGGCTTGCCAGAGCATCCCTCCTGCATCCCATCCCTCCTGCATCCCATCCCTCCTGCATCCCATCCCTCCTGCATCCCATCCCTCCCGATCCCATCCCTCCCGATCCCATCCCTCCTGCATCCCATCCCTCCTGCATCCCATCCCTCCCGATCCCATCCCTCCTGCATCCCATCCCTCCTGCATCCCATCCCTCCTGTATCCCATCCCTCCTGCATCCCATCCCTCCTGCATCCCATCCCTCCCGATCCCATCCCTCCTGCATCCCTTCCCTCCTGCATCCCATCCCTCCTGCATCCCATCCCTCCTGCATCCCTTCCCTCCTGCATCCCATCCCTCCTGCATCCCATCCCTCCTGCATCCCATCCCTCCCGATCCCATCCCTCCCGATCCCATCCCTCCCGATCCCATCCCTCCTGCATCCCATCCCTCCCGATCCCATCCCTCCTGCATCCCTTCCCTCCTGCATCCCATCCCTCCTGCATCCCATCCCTCCTGCATCCCATCCCTCCTGCATCCCATCCCTCCTGCATCCCATCCCTCCCGATCCCATCCCTCCTGCATCCCATCCCTCCTGCATCCCTTCCCTCCTGCATCCCATCCCTCCTGTATCCCATCCCTCCCGATCCCATCCCTCCTGCATCCCATCCCTCCTGCATCCCATCCCTCCTGTATCCCTTCCCTCCTGCATCCCATCCCTCCTGTATCCCTTCCCTCCTGTATCCCATCCCTCCCCAGCCCTGCTCTGCCGTGGGTGTTTCAGCCTCTCTGAACGCTTTTGTTCAAACAAAAGCTGCAATCACGCTCGTTTCCGACAAAGCCACAAGGGCAACGGGAGCCACTCACTCCGCGCTCTCCTCCTCTTTCTTATCTTCCTCTTTCCTCTTTTCCTCTTTCTTCTTCTCCTCTTTTTTTCTCTCCTTCTCTTTCTTCTTCTTCTTCTCCTCCTTCTTCCTCTTTTCCTCTTTCTTCCTCGCCTCCTCCTTCCTCTCCTCTTCCTCTTTCTTCCTGTTCTCCTCCCCTTTCTTCCTCTCCTCTTCCTCCTCTTTTTTCCTACCCTCTTCCTCTTTTTTACTCTCCTCCTCCTCCTTTTGCTTCCTCTCCTCTTCCTCTTTTTTCCTGTCCTCCTCTTCCTGTTTTATCCTCTCCTCCTCCTCTTTTATCCTCTCCTCCTCTATCTTTCTGTCCTCTTCCTCCTTTTTCCTGTCCTCTTCCTCTTCCTGCTTCATCTCCTCCTCCTCTTTTTTCCTCTTCTCTTCCTCTCTTCTGTCCTCTTCCTCTTTTTTCCTGTCCTCCTCCTCTATCTTCCTCTCCTCTTCCTCTTTTGTCCTCTCCTCCTCCTCCTCTTCCTCCTCCTTTTTCTTCCTCTTCTCTTCCTCTTTTTTCCTCTCCTCCTCCTCTTTCTTCCTCGCCTCTTCCTCCTTTTCCCTGTCCTCCTCCTCTTGCTTAATTTCCTCCTCCTCTTTCTTCCTCTCCTCTTCCTCTTGCTTCTTCTCTTCCTCCACCTCCTCTTTCTCCTCCTCCTCCTCCTCCTCTTTTTCCTCTTCCCCCTTGGTAGTGTTTGGGGAGCACAAATGCAGTCTGGAAAGGAGAAACTCGTTAGGTAAAATCCACAAAGGAGGTGTGAGCCTCACAGGAAGAGCTCTTAGGAGCTCAGCTCCACCACCAGCTCTGGCAGGGAGGGATGGCCAGGGACAGGCTGGTCCCTGCCATGGCCACCACTGGTGACTGGAGAGCACAGACCTGCCCACCAACAGCATCTCCCTTCTCCTACCTGCTTTCTTCTTCCTGAGGTTCCTCCTGTATGGTGGGAAGGGAATGAGCCTCCAGCTCAGCCTTGTGAGCCCAGGCTGCCATCTCTTTAACAAGCTGGTCATCACTGATCTCTTTCAGGATGGGATGGGTTTCCTCCTGTTCCACAGGGGCTACATGAACTGAAACAGGAATGGGGAAAGGAGGTGATGGAGTGACAGTAGCACATTCTCCAGAGGCTGGGGTGGGGCCAGGGCAGATCCCAGCTTTCCTCTGCTCTCAGCCTGCACAGAGCTGGGCAGCCCTGCTGCCCCTGAGCTGTGCTGCACAGATGCCCTGGGCCCCTTTGCCAGAGGGAGAAAGAGAATTCACCATTTTCTACCAAGCACAGTCAAAACCCCATGAAGGCCTTGAGCAATCTGGTCTAGTGGAAAATGTCTCTGCCCTCAGCAGGGCACTGGAACCTTCAGCTTTAAGGGCCCTTCAGCCCAAACCATTCTGTGATTCCATGAAAGCTATACTCTGCACACAGATGGGTGCTGGCTCCCCAGCACATGCAGCCACCTCCACCAGCAGTGACCTGGCCCATCTCCAGGCCACTTTTGTCTCTCCTTGCAGTCTGGAAGAGCCCAAAGCCTTTCCCCCTGTGAACCCCCAGTGAATTGCTGTCCTAGCACTGCCCAAGGACCTGGCTCTGCATGACCCAGCCCAGAGCCCACATCACAACACTGGAGCACCACGTCCTGTCCACTCTGAGCACTCCCCAGGCAAGGAACATCCCACACCCTTTGCCACTTCCCAGCATCACTGGGGTAAACCCACAGCAGCTCACTGGGGCTGTGGGCCAGCTGCAGAGGGAGGAGTCTGACCCATGATGAGCCCTCTCCATGTCCCATCCTACCACAGGCTCACACCAGAGAAACAGGAGGAGGAAGCACATCTGCTTACTGTAAAACCAGTTTATTTTCAGGTCTGCCTGACAGCAAAACTTACATGTCCAGAGCAAAGCTAATAGGAAACATGCAAATTGAACTACAGGAAGGCAGGAAACCCATAAAGTGTCATATCTGTGGCTTATTTACCCACCCCACAGTGTCCACAATGCCTTTAGCCCATTCCCGCTGGATCTCCATTAGTTAAAGCATGGGACAGCAATCTGGGAAAAGACTTTTAAAGCACACCATGACTTTTAGATACATTATATGAAAATGAGGTAAATACTAAAACTGTGTCCTGGTACAAAGAAGATTCATTATAAACACAGGGGATGGTTCTCAGGGCTGTCTCTGGCTCACAACTCATTGTTACAATTGCCTGGATGGTCCTAAAGAGATGCAACAGTGGGAGATCTTAACCTGGCCTGTCAATACACCAGGGAGCTTATTTAGAATATGGAAAAAGACTTTTTACCAAGGTCTTTAATGACAAGGGGCAACAGTTTTAAACAGAAAGAAGGGACATTCATGTTGGACATAAGGTAAGAATACTGTACTGTGGCTGCCCCATCCCTGGAAGTGTTCAAGGCCAGGTTGGATGGGGCCTGGAGAAGGGCAGTGTCCCTGCCCAGGACAGGGAAGTTGGACCAAATCATCTTCAAAGGTCCCTCACAACCCAAACCAGTCTGCTCTTCCAAGGTCTGTATCCAAAATCTGGGGTGTCAGGGCTCCCAGCCCCTGAGCCCAGAGTGCCTGCACTGGCCATGTCTGCCTGCAACCTCTGGGCTGGAGGCAGCCCCTGGAATCCCCTCCCTGCTGGACATTCCTCCTGCTGCAGTTAGTGCTGCATCCATCAGCTGTGAGCTTCAGGAGGGAGCAGCCATAGCTGGGGGTAAGGAGGGTTTGGGGTAAGTTCTCTTAGAAGAAGAGCCTGGGCAAATGTGTTTAACCATTAACTCCTACCCATTAACCTCACCCACCTGATTTGCTGCTGCAAATCAGAGCCCTTTCCACTTGCTGGGAGAAAACACTCAGTTATGGAAGAAAAGCAACAAGGAGCTGACAAGAGCTTCAAGAGATTTATAATATTACACCTCAGAGGCAGAAGTTGACTCAAAGCTGGAGGTTTCAGCTGGAGGTCTTGGGGGGAATATTCAGATGTTGTGGGGGCACTGAGAGGACCAGGAGTGCTGGGAGACTGCAGCAAGAGGCTTTCTGCCACTGAGGTGTCCTGAGTGATGCTCTTCTACTATCCTGTAAATTACAGCTCCCATCTCATAGACATCATCCTGCAAAACCAGTAGCTCCAATTCCCAGAGCAAAGAGGGAGCCAAGTGGGACAGCCCTGGGACGGGTCCCTGTGCCAGCCTTGGGTCCCCACTGCCCCAGCTGGGAAGGAGCTAGAGACCATTTGCAGATTTCCCTTTGCTTTTCCTCCCCAGCTGTGCTTTCTCCTCAGGCTGGTCTCTTTGGGGTGTGGGAAGGGCTGGTTTGCCACGTCTTCGTTTTCCGTTTGTTTCAGAGGCGCTAAGCCCCTTTGCCCCCTGAAACAAAAGGAGAAGGAAAACATTAATGAGCGTGATGGCAGTTTGGTGCCAGGGCAGATCTCTTGCTTGACCCAATTGTTCCCTTCCTTGGGCAGGTTCAGTGACCTGGAGATGCCTCAAGGCACCAAAGCTGTGCACAAGGCTGTGCTCACCCAGCACACGCTGCAGCATCCCTGGATTTGCCTCTTTCCAGGGTCCATGCCAGCACACAGGCCTCCAGTTTGTACAAACACATGGAGAAATGCCTTCCCCCAGGATTTCCCTCTCTGAGGTTCTGCCAAGGGGCTGTTGGCCTGTGGGATATCCCCAGCAAATCTCTGGGGGTGTGCATTTTCCATGTGCCTCAACAGGTCCCTGCTCCCATTAGTAGCTTCCACAGCCCAAACAGCCACTCCTTCCAAGGGACAGCACAGGGGTGTGTAACCCTGCCCAGACCATCCACAGAGGCAGCTGTGCTCTGCATTTTGTTCAGCATCCCCCAAAGTGGCTGGTGTGGGGAGCCAGCCCCACTGCCTGCAGAGCTGGTGCTTGATCCCCTCCACAGGCACACAGCAGTGGGAACCCTGCAGGTTTTCCCACAGCCATGGAGATTCCATTCTAAAACATCTAATCCCAGTATTTTGTTTTCCTGGGGTACCTTCCTAGACATCTCACACCAGGCTTGGCAAACACACCAAAGGAGGGAAAGAAAGCAGCAGGTTTGAATTCCCTTGTAATTCTTTGATCAAATCCCTCCTGCTCCAGCATAGCTCAGGACAGACCTTGACATCAGCACAAAACCTGGGACCTGAGGATGTGGGATGCTGCACTTGGAGACCCTCAGCCTGAGTTTTACCAAGCCCACACCACAGCTCTGCAACAGCTCCCTCTTCTCAAGTGTCAACAACCTCCCATGGCTTCCCTGGGGGATTCCAGGGGCTCCTGAGCTGGCACCCAGGGCAGAGTAGGGGATAAAAGATGCCAGTGGCCCCTCTTCCCAGTAACCCAAGCCAATAATGAGCTTGGCAGCCAAACCATCATGAAGAAATGGAGCCATCACTTACTTTGTTCCACAGGAGTCGAGGTTGCTGTGGCCACTCCCTGTCAAGAGAAGGGAACTGTGAGACATTGCTCATTTTCAGTAAGCCTTAATTTTTACCCTTAATGCCCGATTTTCAGTAAAGGTGGCCTTTTTACTCTAAATACTCCATTTTTATGGCAAGTTGGATGGCTTGGCCATAGGCACAGGCATCCTCACACTCAATGGAGTGGCAGGAGCAGGTGAGTGAGTTTGCCTGGGGGCCAGGCAAGGAAAGGAGAGCTATGTAAAGCTGCTGCTGCTTCTCCTTAGAGCTGGGACCACACCTGTATGAGATGCCAGAGCCTGCACACCAGCCAGTGCTGCACAGAAAGGCAAGGAAACAGCAAAGAAAGCACATGCTGTGGCATCTCCTGCTGCTTAGAAGCCAAACACTTTCATCAGCTAAGCAGGTCATGGGGACTTGCTCTCTTGACAGAACTTTGTGACACCCAAACCACAGCAGGTCCCAGCACTGATCTAGTGGCATCTGCATGGCAGGGGACACCCTGATCATGTGGTGCTCCAGTGCTCTGTCCCTATCCATCAGACAGCATACCTGTGTGTCCTGCTTCTCCCTGGTCACCGGCTGTGGCATCACCTTCTCCAGCCCCTGGACAAACCAGTTGAACATCCTGGAGACAAGGAACCACTGCTAGAACCAGCACCCAGAGCCCTTCCCCAGCATCAGCCATCCCTCTGGCCACCAGAGCTGGCAGGAGGTGTCACTATGTTACCTGCTGCTGTCCCCAGACAAGGACCGAGGGCTCAGGGCGGTCACCGCCTCCGGCTGCCCCTTCTGTGCCGCTGGGGCGCTCTGGCTGCTCGGAGGGAGGGACTTGGGCTTCGCCTGGGCTTTCGTCTCTTTTGTGCCTGCTCGGGTTTATTCCAAAGGAGGAGGAGGATAGGCCATGGAGCAGTAATAAATTGTTGGGAGGTGGAGCAAGCCGGGAGGGGTCACTCCCTGCCCCGGGGGCTACCCTGGCAGCCTGCCTGGGACAGGACATGGGCAGCTTGGGGGCAGAAGCTAAGTAGGGGCTGAGCCGTGATGGGGGGACCTGTATCCCCATCCCTGGGACCCGTGTCTCCATCCCTGGGACCCGTGTCTCCATCCCTGGACCTGTGTTCCCGCCCCTGGACTGTGTCCCCATCCCGGACCCGTGTCCCCACCCCCGGACCCGTGTCCCCAGCCCTCCCGGCACAGAGGGAATGCTGGCCATGGGGCCCGGGCTCAGCCCAGGGGACAGGGATCGCATCGCTCACCTTGCACCGCGCCTTCGCTCTTCGCCTTCGGCTCTGTCTGCAGAGGGACACACGGACACAGGGACAGAGGGACAGAGGGACGGATGGACGTGGCAAAGCGCTGCCTGCGGCCTCAGGCCACCCCAGGTGCCCTTGCCCCGCCGCAAGAGGACCCACATGCTCAGCCCCGCGCACCACCCGCTGTGCTTCCAGCCACTGAACCCGAACACCAGCGCTGCTGACACCAGCAGGTCAGCCCCACATGAAGGGTCCTCCCTGTATCAGGGTTGAAGAACACCGGGACAGCACCCAGAGGTGTCTTTTTGCTCTGCTGGGGGTTTCCTCCCCTTTGCGGTGTGCAGGAGGATGAAGCCAGGGAGCTCGCCCCATTCTCATCTCCACCCGGTAGCCCCCAGTCTTCCGTGCTCACCTCCGGCTTTTTCATCCCCTCTGGCTGCGGCAGGATCCTCTCGAAGCCCTGTGAGAGCCAGCTGAGCACCCGCTGTCCTGCCCTGCGGGGAGAGGCCGTGTCGGGAGCTCATCCTGCTCTGCCCTCCCGCATCCCCCGAGGCTCGCTGGGCACCCACCACTGCTCCGGGGCATTCTCCTGTTCCCCGTCGGACACATCCTCCTCGGGATCGAAGGGAGTTATCTCTGCAAGGACAGCACTGCTGTGGGCACGGGGAATCTGCGCTGCCGGCAGCTTCAGGTCCCCCATCAGCCAGCGCAAGGGGACAACAGTGCCGGCATCACCAGGGAGGAGGGATGTGGGAGCTGCAGGATGCTGCAAACTACAAACCCCAGCTCTCCTTACCCAGATCGTCGTCCTCATCCCCAAGGTCCTGGACCTCTGTCTGAAAAGCCAAACATATTGTCTGAAATCAGCCCAAGAGAGGGATCATTCCACTGAGCGGGGAGGGAAGCCTGTCCTTTCCCCAGGGATGGATGAAGGCTGAAACCCACGCAGGGCAGTGCTCCCAGTTAGCACCAGGAGAGTGATAAGGAGGAAAAAAAGAAGAAAAGGGCAAAAAAGGGGTAGAAGCTCAATACCCCAAACCTTTTCCCAAATCTGTCTCCTACCTCATCAGCAATGTCGATGCTTGTCTCGAAGCTCTTCCCGAGTGCCTGCAGCCCTGGGGGTAGGGCTGGCTGGGGAATCACCTTCTCCAGCCCATAGGAGAGCCAGGAGAGCACACTACTCCCCACACTGCCAGGGAAGGGTGTGAGTCAAGCTGGGAACGCCATCCCAGGCATCCAGCCCCCAACAAAAAGCAAAATCCCAAGCAAATCATGTTGCACGAAGGGTGCAGGAGCCATACCTGTCAAGCACAGAGCTCGGGTCCTCAGAGACCACAAAGGTCACTTTCTTTTCCGTTTCTTCAATGGCAGCAGGGGAAAATAAGACAAGCTCCTGTCACCACTCTGGCAGCCCCCAGGAGGCCAGGTAGGGGTGGGACAGGCAGGCAAGGGAAATCTGATGTGCACCCTGAGCCAGTGTGGGGCTTACCCTCAGTGCGTGCCTGAGCAGCAACATTTGTGGGGCCACTGGTCTTTCTTGTTGGTGCCTTCAGGGAAAAAGGCAGAAGGTGTCAGAGAATGAGGCACAGGGGACACTGTCCCTGTTCAAAGGTGGTTGCAAACCCCAGGGACTCCCTGTCCTCCTGCTGCTTCCCAGCAGCTCAGAGCAGGAGTGCATCCTGGCCCCCATCCCTCCTGGGGATGCTGTGGAGCACCCTGGGTGCTGCAGTGCTGGGGTGGGCCAGGCACTCTCTCAGAGGCACCAGGCACCTCTCATCATGCTCATACTGTCTCCCTGCTCACCTTGGCAGGCTCCAGCTCCTGCACAGGGGTCTCCTCTGTCACCTGGGGCGCCGGGGGCTGGGGCACCACCCGGTCAATCCAGCCCATCATCCCGCCGGCTGCGGGCAGTGCCGAGGGGTCTCCAGCTGGCAAGAGCCCAGCAGCAGGGGTGCACACTGCCCAGGGGACACCAGCTGTACCAGCTGTTCACACTGTCTCCTGAGCAGCCCAGAAAGGTCCCCGGTGTCCTTCTGTTTCCACGTCCTGCTTGGGAAACATGGCACTGCAGCACAGCCAGAGCAAACCCGGCTCAGCTCCTCATCCCTCACTGCTGTTGTGAGCAAACTAAATGCTCTATTTTATGCTCACCATCTCAGTTAAACTTGCTTTTCCTAAAGGTAGCTCTTCAGTTAGATGTTTTATTTACACAACTTGTTCCAGGAAGCCATTGCAGATAGATCACAGAAGTTGTGATGTTCTGCTCAGGGTCCTCTAACCTCTACTCAGTATTTTTCATTTGAGGGAAGTTGAACAGTAATTTGAACAGAATTTTTTTATGAGAAAGTTTGTGTCCCAACATACACATCCCCTCTTTCTGCCCCTGCAAAACAACTCTGCTCCACTGCCTTTCAGCCACACCCCAGGGATAAGGTGGCTCCTGGGGCAGGTACCTGCTGGGTGCTCTGGCAAGGGCAGCAAAAGCATCCAGCAATGGCTGCTGTGATGTGGATAGGGTAAGTAAAAGGAAGATGTTGCAGAGCAGGGATTCAGCTGTCTGAGCTCTGGCTGCTTGGTCCTTTTGGGTGCCTTCCTTCCCTTCATGAAGCAGCTCCCGACTGGGATGTAGCACCAGTGAGCCAAGTGATACTGGGATCCCATTCTTAGGTACTGAACAAGAGCTGGGGTCTCTCATCCAGCTCAAACCAGGGGTGTCACTTGCTGTTGCTTCTCTGAAGGGCTGCACTCTGTCCAAAATGCCCCTCTAAAGATACCCCAGAGCACCTCAGACAGCCCCCAGGTGATACCTGCAAAGGGCAAAAGAAAGCAGATCCCTGAGCTATTTCCAGCCTGGCCAGGAGACTGCACAGGAGTTTCAATCCCAGTTACAGAAATGATCCCAGTCCCACATGCAGCAGGTAGGGGATGGAAGCTTTGAATTAACCCCTCATGCAGCTTTCAGTCATGCAGGACATCTCCAGTTCCCTTGAGATGGCTCACTGGGGGCTCTCCAAAGCCTGGCTCCTTGAATCTAGGCTGGGGTTTGCAGGATGGGTGGTGTGTCCTCAGCCCTGTGCTTGCCTGCACTTCGGCAAGGCCAGGAGCCAGGTTTGGGTGAGCCCCCAGCTCACCATGGGCAGCTCTCCCAGAGACCCCCACATCCCACAGCTGGACAGAGGGGCTGTAAAATACCTCCCGAGAGGCTTGACAACAGAAAGCAATTAAATTACCTTTATCTCTCACCGGGTATAAGGGATTAAGGAGCTGCAAATGCCCTGGGAACAACAAGGAAAAGCTGCCAGTGCTGTGCAGCAGAGGCATTTCCACCCATGTTTTGACACTCCCAAAGCAGCCCAGGGTTCAAACTGAGCTCAAACAATCCTGCAGAAAGCCCCCTGAGGCTGCAGCGAGCCCCTCTTGTCAGCCAGGGCTCCTCCTCCCTC
Organism: Erithacus rubecula; assembly: GCF_903797595.1. Classification (NCBI taxonomy): domain Eukaryota; kingdom Metazoa; phylum Chordata; class Aves; order Passeriformes; family Muscicapidae; genus Erithacus; species Erithacus rubecula. The sequence goes on along the minus strand of NC_136664.1, from coordinate 6,131,046 downwards.
TACATGAGCTGGTGCAGCTCTAAAAACCTGTACCATATGATTGTCCTTGGCCTGGGAAAGAAAGTGGCGGGCAAAGGCTGTTCCTCTGCCAAATCTGAACAAGAAATGGGCAGAAACATTTGTGGGTCCCTACAAAACTAGCTGCTGAAAGAAATAGGAATAGGCAGCCAGGATTTGCCTTTATTGACATGAAAGAGTCGGCAGCCTTATGCACCCTGCTGCACTGCAGGCACCCAGCGGTGCCACCACCTGCTGTGGCTGTTTCTTTTGCCAGCCAGCAAAGTCCCATTTCTAAGAGCAAGAAGGGCACAGACCATGGCTTTGTTTGGAGCAGGGAGCACTGTGGCTTTTCCTTCCCCCCAGCAGCTGATCAAACCTTCACATTACCCATCCCTCACATCATCACTCCCCATGGACCAGCACAGCTCATCCTCCAACTCTGTTCTGGATCACCAAACCCCCCAGTGATGGGCAGAGGTGGCCCTGCAAACATCCCAGCCGTGTCCCTCGCCTCCATCGCTGCCACTTACCCCTGCAGGCTCACCTCTGCCTCCCTGGGAAGCCACTCCTGGCATGCATGGGCTCCCTTGGCCACTGCAGCTCGCCACTGACCCCCCCAAACCCACCTCAATCCGCTCAGGGCTCCGCGAGGATTAGCCCTGTGCTGCCTGCAAATGGGATTACTGGCATCCAGCTGTCCTGAGTGCCCAGCCTTCCAGCAGCCAGCCTGGTGCAGGGTGCCACAAAAAAACCAACAAAAAAAAAACCAAAAACAAACAAAAAAACCCCAAACCAAATAAAAACAACCCAAAATCAAGCAGGTTTGAGCAGCCTCAAAATCCCTGGAGCCACCAAAGCTGCCGCAGGCACTCACCAGCAGTGCTGTGGGGAAGGCAGTCGTCTCACCCATGTGCAGGTGGGTGCAGGGATGTGCAGAGGAGCAGCACAGGAGCTGCTGAAACCCCGTGGGGTGACACAAGGTGATGTGCTGAGGGTGCTCCACCCACAGCTCTGCCCCAGTTCCAGAGCAAGGAGAGCAAATCTGTGCTGGGTTGAGCTAAGCCTCCCCTTGCTGAGCCTGCCAATTGCTGCTTGATCCGTTTACCTTCAGCCCTGCACGACTTCCAGCCTTTCCCACTGCCCCTAATCTTGGCTGCAGTGACACCCTGGAATCCAGGTACCAGCACAGCTTCTCTGCTCCATGGCCAGCCTGTTTCTGTATGTCCAGAGCTCCCCAGAGCAGTGCTGGAGCTCCCTGACCTGGTTACTCCTTCCCTGGCTCCATGGGTGTCTCCATCCTGGTGGGCAACAAGTAGCCATCCTGCCTGGCCCCAGCACCTCTGCAGCAGGCTCCTCTCTTGCTATCACAGGATGAGGGATGAAAACAAACTCAGAAAAGCTTGAACAGTTGTATGTGGGGCTGGGAATCCCCAGAGCACAGCATGCAGCAGCTTCTGTCCCCTGAACAGCAGCTCCTTTCCGGCAGAAGACACTCCTGCCTGCTCCTGCCCTGAAGTTCTCAGGGAGGAGTTTTGGATCATTACAATTCCAGCAAGGGGCAAAACCACTCAGCATATTCTGCTTGTGTTTGCTTTTGGCCCCTGGGAGCCTGTTTGTACCCTGCATCTTCTGGTTACCAGGAAGAGGAACCATCAATTCTACTTCAAAAAAAGTTGAGGAAAAAGAAAGAAAACATGAAAAAAAGCCCTGAGCAGAGCCAGACAGAGCACAAAGAAGATGAGGAGGCAGTGCTTGGCACATGGCCTCTGCTCCAGAAATCTTACACACCCACAGGAAGGTATAAATAACTATAAATTTATTAGTAAAGCAAAACCATTTGACACTCACACAGAAGAGCGGGATGTGTTATTACAATATATATACACACATACATGGAGTATCATCTTAGAAACACATGGAGAGCAGTGTTAAAGGCACTGCAAGCCACACAAACCTCAGCAACCTTGGCTGCAACTTCCAACAGCCCTGGGAACTCTACCGGAGTCATGACCACAGGCTGGGAGGTGCCCAAGAATCTCACTGACCATGAAGTCCCTCAGATCCACGGCTTGGAGGCACTCAGAAACAAGCTCAGCTCCCACCTGTGGTCCTGCTCTCCCCACTGAACAACCCAGGCACACTGTGAGAGCAGCATCTTCACATCCAGAAAGTGGCAGAGGCAGCTGCCAGGTGCTGTGGAGGAAGCTGGGCAGCTGGGGAGAAGCTGGGTGCTCATTGGGGCTGGGGGGAGCTGCCAGCCCCAAACCTCACTGGCCTGTCCTATTGAGCCTCAGCATTTCACCTGCATGCACAGGAACCTTCCCACAGGTGAACTCACCACCCAATGGAGAAAGAGTCAAACTCTTAAGTATAACAAGAGGATTTTGCCTATTTTTAATGGCCAGGCTTCAGCTGCAGCCTGGACTTGATGGAAATACCCAAGGGAAGTGCAGAAAGGGCTCTCCTCCCTCCTCCCTGCAAGGGCAGGCTTGAGTGCCTAGAGATGGTCCCAAAACTGTGAGAGGATGCTTTCCCCTTTGTCCCCCAGTCCAGCACACAGACCCCAAGACCAGAGCGTGTACATCTTCCCACCCAGCTTGCAGAGATGGCACCTGCTCACCAGAGAGCTGGCATGGCCACCTGAGCATCCCATGGTCCCAGGGCTGTCCATGCCACATCTAACTCAGCTCAGCCACCTGCTTGATGCACACAGCTGCTCCACAGCACTAACTGTGCTGGGAAATAACTGTGCTGTCTGAGCCCACCCCAGTGTCATGATGTCCCCCCAGGAATGTCTGTCAGTCCTTCACTGACTTAATTTCCAGCCTTGGAGATGGAACTGGCTGCTCCCACCCCAGTCCCCATTTCCTACATCTCTGTTCTGGCTCTTGATCCTGGCTTGGATTCACTTGTTGGAGCACAGGCAGGATCTGGCTGAGCCGAGCTGCCAGGTCACAAGCACATGCCCAGCAAAATGGATGGCCTGCTGTGGGGAGGAACCAGAAACACCCACTGGATTCCAGCAAGATTCAGGTCCTAAACACCTGATCTCACTATCAGTGGTTTGATATTACCTGGATCCAGCCTCAGCCTGGGAAAGGAATTTGGGGCTGGGGGGAGAAGACAGAGGTGGAAACAAAGGAAGAGACTCCACAATCAGTATGGAAGAAGGAATGAAAAACAAACCAGTGCTTACAAATAAAGAACTGAACAAAGAAAAAAGAAGCTGAGAATGTCTTAAAGCATGAGCTGTGGAAGGGAAGGGGCTGAGTCAGCTAAAGGCATCCTGTAGGTAGATTCAGAAGAAGTGAAGATCAGTAAAAGCCCAGCTCATGGATTACCTTTTCCTGGACCCAGGCAGCCAGAGGAACAGCAGCCCTAGAGAGCAGGACTTATGTCCTGGACAACACCCACACAACCTCTGCCCAATCTAACCCTCCTCTCCACCTCAGCAGCATCCTACACTCGGACTGCCTGCCAAGGAGAACCACCCTTCAGGAGGGACCACCCACACAGCATCCTCAGTGTCTGACAGCCAGGTCTGCAACTGGCTCGAGCACTTGCCATAGGGCTGATGGCACACCAGCTCCAGCACAGCAACTCTCCTAGGTGCTGCAGGGCAGTGAGGAATGCAAGAGGCCAAGCAGAGGCAGGAGCTTGAAAGTTGCTTGAAGTAAACACCAGAAGTGAAGTGCAACAGGTATAGAGACATGGTTTACTCCCCAAGCAGTTGGCTTTGGCCCCAACTGCTCTTTGGTTTGAAAAGGAAACACCAGCAGTCAGCAGAGAGCCCTGCAGTGGGATGCCCCAGGGACACCAGCTCCCAGGCCAGCCCCTGCTTCCCCATGCAGCACAGTGCTCCTGACACTCCTGTGCCCCTTGATGCTTCCACCACCTCCACCTCACTGGACAAAACACCACCTAAAGGCACAGCAACAGAGATGGATCTGCTTCCCTACCCCTGCAGGCAACACTGCTGCTTCCAACTAAACAATGCTCCTATAAAAACATACCCAAAGCTCTCCGTGGCCACTCAGTGCCCACCCTGCACAGGTCCTCCACCCACAAGCTCCAGCTGCATGTTCTCCATGGGCTTCTACAGCATTTGGGCTGTTCCAGGGCAGCAAATGAAACAAGAGACTGAGTCACCATGGCCTCACAGCCAATCCTAATAATGATGTTCTAATTCTGCACCATGATGTTTTTGAACCTGGAGGCACCTTTTCAGCAGCTGATGACCTGGACCTGGGCTCAGCCCTGCCAAGCTCCCCACAGCATCCCCTCTCTCCCTGGCATGGGGTCCCCTGCACACAGCCCTGATGAGTCCCTCTGCTCAGAGCACTGCTTGGCTATTGCCATATCCTAGGCAGAGCCATAGCTACTCACTGGGATATCCAGGGCTTCCCAGGTGCTCAGCACAAGGGAAACACCCCCAACAGTCCCTCTGTCCAGCTGTACCAAGGGGGCAGGATCTGGCAGCTCCTCATAGTGTGGAGCTGTGTCTGGGGCTCACCATCCTCCTCTGCTCCAAGTGCCAGGCAGTCAGCCAGGCAGCTCCTCCAGGCTCCTGGGGAGAGAAGGGAGCAGGGCAGAACCAGCTGATGATTTCTCCAAACCCTTCTCCAGCCAGCAGTGCCCCAGAAAGAAAGAGCAGAGCCACAAAGCCCATGGAGACTGAGTCCATCTCACACCCTCCTCCTAGCAAAGATGAGCCTCTCTGCAAGCTCTAAGCCCTGGGCACTGATCCTGGCTGCCAGTGCTGTGCCCAAGTGCTCAGGGTGAGCACTGAACCGTTGGCAGTTGTGCTGGGCAAGATCAGAAGAACCATGGCCCAAGGCAGGAACAGAGCAAGGGTTCAGGTGGGTGCCACAGTCCTCATCTGGTCCCACACTTGCAGCCTCCATCACCACCAAGCCCTTCTGTAAAGACAGGGTTAGCCTTCCTTTGTTTGGACTCTCTTTTACTCCTACAGTAAAGCATACACTGAACTTACTACATATTAAACAGCAAAAAACAGCTACCTAGAACTAAAGAGCTCTTTAAAAATCCAAGTTACCACATCTCCTTTTTTTTTAAAGATCCAATATGACATCAAGTTAAACTATACAGTATTTTTAATGAATTTTAACAAACTGCTTAAAAAAAAGGCAAAACAAAAAAAGAGGAAAAAGAAACACAGATGGAAAACTTGGTAGGAAGTTCTACATCTTTGAGGCAGCACAAAGTAAGATAACCATCATGGGTCCCTCTTCCTTGGGCAGCAGAGAGCACAGTTTGTTTTCATCTCCTTAACGTTGCACATAATGAAGTCTCAGCCCCAGGGTCTACCCTGTCACTGCACTGTCCCAGCCCCTGAAAATGCACCCTGCTCCCCCTCACCATGCTGGAAATGGAAAACCAAAGCCTCTCTCCATCTTTTAGACAAGGGTCCCCCAGGAGAGATGCAGGCCCAGTCCAACCCTCTGCAAGGTCAATATGTCTACACATGCCATGGACAACAGTTATTAACCTCATCCTAATCACTTGTGGAGCACATGGGACTGGCTGCTGTTCACTACAACCTCACAAGAGCATCAGCCAACACCACAGCAGAGCTGAGGCTGGCAGGGACCTCTGAAGACCATCAGGTCTAACTCCTTGCTTGCACAGGGTCAGCTCCAGCAGGTTGTCCAGGATCACATCCAGTCAGGGACAGAGCATCTCCACAGATGGATATTTAACATCTTAATATCTCCAAAGATGGAGGGGAAGGCTGGGGGACAACCTAGTAGGCACATCTTCAACCTTCAAGGCATCAAACTGACATGTAATGGATCTCTTGGCCAGTAAATTCCTGCAGAGGAAAACACCTGAGGCTGCATCAACCTTGCTAGGGGAGATTTATTTTTAAGTGATGTTTACAAGAAGTGTGCAAAACCTGAAAAATACAGACGAGGTAAAGAAAGGGCAAAGGGGTGAAACGGGACTCCTCCAAGAGGGGAAAAAATAGACTTCTCCTTTACCCACTGCTAACTTTGCCCTCCTCATGGGGCCGAGCCTGCAGTCCAGAAAGGATTCTCCTGGCTCTCTCTGGTTCCTCCAGCAAATCAGACACCAAGCCCCTGCATGTGCTGTGGGTTACTGCTGGCCATGGCAACACCTCTGCAGTTGTAGGTTATTGTAGTGTTCATCTCACCCCTTAGTGTTGGAGCTGTAACAACCCTTTGCCTGACCCTGCTGGAGGTACCACTATCAGCCCAAGGGGTGCTCAAGGGGCTGGAGGCAAGGCTCAGCAGGAGGGCTAGCAGCTCTTCCCCTTGGGAAGCAGCTCTTGAATGCCAGGCTCTTGGTAGGGAGCAGGGTATGAATGCTGTAACAGAGCCATGGAACTGTTAGGGTTGGAAGGACCTTTAAAGATCATATAGTACAACCCCCCTGCTAAGTTAGGGTCACCTAAAGCAGGTTACACAGAAATATGTCCAGGTGGGTTTTGAATGTCTCCAGAGAGGGAGAATCCATGACTTCTCCCTGGGCAAACTGTCCCAGTGCTCCTGGTAACAGCACAGTGCTTCCTCCAGCTCCCTGTGCAGCTGGCAGGGACAGGGGGCAGGCAGGCTCACTCAGAACCCTTGCAGAGTGTGACAGGCAGCAACTGCAAAAGCAGCAATGCCAAAGTGCTTTTTGGAGCTGTGAAGCCCCATGGCTTTTCCCTTTCAACACTCTAGAAGGAGGAAGAGCAGGGGAGGTTGGGGCAGTCAATCAACACTAATAATTTGACATGGTGCCCTCAACTGAGCTTGGACTAAGCTGAGAGACCCCAGCAGCAGAAACTTGCTATCTCCATGCCAAGCAGCACACCCTGGGAGAAGGGAGGTCTGGCTCTGCCTTGCTCCTAAACCCTCCCCAGAAGGAGAGTCACCCAACCCTCCCTACCAACCCTGCCAGACAGGGAAGGGGAAAAAGGCTGCACGCAAAGAGCTGGTGCCTGCAACAGACAGCTGAGCTCCCAGGACTGGAACTGCAGGTACAGCATGAACTACAGTCCAGGGAACACCAGGCATCTACAAGAATAGTTTCCTCTCTCCATCTCCCTCCTTTTTTTTCCACCCCATGAGATGTTAACATTCTGTTGCTGCTTCAATACAGGTGGCACATCAATCACTGAGGCCAGAGGAAAGTTTACCTGCCCACAACGTGCCCCCCCCTTTCCCCCACACTCCCTGGAGGTCGCAACAACCGAGGCGAGGGGGGAGAAGGCCGAGGCTCAGGAGTGTCCCATGCAAGCTGACAGCCCCCGCGGGGCGGGCGGCTCACGGCAAGCAGGCAGCCACCTGGTAGGCACCCTCGGCCGTGTGCTGCACGCTGTGCTCCTGCAGCAGCCCCAGGTCCAGGAAGCGCTCCCCGCACCACATGCACTTGTACTGCTGCTCGCGGGCGTGCACGCTGTGGTGCTTGTTGAGGTGCTCGCGCTGCTTGAAGGCCTTCTCGCAGGAGGAGCACTTGTAGGGCTTCTCGCCCGTGTGCACGCGCCGGTGGCGCTGCAGGTCCGAGGCGTACTTGAACCGCTTTTCACAGTCGGGGCACTTGAGGGGCTTCTCGCGGGCCGGGTCGCAGCGGTGCTGCACGAACTCCGAGGAGGAGAAGAAACGTCTCTCGCAGAGCGTGCACTTGAGCGGCTTCTCGGCGCAGTGGGCCAGCTGGTGCTTCTGCAGAGCCGAGGCCCGCTTGTAGGACTTGTTGCACACCGCGCACTTGAAGGGCCGCTCGGCGTTCTGCACGCACTTGTGCCGCAGCAGTTCTGAGGACTGGTTGAAGCCTTTCTGGCACACGTTGCACTTGAAGAGGTTCTCTATGCCGTGCACGTGCTGGTGGTACACCAGGTGCGAGGGCTGCACGAAGCCCTTCTCGCACAGGTTGCACTTGAAGCGCTCCTCGGCCTTGTGCGTGCGGCGGTGGCGCATCAGCGCGTACTGCTGCTTGAAGCTCATCTGGCACAGGTCGCACTTGAAGGGCCGCTCCTCGCTGTGCGTGCGCTCGTGCTGCCGCAGGTCCGAGGGACGCTTGAAGGCCTTCTGGCACTCCCCGCAGCGGAAGGGCCGCTCCCCGCTGGGCGTGCAGGGGTGCTGCAGCAGCTCCGAGGACTCCTTGAAGTGCAGCTCGCAGACATTACATTTGAAGAGGTGCTCCCCCGAGTGCGCGTACATGTGGCGCACCAGGTGGGAGCGGTGCTTGAAGGTCTTCTCGCACACCGTGCACTTGTAGGGCCGCTCCGAGCTGTGCGTCCGTTTGTGGTGCACCAGGTGGGAGGACTGGCTGAAGCTCTTGTCGCACAGCGTGCACTTGTACGGCTTCTCACCCGTGTGGATGCGCTCGTGCCGGGACAGCTCCGAGAGGTGCTTGAAGGTTTTCTGACAGATGGAGCAGCTGTAGGGTTTCTCTGACGGGTCGAGAGGCTGTGAGTGCTCTACCTCGGGAGGCTTGTAGGTCTTCTCACAGATAGAGCACTTCATGGCATTGCCGTTGTGCACATTGTGGTGCTGCGCCAGCGAGGTCAGCAGGGAGAAGCCCATCTTGCAGACCCCGCACACAAAGGGCTTCTGCTCCACCTGGATGCACTGGTGTTCGAGGAGGTCGGTGGCCTGGTGGAAGATCTTCAGGCACTGGGTACACTGGAAAGAGCGGTCATGGCCTGGCAAGCACTGGTGCTCATGGGGGTTGGAGAGGTGAGCGAGGTCATGGCCGCACACACCGCATTTGTGGGATGGCTCTCCAGCCTGGATGGGGGCGTGCTGGTGGTGCTGCAGTCCGGGGTCCGGCTGGAGCAGGATGCCGTACACGGCACAGCCCAAGGGGTTGTCAGCAGTGCTGGGAGGGATGGAGTGCTCTGGGAGGGTGGCTGTCCCAGCGTGGTGCTGCTGCGGTGGTGGCGGCTGCTGTGGTTGCTGCTGTTGCTGCTGCCAGCTTTCTGACATGCTTGGGAAAAAAAAATGGGATTTTAGCAGTGATAGCTTCAGTTTCCCGATTGAAAGCGTTCAAGTAAAAGCAAAACCAAAAGATTCTGAGATCCTGATCCCCTGTAACTGATCCCCTGAAGTTGAGACCAGAAAATCCAGCCCACAGCCAGGATCCTAGGAAGAAAAGAGGTGAAGAGACTCCAGAGCCTCCTCCTTAGACCAGCACAAGTTCTTTATGCACTGATTTGGTCTGGCTTTTCCTTCTTTTAGACAAAAGAACAGGAGGCAGAGGCAAGTGCCTTGAAGACAAGCAGAGGCCCTTCTTCGTGCTGGCTGTGATGTGCTCACACTTGGGAAGGGCGCAGGAAGCAACTCAGGGAGCAGCTCTCTGCAAAAAAGAAGACAGCTCATGTCAGATCTAGAAAAAATGGGGGCAAATCTCTATCAGCTTCCCCCCATGGCTCTCTTTGAAAACTCTCCTGCATCCCTGCAAAGAAACTAGGAAGTCACTGTGGAACTGAAGCGCCATTGGCTGTTGTGCAAAGGGTCTGGGACAAGCAGTTCCCAGCCTGGAAAGAGCTGGGCTCTGCCTGGACACAGCCAGGCACGTTTGGGTGCTGTGCTCTCATGAGAGGCAGCACAACTGCCCAGGGCCCACTCAGCTCAGCCTTGAGTGGGTCACTGGATCTCCAGGACTGCTGTGGCACTGTCTGAGTGCACACAGGCTGTGCACAAAACACTGTTCTATCAAGAAGCTATTGGGTTAGATTTTACAGGTGTCAATGCAGATCCTAACATGATCCCACTCCAGCTGAAACAGCTCTGTAAAATGGAGCTCCTCCTGTAGCCTGGATATTGAGCCCATTACCCAAGGGATTTCCTCCTCTCTGGGCAGTACTTGTAGACTGGAAGAGCCAGAGAGCTCAGGAGAAGATCTGCCCTGAGTGTTATCCTATCCTCAGACAGAACACAGAAACCTCAGGGACCACTCTGTGAAGATAAAAGAAGAGCTAAAGCAGTGGCTCAGCTGAACCTCCTACCAAACCATGGAATAAAAGTACACCGAACCAAACAATCCAGGCCAGACCTGCAGCCTGGCCTTGCTACAGAGCATCATCAGGCTTATTCTCACTGAAAAGTTCCAGTCTTTCTAGAGATGTCCAATAAAACCTGGCACCAACTTAGAGAAAAATAACATCCACCAGTGAGCAGCAGACAGCAGCAGTGTCAACACACCTCAAGAGAGAATAAGGTGCAAGCCCTGGTGAGCAGCAACACTCCTGGGCCTCAAGTCCCCAGCCCCATAAGAGCATCCCCATCTCTGTGTCAAACCACCTGCCCCCATGGTAAGGAAATCCCTGGCCTGCCACAAGAATAATTTTTATGTCTAAAACTAAGCAAAAAAGACCACCAGAGAATCCCACTTCCTAGCATCCCCACTTCCACGGCACTCAGTTGAGACTGGGTTGAGCCCCACAGCTCATGTATTGCTGCACCCACCTCTGACTGTGGGGATACTTCATTATATTGTGCTCCAGCACAGTTTTGGGCAGTAAAGCCCCCAAAGGCACCATGGCAGCCCTGCCGGCAGGCAGGATAACCTCCTTCTCCTACAGAGCTCACCTTGACCAAACTCGAGGGCTCGCAGTGACGGTCCTGCACCGAGCTCGGCGGGACACCAAACTTCAGCCCAGCCCGGGCGCCGCCTTCCCCCGCACACCGTGGCAGGATGAACCCACCGGCCACGCACCCCGGCCTTACGGGCAGGGAAGATCGCGCCCCTCACAGGGAAGAGCGATACCAACCTTGGCTTACCGAGGGCTCAGCGCGGGGACCCGCGTCGGCGCCAGCTCCAGCCTAACTCATCCCTCCGTGGGAGGTGGGAAGCGACAACCATTTAGGGAGCGCGGTCGGGAGCGCAGAGGTACTTTCAAACTGGCTCGGCGGCCTGCTCGGCATGGCCCGTCCCGCTCCCGCCGGGCCCGGGCCGCCTCAGGGCCGCGGGGCGCGGGGGCGGCCGGGGAGCTCGCAGGCCACCAGCAGCCGCCGCCGCCGCAGCCCGCGGCCAGGCCCGGCCCGCCGCCCGCCGCTCCCCATCGGGCGGCCCCGCCGGCAGCGCGGGGACGGCGCCCCGAGGCCTTCGCCGCCGCCGCGCCGGGAGGGCCCGCGGCGGGGGCGGGTGCAGGGGGTCGCTGCCCGCCCGGGGCCGCCCCCGCCCCGGCGAGGCGCACACAAAGGGTGGCGGCGGCGGCCGGGCCGCTCACCTGCGGCGAGAGGAGGCCTCGCCGGCGGCAGGGCCGCGGCCTGCGCGCTGCGGCCGAGCCCCGCGCTGGCGTGGAGGCGGGAGCCGGGAGGGAGGGAAGGGAGCGAGCGGCGGGCGGGCGCGCGCGCAGCGGAGGGAGCGGAGCGGGCCGGGCCGGGGCGGCCGCGGCGGCGGCGGCGGCGGAGGAGGCGGGGCGGGCGCGGCCGGTGCTGCCCCCTGCCGGGCCGCGCCGGCAACTGCGCGGCCGCCGCCACCGGGGAGCGCGCTGTCCCGGCGGTGCCGCGGCCATGAGCGCCTCGCTGGTGGGGTACAGCAGCTCCGAGGAGGAGCAGGAGCAGCAGGAGGAAGGGGGCAGCCGGGACGGCGGCGCGCAGGGGCCCCGTGAAGCCAGGTGGGTGCGGTGTGCGGTAGGGTGGTGGCGGCAGGAGCGCGCGGGAGGCGGCGGGAGCGCGCGGCCTTCCTCCTCCTCCTCGTTCTCACCCCGCTCCGGTCCCGCAGCTCCGGCCGCCCCCGCCTGCCCGCGCCCGCCGGCCTGCCGGGAGACCCGGACCCGGAGGAGGCCGTGAGCGATGACAGCTCCCGGCACGGCGGCCGCGTGCGCGGCTTCCCCCACGAGCGGGGCAACTGGGCCACGCACGTCTACCTGCCCTGTAGGTACCGGCACCGGCACCGGGACCGGGGTGGGCCGGGGGGCTGGCGGGACGGAACTCGGCCGCTGCGCTCCAGGGTGCCACCGGTGCCGGCGGGGATGCGCGGCCAGCGCTTCGCTGACGGCGCTGCCCCGCAGACGCTGCCCAGGAGGAATTCCTGGAGCTGCTGGAGCTGCTGGTGTCCCGCGCCCGCACCTACGTGCCGTCGCTGGCTGCCATGGAGGAGTTCCACCTGAGCCTCTCGCAGTGCGTGGTGCTGCGCTACCACTGGATAGAGCCCTTCGTTCGCTGCCTCAGGGAGCGCCTGGCCGCCTTCCACAGGTGGGTTTGGCAGAGCCTCGGGAGAGCGCTCCTCACACCCCTCCTCTGCCCTCGGGAGCCGTGTTTCACCAGCATCCACGCCCTAAGGTGTCCCTGGCAGCTGGTCCTGGCAGAACATTAAAGCCCTGAGGATTTTTTCTCACTGCCTCAGGATCTGGCACCAGACACGTCAGGTTCTGGCTTTCCAGGATCAGGCAGAGCTGTGCCATTCCCTAAACTATGAATGGTTTTGTAGCTTACATCTGGCTCAGGCACCAGCTGAGCATCAGCTCCTTCAGGGCTTCTGTCACTGTCCAGGCTTTGGAGGGCTGGAAACGGGAGGGAAATTAATTAATTTGAGCCCCCAAAGGTTCTGGTTGCACCAATTCAGTCTAATTGCAGCATACATTTGTCTATATCTTTCCATGGTTTGCTAACAATCCTTGCCCCTTCTCATTTTCTCCTTTTTTTTTTTTTTTTTTTTTCTCCTGCAGCTGAAATAGGATATTTCTTATTTCAGGTTCTTCTGCGTGGCTGACCAAGTGAAGGTTTACACCAACCAGAACAAAACCAGGTGAGTGCAGCGTGCCTGCCCCAGGAGAAGTCTGAGCAAGGTGCTGGGGGGATGGGAAGTGGCACCCTGCCTGTCCCATGGTTGAACACAGTATGTGTTCACCTCTAGATCATCTCCAGACGTTTCACACCTTTCCCCAGCCATCTGTACAAATTTTTAGCTTTGGTGCTGATTCTCTGCAAGCCTTTGGTCTCATTAGCTGGTGTGAGCAGAGTGGGACCACCTCTTTTGGCACCAGTGCCAGTCGTGAAATTGTAGTGCAGGTCTTCCAAGAGCTGGAGAGAAAGAGCTGAGATGGTGCTAATTCTCCTGGATGTCAGCTCAGAAGCCTGATTCCAACAGAATACAATTAAGTTTTTTTGAATGCCAAAGCAAAGGTGATTAAAATTGTGAAAAGTTGCTGAATCTGGCAGGAAAAGCAGCCCAAGATAGTCATGGGTAGAAAAAAGTGGATATGGAATCTGGGTGACACTTGAATCTTCTGCTTCCCTCCTGGAGGGGGAGAAAATGATGACTCTTAATGACTCTAGAAAGTGTCATCCCGACGGTCCTGGAGGAGGTGCTGACCTATTTGTCACATATCTCCAGCTTGGTACTTCCCATTCCCTGCTTCCTCTCACACTGTAAAATCTCTCCAGCAACTTCCACTTTTTTAATGCAGCTATTGCATGGGTACAGCACTCTGCTGAAATTCCCATCCAGTGCATCCTTTGCCTGGAAAATTAATGTTCATGTCTCAAAAAATACTGGGTTAATCTAGCAAATCTACATGGTTTATCATGCACTCCTGCTTCTCCCTGTTACCACATCTTCTGTTTTTCTTCAGAATACAATCAGCATCCCTGGATGCTTAAACCTGGCATTCCTCAGATTTTCTTGTGTTAGAGAGCAGGGAACTTGCCTAGTAGGAATGCAGGGCTAAGTATTCTTATGGCTGTGCTTTCTGCAGCATGAAAGGGTGCTTGCTATCTCTCCTTGCCTTTCTTTAGGACCTTTATTGGCTTGGAGATCTCTGCTGGGCATTTCCAGCTGCTGGAGCTGGTCTCAGAGGTGGATGGTGTTCTAGAGGAATTTGACCTTCCCACATTCTACAAGGTGAGGTGTTTCCTGGTTATTCCTCTGCCAGTCTGGGCATGCTGGCTGGTTCCCTGTGAGATGTTCATTCAAATAAACAGGAGCCAGTTGCAGTGGCTGCCCTGCTGTGCTTGGAAGCAGGGTTGTCTTGGGATAGAATGGGCAGCGGGGGAACTGAAGACAATCCTAGTGTCTTTTTCTTGGGCATCAGTCCAGTCTTTTTGCTTAGTACTAGCTTTGGGAACAGATTTGGGATTTTGAAGGGCCTGACCCAAGTTTGTCTGTCTCCAGAGCCAAGTAGGGAGGGTTATTCAGAAATGACCCATGTACCTGCTCCAGGACCAGTTCTGAGAGATTCTCCCAGAGCTGCAGAGTTAAGCAGAGAGAGGCTGGGAACCAGGCAGCTTTGCCCACTGGTGTCCAGAAGGGCTGGGCTGAGAAGCCCAGCACTCCTCTTGCCTCCAGCACTGTCCATTTCAGCTCTGCAGCTGTTGAGATGGCAGAGGGGACTCGCAGCTTTGAGATCCTCCAGCCTTTGTGATCCCAGACAGGGCAGCAGCATCATGCCAGGTGTCCCACTGTGGCTCTGTGCACGGAGCAAAGCTCCTTTAGCCCTTGCATTCCTATCCCTGTTTTGTCTGCAGGACCCATCGTTCCACATCAGCTTGGCCTGGTGCGTCGGGGACCTGTCTGGCAGGCTGGAAGGGCAGTGCCTGCGGGAGCTCCAGGTGTGTCCCCATGTGCTGTGGAGAGCAGGGGGAGGGCAGAGCTGGAGTCCAGCCACATCTCTCTGCCAGGGGTGGAGAGTGGGAAATTCTCTTCATTGAGCAGGACAAACTTCACTAGGGGGAGCGTGACTTAAATGATCTTCCCGAGGGAAGTCAGAGGCTTCCAGCTGCAAATGGCTTAATTTGTGACTTGCTTCAGAGAGAGCGCTGCCAGCTCCATCCTCTGGCAGATCCCCCTCCTGGTACTGACTCCTGCCTCTGTTTTCCAGGACATTGTGGATGGGTTTGAGGAGTCAGCATTCCTGCTGCGTATCCAATGGGAGCAAATCCGCTGCAAGTCAGGGAACAAGTACTTCTCCTTCCCCCTGAGGTAGGGGCAGGTGGGGCTGTGCATTTTAGAGCCTTGAAGAGCCTGATGCTGGACCAAGGACTGTTGTCTGGCACAGCTCTGGCTGGTGTGGGCTGTCACGCAGCTCCATCCTCTTCTTGCCTGCTCAGCGTCTCTGTGGTGTTTGTGGCCTCAAGTCGGGCCACTTCCAGTTTGAGCTGCTGGCTGAAGAAAAGTGTGTTTATAGCAGATTTCATCCTCGCTCCTGGATGTGCTGCTGTCAGCACTGGTGGTTCCAGACATCCCACGGTCGCTAATTTTGCTGATTTTTTTTAAAAAAGGAAAAAAAAATATCTTCAAAAGCCATAGATGCCTTATGGGAAGGAGGAAGAAGGTAGCGTGGGAAGCTGCTACTAAAGGGAGAGTGTCTCACGCAGTGGGAAGTAGCACTGCCAGATTGTTGGGAAGCTCTGGGCATGTTTTGAGTAGCAAGAGGCAAGGACATGGAGCTGGATCCTCTTCCCTGAGTGTTTTCCTACTGTAAGCCATCTCGGACAAGCTTCTGAGTCATGCTGTGTCCCTCTCACGCTGCTGCTGCCTCTGTAGAGACATTTCAGTGTCTGATCCTTTTGCCAAGCAAGAGCTTGCTGCCAGGTGTGGGTGAGCCCTGGAATAGATTGTGTCAGTGTTTGCCTGGGCTGGGAGGGTGAGTCCCTCCCAGGCCACAGGTGAGTCAAGGGGTAGTGGCTCCTGCCCCAGCTCCACACTTTTTCCCTGTGTGATCAACACCCCAGGTCAATGATGACCCAGGGGGTCGCAGGCTGGACATTGTCCCTTGGGATGAACTCCTTTTTAATCTTTTTGTTACTGTGGATTGGGCAGCTACAATCTCTCAGGTAGTTGGAACAGGATGCTGATACGATATCCTGAATCTTTTATTCCATGTTTGTCCAGGACTTCTGAGCAGTAAAAATCTCTCTCCTCATGTCATAAAACCGTGTCTATGGTGTATTTCAGCTGTTTCCTTTTAGACACGCACAACTCCTGCAGGCTTCACGTGAGGCCACATCTGTAAGTGCTCCTGTGAGCTCCGTGCTGCCTGTCCTGGCACATAGAGTGGCTTTGTCTGTGTCTGTGGGAGCATCTCCATCAGGGTTTGTGTCCCTGGGAGCATCACAGCCGGTTCCTGCTGCCAGCAGCCTTTTGAAGTCCTTAACAAAAAATCTATTAAATCTTTAGCCAGTTAGTTTCCGCGATGGGGATCGGCAAGATAAGTTTCTTTTGGGGGAAAGAAAAACAAACAAAGGCAGAGATATATTTAGCCTCTGGGGACTTCAGTGAAACCGGTTTCTCCCGAGTTAATGCTCAACCGCCGGGCCTGGCACAGCACCCAGTTGTGTAACATTGGGTGTCAGAAACCCCCGGGACAGGGGACGGTGCCTGTGGGGGCAAAGTCGGGGCCGGGCAGGGCGGGGATGGCGGCAGGGCCCGGCGGGGCGGGGACGGCCCGGGGGGTTTCTGCCCGCGGCTGCACCGCACACACACGTGCGGGGCCCCGGCCCCGCCTAAGCCCGGGCCCGCCTGGGCCCGGCCCCGCCCGAGATCGTCCTGGCCCCGCCCGAACCCGCTCACACCGCCTGAGCCCGGCCCCGCCTGAGCCCGGCCCCGCCTGAGCCCGGCCCCGCCTGAGCCCGGCCCCGCCTGAGCCCGGCCCCGCCTGAGCCCGCTCCCACCGCCTGAGCCCGGCCCCGCCTCAGCCCGGCCCCGCCCCGCCCGCTCCCACTGCTCCCCGCCGCCGCTGCCGCCGCTGCCGCCGCGCCCGCCTTCCGCCAGCGCTCCGGTGCTCCCGGCGGCGGGCAGAGCGCGGCAGGGCAGCCGAACGGAGCCGGGCCCCGCCGCGCCGCGCCGGCCGCCCATGTGCCGCGCGCCGCCGTCCTGACCTCGCGCACAAAAGGCGGGCCGGGAAGAGACGGGCCGCGCCTGGCAGCGCCGCCCATGCACCGTGCGCAGCCCCCCGCGGCCGCTCGGCGCCGGGCCATGAGGGCGGCGTAGCTCCGGCTCGGCCCGGCCCGGCCCGGCCCGGCGCGGCCGGGGGCAGCCGCGACCCGGCGGCGGCGCGGAATGGCAGCAGGGGGCGGCGCCCCCTGGCGGGCGGGCGGGCGCCTCCCGCCGCTCGTGGTGCTGCTGGTGCTGCTGGCGGCGGCGGCGGGCGAGGAGATCAACGCCGAGGTGAGCCACGGGCGGCCGGGGCTCGGGGCTCGGGGCTCGGGCACCGCGCCTGCCGGCCCGCCGCACGCCGGCCGGGGCAGGTGCAGGCGGGGCGGGGAACGGGGGGGTCCGGGTTGCCCCCGGGGGTGGCGTGCAGCGGGTGTGGAGTGTAGGGAGAGAGCGCTTTGTGCCCGGCGGGAGGGGGTGAAAGGGCTTTTGATAAAGGCTCTGCTCCACCACCCTGCCGGGGGAAGGGAGTGGGGGTAGAAGAAATTAATAGGTTAAATTTTTTAGAAATTAAAATGTTAAGCCGCTTTTGAAAGATGAAAGTGATAGGAAAAGAATTGGTGTATGAAAAGGATTGAAGAACCTGGAGAAGACGACTTGGGAAAGGAAAAAGACTTGGAAGAGGAATGAGATTTGGAAAAAGAAAAGGACTTGGAAGAGGCATAAGACTTGGAAAAAGAATTGGAAGGAATTTAGAAAAAAAAGCTTTAAGGATTAAAAGGAAAACCCCTCTAATTTGGAAAATAAAAATGAAGAATAAGAGGGAGAAAAAAGTAACAAAAGACTAATAATAAAGATAAAAATAAAATGCAATTAAAGAAGACAAGAGGAGGCGGAGGCCGGGGGCAGGAAGGAAGAGCCCTGGCGCGCCCCAGCACCCTCCTGCCCCCCGCCCTGGGGCTGCAGCCCTGCAGGACAGAAGCCCCTTTGTGGTGCTGGCCGGGGTGGGGGTCCCAGCCTTCACATCCCTCAGCAGCTCCCAGAGGACGCCTCCAGAGGAGGATGGGGACAGGCAGCCTGCAGGCAGCCTGGCTCTCTGCCAGCTGCCTTGTCCCTGGAGTCAGGGCATCCGGCAGCAGCCCCCCGAGATCACGGATCCCCCACCTTTCGGGGCAGGGCAGGCACCCTGTGCCCTGCTGGCACCGCTGGCAGTGAAGGGACACAGGGCTGGGGGACAGTCAGGCAGGGGACAGATCCTTCCCTGCTGGGTGGTGGGGAGCTCCGTGGGGCTGCTCGGTGCCTGATGGCTCCGTGCCTCTCCCGGCGCAGGCATGGCTGCGGCTCTACGGGTACCTGCCGCAGCCCAGCCGCCGCATGTCCACCATGCGCTCGGCTCAGACCTTCTCCGCCGCGCTCGCTGAGATGCAGAAGTTCTACGGCATCACCGTCACCGGCGTCCTGGACGAGGAGACCAAGGCGTGAGTTTCTCCCTTGTCCCCTTGCTCGAGCAGATGGCAGCTCCACTCTCAGGCTCTGTGGTTTTCTCTGACAGCCCCAGGGCTCTGCCGGCACCTGGGTGCTGTCCCCCTTGGGAGCTGCTTCTGCCCTTTTGGGGGCTGCTCCTCTGCAGCCAGGATATTGTCTCTGCTGTCTGTGGCTGCTCTAACCCCTCAGGGACGTGGGCTGAGCCCTGGCCTGGTGTCCTCCTGATAGGTGGATGAAACGTCCCCGCTGTGGGGTCCCGGATCAGTTTGGAGCACGGATGAAGTCCAACATGCGTCGGAAGCGGTACGCGCTGACAGGGCGGCGCTGGAGCCAGAGCCACCTCACCTTCAGGTACCCAACACTGCCAGGGATGCCCTCCCCCCTGCCCAGGGAGAGCCACGGATCCCCTCAGGGAGCGAGTGCTGCTTCATTCCCTAATGAATTCTGTATCCCCAGCATCCAAAACTACACGGAGAAGCTGGGTCGGTACCACTCCCACGAGGCTGTCCGACGAGCTTTCCGGGTGTGGGAGCAAGCCACGCCGCTGGTTTTCCGGGAGGTGGCCTACGAGGACATCCGGCAGAAGAGGAAGAAGGAGGCTGACATCATGGTGCTCTTTGCCTCTGGATTCCATGGAGACAGCTCTCCCTTTGATGGCCTTGGGGGATTTTTGGCTCATGCCTATTTTCCTGGTCCTGGCATGGGGGGGGACACGCATTTTGACTTGGATGAGCCTTGGACGCTGGAGAATGCAGATGTGTCTGGTGAGTTGAGGGCCAAGGAGATGGTAAAGGTGACCAGAGGAGCCTGGTGGCCTTCTGGGCTGGAGCGGGGTAAGGGGGCAGGGGGCTGTGCTGGTGTGGACAGGAGTGGCAGGGAGAGCAGGTCCACCATGGGTGATGCAGACTGATCCCACTGGAGCACCCCTATTGCAGGATGCTGGGTCCAGGGGTCTACCTCATGTGTCATGTCCCCCTCTTGCTGATGGTGCTTCTCCATGCAGGGAACAACCTTTTCCTGGTGGCTGTGCATGAGCTGGGGCACTCGCTGGGCTTGGAGCACTCCAGCAACCCCAGCGCTATCATGGCCCCCTTCTACCAGTGGATGGACACGGAGAACTTCCAGCTGCCTGAGGATGACCTCAAGGGCATCCAGCAGCTCTACGGTGAGGAGCTGGTTGGGGGGTCATCCCAGAGCTGGGATTCTGGGCATGTGTGTGGGGAAACTGAGGTACAGGTGCTGCTGGTCTGAATCACCACATTCCTTCTCTCACCTGCCCGACACAGGTACCGCAGATGGGCACCCTCAGCCCACCAAGCCTTTGCCCACCGTGACACCCCGGAGACCTGGCAGGCCAGACCAGAGACCCCCTAAACCTCCCCCTCCGGGGAAACCAGAGCGACCACCCAAACCTGGCAGCCCAGACCGACCTGACCAGTATGGCCCTGACATCTGCGATGGGGACTTCGACACGGTGGCGGTGCTGCGTGGGGAGATGTTCGTATTCAAGGTACCTGCCAGGACCCACTCCTGCCCCTTCCTTGGGGATCTAGTGGGTCTGTGGTGGGAGGACCCCTTAGCAAGGTGACTGTGTCCCTGTGTCCTCCCCATCCTCTGCCAACACCCCGTTTCTTTCCAGGGCCGGTGGTTCTGGAGGGTGCGGCACAACCGGGTGCTGGACAATTACCCCATGCCCATCGGACACTTCTGGCGGGGCCTGCCTGGGGACATCGATGCTGCCTACGAGAGGCATGACGGGAGGTTCGTCTTCTTTAAAGGTGAGCAGGGAAGCTGGATGGGAGGGCTGAGGTGGAAGTGAGACCCCAGTGCCCCCACAGAGCTCCTGAGAGCTGGTTGGCATCATCCCATCCTGACCCACCTCCAGCCAGAGCTGCTGTGTGATCCCAAGAGTTTGGGGTGGCCACAGGCATCTACCACTATCCCTATCAATTTGTGCACCTGCCACAGCAGCTGGGCAGGACCTTCTCATCCCTTTTCTCCAACTCTTTCCCCTCTAGGTGACCGGTACTGGCTCTTCCGAGAAGCCAACCTGGAGCCTGGGTACCCACAGCCCCTGGTCACCTATGGGCAGGGCATCCCCTATGATAGCATTGACACAGCCGTCTGGTGGGAACCCACGGGACACACCTTCTTCTTCCAAGGGGACAGGTGAGTGTCTGTGGGGTTCTCCCTGCTCTGCTGTCTCCTGGCCCTGTCGGGGGAAATGTTGGGCAGTGGGGACTCCTGTGCTCCTCACCTGCTCCTCACCTTCCTCCCCAGATACTGGCGCTTTAATGAGGACACACGCTCGGTGGACCCTGGGTACCCAAAGCCCATCTCTGTCTGGGTGGGCATCCCTCCCTCGCCCAAGGGAGCCTTCCTCAGCCCAGATGCCTGTAAGTAGAGGAGAAGAGGGGTGGGTGGTGGTGGTGGGGGTCTTGGGGATGAGATACCCCTCTGTTAATCTGGCCACATGGGATGGGTTTGGGGAGAGTGTCTGGGAGTCAGCAGTGAATCCCTTTCTGAAGGGTTTCACCAGTCCTGCAGCAAAACCTGCTGTCTTGGGCATCTGCAGGGGTGCCTAGGTTCTAGAGTGTCCTGTGCCCACTGACTTACCCCTTGTCTCCATCTTCTCTCCTCTAGCCTCCACCTACTTCTACAGAGGCACAAAGTACTGGAAGTTTGACAATGAGCGTCTCAAGACAGAGCCAGGCTATCCCAAATCCATCCTACGGGACTTCATGGGTTGTCACACGGAGCTGGTCCCTGACCCCAATCCCCGCTGGCCCGATGTGGACCGACCCCCCTTCAACCCTGATGGGGATGGGGGGACTGAAGGCGAGGAGGAGGAAGAGGAAGATGAGGATTACAGCGAAGGAGACGGCCAGCCAGGCAGGGACGTGGACGTGGTGGTGCAGATCGATGAGTACACACGCACCATGAGCGTGGTCATGGTGCTGGTGCTGCTGGTGCTGCTGCTCTGCATCCTGGGCCTCATCTACGTCATCGTCCAGATGCAGAGGAAGGGCGCACCCCGAATGCTCCTGTACTGCAAGCGCTCCTTGCAGGAGTGGGTCTGACCCTGGCTCCCTCCCCCAACCGCCCCCACCACCATGGTGCTAAGATGGACCTGACACCCCCTCCCCTTGACCCTCACCACGGCCTCGGCCCCTCTACCCCATTGTTGCTTGATGGCTCCAGCCTCAGAAAAGGGGGGATGCCCAACCCCCCCAGCCCCTCCAGAGCAGCCGGGCTGGGACCGGGGATGGTCATGGGGGGGCTGGAGGGCATCCAGGCCCTGCCTGCTCCCCAGTGCCTGTGCGTCCCCCTAGCCGTGACCCTCAGGCTGCCACCCATCACGTGCCTGCATCCGCCATGGGTCCCTGCAGGGTCCCTTCCTCCTGTGTGAGCCCACTGCAGCTCGGGTGGTGAGTGGGCTGGCAGCTGCTCACGAGTGCTGCGGGCTGGCAGGTCTCAGCCACGGGCACCTGCAGCAGTGGGGAAAGGGAGGGCTGAGCTCGTGGCTGTGTTTCCTGTTGAACCATGGGGATACAGGGATGCGGTGCCTAAAGACAGTGTGAGTTGGGAGATGCCATCTCTGCCACCCTGCTGGGGCTCAGCTCAGTCCGGGCCCTACTGCTGCCACTGTGGGACAGAGCCCTGGGGCTCGTGGCCCAGTGGGCACAGCCGCCTTGTATGTCCATTAAACGGGTCGGGTGTGTGGAAAGCTGTGGTGCCATCGTCCTTCCTGCTGCTCGGATGCCCTGGGGGGGATTGGACAAATTCTGTGGTAATGGGCCTTGTCTGGAGGTCACCCTGCATGGCACCCCCAGGGGATGCAGGGAAGGGGGCAGCGTGGCCAGTGGTGTCCCTGCAGCAGTGCCTGCCCTGGGGCTGCCACTTTAGGGGGGTCAGCTAAAGCAGCCCCCCCACCCCCACCAGGGGACAGAGCAGCCTTTCAGCAGCTCCATGGCAGTGACAAGGGCCTCGCTGGGAACACAGGGTGCCTTGTTCTCCCCCAGCCAGCACTGCTCTTCAGCCCCGGGCAGCCGCCTCCCTTCCCCGTGCAGGGGCCGGCAGCAGCTGCGGGACCCTCCTGGAGCCACTTCACAGGGTGCTGCAGCTCCCTGTCCCCACGCAGCCCTGTCCAGTTTCCTGGGGGGAAGGGGTGGCCATATCCTGTCTCACCACTGCTGTCTCAGCAGAGGAAGGCAAGAGGAATCACGACTGCTGCAGAGATCAGGGAAATTATCACGGGAGTGGGAAAGATTAGACTTCAGGGGTAGGAAACTGGCTGTATCTGGGGAAAAATGTTGCTCATGTTGCAAAGCAAACCACAGAGGTAGTGGTGTCCCCGCCTCTGCTGGTGGTGTGATTATCATGGGGGTGGCAGCCAGAGCCAGGTTTGCTCTGCTGCAGGTGCAGCCTTGGGGTGGGTAGCAGAGGCCTGGCACAGTCGCTGCACTGGTGGGAAGGCTGGTTGGACTGTGCTGGACAAGGGGTTTGTGTGAACCTGACCCATCCCTGCGGGCATGACCCTGTGGAATTGGGGAGTGTCCCCATGTGGGAAATGACTCTAGTCAGCATCCTTGCTTCTTCCAGCCTCCCCTGCAGCAGGGCCAGTGCCAGCACTGTGCCAGCACCTGTGCCCTGCCTCTTCCCTGGACACCTCTGTCTCTGTGCACCCCTGCTCCACTTGCCAGCAGCTCCAGCTGCTCCTTTGCCCTCATCCCCTCTGCCAGCCCTGGCAGGTGGGTGGGAGGGTTCCCCCACTTCATGGATGAGGATATGAAGCCTTTGTGCTTCCCCCATCCTTCCCCCTCCCCAGGGCCCAGAGCTGCTGGCTCAGTTCCCGACTGCTCCAACCACTTCCCAGCACTGAATTACCCTGAGCTGCCCAGCCACTCGTCAGTCACTAATTACTGTAAAAGGGAACGACTGATGCTGGCTCTCACCCCACTTTCCTGGTGCTGGGGGGGAACCCTGTGGCCTGAGTCACCCACCCCCTGCCCCAGCCTCCATCCCTGCCCACACTGAGCGGCGATTTCCAGCCATGAGCCGATTCCCTGGAAAACACGTTTGGCTCAGACTCAGCACATCACTGCAGCCAAGCGAGAAGTCAAAATCGGGAACAGAAAACCTCTGAGGAATTGGGGTGAGTGGGTGGAAAAAGGTCTCAGAGTGGCTCAGGGCTGTTGTACTCCATCAGCCAGGCCTTGCTGGATCACATTCCCTGGGTTTTAACTTCTTTCAGTTCGGTTTTGACCATTTTGCCCAGGTTTGTGCTTGTGTGGGTCTTCCCCAGAGCTGAGGGAGGACCCACAGGTCTGCTGAGATGGGAGCCCTGCCATGGGGCAGCCCAGTACTCCAGCCTGTGCTGAACCAGACCAGATAGGCACCAGGAGCTGCCAAAAGCCATGAACCTGTCCAAAAGGCGAGGCAGGAGGCTGGGATTGTCTCTCCCCACCCCCCCAGAGACTGCTCCAGAGGCCAGCACAGATGCATTTCCCACGGCAGATGCATTTCCCACACTGGATGCACTTCCTGCGGCAGATGCATTTCCGACAACAGATGGATTTCCCACGGCAGCAGAGTTTCCCTTCTCTCCCGGGGGTACAGAGGGCTCGATGGGGTGCAGGGCCCCAAAGACCCTGGAAAGATGCATGGCTCGCAGGGAAAGCCAGAACTGGACAAGGATGCCCAAGACCAGCTGCTCATGGTATCCCTTCCATGGCAGGGGAGGGGCCTCCTTGCTGATTCAGGGTGGGACAGGAGCTGAGAACAATTCCCCATTGGGAATTAGGGAGGCTGGGACCAGAGGCCCGGGCTGCCACACTTGGTGAGCTGGGACACCACTCCCACCCCCTCCTGCTTTTCCCCGGATGCTGCAGCAGAGCTGGTGCCAGGAGCCCAGGGCCATCTGGAAACACTCATGGACAGCAGCAAGGGACCCGCTGGAGACAAAGCCCAGCATTTCAGTGGTGCTCCATGAGGAGGCTCCTGCACTGCCCTGCACGCCCACAGTGGGGTCAGCTCACCTCTGGCCACCCGTGGGTGTGAGACCCCAGGACGAGCAGCAGGCACCTGCTGTAAGGGGCAGCAGGTTGGGAGCATGGGGAGTGTGAGTCCAGCTGAGCCTGGCCCTGGCAGGCACTGGACTGCCCCAGCAGGCAGCTCCCTGCTTCCCAAAAATAGGTTGGACCTGGAAAAGACCTGGGAGCTGAGCGTCCTCCAGGCCCTGCTGTGCTGGGGTGTGAGTGAGAGGGTGGTAGGGGCTCTACCTGAATGACACCATCTCAGGAGAACCCTCCTCTTCCTCTGCAAGCCAGGGCACGATCCCCTGTTCAGTGCTGAGGAAAGAACCCGGAAAACACAGAGGAAGCTGGGCTCAGTGCAGAGGAAGAACTGGGGCTGGGATACAGCAAGCAGCGACTGGCCAGCTCAAGGTCGGAGGAAACAATGCTGGGGATGGAGGGAAGGGCTGTGGGGCCCTGGGAGGGGTGGAACCTGCTGCCTGTGCTTGCTGCAGGCAGAGCAGAGGTGCCAGCACAGCCCCACTGAGGGTGGGATGCACCCACCAACCACAGTGAGCTCGGCACGTGTGCGTGTGGCTCCTGCCCCTCTCCCTCTCCTCTCCCCCACCTGGCAGCCCCCAGCCTGCTCCCGGACATGCTGAGACTCCTCATCTCACACAAAGTCATTTCTGGGGCTGTAGAGGCAACATTTAAAGTGATGGTGAAGCAGATGGGCTGCAAGTCTGCTACAGCACAGCTCAGCATCCATCATCTCACCTCTAGGGGCTGAGGCTTTCCCCACTGCATCCCAGATTAGCTCTCAGGGTGCACAACTACTCCTTTATTCAAATGATCGTGTTTGGGTAGTCCCATTTTGCAGCCTGCCAGGGGAAGCCTTCACTGCTCTCCTTCAGGCACCAGCAGAGCTGGAATATCAGTTCTCTCTGCATGCAAAGTGGCCAAAGTCCCCAGTACCGTCACTTGGTTTTCCTGGGCGGTGGCCAGTGGTAAAACTCAAAATAAATATTTCCCTTGCCTCCAGTACTGCCTGCCCCACATTAGACAACAGCTGCAAAGGATTAACGTCGCCCTGGAGGTGTAATCCCTCTATAAAGATGACAACATTTGGCCCAAGACATCCAGGGAGATGCAAAATGGACAAGAAGCAGTTTGCCCCAGATTTTTTTTTGATTCCTGCTTTTCCCCCTGTGATCACAGCTCTGTGCTTCTTTGTCAGGACCCACCTGATAGGAAGGTGACAAAGTGCAAGGGGACAAACACAGGCAGGGACAGAAACTTGTACCAGTGTCCTGCCACTCTGCTGGGCTGGACCCTCACATCTGCCCCAGCAGCAGACCAAATGGAGAAAGCTTTCCAGGAACATCCTGTTGCCTGCTTGCCCAGGCAGAGCCACTGGAGCCCTGGGATGTCCCAGCCTTGGCTTGCACCACAGTGACTGCCAGCTGCTCCAGCCCAAGCCTGCTGCTGCTGGCCCAGCCCAGGGTGGGTCCCTTGCTCCGAGGAGCTGCAGCCTGTGCATTCACCGTACTTCAGCACTCAAGCTTTCAAAGGGAAGCTTTGCCTTTCATGCAGAAAGCAGCTCCCAGCACTGAGGTCCTAAACAGTGTCCAAGTGAAGAACCTTGCCCCAGCCAATGGAAGACAAAGGTGCAAAGCTGGTGCAGAGAAGGAAACTGATCTTTGGATCTTCCCTGCTCTGCCCTGGGTTGAAACCAGGGCTCCCCACAAAGATTCTTTTCTCTCCCACTAGACATGAACTGCAGCAAGGACTTAGGGAGGAAGGAAAGATCAGGCCACCCACAGAAAGGCGATCTTTTCTTCACAGCTGCCTGCACTGAACTGGGACTCCATTCTGCCTACCCCTCATTCCCAGCTGAGGCTGCCCTGGGAGCAGGCAGACAGTAGCCATACATGACTCCCATCTCTGCCTCCACCTCTTTCCTGCATTCTTCCACTCTCTGTGTAAGAGGATGTGGTATCCCACCCATGTCAAAAGCCATAAATGAAGGAATAAGAAGCTGAATGCTCCACCACACCACAGGAGTTTTGTTGCTGACAGGATGCCTCTGACATTCTGATCCATCTACCAGCAGCATCCTCTTCTCCCACAAGAAGGGCATCCAGCTTCACCCACCTTCAGCGAGATGGTTAAAGTTTTGATGGGAGAGAGGGATTAGAAGCAAAAGATTTTGGAAGAACACTGTGTAAATCACCACGCATCTGGCCATAAAGGAAAGAGCCAGTATCCGATGATGCTCCACTTTGTGCAGCAAGTAAACAGGAAGATTCAGTATTTTGTTTTGTATTTAAAAATACACAGAAGGTCCATATGGATGTAAGGGTTTGTGGCTGGGAGTTTATTCCAGCAAATCCGCTGGCACAGCTCCTAGAGGTCCGGCAGGAACTGGCAGCAGGGCCCATCTGAACTCTGCAGAGGCAGCCAGCTCGGGGCCCAGGGGAGCCCTGCCCCTCTTAATGCAAAAGGGCTGGTCACTAAGGGTGAGCTCAGCTCCTCAAGGACAAGGGGCAACTCCAGCACAGGCCCCAGCAGGGCAGGGAAAGGCAGCAGCAACTCCTGCTGAGTGTTCAGCTGCCAGACTGCCAAAAACACATGGTGTTGAGCAAGGGCTTGCAGGAAAGGATGCACATTTTACCCTGCTGGGGTCTGATGGATCCACTCAGCAGCTCCCCCAGCTCTGGCAAGCTTTGCCAACATGGAGAAAGCCTCACCATGGACTTCATTAGGGCCAACCCTTGGCACACAATCCAGTGTGATTCCACTTAACAGACTGAGTCCAGCCAAGCCTTGACATATGTCAATGCAAGATGGATGGTGCTTTCTCATGTGGGCTTTCTTGGCTGGGCTCCTTAGAGCTAACCAAGCAGTTCAGCTGCTAGAAGAATTGCAAAAGTCTTCTCCAGAAAGCTTTCTGTAGGTACAATCCAGTTCCATGTGGCAGCACCTTCAGTTCAAAGCCCAGCAGCTCTAAAGGTGCAGGTGAGGCAGCTCTGTTACAGGTGTCCAGTGAGCTTTGCCACAGAGGTGCAGAGAGAGGATGTACAGACATGCCAAACCTTTAAACCAGGTGGGGTCTCAGTGGTCAGGATTAAACCCAAAATCTATGGCAGATGTCCCCTAGCAGGCTCTCCTCCTCCTGGGAGAGAGCAGCTTCATTCTACAGAGCAGTAAGAGAAGTGAAACCTTCCCCTTTCATTGCACAGCCCAGGGAAGGATCAGCCCCAGCCTTTGGTACCTGCCCTCCAGAGTACTGACAGGGGGCTTGGCCCTGGGCAGGAAAGGCATCATCTACACCTAGACTTACCCTATTACTGATGGAGTCTCTGCTCTTCCCTTTGTAAGTCTTTCTACAACAAAGGCAGATTGGTTTGAGGCAGGGAAGGGCAGCTCCAGCACAGGAAAAGACTTCCGCTCCTGTTATGCTGCTTTGCTAAACCTCCCCTTTGATCCCTGGGGAAAGGGACAATTTGGCAGCTGGAAGGCTATTGTGTGCTTCATGCTGCTAAAGGCTTGGCTGAGAGCTGGAGTGAGTTGGTAACTAACTACACAGCCAACAAAACTGTCCCTAACAGGCAGGTACGTCTAATCCGTCACCGCTGGGGAAAATGGCTTCAAGGAAAAAGGGAATGAAAAACCCATTTTCATTAACAGCATGAGTTTTTGTCATAGTACCACAAACTTTATGGATTAGAGACAGTTTCTGTCTTCTCTATGGAAACCTCACTTATTTTCCACTAATCAGACTGCTGCTGTTAACATCTGTGCTATCCCTTAAACAGTGAGTGTGCTGATCAAAGTCAAGTTCAGAGGAAAATTCTAACATCTGGGTTCTCAAATAAATTCCCTGGCACTTTCTGAAGCACTAAAACGTGCAAGTTAAAGATTCATCAAAGAAGGAAGAAGACAGAAGCAGATTTACAGAGCCAAATGTTTAATAACTTTTCAAGAACAAGTATTACATCCATATTTAGAGCATATATAAGAGATGGAAAACAATGAAATAAAAAATAAAATTGCTAATTTCAAGAGGATACACTTAACTCCACAATTCCTGCTGAATCCCTTCTTTGGAGGCACAGTGGCCACTTTGAGCAAGACAAGACTGGGTACCAGGCCACTTGCAGAGTTTAGGCTCAGCACTTCAGGAACAGCCAGGAAAACTCTGACTCTGTACAATCTGCACGCCAACATCTCTTCCCAATGTGGTGTTATTGCTGGACAGAGCAGAGAGAAGAAAGGAGACACTTACAAGAGCTGGCAGCACAGGACAACAGTACTGGGAGGGCTCCAAGCACTCCCCAGACACCTCTGAGGCTGCTCCAGCCCAAAGGGCAGTGACAGGTTCCCCAGAGGTGTTATCTACAGTTAACACTGCCTTCTACCTCCCACTATGATCAGCCCTCAACATCCTCCTTCAAAAGCTTGAACCTTCGCCCAGGAATCTTCTTTGCTAAAAGAAGTGTCTGCACTGGGACATGCTGGCCCTGGCAAAGAAGGTGCTTCCTCACAAGCCTCAAAATTGCTGCATGTTGCTCAAGATCTCTCAATATGCCAGCATATTCACTCCTCTCCCATCACTTCAGAGCTTGGCATCTCCTCCTGAGGGGCATGGCATCTCCTTCCCCCCTCATGGCACCACTGTCTGCACTAGCCAGGGAAAAGATCAGAGGGAACTCATTTTGGGCTAGAGGGACACAAACAGCATCTCTCCTGGAAGACAAATGTGGAGCTGCAGCTGCTCTGAAGAGCAAAATTGCTGAGCTGAGTCATGGCTGAAAGCTCTGGAGAGATGCCGGGAGGCTGCAACTGCCCAGAGTCCTCCAACACAACCAGGGAGGACATGGGGAGCGGCTAAACAGCTCACCCTGCTCCTAGATGGGAATGACAATTTCCATGTTTTGGCAGGAAAGCTATGCAGCAAGGCACCCCAGACAGACTGCTCACCCTGGCAACAGAGGGTGCTCCCTGGCTGGTGGCCAAAGCTGGCAGGAGCTCTGCTGCCAGAAGAAACTCCGGGTTGCGAAGGCAGCAGGACGCAGAGGAATGCTAGCCTGGCTCATTGTTCTCCCACCTCCTTCCCACATACAGCTCACCTTGGCCTTGTTCTGGACAGGCAGGTACAGCTTGAACTCGGCTGGGAGCTCATCCTCTGAGTACAGCCGGTCAGAGAAATACACCCGGCGGATGCGACAGTTGGCGTGGATCTGAGAGTCAAAACAAAGAGTCAGTCCACTTTCCACATTCTCCTTCCACATCCAGCTTTGATGTCATCCTGCAACATGGATTCTTTGGCTCAGGAGCTGGAAATGTACCTCACTGTCTTGCTTTTTTGAATCTTACAGGGCATCAGAGAAATGCTGGTCTGTGCCCTCTGCTTTGCATTAGATGCCCTCTCCAAGGATGAAGACTTGTTCAAAAGATTTGGCCAAGCCCTGGCATGTCTGCCAAGTAAGATTTGTCTTAGTTGCTACAGGGATTTTCTGCTGTGAGCTGAGCTCTGCTTTGCTGGTATCAGTGTTTGCCAGAACACCCACAATCTCAGCCTGCTGCATTTTTAACACACCCACTTCAGGGCTTCCCCGAGGTCAGGAATGAGCCTGTCCAGCCTGTGCTGCCTCCACTATCAGCTGGCAGCTAAGGAGCTGCTCTGGTCCCCCTCCTGAGTATGTGAGAAGGTAGAAAACTCTCAGCTGACTGCCTGCACCTCAGGGCAGTCCTGCAAGGAACTTCAGCACTCCCCTCATAATAAGCAACAGGCATGCTCTACACACAGACATTCCTCAAAATAACCCACACCACTGGACACTATGAACATGACTCCCTAGCACATGGAACAAGTTCCATGTCCTCAGCAGGAACAAACACTGCATCAGCTCTGTTACAAGGGACTCGGTGAAAGCAGG
This sequence comes from Erithacus rubecula, assembly GCF_903797595.1. Classification (NCBI taxonomy): domain Eukaryota; kingdom Metazoa; phylum Chordata; class Aves; order Passeriformes; family Muscicapidae; genus Erithacus; species Erithacus rubecula. The sequence goes on along the minus strand of NC_136664.1, from coordinate 6,100,820 downwards.
GTCACTCCACTACCACTAGGAAACAAGCTTGACCAGTGATATGAATGGTCTGTGCACTGTGTGTCTTTCCCATCCAGGCTCCCATTCAGCCAATCAGTCCAGTCTATCCAGACAGTAAGGCAACACACAGCTAATTCCCAGCAAAGCTCCACCTTCATGGCTTGCCACAGGGAACTGCAACTGTCACCCTAACCAACAGCCAGCCAGAGAAACAAGAGGGAAATGGGCCTCCTTCATCCCAGTATAGTCAAGTAAAGTGAGGCCTCAGTCAGGCCTTTGCTCCCCTTCCACAGTGCTCTGCCAAGAGCAGGGCTGGCAAAGGAACCACGCAGGGCTGAAGCCAGATTCCCATGCTGCTGTGCCAGGCAGCAGGAACCTCAGCAGGCGCTGGTTTCCCGGGCTGGTCTCACCTGCACTCTCAGGGTCTCGATGTAGTTGGTGCCGTAGGCGCGGCGCGTGAAGTCGGACAGGTTGAACTGGATCTGGTTCCAGCCGTCGTCCAGCCGCATGGGCATGGTGCAGATGAAGGGCTTCACCCGCGTCGTGCTCTGGTAGTTGCTCGCCCGGAAACGCCGACGGACGTTCTTGTCATCCAGCACCTGGCCAGGGAAGGCAGGGGGCTCACCCAGGCGCCAGGCCCCGGCTCCCCAGGACAGCACTACCCGTCTCCAAGAGGGCTCTCTACTCCCACCCCTCCATTCCACAGCAGAAGTCATTGTAACACAGGAAACAGACCCATTTTCAGGAATAGCAACAATGTGTTTGTGAGCTGACTGATGCCCCCATACCAGAAAACCTGACACACCACATGGCCAAGAAAGCAAAACTGTTTTGGGATCACTCACTGCCTGGGACAAGTTCCAACACAAGACTGCAGGCTCTCTGGCGCCTTCCTCAGTGGTCCCTGGAGGGGCCTCCCCACTGCACACTCCTCACCTGCACTTCAAAAGTGAAGTATTTTTTCAGGTTCTTGATGATCATCACTAGGAAAGGTAGTTTGATGCCCAGGGTCTTCTTTGGGTCAGCAGGGCACGTGATGTACGTGGTACTGAGAGGTGAGAGAAAAACACTTTAGGATCTCACACAGCACAAAGTGCACAACCCAAGGGAACCCAAGTCTCTCCCTTGGCCCAATGCAGCCTTGGAGGACAAGCAGAAATGGATAACTGTGATCATAAGATCTCAGCAACAACCAGGGCTTCCTGTAAAAGGAGGAGGAGTTTCAGAAGTAGCTGCAGGCAGAAAAAGATAAAAGACACAAAGAATGCATCTCAAATTACACTTTTCTCACCCAGGGCATGAAACACCTTCCTGGACAGCTTCACCTCCCCAATTTCAAGGCCATGTCAGTGCTGTTTCTTAACACAACCTCCTCCTACCCAGGTCAGATCATGGCAGAGGCCCTGTGTGCTCTATACAGCTGGGAAAACAGAGGTCATGAGCCCGAGAAGTACACGTCACGCCTGGCAAGTTCTGTATCAACACTTCTTGGAGGAAGAGAAGCATTGGCTCAGTCTGTCTGCAGGAGAGGAGTCTCCATTGCCCTTATAAGGAGCGCCCTGCTCTGAATCACCCCTGGAGAAGCCTTGGAGATTCTGAGCCTGCTCATGGAGCTGGCGTCTGTCTCCCGGGGAGATGGAGACGAGGTTGCTAAGAGAAGCTCCATAAGCAAATCCTCTCATAAATCTCCCTTTGATCTTCCTTGTGTAGGGAGAGCAGCCATCACGTGAGGAGAACAGGCCCAAGACAATAGAAGAGACAGCAGACAGTGCTGCTTTTCCAGTAACTGGTGGTTCTGACTGAGGCTGGGTATTAAATACCACTTTTTTTCCTTCAAGTGATGGAAAAATAATGGGATGTTATTTTTTATCCCTTAGGCCCACTGAGGATGAGCATGAGAGCTCTACAAGCACACCCAGGGAAAGGCACAGCATTCTGCCACAGAGGAATATCAGTGATATGATCCAGATTCTTCAATTTATTGACAAAGACATCGCCATCACATTGATATAGTTTGAAGATAATGTCTGCTGGGCACTGACATCTTTCACTCAGCTTCACGGCAGAGTGCTGTTCCCCCAGAACAGCAGAAGAGGCTTCTCCTACCTGACATTTGTTCCTTCAATCTCCAGCACCAGTGACTGAATGTCATTGTCCGTGATTCGCTTGATGTGGCCATTGCGCACCTGGAACAAAAGTGGGGAGGCAGCACTGACGTTACTCCAGAGGGAAAAAAGAGGCACGTGCAGCTCCTATAAAAGGAGGAATAAGACCCCAGGAGGACCCCTCTACATTCACTTGGCTCCTCCTCTCCTGGACCTTGCTGTTTCCAAGGCTTTGATCACTGGCCCAGAGTGCCAGCAAGAGTTTATGGCCCAGCATGCTGCATGTCCACCAAGTGCAAGATTTCCATCTATCAAAATACACTGCAGTGAACACAAGCGACTCAAGCCTCACGTCAAAAGCCCAAATAAACAAACATAAAAGAGTCAAGCTTGAGTGCAATAAGGGGTAAAGACAAGGACAAGCAACACCAGCCAGGCACTGGTCACTAAGGAGACTTGGTCTGTTCTGCTGGGCATGGCTGACTGCCTCTGGGGAAGGGCTGGACACTCACACACTCAGGCACACACTCTCTCCACCAGCACCAGCAATGCATATTCTATTGAGGCCAAAAAATTAATAGGTTTTCCCCACACCACAAAGCTTGAGATATTCCCTAAGATCTAAAACAAGACAGCCTGTTGGTTCTTTTTGCAAAGATAAGTCTACATTAGGACAGCTATGAATCCAGTAATCTTGGGCATCCACCTAGGACATGGGAGAATGTGAAAATACTGTTTCCAATTCTCACCAAAATGATAGGGGCATTTCATGCACTGCTGAAGACAGCAGGGCAATCCCCACAAGCACACCCAGGCTGGCCATGCTTCATGCAAGAGAGTCTATTGCAGCTGAAAGGACCACTGCTGACATCCACCCTGCAAGCAGAGCTCCTGCTGACCACTCACGGGCCACACAATCCTAACGTTGTCACCCTGCACAGGACAATTCACACGGAAAGGTGCCTCCAGAGGTCTCCAATCCAACCTCCACCTCCAAGCAGGGTCAGCCCAGCCTGCTTATGGCTTATCCAGTCTGGCAGCACACTACATCCCTTTGTCTAAGAGTCTTTAATGTGCCCCGTCCTTGCACCATCCAAATAAGCTGTTGATCCTCTTCTAAAGTCACGAATATTTGTACAAAACAGAGACACACACATGAGCAGTATGAGGTATCCCAGTTCTTCACAGAGCTACATGTGTACCCCACTGATGGAAAATAGGATGGGTCTGTGCTTCCTGTCCCCCATCTCACAACTTGTAAATGCTCACACAAGCCCACTCAGGTCAAACAACACAGCTGTCTGAACTGCCTTGAAGGCCTTCTGAAACCACAAAAAAATTCAGCTAAGGCTCAAGCACAAGCAACCAAAGACAGGTTGTAGCCTTGGTCTCAGAGGTTCTAACAAGTGTTTTGCAGAATCACTAAACCATGGATGGTTTGTGATGGGGGAAGCAGCACAGCTCTAAACATCCTGAGGAGGGCTCCTTGATGCACGACAGCCTGGAGAAGGCACAGAGCCCCGAGAGGAACCACTCTCAAAACTGACATGAAGAAGAAACAAAGTGATGCGACATTCACAACTTCTCCTACACACTACAAGCTGTCACACAGCCGACTGTTGCACGCCTTTGGCAAGCCTGTTTGAAAGGTGGGTCGTGCACCAGAGCAGATCCCCACCTCAGCCCCGCAGTGCCACGGGGCCTTGGGCATCCCGCTGCCCATGGCCACTGCTGGACACCTCTGCAGCTTTCCCACAGCGCTGCAGCTCCTGCTGAATATCCTCATAATAACACATTCCCCTCAGAAACACCCCCAGGGGCCCAGTACATCGACCCCGGGACACCCAGTACCCGAGAGATGGCGGTATCCCGTCTCCGGGGTCCCGGTACCACAGGGATGGCGGTATCCCGTTCCCGGGGTCCCGGTAGCCCAGGGATGGCGGTGTCCCGTTCCCGGGGTCCCGGTACCCGGCCGCTGCAGCGGGGCCCAGAGCGGCCCCACAGGTGTCCGGAGCGCTCCGGGCCTGCCCCGGGATCCTGAGCCGAGCGGTCGAGCCGCTGCCCGGGCCGCGCCGCTTCCCGAGCCCGCCGCTTCCCGAGCCGGCGCCTCACCTTCTTGTCCCAGATCTGGAGCGGTTTGCTGCCGATGCTGTAGAGCACGGAGAGGAAGCCGCTCTGGAAGGTGTTCTTGAACATGCCGGGGCCGGGCGGGCCGCGCCGGGCCGCGGCCGCCGCTCTGCCAGGACACGGCGGATCCCTCCGCGCCGCGCCGCCGCCGTCACCGAGGAACTACTTTGGGTGGCCCCGGATGCACTTCCCTGATTGTGTGGGAGCGCTGCCACGGCAACCGCGCCGCCGCCCCGGCCCTGCCCCTGCCCCTGCCCCTGCCCCTGCCCCTGCCCCTGCCCCGGCCCCGGCCCTGCCCCTGCCCCTGCCCCTGCCCCTGCCCCTGCCCCTGCCCCTGCCCCTGCCCCAGCCCTGCCCCTGCCTCTGCCCCTGCCCCTGCCCCGGCCCCTGCCCCTGCCCCTGCCCCCTGCCCCTGCCCCTGCCCCTGCCCCTGCCCCGGCCCCAGCCCCGGCCCTGCCCCTGCCCCTGCCCCAGCCCCGGCCCCGGCCCCGGCCCTGCCCCTGCCCCTGCCCCTGCCCCAGCCCCGGCCCCGGCCCTGCCCCTGCCCCTGCCCCTGCCCCAGCCCCGGCCCCGGCCCTGCCCCTGCCCCTGCCCCTGCCCCTGCCCCGGCCCCGGCCCCGGCCCTGCCCCTGCCCCTGCCCCGGCCCTGCCCCTGCCCCAGCCCCGGCCCTGCCCCTGCCTCTGCCCCTGCCCCTGCCCCGGCCCCTGCCCCTGCCCCAGCCCCGGCCCTGCCCCTGCCTCTGCCCCTGCCCCTGCCCCGGCCCCTGCCCCTGCCCCTGCCCCTGCCCCTGCCCCTGCCCCTGCCCCTGCCCCGGCCCTGCCCCTGCCCCAGCCCCGGCCCTGCCCCTGCCCCTGCCCCTGCCCCTGCCCCGGCCCTGCCCCTGCCCCTGCCCCGGCCCAGCTGCTGGAGCCCTGCCCCTGCCCCTGCCCCTGCCCCTGCCCCTGCCCCTGCCCCTGCCCCGGCCCTGCCCCGGCCCTGCCCCTGCCCCTGCCCCTGCCCCGGCCCCTGCCCCTGCCCCGGCCCCGGCCCTGCCCCTGCCCCTGCCCCGGCCCTGCCCCTGCCCCGGCCCAGCTGCTGGAGCCCTGCCCGCTCTGGGCTCTGCGGTCGGTATCACCTTCCTTGAACGCTGTAGGCAGGGACACCTCTAGAACATCTCCCTGTGATCCACGATCCTCAGCCCAAAGCGGACGCCGTGGTTTGCTTTTCCCAAGGATGCTTTTTGCCCGTGCCGTGTTTTTCAGCTTCGTTCCCTGGGCTGGTTTTACAACACTGGAGCATTTGGATGGTGTTTGCTCTGCTTCGTTGCTTCCTTTAGCTGCAGTCATTCCTGGGTGCCCCTAGACCCCAGGCAGGGATAGCATACAGAACCTGACAATACTGGTGGTTTGAGTATGGCTTTACTGGCGTGAGAATGTCTTTGAGTGGAGACAAGGCCTTGGCAGCCGAAGAGGCTTAACAGGAACAGCTTGGGCTAGAAATGACATTTCTAAACTGACATTACACTTTCAGCTGTAATAACACCTGTTTACATCATCTATTTTCAATGTACAGACACTAAACAGCATAAAAGTTACCATTCTGCACCAGCTTTATGGTTCTCCAGTTCTGCTGCTAACTAATGCCCCATCCAAATCCTAACACCTGCTGGGTGTGCTTGTCTCTCCTATGGGCTACAAATGCTCCCTCACAGCACCTGGGTTAGCAGCACTTTCCTCCACAATTCCTTGCACAAACAAGTGGAGCACACAAAAAGCAAGGCATTAGTTAGAAATGATTAGTTATATTTAGTCAGTGGGTTAGAGTACACTTTATATGGCACGATGAAATAACTTGTTCCCTTAATCAGATGGTAGGAGACAACTGGGACAAATATCCAGCTGCCATTCCTGAACAGCCGGCTCATTCACATGCTCTCCACTTACCACTTCAATGTCATGTTTTGCTGCACCCAGAAATAGGTTGTGGTTTCAAATTGTCCCTATTTCTCAATTAATTTTAACAAAATGTGGTACTCATTCCTCTAGCCCACACATGCCCAGGGAAGGAAGAGGAGCAGAGGGCAGGGAGCCCTGTAAATCATTAACCCATACTAATGGTTGAGGCTGGCATTTGGGAAGAGGTCTCTGAGAGATGCATTTCAGAGACTCACACCCTGATGTTCTCCACCTGGAAGATCAGTAGAAAGATGTTGGCATGTTACCTCAGCTCTGCTTCCAGTTCCCAGGATATACAGGGATTAAATTTGGGGGAGCAGATGGAGGAAAGCCCATCCTAAGAAAATAATCTGGTCCAAGAAGTGAGCAGTGTGCCTGCTCCAGAAATAACTGCCCACTAAAGCATTTCCTTCCCTTCAGAATTCTCAGCAATCCGATGCCTTCAGAGGAATGAGATTTTCAGGAAGCTTCTGAAATGTTGCTCCTCCGAAGTGTCACATTGCTGGGTGCAATTAGGAGACCAAAATGTAGCAGGTCTCTCCAGTATCACCAAGTCTGTGCTTGCCTTGGAGCACATGGTCCAGGTTCATGGCCTAGGAAATCCTAACCTAGGCCATTGCCCGTGACTGATGCTGGAGAGCTGGGCTGGGCCAGCTCCAAGGACAGCACTCGGACCAGTAAAACCAGCACTTGGACCAGTAAAAATAAAAAAACCAGTTCCTTTGTGAGCCAAAAGCCTTCACTATATGGCAAAACCAAGAATAGAGTAATGACTCCAGCAAGGAGTGTGAGGTCCTGGGATTTGTCCACATGACTCCAGCCCACTCTTCCAGCCTGGATTTTCCTCCAGGAGCAGCACTGGATAAAGGGCAGCTGTAATGGGAAAACCATAAAGACAATTGGGCAGGAGATCCATAACCACCACATGCAAGGGGAGGCAAGGCCCAAAAGTGGCTTTGGGTGCTGAACAACCCGGAGGCTTTGGACCTCAGACTGGCTGAACTCTGAGAGTGCAGAAGGAGGAAGAGAATGAAGCTGAGCAAGGGATCAGATGAGAATAAGGGTGTAAACACCAGTGAGTGCAGGAGGCAGTGCCAGCATGTACTAGAGCAAGTTGGCAGAGAAAATCAAGGAAGGAGGACACACTGCCTTGAAGAGACACTTGAGGAATGGATGGAGCAAGGAGTCAGAATGAGCGAAACCTTTTTTACTCCAGATGAACTGGAGACAAAGAAGGATAGGCAAAGAAGAGTTTATTTCTGACAAACAGCAATTAAAAGTGTCACAGAGAGCATTCTCTGGAGCCAAGCTGTTGACTTGGCGAGGATATGGGCTGCAAGAGGCAGCAGGTGGCAATGGGGAACATGATCTAACAGCATCAGGAGATGGACAGATCTGAGCAGCAACAGTGCTTGGATGTGCCACTGTGCTGCAGGGACCTCAGCTCAGCATATGCTCACAGTGTTGCCCGGGGTGGGCTCTGCCCTGGGCTCTTCACTGCTCTCACTGCTGGCCAGAGCTACACCCACCAAAAATGGTCTTGATGAACGTAGATGCCAGAGATCAGCACAGCCCTGGATACAGCAGAGCTGCCATTAAACTGTTCCTTGTCAATGGTCCATGCCTTGCCTTACAGAACCAGTAGGTTAAACTTACCTGATGCCCATGTCCACATCTGGGCCCACAGCAAATCTCCATGTGTGACACACCAGGACAGTGTGTTCCCACACCTGTACCCATTACAGGCCTCGTGCAAGGACTTGCTCCTGCAATTCCACTTTGGCCAGTGTCCAGAGCTGGGTGAGAGCAGTGCTGAGTGGCTCTGTGCTGGCAGGAGCTCACGGCTGAGCTCCCCTCCCTGGGAACCAGCAACAGGTCTCTCTTTCCCAGCAAGAGCCTTGTCTCAGAGGTACCCTTTCCCCTGGGCAGCTTATAGGGGAAAACTGTATAGGGAAAATATATGGGCAATGAAGGAATGGGACAACACAAGAGAAATTACCATTTACAGTCATACAGAGTCCAGCTGGGAGCTTTTAGACAGAATTTCAAGTGTTTCATTAATACCTAAGTCCAGAGCCCAGCTTGGCCACCATTATTGCAGCCAGAGTCTCCTGAGTACTGCCAGTGAAGGACCACATCTGAGAGGAACTCCTGCAATACAGCAGCTCTTGGGCAGGACCTCCCAGCTCATGGCTTTGCTGTCATGGTGCTGGAGAGGAGGAGGAGAGCCTGAGCCCAAGAAAGAGATGGAAGCTGTGGTGGTTCAGAGACAGAGCCATGCCCAAGCCCTGCCAAGGCTGGAAAAAGCAGGTACCAGCATTGGCACTCAAGCCACCACCCAGGCAGGCACCTTCAGAAGAGTGGAGGCCTAAGGAGGGAAAGGAGAAGCACCCCCAAAGGTGGCAAGTGGCTCCTTTGCCTCTGCCCACACTGATTTTGTACAATTTTCTCTAGCTCTTCTCACCTGGCCTGTGCCAGCACTCTGCAGCTCCCTCCCCACTGAATACTCTTCCTTGCATGCTTCTTTTAAAACTTTTATTCAACAATATAGAATTCTTTTAATTGTAGTCTAGAACTGTCCATGACGATACTACATCCCCTGCAACCCCCATGTCCTGGAAGAGACAGGCACAAGCTGACTAACCATGGTCCATCAGAGGTTGGGGGGGGAACAGCTGGAACAGAGGAAGGAACGACTAACCAACAACTGCTTTGCACACCCTTCACATTTCCACGTTTTCTGGGTCAGGAAGAGCTCAACAAGGAAACAGAGGCAGAAGAACCTTTAACAGTCGGAGGGAAGGGCTGCGGTCACAGCGAGGCGAGTGCCGTCCAGCCAGGCGTGCGCCCCGCTCTGAGCCCCGCCCGCGCCGCGCAGTCCGCCCGCCGCCGCTCCACCGCGCCGATGGCACGTGGGGTTTGGTTCTCATTCTGCTTATGGAAAATTGGGAGCAACAGCATCGGACCTGAGGAGAGACGGGAGGAGGGAAGTGAGCGTCTGCCAGCTCAACACGGAGCTCCTCCAGCGCCGTGGTGAGGCCATGGCTGGGCACGCTGCCCCATGCTGCCACCCCAGCCCAGCCATGGCCCTCTGGATGTGGGGACAGCAGGGGAACCTCAGCCCGCTTTGAAGGGGCCAGAAAGGAAGGCAGGGCTGAGCAAGGCAAGAGACAGATGCAGTCCAGCAAAGCAGAACTGTCACAGACACCCAGACACAAGTTTGGGCTTCTTTTTCCATGACCTACTGTTTTGAGTTTCCCTCCACGACCACAAGCACCTCCCATCATTCCACTGAAAGCTCCCATCATGCCCAGCACTCTTGCAACAGACAAGCTGGCAAAGCTGCTTACTGCACGTTTCCTGCTGCATCCCTCAGTGGCTGCTGGGGCAAAAACTGAGCCTTTCCTCTTACAAGGCACTCAGCCAAACCCATGCTCTACCTCTGCTAGAAAGCTGGAGCCAGGCTGAAAGGCCAGGAACATGCACTAGGACTCTCCTAACTTTCTCCAGGAGAAAGCAGATGATCCATTCCTCTAACTTCCTAGGGACAAAGCTCTCCTCCCCAGCTCCTGGCTGTCCCTATGGCCAGGAGCAGGCTTTGCTAAGGTCCAGAGGAGAGAAGGATTTCCTTCTCTGAGTGCTGGAAGAGCCACTGGCTGCAGAGATGAACTGGCACAAGCTGCAGTGCCCACTGCCCTGGGAACAGGAGACTCCACACCCTCCTTGCTCCCAGACTACTCTTGCTCAGCTGCTGTTTCCCTCCAGGATGAATCTGTCACAGCTCATCCAATCCTAGAGCTGGGGTAGGATTGTGGGGAGATAAGGGGCAGGTTGTTCCAGCCTGCTTACTGCAACCAGGGAAAGCCATTTCAGTCTCTGGAAGAGCAACTCTTCCTCTGCTTGAGGGTACCAGGAAATAATTTCTGACGCAGGTTTACAAAATAGATACTTCCCCAAGCAACACCTTGAAATTTCACCATCAGGTTCAGACACTGTCAAGCATTTATATGCAGCACACTCATACACAGTGGTCAACAGTGTTCACCTATCAAAGTTCCCCCACTCAACCCATTTTTCTTCTCCCCACTTCTTCTGCCTTGCCCCTCCAGATGCTGGGAATGCCAACACCCAAGAGCTGTAAAACAGACAAGCTTCTCCCATAGCAACTTGAACAGGCCATGAGAAACATCCACTTCTCAATGGAGCAGTTCAACAGATATTTAAAGTCACTTCAAAACACAATATTAAACCCCCAAACCAACCCTGCTGGTATTGGCACAGAATAAGAGCACAAGAGACTCCCCTGCCCCTGAGGCTAACCAGCCAGGAGGGTGGGCAGAGGCAAGGAGGAGGCTGGAACATTGACCAATGCCTTCAGCAGCCTCTGCAGGAGAGCAAAGGTTAGCGAGGCCCTGTGGGATAGCAGCAACCACAGGCTGCTCCTCAGCCCAGACACCCAGGACAGTCCCCATGTCCCCAGGTGAAGGAAACAGCTACTCCCTACTCAGCACATCTTTAGACAAAGCCATCCACCCAGGCTGAAAGCAGACAAGCATGGGGTACACAGGTGGAGAATCCCAATTTCCAGCTGTGCACTGGGGACCTGGTCTGAGCCACCAGGTCACAGCAGAGTCAGGTGTGTCCCTCAGGCAGTGCCTGTTTGAGGCAGTGGAGCACCAGAGCTGAGCCCCACGCTGTGCCCAAACCCTCACACCTCCCCTGCGGCCCCTTGGCAGTGGAGACAATCTGCCCCAGAGAAACTTGCAGTGCTGACAGCAGGAAGAACTGCAACCAAAGACTGAATGAGACACCCCAAAAAAACACAGACAAGAGGAGCTGGAAGAGCTGACCTGCCCTTCTGGAGGAGACAAGGCCTCCAGCTCTCAGGCCTTCTGGCTATCCCATAGATTTGAGACGGCAGACGTTCAGACGTATAGATATTTATTGGTTTCAGTGAATTATACAAATGGATTGACCTGCTGTCGATGCCAATAGAACTTTATTGGAATATGGAATGTAAACAGATGTTTCAAATAGAAACATTGCAACCTTATAAAAAATTAACTATTTCAACAATGCCGCAGAAGGAAATTCTGTGTTTAGGTGCTGGTGGGAAAACACTATCTCCAGCGTCTAGGTTTGAGTGTCACCAGAACCACTTGATGAAGTTACACACAGAACAAGTAGAGGAGGCAACTGTGAATTGTGGGGCTATAAAGCCATCGAGGGATCTGATGAAAGAACCCATAAGATGAACCCCCCACCCCCCAACAGGATCGGCACCCCAGAATTCAACAAACGGCTGACTTTGTTAAAACACTGCGTGGGATCCCAAGGCCTGGATCAGTAGCTGCACAGCCCCCGCCCTGACGCCGCTGTTTGTTGATCCTCCCCCCTCCCTGTGCTCTCCTCCCCGGCCTCCTCTCCACTCCTCCATCCTGCGGTGCTGGATTGAACCGCTCCAGAGCTGTGCTCTGGCACAAGTCTGCGTCTGGCACGAATTCTCATGGGAGCCACGTCATGAGGTACGTGGTTGCACACCTATCACAAGAAATCTTGCAACACTGACTTTCCTGAGCTCGGTGGGAAAGTCTGGATAGTCCCTCCCCTCTCCTGCCACAAGAGCAGCCCTCACATTCACAAGTTTCCAAAGCAGGTCTATTGAGTTTCTTCTCAGAGCGAGCCTTTGTCAAACACACTGGAGGGGGGGATCTCCTCTCCCCAGCAACTCGGATCAGTGCCTTCGTTTTAATGCTCCAAACCAATCCCGAGATGCTGCTGGGTTTGTGGGTTGTTTTTTGTCGAACTCCCCCTCCCTCCCCCCAACCACCCCGGCATTCACAATTGAAACTGGAATTCAAGGGCCAAATTCAAGCCCAGAGTGAGCAGTAAAGACTTGGACCTCAAAACAGAGTTGCACCTGCTGACCCCCAGCCTGAATTTGGTTCATTCAGAGTCTACAAGTCAGAAAGGCAAGTTCAGAAAGAGGCATGCTAAGGGCTGATGGTAGAACGACCAATTTGTCCCCACCAGCGTGGTGGGGAAGGCTGGACTGAGAAGGAAGAGAAGGATCCATAGAGATGTGAACCAGAATCAGTTGTGTGGAGCCCTGGGGATATCACTACATATTTAGCTCTTGCAAGACCATTTGCCCAGGGCTTTGGTACCACAGGGTTAGAGTTACATTAACCACAACCACCAGAGAGGAACTGAGGTTTAAGACCCCCCCCAAGGTTAGATTTCTGCCGAGTATAAAGGGGAGGGGAAGAAGGGGGGGGTCCTTGGTTCTTTTCCCTTCACTGTGTGACCGAAGGTTTTGCTTTTATTTGTAAACATCTTGAATTACCCGTCGTTTTCCAGTCCTCATCGTGCTGTTGTCATGCCACTGGAGAGCACAGCATTTTCTGAGCTGGGCTGGGACTGCTCCTTCACCACTGGATCTGCAGGAGACAGACCAGGCAGGAAAAGGAAACAGTACTTAATAAAGCGGAAGCTCCACCCAGGCAAATCCTTTCAGAGAAACTGCCCTCAAAACCCATGGAGCTGCTAAGGCTTTTGCAGAGTGGGGAGCCAAAATTTACCCCCACAACTCCATCTCTGCTGGCCCCAGCTACTCCACAGACTCACAGAAATAGGGGTGATCCATTGCCTCCTTGGCAGTCAGCCTCTGTTGATGGTCATATCGCAGCAGCTTGTCCAGGAGGTCAAGGACTTCAGGACTGACCAGGTGTCTGTTCTCACTGTGGATGAAGTTCTCCCAGCGCTTCCGGGAATGCCTGCAAAGGGACCAGCTGTCACTGCACAGCACTACCCCAATGTCCCATGGCAATCACCTGCCACCAGCCACTCCTGAGTATAGCTGGCTGTGATCAACAGCCCACAGCTCTTCCTTGCACAAGCTACTGCCCAGCAAATACCTGCCAAAGGTGGAAAATCCTCCTCCTTATGTGCACAATCATATGGATCTCCTGTGCCAGCAAAGGCACAACATTGTACATTCCTTTCTGTCTACAGGGACTAGACAACATGACAGCATGTGGCAGCAGTGTGACACCCTTGAGACCAGAACTGCTCTGGCTTGCCAGCCAGCCTCAGAGAAGCTGTCCTCACCATTCCATCCATTCCACTTGTTCTTTACAGAAATCTCAACTGGAAGACTCTGAGCCACTCAGCCCACACTTAATTGCAATGTCTACATCTCCACTTTAAGGACGTGAAAAAGCAGGAGAGAGAAGAACTAGGGGATGGCTCATGAATCATGGGAGAGACAAAAGGAAAGAGTCTACATTTCAGTGACTTTCTGAGAAAACATGAGCAGCTAGATGTGAAGCCTGCAAGCAGCACTGTTATCCAGAATACAGAGCAGACCTGAGAGTGCCTCAAGGGTACAGACATCAATTTATCTCCCTCTCTGTGCTTACAAGGAAAAACAAGGCAGCATTTCACTTCTCCACTTACTGGCCCAGGATGTCGTTGAAGTGTGGGTCCAGTTCTATGTGGTACTTCTTGAGATACCCATACAGCTCATCTGTGCCCAGGACCTTTGCAATGCGAACCAGCTGGAACAAAAGGCAAGGTCAGAGAGCAGAAGGGCAGCCCACCACTCCTTAGCAGAGGCAGAGCTGCCCAAATCTAAGAGCCCTCCTTCTGGAAACATCCCAGACAGAAGGAGCTTCTCCCTTGAAACTTGCTTTCGCAATACCTGCAGAAAACAAGTTTGCTACATGTGGCAGCAAAATCACAGATGGCTTAACCAAACATGTAGCAGCATCCTCCCAAGCCTGGCAGTCCCATCACCAGAGCCTCCCCACTATACACACAGAGATGAACTGGGGACAAACTTTTCACAAAGTAAGCCAGGTAGCAATGTCTTTACTTGGTCATAATTGTCCTGGCCGTGGAAGAAGGGCTCCTTTCGGAAGATCATGCTTGCCAGCATACAGCCTAAACTCCACATGTCTAAGCTGTAGTCATACATCTGAGGGAGAAAAGGAGAAGCTGTCAGAAAAGGCACACTCACCACAGCCTGGTTCCCCACCAGCACAGGCAGCCTCAGCCTTTGCACTTCACAGCCAGCCTCTCTCCAACCCAGGCAATGCTCTGACAGGCAAAACCAGACAACCCAAAGGTGGCTAAAATGCAGCCACAAGTGTTATCACTGGATAGCAAGGAGGAGACAGACTCTTACTTGGTAGTCCACAAGGAGCTCTGGTCCTTTGAAGTACCTGGAGGCCACACGGACGTTGTATTCCTGAGCTGGGTGGTAGAACTCGGCCAGACCCCAGTCTATGAGCCGCAGCTGAACGGGCAATAGAGACACAGAGTCATCACCAGGGGTGCAGGCCAAACCTCAATCCCCTGATGCAAGTCTGGAGCCCAGGGTGGAGGGAGCCCCTCTACAGACAGCAGATACTCTCAGAAGTTCTCTGATTGGGTTGTTCCCTTTCCCCTAACATCAGCTGGTGGGGCAAAGCCCAGCTTGGAGAGCTCCACTGCCTTCTGAGTCCAAGCACACTGACTGCTGGGCAGCTGGCTCCTTACTACCACCATCAGGTCCTTGAGTACTAGGGAACAGGCAAAAGTCTTATCCCACTGTTTAAAAGGGCTGGGCTGAAGGCAGTGTTGATTTTTCCTGGGGACTGAGAGCAGAAAATGGGGTAGAGTGGCTCAGCACATCCTGCAGGCAGACCATCTCCACAGCTGCAGGGATGGACAACCTGCTTACTAGGGAAGGATTCCAGTAAGATATTCCCTTCCTTAGATACCTTGCCTTGCCTGTACAGCCACTGCTAATTGACTGAGAGGGACCTGTGGACCAGCAACTAGCTGCTTGACACAAACTCCAGCACAACCCCCTGTGCTGCCCATTTCCTGTGGTCTAACCAGCACAACCAGCAGTGAGAAGTCATGGACTCCCACTGATGTGCTGCCCTGTGGGATTTTGACCATCTCCTGGTGGTGGAGGGGAGCCAGTAAAGAAAGGTTAGAGGAGTATGTGCAGCTGCCAGGGCTATGGGTACAAAGGTACAAAGGCAGCAGAGTTTCAAGTTTCCCTGGAAAATGCCTGCTTGTAAGCCCTGGTGTCACAGTACCTTTTTCTGTTGGTGGTCTATCATGACGTTGTGGGGTTTGACATCCCTGTGCATGATTCCCATGCTGTGACAGTAATCCAGGGCCTGGCAGACACACACACACACACACATTAGACATGGCTGTAACCACAGGCACAGCATTACCAATGTAACAGACAGTTCTCAGCCAGAAGCAAGAGTCCACAAGAAGTGCCATACCCCTGGCACATGAAACAAGCAGTTTCAGGTCTTATGCTGCACATGATAAAGTGACAAGCTGGCAACAAGACTATATGGACCTTGTGCCTTACTGCAGTCACAGGTGTTCCCTGCACAGCTGTTGAAGAACACAATGCAGAGAGGTGTCTAAGTGACAAGCCCACTGCTCCCACCTGGGTAGCCCTGTGCTTCCTAGGTCATGGCTCTCTTCCCTAGAAAGGGAATGATTCCTGCATGCATATGGCCTTCCAGTGAGGCTTTCCACTTGATCACAAAACACACTCAAACTAGAAAGTCACCTCTGCCTTGTTGATTTAAGCCAAACAGCACTTAAAATAGGAGAGTATAGCACATGAGGGAGAGCAAAGCTGCTTCAAGCTTGTAGGTAGGAGCACATATAAGCTCCCCAGCTCCATGACCTTGCTCCACTTGCCCCCCCAACACAGCTGTTCCCTTGAGCAAGGGGGTGAGAATGTTGTTTTCCCATCTCCAAGGGGAGGGAGATCCATCCATCAACATCTATCAGATGCTATGGCATCTCCAGCAGCACAGAAAGAGGGTACAGGCTGCAGTCATTCAATATCCAAGACATCAGTGCCAGGGAAGCAACACTGTCCTTGGGCCTGTGCCACAGTGGGAAGCAAGGAGGGAACAACTTCCATAACAGCAAAGCCTCAGAACAGCCCTGCAGTGACATGTGGCCTCACAGCCCACAGGACTCACAGCAAACAGTGGTCATGGATCTCCAGCCCAGGACATGTGTAACAGGTTACACAAACTGCTTCCAGGGATGAAGCTCTTCTACTGTCTTGTGTTGCCAAGGCTCAAGGAATATCTGAACTTCATCACCCCTCCCATCCTAATCCCAGGCTGCCTTAGGCTCACTCCCAACATCCCACAGGAAGGTCCTTCCCTTGCAGACAGGTGACCAAGCATGGGGATGTAGAGAAGAAAGATTCCTTTGAGCTCACTGAATCTGTTTCAGGAAATCTCCTTCAGTCATCATGTCCTGGAGCACAAAAGGCTTTCCTAGCCTGTCCCACTCATTTCCAGAAGCATGGGAGCTGCAAAGTGCCAGCCCAGAAGTGCCAAGGCCCTGTTAGGACCTGACACAGCCAAGCTGCTGCTCCAGCAGGTCAGTACAGAACAGCCCTGGGATCAGTCAAACCTGACAGCTCTCCCTTGTGCCCTGCTGCCTCCCCTGTCCTGCAGATGGAGACCCCCAAGAGTCAGTGCAGCACATCCCACAGACCAGCCATGGCTCCTTGAGGGAATTTCCATGGGGAAGTGCAAGCTAGGCTAGTTAAGGGGAGGTATTTAGAGCACTCCTCACCTTTCATTAGAGGGGCAAGGAAAGCTTTGGCTGGGAGGTGTCAAAGGGAAATACTGATGTTACATGTAACAGCTGGCATAATTAGTGGGCAGAATTCACCTTCTGGGGCTGTATTTGAATACAGTGGCAGAGGAAAGCCTGGAGCAGCCAATCCTTCTCTTCAGCTCTCCCTGGCATCATAATTCCCCAGCCCTGCCTCAAAGGCCTTGTCCTGGCTCTGGCTGGTTTTCTGGGAGTTGATTTTCCTCACAGCAGCCCAATGGTGCAAGAGACACAGGGAGACCAAGCACAGATCTACCTGGTGATACAATCACAAACACTTCAGACCTCAGAGAATCACAGACTCTTTGGAGGTGACCAAAGGCCCCCAGTTTGGCTGCAATACCTCACGGCAACAAGCCAGGTAACCTGATCTCTTGCCAAGCCTTCCCAGGTTATGAGACTTGGATTCTGCACTGACACAAGAGAAGTAACCTCTCAGCAACAGTGCTCCATGAGCCCCACTACTGCCACTCTTGTTCCTGGTCTCCCCATCCAGACTGTCATGTGTAATGCCACTCACCTTAAGCAGCTCATACATATAAAACCGAATATCAAAGTCTGTCAGGATCTGGTACAGTTGCTGAAACAGATTTGGGGAGGGAGGAAAAAAAAAAGAGAGAAAAAATAAATACTCCAGATTTGGATTAGTTTCATTTCCTGCACCCCACCTGCCTTCAATCATTGACCCCATTCCAGATTCCCTAAGAATGCTACCATTCCTGAGGGTTCTCCTGGTCTCAGACCTGCCAGGAAATCTAGAAAAAGATGCAGGAGCTCCAGCGAAATGTTACTGGCATCATTCAGACTTGTCACAACTTTCCAGCAGGAGATGGGCAGGCTATCTGTCCAAGAGGGACAGAGCAAAAGCTCTGGAGGAGGCACAGACAATTGTGAGTTTGTTTCTGTTGTCAAGTCACTGTAGTGTCTTTGCATGTCAGCACTGACAATAGCATTCAGGGCAGGTGGGCTGGGAGCACATGGGAAGGTGTCTAGGTGCTCAGGATGTGACAGAGAGAGGGAAACATCAATCTAAAGGAGAGTGAGGGTGGGATGCACGAAGAGAGCCAGCAAAGGCTCTCCTCTATCCCAGGGTAAAAGCAAATGCAACTGAAGAGCACAGGAATGCCTGTGGGACCAAGGCACAACTTGAGTTGTGGGGAAGTGCTCACTGCCACCACTCTCCTGGGTCTCCTGTGGCTGCTAATGTGGAAGTGACAGAGCTCCAGGGGGTACTTTAACCTGCCCTGTGCCACCAGCACCACCACAGGAAAACACATCATCCTGCTGCTCCCATACCAGGTCACAGCTGGCCCCAAATTTGTCTTCTGCTCTGTATCTGTCACAGGCCATGGAGTCCGCCCAACCTTGTTGAGCTGTTCTCTCTCCTAGGGAAAGCAAGGCAAGATGCCAGGGCACAGCAAGGAAGGACACTCAGGGCAGCAGTGGGACCAGACCTCTCTGCCCTTTCTTACAAACAAGGATCATCTCACAGCTCAGACAAATCACCAATTGCATCAGCACTGGAGCCCGCTGTCCATCACAGGCACCACTTGGCGGCTTCAGGAAAAATCCCAGAGCAAGGGATTGAAATTCGCATTCCAAAGAAGCAGCTCTGACCCTGGATCCCCTCCAGGCCCATGCTGAGATTCTCAGGTTCCTCCCTTACTGAGGGCCATCTCCAAACAGGCCCTGCCCAGCTCCAAAATCAGAAATCATTTGACAACATACGAGTGTCACTTACACACACGCAGCTTTAACAGCCTCCAGGACACAACTGCATTGGATTCTCATGAGCTGGGGTGATCCTAATGCTTTGGAGCAACCCAGTGAAGCAGACAAGTGAGCAGGGAGCAAAAAAGACATAGCCACAAGCTATAGAGCCATAGCAGGGATGGATTTCCTGACTTGTGCACAACTGATGCAGGATGCAGGGCCAGCAGAGGACAGCTGAGTCCTTCCAGAAGTCTGTTTAAATGGCTTCCTAGGTTACAAACATTGTAAGGAATGTGTAAAATGTCCTTCTGGTATTCACTGCCCTGTTCAACTTCACCTGGCAACATCAATGCACCTGGGGAAGAAGGACAGGATAGGCAGTGGCATTACCAGACTAGACCTCTTTCCCTATTCCCTGGCTCTCTGCCTCTTGCTGCCTGTAAGTGGGAAGGGGATGGAAGGGAGGTCACCAATGTCTTTCTTCTCAAACCAGCAGTGCTGTTGCTTCTCTAGCTCATGGCCTTCGGCACTGGGCCATAATAAGCCCAAACACTGTTGGACAAACAGCATTCAACAGATTTCCCTAGAAGAGCTGCCTGTGAAACCCAGCCCCTCTGACCTCTGTCAGTGCCAAGGCCAGCAGTGTGGCCAGCAGTGCCCAGCTCTGCTCACCACAGGGAACAGTCCCTGCAGGAGCCTGCTCAGCCCTGCAGGCAGCCAGTGAATGCAGACAGCTTTGAAGGACAGAGCCAAGGTTTCCACTGCAAGTGGCTCCTGCACAGCAGCTGCCACAAGGAGGCTTTGACAGTGGGCTCCAAATCCCCTTTGCCCAGCCTAGCAGGGCAGGACAGACACCTCCTTTGCAGACATGCCCTGTGCTCTGCTCTTACAGCTGTCTCTGTGGAGTAGAATTATCAGAGACATCACTGTGGGGATCACTCAGACTCAGCTCAAACATCTGCTCAGCACTCAGGATCCCGCAAGGCCTTAGAGACCTGGGCTGGTCTCCTTTCTCCATACAGAGCACTAGGAAAGGCCAAACCCACCCACAGGCAGCCACTGCCCCTCTCCAGCTTTCGGTGATATTTTGGCACACATCACATAACCAATCATAAACAAATCCCATCAGTGCCTGAGGAGGCAGAGACACTTCCCCCACCATGGGGCTGACAGGAGTTAAATGCTTATTCCTCTCCCTTGAGTGAGCAACACAGCTGGCTACGTGCAGGAAGCAGCATCTGCAGAGCAACAGGGTGGCTGTGAGGAGAGACACTGCTTTGGGGTGCAGGGCAGCAGCAAAAAAAAAGAAAAGGAAAACAGTTCCCAAAGCATCCAGTCTTGGCAGCCACACAAGGGAGAAATCTTTTGTACTTCTGCATTGCTTATGCAGGGCAACAACAATTTTTTAAACAAACCCTAGATGTACAATGCACACACATTTCACAACAACTGGGTCTGAAAAGTCACCTAAGTGCAGGTGAAATGGAAGACTTGACTCAAAAGCCCACTGTATCCACAACTCCATGTGGCTGAACATCCTGAACAACCTTCCACTGCTCACCTTTCTCACCCATCTCATCTTCAGCTCCAAACCTGCTAGAGCAAATCCAACCCAGAACTGCTCCTTGAGACTTGTCTCTGTCCCCTTCTTTCCTAAGGGATTTTCCTCTTTGGGGCAGTGAAAGGCACAGTACCAGGTACACTTCCAAAATACCTGAGAGCTGACAGTGGCTGAAGTGCAGGCGTCTCATTTCTAATTTGAAACCAATTAGCAAAAGACATTTAATTTCACTGATGGTTCCTCAGTTGCATGTGGCTCTGCAGTGCAGCTTTCATTTAAGGCAAATTACTGTGGGGAGCTTGAATGCTCTCAGATGACAAGTAATGCAGCAGGTCTGAGGAGAAACACTAACCCTGTACATAAGCTGCTGTCCTCACATAGCAGAATACATATCCAGTCTGGCTCCAGCTCATCCTCCCAGCAGGTACAGTGCTGTCACTTCCAGAAGGGACCCAGACAGGTAATTTAAGAAAATGTAATCAGCTCTGGGGAGGTATCACCTAAGTCTCCTGTTTATACCCTAATTTAAGAATAGTGAAATAAAAGCTTGTGCTTCTGATCTGGGATTGTCCACAGCCACAGCTACAGAGAGCTGAGGAAACCCAGCAGCCACTGCCATGGGTGCACTGACATGAACAATGTTCTATTTGAACAGGCAAAGGGGTCAAAGTATGAGCATCAAAGCAAAATATAATAATGCTGAAGGAAAGGAACTTCCAGAAAGGAGACAACTGAGCAGACATCCAAACTGTTGAGCAACTACTGCCAATAGGACAGAGAAAAATAAAATCCTGTGGAGAGGTCAGCAACCAGCTGCTGCCTGTAAAATGTGCCACCAGGAGCTAAGGCCTCCCAGCCTTCACTACAGTAGGAAGATCAACCAGGACTGCAAACACTGCAGCAGCATTTCCTCTCCAGGGCTGCCAGCAGGGCACAGCTCTCAGCCACACAAGGTGCCCTGGGAACCCCTCACACACCCTGAAGGTGATGTGCCAGCCAGATGCTGGTTCAGTGCTGCTGAACCCAGATGTCAACACAGAGATGGGCACATCAGCAGCAGCCACATCCAAACAGAAAGAAGAGGTCCCTGTCACCTGGATTAGCTCATGTGGCACTCAACTCCAGCAGAACTTGGCTGCCCAAGGAGATAAGGACTATGGAGCAGAGGGGACAATAACTGTGTGCTCTCCAGCTGCTACATATGTAGAGGTACAGAGCAAGGTGAGACCTCCAACACAGAGTCTCACGTACTCTGTACTCTCTGCTTGGCATTTCAGAGCAAGGGAAGAGACATCTTGGGAGTTTCTATATAGAAGACACCCACAGGCACCCTCAGTAGAAGCAGCTCTATAATCTGCAATTATTTGCAGCCCCAAGAACCTACTCAAACAGGCAGACAGCTCATGGGAGTGGAGCATGAAACAACCCACACACCCCATACACAGCTAGGGAAATTCAGGTTACAAATAAGCTCTGAGCACAAGAAGCCACACTGCATGCCCTGGGGACACACTTGCATTCCCAAGACAAGTTATTCCTGCCTTGTACCAATCAGCATCAAAAGCATCAATACTTTCTGTCTTGAACTTGTACAGCTGTGAATCTGGACTTCCCCAAGGAGCCAGGCTTTCTCCCAGGAGCCTAGAAAAGTCTGCTGCAAGCTCATGGAGTTGTTTCTAATGCAAAAGCAGAGCAGAGCACTGCCACTTCTGCAGTGGCCAGTCCAATGCTCCTTAGTGCTGCAGCAGTGCCTAGCCTGGCTCTCCATGTGGCCAAAGGAACATGGACTCTGAGCCCAGCATTTTTCAGTTAAGAGTCCCTACTGGCCACCAGCCTCAATGTACTGCTGAACACTCCCCTTTATGAACACATTTCAGTTTCTGGGGGATATCCTTGAGGATAATTTTTTCCTCTAAGGACACAACAGTGGAGTAATCATACTTTGACTTGGAGACACACAAAACAATCCTCAGCAAGGTGCACCACTGCTTGGGCAATGTAGCTTATCTCAAGACAAGTATTAAAAATCAAAATCAATGAAATAATTAAAAAGTCACTAAATAGAAAGTTAAAAACTTCTAGGACCAGCCTCACAAGGAGGCTGTGGGTCACAGGAGAAGCACAGGGACACATTCCCAGTACACAAGGCTCTGGCACAGCCCAGCTGATGTCAACAAAGCCCAGGCAAACCAAACCTGCTTTAATTAGCCCTGAAAGGTCACCACAGAGCACTCCTCTCATGGCTGTTTACTAGATGGAGGCAATACTTCTCTCCCCACCCAGAGCTGTCAGGGCAGATGCTGCTGCAAGTTTCTGTTATTGGTGCTCCTGCAATGTATCTCTACATGAGATCAAACAGCACTCAGACCTCCACTGCAGCATGGCTGCAGCTCTGGCTACACACACACATCCCACCCTGCAGCATCCAGCTCAGCAGGCCCACTCCAGAGGGACACAAACTACATGTGCTGCCCCTCAGCATGCAGGGCTGCAGGAGCTGGTCTCTGAGCCAGCTGCCTCCTTTATAACTAACACCAGCCCAAGATTCTTCTCTAGGTGTTTGGTACATCTGCCTCCTACAAAACCTGTACCTACATAAGGATCCAGGACAGAGAGGAAGTAAAAAACACCATCCCATAACATGGAATGAAAGAGATGCCTGAATGGTGCAGGAGGGATGACTGCTGGCTTTCTAATTGCAACTGCTCAATTAATTCTCCACCACTGACTGAGTAACTTGGGGTAAAGGCTCACATGGGGGAAGCAAAGATACCATTAAAATAGGTGTGGCTGCTAATTACAGATCCCTTTTGTCTTTTTGGAAGCAAAGGCAGCTGTAGCTGCACTCAGAAGGACCCTCATTTTGGGAACAGTAATATCCCTTGGAGCCCCCTGACATCAAAAGAGCCAGGAAATGTGCTGCAGCCTCAGACAAGGGAAAAAAGCTCTTAATATGTATTCAAGAATGTTCAATCCCCCACTACCAGTGGCAGTGGGAGATGAGCTCTCCAGCCTCTGCCACCCCACAGTCCCCAGGTCTGAAAGATTCCAGAATAAACCAGTGTCACCAGGTCCATCAACTGAACTGCTGTAAACAGAGCACTACAGCTCAGGGATTAACTTGGGCTGAATATATAGCACAGCAGTGATTACTAAATTGAGAGAGGAGTAAGAATATCTAACCTGTTGACCTTACTCCTCAGAGTTGGGACATTCAGTACACAAACCTTTTATGCCTTTTCATCTAGAGCCCATTAATAGGTTTCTGATTTACATGGAGAAAGAAAAGCAAAGCTGACAATTGTGGAAACTCTAAATTCCCCCCACAGCTCCTGAGGATTATCTGTAAATCACAGCACTTTAGAAAAATGGGAAGCCTCTCTCCTCCACTCAGGAACACTCACCTTAAAATCTGTGTTATTGATGTACTCAAACACCAGAGCAGGGGTCTTTGACTGCAAGAGAGAGAAAGTCATGGTTTAAAATACACACTTGACCTTTCTTTGGCTCCAAGAGACCTGAGAAAGCCTTTGCTTCCTGCCCAGCCCTCACTAGGAGAGCAAGGTGAGAGCAGAACATGGAAAGTGCAGCCCTGCTTATACCCCACACACTGAGCACCAACTTGGCATTTTGGCCAGCACTGCTCCCCTCCTCATGGAACAGAGAGAGCACTGGGTGAGGTAAAATGTGTCACCAGGTGCCAAGGCCTCCCAGCCTTCCTCTCAGGAGAAAGGTCAGCCAGCATTGCCAACACTGCAGCAGCATTTCCTCTCCAGGGCTGCCAGCAGACCAGGGGTCACAGCCCTCAGCCAGCTGCCAGTCAGAGAAAACTCCCCAGGAATGGGGTAATTGTGGCAGTGCAGACCATGACATGACTGCTGGTCACTGGGTAGGACAGCAACCAGGAGGATTAAAGTGCTTAGTGTCCCTGGCTGGTACTTAGGTTCCAGATGCCAGACAAGCTAGAAGGCTACAGGCTCTACTTTCTTACAGAAAATTTGTAGGACTTCAAATCTTCCCCCATCAACTGTGGCAACTCACAGAGGACACAGAAAGGGTATTGAAGAGTCTGGGGAACATGGAAAGGAAGAGGAGCCCATCCAAACCAAGCAGCCTGTGCCTTCAGAGGGAAGGCAATCCCAGCACACACCCCCAACACAGGCACCTACCACCGGATCCTTGACAGTGTCAATCAGATTAATGATGTTGGTGCCACCGCGGAGATTCTCCAGAATCTTAACCTCGCGTTTTATCTTCTTTTTCTTCACTGGCTT
This sequence comes from Erithacus rubecula, assembly GCF_903797595.1. Lineage (NCBI taxonomy): Eukaryota > Metazoa > Chordata > Aves > Passeriformes > Muscicapidae > Erithacus > Erithacus rubecula. The sequence continues at coordinate 6,076,440 of NC_136664.1, read as the reverse complement.
AAATAGACAAAAGAAATTAGAAGTGAGAGTCCTTTCAGAAATTCACACTGATTTCTGCCACTGGAACATATCACCTCCTCTCCTCTCTCTCTGCTCCCACCCTCACATGGGAGTGTTTTTAGCACCAAACAGGAAACAGACACCTTGCACGAATTAGGATTTCCCTCTCATCCATGAAACCTTCCCACACATCAGGGGGACAATCAAACCACTGCAGACAAACAAAACTGTGACTCCAGTAACTGTGGTTAAAAGCACCTTGGACTGCTATGTGGTAACCTCAGCATACTGAGTCATGTTGTGCATTCAGAGCCACAGGACAAGCATGGTGGACCTACCTATGCTTTTGTTTACCAGCACTAACCAGTCTTTCACTTTTCAGCCTGTTTCCCAACCTCTACTTTAATCCCATGAAACAATAACCTGAGTCTCCAACACCAAGATTACTTGTAAGCTCAGACACTGTTGTGCCTCACTTGCAACCACCTCAAATGCACAGAGCCAAGTGCACTGCATGTCATTGCATCCATAACCATGATTACTTTTAAAGCTTAAAGACATTTTAAACAGTTGTGACTCCTCCTCTAATCTGCTCAGTCTCAGGAGCCCTCTTTGCAAAGTAAGCTGTTCTCTGGACATCCCCCTGTGGAGAGTGACAAAGAACAGCTGCTCCCAAGGCAGAGGCTCAGAGCTTGAGTTGGCTTTTACACTCTGCTGATCCAGTGGTTCACTTCAATGCAGATGATCGTTTCTGTAACTCATCCACTCCCAGGACAACCCTAGCTCTGTGCCTGCTGGAAAGGAAAGGCAGCTTAGAGCAGATAAGAGGTGAGACTTTTTTAATGAGCCTTGGCTATTGATCAGTATGGGCAGCACCAGCTGCAAGTCACCAAGTCTAGCAGTCCTTCATTCCATAGCTGAAACATCCCCTCCTGCCCCACCAGTACCACTAAAAAGAACTGTAGAGACATCTTGCAGGGACTGGTAAAGCCCTTTGCTGGTAAAGCCCCATCTCTGAGGCTGCTGATGAAAATACTCCTCTCTAAACTTTTAGCTTTCTAAAACATTAATCATCTGGCACTGAATCTGGTGTGTGTGGAGGGGTGTGATGAGGAATGGCAAAGGTATGAGGCACCTTCCCAAAGTAACACACATTAGCAGATGTCTGTGTGAAGGAGCCACAGGAGCTCAACAGTTTGTGCTCACCACCTCACCTCTGCCATCTCCCACTTCTATGATGGCCACAGAGTGTTGATGGGACAACTCATACATGCCTTACAGCATATCCAAGGCAATCCCTGATTTCAGACCCCTGGCAGAAATGTATGAGCAGACAGGAGAAGGAACAGAAGGTTTTATATAGTGGGAAAATATGGCGTTTATGTAAGTGATAAAATATGCTGCCTTTCCAAGCTCTTCAGGTGGCTGAAACCTTCAGATTCGAATCCTGCTCTTCTCCTTTTGCAAGTTAAAAGGCATGAGCTAGACTTTAAAGCCAAAAGATGAGAATCTCAGCCTGAAGCAAAGTGCCAAAAATAACACCAATGCCAGCACAGGGAACGTCAGCACCTCATAAAGCCACTGTGGAAAATGGCAGCAAGGCCACAGCAGCTGTCAGAGCTGCAGGGATGTGGGGCTGGGCTTGCTGGGGAGTGGCCACCAACAGCCCCAGGGCAGCACCCACACAACACTGGAGCTCCTGGGAGCTTGGACAGAAAGGGACAACCAGCCAGAGCAGGGGCATGAAAACCAGCTAGAGGGAGGGCTACATTTTGGAACCTGAGAAGAGGATGCTTCATTAGGAGCTAATTTAATTTATGTCAGCATGGAGATGGACACCGCCCTTGTGTCACCCACATGCACAGATCTTACCAGAAGGCCAAGATGGAATTAGAGGATGTAATTTGGTTACTCTGCTTGTCCAATAAGGCAGATGCACACACAAGCTGTTTTCCAAGGAACTTCAAAGAGAAATTGAGGCACTGACATGCTGAAGGTGCTCCCTGAATGGCCTGGCTATGACAGACATGCCTTACAGCCTCTCTGCTGCAACACTTGCACCTGACTGGGAGCTGAAACAGTCCCTGAACACAGCCAAGAGGACCCGAAGCCTGCTTAGAAACAAAACACCTTTTCCTTTGTACTGAAGTTATTTCAGGGGGCTTTTGCATTAGCTAGGTAGGGGGGATATCCCTCTATCCCTCCAAGACTTTCTTTTCTCCTTACTGGGGAAGAAGTTGTCTTCCAGTTACTTCCACATGTTTCTCCTTTTGCAGGATGGAAAAATGATGATCTATGTTATCTGCATCAGAAATCTATCCTAACCCACCACACCCCAAAACACTAAAGCAGACAAAATTAGTGACTTCTAGAAAAAAGTAGAGTAGAAAGTTGGTCTTTTTTTAATTAAATGCCTGCAGATAATCATCACCAGCAGCATCTCTGACATCACCAAGGGAAAACTCTCGGGCAAACACTGTCTCAGCAAGAGGGAGAGATAAAAGGCACTTGCTGTTTGCATTTTTTCCTGCTAAGCTGCAGGACTGCAGAGCTCTGGCCAGGCTGGTGACACCATCCCCACATCAGCTGTGGGCTGGGACAAGGGCCCCACAAGGCTCCAGGCAGGGCTGGGGAGCTGTGCTCAGAGTGTTAGCAGCACATCCTCAGACCTTCTCCCTTGCAGGCAGCAGTGCTCAGAGTGGGGCTTTCCACCACCAGGTAAACAAGGATGAGGCAAAAGAAATGCCACAGGCTGAAGTCATCTTAGAGGAAAAGCTATTGCCTAGCAGTGTCCTCAGAGAGGGCGATGTGGGGGAACAGTTTCCCCATTTCAGTGGTGACTGCTGGCCTACACTCTGTCCTGCACAGCTTCCACCTGCCCAGCCTCACACCACCTCCTACCCACACATCCCACACCACTGCTCCAGCCACAGCTACACACACTCTGTGCTATCCAAGGGACAGCACTGGGGCTCTGCTTTTGCCCAGTAATTGATTCCAAGCTCAAGCTCTTGCACCTGGCAAGTCAAACCCCTTGGTGCAAACCACCCCAGCACATGGCCAGCACTGCACTGGGGTAACTGTTCAAACCAGAGAAACTCTGCTGACTTCCCTCATGTCCCAGAGCCCACACATTTCAGTAGTGCTGAAACCACAGGCAGCAGCAGCAGCATATCAGCCACACACCAGGATTAAGTCTGGGTTGCTACAACTGTCTCTCAGAGTCACCCGATCTGTCTCTCCAAGGATGTTGACTCCAAACACACATGGATTAAATGTGAACTGAAGCTATTATGGCCTCCAACCATCTGCCTCTCCCAGCAGGGATAGCTTCTAAAACACTAGCCCTTGCAGCCAGAGTATTTTTAACAATACTCATTTAAGGCTATTTTATTAAACCAGGCTATGAACAGCAGCATTTCAGGTTGTGCTTCCTACACAGGCCAGTCCTCCTGCACTGGGAGGGGGATTTCCAGCAGAGGAAGGGAGCAGGCACCTTGACAAAATTAAGTGCTCCTGAGTTTGATCTGCCTGTGTTTGCAAGGCAATGTTTTACACAGGTACAGCCTCCAACTCCATCTGTTCCCACGCCAGAGGCATTTCAAAGCTTTCCTCCATGCTGGGATTCTCCAGTGACCAGTATGGGTCAAAGCCTTTCCTTCTGAAAGGGGCTCCAACACATCTTCCCTGCTCTGTGCAAACACCTACTTCCATGAAATCTGTACAAACTTGACAGCTTGGAGACTTCTGTCGCATTTGGTTGAAATTGGCCAACCAGTGCAAAAACTACTGGGGGGAGGAGGGGGAGAAAGGCTGACAGACAGCAGGATTGCATAAGACTCGTTTCCATAGGAAACCAGGCTAAAAGACATGTCTCAGTTTAACCGTGTCTACACGGGGAGGGGTTTAATTACTTCAACTGCATCAGTATCCTTAGAACAACATTACTGTCTAGCACAAACCAGTTTTCCAGTTTCCCAGGAAAATTGCTTCCTTCCTCAGGCAAAATGGAGGTGAGGTGGCTGTAGACTGTGGAGACAAAACACAGAGCTCACGCTGTCCACTCTGCTGAGTGCCCAGAGCAGAGGGACAAGATGATCTCCAGCCACAGAAGGATGGTCTCTGCTGGACCCAGCAGCTCTCACTTGACTATCCCCAACCACCTATCCTTTGGTGGCTGCAGGTTTCCCACCCTACCAGCCAAATGGATAAGGATACTTCAATCCACTTGAAAGTCAGGCAGAAGAGGCAGTGACAGTGACCAGAGCTATCCCAACTCTCTGTGCCCAAATACTGGGGAGCATCATGCAAAGTTATCCCTCTGCAGAGGTCAAAAATGTCACACAATAAGCTTTGCAGTCAGGTAGATCCAGAAGAAAACACTCTGTGACCAAGAGAGCAGATCCTGGGTCATTTTCCACAGGACCATGTAAACTTGCAAGCAGGGAAAGAGTCCAGCTGCAGCAAACAGCAGCTGGGAGAATTAACATTGTTTGCTAAAATAAACCTTTAAATAAAGGACTGCAACCATCACTTCCTGTCTTGAAGAATAAATGGCTGCCTGGTTAAACATCTTTTTTGCTTGGTTTCTAAAGCACTCTTCTGTCAGATGCTCCAGTTCCAGCCTTCCCCCACAACCTGGGGACTCATTGCTTGAATTCATGCAAAGAGAGAAATGAGATTTGTTATCCAAAGTTCTCTACGCATTTTCACACTGTGAAAGAAAAGCAGTGACCAGGAAGGCATGTGAAATATGAGTTAAGTCCAAAGCATAAAAATCATTTTTCATTAGCCCAGAGCAGGCAGCCTGGCAGTGCACACACGCTGCCAGCTGAGGAGCACACGTGCTGCTCTGAAGGAATCCCAGAAGGTGCTGGGTTTTGCCCAGCAGGTGCTCTGAAACAAAACTGGGGTCAGCACAGCAGGAAGGAAGGTTTAGCAGCCAAAAGATACAAATCCATGAGAAACTCAAGTAATGTATTCTACCACCTCATTAAAAAAAAAATCAATTCTTTGCTCACCAAGCCTGAATAGCCTGGAAATACAACGATGTTTCCAGTGAACAAGCAGGGAGATCTGAACACACAACATCCAGGACCAGTGAAAGGCTTGAGCAGCATCCCTATCACAGGCTTTAAACATTTAAAAGCTGGCACTTGAAGCTCATTTGTCTCTAGCAAGTATTATCGAAAGGATCACAATAATCGGCCTATAAAGCCCGACGCCAATTGCTCAATAGGAAAATTGGCTTCAGAGCAGCTCTGCTTATTTTGCCAGACATCAGCTGGGAAACCAAATAATTGTATTCCAAAGAGCTACAAAATCAAGGAGCCCACTTATGTTAACATTCTGTTGGTTGTTTGCATTTTACCACTTCTATTGTGGGAATTCAAACTTTTGTGAGCTGCTCTTGAATTTTAGAAAAGAGGGGGGGAAAACATACCTTAAAACTACAAAAGTACTATTGCTTTTTTAATTCAATAAAACATTCTTAAGTTTGGTAGAATATCCCAGCACCTGTTCTGAAAGCAGTTTCATTCTTTCCTTCAGAATCCTTTTCATTCCAACATGGCACACCCCAAAACAGCCTCCTGGGGCTTCAGAACTGCCCATGATACATCAAGATGCTGCAGACAACTAAAAAGGGGACACATGAAGACCAAGCCCTGATCTCCACCAGCACCACCATTCCACAGGATGGGAATCATTCCTTCAGGCCCCTGTGAATAGACACAATGCTGCTATCTCACCCTTCTCCATTGGTGTTACACCACTACCACAAGAGTCACCAGCTGCATCTCCAGACCTCTGCAAGACACCCAGTACTGTCCCAGTTGGTCTCAGCTCACACAAGGCTGGACTCCAGTAGCCAACTCTGCCAAGCTCGTTGTGGGCAACTGGTGTTTGAAAGAGAAGAGCTGTGTACCCATCTCTCTTGCAAAAGGGCTCATTTCAAGACTGCCAGAGAAGGAAGTGGGCCAGGGGCAGCTGATTCAGTGCATGCAAATGCAGGAGGAGCAAGAGACACAGAGTTACCAGGAGCAGGCATTGAACGGCTTTAGTGGAAGGTCACCCATGCAGTCAAAAGCTCCAGCCTGAGGGACCAACAGCATCCAATTCTATTTCCCTGTGCAATCCCTTCTGCACACCAGCATGAGAGTCATCTCAGCCCCCCTCCAGAACAAGCTGATGTTTGTGGGCTCTCAAGTTTGAGAGACAGAAGAAAACTTACCAGAGCCACCATCACAATTTGGTTCTCTAGTTACTAGAGTGATAACTGGAGCTCAACACTGCCAGGATCTCCTGGTGCCTGGTATAAGCAGCATCTCTGCAGGGTTCATGCAGCCCAAATGGGGAAACAGGGGAAAAACAAAGCCAAACAAACAAGAATGCACTTGTGAAACCATGTACATGGTTGAAATTTCCAGTGCGTGGACTCAGCACAGAGGGACAAAAGCCACCAAAGGAGAAAAAGGCTATTTCATCACTGCTGCAGGACCTCCATCTCACTGGTCCCTCTCCTTGCATCTGCATTCTTCTCCTGCATTCACTCATGGTGTGCCTATGCAGAGTACCTACACAAGGAGACAAAAGAGCCTCTTCTTGATGGGTTTAATGCTTTGCAGGCAAGTAGAGCATACATGGACTCACAGGTGCATCAGGAAAGCAAGACAACTACTGATTCCTGTAGAGACCTGCCAACATGGATGCTGTAATCTTCATCCCTATGGATGGAGGCAGTACAGGAGACTGGGAGGTGGTACAGCCAACACACCTGCACTAACTGCAAGCAACTCAGGAGAACAGCATCATTCCCACTACAAGGTATCACCTGTAGCAGTTACAAGCAATGTGCAAAGTTAGCCTTTGGCTTTTAGAGTGGCAGCTTAAACAATGTTCATATCCTCCAGGAACACTGTTGCCCCAGAAGAGAGGATTTACTTTAAAGGCATGCTGGGAGACATTTTGGAGCTGCATTAGCAGAAAAACGAAATGAGAAGTTCATCAAAGAAACAGCAGAGACTGACCTCAGCAGTCCACCCAAACATCTGTGTGGTAAGATATGGAAGAGCAGAGCTGTGCTTTAGATACCTGCATTGGATGTTGACAACACACGACTCACTGGCAACAAGGATGTGTTCAACTTCTTTGTACATGCTGAGGAATGTCAGGCCTCATCTTGGGAGTCAAACTTTAGCATCAGACTTCAGCAAGACATGAAAGCACGTACAGAACTCTTTGACACACTCCCCCTTCCTGGTGTGGGCTGTCCCAAGGCAGGCAGGAAGCAGGGCCACAGCCGTACCCAGGGCAGCCATATCAAAAAGCCCACAGGACCCTCCAACACCAGCGAGGGACTGGAGCATAGCTGCTGGCTGGTCAGTACAATGCAGAGTCCCCACACTTCAGACCCTTCTCACTCTTTGCTTCCCGAATACACTGAAAGGGGGGAGGGGGGGATTGTCTTCTGCCTCACTGCTCAAGATAAAAGCTTCTGGAAGGTGCTGGGCAGGGGGTGTCTGTGTGGCAAACCAGGCTCCTGCCCCACTACTTTGCATACACCATCATCCTAGACAGTGCATCCTGATGTCCTGCTGCAGTGGAGTGAGAAGCAACCTGTTTGCTTCATTTGCCTTCTTAAAAAAGAGCTGCAGAATTTTCCCAGGAAAAGTGACATTAAGAGCATCACATCTGTAAGGCACTTGATCCAGGAAATGGTAGTCATAGTCGTGTCATTTGCATGATCTTAATTCTCCTTTGCTGATATACATTATGACCATACCTAGCAACATCCCATTTTCCTGCAGGATTATGCCTGGCCCTGCACTTGGGGTAGCAGAACTGAAAGGAAATGCTGGGTAGTGGCCAGGGAAACAGGATACCTTGCTTTATGCAAGGCCAAAAGGCCGAGGGCACTGTGGGACCAACCAGAGCCCTCAGCTCCCTGGCCTTGTCCAAAGCTAAAGTTTTCATGGGCACTCACAAACAATCCAGGCAAGTGGCTGCCCAAAAAGGAAGAGCAGTTATCTCCCTCATGCAGCACTAAACCAGGACCTGTGCTCTAGTCTCAGCTTTGTTGAGGCTAAGGGACTTGCCAAAAGTCACACAGGAAATCTCTGTGGCTCAGTTCTGCATCAAAGGATGATAAAATTTTCTGACCTCCGTGGAGGATGGTACAAGATGTTCAGGTAGTACAGCACCAAAGCAGGAGAAGTATTTGCTATGTGCTAGCTTGATTTCAGTAAGGACAAACTGCTTCAAAGAGCAAAGGCTAGGAAGACAGACCACTGACTTCCCATGAAGCTGAGATATTAAAACAGTGACTCTTGCTAAAACTCACTTTAACACCTAACATAAATTGTACTCTCAAAAAATGTTAAAGAGAAAGGAGCAACTGTGCTAAAGTACTGCATCCATTGCTCAACCATGGTACTTCTCTTTGACCCATTCCTGCATCACACAAAAACCTGAAGACTTTTGATTGCATTTCTCATCTCACAGAATCCAAATTTTTCCCTGCTTAGGAGAAACAGAGACACCCCTTTGCTAAGGCTCCACTGTAGATACATGCAATTATGTTTGCAATTAAGTTTTGAGTCTAGTTACAGGAAACCAGAGGCACTTTCCACAGATCAGAGTGATGTTATTGCCACACTTCACAGGTTTTCATAATGTACACAACGTGGTGCTCTGAAACTCCCTCTTCACTGACCCACTTTCCACTGAGGAGAAAGTTCATCTTTATTTATCTGGACCTTCTGCTTTTCCTTGCTCGCTCACAGGAATGCTGTCTGCATGTTAATGCAAGTGGGGAGAGCCAGGGGAACCAGTGGCAACACCATCCACTTCAAATCTGGGACAATCCAGTCTCCTGCTTGCAGGGCATTAAGGCAACACATTCAGGCCCCAAGGAGAAGGAGCACCCAGCTGCCCTGACATGACTCTTGCCAGCTGACTCACCGTCCAAGGCTGACAGGCTCCCTAGACGTGACAGAGTTCAGCTGCCACAGGAAGAGCAGCATCGCTCCAGGGGAGGCTCTTTGGGCTCGGAAGAGGTGAGGAGCAGGGTTCCTGATGACTCTCCCTGCAGCCTCCTCTCAGCCTCGTGCTGCCTTTCTATGTGGGACAAGACCCAGGATCTCAATAAACCACAGCAGTCCCAAAGAGGCCATTAAGGGCTCCACAGCAGCATGCACAAGTGCAGCTTCCCCAGGCCAGGCACAAGGCCTCTTGCTGTAAAATCCAGCTCTGCACTTGTCAATTGTGACTACTGTCTCACAGCAAAAACTCCTCCTTGCATCTGCTTTAAAAAAGACAAAACCCCAAACCACAAAAAGCATCCAAAGGAGGGGGAGGGACAAACAGCATGCCAGAGGAACCTGGCTTGGCAAGGACAAGTGAAGCTCTCCACTCTTCCTGACGTCAGGCTCAGCCACGGAGGCTCTCCCAAACAGCTCACCTGGCCACCTCCTTGCCCACAGCCAAACCTGGGGTTTGTGTGTGTCCTCCCAGAGGCAGATGGAAGATCATACCTTTCCCAGGAGTACTGGCTGGACAAACCATGACAAGTTCTTTGGGAAGCTAAGGCAGATCCCAAGGAAGCAGGGACAGTGAGAGAATGGGAATGTCAGCAGAGACATGCCAGACATGCTATCTGAGTGGATCTGGTGAATGCCTTAAGGCTACAGCCCTGCAGAGATGCATGTCCTGGAAAGCTGCTCTTCTCAGTGGCTGCAGGGGCACATTAAACTCAGATCCCTCTGCACACTGTGGATGAATGTGTGCCCAAATTCTTAGGACACCCATGGTCAGACACTGGCTCCCACGTGCTCTTGAGGAACAAGTGACAAGTGTTGCTGGTCCAACAAGTGACAGCCACAAGTGTCAGCCAAGCCAGAACCAAACATATTGCAACTCTAACCTTTCATCTCTGTCTTAACTCCCCTGCCTGCCCCAAGATCACCAACACAGAGTGCTGCTAGGACAGTTAGCACAGCTCACTGTTGCTTCAGTGTCAAACACAGTGAGACATGCCCCAAACTACAAGCTCCCAGTGCTGCAGGAAGGTTCCCACAGCCCAACCCCACCACGGCCATCACACCAGCACACAGGTCACCAACGCTGCCAGACTCTGGTAGGTCTCCTTGAGCCCCCTCAAGCTTCCATAGTGTTTATAGTCTGACTGTGATGAAGTTCCTTTCCACATCAGATCCTCTAAAGGACTGAATAAAAAATATTGGTGCTTTTTTAACATCCGAGCATCCCACAGCCTGGCTCTGAAAAGGCCACATGCCGGCTGTCTAGAGGTTAACAGCAGGATTCCCCCCTCCAGGCTTCACATTCCAGTTGAAATGGAAGTCTCTGGGCTGTTTTAGACAGGCATTGCCAGATACGATTTGCCAAACACAGGCAGAACACGCAACGCTGTTCAAATGTCAGGACTCACAGCTCTCCCCCACCAGAGGAACTCTCAGCCCTGAGCTATGCTGGACAAGGAGGGGAGGAGACATCAAAACATCACTACTGCATGCAAGACACCAAATCCATTTCCAAACACACCATCCTAATGTCCTTAAGGAGAAAACAGGAGTTTTAGGGTGAAGAAAGAGATCCAACAGTTCTTTGGCCCCACCAAACCTAATACTCTCTCTCTGGCTCCCAGCTACCACAAGCCTCTACATCATCAACGGGATACTCACCTTGAGGATCTTCACGACGACCCTCTCGTTGTTGGTAATGTTGATGGCCTCAAAGACCTCGCTGTACTTCCCTCGGCCGAGCTTTCGAACCAGCTGGTAGTCGTCCTGATTGCTGCGGGCACCAAGAGAGAGGCGGTGGTGGGGGAAGAGTGGATAACCAACAGGGCAGCAGGCCGGGAGGGGGATCCCTCCCCAGCCTGTCCCCCTGCGCAGCCCCCCGGGGACACCCGGCCCGGGAGCGGGGGATCGGGAACCCTCCCCACGGCCCGAGGCCCTCCCGCGGGACGGAGGGCGGGTCCCCGCACGGCGCTTTACCCCCAGCTCGGGACGTGCGACTCGTAGTCCCAGTACTCGCGGCTCCTCAGGCTGTTCACCTCCGCGTACACCCGCGCCCGGCTGCCGGCGGCCGGGCCGGGCATGGCGGCGCCGGGCGGCGGCTGCAGCAGGAGGAGGAGGAGGGCGCGGGGCCGGCGCGGGAGGCCGGCGAGGCGGGGCGCGGCGCGCAGGAGGGCGGCGGCGGCGGGCGGCAGGGCCAGGCCGGAGCGGGGCGGGGCCGGCCCGGGGGCGGCGGGCGCGGGGCCCGCGGAGCTGCCGAGGCCCGGGCCCGGTGCCGGCGGCTGCAGGCGGGGCCGCCCCGAGCGCCGCGCAGCCAACCCGGAAACGGCAGCGCCGCCGCCGTGCCCGCCCCGCGCCGCGCAGCGCCCCCCGGCGGCCCGGAGGTCCGGCCCCGCCGCTGCTCCCGCCATCGCCCCCGCCCCTCGGGCGCCGCGTCTCGCCGCGCGAACCTCCCCGTGTCCTGTCCCCTGCCCCGTGTCACCGCCCCGCCACACCCTGACACCCCTCTGCAGCCGTGTCACCCGCCCCGCCTCCTCCTGCCTGCGCCATCGCAGCCTGTCACACCCCCGCCACACCCTGACACCCTCCCCACCGTCAGGGTGTCCCTGCGGACACTGTCCCCTCTGCCACCCTCACGACCCCACCTCGGCCTGGTCACACCCCTGTTACACTGTCACCGCATCGCCACCTCCAGTCACTCTCCCTCATTGCTCCTGTCACTCCACCAGCTCTTGCCAGCTCCGAGGGGGATCGTGGGTGAACAAAAGGCTCCCATGTTCTCATGGAACTCGGAGCCGCGGCTGTCTGAGGTGAGGCAGCCCCGCAGGTCACCTGCTCCAAGCACTGGTCACCCAGGGCCGGCTGTCCAGGATCATGTCCAGACAGCTGCTGGACACTCTAAGGATGGAACCTCCACAACCTCCCCGGTCAGCCGAGCCAGTGCTTGGTCATACTCATAACAAAAAAGTGTGTCCTAAAATTCAGAGAGACCCTGCTGTGTTCCAGTGTCTGTGCCTGTGGCCTCTGGTGCTGGCACTGGGCACCATTGGGAAGAGCCTGGCTCCCTCCGGTTCCTCATTCACCTTGGTGTCCCTTCACTGGCCTCTCCCCATTATCTCCTTGTCACTGAGAAGCCCAGCACTGGACACAAGGCTCTAGGGGTGAGCCACCATGGCTGAGCAAAGGGAAGCATCTCCTCTCTTCACCTCCTGGCAATGCTTTGACTAAAGCAACCTAGGACACTCTCAGTCTTCTCTGTGGCTTATGTTCAGTGTGGTGCCCACCAAGGCCCCCAGATCTTTTTCGGAAAAGCTACTTCCCAAGAGAACTGGATGTGGTTTTGACTCTGGGATACCGTGCTAGTGATTGGCTTCCAGTTAGAGCTTGTGCTGCTTATCACCACATTCTGGGCCAGTTTTCAATCCACCTCACCTCCCTGAATCCCAGGGGAGCTGCCAACCCCAGCTCTTCCTCAAGCCCCTGTGAGCTGGATGCAGCCAGACCTCAGCACCAGCCACCAACCTGAGGTGACAGAGCAGAGCTTGGGACATGGGTTGTTTAGTTGTCCTCTGTGCACATAGCTGGCCTCAAAATATCAGCTTGGGCTCAGGTGGAAATCAGCCTTGACTCCAAAGTATCCCTGAAAAGATAAGCTTATGGATTCAACCAGACACTGCAAAACTCAGTGAACTTTCCATGTGCCTGAGACTGAATGATGAAAAAACCCATGAGAAATTTATCATTTCATACTTTGAGACAAGGAGGATGTGTTCATGATGCTTGCTCTTCTGGGACACTTAGCCCTGGAGAGAAAAGGCAGATGTGACACTCACTCCTGCTAAACCTGTCTTAAAACAAGAGGAAGATCAGCTGTCCTTCAGGCAGGCTGCCCCATTCAGAGCCCAGCTTACTGGCCCTTCCTACCAGAACTGCAGAGTGAAGATGAAGATCATCTCCTAGGACCTGGAGGAGGTGTAGAATGCATAAGCAAAGCAGCCAGCCCTGCCTAAACTGGCAGATATGCAAAGGCCAATGCCTGAGTCACCGGTTCCAGCGGCGCCGTGACGCCGGGATGTGCAGGTGGCTGATCTGCAGAGTGAGGGGGCTGGAGCTGCCCTGCTACACAGCTGAGATGTTCATCTCTCACAGCAAATTCTGCATGGGACCACAGCAAAATCCTCTCTTAAAAGGGAATTGACCTTCCATAGGCTACTCTTTGGGCTCAAACATAGAATTGGCAATTTTTTTTTCTGATGGATAATTTTCCTGGTAGAGTACACTGGGCTGTCAGCAATTTCATCACTGGTGACATCTTCCTTGATGCTTTCCAGTGGGACACAGGCAGGCTATTGAACTGGCTTGCCAGGCTGATTCCTGGCAGGAAAGCTGGCCTGTGTGCTGCCAGCTCCTCCAGCTGGTGCCTGGGCTGCCCAGCTCTGGGCACCACGGCTGCCTGCTGCCTTCTAATGCTGCCTGGCACTGCCCACAGCAAAAAACCTGTTTGCAGTCATGGGAAGTTTGCCAAGCTTTACCTACTTTTCACTGAAATGCTGGAGAGATATTTTTGTCATTATCATTATTATTACTATTATTTTTCAAATCGGGCAATAAAAGCCCAGCGTTCTCCCGGAGCAAAGGCAGAGAAAATATTTGTTCAGCCATTGAAACATCACCTTGTTTGAAGATCTCTGCAGTCTGGTGTTTAGCAAGGGACAAATCTTCTGGCAGAGATGTGATGAGTCTCCTGCTGACCTTTGAAAATTTTTGTGTGGCTGGGCAGAACTATAGACTTCTTGAAAACCTGCACCCCACATTCCTGCATCTGCAAAACCTCTTGGCTGTCCAGGGATGCCATCCTTGCCCAGCATCCCATCATGGCTCTGCTGGGTCACTCAGCTGCCTCACCCCAATCTACTGAAACACGGCCTGTCACAGGGTGAAACATCACAGCTACGGGCTGGTGAGGAGACCTGGGTTAGAGTTATCCTTGCAGTCTTATTCAGCCAACACACACCAGGAAGAAAGGTTCCTCCCATGAACTGGATGCAGTTATGACTCAAGATGCATTTTGAAAATGAGTTTTGACATGTTCTTACCAGAAATAGGACTGAATTCGCCAGGGCATTGATATTTCTCACTTATATATAATTAGATCGACTTGTATCCCTCATCCCAAAAAAAGCTGTGCTGAAACATCACTGGCCACATCATCAACTTTTGGGGGAGACATTCACATTTAAACAGACCTGCCACCCACTGCCACTGACCCTGAGCATCCAGCACAGAGAACTCAGAACACATTGCTGTGCCATGGCCTAGATTCAGCAGCAGGGATACTTACAAATGATTCTCCACACCCTCACAAAGCTCCTAAAAGTAGGCATGCCTGTGGGGCAGCTGCCTTCAGGACTGGTGTTACTGTTCTCCTAGTTTTACAGCCAGATTGTGACAAAGCAGAGTCTGTAAAAGGAAGATTGCAGTGTCACAGGTGCAGATACACCTCAGATGTGAGCAGGGGCCAGTGTTTGCCTGCACCCCTCTGGAGTCTTTGCCAGCTGTTGGACACAACACTCTGTCTGGCACAGCTGGTGAGGAGGAGCTGGAGGCAGCGCCCAGCCAGGAGCTTTGCGAGCTGGAACTGCAGGAGCAGGAGTGATGTGCACCCCAGGAGACCCCAGGAGACCCCAGATGCATTTGTACTGCATCTGATCAGTTTCCAGTTCTGCATATGTACCTCTAGCAGAGCAGTTCACCTTGGAGACCAGGTGCTGGTGGAACCATGACCAGCCCATGTCCTTGACCCACAGGCCACACATTCCCCCAGCTCTGCAGCTCTCTGAGGAGGTCAGCACTGTCAAAGAAGCACGACCCCCATGGCAGCTCTCACAGGCAGCATGAGATTCCTTTCTGAGACCAGCACAAACCTCTTCCTTTGTCCAAAGGCCTGGTTGCCTCCTTGCCAGTGCTGCTGGGAGACAGGCACTTCTCACAAGGAGCTGTAGCCTCCCAGCAGCCTGGCCGTAACCTCGGAAATAATGAGTTTTCAGCTCTGTGGAGAACCAAGCCAGCCTGACTCTGCATGGAGACAAAGCATGAAGCCTGCTGCCAGTTCTGCCCACAGAGAGATGAACACGGCTCTTCTGTGAGCTTGCACAAAGCCTCCCTTGTGCAGGAAGGGATCCAGCCAAACAAATGATCTCCTTGGCTGCATGTCTCCTGGTGCTCCATCATTTTTACTATTTGCTGGATTGTTCCCACAACCAAGGAAAATTTAACAAGTAAAAGCATCTGATAAAAATCTATCAACCACAGTAAAGCACCAAGCCAGCCAAACCAGTCTGTACAGCACAACCCTCACAGCCTTCAGGACACTTCCATTCCATTTACCACCCAGAAAAACAAATGCTGTGTGGTACTTGCAACGTCACCAATGTGGAATCTTTGGGTACAGCTTATGTTACCAAAGCTCAGTGAGGTGTTTGAAGGCTGCTTCCTTCCCCAAGCCTGGTTCCCTGTTGTGCAAAGATGAGTTCTTATGTCATTTCCTTGGCATTTTGTGCTTCTCCTCTTGTGTTTCCGGACCAGGCTGCTCCCCTTGCTGCTGGCCTTAGCACTGAGGTCCTGACTCCTGGTGACAGCCCTCCTGGCCAGGTGCCTGGCAGGAATGATGAACCTTGTCTTCGCTGAGGAACTGCAAGAAAACAGCTTTTGGCCACTGGTGCCTTCCAGTCTCACAGTATTCCTCAGAGATGGTTCAAATCTTGCCTTGGAGACAAATCTCATGGCAAGTTTTGACTCCAAGACAAAATTTGAACCACCTGTGAGTAATCCTGGATGACTTCCAGTGCTGTGATGGATGGGGTTGGTTCTGTGCTGGAGGCAGCTGGAACAGAGACTCCCATGGCAAAGGCATGCACGGCCTGGGAGGGTCAGGTACCAGCAGAAAGAGGCCACCAGTGTGTTTGTCTTGGTTGAGCTCCTTTCAGCAGATGTGGAGCACACATGAACAAACCCATCTAGCACCCAGAGGTGTTGGAGTTTGCCATCCTCAACAAAGGTGGCCTGAGACTGTGTGGCCAGCAGGGAATGACTCCAGACAGGCAGAGCTATTGCACAGGAGATCTGCAGTACAGCTTACTTAGCCAGCTCCTGGAGTACACCTCTGCATGGGAAGCTTGCTTTTTTATCAAAGCACACATGGAGGCTCTTGAGGGTGCTGCCTGCAGCAGCTCTGGCAGGATGCTGTTCCCTGGTGTGACCCACAGTGCTCCAATGCATGGCCTGTGGCAGCTCAGTGGAGTCATTTGTCTGGAGTTTACATGGAGTGTCCAGGTCATGGAGAGGGCACCAAGAGACATTTTGTAAAGTACAGTTTGTTTTACAGGACACTGGAATCAGTGGACCATTAAAGTTCCTTTTAGTCTAGTCCTACATGAAATTCCTCCTTCCCAATAAGAAGAGGATATCAAATCAAAAGGGAGAAGGTATTAAGAAAGCCAAGGCAGAAGAGGAAGTGTCTGAGGAGGCCTTCATCCACAATCATAGCAATGGTACAGAGAGCTTATCCAGGACAAACACATCTTCACTATGGACAGACAACAACATGAAATTCTTCATTTTTCTCTCTGTAGCTAGATGGAATTTTTACATATTAAATTGTATAAATACATAACAAATTAATATTCTCCATATTAAGGAGAATAGTACTTTAGATCTGGGGTTGTATTGTTACATTTTGTGTAGAAAAGAAGGCAGAAAGTAGAGGGCAGTTAGGTTCTGGGCAGGACAGTTCCAAGCCAAGTCTTTCTAGCAGTGGATGATGCATTAGTCCTGGAAGTAGAGCAGCACACTTAGAGGGGGGCCCAGGGCCAGGCTGATCCCACACATTATTGTATCAGTCATGAATAAGCCACTTCCATAAGCAGAACAGTAGGATCTGTCAGAAAAAGCAAACAGTGGTTACAGGCAAAAGTCTGGTCAGTTGGTAAAACCATTCTCTGAGGGATGTGCATGCCCTTAACTGGAGGACAGATCCATACTGAATTAGCTTTTGTATTACAAGGATGATGACTCAATTTATTTCTACAGGGTGCCCTTGCCAAAGGGCTCTGTATCTGTGTACTTCATAATAAAACAATTAAAAACCCCATTAATGCTAAAATCTTACCAGGCTAGCACAGAAGGGGTCTTTCCCTTCCCACAGGGCCAAGAGCTGCCAGACTTACAGGTCTCGTGGGAATGGAAAGAGTATGGAATTATTTTTAAAGACTGGAAGAGGCTAGATGGAAAGGATTACAGGAGGCCACAGGTTTTGCACTCAGAAATCATTGCTGCTTGACAGATTGTTACAGTGAGGAAATCTATGTGATCATGTCTTGTATTGGCTGTGTACAATAGCAGTGAGCTGTAGTTGAGGAAGCATGAAGGATCCAATATTAGTGGGAATTCATTAACTTAATTTTGGAGGGAAACTTAAGTTAAAATTGGTCTGAAAAAGGGAAAGAAAGCCTTGAGATTCACAGCTTCTGCCAGGCCACCAGTCTATGGCACTGTTCCCACTAAGTGGAGCAAAACTGAGTTGGCCAGCCAGGACACCTGTCCCAAGTAAAAATTTTCCAGCTTTGTCCATCTGTTTTTCTGATGGTCCCATCACTTTAGTCTAAGCAGGAGAATCAGAAGAATACAAAGAGAAGTCTCCTTAACACTCCATTCCTGCCTTGGATTGGGGCACCATTGGCTTCTCCTGGCTTCCCCACAGCAATAGCTGGAAGCCACAAAGCAATGTTCTTGGTATAAGTGACAATATAATCTGTGCTACAAATTCTTCTGTCACAGAAGCAGATGCCATGCAGACCAATGGCTCACCCAGTTTCTGCCTTTATCCCTGCCTCCATCCAGCTATCCCAACTCATCAGTGTGAGGATAAGAAAGTTCCCTACATTTTCTTGTGTGAGCTCTCCCTAATCCCTGTGGAACTGGGCTGTTCTAACACCTGTAAAAGCTGTAGGATGCCCGAAGACATGAGTGACTGATGGAGCACTGATTAATGAAATGAAACTCACTGATGAGTGACTGATTAATGAAATGGTTTGCACAGCAGGACAGGGTCAGACTTAATGTTCTGTGACAGAAAGCTGGTCAGGGCCAAAATGCAGGGTACAGACACTTTGCCTATTGGGTACTGGATCCTTTGCAGTGGGAGGCAGAGCCTGGCACAGTCACACTTGCTAAATTGCTCCTGTGCTGCTTTCCTCCAGGCATAGTTACCTTTAACTGACTTTTTCCCAGCCATTGTGTCCTAGATCCTGGGAAACTAAAAATTTTCTTCAAAGGGCAGCTAAAGGTCTCACCTTTAACCACTGAAACTTCTATCTTAATCCAAACTTTACACTGAACCCAAGTTAGCAGATTGCCAGCACAGGTGGAAGATCAGGAACTGCAAACAATCAAGCTACTGAGGCACTGGGGACCTGGCTACTCAGCAGTGCCAGTACAAGCATGCTGGAGTGTAATCTATCAGTCTGTGAAGCTGGAGTGTTATTTTGCAGTGTGACTGCTCTCACTAGAACTCACATCAGTATTTAAAACCATTTGCTAGCTCACTTCAAGCCCCAAACCTTATTCCTTTGGTCTAGATGTGGTTGCAGCTCAAGGCAAGTTTGGGGTCTGCAGGCAACTAAAGCAAAGCACACAGTCTGAGCTGCTGCACACAAAACTGGGATTTCTGTGTGTGAGGGGCTGTGGCTGTGACCAGGACAGCTGTTCCTGTGACTTGAGGAACACACAGGGAGAAGGAATGAGGCCAACCAGCCAGCATTTGCCATAACCATAATGCAGGAAGAGCTTGTAGATGTGTGTGTTTACAGAGCACAGAAAAATGTGAAAATTTTGATAGACACTATTAGTCAGTAATACCGGGATTAATCACACACAGCAGGATAATGCAGTGTGCATGAGTCAACCCCAAATTGCCGAGGAGCTGCTGGAGGAGCTGCTCCAGGTGCACACACACCTGAGCGAGGAGAGCAATAGCTAAGGCTTCTGCTTGAAACATGGTTGATTTCCAAGACCTTGGCATTGAGTGATGGATCTCAGTAGGAGGCTGCCCTGAGCTGCTAAAACGAAATCTAAACCTTCACACACTGCCCAGTCCCGTGAGCTTTGATACAAGATCTGTTTTAACCCTTCCTTGGCATCTTTTACTGTGCACACATCAGAAATCTAGTGACATAGGAAGAGGAGAGCTTAAAAAATGAACTTCTTAAGTTAGGTTCTGTGTCCATGCTGAGTGTTGAGGAATACATTTGGTCCAGGTAGCTCAGCTTGCAAACTGCAGATTGAGCTCCGGTAGGGGCCCGAGACAAGAAGCCGCGAATTGCCATCTTTTGGGATAACAAAGGGCACGAGGACAGGTGAATGGACATGGAGGGACACATCAGGAGCCGGGAATTGCCAGGCTTTTGGAGATGAAGAGGGGTGACGCCAGCGAGGTGGATGCGCACAGGGGACTCAGGAGGAAGAGCAAGACTTGCGTGTCGGGAGACTGTGAGGTTATAAAAGCGCAGAGGTTCCTCTGTTGCGGGTCCTCCTTGGAGGAATAAAAGGTTTTATGGAACCAGACATATGAGACTGAGCTGGGTTAATCTGGGAAGGAACCTTGTTCTGGCCGCATGTGTAGGGAGGGCAGCAGGACAGCCTCCAGCTCGTGGATCTGCCTGCTGTGAAGGGGCTTCTGTCCCAGCAGTGCAAGCCTGGAGCTGGCAGCGTGACTTCCAGAGTCTCGTGAAGGGTCCGACTGGGAAGTTTCCTTGACACTGAGGGCACTGAAAACACGCAGCTTGCGTCTGCTTTTCGTGAGTGTTCAGTACTTATTGGATGCCAGAAACATATCTGAGGACCTTTATTTGTCATCTGATTTATTAGCCCCCAGAGCTTGACTTCATGAACTACTTTTTTAAACTAGGCAAAAGCTCTTATCACCAAGAGATTGACACAAGGGTGCTCCATAAAGTGCTTGTGACTTTGTAGGGGCTGAGTCACCGTCACAGAAGCTGCCAGTCCTGACCTCTGCTATTTACACTGCTGCCTTTTCAGCACTCTTCAAGCAGTAAACCGGCGGCAATCCTGATTTGTGAACTCACTCCCTGGCTGGCACTGGGTGGCAGGTGGCCAAGTCTTTCTCCTGGAGGCTTTTGGGCCAAAACACATCACCAGTTTTTACTTTTCTGAATCTGCATGTGGCGATAAAGAGACTCCCAGAAGCACTGATGGAAAGAAACATATTCTGGCTATCTGTCAGTGTAAAAAAGATCCAGTTTCCAGATGAAGTACAAAGCAGTGGTTTGGACTCTGCTTCCTTCCTAAGCAACTCCTGGAGAAGTTCACAGCCTGGGCTTCTTGGACCTTTTCAAGATTTTGAGGTGAAGGAGCAGAGATGGTGATGTAAGATGTATTCCCTTGATGGGGAATGATAACTCCAGCCCTCATTTTCCCGCAGTTGGACTCCCCTCTTTGATCCCTCCTTAGAGAAGGGCTGGCTTTTAGATTACTGGGACTACAGTGCTATTTCTGAAGAGCTTGTTGCCAGCAGTATGAACCACGTGCTTACAGGAACTTTGACACTTATAAATTAACATATTTCATTTTTGTCAGCACCCTGCTGTTGCTTTGAGATTATGCTAAAATGTAGACTGCTTAATTACTTCAAATGCCAAGGTTTAATTACAATGCCTCTAAGTCAAATTTCAAGGCAGCCAAACTTTCAGAGCCATGCAGGAGACAGACAGACATACCCACAGCAAGTTCATACTTCAAAAAATATGAAGATGGTTAATGTTACTGATTTCCTAGCACCAGTATTTCCTCTTTCAAACACAAAGCATGTTAACTGGAGCATTCAGTGTCTGTCTAACCGTCTCTGGGCTGGGGTATTCCATCTGGACCACAGCTGCAAGAGCAAGTCTGCATTCTGCAAGAGGAGAGTTAAACCAGGCTTCCTTACACAGCTCCAGAGAAAACACACACTCATCCTACTGGATGGGCATCCTTCCCCATAGGCAAGGTAAAGGTGCATTAAGAAACAAATTGCATGTGGGCTGGTTTTTACAGCACAGCTGGAACCTTCCTGTGAGCAGCTGGATGCCTGGCCTCCCTTGAATCCAGAAATGCAGGCAATACTTGCTGTTTGCTGTGAGCCTGCTACGTTTCTATAGCAGTATTCCATTTTATTTTCCAGATGCAGAGTTTAGAGACCATGACTTGAACACACAGCTACAGAAATGGTGTGGTAAATCAACTAACTAAGGATGGTAACTTGGTTTTGGCACTTGATGGGCAAGAAGGTGTATCAGGCTTAATTCCAGAAGCATGTCTGAAGTCATGAGAAAGCCTCCAAAAACATCAGCTTTAGATTTTGGTAATATCAGGTGCTGGAAAATATTCTGGAAATGATCTGCCAGCTGTAGATATTTCCCAGGAGGAGAAAAGGAAATGCCTGTGCACAGCCTGCACACCTGGCTGATGCACACCTGAGCTGTGACACACATCCAGTGCTGCTGCTGTGGAGCTGAAGGTGTGTGAGCCTGTAATCAAACAGCTCCGGTGCCAGTTTCACTTTCAAAGCTGTGGCAGTCAGGGAGAACTGGAATGGTTGGTCAGTCAGGGTGACAAACATCTGCTAGATGAGAGGTACCAGCCCTTGCTGCTTTGTCTCTGACAGGATAATGAGGTTTTATCTTTGTTTCAGTGCTTTTAGCAGTGAAAGAGGATGAAGCATCCAAAGAAAGCATCTTCTGATTATACTCAGGTGACTGTAATCTTGCAGTTCTCTTAGATTCTGTGTCTGTGTTACAAACTTACAATTAATTTACACTGCCTTAGAAACTAACAGTCAGGATTTAAAAGAGTGGAATGTTTTCATATTGCAATATTTACTGATTTTCTCAGAGCCCAAGGTCTCAAGCCACATCTCATTGGGGAAAAAAATATTAGAACCTTTTTAAAACTTGAAAATTGTGAAGAATTAGACATCATCATCATCATAATGTTAAAAAATAAATTTCAGACCTGCTGAACAAACCTTATGACTTCTAAGACAGCTTCATGACTTTTAGAGACCATGGCATTATTTTCTAAAATATATTGTTGTCAAATCTGTGATTTAGCTCATAAAATCTTTGTTGCTTAGGGATAATAACACATCCTGGGGTTAATGGATTCTGTAACCTCCTGAGTTTCGTTTATTTCTAAGAAGCAGATACTGGCAGTAGCTGGAGAGCACTTTATTAGCCAGCATCCCCAGAGAGCAGACACTAGGACACTTGATATCTTTTTGGCTTAGAGGATATGGCAAGGACACAAAGCTCCTCACAGCACCTTGGAAAATGAGAGAACAGCAATGACACAGCTGAAAACGTGCTGTGCATCCCACTGAGCAGGGCTGTCTTGGAGCAGGGATTCTGCACTCCCTGCCTTCCCTGTCCCACTGCCACCACAGCTGGGGAGCAGGGCACCCTGACCTGCTGCAAGTGTAAATAATTTCTGGTTTTAATATAAAATAATACCATTATATCTACATGAAACACTAACACTTTTGAATTAATTTTAAACATTTTTTAAAAAATCTAATCATGTTTGAAAACAAAGGGCCGAATGATTGACTAATATGACACTACTTGCAGAATCATAATCAACTTTCTTAATGCCAGATCTTACATAAATTCTCTCTCCCTCTCTCTCTCTCTGTCAAATCAAACCCTATTCCTTTGAGGCATTGCAGATCTTGTTTCTCTTCTTGGTCAATACCAGTTGTTGCTGCCTTTGGAAACTCACATTTGAACTTCTGGGCATTCAACATTTAACTTTTAAAGATTTTTTTCAAGAGAATGATTAGTGATATGTGTCATAAAGAGTTATCTAATGAAAATAATGCATGTCTATACATATATAAGTAATTAGTATTAGCAGGCATTAAGAGGGTTTTACTGGCTAAAGTGTATAATGAATTAATCAACCCCTTAAGAAGACAAAAAGTGTTCATTTGAAAATTAAATATTTCAAAATCAAGCAGAAAAAATTAATTTCCGAGAAGATGTCATCTCACTTAAAATTTTTTTTTATCAATCAGAAAGTGTTCTGTCTCAGTGGGAAGTACAGCAGCTTCTGAAAGACTTCAGCTCTAGTCAAGGAATCTGTAGTTGGACATACACAATTTTGTTTAGCTGCTGACTCCTTGTCATCTGTTAGTGATATCAAGATGTCCTCCACAACATCAATGATAATCCTGAATATGAGATGAACCAGAGCTTTGATATTTTTTTTTTTTGGTGGAAGTCTTATCTTGCTTTCTTCAAACATGCATTATGCACTGAACCTGACTTGTTAAATTCTGTCATGCCAGAGATCTGTCAAATTAGACCTGTGCCAGTGTTCTAGTTTGAAAACTGATTTTCAGTTCTTAACAAACCCAAATCAAGTTGTCTGACAGTCTGTTTTCAAATGAAGCAGCAGCACACTTTTTGAAAGAGGTGAAAGACACTTTGCCTGGAAGACATTGGTCTGTGTAAAATTGCCAGTCTCCAAATCACAGTAATTCTGCACTTGAAGCAGGAGGGAAAATGCCAATAAAAAATGAACAGATGAAATGATGTGTCATTTACAGGAGAAGCAGGCAATAAAAATCATATTTCCCTCTTGGTTCAATTCCATTCCTTCAGCACTGTTTGGATATAATCTAATATAAATGTTCCCTTTCCACAGCAACTGTTCTTATAGAGAGATTTACCTCGTCTTGGTTTCAAGTATCCATTTGCAGGTCAAGCACCAAGAAGCTTTAAAATATGACATTAAAAAGACAACAAATAAAAATGTTTCAGATATAAATAAGTTCACAGACCAAATGAAAGCAGGTTACTAAGAGTATATTGCAAAGCTATATGGGTCTATGCTGTGTAATGAGATAATTTTGGAACAGAGAGCATGAAAAACAGCCCTGAAGAAAACAAGGCTGAGACAACTTTGGTCTGTGCTCATATTCCTCAGCCTCCTTCTCCAGGCATGGATGAAGGGGATGCCCTGTGGTGATGGCAAAGGTGTGCAATTTGTTATTTTAAGAAGAAAAGAGTTCATTAAGAGACCAGAGTGTCAGCAAATACATCTACTCAGGACTTTTCATTCACAAATTCTTGTTTATTTAACACAATGTTACCTGCCAGGAGTCTTACCAACCTGAACCTTGCCTGCACACAGCAGCTGTAACCTGTTAATTACCATGAACTACACCAATGTCACTCTCCAAGCATGAGGGATCTTACACAAGACTAAATATACTACTTGGAGCTCAGTATTGTGATAAAAGCAGGGAAATATGAGAATAATATAAACCTTGTTTTATAAATAATTTCACAGAAACAGAAAATAGAGGAGTTGGGCCCTTAGGCTTTAAACACAGGCTTGCATGGAATTCACGGTCATTCCCCTGACACACCTCTGGATCAGACAGTTTTGGGAATCTTCTTTTGAGAGCCTGCCCATGCTCAGAGACCTGAGCTGGCACACAGGCCACCCTCTGCCTGGGAGCCATGGAGCCAGGAAGAGTGGCAATGAATCACAGAAAAATTTAGGAGGTCACTGGGGCTGGGCATCCTACCCAAAGCAGGGCAAACTTTGAAGGCAGCACCAGTCTGAGCCAAGAGGTGACTTTAGCCTGAGCTCAGCTTTGTGTAATGCAGGATTAGCTGGAACTGGAGCATGTCTGGAGGCCTCAGGCATGGCTGGGGCAGGTGTGGCATTGTCTGCACCTCACTGTGTTGATATCCCTGCTATCTCCTATGGGTTCTCACTGAAAGGTTTCACAATTTTCTGCTCCTGGGCTAAACAGGGAAAAATCTTGGCTTTGGCACTGAAAGAAAAAAGCTGAGGGAAAGCAAAGACAATTCTAACACAAGGTGCCTGTTCTAAGGTGCAAGAGTCTAATGCCATGAATGCCATGTTAAACTACTAATGTGGAAAATGACTTTAGCAGCCATTGAGACTGGACCAAACAAACAAAGTAAAAGATGCAATTAAAATGTTAAACACCAAGGAATTGCAAGGAAGCAAAAAAGGTGAGATACTGGAAATGTGGCATGATTAGAAGAGTGATAAACACCAGCTAGTTTCTCCAGCAGAAACATGGGCATAGGAAAATCTTTCTGACAAGGGAAAAATGAACTGAAATCACACTTTGACACTTGGAAGGGTGTTGCCCTTTGTGGGGCCAGGCAGGGTCCTCTGCTGAATGTCTCCTGCAGACGAAAGGAAGACACTGAGCTACAGCTAAGGAAAAAGTCAGGTGAAATGCAGACAGAAAATATCCACCATACTCTCATTTTAAGGTTGATAGTTCAAGAAAGCAACAAATGGAAAAAGCTGCTCCTCACAGCCCTCAGAAAAGAGAGTTTTAGACATTTTTCTTATCACAATTTACTCCAGAGTGTGCTGAGGCTTTGTGTTGGGGCAAGGAAAATAACACACCAGGGTACAAGATGCACTTTGCACTGCTGAAGTAAACATGGGCTCAGGTGGATGCTGTAAGAGAAACACTGATGTCAAACAAGGTCCTTCCATGTCTTGTGTGATGCCCTGAGGGACTATGCATCACTGGACACAGCAGCCAGCAGCACCTGGCTCAGCTGTCCTGCATGGGAGGTCTGGAGTTTGTTGGCATTATCATTCCCTGGATGTGCACAGCCTGAAAGGCAGGCAGCAGCAAAGGGAGTCAGATGAATCAAAGCTGGGAAAACATAGGTATGATGAGAATCTCAGCTTTGAATCCTGTCTGCACGTTAGTGCACAGAAACACAAATCAGTCCCCATGTCTTGACAGCAGTAGTACAAGGTAGAGGGGAAAACACACAAGCCACCCTGGCAGCTGCATCCCCAATATTAACAAGACTTGTTAATTGGAAATATACAACTGTCCACAGTGAACTTTCAGTGCTAGTTATTTGTGTTTTCACATCTGGGTGTAAATGCTGGTAGAGTCAGGACAAACGTTCAAGGGCTTTATCCAGGTCACCTATAAATTAGTCCTGCCAGTGATTAGTGTTTTGTGTTGCAGTGGGGATAGCAGGCGATGGAGGCTTATCCAGGGAAGCTGCCACATTAAAAGTGGACATTCTATCCCTGGAAGTGTTCAAAGCCAGGTTGGATGGGGCTCTGAGCAACCTGGTCTAGAGGAAGGTGTCCCTGTCCATAGCAGGGCAATGGAGCTAGAACATCCTTAAAGTCCCTTTAAAAAAACCATTTCAAAATTCTACAATACTCTGAAGTCAGCGTCTGGCAGCCCCATAGACCATACAGTCTGAATGCCATCCTAGAAGCTTTCAAAGCTACTCTCTGGGCAGAATCCTAGCTATTAATACTCTTCCTCAAATATCACAGAATTTAACAACCTGAAGGGTGTGCAAAGAGCATTGTGCAACAAGTGGAGACAGCAGAGCTGTGCTCAGTCCCTGTGCACTTTAAATAGAATGGAAAAGGTTCAGATATGGAAAAGAGCAATGAATGAATCACAAGACAGAAATCCCACTAAAGTCAACATGAATGTTGCAGCCCATTAATTTCAGCAGGAGGTTCAGGGATTAAATTGGTTGTTGAGTCTGGGCCCAAGTCCACTTAAAATAATATGAATTATTGGGAGGGCAATAACTCGCTCTAAAGGTTAGCAGGGCTCTGAGGTGCAGCAGCAAAAAACCCCCTGCTCCTCCTGAGCAGCAGATTTGCTCATAAAATCCCATGTAAGGGTTGCAGACCCCTGGAGTGGATCAGGACCAGTGGATGGGGAACTGGGGAGATGCTTTGCATGGGAATCGGACATGACTGAAGTGGGCAGAATGAAACCAGGGAGAAAAAACCACACATGGCTCCCTCAGATATGGGATGGTTCTTCCTGCACATGTGTTTGGAAAAGGGACATGGCTCCTAAATAGTGCTGGAATTTTCACTCCAGCTCTATAAAAAAGTCTGTTTCTTATTCTCAGCCCAGATTCTGTGTGTTCCTCTCTTCCTGGCTGTGTCACCACAAGTCACTGCATGAAGCTGGCTGTGAATGCAGAGCATGTGCTCCAGCCAGCACAGGCTGTCATTGCCCAGCTCACACACAGCCATTCACAGCCTCCTTCCTTAGGATCAGCAGGATGCATGAAATGCTGCTAAATCAGATACCACACTTCCATCCCCAAACCACCACAGAGTTACACTGCCAGGAGACAACAGCCCAAAAATAAGCCAGGAAAGAGCTGGAAATTAAACACTCTCCAGGTAGTGGATTTAGTTCCAGACAGGTTTTTAAAAATACTGCAAAATAGCCTTATCCAAAAAAGCCATTCTACTGCAAAGTACAGATACTTCTTCAAGTCTCATAAAAACTGATGAAAGAGCCTACACGAAATAATTATTTCCACAAGAGACCCAACACAGATACTCCAGAAAATCCACTGGTTTTGATATTGGTATTTTGTGTGAAGGTGTTTCAGTAACACCACCATGAAGGGCAATGAATGGAATTTGACAGCATTTAGAAGGGAACAGAATTCACGTGCTTGCATTCCCTGACCTCCTTTGTTCTACAGTGCAAGGTGAACTCTGTAACAAACACATCAGAGCAGCTGTTCAACAAAAACCTTGTAGATTGACCTTACTGCTAATTTCAGATGTATTCTGTAAGAAAGGAACACTCTATTTTCAGGAAAAACAAATAAAACAGGCTTGAACATCACCTCTAGCAATGACATGAACTAGAGTATGCTTAAAGAAAATAAACTGGCACTATTTGCTTACATCTATTAGCCTTGCTGATTCATGTGTATTTGGTAAAATGCACTGAAAGGAAAAATAGAGAAGAATTAAGGTACACTCAGTTTTGATTGGAAAGCCCTGCAAACTGACTCATTATTTAGTGTCTGCTCTGCTGAGAAAACACAGCTGCAGCCCCTGGTGTATGTAAATCCATACAGACTGATAAGATGCTGGCACTGGCCAAGAGAGGATGAGGATGACTATAAAGCCTTCACCACTAAAGCTCTCCTGTGCAGGCAGGACAGGTCAAGGGCAGCAGGACAAAGTCCTCCAGTCTTCCCTGAGACAGAAAGGCACAAAAAAGTTCTGGTGGGATGCCTTAACAGCCAAGAGCATCCACAGCAAATCCCCCAGTGTGAGCAGCTTGCAGGGGAAGCTATTTTAAGTGCTCCAATGCAGGAACAACTTTATTACAACCATGTCTTACTTACACTGGTATAGAAAAATATACTTTATGTCCCCCACTAATTTTTGAAAAAAATATTCTTTTACTATTTTCAGCTGCCCATGCTGTTGGCAGAAAAAGGGTTTTGGAGAAATTCTGCCAGAGATCCTGCACAAAGCCAGTGACAGCTTCTGGGAGAGTGCCACAGGAAGCATGGAAAAGAATTATTTGTATTAATGCAGCTACAAAGCTTTTTCTTCTCTGAATCCCAAAGTAACTTAAAAAGTTACAGTCCTTCACAGAGAAGAAAAAACATCCAGAGATCATCTAATAAACCATAACATGAGACAGGCAGCATCCCTGATGCCACTGTCCTGCCTGTCCTTTCTCTGCCCTGGGTAGGCACCAGAAGCATCATCTGTGGGGCAGGCACTGTGTTTTAGGGAGATGAGGATAGGTACAGTCATGGTAAAGTGGGAAAGTCTTGCAGGATATCTGCATTAAGGTGTCTGAGAACTCAGCAATTCAGGTCAGCCACAACTTTCCTCTCTCTAATGTCAGAGGCTAAGGACTACATCCAGCATCTCTTGTTATATGTGACAATGGATCTGTGGGTTTAACATTAAACAAAAACCCAACACCTGTCAAAGAAAAACCAAAAAAACCCTCAGCATAAGATCAAAGAGAAATATCTGCAAAGAAAACAAGACAAGACTTCAAAGCCCTTCATTGATTCTGTCACACTAAAGTCACCATGTCCTGAGGCACTGCTCTGCATCTCCATCTATTTTGTGTTTAGATACCACAACCACCACAGTGTCTTCAAGTGTAATTAACTGACACTGAAATTGCTTATGCTGCTGCCTTCCCATGAAGGTCTCGGAGGCTGGCACACATCCCAGCACATTCCTCACTCTAACACAAGATGTCAACATCTCAGAGCAAGGACTCCTCTCTCTGTCAGTGTTTCAGAGCTCTCACCATGCACGTTGCCTGCACTGGACCATGCTCAGTCTTGCCTGTGATGAGCTGCTAGACCAGAGGGCTTAACCTGAGCTGGGTCACTGGCAGGAGGTGAGAGCCCCACATGCTTCATATCATGTCTGTGAAATCATTGGACCCTACAAGAGCACTTTAAAAGGTTAATCCTTGACAAATAGTAACTTTCATTCTAATATCTGAAAAAAAGGGGGAGGGACTAGAAAAGGATGAGTAAAATCACCATGAGCAGCAAAATGCCACTGTGCAATGTCTGAAATTGTCACTATTTCACAGCAAAACTTCATCATTATTATATACAAGGAGAGGAGTCTCAGACAACTCTGGTGATGGCTGCATTTCTAGCAGTGTATATACAGTCTGTAGGATATGTGTTTACTCCTTCAGGGCCCAGTAAAAGTAAGAAAATCATTCTTCAGTCTCAGAAACAGCTCTCCACTTTTTGCCAAGCAGCAGAAGATATATGCCTGTGTATAGGGCAGTGTTTGACACACAGTTGTAATGTCAGTATCCCAGGGAGCAATGGTCAACCTTGGTATGAATCTTTTGACTCAATACATGAATTATTACCATCCAAGGAGAGTCTCTGAACTGTACAGGGATAAGTGCAGTCTCATTTTCTCACATTAAAAGGAGCCTTTTAATGATATAGCTGTGTTTGTCCTGTGAATTTCTTGGAAAATTCAAGTAGTAAAGAGTGGGGTCTAGCAGAAAGTAGTACGAGTCTGGGAAGAAAGAAGGGAAATGCCACATTGTTTTTTTAATGAAAGATCGAGTGTAAAACTGGTCTGCTCTGACATTCAACTTGTTCTGTGGAGCTCTGGGTGCTGTATCAGTACAACATATCAAACCTGGTCATGGTTTCATTAACTGTAGCTGGGAAGCAGATGGGACTCACCATGTTGTTGGAACTCATGTAAATACTCAAATCCTAAGCAGAGCCTTGGGCTTTGTGAAGACCATCCCCAGCCCTGAGAATGGGGCATGTCCATCCTCTTGTGCCTGCACAGAGCTGTGACCAGCACACCACTGAATCCCTACATAAACTAACCTCACATAAAAAGAATGGAGACTTTAAACTTTCCTTCAGGACTAATAATGTGGCAGTAAACAGAATGGTGCCAAGCTCAGGACTGCAACATTGATGGGATAACACTGAATGACATGGAGAAATTATCTACACTGTAATGGCATGGGGTGATTGCTGGTTTGCTGGGGTCACTAAGAAAATTCTTGATATTAAAGGATGGGGCAGTGAAAGATTTGTTCTCCATTTTTGCATACCCTAAATGACAAAGCACTCATCAGACTTACAGCCTTGATCTAAGGACAAAGGTGAAAGAGCCTCCTAAGCCTCAGCTGCACTTCAGGGCAGATAAAATCCAGTGCATCCATCCCTTGGACTGAGTGCTGCCCTGCCACAGTCAGCACTGACCCTCCTGCACAGTGCAGGGGTACACACCCCAGAGCCTTGTGCTGAAAAGATGATAAGGTGTTTGTTCAGAGAAATTGAGCCGACACAGAGCTCTACTCTCATAAAGGAGAGGACTCATCAAAGAGAGCTCCTAAGGTAAATACATCCTCTTAGCAGGGCCTTATCTGTGCCCAGCAGATCAAAGAGCACTCCTGCACTGCTGCACAGCGTGCAGGCACTGTCACCACTGCTCTGCAGAGCTGCCTGCCTGCCTTGATGACTTGCAGGCCTGTGAGACGTGCATCACACGTGGAACTCGTGATGATGAGTTTGGGGATTTTCAAAAAACAGATATCTAATGTTAGACTGCAATTGGGAACCTGAGCTAACACCCTGACCTTCAGAATACAGGAAGTTTCACAGCATCCAAGGAGTCCAAGTGAAGGGACTTTTCAAAGATGCAAATTAATTTTATCAGCCACCAAAAAGGGGTCATTCACAAATGTGTTTGAGAATGTTCTCAGGACCTGCATGTGCCCTGAAATACTCACTAGCCACCAACACTTGTGATTTTCTAAAAATGCTTTCCATTTGAACTTTTTCCTCTGTCTCCATTGGCTGGTGAAAGATACATATACACAAAACAGACCAGGCAGGAGGAGGTGGCAGAACTTCTTATACCCAAAGTGCTGTCAAATATGCAACACCAAGCTTGAAGTTTGCAATCTTAGGTCACTTCTAAAATCAGTAATTTCCAACAAAGGTTGGATTTTAAGGAATAATGTTACATATAAGAGATTATGAAAGGGATAGTTATTCCTTTGGTGGAAGAAGAAGCTACCCACCTGCTGGCCTAACTCAGTAACCTGGGGTAGAATTTGTTATAAAAATCCTACTCTGCTGACAGAGGGTAACCACTGGAAAAGGATGATTAGTTACCTTTCCCTTTCAGGTTCAACTGGGTATGTGATCTGCTCTGACTGCCCTCTTTCATCCTTCGTGGGGCAATGGCTGGAATGTTCTACTGCCAACTAAATGCATAAAAGGGATCAAATGAATCTGAGGCCACAAATGAGTTACATAACCAGGAATGGCTGATCCTGCACTACTCAGCTTCTCATGATGTCCAGGTGATGGTGTCAGCAGGAATATTCTACCCCTTCTGCTTTTGCTTTCATCCCTGGGCAATCTCCAGCAAACTGGGTTAGGAATCCCTCTCCTCTTCTGGGATTCATTCTGGGCTCCTCCACCAGCCCAGACCCAGAGCACCCACAGTCTCTAACTGGTGTGCCTGCTTACCCCAACCCTGCTGCCCCAAGGTACAAATAGGGCACCATGAGCAGCCAGACCCCTGCAAAAATTATTCACTGTCTCTTTGTGTTTTGGCACCTATGAGCTCCTCCACAGTATCACTTTCTCTTGTCTCTAAGGTTTCAGCAGTGATTTTGGCCTTTGGCACAAATGACTTCTTCATTGCCACACACAGACAACATGGGAAGCCTGAATCCAACGCTGCCATTCTTGGGTTACTTTAAAAGCAGATCCTGTAGTGAAAAATCTCCACTTTGAGGTTTTGTGCCCCACAAAATACCAGTAGTATAAGCAGAAAACATTGTGTACTATATTAAAATGATTCATATGTTATAAGAAGATGAGAGCAGAGGAGTTAAAAAGCAGAATAAAGAAGACTTTGACTAAAAAGAAGCATGCAGTGTAGTATTCAAAACAAACCCCTCAGCATCAGTAAAACACTTCTTTCAAATTTGTCAAATGCAGAGAGGAACTGAAATAATTTTAGCCATTATTCCCCATACACTCATGGCAAGAAAGGCATGTTTTACACTGAATTAATTCCAAGATTGAGTTGGGCACACTGTATACACTCTTTACCTATATGATCCCATGCCTGTCTTCCACAGAAGCTCTGCTTCACTCAGTCCACAGACAGATGCAAATGAACTTTCTCTGACTCACCAGATCAGATGAACCCCATTAGCTTCAAGTCAAGAGCGCAGAATGAATCAAAGTGCCTTTTTCAAGAGTCCTGCTAGAAAGAACAGCAGGAACAAACAAAGCTCATAAGAAAGCTGAGCCTGAAGACTGAACAGGAATATTACTGAGCAAGAAAAGCCAATAGAGAGGTATGAGGAAGACAGGGGAAAGAATTTACCAATTAACTTGCCCTTTCACTATGGGGTTTGCCCAATGGTAGGCACTGGGATCCCACTTCCCTTCAAAAACAGTGATAAAACCTCCCTCTACACACCGGTGCAGGGTCTGGCCCTGCCAATTTATGACTTCAAATGTACAGGTCAATTAATCCCTCCAGTCTTGGTGAGGCAAAAGATGGCTCAAAGACAGTCTGAGTGGAAACTGAGAGATCTGACTTTCCCCAAGTCACAAAGTACATTCTTGGCAGAGCTGGGAGGAGTTCAGAAAGCTGTAGAGTGCAGAAATCTCAGTTTTGAGCTCAGCCCATGAATAAAAAGATTGCAGTTTTTAATGGCTGCTACCAACCACTCTGACAAAGGGTTGTGGAATCAGCTGTGTTTGTGTCTTGGGAGTTCCTCTTACAGGCTCTGTGCACTGATTCACCTGCTAATGATGAGATGCACAAAGAAATTCAGCTGCTCTCCATCTACAAGAAAGGAGAGTAAAACAATAGCAGTGAAGCAAGAGCTCACACACCAAGTGACCACAGCTGCCTGAGTGCAGACAGTGCAAGAAACTCCCCTAGGCTTGCTAATCTGGCTGCAGATACCTCTGTTCATGCAATCTGCCAGATGCCTTCAAAACAAACACCTAAAACCATCTTCTTGTCTAAACAATATACAGTGGCACTCAGCTGTACAGGTATGATTTTATTTTGGACATATTTGGAACTAAACTCAGCCCAGCTGCTTGTGAACAGCTCACAGCTTCTGCCATGAGGGGCCTCCCAGAACTGAAGGGGTGGGAGCAGCTGGCCTCATCCTGGCTGGAATTTGCTCAGCAGGGAGATACAGGGACCCTAAGAGAAACAAGCTCTGCACTGGGAAGGACAACCAGGACAAGCTGTCAGTGAGGACATCAGGAACACCACTGGAAAGGAAATGTTTGGCAACACGTGAGCCCAGGGGTGCCAGAAGAGCTGTCATCTGCCACAGCATTTAGAATAGGAAGTGATTGTGGGAGAGTTTGTTTGTATGTTTTAATAGCAGCCAGTATAGATGGTTAAAACCAGGGAATACAACAGAAAAACCTGCTACCCTCACTCCAATACCCTTCTCTCTTCCCAGATATCACTGTATTATTAAACCCCTATTTGCACACAGCAATCCTGCACAACAGCCCATACAAAAACAGGAACTCTGAGAAAGTGGCTTCACCCACTATCATTTATGATTCCACTTGACTCAAAGTCAGCCACGTGCCTGTCTGACCCATTGCTCCATAGGGACACACAGGCATTGAGAAGCTACAGTATGTTCCTAATCCATTCTGAAATAGCCCTCCCCAAACACAGAAACACAGAGGGGAGGAGTAGCACAGACCCCAGGAGAAAAAAAACCCAAACATTTGCTGCAACTTTTTGAAGCTCCCAGTGATTTAGTTGTTTCAGCAGATGGAGCCATTGCAGTATTCACCATGGATTGCAAACTAGGCCAGTTCAGCCTGTTCAAAGGGAAAAAACCTTCTGTCTGCTCTGAGGACATTTTCAAAATAATCCTTGGCTGCATCCAGGCAAGTGTGTGTCACTTAGGCAACTACATGTTCTTTTAACAGGTGGACTGGCTTGCCCTGAAATATCCTAGGATTGATTTTTAGATCTATAGGATCATTAGTAATTATACATTAGTATCACAACTGAAGTTTATTGTTTTAACGAGCATTTCAAAGGTGGTAGGTCTCCAAATCAAGACTGCTCAGAAATTCTGGTATAAAAGCCTCAGCCTTTGCCATGAGAAGCACTTAGTTCCCCTTACTGGTGCTAAAATTTGTTTTTAAAAGGCCTGATGTCACTAGCATGAAATGGCATCTAGCTGCAATTGCTGAATTGATGTGTTGCAGGATTGCCCTGGCTGATGGAATGGGGCTTTCAGAATATCTACACATACACATATTGAGGAAAGTAGTAAAAATGAGAACACAACAATTCAAGTTTCCAGAAATACATTCACTTACGAGTATGACTCCTTAAAAGTTGTAAGGAGATAATATGATCATAAAGTTGGGCATGAAACAGCAAGCAATTCATGGTACAATTAGAATTTGAGATAAATGGATTAATAATCTCTTGCTCAAGCATCTAATTAAGAAGAAGAAGCTGAATTCATCAAAGGCTGCTGTTGACATTATGCATTACTGAAGGGGAATGGGGATTTAATATTCCCGTGGTATGAAAACTCATTACCATGTTCCCTGATGGAGCCTACACATATACAAAGGGCAAGGATTATGAGACTTAATGCAGAAAGAGAAAACGACAGAATTGACCCCAGCTTTGCATCCTGCATAAGACCTGTTCATAAGTTACACAATAACTTGATGAGTCTTCCCCACATACTTTCAAATGCTTTGTCATTTTCAGGGTTACAGATAACACAGAAGCTCTTCTGCAGTGAGAGCCACACCAGCTCTGGGCTGTGCTGCCATGGTAAAGCAGGGTAACACCTCTAAACCAAACCAAATCTCTCACCTGGAGCTTTTGCTTTCACTCCACAGCAGGGAATGTCCCACTGAAAGCAAGTTCAGAGACTTTCAGCACCATGAGCCTGAGAAAGGCATGAATGCTTTGTTGTATCAACCTGGGACACCTGGGCCTTATGGGTAACCTGCATAAATCAGGGGGAATTTGGTGAAATTGGGAACTCACAGAAAGGCTGGACAGAGAGCAAAATCAGACATCCAAGAAATTTCTGCCAAAATTCCCACTGAAGGCTGGAGGTCCAGCTTCTAATCTGCCATTTCTTCCCAGACTCCAAATGAAAGATTTCTCACTGCACTAACTCCTGTGGTAATTTTGGATTGAACAGGCTATTGAAATTGAGGCCACAAATCCCTTCTCATTTGGGAATAAATCTAAATTTAGACCCTAGTCTTCAAATGAATGCATGAAGCTGATCCACCTCACTGCATTACTAATGTTCTTTACAAATATGATGTCCTAAAGGCATTTTGTTTCCCTTTGTGTATATGTGGCAAAGAATTGGATTAAAAGGATGGATTCTGCTAGAAATACCCATCATTATACAAAGTAAACACAATTAATAACGAACCAATTCACCCACTTTAAAAAAAAAATCCTTCTATAAAAACTGCAGGAAGCACAAGCAACAGAAAAGATGAAAATAAGGAAATAAAAATTATGAAATAACTGTACTGTCCACTGATGTGAGTACCCAGGAGCTGGGCTGGGCTGAACTTGCAGGCAGCAGTGGCAAACTACAACTTCTCTGTGGATCATCCACCAGCTGCTGCAAGTCAGGAGTTTCATTTATGGAGCAGAAGCTTTGAGCCCATGGACTCAGCAGAGGTTCTGTAGAATGGACACAGTGAAAAGAGGAGACTGAAAATAAGACAAAGCATATTCCTGGCCAGCTCAGCCATCCTCCTGGGGGCTCAGAGCACCCTTGTAAGCAACTTTCTGTGGATGAGGCACCTTGCAATGGCATCAGTGAAAAAGCTGGGCAGAGACTATATGAATCAAGTGTTAAACAGCTCCTTTCAAACTTGTCTAGTCCAATCTCTTCCAGCCTTTTTGTATGAACCTGCTGAATTTTGAAAGAAATCAGTATCATCTCTGGCATCTCAGGAGGTTGGGTTTCCATGAGACGTTCTCTCTGAAAACTAAATGCTCATTTAGTTAAATTCAATGTTTTTAAGTGTGCCATTCCTAATCAGCTTTGCAGAAATAGCCAGCTGTCTTGGTGTGGGCAGTCAGAGCAATTGGGATGATGTCATTACTTCCACAACTAATTATTTGGAAAGAAATTGAATGTGAGGGAGAATGTAAAAGTAGGTGAAAATGTAAAAGCAGAGGAACATTCTGCAATAACAGTGTAACCTTATGCAGGAAAACAAGATGAGCAATGTTTATTAGGAACAGGAGCTGAGTGTTGGATTGATCCCAACCAGCATCCAAACATCCATCCACATTTTGCTCTCTCCACTCTGTGGGGAGAGAGGAAGGTGAAAAGGCTCATGGATCAAGTTCAACAGGGAAAGCAAAAGCAAAAAGAATTAATTCACTCCTTCCCAACAGCAGAGAGATGTCCAGTCACTGCCTGGAAAGAAGGGTCTCAGCATGTGCAACCATTGCTTGAGAACACAAACACCATGACACAAACATCCCCCTCCTCCACCTCCTCTCCCCAAGCTTTTATTGCTGTCAAAATGAATGGGATATCCCTTTGGTTGGGTGCCTTCCCCATCTCTTGCCTTGTCCCCAGCCCCCTAACTGGAGGAGGCAGCAGAAAGAGCTGCAAGCACTGCTGAGCAGCAGCCAAATCTCTGGGGCAGCAGCAGCAGCAGCACTGCTTTAGGCACAAATGCAGAGCAGGACACCTCAGGCTGGGAAGAAAGTTAACTCCAACCCTGACAGATCCAGTGCACTGCTCTGTCACAAAATTATTCCTGATGCTTAAAGCCAAAGTAGGCTTGAATGCAAAGGATGTTATAAACAACCTGCTGCAATTTTAAGCAATTGCATAAGACCTTTATCTTCAAGGTCTGACTCACACATTTCACTGTCGAAAAGCTGGGACTTGGTTTGTGGAACGAGCTCATTAGGAACCACAAACTCTATCATGTTTCACCTGAAATGAAAAACAACTACCATGCAGTCTGACATCTCTACTAGAATCCATAGAATTGTGGGCATTTAGAATTGGAGCACAGAAACAACTCTGCCCTGCATACAAGTCTCAGAAGGGACATAAGGGAAAGGCAGAAATGTCTATGCCACAACTCTTAATGCACTCTCAGGCTCCAGGATGGAGACTATTAGGCAAAAGAGAACAAAACCAAAGCATTTGCATTGAAGCACCCATCAAAGAAGGTGTCAATTGTAAGGATGGCCAATTGTAATATTGAAATGTTATCAACAGATACATGTTGATACATGATGATGTTATCAACAAAACAACAAAATCACCCTCAGGGATTTTGATGAAAGCTGCACTTTCTGTAGTGGATTTACATCTATTTATACTGTGGAGATATTTTGCCTGTAATTCTGTGAGGAGATAGATTTTTGAACTTCTTTTTTTGAAAGCAAGATGTAAACCCATCAGTCATCTCAATGAGATTATGCTGGGTTTGCCAAACCTTCCCCACTTCATGTATTTTTCTGTTATTTTACTAGCTCTGCTTGTAAATACAGGATTATAAGAAAAATGAGAAAATCAAAAGATACACAGCTTCTCCTAGAAGAGGTTAAAACCCTGTCAAAAATCCTCATCTGTGTTTATGTGATAAAGGCTGCCACTGAGCACAAGCCACAAAGTCCAGAGAAAATGTGTTTGCTTTTAACACATCTCATGGGGTTTTGTCACTTTTTAATATAACATTCCTGGATATTTAGCTGCTGGCACTTGCACACTGCTGACTTACTGGCAATGAGATATATTGCTGGGCATGTACAGGGGTGTTTCATGAAAACCAAGATAAACTTTACAGGATCACAGAGCAGTCCCTGCCTGGCAGAGCAAAGCTGTCAGATCTGAGGATACACCGAGACAGGATGTTCTCAGAACTACAGAGCCCCTCAGCTGTCAGACGATGCAAGCTGCCTGTCTTGTCTCTTCTTTGCATTCCCCCACACTGTGAATCACTGGAATTCTTCCAGATATTCTGCTCAAAATGAACTGCATTTTTCCCTTAATCCCTGGGCTCCAATGGTTAACCTCTCAAACTCTTTCCCCCATGCTTCCCAAGCTCCAACCACCTGGGATTGCCTGACTGGTCTGGCAAATTACAGTGGGTAAAGAACCTGCAGGGCCCCACAGGCATCCCTTTGTATCAGGGTGCTCTGCCTAGGTGGGGGTGAACAGCTCTAAACTCACCCTAAGTGCAAAAGTGAGCAGTGCTGGATGGGGAAGGAGGGTCAGCTGCTTATGGGGTTGAAGAATGCTGAGACCAGCCAGACCCATCAATCCCAAAATTAAACATCACAGGAACAAAAGACCTTAGCCCATGATCCTTGCTATGGGCAACATCAGCCTCTACTCAATAATTATTTTGCTGGCTTGAATATAATTGTTTCAATAATGCAGCAATAAATAGTGCACAGGGAGTTGAACCTACCTATTTTGTGTAGTAAATAATTCTGATTAAGATCTCCTAATCTAATCATCATCAATTCAAATAAATAAGTTATTTTATTTATATATTTGGTTTACCAGCCTTACTCCTGAAGGACAAAGTAGTACAAAGGTTCAATTAAACCTATATAATCCTTTAGACATAAACCATTGGCTGAGTCTGGGGGTAAAGCTGGAACCAACTGCATCTTGTCTCTTGGAAAGCAAGAGGGTCTTTTCTGCTTCTTGTGACTCAGTGGGAGGGATTCCCTGATAAACTTTGTCCAAATCTTCCATTCTGCCTGTGATGCCTTTTAACAGCTCAGAAATTGCTGTTCTCAGCCAGCCTCTAGAAACTGATTCACAGCAGCCTCCTCTCTATCTCCCCATGACACCAGGAATGCTCTGCTCCTCATGGAACTCCTAGCTGATATTATATTAATAGTCTTTCTCACTGGGACACAGAATTTTTGGTGTGCTCATTCTGACTGGAATCCCATTATATCAGCCAAATTCTCAGTATGTATTCAGTGTAAGCTGACATTTCATTTTATTGAAGGATGAAAAGCTTCCTCACAAATTAAGAACAAGATCCTCTAGTTTTTGACACAATGCAGTGTGCTCCAGCAAGGTGCTGTTAGATTTCTCTTCCCACGTGTGATCAGAGAAGAAACAATTTACTTATTTTCCTGTTCCAGTATGCCTCAAAAAACCACAGGACAGCCTGACCACATATCCACAGTCCAGAACCAAAAAGCAGCAGCCAAGACACTATCAGATTTAATTCTGGGATTCTGCTGGGGAAGGCAGTGAGCCATGGGCCAAAAGGAGCATTTATGCTCTGCAAAAGCTCTGGAATATCAGCATTCTGCTCACCTAGTGCTGACAGATGAAGGGCTGGAGTAATGCTGAAACCAAAGAGCACAGGCAGCTGAACACATGAGGTGCAGATGACTGCATCCTCTCCAGATTGTGATGCTGAAGAAGCCAGATAGAAGAAATCTGAATGAAGGCAGTGAAGAAATTGTTGGCATTCATGTTGTGGTGACTGACTGATTACATATATGTGAGTTGGTAGGAGCCTACTGTCCCTGCAATTCAGCATTCAAACTCTCATTCTGGATCTTGAGAAAAATGTAGGGTTGCTTTTTTCTTTTCCAGTAACTCACTTAATAAAACTCTGCATAGTAATATAAATAAGAGGGAGAACCTAGAACGAAGAACAGGAGTATAAGGATATAAAGATAAAAACATGAAAAAAATCTGTAGCCAGATTTAAAATTGCTTATCTGAGTCTGAAAGACAAGGAATAATCTTTTCTTCACAGCAATAAAAGCTGCATATTTTAGCTTGTTTTTAGTGAAAATGTCCTGGATAGCTCAGGAAAAAAAAGCCCCCATATCATTTAGAAAGTGAAGTTCATATAGCAACCCACCTCTTTTTCTTTCAAAGAGGTTGTCAGCTTCTAGATTTTATGTAATTTCCTTTAAAAAAAAAAAAAAAGCAAAAGAAAGTGGTGTTTTGTTTTTTTGGTTTTTTTGGTTTTTTTTTGTTTTTTTTTTTGCTGTACACAAAGATTGATTCATTAGATGTTTTTTGTCTCTGGGCATTGAACAGCCTTTAGCTGAATAGAGTTGGAGTTCATGCAACTTAATTGGAAGAGCATCATTTCCAACATCTCCCTAGGATATTTACTATGAATGGTGAGACACAAGAAAAAAGACATTGCTGATGTTTAATGTTTTATGCTGTGGAAAGGATTCATTGTTTTGCTCAGCAGCTTGAGTGCTTTACAATTAGGAAGGTGTCTCCCAGTCAAGAATGAACACAGTACTTTCCTTTCATCCTCATCATGTGAGAGGATGTGAAAGAAACTAAAATACCATGAATCTTCTACTCACATTATCACAGTCACCTTGAGACACCAAAAGTTTGAG
This sequence comes from Erithacus rubecula, assembly GCF_903797595.1. Classification (NCBI taxonomy): domain Eukaryota; kingdom Metazoa; phylum Chordata; class Aves; order Passeriformes; family Muscicapidae; genus Erithacus; species Erithacus rubecula. The sequence continues at coordinate 6,035,551 of NC_136664.1, read as the reverse complement.
AAATGTCACTGCTTTAGAATTTGCTGCACAGTCATCAGCAATTCTGCACAGTCATCAGCAATTTCCTTAATTTCTTGGTTATCACAATTACAATTTTCCCACACTTCTAAACAAAAACAATAGCAAATTGTCATCTAGGGAACTCCAAATGGAAGAAACATCAAAAATTTTGGCAGCATTTCCAACTAAATCATCAAAAGTTTTAGCAACATGGCAGCACTCCTTAAAACAAGAAACTTTCTTTAAATGTCCGCTGTTAATTTAACTGTGGCTCTCCACTTACCAGAAAAACTACACAATGGTTGAAAAAGCCTTGAAAAGTGCTGAATCCACTTCTGCATAATAACAGAGTGAATGACAGCTGAGAAAAAAATATTGGAATTCTGGAAATGTTTATGTTCTTTCAGAAATTTTTTTGCAGTGCCAGCTATAGCATCTGCTTGATCTTATGACTTCAATACTCCTTTTTTAGAAGGTGTTTAAAAGATTTTGAAATTCACCGTGTAAGCTGGCCAGACTCCCTGCTGCCTTCTGGCTAAGAGACTCTTACTGGAAGATGGAAGCAAAAAAAATCCTTCCCATAGGATGTTTGGTCACTCTAAATCCCCAAATTTCATCTGTGGCTGCTCTCCCATCCAGGATATGTGTTGATATGTGAGGACACAATCCTCCACACTTCCTCCACATGGAAAGGAATGGTATTTTTAAATGTAAACATGAAAATGGTGTGTCCTTACTACTCCTGCTGAACATCTCACATTCGCAGATAAATTGAACAGGGAAGTGATTATCTCTTCAGTTCAACTACTGATTTGTGCTGCTACCCCTTTTCCTTCAAAAAATGAAGCTGTGCTGGACTGCAGAGCTTGTCCTTGGAAAGCAGATTTTATTCATATGACGCAGCACCCAACTCCCTCGGGATAATCCTACTGAAGCCAATTGGTTTACTTGAGTTTTACGCCCCTATTTGCACAACAAAGGGGTAGCAAAGACAAAGGACGACTTATAAATGAGGTCTCCCACTGCCACGGGCAAGTTAACTGATTAGGAAATGCAAATTTGTTGAGTGTAACTTGCAGGAGGGAAAGGAGTAGCTAAGTAGCATTAGCTACTTACTTAGTAAATAATTAGCTGTAGCAAGTCAGACATTCCGCCCGGGGCTGTGGGTGAGGGGTGTGAGTTCCAGTGTGTGCTGCCTCCCTCCAGCTCTGCTCTCAGGGCTGTGAACGCCACACTCCTCAGCATCTTTCTACTCAGCATCCTTCGGCCAGGGTTAGACAGTCAAACTCCGGCTCCTCAGATGTCTCATCTAGGGATGTTATAAGGCAGCAATAAACCCTCCTAGAATTTCTGATTGCTGGATAACACGTGCAAATAAGAAAAGCAAATCATTCTGTAATCCTCTCTGCCTCAGAGGGGAAAAAGACTCAAGATTAACCTTAATTTGTGCTGTGGTTTAATCCAATATGTAGAGATTGATGGTTCCTCTCCCACTTTGACCTTAAAAAGTAAGGTAAGGAGAGGCCACAAGAAGAGAGGTACTTCCTTCTCTCATCAGCATCCTGCAGCTCTTTCAGCTGACTTACTTGGCATATTTAATGCTATTTAGATTATCCAGGATGGCTCTATCAGCTGCCTCTGCCATCACCTCCCATGCAGATGCTGACGTGACAGAGCTCAGCAACTCTGCAATGCACACAGCCATCAGCCTGCTCTGATCAAAGGCCAGGGAAGAAGCAGGTAACAACCGTGCTTCCTCAAATTTATCTGATATTAAATCGGCTGGATTCTGTGGTATTCGAGGTATTAGATGTACCCAGATCAGATGTAACAGGCTGTTCCTCAATTTCTAAGATTTTACTTTTTCCTGTACTTTGCAATGCTCTAATCCTCTACTGTACCTTAAAGTAATTTGGTTTTCATTCGTCACAGCTCAGCCTTAATTCTGTAACACTTTTCTCTGTCATTACTCAGTTTTTGGCATATATCAGTTATGACACAGGACATTCCTTTTCCTTCAGAAAGGCCTTGAAATCATATTTATGAAAATATAATATGGTTTATGATGCTCGTTGTTTTTACACTAAGATTCATACACAAGTGATCGAGAATAAGAACCTGCCTGGTTCCTTTCTCAGGATGAGAAGGCAATCATAGTACAAAAAGTGGTGACATAATTTTGTCTACCAGACTCATTATTCTTTAAAATTCTCACAAAAGAACCATTCTTCAACTGATTTTACAGTGAATATAAACATATTTCTCTCTGTGTTCTTTCAGCTTTACTCAGTACTTTGGGCTTTCTGCACCTTGGTGCTTATTTTTGTGTCACACACTGGAGGCTGAGGCATCTCAGGACATAGGAAAATTGTGCTTTTCTTTCTTCTTTTTCCAGATCTCTTAGCTGTGCAGCATGGAAAAAGCATATTCCATTTGCATAGTTCTCTCTTCTCACACTTTCATATTAAGCAGAGAGATTTGTTTCCTAAACCTCATTAAGTAGGGAATACTTTTACTAATCCAATTCAGCAAATTATAATTTTATCAGAACTGTCCCTTAGAAAGAGCTTTCAGAAATTGCTCTGCAACTCATCTGGAAAATGCGCACAGATAGGAGGATTTATTTTCCAAACAGAGAGTCTTAATCTCTCATTAAAAACAAAACCAAAGAAAAAACCCCACCGAAAAACAAACCACAAAAACAATAGTTAGTGTTGCTAAAATTAATATAATGACTGTTTTCTATGTTACAGAAAAAAAAATCCAGCATCTTACAAGAAATGACCTTTACATTAAATCTCTCTGGGGGCATGCATTGCCCTTACAGCTGCTGCCAGTATTTAATGCACCTGACTAATGGGGAAAGGGGACACTGAAATCAGCAGTGTACTGACAAACACACATGGGCACATTTCTTCTGCTCACACAGCTCACCAAATCTCACTGCTCCTTTGTTGGCTGGATTTTTACAGCACAGACTGCCATGGTACCCAGGGGACGTGGAAGTGATGGAAACACATCATCCTGAGGTCTCAGCCCACACTGCCTGTGCTTTATGTTTCTCAGTATGAAATAAAACAGCACAAGATTTAATAAACTGGTTCAGATTTTATTATTTTGCATGGGTCTGACTTTGATGAAGATGTTAAAGTACCAACGTGCTAATTAATGATGATAAAACAGTAACAAATCACAGTGGATCCAGCTTGAGCAAACAGCAGCAGGAAGAATGCTGAGGTCGTAAGAATTAACAGATGATTAAAGATGCATTGGGCTACGCCTTAGTCATGGACTGAAAATGTCATTAAAAACATCATCAAACCCTCTATAAATAACTCCCTGATTATTTCTCAGGGAAATTGTCAGGTGTTTCAACACTGCTCAATTGTTTATTTTCCTTCCTCAGCAGAACAAAGACTGAAATATTTACTATATTATTTAAATGTTATTTTATAGACCACTGTTTATAGAAAAAAAGTAATGTTTTCAGCATGTACAGCTCAGGGAATAGCAAGAAAATTTTAATCTGATGAAAAATGAACTACTTTCAAAAATAAAAACAATGAGAAAAAAAAGCCAATTTTTTTGCAATGAGCACAAGATCAGGCTCTAAAATGAAGTAAAATTCTGATCAAAATGGGGCATAACCACTGCTTTTAACCTTATACAACCAAACCCAGAATTTAGCCCAGGGAATTTGATTCTGCCATCAAAACATGACTTGATTCTTTATATTACAGCACTAAAATAAATTACTTTGGGCTGCAGCCTCCCCTTGAAACCCAAGGTATGCACAGTTCATTTGGCACAGGCACATCCATCAGCCCCATCATGTGCTCTGCCATTGAGCCACGTCCTCAATTGCCAAGGAGAAACCTGGGCACGGCCAACCCCACGGGCAGCATTCCTTCGCTTTCAGACCCCTGAGGATGGAGGTGTTGGAGCTGCAGGGAACAGCCCTGCCATGGAACAGCTCTTTCGGGGGCCGGGCTGGGGCAGCATCCCCATCCGCAGCCCGCGGGGCTCAGGGGACAGCCAGCCCCTGCCCTGCCGCACACAGGGATCGCTGCAGGGCTTTGTGTGGGAAGGGACTTGGGAGCCCATCCTATTCCCACACAGACAGGGACACCTTCCACTACCCCCGGCTGCTCCAAACCCCGTCCGACCTGCCCTTGCACACTTCCAGGGATGGGGCACCCACAGCTGCTCCTGTGGGCAACCTGTGCCAGGGTCTCAGAGAGGAATTTCCCCGCAAACCCAATCTCAGTGTGTTCACCCCTCATGACTCAGAGACCCCTCTCTAACGCAGCCCGGGCTGGTGCGGGGGGACGGGCGGCACCGGCTGCGAGCCCGGCGGAGGGGCGGCCGCGGTGCCCGTGCCTGTGCCGATCCCGAACCCTATCCCCGATCCCGATCCCGATCCCGATCCCTCTCCCCGATCCCGACCCCGATCCCCGCTCGCGCTCCCCCGCAGCGCGGGCCGGGCCCGGCGCATGCGCGGTGCCGCTGGCGGGCGGCGCCTCACGGGCTGGCGGGAGCCGCGGCCGGGCCATGGCCGAGGCGTATTTCCCCGTGGGCCCCGGGCTGGGCATGGAGGAGAATTTCCTCTCGCTGGACGATATCCTGATGTCGCAGGAGAAGCTGCCGGGGCGCGCCGAGACCGCGCTGCCGCGCCTGGCCCTGCTGCTGGGCCAGGGCGTGGGGAGCGCCGAGTCCATCCCGGAGGTAACGGGGAGGGGACACGGGACACGCGAATGTCGCTCTGGGGAGGGGACCCGGCACTTGGGACACGGGCCTGTCCCTCTGGGCAGGGGACGGGCGCGGGGGGCTCTGCCCCCACCTCCTGTCTCGGCTGCCAGGCCCGGCCGCCCTCTCCTCATGGTCACTGCAATGATGCTCTCCGGTAACTTCCCTAAAGCTATTTTTGCTTTATTATATACACTTTTCCTGCTTGTTTATTTTTTTTTCTTCTTTCCGTCTTGTTTTTCTCATGCTGTTTCATCAGCTAACAATTATTAAGCCGTAGAGCATCAATAAAAGCCCACTTTCTGAGTCTTGCTGTAATATGGCCTCTAAAGTGTGTCTAGTTATGCTACAGTCACGGAGGACTGTTCTGAAAACAAAAGTGACTTTTTGTAATGCTGGATCTTCATTAATAAAGTTCATTCTATGTCTTTGGGGCTGCTTCAGGTGTACTTTCATGGCAAGGATAACTTTTGGCTTTCCTGTTCCTCCAGGGATCAAAGCTGGAAATCCCCCTGTGGCTTGCTAAGGGGCTGTATGACAGCAAAAGGAGAATCATCTCTGTGGAACTGCCAAAGATTTACAGGGAAGCCTGGAGGACAATATTCAGTGCTGATGCCAATGTGGTTGATCTGCATAAAATGGGGCCCTACTATTATGGATTTGGCTCACAGCTCCTGAATTTTGAGAATCCAGAGAATCCTGAGATAGCTCAGAGTATTCTGCAGGCAAGTATCTGAATCAGGTCTTGAAATTTAGATCTGCATTTTTCTGTCTTCCTTTTGTTCCCAGCTGCTTAGCAGTCTTCAGGAAAAATATCGTGATTTAATCCAAATGATTTCTGGACTGAACATGGATGACCCTCTTGGCAGCTGCACAGGGTGGTGCTGGAAGCCTCCACTGTGCATCCAGGAGTGTAATTTTAGCTTGGTGTTTCCACACTATAAATATAGTATTTCATAAAATCCTGTAAAACAGGACTGGAGGAGATGTAAGATTATTTAACTATGCCTGTCTTTAAATCTCTCTAATGCAGAGACCTCACACTGCTCTGGGCAATCTCTTTCAATGCCTCCCCAGCCTCACCTTAGGAGGTTTGCTCCAATGTCTGAACCAAAGCTCCTTCACAGCAATACAAGCTCTGTTCTGTTTGTCTCATTCAAAGTAAATGCTGAGGACAGATTATTCTCTTCCTTCCTGCAGCAGTCCCAGTTCATTTGATATTTCTCTATGGGTCATGCTTCCTGCCCTCTGACTGCCCTCATTGTGCACTGCTGGTGCCTCTCCAGTGGCTCTGCATCCACTGTGCCATGCCCTGAACAGCAGTGCAGTCTCATGCTCAGGACTTGTGCTGATGAAGACAAAAGGATTACTTTGTGAGTTTTGTGTGGCTGTGATGCTCTTGGCTCATCTTGGTGCAGCATCTGGTTTGTCACAATGCAGTCACATGGATCTGTGTTTGCTTTGCAGTCCACAGTGAGATGGTACAGGTTGCATCTGCAAACAAATAATTTCCTGACTTTGTACTATTTCTGCCCTAATGTAAAACCTTCTGTTAGTCCTGGGTGAATGACATCCTATTGTTTTCACACCATCTTTCTAGTTAGTTAGGATTATTAAGAATTAAGAGTTCTGCTCCCTGACATGCTGTAGTCATCCCTTCTCCTCCTTCTCCTGCATGTTGCTTGTTGATTTAATAAGCACAGCTTCTCTTCCTTTAGTGAGCTCATTAATTAACATCTCAAACAGTAGTTTGTCCCACAGAGACCCCAGTGGAGCTTCACTCAGTGTTCTTCCCTCCTGAATTGTGGATGATGGCTGTCTCTGCTGACCATCTTTGGGTGGTCTGGCTAAGTCTGCCCTCTGACAGATAGCCCTCTGCTGCTTTTCCTGCCTGTGCAGAGCCTGGCATCCTGCCCTAGCAGGAAACCAGGCTGGGCTCTGGGAGTTTGTTCTTGGCAAGTCCATGATGGCTGTGATTCTTTTATTGTCTTGCAGAAGTTTCTCTATTCTTCATTCCAGTTTGCTTCCAGGAACTGATGCTGATGGATTTATAATTCCCTGGCTCTTCCTTTCTCCTCTCCCCTTTCTCTTTTAAAAGATAGATGTCATCTTTGTCTGTTTCCGGACATCAGTCTTCCTGAGCTTTTAAATGTAACCACTAACAGCTCTGAGACCTCTTCAGCCAGGTCTCTAAGTGGGCTGGGATGATTTTAATTGCATTTTTTTCCTTTCTCTGTGCTTTACATTAAGGCTGATGCAGAGAGGCTTTAAAGTGCTGCTGCTTTCTTGGAGTTTTCCACTGAACATGTGTATTGAGGAGGTGCCCACACCTTTCCTTGTCTTTTATTTTTCTGCTAATGGACATCTGAGGGAAAAAAGCCACAGTAGAACTCATTACTTATTGACAGAAAAATCAAAGCATGCCAGGTTTGTTTTCTCTTTTTAAAAGCAAACAAGAAGGGAGTTGTGCTGACTTAAAAACCTCTAAGTTTATCCTTATTTAACCTATTACTTTATCCTATAAGTTCTGATGATTCTGAAATCAGCTTCTGAAATAACAAAGCACAATTTTCAAAGAGATCTGACCCTTTTTTTTCCCAGTTCCCAAAAGCAAAGGTAGAGACGAAAACAAAATGCCTTAACTACATCTTGATGCTTAGCTTTTCAAAATGCTATTTAAAAGTTGTAGATTGGTTTGGTTTTTCACCTTTTTCATGGTTAGGTGTTTTTCTAGCATCCTGAATGCTTTTCAGCAGCAGTTTGGCTTAACTTCCAGAACGTTCACAACTTGCAGCTTGTATGTTTCTGCAGCAGGTGCTGTGGCATGAGGTCCATTCCTCCTTCTCTGAAGCAATGATTGCTTGAGAAGTGAGGCATAATTGTGTTGTATTCTGTGGTCTCCTCAAGCTTGTTGTGAAGAAGCAGCCAAAATCCAATTCTCTGTTTGCTTCCCAGCCGGTATCAGGCATTTGCTGTCCCAGCTCAGGCAAGAAGTGGTTTTATCTTTGTAGCCAACTGAACAGGCACTGTGCTGGCTGTAGACCCTTGGCTTGTTGTGAGCAGGAGCCTAAACCTTTGGCTTTTCATTTTTGAGAGCTCAGGCCTGCAGGTTTGAGCTGGGGGTGGCTCTGTGTCACCTGTCAGTGACCCCCTTGTTCTCTTCAGACGTTCGTTGCCCGATTCCGCCGCATCATGGACTCCTCGCAGAACGCCTACAACGAGGACACCTCGGCACTGGTGGCTCGCCTGGATGAGCTGGAAAGGGCTCTCTTTCAGGTGGGCCAGAAAGGGCTGAATGACTTCCAGTGCTGGGAAAAGGGACAGGCTTCTCAAATCACAGCTTCCAGTCTGGTGCAGAACTATGGGAAAAGAAAGCTCGCAGAAGTGGATGGTTAGAGACCTGAAGAATATGAAGTTACAGTGGGGGACACAGATTTACAGCCTGTTGTAAAAAAGAAAAATGAATCAGTTTAGGGAAGGACTGGCTCCCTGTCCATTAATGGGAATTCGTCTCTGTAACAGCTTTGGATAAGACTAATGAAAATTGTAAAGGCAGAGGGCAAGGGTACAAAAACTAGATCACACCACTGAACAGCTTTACACCTTACTCATAGCACTCCTGAGGACTTGCAGCTGAAGTGTTTGCTAGGTGGCTGAAAGGCTATGGGAGGGTTTTGTAAAAGGGTAATAAATACTAATTATTGCTCCAAATTGGTATTTACAGTACCAGATCTGGAAAGAAGTGTAATTTCTATTTTTCATCTTGTCCTTCCCATCCCAACCTCCTGGAAACAGTTGTTAATTCTGTGAACATCTGTTTCCAAGTTCTCTGTTCTTTAGAGAGACCCAGTGATGTGGAAAAATTGTGATACAGCAATAATTTTTTTTCATTTCTTATACACTGAGGTGAAACTCTTTGTGAGGCAGGAATGTTTTTCTTTGCTGACTCCTGTACACAGTGCCAGTGCCCTGGAGAGAAATACCTCCTCAAACCCACACAGCAAGTGGCTGCACAGGTCTGGTATTGCCTTGTCCTCTCTTTTCCTTTTGGCCCTTGTGACCTTGGTGCTCTGCAGTAAAAAGTGTTCTTGTTTGATGCCTGTGGCTTTTGTGCTTGATCTGTGTGATGGGTGTTCTACAGAGGAGGAAACAGAAGGCAGCAAAGAATAAAAGTCTGGACCAGATCAAAAGCTGAAACTTCAGTGGAAACTGCCCCATTATCAGCCTTTGAGATATTTGTTTCTCCATGAGAAATTCTTCTGATTTCTAAATTTGGTGAGTAGAACGGACAGAACAAATGAACTGAGTTTCCTTCCTTCTGATCCATCCAAATGAATCTAGGAATATGGTCCTGGTAAATATCCTTGCCAGTAGGAATGACAGGATTTGGGATTTGCTGAACAGCACAGTGTGGATGTGGATGCCCTTAAACCTAGATCATCTCAAGTCCCATTGGACTGGAGACAGAAGACATGGTTATCTCTGTAGTTCTGCAGTGATCAGGATGGTTGTCCTTTGGGAGCAGTATTACACATCTTACAGGTGTTTCTGAAGGGGGACCTTGTGGAGAAACTCAGCAGAGGAGCTGCATCCTGATGCTGCTGAGCACTTCCACTTCTGTGGGAACCCCTGGGTGGTGACAGCAAGATCCAAGTCTCAGAGGAGCTGTTACTGGACTGGCAGATGCACCTGGATATTGGATGCTTCAAACAAGACCTGGAGCACAAAGGGCCATTCTGTGGCCAGAGATGTTCAAGCTCAGCCTGTGGAGGTGCTGAGAGGGGACAGTGGTGTGTCTTGGTGCCTCCCCCTCAGCTGCACAGGGCCAGCTGTCCTGCCACAGGAGACTGGTTGGAAGCTTGCCTGACAAAGTATTCCAAGTATGTGCAGGATGGAATGCTGCTGCACTTAATGACTTAATGGCACATAATGGCTTATGCACTTGTCAATTGTCCATTTCTGGATTTTTATCTTGAATAAATGTTCTGTAAGGGAATGCTCATAATGTGAAAAGTCTGTTAATTGTGCTGCAGCAGATAAATCAAATGGGATAGTCCAGGTCTCTACAAAAGTGTGGCCATGATAGATAATCCCTCTGCTCTTACTGATGATGTGGTCAGGAGCTAATTTGTGCAGTTGTGCCTGTGTAGAAATAGTTCCTGTCTGACTTAGCCCAGGTGGGGACTGGCAGCTTGCACAGGTTTGGCAGAGACCCTGCCAGCCAATCAGTAACCTGTTGTTTTAATTAATTGCATTTTTAGGAACATCAGATGAGTTGGGATGATTCCCTGTTACCTCAGCTTTGTTGTAGTGGTGGTGGGAAGTGGGAATTGGCTGTCTGTATCCAGATTCTGCACTGTGGTGAACACTTCATGTACCATGGCAGAGCTGTGATCAGTGCTGCAAGGGGAGCAAGTTGAAGTCCATCTGTGACAAGAAGTATCTTTCAATTGGAAATATTATTTTACTGAGATGTTGGCTTTGGGATGTAGCTGCTTTATAACCAAAATCATGAGTTCCATCAATTTCTGGACTGGTTTTGGTGACTATCCAAGCTAATTTTCTTGCATTTGTAAGGACATTTTTCTTCTCTACTGCTGGATGCAAATTCCAAGCAGAAATTTGCTCACTTGCCAACATTTTGTGCAACAGCCTTCAGAGCAGGGAGAAAAAAAAATCTCTGAAGTAGTCTTCAATGTAACTGGCTTTTTGTAAGAAGGCAATGCCACTTGTAGTAACCTTTTAAGACCCTTAAAAAAATCTGATCCTGTAATTTTAAATTACAGTATTGGGTTAGTAAATCTTGGTTAGCTTTTTCTGTCCAGAAGAACAAGAGTGCTCTTTATTTTTGTGAACACAGCTGTCCTTTTCCTTGCCACTGCAGCAAGCTTTAAGTTAGAGGAGTTTGAATTTGTGTGTTTTCAGTATGGTACAATAAATCTTCATTACAGAACTACCCAAGAAAGGTCTGAATAGGATTTTAAGTTTTATTTCTCCACAGCTTTTAAACTGAAAGGCTGCTGATGTTTATGACAAAGCTGTCCATAGACACATTTTACAGTATTGCAATCAAGGGTAAAAATAGGCAAAATTTGAGCAGCAACAAGAAGTGTTCTGGGAACTGACATACGGTAACACCACGTGTTATTTTTATGAGAGACACAATGGCACTTGCCTGAGTTGGGAGCACAAGCTGTTCTGATGTTCAACCAGTGATTTTTCTACTGATTTTTGGGTAATCAACTGCAAAAAAAAGCTTCATTCAAAATTTTAATTGAAATCTGGGTTTGGTAGGTTGTGCTACCTTGTCCTAGATGAGAACATACACGAAGAGTGGATGTCATGGTTGGCAATGAAAATGAAGGATTACTGACTGCTGCAGAAGGAGGGAAGTGGTGAGAAAGCTGTGGAATCCAAAACCATCTGCCAGGGAGAAATTTGCCATCCCACAGGTCCTGAACCATAGAGATGAAAAAGAACCCAGAGGGGGCTTGAGACAAGGAATGAAAACAAGAAGGGAGAGGAGACAGTGAGCTTCCACCTCCCCTGGGCACACTGGGCTTTGTTTCCCAGTGGAAATTGCTCTGGGGAGCCTCTTCCCTGAGGGCTGGCCAGGCTTGCTGGGAGCCCCCAGAGCCCACTCCTTGCTCTGCTCTGGGGAGCAGGACAGCCCCAAGAGCACTGCTCAGCTGGTGTGGAAAACTACAGGGGCACAGCCCCAAAAAGCCAAGGCATTTGTTCTGGTTTTCCAAACACTTCATTAATGTCATTGACAATAGCAGCAGGTTCCTCAGATTAGCGTGCTTCTATTTTTGAAGAGTTATTCCTATGGCAGGCTGCCAGGCAGGGCCAGCAGCCTCAGTATCCTTTCCATCTGGGTTGGCAGGACACACTGGTCCATTGCCTTTTCTTAGCCTTTGTAACTTGTAACTCTTTTCCCCTACACCTTGGGGAAATGCACCTTCTTTGGGATTCCCAGTTAATCCTGTGCAAGGCAGAAATCTCTGTTGTAGGAAAAAAGCCACTTTTCTGCTGCTGGGTCGAAACAAGGCACAAGGCAGCAGCTGGAGTGAGCAGGGTTTGGGGGGTGAGGAGCATAGAGGGACAGGAAATAAGGAATCCCAGTTTGCCTGCAGATGAGTTTGAGAAACTGCAGCCCTAAAGACAGTCCCAGATTAAGCCTCCTTGGATTTCTCTGTCTAGAAATGGGCAGTGGTAAGGGGATGTCTCCTGAGGGTCTCAATGGTGCTGTTCCATTTCTGTTGTGATGCTGTGATACAAAAAAAGGGCAGAAATGAAAGAGGTTGAAAACAGGAGTCTCAGCTTGTCTCTAGCTGTCCTGTTGGTCCCTTGAGGGCCCTGGGTTCTCCTCAGGGAAAGCAGAGGAGGAATGTGACAAGCCCTCACAAACCCTTGGTAACATAAAAGACAATTTTCCCCTTCAGACCAAGAAGCTGCCAAATGCCAAAAGCTTGTGTGGCTTGTTTTTTCCTCAAGCATTAGAGCAAAAGTGGAGTGAGGAGGTGGCTGTGAGACTTGGCAGCAATGCACATGGGAGGAAGCAGGGAAGAAGTTGCAGTAATCCAAGTACAACCAAAGCAACTCTCACATGTGCTTATTTCTCTTGCTGTGGGACCATCGTGGGCAGAGTGGGTCTGTCTTTGCACACAGGCTCCCATCACAGCAAAGATTTAAGATGAGTTTTTCTTCTTCACCTCACAAACAAAAGATTTGCAGGTTTTTGGCTGTTCAGTCGACATCCTGCAGCTCCTTTCCTAAGTGTTCTTTCTGTCAATGGGTGGCTGAATGGCCATTTCTCTGCTGGGGTTGATGCCTTAAGTTTCAGCTTTCATATTTTCCAGATTCTGTACTGCATTAGTATATAACTCTGAACTTCATATAAAGTGTTAGCAAGTTCTCCTCACAGTTCAGTCAGACAAAACAATCCTTTTCCAGCCTGAGAACCAAGGACACTGCTGCAGCTTCAGGCCCCAAAAAGTGCAAACAGCAGCAGATTGAGGAGAGCAGTCTGGGGGTGGGTGGGGATGGGACTGCATAACCTGGACCTGGAATTGGACAATGAACCCCAATATGTAAATGGATCAAAACTTACAAAAGTGTGAAGACCCTTGGCATGTTGTGCATCTTGGGTCCATGTTGGACAAAGCCATGGCTGGCTCTTTTTAATAAAGGCATTTTTAATAAATACCTACTTTGTTCCTTTGACAGTGTCTAGCCTCTGTTCTAGTACCCTCTCTAGGCATCAGAGATGAGGGAAGAAGCCATGGACAGCCCCTGGGCAGCACACCCTTTGCAAAGTCTTCCAGAGAAGTCCTCCCTCTCCTCAGCTGTGCTGGTGGAGACCCCGGGAGTGCTGGTGGAGTGGAGCCAAGCCTCCTGGGCAGGGCTGTACTCTGTTGTACTGCCCCTGTGCATTTGGGGTTACTCCAAGTTTGCACCAAATCAGCAGGGTTTAATGCAGTCGTGGTGGATTTACTAGGCTCTGCCCAGAGGCTGAGCTGTTATTTTTCCTTTCAGTTTGGGCTCTCAGGTGCACAAATGCAGCTCTGGCTGCCCCTGAGCCTGTCCTGCTGATGCAGGCAGATCACAGCCTCCCTGGATGGCCAGGCTCTGTTCACCCAGCACTGCTCTGGATTCACACAGCACTTTCCAAGTGAGCCCCCCGGGGCGTGCAGTGACATTTAACTGAGTGGTCCCACCCTCATCTCTGGAGCTCTGCTGTGTCCTGGCTGCACCCAGCACCCTGGGGCTTCAGCTGAGTCAACAGAGCAGGAAAAAGGCTCGAGGAAAAGAAAATCACTGCAAATCAAGCTTTGGGAACAGCATCTGCTTTATGGCAGAGACCGATTTAATCTCCTTAGCAATCACCTCAATTGTAGAATCAGCAGGATGCTAATTAATTGAGAGGCTCTCGGTGACAGCCATTGAGATCCCTCCTGGCTTTAAGTGGAAGCCTTTTGGGTTTGGCATTTGTGCTGGCTGCTCTCCTAGCAGGAGTTCTGCCTGGGAGCTACAGCCCTGTGTGGGGTGTCTGACAGCAGTCACCCTCTGCTGGCCCTGCCCGGGCTGGGCTGTCCACACACCCTGAGATGATCCCACGGCTGTCAGGGAGCACTGCCCTGGCCTCCCTCCCCTGGCTCTTGGTCCAGGGAGCCAGCAGAGAGGGGTGGCTGCAATCCATGAAATGCCTCACCCTGCCTCCCTCTGGCCCTTCCAGCCTGGAGCCAGCCCCTTACCTCCACCCTGAAAGCCCACAAGCCGATTAAGCTCAGCATGTTAATTGGCTGTGACAGCTCATTTTGTTATCTTGTGCTTAGTTATTGATGGGGTGCGTGTGACTGGATTTGCAGTGAAGGTCAGTGCCAGGATGGGCCAGAGCTCCTTGTTTGGTGCACCCAGCCCTGGGATGGGGCTCCAGGAGCCCTGCCAGGATCAGCTGTAAAGCAGCAGCACGGTCACACAGCCAGCAGCCATGTCAGGGGGGCATTTTACTCCCAGGATGTGCAACACCCTGACTCAGGAGCACATGGAGACTCCGAGAGAAGTGGGTTTGGGTGGATATCTGGCACTCACTGGTGCAAACCACTCTTTCCAGGGCTGGGTGATACAAGGATAGGATTTAAAGCCCTTGAGGTGGGAAGATGCACAGGCAAGGGCAGCACCTGGTATCCAGCTCTCCCCAGACCAGTTTAGGGACTTCATCTTGGTTTTGTCTTAGGCATCTACAGGGGCACAGAGCTAAGAAGGGAAAGAGAGGATGAGTGTGCAGGGAGCTGCAGAGCTGAGGGAGGGAGGTTTGTGGTTGTCCAGTGAGCCAAGAACCATGGGAGGAAGAGGTGAAGACTTGCCTCAGGAAGTGAGAGAGGTTGGTGTTTCAGAGTCAATGTGCTGTCCTGGGACAGCAGTGACATGCCTTTTGCCAGCCCTCTGCCTCTCTCCCAGCATCTGCCAGGTCCATGGCCCAAAGGCAGCATCACAAGAGAGTGCATTAGTGAGAAGTGGGATGAAATCGTTAGGATTGATGGATCAGAGCTAGAGGTATTGATCAGCTGAGGGCCAAGGAGAAGGTCAGGGGCAGAGCTGGTGGGGTGCAAGGCAATGGGAGCTGGGTGTTGGGCTGCTTCTGTGAAGGTTTTCTTGACCATCAAGGAGGAGGGACTGCAGGTGGTGGGGACTGGGGAAGTGTAGAAACTCTGAGAATAGAAGTTTAGTGTTCCCAATCTATCACCCTCCCCCTAAAGCATCCCAGCAGCTTGCAGCTAGAGAGGTCAGCCCTTGGAAATGGCATTATTCCATCCTCCAAGGGAAGGTGAGTGGGCAACTTTGCTGTGTTGTGACAGGTGCTGTGCAGTTGAAAATGCTGATTAATGCTGCCTTTGAGAATGTGCCAGCCTCTGGCCTCTGAGAAAAGAGCCCCTGCTGTCTCTGCTCTTGTCTCACGCCTATCAACCTGCTAAACACACACATGCCATCACTGAGCACCCGGCTGGGCTCTGCTGACAGGTATTTATTTAAAGCCTGGCTTGGCTCTGAAAAGAGGCCGTGGCAGAACAGCACGGTGGGCAGGGGCAGTGCTGCTGCCGGCTCCTGTGGCTGGGAGGAGGCAGCAAGGGATGGAGGGCTGGCTCCAGAGACATGGGCAGGGAACTCTCCCTCTGAGGAGGTGTCTCCTGCTGGTGGTGTTTCTCCAGGCCCACAGAGTGAATGCCTAAATTGAGGTCAGGGTTGAGCAGCTTCATTGCAAGAAGGAGTTGAAGGCAGCGCAGTGCTGCACACACACTGCAGGCACAGTGCTCCAGGACTGGTGCCTTCCTTTGGAAATCAACTTTACTCTGATGTGTTCAGCCAATCCGTGCAGCTGAGGGATCCAGACCTTCAATTCCAGGCAGAGGTGCCTGTGCAGAGGCAGCTTTGGAAATGGCTGAGGGCGAAGTCCCCAGGGCTGCCTTGTTCCTGGCCCCAGTGCAGCTGAGCCATGAGAATTTTTCTTGGCTGGTTGTTGGTATTTTTATTTTTTTTTTCCTGGCTTTTGGACAAAATCATCTCATTGCCCTGAGGCAAAGGGGCTGTGAGCACTGTGAGGAACAGGGCTCAGAGGAGCAGCTGTCCTGCAGAGCTTGAGCAGCAAAACAGGGGGGATTCAGGGTCTGAATGAACAGAGAAACTTGAATGGGTCCCAGCCCTATTAGAGGGACATAGGAGAACATCTCGTTAGGGCAGAGCTCACAGCCAGGATGGAAAATTACTGGTAGCCCTGTGTTTGGAGGGCAGGAGGCAGCCAGGGGGGACGGGCAGCTCGCCAGCCCCAGCACATGCTTTGTGGGGCACACAGGGCACAGCACTGCTCTGCCCTGTGCCAGGTCACAGAGCCTCTGCTCCCATCCTGGTCTTGTGGGCTGTGTTGCAGGGAGAGGATGCTGAGCTCCCTGCAGGATTTTACCTTCCCAGGCAGCTTCAGTGGAATGTGTGGTGTCAGGATGGGAGCAGCAGGGCTGGCTCCTGCCTGTGTCCCTGTCCCTGTCCCCAGCCTGAGCCCTCAGCTCATGCACAGGCAGTGCCATGGTGCAGCCCTGCATGAACCCAGCATTTCTGGGGGTACCAACCCACCCTGGTACCTATCTGGGACCTCTGGGCAGGGTTTGAGGTGTCTCTTTTGAGGCACTTAAGATCTAATTGCCCTGCTGTCATTCTGACTCTGATTATTTTGGAGCCAGCAAGGTGTGGGCTTTTTGCTGCCCTGTGGATGAAAGGCTGAGGCAGATTGTGCCTGCCCTAGGGGTGGGATGTCCAGCCAAGGTGGGATGCAGGATGGGGCCCATCACCAACAGCTGGTACTCCAGCACTGCTGCCTCAAGCCCAAGACCCCCCTCACTATGGTCAAGCCTCCAGCAAGTGATCCCATGCCCACAGAACAGCTTTACCTGGAAGACACCTCTCCCTCAGCACCAGCACATCCCCACAGCCACCAGTCACATTCTCACTTCTTTGTGCACTGCTGGATTCTGGGAAATAGCTCCTGAGCATTTTTGAAAATAGGTCTTTGGAATATATACCACCAACTTCTTCATTCTCCCTCTTTTGAATAGCTTGATTGAAATAACCCATGCAAGGTCTAAGGCTGAGCAAAGCAGAACAGCTACCACTGGCTCCAAACAATGTTTTTAATTAAGGGCAAGAATACAAACATCACACTCACGCACAAATGAGGCTAAATTTAGCAGTGACTCCTCTGCACATCATCACTGGACTGCCTGTGCCTCGGGGTGGTACCTGATCCCCATGAAGCTCTTCAATACAGGCACATCAATTGTGCTGGTCCCCTGCACAGCCAGCGTGGGCAGCCAGCACATCTGCCCCAGGCTGCTCCTCCTCCTGCCCCCAAATCAGCCCTGTGTGCAGCACAGGATGCAGCCTGGAGCTGTCAGACGTGTGTCAAACCCTGCCTGCTCCATCCATCATCAGCTGCCCACCTCACTTTGGGTCCTTGTGGCACTGCCAGCACTGGGTGCCACTGTGGGAAGGGTGGCCAAGGGCTGCAGAGCTCCCTGCAGCAGGGTTAGGGGTCCCAGCTCACCTCTGCTGGGTCGAGAGAGCACCATCACAACAGGAACTTTGGAGGGGGGAACAGGATCATGCTGGAGCATTTTTGTTGGAGTTTTATGGTCTCTGCATTTTTCATGAAGTCTTTCCAGGTTTCTTCTAGACATAGGGAAGATGAAGGGTCCCAGGGCCTCGAGTCCTGCCACCTCTCTCTTGGCATCAATGGCATCCATGGGTTCAGCAGTTCTGGCCCCCTCTGCCTCTCTGCTTGGAGGTGTGACTGCTGAGGGGGAGATAAATCCCAAGCATAAAAAATAATTTATTCCTGTAGAAACCCCTGGCAACTGAAGGAGGAGGAGGGGGTTTGAATGTAGGCAATGTCAGGAAGATCAGAACCAACACTATCTCATCCCTGACCAGTTCAGAGAAAACCCCCTGTCTGCTGGACCCACAGAAGAGGGGCAAAAGCAGTGCTGAAGACAGGAAAGATCTGATCCCATTGAAGTGCTAGGTGAGGGGCTGGCTCCTAGTTGAGGGATTTAAGAGTCCCTGAGCTCCCTGACATCACGGGCTTTTCCTCTCTTTGAGGTGAACAGGCAAATGCAGCCTGGATGCAGAGCTCGTGGTGACTCAGCGGGAGAGGTTGAAATCAGCTGAAATCTGGTTGCCATCCAAAAAGCCTGGGACAAGCTGTTAAAATGGATGTACCAAGGATGAATGTCAGTACAAGCAGACATTTCTCCAGCCCCTCAGCAGCTGTTTAGGGTGAGCTGCCTGTGGCTGCTCTCAAGGCACCCCATGGCCCAGCAGGCAAAGGTGCCCTGGAGCAGAGGGGTCTGTTGGCCACTGTGGCTGTCTGAGGGGGGATAAGATTGAGCTCTGGGATACCTGATTCAACCCAGGTGCTGAGGAACCAAGCCACTGAGAGGAAGTTATAGGGTCCTCAGGAGCTCCCCACAAGGATGCTTTGATAAGTGCCAGTTTTAATAAGTTTTAATGTCCTGGATAAGGATATTCAGGTATGTCCTGTGCAGTTGCCTCAGGCAGTGTGGAACTGGAGGCTGTTACATCCCTAAATGTAGGAAAAAAAGCAGTTAAAGTGATACCAAAGAAGTACAGAGGAAGTACTGTGGCAGGATGACCTTGTGCAGCTTGGAGACAAGCAGGATTCAACCTTTGCTCTGGGGCATGCCAGAGCCCTCTGTCCTCAACGTCCCAATTGTCCCAATTCAAGAGAATTCAAGTGATTCAAGTGATTCACAACCTCCTGCTCTGCCCCAAACAGCTGCCACCCTATACCTCCAGCATCAGTGTGTGTGGGGTTATCATGACCCCAGTCACAGCCTCCACTACTGGGTGATCCTATGTGACTGTCACCATCTGCACTCCCTGGCAGCTCCAGACCATTATGGCCCTGTTGTGGAGACCTTCATCCTGCAACCACTTGGCAACCTTGAATGGGACCATCCTAGGTCCAGGGGAACCTGCGCTCCCATGGTCCAGAGGACCCTCAGGTCCCTTGTCATCCGTGTTTGTGTTCCTGGATACTCCCAAGCCCTTTGTCCTTCATGGCCCCACTCTCCAGGACTCCCTACATCCCTTGGCCACCAATGGCTGTGTTCCAGGTATCATTATGCACAGGTCCCCTCTTGTCCCAGATCCTCCCCAAGCACCTGGATTATCACCTTCCCCTGCTCTCAGGCAGCCCCAGACCCTTTGTGCATGGTCCATACCTGGGGCTCCCGGGGGCTCTCACTGTCCCCCGCTTTTGGGACTCCACGACCACAGGGACCTGTTGGACCTATTGGCCATCACGGTCCCACTCTGGGATTTACCTGGTTCCCTACAGGGTGATGTGTGTCCCCGGCAGCCTCCATCCCCCGTGCAGCCCCCGCAGCCCCCAGCGCTGCATTGCTCCGTGTGCCCCTCGCAGTCTCCATCTCCCGTTCGCTCCCGCCTCCCCCAGCACCGCCGTTCTCCGGCTGCCCCGGTTCCCCATCCCGGCCCCGTCCCTCCCCTCCGGCCCCGGCGAGGGGAGGAGGATCCGGCCGGCGGGGCCGTGCCCAGCCCAGCCCCTGCGCCGCCCCGCGCACCTCGCACCGGCACCGGCACCGGCACCGGCTCCGGCACCGGCACCGGCTCCGGCTCCGGCTCCGGCTCCGGCTCCGCTCGCCCCCCGCCGGGGCCGCCGCCGCCGCTCGCTGCCCGCCCCGCCCGCCGGGACCCGCCGCCCCGGCATGAAGGTGCTCCGGCACAAGATCGAGCTCCTGACAGGTACGGCCGTGCCGGAACGGGGGGTGTGCGACCAGCAGGGGCCGTGGGGTGATGGGGCCGGGGGTGGCGAGAGCCCTCGGCCGCTGCTCGGAGATGGAGCTGCCCCCCGCCCCCTGCCTCTGCTCCCGCAGGTGTGGGCTGCCGGCTCGGTCCCTCTCGGGGTCCGGGAGCTGATGCTTGCTGCGGCGGGGAGAGCCCAGCCCGGGGCTGCTGGGGGAAGGGGAAAGGAGTCGGCAACCCCCTGGCAAAGGGGCCGCCCAGCAGACAGCCGGGGTGGGGGTGCCCGGGGATTGCCGGAGCATCCCTGCGGTGCCTCCCCGCTCCTCAGCCCGCCTCCCCTGGGAGTCTCCCCGCTACCCCGGCCAGCGGCTGGGCTGCGAAGGAGGCTGCTCTTAGCAACAGCCGCTGCGAGACAGCCTGAGCCCCAGAGAGCCCCCCCAGAGAGCCCCAGAGAGTCCCCCCAGAGAGCCCCCAGGGAGCCCCGGCTGCCGCCGCCACCCCAGACCCTGTCCAGCCCATCAGTGGCACCGTGTCCCCGGCCTGGCGACTGTGGCTGCCCGGTCCTGCACCCTCAGCTGGACCACACTGCCCGGCTGCTTTGTGGGGGCTCCTGGGGCACACCTGTGTCCCTCACGGGTTCAGAGAAGGCTGTGGGTGTTCCTCCTGCACCGGTGGAGCAGGATATGGCCCAGGCTGTGTCACTCTGTGGTTTTCCTTCACCCCATCGTGCTCCCCCATCGGTTCTGCTGGGGGGCAATGCTGTGGGCACACGGCCGTGGCTCAGACTGAGCTGCAAGTTCCCTTCCTCCCTCTTCCAGCCTCACTGAAGGCTGCCTTGGCTTCGCTGCCTGGCAGGGGCCAGCCCTCGCTGCTCCCGATTTGTCTGCCTCAATCAGCCCCAGGTGTCCGTGCCAACATCCTGTGGGCAGCACCTCCGTGCCAGGGCAGCACGCAGCTCCTCAGCCTGGGCACTCCTGTGAGACTGAGGCAGCATCTGAGGGATCCCCTCCTGTGACCAGACATGCTGCCAAGTGGGAAATGGAGCTCACAGCCTTGTTGTGATCATGATTAATAATAATAATAATAATAATAATAATAATAATAATAATAATAATAATAATAATAATAATGATGATGCTATAAGCTGGTTCTCCTCCAGTTAGCCAGCAGCGGGCTGCAGATCCCTGGGGAAGGTAAGCCAATGTGGCTGTCCCTGTCCCCATCTATATACACAGTGCCAGGGCCCTGGTGGGACAGAGCACTAGTCCCAGACAGAGCACTTATGCCCTGCTGGGTTTGGAACTGATTGACAATTAGGGAAGAGACATGTCCTGGCTGTGCCTAAGAAACTATGGCACCACACTGGGAAGGCAGAGTGGGAGCAGAGATGGCTGTGTTTGGGGTGGTACTCTGGGAACGGGTGCATTGGGGTGAGCTGCAAGGAAAAGGGCTCGTTGCTGGGCACATTACCCTGCATAAGATGGGATCCAAGTTTAGGGCAGGAGACCTGGAGCTGTGGCTTCCTCACCAGCTCCCCACAGCAACAGTGGCCCAGTGGGGCAGGGTGAGATTGCCCACAGCCCCACAGCTATGCTGCCAGGAGCAGGGACGAGGGTTCCTGTGGGGTGCCATGGGAAGCAGAGCACCCAGGGAAGGTGCAGCATGGCTGTGACCCTGCTTACTGACCCCTGACTTCCTGATCCCTCCTCTGTTCCCACACTCAGCACCACTTTAGGAGACTGTCCACCCTGTGCTGGGGAGGATGCTGGTTGGTGCAGGGCTCTGCCACATCCCCCCTGAGCCAGCTTTCCCCCCACCACGCCAACAAGGTCACGGGGCCTTTTCTCATGGCTCAGCCACCCTCCCTCCCATATTAGCTGCAGGCTGTAATTATTAAAGGCATTCAGCATACACTGAGTGCTGTTCCCAGCCACCCTGGGGCCGTGGCCACACGGTGGGTTGGTGTGCTCAGCGTGGGACACTCCTGCTCTCTTCCAGACCCAGCTATCGGTGAGGCTCATTTTTCTCCTGTTTTTCTCCCCTGGGGCTGTGGGGCTGCTCAGTTGGTGGCTCTGCAGGCTGTGTTGGCTCGGCTGTGCTGGCAGGCTGCAGCCCAGAGCTGTCCCTGTGCACAGAGCCATGTCCCCAGCAGCAGCAGCCCAGCCTGGAGCAGTGTGCCCCTCACTTGTCCCTCTCCATGGGGCTGATGGCACCTCTCAACATCCCCTGGCCTGGTGGGACCCTCTGGGCAGGGGGTGACATGGAGACTCCTGGTGCTGGGTGCCCTGGGGATCTGGAGAGGCTCGTAGTGGTGTTTCTGCCTCCAAACAGTTCTGGATTGTTGGATGGCTCCCAAGGAGCAAGGCAAAGTGCTGTGTCTGCAGAAAGCAGGCAGGTGGCACAGCCTGCTTGAGTTTTGAATGGAAAACCCGGTCAGAGGAGCGAAACTCGACTTTGGAGAGGAGTTTATGACCAGCACTTGTATTCCTGGTGGCCTTCCAATATTCGTGGCATTTCTTGGCCTTTCCACATCATCATCCTGGACTGATCTAGGTTTGGAGGTGGATGAAGTATGGAGCAGCTCAGGCGAGGCTGTGTGGATGGAGGGTCTGTGTTTGCTGGGGTGCTCCTACAGCCCAAAGCATCCCTATGTCCAGGGAGATTGCAAGGGAGGAGACAGCTGAGGGGAAGTGGGATCAGTGCTGGCACATCTTGAGAAGCACCAACTTGTCTGAAGGCTTGGTCTTGTGGAAGGGATGAAAAGAGAGGCTGCAAAGGCAATGCCAGAGATCTGGATCCTGCTTGTGTGCAGATAATCCTCTGGCACTGGGACTTGCCAGTTACCCATCCCATTTAAACACAGGGGAGCCTGGACTGTTCCCTGTGTCCCCATGTCTTTCCCCTTCTGTGTGTAGCCAGCTGCTGATCTCCTTGCTCTCTTTTGCTCTCTGGGCTTATACCTGGGGATGTTTTTGGAGATGCCAGTGCTGGTTGGGGTCAGCAGCACCCAGTCTCACACCACTGCTGAGCAGCAGCTCCATGGAGAAATGTGTCCCTCCAAGTTGTGGGGCTGAGGTACTGACTGGCCAGTACCTGATTCTCAGACAAGGAGAAGACTTTGGGAGCAAAGGCTTCACATTTGGATTTCTTCCATCATTGCTATGCAAACTTCAGGCTCTCTGTTCTCTTTCTGCTTGGAATATCTCTTGACTTCCCAGCATGGCTGAGAAACATTACCCCTCATTCTGCCTGTGCAGATCTCCCTCTGTCCCATTCATACCTTTCTGCAGCCTAAAACTGGCTGAAAATTTGAATTTTCTGTCTTTGACTGATGCTCAAAGCTGGGATGGGAATTTGGATGTTCTTGCTCTGGTGCTTTCTGAGGTGACCAGCATGGACAGATGAGGTTGGTCCCTCGGTTTGCCCAAGATCATGCCCTGGAGATAGGTTTGTCCTTAACTGGGAGAACTGGACCTGGGTAGGAGCTGAGAGCTCACCTAGGCACTATCTGCTCTGTGCCAGCTCCCAGCAGAGGGGCTCACTGCAGCCCCTGCACAAGCTGAAGCACCAAGTCCCCATAGGGGATGGCTGGAGTGAAGCTGATTTGGGTCCCATCCCTATGGGAGGGAGACCCATGGGGATCTGGAGGGCAAAGAGAACCGAGGCAGGAGCTACCCTGACATCTCCCTTGCCCTGGGCAGGGCTGCTGCTGCAGGAGATGACCATGGCAGGGCTGCATGAGCTGCGCTTCACCGAGGAGAAGCCGCTGCTGCGGGGACAGGACGCTGAGCTGGTGAGTCTGGAGCTGGCTCTGGCTCCTGCATGTGGGCACCAGGACACAGGGGCTTGGCAGGGGTTGTGTGCTGGCACAGGGCATGTGTGTGGTCCTCATTGTGTGTGTGCTGGTGGTGATAAGGCTGAGCACAGGTTCAGGTTTGGTGGGATGATGGATGTGTGTGCAGAGGTTGCACATCATGCTAACACACACCTGTGTGTGCAGATAGCACACACACCTGTGTGCAGCTGTTGTGGAGGGGTGTGTGTGGGTTCTGTGCCCCTGAAGCCCTGGGGAGTGGGTGCCTGTGGTGTCAGGGGGCTTCTAGCTGGATGGGAGGGTGCTGCAAAACTGAGGGGTGTCCCTGTCCCTAATGGCTCCTTCTCATCCCAGGAGAACTCAGGAGATGTCTTCCTCTCCACTGTGGACACAGACTGGAAGGTAGGACCAGCTGTGGGAGGTGCTGCCCACCCCCGGGGTTCACATGGAACAGCAGCCTGTGCCTGGGGAAGGCTGGGGGGCACTGAGTGGACTCAGGGGTGTTGCTGTCCCTTTTTTGGGGGGGATGCAGTGCCTGGTCAGTGACTGCACATCCATCATGGTCCTTGTCAGGAGGGGGTGTTGGATGCTGCCTGGCATCTCTGTGCTGGCGCTCGAGTGTGGCTGGTGGGCACTTGGCCATGGGCTGGGGACAAAACCTTTAAAACAGGCAATTTCTTCTCAGGAAGGCTGAGCTGCTTTTCCAGCCCCTCTACCATTGCCATGGCAATGGTTTCCCAGGCAATGCCAGCTCCCTGCTTACATAAGGATGTTTGAAAGCCTCTTTCTCTTTTGGAGGGCTGGGGCATTGCCCCCTATACCACCCACCACTCCTGGAGAACAGGGCCCCTCTGCTCCCTTGGCTGCCACCTGCCCATCTTGTATCTCCATTTCTACTCTCCAGAGGAGCCCCAGTTCTGGGATTCATGGGAGCTCAGCTTGTGCCTGGCTCCCACGTTGGTCTGCATCACTCTCACCCTCTCACCCTCTGCCCAGGCTCATCCTGCACCAGGCTCCCTCTGTGGGGACCAGGGTGGGGAGGGAGATTAGTAGGGCTGCCAGCTTGTTGCTTGTCCCTCTCCTAAAAGTGTTCCCCTGCCAGGGGACACCAGGGATTGACTTCAGGTTCTGTGCTGCCACTTTGCCAGCAGTGGGACCATGGGGAGGGTGGTCTTGGGTGGTGATGGCTGAGCCCTTGCAGGTACAGCACTGGAACAACAGCACCTGTAAGGACAAAACAAATGTGGATTTCATTCATCCTGGGACTAGGGCAGGGGAGCACAGGTCCCTGTTTTAGCAGGAGTCAGATTTTGGGGCTGGCCCACTCAGTGTCTGTCACCCATGTGGCTGGGAGGGAGTAAGGCCTTTGGCAGGGTGCTGGATGGTGGCTCACAGAGTGCTGTGTGGGTCACAGAGTGATGTGTGGGTCACAGAGTGATGTGTGGGTCACAGAGTGGGACATATCTGATGGTCCTCTCAAAAGCCACAAAATAATTAAAATGGTGCCCTCCCCAGCAGCTGCAGAGCTGGTGAGGTGCTGGGACTGGGAGCAGCAGGGTGTGCAGGGCTGGGCTGCTCTTTGCTCTGCTTGCTCAGGGCTTCTGTTGGCCACTGGAGGGGAAACCAAACCTCCTGGTGTCACCAGAGTGAGAGAGAGGAGGGAAAGGGAGGCGAGGAGGGGAGGGAGATGACAGTGCCAGGCTGCCCAGAGCTCTCAGTAGCACCAGAGGCACCAGAATGGCTCTCACTCAGCTGTGCTGGGTCAGGGCTTGGTTGGCACTCATGGAATATTAAAGAGTAATGACCCTCCCAGGACAATTGTTGTGTATTTCAAGGATTGGCCCATGGTGGCACTGAACTATGTCCCTGGTGGTGCCCAAGTGGAGCAGTTCTGAACAGCAAATGCCACAGGGATGCCACCTCCATGCCCTTGGGACCTAAAAAAGGAACTGGGCAATGATCAAGGCAGCTTTTCCCAAGCCAGCCAGACCCCGTGTCCTCTTGGTTCCCCTCCAAGAGCCTCAGGGTAGGGATGGGCTGAGTTTCCTGGGCTATGCCAGAGCAACCCCCTCCTTTTCTCCATTCTGACATTTGCAAGTTGGTGCAGTACAAAGTCTGGGGGCTGTGTGCCATTCTTTGGGGAGATCTTGCCCAATTTTCTAGGCTCAACTCCTTGGGATAATCCAATTCAGCTCCCAGCTTAACTCTTCACTGTCTGTCTGCTTCTCCCTCCAGCCAATCTGTGATGGGATGCTCAGGCCTGGCTGGGGCAGTGGGGGGACTGGGGAGCCCCCTCTTCTGCCACCAGCCAAAGTAAAGCCCATGGGACATAAGCCAAGGTGCAGGAGAGCTGGGGGCAGGTGCCCTGGGGCCTGTGTGCCCTGGGACCTGCGTGCCCTGGATCCTGCAGGAGGGCTGGGCCATCTGCCAGGCAAATGGGCTAGTAGCCAAGGCAGTGGCAAATCCCATTTGATGCTATTCAAGCAAAGTCAGCCTTGCTCAGCCCTTCCATCTCCCTGAAGCCCTTTTGCATTCACCTTGGCTCTTCCACCCCTTCTGTCTTCTGTTAACCACTTTCTGTCTTTTTTTGTCCCTCTGCATCGCTTGTTTTTTCCCGGGAACTGTGGCTGTCATGGTCTTTGGCTCTACAGGCAGCAGGGCTGGGGAAAGCAAAAATAGCACCTGGAGTGGCAGGAACCACCTGGGAACTGGCCTTCCCCATCACACAGTCCTTCATTCACAGAGGTGTCTCTTTCCAGGCCTGAGTCAGAGCTCCCCACAGGACAAAGCAGTGCAGAGTAAAGCCTCTCTGGTGGAGGCAGTGTGAATGTCATCCCTCTGCCTGTCTGTCCTTTCTCTCATATCCTTCTGGCTGTGCAGCCCTGACTTGTTTGTAGGACATGGCTTTCAGTGGGTTTCTGAAAGGCATTGAAAGGACTGTGACCTTCTCCATCCACAATTGCCCAGCTTTGTGCCAGTCATGCCAAGCTGGGCAGTGCTGCTGGGCTGGGCAGGGGCAGGCAGGGGGAGGGCACCCACAGTCTGCTGGGGTTTGGGACTGTGGTGGCAAGAAGCCTCATTGGAATCAGTGAAGAAATCATCTGCCTGCACACATGTGCACATGGGGATACTCACACATGTGTGTATGCACACAGCATGTGTCAGTCCAGGGACACGATCCAACCCCCTGGAGCTGCTGGATTGTCCCTCCTTGTGCTTTATTTGCCTTCCCAGGCCAGGGCTGAACCCTGCACATCCCCTGTGTGCCATCATCCCACAGCAGCTGGGCTGAGCATGCTGCTGGGTGAGGTGACACAGGTCTGGACAGTGTTTACATGTGCACATGTGTGTGCCCCTCTGTGCACATGTGTACAAGGTTCTGCAGGTGTGCAGCTCGCTGTGCATCCATGAACATTAATGATGGCTGTGGCATCCATGCTGAGCACACAGGAGTAGGATGCAGCAGGTGTGCTCCTGATATGCACATGACCACAACATAAATGTACAGGAACATGTGCTGACACACAGAGGGCCTGGCCTGGGGGGCATGCCACAAGCATTTTGTGGGATGCATGTGCTTCAGTGTGGGCATGATATTAATTTTTCCAGTTTTCCCACTGCCAGACACGGTTTTTCCTGGCCCTGTGTGAGTGTGTTGGGACGTGTTCCTGTGCATGTACACGCGTGGCCATGTGCACGTGGCAGAGCATGCCAGCATGTCCTTCTGCTGTTTTTGGGGTGTGCCTGTGTCCATCTGTGGCTGTGTGTGCTGCCCTGTGTGTGTGCTGGGCATGGCTGCAGGGCCTTGGCCGGGGCTCTGCGGGATCAGCCACAGAAGGGTTTTCTCGGTGTGTTCCCAGTGTTCTCAGTGTGCTCTCTGTGTGTTCTTGGTGTGCTCTTGGTGTGTTCCCAGTGTGGTCCCTGTGTATTCTCTGTGTGCTCTTGGTGTGTTCCTGGTGTGTTGTCAGTGTATTCTCGGTGTGTTCTCGGTGTATTCTCGGTGTGTTCTCGGTGTATTCTTGGTGTGCTCTCGGTGTGTTCCCGGTGTATTCTCGGTGTGTTCTCTGTGTGGTCTCTGTGTGCTCTCTGTGTGCTCTCTGTGTGCTCTCTGTGTGTTCTCGGTGTATTCTCGGTGTGTTCTCTGTGTGGTCTCTGTGTGTTCTCTGTGTGCTCTCTGTGTGTTCTCGGTGTATTCTCAGTGTGCTCTCGGTGTGTTGTCAGTGTGTTGTCAGTGTGTTCTCTGTGTGCTCTCTGTGTGCTCTCTGTGTGTTCTCGGTGTATTCTCGGTGTGTTCCCGGTCTGTTCCTGGTGTGTTCCCGGTGTGTTCCATGCTGCAGGAGCCAGGTGTGTGCAGTGGGCACAGGCAGCGCTGCCCCATCCGCGCTGGGGGATGCGAGCCCAGACACCCGCCTGTCTCCCTCCGTCAGCCCAAAGAGGGAAGATGGAGAAGGTGCCGCGCGGTGCCAGGCGTTTTTTCCTTCATAAACAAGGGTATTTGGGGCCAATTGGAGCATGAATAATTCCCGCGGCAGCCAATGGCTGAGTGCTGGCTCCATCGCGGCGCTCGCCTGCAATGGAGGCCAAACCTGCCGAGGGGGAAGGGCGAGGGAGGGCTCAGCGCAGGGCTGGGGCTCCGCTATAAATGCGGGCGAGGGGCTGAGCCAGCGCAGAGCTGTGTTTCTCGCCGCCGCCGCCGCTTCACCGTGCCCCGCTCCTGCACCTGCAGCTTGGCCCACTGAGCATCCCCGCCCGCAGTTCTCGCCATGCCGGAGTGCTGGGATGGGGTAGGTACCGCCGTGCCCGTGCTCGCTGCCCGCCCTCCCTCCCTCCCTCCGCAGGTGTTTTGCCCCAGCGTCTCTCCTGCTCATCTCCCCACCCAGCAGGGCTCGCCGTGGCTCAGGCAGGCATTGGGACAGGGAGGACCCGCTGCTGGGGTGCCCTTCCTTGTCCCAGCCCTGCTGCCGCATCCCTGATGTGCTGCAGGTTTTGAGGACGCATTGTCCTTGAGCGTGTCCTCTCCGAGCCCGGCGGGGATGCTGTGCCAGGCTGAGGCTGAGCTGTGGCCCGTGCTGGGGCTGTGTGCTGACGGGGGCACGCTGCCCCTTGCCCCACGCCCTGAGCTGCAGAGGGAGGGGGTCTCTGGCTGTTTTGAAGCAGCCCCTCAGTTTCTTTCTGGCCTCTGCGGTGATGGAAACACCCGACGGCAACAGGCTGGTGCAGAGGGGTGAGTGAGGTGGGAGCACTGCAGAGGTGAGCAGGTAGCCTGGACATGGATGGGCTCTGTCAGACACCTATGGGTGCTGAGACCCCCATGGCCCTCCTTGCTGGGGCTGTGGGTTGTCTGTGCCCCTCTCTCCTTGCTGCCTGCATCCCCTGCATCTCCTGCATCCCAAGCCTCTTCCCCAGCGAGCATCCCTGCGGCAAAGGGCAGGGCTGTGGTACCCATCGGTGCTGCAGAGGCTGCACCACGGGCAGGATGTGCCTGGATTGGTGGGGGAAGGAAGGAGCAGTGCTGAGGATGGATCTGCTGCCTTGGGCAGGTGATTTTGGGGTAGGATTGAAAGCTGAGCTCTTGGGGCTGTGATGGGGACCATGGGGATGGTGATGGCAAGGAGGCAGCCCTGTGCTCAGGACCAGACCACATGGATGCCACCTGGTCTGTGACCTTGGGCCAGGCCCTTCCTCTGCCTCAGTGTCCCAATCTGTTGTTGCAGAGGGATGTTATTGCTCATGGACTTCTGCCTGATGCAGCTGCAGGGGGTGGAGGGACAGCTGTGGATAAGGGCTGGTGTCAGGGTGCCCTTGGGAGGAGCCAAGAGATGTCTCCACAGATCCTTGGATCTGCTTTTGGCCACTGTGCTCCCCCAGGAACGCAGGTCTCAGCGAGGGGAGGCACTGCAGTGAGGAGACCCTGTCCCCAGGCAGTTCCTCCCAGCCAGGCCCGTGTCCTTCACAGTCCTTGGTGGCGTGGAACCCGCGTGAGCATCCACGTACCTGCTCCCCTCCCACAGCCCAGCCATGGGGCTGCCAGTGCCAGCAGTGATGCTTGGGCACTCTGCCATCATCCCCTGCCCTGCCCTGCTCAGCACATGATGCTCCTGCAGCCAGCAGATCCCAGCCCCGAGGTCACTGCTGCTGGACTGGCTGGCAGGCACGGGCATCTGGAGGGGACCTCTGGTCCCTTGTCCTTGGGGAGCACCTGGGCTCAGTTTTCTGTGCTGGCTGGGAGCAAGGACCAGCATGGGGAAGGAAAGGAGCCCTCCTAGACAGGGAAACTGAGGCACAGGGTAGTTTTTGTCTCTGTGTGGGGGCACTGCCATTTCAGACCAGGAGTTTTAAAGCTACTTTAGATGTAATTTTGGAATGAGGTTGCAGCATTTCCTGGAGTGCTGTCCAGGGTCTGACCTCTGCCTTTTTGTCCCAGATACATGGAATCTGCACGCAACTAGGCCATGCTGTGAATCCCTACCTTGTTGCCAAAATTCTCTCAGTCTCAAGCCCTTGAAGATCTCCTCTTCTGTCCTGTGGTCCAGCTGTCCCATGCTATTATCCTTCTCTTTCAAGCCCTCTTGGATCCATCCCTTGATACCATCCTGTGATCCCATCCCATGATACACATGTCTAATCCTGCATCCTGTGATCCTATCCAAAGTCTTCCCTTCCCTTCCCTTCCCTTCCCTTCCCTTCCCTGCCCTTCCCTTCCCTTCCCTTCCCTTCCCTTCCCTTCCCTTCCCTTCCCTTCCCTTCCCTTCCCTTCCCTTCCCTTCCCTTCCCTTCCCTTCCCTTCCCTTCCCTTCCCTTCCCTTCCCTTCCCTTCCCTTCCCTTCCCTTCTCCCTTCCCTTCCCTTCCCTTCCCTTCCCTTCCCTTCCCTTCCCTTCCCTTCCCTTCCCTTCCCTTCCCTTCCCTTCCCTTCCCATTTTATTCCTGGGACAGCTGCTCCTCTTTCCTATGTCGTCCCTCGGGACCCAGCCATTTGGGGAAGCAGCAGTGAAGGGTGTGATGGCAGGGCAGGAGAGGTTGAAAGGATGTCTTAGGGCAGGTGGGCATCACCCATCTCTCCTCTTCCCCAGGAGCACGACATTGAGACCCCCTACGGGCTGCTGCACGTGGTCATCCGGGGCTCTCCCAAGGGGAACCGCCCGGCCATCCTGACCTACCACGATGTGGGCCTGAACCGTGAGTGCTGCTGCTGGGCTGGGTGCAGGGCAGGCAGGGCTGCCAGGAAATGCTCCTGGCTCAGCTCCTCTGCCTCCACCCCTGGCTGCACCCAGGCATCTGCAGGCACCAGGGGAGTTTGGATGCTCAGCTGGACACAAAGCCCAGGCCAGGCACAGCCAGGAGTGCTTGGCCACCCCGGTGCTGGCTGCCTGCCTGCCCACACCAGGCAGGGATGGGACATGGGGGATGCTGGGCTGGTCCTCACTGCTGCTGCCAGCCCGTTGATATTCAGAGCATGGATGCAGCTGGCAGCAGGGCACAGTGGGGAATAAAAGAGACTGGGAATAGCAGGGAAGGAGGGACCCCGAGCTGGGGCTCTGATGTGGAGATGCTGCACTTTCTGTCAGCCCTGGAGCTGCAGCCCAGAGCCTGTCCATGGCTGTCCCTCCAGCTGAGCCTGGATGCTGATTCCCTGCGAGTGGGGAGAAGCATCTCCGCCCGGCTGGCGGCTGAGGCTGAGTCACTGACATGCTACATGAGCTGTGTCACCATTGCAGCAGCTCTGGCTGTTCAGCTGCACACCATGCTGGCTGCCATGGGCCTTACAGCCTGCCTCACCCCACGTTTTGGGAGGGATGTCCCAGCACTGATGCCAAGGGACAGCACCCCTCCAAGCCCCAGAAATGGTGGGGTTTTCTCCACGGCAGCACTGGGGATGTTTCTTTGACTCTTTCCAAGCAGGAAGATTTCCAGTTGTTCCTCAAATCCTGTGTTTGCTTGACCCCTTTCTGGGGATTTGGACAAGGCTAATACCCCAGGCTGCTAATCCTGCTGCCCACTGGGTGGTCTTGCAATCCTGGGCTCTGCACTCCTCAGTCCCACCCTTCTGAGGCTTCCTAGTGAGGTCACCCCAAACTCCTGATTGTGCTGGCTGTGTCTGTCCATCCCCATGCCTCCTGACCCCTGTAGGCATGCAGCCCTTGCTAACAGTAGCTGAGGCCTGCTGTGAGGATAAGAAGCCTGGAGGGAAGGGAATGGGATGGTTTTGGTGGCATGTCACCTCAGGCTGAAGGGCAGTGGGAGGGTGGTCAGCTTCTGTCCATGCTCCCCTGGCCCATCAGGCCCCAGTGTTGGGGTGTTTGGTCTCTGATACCCACCTGCCTTTTGACAGACAAGCTTTGTTTCAACACCTTCTTCAACTATGAGGACATGCAGGAGATCACGAAGCACTTTGTGGTGTGCCACGTGGATGCTCCAGGACAGCAGGCAGGAGCCTCACAGTTCCCTCAGGGGTAGGTGCCAGCTGCAGGGCTCACTGTGCCTGCTGGGATGTCACCTCCCTGCCCCCTGGGTTGTTGCTGCCTGGCAGCTGTGCCCTGCCTGTGGGTCTTTGCAAACTGTGCCAAAGCCTGTGGCAGACGACTGGTCCAGGGTGGTCAGTAGGGTGGTTTGCAGGTGGGTGGCATTGCCTTGCCCATTTCAAGCAGCCTAGCTGCCCTGTCCAAGGCACTCTGCTCTGAACAGGTTCCATAACCACCATCCTGTGCCTCCCTGTGCCACAGGTACCAATATCCATCCATGGACCAGCTGGCTGCCATGTTACCCAGCGTGGTGCAGCATTTCGGGTGAGTCAGCATCTCTTCCACTGCTGGCTGAGGGTCCTGGGCAGGGAGATGGACAGATGGACAAGGATTTGGGGCTGGGGGAGTTGTCCCTTTAAGTTTGCTTCCTGCAAGTCTTCTTGCTGTGGGTGGAGGGGTGTCCCAGGGAATGTGTTGGAGCCTGCTGTCCCCTCATATGGACCTCTCCATATTTCCAGGTTCAAGTACGTGATCGGGATCGGTGTTGGGGCAGGAGCCTACGTGCTGGCCAAGTTTGCGGTGAGCTGGGGCTGGGATGGGCTGCCCTTGAGCTGCTTGTACCTGCTGTCAGTGCAGAGCATGGGGAGGAGCAGGAGCTGATACCTCCAGACAGTCTATGTTGCTGCAAAGGCTCCTGGAGGGTTGAGGGGCCAAGACCACAGTGGCTGGGCAGTCTTGCACAGGTCTCCCGTTGCTCCCAGGACAGGGTCACATCAGCTCCATGCAATGCCTGTGCAGTGGCTCTGGTGGGGGGCTGCTCAGGGCACATCTGCCCTCCCCTCTGAGCCTGTCCCCTCTTGCTCACTGCAGCTCATCTTCCCCGACCTGGTCGAAGGGCTGGTCCTTATGAACATTGACCCCAATGGCAAAGGCTGGATTGACTGGGCAGCTGCCAAGGTGAGCAGGGCCCTGACCCCTCCTCCCAGTGCTGGCAGCTTGCTGGGGCAGGAGGCAGCCCTGGCAGTGCAGTAACTCCCTGTGCTCCCTCCACAGCTCTCTGGCCTCACCAGCACACTGCCAGACATTGTCCTGTCCCACCTATTCAGCCAGGTAAGGACTGTACATCCTCTGGGCCCCTGCCACCAGCCCCTGGCTCAGCATCCCAGCTGGGTCACCTGGGCTGTGCCCTGCCAGGTGCCACAGTGCCACTGGACCTGTCCCATGTGCAGAGTTGGGCTCAGTCAAGCCCTACCTGGTCTAAGGTTTAACCCTGATGAGTATTTAAGTTGTGCTCATGTCCTGGCTGGGCGTGCTGCCTGCAGCACCACTGTGCCCAGCATCCTCCTCCTCATCCGTGCTGGCTGGCATGGCATGGGCAAGACTGGGGGAGCAGGGTGTGTCCCCAGCACCTACCCTGATCTCCATCCCCTGCTGGCACAGGAAGAGCTGATGAACAACACGGAGCTGGTGCAGAGTTACCGGCAGCAGATCGGCAGTGTGGTGAACCAGTTCAACCTCCAGCTCTTCCTCAACATGTACAACGGGTGAGTGCTCCAGTGCTGCTGGGCTGTGTCCTGTCTGTGCTAGGGTGAGGGACTGCAGTGCTGGTGGGTGGCTCTGAGGTCACTGTTGGGTACTGTCATCACCCAACTGTGCAAAGTTGTCTGCCACTTCTGGCTGGGGATATGGGAGTGGTGGTACCTGTGCCAGAGCCTCACCATGTCCCAGAGCCCACCACCATGGGTACACATTCCCACATCTCCTCATGCACTGGGTGCTGACACAGGCCTGGGAAAGGGGGCAGACATGCTACCCCATCCATGCAGAGGGCTGGGAGTCCTGCCACTCTGCTCAGTGCTGCATTCTGTGGCACGGGCTCTGCACAGGCTGTGGCAGAGATGGCCATGGCATCCCCCATGCACAAAGTGCCAGGACAGTGGGGCTGGGTGTGGCTTCTTGGGGCTGGCAGTGGCCTGATTGTTCTGTTGTGGCATCAGTGGTGGCACCTGCCCATCAGCTCACCCTGGCCTTTCTCCTCCATCAGCCGCAGGGACCTGGACATCAACCGGCCTGGGACTGTGCCCAATGCCAAGACGCTGCGGTAAGAGTCACGCCAGCAAGGCACAGAGGGGTCCCGGGGCAGTGGAGTTCACTCAGAGCAAACCCTGACCAGGCCCCTTTCTCCTCTCACTTCCAGCTGCCCCGTGATGCTGGTGGTTGGAGACAACGCTCCTGCTGAGGAGGGGGTGGTGAGTGACGGGGCAGAGCTGCAGGGTGGCAGGCGGGCGGTGCCCACGCACATGTTCACTGTCTGTTCAGACTCACGGCACTCCTGGGGCTGTGCTCGTGTGCAGACCTGCCTGCTCCTGCGGGCACCTGTGCACGTGCAGCTGCCTGTGGTTGCCACACCTGGAAAATTTCCCCTTCTTCATATGCCAGATGTGCTCATGCTGTCACACTCAGATGTGTTGGCACATGGGCACACTCCCTGCTTGGCCACGTGCACCCACACCGCTGGCACAGTTGTGTGCTTGCACAGAATGCCTTACCAGTCCTCTCACCTCCCATTCCAGTTCTCACCCTTGCCCAGACTGACAGGAGGAAAGTCCCCTCTGTCCCATGGTAGGGGATGGTGGTCCTGCTCCCCTAGTGCCCTGTCTGCTCCTGGCTGGGGTGGGATTTGCCAGCTGGAATGCTGTGGCTCAGTGGTGGTACATGTGGACAATTTCTGCTTGGCTCCTGCCTTCCTAGGGTGGTAATACCATCTTTTCTGCCCACAGGTGGAGTGTAACTCCAAGCTGGATCCCACCAACACCACATTCCTGAAGGTAGGATGCTGGCAAAGGGCAGCAGGGAGGTAGGTCTCTGCTGCCTATGAAGTGCCCCATTGCCTTCTGCCCCAGAGCTGCAGGCAGCTCCCCATTCCAACGTCCATCATGGTCCTTGAAGCTGGGGCTGTATGGGGAGAGCAGGGTGACCCCAGCAGTGGTATCCTGCCAGGGTACTGGGGGATGGTGCAGGGTACAGGAACCCTCCCAACTAAGCTGGACCTTCTCTTTGCAGATGGCTGACTCTGGTGGGCTGCCCCAGGTCACACAGGTGAGCTCTCACAATTTTCCCAGTTACCTGGGCACACTGGGCCCTGAGACATCCACTGGTGCTGTCCTTGGCTAGCTGGGGATGGGCTGATGAGGGCATAGGGTCTTACACTGGGGTTACCAGAAGCTGCTTGGGGCTGAGAGAGGATCTCAGCCTCAGTGCTGCCACAGCTCAGCTCAGCTCACCCTGCTCTCTCCCTACAGCCAGGAAAGCTGACTGAAGCCTTCAAGTATTTCCTGCAAGGCATGGGCTACAGTGAGTGCTGGGCTTGGGTGTGGGGCTGGTGTGGGTCTGTGTGTGCTGTGTGTGTGCCAGTGTGCTGAGCTGCTGCAGGTCTGTCTGTCTGTGTGTCCACAGGGCCGTGGGGGTACAGGCTCTGTGTGCACACAGATGTGTCTGCAAGGGCTTAGTGTGTACATATGTGTGTGTCAGGCTCCCTGTGTAGGTGTGCATGTGTGTGTGTGTGTGGGCATGCACGAGCAGCGGCTGTGTGTGTGCAACAAAGACAAGCAGAGCCCATGTGTAGAAGTCTGTGCATGTATGTGTGCACAGTTTATGACCACGTGTGTGTTGTGTGTGTGTTTATACCTGTATGTGCATGCTTGCAAAGTCCATGTGTACATGTGTGTGCTTGCAGGTCTGTTGTACACGTGTGTGTGTGTGTGTGTGTGTGTGTGTGTGTGTTTGCAGTGTGTTGCACATGTATGTGTGCAGTCTGTGTGCACAGGGACAGCTCCGTGTGTAGGCACACGTGGGCTGGGCAGGGGCTCCTGGCCCAGCAGAGATGCCAACAGGGCTGACACTCTCTCTCTGCCCTCCCTGCCCTTCTGCCCCTGCCAGTCACCCACCTGAAGGATCGCAGGCTGAGTGGAGGCACAGGTACCGCTCAGTGCCCGCTGCTGCATGGTGCCTGCCTGGCCTGTGCCCTTGAGCTGCCTGGGCACCTTTGGGAGCAGCCTGGGTGCAGGACTGGCCCTTCCCAGCTGGATGCCCACTGCCTCGCTCTGCTTTGCCTGAGATGGCACCCTGAGCCAGGGCTGGGGGCTGAGAAATGGCGTTTGGAGAATTCCCCCTCCCTGCAGGCACAGTGTTGGCAGCGTGCCCACTGTGCCCTCCTCCAGGTGCATCAGGAGCTGTGCCCACTGGCCATCCTGGCTGGGGGAGGGTGTCACCTTCCCCACACACCCTGGGCAGCCAGGGGAGCTCTGACCCCAGCTCACTCCTTTCCTGGAGCGTGGTCATCAGGGGTCCCCACTGCCTGATGCCCAGAGGTTGCATGCCCAGGAGCGAGCCCAGTGTTCAGCCTGCCCCAGAGCACCCGTGCCCTGCCGTCCCTTACCAGCTCATGTTGTCACAGCACCGCTTGCTGCAAGCTTGTGCCCAGGCTCGGTGGCATCGGGGGCAGGGCTCAGGCCCCTCAGGTGTTGAGAGGCTCTGAGCAGCCCGGCCGTGTCTCTGTGCCCGTGCAGTGCCATCTGCCAGCATGACGCGCCTGGCACGCTCCCGCACGGCCTCGCTCACCAGCGCCAGCTCCGTGGACGGCACCCGCCCGCGCGCCTGCACCCACTCGGAGAGCGCCGAGGCCATGGGGCAGATCAACCACACCATGGAGGTATCGTGCTGAGGTCCGCGCCGCCGCCGGCGCCGCCGTCAGAGCCATCTCCCATCCGTCAGCATCCCGCCAGCACCCACCCGCCCCGTGGACATCCTCCACCAGGGCCCTCGCTTCTTCGGGGTCAATTTGTCTTCTTTGCCGTTGGCCTCATCCCCTTGTCTGGTACAGGAGAAGGAGAGGGGCTTCGTCCAGCAGTCACACATGGTTCTGCATTGGTCCTCACCCTCCCTAGCGTCGGCTTGGCCCTGGCTTAGGAGGGTGGGTGGCAGGGGGACAGGGCCAGGATGGGGTAGCAGGGTCAGGGTGGTGAGATGGGGACAGGATGTGGGGATGGGACGGGATGATGGGATGGGACAGCATGTGGAGAGGACACAGGAGGTAAGTTGGTCTCCCAAGTTCAACTGATGGCTGACCAAAAGACAGGAACAGGGAGCAGCACTTACTGAGAGGTCACTGGTCTGTTCCTAGGGATGCAGTTTTCATTTCTCCCTGATGGCACTCTCTAGGGAGGGCTAGCACGGGATCCCCCAGCACACCCAGGACTTGCTACCCCAGAGCTGGCTGAGCCTGGTGAGAAATCACATCCCAAACTGTCCCTTTGCCCTAGTCATGTACCCTGAGGGCTGCCCTGGGGCAAGTGAAGAGGGGTCAGCCCTACTCCGGAAGCTATAAGGGCAGGAGGGTGGCATGAGTGTGCCCCTGCCTCTGCCCTCACTGGTGGTGGCATTTCCTTCATCCCTTGTTGCAAGAAGGGCAATTACCACCTGCCACCAAAAATACACTGGGGAGGGGGGAATGCGCTGGCTTGGCCACTGCCACACTGACAGTTTTACTCCCAGCTCTTGGGCTGAGCCTCCCAGGGTCCAGAAGCCACTGTTCTAGGGGATGTCACACAGCAAATCCCACCTCAAGTTTCACCACAACCTGTGGGTGTCATCACCGAGGAGCCGCTAGCAATAAGATGAGACACTCCCCCTGCCATGCTGGGGAGCCCTCAGCACCCTCTGCCCTGCAGCGTGCCTCACTGCAAGGTGCTGGCTGTGAGGGGTGACCCATGGCATGTGGGGAGCACTCCATGGTCTGGCTCTGCCCACACAGCTGGCAGACCCACCATGGCTCCCCAAATCCACAACCCCACCTCCAGCATTTTGCCTCTGCACTGAGCGGGGCGTCTCTCAAGGGCTTGGCTCCCCCCAGGCTGTGGGGCCCCATCTGGCCACCAGCTCCAGGTGGCTCCTGCCTCTCACACTCGGCACGGAGACCCTGTCATTGCATAACCCCAGTGATGCCCAGAGCAGCAGTGCTCAGCCCCTCCTGTGCCCGCTGTGAGGCACAGGTGAGGATGGCCCTGGCTCTGCATGGGTGCTCAGGTCTCTGTAGGTGGTCCATGGGGGACCTGAGCAGGGACCCCACAGGTGCCACCCCCTGGGCGAGCAGAACCAGCCCGCTGGAAGCAGGTCCACCCCAGCCCCACAACAGCATTCTACCCTCAGACCCCATCCCTGCTCCCCAGTGAAGGGCACAGAGGTCCTGGGGCTCCCAGCGGGTGTGTGAGGGCTTTTGCCCTGAGACCCGTGTCCCACCCAAACCCTCCCATAGCAAAAGGCCACCCCCAAAACATCAGTGCCCCCCTTTGTCCCCCACTTTGTTCTGCTGTGTGCTTCCTTCTTGGTGTGACTGAAAGCTACGTAGCTCCTTTTTACGGTAGATACCGCTGTGATCTCTTGTTTTCTCAGCGTGTCCTTCCAGATGATATATATATATAAATACCTATATATAATATATATATAAGGGTTTGCCCAATCTCTGACCTTTTTGGGTTCACTCCTCCTTGCATTCTTGTCCAAGCAGTGCCGTGTGGTTTCCCTGGAGGTGGTGTGGCCGTGCTCGCCTTCAGTTCCTCACCTTGGTTTTGTTGGTTGGTTGGTTTGGTTTTCCCTGGTGGTTTGTTCTTTTGATATTTGTTGGTTTTCCTTTTTTTTTTCCCCAGTCACAGCAGAATTTAACACATCTTCCTGTCTGAGTGCAGCCTGGTTTTGTCACAGCGGCATCAAGGCCGCAGCACTCGTGAGACAGCAATATGTAAACCGGATTTAACTAACCTGTTGCTGTAGAGAGGAGTTACTGTGTTGGAAATAAACCAACTAACTAATAAAGATGTTAAGAACCTGCTGTGCTCTTTACAATATGCTGCAGGGAAATTAAGCCTACCTTGGGCCTGCCTGCACAGACCTGGCAGGCACGGAGGACAAGGGGGACACACCTTGGCCACCAACCCCATTTGTGATGCCCACAAAGAGAGGGCAGCAGCCCAGGGTGCATGTGGGGGAAGCTGTGGGGTGCCTTGGCTTTGGGGTAGCCATAGGCAGGCTGCCCTATATGTAAAGAGTGGATGGAGGCTGAAAAGCTGCCAGTTGTAACTCAAAGAAGGATCCAAGGAGTGTCCACTGGGGAAGAAAAGATATGTGGCTGCACAGCTCTGGGGATGAGCAGGGTCCTTGGGAGATTCAGCTCCCTATCCACTGCAAGGACCCCTGTTTGTCTCTCCATGAAGATCTGAGTGTCCCAGGCCATAGCCCTTTCCAAGAGCATGAAGTCCTACCTGGGAAGGATGCTCTCCCCACATCCTAGTCCTTGTCCCTGCTCAAGTGTGTCAGTGTCTGCCTTGTGCTGGGTCACTCCAGACAGGCCCCAGTCCCTGCAGAGGGGCCCAGAGCCAAAGCATGGGGACAGTGTGGCTGTGTATTCCACACTCATGTTTGCCTGGGGTAGGCAGAGAAAACCCTGGACACGGGGAGGGAATGCAAACAGCCAAAGCTGAGCTGAGGTGTGGGCAGGGAGCCCAGGAGCCTTTCATGGCTGGGTTGGTTCTGCTGTCAGAGTGAGCCTCACTGGGGGGAAGGGGTACACTGCACACACTCTCATCACTGAAATGCAGAAATGCTGCTGTATTCATCCAATGCAGACTTTATGCTGTGCACATGGCTGGGACAGGATGTCAGACAAATGATTTCCACATTCCCACTGAATACAATTCACAGAGTGCTGGATGCTGAGTACTGACAGACTGCAACAGGAAGAAAACTAATAACTCCATATCCCTACTGCTAGATTCAAACTCTTTTTCTGTACTTCAGATATGAGCCTAAATAAACTATTTTTTTGTGACCTGGCCCTTCTCACCATTTAGCTCACCTCTTCTCAGACCAGAAGCAAGTATGCCACTGAAGCTTCCCTTCCCATATTTTTACCCAAGAAAGTATAGTCACAGCTTTTTTTAATACTGCCAGTAATACTCGCATGAGAACACACTGCTGATGATGCATGAGTTTTTATTTCTAGCAGGAGGAGATAATTTAGTACGTGCAATCCCTTGGGGGAACCTGCAAAGCAATGGGAGCAGCAGGGCAGAAAAAAAGCAGCAGGGCTGTTTTTTCTGGCCAGATATGGATGCCATTAGTGGGAGTGAGGGAACGATGTAGGTCAGTGTCTCAAATAGTGCATGAAAATTCGATTTAGAGGGTCGAAGCCTGCGGTGCATCAGTGAGGCTGCACTGCCACCTGGTGCGTTTTGAAGTGCTTACAGCCTCTGCCTGGAACTGCCTTTGCCTTGTTTTTTGTTTAAAATACCTCACCATAGGGCAGCAATGCTGTTACAACCGCTGGCTGTTTGGTTTGGTTATGTAAACAGAGAGGAATATGACAGCACACAGGTCCAAGAATCAGAAGCAGCTGAGCAGTGGTGACATGATTCCCCCTCCATCTGTCACAGCTGCACAGGGGAGAGCTGCCAGGACAGCGTTACTGCAGGTCAGTGCCAACCCACTGAAAGCTTCAGCCTTTGCAGCTGGCTGTGTTGTGTCACCAGGTGACCAGGCTTGGCAAAGGTCACTGTGTTTGTGCCTTCAAGCAGGTGAAGCAGCCTGCAAGGGCTCAGGTGGGTGCTAGCACAGCCAGGTATTTCTCTCCAGCCAAGCCTTCCTCAACAGGGATCCCTGACTAATGAGGAACAGTCTCATCCCCGAGAAGAGGTGGTGACAGCTAAGGGCAAAAAGCTTAAAGAACAGCTCATTTCCCATTGCTTCCCAGGGCCTTGCTGTATTCACTCCTCTGAAGAGAAGCACCTATTGCCCTGAAAATCACAGAACTGCTCAGATGGGCAGGAACCTTTGGAGATCATCCAGTCCAATCCCTGTTCCAAGGCAGAGTCACCTGGAGCAGGTGGCACAGGAACATGTCCAGGTGTGTTTTGAGTGTCTCCAGAGAGGAAGAATCCACGACATCTCTTGGTAGCTGTTCCAGAGCTCTGCTCCCTGCACGTAAAGAAGTTCATTCTCACGTTGAGATGGAACTTGTGTTTTAGTTTATGGCCATTGCTCCTTGTCCCACTGCTGGGCATCACAGAAGAGAGCCTTGCACCATCCTCTTGGCACTGACCTTTGAGATATTTATATGCATTGCTGAGATCCCCTTTCAGTCTTTTCTGCAGACTAAACATGCCCAGCTCCCGCAGTCCCTCCTCATATGAGGGGCTCCAGACCCCTCATCACCTCTCTGCCGGACCCTCTCTGGTAGCTCCTTGTCTGAAGAACTGGACGGAGCACTCCAGATGTGCCTCACAGGGCTGAGCAGAGCTGCCTAAACCCCTTCGACTCCCGCGCCGAGCTCCGCCGGGTCCCTCGCGCGTCCATCCCCTCAGCGCCCGGGCGGCGCCGCGGGAACTACAGCTCCCATGGTGCCGCGCGGCCGGGCGGAAGCGGGGCGCGCCGGCGGAGCGGGGCCGCGCCGAGCCCATGGCCGCGCTCAAGTACGCGGGGCTGGAGGACACGGACAGCGAGGAGGAGCTGCCGCCGGGCTGGGAGGAGCGCACCACCAAGGACGGCTGGGTTTACTACGCCAAGTAAGGGCGGGAGCGGGGCGAGCCCGCCGGGAGCGCTCAGCGCGGGCGCGGGGCAGGAGCCGCCCCTCACGGAGGAGCGGCGGCAGCGGGTGCGGGTGAGGCGGGCTCTGTGTGCGGTGCCCGCCCGGCTCCGGCTCCGGGAGCCCCGGCAGCCACAGCCGCCACCTGCCCGCCTGGAGCGATGCTGGACCGGCCCGCAGCCGGGTCGGTGCGCCTCAGCGCTCCGTGGGCGAGCTCTATGCGTTCTGCTTACACAATATTGCGGATTGGCCAGTTTTCTTCTTTGTGGCAGCGGAGAAGAAACAGGTCCCATGGAAGTTAAAGGCTGTGCATGCTGTTCCTCAGCTCTTCAGTACACTTTAGGCAGATAAAGAATCGCATTTAGCACCTTCAGCCC
Source organism: Erithacus rubecula (assembly GCF_903797595.1). Classification (NCBI taxonomy): domain Eukaryota; kingdom Metazoa; phylum Chordata; class Aves; order Passeriformes; family Muscicapidae; genus Erithacus; species Erithacus rubecula. The sequence continues at coordinate 5,993,685 of NC_136664.1, read as the reverse complement.
GTGCCGCTGGACACGATTCCATCCTCCCAGTTACGGAGCCGCAGGATGAGGTGTCTCAGTAGAATATATATTTATACACTCTCTTCTCATGTAGTTTCTGTAGCCATGCCGATCTTGGGGTTTCCTTCCCTCTTTTGAAAGCTACACGAATTATTCCCTTCCACAGAGATTGGAAAAGTCTTGTTCAGTCTCACCCGTGGTGAGTTCTCGTCCTCCCAAGTTCTTCTCTTAAAAGCACTGGACAGAATGCTGTAGTTTATCCACACTTTGTAAACACTGCAATTTCCCCATAGGTGTTCGTTTTTCTTAAGTCAATTGCCTGTATATTTCCTTTGGCTCGAAAAGCCCTTTCAGGAAGGAATCGCTTAGTGAAGGTAACAAACCTGTGAAGTATCAAGGCATTACTGAGCACAGTTGTGACACAGTCAGTTCAACAGGTCACTTTCTGAGCTCCTGTGAAGCTGGACTGCTTCAGTTGGCATAACACGAATATACCTTTAATGTCTGAAAATATTGCCCAGTATGTCTAAAAATATATTGGACCTGAAGAGGTGTTGCAATGTCACTGCCTTTAATGATACACTCTGTATGTGTGATACTTCTGCACATTCTGGGGATTTACTTTAAACCTCACCACCAATATCAACTTTTAACTGGAATAACATTATTTTAGTTTAAGATTTTTAAAAAGGTTTTATGATGAGTTAGGTGTGCACACAGGTGGACATCATTTGTCTGTCAGGCTGCTGTAATTTGGTTAAATCTCTCCTCTTCTCAGGTCACACAGGTGCACTTGTGCAGCCTCAGCTCCCCAGCTGTGATCCCTGTAATACCATGTGCTGTCACCATGGGGTTGCTGTAAAAAGGGAAAGTTGCATATGTTGTGTGTAAATCACTGTTGGGCCTGTAGGTTATTTGTAGTTATTTATTGCTGTTATTACTCTTTTTTTCACATTTGGGCAGCTATCAGTTTAGACACTCAATGCCTGCCTGACTCTTAAAACTTGGTTGTTATTTAAAAATACTCAATGAAAGATGAGATTTTAATGTCCAACCTGATTTCAGCACTTTGGTTATTTTAAGACCTTGTTTATGTGCACATGACTTTGCTTATTAGTTTATAGTGCAGAAAATCTTATGATGGAGTATTTTAATTCTGCTAGTGATTTAATTTAATAAAGTCTCCGAGTTGGAAGAAAAGATGGGATACTATTGCTATGTATATTAAATAATATTAAATAAGTATCCTGCTAGTCAAGGCCTGTGGATAAACTTATCTATCCAAAGCTACTCATTGCTCATGTAGAAGTCCAACTTACTTATGTTATACCCTACAAATCAATATTGTTAGGCAGGAGTTTTAGAAAGGTGCTTTTGTAGTTTGGAGACTGTGTAATATTATTACTACTAGTTGATGATAAATTATTTTCTTGCTTCTTTCTTCCTTTCTTCTGTCAAGGATCATCATATTTTTGAGGTGTTTTCAGAGTCTGTTAATGTTATTTTAAAATGCATTTTTCTTGTTTTTTTCTTCTCACAAGCAACAAAACTTAGGTTGGAAGTCAAACATTTATTTGAATTTTTGTAGACTCCTGTGCTCTTTGATTAGTTACTTTCAGAACTGTGGTGATATTTTGTGTTACATGAGAAAGATTATTAGACAATTTTTAAAAATCTTAAACTTTTTCTTTTCCTGCAGCCACCTAGAAGAAAAAACACAGTGGGAACACCCTAAGTCTGGGAAGAGGAAACGTGTTGCAGGAGGTTTGTGTTAAACTTTTGTAATGAACTGACATTATATTGCAAACACCTGGTTCCTCAAATGATCTCATTTTGATCTCTTAGTTGTCACTGATTCTGAGCTTGCAGAATTCAGCTGATTTCAGTGGGGTTTTACCTCTGTGGTTGTGTCTGTGTAGTGTGATCACTCTGCTGTTTTATGGCTTTCCTGTATTGCTCCATAAAGCCAAAGTACTAATTCCAGGTTACAGGTTTTGTTTTAGTGTGGCTTGTAAAGCAGATAGTCAAAAGCTGGGGTTCTGTGTTCCTGTGTCCATTAGATAATATTTATACTTGGATTGTATTTTTCAAAGAATGTATTTCATCAAGGAGTATCCCTGGCACAGAAGGAAACCTCATTAGTTTTCATTTTACCTGTTTCCCCCAACCCAACTGAATATTTGTGCCAGAACAGAAGGCAGTGTTGCAGGACACTTCCAGAGGAAAATGACTTCTCAAGGACGTTGGATCAGTGCCTTAAATCAGATTTTCCCAGAAGCTTCTGTCCCTGGGGGTACTATACTGTTGGCAAGACATGTTTCTTTTGGTGTTGGTAATCTAACTATATTTTTCAGTAAATCATAAATCAGTCAAAGTGAAATGAGTACTTTCCAGTTAAAATTAGGAATACTGTAATGCCATCTGTTAGGTACTTTTGTAGGATCTTTTATATAAGAATTTCGTATGTAAAGATGTGTCATTTTTCTTTTATCTATCCTTCCAACTTCATTGAATTATTTAGGTTTGATTTATTGTATCTCATGCCCACTTGAGGGCTCTGATTTTCAGCTTTTGGTATGTGTTACACAACTTTTCCTATGTGTTTTTGCTATTTATTTTAACAGGGGTAGATACTGAACTGTGACTAGTATAGGTCTGTATGTGCTTGGAAGCATGATTACATTTTGCTGAATTTTCTTTTTTTGTTTCTGCTATAACATGAAATAATCTTTATAAAGATTTTTTTTTAGACTGTCTTTATACTTAATCTGCCAGTCACTATGAGAGGGCAATTGTGTGTGATTGGAGAAACAATCCTTCTTTCAAGTTCTGATATTCAAGGGCAGCAGGTAGCTGTGCCACCTATAGAAAACAGTGCAGAATTGTGTCTCATCAGTCTGAGAAATCACTTAAACTTCAAACTGAAGAGCATTCTAATGCCTGAAAATCAAGTTAATGTTTTATATACTTCCTAGATCTGCCATATGGATGGGAGCAGGAGACTGATGAAAATGGACAAGTCTATTTTGTAGAGTAAGTATCTCAAATTGTGGAGTATGTAGAAAGAGGACAGCTGGGTTACATGCTGAGTAGCCTTTTGAGTTATGATGCTGTGACAATATCAGCTGGAAAGACAGATTAATAAATGCAGCTTCAGAATCCAAATGCAGTTATTGCAGTGTCTGCTATTTCAAGGACAAGTGTGGGGTCCTTTTATAGACTTGCTAAGAGAACGTGATCTTTCTTAATGTAACAAGATTTTTTTATTTTTTCCTCTGGCAAAATTCTGCCTTGTATATCAGGGGTTCACATGAAGTTCAGAGTGGTTTGTGAAGTATGTAAATACAATTATTAATGGATGCTGTCACAACTGCAAAAAAGTTTGAATAAAAAAAAGTGATTGCGATAATTTTAACCAAACTGAAAAAAAAATTATTTTTGGGAATCTAAATAATCCATTGGAATTGTACACAGCAGTGGTTTAAAATCTAAATGCAGAGAAAACAAGGGTTCAAACAGTTGAATTTTTGTGTTCTTTTGCAGCCACATAAACAAAAGGACTACCTACCTTGATCCAAGACTGGCCTTTACAGTAGAAGATAATCCAGTAAAACCTACTACTAGACAAAAATATGATGGGAACAGTACTGCAATGGAAATTCTGCAGGGTCGTGACTTGAGTGGGAAGGTGGTTATAATCACAGGAGCCAATTCAGGAATAGGTGGGTTAACATTGCACATAAAATATGGCAAACTTTGTCTTACAGGCTTCTAAATATCTCTGTATTTTTGGTTTGCAAACTTGATTTGCACATATTTAATATAAACATACCATTAGAAAGGTTTTTTTTTATTTTTTAATGTGTGGAAAATTTGGAGCTTAGAGAAGAGCTACAAGAAAGACATCAAGTGCTGAAACAATGATTTTTGTCTAGAAAAATATTGATGGAGGCATTTTACACTATGCAGATATATAAAGGATGGCTGTGAAAGGGAAAGGAATTTTGTTTTTATGATCTGGTGGCTGGGACAAGGAGTGAGGTTTGTATGGCTGCAGGGCAGTTCAGGTAAGGTATTCAGAAAAACTTCCTAATGCCAGCAAGTAAACTCAGGTGAAGATTTTTTTTCCAGGAGGGTGTGGAATTTTTATCTCTGAAGGTACTTTCAAATTAATTTTATGATGAACTTGTGTCAGGGTATTTTACTCAATGCTCCTTTAGTTCAAGGAAATACAGTTTATGACTTTTAGTAATCATGTTAGTTGTATTGTCTCACAGGTTCATAAATCCTTTCAGACACTCAGCCTGTTTAGATACCTGTTAAATATTACTGTGGGTTAGTGAGATACTCAGATAACTGTTGACCTCATGTTGCCTTTTGTTGTTTTCATTTTTCTTGTGATAGGATTACATCAAGATTGAAGGAGTCCTGATGCAAGTTATTTGGTGGTTTTTATTTTAGTTCAGAATTTTGACTTAAATGCATTTTTGAAGGCATTGGAAAACCTTGGAGACATTCTGGAAAATGAGTTAATAGCAGGACTTACCACTCTGAATTTTCTTGGGTTTTATTTGTTAATTATTTTAGGGAAGTCACATAAATTTAGGAGTCACATAAAGAATTGAGAGCTTTACTGTGCCTTGCAGTTTAGGCCTTACCAGCACATCCTGCTGTCCCAGCACATCCCTGTCCCTACAGACTGACACAGCAGTTGGAAGAGCAAGTGTTGTACTTACCTGTCTCAATGAATTTGGGCTTTCTAGTGAGGTTTATGTTCCAAATTCTTGGTACAGTGTTTCTCTACATTGCATCCAGCAGTACATTTTGCTTTGTTGGCAACTGTGCAGCCTCTGAACATTTGAAGAATTACCTGGACTCAAAGGGATTTGCCTTCAGCAGGAGCAGAGCTGCCATTCAGCCTTGCTGAATGAGTGGGAGGTGTTTCAAATATGGCAAAATATTAATTCAATGTATATGATGGCTTTTTCAAGATTTTTTTTTTTGTTTCTCCCTTAGTTTGTAATGTGGATTGGTCACAAGTAATCAGTCATATCCTTGCTCCTAATCCTTTTTGTTTGGACATAAAGAGTCCATAAGTATGAAGGCAGCAAATTGCTAATTCAGATGATGTTTCCTCCTTGAGTATTTTGAGGAGTAAGTAATTCCTGTGATTTCAGAACAGCAGAATATTTTCTTTTAGAGGTAAGTGTAAATAATTCGAGGGAAATATTGTTGTCCATTAAGTAGAAAGAGATATAAAAATTATGTATTACTTGCTGAGCGTTTATACTCAATAATACAAAGAAAAAAATTAACAAAACCCTATGATTGTTGTCCAAATGAATTTCAGAGGTATATTTGAAAATAACTAACTATGGTGTCTGCCAGTTGTTGAGAAATGTTTCATTTCAGGATGGGTAGAACAAAGATCAAGCTGTACCTTGGTAGACTGCAGTCATAAAAATGCATTTTCAATTACTGCATTGCTGGATCCTCAAGATAAAATTTGGAAAATGCTGAGAGTCCTTTGAAAGATGGATGAACATATAAGTGATGTTTTTATTCATCCATATACTCTGCTTTAAGATGGCAATGTTAAAAACAGATCAGCAAAGATGGAATGATAGCTTAATTTACTTTATTTGTGAATCTAATACAGGGACTTCTATGTAGCTTGTCAGGAGCACTTTTTTTCTTTAGAAATGAAAAATCTTCTCATCTTCTGAAAAAGAGAGATGCTTGCTTAGCTACTGAGGGAATACTTTGGATGACTGCACAGTTCTAGGGTTTTAGTGCTGTCACACTTTGCCTCATTGCCATTAACTTAACATCTCTGTAAATAGAGACACTGCCTGCCCTGTGCTGGTTCTTTTCATTCCTGATTAGCAAAGTGGTTTGTAAGAATTTCCTAGATTATATACCCACTTTCTTAACTTAATCTTTAAAACTGCTGTGGAATGTGTGAGGGGAGGAAAACGACTGAAAAATTATATTTATAAAGAATTATTTTTGATTAGCAACTTAGAAAAGGTAAACAAATGATTCTGTTCTTACAATACAAAGAGGTCCTAGCAGTCTGGGAGTTATTAGTGAAATATTTTCTTTTTTATTTTGGAAGCTTTTTCTTCTGACAGTGCAGTCCAAGTATTCTTTACTGTTTCTTTGCCATCTATTTTTTTAAGCTCAATCAAAATTTTAGTCTGAATATCACATTAGGAAGTTGAGGTAGCTTTTGGTCTCAGTAAAGCTGGTATATTAAAAAGAAGTAGGACAGACTTACTGAACAGTTCAGTGCTGTCAGTCCTGATTTTAAAAGCATGTTGTTCTCTGTACATTTAAACACAAATAGTGTAAATTATCAGTTGGTTCTGTCAGAGTCAGTAAGATTTATTCCACTGGGAGGAATTAAAGATGTGTGCAATTTTGAGTGTGATTTTTTCTGTTTAAAGATCTCAACATGAGCTTACAAAGACCTTCCCCAGCTTGCTGCTGGTGTGAGCTGATTCCTGCTCACCAGTGCTGCCAGTAGAGGTCTGTGTTGCTCTGTGAAAATACTGAACAAAAGCAACCTGGTGCTTATTGGTGTTCTTAGGAAACGTTCCTGTAATTCTGTTGTCTGTGTTCTTAATTATTAGGGCTAGAATTATAAATTTGGAGAAGTGTGTCAGCAGTTATTCTAGGTTTAATTTTACACAGAGATGTGGTATTTTCAACTGTATGTGTAAGCAATCTCAAATGATACATTTGTAAAAAAATACTCTAACTTGATTTTAGTATCAGAGAGTCAGTAGTGTAGCTAATATAATTTTCTGACTTATACAAAAATTGCTGTCTGTTTTTAAGGCTCATGTATGACCTGTATGACCATGGGACCATGCTGTATTCTGATTTCTGGGTTAGGTGCAGTTGCATCTAACCCAGTGACTGTGGAGGGTGTCTGAGTGGTGAAGTGGTGTTGCAGAATATAGTGGAAAGGTAAAATGAGTCTGTTCTGTCCAGTTAGGCAGATTCCACAAAGTAAGGTGTTTTTTACTGCATTTCTAAGATTTTATCAAAACCAAACACTTGCTTAAACTAGGATTCTAATTTTTCTGCTAGATAAAGGTCAAAAGAAGCCTGTTCAATGCTTTTGTAAGGGATGCCCAAAACAACCAGATTAGGTTTTTTCCAGAGGCTGAAGAAAATCCAGAAGCTCCAGCCACAATGTGGCTTGCTGTATTTCTTTCCTTGATAATGTTTTAGATTGTTTCTTCAAAATAATTGTTCTGTAATATTTTGTTGGAATTCTCTTTTTTTTATTGGCACTTTTACTGGAGAAGCCTTAGCCAGGAGAGAAGCTGTGGATTAGGTACTAAATCAGTGCTTAAAAGATGAGTCACTGCTCCAGTAAAATTTTGGTGTGTGTATACATTTGCTGTGAGAAGTTACTATGGTTCTTTTATTTCTTATACAGAACTTCAGTGTTTGCAACTTCTGTCATAGTGATGCAAAAAATTGGGAAATGTGCTTATAATCTATCTCAATTAAACATCTGCTTTATAATATAAAAATTGTTTTAAATGACTGGGCATTTAATTTTTATAAATGGTAAAAATTTTTCTGCTTTATTCTTGTCTCTTGTAACTTTTTTCCTAATGAAAGCAGCCTGGTCCAGTGGAAGGTGTTCCTCTCTGTGGCTGGGGATTGGATCTGGGTGATCTTTAAGGTCCCTTCTAACCCAAACCTCTGTATCACCTGCATCTCCTCATGAAATCTCTCTCATATGGGACATTATTTGAAAACTTTACATCTGTGAACAATGTAGAATGGTTCTTAGATCCTTCAGTTCCCAGTATAGTAGAATATTTCTGAGTCCCTAACTGGAAAATAAAGCAAGGATTTAGTGCTTGGGGATGTGGGATTTACCATGGTGTTTCTGGGACCATTAGTGTCCAAGATCAGATAATGTCAAGGTGGAAATAAACTTTAAACTATTGGAAAGCTGAGATTCTTTGTTTTCAGTGAGTATACAGTGCTTGCATTAATTCAGAAAGAACCCATGACCATTTATTTTTGCCATCACTTTATTGTATTAGAAGAGAAGCTGTTTTCAGCTTTTTACTTTTTTTTTGCTTTTCATCAAAGTAGTATAAAAGTAAGTGAACCTGTCTGTAACCAACACAAAGCACATGGCCAGGCTGCTGTGCTGTGACTTCATAGTGGCAGAAGGTAATGAAAGTTTGTTTTGTGGGAGAATTCCTAAATTCCTGATTTCTGAGCTATCACTTGTGTGTAGCAGTGTTTGAGCACTTCCTATGTTAGTATTGTTCTGTTATTAGGGCAGGTAGTAGTGAGTGAGTTTTCCATGAGTGCCATCACTCTGTTTTAACTCTGGCTTAATATTGTGGAATATTAATATTGCTCTGCTTTACATAAGGCTCCAACTGCTTACTTGTTACATACTGTAAATATTAAGAGGTCCCCTTGGGTTTCCTGTAATTTATTTTTCTTATTGAGTAAGCTGGAAATGGTGTCAGATGTTCATACTGCTTTTTCATGTCCATTTTGATGAATCTATTTATTACTTGTGTAATGAGCAGTACACATGGTTGGTTAGCCAAGTTATTGAACTTCATCAACCTTGGCTGAAATTCACAATGCATGTGAAACTTGTTGTAACATGTAAGAAATTACATCTGGGCTAAAAGGTTCAATAATGATTACTGCTTGTAAAAGGAGTATTTTCACAAAGGATGGGGTTGAGCCTGTGTTGTACTTTCAGGTATTCCTTTTACAGAGAAAGAAGGAAGGATTTCAGTATTTCAGTCCCTTTTATGCTTCCCATGCTTAGTTGGGCCAAGGTGTTAGAAGATCTTGAAGTTCAAGTCTGAAACTACTAAGTAAATGCCTACCAAGAAAGAAGGGAAAGGAGACAGGTAAAAACCTGGGAAGATAAAGATCAAAATCCTGACCTGATTAAAAGGAGTTTTATCTTCAAAATTTGTGATGCCCAAATTTTGTCTGAATTAGAGAATAAGAATAGTACAATGAGAAAGCAACTGATCTTACACTCATCCTAAAATCTACAATACACAGAGGTTTTTTTAAAGGACAGTGTGTGATTTTATGAAAATAAAGTTGTCAAGTATCACATTCTTTCAGGAGTTCTCAAGGGAAGGTCATCAGAATCAAAATTACCTTTGTCTTCCTGTTTTGTTTTTTTTTTCAGTTAATTTTGTTTGCAGCTTTTAGGTCACACATTAAACTCTTATGCCTTTCTCTTGTTTTTATTTTTCTTCTGTGAAGGGGAGTTTTTTTGTTTTTTTTTTTTTCTCCTTTTCCCATTCATGCTGTTGGCTTGTCATTTTAATATGTGAGATCTCTGTAGCTTTATGTTCAGCTACATAACCTCAGTGTTTTTGTTCCTGTAACATCCAGCTGGTTTTGATTTCTTGCTGTACTTCCACATTGTGGATTTCATCTGTTGCTTCAGGAAACTCCCCACAGTCTGTCTTCAAATCTGACTAGTTTCATAGTAATAGACTTTATTTCCTCTCCTTCAATTAAGGGTAGTTACCTTAGTCACTATTCCTGAATTCCTATTCATAGTTAATGTCTTCTTTGTATTAAAAGTACTGGTGAAGTTAGGCCTTCTGATTGTTGTTATACTTTCTTGATAGAAATAATATGTGTGAGAAAGGAGTTGTCACAGTTCAGTTCTGGGTGTATTTATTAAAATCTTGTTCATACAGTGTGACTCAAGCTTCTAAACAATGAGCATTGAAATTTTGAAATTTTCCCAGGTTGTGTTATCTTTGCAGAAGGTGCATTTGGTGCCTCCTCATTATTTATTCTTTATCCAAGTAGCTTTAACACAATACATTCTCTAATTGAGCTTCCTTTATTTTTTACATGAAAATCAAAATCATAAAACTTGTGGGACGTTTTCCTCTTGTGGTGATTAGTCAAAAAGCTGCCTTTGTGCAAAAAAAAATACTGTTTAAAAGTTTGTGAGAAAATTTTCCAATTCTCCTATATCACAAGCAAATTGAAGGAAACACTCTCACATAAAGTACTCAGAGATTCAGGAACTTGAAAGATTCTGGTCATGTTCCTCTCCTGCCCTTGGCAAGCATGAGCAGCATGTCTTGCTGCTCCACATTTGTACACTGTAGACATTGGTTGTGCTGATTAAGATTTTGAGAAATGTGTTATGAGCCTTATTTGACTTATGGAGCAATGTATGGATGCAGTAAATTACCTACATTTACAGATTATGTCCATATCCATATTCCAGTTTGAAGTGGGAGTTGGATTGTTCTGTCACAAGATAAAATGTTTCTCTGAATGTTATTCTGATTCTTCAGCAGATGGAGTAATTAAGATATATTAAGAGTAGAAAATATGGCAACTAAAAAAGAAAGCTTTTTAAAGAAAGCTTTATTTGTTTGGGTCTGTGTCCAGCTGTGAGCAGATGCTGAGAGGTATAAACCTACTCTTCCTTAAAGATTTTCAATTCTGAAGGTAAAATTGAATTATTTTGTGCCTTGCTAAGCAAAGAGTAGTGCATAAAAATATGCATGACCTATTTGGCAGCACACTTCTGGCATCCTGAGTGAATGAAGATTGTGATCTTTGAGAAGGTGTCTCATTGTGTTTGTTTCTGAATTGAGTTTGTGGTCCAGGGAATAGAGCCTGAGACTTCTTGGTCCTGCTTTTTGCATTTGGCACTTCAAACACTGATCTGTGGCAAAACAAAAAGCTGTCTATCTTGAATATAAGCAGAGAGAGGCTTCATAATAGAATAGAGGAAAAATCTTGATGTGGAGAGTGTAACTGTTACTGGTGCTTTGCTTTAGGGGATTGTTGTCACTGAGCTCTTGGGTGGGCTCCTGGTGTTCCAGCTGTTAGCAGATAGACTTCAAATGTCTTCTAAAAAGATACAAACTAATTTTGGTGTGGGAAGATGCATGGCATGTTTTCAAGCACTTCTTGAAGGTGTGGCAAAGAGGTCTTCAGTTTTTTTTGGGGTTTTTTTTTGCCCATGGCCTTACATTATAATTGACTTCTAATTCTTACTTGTTTTCCATTCTCCTTGCTTTTGTGTACAGAGTTTTTTTGTTAATACTGTTCTTATTCTCCATCTTTTGTTTCAGAACTCCATCTCCTGCCTTACTTTGTATGTTGGAACCACATGATGGATCATTTGAGTTACATAACAGCCTCCCACCTCCCTCCTCCCTTCGTAGTTTAAAGCACTCCCAAAGGTTTGCCACTTTTGAACTAGAGAGACCAATGAACTGCATCTTTCCTGTACTCAGGTCTTTCTGCAGGATCCTCAAATGACTCTTTTATTAAACTCTTCCTTTGCTGCCAAACCAAACAAATTGTCTTATCTCATATGGCCCAAAGACAGAGGTGGGTGGAGACTGCCAGAAATCAGGTAGTGTTGTTTTAATTTTCAGTCTGTTCCTTCCCCCCTGATACAAAATGTGAGCTCCTTAGAACAGGACTTGGCTCTGTATGTTTGATTCCCTAAGATATAATTTTTTTTTTGTAAGCTGAACTGTGAGCTTTTTAGGACAGAACCTTGTTTTATTATTTATCTGTAAAATGTCTAGTGTGCATTTTTAAATCTTTCACTGTTTGTGTAACTGATATAAATAAATATAAAGTTTGTTTTAAGATAAAAATTGGTCCAGTTTATGTTGTAGCACTTGCTCTCTATCTTTACATAACACTGAGATTTCTCATGAAATGACTTTGAGATTAAAGCTGGGAGGATCTGGCACTTTAGCTGACAGCACAGTATGTCTTTTAATTATTCTGCCTTGGATAGAGTATTCCTCTTTATTGAATTTACTTCTTTTATTAACATTGCACTGTTGTACTTGCCAAAAGGAAATTCAAAACATGCAACTAATTTTTTTATTATGTTTAATTAGGGCTCAGCTCAGCAGTACAGAAACCTATGATAGTGTTGGCTAACAGATGAGCAGAAATGTACTTGAAAAGAAACTAGACAATTTCTGGGTTTTTTTCTCCATTTTTTGCTTTGGTAGGAAAAACTGTTGCTAAAAGCTACTGCTGATGCAAAGAGCAGCTTTAGAAAAGTGTTTGCCAACCCCATTTCTCTGAACTTGGAACTTTAGAAAAATATAAATCTAATTTAAAAAAAAGTCCCAGGAGAGACAAAGATAAATTTTAAATTCTCTGGGATTTTTTCTGGTCACTTGAGTAATCTTGTCTAAGAAGGTGTGTTGAAAATAGCAGCAATAAGGGAGGAAAAAAGGCCCCAAAGTTTTGGAAAGGGGCAGGGATAAGCAAAACCCCCACCCCTCAAAACAGCTTTTAAAATCTAGTTGATGCTGAATGTCTGATCAGACTTATGTTCCATTAGGAATGATGTGAACATTTTCCAGAACAGAAACCCTTCCAGGGTGTGTGGATTGGGTAGAAATTGAAATCTCTGTCCTATTGGCCTTTGCTGGTGTTGGTTAAATCCTTGTGGTTTGTGTGTGGGACTGGTTTAAGTTTTTGTTGCCACCACCTCTCTTCAGCTCATCTTGGCTTTGCTGCTAAATAATGATCAAGCTACAGCAGCATGCACACAAATGTTATTTATTTCCTTAATAATGTACTTAAGTACTGGGATTTATAAATAGACTGGCTTAATTTAAGCAAATAAACAAAAGAACTGGTCACTTATCCCACAGCTCCACACCTTCAGGAATAATTACTGCTGAGACATGGAATGTCCTAAATGTCACAGCAGATTTGACTGTTCAGACCTGATCTAGATTTCATCAAGATTATGGTTTGATGTTGACTTACATTATGGACAGGTCTGTTGTTTTCTGCTACTCCAGATTTCAGTTAAATGTTTAATTTGGAAGTGTTTGTTTTGCAGTAAAAATAGAAGTAGTGTGTTAAAAACTGTAGTCTAAAAAAATATTTTTTATCCTTTATGAATATAAGCATTTGTAATTTTGAATAATTTAGGGTTTTTACTAAAATAAAGAATGAGTCACACAAAAATAGGTTCTGATTATTTTGAGACAAAGTACTATTTCAGGTTTCTTTTAAAATATGTGTTACTCTATTTGACTTGGTAATAATGCATTTAAATACACTTTCAGGTGGAAAGGTTGTTTTTGTTTAGAAAATGTGAAGTTGTGTGTTGAGTTGCTTCATGTTCAGATGCCTGTCTGCCTTCATGATATTATCTATTACAATTGAAAAAAATTGTATGCAACAGAAAAATAAACTCCAATACATCCTCCTTAAACATTAAATTATACAGTTAATGCTAGATGTTGATTTTTTTTAAAATACAATAATTGATTTGTGTTAGGAAAACTGGCTGCCTTTCTTGCAAGAAACCACAATGTCATCTTAAAAGACAATCAAAGGAAAACATGAATTTATTCTATGCTTGAGGAAACACTGAGAATAAAAAGTTCAAACAGAATAATCCTTAGTTCTAGATGTGATGCTAAGATATGAAAAATTGTGTTGATTTCTGCAAACTTTTTTAGTATTGGTAAAATGCCATAGGCCACTGGACTTACACAATACACTTTAAAAATATTCAGTAAAAATTTGTTTGGGATTTGGTAGGAGCATGGTCCTGTAATAAATAAAGAAATGCAAGATGAAGATGAAACATGAAGGATGAGAGGGGTCTTTTTGCCCCCTTTTAAATGAGTGTATTTTATCTAAACAGAAATTTGAGCTTGGTTGAGATGGAAGATGCAAATCTGAACTCATTTTGTCTGTCATTTTTGGTCACTGATGTACATCTAAAGCAAGGAGTAGGTATGAAAGATAGAACTGGGATTTGACAGAAAATCCACTTTTTATCTCTGATTCTCCTTCTCTTCAGTTTAATTCCTGGCCACTCTTCCTCTCTTCAGGCACATTACAGGACCTGTTTGCATTTAGATGGCTTGGGAAGTGAAAAAAAAAAATCTTGATTGAGGTGATCTCTGCAGTTTAGTATAAAATTTCAGTTTATTTATGTTCTCATTAGGCTGTTTTAAGACAATCTAACTTAGCTGCAAACCCCAGTTACACTGATTAGTATCTCCATGGATTTTAGGGACAGACATTTAGTGGTTGGTGGGAATTGCCTTGACACAACCAAAGCAAGGTCTCACCTTGGGGCATGAGAGGTGGCTTGGCTCTGGGTTTAATGTCCCCATTCCAGGCTGGAGCCCTTGGCTGTTATCCCAATGTTCATATTGGAAAGCAGCAGCTCCACACCCTGAAGATCAGCAACTTTGGATCTGCTGTGGAGCCCTTGGGTAGCTGAGATACTGATCAGAGCAGGGTGGAACAGCTGGAAGGACTCAATTCCCATCTTCCTTGATGTCTGGTGTGAGAACATGGTAGAGTTGGGTTGGTGGGTCTCTTTGGAGCAGATACCAGGTTTGCTTGCAGCATATCTGTGCTGTATATGCCTGACAGTCACTGTGCTGCATTCTTTCTTGCAGCACCATCCATCACAAATTCAGCTTTCTTACCTTCAAATGATGCATTTTAATTTTTTTACAGCAAGTAACAGATATTTACAGTCCCATTAATTTAAGGATGTTTTAAAATGTTTGTTTAGTGTCATGCTGACTTCTGAGGAAACAAAGTATTTAGGGGTTTTGTCAGTGACAGCAGCAGTGCACTTACTGTTAAGAATAACTTGGCCTTGCCCAGGGCAGTGTATTACAAGAAAATGTAAGGTGTGCATAGTTTTGGGTTGGTTAGATGGAAAACAAAACCAATGCATTACTCATCCTGGTTAATTTGGGTTGGCTTTTTCTGTGCTTCGTGACTCCAATAAAAACACATTTGTCCAATTTACACACAAGGGGAGAGGCAGGATGTATCTTTCATATAACATCACACTTTGCAATGAAAAATATCAGTATGTGTCATTTTCATGTGCCTGCAAACACATGGAAACAAGGCAGTGTTAGTATTCCATGGAATTGCTAGTTTTAAATTTAATCTCTTAAACCATCTTAGTGCTTTAGTTGCTTGAAAACTTGCATTTGAACAAGTTGGAATAATGTGTCTCTTAAGATTTTATCCTAAATATCTATACTGAAGCAGAGTGGATGTGGCCAAGCAATCCTGATATGGAATGTTTGGTGCATTTTTGGCTCTGAAAGGTGTGAGTTTGTCAATGATGTGATGTTTTGCATGTGCCCGTGTAAATTCTGTTGGATGTTGCACTCTGGACCCAGCACAGGCAGCAGTGATCCTGGCTGCAGAAGATTCTTCTCTGAATCACACCTCAGTGTTGCAGTATTTCAACCTGAAAAGATTTCTTATCCCTTTATCTGTAGCACATTTGGATCTTCTTTACTCCTGCTCTGAAGTGTTGAATAAGATGAACTGATTCTCACTTACTGATGTTTAGGTCTTCCAAGTCTGAAGAAATATAAGTGATTTCTAGGACACAAGTACCTTTTTTGTTTATATGTAGTTCTCTTGAGTCCCCAAAATCAGAAAACAGTCTGTGTGAGATGCAGCAGTTGGGATGAGAATCTATTTTGAGTTTTAAAGACCGTTTGTGTCAAGCAAGCCCTGTAGGCTTTTACATTGAGAACTAAGCTGTTCAAAGAAAGATGGCATCCTTGTGTTTCAAATGTATTATAAAGGACAGTTCCAAGGTGCCCTGGAGTATTTGGGCAAAGGTAGAGAAGCTGAAGGAAACTTGTTATTGTCTGAAATGTTTTTGAATTTTTCTTGTAAATTCAAACCTCCTTATATTTGTAATAAAGGGATGTTTTAAAACATGTAAAGGCCTGGTGCAAATTCACTTTACAAAATGTCCCCCAGTGACTGATGAAGTGAATGCTGTCTGTTTAAACAAGAAATCGCTGAAATACTTTTCCACTCAGTGAATCCCTTCCTCTGTTTTATAGAGGAGGTTGCACCATTGGACAGAGCCCTGTTCTCATCTGGTGTGTGTTGACACAGTGTAGCTGGCGTTAATTGAGCGACTCTAACTGCTTCTTAATTGACACCATTAGCTGAAAATCTGCACCAAAATTCAGTGGCTGTAGTCGACTGCAGATAGCCAGGAATGTGAGAGTATTGAACAATCATTGTAGGAGATGAAGAATGTAATTGAGTGCTAATTTCTGAGTCTTTATGAACAAATGCTGTAAGAAAGGGCTGAAGGGTTTTAAATGTCTCTAGCAAATCCCATGTGCTTGTAGCTCTCTTGTTCGTTCTGCTCCCAGTCCTTTAGGTCAGCTGGTGCTGTAGAACTGTGCCATAATGTTTATCCCCATGTATGTCTTATTCTTAAAGAGGATTTTCACTTCTGAGTGTCGGATTAGAGCTCGTTCAGCCACAGCACCAGCAGCAAGAGTAGTTGATCTCAGCACAAACTTGAGATTTCCAGGGCAATTGCTTGAAATTAGTTTTATAAAACATTAGCTCAAAATAGTTTGTTTAAATACTCCATACAATGCAGTGATTACTTTTCCAAAGTAGATGTTATTAAGTGTGTTATTCTACTGTCACATTTGGGGGAAGAATCTCTTTTATTCCTTGTAATTGGTTGTCCTTGCTGCCCAAGTGTGTAATTCTGTCCTGTTTTTCTGGTGTAGTTTTCCTTTCTTTTAAAACCCCCCCAAGTAGTATATAACTTGTTGGCAGTGGGCTGTGCTGCCTCTTTTACCTGGGTTAAGT
The DNA here is from genome assembly GCF_903797595.1 of Erithacus rubecula. Taxonomy (NCBI): domain Eukaryota; kingdom Metazoa; phylum Chordata; class Aves; order Passeriformes; family Muscicapidae; genus Erithacus; species Erithacus rubecula. The sequence continues at coordinate 5,977,005 of NC_136664.1, read as the reverse complement.
AGCTCTGCAATAGCCTAGTGCTGTGGTACAGGGAAGATTCACCCCTGGAGGATCTCACCTGTTTGATGGAAAAGAAATTGATGTCATTGCTGTGAAAGGGCTGTGTCACTAAGTGGTGGCAGTCTGAGATTAAGTGAAGTATTAAGAAAATCTTTGCTTCTTTTGAAGTCCTTTTGTCTGTAGAATTAAGGTTGCCCTGGTTCCTTAATTGTGCATGTCCCTTACATAGTTACTTAGGATTCTCTTTCTGTGTAACCCTGCTGTGATTTTTTTCAAGATTTTACTGTTTGGGTGTTTATGGTCTTTGTGGTTTAACTTTGGTGTATGAAACCACATTCAGTGTGGATTGTGATTCAATAGTAGTTTTTATAGAGAGGTAAGATTTTTTTATGTATAACGTTTAAATAGTTTTGTACTTTACTCAATCCATGTGTGAGGCTGAGGTTTTAAAATTTATTGTATAATGAAAATATAGCTGCAATTTGCTGAAGAACAAATGCTGTTGACAGACTTAATTTAACACAGTGAATCTGACAGGAAATGTTTTCCACCCTGCTAGAAGCTTCTCCCCACCTGTCTCAGCTTTTTGATACTAGTGGAGGAAAGATGCATTAATTTTTGCAGAAGAACCAGAGAGCTAAAGCTGTAAAAAGACTTGGATACTGAGGGGCTTCCAAACCCCACCTTTGGGTGTTCCAGGTAGAAGTTGCATGTGTATCTGTTTATAAATAAAGTGCAGGAATGTTTGTGAATTAGTTTAAGGTATGTCTGATGGGGAGACCTGGCAGCACTTCACCTGTGGCAGCATTCAAATGGAGGTTTTTTTAGCACATGATTTAATGTAAAGATCAGAACATGTTTGCCTAAGGGTGAAGAATCACCTTTTGAAGCTCAGAGAAGAGCAAGGACATCCTAAAGAGAAGTGCTTAACACTGATCTCCAGGTTTGCAGGGAAGATTTGAGATAGCATAAAATGAACTAAACTCACAGCATGTAACTTGCTTAGTTTATAATGAGTATCAAGTTATTAACTATGAGGGAGAATGGCATGGAATTTATTATTTTGCACGGTTTATTATTTTGCACAGTGTGACACAGGGTAGAGTTAGCAAAACATCATCACGCTTTGCTAATTAATCTGGCCACCAGCTCTCAATCTTTGTTTGACAATAGCAAAACTATTCCCAGGCATTCCAACTAGTTTTTAATAATATGGTCAGCTAGTCAAAATAAGTGTTCTTGTGAAAACAAGAAGCACAGCAGCTAGCTAATGGTACATCTTATATTAGTTACATGAAAAATTCTAGTTAAATATGCTTAAAGTGGAATTAGGAAGAAGGGGAATCTTTGCATATGCTGTATATCTTAATTCATGTGCATGCAATGAATTATCCAGGTAATTAAAGTTACTTGGTGCAGTGAATGGCTTTAAAGGAGATGCAGGGAAATTGCTTGGACTTAAATACCGTAAGTATGTAATTGCAGAAAATTGTATAAATTTGTCTTGGTGTCTGTTGTTTCTATAATGTAAGTTATGTTTTGTGCTGTAACTGGATTTTGTTGCTGCAGGGTGTTTTCAAGTGAGACATCCCATCTTCACAGGCTTTTTGGTAAACAGTTTTTAACAGGAAATCATGAACACGATTTAAATGTCATAAAGCTAAAACAAATGCCTCTTTGCTTTGAATTCTTCACATGCTCAAATTGTTGGGCATTCCAGTTTGATTCTTCCTTTCATAGTTGAGGCTTTTCTAATTGAACTCATTAAGCTGTGTTTTGCCTCTTTCAGCTAGAAGGCAATTCCTGTAATTGGCTCAGTTCTCCATGGAGATGGACACCCAGTGATACCATTAACTGCATCACAAATAAATAGTAGCTCACTTCTGGTTGAAACCCAGGTTTTGGCTCAGTTCTCTACAATTCATGGGCATTCTGCTCTCCCCTAAAGTTCTCATCTCCTGTTGTAAATTCTCACAGCTTTCTTCCAATTAAATTAAGTTTACTTTGGACCAACTTCTATACTGCTTTTCATTAGTGAATTGAACAGTGAAACAAAGTTTTGTTCCCCTGCCACAGGTGGTCCTCAGATTGATGACTCTGAGGCTGACTGGGCATCTATAGAGCCTGAGCTCAGTTTTGGATATTCTGTCACTTCCAGTGTGAAGTTGCCAGGCACATTGGCTCTGCAGCCTCTCTGTGTGGCACATTGTTCACAGTCAAACAAGGAACACATCCAATCCTGCCATTCTAACATCTGAGGATACCAGCAGGCAGAGAAGTTGAGTCTGTTTTCTGAAGATGCCAAACCTGTTTAGCACAAAATATATACAGTTATTGTCCAAAAGACTTGATTAAACAGAGGTGTCTGTGTTTCTTCATGTGTGTTCTCAAAAACTGAGTCCTGGTGGCTGTCAGGTCATCAGACTGCAGGTAGTGTTTAGTGTACTTAAATGTGTGGCTCGTGTTTTCAGGTAGTTTTATAGCTCTGTGCTGTTACTGGGATCTGCTTCTGACCAGCACAATGTTTTTTCCTAGGTTTTGAAACTGCCAAGTCTCTGGCCCTGCACGGGGCGTGTGTGATCCTGGCCTGCAGGAGCCTGGCGCGAGGCAGGGACGCCGTGCAGCGCATCCTGGGGGAGTGGGTGAGTGCCTGCACAGTGCCCAGCACCAGCTGTGCTTCCAGGGACCCCAAATCCTCTGTGCCAGCAGCCACACAGAGCACTGCCACCTGGGAGTCTGAGCAAAAAGGGATTGCTCTTGTTTGGTGACACTGTGCTCAGTCTGCACTGTGCTGCGTGGGTGATGGAGGTTTTTCATTCCTTATACATGTTTGCGCTGCAAGGCTTGATGTGCTGTTATCCATGTTATTAATGGATGATTTGTAAGAAAAAAAATATTTGGGAGAACCAGTGAGGCTTGGTTCATAGAAAAGAGCATTCCACAACTGAAGTGAATAACTCTCCAAAGGAGGATGGACACAGCCCTCCAAAACAGCCACTGTTTTGCCCATAGTTGTTCTACAGTGAGAGAGTTCAGAGGGTCATTTTTGTGCTTTTCAAACACAGGAATGTTTCTCCTTTTCTCTGACTTCATTAGGCTCTGCAGCCCTGCTGCTAGACTGTCTCAGTGGTTTTTTCCTTCTAGCTTCTTCCCACTTTCTTTCATTTTTGTCACACCAACACAAGCTTTTCAGTTCCATCTATTGCCTTGTTGCTCTTTGACTCCAAATTTCCCTGATACCCATTTTTTAAAATGATCTTCTAAGGCCCTTATTGAAATTTATTCAGTTGTCCTAATTTTTTCTTCCCACAATTATTTATTTGCTAGCAAGGATTACAAGCTGCTTTTGTTTGAGCTTGCTGGGGCTGCTGACTTCCAGGAGAGAATGTGGTGACATCTCTACACTTAAATGAATAAAAGACCAATGGATCAGATTCTTGGATTTTTATTTCTTTCCAGCTAAAATTAGTGATGAGTGTTTTGCTTTTATTTCCTGAGCTCTCAAAGTATTTCAACTGCTCCCAGATGACATGGGAGAGCACTCAGTAGTATTAATATCTACACGTAAGTAGTCTAAAAATAATTATAATATTTTTTAATGCAAAAAAAAAAAATGCTGCTTACTTACATGTATTTTCACATAAGTTATACTTTCAATATTGCTAATTTTTGTCACAAGTTTCATGAAGAATCAGTCTTTGGATTTAGGCCTTTTTCTCTTGCCCCGTTCATATGAATGATTTTGAGTAAAGGGTTGGTTGGGAAAAATGTTTTCCTTGCTGCTTTCATCCCATTAAAACTCTCTCTTTTTTTAATATATAAATTAATTTTTAAAATAAAAACAAAGTATTTCAATAGCATAGATTTCCAACAGAGGCCAGCATAGTGTGTGTTCTCTTTCAGTAGAACTGGATTTGGTGATATTCTGTTTGAATTTGATAGTCCCAGTCCAGCTAAATGTGGCTGTTTATGTGGGTTTTATCTAATTAAAATTAGGCAATGGTGAAAACCTTTTCTTTGAAAAATATCCTATCACCCTCTTAATCCTAACCATATCTCTGAGCACTTTGAAGGCAATGGGAGATCAGAATATTTGTCTTAATACCTGTATTATCTTACCAAAAGTTAATGAGTTGTTAATTGAATGAAGAACGTTGAAGGTTAAATTACTTCAGAAACATTGCATTTATTTACTAACAGTTTTCAAATTCTAATTGTTCAGAAAAGGAGTCTCATCTGTAAACTGGTAGCTGGAAAACCTTCAATGCATCTTGGTAATGGCTTTGTTGTTGTTTATTGAGAGGGACTAATTAACTTTGATTATTGCACTAATATTATGGCACTTTGACAGTCCCTCAGATTTATGACTCTGGGAAAATAAACAAATGAAATGCAGGTGCTGGAGCAGAAAGAATAAGTTATTACTGAACTTTAATTACTTGGAGTGTGTAACCAGGAGAGAATTAGTTGATGAATTACAAGATGCTTAAAATTTACATCAAATCGTAAGCAATCTTGAGGAAAACAAACACCAAAACCCGCCCCAAAAGCAGTTACTAAAAACAAAGAGACAAAGATTAATTTGACTGATTTGCTTCCAGGATTAAAATATCGATGTAAAATATTAATTTTTAGCTTATAGGTGTAACTACAGGAAGTTGTTAATTGAAAATTCTTTTTGAAAGAGTTTATAAAAAATCAACAACCTCTGCATGTGATTCAGGTGAATTCTCAATATGGAGCTGCAACTGTTCAGCTAGAAAGAACTTCAAAGCATTCACAGAATTTTATCTCTTCTGTCCTAGGGAAAGCAAAATTATGGAAAAGAAGTTGATTTACTTTTCGATTTCGAATCAATTTAAAGAAAAATACAGCTGCTTAGGTTGCAGCCTCACAAAGCCTCATGTTCATGGTACTCAGTATTTTCAGCAGTAATAGTCTTACCTACTTGCTTTATGTTTCCTTGTAAATCTTTGAGATTAAGTCTCTGAGATGCAGTATTAAATACAATGTTCCTCCAGTAATTTGAAGGGTAGAAATTTGATAAATATGTTCCTACTCTTCATCTGAGTTCCCAGCCTCTTTTAATTTGAGTGAAATATGCTCTTATAACAAAAAACCCCAAAACAACTCTTTTCAAATGGACTTCTAGTGTGTTTACCTGCTCAAAGTGTGGAGTTTTATTACTGTGTTGTAATATAACTGTAAATAGCTATATTATTTAATATAATATATATAATTATATAATTGATATACATTATATAGTGTAATATATATATATTATATAATTAAAATATATTTTGTATGTATGATTAATATGTATAATGTAATTGGTGTTTCTATGTATATTAACAAAATAACTCTATACCCTATGCTGACTTTTCTGTGGGACAGTGTCCTTTGGTACTCAAGGTTTAGATAGTGGACACAGAATATTTCTTTTTCCATTCTTTGTTGATACAAAAGAGTTCCACATACTTTGCAAGAAGAACAAATAATTGAAAGTGTGTAGCAAACTAACTTATTATTTCAAATTTTGATACAATTATCTAGTTGCTGTCCTGTGTTAACTCAAATATATATATGGAAAAAACTGTAATTTTTAAAACTCCAACCACCACTTCTGCCAAACCACAACAAAACAGTCCAAACCCAAATCAAACCTAGTAATGCAGCATTTAAAAATAAATTTCAGTGTACATAAAATAACAGTACTAAGGAAAACCACCCAGCTTGGTCCCTTGGTGAGTCTGTGACATCCTGTCTGGAATGCCTCAGACTGTCTGCAGAGACACTGCTCTTCTCTGGGCTTCTTGTACTTCAAAATCAGTTGTTAGGCAAAGAATGCAGTTTCAGTTTGTGTGTAGTGAAAGCTGAAAATCAAGTTTATAAAGACAATGGCTAAATGGCTCGGGAAAATCCAATTGTTAAGATTTAGAGAAAAAAGCAGGAATAATGGGAGAAAATAAGATTTTTTTCAGATTAGCTGCCATTATGTTTAGAAAGCAAAAGCAAACTGATCTTAACTGGCTGTTGTAGACAAATCTGGAGAACTTCGTAACAATTTATGCCTGAAGAGCTGTTTTATAGGGAGTTTGAGCCATTTGAGTAGGGATTACCCATCTAAATTTTCTAATTACTTTGGTTAACTGACATTTGTTTGCAACCTGCAGTATTCCAGTTACTTTCTTTCTAAACCACAGCAGAATTTTGCTAATATTGCAAATAAGGGGTAATTGCCCTGTGTAAAGCATTGTGACAAGTTTCAATGTGATGGGTCTGGCTGGTCTATCAAATATAATTTTTATGGAGGGGTATGGTTGATTATATTGGTGCAATCTAATGTTTATACACATGCATATATATATATAGACAGAAAAAGGAATAGAAAATATGGAAAGGCAGCAGATAAAAAGAGAGATCAGTATTGCTTTACATTTGATATCTTGAAAATGAGTGTTCATGCACGAAGACGTTCAATATCAATTTAAAACTGTTTGATAATTTCTTGCTCGGAAAAGAGGAAATTAGAATTCTAGAGTTATGATTCATTTTAATCAGAAAGAAATTGTCAAACATAAATCTCTCCTTGAGTAGTGAAAAGGCCTGAAAGCAGCCAAGAAAAATATCAATACTTTGCAAAGGAGGAATGATTGTTCCAATTCGTAGCTTAATTGACTTTGAGGCTTAATGAAAAACACTACAGTGCTGTTTGTACACATAGTTGCTCTGACGAACATGGAAATCCAGGAAGAGAGGCTAGGTAATTTATTTTACATTATTATTGATATAATTTTCTAATTGAGTATGAGCAGAATGTTTGGATAAGACTGTGTAGCTCCAGATGTTAGTGGTATTCTCAAGAAAATACTTAAGAGTATGAATGAATAAAATATTTCATAAATCACAGCTTTTCTTGCCAAGAACCTCTCATTTATTTATTCCTGTCAAATAGTCTTTGAAGAAGATATTAAAAGATAAATTGTAAGTTTAATATTTCATAAAAAGTATAATGTTTCTTTGTTAATTATTCCTCAGTGTTAAACCTGCAACTACATTAAAGACAAGATTAAACTGTAAAAAGAACATTTAGGTTTGCTGTTTAAGTAGAGACTCACAAGGCAGAGATGTGACAGGAGAGAAAAGCTGTGAAGAAAATCAACCAAACAAACGTGACTCCTTGCAGTATTCCTTTCCCCTGAAGTATTCTTCACTGAAGGAGTGATTTACATTCCTGCTGATTAAGTAACTGAATGAAATTAAAACCTGATAAGTGAGTCTTTGTATTCCAATTGTGATCCTGTAAAGTGCAGAAAGACAAGAAGCAAACTGGGCACATTCACCAGACACGGGCAACAATTTTCATGTGGCCACTGTGTGTGTTTGCCCCTCAAGGATGGGGCTCTCTTTTCCATGTAGTGTTTTGTCTCCACTGCTGTCCTTGGTTTAGAATTTGTTGTAAACCTCCTCATGGTTAGTGACAGGTTTTTGTTTATGGGAAAAGCTGAAGACTGCCTAGATGGCTTTGGAGATGTAGTAGATACTGACTGGAACCACAGTCTGTTAGTACAGAATCAAACAGTTTCAAAGTGGTGCTAATAAAAGCTCTTAAAAATAATCCTCCAAATAGGAAATATTTCAGAATATCCTACAAGTAAAGCACATGAATTTCTGTGAGAAAATTACTTCCAATATTCTGTTACTATTTTGTAATAAAGAATTTTCATGTTTCAAAGCAGGATATGCTAAGCAATGTATTGCTGGCTCACATGCCATCACAATGTAATACACAGTTAGAATGGCCTGCAATATATGGACTTATTTCATTTTCCAGTGCTTGAGCAGTGCCCATGCTGAAGAGTCAAGTTAAAGGTGGTTATCCAAGCCTTGCAGGAAGGGGCAGTATCTTGTATTAAATGAACTGGTAAAGCAAAAAAAAAAAAAAAATCTGCATCAACTTGTCTCACTTGCAGCTGGGGACACTCCAGCTAAAGAATTATTGCCTCTGCTGAGTATAAAGCCTTTTTTTGATCCTTAAGAGTGTGATCCAGATTTTTCTGAAATGAAGGGATCTGTTAATTAACTAATTGCAATGCAATCAGACCGTATGTTACTCGTGGAGATTTGACAGTATAAACATCACCCAGTCCTGTTGCTAGCAACAAGTGATTGGGACCAATATGAACACATGACCAAATTTTGGCCATAATGTTTAAGAATTCAGTAAGTTTGTATGAGTAATCTGCTCAGCTGAGAAACCTTAAGAGAGTGATGTGTGCTGCAAAACTATTTTCCAAATACAGATGCTTAAAAATCCCCCCCACATGAAGTTAAAAACATGGAACAGCATAATCAACATTACATGGATGGATTGTTGAGATTTTTTTTTTTTTTTGGTACACTATAAACATATGGCATGAATTTGATTTCATTACAGATGCTGAGAAAAGGGAAAGGCAAATATTTATATTACATTCATGTTTTACAGTAAAAACACTGTTGAGTTTGTTTATACAGTTCCACTGTTACAGTTTTTATGGTTAGTAATGAAACCGCTGTAAAACAGAGTCTGAATTATATAGCAGATGTGTTAGGGAACTTTTCAGGGCTGGGCATCCTCCTGAATACTGATAGCAGTTACTTGGAGAGTGGATGTTCTGGCTGAGCTGTTCCATGCTTACATCTTCATCTGCAGCTAGCTCTGCACTGGTGCTGTATGGATTCATACAGCTGATGGAGTTTTTTATTTATTATGGTGAAGCCACCATCCCCAGAGGGCAGCGTGCCCAGCACCTGGCAGGGTGCACTGGCTGCTGCTGCTGCAGGGACAGGGTTTGGGAGGTGCTGCCTTTAGCAGCTCCCAACCCACAAACCTGAGCTAACCCTTAGACCTTCATCCTTGCCCAAATCCAGGAGCAAACCCTAAATCCCTTTGCACCCAAACCACCCAGGTGTGTATGATTCATAATGCTGTGCACAGCTGATAGAAACTGAGCACTCCCACAGCTTTGAGGCTGCAAGGTTTTTAACACAGACAATTTGCCATGATTTCCACCAGTGAAGAAAAAAGCTGTCTTTTGAGTTGGTTTAATTACCTCTACTCTCACAATTCTCTTCAGCTTCCAATATCTGTTACACTTGTATTAAAAAAAATTCTAAAATGTAATTTTGAAAGGAGTCACAGTATTTTACTATTCCTTAATTTTTTCCTCCAGTCAGCAGAATTTTATACATAGAAATGTTGAAGTGATCTTTTTGGTAATTTGTTTCTTTAGCACAGCCCTGCTGTTCTTAATCTGGAAATGTGAGTTGCAAAATCCCTACCATGCCTAAAGCTTTATAATAATACTACTTAAATGCAGTTTGAGCTTTTTAACAAAAAAAAAATTTAAGAACCCCCCCTTCCCCTCAGACAGTAACAGACCTCAGGATAACCCCTTTAAAAACTTCACTTCATGCTTGGTCTTCAGTTAAAAGTCACTAGGAGACACTGTGTGCTCAAATATCACTAACCTGACTGGGGGTGTCTGCACTTTTATAAAAAAAGCAGACTTTGTACATTGACTTGAATGTATCTCATAGGACACAAAGTTGGGGTTTTCTCTGATAATTTATGTATTTAGTGTCACTTGGGCTTGGTCTTTTCCTGAACCTTTCTCTCTCAGAATGCATTTTATAAAAGTATATAATGTTGCTGGTGTTGAAAACTTATTTATTGTAGTCCAGATAGATGTGTTCCTACATCAAGTGAGTTCTGCTGTCACTGGATTTCTAGCTGTCAGTTCTGGGAGAGGAGGAATTAAAGTGTCTGGATATAATATGTATTTTTTTAAACCATCTTCACAATTAATCTGATTGTAACATAAGCTTGTAATATATTCCATTAATGAAGAAGACAAGTTTAGCTTATGGTAAATACAGTACTAAGTGTTTATAGTGCATTTCATATTTTACATGATTCCCTTTATAATTCTGCTTATCTTTTCATTCTAATTCCCCAAAGGATGTATAAAAGAACCCCTAAAGAGAGTAATTACTGCTCTATTCCTTAACCAAGGCTCCTCTTGCAAAAAGAAATCTGAGCAGCTTTTTAAAGAAGGCAGTTTTAAATAAAAATGCAAATAAGCTGCTTTGTAACCACATTAATTACCCACCTAGCCTCTTATTACCGTGTTTGTATTGTTTGCAAACACTATTTACAGTCGTGTGGAAATTACCATTCCTGGGCTGGAGGAGCTGCTGGTGGTGGGTTGTGCTTTGGACCCAATTAGAGTGAGCCCTGTCTCCACTGGGGCTCGGGGGAGCAGGAATAGCCTTGCACTGTCAAAGCACAGCATTAGCTGGGCTGCACAGCCCTGCCTTGTAATTATAGCCCTGCTCCCCTTCTGCCTCTGCAATGAGCCTCCTTCTCTGCATGTTAAACTGGGCAGCCTTGTGTCTCACTAATCATTTAATGTGCACTCTGATCTTTTTATTTTTTTTTTTTTGTGGGAGTCGTGGTAAAATCTGTTTTTTGTCGCCAGATTCATCCTTTGCTTTAATTTTATAAAAAGTAAACAAAAGACTTATGCTTTTATGTTCTGGATCTTACACATTTCCATGTAATTGTGGTTTTTTTTCACATTGACCCCTCAACTTTCTTAGTTTATTTCATCAGCAGAAAGGAACAGGATGGGCAATCATTGTAGCTCTTCCAACACACTGAAGAAACAGAATGCTTCATAACAAAACACAGTCTTGTTAAGTGCAGCATACACTTGTTGCTAACCTAGTGTGTGTTGTGTTCTTGTCTTGGTTTTCTCTGTCACAATTCTAAAATGGGCCTTTACCCTAAAAATTGCCTAGAAATTAAGACAAAACCAAAGAGGTGACTCAACATTGGTTTTTAGACTTACAAATGTTTCCAAATCCCAAAGAATTTGATTTGATGGTTCATGGAGCCTGCAATGTGAAGAATCAGTTCTTTAAGATTTGTTTTCTTAAGCTTGTAACCAGTCTGTCAATAAGGTGAATGAATCCTTTGAAGTGCAGAAATTTGTTTTGGTTGAGCTCAGTGTGGGGAAGAAAAAGGTAGAGAGATTATTTTCTTCCTTCTTGTGGATCTGCAGTGCTGTGACAATGTGATAACGTTTAAAGGATTCTTGATGATAAACCCCAAAATCTTAAGGTCCTACTGTAACACTAAATATAGTAGAGCAGGAAAATAGTAACTCTAGGGTGGTGTAGTACAACTGCATTATGTTATGCATTAAAAAGAAGGAAAAAAGGAATAAAAAGTGTTTGCAGGTTCACTTACAGTTTTAACAGTGACAAGGGACTAATGTGAGGGCATCAAAAAAACCACTGACTTATTTCATGGTCCACAATAGCTTATAAAACTGAAGATAATTATCAGGCTTATAAGACTACAGTGCAGCATAAGTGACATAAAACAGTAGCTGGACTTCAACAGGAATGCAGGAGATGTCTTGAAAACAGACTTGCCAAGTGGAGTGCTTGAAAAGTACAAATAATATATGTGCTTGTCAATTATATTTGTAAACCTTTTATTACTATAAAGCCAAAGTATAATACTTTTTGTTTAATTTACTGTCCTTTTTAATTTCTCCTCATCCTTAAATTCCCTTTTATCTTAATCACCTTTGGAGCTGGTGTGCTAAACTTGTCCTTTCCCATATTTCATTTGGGGCCATTGAGTCTGAGTATTAACTTCAACAAGAAACTTTGCTTATCAAACAAAAGCATGGAATTAATGCAGGAAAATGAGTATTTGGGGTAGTTTTTATTAATTTGTTTTTACTGGAGCCAGGCAAAATAGGCTTTGAACCAACTTTGCAGTCAGTGGGCAGAACTGAAGGGAGATTAAGCTCTTAGACATCAGACAACTCCTGAGAGTAGGTGGGAAAGAAAGTACAAGATCCCAGTTCAGGGAATATTTCAGTCTGCACTTGTATTCTGCTTGGGGTGCTGAGAGTTCTCAAGAATTGTTACTTTGGTGTGTAGAATAAGGACCTGCACACTGCCTGCAGCTGCAAAACAGAACATCAGGAGACCTGAAGTGGTGGTGACCCTCTCAGTGACATTTATGGTCAGGGAGCTTTAATATTTTCCTCAGTTATACCAGCTTATAAATTTTAGGAACTGCTCATTAATATAGTCATGTTTAACATGTTATGGCTACAAACAAAGACACGAATGTATGTACTCATTCCTAATTAATTTGTGTAATTATGTTTTATAATCTAGGTGTTTGCAAAGCAGAACATAGTACACCCCATTTACTATCTGCTGTAGCTAATAAAAAATAATAGAATGAAATAAATCTTGAAACTAACTTTAATTGTAAGTATAGATTAGTTGTAAATTGTATCTTTGTTGTGTTTATTTTTAATTCTGCAGTGTTGCAGGTTTGTAGAGCATCCCAATTAGTGTAGTTATTCGCAGTAATGATGACTTAATTGCTGTAAATGCTGAATGTTATTTCAGTGACAATTTAAATTCAGTACTGAGATACTTTTTAAAAATGTGGGACTAGAAGTAAAGGAAAAAGGAAATGGTGGCAATAATGAGACTGGTTAGTTTTATGACGATCTTTTCAGCATTCAAAGTGATAGTCTAGATAAGATGATTAAAAGTACATGAAGAAGGAAGAAATATAAGATTTAAGAATAAAGTCTTCCCATCTCAGCTAATGTAATTATAAATATGGAAACAAACAAGGTAAACCTGTGTATTGCAGTATGCATCTAAGTATTAATTAAGAATATTTGATTGAGCTCATCTGAAATTGATTTCTGTTCTTGAAATGCTGTCTATGTTTTCTTGCTGAAGCCTCTCTGGCTCCTCTTGTGCAGGTTGGGAGCCCTCCATGCCCATAGTGCTTCTTTGCTATCTCAGGCAGGGGGTGTTGTCAGGTTTGTTTCTGTGAATGTGTTTAAAGAGTAGAAAATGCCTCTAGCTGGAAAGAGGAGTGTTTTCCCTTCTGATGAACACTAGTAAATCCTCCTGCTTGGAAAGCTGTGGAGTACACCTGTGAGAAATGAGCTGATCCACAGTGTTTCCTTGAGCATGCACGCTGTAAGAGATATTAATAGCTTCCTTCAGCACTGTCCCACTTAGAGGAACTTTGAAATGAAATATTTCATTCTGTCCTGATTAAATTAACCTTACATTTTCCTCTGAAATGGCGTGACTACCTAGAGAAAATTTGAAGCGTACTATGTGCATTCACACTGCAGGGGGGAAAATGGTATCCAGGGTAGTATTTATGCATTAAATATTTATTTTCCAGTTCAGGATTGGTTGTCTTTCAGTTGAGTGCAGATTTGGTAATGGAAACTTCTCTGTTTGATGACCTTCTTAAATAATCAGAGAAGTATTAAAACTCCTCAAGATGGTTGTTGTGACATAAGAGATAAGTTGGATTTTTAGAGGCAAAAGACTTTATAAAGCATCAGCAGAAATCTGTTCCTTTAGGTTCTAAGAATGGTGCAGTAAGGGAAAAGCTCTTCCACTCCTTTGGGGGAATTTTTGGAGCTTTCCCCCGCACCAGGAATTCATTGAGGGAATAAAGCTGAGAGCAACAATGCACAAACCTGAAAGTCACAGACATTCAGGTTCATCTGTTTGGTCCTGTTATGACAGAAATCATTACGAGTTTGATAGATTTATTTATAAAGACTTGCTTCAATATTTAAAGTACATCTATTCCAACATTCCTCATTTCAAGCTCGGCTGTGGATCAAGATGAAAGAAAAATTAAATTGTATATTGAAGAGCTGTTAATTGAACTGCACTGCATTTAGCAAGGGAGCATCAGCTCCAGGCAGTCAATACTACAGAGAATTTTTAATGTACTGTATCACTAGATTGTCAGTTTGTATTGGAGAATGCAAACAGACTGCTTCGACTGATGATAAAGCCCTGGAAACTTCTAAGCTGTTGAGGGGAGAAAATGTTATTTTGCTTTGATATATTGTGACAAAATTGTTGATGGAAGCAGGAGCAACTTTTCTTAGGTGAATATTATTTGAATATCAAATTCTGATTGCTGGGTATTCATTCTTTTCGTGGGTTAAGACTGGGTGCTGGTTTTTCTTTATGGGAGAAAACCAAGTTCCTCAGAACTTGGACTCTCACAAATGGTCCTTTGCAATTTGAGCAGCTCTGAAAGTCTCATTTAAAAATATTGGTTCTCTCCAGATATAATTCTAAAAAATAGCATATCAAAAAGCTTTAGAAATGCTTTAGAAAAATGTTATCTCTTTTTCCTAAGGCAGTGTTAATTTCTTTTGTAGTTAATCTTTTGTGCTGGAATTTAGTACATTTATAGTTAAAGATTCTTTTTAACAGCTAAATTATTTAAGCACGTCTTCTGGGGTAACTTGGTCTGTTTGGTGTTAAGTATGAAATACTTTTTATTTCATTTTCTCCACTGATAAAAAGGAAATAACTAGAGGCATTTGTAGAACCAGAACAGATTTAGGACTGTGGTGTTAGATTAAAGATGTACTATTCTAAGACATAGCTTATTACAGTTGTCATACTTTGGGATAAAATTCTTCCTTTTGGTGTTCCTTACAGGGCTTAAAGTTCACCTTCAGAAAAAGCAAAGTGAGTCTGAAACTTGTTAATAATTTTTAGATGTCAGTCCGTGGTGTTTTCCATAAATATGGTGGGTCTCAAGGAAGTGATAAAGCTTAAAAATTCCACACATTGTGTTCTCTTGGAGCAGAAAGGTTTCATAGAGGTTGGGTTTAGTCTTGGTGCCTCTATGGCATCTGAGGAGACTGAAAGTGGCTCTTTTTTTCAACACTTAAATATTATGCAGTAGGAGAGAATTTCCATTTGTATAAAGGAAGAGCCTTCATTGGTATGAAAACATTAATGGCTTTGAAAAACCTCATTTCCCCATGGTACTCAAACCTCACCAAACTGGTGACTCCTAAACCAAAATAAAAGAACAAAACCCACTATTTGTACTTACTTGACTTTACTTCATTAATCTGGGGCTCTACAGACAAACTTTGTGCAGAGCTGGCAGCTGTTTGTGAAGGTCAGAGGTATTTAACAGATTTAATCCTGTAGCTGCTCTCTGGTGCTGAAGTCAGGATGGATGTTGCTTACATTCTGTCAATTTACTGTTGCATTTTCCAAATTTTTCCAGTGGTTTCCCTTTAATAAAGTCTTGGCATATTTCTCATCACGTGAAAAATTGCAAGAAGGGAGATAATGCATGTTCTGAACACCCTGATATTTTGCCTTAGATATCAAAAAGTTAAGGTCTAGATCAAAGGTGTGCATTTGATTTGAAGAGTATCCTGTAAATATTTGAACTTAGGCTAGTGTGCTACTAACTATATTTTTAGAAAGATTACAATTACTGAAATACTACACTTAAACCCTCTAATTCATATTAGAAGGTATAATTTTCATAGCTAAAATACGTGCATGCAATTCAAGTTGAAATCATTGTGTTGAATGAATTTTACTTGAATATTTGCTTGAAACAGTAATGTGAAACAACATATTCAGTGACTTTGCTCCACTTGTCTGAGACAGTGTTTGACAATGTGAATACATATGGTAATGTTCAACAACCCTTTACATGACAGCTTGACAATCAAGGTAATTAAGATAATTTTCCAAAGCTCTGGTAAATGCCATATATCAGAGGTCAGCTTGAAATTGTGCAGAAATAAACTAAAATTCTTCAATTTTATTTTTATGTAGGTAAATCCTGTATTGTCTGTGTAGTGGGTAGTTGTCTGATACAAGGGCCTGATTCTGAGAGCCCTTGCAGCAGATTTAGTGCAGGACATGGATAAATCCATTAACGTAATTGGAAATTTAAAAAAAAAATGCAATTAAGATGGCCAGGAACATGGGGTCTCCACAATGGATTCTAGTTTATTGTTGGAAGAATGGAAACTTTCTTTCTATGGAGCAAGGTTAAGTTGGGTGGCTTCCCTGTGACTGTAAGGAAGTTAAAGTTTAAATGTTAATAAGCTTCAAGAAGATGTGTATGCATATTTCCTCTTTTTTTTTTTTTTTTTTTTTTTTTTTTTATTAGACTACCAGTTAATTTGTGCAAACTCCTCATCTCCAGGCAATCTGATTAAAAAAATGGTATGTTTCCTGTTTCTTTATGCACTGTGTAGCTGCATGAGGCAATATCTTTAAAATGTAAAAAAGCCTACAAAATGCACAGTCTGATAACAACAACAAATCTAATCTAAAGTGACAACTGGGAGACTTTCCCAGACGTTTTTCTCTTTAATGTAACATGACTTTAAATTGATGCAGCCCCACAGTGATTGAAAAACTCTCAGAGCTTGTCTCCCATGATTACATTTCTGATCTGTACAACTTAATTTTTTAACTGGGTGAATCTCACTTTGGCGAATGAGCAGTTTGTCTCTGCTTGGAGAGGGCGAGTCTCATGGAATGGAACAGTAATAGAGAAAAACAGTAATCCTGTGAAAAGTCATATTCCTGATAGTGATCCTGGCCAGAAACTTGGGCTTGTTCTTTTCTTCTGTTCAGAAGGCAGCTGGTGGGTAAGGCACTGTATTGAGTGCTGGTTTATACTTACACAGTGAATTTAGTGTTACATTAACAGAATTAAGAGTAGCCAAACTTTGGATAACTTCCACCCTCTCAAAGTATCTTTGTTATAGCATTTTAAATCTGCTTAAGATTCTTTATATCTTCAAATTTAGTTCTTGTTTTTGTTTGTATTTTTAATATTTTAGTTTTATTGCAATGGGGTATCTGTTATGCATTACCTTAAGCAAACAAACATAAAACCCTGTTTTTGGGTTCCCGAGATGCTTTATTGTGAAACAAATCACTTCAGATTTCATAATGAATTGAAACAGTTTATTTTCTATAGAGAAGATATGGAGGATGAAATAACAATATTTTTAATCATTATTCCAATATAAATTGTATTGAATTCCGGGTTTCTTGTTATAACTGAGGTAATTGATTGTAAGACTTTAACAGATTTACTCACTAAATGTGAATGAAGCATCTCTTCTTTGCTCAAGGACACTTTCCCATGTTTTCCTGTCCCTACTCCAAGTCTCAGCCTCTGGGCCAGTGGGACAGCACAGTCAAGGCAAATACTGGGGCTGTGTCTCCCCAAATGGGATGGGAATGAGGCATCTGCAATTAGGAATGTGGGCAAGGAATAGTGTCTGGAGCTGAAAGGAGTGAAGGAGGGTGGAGCAGGCAGCACATGGGAAAAGAACAGGTTAGAAGGTCAAAACACTTGATACTGGCTGCTGTTTTTGTTTTGTGTATAGTTGGAAAACCAAGAATTGGTTTGTAACTTTCATAAATTGTTGAAAATTGCTTTTTTTTGATAACCCTCATTTTATCCCAGCTTTCTCTTGATATATTTCTAGTACAGAAGTACATAAATTCTCATTTACCTTTTCATTTACCTTTAAAAATGTATAAAGATTGAAGAATGATATATGTATAGCAATACTTTATAATACGTGTAACTGCTCCTGGGTCTGCTTTCTAGATCTGTGTCAGGAAAAATGGTCATGTGTAAGAAGAAATGTCTTGTGGTCAGTTTTGTAGTACAAATTCTAAAAATCTGTTATTTATTTCTTTATTGCTTCTCTCAGAAGCAGAAAATGATGCCCATGGGTAGGTGCAGTGGTTGGTTGATATCAGTTGGAAATAAAAAGAAATAAAAGCCTTTGAAATGTAGTAGCTGTGTTTTATATCAGTGATGCATCAAACTGTGTTGTACTTATGAGATTGTGCCTGACTTATGCCAGGATAAAACAATTGAGGTTTTTTCAGAACACTGAATTTAATCCATAAAACAGTGGACAATATGCAGGACAGGCAATAGGCACAACAGATAAACTTTCTGAAGGAGAAAGCAGTGAGGTGAATGTTGTATTCCTTAGGAACATTTCAGCTGCCTTGATCAAAGCTCTGGAGGTGCTGGAGGAAAAAAATGTTCTATTACAACATAAAATTTTTGATAGTGCAGTAGAATGTAAACCAGGTGAAAATTTAAGATATCAGTTTAAGATATCTAATATTATCTTTTCCATAAGGTTTAGTAAACATTGAATAAAAAAAAAAGGTACTATTTTGTGATCTATATCTTAGGGTATGTCTTCTTTTGATTATTTCAATCTTCATTTCAAATCCTTCCTTTAGTTTAGTTTTCAAATGAGAACAGGTTGTTTTTGCTTTAAGAGAGTGAGTTTCATTGATGGAAAACTGTAATACTCTGAAAATTAATATTCCTGATAGTGATCAGCAACCAGGAACCATAACCTACTTGCAAGAGTATTGTCTCATAGTACATCCAATTAATAGAGCCATCAGGACAGTGGTTATCCTGCCAAAATGGTCAAGTCATTGGCCAAAATAAGCACAGTTCTAGAGACTTCCTGACAGGCATCCCCAAACACCTGGAAATTAAAGCCATGCAACCATATCAGAATGCACATCTGTATTATTAACTAGTCAAACTACTTGCATCTGTTCAGTTGTATAAATCTGGTGTCTGTAAGTCTTAAGGAGTTTGTTACCAAAAAAGTCCAGTTCTGTTTGTAAGAAAGTAGCAAAAACTTTGCCAGCTGCAGAATGATTTTTTTCAGGATCACTACTTTTTTTTTTTTTTTTCTTAAGATAAATTAAATATGTTCCATTGTACTTAATTTTTTTGAGAAAATTAAGCAATTCACTATTTAATTGGCTTTTTTTTCTCTGTGACTTCTACTTTATTTAAGCATTAGCTGTTCTCTCTATGGTGCCAGTTTGTTTAAGGTCCAATTCTGGTATGGGAAAAGCTGGGGAATCAACATTGAATTTGGAGCAGTTCAGCCGTGTCTTTGTCTGGTTCAAATCATGTCCAGTTCAGTTCTTCAGTCACTGGATTGGACTCCTGGAGTCCTGTATGGAGTTGGAATGGATTTATTTTTCTTCCTGTGCCAAACAACACATTGAATTACTTGCAATTTTTCTTTCATTCTCTTTCCATGCCAACTTCTAGAGGAGGGATATGGTCAGGGAGTATGTATAATTGTGATTTATACCTTTATGCCTATCCCTAAGTCCCCCACTATTAGAAAGAGTCCTCTTAGCAGAGCTGTTTTTGATGGTGAGTTGATGCAGATTCTTGAACACAGACTTTCCCCATCCTATCTCTCATCCTGTATCAGCAGCCTGTGGATTTTGCATTTTGAGACCTCACCTAACCCATCTCTACCAAGGTGACTGTGTGTTTATCTGGAATCACCCTCCAGGAAATTTTTAATTAGATATAAAGGAATGAATATATTACTTTAAATTATTTTGATGAAAGAATTCCTGCACTGTCATTAACAATGAGTTAAATGAGCTAAAACTTCCCTCTAGTTCCCTATCTTTTGATGAGGAAACAAAGCAGTTCTTTGCATGATTAAAATTTGTGGTATCAGGCCTGAAATGAGAAGCCATAATATATACTTTATAAATTGTCTAGGTTTTTTTAACTCCTCCATTACCACTCTTCTTTTTGTTCCTATTTTTACAGCTGGTTTTGTTGTATTTTCCTTTGGTTTGAGACTCTGACATCATAAGTTTATATCTCTTGTTTTTATTTTTCCTTTATTGTTAAGGAGGTTGTTTGATTCCTTAGGCACCTCAAAGGGAGCTGACAATGACAATCCCTGAGGCTCTTTAGAAACTTCAACTCTGGTTGGTTTTAGACCCATTAGACTCAATATGAATTTTTGATAGTTAGTGGTGATTAAAACTTAGCAAGGTGTGTGAAAACATGTGGAAAACCTCAGGGCAACAAGATTATCCCTTCAGTCACTTGAAGTGAGCGAGGAGTTCAGAAAGCTGATTTCCAGGAGCAGTTTTACAGTGTTTTACTGACACTACCATGTAGCAGCAGTTTGAACATCATACACAGACAGCAGATAGAGAAGCAATACAGGTTATTTGCTCTTGGAGAAAGATGATTATTCCAGTGAAAAAAGAAAAGGATTAAATTTTGTTGTTGATAAAGCTCTTGGCCTAATCTCAGAATATATTATTCTGTAACAGCATGATTTGAGTTGTTGACTTCTTCACTATTTCTAATTGTTTCTGCTATAATACCTCCTCACAGAGATTAGGCAAAAGAGCTCTCCATGCCAAGTGTCAGCTGCCAAATAAAATTATCAGATGGTCTTTAATATCTTGAGACATTTTATAAGAAAGGTGTAATCATTTGCTTTACGGATTTTGATTCATCTCCATTGTAATCTCAGCCTTGCAACCATGAAAAATTATTAAATATTGCAAGATTCAGAGTTTTCTCAGAAAAGTTGCAGACGCATTATTACATCCATAATTTTTGTGAATGGAAATTGATTCCTGGATCTTGGAGCACTGGACTCATCGTACATCATTTTGAAGAGCAGTTTTGGAACAGGATCAGAATGACTGAGGTGGAATATTTGGGATCAGTGAGTTGTTGACATGGGATATTTTCCTGTTTACTTTAATTCAATCTTGAGCACAATAAAAGGCAGCATAATTGGCTTGAACTGTGGGTCTGAAGATGGCAGGTTATTTAAAATATTGAGTAACACAAACTGGAACACTAATACCTTAAGAGTAGCAAAGGTGCATATTCTGCTAAATAAACTTCAGTAATTACTTTAGGGGGTTTTCCTCGGCAACATTGTAATTTTTCTAGTTTATATTCTTCACAGACTGCTGACCACAGTGACAGTTTTGCTGTTCTTGTATAAAATAATTCACACATGTGTGCACCTGGTCTTCATTACTGTAACATTGCATATATGGAAATGGCAGAAAGGGAAATTTTCTTTTCTGATTTCTGCTGATGACGCCTTGTTTCAGGCACAGCACTTTACAAATACATTGTTCATTAAGTGTCAGTACCCATTAAGCAGCACTAACAGGCGAAACTGTACAAAAGACTGTACAAAACACTCTCATCATTTTCATAACAAGAAAGTATTTACTATAAAATACTTAAAACCCTGTTTTAACTTATTTGAACTGTCAACAATATGAACATTCATGCTTTACCTTATTAAGGCAAATATATTTGCAGTAACAAGGTATAAATATGCAAAAAATCCCTTTGAAAAATGTTATCCCCCTGTATAAGGTGGGATACTGAACAGAATAGGAACACTGAAACCCCTACTTCTATAAAGTTAATCTTGAAAGTATAATTACAGGTGTGGTGATGAAATCTGTTTTTGGCTCAGCTCAGTGGCATCTTTCAGTATGTTATGGCTAATTTGATCCACTGCATTTTAGAAAATTTTTATTCTCACTGATTCTGGTTTTCTGGCAGACATTTTTGACAGAAATGGGTGACTGTGATGAGTTGCTTCCAAACCTCCAAGTCACACATCTGACTGCCAAACAAAAGTGGCAGTGAGGAGTTTCCTGGCTGGTTGAAGGCAGGGAATGCGGGTGCCTCCTTCTCTGGAGGGATGTCCATAATGCCTGGATCCATAGGGATCTCTGCTGAGACCTCACTGCAGCACCAGGAGCTGGCAGGGTTTGAGCTGCAGCTTTTCACCAGTGCTGGGTTTGCTCTCTGTTCCATGCAGAGATAAATTGTGCTCAATCCAGGATTTCTGTGTCACCACGAGATGTCACTCTTTTGTTAGAAAAAAGTCTATCCAATGGCATGAATATCTGGAAAATAAATTATATAGCCCTAAAAGGTGAAAATGCAGAAATTTAAGGAAGAATACTCTTTAATGTCTTCAGTTGTATTATGTTCTGTCACAATGTAGGCATTAACATCACTATTTCCAGGTTTGTTAGTGTTCTAGTTTTTCAAGCTGCAGGGACTGTAACAGGATTTAATTAGTTTAGAAGTCAGCAAATATTTGGGCTTGCAACATGGTAGCTGAGATGGATCAGTCTTTGTTGTAATCTTATTTACAAAATTAGGAGTTGCTTAAATATCTGTGTCATGTAGCCTTGAGGAGAGGGGAGGGTGGCAGTCCCCACTGTCGGTCCCCACTGACGTGGAGCAATAGTGACATCCTGTGGGAAAGGCTTAAAAGGGACACAAACAAAATCCTGCTCCTGGAGTCGTCCTGGACCCTGTTTGGATTTGTCCATGTCATCTTTTTATATTTTGAAGCCAGCATCTCAAAAGTAAATTAATATCCATTGTCAGCTGTGATTAGAACATCACAGGTTTCTGTGCTTTATTTGCACTTTTTTGAGGTACTGAATTATTGATTTGCATTGCAGGAGTGCTCATGTTTTACTTTGATCAGAACCCAAAACTTTAGAGGTTTTTAATACACTTTTCTGATTATATGGCTTCCTAATGTGCTAGGACGTGTCACACATGCATTTTTCTCTAAGATTAAAGATAACATGTAGGTTTTAGTATATCTTTAAATGGGATCCAAGTACTCAATTTAAATTATTTTTAAAGATTATTGTTTAAATTTAAAAAACATGAGAAAGATATTTCTTATTTTTTGGCCAAAAATTTGTATATTACATTTAATAGAAATGTGAGCTCTGTGCATGAAAACCTGGTTCTGATAACAGAAGTAGCGACAAAGATTCCCATATTTGTAGCTAGATATAAAATTATACTTGTATAACAAGATTGCAAAAGAAAATAAAGAGATTGGAACAATGTTATTGGAATGATGTGACTTTGGCTGCAGAGTAACCCAGGTGCTTCTAATTTCATCCCTTTATTAGCCTTTTTTTAAAAGCATGGATTTAAAACCTCTGATAGCTTTTAAAAGAGAAGCATTTACACCTTGTATTGTAATTCACAGCATGTCTTCAAGAAGAAATATAAAACTAATATTTCTGTACATTTTTTCCTGGTTTTAGAAATAGAGATGGATAAAATTGCAGCACTATCCCCATGTGAAGGGATTATTTGCACATCTGTCTAAGGTTAGTACCTCCTGTGTGGTTATCAGCATCCTTCATTGTGCTTGCTGAAAAAGGGCCAGATGATGAGTGGTGCCTTGCAAGATTAACTTTGTATTGGTAGCCATTAAACAGTGGGAATTTCTACAAACTGGCAGTTTGGGATACTGAAAAAAAGAGGAAAAAACTGAGGAAGGAGAATTATAATGGTTGCACGTACAGCATCTAGAATAGACTGGGGCTACTGGCAACAAGTGTGGTGGAACAGTTGGTGAGCAGATGCACAGTAAATAACTGTCAGGAGGTAAAATGACACCTCTGATGTCCAGAATTGCACTAATGCAGGACTAAAACAGTTGAAGTGGAGGTATCACTGCTTTACAGCAGGTTCAGCCACTACTGGAGGAAAGCAGCCTTTGTGTTTGAGTGAGGGATGTGTGGAGCCCCAGCAGTGGCTGTGTCCCTCCTAACACTGCAGTGACTCCAACAAAGCTCATTTAAACCAAATCTGCTAAATGTGGCTTGAGCCATTTTTCTGGGGCGGCTTAAACATGTCATTAACTTCAAAGAGGTGAGGGGAGGATTCTTTGCACATGCATGTGAAGGACTATAAAAGTGATTGGCAAGCTGAAATTAAATTTTGAATATTTTTGTGTAATCACTGTTAATTTGGTTTTGCAAACCCATTCCTGGCAGATATCTGTGGAAAGCAGATGGCTAAGTTGTGTTGACTGGAAGCAGATTTTCAGATGCTTTTTACAGAAGCTCTCTATAATTGATTTGCTGGCAGATTAAGAGTTACTCATGAGATGTGTTTTGTTCTGCTCTGCTGTTTAAAAAGTATACTGTGTTATGCAGCTGCACTTAAATTTTTGAATCAGCAAATAACATCACTTGTGGTGAGGATCTGTTTGGGAGCATTGAAATATTTGAGAACGATTTGAAGATTGAGAATGAGTAGCAGTAATGAGTCAAATCCTAAAGCTTCTCCTCAGATTTATGAAACATTTTTATTGAATTTTCTGTTCCAGCTGATAGAATTTCATTCTCTGAAGACTTCAACTATTTAACTGAATAAATGTGATCATTTCCATTATGCATCTCTGATCTTGTGCCTTTTATTGTTGTTCTGGATTATTTTATCAGAGTGCTCTTTCTTTCATGTATAACCCAGTTCAAACTAACCTTATCATTCAGAGTTGTATTTGATCACTTCTGCAGAAGGAAATGACAAAACTGAAATTTTCTGGGCTTTCTGATTGCTGAAATTTCCATGGATTCAAGAGGAATTGGTCAGATGGAAATGTAATAGAAAAAAACTGTTAGACAACAAGTACTGTCTCTGACTCTGGATGTCCTAAGCTTAAAACTTATTTCAGAGTAGGAGAGTATCCCAAGGCAGTGTCATATTTTTGTATTCTTCCTTAGGCATTAGAGAGTGAGAGCTCTGCCTCTGTGAATATATGGGTATAGTCTTTAATTATATATGATATATTTATTTTTGCCTCGGGATCTCTGTCACAGCTTGTGCAGGCAGGATTTAAAAATTCGAGGGACATCATGGCAGTGTGTGTTATGGCAGGAAAGATGTGTTAGTAGCAGGATGGGTGACTGTGAGGTCTAGTGAGGGCTTGTCTTACTCTCTCTTAAACATTTAAATTGGTCTTTATTGCAGCCAAATTTCTTCTTCCCCTCTGACATGAATCTGCAAATGCAATATTAAAAGAATTGGTTTTCTTTTGGAGGATCACAGAATGTTTTGAATTTGTTTCTGATCCAAAGCTTTAATTTAATTTAAATTTTAATTACCTTCAAAAGAAAAACCTTAGAAGAAGATGTTTGTTTAAAGCAAATTTAATTTTTGTTTTCTTTTGCGGTTCTTGGATGATTGTGGGATTATGTGCGCCAGGAAATATTCTTCCTGTCTTGTAGGAAACCTGTCAAAACTTCATAATAATATACTAAGTACTTGAAATAATATTAGTGTTTAGCAGAAAATGGGTCTGCCTATCTGTATAGTGCAGTAATGGATGTGCACAGCTACAGCAAATACAGGGGCTGTGGAGAAGAAAGTAATTTTAAGAAAGAAAACATACAAAGCCTAAAAAGCTTCTCATCCAGTGAATGCTAATGAGCTGGCTGCTTTTTGTGGTGAAAGGCATTAGTGTCTGCTGCAGTTAGAATGGGGGCCCAATAATTACTCTGACTTCAGTGATGAAAATCTCAGCTTCTTGTGGCTGCATAGAGGGAGGTGGGTGGGACCCAGTTCTTTTGCAAATCTGGTTGAGTTTCAAAAGTAGTCAAATTTTCAGTATATTTAGCTTGAATCTGTAAAGTACTTTTTGGCTTTATTGTAGTTGGCATTATTCATTTAGAGGTTAACTTCAGTTGTATTGGATTATTTGTTATAAAAGATGATTCTAGATTTCAAAACTTCATAAAATATGATTTTGTATACTGTTCCAGCAGCCATTTAAATGAAAAGCTGATGAGGTCTTGGAGGTCTAAGTTAAACATTTTTTGCATTATTTTTAACTTAACTGGAAGCTGATATACTGTGTTTTTGACCTGGTTGCTGCAGAATGCTGCATTCTTTGGCAAATATTAACCACTGTGTGTGGTCTAAATAAATATTCAGCTAACATGGACCAAGCCTTGCTCTGGTTAAAGATATCTCTTTCCACACATTTCCTAAGCTATAATGAACATTTTTAGTGTCTTCTCAAAACACCACAAAGCTCCAGTAAAAATAGAGCACAAATCCATTTGTACACAAAGCATTTAGCATGAAACCTTCATTTTAATTCAGTTCTTTATTGTAGTGAATGTTGTATTGTTCATTTTCAAAGCAAAAGATTCAAAACTTTTAAAGTAATTAAGTTCATCATGCTAGAGGTACTGTTTATGGAAATCTTTCTTTTTATTGAGAATCAGTTTAATCATACAATCTTTATAAATAAATTACCTTTATGATATAAAATTTCTCTGTAAAACGTGCTGGCTTTTTTTCCCAGAAATCACATTTTAATCTTCAAAGTCATTGGCTGGATCAGAAATTGCAGAACATGCTGAGCACCAAGGTTAATGGTTCTAATGTAGATAATTCTTTAAGTGAATACCTTTGCAAAGGTTTGACTCAGGGGAGAATATTTTATTGATACTACCCATATGAACCAGGGGAATATGGGTAGTTGAAATATTAGTAAGAATTCTACATGGTGCTATTTATGACTTTTTAGAGAGGATGGGTTTTGGTTTTAAATGTACAAAGGCTCTTGATGTTGCTCATATTTTCTATGGGAGTGCAGACAAATTGTTATTTGGTGTCTTGTGTGTCATCATCTCCAAGAAAATGGGTTTCAGAACCCTTAATTTCATAATTTGTTTCAAAGTTTTATCTATAGATCAAATTTAAAATACATAATGCTCGTTCAAAATGTACCTTAAAATTCTTTTATTATCTCCCAATGCCTTTTTTCAATTTTTTTTTTGTTTTTTTGTGGCATAGGGATCTCGCCCCCCTACCCCCTTTTAATTCAGCATCTCTTTTCCTGAACCATGAAGGCACATTGTAGATAACAGAAAAACATAAGATACTTGACAATATATGTTACAGTGCAGATTAAAATCTGGCCTTCAAGGCAAAGTGACTTTGCCCTTGCACTGCAGGAATTCCCCCCACTCCTTGGAGACAGAATTCTCTCTGCTGATGTCTGGAGGTTTGACTCCTGTCTCCATCAGATCCATCTCTCCGTGGTGTTTCTGGTGTCTGACAGTCTCACACAGCTCCTCTTTATCTCCTGTTTGTTTTTGTGTTAATCTGACTAGTACCTCTTATTTTTCCTTTCCCTCTTCCTCCCTGTCTGGCACTCTGGATGCTGCTGGAGTGTGAACCTAAAGTAGGCAATGATAAATGAGAAGAGGAACAAGGAGATTTTCATGCTAAAATACCTTAAGGCTCAGGCAGAGGAATCCACAGTAAGATTTGAGTCACTGGAAGTCACCTCCTGTGAGGGAGGTGAGGCCCTGGCCCAGGTTAGAGCTGCCCCATCCCTGGAGGACAGGGATGGATCCTGGATCCCAGGATGGACAGGGCTTGGAGCAGCCTGGGGTGGTGGAAGTGTCCCTGCCCATGCCAGGGGGTTGAATGAGATCAACTTGAATGTCCCTTCCAACACAAACCATTCTGTGTTTCTATGATTGTTTACTTGATAGTTTTGGAAATCAGCAGTGGAAATAGTTCCAATTTTTCCATGTATAAAGAAAGCTTGTATGTGCTATTTGAAGATATATTTTTCTTTCTGTTGATTTTCTGTCCCTTCCTTAAGAGCAAAAGAAAGTTTGACATCTGCCCATCCCTTTCTCTCATGATCAGATTGGGTTGGTTTTTGTAGTTACCTTATTTCCAGGTAATTATTACTTTTTTTCTGTGGTACTTGTTGTCACTAAGTGTGTTGCAAGCTCTCCTGGGAGAAATGACACCTGTCAATACTAGCAGTTGTTTTTTGCATATTCTTTTGTTTATGTGAACAAGACAATGGTTGCAATTTAGTTTTATTTTCTTATCAGACAATTCTGTTTGACTGTTTAAAACTTTCTACTCCTTCTACTGAAACGAACTACTCCTTCAGCTGCATCAAATATTCTTATTATCTTTCACTACTGAAATTTAAAGTTGAGATGTGCTTTAATCATTCTTTTAGCAGGCTGTTATGTAATGTTCTTGTCTGAAAATGAATGTGCAGGGTTTGGGAGACTTTCTTTTAGAAATATGTAAATATGTCAAATTAAACCTGTCTGTTGCATTTTCTTAGAATGGGAATATTTGTAGTAGCAGTACCAGGGAAGAAATCCAAACTCATAAAATATGAGGCAGCACTTTATGGAATAGATCTTTTGTGATTCTGAAATCAATGGGAGCTTGGCAGTGATTTTAGCAGAAACAGAATTGGGATAAGACTGATGCTTATGCACTGTTCTTTTAAATGTCCTTTTTTGTTTCTAGTGGTCAATAAAAAAGGAAGATGAAGACTCGAATCTGCATGAAAAATTTGACAGTTCATAGTGAGATGTTCACTATCTGCTCTGGCTCACTCAGAAATCACAGCAAACCAAAAATCTCCTGAGGGATGTGTCCTGCAGGGGATCTTGATATTTACAGAAAGAAGAACACAACCCATAACTTTTGTACCAAATTTCAGATGATGAGGGTTAGGGAGAGCACAGATGTACCTGAAGGTGTGAGCTGTGTTCATCTGATTTCTATTCTTAAAGCATATGCAGGGCTGCAGCCTACATATGTTTGTCTGAGTGATTAATGGCTTGTATCCATACATTAGAACTGAGAGTATTAAGATTTATATCTTTTTGTTTTGAAAAGCAACAGCAAGCCCTTAAATGCATGCTAAATGTATTCCATCTGATGAGCATGTGACCTGCAGTGGACATTTACAGTAAATGATGAGAGCCATTTAGAGGGTTTTTTTAAAGCTATTAAATGTATTGTAAAATGTCATAAGATGTCATGAGTCATGGATGTAAAGCTGATATTTATATTTATCAGACACTTTGAGGACAGAAAAGATCTTACCTTTGTGTACTTCTTTCTTTGCTTTCTAAACTGATGAATGTACTGTGCTAGGTCAGGTCAGGATAGAAAAATACAGGTAGTGAGGGTCCAACATTTTTCATGGTGTTTATTGAAATTGTTTGTTCTAAGTACCATAAGGATGGCTGATAGATATTCTAAGTTATGAGGGATTTAGAATACCTTAATCAGGTGTTGAAGGAGAAACCTGCTAATTGGAGACATGAAGAGAGTGTGGAAGAAGTTTATATAGTTTTTACTTTTCTTCTAAATAAGGTACTAAGTATATTCCAGGACTTTAGGAAATGTTCTAGCTCTATGTCCTTCAGTACCTTCTCCCAGGGGGCATTTCCAAGGCTGTGCCTGCTGGTTTTGAGCTCAGTGGGAGCTGACCCTGAGTGCTGGGTTACCATCCCTAGGATAGATATTCTCTGTGTTCATTGCACCCTTTTGGAAGTTTCTCTTTGCACACTGGCATATTCTAGGATTTTTCTCCATGTGTAGAAAAAGAAGCAATAGTGGGTCCAGCACTGGGTTTGAGTTACATCTGAGTGACTTCAGCTCAGTGAGATTGTGCTCAAGAGCTGTACCCATGGCTGAGCTCTGCAGTTTGTGTAAACATTAAAAGGTTCAGTGCACATCTGTTTGTCTTGTGTTTGAGGAGGAGACTGGGCAAACACAGGCTTGTAACTGGTATAGAAAACCTGTGATTTTGAACCATCAGGATTTTGTTTCTGGGAAAGATACAAACCTGTTCATAAAGAAAAATATTTGTAGAAGACATGGAAGATTTAATTTACTGGCTGCCCTACTCAGCCAGTCAAATATTACTGTTTATTTCAACATCACTCCTTCTCAGTAGAAATCCTAGAGTACTTCAGCAAGCTCAGGCAATGGATTTTTTTTATGCCTTTTTTTTCTGTCTTGTACAAGTTTGTGAGAAATCCTCAAACATAGCATTTTTTAAAGAAGTTGCTTTAAAGATTTGTTGATTTTTTTTTATAGTCTATTTCTTTTTTTACAATGCTATTGATGGATTTAAGGTATCTGAACTGTCAGTGAATTAGCTGTATAAGAATGTTTTAATGATACAAGGGGGTATTGGATGACGGCAGACTTTTTTAGCATCTCTGAACAGTACAAATTGCCAACATCTTCACATTTCTGTAAGGAGAACCTGCTTAAGGCCCAGTGGGGTTAAGAATGTTGTTTACTCTACTCTTGACTCCTGCAGTATAACAATAAAAAAGTGATTAAAATTTAAGTAGTCATGAGAGATTTTTGCTATATCTAATTTCTTGAATGCTGGTGTGCATTAAAACTGGATCATTGCATAATACTGTTGTGGTAAATATTACTGTATTACCTTGTTTAGCAACCAACAGAAATAAGAACAGTAATTTTGTGATGGGTAGTATTGTCTAAATGTGCTGAGTTCAAAAATTGTTTAGCATTAAGGTTGTGTTAATTGCTTTCTCTGTAGATTTTATTAATAATAGAGATATTAATAGATCTTTATTTTGAAATAGTTAGCATACCACAAAAATCTTTTGCATGACAAGATTTAGTACTGAGTTTCTCACATCAGAAAGCATTTTCAGCTTCTTCTGTTTGGGAAGGTTAGTGATTTCCATAGATTTCACAAGGAAAGCAAGAGAGATGCAGTCTTTTTTCAGTGTCTTTGCTTTCATCATGAAAGAAAGAGTTGTCTCTCCAGCTGTGAGTGTGGGAGGGTGACTCTTTCCTTCAAGGGCACGTGGGGTTGCAGTTATCAGGAAAGCCATCGAGCTCTCTTGTGTAGGTGCTGTGCAATTAGAGCTTTTACAAGCACAGAATGTGCATTCCTAAACCTCAGCCCACAGCAGCATCTCTGCACGGACCACACTGTGCAGCACTGGAAAGTGGAACAGCAGAATTAAACTCTCCTTTGTATCAGCTGTTGGCCTGTATTGCTCCACCTGCATGTCCATGCTCTGTTTTTCCACATTTTCTTTTGGACAAGTCAGAGAGGGGTTGGTAGATGATAAATAAGTAAAAGGTATCCTGTGCAATACCTCCTGGTAACTTTTCTGATTTTGCAAGCTGTGCTTTGTTTGGAGCTGAGCAGTGCAAGTGTTTGGGACAGCTTTATTTACTTACACCTCTTTGCTTTATGGTCTTTGAAAGAGATTCCCCTTCACCATGTTTACTGTTTTGCAAAGTAAATCTTTGATTTACTGTAGCAGTCACAGTCTGTTAAAGAACTGTTTTCTTCATGTGGAAAAAGCACTTCATGTTCCCACTCCCCAAGTGTCCCCAGCCCACAACGTGTGAATTCCTTGTCTGTGATTGAATCTGCTTTTTCACTGATTTCTGGCAGTTTATTATGTACTTTGCCATTATTAGGAAGATGATTTAGACTATAAATAGATCATATGTAAACAATGCTTCCTAAAATGGCACTATTTTACATCCTTAGTTTTATCTCATTACAATGTTCTTGCTGTCATTACTATGTTAATTATTTCTTATATATAAAAAGCTTTCTGAAGCAAGACCCAAATATCTCTGAATAAGATAAACATTCTCTCTTTTTTCTTTAAATGACTCAGCACCAAGTATGATCCATTAAGAGTAGGGCATCAGACTGAGCAATGAGATTTTCTGGATACCAAAATTGTTGAAACCATCAAGATAAAGTTTTTTGAGATCCTATTCCAAGAGACAAATACAGACTCTTTCTGACTCACATGCCAGTACCTGCTTTGTCAGACACACCAAACCAGACTGTGCCCATCTGAAAATGAGTTCACATCTCAGAATTTTGCAGTATCTAAACCAACCTTGTCTCTTTGCATGGCACATGAAGTCAAACTGAAGAATTGTATTGAAATGAAGATATATAAAATTAAGTATTTTTATAAATCCATTTACAGCTTTGTTTGAACAATGTGCCTGGAATAATGGGAACTGCAATGGTTTAATTTCTCAGTTTGTCTTATTATGCCCACTATGAAAGTGTGTCCTTCAAGCTACTTTACTAGAAGATGGGTTGTCACAATTAGAGTTTGTTCTCTTGTGCTGAAGAAAGATTTTGCAGGAAAAAAGTTTGATTTGAAATTGTTGATGTCACCTCTAAACAACAGGCAGACACATCAAGCAGAAAATTCTGAATGTCTGATGACATTCTTGCAGTTCTTATTTTCATAACATAAATTCTCATAATACAAATGCACCTGCTTCAAATGGTTATACTATATGTGTGTTGAATATCTACAACTCAAATGGATCTAATTACTCTTGATAAAATCTCAAGCAAAATTAAGATACAATTGTACTGTAAAATGGCCTAGAACAGCATTACTTTGAAATATTCATTAACATAAGAGAAAAGAGAAAACCTTTAGTGCCCAGAACATTTCTCTGAGGACACAGGCAGTTATTTTATTCTGCATTAGTTTCACTGATGGCACATTGTTAAACACAACGAGTTATAAAAAATTAGGAAGAAATTTGTATTTTAGCCACTGTTTTTCAGTTGTGCAACGTGGAGATGTTTAACATGAAGATGCCTCCATTCGCAGATAGAATGGCTTTATTTAAAATTGATTAGGAGCAATTCACAGCAGCCTGCCAAGTTGCTAATGGAAGCCATTTGAATCAATTCTCTCATATAATTTAAATGCCATTTCACTGCATATAGTTTAACCAGGAAAGAATCCCAGCTTGCAGCCAGGAAAATTAATTATTTATTTTTCTTTTCATAAATATTTTCTTGGTCAAAAAAAAAAAAAAGGCAAAACCAAAAGAAATGCTTATATGCTGAAACTTTTTCAGGGTGTGCACACTTCAAATGGCTAATTTGAGAAATGCCATAGTATTATTTTTACTTACGTATGTCAAAAAGCATTTTTATCTACATGTCAGGTGTTTTTCTTACCTGATAGCTTTTTGTGGAGTGTGCATTTAAGGCTAAATTACAAATTGGATTCTGCTGCTAACTGAGGGGCCTATTCAGCAAAAATTATATATAGGCTTTTCTCAGAAGGTCGTGGAATCCATCTTTGCTGAGGTGATGAAGTGGGGAACTCCTCCTGGCCCCAGCATCACTTGTGTCCTGCTCTGCCTGGTGTCCCACGGGGGAGTCTGATGGCAGAGAATTCATTGTGTGAGGTCTGGTGTTCACTGCAGCACTCTCATCCATCACCCAAAGACTGTCCTATCCAGGGGTTAATTTTATTGTTATTTGCCTGAAAATCAATGGAATTAAACTTGAGAACTAATGGTATATTGCCCTAGTTTAAAAATAAACATTCTGGGGTTTGGCTGCTATTGGCTGAGATTTTGCACTGTCAGCGCAATGCAGGAAGAATATATTTTAATTTCATGCTTTGCCCACTCATCTATTGCACTGCCAATTGCAACCACTGCAGTGCCAAGCAACTGAAAATATAGATTGCATAAAAATATAGAGGAATGTTGATGCTGCAGCAGCAGAGGAAGTGCATTACAGGGGCTGCTCTTGAGACGGAAATAGCAAATTGAAATAGTTTCTGGTTGTCCTTCACTGCTGTCCCTTGTGACTTAGAGAATCCAAGAACAAGCAGTGGTGCTCTTAATTCCTCACCCCTCCAAGTATAAAAAAACATATTTCAGTGTCTTTTGCTCACATATGGTGACGCATTTTGTAAGAGCTAAAATATGTCTGAAAATTAATCAACCCTCACTTGGCCTTTCCTCACGGGCGTTGATATGTAAAGTTGACCTCAGAGTGTAGTACTAATATATGTCAAAGATATTTAGCAGGCTTTTGCCATGCTCCTCTGCATTGGTGTGGTGGGCATATGAGTGTGCTGATTATGGACCTGAAGGCTTTTCCCCTGCAAAATGTGTGTATCAAGTCAAGAAAGGTCAACCTGCAATGAGGGTATTTAAGAAAGGAATCTTCAGCTGCATTGGCCCAGTTGAAAATCTAATACCTATTTAAGCAGCAAGGTCTTATAAATAGTCTGATGAACATATTAGAGAGACTGTGAAATTCCATGAGTAAAAGGGAAGGGAAAAACTTTAATAAGAAAATTTATTGAAAATATGGGAGAATCCTTAAGTTCTGAATGCAAACCAAAGGACTTAAATGTCAGATTTCTAAAACAGGAGTAGCTAATGATATGAAATGATTTAGCTGCAGTCTCTTTTTTTTTTTTTTTTTTTTTTTAATCTATCATGGTATAGTAAAGCTTTATAGTAATGGGACTGTGCTAGGGTTTTGATTTTTTTAAAAATTTAATTTTTTAAAAAATCTTCTCTGCCCCCATATTCCCCACCTCCCTCCCCCCAAGAAGGGGGGGGTTGGTTCATAGCATTAAAGTTAAGAAAGGCAAGTGGTCAAGGTAAAGATGACCAAGAGGAACCCAAAGGGAGTCTGGCCATTTGTCTGCAATACAGGAATTTTGAACAGGAATTGAGCTCTTGTAGAGCCTTGGAGAGGGGACCTGCCCTTCCTTCAAACAAACCCAACAGTCTAAGGAGGTTGTACCATATTTCCCTTTCTTCTTTGAGAACATGATAGTTTTGTAGAAAAAATAGTTCCTTAGCTGTATCCACTGGCATTTTAAGACTACTAAATAATTCTTCAGAGTCACTCAATCACTGCAGACTTGAAAAGGTGATTTATTTTGCAGATAGACACCCCTGACAGCACTCTGGAGACCATCCTTTCTGACATAACCCCTTACAAGAAGCCAAGAATAAAACATCCTGCTTGACCAGGTTTTGATGTAGTGAATCCACTCCTTGATAGAGAAATCTAATCAGCACTCTGGGGAGGGAGAGGGGCTCTGGCACTGTCCTTTTCCATTATGGTTTCCTGTCCTGTTAACCAAGGAAAGGGCCAGTAACACATTCTCCAAGCTCATCACTTCACACGTGCACCACCCAGCCAAAGAGAAGCTCTGTGTTTGTCCACTGTACCATGGGATGTGTTGACAGAAAATGGTCACTGAAGTGAACAAAGAGAAGTTAAATGCTTTTTTATTTGTCAAAATTAAGAAAGAAAGAAGAAACTATGAACAGTTTGGAGCACCAAACCTGGAGGAACCTAGAGATTCTTGATGTGAGAATGATGGTGGGATAGAAGAGAGAAAAACTTAATTAATGAGGGAGAGCTGAGTGAGCAGAGACAGATTTTGGAGAAAAATAGGTGACCTAGTTTGGTATCACAAAGCATAATTTTCATTTTAGCTGTGAGGCATTAAAATGGCTAACATTTCACAAAATGGGTTGTAGATCATATAATCTTTCCTGAAGTCCATTGGTAGAAAAGTTTAGAAAGTGCTGTCTGTGTTGAAGAAAGTCTTTCAAGGACTTGGCCAATACTTCTTCTCTTTCCCTGCCTGGGGACAATCCAGCAGCTCTTGGTGATGTGGTTGGAGAAGACCTTGCACAGCCCTCGTGGTCCTCAAACATCAGCATGGTCTTTGGGGCAAAATTGAGAAGATGTATTGATAAAATTGAAATTTTTTATTCTTTTCATGTTGCAAACCAGATTGCTCCATATTGAGAGATTAAAGTCTTCACTGGCACAGTAAAGACACACTCACATGAATGAAAATAATTTATTTCTATGCATTCTTCTTTTATCTGAGTAAATGAAGTTTAGGGAGATATAGTGCCTTATTTCATCAGGAATTTCCATTCCAAAGGGAAAAGAAATAGAATAGGAATTGTGGTTCTAAATATCTAAGGTTACAACTTTGCTGTCACTGGAGCTGTAACTCCCTGTTATGGTGGTGTTTGATCCCCTTCCCAGTTCCAAAGGCTGTCTGGGTTACTCAGATATATGTCTCACCATTAAAACATTTTCCCCTTCTCTCTTTCTTATGGTAAATATGCTCTAGAAAGACTTTTTATTTTTAAACTCTTTTTGCAAAGTTTTAAAATAAAATTTACAGCTGGTGAAGAACATGATTTTTACATACTGGACCTTATCATCTCAGTAACCAATTTTTCCTTATGTCTCAGAACTCTCATTAATTTTTCACAGGCTTGTGATGGATAGTTTTTATTTATTCACGTCTGAGGTTCTGTTGTGTGAAAAGGACTCATTTTATAACATTACATATTCATGGCTTGGGATAGATGGGATAAGGAACTTATTATTAATGTGTCACAGTGGGAAACTTACTCTGGGTTCATTTGTGAATCTTGTTAAATGTGGTGCGGTCAGCAGACAGCGCTGAAATTTTTGATACATTTTATTGGAGAAGGGCAAAGAGGTTCAGTGATGCTTCCTTATCTAAACAGCACAAGTGAGATGGTGCCTTTCTAAATGCATTTGAAACACTATATCAATAACACAAGGGTAGCAGCAAAGCATGCCTGAACTGCAGTAAAATCACAACTGTGCTTTTTAGTAATGACTCTTTCCAGGTGCTATTTGGATCTATTTAAATTCAGTTTTATTAATTAAATCTTGTTTTTCTTTTAGCAAAAACATGTGGGTTGCTTGTAGTGTAGTGAATTGACATCAGACTATTGCAAAACTTGATTTTTAGCTGTTAGGCTTGCCTGTAGGATTTGATCATGGCCATATTTCACTGAGATCCTTTTGCTGATGTACAGTAGTACTCTGCAAATTCTGTATATGTACATTCAAAAATGTTTGGACATCAGTGAGCAGTCTGTGTATGGAAGGTCTGCAGCATTCAAAATAAAAAGTAAGGATGTCAACTGTGCTGTAAACTATATTCAAATTGGATCTGGTTTAAAAGAACAAAATATCCCTTTAATTGTGCCACAAAGATATTAATTTCCAAAGCAGAACATTTTGTACCACTGATAATTTTAAAGAAGGGGCTTTGTATGTAGCCAAAATTTATTTTTCAATTAAATGTTTCCATACTCATTTTTGTAGTTACAGAAATGGGCCCAGAGAGGAAGTCAGTAATTTAGCTCTACTTCTGACTCCCTGTTATTTATCACCTATTGTTACTTTTCTACCTACATTTGTTACTTTTCTACCTACATTATTATTGGAAATCTAGAAAGATGATTTTGTTGGGGTCTTTTTGATTGTACTAATCCCTTTCTTGCCAAAGCAGATTGTGGATGAAAGTATTAAAAGTTTACAATACCAGCAATTATTCACCTATTTCTAAATGTGCTATCAAAATCCAAATGAATTATAATTCCCCTTTGTTTTAAAACATTTTCTTTCCTTTGAAATGAATAATGAAATAGCTGAAATAAATTTGAGCCACTTAAGTAGCTTGAGACGACCAGGACAAGACAATTTATGATGGCTATATTTTAAAAGAAAATTTTCAGTGATGTTAAATGTTGCCTTTATTAGTGATCCTACCAGCAGGTCAACAGTATTATATTGTCATTTATAACAGAGGAGCTGGGCAGCGAGAAAACTGTAGTCTATTAAGAGTTTTGTGAGTGTGTGTGTGTGTGTATACAGTGAAATAATATCTAGTGTAATGTGAAGTGACAGTCAAAATTACAGCTTTTCTCTTGCCGCAAGGGTACTTCTCTGCCAAGTATAGTAATATTGTTGTAGCAGTGTTCAAGGTTGTCAGCAGTTCTTGGTTACTCTGCAGAGAGCCATAACTGTGTGTGGAAGCAAGGAGCTTCCTGTCAAGGGAGATACTATAATTTTGATATATATTTGTTGGTGCCAAACTGCAATTAAATAGGAGGCGTTGGAAGAGGTTTTATTTAGCCAACTCAAATTTGTTGATTAATTAGTTAAAACAAAAAAAAAAAACCTCTAAAAGCCACAAAAAACAAACAAACAAACAAAAAAACCCACACAACAAAAAACCAAACCGATCAACAAAAAATCAGCAACAAAAAGTCAGAAAGGAAATCCTTATCTTACAAATTATGAATTTATCTGGCATTTGTCTGTGCTTAAAGTGTAGTGTGTTAATTTTATGGAATAACCCTTATTTCTGCTGGTGGATCTGGGATTTTTGACGATGTGCAGGGCATACTGTTTTTAGTTAAAGTATTAGCTCTGAGCCTAATTATTTATCATAAAATTATTTTAAGGGGTAGGTGTAGAATTCAGTATTTTTAGAGGTCAGCATGGAAACTGTTTCTTCTCAAGGCATATTTTTCCAGGATGTGCTTTTGTGTCAGGAAATCGACAAAATAGTCACAAAAATGTGTATTATCATCCATATTGGAAGTAGTAAAGAATTTCTCCTATCTCCCCATGTTGAAAAAACAATGATAATGGTGTCAGCAGTTTTATTCAGCAGAAAACCATTTTTCTTGATGATTAGATTAAACAAAATGAGGTGGAGGAGAGAGTTCCTTTGGAAAACACTGCTTGAAAGAAAATCAGGAACTTTCCTGCTGTGCTCCAGTTAAGTATGAAGGTATAAACATACTTACATGATCTTATGACTTGAATGATGAAAATCTAGTGTTATGCAAATATAACAGGTTAAATAGTGTCTAAAATATTGCTTAGCCAAACCACCCTGTGGCTTTTTTGGAATATTTTTCCAGTGGAGCTGCTGGTGAGGTTCCTCCAGACCCTGCCCCTCCAGTCCCTTCTTCCCTGATTTCACTGCAGAGCCAGGGTATGACCTGCCTTGAAGAACTGGGTGCTGCTCACAGCAAAGAAGAAGCCACAGAAGCTGACCCTGAGTGTATGAGGAAAGAGAAGATAATTAAAAAATAAATAATGAATAAATTTTCAATGTTTTTCTTCTAGGTATAGCTAAATGAATTTCAAGTGGTTTATGTTGAGGAAGTGAAATGGAAAGCAAGAAGCATCCTTGGAGTTATTTTTCTCAAATAAAATTGGGTGGTCACTGGGTGCTTTGCACAACTGGCATTGATTGTTCCATTGCTGTCTCAAGAACTCTTGATTTATCCCAAACACCCTGCCAGGTGCAGGCTAACTTTTTCTGGAAATCCTTTGTGTCTGATTTTATAGAAACTGAGCATAGTCCAAAGTTTATGGGAGTGTTGAAGAGCTGAAGTTGTAGATTCTGCTGTTAATTATTAAGTGAGCTTAATGAGTAAATGTAAAATGTAGCTGTAGGATTTGTTACTGCCTTGGGGCCCATCCCTAAGCACAGGCCCCATCTCTGTCCCAGGGCATTGTGATGGGACATAACACCTAGGAAAGATGCTGCAGAGAAAAATTGGAGAAATCACACAAAATATCTATTTTATGGTGTTTCTCTCTATGGCTTCCACAAGATTTTGACTGATTTTTCGCTTCTTATCATCACTGAAGCTTTTTTTTATTTTTTTTTTCTTTCTGGTGGAGGGCAGAAAGCCAAAATCTGAGCACGTTATCAGAGCTGATTTCCCCATTTTTGGTAAATATATAATTTACTGAGGTATCATATCTCTCATGTTTTCAGAATTTCCTCAATCTGGCCAGCTGTCTGGTTTATGAGCATCTGAAGTCTTTGTTTCTAGCTCTTTTGTTGCCACTAGAAATTTGGGTATTTTCCTGTGAAGTCTTATCAGTTTGGTGCAGGAGCCTTGGTGCTCAAAAAGTGATCACACAAACAATATCTGTTTGTGCACAAAACTGCACCTCACTCAGCATCCTTAACCTGAGTGGCCTCAGCATCCTGTGTGTGACAAAGCAATTACCAAATCCAAATTCCTTCCCATAGCTGCATTGATATGTTGGCTTTATTTTTTTTTTAATTGAATAAATATATTACGCAGCAGGGCAGATTATTTTCTTTGTGGCCTTGCTGGTGCAATTTGAGAACAGATACAATTTCCTTCAGCTGATGAAGAAAGCAACATCTGTTCTTGGTTTCCTGCAGCTTTCCTTCAGACAATGCATTTAGATGCACAATTTGAATTTCTTCTGAAGAAATAGAAAATTAAAACTTTGACCCCTCCTTCAAAGCAGTGGTTACACTGTGACAACAGTGGGTTGAGCTAAATTCAGCTATGTCAGGCAAGAACTATAAAAGTAGATAGATTGCCCTCTAAGCTTCACTTTATTGGATATTGTAATTGACATATAGTTGTCATTTATAATCATCTGTCCATTCCTGTGAGTTGGGAGCAGTAAAGTTAATTGTGGCTGCTCATTTGCATTAATCTCACCTCTGAAGGGTACAGTAACCCATTAATATCATGTCATGATGAATTATCACAAATAACATTGAACATATTGATTAATGATCTCTGAGATTTGTATCTCGTTAAAACATTTTGTTAGCTCTTTAAACTTTTAAGCAGACAGTCAATGTATGCAGGAGAGGTTTAGAGATCACCCACGAGGTGATGAAAAGTTATGGCACACATTTTGGGTCACTAATTAAAAATTGTTTAAACATTTCATATTCATTTTAAGACTGCTTTTTCCTTCTAAAGGTATAGAGCTTGAAGGCTAATCACAAGAATTGTCTTATCATTGTTCATTTCTTATAAAGATAATAATTTGTATTGGAGTTGGGATGAAACAGGGAGAAAAGGAGTAATGAGACTTAGAAACTGCCATTATTTCTGTTTCTATTCTATAGCAAGAATCATGCTTAGAAAAGCATATGTTTCTTAGTTTGTTAAAAGACAGTTTTCTTTTATTTTTTTTTTTCCTAATGCAAAACTTCCCTTGCTTTAGCACTTGAAGTCACTTGATTTTTTTCCCTCCTGTTCTTTCTTTATGAATACAGATATATACACGAGGCTGAATGAAATCTCATCCAGTGGGTGGCCATGTAATTTGAAGTAGCTGATAATTAAATATTTTGCCATTTAGATTATTACCTGCTTAAATTTCTGTAAGCTAAGAAGCACAAAGACTTTAGGGAGGCAAGGGAATTTACACCATGGGTCAGGAAGGTGACTTGGCAGGACAGAAGTGACTCTTTGCATATCTGAGTGTTGTGTTTCAAGAGTCTGGGAAATATGTAATGTTTTAAATCATTCAGCAGTCTGCCTTATTGTAAAGGTTTCTTTGTCTCCTTCCACATGGAGTTGCTGTATTTGAGATGGTAATTTTGAATAAATAATAACTCTAGTGGGTCCTAGTTCTATATTCAAGACACTGATTTCCCTTTCTTCTACCTGCAACAAGCTGCCAGTAATAGTTATTTGAGGGAATGCCACTAATAGTAATAGTAATAGTAATAATAATAATAATAATAATAATAATAATAATAATAATTTATTACAATTATTTGAATATTCCTGATATTGCACTGTTCTTTTTTGCAAGTCTGAGGAGATGATTCACATACACAGAATATTTTGGGTTAGAGCTGTTTCATGTTTTCAGTCTGTCTCATTCTTTTACACTAGAAACAAGGAGTGAGTTTTACTAACTTTGTTGGTCCCTCTCTCAAGCTAATCCTCACCTTTTTCTTCTAATTATTGCCTTGGTACCTCGGATAAAGTTCACACACTCTGCCAAATGTTAAATAAGCTAGTTTTGTAGAGGAGACTAATGTGAAGATTAGAGCAAGAAAAAAATCATCTTTTCTAACTTGAAGATGTGGTGTGGCAAATCTTCCCAGGTGTGCCATGACTTCTGCTGCTCTGGGCGTGTGCAGTGGCCAAAGGTATCACATCTCCTTTCCCCAGGCTGGGATTTTTGTGTGTGAACTAACACAATTTTAACTTATTTGCTGGCTTTTCAGCCCAGCCCCTACAATCTTCTTTCAGTAATTCCTGGGAGTCTGTTTCCCTGGCACACGAGGCTGTAGAGTCAAGGATTATATTCTAGCTATAATTTATGATTAACTAGATTTATGGCTGAGATCCCAAAACAGCCTCAGTACTGTGGCCTGAGGAATTAAAGCCAAAATGGAGACTATCATTCTGAATTGTTTGCTTCTCTGGATTTCAGGAAAACTCTTAGTTGTGTTTGAGAAACAAAAACAAACCCCAAATCCAAACCAAATACAATTTGCTGTTGTGTAACAATTCAATTTTGTAGTAAAGGAATTTAGCATTAAAACACATGAAGTCCTCAGCCTTTCTAGCATTGAACTATTTAATTTAAACCCTATTATCACCTAAAGCCGATGCAGTGAATAATGCATATTAAACCCTGCTCTAGCAGCCCCTTGCCAAACAGAAAGAGGTGGGGGGGGGACACACAATTAGGGTTCATTTTCACCCATGGTATTAATCCTTACTCATTTTAAAAACCTGCTAACGGAAATATTTCCATTCAGCTCATTAATCAATTGTGATTTTCATTCCCTTGTTTTGTAAAAGCTGTTGCAATAAATACTTTTTTTTTTTCACAAAGCAAAAATCTAAGAGATGGATGCAGCAAGCGTAATTAATAGCACCCAGTTACAGAAGATCAGCAAGTTTGTGAGATTCACATGCTGCTTTACCATATGGCTGCCCAGTAGGCGAAAAATTTGATTAATGTTTTGAAGTAGGTTTTTTTCAGCAAATATTACAGCCCCAGATGAGGAATTTTACTTCCGAGTATTGTTAGACTTTACTAAAATAACAGATCTTTTGATTTAAAGCTAAATAATATTTTGATCTCATGAAAACTCTATGTACAGAAGAATTATGGTCCTGCTGTATAAAGAATGGACCCTATACCTTGTTTATAATTCAGCCAATAATGGTTAAATTTTTGTTTAATCTTAGCTTTTCATAAGTTGGTCAATTTAAGATACCAGAACAGGTGCATGGTTTTTGTATCAAGGATTTCCCCATTAAACCTAGATCTGTAACAAAACTGATTCATTCTAACTTGTCATGCTGTTTTCCTTTATACTCCCTATGTAAAATAATCAAAGTTAAGCAGTTGGCTAATGAAAATCAGAAGCTAATGTGTGCTCTCTTCACTAAAACATTACTGTAAAAAATTGTACAAAAGTAAAATTTTACAACGTATTAATTTTAATAATTCTCACAATTGTAATTAGTGCTTAATTTATCGAGCCCCCCTCCATATTTACCTGAAATAAAAAATATTTACAGAAATGCATCCAAAGAGTGTCACGACCCAGGGTCGAGTGCTCTCAAGCAAAGCTGACACTCAGCAGGAAGTTTTGCTTTTCTCACAAATTCTCAGTTTAATACAGGGAACATCAGCAGCTGGTAAAGAGCAGATCCGGGGTGCTGAGCTGAAATGGAGTGGAGAGCAGCTTTGAGGGGGAGTCTTGCTGAGCCTCCAGAATGCTGAGGATAAAGCATTACCTAGCACTGCACTGCCACTTTGGTTTCTTCTAATTGCTTCAGGTAATGCTGAGCTTCAGAGTCTGGTGGGATGATGCTAAGGCTGAAAAATGAGAATTTCTGTGTTTAAAAAAGTACCTTTTTGCAGTTTTTGCACTTATATAATACAAACAAACAAACAAAAAAAATCAGTGATTGGTTGTAAGGGTGTGCTACATGAAAAAATTTAAATCCGAGATCTTGGCACAAAGCGTTTCTTTAAATGACTAATTTTGGGGTATGGAGTGAGAACTCAAACCTAACTATAAAATAAAACTCAGTAAAAATAAAAGTTAAAAAAAAAATAAAAAGAAGGTTTTTTGAACCAAAAATTTTCTTCTTTGACAGCTCTAGGCAGTGCATGACCAGAGGGGCTGTCCAGCTGTGTTAGTCACTGGTGGTAAGCATCAGAGGCAGGAAAACAGCCTGTGAAGTTTTTAAAAAGAAAATCTTAAAATGAAGCATAGCTGAGGTAGTGAAATGATGGTTATTAGCTCTGGAGAATACAAATGTTCCAGCAACTTGTGCTTTAGATTCACAGACAGCTAATAGATGGCAGAGCCATGAGAACAAATCCATACCTTTAAACAGAAGGATGGATTAGATTGTTTTATGCTTTTGAGACAGGACAGTTAATTAATTGATACAGGCTTCCCAGGCTTGCACTGTTTGTAGATTGCCTCTGGAAACTTGTTTTCCTTAATATTATCAATTTTCTGCAAATTGCAGAAAGTATAAACATTTTTTTAGGGCATTTTTGACATACTATCTTTTTTCTTGTCTATAGCATGTATTCTCTTGTCAGTGATTTATTTCTAA
Source organism: Erithacus rubecula (assembly GCF_903797595.1). Lineage (NCBI taxonomy): Eukaryota > Metazoa > Chordata > Aves > Passeriformes > Muscicapidae > Erithacus > Erithacus rubecula. Next base: position 5,933,525 of record NC_136664.1, on the reverse strand, counting down.
TAAAAACACATTTTATGCTATAAATTAATGCAAAATGAACCTCTGTCTCCTTTAACCTGGGCAAAACTTCATGCTGATGTTAAGATATTCTATTTTATGCTCATTAAAATATGGAGAAATTGATATTTGAGTATTTAATTTTCTTCATTTTTAGTTTTTCATAGGTTTATCTAAGAAATAAGCAGCATTTTCAAATATTTCAATGCTGGGGCTAAATTTTTAATTGATAATGTCTGCAAAGGAAGGTCACTGGAAGCTGCTTGAATAAATTATGCTACTGGATGCAAATTTGACTTAATCTGTTCGAAGGGGGTGGTGATGGAATTCTCACCCCTTGCTTGGATAGTAATTTAGTAAATAAAGGGAAATGTTGGCTCTGGTCTGTGCTGGCTGTTTCCTGTCAGTGCTGACATTTTTAACCATTTCAGAGCTGCTGTTCTGCTCAGAGCTGTGGGCAGCTCTTTGTGGGGTTGTTTGGATGAAGAGGCTGGAGAGTGGTCACTCTAAAAGGCTCCTTAGTGTGGTGCTTTGAATTTTAAATCACACACATAATTCAAAGGTAATCTGACTTTCAGTGTTGGTCTTTAGTCCGTTCAGTTAAATGGAGAAAAATGACTGACATAAGGAATGAGTTATTGATTTATTGTAGGAAAATGACTTCTGTAATATAGGAAGTATGGTAAAAGGAACAGCTTAATTATTTAGGGGACACCACTGAGAAAAGTGCTTTTGCAGCATTGCAGATTGTCTAAATAGGAGTTGTGCTGCCCAGGTTTTTAATAATTCTTTCTTAAAGACAAATTGTAGTGTTTTTTTTTTTTATTTTCCTCGTAAGTTAGACTCACCTGGTTGTTTAAAATAGTTCTGTACTTGTGTAGTTGATGCAGAAAAGCAGGCAATCAAATGATTTTGTTCTTAACCCTAAAGGCACCTCAGCTTTTAGCTGGTGTTTCTCAGTTATCTGCATTTTGTTTATGCTTTGTGGAATTTCGATGTCTGGGGGCCTGGACAAAAGAGAAACGTGCTACAAGTTATTTTGAAGCCCTTTTGTTTTAGTAGGTGACATGAACTTTTAAAATGTGAATTTATCAAATAAATATATGTGGCAGTTTATATCTGTATGAGCAAAATTTTTAAAATATGGTATCTGATGATTTATAAAATATCAGATAAGATATTTGCTTTGGCTTTTTCCATATGTTTTTGTCTTTGATTTAATGCTATTCTTTGCAGAAGGACGACAGTATCATGTTATTTTGACTGCAGCTCACAATTTTTGGCAGCATCTCAGATAAACAGAATATTTGTAGCTAATTGGTTGAACATGTTCAACAATTATAATTATATTAAAACTGTAATGTGTTTGAACATTTGCCCACTGCGGGCTGCTAATATGTGCTAACTTAAATTCCTTTCTGTGACTGGAGCTGGCTTGAAAGTGGTTTTATTGGAAATATGTGCAAAGTAAAAAAGGCATATACAATAAGAGTATTTAAGAGTTTGCCACTGTGTTCAATATATAGGTACTTGTTTTGACAGGTTCAGAATTCAGTCATAAAATGTCCTGTCTTCCTGACTTTATGTATCTAAACTTGCAGTGAAAAGAAAAGGAGTCAGTATTATTTTTATTGAGTAAATTTGCAGGAATACTAGCTTGCCTTTCTATCAACGATTTCCAAGTTAAATAAAGAATTGGAAGCTTTTCCACTTCTGATGTTTTAAGTCCAAAACATATGAATGACATTTGCTACTGCACTTTAAGGGAATGGCAATAGGCTGATTGCATAGTGAATATTTTTCAGTGCATAATTCTCTATTTTTGCTTGATTTTGTTCTTTTATTCATTTTTTTAAACAGATGTCCCAGTCTAGTCTTGCTCCTATAGTTTAGGTATTATTGTGGAGTAGGTAAAAAGTGCTGGGTTTGACTTTAAAGCTTTGCCACTCGATTACCTGAAGAATCACCATTGTTTTGTGTGGATGATACCCTGCAGCTCTAAAAAATAGAAGCAATTATGCTTGCAGCCCCTTGTTTTAATTGAGTGAGGCATAATGACTTTTCTTCTATAATGCTCCATGGACTCAAAGCTGTGCCTGAGAGGCTCCCTGGGGACCTGCAGTGTAGCCTTTCCCCAGCACATGTTTTTTGGGGAAAGGAGCTGAATGGAGGGGTCAGCCAGAGGCTGAAGCTGGCACAGCAGGAAGCAAGAAGCAGAACCAGCTCTGTCACTGATGACAGTGACATCAGCCTGTTCTCTGGTTGCTTTTAGGGTTTTGTCCCTTGTGCTGGTTGGGGTTGAGCTCCAACCTTTGTGTTCTCCGCTCCTTGCCATGGTTCTGCACCTCAGCAGTTCCTCCCCCTTCATTCTTTTTCATATTGCAAAAAGGTCTTCTGTTCATATGTTCACATGCTGAACATTTTCTTATCTTCTGCCTGCTTTTTTCCCCTTTAATTTAGATTCAAAGATATTTAGGGCATGGGTTCTTGTTTATGTTTCTGCCCTCAGAGAGCCTGCACTTTGTCCCTTGAAAACCAAATTAATTTAATGCAGTAATTTCTTTTTTCTGTTCCTGAGTTTCCATATCTCTAAAATTAATCTGCTTTTGCTCATGGCCCTGGTAAAATGCTTTGAAAGATGCTATAAGAAAAAAAAGAAAACCACTACCCATCACTTTAAATGCAGTATAGCATATGCAATAAATGATGGGTTATTGTCCATTTTCTATAGATTAAGTAAGGCCTTTTCTATAGGTTAAGTAAAGACTTCTCTCCACTCCCTGGGGTTTGCCAGGTTTGGCAATGGGAAGGTGCCTGCCTGTGCTGGGCAGGGTGTGCTGGGGGCTGCACACCTGGAAAGCAACAGAGCCTGACAAAACTGTCCCTGACTGCCACAAAGTGCCTGCCCAGAGCAGTGAAATGCTGCAAAAAGTATCCCAAAAAAAGAATGGGATTGTGGCTTCTTTGTTGAGGGATTTGTGAGGAAAATCCAGACATTGTGAGGGAGCAAGACTGGGGAAACTGGGGTGGGACTGGTGAGGACTGGGATAGAAATGGAGAATAATTCCAGTGACATCCCTGGCAATAAGAAGTGGTTTTGAGGAGAGAGCAGTTTATGGTGATTTCTGCTGGAGGCCACCAAATCCCACCATGGGGAAATCTCTTTCCCAATGAACCAAATCTGACTTTGCTTTGGTAGGATTGGTTTTAATGGCATTCAGTGCTTCTGAGCTTGGGATTTTTTGGAAAATTTGCCTTACATTCTTCAGAGAAGTCAACCTTCTAACTCTCATCTTAACTTTTCACTCTCCAAAACAAAAATTATTGCTGCAATGGACAACTGGGGAGGCTGCTCAAGGAACAGAATGAAGGATTGCCTCAAAAAGAAACATTTAATTGGTACTGATTTGGTTACAGGCTGGAAAAAATGGTGCTTGGTGGAACTTAGGAACAGAAGATGTGCAAACATTTCCCTTGACCAAGTTTGTCTCAATTTGTGAGAGTTAATTCCTCTTAGTCTTGGATCATATGACTAATGCATCTCTCAGAGTGTGGCTGAATGAAATCGTTCAGGATTACCTGTTCAAGCAGAATCTCTCCTCTGCAAGTCTGTTCTTCAGTAATAATTTGCTGGATTTTTCCCTTTCCTTTTCTTTTTTTGACTGCTTATATAAAAATATAACTTTCTCTTATTATTTTAATCTTTGCTTTTCTTCTAGCATGGATCATTTATTTGTGAACTGGTTATTTCAGTAAGGGCTCAAAGGTAATTTCATGGTTTATAGAATTTATATCTGAGGGTTTAATGAGGAAAACATATTGTTTTCTAGCACATGAAATAGAGAATCTTTCATTATACTTTTATTTTCTTTCTCTAATATTACATGTATATCAAGTTCAAAGCCTTGAATACACCTAAGTATAAAATTATTCCTTTCCTACACATGGGAAATATGAATGTTTGTGACTCAAAAATCAACACACACAGACTTAGGAGGTGATTTCATTTTTAATGAATCCACATGATATAAATGAACTACTCTTCTGTTTGTGCATTATGCTGGAGTATACATTGGAAAATACAATAACAGTATATTACTTTTCTGTGATTTAGGCTAGGAATTAATGCATTCAAATGAATTTTAGAGCCTTGGGTATAATTCATACAGGATGCAAGTCCCTCAGTAGACCTCTCATGAACATTATCAGATTCAATACAGTTTGCATGGTCAAACAGATTAAAATTTGACCAACCCCCTCTTTTTGCCATTTATTAAACTCTAGAATGTCTTACAGTGGCTTTCTTATTATTCTATGTGAGGAAAAAGAAGCAAAGAGTAAACTTTTGTCAGGTATATCAAATTGTTAAAATGTCCTGTTTTCAGCTGAGTTTAGTTGTGGTAGATCACGTTGGAAGTAAGGCTGCAAAATATCAAATTTCCTTTTTTTCTTTCCTAGGTACATTTCTGAAAGCTTTCACTTTTATCCAGTGCTGATGCCCTTTCACTCCACATCAGGGTCATTACCCACTCTGGATTGGTTTTGTTGTATGGCTTCTGCCTTCGATTAACAATTGTGGAAACTGGAGGATGCTCTCAGCAGCAGTTTGATCTTTTGATGGATCAACACCTTTGCTGAGCTGCCTCCTGAAGTACTTAAAATACATCTGACTCCCTCTTTCTGACACTTTAACCATTTTACATCCTGTGTTAATTATACCATAAAGCGTAAAATCTATTAGCAATTTTCAAAAAGTGTCACACTTGGAAGGCTTTTGGGCACTTGGGACTGATTCTGGTGTGATGAAAACATCCTTTAAAATAGCTCCTAAGTTCTGAGATACAGCAGGAAGCAATTCTGCTTCCTTGCAGTGAAGGTTTGGAAGGATTGTGCTCTTAAATACAAAAAGCCCATCAAATGTGTCCAATACTTTGAGCCACCTCTCAGGGAAGATTAAATACAGATTTTTACACTGGAGGGGAGTAAGTATTGTGGTAATACTTTGCAATAGTAATGCCCTTGTGTTGTTGATTTATCAAGAGGTCATTGGAGCATCTGAAGTTCTACAAAAGTCAGTGTTGTGTATGCTGGAATTGCTGATGTCTCTGGGTGTTCTCTGTCATTGTTTGCCATGTTCCCCTTCAAGTATTCTTTCTGCAGCAGAGATAATGAAAACCCCCAGGAAACTGCTCGTGCTACATTGCCAGGGAAATCAGGCCAGGAACAGGCACATGGCTCTGCCAAGTTACTCAGTCCCAGATAAGGAGGTTTATGGATGTGGAACATGGAGAAGGCAACTGGCTTTGCCCATGATGAGTTCAGCCTGGTTTCAAAGGCTTAAAATTCCCCAAATGTCCTGGGATTGACAGGTATAGCTCTCCACTGACTCTACCCAAGTTTGGAAAACACAAACACACTCCTCTGTTGCTGTGCTTTTTGCTTTTTAACCTCCAACTAGTCTGTTATAATAAAACCCCATAAATAGAAACATCTCTCAGGTTCCTTTGGTGACAATTTCACTGTGAGAAAATGAACACTTTACTGTTCCATTTTATATACTCTTTATAAGCAAAATTGCACAGTTGTTTATTAAAATCTTTGCTTTGGAAAGCAGAAATAACCATGTATGGCCCATTTCCTGAGAGAACCAAAGAAAACATTCCAGAACTTAATTTCTTAATATGCTGTTGAATAGTGAACAAACATACATCTGTGGCTGTCTTTAAATGTAATTATAGTCCTTGTCTCTTGCTGGTTAGGAATCATGGAAAGAGTCCATGGACATGTTAAGGCCAGTCCTTAGAGTCAGGATCCTTAAAGCTGGAGCCCATTTTATTGTTATTGTTTTGTTTTTGCATGAGAGGAGGGCTCTGCAGGTTTTCAGGACATCCCAGAAGCCCAGAGAGCAGAATGTTTCCATTTCTTCTTGTTGCTGGGTGTGATTGATCACCCAGAGAGGTAAAAGGAGCAGTAGATGCACAGTGCTCATGCTGGGCAGCTCTAGAAAGCTCTGTGCTGTGTGGGAGATGTATTCTTCTCAGAGGGCTTCTTGTTTGATTGGGTTTTGGTTTTGTTTTTTTTTTTTTTTCTTTAGAATTGCAGCCTCTTGCTTATGGAGCTTTCACGATGATTTAGTGCTTATAAGACATCACTGAATATCAAGGAAGCCTTAATAAATCTGAATTGGTCTCAGTGTGGATGGAAATGAAGATGTGTTTTTATTTCATGTTGGGATGATAGAATGAATTATATCAGAAATCTGACTCCTAGAAGAGCTGGGAATTCTTGAAAGAATACAGCAGCCAGGAGAGCACACTAAGGGCTCCACAGGAGGTTTTTGCTGAGAAAGGGCAGTGCTGGTGATGTGTCATGTTAATGTTTGGAAGAGGTACCAGTGCTACAGCAGGAGCAGGGAGGGTGAGCCCGAAGCCCAGAGCACCAAGCTCAGCTGTGCAGCCACTCCTGAGCTGGGTGGGGATCATGATTTCCCTGAACAGCCCCAGAAAAGGCAAGAGGGTGTCTGAGAGCAGAGGCAGGGCTGGAGATGAGGCTTCAGCAGAGTCCAAGGACCATTGCAGGAGACAGGGCTGAGACAGGAACACCTGGGGTAGGGTCAGGGGAGGGCAGAGGGGAGAAATGCCAGCAGTGTGCATGGAGCTCCAGCAGCACAGAGGAGAAGGAGAATTTGGGGAGTTTGCAGGGGACACTGCACAGGGACAGCAAGACCTGTTGTCAGTGATGTGAGATGAGAAAAAGAAGTTCTCAGTAAAAAGTAACTTTGTGACTTCAAGCTTCATAGCAGGGATAAATTCTGATACACTCACTTGCCTTTAAGAGAATCTCATTCTAGTTAGTCCCTCTGATTTCAGAATAATACTTCTGACTGTAGTCTCAGCTGTAGTACTTTGACATGTATCACCACATTTTTATGGGAAAATAATTTGTTTTTATTGTAACTTTTAAATTTTATTTTTCATTAAACCCGTTTTATTGACTTTAGAAACGGATTTTAGCTATAGCAGTGTAAATTCAGGGGGAAGTGAATTTATGCTTTTTTTATACCAGTAAGCATAATCTGGCACATGCTTTAAAAAAAATTGAAATTGTATAGTCAGCAGTCAAAGCTTCTTGTTAGAAAATTCTTGATTTTTAAGAGTGCTATTGATAAAGGAGGTAAATACCTCAAAATTGATTTATTTGTTATCAGCTCAATACAGTTTGTCTCAACACTGAACTTGCTTTTTTGTTCTTCCCTGTGATAAATGTATTTGCCTATGTTGTAAAATCTAAGCTGAGATAAGCTTCTGTACAAGTTGAGTATAGGACTGGAAAACCAGGATTTCCAGAATTTTACCTCTTGCTTCTGTCAGTAAATGAAGTTGTGACCTTAAGTGACCTCTTAGGTCTCTGTAAAGAAAGTTAAATTCCCTTTGCAGTTTGTTTAGGAGTCACTGGGAATTCAGCATCTTATGAGATGAGATCTTTTCAGGATTGATATATTTTGTTTTTGCAATTGTAAATTGAGAATAGTCTCTGGACAATCTAGTTATGCCAGACCCTGACTCCTAGTACAGACTGTGTAGCTGCAATGAACAGCCTGCTTCAGGCATGCAAATTGGGAATTAATGAGGACTGGAAGTTTGGAGTATTTCAGGCTTTATGGTTTTTCCTTTTTGCTGAATTTTATAGTTACTTGAATTACTTGTTTTGTTACACTTAATTTATCATTTTAATTTCAGGGAATGTTTTGACAGTAAATGTTTGTAAAGCAGCTAAATATATTTTTAGTGGAAAGGCTAAAGAAGTACAAGTAGCATTCTTATTTTCCTGTTAGTTTTATAGTATTTAAGAGACTGAAAAGTGTGGTTTGGTCTTTGCACAGAGTGTACATGTTTTTTGCCTACTGTGTTTATTCTTCCTATGATGTAGTTTAGGGTTTTTTCTTCCTTGCATTATTTCTTGTCTGTGCCCCAGAAGGAGTAAGAATTCAAGAATACAGCAGGGCCAAAGGGTGGGCACCTATTTATGACCACAGATGGCTTGTTTGAAGTCTTATCAATTATAACATTTAACAGTGCAACATGTAACAATTTCCCCATTGTTTTTAAACCAATACTTTAGAAGATGAGCTGTGCTCTATTTATTTTCTAAAATTATATGATCTACTTTTTGCACTTAGTAGCATGCACTTAGTTTATACCACAAGTGACCCAGTTTGCATTTTCTTTCAACTCTATAAATTACCCTGTTTTTTTTTCTGCTGGTATCAAGGTTTCCTACTAGTCCTGAAAAGTTAGGTTTTAATTTTTTTCTCCCTTCTAGCCTAATAAACATAAAGAAGGATGAGAAACAGGAGCTGTGAGTGGATTTATGGCTTCTTGGAGACAGGTTTTATTCCTCTATGTGCTACTCCTTTAGCTTTTGATGAAGTTATTTCATTCATCTCTGCCATGACTTTGCTACTTTTGAAATGCCTGATGTGCATAGATTGTTCTTGTGCAGATGCTCTGCTTGGATTTCTACAAGCAAGTAACTAGATAAATGAGAAATATTTTGTAAATGCATTAGGTGTATGCCATTTGCCATATTCATAATGATAACTGAGTAGTGAAGAGCAGGCTTGGCTTGAGTCCACTTTTCCCTCAAGTTTCTTTGAATGGGTAAAATGCCCAAACTATGAATTTCTGCACACTCTGATCAGGATTTTGATTTCTGAGTTAAAATTACCCAACCCTAATCCTGGTCATTGCTCACACTATAGCTGCATTACACAATTCAGGTGCTGGAAAGGAAGTTTGTATGTTTGTGGACTACTGGTCTTAAAAGCAGGAAACCAATTTTATATCCTTTACATGATAGATATTGAATCGATAAAGCATCAACCTAAGGTTACACTTGATGTCTCCAGTGAGAAGACAATAAATCATGTTATGTGCATACAGGTATATTGACTCAATTTCTTTGGGCTGCCTATGCAAAACTGAAGGTGATTGAAACTAAACCATTAGAGTGAAAATCTTATAATGGCAGGTATAAAGCCATTTAATCCACTTTTTATGATTTGAGATTTAGCATTAAAAATCGTAAGTACAACATTTAAGTCAAATTGAAAATCCATCAGGTCCTGTGCCCTGTCTCAAATAATAGTCAGTGGCAGATGGCTAAAGAGGGAGAATAATAGAACATGTGCAGAATGATTTCTCCCTTGTTGTACCCTTCTGATCTTCAGCAATTAGAGTTTGGGTATTTTTGTAGCTGGACACTGCACCCACGAAAAGAACTTAAAATGCACCAGTAGACTTATTATAGGAAAACTTGTTAGTTTTCATTTTCAACCTGTTTATAGTTTGGCTTTCCCAATGAAGTTATGCACATATATATGGGGGAAAAAAGAGCCTGACCCATGTTGGAATGGGTGGGTGTAGAAAATTATCCACTTGTGCTTTGTGTCTTTGTCACTGAATACTTTCTGAGGATAGAAAAACTTGATGATTGTCACTCCTTTAAATGTCTTTACTCACTTGTGGTGGGAATGTGTAGCTCTGGCAATACAGGGTATTTTTATTTCTGTCTGGTGGCTTCAAAGAAGGACCATCTGAGGATGAAAATGGAATTATTGGTACAGCATGTCTATCAGTAATAGTTTTTTTTCCCTTGAAATTTTCATATCTCAGCACCAAACAAGTCATCAATACAGATGAGTTGATTCAAGATGAAAGGTTGCTGCTGTATCATTAACAACGAACACCTGAAGAAGGTTTTATAATGCTACACTGCATGGCTGAGAATAATTTTGTTGTTTAAATATTGGCTGTTCTTTGTAGTAACTGGACTTGGCCTGGCTGGACAGCTGTCTGCTCTATTGCAGGTATTGAAATACTGCTTGAAGAACTAGTTTTACTTCTAATATATGTAAAAATATATGGAGGATGGGTGTGTGGGTCAGAAAACCACTTTGAAGCCTGTTTAGATAATGGAGCATGACAGTTTACATTTTCTTAACCACAAGATATCCTTAACATACAGCATGTTCTCACACAGAGACTAAGGCAGGAGCCTGGCTCAGATGAATCTGGAAAGCACATGTGCTAGGAGAGACATTCCTTGCTTATCCCTGTGCCCCTCTGAAAGCCTGACTGCATCCTCACAGCTGGAATTTTTGCAAGAATCTGTTCTGAAGGAAAAGGCATGTGTTTGAGTGCCCATCAACTCCTCACCTGGACCACAACTGCTGGTTTCACAATAGTTACATATGATTTTAAAGGCATGGGAAATGTTATTTAAAAAGAGTAATGGCTAAATATAATCTTGAGTTAGAATTAATTTAAAAAATTGCAGGCTGTATAGGTAAATAATAACATAATTATATAAAAGCTATGTGTAAAAAAGATCCTTGGTATTACTGTATATTTAGTTTGTGTGCTATAGTCATTCAGGGACTATGACTGTAAAATGTTACACATGGAGATTTGTAATTGAAAACTTTATGATATGATTTGTAGTTAGAGGAATAAAACTAAATTGCAATTTTTCCTCTATTGAATATGCCACTATCTTACATGTCTCAGCCTTTCTGACCTGGCCTTGCATGATGCTTCTTGACTTCCTGTCCTGCTGTCATTTTCTTTCATATTGGTCTGGCACTTAGTCTCCCTGGAATCAATAAGGTTGCTCACATGCAAGTGTTGAATAAATAATTGATTAAGGAGATGCTACACTTGTCACATCTTTTCCTAGCAAAGGTAGCCAACATAACTGGTTTTTGTTGTAAAAAACTTCTGTTCTTTCCCTTTACTGATTATCCCTCACTTCTTCCACTGAACAAGCAGAGCATGGTGTCTACCAGATAATCTGATTGATGTGAGTTTTGTAAAGTGGTGATACCACTCAGTGTGTACAACTGCTGGGAGAAATGGCCACTCTGCAGTTCTGTAGCTCAAATCAAATCACTCTCTCTCTGTTTCCATTCTAAAACCCTTAACCTGCTCAGTTTTAAAAGCTGTAATCCAGAATGGCAAAGCACCCTTGGATATTGGTCACCAACCCCAACTGCTGTGCTCATCAAATTCTAAATGAAATACTTAAATAATTTGGTCCTACACTAATTTAGATAGAAAATGGCAGATAAAGTGGTATCTGTTGACATGAATAATCCCAGTGAAGTTTGCCTGACTGCTTGGCTGGGTTTTGTGTATTTAGGATTGCAGTAAAAGTAGAAACATTTCTTGACAGCCGTTGTGTATTGTGACATCTGAAATTGGAACAGGCACTTCTAAATTTTCTGCACATCTCCTCAACTCAAAGGTTTATTATAGCTACTACTGTGTTATGGTAGTGTTAAACTACAGTGAACTTTCCATAATGGGAATGCACTTACACCGAAGACAGATGTAGGATTTCTGTAGGAGATGGAAAATAAGATATCCCAGGCAAATAAATACCTGATGACTGTGCCCATTGCAGTCACTCTACCAGAGTGATTAACCTTTTTATCTTCAATTACATTCCTAAGTGATACAATTTGTTCCAGTAAAATAGTGTGCAGATCCAGTCTTGTTCAATATTTCCCACAAATACATTGACTTGCAGTTTTGGTTTATGAAATCCTTTCTGTTGTTGTGGTTCAGTGGCAAGAGAGATGAGGTAATTACAGAGCACTGGTTTCTCTCCAGTGCATAGTCAATGCTGTTAGACCACTCATATACCCAATTGTCAAAAAAAGTAAGGAAAAAAAGGCTGAAATATCTTTACCAGAAATTAAGTTGGTGCTGCTGAAGTTACAACGTGCATTTTATGTCATCCTACATGTTGCTATGTTTGTTTTGAAGTAATGTTTCATTATTGCTATTGTATGATTAAATATTGAGAGTATTGCTTTTCCAATTGTTCTACTCTAGTATTTAATGAGTGCAATTAAATGGAAAAATTGCCTTTTTAACTGATGGTAGTCTATTAATGTCTCTGTCTGTTCAGAAAAGAAAAGAAGTGAATTATTAGAATGACAAATGAGTCAAAGTTACCACGGTGATGGAGAGGTGCGATTCCCCTCCACATAATCTTCAATTAGTGATCTTTGTAAGAGGATGTTTTTCAAAAGGGTAATAGAGAAGTAATGAGATCAGAAGGAGGTCAAACCCAGCCTTCTTCGTTTGGCAGTTTGATTAATTTATTTCTCCTTCTTGCAGAGTGCTGTAAGGGGCTTTGGCACCTGGTGTTTTCCGTGGGACTCTTGTTGAAGTGGCTGCTTATGACAGTCTTTCGTGTATCCAAGAATGCTCATCCTCTCAGAACTGGAGGTTTTTGAGTGGTTCAGATTTGTTCTTTAGTACAAACACTCACTGAAAAGGAAGCTTTTGAGAAGGAGCCATCCTTGATTCTAGGCAATATAACAATGTGTATTGTAATGAGGCAAAGTGCTCAGGCCTAGTGCTGGGGTGCAGAGCAGCTTCCATCCCTTCAGGGGATGGTAAAGCCTAAGGAGAGGGGGGGAAAGAAGGAGCCAAGAACATAAACTTGCAGTGAAGTTGCTTTTCCCACAATATCTGCTGGATCCCACAACACCTTCATGAATTCACACGTGTAGCACTTCTGAATCCTCCAGGTGTTCCTTCCTGCCCCTTCTCATTCTTGCCACTTGTGTAGAAAGTTTCATTTTAAGGAGTAATGAGCTGTTTTCTGATGGTGATCATAAACCTGAGTGGCTGTGACCCCATGCAATGTGTTAAGCCTGTGCCATGAGTACAATTATATCCATGTTTAGTTAATTCTCAGTAGTAATTCACTTTTTAAAAATATTCAAAGTCGTTTTCCTGCAAAACTGAAATGCCAGTAGCTTTTCTCAGCAGTTTCCTCAGGTTTACATATTTGTGCATGGATCAGTTTTGCTCTCCTGATAGTTGAATGTATTAATGTGGTTTCAATTTTGACATAAATTCAGCCATTCTATGCAAACTAACATGTCATAGAGCAGCAGTAGATGTTAATTTAATATGACATTCTCTTGCTAGCACGTGACATTAACAGTAGCATGATATCCAAGACTTTAATATGTCTGGGTTACCTAAGTTTAAGCTCAAGATACTCATGCAGCTTTTATTTTTGGCTTTGGGAAGTGTAACATTAACACTGAATTTTCTCACTTTCTCATGAAGTCTTTGCAACAGTCAGTTAGCAGATGCTCAGAATTTTTAAAAAATTCATATTATTATTATTACATTTAAAATGTTTCACCAATAAAAAGAGATACTTTGGATTAAATAGGTTATAAATGTTTTTATTGTACTGATAATCACAGAAACATAGAATGGCTTGGGTTGGGATTTAAATACCATCTAAAAGGTTAGATATTAAAGATTATTACTCTAATTGCATTTATAATCACAAATCAGAGGCACAAAACAATTTTGTGAATTTCACCTCTTTTTAGGTGCTGTCCATTTGGGGGGAATTTACACATGCACACACATATTTATGTGTATAGATAAACATGTCTCCTACTTATCAAAGTTCTCTCAGAACAGAAAAAGTAAAATTAGATTTTTGTAAGCTGGAGTGATGTGCATGTTCTTATTTTCAATGTGTGGTAAAGTAATGCTTCAATTTTATTTTTTAACAGTATTCTATAATATAAATAATCTAGTCTTTTCTTCTGCAGACTGTTTAATTCAGACAGGTTGAAGTTGCCTCCAAAGATTGGCGTCAAATTGAGGAAACCATTCATGTAGTAAATAAGATAATTTGTTTCTGCCCAAAAAGATTAAAATATAGATTTTTTTCTTTTTTTTAGCCCATATGATTTAACACATACATTTCCTGCATCTCTATGATTCTGAATGCATTTTGAAATTAGGCACTTCTACATGTTTTTTTTTATTTTCGTATTCTGCAGTGCACCTTTAACTTGAATTTCTGGACTTTTAATTAATATAATCAGTAGAGATCTTTATATCTTTCCTAGATATTGATAAGTGTTTATGTAATTTTAAAATGTGATGGGAAACTGATGCTCTTCATGAAAGCAGAAGTTGTAAAAACAAGTAGCAAGTCCTACAGCTTGAGTATTGTTATATAAATAAATGAAGGCAAATGTGTTCTGACACCTGTTTTCTGTGACATATTTAAAGTCAGGGATATATTTCACTTTGCTTTTTTGTGCAATCATAAAATCTGTGGTGATTTTTAATTGTTCTTCACCTAGTTTTTCACAATGTCAATCTTCCTGCTTGTAGATAAAATAGCAAGTTTATGAGTTTTGGTAATTTTGGGGCTTTGTTTGCTTAGAAAGAAGAAAAAGAAGCTACAAGCTCCTGAAAAGCTGCTTTTCAGCTGCTGAAAATTTGGTTCCTGTTGGAATGTGGTGGGTGGGAGTTGCTCACTCTTCTGCCTTGGTTTTTGGGCTAATTTTGTGGCATTGGCTGGAATCAGGCTTGTGGACTGATCTCCCCTTAGAAAATTAAATATTTGGGTGGCTGAAGTCTGTTCAGAACAACCCTAATTAATGTCTGAAAACACTTTTGAGGTGAGCATTTATGTTACCACTTTTGTAACCCCATGCAATGGCCACAAACTTTTTCTCTTCAGGCATGAAAATCTCATGAACTGAGGACTGGGTTTTCACTGTGATGGTCAGAACAGGTTCAGTGTAAGTACACTGCAGCTTTTAGGTGCTTTTCAGATTGTATTAAACTTTAGAGAAATCAGAATTACATGTTATTAAATACTTCTGGACTGCCTTAACCATCAAAAATAAAGCAAAAAGGAAAAGTTTATTTTCTTTGTACCTTGAAGGCAAAATAATGTGTTGGCTAAACTTCCCACAGGAGCTTGGCTCCCTCATAATGCAATGTTTAGTGCATAATGGCTCCTTATCTGTTTTTTGTGCAAAATCCATTCTGGATTATTTGGCTCTACTTAAATAAAGTTGTTTGCTTTTAAATTTTTTTTTTTTTTTTTTTTTTTTTTTTTTTTTTTTTTTGCAATGATGTTGGTATCTAACTAATACAACTTTTATGGATTAATCAGTTCCTGAATATGCAGGTTGTTCTCTTCTTATGTGATGCAAGCTTTTGTACAGAACATCTATTTCTCCAGACTGTCTGACCACACAGTTTGTCCATAGATATTAATTTCTCAGTGTTTTTTTAGCTTCAAGCTTTGGCACTTTTATACTAAAAATCCATGTGAGCAGAAATTTGTGCTGCAGAAATGAAAACTAGAAAATAACCACAGTGAAAAATCACACTCAGTAGAGTTGAAAGTTGAAACATCACCTAGAAGATTTACACATTAGAAATATTAAACTAGTTGTTAAATAAATGCAAACAACACATGAACTTTTTCTGAGACTCAAAGAAGATCAAGTGAGAGGTGACAATCTCTGTATCTCCTTCCTTTCCCCCTCCACCTATTTAGTGAGATTCACACTGTTCTTACTCAGAATTTTGCAGAAGAAATATTTCTGAACCTAGTGCCTGAAATCATATCTCTGCTCTTAATTATTTATTTAGTTGACACTAGATTGTCCTAAGGTCCTATAAAACACTGGAAACACTCTCATTCCTTGCTGTATGTTACTTTGGTAGTTTGGAGTGACAAAACCATTTAGACACTGTGGCTGTTACCTTATCATGGTTTGAAAGGTAAAACAGAACATGATCATCTTTTTAATAGGAACACTATGTGATTCATAGGTGGTGAATATTTCATGCACTTTGCATTTGCCTTTGTGCAGGAGGGTAAATGGAAAGTAAATCCATGTGTACTTTAGACAGTAAAAAGGCATTACTTTGTTACATCATATAAACATGTAGATTTGATTCTCTCTTTACTCATGCTGTAAAAAGAAAGTTTTAAAGTGTTTAGCCATACCTGAAAATGTAAATGCCTGAGCCTAATGTAATGCTGAAAAAAAATTAAGATAAATGATACTGCATCCTTGCCACAAACTGCAGCTTGTACAAAATTCACTTTAGTTATTATACAGTGAATACGTGTGCTAAACCTCCTCTGTGTATGCACAATTTATGTTGAATGCAACATGAATCATTTTAATAGACCAAGCAAAAAGTCCCCAAAGTCAATTTTCAAATTATGAACCTTGGAACAGAATATAGCAACAATGAACAACAAATAGTTCAGATTTTATGCTGAACTACAAATGAACCATTAAAGGTACAGTATACTCATTCAGAAAAAAGAGTTTCTCCTTATCATCACAGTGGCTAAAAAGCATAACAAGAATATTTCTTAAAGGTCAGTTCTAAATTTTCTCTTTTTCTGTACCTTATTAAGAGGCACATTCATGAGAGGTGATGCCATGAAGATTTTCATATCTGTTGCGACACTTGGATGACTCTGGTTATTCTGGTTAGATTCTGTCTCTGATCTGCCATGTAACCTTGAGAAAGACTGGGTTTAATGCTTTAAAATTCAAGAATCCATTCAGATTTACTGCTTAAAAATTGGCCTGGCTTCAGATGAGCCATTTGAATGGAAAACTTTTTCACTACCTGATTTTAGCTGTCCAGTGTTACCAGGGCACAGCAAAGGTGGTAGCAGAGGGGCACAGGTCTCTTAAAGGTTGATAAGGAATTAAAATTCAACAGAAAGGAAGGCAGAGGGTTTTAGTGTCATCTAAAACTTACAAGAGTTAAAAAGCATATAAGTGGTTTCTCATTGCCTCATCTACTTCACTGATGGTATTTTTCATTGCTGGATACTTTAATTAATGAAATAATAATAGATTTAGTTGATTAAATGGATGCTGTTTATTAAAAAAAAAACCAAACCAGTATTTTTGGAGGCTTTTCATTTCTTTAAAACTTATCTCTGTCCTCCTAAAATTGCCTGCTAAATCAAAGTTTTATAAATATAAACCTCTGCTTATTTTCTTGGCACATGCTTTTGCATGGGCCTGAGAGAATTAGTGAGTCATGCCTTGAAATGCTCTGTGGAACCTTGTGCAATTCAGTGTTCTTTAACTGGCCAAATTTGCTGTTCAGATTGGAGAAGACAGAATAAAGTAAAAAGACTAAAAAATTGTACTGAATGGTGTCATGGGTGAGGAGAAAAGGGCTATTTTCAGTTAACTTTATCAGGCATGTAGTTAAAAATTGAAATTGTCAGTAGTATTTTCCAGATAGAAGTACATGAGGAAAATAATTTAACTCCAAAGTTCACAGCTGTTGTGTCATGGT
Source organism: Erithacus rubecula (assembly GCF_903797595.1). NCBI lineage: Eukaryota > Metazoa > Chordata > Aves > Passeriformes > Muscicapidae > Erithacus > Erithacus rubecula. The sequence continues at coordinate 5,916,333 of NC_136664.1, read as the reverse complement.
CAGTTCTGAAAATGTTCTGTAAGGTTTCACATCATGGCTGTGAAATCTGTGCCTGAAAATGCTGCAAGAACTGTGGGATTCTGAAGGATTCTGTATTCTGATTTATTCTGTATTTCTGTTAAAACTGTTTAACATGGTCTGTGGAGCACAGCATAGGAATCATAGATTTCCCATGAAAACCTGTGTAGTTCTGACTGTTTTGAGCATTTATACCATCAGATTGTATAAAAGGATTTATAAAATCTATTACAGAAGTTTAGAAGGTTGCTCATTGAAAATCAGCTTTCTGTAATTCCTAGAGAGAGAATTTGCCTTTGCATTTTGATCAAGTCTTTATTAGTAATTTTTGATAATTGCATCATTTAAGATGTTTTTTTAAGCATCTCTGAAAACTGCTGTAAGTTTTGGGAAGATAACATTTCTTCCAGAGCAGAAGCTAAAATCTGTTCTAGATTTCCATGAAAGTTTCTTTTTTTTTTTTTTTTTTTTTTTTTTTTTTTTGGTGTATTTCTTAAAAGTCACAAGCCTACCATTAGAATAGTAAAGAAAAACCAAAAATGGACCAACCCTTCATTTCTACTTCAATATTTTATTTTTCAGTCTGGTAGGAGAGCACTGTTGCCATGGGGTGTCCATGGATCAAATTACATCTAAATGGAACTTGATATATTTTGGTAGGACTGGGTTCCAGCTCCTTATGTTTACACTAGTGCAGGTTATTGGTGAACATTTATAGCTCTGCAGATGATGGTGCTTGTAAATGATCTCAGAATTACTCTCTGCTTTTACTGTGTGTGTTTGGTCCTCTCCTGCAGTTACTGAGACCCCAACCCAGGACATTTTAGGGTTTAGTTGCTGTTGGAGACCTAAAACCTGACTTTGAAGTATTTCTGGGCTTTTAGTCAGGATTCTTGATGAAGCAGGTGTGCTAAATTATCTGCATTTGATACACAAATTCAGCAGAAACTCTGCCTTTTTGTTTTTAAATTTTTTTTAAAATTTATTAGCCCCTGCAAAAATTTCAAATGACTAAGCACTTCTCATCTTTAAGCAAAACCTTTTTCTTATTGCAGGAAAGATAATCCAGTATCCCATGGTCTTGCAGGTCAGAACATTATTAGAGTCAGAAAAGAATTTTATACAGATGGAGAAAAAAAGTTTCCCATCTACTAAGCCAGAAATCTCCAAACTCAACTAATTTTATGGTGTCAAGGCAAGAAATATGTTTTGGTGTTTCAGTTTTGACTTCTTGCCTCCCATTCAGGTTATGTCAGTGATCCACAGAGATCTAACCAAGGTAGCTGCAAAATCACACTGTGCACTCTACTGCATTGTAGGAGACAGCCTGAGCATCACAGAATGTGAAATTTATGCTGGTAAAGAGGGAGTATGGATCAGCAACCCACTGGTTTTAGCCAAAAAACCAAACCAGCAGTAAGATCAGAGAAGGGGCCCTGTGGTTTCATCCAGACTCTGATCCACTTCATCATTCTACTCCCCAATGCATGAGAGCCCCTCCAACTGCTGGACAGGTGAGGAAACAGATTTACTACAAAAAACAGTGACAAAAAAAAAAAGTTGAAAATGCTTTGTTTTCTTTTTCCTGTAGATTATGAGATGTAAAAGTTATGAAAATGATGTGTATGTATGGAAAGATCTTATTTATATTCCACAAGAGTAATAGTTATTCCAATATAATGGCAGCCCCCCTTTATTCCTCAGCATCATGCATTTTCTTCATTTTGTGATATATTATGTGGCTTTTTGGTGTAACTACACTTTTAGATCTTATTGAATAGAATTTATGTGTTGCCTTATGGAAAACTTGTTTCACAATTCATTAATTATTTACTATTACTTGACCTTACAGTACATGAAAAAAAACCTATCCCATAACTGTAATTTCAGTTCTCTCTAGTGTGAAATCAATCACATTCCACATCTTTTATATTATTTAAAATGTGAATCATGAAATTTTCCTGTGGATTTCTCCCAAGTTACTGAGATCTTTCAAGTCTTTTTGTGTAGGAAATGTGGAGGTTGTCCCCTGCAGACCTGGCCAAGCCCTGATTGCCTTGCAAACCATCTGGGGCTGTCCTTTCTTGTCAGTGGAACTGGGGCTTGTAAAGACCAGGATTGTTTTATAAAGATCTACTTCATAGGATTTCTCTTTGCTTTGTGTACAAGCAATATTTAGACAAGAACTCAGTTTTTAACTTGCACCTCCCTACCCCTACCACCCAAATTGTGCCAAAAATGTTCCTGAATAAGTTTGATGCTGGGTGGGAACTTCTGGACAGCTGGATGATGCTGAATCCACTTTTGGTATTTGTGTGAGGAAGGTGCTGGGTGCTGTGTTTGTATTTAAAGTTCAGGAACAATTAGGGAATTGTTGTGGGAAGCAGCCTGGTGCACTCAAGGAAGTGATGGCAGTTTTGTTAGTGATACTGAGATGCATTTTCTGATTTCTTTGACAGTAATTTCTGAAAATGCATGAGTAGATAAAAGGAGAAATCAGTTATGCACTTGAGATTTGGAGGTTACTTTTTCCCCCTGAAAATCTGTAAGGGAAGTATTATCAGAAACAAGAATTTTTAAACTGTATTTTAAGCAGAAGATTACTTTTGTGGAACAAATTACATTTGTACCTAAGCCTGCACAGAATTAGATTTCTGTCCTCGACAAAAAATCTTGCCTCTTATTAATTGCTTCTCTTTTTACCTCCATGTATGCCCATATTTTTTTGCTCTATGATACAGTTTATCAACAAAATATGCATTTTCTCAATTTTCCTTTCAGTAGTTAAATGTCAAATGTTCTAAGGTCTAAAACATGTTCAGATTGCCAGATTGTATCTTATGCAAACCCTGACTATTTTAGAAACATGAATATAATCATATTAAGCAAAAGCCATTCCAGCTATTCATGTATAAGCTTTTATGAATCTCAGATGTAATTGACAGCATTTAATTTTACTTAAGTAACAAAGGCTTTGTAACTATAGCTTTTCCTGATACCTGAGCATAGCTAGGAAAAAAATTCAGAGTACATGTAATATTACACAAGGAAATAAACTTAATTTTCTTGAAATATACAGTAGGGCATATAAATGGACTTTGGGAAAAAATAGTCGAATGAAAAGTCTAATGCTATTTTCCTAAGCCACATTTGCTAAATGCAGAGTTTTGCAAGGTCAGCAGTTATACTGGAGTTGAGGAGAAATGGCTTCAGTGGCTTTAACTTTACCAGTGCCCTTGATGAGGTGCAGAGTTGTCAGTATTCTCGTAAAATTCCTCAGTGATGGCTTCTTCTGTTCTCTTTATTTCCTTAAGTGAACATCTGTCTAATTGTTCACCTCCATTGCTTTAGTGCTTTCCTCATGCTTTCTCTGTTTCCAGACAATAAACTTTATTTTCTTCATAAGAATTCAGTCTACGCAAGGGTATTAGGCAGCTTGTTTGCACCTTTTAATTTCTGGAAGTTTTCCAGAAGGGCTTTTTGCTGTAGTTCCAATGGGTTCATCAGTGAATCATGTAACATAATGCAGCATTGTGTTTGGGTTTTTATCCGTTACCTTCTGTTTATAAACATCTGCTTGGAAATTTTCTTTTTGGAATTTTTTTTTTTTAATCTGTTTTACATTTTTGCATGTGGCATATGGGTAAAATACACATTACCTGCTACTTTTTCAGGTGTTCAGGTAGGTACAAGCAAGTATTTACCTTAACATTTGGGAAAAGCCTAAGCTACTTGCACAAACCCCAAAATTTCAAGGTAGAATATGTGCTGGTTATTTAGCTATGTAACAATATCTGTTAAATTAAAAACAATTTAATAATTGAATGGCTGCATTAAAACTTGGCATTAACACTTTTGGTTGCAGGATTGCAGAAGGCATTAAAAAGTCTCTCTGTCCAGTAGAGAGAGTATTGCTCTCAGACTTAGCATGCTGTTTCTCTTGTGTTCAGTTCTTTGTGTTCAGGGTTTTTTCTTCCTTTATAAAGGGGAAAGGCAGTGTGTGTGTGGGGGTGTTTGAAATTATTTTTTCCTCTTATCTGTACAGTATTTATATTAATCTTGCCCACTTATTCTTCAGGCAAATACTTAATGTTGGAATTTAGTTGTTAAGCTTTTCCTGCTGTTTTATTTGCTGTCCTGGCACCACTTCCTTGTTTTTTATGTACAAATACCTGTGTAAATAAATTTTTTAAGGCATATTCTTCCTCCTTCTGATCATATTGCTCATATATAAGTTGTATTTAGGAAACAAGTGTTTTAGTAAGTTTAATGACGAGCAACTGTCTGCTGTCCTTCTATATTGCTGTATGAGACAATTACTTTCTGGATTAATTTTTTTATCTTGTGATCAAAACATTATCAGAAAATTAATGTATATTTAGTAAATGAAAATTTCAAAGCTGTGCTTAAAAATAAGACACTTGATTATGAACTTTTTTCATGTTTACACTAAAGCCATTTTAAGGCATTCTTAATTATTAGAACAATGGGACTTGGCCTTCTGACCCCTCGTGTCTGGAGCTGCCCCACTGAGCATCTGTAAAATCCACGGTCTGGACTTTGATCTCAGCTTTCAGACAGCCTTGGAGTTACCTTACCTATTTAATGATGTGTTTGCTTTATGTCAGTGATTCCTGAGATGGGCCACGTTTGCACACAAATTTAATTTCAGCCTTTGTGTTTATTTTGTTCATGTTTTCTTTGTCACACCGTATTTCTTTAGAAAGAAAGTAGAGAAAAGCTTCTTCCTTTTGTGACCACAGATCAGGTGGCAGAAGGGGAGGTTTCCATATTCTGGTACTGAAATTTTCCTGTGCATGCAGAAAAACTTCATATTTTTGTTCAAGTCTATATTGTGTATATTGAGTGTATATTAAGAAGCTGATCCTGCCAACCCTTGTACAAGAAATCTTTACTAATGTGATTCAGTCCTTTTATTTCACTTTCTAAAATTACATACATATCAATGTGACCATTTTCAATGCATCTCTTTGCTTGGGAGTGTGAACAGCTGGGGAAACAAAAGAGTTTGTGTATGTGTTTATTTCTTTGAGGATACTGTTCTGTAAGTTATCAATGTTATATTGTTTAAATCTAGGAAATTGTAACCACGAACTGCCAATTAAAATGGCTTAAATAGCTAATTATTCAGTTTTTTCAGTTCTTTGTCTCATATATGTATTTCTACTTACGTTGAAGCATCCTGACATTATTCATGAGTACAGAAGTGATGGCTGTTAACCATATCGATATTTTTATTTTTTCCTAATAGGAAAGAGCTGTACCTTAAATCCCTGGCAGGGTTTGCTATCCCGGATAGCTGCAGTGCTTTTGTAAACCTGCAGACGTCACTGTGCTGCCAGTTAATTGTTCTGCGGGCGCTGCTCCGGCCAGGCTGGAAACTCACCCTGCTCCCCTCTCACAATCGCAGCCCTTGGTTTCAATCTGAAACCATTTCAGCTTCATTTTAATATTGGTACCTCATTTCCAAAGTTCCACTAAAGGAAAACTGGTAGGAGCCATGTCCTGAGGGTTGTCTTTAATTATTAGTTATTGTTGTTTCAATGCAGATTTATGGACTACTTATTTTGTGTCATGTAACATACAATTTTTAAGCAACATTTTTCAATCTGAACGCAGCTTCCAGGAGGGCAAGCTGCCCAGAACATCAGTGATCTCACAGTTATTACTTTGTGTCATATATAATCTTGTTTTTTCCTGCAACAAATAAATCTTTGGGCCTCCCTGCAAAAAACATTTGTGGTTACAGTATAATAAAAATAAACCGTTTGTCGTGACTGCAGCTGACATTTATCAGCCTATTTGTGGGTGCTCTTTCTCTCTCTGTATAATACGGAACATAATTTGTCACTTTGTAAATACATTCCAGCCTAAATCCCTGCCAGCATCTGTTAGTGTTTGAAGGATTAATGCACTGCACAGTGCATGTCTGCACTTTCAGGCAACAACGTAGCTTATGGTTATGGATCATGAGAGAACAGGGAAAAAGGGTTCATTTTGTATTTACTTAAACATTGTTGCCCTTTTGACCATCCTGCTTTTCTGCTCTTGTTTGTCATCTGGAGTGGGGACTCTGCCTTCCCTTCCCTCTGTGACAGCTGCATGTGAAATCCTGCTGGAAGTTCTGCACACCGCTCTGTGTGGAGCTGCACATATAAGATAACACCTCTTTAATTTTATGGATAATTAACAATGGTAATAATGTACTGCAATGGGGATGTTACTGGTTTAGTCCATTTAGAAATTCTCCTTTTTACCCCAGCTTCTGCCATTTCCAACAAATCTCTTATTCTGTTGCCTCCTACGTTGCTTCCTTCTCAGCAACCCATAAACTGACTTTATTTAATTTTAAAGTCTTCAAATAGAGGGAGTTTTAAAATCAAAAAAGCCTGTAGCTTCTAAATTATCCCAATGCTGTTTGCCTTGTTGCTCTCTTTGAAAATGCATTCTGCTATCACTTCAAATCTTGCAGAATGAAAGGAATTGAAAGCATCTGAATAGGAGCCTCTCCTCAGCTGAGATTTTCTTACATGTTCCCAGGCTCCCTTGATCATTCTCTAAACAAGGAGATATGTTTATTAGAATGGTAAACCCTACACATGATGTTATATATTGCCAAGATTATTTGAGATTCCCCAAGATAAATTCAAATGAGCTTTATAGGAATGGGCATTTGGAGATGGAAAGAAGTGATCTATATCCAGGGAAAAAAAACCCAAAAACCAGCAACCCAGCTAAAAGTAGGCTCCCAAGTAATTACCCACAGTATGTGTGCATTAAGAGCTAAACAAATTCCTGTTGCCAAAATCTGCAGTAGATTTTTGTTTAAGTACATGTAATTTTTTGTTATTGAAGCAAATGTGTCCTGTGTGCAATGGAACCATGTGCATCCAGGAAAAGTCAGGGCATTTGGAGCCTACTAAATGAAGTATTCTGAAATTATCGTCCAGCAGGTTTTGTATGTTTTTGTTCTCTCTAGTTATGAAGTAAATAATTTAAAAAATAACTGTAGGAGAATGACTTATTTTGCTCATTTTAAGCATGATTTAAGATTTCTGGGGCATAGTTTATTTCTCTGAAGATATTAATTTCATAAAGAAATGCAGATGTTTTCCCTTTTTTCCTTTATAATTATCTTCAGAAGATATGAAAGGCCAAATTTACAGAGATACTGATCTAAGACTTAACTAATGTAAAGATTATGAAATAACATTATTGCTTATTGTAGTGGTAAGTGGTATTTATTACAGAAGATTTATTAAAAAAGGATATTAAATTCCGAAAAATGAAGCAACCACAAAGAAACAAATGAATGTATGTGTAGACATTTGCTAAAAGAAAGAGATAAAGCTCTAAAACTATTGGGAAATTTAAAATGGTGATTGCATGATAAGTCAAATATACAAACTGTACCTGGGGACTTGAGTGCCATTTTCATATTTGGATTTTAAATGATAGGTAAATTAAGTATTTGGATGAAGGAAAAATAGTGCTGTGAGCAGTGATTTGTTTAAATGTGAGGACCAAATGCCAGGCTGGTGTTTGCCATCCTCAGAAGCTGAACTCCTTCCTACCAGACCACCTTTATCACTTTTCCACATCCCTCACCTTCAGAATTTCAGGCTCATGTGTTGCTTTTGCATTTAATCTCTGTCTAAGGGAGGATCTAGACTTCTCAGTTGTTCTTATAAACCAGCTGAGCCCAACATTAAATCTTCAGATGTTTGTTCAAGCTTATTGTGTGGGGACAATGGCAACTTTAGACATTCATTTGCAGGACAATCCTACAACAGCTTGAGGGCTTCAGGTTTTTCTGAAGAGGCTTCTAAGTTGTAGATGGTGCCAGAAAGATAAACACTGTTCTTTGCCAAACATCCAGAATTGTTCTGGAGGAGGGATAGAGACAAAGAAAACAATGGTGCTAATAATTTATTCTTCATGATAAAATGTTGGTCCAAGGCTGATCAGCAATCTGAGCAGTTTGCAGGCTCGCACTGACCCAATAAATTTTGATCTGTGTGCTGTTCTTTTGACTTGGATGAAGGCAACCCCTGCAGGAATTCCATTTTTGTGAAGATCAGGCAGATATAGTTACTTAAGCAGGAAGAACCAGGCTTTACAAATTAAGGTTTTGGGAGAAGATGTACACAGCACCAGACTATGACAGGATTGAGCAGGAAGAATAATGGAAAAATTTGCATCACTAAATTACAACAAAATACAGGTTAAACAAGCACATCAGGAAGTAGTGAAACCAAGTATTACTATTTTTTTTTCTAATGAAAGAAATAAAATACTTTTCTTCTCTAATTTTTATGAAGAATTGAGTTAGTCCCAGCAATTTCCTTGTACATCTCTTAAATGGGTTAGTAAAATGGTTAATATTTGGGAAATTGGTCTGTGCATCTTAAAGTTGGTGGAAATTTGAAAGTACTGCAGAAATACAGCTGATCTGGGGTGGGGGAGGAGGAGGGTGGAAATAGAAAAATGAGTGTAAAAATGTTCCACCACAAGGTGTTCTAATGAACTTTATTGAGATATCCCAAAGGCAGCAGAACACATTATTAAAGCATCTACCAGAGGGGCTGGGTGCTCTAAAAGCAGTGGGGTGCATCCATCCCCATCAGCTCCACAGAGCACACAGCCAGGGGAAGCTGCCATTGCATAAATACAGTTTTGCATGAAGTACCAAATGTTGACTACATTAGGGACAATAATATTTGCAGTCCTAATCCTGAGTGAAAGCCTTTTTCCCCATTAGGTACCCCCATAAATAGTGCATGGCACTGGCTATTGACTGTCATAAGCTATGTGTCAAATTGTCAGATGTGCTTCTAAAACATCCCCTGCTCCATCCTCAATGTGGAAATATGAGTTTATTTGGGTATTGCTTGTCATATGCTGAGATTTGGTTATTTATTTGCTTATTTTCAGATAATTCCACAGATTTTTCATCAGCTTTGATGTAAAATTCTTTTTTTTTTCCTGAAGATTTTCTTCCTTAGACAGCCTGTCAGAATCTGCATCCCAAGACGTTGTCATGAAGATCTTTCTGTATTAAATTAAACTGCTTTTTACCAATTGATTGTACTTTTAGTTCCTCAAAGTCAGACATTCCTGTTGTTGTGCTAAGTATTCAGTTTTGAGTTAAGGACTTTTAAATATTGAAGATGTACACACACTATTTTCTGAGAGTAAAATTATACAGTAAATTATGCAGTGTCCACTACAGTACATTTTAAGTAGACCCTCACAAAATGACTTGTACTTACATGAGATACAGGGGCTACAGCATATTTATTAAGACTCTTCAACTCTGTATGAAACTGGAGCAGTCAGAAGTAATGGTGTCTGCTGAAAGATTCTTTATCATATGAATTTACTTTTAGTCATCTATTATTTATTTCAGCTATTTTATATGCCATTATAATAAATATTATGACAGAGAAAGCTTTTATGCTTCAACTTATTGTACTGCTCTTCACTTCCTTGCAATCCTTCAGGAAAATGTAGCTATGCTTTACCTATATTTAACGTAAATCATCACTTACATTTGAATGAAAAATTCACTATGAAAAAAGACTCCTTCTTCAATACCAAGACACAAATGCACAATCATGTTTACTGCCAAACTACTCTTCCATGCAGTGTTCATTTTTAAACAATTTTTAAGCTGTAAAGTGAATGCATTGCATATAGTGAAATAGCTGGCTTTTCTGGGGGTTTTCACTTTTGTGTTACTTTCTGGCTAAATAAGCATTTTTCTAGCATGAGTGCAAAGTATAACCAATTGCACTTAAGTGTTTTTAATATTTTTGCTCCAATAGGGAGCAGCTTACATACAAAACTGTACAAGCTGTTTGCTGGGGTTGTGTAGAGTAATGAAACTTACCTGGAAATATTGATGAAAGGCTTTAAGAACTGAGTGTGAAACATGAAAGACACGATAATTTTTTTTTCTTTGCACTTTTCAAAGTGCTATTGTGTTAGGTTTAGAGGAGGACTTGTTTGGAACTGGAGATTGATTTGCCTTTGGCTGTTTCTTCAAAGGCACCACGTTGATGCCTGGACATTGTCAGCCTTGAACTGCTCCTTGGCTTCCTGAAATACAAATAGCCCCAATTCCAAACTCAGAACTCTCAGCTGGTTCTGGCTGACCTGGATTTCACAGGGCTCAGCAGACACAGGAGTGTGCCCACCCCTTGTGTCTGTTCTTTGCTGGTCTGGCTCCAGTCCTGGGGGTGGTTTTGGGTGCAGGTGCATTTGTCCTGGGTATCTGCAGCAGCTCATTTTGCACAGCTTTTCAATGGCACCACTTAGTTATGATCTTGTGGTTTAGAAAAAAGCTCCTTGAATTATTCTGCACTCTTTTTATTATCTACTTTCTCCTTAAATGATGTAATTGAAAATAAAGTAGTAGAGGGAACATTAATACCTTTTGTCAATTTAATTTTAAAAATTCTGGAGTTTCCTGCCTTAGTGTGTTGGTTTGACAATGGCAGTTTAAAGACTGTCTCCTGTATTTGGGAAGGTGGCAAGTCTCATTTAAGGTTTCTCAACATAAAATGAGGCATAATTCAGTACTGAAAACATGTGAAGTGGTGAGAGACATCAGCATAATACAATTATGACACATTAGATCAGGATTTGCAGCATACCATTAAGAATCAGTTCTGACTGCAGAGAACAATTACAGTTAAGATGCCTTTTAGCAAAAATGATTTTTAGTTTCATTTTTTATTAAAACCCCCTATGCTCTTGTATACATATCACAATATGTGACACCTAGGCTTCTAGGGAAAGAGAGAAAACATTTTAACAGAGGTAATTCTGAGCTACTGTAGGAAAACAAGCATAAAACCTTCTGCTTGTCATTTAATGGAGATATTCTTACATTATTAAGAACATCCCTTGCAAGTATATTGCCTTATTCATAGGTTTTTTGAAAAAAGCATTGTGATATAAGTAGCAGTGGGAAAATTTGGAATAAAAATGAATTTATACTAAAGGTTAGCATTTCATAGTCTCAAACTGTAGTAGAAATTGGTGGTCTGCAGAAAACCTCTGTGGGGTGAGAGGTGCTGGATTCTTAAGTTGAAGGGAGAACCTGAAATAAAAAATTTGGGGAACTTGCCTAACCTCATGGTACATTAAACTGATTTCTTCCCCAGTTGTGCTTGGAGAAAAACTCACACTTGGCTCCTTGAGTGCCTTCAGAAGCTGAGGTGTGAGTTCTGAGTGCTTTGGATGTCCCATGCTCCAGTTTTTGCTGTGAGGAAAACAGAGTAAATGTGTCTGTGCTCAGTATGTGCCTTCTGTGCATGTGGAGGAAATACAGGCTGCAACCATCAAGGTTTTAAACAGCAAAAGCAGGGAGAAAGTTGAAAAAATATTATGATTTTTAAATTTCTGATTTTTATGTTTTCAATATACTAATCCCCAAATCCAGGCAAAGCTGAGTCTGCTTAACTTCTATTTAGGAAAGTATTTTGGAGGCTTCATAATTTCTTTTTTTCTTTCGGATTTGAAGTAGAGAAGCTTCTCTTCTGTTCTTGGAATCAGTAGCAGAATCCTCATGTGTGACACCAAGAGTAGAAGCATTACCTGAGTGATATCCTGTGGACTTGGATCCTTGTCCCCAAGAGAACAGTAGCTGGCAGCTTGTGGCCTGGTCTGTTGAACAACTTTATTATGGTTTTTGATCCCCTTATGCCCCTGTATTTGTAGCATTCTTGTCCTTTTACCCTTGGGAAAGAGGAGAATGCTTCAACTGAGGAAAGCAGAGGCAAAATAAAACCAACTATGCACACCACTTCTGTATTGAGTAAACAGCTTTGAACTGCTCAGATGGAGAGAAATTGTTGTGGAGTTCTATTGCATAATGCAAGGCAGCATCATCTTTCTCAAGTCTCTGACCATCAAACAGAAGAAAATATTTACCCAGTGGGGCAAAATGAATTCCAGGATGATGTGCATCTTGTGGGGGAAAAAAACTCTTTGTAGCAAAGTTTGGTTTAGCATTTTCCAGCTCCAGCAATTGATAATTCCTATGGAGACAGAACCTGTTGAAATTTTAGTTGTGTTTGTTTTGCTGTCCTGATAAGTCTGGCTGGAATGGGACAAGAGGAATGGGAGTGATACTCTGTTGAAACCAAACCTGAGAGGTAGTTGTAGCAGGCAAAATGGGTGCTGGCAAAATAGAAAACAGATGTAGGGAGAAAAGAGCCAGATGTGATGAAATGGGGAGATCAGATGGATCACTTGAGCTTGGGAGACAATGGAGACTCTTCCTGTGCTGCTGTCCTTTCCTTCCTCCAGCAATGCTCGTGGAATAACCTTGTAATCCCAGCAGATCCCTGTTGCAACCAGCAGCTGCTTGGTTCTGTGGTGACTTTAGTGTTCTGATGAAAATAGGCTTTTGGTTCATTTTGTTCTGAGATCTGGAATTTCCAAATATCTGGAAACAGGGATTTTAAAGCTGAAAATTGTATTTTTTGGGACAGTGTGTCCTCTCCTAGATGAAAAGTTTGCTTTAGAAAAATACAGAATTTCTTTTGAAGATACAGAATCATAGAATGGTTTGGGCTGGACCTTGAAGCCCACCTTGTTCCAAGCCCTTGCCATGGGCAGGGACACCTTCCACTATCCCAGATTGCTCCAAGCCCTGGCCTTGGACACTTCCAGGGATGGGGAGTCCACAGCTTCTCTGGGCAACCTGTTCCAGGGCCTCCCCACTCTCGCAGGGAAGTGCATTTATAAAATGCCCTGGTAAACTCTTACTGTATAAAACACTGTGTAGACTGATCTGTTATTTTCTGTAGTCATTTTATACTGTCTTTTATATCATCTACTACCAAAAATAGATTTTTTTTTTAAATTAATATGTGTCTATCTCAAGTTAACTGTTTTTTATATTTACTGATTTTTTTCCCTATTGGTGTGGTACCTAAAGCACTTCACTATTTATTTCAGGAGTTACATAAGTTTCACCATCAAAATCAAAGCTAAAATACACCTATTAACCTTAACACTGCCTTGAGTGGATTCACTGCATTATATAAAGCTGTGCATTGCATAGTGTATGTTTTTAGCAGAATCACCAAATCACAAATGCTACTTTTGGCACTAAATGTTGCGCTGGTCCATCCCTTTTGATGATTTGTATTCACTCTGGGGTTAGAATGTTAAACTAGGGATTCAGACAAGCTTCATAACACATTTACTGTAATGTGATACTGTGAACTGAACTTGCTGTTATTTATATCTTTTTTTATATTTTCTCTTGTTCCAGCATAAAGCCAAGGTAGAGGCAATGACCTTGGACCTTGCTTCTCTTCAGAGTGTGCAGCACTTTGCTGAAGAATTCAAATCCAAGAATTTGTAAGTACTCAGAAAATTAAATGTAATAATTTCTTGTTATTTTAATGTCTTTATCAGCTGAGCACAGAATCACCATAGTTGGATGGATCAACTGCAGTTAGTGAATAATCTTTTCCCAGAATTTTTTTCAATGTAAATTAAAGATAATTTTTTTCATACAAAAAAAAACCCCCAAAAAACAGATCTCCTATTATTTGATGTGTAGCCCCACTTTTAAAGGGCTTTTTCACCCTGTGTCTCTTGAAAAAGACCAAATGTAAATTGCATAAAAACAGCTCAGGCAACTTGTAACAGTTTTGCAGTGGTTTGGAAGAGGTCAGGGATTAACAATTAGAGCACTGCTCGTCTTACTTTGTTTTATAACCTTCTCTGTCTTCTTTTCATTTGTAAAGTTTAAAAAAAATATAGCCATATGAGCTAGACAGCTCCATTTTCCAGACCTGTATGTGGAATAGTCCATAATAAAAAAAAGAAAAAGGGGAGAGGTTGTGATAATGACATTATTTAACAATAGACAAATTTTTATGGAGATAACCAGGTTAGACCCCAAGTGGTTTGTTTAATTTAGCTTGAACAGAGCAATGAATGTCTGAAGTGAAGAAATTATTTGAAAGCTTTTACGTTCCAAGTCTTGACAACAAATTCCACACTTTGTGCTTTTATCCACAGTTTGTCCCATTGACTGCTGTGAGTATTCAAACAGCTATTTTCTGCAAATATTTCTGTAACTGATATGCATCTTACTGTTCTTCTCAAGAGAATATGACCTCTTAGCTTTGAAAATACATTGTCGTAGAGAAAATATATAACAAAGAGTATTTTTTTCATTTTTGAAACACTGCCAAAGCTAAATCTCACATGGATCAACAGATGACATTTTAGTACTTATAGGCCTTTTAGATTTAAAGAATTGTCAAAACTGACTTCTAACAGAAGTATTTTTACTGCCAAAATCCCTAGTATCAATATTTTCTTATCATGTCATCTTCATATATTAACATTTCTTGAAAGACAAATCCTTGCAGTATTGCTGCTTTAGTGCTAACTTAGTTTTGTGGTGTGAGAGCAGTAAGTGTTTTAATTTAGAATCTTCATGCTTTTAATATGGTACATTTCTTTAAATGTATGGTGCAGTGGAAAGTCAAAACCACCCTTCCAAATGCAGCTCTTAACCTGATTTGTGTGTTGTAGCTCATACCATGGTTGACCTAGCTAGTCCATTAGGTATGCATTTTATAAGTCCTTGGAAGTGAACAGGCTTAAATCAATTTTTGCCAGAGAACTTAGGAAATGAGAAGATCTAGAATCAGTAAAACCTGTTTTGTTTTTGTTGGCATAACCCATTCTACCAGTGTAGGTCTGTTAAGTGACATTGTCAACTAATGTTTCACTCTCATTTTATTTGGAAAAATATTTAGTAATAGACAGCATTTACAGCCTCTGCCTTGCCTTCAGGCCTGTCTGCCTTAAATCCATGCTCAGATGTGCCTGTGTCTGGCAGGACTCATCCAGGCATTATGTGGATGTTCTATATCTGTTGTGAGACTTTTGGAGTTTTGACCAAAATGAATTTCCATTTACATTCTGTTTAAAGTCTGGGGCTGGATGGAAAGCAGACCCCACTCAGTGCCTGTAGCAGTGGATCTTTTATCTGATGCAAGTACAGAAGAGTCACCTTACAATCATCAGCACTGGCAGGAGCGTGGGCTGGAAAACCTACCAGCTCTTTCTGGCCTCTGATTTTATTTTGTGATTTAACTATGTCTGGGTAAGTTTGGAAAAGCAGTTGTGTGGCAGAGGCATCTTACTGCTGCAGTGGTGGGCTGGTGTGTTTTCCAGCCCTAATGAGCACTAATGACCTTTGTCTGTCTCCTTGTTCATTTGTTTTGCCACAGTGTCCAGAGGTTTTTGTCACCTTGGGGATTCCTTTGCACCAGTGGCTTTATGAGCAACTGCAAGGAATCTTACAGGCTCCAGTGACAGACTGAGCCTTGCTCTTTATGCTTGGGCCAGTCTTGTCAGCTGGCAGCCAAACTTCCTGAAAAGGGGTTGATATCCCTGTAGGGGAAGCACATTGTGCTGGAGTCCCTCCCTTTCCCATGAGGGACCTGTCACTCCTGCTAATGAGTGTGGGAAATACACTAAAAGAAGAGGGGTTTCTCAACAATAAAGCAGGTAGGAAAAGCAAAGAAAGTGTTTCTGTTTTGGTTTTGGTTTTGGCTTTTTCCAAACAAAACTATCGTTTGAGTTCTGAGCTGCATAGATCTTTGTTTCTGGGAAAAACTACAATACTTCTAAAATGTCAAGGAGAAATTTTGTATGAGTACACACATTTGAATCAAGACCTGTATTTTGTTTCTCTCTGCATTTAATGTGAAGAGGCCTTTAGTATTCAGTGGTGAACATCTTAAACATCTCTGTGCAAGTGATATTCTCTTTGGTTTCTCCAGTCCACTCTTGGTTTCTGGGACACTGGTGTTTTCCAGAAGCTGTTGATCTTGGTGACACATGACCTAATACTTGAAAATTTATAAAATAGGTAACAGATAGTCATGCCTTCTGAAATTCTGCTTTTTTGGCACACTTTGTGGCTCTAGGTGCTATTTTTTGTCAGCAGATATGAGTGTGCTCAGAGTCACATCACACCCTGGGACCCTGTTCTTGATAGCAATTGGAAAATAGTCTTGAAGAACAGATCTCCTCCTGGATGAGAAAACTAAAATGGAACAACTCCAGAAGAAGGATCCCTAAATTTTATTGAGTTAAAACCTCTTGCTGGGGAAGCTGGAGGTGTTTGTATTGCAGAGAGCAGAGGGGAAATTGCTGAAACTGTGAATCTCTTGCCTTAATCAAATAAGTTGTAGAGGGAAAAAAAGCCTTCTTGAATGTGTTTGGGAATCTGAGAGACTGTGGAAACTACGTGAAGAATGAAGAAATGTCATTCAGTGCTCAGCAGGAATTTAACAGGGTTGGTTGGATACAGAAAACAAATGATGCAACAGAGGGAGCCTTGAGGAAAACATAAATAATAAACGGGAGGAAAGAGTTACTCTGCAAAGAAATATTTAGTATGAATTGGAATACTACTTTAAAGGCTAAGGCTAAGAAGCCTTCCTTGTTTGAAAGTAAAAGTCAGATGATTCAATAAATTATCATACTTCTGAGATTTGGTAGAAATCTTTTATTCCTATACAGATTTGTTAGGTGTTGCAGACTTGTCCACAGATAAAATCTGAGCTCTGAATATATAAACACTGGTAAATTATGCCATATTCCTATAAATATATTCTAGAAAATCCTTCATCCTCTCAGAAAAAAAAAAAAAAAAAAGAGTTTTTTTGTTTGCATTATCTGTACTCTTGAGTTGATACAGCTGTTTCTCTTTCTGAGACTTTTTTATCCATGCAGTTTGAATAAAGCTTTGGGCAGAAGGGTTTTGCTGATTATTTTAGATCCTGCAGTTCTGTGATTGCAGCACTCAAACTTTCTCTAGGAGCAGGACAGTGCTCCCAGCTTTTTCTGCTCTCACAGTTAGAAGGATTTAGTGGGCAAAACAAGGTAAAAATTTAAATTAGTTGGATCTTCCAAAGTCAGCTTTGGGAGAAGACAGAAAAAAACAATATTGCTGTTTAATATTTGATCTAGCATTGTAGCACAACCTGAGCACTGCGTGACTAACCCATAAAATGGATGTCCAATGAAAATTGTGCTCGAGGATTTCTAGCACAGAATTTTTCAGAGAAAGCCAGCTGTCATTTAGTGTTTAGTATTTCTGCTTGTTTTCTGCAGATACATTGGATATTTCCATCAGGAGTGAATGAACTCCATCTTCCTTCCTTGTGAAGACAGTGCTAACGTTAGGATGAGGATGGGAAAAGAGATCTCAGTGCACCTGAATGGCTGGATTTGTTCAAGTTGCTTCTTTTATATATGTCAAGTCTTTCCCCTCGGCTGGTTTTCAGCTCAGGCAGTTCATTGAACGTCTCTGTTATGGAAAGTCAAACAAATGATCTGTTTATAATAATGTTCTGGGCTAAGATGGATTTGGCATGATCTGATTTTTGTGCAGCTGGCAGAGGCAGACCAACCAATCTTTCATATTAGTGTTTTGGAACTAAGAAACACTGAATTGAATCTGCTATTCATTGAGAGGGCACAATGTGAGGAATTATGGTTGATATTAATCCCCCTTATAGACAAAATGACATCCCTCCTGTGATTGTATGGAACATAGCACTGAAATTCAGTCAGGGTCAGTGTTGGATAGTTCAGGGTCTGTAGAACTGGTATTTGTGTAAACTTGTGGATGTGGCACCTTGGCTTGTATTTCTCAGTTGAATCATACCATACTTGACTGAAACCTGCATTCTTTAACTGCTGGACAGCAACTGGGGGCAGCTCTAAAACTTCCAAGATAGGACCTGATGTCAATATTTACAGCCATGGTGTCATGGCATTTGCCAGTCTTCCTCATCAGAACACTTCCATGATCAAAACACAGATCAAATTTTATGTGCATTTGTAGTTTTCAGTGGTGCATGGTGCCACTTGGTTTGAATTAAAGTTATCTTCTGCCAAAAAGTAAGACTTTAATTTAATGTTCTCAATTTAATGCTCTCAACGAAAGGAAAAAGCTGAAATCATCCTGAAAAATCTTGAATTACTCCAAAGATAGGAAACAATGTTTGCCAATAGCTACTGCTTAGAATTTTCTGGATTGGTAGGAGCAATTCACAATTATGCAGGACTTCCAGATGTAGATCTTCACTGCAGTTACTTTTCTGTACTTTAAAACAGAAGGGTTTTTTTTTTTTTTTTTGGTGGTAAGAACTGGCATATGCTAACAGTTTATTCACTAATGATGTGTGTAGAAATATGGAAAAGACAGCAGTTATGAATTATGATTTTCCATTTGGAAGTTTAGTCTCTTCTTATTTTCCTAACCAGACCCAAAATAGAGTGGGCCAGGTTTTCAGCTGGCATCCTTAGCTGAGGCCCCAAACTCTGTAACTATATTCATTTTTCATGCTGCAGGCAGAAGTGTGCTGAAACCTTGCAGGTGCAATTAAGATTTTGGAGCCTGATGAAAAGTCAATCCAGAATATTATTTTTCTGCATTTCCATATATTATACCTGACATATTGCAGGTGTGTTATTTTTTAATTCCAATTGAATGACAATTAAATCATAGATACTGTGTGATAAATTCTATGCATACCTGAGAATACATACATAAAAATGGGATCTGCTTAGCAAGTTGTTACAAAATAACTAAAAAGATCTGGGGAAAATGAATATATGATTCAGATCAATGATCAGTGATGCCATTATACCAATATGTTTAATGGTTCTGTAGTTGATATATCTCTGTCAGAGATGATTGTTGCCACTGCTTATTGTCTTTCCAAACCTGAACATATTTTACATCACTGTACAACTCTGTTAACTCTTTTTCATTAACAGAATTACTTTAAGTGAATTAAAACTAGTGACAATTGAGATTTTACATTTGTCTTCTCAGCTTAGAGTACAATTGGCATCCTGGCAGTGCCACCAAGGCAAAGACTTCTGGACAACATTGAGCATTTTGAGATATCAAAAAATGCCCACATTGAACTAAGAAACATGCATAGCTCAGAAATTTCTGTTTCAGACAGCACATATCTTAAATTTAAATAAGATCAAAGGCTGACTACATTTGAAACGTACATAATAATATTAGGGCAAAACTTTTTTTTTGTCTTTGTGGTGATGCTGTGCCTTATTAAAGCCTAGGGATTGGTTTTCTGCATAAATAGTTTTTCTTTTTATTCTTTCTTCTGTTTTTAAGCTCTCATACACAATTACCCCTTTGTGGTAGCATGTGTCAAGTCACGTGGATCCAAAAACTATTTCCAGTATTTTATAAGTGAAAAATTAAAAATCTCAGAGGCTTAAGCCCTTCCCCCTTTTCCTGGGGGCAGAGATCCTGATGTTTTCATCAGATCACCTTTCCTTTCATCTGCTCTATCATGCAAATACCTTTTGTCTCAGAATATTTAATTTTTTTTTTGAAGTAAAGTCCATATTACTTCGCCCTAACTTTGCATACAGTTTCATCTACAAAAATTATGAAGCGTTTTTACATAATACTAACAAAAAGATTTTGTTTGGTGTTTTTTACATAGCTTAATGACTATAACTGTGCTGTCCAAAATTTACAAACCTGCCATTTGTCTTTGGATACTTTGCTTTCACTTCACTCTACCCTAATGAAGAAACCTTGAAAACCTTCAGGGAATTTCTGCCCAGCACTCTGCTTGTTCTGGTGCCCATTTTCAGCCATGTCTGTGCCTAAATCCAGGGTGAGTCTGAGATTGCTTGGGGCTCTGTCTTCCTAAAAAATTTCCACAAGATGCCCCAGCTGTAAAAGCTGTTTTGACCACCTAAATAAGTAAAATATCTATGATTAATATGATTAATAACTGATTAAAACATATTCTGTCACAAATATACTAAGGATTTTGAGCATTATGGCTTAATGAGTTTTGAGAAGCTCTGTGCATTTAATTGATGTTGCCTTCTAAAAATTCTGAATTATAAGGCCAGAGTATTTAATTACATATACATTAAAATATATTTAGTCTATTTAGTTAAATGCTTTCTAGGGGAGATAATTAAAACACAGATGGCAGAGTGTTCTGGCACTTGGGTAGGGAAGCCTCACTGCTGGCCTGAGACTGGCCATGGATCTTAGAATCCAAAAATTTGTGTAATAGACTGAAAAGGTTGTATTTCTTTATTAGCTGTTCCCCAAAATCCCAGAGGATGTCAAAGTACATTAATTTCCATCACAGCATGGAATCTTTCAGGTCTGAATGGCAGCACACAGCTGCTGTAGCTGTGAATTTCTGAATTCTGTCACAGCTCTATAATCTCTGGGCAAAACAGTGAAGAGTCATTGGCAAGGGAAATGCTCAAAGTCCATGAGGTGTTTAATTCTTTGAATGATCAACCATGGCCCCAAAGACTTTTTCCAAGGGTTTAACTGTTTTCAATTGAAAACATTACATATATGTAGTAAAAAGTATTAAATTGACCTTTTTCCTTTTTCCTTTTTTTTTTGTAGCTTTCTTTTTCTAGTAAGTCCTTATTGTGTACAAATGAAATTTGTATATTCAAACAAATCATTCCATGGTTATTGCAAAAATGATATTTCTTTAGGTCTGGCTCACCCTTGTTTCTGAGTGCATGTGAATGTGTGTAAATAATGATTTGCTGCCAGAATTTGAAAAAGGAGCACCACTTTGAGGCAGGAAGTTTCCTTAGATGGGCTGGTGAATGAAAATGACCAGATTCTGGATATTTTCCTTGCTGCTGTCTCTCATTAATTTCTGAAGGTGCAGCATGATGTGGAGATATTTTGGTAGTTGTCCCCTCACTATATATGTAAGAAAAAATAATAAAGGGAAAGCCATGACTAATGGATATTTTCTGTTTAGTTCCAAATCAGTTGAGACCTCTGTTCCTTCTCCACACATTTCTGAAATTGCACACTGAAGATTCCAGAGAGGTAGTGAATAATGATTGAGGGATGCTGGAGCTGTATGGCAATATGCAGATGATATGTGAGGAAGGCACAGGAGCAGCTGCTCATAGCAATTCCCATGTATGTGCCATGAAGGAAGAACAGTTTCAGTCCACCCCCATTAATCTCTTGGAAGTGGGGCAAAAGTATTTGCTGATCAACAGTGTCAAATCCTGCAAAGAAATCCAGTAGAATGAATTGCAGAGAATTTTCCTTGCTTGTAGCAGGAGGTCATCCATCAGGGCTCTAAGTCCTGTGTTAGAGGCTTGCCTTAAAATGAAGTCTGTCTGACAAGGATCCACATTTCTGTCAGCTGGCAGTTGGCAATAAGGGTATTTTTGCTGACCTTTTAGCCAATATTTTTAGAAAAAGGGAAGTTAGACATTTGTTTCCAAAATTCATTGAGTTAAGCAGTGCTTTTTTTGTTGGTTTTTTTTTTTACATCAAATAAACATTTAAATATTTTTGTGTCACCATTAGATTATACATAGTTCTGAGTTTTCCTGCTGCTGTCTGAACCCTGACTTAGTGATTTTCTTGTTGCTTGGTTTCCTGTCAGTACTGCTTGTAAAAGTAGGAGGATTTCTGGAGATAGTTGTTTAAATTCTCCCATTTTCTGGAGAGCCATAAGCTTTTCTTGCCTGTTGGATATTCCCTTTGTGTATCTAAGCATTTCCTCATGGAAAGAAGCACAACTTTTCTACTTTCAGAGAAAGCAACCTGGGTGTTCAGGGTTATGGGGTGGAAAAGTTTGGTGGGCTGTGACTTTGCTTCTTTGTGGAAGAGAAGTCACAGCTCTGCCTTCTTCACTGGCCGTGACAGAGGTCTACAGTTGCTTGTGGGACTTTGGGGATATGGTGAGGCCTTTTCTGTTGAATTTCTGTGTAATTCCAAACAGTGTGAACTTTTCAAATCACTTGAGAAGTGCCCCAGATGGTGTGACATTCTGCTTCATGGGAAGATTTGAAAGTATTCCCTTTGCATACTCTCTGGTTAACTATTTCATTACGTTTGAAATGGGAGAACACCAAAGCCAAGAACTCTGTTGACATTTTGGTGGTGTTTGTTTAACCTCCTAGTGCACAGGCTACATTTGTTGAAAAATATTATTCTTACCTTTGCAAATCATCAGTAATTAATTCCCTTGGAAATATCTACTGCTGCACACAGCCAGCTTGGGAGGCTGCTGACAGATCACAGTTTTACATCAGGTGCTAACAAATTGATTATTAAATTTCATAACTAACTGATTTATAACAACAATTTAATTTCTGTATCTCTCTAATGTATTCACTTACTGTATTTTCAAATAGTGCAGAGGAGTTGGATTGCTTAGTTGCTTCTAATGGTGAATTGTGCACAGCATGTGAGATCTGAATGACTTCCCCAGTGCAAAGGTTAGTGAAGTATCACAGGCTTTGTGAAATGCACAGAATATTGTCCACATTTCAGCTCAGGTATTCACCTTTAAGATTGTCCTGGCTAATTCTGCATGCTTTTTACCTTTCACTAAATTGTAGGTACACTCAGCAGCACGGTGAGGGTTTTCTGGGATTGCTGTGTACCTTGCAGTTGGAGCAGTGTTCTCAAGAAGCAGTGAGAACCTGATAGAGCAGAGCAGATCACCTGCAGGACCCAGTGCCCACCTACATGGCACTGGTAGCCCCTGGTAGCTCCCTTGGTGGGGTGTAATTCACTGCCTGAAGGCAATTTAAGGATTCACAGAGGCAAATTTTCATAACACACTGCAGGGTCTTAGCTGTGATGTTTCCAAAAATATCTAATGAATGTCATGGTTAGAGGGAGCCCTTGGTCATGTCGATACAGGAGTAAACACTATGGAAAATTTCCTTTGCTGCTGACATCCTTTGTTGGCTTTAGCTGTGCCTTTGATGTAGAATTACAAACTATTTTAAAGCGAGGGGGGATTTTTTTTTGGGCTCAGGAGGAAGCCTCATGCAGATCACAGCAATGTTTTTAATGAACTTGTGAAATCAAGGTCACAGTTCTGCTATCACTTGAAAATACTCCTGTCACAAAGCAAAGCTGCAGTGCCAGATGTGTGGTGTGAATTGTCACGTATCTTACAAATTTTGTCCCTGCATAATGATACGTTCAGTGACACAGAGCTCTGCACCATTGAGATTAGAATCTGTCATCTGTGGCTGAAATTCATAACTGCACAGTGGCTGT
The DNA here is from genome assembly GCF_903797595.1 of Erithacus rubecula. Taxonomy (NCBI): domain Eukaryota; kingdom Metazoa; phylum Chordata; class Aves; order Passeriformes; family Muscicapidae; genus Erithacus; species Erithacus rubecula. The sequence continues at coordinate 5,893,154 of NC_136664.1, read as the reverse complement.
TACCCAGGTAATCTCATTCATTTCCTGGTGTGCAAATGGCCGGGTCACAAAAACTTAGCTGACAATTTTCAGTAATTGGACCTTTGTTAGCAGTCTGACGAGAGACACCGATCGCTTAATGGACACGGATCCAGATCTGAGAGGGGCTTTAGCCTGAGACATGAAATGCTGAAATGAAGCACAACATCAGTGTCTGTTCATACAACCCTTGAGGTCTCTTTTCTGTGGAGTTATCTAGGAAAAACAATGCTTTTTTTATTTAGCATTTAAAACCACTAGTGCTAATTAAAAATAAAAGAATTCTAAAAGGGAACCTGATACTAACTTTTCAGTATGATAACTGTTTAAAATGCTTCTGTATTTATTTTTCTATTTCTTCACAGATTTTTTTTATTATAAAATATTGTAAACAATGTTAATTTTACAGTCTCTTAAATTTGAATTACTTTTACTTTGAAAAACTAATAAATGGGCTTTGAAAAATACAAATCTCATAAAATGGACTGAAGCATAATTTTTTTTTATTTTATGAATTCCAATTAAATGACCTAAAAATTGAAATTGAGTAAATTTTGTAATTTTATAATTATAGAATCTTCTTTTTAATTCATTGAGCTGATAGATTTAGATACAGAGTGTGCATTTCCCTTCTTGTAGTTACTGTGTAAATACTAATAATGAAGGATACTACAGTTTGGATAGGTGGAAGATGTGAATCCTTTCTGTCTGGGATTTCTTGCTTCCTAGTGCACATTACAATTATCAAATAGAATGATGTCTTTTTAAAAGTGTCCTATTTGTTTTGGAGGTGATGGCATTTTTGGTATTGCTGCTGCATTCATGTGCTGCAGTTCTCATACAGGAGGTTCTTATACCAGAAATTGCATCTGTGTTGGAGAAACTCGTTCCTTTTTTTCCCCAGCAGATGTACAAATCTGTAAATTAATTCTTGCTAGAGCTTTTCATAAACTCTCCTAAGAGGTGATGAATCATCCAAAGTTCCATGCCCTGTCAAGCTGCATGCAGCTTTGTTTTCCTCTTGGCAGATGTATCTCAAAACAGGCAAAATGAACTCTGGTTTAAATAATTTTGATTAAAAGTGCCTCAAAAGATCTGTTACCTTCTAAAGATCCTGCACAACTCAGTGAATATCCTGCTTGTGCTGTGTTGACTGAGGCTGCAAATATCAAAGAGCTGCCTTTTTTTGCCATTTGGTTTGAACAGAAGGAACTTTGCCTTTGTAAGGACAGTCCCTGTTTATCTTCAGTTTTTTTTGTGGGTACAGTATGTGTGCACAGATATCCTGTGTGTGGGTGTCACTGCCCCAAAGGTAAATCAGAAATCCAGCACTTCAGACACTGATTCTCTCAAAGTGCACAGATGTTTCACTCTGCTTCTGCAGCTTTTGGTTAAAATTTTCCAAGTTGGCAAAGGAACAGATAATAGATTGTTAACTTCTTATTGAAGCACACTACACTGGTAACTTCCCAATGGGCTGGAAGTCAACATTTATTTTAATAAGAAAATACAACCTACTCTTTATGTTCATCCTTATAAGTTTCTTTCAGTATTCAGCTAAGGTATGTTTGATTCCCCCTGAAATGTTTTTTTGAGAACTGAGCTATCAAAATCTAGTGCTTCCAAACATGCCTGAAGGAATATAATTACATAGTTTTGTTGGACAACCTGGGGCTTCATGTTTCACATTATTTTCCAGAATTCCTTCTGCGGATGCTCAGAGTTGCAGTGTACATGTCCTTCAGTCATATAGGGAAAGGTTCTAACTTTGTGTGTCCTGCCATCCTATGTGTGTGGGGCTGTGAGCTGGCACTTGAGAAGGACAGAGGGCAAGCAGTTATTTTTCCTAATTGTACTTCATTTATTACCTTCAGAATTAGAGTTTATGTTGAGTGTTGATTTTGCCTCATGGGATTTTAGTAAAGACATAAGAGGATGGAATAGGCAAAACAAATGTGACAGATCTTAATATGGTGTTGGGACATCACAAGTGTTAGTGCAGGAATTTTTGGCTGTCATTATTTTGTGTGACTTTTCCAAATTAAAGATACCAGGATATGCCAGATGCAAGCTCTCAAACCTGAGGTTCTCAGCTCAGGTAGAGCTGGCTGAGCTCTGCTGCATCAGGCTCTGACTCAAGGACAAGAACACGCTGCCAGTGCCAAGGTTTGCTCAGGGATGATGCAATCTAGCAAATGCAGATCCATCTGAGGTCTGAGGACCAGAGACTTTGCTGTGTTTCATAAGGGTTTGGAAAAAGACAAGAAAGAACAGAAAGGGCATTTGCCCTTGATCTTGCTGTGGAGGTTGGGAAGGCTGCAAGGTGCAGTATCCTGAGATTACACTGGAGACCTCAAGGAAGTTGAAGTTTTCTGGACCTGTTTTTTTGAATGAGAGAGGTATGTGCCAGCCTAGGTTCTTTTCTAGCTTGGTTTGGTACAATCTTCCCCTTTCATTTCAGGCTCCATTACCATGGCATTTCTATTTAAACTGGGTTAGGTGAGTACAGTGAGGAAGGATTGTGTCTCAAGGATCTCATATGTATTGTGTACAGATTTCCCACCAAAGAATACAGCTTCTGGAGGATGTTTTTATTTTTCCATCTCAGTCTTGCATTTTTCAACAGCATACTTCATCAGCTGCAGAAGTATGAAATGTGTGTACATTTTGCATTGTGTTTTTATTTCTTAATCACTTGTCCCCTACCAAGTGTGGATGTGTCATGTACCCCATAAAAGAAAGTAGTAGGAGTTGTTTGTCCCCCAGGAAAAGTTTCTTTTTTAAATGCTCCAGATGGAGACAGTTTCCCAATTAGCATGATAGCACTGTGTGGCATTTTGCCCTTTATTTTAATTTTATTTTATTATTATATTTTATTATTATAAATTTATTAGATTGTATTATTATAATAAATATATTATAATATTTATTTGCCTTTCTCCAGGCTCAGCTGGACCCTGAGTGGGTTCTGCTGGAATCAACTGGAATCAGCTGCACCGAAGGCACATGTGCAACCCATTCACACACAGGTGTAATGTTACATATTTAATTGGGATTTCTTTGTCCTCTGTTGATTTTTTCAGGCCCCTCCACATCCTGATCTGCAATGCTGCCGTGTTTGGTGTGCCCTGGTCCTTGACAGAGGATGGCCTGGAGTCCACCTTCCAGGTGAACCACCTGGGGCATTTCTATCTTGTGCAGCTCCTGGAAGATGTTTTATGCCAATCATCTCCTGCCAGGGTTGTCGTGGTGTCCTCTGAGTCCCACAGGTTGGTCAATGTTAACTTTGCTTTTGCTGGAATCTTTAATCCTCAGAGCACGAAACAGTTTGGGCAGAGCCACAAAAGTTTCTGAAAATGAAGGTCCTTGCTCTCAAGCATTTGCCTTTGAGTAATCTTTTTAAAAATAGAAGCATTACTAATGCCTGTGGATGTTTCTGGATTTGGCTCTGTTGCTGGATAAAGCATGTTCTAGTTTTATAACAGTATGTAGATATTTTTTTGATCATTCTTTGTGTGAATGCAGATTTTTTTGCTGCGTTTCAGACCACTCATTGATTTTGTGAGGAGATGGAATAATAATTGATTAAATCTGAATGGCATGACCTATATTGATTTGTCATTCAACAACTTCAACATCTTAGCAAGAAGAATGTGCAGATATTTTAGCAGGAGAAACAATGCAATTAAAAACTGCTAGATGAAATCCAGTTGTTTTATAATGAGAAATTAGGGAATTCAATGCAGACATTAGCTGTATAATTGTAAAATGGGAAGTAGTGTAGTTAATACATATTACAAATCTGGCTGTGCCTCTTATGGTGAATTTTTAAATTAAAATGTTAGATGCTCATCTTTTCTACTGCCAGGAAAAGTACAGTTGGCTAAAAAGATGTTGATGAGGTTTGCCTTATTTCAGATGTGTTTGTGTTTTTGTGTTGATAACTGAAAAGGTGGTTTTGATTTAAATAAAGTTCCTTCTGCAAAATGAATGCCCCAGTTCTGAATTTTACTGGGCACAAATCACTTACTCCGTGCTAATTTAGTTCAAGGACTACAGGATTAAGCCTGTAACATCCAGCTTTAAACATTACTGTTGATTTCTGTTTCACTTTTGGTCATGTGTGGTAGCTCTAGCAAACTAAAAGGAAGAATGTGTGCGAGTGCCTTTTTTTTTTTTTTTTTTTTTTTTTTTTTTTTTATTTCCCTGTCTTCATATTTCTAAAATGTTTTAGTGACCCAGAATGGAGCTTATTTTTTTTAATCATGTTTCCATAAAATGTAACCCCAGGGACCTGGTAGAGAGAGTCCAGCCAAGGGTCGGGCTGAAACCTTTATCACTTCCAAACACAGGGGCTTATGGTATAAATGACACACTGCAGATAGATTTACTTTTACCATTTTAAATTTATGATGGCTGAAATGAAAGGAAGCAATAGAAAATGCCAGTAATAATCCTCCCCGCTGTTAAAAGACATGAAATGTCTAGTAATTAGGTGGTAACAAAATCTGGACATCCTTATCTTTGCAAATCACACCAGGTTTGTGAAAGCAAGTAGCAGAGTCCTGTTAGGAGTGAGGGCAGCTACTGCAGGGCAGGAGAGATAGCTCTAGAAATAAATCTGCCAACTCCAATCACTTGCCAGATGTGGAGGGCACAATGGGATATGTATAAATGAGCTGTTATTTAATGGGAGATTATGTTGAATTGTCAGCTGCTTGTTCCCCCTTGTAAGTTTGTATCTCTGCTAGTATTTTAAATGACATCTTTGTTTTTCACTGCATTAAATGCTTTGTGTAACCAGCACTTACATCTCTGGACATCTTTATCTGTGTTTTTGAAAACATTTTGAAAGTGCTCATTGCTAAGGCAGAGAGATCAGCCAAGGTTTAGAGAAGACCATAAGGAAGTTCTGTTTTAATAAAATAATTAGCACAACTAGTAAATTTCCCTTCTTCTAAGGAGTCCAAATAATGTCCTGCAGCTTATCTTATCACTTAGGCTGATCATTGTGAATAACTGTGCTTTCCCCAGCCCCAGTCTGTTTAATGGGAAGAGGTTTATGTAAGGAGTTAGTTAGGTATTATTAGGTAGTCGTTCTTTCTGACCTACTTGAGAACTCTGAGCCTTAAACCATGTCGTAAAACAGAAGTGTTGGTTTCTAATTACTTCCATAAACCTTGACTGGATCTTTTTGCTGGAGTCAAGACCCCCTGTTAGGGGAAAAATAAAGTCCCATGTTAGCAGAAAATGCTATCCTGCACTGCTCCAAGGCAAAATATTTATTTGCCTCTTTGGTTCCCTGTTCATTTCTAGTTACTTCTCTGGATTCAGCACAAATGAATTCTGTTTAAATTAAGCTTTTGGGTACTTTAAGCACATCATATTAAAATCAGAATAATAAGTAGGTTGACTTTCCTTCTGTCTTTATTTCTGTGTTGTTAATTTGATTGTACAGCCCTCATTCCCTTGAATTCAATGAGATTGACTCACATAAGCACACTTGCAGGACTGGACTCAAAATATGCCATCGTGTTTCCTTTATACAGTGACACACAAAGAGCTTTATTTATAGATTATTTTTGGTGTCATAAGTGATTACTTGAGGAATGAATATAGGAAATTCCTCCCAGAATAGTCCTGGTAATTTCAGAAATGTATTTTATCTAACTGAAAATTATGAAAGAGAAATTTTGTTCAAATTGAAGGGCTAATTCTGCAAGACACAGAACATCCTGGATTCCTCTTGAGTTCAAATACTGTATTGCTTTTTTCTGAGTGTATTATAATTCCACTCACAGAATGAATGTAGAAATTCCAGCTGATCTCTTCATTTCTGGGCATGAGATACAAAATTAGTAAAGATATTTTAAAACATTTTTCTAGTGTGTACTATAATTATGTTTATCCCTGTTCTCCCCAGCTGATTCTGAAAACTGAGTATTAAAAAGAGCTTGCTAAATCCTTTTTTATTTTTAGGAACTTCTCTGAATGAAACATAGATCTGTAACTAAATGTAATATTATTTTCTAATATTAAGATATACCAGTAAATTAATAAATGAAATTGTAAGAACTGGGAGGAGAAATGCTTTATGGAAATTTCCTTTTCTTCATCTAAATGTCTTTAGAACATTCACTACTTTGTTTCTTTCCCTTTTTTTTAATAACAAACAGCTGGTGTTTAATGACTCTGTCAGACCCAATTAAAAAACGTCAACTAGTTACTTTGATTTGTGTTCAGCCATGCCATGGGTATACTTAAAAACATTATACTCTGCCAGAACTCATTTTGGCTTTGTTTACATTTATCTTTTAAACATATAAGACTATTGATGGCAAGTTACCAAGGTTATAACCCCTTTATATTCATCAATTTTTAATCTAAAAAAAAGCTTAAGAGGCAGTGAGACTCATCCATAGTTACTTGAACACTTAAATGCAAGTGTACTGTGTGTGAGTACTGGATGAAATGATCAGGGGAAAAGAAAAGATGCTGGATTGCTCTGCTTTTAATGCAGAGTTATTTTATCCTACGTTATTTTCTCCAAACTGATCATACCTTTATAGATGTAAGGCAAAATTTTTGTTCTTTTAAAATTTAAAATAAAGTGATTTGTAAGTTACGTAGCAGTGTCTTTAAACCATCATAGTGTTTTCTGAGTTGTTTTTGTTTATTGTTCATTTCTAATTATCCAATAATTTTACTGCTATATTATATGGGACTGCTCCTTGTGTCTCAGGCAATTTCCAGTAGATGCTTTCAACTGCTAAATAATCTGTTGTTTTATGTTGGTTCTGGCCAGGATCTCCTCTGTTATCTACATTTTATATTATTCTTAATGAGAGTGCAATTCACTCTGGGCTATCTAAGGCACGTTTGCTGCTTTTCAGATTCACAGAAATTAACGACTCCTCTGGCAAGCTTGATTTCAGCCTGCTGTCTCCATCCAAGAAGGAATACTGGGCCATGCTGGCCTACAACCGCTCCAAGCTGTGCAACATCCTGTTCTCCAACGAGCTGAACCGCCGCCTCTCTGCCCAGGGCGTGACATCCAACGCCGTCCATCCTGGAAATATGATTTACTCCTCCCTCCACCGCCACTGGTGGCTCTACACTCTGCTCTTCACCTTGGCCAGACCTTTCACCAAGTCCATGGTAAGTGAACGCCTGAAACTATTTTGTGCATCTTTGTTTTTATGGAATTGGGGCAGGCGCGTTGTAAAAATCCAGATGTATGTGAAGCTCTCTTTGCTTCTATAACCATGATCCTGATTTTAATGGCAAAAATCATGCCAAGAAGAGGATTCTTCAACCACTTAAGATTTACTTTGTCAATCATCTAAGGAACCTTCTAAGAGGGAGTGCATGACCTTGTTTGAATATATGATTTTTCACTGTGATTAAGTGCATTCTATGTCTCAGGTGCAGACTAGTTTAGAGTTATTTCTGTGCTCAGGGTACGTAAAACATCAAAAAAATTGCTTTGGCTTTTAAGTGGAATATGTTGACTGCATTTTTTATGTAAACAGATGCCCTAGTTAGAAAAGATACTACAGACATTATTAATGGCTGAGGGAAAGTGCTCTCAGTGGTAAAAGCACCTTCATTCATATTTTAAAAAAAGCAACAACCCAACAATTTTCTTGATTCTTACAAAGTGCTGAAGACAATGGGTGTTTTCCATTTGCCTCCATTGGCTTTTGGACTGGAACCATGACATAATGAAAGGCTTTGCAGTTCTTCCATCACCAAGGTTATGAGTCTTTATTATGTAAGAATCTGCAGCAACTCCAGCCCTTGGAGGGGTTGCTCTTATCCTCTGAATATATCCTCTGATCCTCCAATTATAAAGAGACCAAAGTATTTTTTTAGGCAGAGAATGGCATTTAGTTCATTGAGAACTGGCTTCCTTTAACCTGATAGACTGTTTCTCATTCCTTTTTCACTGAAAGAGAAAGGTGTTCCCAAAAAGAGGAGCAGGGAGAAAGAGTCTCCCTTGAATGTTTGCTTCTATGAATCAGGGACACGAGAAGATCCATACCCCTGCAGAATCTTAATTTATACTGAGATAATGTGTGTGGAAAACAGGGTGTTTAAAAATCTGATTACATGTCCATAAAAGAAAAATATTGGCTCTTCAGTAAGAAGATTTTGTGGAGCAAAAATACAAACACCACAGTGTTAACCACGTGTCAGTCAGGAGAGCCCTCACACCTCCAACCTCTGCCTGCATTTTGCAGCCTGTGCATATGCAAAGCCTTTTTATGTCCACAAGATTGATACATGAGTGCTCTGATACCTTGGGACAAGTAATAATATCTTTCAACAGCATGTTTTTTTGACCAGGACCTATAAAACCATGTCTCTGCTGTATTAGGGATTGTTTGTAAAACAAATTCTTGGAGTTCTCCTGAGAATGTGTAAGTGAATGTTATCAAAATCCCGTGAAAAAGGATCCAGTCTGTGGACATTTATGAATTGTTTTATTTACTCTGACTTATTTTCATAAGGGGAATTTTTTGTGTTTGTTACTCAGGGAATCTTATCCTCTAAGGAACAAAACCACTGATGTTAATTTGGAATTCTTTAAAAGAATTGACTGATTTTTAAACTAGTGTCTATTAATGGGTATTACATATAAGAGAATGCAAAGTACAGGACAAAGACACCAGCTCTGAGTAACTGTGCCCTGGGCCAATCCAAATCACTTCTGTTAAGTCCTTTGTGTTTGTATTTCACTGAGGTTATTTGAATGTCATGTTGGAGGGGATGGGCTGAGGTTAAGCATCAGTTTGAAAACTCTAATTCTGATATGAATTGCTGTGTTCCCCTGAACTCTACCAGTGTTTGAATTTCCAGTAAAACTAGAAAAGTGCCCTTTTCCTGGGTATGCAAACAAGCTGAGCTGAAATTCTCAACATCATCAGTCTAAGAGTTTCTATTTTAAGGCTTCTAGGGTGCAAATGATTTGCTGCTGCTGCTTCTTTTTCAGGCATTGTGCTGTTACCAACCTGGAATAGACTTGGTTGGGGATCTTTTTCTGGGCTTCCTTTCCATGTTTCCGTGGCAGCTCACCCTGGAGCTTAGATGAGTGTTTTGGCCTGAATGTTGGGAGTGATCTCAAAGCTTTACAGCTGCAGTCCCAAGGTGGTGAGCTGCTCTTGCTGAGCTTTCCAAGGATGTCTGCATTGCACAATGCAGCATGATGCAGCAGCATTTTAAGTAGCTCCAGCTGAGCTGGGCCAGTTACTGGAATTGAGATTGGGGACAAGGTTGTGTGGAGAGAGGGGAGCCAGGCAAGGAGTCACACAGAAACACCTGGACCTGTTTTGGTCTCTGAGGTTGCAGCTTTATCTGCTGCAGAATTTTGGTGTGGGGAGAGGTTTGAAACTGTTTGCTATGTCCTGATCTATGGAGTTGCATAAATACATGGATATATCTATATTTATATCTATATGTACACACAGAAACTGCAGCTGCACAGACCTGATTCTAAGGCCTTTTTGTATTATCATGGTGCCCAGGAAGTAGTTTGAAGTAGAGCAATGGAAGCTGAAGACTATTCCTTTCTTTCCCCCCCACCTCTTTTTGAAATCTAAAGTCCGTATGGATTTATACATAGAAATTTAGAAGTATTTTGTAGAAAGAAGCAGTTGAAAATAAATTGCCATTTTATTATTGAAGCTGTAGCTATAGTAATGTCAAAAGGCCTCTTTTTTACTTACTATTAAATAGTTACTCAGTAAGTTGGAGATGGTTAGATTATAATTAAATATCAATTAAAACAAGTGGCCACTGTAAAAAATGAATTGGAAGAGAAACTCTGAAAGTAACTGTGTAGACCATGCATATATTTGCTGGTTTGATCTAAGGTTTTAGGGTTTTGAGTTCTTTTCTTTCTACCTCTTTTCTCTTCCCCTCTCTTTAAAAACTAAATTGAGAAAATTTTGACTGAGTTGGTTTTTGTTTGGGAATTTTTTTTTGTTTTAAATAAAACCCATCTGATTTGTCATTATTTACATACAAGGCTAAAATTAAATCTATTTTATGTAAGTTTCGACCTTATACCGAGTGTGGTATCCAGTGTCACCCCCAGGTGATTTTCAGTGTACAAGGGCATATAAAATTATAAGCAGAGTGCTATTATCACACACTTGTGATAGTCTTACATAGACCCAAATATTTTTGTTGGCAGGTAAAAGAGCAGAAAGAATATCATGTGTTAGAGTAGCAAGAGCTTAACAGATGTTTCAGTGAGCTGTATTTTCAAATCCTTTCACATTAAGGAATGGCTGGGCTTTGGGGAAGTTCTGAGACTATTGGGTTACATTTCCTGTTACAGTGCAAAGCCAGCCATTGTGTTGGAGTTTTTAGCAGATGTGTTACCCCATTTTAATAGTTGAGAGTAAAACGTTGGTTCTGTTGCTGAGATATAAATTATATTTATAAAAGCTCAACTTGTCACCCTTATAAGCCAGTTAGAAGTAGTAAGAGAATTCTGCCCTTAATTTTTGACTGATGCTTGAAGTACTCTTTGATTTCTCCCTCCCTCCCCCAAAGATAGTGACTTTCCAGAACTGGATTTTGTATTTGAAGTATTGCTGTTGAGAATTACAAGGAATATTTCTAAGAGCCCCAAACTCTTCTGTATGTCTAATTTTTATATAAACCCATGAATTCTTGTCCCTGGGATATTTTCCCAGAGGTGTTTGAGGCAGTAGCCCTGAATTGCAGTGTTCATACAGGAAACCCCAGTGCCTACACTGACTTCACTGGATTTACTTTTGCCATAAGTTGGAAGTGTCTAAATTTGAATTTCATGCAATGATTTCCATGCACTTCTAGCATCAACTCAGAAATGTTATTCTGGCAAGAAATCAATCTGCATCTACAGGAGTGACTGCAACCTAATGATCACATCTGTTTGCTTTTGATGGAAGCCCAAAAGAGGCCCTGCAGCCTCATCACCTCTTTGCTTTCTCCCCTGTCCTTTGCTGAAGAAGCTGGAATTACCCTTAGAGCTGAGGATAGAATTCCCTCTCCATGCAAACATTTTTTGCTGTCCAAAGATCTGTGTGGGCTGTGTTGAGTTGATGTTGGCTTCCAGCTCTAAATTCACAGTTCAGGCCAAACTCTGCCCTCAGCTGTGCCTTTCCAGCCCAAGAGCAGCCCTGGCAGGGTGGGTATGAGCATGTTCCAGCACAGAATTTGGCCTCTATTTCCTTTCTTAAGACACTTCTGAAAATGCACTTTGAAAAGCAAGAGGCAGCTCTTTTTGAGAAGAGCCTCACAGTTCATGTTTGATCAAATTGAGTTCCTTTTCTCAGGTTGAGCTCTGGGCAGGAAGTGAAAGAGGATGGGAGAGTGAAAGGGAAATAGCCATCAACTGGATATTAGCACTTGTAGAGAGTGAATAAATCATATGGGCAGTTCTCCTGTTTTATGGATTAATGCCTGAAGTGGAAATGTTAGTGATGCTAACCCACAGCTTTCCTTTTTGACATGCAGGTTTGTGGCCCTTACCCCCAGTACCATGTAGGGACAATTATTTTATTGAACCCTGATAGCATGTGCTTAATTGCACAAAACTGCTATTTAAAATTGACTGAAATGGGTAAAAGGAGAAAAAGGCTTATGTGGAAGAACATTTTGATTTGTTGTAATAGGATGGTAAAGAGATGCCTCCAAAGTAGTTGTTGATCATTTTGTGTGTCCTATCCAGCAATAAAATGTAATCTAAGCTAGTTTATTACCAAACTTACATTTAACTGATACATATTTTTAACTTGCTGCTAAAATAAATGTAGCATGAAATATAAGGGCAAATTAAATTTGTCCCCTGTAACCTACACCAGAGGAATGGGAAGTCTCTATGGAAATCTATCCCTGTGCCAAAGTGAGCAGGTCAGGATCTCAGAGTGGTGCTCAGGGGGAGCAATGGCCACAGAATTTGCTGTGTCCAGCATGGCCCCATAGCTGTTTGTGGAGCAGCTCAATTTTTGTCCTGTAACTTCATGGAGGAAATAAAGAATTTCTTCTTCCCCACCAGATCCTTGCAGAATTTCAGAATGCTTTAAGTACATGGGCTGCAAGGCAGGGAAATATTGGTCATTGATGTTTTATATTGCATGTAATTAAATTAAATTTTTAAACTAAAATAGAATTCCCTATATTTTCAGACTGAAAACCCCCTTATTGTTATTTCTTCCCTTTTACTCTCCATCACTTATGGAGCTAAAGTGCACCTGGAGTGCTGTGGAGTCTCTGAGGTGCTGTGCAGCATTGATCTGCTCAGAATGTATTTGAGAAACCATAAGGAAGGAAATTCCTGTTACATTATGAGTGTTGAGGTGCTTGGGTGAAAGGAGTTGCACTGATAGAAACAGCTGAACAGGATGTTCAGTTTTGAGTTTATTTTTGGGTTTTTTTTGTCCATTTACCTTTGTTTTTTTTGTCATCACTATACCCAGTATTATGAATTTGCCTCATCCTTATGGTAGTGTTCTTGAGATCTTCATACTGAAACATCAGGAGTTGTGCTCTTTGCTGAAAATTGATCAACTACTGCAACAACTGAAAATAAGGAAGGCTTTGATTATCCATGGGTAAAGATGACTAAAATTAGAACTGTGAGTTTGAAGAGACAGTAGAAGAAAAGAATTTTTAAAATATTAGGCAGTGAAATTCTATAGTTCTGGGTGTTTTTTTGATTTTGCATTTATTTTACATATTGGTGTACAGATATTCTCTTTTTTGATGTCAGTTATTACAAAAAGATTTGGAAGTTTGTGGGGGGAAAAATGGTTTTCTTTGTGGGAATCTGCTTTCACAGTGCATTGTTTTATTTTCTTTTGTCAGGAAAGAAAATAGCTAACAACAGCATTAGAAAATCTTCTAGATTTATATGTACAAGCACTTGCCTCCCTTCTGACTGATTAGAAATGAGGTCTTCTCTCTCAAAAGTGGGTGTGTGCTGCTTTGCTGCATAAACACCTTGTTAAAAATCTTTTTCTGGTTTTGTGACCACAAAAAAAAAAATAAATTCTTGTGTAGTTCACATAAATCTAATATTTTTTGACAAGCATTGCTAAGAAAACAGCAAAAGAATTTATCATAGAGTTCTGTTAAAAATAATTGGGAAGGAGAACATAAGGGAAAATTCACCACGAGGAACTCTCTGGGTGCATCACATACTTGAGTTGTAGAACCCCAAAACTATAAACATATATTTTTTTGTGCTTTTTCTGGCTTTAGCCATCAACTTTTGCTGGGAGTATTCTGGATTGAAATTAAAAGCTGAAGCAGATTGTCTCTATTTTTCATGCATTTATTTAGTGCTAATGTGAACATTTGGCTTGACTTGGGACAGTGGCAGCAATGATCTGAACCACTTTTTGATATTTTCTGGCCTAGATCTTAACGTATTTATGAACTGAGCTAGTAACTCTATCTTTGCTGCTGGTCTTCCTTTGTCCACTCCTAATCTGCCCTCAGATTATGATAGATATTATTATATGAATAATTTAAAGAAGGCCTAGCACATAAATCATGGGATTATTTATTTTCTTCAGTAACTAGAGAGTAATAAAGTTTTTAGGAACGAGAACTGTAATCAGAGTAAAGTCAATGTGCTGTGGTTCATATATAATGATCCAGTGAACTGCTACATTCTAGAAAGAATCTCAAATATTCCCTGATAAATTTGATTTTTTTAATTAGCAATGAGTTTTTAATCACTTTTTATAGAAAAAATAGTCCGTAAAAAGTCTTTTTTTGGGGTTGTTCATCCTGAGAAAGAGGATGTAGCTAAAGGAGCCCCAAGGGAGCTGGAGGGACTTTTTTACAAGGGTGTGGAGTGGCAGGACAAGGGGAATGGGTCCAAATTGGGAATGGGCAGGTTTGGCTCCCTGTGAGGGTGGGAGACCCTGGCACAGGTTGCCCAGAGAAACTGGGAAATGAGGATCCACACATCTGAAGTTCAGCAAAATAAATATTTTTAGATGAAGGTGAATTTTTGTTTCTTTGACCCTTAGAAGTTAAAATCCTGAGCCCAAAATTAAACTGGTAAATGATAAACGTAATGAAATTACATAATTGAATGTTGTTAGTCCTTTTCATTTTGTGATCATAACTCACAGAGCAATATAAATTTTGTGGATTCTAGAACATGGTTTATCTTTCCTCACATTTTTTTTTCAAGTTTCTATTTATGAATGGATAGATGTTCAGGAAACCCAAAGCTTTACTTGGCCCTGGGTAAAATAGGTGAAATATGAAGTTGGTTTTTGTTGGTTTTTTTTTTTAAAGAATGTGGATCCTATGTTATGAAACTCATTTAACTACTGTTTCTTAATTGGGCAATGCAGTGCTTAGTTAACTTATTTCCCTTGAACCCCTTGGATATCTGAGATGCTTTTTTGTACCATGCTCTTTTCATTTCTCACTCTATCATCTTTGAAGAGGTGCCATACCACTTTAAACAGTTCACCAATCAGTTTCAGATGATGGATTCTCTTTAATCATTTACATCCAGAGAAAGTCAAATATTCCTTAGGAAGCCAAAGTAATCTAACAGAATGTATAGTGTTTGTGCAGCTGGATATCTTATTTATTTGAAGTTCTCAGGGAAATCTCTTCTGACTTTACAAAAAAGATGGAAGAGTAAACAGCAGCAGCGTCCAAGTAATATGAGCTAGAAAGTCCCTCCTTTTAGAGAAAAGTCATTTAAAAAGTATATTTGCAAGGTCCAAAAATAATAAAGTATATCAAATGCAGAGTGCTACATAATGTTTTTTCAATATTCTTACTATTTTTACGTGTGTGTATTATATATATGTGTATGTACCTACATATCTGTCCATCTACACAAGTGAAAAATACACTTGAGTCTTTCATATACTTCATATTCTTGGATAGGTGAACACAATAAGAGTCTGTTTTCTGAAAAAGAAAGATTCCACTATTTGTGTTTTTACTTTGTGACATGTCATTTATCGTGATGTTGGCATTCCCTGGACATAACTGCATAACTGAATTAACTTTCTTAAAAACTTCCTTCCAGGAAAGCTATCAAAAATATACATGTATATACAGAAATATGAATATTTCTAGGCTTCTGGGAGGTATCCCACTGTGATGCTAATAGTGTTTCTAGTTCCTGTCAGTTCTCTATTCCAAAGTTTGGTGTATACATAGATATATATATATATATTTTTTTTCCCTGACGAAGATTTGGGGGAACTTACTTGGATGTTCTGTTGGTTTTGGTGTTGTGTGTTTCTTTTTTTTCTTTTTTTCTTTTTTTTCTTTTTTTTTTAATTTTTTTTTTCCCCTTTCCTAAAGGCAAGACTCAAATTAGCAGGATGCTCCTTACCCAGCTTGGAGCATTTGCCAGATTTCCATGTGGAGGGAAGTAGGTCTGTGGATTGATGAGGCTGTTTTAGGGAATCTGTTCAATTTTTCCACTGGATATTCACTGGCATTTTGTACCTCAGTAGTTTCCATTGTGTATTACTCTGAGAATTATTGAAAGGATTGAGTTAGATACTGGTCAATTCCTGAATATATGATTCAAGAATCAATTTTAAGAATGGAAATGGATTTGGCAAAAAAGGACTTGAATCTCTTTCTGTGTTTTGATATGTATTGGATGACCTGATTTTGTATGATTTTTCTTGTGAAAAAGTAGCAGATCTGCACTCCCTCCCTTCAGAGGGAAAGTAAACATCACAATGAGCTAATCCATTGTGCTTAATTCAGTGTAAAAGTGAATCACAAGTGGTACAAGACTTGTTAGTTTTGCAGTAATCTGTATGAGGATTTGTAATCAGATATTCTGAATTTACTTAGCTTTTAAGGTTTCTTTTAGACTTGGAATTTTTGAGGCATTTGGTTTTCCCTACCTCTTTATTCTGCTGTTTCTAGGAAGTTGTTAGAGTAGTAGCATCAATCCTATTTTAGCAAGGAGGATGTCAGTAAATATAAACAATGTAGTCAAATTCCATCCATTATTTTAGTGACAACATATTTTTGCAGTTATTAAGTATCTCTGTGGATGCAGCACAGTCTTCACTGCAAATCAAAAAAATCTATAGAAGGTAGTTGAGGAATTTTATTAATTGCAAAAGCATCACCTTGAAATAAGATAAAGATAGCAATCTTGGATGATGCATCTTAAATAAAAATAAAGTATTTTTTGATATATAGAGAGAATTGTTTGTCTTGAAATACAAGATCTTCTTGTCCAAAACATGCAAGATTGATTTGTCAGTGCTGTAGATTTCCATCTCTTCCAGCAGTATTGACTTAAGGGCTGATATTCCCAGCAATGAAAGTCTTTTTTTCCAAAAGTGTTGAGCAGGCATAAGAGTTGAAAGTTTCTGTGAGCTTATTTTTAATGTTTGGTCACACAATTTCTCATTTCTTTACTTTCTCATAGATGGGTGGGCACTTACAAATAACTGGTGAGCTGGTTATGGAAGCATTTGCTCAAGTGCTGAGCACCAGACTTTATGTGAAAGGAATAGGTTTGAAAATCCTTGTGCTCAACTGAAACATTAGCACTGATTTTTCTTTGAATGCTGTACCTACTATTATGCAAAATATATTGAAGAACACTTCAGTTTAACAAGCTAGAGCAAGAATAATTGGAAACACTAGGATTAAATTTTTCACTGAAGTTCAACACTCTTGAATGTAGGTATTTTTCTTAGGATTACCTTGTCTTTCACTGTAATCTATTAATGAATACAATTAGGGTTTTTTCATTTTGTGAGAAAATTGGAAACACAATTTCTTTCCACTGAAGAGCATTACTATTAAATTGTTGTCCTGAATTGTCAAACTTGCATTATGATGAATACTACCAGTCCAAGAAAACTAATTTAGCACTTCAAGTAAAACAACTGTCTTGGCAATTTTTTATGATAATGAATTTGTAACGGTGTCATTTAGAATCTCATTGTCTACTCACATCAAGTAGCTCATCCCATCCCAAACAGTGTGGTTATCTAACAGTATTAATTATGGAGCAGTGGCATGATCTGCAGAATGATATTATTGACAGTCAGGCTTCTCATGGCAGAGCAGTGCCCTGCCCCTGCAGAAAAGGGATTTCCCCATTTCCAAGGAAGGTTTCCATGGCAAAGGTCCCAAAAATCAGAAAGGTGGGCATCCAAAAAGTCCTTTCCTGTTTCCTCTTGTGACCACTGGTGACTATTCTGTTTGTAATATCATGGCATAAATGTAAAAATTTAATATTTTCTTCATGTGAAACAATGCTAAAATAATTTTTTTCTGGGAAATAAACTTTTGTTTGTGAAGATAGCATGAGTAAACAGAAGTAATTTAACTAGTTCTGCCAAGGAACAAGGTGTTGCTACACTGGGTGCATATGATGAACTACTGTGTACAAAGTGAGCCTCTCTTAGCTTTTGCACCGAAAGTGGTGATTTTGTGAGAAAAAATGATGTGTTGAATTCTTCCATTCCCTTGATGAGAAATGTATGTGAATTTTCTACTTTTAAAGGAATTATGGCAGAAAGTATCAACAAAGCTGTCAGTTCCACTTGTGATATATATTTATTGTCTCCTTTTTGGCTTGATGTTTCTAAAGGAAATATTTTCATACAGAATGTCTTTTTATTGAAACAACAGTTGAGCTTACTTTTGGTAATGAGATGAAATTTATCATTATTGAATTACATATGTGCTTATTCCATAATCAGTAATGTGGTGTTTTAAATGGTCTTCAGCTGAAGTCAGGCTCTTAGGAACACAATTCAGACCATTTCTTGTCTTGGAAAAATCAAATACTCTGTGTGTGTACCCGTGGCCAGCAAGCTGAACACTGCTGAGGCTTTTTCTGCTGTTAGGAAGTGACAGAACACTCATCTGAAAGCTTTGTCACTGTCCACAGCAAAGATTCCTGTAAATTCAGTCTAACTGATAATCTGTTCCCCTAAAATAATGTTTATGGTTGGTAATGAAATGTGACTGGGCCAAATTTTGGTCATTCCTGTTCACTATCATCATAAGAAAAAAAAAAAAAAAAAAGCTCCTCTACTTCCATTCTCTATTCCCTCCTGCTGGCAGATTCACCCCTTAATTAATGATATTGTAGTGCTCAGAACCTGGAAAGGAAGGGTTGTCCAGACCTGAAATGGAGACTTGGACCAGGAATGAAGTCAGTCTATTTGCTTTAAACATCTCTACTGAAATGTTTATGGTCTCTTGTGCCTCAGTGCTTTGGGAGATATTTGTGAGTCCTTCTCAAGCATAGATTCTGAACTTGCTTCAGTGACCTCCTTACTGTGTGTCAGCACTGAATGTCAGCAGTAAACAAATGAAATCTTGTTCCATCATCTTCATTTGTTTGGTTTGTCATGTTCACAACCTGTATTTCTTAAGGTAAATGCTGTTGTTACAACAATGGCATCTCAAACTTGCTCTGTGTAGGTGGGGTAAGTGATTTGCCAGTTTTCCTTGGCATGATTTGCTTTTGAGACTTCCTGGTGGCCTGGGCATTTTTTATGTTGTAAAATGAAACTTGGCTGATAACTGTTATATCAGAAGACAGAGATGGTTTTACCTTCCCATGGACACAGTCAGTAAAGCCACTCCAGAATATTGGTGTGTGGGTTTCCAGGCTGAAAGTGGAGGTCTCCTGAACTGATCTGAAATCTTTGCTGATTCTCTTGCTTTTGCCTCTGTTGTTCTTCCCTTATCTCTGGTTTCTGTCCAGAATGTGATTTTGCTGTGTTTAACTGATGCCAACTGAGAATGGCAGAGTCAGGGCTATCAGCAGTGAGCTCACTTCCCACTTTAGCAGTAATGCCTGGCTAAAGACTATTTCATCTAATACACAATATTCATTATTATTATATATTATATATAATATATATATTATATATATATTATAACAAATAAAAAACTGCCTGGACCATTTTATGTTGTCTTTAAGAATATCAGGTGAGCTACTTTAGAACATTTTATAGACATTTAAACTAAAACCTTTATGAAAGGCTGTGGTTTAATTTTCTCAGCCTTGACATGCCCAAAGAGTGCTGTAGATGAACAAAATATGGGCTGCAGATAATGTTCCTCCTGAAATCTCTGAAGGGACTTGTTACCCTGACCTGATGTAATTTCCTGCATAGTACTGCTTTAACCACGTGTAAATGTGGTTTTCAAAAGGTAAAAATAAAATTCATAAAGAAATGTTTCACAATGACCACTTTAATATTTGCAACTAAGTTTTGCCTGAGATAGCAAAAAAAAAAAAAAAAATTGAGGAGTAAATAATGGAGTTTTTCTACTAAAAAAAGCATAATTTTAAGATGGATTTTTTGGATTTTTTCTGATGGAAGTTAACGGCCAAAATCTTTTCAGGCAAGATATTAATAAATGCTCACACAGAAGCAAAAATATCCTGCTTGTGTTGATTGTGCAAACAGCTCAAATAATGCTGATAGTAAATAAAATTATTTGAGGCAATCAAATGTATAGAATTAAGTGAAGAATTTGCTGTTTCTTCTGAGTTCTTAGGTGATTTCAGATTACCATTTTCCCTAAACATTTATGTTGTGATTTTCAACAGAAAAAAGTATGTTTGGAATGGATTCAGATATAAATGTTTTATTTTTTCTTTATTCTCCCATTCCCCCCCATCATGTCAATAACTAGAGAAATAATTCTCATATTACTACAAACAAGTCATTGGATTTCAGGGAGAAACTTCAGTCTCATAGGTGACTGTTTCTAAAATTTCCAAGTGTGGTCATGAATAGATTGATGGAAGCTGTTTCCCAGTTTTCATTGCAGTGAATCTTAATGGATGCCAATTAAAATATATTTACATATGTACTTACATTTCCCACCATAATGTGGAGCCTGTAACATGATTTATACTGACAGATACTGATTGTTTTTTAATTCTTCCTTTTATCCACACACTTTTGAATTATGAATTATATCAATCCTTAAATCTGTGTTTGTTTTGGAGCATGTTCTCTTTTTTTTTTTCTTGCCTCTTGGCACACCATATATGCACTAGCAAGTGCTCACAGTTTCAGCTGCATTTAAGGAAATATTGTTGTAAGGCTTTTATGTGCTGTACTTCAATCAGCTAGTGCCAGCAGTATCCCAATAGAAAGACCCTCAACAGACCATTTTCAGCATTTTGCTGCAATTAAACTCCTCTGGTTTTAGCCCTCCGGCAATTTAGTACCTTTTTACATATGCACATTATGAACTTTTGACCAGGGCCTGGTAGTCATATATTAGATAGCAGCTTTTGAAAGCAGACTTAACAAGTTCCTCAGAGTATTACAGCCAGAGTCAGTTGTGGAAAAGGTAATTTAACCAACTTGCAGTGAGGCCATTCAAAATCGTACTGATGATCCTAAATATGTCTTTTTTTATTTTTTTTTTTTCCCCTCCTTGTTTCCTCTGGAAGCTGGTAGCAAGAGCTCTCAAAGAATGTGATTGATCTTTTATTCAGTAGCTAACGAGGGCTGTGATTCTATTAGTGCTCTACAAGGCGAGGGAACAGTGATTTAATGAAGTGTCTGCCGAGCTGGCCATAGATTTATCCTGTTGTCTCTAATTTGCGAGCGCGGAAGGAACGGCACTCGCAGTGCTATTAGGCAGGTATTTCCTTAGCAAATTGCTGTAAGGTCAGGTGTAGTGATCAGGGAGAGGCAGTGGTGTCTGGAGGTGACAGCAGCTGTGCTGGAGCGGAAAGGAGGATCAGGGGTCCGGCTGCGCGCCCCTCGCCCGGCAGGAGCAGCTGAGCTGCCAGCCAGGACTAATAGAGTCATAATTGGTGATTAGAACTGCAGAGCTGCAGTAACATCTTCATACAAACTGCCTGGCTGGACTTGGTGCCAGGTGCTGTGAGGTTCCTGATCTGCTAAAGCTCCTTTTTGTTTTTTCATTCTTAAAAAAAGAGGCGACGCGTCCTGATCGCTGCGGTACAACAGAAATGTGAGAACATCAAAACTTGAGTTGCTTTAAAGTGACATTAATGTCTTCACTACATTTACTTCAGCATGTAACCTGTCAGTCTCACTCAGAAACGGTGCACTAAAATTTGCCATGTAGCTATGGGTAAAATAATACCATAAAAATGCCTTGGCTTTCACTTAATTAGCACTAAATAATGCATTTTATTTCTGTCAAGCAAAGGCTACTGAATTTTTGTTTTGTTTTTATTTGCTACTCTGGTGATGCCTGTAGTGTTACACATCTCTTTTGCAGCATTGTTTGTTTACAAACCTTTGAGTCCAAGTTAGCCAAAAGCAACCATTTTCAGAAAGAATTTGTCTTTGCGTGAATTGCTTGGTAATTTGAGAATGAAATTATGGTATGGCTTTATACACTGTCAAGGAGATCAGTCAAATATTTCAATCCAAAAATAATGCACAACAATGAAGCAGATCTCATGTTTGTGCTTCTGTCCAAGCTAGAACAGAACAGTAGATAAATGAATGGTTTTGAGATTTCTATGGCATTTCCTGGTGGCAGCTGGAGAATTCACATGTAGAAACATGGTCAAAGCTGATAATCAGAGGGTAGGCAGAGATGATATTGTAGTGTTAGTTGACTTTTGCTTATGTGTAGGTCACAAGCCCAATTGGAATCTCAACCTTGTGTTCCAGACTCTGTGCACAAAGATAAAGAAAAGCTTCTGGCCCAAAATGCATCAAATCTGCTTTCAGGGAAACTGCAAAAATCTCTTGTGCAGTGGATGAAGTGTGGCTCTTGGCAAACAGCAAGGAGACAGTACCATGATAACTTGTCTCCTTAGATAATTATAGCACATGCACCACCAACAGTTGTCATTGTGTTCAGATGGATGATTTTATTTTTGAAAATTAAAATTTCTTCAGTTGCACGAGCCCTTGAACCCCTGTGAACTTGACACCCCGTGGAACGTCATCTGGGCCCCTATTAAATACACAGACACAATTAGTCTAGAAAAAGAGATATTGGGCTTTTAAATGAACAGCAAGAGGATTTAAAACAGTAAACCAAACTTTCTAATTTCCTAATATTGACACTTCTGTCCCTCACAATCTTATTATAGTATTATTCTCTGCTGATCTACCATTTCATCAAAAAGTCTACAATGGAACTAAAAATCTAAGCCTTTTAGCCCATAGATCATTGCACTTGGTAAATGGCTTATTGTAGATTAGATAATGTGGTTCATAGCACATCCAGATCAATAAAAGGCTAGTCTGAACGTAGGAAAGTGCTCTCAGTCTGATTCTTTTTATTAAGTATATCTGCCATGAGCAAAGTGAAAATTTAGTCTTTTTGCTTAACTTGATGTAAGAAAAAGATGTTGCTTAAATTTCTGCATGATTGTTTTCTTTCCCAGAGAAGATCTGTCCCACAGAATTTAAGCTTTTTAAAATCAAAATTAAATGTATTTTCTGAAAAATGATGCAATTGGCAGAATTCAGAGCCCAGTGGCTTGCTGTTCTAGAAATGAGCCCCTAGATCTCACACTTGTCAGATATTCAGTGGTCTCTGTGAAATAAACTATATTTTATAGCTGTTCTTACAAAAATTACCAGCAGAAACTGTCAACTTCAGCAACAAATAGTGGTGGAGAAATGTGAAATAAATATTTTGAAGGTAGGGTGGATGGTTCAATACCAAACAAGGAGAGGTATTTTAACCTAGGTTGGGAGAGGCCCAGAACTCAGCAGGTATCTGGGGCTGAAAGAGGATGTGGTGCTTCCTTCTGCTTCACCCCATGAACCATCCTGTGCTTCTGAAGGGGTAGAAATATCAGAAGGATATTCTTATTTATCCAGGAGAAACTGATGAGGCTGATATGTGTGTGTCATGGGTGAACAGGTATGGAGGGAGTTTTTACCCTTCTAGCTGGGGTTTGTTAGAAACCTGGAAGAATGGTGGCAAAATAGTAATTAATATCTGTCTGCCTCTGCTTTCCACACACTTTCCTTCATTGCAATTTTTTTTTTCCTGTTTGCTCCATGACCTGTCCTGCTGAGGAAATGCTGAACAGAGTCAAGATATTGTCCAGCTTTTAAAAATATATTAAAATCCAGTGAATAGCTTGGAAGTTCTTGCAAACAATCAGGTCAGATAAACTGTAATTGGCTGCAGAGAGATGCTCTTAACTTACCATTCTTTGACCATGTTATTGACCAGTATGTGTTTGCCCACGTTATTAATAATTTATCCTTTGAAAAAATCCATGTGCATTATAGCCTTTGATCTCAGAAATTTCAAAGCTGAACGTGCTATTTCCCTTTTCCTTTTGCATTTTTTTCTTTCTTTTTAAAGAAATTTTAAAAGAGAAGAGAATGAAAAATAATTTAAAAACTTTTTTTTCTGTTCATTTTGGTGGGAGAGCTTCCTGGTGACACCCATCCCTGGTAATGAGAAGTGTACATTAATACAGTAAGAATATATATGAATAAAAAAATCAAGGCAAGCTCACTGTACTTTAGAGATGAAAATGTTTGAAAACAAGACTTAATGCATCTAGTAGATTAAAACAGAAATTAAAGACTTTAGAGTAAGAAGAGATCAAAGGCTGTCTTTTCATTGTTCTTTTTATTGTTTATTGACTTCAAAAAGACTTTTTAGTTTAAGCTGACTTTAATGTCTCTTGAATGCTCTTTTGTAAAGTGACTTTGAAAACTCACGGATAATGTCTTCATTAAGTGGGAAAAAATCTTGGTAAAAATATAACTGTAACTTTGCTTTCATTATAATAGGAAGAGATAACACTTTGCTTAATTAAGGTCTGTTTTCCCTCTGTTCAGAATTTTACGACCATTTTTTTTCATTGAAATTAGTGCTGATAAAAGCTGAAGTAGACATTGCTAAACTGAAACTCTTAGTTTTTTCAGAGAAGTATGGGGATGTGAGTTCTCTGTCTGTGTTTGTTAATCAGTTAATCAGGATGTTGTCTTGTGTATGTGAGCTATTTTAGGAAACAAAAGAAAAAACAAAACCTAAAAGCATATTCAAGTTGTGTTGATTTTAAAATAAAGCAATGCTTCTTGTGTTGTTGGGAATGATAATTTAGAGACTTTCTGCTCTCATTCTGTTTCCAAATGTCTGTGCTTTTCTCACCAATCCCTGATGACCTGATGTATTTGGATTATGTTAATACCTGTATTAATAATGACAGCAAAGATCATAAATCTGTGGAGGCAAATGAGAGATTAGGGAAACCATGCAGGGAACTTCTCTGGGGAGTAGTGTGCATTTTCCACAGTATTTTGAGGTTTAAAACATGCTCTTGAGGGATAGGACTGCCTTGGCCTTCCCCCTCCCAAGAGTTCATCTTTTTCTCATGTTTCTGTGAGACTTTTAAATGGGCATGTTACTTTTAGATGGAAAGGGAGTTATCATGGTTTCATGAAGTGCACCCCATCTTTTGAGATAGATACATATTCATTTTTGGTTTGCTCCTCACTTGTCTGTAATTTTATTTTAGCAATTAATAAGTTTAGCAATTTCTGATATGGGTTTATAGTGCAGCTCCAATATTTGTAACTCTGGGGGTGTTGGACAGTTGTGATGATAATTTCAGGATACTCACCCTTCCCATCCTGTGTATTTCTGCAATTATCAGGCAATCTGCTTGACTCTTACTGAGGATCAAAAGATTCTGATTTACAGTCTGCAGAAGTTGTTTGCAAGACCTTTTTACGTACTTTAAAAACTCAGCAACTCCTTTCAACCTGATAGCTGAGTTTCCAGAGTTTTTTTTTAATGAGAAATGTGTTGCATGATTTCTGTAGCTGCCTAACCTTACTTCAGCTTTAAAGGAGATTATCTTCAAAAGGAAAACCAAAGCTACACTTGTTTAACTTTGCTTCCATTCATGGCTAGGGACAGAGCAGCAAAGCTACTCTAGGCTATGCTTATTTTTACTAAATTTTAGCTATGATGCACCTATTAGGAATCTTATGTCCAGTGCAGAAATGAAGCATGAGGCACTGGGAAGGATGTCTTTATGCTGTATGAATCTAAAAGCCACACTTTGTGTTAATTTTGAGACTGTTGCTAATGTTATTTAAGGGATTGGCTTATAAACTTCTTTTATTGCATTTCAGTGTGGGCAACCAAATTTTGGATTTGGTGATTCAGTATACAACAGTTCCATTTTGTAGACTGTTACTAGTTTTCACATTCATAGATGCAAAACATTTTTTGCAGTATCACTATTTTTATGGCACAAATGGTTAAGTGTTTTTACAAGTGTAGTCTTTGTGGGTGGTTTAGAGGCTCAATTACCCACTGAAATGGAGAAAATAAATGTCCTCAAGGGTTTGCATTTGGATCATATGACATTGTGGGGCTCAGCTTGTTGTTAATAATTCTTACATCTGTGTAGCCCACAACAGCAAGAAGCAGCCTTTGAAAATGTAACACAGTATTGCTGCTGGTACCCTTGCAGAAACATCAGAATTCCTTTACAGGAGGTGACAGGAAAGTAAGCCAGGATAAAGAAAGCAACAAATCAGCTGGTAAAATTGATGTCATGTCTAATCCTGCCTATTAGATTGAGTAGCTAATGTGAAGACTCTGGAAATGTTCATATTTATGATGTATGTGGCAGATGCTGTTTGGGTTGCTATGGGCACTTGAGAAGCCAAGATTCCCCAAACCAGAAAGAATCCAAAAACAAAAAGCAGAGAAGAAGAGACAGGGAAGCAAAGTGATGAAAAAATGAACATGGCTAAATTCCAAGTTTATTAGTGCAGTCATTATTACCTTTATTTTACATTAGGAAATAGCAAGGGGTGGTCCTGCAGTGTGGGAAATGTGGTTTTTCTGCACTGTGGAGATCTGACTCTTCTTGCAGCAGGCAACACCAGACACCCAGGACATGGAGAGCTCAGTCCCTTGGAATTCTGTGCTCAGTGCTTGTGAGCAAAAGGTGCCAAACTTGCTCCCCTCATCAGTGCTATGAATCTTTACACACATGAGAGCAGAGTTTGGCTCAAGGGTCTGTTTGCATATTTGCATGCTTCACTTACTTTATTAACCACCCCAGACCTGCTTTCCTGCCTTGAACAGACAGAGGCCACTATAGTGGTAATATACTAAGTGCATTAAAAGGAGAATGCAAAAATATCTTCCAAAGAAGGTGATCAGAAAAATTTAAGCTGTTTCAAGAATAATTATGTAATGTTTATATATGTCAGATAATAAATACCTTATAGCAATGATTCCCAAGTTTCATTGTGGTTATAATGCCTCTCATTATGACCCCATATTCTATTATGTGTTTTCCAGAAGTCATCCAAGCCCATTCTGGAGATCAATGTACTATATAAAATATTATATTAACAAATTCAGTGTTTGGCTGAGAACTGTATGAAAAAGAGGGTAATACAGGCAGTAATATCTCTCCAAAACCACTTGAGCTGTCTTGTTATAAGCTCTACCTCCTTGTTGCTTATTATGTGTAGCAACAGGGGACTTGAGGGGACCTCTTAATGCAGAAGGGTCAGGAAATCACAGAGGGTTCAGGCAGTGTAACTCTCTTTTGGCTCTGAAGACCTGAAGTACCCAGGGCAGGCTATTAAAGTCCTGTTTATAGCTGGCCTGTATAGCTTCACACTGTGAGGTTGCTTTCTGCCTGAGCCAAACAATACATTCCTGAGAGCTGGCAGTATTGCCTTGTTGGTCTTTTGGAGAAATTCTTTGCTGAAATGAACAGAGCTGTCAGCAAGGGAACACTGAAGGCATCTCTGTAGAACAGCTTTATTTTTGTTTGCCTGGTTTGGACACCTTGTAGCACTTCCACACTCCTTTTTGCTTGGCTGTTTTCCTGTTTTGCCAGCATTCCCTTCCAAAACACATCGTTGTTTTAGGCAAATAAAGCACTAATTGTTAGAAGCCACCTCACAATGTACAGACAAGTGCCCTCAGACATCCCCTGTGTTCATTATTGACAGTAAATATTGTTTCTCTTGAAGTTTTGGAGTCCAAATGATGTTTCTGTAGTTTTGTGGGCTGTTTTATTTTTTTTTTTTTTTGAATGTAGAGGTTAACATCATGTTGAGAGGGTTTACAAGACACCATTTTCCTTTAGAGAAGAGCCAGTATCCAGCTGCTGCTCATCTGTAGGAATGAGCTGCTGGTTCCTGCTCCTGGTACTGGAACCCCACAATTTTATGGGGTACCCACAGTAAATCCTAACCAAGGGAGTGTGCTGAAATTTTCCCTAGTCACGAGTGCCATGCATGACAGTGCACATGGTTACCTTCCAGCCTTTCCTCCCTGGGGACATGCATTTTAATGCTCTGTCCATTTACATCACAGTTGTATTAATTACATTTAATGTAGTTTTGAGCTAAGGTAGCACAGCCTGATTTCAGAGAACAGTGTGTGTTGTAATGAGGCTTGAGTACCCTTGATCTATGACTTGGATATAAGGGATTCTTAAGGGAGTTTGCTGATTTATGTAGAAGACTGATGTCTGTGGCCATTAGGAAACACCAGTTTTTATTACCTATCAATCTCATGGAAAACCTTCAGCAGCGTGATCTCCTGTAATAGTTATCTAATCTATTAAATTAGAGATTAATGAAATAAAAACATTACAGAAGAGGAAAACACTCTTTTAAGAGCAGGCAGTATCATAAGAACAATACAGACTTATTTGAAAGCATGTACAACAGCAGTCTGAAGACAGCAAAAGGATAAATCAGCTCATGCTATTGCTGTCTTAATCTTTAAATTGCAAAAATCTATGTGGATATATGGGTTAGTAAATTACTAGAGCAATGGAGCATATAGGACTAATTCCAAAACAGAAGGAAAAGTAGAACACATCATTTAGAATATCATACACTCATTTGTAGAATGGTCATAGAATTTAATAGAGTTCAAGTTTAATTCTGCTTAAGTACATCTTTATTTTTAGATTTATAGAGTTCAAAAGTTACTTATCCAAATACTTTAGTGAAACCAAAAATTAGAAGAAAGAAATTGTACATTATATAAAGCTATGGCTGTTATTTATGAGAGCTGCAATGTGGATACTGGGAATCTTTGCACAGGGAAAAACCTGATTATCTTAAATATTTGGAAACAAACAAAAAGGAGACAATGTCTGCTATCAGCTCATTTCTAGGCAACTATTTTTCAGCATATTCTATACTCATTTTTCCTTGTAGCTACTATATGTAGCAGGATATAAAACAGAAGGAATTTTCAAAAAACCAAGCTGCATTTATCCATACATAAAAAAGAAAATACTATTGAGGTGACCGTGTGTGTCAGTACATCACTTTATTTCCACACCACCTGCTGCAATTAAAAATGAAATCACCAAGCAGCAAGTACAGTAACTTCATAAACCAGCTGATATTATAATTAATGACTATATAGAGTCTCTATTATTGTGTACTTCCAAGGCATCAAGTGGAAAGCTGTCGTAGTGCTTTAAATAATGAAAAAGTTTCAGGCCTTGATAAATGGCTCAGTTGGATGCAGTTTAGAAAGTTGAGAGCATATGCTTCTGTCATTAGAAACTAAGGACCCTCGTTACCCTTGCTATAACTCTTCAGATTCATCTGAAACTCTTTGATCCCCTCGTGTACTTACACTGTGTTTAAAATGCAAAAGTGTAGAAAAATATGGTGCACATGAGAAATTCAGTGAGAAGGGAGAAAGATTAAAATAAAGCTGCTGTTCATTAACGTCTTTGTTTCAAACCTATTGGAAAAGGGAGCATTAGGCTGTACCCACATCTCTTTTGAAATGAGAGTAAGCAAACATTTCTCTCTGATTCCTTTGAGATTTTTCTTTTAAGAAACAATTGAAATCCAATAAAGAAATGTGCTTCAGAGCACGCTTATGAAGATATTTAAGTGACTTAACAGAGGAATGACAGCAAGGGTGTTTGTTCTTGAAGGCTTCAACTCTGTGCTGTGCTGCAATAAGGGGTGTAAAAAGCAAAGCAGTGAAGCAGAAATTTTGGTTATTACTGGTGAGGCAGGTTTAAGCAGTATAAACTTTTAACAGGCAAGGTATTGGCAAATTCACTTCCTGAACAGTATAGTTTCATTGTTAAATATCACAGTTTTAACTGAGAACTGCTAGCTACTTTTCAGCTTCTATTTATTTTTCTTCTGTCTCTGAAACTTTTGTGTAATGTATTTGCCTCTGAGGATATTTCATAGCTGAAATGCTTTGCTTGGCAGAGCATGTTACAGATAGAGAAAATTTTGTCTAATCCCTGACTCTCATGGTTGTCATTCTGCTTTGTTTCATGTATTGAAGCAGTATGCCACAACCATTTCTCAGACCTTTTATAAAGGAATTATATGTCTTTTAAAATATTGAATTAAGATAATGAAACATATGTGAATATATATATGAATGTATGGGCAACAGCAGAAACAAAGATTTCTTTTTCCCTCTCATATGAATATATGTGAGATAAGTGAGTGCTTTTTTCCCCCTCTTTTATGTCATTTAGAGCCCATTAATTAGAATCTACATTTCCTGAGCATCCAAAATTGTGTCTTGGCATAATGTGCAAGCATATCACAAGAGAATGTTTTAGTCTAAGAATTTCTCTGTGGCTAAAATGTGTGTTTAACAACCTGGTGCTAAATTAAGGACTAAAATTGAAATACTGGTGAATGGATGGAAACAGATGTGAAAATTCTGTTTTGGCAGGGAAGGAATCCTGTTCACCCTCTGATGTGTGGAAGTAGCAGCAGTAGCCTGTGCTGCCAGTGGTTCCCTGGGATTCTTTGTATTTGAGAACTGCTTTTCTTTTGGTTCTGTTTGTTTGAACACAAACAGAAAAGTGAGTGGCTACTTCACAATGTTCAGCTCAGAATATTTGCAATTGGTGAGACTCATGCAATGGGTCCATCTCCATTCATTCATTGCTTGCATGAGATGTGAATTTGTGATAAGTGCTGAATGTTAACCAGGATATTTGCAGTTCAGTATAATGATCTTGTATCACTACAGCATCTTGGCAAATTAGATTAAACCTGAAGGACACAGGACCTGATCCATCCTTAAATTCATGATGTGTGAAAGTTGCACTTCAAACAAGTGTTAGGCTAATTGCTTCCTCAGCTTTAATAGGTTATAAACAGAAATATTTATCTCAGTGTGCTAAGTGACAATAGGTTGAGAAGAGGGAGCAAAGGCATTCATAGATGTAGGGTTTTGCATATATTGAAAATATTGTCAGATTGTGCTATTAGGTGCCTGCTTTTTCACATATTTCAGGACATTTGTGCCCTGATGCTAGTAATTAAATTAATTATTTATCCATTGTACACAGGCTTGAATTACTGTATGATTAGCTTGAGCACTTAAAAGTGTAAGAACACTTGAAAGCAAAATCCAAGCATAGGTATTCCATAGCACGTCTTACAATCTAAATATTGCTCTTAGTCTAATCGAAGCAGCAAGAGTAGTCACAACAGTTGATGGACTATTTTTCAAATTGATTTCAAAAATGTATTTAAGGGGATGATCTTCTACTCTAGATTACCTATTGATTTTTAATATGAAAAGCTCATTATATAAGCAGTAACTGCATATAAAAACCTAGCAAACCTTTGCATAAATCCTTTAATTGAATTTCCAGAGCCTGTGGTTCTACTTTTTTTTTTTTTTAATTAAATCTATTTCTTTTTTTAAGTGTTACTGTGTAATTTGCATGCTGTGAAGTGGCCCTGTCCCAGATAAAGTGCCATTGATCCTTATTAAACCTCACCTCTGGGCTTGCTCAAAACTAACTGGAAAAATTAAAGTGTTCATGCTGCAATGCACTTATTGCTTGTGTGATAGGATTATGGAAAAAAAAGAATAACATTAATTTCCAAGAGAGAATTTATAATGCAAGATTTTATTTTTTTTTTCAATTTGATAATTAATAGCAAAATCGTACCCTAAATATAAATTGTATTTCAGTCTGCCAAATGCAGTAGTAATTAGGAAAGATAATGTATACCTGATATAAACCCATGATGTTTTATGTGGACACTCCTTTGGTATATTAATTTTTTTAAGTATTCAAAATGATTATGGATTCAACCCAACAGCTTAAATAGAGATTTGAGGGAAAAAAAAAAAAGAAACCTATGTAGTACCTTACATTGCTAACTGTTTCTATTTTCTTTCTTGTGCTTAAAATGTGAAAAATGACAGTCTGCAAATATTCATGGTGCCACTTTTTATACTAGAATTATCACATTGAAGAAAAGTATGAGTTGTAATACTATTTTCACTTCTTAAAAAATACCTAACATTTTTTATATGAAAAGCAATAAAATCTGCAAAAGAAATATTCATAATCAATAAGAATACAAGGTATGGAATATATTAACAGAGTTATAAAAATGTTTGCAATATGACTCAAAATGAAAAATACAGCAGGTTATGTATAGTTTAAAGTGTAATCAATTTTGAGGTTGTGTATGAAGATATAAATGATAAACACAAGTAGTAGCATTTTTAGTAAAGGGTGTTGCAAGAAAGTACTGTATTTATGGTCCATTCCATTCTTTTATAGATCATTAATGTAGAAAACAAACACGGCGTATCCATCTTCTCAGACAGTTTAAAATTCCATTAAATGATATTTTAAATGGAAATCTTGTGCTCATTTCATATTCTGCTGTCTCCAAACACAGGCTGTACTGAAAGCAGGAGCTGGAACACCACAGAAGTTACATTCAGGATGGCCTGGATTTGGGGAGGGAGCTGATGGGTTTTTCCACTTTCAGCAAAGAGAGCTGCTAAATCCCTTCTGTCCAAGGCAGTGTGGATTGCACGTTGTGTTCTCTGTGATTCACTGTGCACCACCTTGGAATTCCCAACCTCATTCCCTAATGAGAGCATTTGTCCCATCTACAGGGGAATCAGTGCAACTTGATTTTTGCTCCTTGCTTAGTTGATACAGAGCAGTTTAAGTGCAATGTTCCCACTGATCTGAACCTAACCAAATTGTGTTGAATTATATTAGTTTTGTGGATGTGGTAACTATTTGTTTTAAAGCTTCATTACTGCTTTACATAAGCCCTAATAATTTCTAAATCAGCCTCTCAGTCTCATTTCATACATCTGCTGGGATCACAGAATCACAGACTGGTTTAGCTAGGAGAAATCCTCCCAGATCATCAAATCCAGCCTTTGACCAAACACAACCTTGTGCTAACAGCCACATCCAGCTGTTCCTTGGAGACCTCCAGGGATGGGGACTCCATCACCTCCCTGGACAGCCCCTGCTGAACAAACCTTTCAGGGAAGAAATTTTTCCTGAAAATGGTAACAGTGACATGAAATAAACTTTTTAGTACCTCATTTGTGCCCTGGAGAACACTGTCCTTATTCCTCTGCGAAGTCCTTTGGTTAAGCCTCGAACTTTTGTTGTGCTCAGTATCAGAATTTTCTTATGGCCATTGGAGCTCTTTGATGCTGCTAGGATTGGTCTGGGCCCTGCTTATTTCTCTGCAGTGTTGTGAATCTTGCACTCAAGGGTGGTTATGGGGCACAGCTCCTGACAGCAGTCTGCTGCCAGGGCAGCAGCATCTTCAGCTTTGGGAAATTCATGTATTTAATTCTTCTGCACCAACAGGCAAATGCATGTTCGCTCCAAATTTTCACATTAGCAAGATTAACGTGAATGACATTTTTCGTGTTCCTCCTCTCAGTGGCCCAGCAGTTTTCTGGTGGATTATTTCTCAGAACAGCTATTACATGTCCCATATTGCTCCTTGAAACATGTTTCTGCTTTACGTTACGTACATCGCAAGCGTTCTGAAATTATGAGGAGAACAGTTTTAAAATTCCTTCCTGGTTGTTTGTCAGTGGATTTGTTGTAGTTTCCTCATGGTCTTTAGTGGAGGAAGTAAGTGACAGTGATCAGTGAAGGTGGACAGTAAGATTTATAATGTATTTGTGCTAGCTGATTGCCAACAGAACTGGCCTTTCCCAGCGGTGCTGTACGCGTACTTGGAAAATCAATAGGGATTAGCCTATGACCCCCTTCACATACTTATACTGTGGTCTGCATTGCTTACCAATATTTCATCTGTTTCACTTAAATGCTGGTACTTACTCAATAATGTGTGGCTGTTCTTGTAAGCTACTAATTAATTTTTAAAATGCAGTATCACTTGAAATGGAGATAAAGCACACCTTTGGCATCAGAGGGAGAGCAGGGCAGCGGATTTGTGAATTTGCACTTGGTACCTTTAATTAAAAATCCTGCTTTGAAAGATTAAAGTTATATATTCAGATTTTAAAAAGCACTAAATCAAGTAAAGAAACCTTTTCATGGTGGTTGCCAACAAGCCAAATTGTCAGGTTTGACCAGGTATCTCTTTAAGTTTTTGCCTGGGTTTGCTGCTGGTTTTTTCTTTTTTTCTTTTTTCAGTTTTGCCTTAAAAATACTTGGTTTAAAGTTTGGGGTTTTTGTTTATTTTTTGTTTTGTTTTGTTTCCCTTGTAAATTCTAGGGGAAAAATGTCTTATGTTTATAAATAAATACATTTCATTGATATTGAGCCTAGGGCATAGTCTTGACAGTGTGTTCATAGGGTACATAAGCCATGTTGCATTTTAAGTACTAATATGTTGAAAAGCTGAACAGATGTATCAGGTATTTTTTTTTTCCTTTGACTAGTTTAAAGAAAAATAAGTTAACTTATCTTGCAATAGTATAAAAACAGTTTGTTATACATTGTCAAATTTTTACTTGAATTACTAGTTTACCATACACTTTGCCAAAATCCAAAGATAATGGCCTAAAGCAATTATTTTTGATGAGGTTGTTCTCCCAATAGAAGGATTTTAAAAATTCAGAGTTTCTTATGCAAGTGTACCTATTCCCTAGAGTTACTTAGAGTTTCTTATTGATCTAGTAGCTGGTATTTGAATTGGTCGATGTACCCTGTAACTTGTTTAAGATACCCTACCTGAACTATTAGTTTAAATAATATATTCATAAATTGATTAATCATTACAGTAAGAGTTATTAGCTGCATTTTTATATGTGAGCTCTCCACAAATGACTCCTGCTATAATAATTATGCATATATAAACAGAGATTCAGGTTTAAATTGCAGTACTCCTTATAATAATTGTATTGTTAGTAATAGGATGTTTCTGCAAGAAGAAATCAACCTTTTTCAGAGTGGACAGTAAAAAAGCTAAAATCTAAAATCATGGTGTGCATCTTGTGGCTTGCCCTCACCCTTTTACAGCAGGACTAAAAAGAGACAGAGGAACTACCTAGTCTGTAGTTATTAATTTAAAAATGCACTTTAAGGGATGCAGCTGCCTTTTAGTGATGTGTGTGCCTTCATTTGATAGCACCTTGCTTCTGAAGGTCTGTGTTGATGTCAAAATACACCCAGCACATACAATTGCTGTAAATGGGGGAGAGTTGTGGTTAAATTTGGAGCCTCAGTTATGAGTGAGGATTAAAGTGTTTGCATGATATTTTATTGTATATATTTTAATGTGTATAATAGGAATGTGATCCAATAATGGAAAGTGCAACCACCATAACTTTCATAGCAAAGATTGTGGCCTTACCCAGGGGTAAGAGTGAACCTTTTTCTACCACAGTTTGCACAGGTTACATCCAGAGCTTTGTGGTTTTTTAGAAAAAGAAATACCCTCCAAAGAAGGCTTGTATGTGCAGAGAGAAATAGGAAAATCTATTTAATCAAAAGTGTCAGAACTCACTTTCTGAGCAGCTCTCTGGTTCACTGTGCTGAGTGCTGCAGAGTCCCAACAGCTTTAAACAATGTTCGCTTTGATTTACTCCTAAATTCTATCAACAAATGTGAACATACTTTGCAATCTCACAATCATGCACGTATTATCAAATTAATGGAGTCTTTTAGTTAATATTCTGAGTGTAGTGTGGAAAATCACCCAGCTCACATTTCAGCTTATTTCCTGCATAAACTATTGTCATGAGCCCCAGACTCTTGCATTTTGCAAGTGAATAACTAGAGGAGGTTTTTCATATTTTAGTTCGAAATCCATTTTGTTTCACCACATGCTTTTTCCGCTTCATAAATTCTACTTTAAAACATTCAACAACCTGCTAAATTAATATATACTGTGTTCTTTCTTTAATGGGTAGGGGAACTTGTCTCCCAGCAGTGCATTTGTTCAGCTCTGTTTTGGAAAAGAGCTGCCTGCCGTGTGAAGGACATCTGCTCACAAATGAGTGATTGTGCTTTTGATTCGGAGCAGCACCTTCACTTTAAATGCTGGCTGCAGATGAAAGGAACAGATTGCTGTGGTGCCACTTTTGTGAGGATTCCTCTACCCAGCATGTGGCTTCATACATTATTGAGAGCAAATCCACTTTGTGCTACCATTCCTCGCTGCACTTATTTTGCAAACCTTATTCAGAATGCCAGCAAGGATCACTTTTCTACAAAGGGATAAAGGCCAGTTGGGGAGATTAAGCAGATAAATTATTTACAGTGTTTAATTATCATTGTACAGGTTTATTAAACTTCATGGTTACCTGGAAACCTAAGCAGGTGCTGGAAAAAAGTCCAATAAAGTTAAATGAAAAATGTTTAGTGTAAAATGAAATCCTTTTATGTGTTCCATGTTCATATAAATGTCCCGAGTTTTTTGGTGGAGTGCCAAGGTTGACTTGCATTTACTGTTGTGATTATTTTTATTTTTTTTTTCATAATCCAGTCCTAGCTCAAGGCTTATTATGATAGAAAAGACCACAGAATTCTCTGCTGGTTTGAGCTGCAGTCTGTTGTACTACTGGGTGTCCTAGATGATAAACAGATGTACAAGGTATGCTTGGGAAATCTCAAAAGATTCCCTTTTTCTGGTATTAAGGAAAGCTGAATTTTGTAGGGAAAAAACCCCCATTGCAGCACCACAATAGATTTTGTATTTTTCTTTAATTTTTATCTTGAATAATTAATTTACTTTGTTGTTTCTTCACATAATTTGACCTAGTTGATATTTCTTTAATCATTGAATTGAGGGTTTAAATTTATTTATTTATTTTTAAATTTAGCAGTAGAATTGTTATCCTCCAGGAACAGCTTCCACATCTCTGCATGCTGCTCACTAATATAAACTAATGAGCTCCATTAAAGATCTGCCCACACAGTTGCAAAGAACCACCTATTAATCTGTCATCTTTGAATACTCTGAGAAAATTAAGACCACCAAGCAACCATGAATTCGAAAATGAAAAAGGCAGTACCAAACCTATTATATTCCAAAGTTGAGTGCCAAATAAGTAGAAAATGATGGTGACTAAATCCCACTGATTTTGTTCAGTAAAGTAACCCAGAAGCAAGACAGGGTAAACGTGGGCTGAAGGTTTTGCTCAGTTTAGGTCAAGGAAATTTTTACATGGGAGGATACCAGAGATCTGGAGTTCAATTAAAATCTCAATTATTAGGATAATGATTTTGCCCAAAAGTGTGGATTTGGTCCATTTGGTTACACTTTTGGATTATGATATAGAGAATTTTTAGGCTGTTCATGGAGAAGGTATTTTATCTCCTGTGATGTTAGAGTTTTCTTGGTACATCACTCCTTGATTTAATAGGAAGCTGTTGACCAGCTAAATACCCAAAGGGTTGCATGGCAATAACAACCTGGACTAATTCTAGATGGGTTACTTCGTATGGAAAATAGTCAAGAATGTTCAGATTTACCTGGTATAATAATTTTACGTTTAACCCACAATGTGACAAATGTATTGTAAAAATTAATACCCATGACTTTCAATGTTTTGATTAAATTTGATTTATGCCACAATAGAAAATTTCTCATTCCTAAGTCTAGCAATCAGGATTTTGGCATGAGTATTCACATCTGTTTGTTTGAAATTGCTTAATGGAACATTTTATATTATTGCTTCGAATATCTAAAATATAGCATTGCATTAAAAAAACGTCTGAGGTTGTTTTCTGGTTCATTTTTAATAGTTTCATTTCTATAAAATAAATATCCACAGCTAGCAGAAGTATGTAACACCTGATTTTTATTTTTTTTTTAAATTGTCCTATTGTTTGGAAGATGAAGGAAGGGAAGAGGCAGACTGGGGACAGATTTCTGTGTATCTCTTGGGGGTGGAAAAAAGTCTTGGTGGAGTGGTTTTTTTTTTTGGTTTTCCTGCCATGAAGGCACTTTTTGTATATTTGACTGAATTCACTGGGGCCATCTCTGAAGAGGGAAGCTCACCAGCTGCACCAGTGGGGTTTGAAGGGACTGTTGCTTTATGGCTGCTGCAGTTACCTTACATATATATAATTAGCAAGCTCACTGCTGTCATATTGTTCTTGAGAATAAAGAGTTTGTAATACTTGGGGCTATAGTTAGTTGGTACTAATTTTTGTATTCCACTGGGTAAGCTTTGAGAAAGACCTGTCATTTCCCAAATAAGCCATTCTTTTAAGAGAGCATCTGTTGAAAGAGGCAATTTAAAATCTCCTTAAAATCTAGGGCATAATTAACACTATAAGGATACAAATATTAGTTTTCTCGAAGCTATTTCTTTTTTGCTTTATCTTGATTTTCAGGAGCCTTTTCAAGGTTTTTTTTTTTTTTTTTCCTCCTTTTTTAATCACCATTTGCAATTAATATGCAATTCTACATTTAGTAGTAACAACTGAACTAAATCAGTAAAAAATACTAACTGTAGCCCACTGATGTTAATTGAAAAAGAGAGGAAGTCCTGGAGCAGGATGGTATGGCTGTCTTTAGTGACAGCAGGTTAAATATGTAGGACATCTGTGTTTGTGGAGAACTCTTTGGATCTCAGTATTGAGCCATTTTTAAGCAGTGTTGCATGTTCAAGTTATAAAATTAATTGAAAAATTTGATGTTTCTACAAAGCAAATTGGATAAACATGTGATGTCTGCCATCTAAGAATCTGATGGGAAAAAATGATTCTAAATTTTGGATTTAATCACCTGCTCTAGCAGCAGGTATCTCTAAAGAACTTGGTGTGAACATTTCAGCAGCTTTCCTGGTCACAGGAAACAGCACTTGCCTACCTGTTTATTTGCTAACAAAGTGGGAAAAAAGTGTGTGAAATTTATCCCTTTTATAAGCTGAAACTGATAAAATACTATATTAGGCTTTGAGCCATTATCCTTAATACTGGCTTTTAGCTATGCCTATCCCTTCCTTAATTGCATGAAATATAGTGAGATTTTTGCAGAAGGAAAAAAAGTCTTCATTAATGCTCTAGCTAAATAAAAATGACAAGTACTGCTGAGCTAAAACAGGAAAATATATCCACACTTTGGGTCTGAATGTATTTAAGAATGTGGAATATGAATCATGAGTCATTTATGCCTATTTTAACATAGTCCTGTATGTCAGCGTGTTTTTACAAAGTCTCCATTTGGGACCTCACTGTCTTTACTGATTATTAAAATTTAACTTTTTTTTACATTATTTGAAAATACCTGCCCATATGGCTGAAGCAAACCATTGCCTCTGAGGAGACAGCAATGAAAATGGTGTAGTCTCAAATCTTGTATATTTAATTAAAATGGCCACTATACAGAGAAGTGTAGTATTCCCACACTGGAATTCCTGTTATTCATTTACCTTACTTCTTTCTGGAAAATTGCAAATTTATTCTTTATAGAGCTCAGGCATAAAAGCTGTCTGTTGCACTAATGTGGAAAATGTTTTCCTATTACACTGTTTCCATGCAAATAACAAATTAATGCAGCTTGTAGAAGAATCTAATCACTGTAATTCAACATTCAGGGGAGCAAAAAATGATCATACTTGTCTTCACTCTTCCAAGAATGACACCAGATTTCAGTTTTTTAATGCATGGCCTATTTAGCTCATTAGTTTTAATATACAGGTTTAAAAGTCTTTCCTTGAGCAATAGCTTCAAAACAAGATGTTAAGCTCCCCAAGTCTGTAATCTCATCTCAAGATGTGGTTATGGCCTTGCAGCTATCCTGCTATTTTATGCCCAGTCTTTACACATCAATCTTGTATTGTATTACATCTTTGAGAGATTTAATTTATGCAGTGGGTCATTACAACTTTCATTTGCTTGTACAGAGGGACCCTGGGGACAGGAATGCATTAAAATCTATGCCCCCCACCTTTTTGGTGATTAGAAGTCTTAACTGTGCTGCTGAACACCCTAATTTAAAAAATGGGTTAGTTTACCAAACTTACTTTGTTCCATATCAGAAATCAGCAACTTCTTTAACTGCTGGCAGCCTCACCTCTGCTGAATGTGGCTTCAACTCCTTTTACACCTTCAACATGTTTTTAGAAATATCTGCAATCACTTGTTCTGATTGCATTTATTCTCTCATTGTTTGTCTACTGTAGACCCCTTGCATGGCTTTTGCCATGATTTGTGTAGCCTGTTTCATGCTGCTGTCCCTTTGTGCACTTCTTTTAGATTCCAAAATGATTTAGGGTTAAAGAATTATGGTGATCTGTTGAGTGAGAACACAGCAGCTGCCCTCCCACAGTGTTTTTTATTAGTTCTACCTTGAAACATTCAAAAACCTAAAATAGAGAAGCAAAGAAGGCTCTTTCACTGGAGGACCTGATGCAAAAAGATCCAAAAATGGGACTGAATGACTTTTGACTATTTTTTGACAAGAAGTGGAAAAGGGTTTGAATACAATTTTTATTTTTTTTTTTTTTTTTTAAATCTAGAACTTTTTCAAATCCTGCCCTAAATAAAAAAAAAAAAAATAGGCCTTGTGCTTCCTTGCCTTCTCCTACACCAAATTAATTTCTGTTTCTTGGTCAGAATTTAGTGTCAAAGGAGTGTTATCTTGTTATTCTTAACAGGCCTAACTCTTAGTGGGATTGTGGATGCACAGCTCCTCTTATGTTGTGATAATAATTTGGAAACTCTGAATTCCAAAATCTAAACAGTAACAGTTCTTTGGAAATGCTAAGTGAAATAATGAATGTAAATCTTCTCTAGTTTGTGTTTGCTTCTTTCACTGAAGAAAAAATCCAAACAACCCAAAAGCTAAAAGATAAACTCATTTAAAATGCATCAAGTTAAATGTTGAGACTTGGTTGGCTGGTGGGGCTGTTTCCAGTTTTGTGTTCTGGATATTTTGTGACAGCTGTTCTGGGAAAACTATTGAGATGGAATTTGTGCAAGAACCAAAAATGCCTTTTGGTTTTTTTTTTTTTTTTTGTTTGTTTGTTTTTTTTTGTTTTGTTTTGTTTTGGTTTTTTTTTTTGTTTTGTTTTGTTTGGCTAAAAACTCATATCGCACACTTAACCACACAGTTATAAGACTTTAACTACATGTAACTTTTTAACAGCTCATTGGCTGATAAATGAAAAGGAATTCCAAGCTGCTGAGTGGAATACAGAAAAGCAGAAAAACTGCTCATAGTTTCTGGTTTCTTAAATCAGAGATTATATTGTCAGATTTTATGAAATACTCAAAAATGATGCTGTGTAAACCCCTGTCTGCTGAGTCTCTCTCCTTTTATATTTGCAGCAGAGAGTTCAGACTTGGCAAGGATTTGTCCAAAAACAAAATGCTAATTAAGATTTTTCACTCTGCTAACGAGATGAAGTTTAATAGGTTCTTCAGGCAAAAAGGATAGGTTCTGTCCTAATGCATTATATTTCTGAACTTGCAATTTATTCAGTAATTAACTTTTCTTGATGACAATGAAAATGCTAGCCTTGCATGCAAAATTCATTTTTGTCTTTGCTAAATGTACGAAACACTTGTGAGTACATTGTACAAGAGATTGGATGAGTGAAACTCCCCAAAACTTGAGAGAACACAATACTTGAAGCTGTTCCATTATTAACTCTATCAAATTATGTAGCTGATGTGCTTTGTGACAGAGCAGCTTATTAAACTGAAGATTTGTGGAAGGAAAGTTAGAGCAGAAGTGTAGTATGCATCTTGCTGGTGCTCACTAATTCTTTTCAGAGATATAAACCTGGCATTTTTTCCTTCTTATAATA
Organism: Erithacus rubecula; assembly: GCF_903797595.1. Classification (NCBI taxonomy): domain Eukaryota; kingdom Metazoa; phylum Chordata; class Aves; order Passeriformes; family Muscicapidae; genus Erithacus; species Erithacus rubecula. The sequence goes on along the minus strand of NC_136664.1, from coordinate 5,852,138 downwards.
TTTAATAAAATTTGCAGTGCTTCTGCCATTTTCCTTTTTTATCCATTTATTCCAGCTCTGTTGTATTTAGTTTATTTTGGACATAAAATGCTGAAGTTTCTACAGGGTTGCTCAGCAGGGGAAGCCACCCTCAGGTAACAACAGGCTCTCCTTGAGTCCCCACTTTCCTGAATTAGCATTTTTCTATATTCAGTGTAATTCCTGTGCATATATTCCTCAATGCCTGCCAGAAGTACCTGAAATAAACTGTCTCAAATAACACAGCTTTTCAAAACATGGCACCCTAAAATGAATGTAAACTTCAATCCTCTTTTCCTCATGTAGGAGTCTGAAGTTAAAACCAGAATCACTAAGTGATTTGTAACATCTGTTTCAACACCAACAAGTTCATTAAAGTTTCAGTGCTGATCTGTGAAAAACACAGTTTATTAGTAATAAAAGCATTTGCAACATCTTCAAGGCACAGCACAAATATTAACATAAGTTTTGTTATGTGATGTACACGGGTGTGTAAAATGATGTATTGGTGAATTATCTATCACACACCAATTTTAAAAAGCGTTTGAGCTTCTTTTGCCTTGGGGAGTGGCTTAAACAACATTATTATTCTTGGCTACTGATAACTGCAGTCATCTCCAAATGGGAATACATCACCCTGTGTGTGCAACTCTCAGATCACTTTAAGAACAGTAGTGCCCCATATCAGGAAATTCCCCATAATATTAGATTCCATATTCCTGGCATATTTATACTAAAATAAAACTAATTGAAGGGGTATGTTGTCCAAACCATGTTCACATTTGAGGTCTATTATTTCAGTTATTAAGGGGTGTATATCCCAAGAGCATTTAGAATTGTCTTGAGAATCTTTGTTTATTCTTTGTGGCTCAAGCTAAGTCTTTATTTAAGAAACTGCAGGATTCCTGTAGCAATTATCCAATGGACAGTCAGACTTCCACAACAATTTATACTAAATATTTTAACCAATAATTAAAAAAAAAAATCAGTGTTTGTATTATACTCAACAGCAAAAAACATAACTGGATTTTAATGCTACAAGTTTGCAATGAAGCTTAATTTCTGGTTTTTTTATTGTCTGGTGGAACATCAGTATATTTTGCAGTGATGCTGTCACTCAGTGTTTCGAGTGAATTGGTTTCAGTTGGACCCTGAATTTCACATATGAGCAATGGACACAACTGGGGAATACTGATTCCATTGAATTTGTGGGGTCTGGGAAACTAATGGTTGTCCTGTTTGTTAATTCACAAAATTTCCTAGATTATAACCCTTCATTTTTCAGCTTTTTGCCCTTTGTGTTGGGGCTCCAGCATAACCAACAACCCCGACCCCTTGGATCCCCCATAACCAGGGTGTTTGCTGCTGACATCCTCTACTGTCATCTTAGGAAATATCAAACCACACCTGAACAAAGCACCCTGCAGTTCTTAATTACTGAATCTTTTTCAGCTGTCAGTGTCTTTTACATTCACTACACACTTCCCCTCTTCTTGTATTAGGGTGTAACAGAATTACATTTGGGTTGGTAAGGACCTTAAAAATCATCTACTTCCAACCCTCCTGCCATGGAGGCAGGGTAACATTTAGAATATTTTATTTTCTTTCTTTTGTTCTGTTTAGGCTCTTGTTGTAAGTTAAAGGCTGCTTTTCTAAGTTTCAGATTTATATTCAGTTTGGAGTGACCTTGTCATTGTCTTCTCTCTCCACCTCCCCTAACCATGCATAGCAAACCTCCCTTGTGCTGGCATGGTAACATCTCTAAATGTCTCTTTTATAAATCTTTCATTCTCCTAAGCACTTCATAGTGAGGAAAATTGTCTTGCAAGCAGCCTTGCCCTCACAGTGCTCAATAAGACACTGCATGTCTGTGTACTGCTCCTGAATACCTTTACTGAAAAGCTCCAAATTGTACCTTGCAGAACTTGAAAATCCCTGGTTCATCTCCAGTTTAGAGCTCTAATTGACAAGATATTTAGCCCTTGTAAATTGTGCAGTGGAATCTTGAGGACTGGGAATGGAAATAGATGTAAAGACATTCCCTGATTCTGTAGCCTGTCCCTGATCTAATTTAAACCCAATTTCTAGCAAGGACGACTTCAGGAATTCAAAAAGGCTAGATAAGAACACCATCAAATTAAAAGGGAAAAGGAAGGAATTTATTGTTGCTTATCTTCTTGAATGACTTGGGATTTTGTACAAGTTCACAACGAAAGTGAATTTCTCATCAAACAGATGTTTATTTTAATCCAGGAAAGTTTCTTTAGTAGGAATGTCCACTGTTGGGAGCAAAACCACTCCAAAGTGATTATGCCACCTTATTGCTTAGATATCCTCATATATTTCTTGTTATTCTAGTTGAGTACTACATTCAGACAGAGGTTGCCAATAAAGTTTATTGTAGGAGCTAAGTGTCAATATCTGTAGTACCCCCCGCCTAGGGTGCTTGTAATTAAAATGCCACAGATAGTCTGGGAGAAGCATGAAAATTTGATGGCAAATTGATTTCAGGTTCATCTTGAAATTTGTCCTCAGCTGGACTCAATACTGCTGGCAGACATTGGATGGCTTTTGTCAAAAGGGTTTGCTGGGATGAGACAGAGATGCCTTGATCTGAATATTAAACACAGTGCTCTGCTTATGACAGTTTGCTTACTGCTAACATGTTCCTTTTTATACACATTTTATTGTGTGGGGAATGTTTAGGGTGTTTATTTTACTTAGGGAAATATATTGCTTATAAATATTTTGGCATGCTAAAGAGCTGCCTTACACTATTAGCTTCAAACCTAAACATACAGCCTCAAAACTTCTCAATTCTGCAGATATTCCTAAGATTGAGCTGAGCTACACAAAGGAGAAGTCTGATAAGGTAATAGTCAAAATTTGTGTCAGTGATTGTGTTGGAGGAGGGAAATCCCATATAAAGTTATTGTTATTTAAAAGAAAAATATTTTTCTTTTCCTCAAATAGTTTCATTATAAAGTACTTGGTGAAAGTATAAAATGCCTTTTCTGCTGTCAAATTATGTCCAGTATAGGCCTTTATTTTTACAGATCTGTTCTTAGCAGTAACTTTTGGCTTTAGGTATTTAAATAATCTCATGAGGAGAAGTGAGTATTTAAAAGTATTTTACAAAATGTGAGCACTGCTGTGAGTTCACAAAATTAAGAAAAAAATATTATTTATTTGAAATATGTTCTGTCTTTCAGGAGCACGGATTTTTGCTAATATTATTCCTGAAATAATTCTGTCTTTTCTTTTTGGTAAAGCAATTGTGCATGTTGTTAAATCCCAGTAGTAACTTAATCTTTACTTATATTTTTATAAATCAAAAGTAGACCAGACAACACATAAATGGCTGGAGTGATAAGGAAAGGAAGATGAGAGTGGGAGAACTGGTGGGAAAGGGCAAATTGGATGGAAGCTGATCTAGTGGGTGGCATCCCTGCCCATGGCAGGGGAACTGGAATTTAAAGATCTTTAAGGTCCCTTCCTACCAAGTTATTCTGTCATTCTGTGGAAGAAGTGAGAGTAATAAATATCACAGAGTAAGAGTGGCTGCTGTGGATCTCCCACCTGTGGAAAGATTAAATGGAGGTTTATCATGACCTCTTGGGGCATCTCCACTTGAATTTTCAGCTCAGTATTGTGCTGGTATGTAGACCACAAAACCTGAATTTTGAAAAAAAAATAAAAAAAAAAAAAATTGGGCTTTGCTGGAGGTCTTTTGGTTCTACTCCCATTGGAAATGAATGACTGTCATTATGATAAAAATTAGGCCTCGAAAGTGTAAATGTATCATTTTGTTTCATTTTGATTTTTGGGATACCTGAACTGTTCACTCTAACCATTTGATACTCTATTCATCTTGTCCTTCTCCTCCCTGCAACATTTAAAATGAAAATAATTCTCACCTTCTGCACTGCAAGGAGACTCTCTTAGGTGCCCAAGATCCAAACTGAAGTATCTGATCTCATTTCAAATGGTCAATTTATTTCCTCCTTTCCTGACACAGGTGAAATTGTGTTTTTATTTCCAGCTATGATAGATCTGTTCGCTTGGTAAATATTATATGGTACAGGAGTCTTTATTTTTTCATATAATCTCTGTTTACAAAGTCAATACAATCACTTGGAAAATATGTAGCAAACACTGCAGTATATTAGAATCTTGTGTATTGTGTTTGCTGTAGGTACAAATTCAATACAGCAACTCTCCAACAATTGACATGTCAAGTAATATATCAACTGTTGGTATATTACTTTTTGCTCATCCTATTACTACTTATCAAAACCAGCTCACCACCCACACTCCCCTTCTCATTAAGGACTATTGCTGCAGGAGGCTGAGCAGAATTCAGCCTGGGTATGGGAAGTGCCTTGGCAGAGATGTCATGTTTGGAACTGATCTGGGTCCCAGTTTATTATCAATGCAGGAATCATGCAGAGGCAACACTGAATTTTAATGAAGAAAATTATTCTCTTAATTCACTTGGAGGAAAATTAATTTAATGAATGGTAAACAGTTCCCACTCAAAAATAGTTTGCCACATGTAACAGCATAAATGAAAGTGAAAGGGGACTTTTGCATATTTCAAATTAACTTTGCTGTTACTTCTGCCACTGTAGTTTCCCTGCACTTGTTTTTTAGCCTTTTCTCTCAATTGTGAATAGTCTTGTGTGCTGTACAAAATACAAAAAAAAGGGGTTGTAAATGTGAGTTATATCAGGTGACCTTCATTCTGCTCCTGACCTGTTTGAGTGACTTTAGTCTCTCATTTTTAGTTATCTGACTGAAAGCATGGCACCTGCACTTTTATATTTTGCAGAATGTTTTAGATTCATAGCTGAAAACTCTTGTATGCTTAATGTTATTATTAAATATAGTTTTAACAGATTATCTTTTTTTTGCCATCTTTCCTACCTGCTTGTTCTAAATGTTTGTTCTCTGGGTTAATCATTTAGAGAGTGTTTGCACTTTTTTCCCCAAGGCACAAAGTTTTGCCAGGTGAACCAGTCTATACATTGTGATGAAGAGCAATTGTTTTGTTTTGTTTTTTCTGGACAGCTGACAGGACTGTTGTTGCTTTCTTGCATTCAAAGAATTACAAGATATGAGTGTCAAGAGGTGACACTTGTTTGAGCCTGGATTCAAGCTCTATTTCATCTTGTCCAGTGTTACAGAAATTGGAGAATTCTCTAAATTGTGAGAAATAAGAATGATACTAATATGATACATATTTATTAGAGGTAAAACAGCCTTCTTTTTTTTATGTCTTTGTCCTCCTTTATTCTTCCAAACTGATGTGGAAAGTTCAGTTCTTTGTTCTAGTCCCTCCCTCCTCTTCCAAATCCTATGAGAAAAATAGGAACAAAAATACCTAAAGACAGGGTGGAATGGATGTTTAATAACTAACAGAATGAACAGAAAACTATTTACTGTTGTATTGCTGTGATTAACTGATACATGAAACACAGTAATAATTTGGATAAATTAATAATAAATCTTCTCTATGGCTCTGTGTTGGATACTGAGCAATAGCAAGGATCAAAAATGCTTACAAAAGATTTTTTTCAGTCATGTGCTGTTATCCCCAATAAATCTCTGTATTCATCCTTGTAATCACACTTGTGATATTTTTCCACAGAACAGCAATAATTAAGCTGCACTTTGAATACAATCTCATTATTCAGTTTACAAAGTCATTACTATCTTTGAGCCCCTCCCTGCCTTCAAGAGCTATTACATGACCTCCAGATCTCTCTTAGACTCCATGTATTACCATTAGAAGACATCCACACTGGGAAATCACTCTGTTCCTGTTTTTGATTAATATTTTATCAGCCACGAGAGGAAATGGTATTCTTTAGCAACACTAATAAGTAATTGAGCAGATGAGATGTCCCTGCTACTTTGAAAAAGCTGTTCATAGAGGCTGTAAAAGAACAGCTTCAGATATGACATAAGATACTAAATGGAGAAAAAACTCAAACCCACATGGTGCTGCCTACAGTGACCAGTCAGTAAAAATACCAGCAGAAAATGAAGGGTTTACAACATCATTGTTAGCAAGAACATGGTAAAAGGGTCTCTTATTCAAATTGGTGTTCAGAATATATTTTCACAGAGTTGATTGATCCATTTGCTTTAGATAAACTTTAAAGAGAGTCAATGGAAAACACATGGAATAGACAGTGGAAACTGGTATTTGTTAGAGAAGTTGTTCAAAAGCTTTTTCAGCTGCTGGTAGGAAATATTGAGCAGTGCACTCTCAACAAATATTTAGGGCTGGCATTTTAAATACTTAAATACTTAAAATACTTTTAAATACTTAAAATACTTTAAATACTTACTACTCCAGGGTTATGTGTGTGAACTGAAGGAAGCTGTTGGTGTGAGCAGTTGCCTTGTCAGTGAATAACACAAGTGACAGATCTCTTGGCATCTTTGTCTCTTTTGCTGGCTCTGATGGGAAAGTCTTCATTTAATGTTTTATTTCATTTTACTGTGTTTTCATGGTTTCCTGGGTCAATTTTTCATGAATGGAAAAGCTAAATTTGGAAAGCCCTGTTGCATTATTGGATCACAGAAATTCTATTGATTGATGTACTTACAAGGAAACACCTGTGATTAATCATTTTATACCAGGGGAAGTGAAGACACAAGAAAAAGATGTCTTAGGCATCTAACATTCACTGTTTCTTCCCCCAACAGGAATATATGTTTTTATGCTCTTATTGAAAAGGGTATTGTAGCAAATGCTGGCAGTGCAGTCATGATGATGCTGTGCTGATTTAAGATCTGTCACCCAATAATTATCTTCTTTTGAAAATTTCCAGGTATGGCATGTTACTGTCTTTGTTTACTATTGGTGCAGTCCTTTGGGTGCTTATAACCAGGTTTAAATTTTCAAGCTTAAATTATAAACTGGTGAGAATTTGTGTTGTCCCCAGAACAGTAGAGGAGAGGAGTATGATACTCAATAGTAAATCCATTAGTGCTTGTGCTTTCAGGAACACTTCTGCCTCAACCATGCATGACAATTTACTTATTTTGAGTCTTTAAAATCTGCAGCCCTTCACCAAGATTGCAAACAAGAAATATGAAGTAATGGATTAACTATCTTGTTATCATAATTAAATAATATACATAAAATATGAAGCGTTATTAAAAAAAACCCTAGGAATTACTATTACTTTATTCACTAAAGTGAGAGAGATGTGTGTGTGTGTATGGGGACTACTCTGTATCTTAATGCTAGGATTAATGCTAAAATGGACTTTATGAATTAATCATGGGATTTAATTTACCAGAATTATTTTTTTGGCATTGAGCCCCTGTGATTAGCATTTTAAACACGAGTGTTTTTGGTGATCTTTATGACAGTCAAAGCAAAACCTTCTGCCATTAATTTCTTCAGAATTATTTAATAGGCAAGAACTAATTTTGCAGCTAGATTTGAAAATGAAATGGGTTTGTTTAATGTGATGGGTGATAATGGCCTCCTTGAGTGTTGGTCTCATTTCTGTAAACTCATTTGGTTTAGCATTCACTGAAAGCTTTGAAGAACTTGGGCAGAAGGAGGAAAGGGTTTTTCATTTTCTTCTATGTGTTCTGTGTTCTGGTGGGATGTTTTGTGCTCACACAATCATATTGTGCTAATCACCACGTGGCTCAAGTGTCAGGTGTGTTTCAGACTCCACATGTGAGCTCAGACATCAGCCAGTCTCCTGAAGGGAGGTTTAGAGCAGGGAATGAGGATACCAACAGACAGAGCATTTTGTTTACTTTACTAAGTCAAGTTGCTCTCCTTATTGTCCTTATTACAAAAAAAAAAAAAAAAAAAAAAAAAGTTAAACACATATGTAATTTCCCCCCCTAAATATTTAGCCAAATATGGAAATAATTCATTTATCCCATATTCATCACTACTGCCCAGTTGAGATGCACCCAGCAGGTTTATTTTGTCCTTTGTAATTCCCCAACTCTGTGGTGTTGGCTACCAAGGTCTAGGAACTGTTATTCCAGTGGCCACTAATAGCAGATGGATAATATATTTCCCCTTCCTCTAATAGTTAATAGAAAATGAGAGGCTGACAGGGTTATCCAAGTGAGAAATCCTAGTTTTCCATTCATTTCCCCTGGGTAAATCATACTTTTTATTATACAGGTGCACCTGAGTGCCCAGCAGACTTAGGTCACAGTCTTCACTTTGCCACTCTTGATTTGTCTAAAAGGAAAAACAACTTCCTGCACTCTTGGCATGGTGGAAAGTATTATGGACTGCTGGGTGGGGATGTCAGCACAGTTTAAAGAAGAGGAGTTTGTAATTCTAACCAGAATATACTAACTTTCATTTTTTTTTCCCCACTGAGACACTGAGCTGTGTGTCCCTTATAGACTTGGAGATCTCTGCCTGGTAGTGAGAGCAGGGATGGAGAGGGGTTTGGAGCAGGGATGGAAGGGATTGGAGCAGGGCTGTGAATTCCTGAATGGTGCAGAGGCCTCCAGTGCTCAGCCCTGCTCTTTCACTGCTTTGCTCTATTGCTGCTTCTCTCCACTGAGCTGAGTTTATTTTCAGCTGTTTGGAGGGTACCAGCAGTGCAAAATGAGATGCTCTTTCTCTCTCTTCCAGACTTCCCTCCCTCTTAAGCTAATTTTCCTTTTATTGTAGTAATTAGAAAAGGGCTTTGATCACAAATTTAGTCTTGCTCAGAGTTCAGAAACAAAGTTGTGCTTGGATCTTGGGGATTTGTGTGTATCCCTCAGATATAAATGGTAAACAGTGCTCCTTCACCCCCTCTCTCACAAGCATGTGAGAGCTCTGACTTGCAAGCCCTTACCCTGAGACTGCAGTAATTTCATTAGCCAAAAGTGTAATTACATTATGAGAAGAAACAGCAGTCTCAGATTTCATGACCTCCTCTGTTTTCTCCCCAGTGTGCCATAATCTAGATAAGGCTAAAGTTAGGTTTGGGTTTATTTATATATTTGAAAATAATGTGATCTCTCACAGACATGAATTAGATATGATGATGAAAATTAATCAAGATAACTCACAAGTTTGGTGATTATGCTGCTTTCAAATAACATCCTTTATTTATTTATTTTTTTTTTTCACTATATCTTACCTATATTGTCTGTCACAGTTACTGGAAGGAGAATGAACAAGTACAATAGATAGAGAAGAATTATGCTTCTCATTGCTATGAGAGAGAATTGATTAGTTGTAGTTAATTGGTGTGGTTTTTGAGTTGTAACTACACTACCCTGTGGTGCTCTACACCAGACTATCCAATGACTGTCAGGGCTCCATGGGATATTGATGGAGTGCATTGCAGACACTTCCTCCTTTCCTTCAACAGCTTTTAAATCTTCTATTCCTGTAGAATGTTACAAATACATAAGCATTTGCTTTTTTACCAAACCTGTTTATCAAGTGAGCTATATTTAAAATGCAGTTTTTTCTAGCTTCTATTGAAGTGTATAATCTTAGCATTTGCATAAGCATCCAAGAGGCATCCTAGAGGTGTTTGTGTGTGAGTTAGTTTGGACATCAATCTGGCAGAATCACTATTTCCTACACAGACGATTTTTTCATACCAAATTTGGCTTAGATTTTGAAAAGAGCAGGTCATCTATAATTGATATGAGAGTCTGTGGGAATTATGCTTAATTGTGGAATGTTCAGTAACTGCTCTTGAAAGCTGCACAGTACATTTTGGGTTGCTGTGAGCCAAATTTTAATGACTCTTCTGCCCCAGTGCTGCTGTCTAAAAGTGAGAGTCTATGTAAGGTACAGCAATTTATTTTGTCAATGTGTTTTCCAGTGTGTGTGTGTGCATATGTATATATATATATATATATATAAATATCAGTAAAAAAGGAAATTAGATTGCTTAGTTTATGTAGGTAAATATAAGATCTAAAATATTCCAGTTTATATCCATCCTAATGATCTTGTGGAAAAAAAATCTTGATTTTGTTCTAGAGAATTAGAAATCAGAGACAAGATAGAGCCAGGGCTTCCTGTTAATGTTAATTATTAATGAAAAGTACTGTGTAAATACTAAAGCACAAAAAGTTTTAATGTTTTTGTCCCTATGCTGCAGCTGAATAGTCTGACAGAGAGAAGCTTGGCTGGGGCAGTGCTTGGTTTGGGCACCTCCCATGAAGACCTGAAATCCATTCTTTGTTGCTAAAAGGGTTTTATGCAGATGTAGTGCTCAGTGCTGAATGTGGTCTGAGGGTTCATAATCAGGATTTTGGCTTTCTGCAATGGTTGTTACTCGTCTGTTTTTGAGAGCAGAGTTACCTGCTCTATATTCTAGCCAAGACCATATTTTGGTTTATTGTACCTTGCCATTTTCCCCCCTTAATTTTTAGAGGAGCAGATACTCTTGATTTCAAAAGCCAGAGTTCATTATGTTATCAAAATCTTTTAAGCATCTGTTTACTACTGCTCTTTATAAACTAGAGCATTTGAGATAACTGGCTTGAATCAGTTCTGGGCTGCAGCCTGACAGGTAGCAGCACTACATCCAGAATGTGCTTTGTGCTTGTTTGGAGAAGAATGTGACCATTCTTGACAGACTGTAATTTTTAATGGATTGCAAATACAGATATTTCATGTTTACTTACATTTCAAATCAGAATTAATAAAGCACAAGTTCTTACACACCTGCCTATAGCTCCCAATATTCACTAACCTGTTAAAAATATTTTTGTCCATCTCCAAAGCAGTGCATTGACATGCAAGTGTGAACTGAAGGGTGTGCACCAATGCTGTGACTGCACCATTGTAATGAAGATGAAATGACTGTAATGATGACCTTTCTGTGCCTTTGTCTCTACCCTGCCCTTCTCTTTAACTGAACACCTTTCAAATGAACATGTTCTGAACTCTTGAACTGTTCATTCTGTTCACTGAGCTTATTGCTCAATCTGCAGTTTATCATTATGTGTCTCCAAAGACTTTGTGTTTCCTTATATTTGACATCTAGATGGAATTTTTCATAACCCTTTACTAGTCATAAATTGGATTGTTAGGGGATTAAGTTAATCTTGTTTCTTTATAGTAGCCTCAGATTTTTAAAGCCCTAATTTAGAGAGGTTTCTTTATTTGTTGCTCTCCAATCTGCAAGAATGGAAAAAAACTCTTAACACCATAAGATTCTGTATTGCTGGAATTATTTATTTCTGCTCATTTTGAAGTGAATCGTACCTAAGAGGTACACTTGAAAAGCTGTTTTGTCATTTTTTTCCCATATTACTATTTCTTCCTTTCTACTTAAATAGCAACCTCTGAAAATGACCCAGAGCAGTGCATCATCAGATAAGCAGTGTGGCAGTGAAGGGAATGCAAAAGAATGTGTATTCTTCTTGTTCTGTTGGGAAGGGAAATAGGAAAAAATGACTTATCTCTTGCAGAAAATTGTTGTGGTGTGTTAGTCATATCTCACCTTTTGGTTTCTTTATTAGAAGGTACTCCTAACAATTTATGTACTCTTTATGAACCAATTAACAACTCAGAGTAAAAATTAAATCAAGGGAACAAAAGCTTACATATTATTAACAGTGCTTTGGATCTTTCTGTTGTCTAGTGGTAATATTGTAGGTAATATTCTTTTATTTAATTACTTCAAAAAAGCTTTTTGCAGGAAAACAAAATATTCTGTGATATAAACTGTGTGATAAATTTAAGCAATCAATTTTTTTTTGATATCCTGAGAATTATCTAGCTGCTCTGTATTGAGATAGTGGGGCCCAAATCCTCAAAATAGGAAGATGGTGCCTAGCACAAATTGAGTTGTAAAAACCAGTTTATAATATGCAGAAAGAAGAATACTTGAGGCATAAGTTAAGACTAAAACTTAAATATTACTTAAATACAAGAATTATATTTAAAAAACACACATTTATTTCTTTAACAAATAAACCTTTTTAGCCTTCTCTCTCCAAAAGGCTCAGAAATGTCAGACTGGTCATAGAAAATGAAAAATCTTGAGTTGTTCCTTGACCTCTTTTATGATCCCTCCATCCCTAAACTCCATCAATGACTTGAACTCTGACACTGAGAATGGCAAGATGTAATTCTTCATCTCAATGTCATAAGCCCCCACATTCTACTCTGGGCATTTCAGAATTTTATTTGTTCATTCAAATGGAGTTCATGTCAGCTAGAATCATGCATAAAGGTTGAGGCTTTTAGAAACTCTTAGGTTTATCTAATCCTATCTCTAGTTTTCTCTTTGGGAAAAATTTAATGCTATTTGGCAATTATTCTGCTTATTTTCTTCTGGTTTACTCTTTTCATTTATTGTTTGATTGCTTCAGTGCTGCCCAAACCACCCCAAAACCTTTTAAATATATTTTTCCAAGGCTGCAGATCATGAAGACTATCATTATAATTTTCCTAACCTATTTATGCAGCTGTACCTGTGCATAGTCAGTAGAAACAATGGCAAGGGGTAGGATTGCATTAGGAAATCAGCTGTGAAAGGAGGACCTGAGGGACAGAACAACTGAGTTGGGACCAGGTGAGAATAAGGAAGGTTCCTGTGTTTGTCAGAAGCCATTTCAGCCTTTGTTCTGGGCCAGGAGAGGATGGGTGTGGGCAGAGACTCTGGCACTTTGTCTCCTGCCTGTTTGATGCTCTGTTAAGGCAGGGAAAGATATTACCTGCTGATATGTTAGATACTTCATTTTTAAATGATCATAAATTTTTGCCAGCACTTAATAAGAATAGGTTTACAGTGCAGAGGAAAAGTGAATGTACTGAACCAGAGCACTTGGGGAAAGGGAGAAATTATTTACAAAGAAAATCTGAAAACAGTAGGATTGCTTATCTGGGAAGCAGCTGGGGACATCAGAGTGATTTTCAAAACAATGTTGGAAGGACTGTAATTGGAAATCTTTCATCTGTATTTCTATCCCTAAAAGAAGTTGGGAAATGCAGATTTAAAATTGTAAAAAGGATTTTTAAAAAAGCTCAAAAAGATCTATCTGCTTTTGGCACTCCTGGCCATGTAGAAGGCCAAGCATTTAGTAATCTCATAAACAAATTAAATATTGATAGTAAAACCACAACAAATAGTGCAAAATATTTATTCACACATTCTTTTGAAAAATAGTCCTTTGACTGAATACTGCTTTCAGAACCAGTCAGTTTCAGAGAAAATACTGTTCATTTCCATAGTAGAGCCCTGACTGGTTAAATCCTTATGAGTCCTGTCCTTCTCTGGTTTTGCCTGTTTACACCAGAGGTAGATGATATGTTTATTTTGGAAATAAAGACTTGTTAATTGTCTTACTGCACTTTTCCATCAACCCAGCTGTTGATAGCATTTTATGACTGTATTTCTCAAAATTTAGGTGTAGAAGACACTTGTGTTTCAGTTCTAAATACTGCAGAGACTTCTCATATTACTAATACGAAACTAACTGGCATTCACTGTTTCCAAAGCAGTTTTACCACTGTGACATTAATTTACAGTACTGAGCACTGTGGAAACTTTCATCAAACCTAAGAAGTTAGTTTTGATTTGTTACAGCACACAGTGGGTGTTCATAGCATATGTTTTTATTTAATCCTTCAAAGGGTTTTCAGGAAATAGCAGCTAGCATGTGATGAAATAATATCAAGAGACATTACCAACATTTTAACATTATACGGATCATTATGCTCCGTGCATTTTGGAATTATGCTCCATTATATTTGTGGTTTCACTTTGTTCTTCCAAGCCACATTCTGCTGGGTCTTATGGAACAGCACATGGCTGGGATGAAGCACAGTGGAGCCAATAAGAGTCCTGTCTTAACTTGCAAATGAAGTAACTCCCTCAGCAGAGTTAGGAGAATTTGGAAAGGAAATGTTTCTCTTCTAGTCAGGTCTGCCATGCACGTTCTGCCCTGTAGCACAGAGCTGCTCCTTGGTGTTCTGTGGTTCCATTTGTGACTGCTGGTTGAAATTGATATACCTTGCTAATGTCTTGCAAAAAAGGAAGGAGATTCAGCACCTGAGGAGTTTAATTACTGATGTGGCAATTACATGGAACTCCTCTTCAGATTCCCTCATAGAAGGGTCAGCATTAGTAAAAGGCTATGAGTAAACAGTATAAATGTGGTTTTTTTCCCATGTATTCTACTGCAACACCCTTTGGTAGTGCCACTCCATAGTGCCTGATGTGCCCACTATGGGAACTGTGGTGATGACTAATTCAGTGTATTTTTAGAAATTTAACTGAGGTGCCTTAAAGGCTTTATCTTCCTCTGGGGTTCTCTAATCTTCCAAAGACAACTCAGCACATCTGAGATTCACATGCCTTAGTTCAGTATGTGGAGCAGAGGAGGCTGAATATGGCCCAAGTTTTGGACTGTGCAGTACCAGAGCCTTGCACTGGGGATGTGATTTCTTGGCTCCTTCCCTGACCACTTGGCACTGCTTCATTTGCTTCATTGCTGGGGACAGCTGGTGATATACTTGGATTCAATGGAAAAAAAAGATCAGGTCATTACATATTACATATGTGGAAGTCTTTCCTCCAAAACAAGAATCCATTGCAGCTTCTATGGTTATGTATTTTTTTTTAAATCAAATATCTCTCATGTTCCTGACATGACTTAGCTAAATGAGTAGGTTCATCTACATGTCCAGTAGAAATATTCACAGGTGTCAGCAGCAGCTCAGTGACCAAAGACAAACATTCCTTAGAGCAAGGTATGGACAATTAGTAACCCAGCAAATGCCTCTCTGGATGACTGTACTGAGAGTAAGTAGTTGTTACAGGTGGGGGAAGCTCCTAGAGCTCAGGTGGCACTAGGCTGAAAATTGCTTCAAGGTAATCTGTAAAATAAATTGTATTTTAGGGTTTAATGCCTTACACACACTGAGATATCTAAAGTGTGCTTTGGATCATATAATCTCTATTACTTTTACCCAGTGTATGACATTGATTTGCTAACAAGATGGGCAACAGGGTAAAAGCATGGGCTGCTTCCTTTCAAGATATTGTTTTGATTTTAGAAAGAAAAGTATTTTTTTTTAAGTGGTGTACTGTCAAGTTGAACCTTGTACTTAAACAAACAAAACTGGAAAAGGAGACTCAGATGTAGAGAGATAAAACAATGCAGTGTGGATAGGAGTAGCTGTCTGAAATTCTATGATCTGAGTTAAGCAGCAGGTCAGATTAGATGCTCACAAATAGCCTCTTTGGGCCTCAATAACTATAAATTTTTGAAACACAGTGCAGGCTCCCCAGCACTGCAATTTCATTCTGACCTGAAGGGGTGAAAGGGTAAAGCCTGAGTGCCCATTCCCTGCCTCCCCATCAGCTGAGCCTGCCTGGTTTCTGGGGTGTGAAAAGCTCCTGGCACAGCAGCAAAATTCAGTGTGCTGTGCAGTCATCCCTTCTGGGCAGTGGCCACTCAGTGAATCCAAGCCAAAGACAAGGAGGGAAGGTCTCTGTCCCTGCCCTGGCTCCATGAGCTGTTCCTTGATGGTGAATAACATATGTCAGCAGACTTTCTGCATTTCCCTTCTGCAGTGCCTCACAGTGTTTCCAGTTACTGAAAAGCTCCTAAAGGAGAAGTCATTTCACCTCTGTCATTTCTTTGTTTTTCTGGCCATGCCAAAAATCAGACACCAACTTAGTCCTGTGCCATGACTCATTTCAAGAGAAAGATCCTCAATTTTACCTCTGCATAACCTGCCAGTCACTCAGTCACACTTTCTGGGTTGCTGATGTTTAGCCTGTGTTTAAATAGTTTGGGCAGAAGGACTTTTTCAGAGGGAAGGGTTTTGCTCTTTGAAGCACCTCACTCCTGTATGTGAAATTGTATATAGCAGCAAGATTGTATCTTGACAGTCTAAAATATTAACTGGCTGGAAGCTGTAGGAATGATGTTTCTAATGCCATCCAGAGATGCTGCTCCAAGAGAAAAATCACTCACTTGAGTGGTAACAATTTTGTGCCACTTTGTGACATAGAAGTTGAAAAAATAAGCAGAGGTTGGGACTCAGGACCCCATTAAGAGTCTCTGATGTGTTTAAGCAGAGCTGAGGCTGCTGTCTTGACCTTAGTGCTGAGAAGAGCAAATAGAAGTAAAGATTGAAGACATTGTTCAGGGCTTTGACTGGTTGGTTCTAGGTCTGTAGTTCTTTCTCCAAGTTTGAAACAAAAGCTGTTTGGTTTGTCTTTCATGGGACAGGTGAGGTTAGGGATTCTCTGATGATCTGGCAGCTTGGTCTATTAGATATTTTTTTCAACCAAATTATTTAGTGTAATAACTATGATGTTAATGGAACTCTAGGTTATGGTTGAGTTAAGATTTGTCAGTTTGAAAATAAACGTCTTGGCTTCATTTCGACATTTGCCTCTCAGCATCAGTCCGTTAACCTGTCACACACTATAATTTCATTAAAACCATCATTTAATTGTAAGTTAATGTACAGCTATCTTTTATAGAAGGGCTTTACATACTGCCTGAATAATTTCAATACAAATTTTCAGCTGATATGATTGAAATGATATGATACACTAAATGCCCTCCAAACCCCTGTTTATGAATTCAACACTGAGAAATAAGATGCAACAGCCACATTACTGTGCCACTGTAGCAAAGAGACACTTTTTCAAATTATAATAAAAGGACAAAATAATGATTTTGGAGTCTGTATATATCTTTGTCTGGGTCTTGCATACGTGCAGCATTGAGATGTGCTTCAGAGTTTTCATTATTAAAAGAAGGACAATGCACACAGTGTAAGTTCTATATAACTGATATAACTGAAGAAAGAATTAAAATCCACTTGCTAATAGACTTGTCTTCATATATGAGATACATAAGGCTTATTTCAAAATAAATTCTGGGTAACATTCTACCTGATTGAATCTTTGGAAGCTGTGTTAATATATTTGTTCAACTCACACTCAAAAGCTTTTAACAGAATATCACTTTTTAATATTATTC
Source organism: Erithacus rubecula (assembly GCF_903797595.1). Classification (NCBI taxonomy): domain Eukaryota; kingdom Metazoa; phylum Chordata; class Aves; order Passeriformes; family Muscicapidae; genus Erithacus; species Erithacus rubecula. Next base: position 5,835,146 of record NC_136664.1, on the reverse strand, counting down.
ATGATAATGTAATTCCAGCCTTTAAACTCTTCAGAGTTGCCTGTTAAGTCATGACATGGAGTTCAGGGAAATTTGGAGCATCCATTAGTCAAAGTATCTGTACTTTTGTGTGCTTACTTTTGTCCCCCTCTTAAATCAGTCACTTGGCAGCAGCAGAGATCTGGGGGAATTCCAAGATGTTTGACTGAAGAGATCTTATTATTCAACCTGTTTCCTGCCACAGAATCTATGGATTTGTGGAATGTGTGACATGCAGAAAACAAAGTGGTAGAAATATAAGAATGATCATTAAATATGATCCTCTTAGTGTTTCCACTGGAATCACAGGCATGGATAAGGATATTAAAATATGACATATGTTAGTAGAATAATTAGCTAAAAACACCTGGGCTAGTACAAAAAACATGAGACAAAATGATGTAGTCAAGTATTCCCTTGTAATTAAAAACTTTCTACCGATCTACAAACACCAAGGGACTGAATTAAAATTTCATAAACAACCTAAACCTGGGGTTTTCTAAAATTTAAGGATTTTGTTTTATTTTTTTATTATTTTAATATTCAACGATGTAGGAAGATGGATGGAAGGATTGAAAATCTTAGAGTTATTAGCTGTGGTTGGATTTTTTCTTTGAAATAAAAGATACTGATACTGTCCTTTGAACTTAACTAATCACTTCTAACTATACTAAGAGGTTGCTTTTTCTTTCTCAACAAATAGGTAATTAGTGACATATTTAAATTGATCTTTAAAACATTTGTGAAATGTGTGGAAACCGAATTGTGTATTTTTTTCAGTTTTTTAAATTGAGTGCTGTTCTCACTCTTGTTTCACTTCTTTTTCCCAAAAGGCTGATTTCTTTTTCCTAGACTCACTCTGACCCTTTCTTCTTTAGTCCTGTCTTCTTTCAGGGTTTTTCTCTCTTTCCCATCCTAATTCTACCTCTTTCAACTTCAATCTTCTACATTTTTTTTTCACTCTACTTTCCCATAAAGCTTTTTCTTCTGATTTTCTTTTACTCTACCATTTATATATATATATATATATATATATTTTTTTTTTTTTTTTTTTTTTTTTTTTTTTTTTTTTTGCTTGGCTGTAGCTGTAATTTCCTGAATTTAATATTAGAGTAGTGGGAGTGAGCTCCTGCCTTTCCCACCCTGTCTATTCAGTCACTTCAGCAAACTGAATCTTAAAAGTGGCTGCCTGGTCTGTGCCTGCAGTGCTGGGATGGAATTGGTGACTTATGAGGTCCTTCTCTGCCTTGGGGATTTGGAGTTTTCCCAGAAAACACTTGAAAGCATTTTTTGAAATTTCTGATTATAATGTATTTTTCCCTCATTGGCTTTTTGGAAATTATGAAAGCACATTTGGTGAATTTTCCCATGTAAGTTGTGCCCCACATGGGCATCTGTAACAGGAAACCTCAGTGAGGACAATTAGAGCTTGCTAAAGTCATGAGCAAATGTACTGTGGCCTTGGAATGGGAAGTGCCAGACACCCTGAACTAGAGGCTGTGTCACCATCATCACCATAAGTAACAAATTTTAATTTAAGAGATGAATAAAAATTATCCTGTTGAGTCTTCAGTCCTGGAAATCCATTTATGACTGTTCTGGGTGACTGATTGTGAAAACACTTGTGTGTATGCCATGTTATTTTTCTGAGAGAATAGTTGGAGCTAAAAATTATTTTTAAAGAAAAGAAATTATCAGTTTTCATTTCTGTTGGGGCTTGTAACTGAAACAGTATGTGGAGTTTTAGCAGTCAGGTTTTCTGGCTGAACTAAATATCTCATGTTTGGGCTCAGTATGTGCTGTTGGGAAGAAAAAATTATTTGAAATATAAGCATCTGTTATAGTCATGATCTTTATGCACAGAAACAGACCTAATGCCTGAATTGCTGTGTGCTGTCTGATATTAAAAGAAAAATGTGCTTTTAACCAGGGTATTAGTGAAAGCAGATGAGGCTGTGGAGGCACAATGGGAATGATTAGGAAAGACACAGAGACCCCTATTTATTGTGGTAACAAAGCTGTATGTAAATTTTGCTTTTCATTAAGGCAGAATTAGTTTAACCCCAGTTGTACAAAGGTTATTGTTTTCTACTATTTAGACAAACAACTTCCTACTGTAAATTGTGTTGTGATTTATATGAATTTACCCAGTCACAGAGGTTTCTGTGCAGCAAATATATCTTCCACTCAATCATAATAAGAACTTTCAAAGTAGTTATGAATACATTTCTGTAATTATACTCAGATTTTGATGAAGGTTATTATTGCAGGAATTCACTTCAAATATTCAGTTATTCAGACAAGGAAAATAACTTCTCTGCATGGATTTTAAACCTTTAATAGTAACCAAAAAAGCAGCTGGTAGGCCTTGAATTCCAGGCACATAGTGCAGAGAGCACAGTGACACAGTTCACCTGCTGGTAATGGGTGTAGTTTGTAATGACTGCACAGAAATTGCAGCTCTTGTGTTTGTATTTACAGACTGAACACACTCAGTGCCATCCTCCTGTGTGCCCCAGCCCAGTGACACTGAGCACTGGGTGTTTTGGAATGCACCTTTCAGGGGCTGAAGGAAATTCATATCAAATATGCTTGGGAAGTCTTAATTTGTTTTGAATTAGTAACTACAGCTCTTTAGTAAATGGGACAATTTTGTGTGGATAAATTGCTTTTATTTTTTTATTTAGATGTGAGGCCCTATCTATCTATTTATCTTTGACTTATGCTTAGGTTTCTATTGCAAACTGTAAAACATCCAATGGTGTTATTAAAGAAGACAGAAGTGACATTTTACTCTTGTCTAATGGCAGGACAAGAAGAAATGGATGAGAAATGAAACACAAATTTCATTTCAACATTGGAACCAACCTTTTATTTTGAGGGGGGTAAAGCACTGAACAGTTTGTGGATTCTCTGTCCTTGGAGTCACTCAGAACCAAACTGGACATGATCCTGAGCAACCTGCTCCAGTCACCCAGCTCTGAGCACTGTGGACTGAATGATCTCCAGATGTACCTTCAGACTCAGCTGTTCTGTGACTGTGAAATTCAGAAAGTTATCTATTTATCTACCTGAATCACTGTAAAAAATGTTACACCCAGTATCATGTTACTGCCTGTTGTGACACCACCAACAGGTTCCCTTCAACTGCTTCTTTAGGTCATTCTCATAAGGATGCTGCACCTACTCTAAATCAATGAAATTAAGGAATATTCTTCTTTCCCACTTAGCATCTCCCCACAGTGTTGCTTATTTGCAGGTAGTTTAGTACAGTCATCATCAAGCTTGCCCAAGCTGTACAATTTTTCTAAAATAATTCACATTTTGTTGGGTCAGATGTCAGTGAATCAGCAGTGAGCCACATCTCTGGGAGAGCAGGATAAATGCCTCTAAGAAACTGAACTGCACTAAAGAGAAGGGCAGATTTCAGCAAGCAAAGATTTGTTTTCATGATTAAATATGTATTGTGTTAATCTGAGCCTTAGAACATTTCTCATATTTCTGTTTAGTCACAATGAATTGCAGTATCTGCTGTGAAAACTGTTGCTATTGGATTTAAAATACCCATCTATTTTAGATATCTGGGGTTAACTAAAGGCTAAATTCACAGATATTCTCTGTGACCTTAGTCAAGTCAGTTTTCCCATGATAAAATTATGGTGGTATTTTCTTAAGTTCTGTGAGTGTTGTTAAGAACAGTTCAAAGCTGCTTAATGAACCTCAGGACCTACATTTATCTTCAGTGTTGTAGAAGGTTCATAAATAGGCCAACAAGTCCCTGCTTGCATCCAAGAGAACTTAGAATGTAGAAAACTAGATAATTGTGATCTATTTCTTCCCTGGGATGCTTCTTTTTGCTTGAGATCTTATGGAACTTTCTGAGTTGGTTCTTTTTGAAAGGTTGAACTTTAACTATGTCAGGACCACCTGATTAAACCTCCACACTCCATGCTCGTGCTTTTCACCTTTTAACAAGAGTGCTGATCTTTGCTATATTTCTTAAATCTGGAAAAATTAAGTTTGTTTGATCTTTCTCTTTTTAAGTAATGCATATTTCAAGAACATTTTGATTTGTCCTTTACTTTCTTGTCATTTTCATTATGGGATGCTGAATTTTATGAAGTGATTTTCAATGGCATTACCAAATGTTGTGCTGCTGCATGTGATTTCTTGGACTGGCATGGAGCCAGTTGTTTTGCTAAGTTGTAGATATTATTTTCAAAACAGCAAGATTTTTGTGGCATTTCAGAGTAATGGTGTAACTTAACATATTTTTGCTTATAATTTGACAAGCTTGGAAACATTAAACATTAGAGTTATTAAATGAGAGAGGAGACATTTGGAGATATTTTCATAATGTTTTCTGACAGCATTATAATGAAGCCAAATCTAGAAGTATCTTAGTATCATAGATTTTTTATTGCAATGAAGAGTCAACAGAAAGAAATATGACATTGTTATTATTGACTACAATGCATAATAAAGAAATAAATTATGCTAAATTTTTCTGCTTTCTAAATCAAGCATATGTTATCATGACATGTTACTGAAACATGGAGAAAGATGGTGACAGAAATAATGCCAATAATCCTATTTTTCATTCCATTATAAGAGATAGCATTTAATTTTATTTAGCTTTTCATATTATTTACAGCAGAGTGTTTGTTACCTTGAGACTTTTTTTTTTTTTTTTTTATGAAGTACAGAGAACTGTGATGGCAAGAAAAAACCCCCCCAAAAAAGATCAGTAGCACAACTCCATGAGGCAGAGGTCCAGCCAAACCATGGCTATTAATCATCACCGTCCATTATTTACAGAGGATTCATTCATTGTTCCATAAAGGTATCTAGAGGGTCAATTAGAGACAACATACAGGATTTTTCAAAGACACAAGAGGGTCAATTAGGCCCTTCTTGTAATTTTCTGCTTTAACAGCAAATGCCAGCCTATCCTGCAACAGATACAGTGGAGGTTAGAATTAAATAGTGAGGATGGGTTTTTTTAAAGCTGTTAGTTTGCAGCTGGTTGGAATTGGAGTCTTGTCAGTTCTTAATCAAAACAAAAGAAAAAAAAAATATCACTGAGTTGATGAGAAGTACAGATTTGGGTTTGAGTCAGAGTACTGGAAGTGCCCAGGAAATATCTGAGATAAAACAGTCTGTACTTATCACAGAAGTGAATAATTTCTCTGCAAGTACAACCAGACACAAATAATATTGCTAAATACTCCTGTTTAAAATTTAAAAGCATTTGGTGCAGAATACTTTTTGTTATCATTTGGCATCAACTGTTTCCTTAAAGCTCCAAATCAATAATAGATAGGAGATCTTAATATAAACAACTGCAGTGGCGTTCAGTCAGGCATAGGAAGTTCTTTCAGAAGAGAAAAGAAGTAAAACTAATATGTATCTGTATATACACGTTTAAATGCAGACATATATATGTACACACACCTAAAAACTATTCCAAACTAGCAGGAAGTTTTGGTAAAATTGCTTCCCTAGCTTGTCCTTTAGCTGAGGACAGAACAGTTCTTCAGCACATTTACAGGTCTTTTGTAAATATATACCATATGTATCATAGCTATATTAAATTAATTTTCTTTCAGTTTCTCTTTACATCAGAAATGGTTGTTGGCATTCTCTTCTTTATGGCTCTGGAAATCTTGGGATGTTTTTTTCCTCTAAACTTTCATTTAATTGCATTGCCACTGTTTTTATGTTTGTTTGTAATTATGATTTTTTAAAATTTGTTTTTAATGCTGATTAAGTCCCTTTTAAAAGAAAGTTGCCCCTATGACTATGGTGTGTTAGTCTTGTAAGGATTTTTATCTTTACAAATGGGGTTTTTGGAATGCCTGAGTGCTTGATGGGCTCCTGTGAGAGTAAATCTCTGAGTGTGCTGCATCAGTTTGATCCTCATCATCCTCTGAACCCCCCAATTCTCTGTAGGGTTTGAGCAGAGAGTTCTAACTAATGACTCAGGGCCAAATTCTGCCCTTCGATGCAGGCGTGTAATTCTCACTGATTCCAGAGGGACTCTGTGAGTATATCAGAGAACACACTTTCATTCTTGGTGTGTGAAATTATAGCACAAATGGACAAAAGAATCTCATGCACATTCATCTTAGTGACCCCAAGCATGCAGGAACGTGATACCAATCCACCTGCTTTTCTCTGCTGAGTTTGTGCTGCTTCTTGTAGATCACCCTAATTCTTCAGCTGTCACTTGGGTCAACATTTTTCATGTTGTTCTGCCTGCAGAAATTTGCTATTACGGTGCTTCAGTGGAATTAGTGACATTGAAACGAGTGTTTCTTTAAGTAGCATTAGTAACAGACACTTGTAAAAGCTGTTTTTTTTTTCTTTCCCTGGGAGATGATGGTACACGAGCAGTCTTGTTCATATTCCACAGGGAATTAGTTTGCAAAGAGAGAAGACAAAGATAGATGTGTGTGTGCATGTCTGGAAAGTGGTTTAATACACACAGATGGATACACAGAGGAGAGGTGGGCTTGCATCACACTTTTCCTCTGTGGCAATGTGATGTGTGTTCTGCCCACGTGTGAACAGAACAGTCTCTCCTCTTTGCATCAGCCTGTCTCTTGTTCTGCTCTCTGATTTTACTTTCAGCATTGTCCCTTTCAGATTTTTTTTATGCAAGAAATTGGCTAATTAATTTTTAAACTTTTTTCCCCCTGCTTTTAAAGTTTTAAAACCTTTTCCATGTCCTTCCACGTGAAATGTTGTGATTATTTTACTATTCTGTTCGCAAGAGCAGAGCTAGTCTTGTTGTGTGGATGTAAAAATATGGGAGGTAACTCAGGGAGCTTTCATGGGGTTTTGCACACATTGATTACTGAAATACAGTTTCAGTATCAGTTCCTGAAATACAGTTTCAGATGTTAGATGGGCACCAGATTTGCTTGTCACCCCCTGTTTGTACTCAGGACCTGCATATAAGAAAAAAACCTCAACTTTCTGCATTTTCATTTTGGGAATTTGTTCCTTGTCTGAAAACCCTGGACTGGAGGTATTGTGTTTCTTGAACTGATTGCTTATTAGGCCTTTGCATATTTGTTTTTGAGTTGGGATGTATCTGGATGTATTCTGTCTCAGTCCTTGGCAGATAGATTTATCTTCTGGAGCAATGTTATGGGAGACTTAACCTTCCCAAAATCTGTGTTTAGGGACTTTGCTTCCTGACAACTCTATCCAATGGGCCTTAGTATTTTTTTGTGCTTTGATTAATACTGTTTTTCACCAAAATCAAGCTGGTTTAGGTGTGTCTGAGGAATCTCAGGTATCTCCAGTGTTACAAAGAATTGACTGGCATTGGTGTAAGTCCTATTTTTAATTTAATAACTTTAATTTCTTGGCATCTTCTAGGCATCTGACTGAGTCAAACCCTAGAATCTCTGCTTCCATCTCAGATTTTAAAAGACATCTTGGTGCTGTAGCACAAAGCCTATCATTTATATCTCCCACAATGGTTTTTAGTATCCACTTTAGTTTTGGATTCTGCTCAAGATAGAGCAGAATTGATACTGCAGCTCATGCAACAGTACTCATATAATGAATTGTGCTGTTTATAAAAATTCCTGTTTTCAAATTGTCTGGTTAGTCTTCAGAAAACTCATCACTTACCCAGAGTTATTTCTGAAGCTATTTGTGGAATCACCATGATTGTCTGGGGAAATCTAATTTATAATTTTGAACATATAATTTATACATCACTCTGCCAAAGCTTTCTTTAAAATCTGTTTTCAGATATGAATTGGAATGAGTGGTGATATTAATTTTGCTTTTTTAACCTGAAACTGTAGTTGAACACATAATCCACTGTGATTTATTTTTACATAATATTCCATTTTCCTATTTGTGTAATATCTGCAGGCAGATAGTAATTTTCTCAAGCTGATTCATTAATTAGATTTATTGGATGGATGTACTTTGTTATTGTTTTGTAACTTATGTATTGATCTCTATTATATTAAATTCTCTGTCTTTGCTGTTCACTTACAGCTGGATAGAAAACTCCCATGAATGTCTGAATTAAAACATGAGGGTTTGCACATGCAAACTGTCCTCAAGGAACACTTGGACATCTCTAATCACTTGCAGAGTTATGAAGTGTTATAACTTCTGTATGACTGCAACATCCCCATCCCCAGTGTGCTGCTTTTAAGGACTGTACTGGAATTTTTCTTTATTAGTTACCAAATTAAAATGAAAATTGAAACCCAAAAGATTAGTGTGTAGTGGTCCTAGAAGTAGGTAAATTGGTGCAGGGAGATGACTGACAGCTCTTCATAGTCTCTATAAACTTCAGGTGAGCTGGAAATAGAAACCACATCATATATTGTGCCTATTTGGACTGTTTGTAAAACAAGGATCATAATATTGACTCAGATTTCATTCACCAATGAGAGGCCCTTGAGAAAAGGAAAAGAATTATCAGTCTTTAGAGTAATTTCCAATGAACATAGGGAAGGTACCCAGAAATGGCTCATTCCTGGTTCCTTGCTGTGACATCCATGGTTGTGTTCAGTCCTGATGTTTATTTTCCATTTCAATGTGATTCTAAAAGAAAGGTAATGCAAAGTATGATTGTGTTCTACAACTACACTGCAGCAAGCAAAACTATCAATAGATAATTAATAAAAAAGGATAAACTTTCTTGTTTGAGTTGGTTTGGTCTCTCCCAGGGCTTTTCATGTTCCATGTTTTATCCACAGGGTCTCTGTTGGGTCTCTGTGCAGGCACATTTTTGCCTGTGTTGTGTTCCTATTTCCCACAGTCTCTCCCTGTTCAAGGTACTTTATTTGCTGGCTTTGGAAAGGTAACACTGCAAAACTGCTCCAACAGAGCTAAAACTATGCAGATAAAGAGGATGAAGAGGCATCACTTAACTATTGAGCCTGCTAGAAAACAGAGTTTTTAACTGCTGCATTAAGGCTTTGTATCCACTCAGGTGCCCTTCACCAACTACCTGCACGTTGCTAAAATCCTTCACAAACACTTTTTATGTTCAGATTCAGCTGCTCTGACATGAGCTGAGGAGCACCATATGCTTCAGGTAACCTCTCTAAAGCAGTTGCCAGTGGGACCACTTTTGTAACTGCTCACCAATATGAGCAGAGGTTACACAACCTCACCCATGGTGAATAATAATGTCAAAGAGCCATTAGCAGTGCAGAGTGACAAAGTGTGGAGAGATCCATCAGCTCATCCCGTGTTTAATGAAACAGAAATGAACATCGTATTGCCCTTGTTTTCTGTCAGATTTTCCAGGTCTCCATGAGGCTTATTAATCTTGGGGTGTAATGGAAAATGTGTTGCTGTGTTACACAGGACAGCAGCCTTTGTGCTCACAGGATTGAAGGCATTATTAGTCTCTGTCTTATTTACATGCTGCACTGGGGTGCGTGCTGCCCAGGCACGGTGCAGAGAGGAGTTCTAAAATGTTTGTGCCTTTCTGAAGTGTGTTCTAATGCAAGCAGCCAGATGGCTCCATGGTAGGTCATTTTAACCTGAAGTAATGATCAGAAACCCCCTTTTGAGAAACGCTGTCAGCACACACTACAGACCTTGCAAATTTGTTGCTACAAAAAAATGTCAAATCAGTTCCATTTTAGTTCACCCCAAAATGAATGTTTCCACATTTCTAAAGATGAGCTTTCAGTCTCTCAGAAGTAAAAAAGGAATTGGTAAATGGTATTATTGAAAAATACCGATTTCACTAAGTTTATAATAAACTTTCACTATTGCTTTTACTTTTTAAATAGAAGACCAATTTCAAATAAGCTCTGACAAAATCTTGTGTTTACACTTGAGATCTAATTGCTGTCATTCTTTATTAGCTAGGTAAAAACCCCAAAAGCTGTTACTCTTATTAGGAAAAATCCTAGCTTCCAGGGACAAAAATAACCCAAGAATCACAGACAGAATCCCCTGAGCTGGGAGGGACCCACAAGGATGGCTGAGTGTATTTCCTGGCCCTGGAGAGCACAGCAATCCCACCCCATGTGCCTGAGGGTGTTTTCCAAATGATTCCTGAATTTTCCCAGGCTTGGGGCTGTGGCTTCTTCCCTGGGGAATCTGTTCCAATGTTCAGCCACCCTATGGGGGAAGAGCCTTTTCCTCATATCCAACCAAGCTGGACCATATGGTGACACTTCATCTAGAATGTGCCCCTAAAATGAGATTCTTGTGCCTTATTTTCAGCATGTGCCACTTATCAGGATCTTTGTACAGGTTGGGGATCACTGGGGATGAGAAAGCATTACAAAACAATGCTTCTGAGAGTTAGAAGATGTCACATCTCTGAATGCTATTTTATGTTTTAATAATAATTATATGGATTTTGGTTAAAGAATTAATAGTGCAGTGACATTGCAGCTTTTTTTACTTGGACAGCATTGGAAATTTGTAAGATTGAACAGGAATATCATGTGTTTATTAGAAGTGGAAATATTTGCCTTTGGCATATCCATTATGTAAGTAACGGTTTTTCTCCTTTTTAAATTTTTTTTAAAATTTTCCAACAGACTGTGTTTATCAGCAAGGTCTGTGTTGGTACAAGTTTCATAAACAACGAGCTGTGTGTGGACACTGCAGTGGTGCTTCCCAAATGTTTCTGGAGTGGTTTAGCTTTGGTTAGAGCCTGCTGAGGGTCTCACAATGGTTCACAAAATCCCAGGGTTTGGAGTCCCTTTTCTTCCTCCCCACAGTTAGAAACAGTCTGTTTTTAACCTATCTTGCCATGTACCTTTTAGGAATTAACTCATTAAGTGTGGAAAGCACAATGGTTTGTGACTTAGTTTGCTTGCTTACTTTGGGCTGTAGTTCTTTAACATAAGAAATAATTAAAAGTGTGGATTTTCAGTTCTTACCTTAGCATGTATACAATAAGAATTGTATTTTGAGATTTGGGTCAGCTGATGAAATCTGCATGTTTGAATAAAAATAATGTTCGTTCAAATAGCTGAATTCAGAGAATGAATGGAAATAAAACTTCCAACTGGCCTCATGCAAAGAGATTCCCATCTCTGCTGATTCTCTGGTGGATCCATGTCACTCCCCATATCCTGGTGCAGTATCAGCAATAACAGTGCTGGGCTGCTGATTTTGGGGCAGAATTTGGGGCAGACACAAAGTTTTGGTGTCCCCAGCTGGCTGCTGCCATTGGCAATTGTGCTGTTTTCCTCTGCCTGGCATTGGCCAGGATGCTCCTTCTCCTGCAGAACAGCTGGTTTTGATCTGCCAGGAGTTCTTCACCTTTCTCTGAGCAGGCAGGACAATTATGAAGTCATTTGCATGGCACGTGTGCTTTGCCAAATTTTGGAAATTGCCGTGTTTGAAAAGTAGCGGCTGCCATTGGCAGCGCTGCACTGATTAATCACAATTAGGGACCAAGCACAGCACTTCTATCAAATGTCCAGTGAGCAGCAAAATTAGCACTTCCTAAAGTGATGGGAGTCATCCCATTAGGGACAATTCCCACTGAAATGTGGAATTTCTGTGCCTTTTTAGAAGTAATTCTCACACTTTTGAAAATGTTCTAATAGCTGTGTGCTAGTTGCTACAAGAACATTGCCGCTACATTTCCATACTGCCAGCATCCTGTTAGGGGATAATTACACTTTATTTTACAAAAATAATTTTCCTGATGTGGTTCCAGGTTAGGTAAATGCTGGTGTAATGCAATCACAGTTTAAAATATGCATAAACCTATCTGTGTATTTTACTGTAAGTCATTTGTGGGGCCAAATCTCAGACCAGACTGTTGTCATTTCAGAATTTCTAAGTTTTGGGGACCTTTCTGCAACTTTCTCAGCCTGTACTTACCCTGAGGAGTGTTAATGCAATTCTGCAGGGCAGTGCAACTCTTTTCTTTGTCAGTGGTCAAAGTAACTGATGGCAAGTGAATGTATTTTTACTGCAAGTGAATACCTTTAAAGAAAGATAGTGAATTATTCTAGGGTGGAAGGAACCACCATATTATCAGTGACTCCAGAGCTGCTCCCACATCAGAGATGGGTTGTTAGATAAATACTCCCAGGGCAGGGAATCACTTGCATTTCCATCACACTGAACATTCAGTTATTCCCTATGAAACAAATACCAAATGGCATCTTTGCTGCCTCAAGTTCACAATTTCTGTCTTGCAGCCTGCCTCTCCCAGAAAAGTCTCCAAATGGCTGTGCCAAAGCAGTGTTTTAGCAACAGGACTGAGTTTTTTCCTGTTTTATCTTGTATGAAGTAACTACTAATTGAGAGATAAAGTAGTGAGAATGACCCTCCTGGCTGGTGATTGTGGCTGGTTTATTTTTTTTGGGAAGTGGGTCACTGGGGTTCAGTACCTGCATCTCTGAGACTTTAATTACTCACAGAAAGTGGAATTGGAGGAGCAGAGGAGTGAGCAGCCTCAGCCAGTGCACCGTGTTCCAATCCCCCCGGGCTGGGAAGGGAATTAAACCAAGTTACTCCCACCTCACCAGTAAGAGGCAGATCCCTCTGACAGAATTGTGACTCTGTTTTCTGCTGCTTTTCTATAAAACAGCCAAACACAGGATGTTCTGTTATGAATTCTGTAGTGTTTTTTCCTTGAAAAATTAAACATTATAAGGGAAATTTAATATTTTTTTAAAGAGTTCAGCATTTAAAAAAAGTTGTTTTATGAGAATTTTGTTTGGTTTTCTTGTGTCATCTAGAAGAAGCTCAGTATACTTCAAATGTGGTCAATGAATTTAGGTACAGGTAGTGTGTACCATGTAATTTATATTCTGTGCATCATTAAGATATCGCATACTTAAAATGTAAATTTATTTATAAATATGCACACGTAGATAGTATATGTTTATATTATTTTAGATTTATGTAAAATATATTGATGTCTAGTTACAATAAATTCTATAAAAATTACTGACAGTATTGTTGAACTGTGTATAGTTGTAACCTCTGAGGAGTTTTCCTTTTCTTCATCATTGTCTCTTTGCTGCTTAATGTTAAAAATCTTGTTTTTTCCCCTTCTCTTTAAAAACATGAATGTTATCATAATTTGTTGGAAATAATGTGTGTAAACTATTAGTGTAGCATATTTCATTGCTCATAAAAGTAAGATTTCTAGATAAATGCCAATAGAAATATTTTTGACCATGTAAAAAATCAATTTTCATAAGGTTACATCTTTTTACTTCTGTGTATATACAAAAACTATATTAAAAGAGAGATTAAATTTTACTCTGTGGAGTAAAATGCAAACAGAAAATTATTTTTCATTTTTCAGTGCAAGCAGTGGATTATCACTTATTTATGAGACTTTTTTTAATCTAGAATATATGGAAATCTTCTCTTGAAGCACAATGTAATATTGAATTGGGAGTGTTTTCTGACAGTTTTCTTCTTACAGTTGCATGGAATGATTCCACTGTATGAATTTTTTAAAGAGGCTCAATATACTCTGCTTTTTAAAGGGGAGAAGTAATCAGGGTAATCCTGAAGAATCTTATAAATGTGCCTTATCTGCCCTTTCTTTCTTCAAACAAACTTCTGCACAATAGACTGGTCTGTAGCAGCTTTTGCCATCAAGGGAAATGTCCAGGAATTTTTCAATGTCCCAGTGTATCTGCATTCAGGAGTTTACTGATGTTGCCTAAACACACTCATTTGAACTGCTTTTTATTCTCCTAAGGGAACCTAATCAGCATAGAGGGATGGATTTAATCAGAGTTTGAATCTACTGGTAAATGGGTCCAGCTTTTAAAGGGTTTATTGCTTTTTGTCTGAGAGTGTAGGGTAGAAGTTAAATTAAAAAGTCATTTTATCCCCCAGATGTTCTCATCCCTCAGGACAGCCCCAGCTGTTTTTTGGGATTGCAGAACTCCCCTTGTTGTCAGAAGGAATTCCCAGAGAGCTCCTGAGGGTGCTGTGCTCCTCCAGACCTTGGTTGTGGGTGTGTAATTAGAGGGGTCCCTGACGAGCCTGGGTGTTACAGCAGATCTGTGAAACTCTTGGAAGTTCAGTTTGTATCAGACCAGAGGTCAGCAGGTTTCTTCTGTTTTCCTAAAAAACCCTCGTGTAAAACAGGCCCCGTGGAATGTGAGCAGGTGAGGCAAAGGATGGAACACAAGGTGCAGAATGGAATGGCTCTGTTTTGAATAAAATGATCCACTACAGTGTGCCTTATAATTCTGTGGTTTTGGTATTCATAAATTACAGTGACAGAAAGATGTAATGCTAACCTATTCATTTAGGTTGGTATGAATTTTACATTAAAATGCTTACAGTTTTTATACATTAAAAGAGTCCTTAGAGAGAAATGAAGCCAATTAAGGAGAAATAAAGACCCGTGTGTCTTTCTGTATGTATACCTTCATCTAAATGCAGTCGGATAAACAACAGAAAATCAAGGTATTTATGCAGCAATTGCTTTTCCCTTTCCCTTCTCAACAATTACCTGTATGCTAATGATTATAATTTGAGGTTTATATGGAGAAAATAGCTTCTGTTTTCTGCAGTGAAATACTGTGACAGAAAATAGTTTTCTCTGAAGTTGTTTAATGCTTAATACCTTGGTGTCCATATAATAAAGTATTTTGTAATAATTTCAGGCAGACATTCTGCTTTCATCTTTAGCTTTCTGCTGTATTCTATTTTACTGAGCTCAGGAATAGGCTCTGCCAGTCTCTGTTTTTGTTGGTATTTGTATGTTCGTAACAGAGCAAGGAGAAGTTTTATGTGGGACCAAATCCTAAATTGATGAGAACAAATACAGCACTTCTTCCTGCAAGGGAATAAAACATGGGGCTATTCTTTATATAAGGAATAAAAGCTTTTACATGCTGAATCTAAACTTTCTAGTGAAGCTAATTTTCACATAGGTTCCATGTGAGCCAATTTCTTCCCTCCAACCACAGCCAGCACCATATGCTTTAAACAGGGAGACTGTACAGCAATGTAAAGTAACCTGCGTGGCTGCCAGTGCCACATGCTTCAAACAGGGAGCCTGTACAGCAGTGTAAAGTGACCTGCATGGCTGAGCTCATTTGTGATGTAACCCAAGCAGTGAGGCAGGAGATAAGGCCAGGCTGGCCGGGCTGTGCCGCGCTCGATAAGCGCAGGAAGGAGCCGCGGCGTCTCCCCAGCTCTGCTCACATCCACCCTGGGATCAATGGGGGACACCGTGCCCTGGCTCTGCCTCCTGAGCTCACAGCACATGCAGGACACTGGGGTAGTGTCGTGGTGTGGCTGCAGAGTGGGGCTGCCTGTCCTTCCCCTTGTCCTGATCGCTGCAAGGAGCTGCTCTGGAGGGAGCGTGGGGATGGAGGTCCTGCAGAGCCTACACATGGAAAATTGGGTTGGATATTAGGAAAAGGTTTTTCACTGAAAGAGTGATAAAGTACTGGGATGGTCTGCCCAGGGAGGTGGTGGAGTCACCATCCATGGATGTGGTTAAACAAAGATTGGATGTGGCACTCTGTGCCATGGTTAATTGAGGTTCTAGGGGACGGGTTGGACTTGATGATCTTTAAGGTCTCTTCCATCCTAATCATTCTGTGAGTGCTATACCAGGCTGGTTCTGATTTCCATCTGGAGAAACCAACAAAACTCACCCAAGCTGGTTTTTGACAGCTCTGCTGTGACCTCATCGTGACTGGGTTGTTTTACCATTACATGAGATAACAAAATGTAGAGTTTGGATTGCAGGTCTGCAGAAATCAGCCTTGTGTAAGAAGCTGAATAAAATTTAGACAGAATCCAACAGAAAAAGTCACATTATATTAAACATGGGCAATTCTGGAAGTCCTTCTCCTGTTCAAATCATGCATTTTATAAAAACACATCGTGGTACATTTGGCATTCTGGTCATAGAAAGAAAGAGCTATTTGTAAAAAGTTACATATGGTCATCTGAACTAATTGCTAAAATGACTCTACATTAATTGGATAATTAAAGATTGTGAACATGTGGCTATTGTATTCCTTGGGCACTATGCCAACACTTTCTGTGGCTGGAAAAAGGTCTGTTAACATGCTGGATCCTTTTTCATACAAATAAATAAGCAACAAGGGTCTTAAATTTAGATTAGAAAAACTTCATATTTTTAAATTGAGTTTTAAAATACATTTATGATTTCCATTGTGTTTATGTTTTAACACTTTTGAAGGGTGGCAGCTTTGATTTTTTTAGCATCCATCTCACAAATTAATAGTATTGATTTTTGGTTTAGATTTATTGTTAGTATTTTGGAAAGTGTTCTGTAATTGTTGATACTTTGTAACATGAGACCTAGCGCTCCCTGGTTTATTTTGAAGAGGATGAGTGTTGGCACTCAGTTTGAAGAACTTTGTAATAGCAATAAATTGTCTGTGTGCTTTACCTTTACCTATCAAGGTTATTTGTCAGAAAAATTATGTTTGGTAACTGGAATTTCTTTCAGTGGGTGACACACAAGCTGCACAAATCCCTGTGCCAACCAGTCACTTTTTTCTTTTTTTTTTTTTTCTTTTTTTTTTTTTTTTTTTTTTGGTGTATGTTTGTGAGCTTCTGGTTATTACTCTCCTTGTTCCTAATTTGAAAGTAAAATCTGTGGTCTCAAAATGACCTTAAAGTGACTGACCCCTAAATCCAATCACTCCAGACTCCTTTGAAAATTGACAAATATGTCAAATTTACCTTTGACTATCAAAACATTTAAAAAGTATTTCATTTTCAGGGAGCAGTAATAATTCTTAAGTTAGTATTAATTGTTCCAGTGTGATTTGGTCTCACTGGTTTGTTGATGTCCACACTGAGTTTATTGCAGTATAATCTTCTTCGCATTTTTTTGTGAATTATCAATTTCGTAAGAGTAAAAAATTCTGGATGAGCAATTTATTGATTAGTTTAGTGTGAGAAAAAGGTTCACAAATGATCAATACATAGTCAAAAGGGTGTCAGAGGCATGAAAAAATGGATTGGGGTTTTTATTTGTATGTTTTGTGACTTGCATATGCTTGCTTTATTTTTGCTTTCATATTATTTTCTTTAAATCAGAAGTAAGAATTATTTTAATGGCAGGATTGCATAATCACTGAGGTGGAATAAATATAGGAATACTTTTTATCCAGGCAAATAATCACAGTTACACTTTCTATTCACTGGTTTTAACCACAAAAATGGATCATGCTGCCAAATTTTCACTAAGTTCAGATAAAAATTGTAATTAGAAGGCATGGTTGCCCTATTTTCCTTGGATAGGATTTTTTTTTTCCTACAAAACTTCTGTAGCAATGTGCACGGTACACCTGTGTCTGTGTTCATATCCAAACCAATAGAAGGGATATTCTCACATTTGTGTCAAAACTGCAGCACCACTTCCACTCCAACCAGGATATTCCCTGTTTTGTTATCATGGTCGTGTCAAAATAACTAATGAAGATAAACTTGTCCAGACAAAAGAATAAGAGACACTCTGAATTAGCTGAAAATGAAAATTGCAGCTGAAGAGGTCAAGGGAAGAAAAATATTGGAATAAAAAGATGGAATTCCATCCAAACATGGTTGGATTCTGCTTTCTGAGTGCTGTGTGTTTGGAATGAGGAATACAGTTGAATTATTTGTCTAAGTGATGGGTGTAGCATTAGAGAGCAGTTGAGATATAGAGTGTACTTTACCCTTTCCGATGAAAACTATCAAGATGTTTCAAGAAAGAAAAATATGCAAAATGTGTTTATGGGTGTGTGTGAAGAATGGATGGCAGATGTAAAGTACTTGGCAAAAAAACCAAACAGATTTACTGAGATGCTTAAATTTTATTGAAGTAAAAAAGCCCATGGTAAATGGTAGCAATACCTAGTTCTGTGAAAGAGCCCAAAATGTTTATTTGCAGGTGGCCTGAAGAAAATGTGGCATTTGAAGTAAACCAGCAAGGACTGGTTTACTTTTGAGTAAAGCTCTTACCAGAGACTCATTCATCACCATTTTGAATAACAGTTTATTGATGATTTTCAGAGTGGGAGGAATAAGGGGGAAAAGTGAGGATTCCCTGTGTTAATAAAGGAAGTTGGTAGAAACCTAGAAGGCAGAGGGAAATGGGTGCATATTCCTGTTTTTTGACTAAGTTGTCTCTTGGGCTTCAGCACTGAAAAGTGTGAAATTTGTCTTGCCCTGGTGCAGCTCCATCTCTGAGCAGCGTGTCCAGCACAGAGGCTGCTTGTGCACATTGTCCATTTTTAAAGTCTAAATATTTCATGGATATTATTTGTTTGCCACTGCTTGAATGCAGTTCAGCTGCTGACCCAGCAAGGGGAGCTGTAGATTAGTGTGGACAGTTCTGTGACTTCACGCACCAGAAACTCTCAAATAAGAGCATTTTCTTGAGGGTCTGTCTATTAGACAAAATTTCTGAATTTTCACAGTAATTTCAAGGGAGGGTTTCATAAAATATTTGACTGCAGGTTGTGTGAGAGCTGTTTATTCTCTCTCAGCCCACCCTACCTCCTCCCCCCAAATTAAAATGTTTATAAAGCTGTGCTGGTTCTATCTAATAATAAAACAGCATCAATATCTGTGTGTGTGATATCAGTTCATCTGGTCCTGGATAATCTGGTACAGGAGTCAATGAACTTAATGCAGTATTGGTAATCCAAAAGGGTTTGAGTTAAGTGTTTTTGACATGCAGAATCAAGAGTCAAGGGCAAAGCAGACTTTAAATATTCCTTCAGCACAGTCTGGTAGGGATGTAATTGAATACCTCAGGTAAAGCATCTTATCAGAACTAAAGCTGGTTAGTGTCTCATTGCCAAACAGGGAGGTGCTGTGTGTCTTCTGCACACAAGTGCTCCTTTGACATTGTTGGAAGTCCTTTGAGGTCTCAGTTCACCCTGGAAATTCTGTCAGGGATGCATTTGCACGTTATAGAATAAATTCTGCTTCACCCAAGCTTCTCCCTGGCATTCTCCTTGCTCTGGCATTTTAGTGGTTAATGCCAAAGCAGCTGAAAGATTGTGAGAAGTGCAAACAGGAATCAGGAAAGGAATAAATATTGCACGTTTGTGTTGTTAATGTGATATAAATTTTCATAGTAAAATACAGAAATGTTTCCACTCAGGCTAGATTTATAGCTCATATGTTCCTTTAAGAGGCATATGGAGAGAATTTAGTGAAAAGACATGTATCAGGAGACTAAACTGCCAGAAATGTTCTATCCCAGTCTATCTCTGGGGCTGCAAAGGATTGTGCAGAGGAAGAAGCCTGAGCATAAACAATGTGTTCAAATGTCTGTGAACAGGCAAAGTTTTATGACTCTGATTTTGCCATATCTTAAAGCTGCATTATGGGTATTTTGATATTTGATATTTTTATTGAGCAGCAGCTCCTGCAGCCATGCAGTTCAGGCTAATTCTTATTGCAAGTAATGTGAATGGGGGGAGTATCTTGATAAGGTAGAGGGCTCAGGCACATTCTCAAATAGAAGGATTTTAAAAGACATACAGACATTTTACTTCCCATTTGTCATTTATTTTTGGGTTTATCCTTAAGCATATTGAAAAATAAAAGCAATGTCATTTGGTCCTTCAATTTGCATTTTTTTATTTTATGTATGGTGATCCTTAACACTCCAGTGTGCATTTTGTTGAAGGAGAACTTGCTAGGGCATTACCTATTTTTTCCATCTATAAAATACTTCATTATTTTGGGGAGAGGCAAAATAATTATAAATTTGAATCAAAATTTTGCTATTAATTTGTGATGAACAGAGCCCATTTGGATTAGTTTTAACTCCTGATTTAAATATGAAATGTGAGAATTGTTACAGAGGGAGAGGATTTTGATATTACATCGACCTAGATCTATGTGGATTGTCAGGGATACTGTTAAAACTTAAAATGTCATGCTAGACCAGGAATCAATTTGTTTTCATAGGGGTGATACCTGCACTCCTCAACATGTGAATTGTGTTTAATGTTGGAGCTTCTGGAGTGTTGTAGGGTCTGTGTGAATGGGGACAGTTTGTGAGACAAATTTAACCACAAAAATGTGAGCAAGTAAGGTTTTTGTTGTTTATCTCTTTCAATCCTTTCCTGCCTTTTATTTGTGTATGCTAAATTTTTAAGAGAGACATTTTCCATACCTTGAAAGAAGAAAAGTTACTTGTAGCAAGAGCTGTGTTTCATATAGTGTAGTATTATATGGTACTGTAGTAGTATCTGCTATAATAAAAATAATATCCTTAACATCTAGTATTCACAGAAAACATGGTAGATGTGTTTTAGAAATAAATATGCTCAAGTGGTCAGATTGATTCCTGAGGATGGAATAGTTCTGTAGAAGCATTTATTGCAGAGCTCACTCAGACTGCATCACTTACAGGAGTCTGGCAAGATGGAAAAAATACAACTCTCAAATGAACAAATCTCAAGCCAGTAATATTCACCTTTTTCATTTTCCTTTCCATTCATAATTGATTCTAAACTTATGTGAATCTTTCAAAATAACTGTCTTATTGATTTGAAACAAGCTATAAAATGTCATTATAAGAGTAATTCACTTTTTCTCTCTGATTACTGTAAACAGACACTGATCAGGCAAAATGCTGTTTTTTCTTTTCATATATTGTGTGATTTGTGCTATTATGCATGGAAAACAGCATAAGGAAAATGTCACAGAGAAAGGCATTTATGGCAGGTTATGTTTATTCAGTGCAGGATTAGTGATTTTATACCTATGCCAAAGGCAGGGCACTTGGTCCGTGCTGTGTTACAGAACTTCTGCCAAAGCCTTTCTTATGTAAGTGTAAAATGTTCTAAAACATGGGAGCTCACTGCCATTCAAATCATTAAGTTTCTGTCTTGTATCTGTATTATTTTATATAAGATACAATTCCTGTCTAGAAATGACTCCAAAAGATTTGAATCAATTTTTACAGGTGGGTGGTGCACACCCACTGCTAATAACAATATACCTGAAGAAGTGTTAAAGCAGCCTCCATTTTTCACTCCTTTGGTAATTAAGGATCCATCAATTTTCAGCACTTCGACCCTTATACACCCAGAGAGGAGTTCTTTGATAGGGCTCTGAATGATGGATTCTCACAATGAGGAGACCTAAAGAAGTTTGTGCTCTATATCACTGCAGGAATGAAACCAGTAAATTTAGAAGACAGAGTAAGAAAGCTTGTGTTTGTTGGCAAAGTGTTACCCTGACTAAATCATCACTGTGATTCGTGTGTAGGTGTATTTGAAAATTCCCAGAGGTAATATTGAAGAATTATTAAAAGGGTCATTTTTCAATAAATTACCCAGTGTTGTTGTGCACATTCTTGGCAAACTGTGGAGATTCTTGAATTCCTTTGGCTGCATCTGTGTTTGGAAAGGACTCAGAAAAACGTGGTATGCTGCCTGCAATAAGCCAAATGAGAAATGGTTTTCTGGGAGGTGCAACAGTTGTTGTCTGTGCTGTGAATTTCTGTTGATTTTTTTTTTTTTTGTTTGTTTTTTTTGTCATGAGAATTGCCACTTCTAACTTTTTAACAGGTACATTCATTCTAAGTTTCTAGCACTAAGGACTCTTCAATGGCAAGGAAATTTAGAGCAGTAAAAATTGCTGGCTTATACACTTCCTTTCTGTAAATTGTGTGAGTGTGAAGAAGAGTGTCCAATCTCTTCAGTTATTTGCTAACCTGTTGTTTTTATTCTCATCACTTAAATTGCAATAGCAACTGGTGAGCTCCTCTAGTTTTCTTGCACTTGGTTCCTATTGCACCATTGCCAGTATTGGAACTGCTTTTTATTAAAGATATTCTTCATGGAATCAACTGGGGAAGCCAAATAAAAAAAAAAGAAAATATAAGTTGAAAGCAAATAGTGGAGAATTTTCAGTGTTAGTTATTGATTTCCTTGATTGTGAGCAGACAGGAACGCTGACACTCAGTGTACCTAATTGTGATTTTATTGACTATCATTTCTACCTTGTTTACACTGCCAGGGTTTGTTGGTCACTGTGACTGATGGTTTTCACTCATTCCAAGTCTTGCAGCTCTGGCCAAATCATCCTTTGTTTATTTTCTTTATTTTTTCTTGATACAACGACCCTTCCTGTTCAAGATTTCCATGTAACATGACCACAGATGACTGCTATGGGCATAGGTACTGATAATTTTACTTGTTTTCTCAGTTTATACTCCTTAGTTTTGGTTTATAGGTAATATGTGGACTGCTTTTCATACTTGGACCAATCCAATTATCTGTGTAGTGAGCAGCCACTCATTGTTTATTTAATTTATAAATTTATAATTTATAAATCCCCCACCACCAGACCAAGATACAAAATCCAGGGACTGTGCTTAGCCCTGTAAAGGGGTCTGGACATCTGTAGAGATTTTAATCTGTGGAGAAACAGGGAAGAGGCATGGAAACAGGGAACCTAAGCAGTTTTCAACATGGTGTGATGGGGTGAGACATGGAAGAGTGGGAACCAGTGTGGGTGTCCCCCCCTGGAAATGTTCTGTCTCAGCACTTGTAGGGGTAGAAAAGACAAACAGAACATTGCAGTTCTCTAGGATTGTCTCTTTCTTTCCAGTGCAATTTGGGGTACTTCCCTGTCCCAGGGGAATTCAGTCTGCTTTTTTCCCAAAATAGATCCTGACAATATAACATGATGGCAGAGATGTCTGTCTTCATCCTTCTAAATGAGAAGAAAAATCTACTGTATGAAATGATATTTTCAAAGTTCATTTGCTACCCACAGATCCTGTTGTAGAGGAATTAGAAACCTATCGTTCCTTCTTTAATCTAGTTATGCTGTAACAAAAACAACCAAACAAAAAAAAAAAAAAAAAAAAAAATAGGAGTGGAGAGCTGCTTACCTTTTAAATAACACAAGCACCACAAGTAAAAAATATTCATGTTTATCCTCTGGCAATTTTCGTCTTCCCATTTTTCTGGTGTATTGTATGGTGAGATGTCATTAGGAGTTTTATGGTAATGATTACGTTGGCCTTGCAGACTATTTTTTACCAGCTTTTTTTACTGTCACATTTGCTACATAAGCTTAATTTTATGTTATTGCAATGATGTTCCGTGGTGTGTTCAAATAATCGATAGCAGTACAAGGGTTGTTCCATTGGGATCACATTATATGAGTTTATAATATACAATATATGCTTTGATGTATACATGTAGTGTTTGCTGTTTTTCCCCCTCTCCTTAAATACAGAAATTTCTAGTTGTGTTTATTTCCCTCGTCAGCATACTTTATCATATCAAAGCCTTTACAGACAGTGTAGAACTACTGAGTTATGTTTGGGTCATGTTTTGCAGTGTGCCCTTTAATACTGTAGCTTTAGAAATGCAATTTTCAGCCTCTGCTTATTAGAATATGATAAAGTATTCCTGGTCTATGTCCAGCTCCACTAATCTCCAGACTACACTTCATGAATTAGGCATGAAGATTTTAGTCAATGTGCTTTCAAAGACCAATGTTTAGGGAATCATGGATTTTCTACAAGCTGAGGGAGAAATCTATAATAGGAAGAACTGATTTTCAAACATCATATTCTGTAGAAAAAAAAAATGACCAGTTCTGGCTTGGAAACCAGAAACATTTCCTTTTAGAATACTCAAGAACTGGTTAAAAATGTATTGTAGGTTTTAACTTATAAAAGGAGTAGCTTTTTAAAATGCACTGTAAGTGCTGTGTAGTGTATAGAGGCTCATACATATTAGATACCACGTAGACACCCCCGGACTGTGGGTTAAAAAACAAACCACACCAAAGTTGACTTGGTTTAGTGGTATTAACCTAAACTCACCAATGGACACTCCTCTGGTTCATTTTCACACACAGCAGTGAGGTCTGGCCAAGAGGGGAGCAAGTAAAGGTGCTGTAAATTGGAACATACAAGCAGAATTTAAATTCTGCCCTGCTGCTTTAGCTTTCACTGAAGGCAAAGTCCAAATTAAGCAAAATCATACCAAAAAATACACAAATATATATTCATAATGCCATCCAGTCTGACCCCCCAGTGCCCACTTGTGACCTTAATCATCTTTTGTTTCTGGCTAAGACTCATCATCTTCATTTTTGTGGAATATAGGCTCAAAGTTGATTAATGAGCTCATCATCTTGAGGAAGACCTGCAAGAAATCAGTCAGACTTGAGAGAACTATAAACAACCTTCACCTCACTGGGAAATGTCACCTGTTGGTACACACAGAGCTTAACCTTAATAATGATTTTTGGCTTTTGAGGAAAAGGATGCTATTCAGGCAGTGTTAGTTTAATCACAGTCACTTTTTTAATGTAAAAGACTGGGTTAGTCACACTCTGCAGTATTTTCATAATTCTCTCCTAGACTGAGCAGTGTAACCCTTGGCTTAGGGAGCTGCAGCACTGTTAGTCCCAGAGTGGATGCATTTCTTGTAAAATGAGTAGTTAGGGAGGAAATGGGTAGGCAGCCTTTCTTTTTTTTTTTTTTTTTGGCATTTTTCTATACTAATGAACATTTATAATGTACAGCACTTTGTAGTTCCTGCTGTAATTACACCAAGAATTAATACACTGCAATGTTTAGTCATTGAGGAATTAAAGGACAGTTGTAACTTGTCTGGATGCAAATGGGAACCTTTCTGCCTGAAGGAGACAGCAGGGTGTAATGAATCCCATCACCCCTGTCCCCTTCCCCCCAGACATGTGTGAGGTTCAGGGGGAGGCTCTGTCTGTGTGTTCATGAGTGTTTTAATTGTCCTTTCTCCATCTCTCTTCTACAATATTAAGTCATTCTACCAAACACGGTATTTTTTCCACTTTTGGTAAATCATAAATAACATGATGCTGGCATTGCTTTTGTTTACTTGTGTTTGGTTAAATATTTGTTGTGTTTTTTGGGAGGGAAGAATTTTTCCATCCTGTGAGACACATGAGTGTATGCACACATCCAAATATCTACTAAATATCTACTACATGTGATATGCTTATCTAGGAAAAAAAAAAAAAAAAGGCAGACTATTTGCTACACTGGTAATTACTTAGATGGGATTCAGAGCATTAGACAAGAGCTTTGTGTTCTTTTTCAGCATTATTCTAGCATTCCTAAAAGGAAAATGAGACCTACAGCTGGACATAAATTGTGACAAACATTGAATGCCAACCTGCATCCTTCTGTATTCCCTATAAAGTCAAGGAGAGCCATAAGCAGGACAGTGGTGTTGGTTCTGGCTCGTGGTTGTCAGAAATGGGCTGAAAGCTGCCAGCAAGGCAGAGGCTGTGGAAAAGTGTCTCTGGAGGTTGCAGATGTGATGGTCAGTGCTGGACACAAGCACCTTAGCAATGAAGCATCCACATGGGGCAGGTGCCTGGAATAGGGTGAGTTACTTTGCATCCTGGCTGCCTGAATGCCTGACTCAGAAACCAAATCCATCCTCCTGTTTCACCATTTCCCTGCACTTTGCAGCCAGGAATCAGCCACTCCAAAGGTTGTAGTAAAGTTGCCCTTCCTTGACATCTGTGTAACCACAGAAAAGTGGAGCAATGAATAGAAATCCTCAATTAGTTACATACACTTCCTAATGCAGAAGTGTGTAATGGTTCAATACAAAGTGGAGGGATGTATTAATACACTGATAAAACAAAATAATTGTGATGAAAGCTGCAAACTGGAGTAATGGCCAGCACCAGTTCTTTGAACAAAAGATTGAAGATGGTTTCATTAACTGGTGGTTTAAATTATTTTCTCTTTGGAAAAGTAGGGACAGGTGAGATTGATACCAGGAGTTTTGGACTATGCAGATCTCAGCTCCTGAGTACACTGCTGGGTTAAATTGTCCTGCTGTGCTTTGCTATGTCATTCAGTTGTTTTGCTAGAAAAAAACATCCCATGTTCACTTTGCACGATAAATTTGCAGCATCAGCCAAACACAGGTTCAGACAGAGGGAGCTGGTTAGGAGGCTTTCTTTCAGACACTGGGAAATTCAGAATTTTAGTTTTACATTCTACCAGGAAAGTTGGTGTTGTTTCGTAAAACTTGCTATTAACTTGATAACCCCCTTCTAAAACTTGCACAAATAACATGTTAGCATAGGTGGAAGGGTTATGAGGGTCTATTTGATAGTTCCTTCAACTACAATAAAAGCCTCTGAAAATAGTTATCTGTTAGTCTTTGCCTTTCTTACGGTGCTTTTGGTGTTCTTTCAAAAACAGACAGAGCAGATATACCTAAATTATTAGGTATTATGTTATCAAATAAATGGTTTAGGCACTTGGAGCTACAGAGAAACAGCTCATGATTTTCAAAGCAAAATTCAAGCAGCCCAGGAAGGTCACTGCACTGCACAGGTGCTTTTGAAAATGCAAGTAGGCTCATGGCTTCCCTTTCAGCTTTCTAAAATCCTTTGAAAATACACTCAGTGATGCCTAAAACTTAAGTTTGCTAAGAGCCTCATTCCTAATTTAAAAATTAATTTTCCAAATCTTATGAAATGTCAGTGGTATGTACACTTCCAACTGCCTCAGTCACTTTATGAAAGTGAGATGTGTGGTTTGAAGTGCACATTTTTCTCAGAGCACTTTCTCAGCCTGGGTGAGAACAGGGAATCCTCATTCTAGATTTCCAAAAAATTGAAATAGCATTTATTCAGCTAAATTGTGCACACAGTTTAGCTGCCTGATGTCCAAGCCTGATCCATGCACGTGGAGCTGGAGTAAATGTTCTGACAGGCTGTTTGGATGATGCACTGGGAGTGCTGAGGTTCCTCATTGAGTTTTGCTCTATGGGCTTCAATGAGTACCTGAACTGTCTCCATGCAGCATTTTTAGCCCTTCAAGGGTCATTGTTTCCTATCCATTTTAAAATATTTTTGGGCACACTGTTGAGGCTGTTAATAAAACTGCATTTTTCAATGGGTTTATGGGGATTAGAACCTCCAACTGCTCTCATTTTTCTCTCTGTATTACAGGAAGTTTCTGTGGTATATGGTTGGCAAATGTTGACATTGTATTGTTTTTTCCTGCATTTGTGGGCAATAATGGATTGAAGAGCATCTTATGGGGTTTTATTTTACCAAAATCCATACTGGTTAGTCATATGCCTATAAATCACATTTTTCTATCTATCATTAGAGCTCCTGCTGATGATTAATGAACTGAAAGTTCTAGGACTGAGTCTTGAAGGGTTTTTAATCTAGAAATCCTTATGAAAGGACAAATAAAAAATTGATTAATAACATTTATATTTATACCAAATATTTAATGTACTTACTTGTTTTCTGACTGAAGTGGGATAGTAATTGTGAGACTAAAGGAAGAATATAGAGGGAAAATGGTAATTTTTCATCAAGAAGTGGGAGCTGGCCACTGTTTGGCCATCAGTCCTGGGTGTTTGGAGACAGTGAACTAGTCCCAGTGCTCTCACCATGTCAGATTTTCAGCAGCAATTGAGAATCCCATCCTTACTTTTAAAGCAGAGGATTCAGAATAGCTGTAAATCAAGATGTTAATTTTATAATTAGCAAAAAATTTATTATTAAACAGTACCTGAAGTATCATATGTATTTTTACTTCTTTATTTTATCCTCTCACCTTTTTCTGAATATTTCCCTGGATAACCTTTAAATTCCTGCACCCTGCTGTAGTGCTGCAGTGATATGCTGCTTGCAGGATTTTGGCCAAAACCAGCACATCTTAAGCTACGTCTGGAACCAATATGAAATGATTTTTTTACACCAGCATTTTGGATTTTTAAAATTATTTTAATTAATTGTTTTCTTTGGCATGAAAATACAAAATGACCGTCAAACAACAGCCAAGTACAGTTCAGTGGAAGAAGCAGCTGAAGCAAGCAAATTTGTGACAGAAAGAATATAGAAACTGGATTGGCAACCCTGGTTTTCCTTTATGACAAATATTCAAACTGTTTTCAGAATCCACTTTAGTTACAGAATATGTTGTTGAATTTTTCTTTTAAAGCTCAGATGTACAGTAATGTAATGATCTGATCCCTCAAACCATTTTTTTGGAGTTACTTCTTTGCTATCTGGTACATGTGAATCTTGGCTCTGAAATAATCACTATATTTAATAGTGTTTGCCAAACTAATTGTCTGGTCAGTTCCTTTATAACATGGCAATTATGATCCAGTTAACATTATGTACAGACTACACAGGGATAATATTTTTCTATATTAAATTTAATCTAAGTACAATGCTTATGTGGATATATTTATATGATAGTGAATTTTTCCTTTTTATCTTGGCTGAGTGCTGTTGATCAGAATTATCTTGGATTGCCACTCCAAAAACTCCATTGTGCTTACAGTTCTATTTATTTTAGGACTTTATCCTAAATGAGCAAAGATTGTTAGGTTTTAAAAGACCTGCACACTCACACAGAGCTGTGAACAGCTGGCACTGTAGGGCAGGAATTGAAAATATGTGGATTTTTAATAATAGGTGGATTTTTAATATGGTGTAAAAGGTCACCATTTTGAAAGTGACAGAATAATGAATAGAGATGTTTTATTTTTGTTTATATGTTCCCTGAATTGAGTCGTATTAGAGATAACTGGTCGTGTTAGAGCTTTTTTTTGTCCTGTCTGTCCCTCACCAAGACTCCAGCTCCCCATTATCACAAGAAAAACTTCCTTCTTTTTTAAAGCAGGTATTTTGTGTCATCAATCCTGTTTGATTCAGTCCTACAGAAGTTTGATCAAGCTACATATCCTCTCACTAGGATCAATTTTAACCACGAAGTATAGATTGAAATATCTGTGTGTGTCAATTTGACAAAGAGAACAGAGGAGATATCTTTACTGGAATTGTATTGCACTTGACAGATTCCTCCCCCCACCTGCAGGTATTGACAGAGCTTGGGGGGATCAGGAATTGCTTCAGCACAGCCTGGCTTGGCTGTGGCATTGCTGGTGTGCACTGTGGAGCAGTGGGAATGTGCACTTTAATTTTGTGTTTCTTACTTGGAAAAGGTGCATTTTAACAGGCAATAGAAAATGCTGGAGGCAGATCTGAGCAAGGATAAATGACTGGTAGGAAGATGAGCAAGTGAAAAGCCTGTGTTCTTCGTGCTGCAGAAAGTTCTAGATGCCTGGGTGGGCAGGTGGGATGAGCCCACCTGTGTGTGATGCTGGCAGAGCTCTCAGTCACAGCTCCTGCATGTCAGGCTTTCTGAAATCATGTCTTGGTGACCCAAAATGCAGCACCACCCCTCTCTGCTAAGACAGGAGATGGGGGAAATGTTTGGTTTGGTGTTTTTTTTTTTTTCTTCTTAGTTGCAGTCTAGAGTCACAAAATGTGCTGATTTGGAAGGGACCCACAAGGATTCAGTCCAGCTCCTGGCCCTGCACAGGACACCCCAGCAATTCCACCCTGTGCCCAAGAGCATTGTCCAAAATTTCCTGGAGCTCTGTCAGGCTGGTGCTGTGACCACATCCCTGGGGAGCCTGTTCAGTGCCCAGCCACCCTCTAGGAGAAGAACTTCTTTCTGATCTCCAGCTAATCCTCCCCTGTGCCCTGCTCTTCCCCTCATAAAGAAGTTTCTTTGCAGTGAGGTTTCCCTCCAGGTTGAAGCCAAAAGAACCCGAGGTTCCAATATGTGGAATATATTCTTATATGTGTTTTCTCAACAGTTGAGTTTTAGCTAGCAGACAAAAGAGACAAAATTGGAGAAATTGAGGTACTCCCTCAGGGAGAAAGCATGAGACAAACCTGGCTTGGAAGATTCTTGACATTTCTGTTTGATTGTCTCTTAGTCCATATTACCTGTTATGTGCTTGAGGACCAAGGGCTATGGTTCTGATTTCCTCTCTGCTATGGAAAATTGGGACTCTGTTTTGCCTGTGTAGGAGCCCATCCCTCAAAATTACAATCTATTCTTAAGATTATTCTTACTTAAAGGAAAATTACTTTAGTTACAGTATATTGGCTTACTAGTCCAATTTTATCTATAAATCTGTTTTCAGCAATACAATATCCAGTCATCTTTATTAAGGCTTTATTCTGTAAATTAAGTTTTTTCTATTGTGAACTCTATGATAACAGTACATGACCTGCACTGACAACAGCTTACTAAAACATGTGTCTTAAAGCTCAGATGCAGAAGCAAACAAGCACATTTCATCTTTCAAATGAAGGAAGATAATTTAGCACATTCAAAAACTCAGAGTTTTCCTGTGGTTTATTTTTATCTAGATCCTGAAATTGTGAATATGCATTTCACCCTCTCTGTACCAATGGGGCAAAAGCAATGACACAAAATCAACATCACACCAAAATCAACATCTAGGAGGCTGAATTATCAAATGCAGTGCAGTTATGCTTCTATCACAACAGCAGATATACCCTGTGAGTTTGAACCTGTTTTATATTCTTGATGTTTTTACCCCAGAAGCAAGAGCTGTGCCATTTCATTCTTGACTGTGTGTGGTAATCACAAAAGTCACAAGACTCCAGCTCTGTGACTCTGGCAGCACAATTAGCAAATAACTCCTAGCAACTGGCTGATTTCTCTCCATGGACAAAAATGACCTGCAATATTTTCAGCCCAGAAATAAGTAGAATGCAGTTTGTGATATCAAGTTATAAAGCAGAGACAAGTGAAACAGTTCTGTGAAAGTTTCCTAAAGTGTGGCTGTGACAGAACTAAGCAAACGAGAAGTCACCCTAATTACTGATGAGCAAAGGGATATTTTCCACTGAGTTTCCTCCTTTTTTTTTTTTTTTTTTTTTTTTTTTTTTTTTTTTTTTTTTTTTTTTTTTTATGGCAGGATGCTATTGTTGTAGTTCAGAAAGCCTTGGGCAGCTTGGAAATCAAGCAAAAAAAAAATCAATAGCCCACTTGTTGAAGATAAGTGAATTAGCTTGTGTTGAATGTAACTGAGTATCTGAACACTCCAGTGAGCAGCCTTTGTTTTGTGAGAAAGGAGATTTGTGAGGTTTCTCTTCTGAGGGCTGTGCTGGTGCACATCTCAGATTAATCACCCTGAGTAAGAGGAAGCTGACTACTTACATAGAGAAATAATTTGTGAATTTTCATTCTTTCTGTCTTGTTCCTGTTTACCATGATAAGCAGATGCTTTAAAAAGATGATGAACCTCATAGAAGAATTTTAGTGAACAGTTAAGGGGATCAGAGAATGTAGTGTATTGCACAGCAATTTGCCATGGGGCAAATTCAGAATTTCTTTCCTGCTCTGTGCAGGCTCAGGTTCTTTCCTTTCACATCTGTCAGAGCTCTGGGACACTCCTCTCACATGTCTGTGTACTGCAGCAAGGAAATGCCTCTGTCTAGTGTGGTCAGTGTCCAAACACTTGTAATTCCCATATCCAGAGGGTGCAGCTCTGTTTCTGCTCCTGACACACAGGATGTGCAGTGCCCTGAGAAACAGCTCTGAGCTCTCCTGCCTTGCCACTGACCTCAGTGTTCATTGTACCTGTCACTGAGGATGCTGTCCCAGTCCAGCTAAGTCTGGTCTGTCTCCAGAAGTGGGAGAGAAATGCAGAGAGGTTCTTACCCCAACTTTGCACCTTCTTGATCCTGAGTGAGTTCCCAGCTCAGTGCTAACCAGACAGAGTGGGAGGATTCCTCAAAGTGCCCCTGGACATTGACAGTCCTGGAGGCCACATAGCACCTCTTGTTGACAGCTCATAATTTCTTTCTGAATAATCATTTGGAGATATCTGAAGGCAGGGAACATGTGGGCTGTGTTCTGGCTAGGACCCTGTTGTTCTGTGAGGTGCAGCCACAGTGAGGAGGAGGAGGAGGAGGCCAGTCAGACCTGGCACAGTGTTCCCATCTCATCCCATTCTCTCTGAGCAGCTCAAAATCATCCTGCTTAACTTCACAAAGTCACTAGCAGAATTGTCACCTGGACACTTCAAGCACAGGTTAGAGGAGTTTAGGTCTCATATTAGTTGACTTCCATTCATTTTTTATGTTATTATGTATTTGGTATCACTCTCATGAGTTTTGAGGACAGCCCTCATGGCTTTTAGCTGCAGGGGTGGCAGTGCAGACTCACCAGCTCTGGCAGCTGCTTATTTGTTAAAGCAGTTACCTGCTGCTTTTTGCAGTGGTCCTTCTGCCTCTTCCAAACAGCCTGAAAGGCACCAGATTTTTTCTACCTATGCTCAGACCATGTAAGCAGAAGGTTCAGTGCCCAAACGTTGATGAACCTCCTTTTTTCAGGCCTGTGCTGGCAGGGCTGGTTACAGATCACCTTGGCTCATTTCCCTCAGTCAGGCCATCAGTGTTGGGAAAGCAAAACTTTTAAATGTTGTCTGTGCTGGCTTGTTCTCAGCTAAAATAAATCAGGTCTGCAGTTCCTCCTACATGGTACAAAGGAGGAACCCTTAAACAGTTTCTGAAGAGTAAACCTGGCTTTTGCTAGTTTAGCATTCCTCAGCTGTGGGAGTTTTGACAGCCTGAGACTTTAGCCAGTGCCTTTCCTTTTGGGAAAGCTGGTATCAGGAACATGTTCCTGTCCTCATTGGTGGTGTCTGGGAAGAGTTTCAGATGTGCTCTGTCCTTCAGCATGCGTCCCATGGCTCAGGGCAGCAGCTGAGCATCACCTCCTGTCTCTCTATTCTGCTTTCTGCAGCTCAAGCTGGGCACCTGTAGGCTCCTGTTCCTGCAGTCCCCATGGCTGGAGAGACTGAGTAGGATTTCTGCTGTAATTGCTTCTCCCTGCTGCTGGGGACACTGTGGCATTAGGTATGACAGTATCCAGGATGCCTTGTAGCCCTGCCACCCTGCCTATCCCACAGTTTTCCTCAGTTGGTGCAGTTAATACCTGAGTTTGCTGGAGAAAATGTGCTGGCACAGGGAAGGCACTGATGGGAGGGAACACAGGAGCTTGGGATATAGAGAACTGACCATGGCTTGTGGAGGATCATCAGCTGAGGCTTCTCCCATCTGTCCCAGAAAAATTAAACTCCTGCCCAAATTCATTCATTCATTCATTCATTCAAATCCATCATTTCTCAAACTGCTCTTTCTTGGTGAATCTCCCTGCTCACCTACAATTGTTTTATGTCTTGTTCTTCAAATTCTTTCCCCAGCACCATCTTTTGCCATCTCTAGGGTTTATGCTTTCATTGTCCCCCCATCATTTTTCTTCCCCACTCGTGTATCTGTAGCTGTAAGGAGAAAGCTCATCCCATGCTCCTCCTTCTGCCAAGCTTGCTGGAAAAAGCTGTGCAGTGAATATGGGGCAAGAATTCCTCAAGGCATCCCTGACCTGTGGTCTCCAGAGGTGTCTTTTCCCTCCCTGCAGATCAGTGTGGTTGATGAGGAGCCTCTGCAGGTGTTCAGGGAACCAGAACCCTTGGTTTCACCAAGAACCTTCACCTGGGAGTTACAGCAGAGCCCCATGCTCAGTCTGCTCCCTGAAGAATCTGTGCATTGCTTCTTCCAAGACCCTGAGATTCAGAGGAGATAATTTGTCTCTAAATTTACATATTAATAATTTACATAGTTATTGCAAAGCCTGCTATTTAAAATCTTGATAGTGACAGCAGCATACTGTATTTCTGTTGACTCTGATCTATGGAGTGGCTCTTGACATAAATGAAATTATAAGCCTGGAGAAGCTTTTATTCCTTTTGTTTTGCTTTGGTTTTTTTTTTTTTTTTTCTGTCTTTTGCTTCTTTTAAACTGCATAAGGTAGATAACTCTTTCAAAGAGCAGAAATAGTTAAATTAGGTAAGTTCATTAGACCTCCCTGTGTCACCTCCCATGCAAAGGTCAAGCACAGTGCCATGATCCTGTTTCATCTTCCTGCCAATTGGTTTTCACCCTTGGTTTCAAAGGGAGCACTTATGACTGACACTTCTGGACCTCTCTGCTATGCAGCTGCTTATTTAGAGCTTTTTTTGGATCCAGAACAGCTAAAATAAGTGCAATTTCATGGGGCTAACACATCAAGGATTCATGAGTGGAAACATGGTTTACTTTTAGGGGTTTTTTTGTTTATCTCCTTTTCCTCCTTTAGAAATATTTTGAGTGTTTGAGAACAAAAAAATAAAGGTGATTAGAATTTGTTATTATTTCTGCCTTTGGTTATGAAG